>NC_047088.1:124453565-126953565 GCF_902459505.1 Geotrypetes seraphini | reverse complement strand
TCCTGAGGTGCGTACCCATGCAGTCTCCCTCTTCCTCTCGATGGGTGGTCGCCACCTCCGCTTCAGTCACAATTGTAGTTGTAGTGATGTCTCCTCCAAACCGGTCTAGGCCATCCTCCTGGGTTGCTTGGATACAGTTTTCCAGCCTTGGGACCTCTACATGTTGCTGGTGGGCTTCCTCAATGAATCTCTCTAGCTCCTCGATCTCCTCGTTGGTACTGGACTCCACTAGTCTCTTCTCTTGCTCGCGGATTTCCTCTTCAAAGGTGAGGCGCTCTTCTAGTTCCCTCACTGTCTCTTCTAGCAGCCGGACTTACCGTTTCAAGCTATCCAGCTCCATGCATCGACTGCAAACGTATGCCCGAATCCCCAAAGGGAGGCAGTCATACATATTGCAGCCAGTGCAGAAGACTGGAAAGCTCATCTTCTGGCTTCCTTGGGCTTCCATTTCTTGCTCTTCTTCTGCCTGAGTGATTTGTTGTGAATCCTCTCTCTCTGTCGGCTGGATGTTTCCTGACTTCCTGTTTACTGTCTTTCTATTTCTTGTGAGTCTGCTGGTGCTGCTGTGTTAGTACCAGTGAGTGCTTGTTTCCAGTCTAGGTGTGTAGTATGTGAGAAGTGAGCCCTGCTGTGTAGCTAGCTAAAAATAGCTTACCTTCTAGGTCGTTCTGCTGAGCGACCAAGTTTCCAGGCTCCTTTGCAAAGGCGCTCTCGCTACGGCGAGCGCCTTTGCCACTCATCTTCGCTGTGCGACGAACGTCTGTGTGCCATTGGCTCCTCCCCTTTTAAGAGGGAATTCGGCTGATGACTGTCGACGCGGTGGGGGTGGGCGGAGCTTACTGTCGCCGCTGCCCCTAGCTAACCGCTCGCTTCTGCCTCCTTCAACTCGTTGGTTTGCTTTTTGGCTTGCCTTTTCTCCTCTTGCCTCCTCTCCTTCCTGCTGCTTTCTGCTCTTCTCTCCTGGCACTGATCGCTGCGTGTGCCGCTTGGCTCCTCCCTTTTTAAGGGGGAGTTCGGCTGATGACTCTGTCGACGTGGTGGGGGTGGGCGGAGCTTACTCTCACTGCTGCCTCTAGCGAACCACTCGCTTCTTCCTCCCTCCTCAGCTTGTTGGTTCGCTTTTTGGCTTGCCTTTTCTCCTCTTGCCTCCTCTCCTTCCTGCTGCCTTCTGCTCTGATTTCCTCTCCCAATGCTGATCGCCGCGTGTGCCGCTTGGCTCCTCCCCTTTTAAGGGGGAGTTCAGCTGATGATTCTGTCGATGCGATGGGGGTGGGCGGAGCTTACTCTCGCCGCTACCCCTAGCTAACCACTCGCTTCTGCCTCCCTCCTCAGCTCGTTGATTCGCTTTTTGGCTTGCCTTTTCTCCTCTTGCCTCCTCTCCTTCCTGCTGCCTTCTGCTCTCCTCTCCTGATGCTGATCGCTGCGAGTGCCACTTGGCTCCTCCCCTTTTAAGGGGGGAGTTCGGCTGATGACTGTCGACGCGTTGGGGGTGGGTGGAGATTACTCTCGCTGCTGCCCCTAGCTAACTGCTCGCTTCTGCCTCCTTCCTCAGCTCGTTGGTACGCTTTTTGGCTTGCCTTTTCTCCTCTTGCCTCCTCTCCTTCCTGCTGCCTCCTGCTCTCCTCTCCCTCTCTGCGCAGATAACCGGGATAGAAGGGAGTCCTGAAGAGGTCGCATATGGTCCCTGGCCCAGTGGACAACCTCCAGCATGGCTGCTATAGAGCCCTGCACTTGAAGGTAATGGTAAGCAGATGGAGCCTGCTTTTCCAAGAGCAACAGAATTTGTCTCTGGAGCTTGTTTGTATGGCTCAGGAAGAAACACTAGGCCGCAAGCAGTATTGAAGAGAATGCCCAAGTACTCCAGAGTTTGGGTCAGATCCAAATGGCTCTTTCTGAAGTTGACAATCCAGCCTAAACGCTAGAGCAGTTCCGGTAATTGATGAGCCGTCAGCTTGTACTCCTGTTTAGATGAGGTTCCGATGAGCCAGTCATCCAGAAAGGGGTGAACTTGAATCTCCATGAGCCGCAGGTGAATTGCAATCACCACCATAACCTTGGTGAATGTGCGGGAGGTAGTTGCCAGGCCTAACACGAGAACCGTAAACTGGAAATGCTGCTGAAGTACGGGGAACCGCAGATATCTTCTGTGGTCTGGAAAGATGTGTATGTGCAGATATGCTTCTGCGAGGTCCAGAGAGACTAGACATTCTCCCAGAACCACTGCTGCAATGACCAAACAGACCATATCCATGTAGAAACAAAGAACCTGCAAAAACACATTTACTGCTTTGAGGTCAAAATGGGCCTAGTCTTATGTACCTTTCTTTGGCACGAAGAAGTATTTGGAGTATTTGCCTGAGGCTGAGTCATCTTCGGGGACAGGTTCTATGGTCTGAATGTCCAAAGGTTTCTGGAGAGTGGCTCAGACCTTGATCTCCCTTTCCGGGAGGGAAATAAAACTCAATCTTGTGACCCTCTTGGATGATATCCAGCATCCATTGGTCCAAGGAAATTTTCTCCCACTCCTTCAGAAACTCCAACAACCATCCCCCAATATGCGGAAGCGGGGCCAGCAGTCTAGCATCACTGGGTCTTTTTGGAAGGTGAGGTAAGACCTAGTAACCTGTTGGCACCTGGCATTATTGAAACACTGCCGGTAACCTTAGAGGGACCGCTGAGCAGAGGGACCTGGGTAGTATTGCTAAGAACGGAAGAAGGGATGAAAATTATTTCTACTCCCACCAGAAGGATGGCGAGGCCTATTCTCCAGCAGGGACTTAGAGTGCCACATGGCCATAAGGTCATCAATGTACTTACCAAAACATATCTGCCCATTAAAGGGCAGTCTGCTCAAGGTAGTCTTGGATGCCAAGTCATTCACCCACTGCTGGTTCCAGAGCATTCTGCAAGCTGAGACTGCATAAGCTGACACCTGATAAGGTCTTAGAGAGCATCCACCACATAATCTACCCCTTCCTGTATGAGATGGGCGCAGGCGTCATCTTCCACCAAGGGAGTCCAGTGCAGTCTGGTGTGGTAGGCCCGCACAGCAAAAGAAGCGGCAGCAGCAGCCTGGATCTCCAGAGCAAGAGCTTCAAATTGTTTCTTAAGAATCAATGTCCACAGAGGAGGAAGTGAAGTCATTGAGCCGGATGGAAGAATAAGCCCGCGGCTCCCTACGTACTGAAGCGAGTGACGGATTATTCTCTAAATACGGCAGTATTTGAAATAATTATTTTAGCACTATTTGATTAATCAGAAAATAAGCATTGAAAATAGTAAGAAAAAAAATCTACTGACCTGAAGGACTTTGCCAGCTAGACGAGAGGCTGGTAACGTAGCGTAGCTCCTGAAGAGCTGGGCAGTGAGATAATAACGGAACCAGAATGCCCTGAGGGGAATAATGTTACGCCGTTTATGGAAGAACTGCGAGGGGGATTCCAGGAGTTGAAAGCGGATAAAGCAGCATCGAGAGAGGATTTGGCATCAATGAGATCTGAACTTAAGATAGATATAATTGGCCTGGGCCAGCATATGGAGGAGGCAGAACAACATGCCAAGGAAGTGCTGGCACAATTGAATTCAATGGAAGAAAAAAATGCTCAACAGGAGAAGCAAGTGATTGATCTTATGGACCATATAGAAGAGCTGGAAAATAGGGATAGGAAACAAAATCTAAGAATAAGAAGTTTACCAGACTTACCTGAATATCGTAACTGTTTAGAAGTAGTATAGAAGTGCATGTACTGGCTCAAGTACAGGGTGAAAACCAAATAGATCAAATTCATATTGATCGGGCTGACCGCTCCTTGGGCGTAGCTCGGCCTAATCAACTTAAAGATATCGTAATATGCTTTCATAATTATGTACAAAAGGAAGAAATTTTAGCTGCAGCATGAAAGCAGGAGAAGATTATATGGGATACACATGAAGAAGCTACATTTGCTGATATTTCCCCTTTTACTTTGTGACAACGGAGGGAATTGGAAACTTTTACTTTAAAACTCAGAGAAGAACAGTTTTGATAAAGGTAGACATTTCCATTTGGATTACAATTTAACGCAAAGGGAGCATCATATCGTATTTAAACTAAAGCTGCAAATATTTCAGTTTTTAGCATGGGGAGAAGAAAATGTTGCAGGGCAGGAGAAGAAACAACAAATGGATCAATCATTGAAATGGCAGTGGGTTGGCGCTATAGGGGTAGACTGCGTCCTGCCCAGAAAAAAAAAATAATAACAACTTTATTTTTCTATACCGCCAACACCCAAAGAGTTCTAGGCAGTTCACAAAGTAAGAAGACTGAACAATTCAGTGATGAAACAAAACACATAAGCCACAGTACAATATACCGTTTTATAAAACTATAGTATGAATACTATGATATAATAATCGATCAAGTAGCAAATTTTTTTAAACAAATAATCTTAACTAATTTCCTGAAAGTGCAATAAGATACAGTCTGTCGAATCATATCAAACCAAACTTGAACTTTACCTGTTTGATAGGCCAAGGTTCTATCAAAAAACTTTTTATAATGGCAATTTTTGGGATTAGGAAAAGTAGACTTTTACTAAGGTGCGCTAGCGTTTTTAGCGCACATAGGAAATTACTGCTTCTAGAACTAGCGCCAGCTCAATGCTGGCATTAAGGTCTAGCATGTGCGGCAATTCAGTGCGCACAATTCCGTGTGTTAAAGCCCTAACGCACCTTTGCAAAAGGAGCCCTTAGTCGGACTATGCAGTTTGAAATTAGAAAAAGGTAAGATGGAGATAATCCTGATAGCAATTTATAACAAATGCATGCAAATGTGAAAAGTATTCTAGCTTCTATTGGCAACCAATGCAGTTGACGGTAGTAAAGGTTTATATGTTCCTGTTTTTTCAACCTGAAGATTAAACGGACAGCTGTATTTTGAATTAGCCTTTTACTAAGATGCGTTAGTGGTTTTAGCGCACGCTACAATGCCACGCGTGCTAAACACTAATGCCTCCATAGAGCTTGCATTAGTATTTTTCATTTAGTGCATAGTTTGCGCATACTAATCTTTAGCACGCGCTAAAAACGCTAGCGCACCTTAGTAAAAGGAGCCCTTAGTCTTCCTAGGATTGTTTTATAGGATTACAAATAAATTATATTGCAGTAATCGAGGTTAGACAAGATTAATGCCTGGATTAAGTCTAAAAGAAATAGGGTCAAAATATTTTTTTTAATGGTACGCAATTTCTATTAAGCGAAGAAACGTTTCTTAACAAGTACCAAAGTTAAATGATGATCTAGTGTAATTCCCAAAACTTTAAGAAAGGGAACTACTGGATATTCTTGTCCTCTTATGTAAAGAGTTTTATCCATGATTTTATCATTAGGACTAGCAAGAAAAATCTATTTTTTTTCCAGTATTTAATTTCAACTTAAATTCAATAGTTCATTGTTCAATCTGATTTAGGATAGAGGTGATCTGATCCTTTATTCCGTAGTAAAAAAATGATTGGCATCAATATCGTGATGTCATCGGCATAAATGTAAAACATTACATTTAGATTTTGTAATAGATCGGCCAGAGGGGCATAGATGCTAAACAATGTGGGTGACAGTGGTGAACCTGAGGTACCCCACAAGGGTTGCTCTAAGAATCGGAATATTGACAATTGCTGAAAACTTGATATGATCTTTTTTTTCTAAAGCCCTGAAACCAATCTCGGACTTTTCCAGAGATTCACGTAGCATCCAGACATCCCAGTAGAATCTCATGGTCCACCAGGTCAAAAGCACTACTAAGATCTAGATGAAGTATTAGTGCACTGGTGTCTTGGTTAAACTAACAAGGAATATGATCTATCAAAGAAGCTACAACCGTTTCTGTACTGAAGCCTTGTCTAAATCCAGATTGATAATCGTGAAGAATATGGAATTTTTCTAAATACTTGACTAGTTCTAAGTTAACCAAACCTTCCATTATTTTACAGAACAAAGGTATACTTGCAATGGGTCTATAATTTGTTTTGATAAATATGGGTTCTTTATGATTCTTTAAAATAGGGGTAACCAAAATAATGACCCAACTTGTTCGGAAATAGGCCTTTTATCAAGGAAAAATGAATCCATTTAAATAGATCTGCCTTAAAGGTAATTGGAGTTTCTTCATAATTGTTGGAGAACCCGTGTCTAATAAACAGTTCGATTTGACATATTTGTTGTACAACTTAATAAATTGTTGCCAATCTGGGTTATCAAATTCATTCCATTACATGTCAGCTCTTACACCTTCTCTCAACTGCACTGGTTTAAGATTGGGAAAATCAGAAGTAGACTATAAAGTAACTCTTAAATTACAAATTTTATTATTAAAAAATTCTGCTAATATGGCAGCAGACTGAAATTTTTCATTACTAGGTCACTTTATAGAAGCAGTATCAGTTAGCGTGTTCACTAGTTTAAATAGTTCTCTACTGTTTATCTTAACTGTGCCTACTTTCTGTGCATAATAGTTGGAGTGTTTATCTTTGATAAGATTCTTATAGATTTTTAAGTTACATCTCCAATTTTTCTTGTCCTTCTCATTATGTGTTTTTTAACCATAATCCTTTCCAGTTTTCATAATTTCTGTTTAAAAGCCAATAATTCTGCATCATACCAATCGTTTAGAGGTTTTTGTTTTCTTTTACGTGTCTTTAATGGAACTATTTCATCTAGGATTTGATTACTAATAGTTTTCCACAGAATTGGAAAATTTGTAGTGAGACCAAAATTCAAGATCATGAAGGGCATAGAAAGAGTAGACAGGGACAGATTTTTCAAATTACGGGGAACCACAAGTACAAGGGGGCACTCAGAGAAATTGAAAGGGGAAAGGTTTAGAACAAACGCCAGGAAGTTCTTTTTCACTCAGAGGGTGGTGGATACATGGAACGCGCTACCGGAGGATGTGATAAGCAGAAGCACGCTACAGAGCTTCAATCAGGGTCTGGACAGGTACCTGGAGGACAAAGGGATTGAGGGGTACAGATAGGAGTAGAGGTAGGTAATAGTTAGAGGATTAGAGGCAGTTACAAAATTAGTCAGGGATACTGTTCAGGCAATAAGGCCTGATGGGCCGCCGCGGGAGCGGACCGCTGGGCAGGATGGACCTCTGGTCTGCCTCAGCAGAGGCAACTTCTTATGTTCTTACCTCTTTTAGTCACACTCTTTTCTGTCCTATCTTTTAAGAGATTTGATTGAGATGATCTCTCCTGCCAACTTAATATAAAATCACAAATACTATGGTCCGACCAAATAGAATCATTCCAGCATGCCTGTTTAAAATGAATTTTGGGACTTAGCAATTCTTTAGAAGAATACGTGACCAAATCCAACTGGTGGCCTTTTTGGTGTGTTTTTACTGGTTCAAGTTTAAAAAATCCCAAAGTTAAGAAAGAATAAAAATCAATAGTGGCTGTATTTTCACTTTGTTCTAAATGAATATTACTGTCACCCAACAAAAGGTTATAAAATTCTACCATTGTATTGGAAAGTAGGAATTCCTTCACAATATTCCATTTTTTGGGAGGGTTATAGAATAATGTAGCAATTAAAACATCCTCTTGATCATTCTTCAAGATCCTACAAGTTAGTTTTTCAAGGTTCTCTGTGGATTTTTAATCTAACATCCTGAAATCAAAACAATCCTTAAGGATGATGGCTAATCCACCTCCCTGCTTCCAACTTCTAGATATAAGTAGGATTTTAAAACCTTGTGGAAGACAATCCTTTACAACAGCATCATTGTCTGAGACCAACCAAGTTTCTATCAACTATACAAAATCAGGGTTGGTCTCCTCCAACCAATCCTTTAATAGTTGTGTTTTGTTTCTAATTGAGTGAATATTTTAATAAAAACTTTGGAAGTTATCAAAGTTTAAAATATCAGATTCCCTAAAAAAAACCTCAAGATTTCTTTAAAAATATTGCTTTTTATCATAAGGTTTATAAGATTTACAAAATCTATGGGAGGTAATCACGAATGGTTATTTGCAGGGGGCCTGAATCTGAACAGTCATACAAAAATTGCCAAGAAACTGGCTCTACTACAAATTTAGAGGATGGCGCCAAGTGTAATGAACTGTGATAGGTTTTGCATCTAGTGCATCAATACACCAACTCTTATAGCAAATCATATATAACATAGCAAATATCAGCAATTGATTATTAAATAACGCCATCTTTCCAAAGATGGAATCACAATTATAACAGAATTCCTACAAGAATAGTAAATACTTATCAATCTCCTGCAGTCCCTCTGCTCAGTCGCTACGCAAAGGTGCGCACCGAACGGCTGTGCGCTGTTAGCCGCTGAGGTTTTAAAAGTTCCAGTGGTCACGTGATCAGGCAGGGCGGAGCAAGGCTCATAACGCCGGAGACTGGAAACAGCTAATGCAGGGGTGCCCAATACGTCGATCGCGATCGACCGTTAGATTGGGAAGGCAATGCGAGTCGATCACGGAGTCCATCCCGGGCTCTGTGATAGACTCGTGTTGCATCCCGACCTACCGGGCCAATCTCCCCGACGTCCCCCAACACTGCCCCAAGCTCTCCTGGCTGGCCTGGAACTTTCTCTCCGACAACAGAATTAACATCGGGGAGCGGATTACTGGTCAACATGACGTTTCTGCAGGGGGAGCTTGGGGCGGCGGTGGCAGCAAATCTAGTGGCTTGGGGAGGGCAGGGAGAAAGAAAGAAAGGGGGCATGCAGGGAGACAGAAAGAAAGAAGGGGGCAGGGAGAAAGAAAGAAAAAGTTGGGGGAGAGAATGAGGTCTTGAGTAGATAAAGCATACAGGAGGCTGAAAGAAGGGAAGAAATATTGGATGCACAATCAGAAGAATAAAATGCAACCAGAGATGATGACATTAACAAACAAAGGTAGAAAAAATGATTTTATTTTCAATTTAGTGATCAAAATGTGTCCGTTTTGAGAATTTATATCTGTTGTCTATATTTTGCACTATGGCTCCCTTTTTCTAAACCGCGGTTTTTAGCGCAGGGAGCCTATGAGCAGTGAGAGCAGCATGCGCATTCTGCGCAGTTCCCTGCGCTAAAAAACGCTATCGTGGTTTAGTAAAAAGGGAGGGGGTATATTTGTCTATTTTTGTATGGTTGTTACTAAGGTGACATTGCATAGAGTCATCTGCCTTGACCTCTTTGAAAACCCCCCAGAATATGAATGATAATTGACATTTTCTCTGCCTTTCAGTGTGCTTTGTGTTTTTTAAAAATTTTTATTGTTGGTAGATCATTTTGACTTGGCCATTTTAAAAGTAGCTCACAAGCCCAAAAAGTGTGGGCACCCATGAGCTAATGGCACAGACATGGTGGATTTTCCCCCCTGAGACTTTAAAAGTCCCAGCGGTCACATGATCAGGCAGAGAGGAGCAAGGAGCAAGGAGAGTGTAAACAGCTGATGGCTCTGAATAGAGCCGGTTGTTGAGAATCACGGAGAAGGTAGATTTTCCCCGCTGAGGTTTTTTTCCCCCCATAAATTTTTTTATTTTTCAAAATAAATATACAAAGTATACAAATAATTATAAATATGCAAATATACATATATGCAAATATACAAAAGATAACTTAAACATGAAACAGACTAGTTGTACATATCAGATGCAGAAATAACTCATGAAAAAGGACATAAACTAGATAATCACCTTCTCCCACAAAGAAACCATAGACCCTAAAATACATTACTACACAGGGTCCTGGGAAAAATGCATTTGGTCAGATCACTATATTGGCAAGTTCAGCCTACGCTGGCAAAAACAAAGTACACAACCAAAACACAAAAGCGACAACACAAAAACAATAACCAGTCGTGGTACTATATACCCAACCGAATTCTGGGCTCATTATGAGTTATGTCCCACAACCAAAGAAATTCAGAACTTCCCAACAAGATGGGAAAACATAAGAACTGCCACTGCTAAGTCAGACCAGTGGTCCATCATGCCCAGCAGTCCGCTCACGCGGCGGCCCTCTGGTCTAAGACCAGCACCCTAACTGAAACTACTCATGCCCTGAGACCACTTTCCTATGCTTCTTGTCCACATAGGAACCAACGACACTGCCAGGAACACACCGGAGACCATCACCAGAGACTTTGGAGCACTGGGTGAGAGGCTGAAGCGGACAGGAGAGCAGGTGGTTTTCTAATCGATCCTCCCGGTTAGAGGCAAGGGAAGAGTCAGAGATGAATGTATCCTGAGGACGAACGAGTGGCTACAGGGATGGTACCGGGATATGCACTTCGGATTCCTAAACCATGGGGAAGCGCAAACAGGACTTCAGGTACCAGACGGACTACATCTGACCAGTAGGGGTAAGAACGTCTTCGGACACCGACTAGCCCGCATACTTCACAGGGCTTTAAACTAGGTAAGTCGGGGGAGGGTACCCATTCACATATTAGTGCAGAAAGGAATTATCCTGATGAGGTGAGTCGAAACTCCTCTTCCATGTCCAAGGTAAGTACCCACATTGCAAATAGTTCTTTAGGAGTCACACCGATTCGGGTAGGATACGCCTCACAGGGACTTAGCAAACACAAGATATGGAGGGCCATGTATGTCAATGCACACAGTTTAGGTAACAAAATTCTAGAACTGGAGGATGAAATAAGGAATGCCGACCTAGATGTGGTGGCAATATCTGAAACTTGGTTCACGGACTCACATGGGTGGGATATGGCTATACCGGGCTACAATCTACTTCGTCAGGACAGAGAGGCCAGGTTAGGAGGGGGGTAGCTCTATATATGTCTAGAGGACATCAAAACCACCAGGATCACAGATGTCAAGTACACCGGGGAGTCCCTCTGGGTAAACTTGGCAAGAGGCAGAGAAAAATGCCTGTATCTAGGTGTGGTATACAGACCTCCAAGACAACTGGAAGACATGGACGCAGAATTAATTGAAGACATAGAGAATATCACTCTACGAGGAGAAGCTGTACTGCTAGGGGACTTCAATATGCCTGATGCAGGCTGGAACTCATTTTCAGCGACAACCAGCGGTAGCAGGAGGCTCTTAACCTCCATAAAGGGAGCACGTTTCAAACAAATGGTAACGGAGCTCACTAGGGCCCAGGCGATCCTCGACCTGGTACTCACCAACGGGGAAAGTGTCTCAGAGGTCTCAGTAGGAGATACGCTAGCCTCCAGCTACCACAACATAGTATGGTTCAACCTTAGGAAAGGCTTCCCTAGATCAAACACGAAAACAAAGGTACTCAATTTCCGGGGCACAGACTTCGCACGCATGGGAGATTTCGTCCATCGGACGCTGCAGGACCAAGCGGAGACCGATGATGTAGAAGCTAAGTGGTTAACACTGAAATCAAACATACATGAAGCAACTAGCCGCTTCATAAAATCAGTAAATAAATGACAAAGAAACAAAAAACCCCAATGGTTCACCGCGGAGATCTCGCACCTCATTAAGGAGAAGAAAAAAGCGTTTCTCTCCTTCAAGCGCACGGAGAAAAGAGAGGCAAAGGTAGAATATAGGACCAGGTCTACAGCGGTCAAAATGGCAGTTAGGGAGGCAAAACTTCACGTGGAAGAAATTCTGGCAAAAAACATTAAAAAGGGGGACAAATCCTTCTTCAGGTATATTAGTGACAGAAAAAGGAACACAGGCGGGATAGTACGCCTTAGAACACCGGACGAAAGTTACGTGGAAGCAGATTCCGATAAAGCCGAACTACTGAATGAATACTTCTGCTCAGTCTTCACTTGTGAGGCACCGGGACACGGTCCACAGTTGAATACAAATATACAATACAAAGCACAGAAGACCCGTTTCAGAATTTTGAGTTCACACCAGGTGAAGTTTACAGTGAACTGGCAAGACTCAAGGTGAACAAAGCCATGGGACCAGACAATTTGCACCCAAGAGTGCTCAGAGAATTGAGCGATGTCCTGGCGAAACCGTTGGCTGAGCTATTCAATCTCTCCCTAAGTAAGGGGAAAGTTCCCCTGGACTGGAAATTAGCTAATGTCGTTCCTCTGCATAAAAAGGGTTGCAGGGCAGAGGCTGCGAATTATAGACCAGTGAGTCTCACATCTATAGTGTGCAAGCTCATGGAAACACTAATTAAAAGCAAATTGGACACGATCTTGAATGAAGGGAATCTTCGGGATCCCAGTCAGCATAGATTCACCAAGGGTAGGTTCTGCCAATCCAATCTCATCAGCTTCTTTGACTGGGTAACAAGAAAGTTGGACTTGGGAGAGTCTTTGGACGTCGTGTACCTGGACTTCAGTAAAGCTTTTGACAGTGTCCCACACCGCAGGCTGCTAAGCAAGATGGAATCGATGGGGTTAGGAGAGACACTAACTGCATGGGTCAATGATTGGCTGAGTGGCAGACTTCAGAGGGTGGTGGTTAATGGTACCCTCTCTAAAACATCGGAGGTGACCAGTGGAGTGCCGCAAGGCTCGGTCCTGGGTCCACTCCTTTTCAACATATTCATATGGGATCTGACTCAAGGGCTTCAAGGTAAAATAACACTATTCGCCAATGACGCCAAACTATGTAATATAGTAAGTGAATGCAGTTTACAGAATTATATGGCGCAGGACCTGCTTACATTGGAAAGTTGGTCCTCAACCTGGCAGCTAGGCTTCAATGCTAAGAAATGTAAGGTCATGCACCTCGGAAGCGGAAATCCATGCAGGACGTACTTCTTGAATGGAGAAACTTTAACTAGGACTTCAGCAGAACGAGATTTAGGAGTAATCATCAGTGTAGACATGAAAACTGCCAATCAAGTGGAGAAGGCTTCATCTAAGGCAAGGCAGATATTGGGTTGTATCAATAGAAGTTTCGTCAGCCGAAAGCCTGAAGTCATAATGCCGTTGTACAGGGCCATGGTGAGACCTCATCTTGAGTACTGTGTGCAATTTTGGAGGCCACATTACAGTAAAGATGTTGCCAGAATTGAATCGGTTCAGCGGACGGCCACCAGGATGATCTCGGGCTCAAGGGTCTCTCGTACGAAGAGAGACTGAACAAATTGCAGCTCTACACTCTCGAGGAACGTAGGGAGAGGGGAGACATGATCGAAACATTTAAGTACCTCACGGGATGTGTCGAAGTGGAAGATGATATTTTCTTTCTCAAGGGACCCTCGGCCACAAGAGGGCACCCGCTCAAACTCAGGGGCAGTAAATTTCATGGCTACACCAGAAAGTATTTCTTCACAGAGAGAGTGGTTGATCATTGGAACAAGCTTCCAGTGCAGGTGATCGAGGCAGACAGCATGCCAGACTTTAAGAATAAATGGAATACCCATGTGGGATCCGTACGAGGGTCAAGATAAGGAAATTGGGTCATTAGGGCATAGACAGGGGGTAGGTAAGCAGAGTGGGCAGACTTGATGGGCTGTAGCCCTTTTCTGCCGTCATCTTCTATGTTTCTATGTTTACCAGCGCAAGTTCTTGTTCAGCAGAAACTTGTCTAACTTTGTCTTGAATCCTTGGAGATTGTTTTCCCCTATAACAGCCTCTGGAAGAGCGTTCCAGCTTTCTACCACTCTCTGGGTGAAGAAGAACTTCCTTTCGTTTGTACCGAATCTATCCCCTTTCAACTTTAGAGAGTACCCTCTTTTTCTCCCTACCTTGGAGAGGGTGAACAACCTGTCCTTATCTACTAAGTCTATCCCCTTCAGTACCTTGAATGTTTCGATCATGTCCCCTCTCAATCTTCTCTGATCGAGGGAGAAGAGGCCCAGTTTCTCTAATCTTTCGCTGTACGGCAACTCCTCTAGCCCCTTAACCATCTTAGTTGCTCTTCTCTGGACCCTTTCGAGTAGTACCGTGTCCTTCTTCATGTACGGCGACCAGTGTTGGACGGAGTACTCCAGGTGAGGGCGTACCATGGCCCAGTACAGCGGCATGATAACCTTCTCTGATCTGTTCGTGATCCCCTTCTTTATCATTCCTAGCATTCTGTTTGCCCTTTTTGCTGCCGCCGCACATTGTGTGAACGGCTTCATCGACTTGTCGATCAGAACTCCCAAGTCCCTTTCCTGGGAGGTCTCTCCAAGTACCGCCCCGGACATCCTGTATTCGTGCATGAGATTTTTGTTACTGACATGCATCACTTTACACTTATCCACGTTGAACCTCATCTGCCATGTCGATGCCCATTCCTCGAGCTTGATTATGTCACGTTGCAGATCTTCGCAATCCCCCTGCATCTTTACTACTCTGAATTTCAGCAAAGAACTTTTAGACCAAATAGCCCCATACCAAACATACAAAAAAAAAAAAAAGATAGACCACCAAATGAATGGTTTAACTTAGAACTACTAACCACCAAACAGGAACTAAGAAAATTGGAGAGAATCTGGCAAAAAAACAAACAAAGAAACAGACAAGACAAACTAGAAACAAAAAATGAAAATATACAAAAATCTGATCAAAGAAAAACGCACAAAGCACTATGCACAAAAAATAGGTACTACAAAAATAAACAGTAAAGAATTGTTCAAACTAGTAAAAACGTTAACAGATACAACACGAATCCTGAAAAAGGACGAGTGCACCCCACCTGCCCAAATCCTAGCCAACTTTTTAAAAAATAAAATCACAGACCTAAGAGCAACTCTACCCACACCCACAACAAATACACTTCACTACCTCGAACCCCATGACCAAGACTCCAGAGCAGACATGATCTGGGACCACTTTGAGTTCCCAAACTGGAATCAGTTCCTAAATTTATTCAATGTACCAAATCAAACTGTCTTCTTGACGCATGTCCCCCCAAAATCATGACAGTTGTCCCACCAAACTTCAAAAAAGAACTATTTACATGGCTAACTGCCCTTACAAACGGAACATTAAACAAGAACATGGGACACATACTGATCACTCCTATCTCCAAAGACCAGAAAATCTCTACAGCACCGACATCCAATTACAGACCCATAGCAAGCATTCCCCTTTTCACAAAGATACAGGAAGGACTGGTCAATCTACAACTAGTAAACTATCTAGACAAATTTAACATCCTTAGTGAACACCAATCAGGATTCAGAAAAGAATACAACACAGAAACTGTCATAGCCTCCATACTAAACCACCTTTATAATCTTTTTAGCAAAGGCAAATGCGCACTGATCCTACAACTAGACCTCAGCAGTGTGTTCGACCTGGTAGACCATGAAATTATGCTACTGTGCCTTGATGCAATGGGAATCTCGGGAAAGGTAAAGAAATGGTTCCAAGATTTCCTAACAAACAGATCCTACCGAGTAACCAGCAATGGAAATTACTCCAACCCAAGGAAAAACCCGTCGGGTGTGCCCTAAGGCTCCCCTCTATCGCCCACACTGTTCAACATCTACCTCGCATCCTTAGGTCACCTTCTACAAAAACTAAACTTAAAGCACTACATATACGCAGATGACATATCCATTTTAATCCCCTTAATAATAATAATAACAGTTTATATACCGCAATACCGTTAAGTTCTATGCAGTTTACAAAAGATTATTGGGGTACAAGTTGAGTTGACATACAAGTTGAATTAACTTAAGGGATGTGGGGAACAATTGGGAGAAAGGGCAAGAGAGGGGAAAGAGGGAAGTGGGTCAGCTGTCTAGGTCTTTCGGGAATAGGTGGGTTTTGAGGCGTTTCCTGAATATCTCATAAGTGGTGGGCAATAGGAGTTGTTCTAGGTCTTTACCCCATAGAGCAGCCTGATGTGAGAGAAGATGCTCATGGTGTTTTTTTAGTTTGCATCCTCTAACCGGGGGAGAAACGAAGTGCGGGTGGGAGCTTCTCTTGTGTTTGTTGGCTGAGAAGGAGAATAGGTCAGTGATGTATTTAGGGGTTAGACCGTAGAAAACTTTAAAACAGAGGCAGGCGAACTTAAACTTTATACGAGCTTCCACTGGCAACCAGTGTAGCTGTTTGAAGTATGGCGTCACGTGATCGAACTTCTTTAGACCGAAGATTAGTCTGACCGCAGTGTTTTGCACTAGTTGCAATCGTCGCATATTCTTTTGAGGGATTGATAAGTAGACGATGTTACAGTAGTCGAGTTGACTTAATACGAGGGATTGTACCAAGATTCTGAAGACAGAGTTATCAAAGTATGCTTTAATGGATTTAAGTTTCCAGAGGGTGAAAAAACTCTTTTTGATTATGGAGTCCACCTGATCTTTCATGGTGAGGCATTGGTCCAGAGTTACACCCATCACAAATGAAATTACAGACAACCTCTCAAACACAATGACAGAAATCGAAAAATGGACCACCAACTTCAAACTGAAACTAAACACAGAGAAAACAAAAGTCTTTTTGGCAAGCCCCAATAACAAAATTACGAGAACATCGTTAAAAATAAACAACCACGAATATCCAATATCCAATACCATAAAAATACTGGGTATCGCTCTAGATACACACCTACCCATAGCTGACCACACAAACTTACTGGTGAAAAAATGTTTTCACACGCTGTGGAAGCTAAGAACTTGTAAAAAAAAAAAACTTCGATACAACATCCTTCAGGTTGCTGGTGCAATCATTGATCCTATCCATCCTTGACTACTGTAACATCGTCTACCTGGGTATCCCACAAAAAACAGTAAAAAATTAAGATTAATACAAAACACCGCTGTTCGCTTAATCTTCGGACTGAGAAAAAAAGACATTAGCCCCTACTATAAAAAACTGCACTGGCTACCAATGGAAATGCGAATACTATTCAAATTTGCATGTATCTGCTTCAAACAAGTCTGAGGTCTAGCACCTTCCTACCTGCAAACACACTTTATTCTGCACAACCTCACACAAACAACCAGAAACAAAAATATCTTTGCATAGCCAAAGATCACAGGCTGCAGATACAAATCCTTCCTGGATAGAACCTTCATGTTCCAAGTCTGGCTGAGAAACTGCATAAATGAACCCAAACTGACCTACAATGCATTCCGAAAATCAATTAAAACCGCCCTATTTGACAAATTCATTGACTAAACAGACAACCCTCTCTCACTATGATATTCCCCGTTCTAAACACTAATTCAATTTCTCAGGTAACTCCAATTTTCATGTATTCTTTACCCATGGAACTCCAATTAGTATGTAACTGTTATTTTATGTTTCCTGTTATTCGCTGACTGTCCAGCCTTCTTTCAATGTGAACTGCCTAGAAGTCACTTGACTATGGCGGTATAGAAAAATAAAGTTATTATTATTATTATTATTAATAATAAGCGGGAAGATAGTATTAATTATAAGTCAATACAACCAGTGTCTCATGTCAACCAAATCCAGCAGGGCCAGTACATATAATTTCAGCTGAGAGTATGCGTGTAAAGAATAGAAGAGAGTTCCCAATGAGCATCATACTGAGCATCCCAAGCGACTTAATTAACTGACAAGAAGTGATATTTGTTATGCCTATGTCCAGGGAGTAACTGAAACTCAGCATACTGCGTGACATGTTTTCTCAAGCCTGCTTATCTGCTATCCTGACCTCAGTGATCTGGGTGTTGCCAAAACAAAGAACAAAAGAACAGTAAAACCAGGTTGACCAGGTGTCCGAGTGAAGAAAGCTGGTTTCTGCAACAAGCCTGCTTATCTGCTATCCTGACCTCTTGACCACAGTGACCTGGGTGTTGCCAAAACAAAGAACAAAAGAACAGGACCGGGTGTGCCTGAGTCGTAGTGAAGGAAGCAGGTTACTGCAGAATCGGCTTGTATAACTATGAACTCAGCAGTTTTCACCCTATATAAGAAACGGGACTGTCCCCCAGAATCAGAATCCATCTTGTTGCAACCATGGGGCAGTCCCGTGCCCTACCCACCTATCAATCGCAGGGATTCCCGATGGTGATGCCTGGGATCACGGTGAAGTTATTTTATTTTTATATTCATCTATATATATAAGTATAATAAAGGGTTATTGTCTATGCTTTTATATTGTCTGTGTGCTTTTCTGAGTGTCACTGATCATCCCATCTGATAGAAATAAGTGGCGGAACAATATTTTATAAATATTACATTGAGATAATTTATATCAATGGTCCAAGTCACAATAAAGTTGAACAGGTCTCCATACTTTGAGAAAAGAACTAATAGAATGATGTTATTCAGCTATTACACTTTCAAATTTGTTGGTTATGCATACCATGTTCCACGATACAATGTATTCTACCTTAGATAAAGGTCCTTCCAACAGTGCAAGATATTTTTAATAGCCAAGAATAATAATATATTAAGTAAACGAGCATTGAGTTCGGACATAGAATATGTAAGACCATGTTGTCCAAGAATAATAATTTTAAGATGTAAGGGTTCATTAATATTTAGAATGGTGGATATGGTGCTCCAGACTTTATCCCAATACAATTTAATATGTGAGCATTGGAATAAAATGTGCAGCAGTTTACCTTCGAATTTTCCACAGGACCAGCATAGATTGGAGCCTTCTTTGGAAAATTTAGTGAGTTTATGCGGCGTCCAGTGGGATCGATATAGTAGAATGTATATTGATTGAAGGACTGGAGCCGATCTAATAGAATGAATACTCTGGTCCACACTTTCTGCCAAAGCTCATCATCAGTGGAAATGTCTAAATCCGGATGCCATACACTCATCATTAGTGATATAGACACAGGTGAAGTTTATCTCAATAAAGTGTACCATTTAGAGGCAACACCTTTAAGAGGAGCTATAGTAATAATATTTTGAAGGAGATCAGATATTGGTTTCAATTTTAAAAGTTCCAGAATTGAAGCAAACACAAGTTTTAATTGAAGCCAATTAATATATTGATTGGCTGGTAGATTAAATTTATCACGCACTTCTTCAAAAGCCAACCATCGATTATTACATAAAAGATCTTGCAGTGTCCAGATATCATATTTTGCCAAATAGGCCAATTCAAGGCGATGTTATTGATTTTAAAAGTATTATTGTTCCATAATGAAATCAATGTGGTGTCATAATGCTAACAAAATGTAAGAGAACCTTATATGTTGAATGGAAAATACAATTATATTTTTTCAGAGAGGAGGATATTGACAGGATGCAAGCAAGATTGTTGGTACCATATAAGATTTTTTCCAGAGACAGCCAAGGGGGGGGGGGGGGGGGGGGTTTCAGATGTAGTTTTATTAAGAAGCCATAATGAGCCCTGACGCATTATGAAGGCTTGATGATATTTTAAAAAGTCTGGAAAGTTGACTCCACTGTTCGATTTATCATTTTTAAGTTTGTGCAATGCTATCCGTGGTTGGCTATTTTTCCACAAGAATTTGCTCAACATTTTTTTCAATAACATGGTATACATTCTTGTGTACTAAGAAGGGCAACATACTTAATACATAGTTAATTTTGGGTTGAATCATAATTTTAATCGTGGCCAAGCGCTCCCACCAGGTAATTTTTAATGGTGACCATTTATGTGTTAAGTCCTTTATTATGGACTAGTCTTATAGCCCGTTACATTAACAGGTGCTAGAATATATGTGTGTGTGTCTGTCTTTATTTCTTTTTCTCTCCTTAGCCGCTTTCTGTATTTGTCTCTTTTTTTTTTTTTTTCCTTGGCTGTCCACCACCACCCCTTGCCTGCTCCCTCTGTCCATTCTCCCTTCCTTTCTGTGTACTCCACCACCCCATCACTGCTCACCTTATCCAGCAGCACCTCTTCTCCCTTTGTTTTACCTCCCCCCCTGTCCATCATCACCTCCTTCCTGCTTCCCCTGTCCAGCAGTAGGCCTCACTTCATTTTTCTGCCCTCCCCTGTCCATCAGCACCTCTTCCCGTGACCATCAACCCCTTTTTCCTGCTCCCCCTGTGCAGCAGTACACCTCCCTTCCTTTTTCTGCCCCCCCTGTCCATCAGCACCTCTTTCCCTGTCCATCAACCCCTTTTTCCTGCTCCCCCTGTCCAGCAGTATGCCTCCCTTCCTTTTTCTGCCCCTCCATTACCCTGTGCTGCAACATTTCCCTCCCACCCCACTTCCCTGTGCAGCATTTTCCTCCCCCTCTCCCTCCCCCATACCTTCCTCCTTACCTCCATGCCGTACCATTCTCTCCCCCTCTGCTCCCTTTCCTCCTTAAACTTCATCGGGCAGCAGCAGCAGCATTTACAATTAATTGCTGTTGCCGGCTTCAGGTCTTCCTCTCTGGCGGGTCCTGTCTTCATGAAAACATGAAGTAGGCAGGACCCGCCAGAGAGGAAGGCCTGAAGCCGGCAACAGCAGCGAATTTTAAACGCTGCTGCTGCCTGAAGAAGAGCGGCGGGGTCGGAAGAGGCAGAGCTGTGGCTCCCCGAGCTACGATTTCTTTCGTTGGCTCCTTCAGTCCCGGCTGTCTCTCTAAAGACGCAGCGGCGGCTCCTCTCAATATCCCCAACTGCAGACTTCCGACGCAGGTGGGGATTGCGTCCCGTTTCCTCCTTCCTTCCTTCCGACGGCAAGAGCCGCCGCGCGCATGCACACTCCTACCTGCGGGTCCCTACAGCTCACGGAAAACGGGCTCACGCAGGTGGGAATGCACACGCGCGGCTTAGGGTTTTATTATATTAGACAGCATGTAATCCTCGTTTAGTTTTCCTGTATCCTCCAAAGTTGGACCTATGAAAAATCCTAAATACTTTAATTTGTATGCATTCCAAAAAAAAACACACCTTCATTGCAGTTCAGAGGCATTAATTCAGACTTAAGTAGTATTTAATTTATAGCCAGAGACCTGCGCATAGGACTCAATTACCTTGATGACATGTGGGATAGAGTCTAGTGTTATGTACTGCATAACATCATCTGCATATGCAGCAAGTTTGATTTCACAACCAAAGTATTTAAATCCTTGAATTTGCTCTTATAGCCACCAATAGCGGTTCCAGAGATAAATTAAAGAGCAACGGGGACAACGGGCATCCTTGCTGGGTGCCTCTAGAGCAGGGATCTCAAAGTCCCTCCTTGAGGGCCGCAATCCAGTCGGGTTTTCAGGATTTCCCCAATGAATATGCATTGAAAGCAGTGCATGCACATAGATCTCATGCATATTCATTGGGGAAATCCTGAAAACCCGACTGGATTGCGGCCTTCAAGGAGGGACTTTGAGATCCCTGCTCTAGAGGGTTTGAAGAAATCAGAGAGGTAACTATTAATGGAAACTCTTGTTCTGGGATTTGAGTATAACACCATTATCATGGAATACCATGTAGCATAAATAAAAGGCCATTTCACTATATCAAACTCCTTTTCAGCGTCAGGCCTTATTAGTGTAAATTTTTGAGTAGAGGATTGAGATGCTGCAATAACATTCAATAATATACGGGAGTTGTTAAAAGAGTGTCTAGCATTGATAAATCCAGTTTGGTCTGTGGTAATCAGGAGTGGTATTATTTGTTGTAATCTACTTTCTAGTATCTTGGCGTAGATTTTAGCATCCACATTAATCATAAAAAGTGGTCTGTAATTGGTTACAAACTAGGGATCCTTTCCCAGTTTAGGGATAACTATAATGGTTGCTTCTGTAAAAATACCTGAAGCAGCTCCTTGTGATATCAAATATGTAAAAAATTGTTGCATATATGGGGCAAGTATATGTTTAAAAGATGAGTAAAATTCAATAGTAAACCCATCAGGGCCTGGAGATTTATGCTTGGCCATATCATTAATTGTGTCAGTTATCTCATTTTGTGTGATTGGCGAAGATAGATGCTCTTAGGCTGAAGTAGGTAAAGATGGTAAGTCAATTCCATCTAAGAAAGTGTGAGAGATTCTTTTATTAGCTAGTTCAGAGGAATAAAGTTTTTCATAGTATCTTTTAAATTCTTGAAGAATCTCAGATATTGTGGATATATTATCGCCATTTTCCAACACTAGTTTATTAATCGGTTTCTTTTCACTTTTCTTTTGCAAGTATGTTGCTAGAAGATGACCCGATTTATTATTGTCAGAATAATAATTAGCCTCAGTGATGAAAACCGAGCGAGCCGCATTTTCCTGTAGAATAGAATTGTATTGGAAGTGAAGTTTTTGAAGGTCAAGAAGAATGTTAATGTTGTTAATATCTAGTTGGTGATCATGTTCCTTTTTTTTAATGTCGCATTCTTGAGCATGAATTTCTGCAGCTTGTGATTTCCTAAATTTGGAATTAAGTGAAATTATTATGCCTCTGATATATGCTTTCAATGCATCCCATGTAATAATCCAGATAGTATCTTTTGAGTTATTGAACTGAAAAAACTCTTTAATAGCTGTAATAACTTGGGGGCTCATAATAAAAAGAGAAAAACGTCCAAAAACCGGCCTAAGTCGGCACTTGGACGAACATTGTCAAAATAGGTCCAAGTGCCGATATTAAAACGGGTTTTGGACATATTTCTAAACGACCTAGGCCTTCATAGTGCCGCTGAACAACCAAAGCTAAATGAGGCGTTTCAGGAGGAGTGTCAAGGGCGGGAGTTGGGCGGGATGAGGGCCGGCTTAGACTTAGTCGTGCAGCATGTATAACCGAAAGTTATACAGCCCAGGATCGACGGAACTTGGACGTTGTGACTTAGACCATTTAAAACATGTTCTAAGTAACAAAAACCCCACCTAAAGTCACCAGATAAGCATTGCAGACACATAATACAGACCCCCACACACTACCCCAGTGATCACCGACCCCTTCACCCCCATAAAAATATTAATCACACCTTTAAAATTCAGCCTCCAGCCCATCATCACCTGGCAGCCTGGCATAGGAAAGCGTAGTCCGTCCAGTACAAAGGTGGCTTAAGCCATCTTGGGGGTGGGTTAGGGACTCATGGAGAGGAGGACCCATGCCTATAAGCCTCTGTAATCACTGCATTGATAATGAAACATGTGCATACCCCTATACATCCCCAAAAACCTTTTATACTGGCATATAAGTGGCTCCTACAGCCATAAGGACTATTGGGGTGGTAGATAAGTAGGTCTAGGGGATTCTGTAGGTGGTTTGGGGGCTCACCATGACCTATAAAAGAGCTGTAGTGAGGAGAAGACATGGCACCCTTTTTGTGAAGTTCACAGCAGTGCCCTGTAAGGTACCCCACTATTTAGGTGCCATGTTTGGGTGTTCAGTCCATCACTTTGCAGACCTCGCCCACATCTAACAGGGCTTGTTCTAGGCATTTTTGACTTGGACAAAAAGTTGGACAAAAATGTGGTATAAAGATGAACGATTTAGTGACTTGGACGATCAGATCTGCAGGACGTATAGTTAGACGATTTTCGAAATGGAAAAATATTTGGATGTATTTTTCGAAAATGTGTCCTAGGCTGTTTTTTACTTTGGACGACTTGCGACTTAGATGAAAAAGGACTTAGATGTTCCTTTCGATTATGCCCCTCCACATCTTTAAATTCAGCTTCATGTAAAAGGCTAGAATTAAATCTCCATTGTATAGGAGCAGACACTTGGGTAAAATTTTCTAAAGTAACAGTTATAGCAGCATGATCTGATATTGAGATTTCTTCAATGGTGGCATCTTTTATGAAGTGGCGAATAGAATGGCTGATGAGAAATATATCTATGCGCAAGTATGAACAATGAGGTGATGAATAAAAAGTGAAGTCTTTGTTGGTTGGGTGAAGGTCTCTCCAAATATCAAATATCCCCGCTGAGGTTTTAAAAGTCCCAGTGGTCACGTGATCCAGTAGGGCAGAGCAAGGCTCATGACTGATGCCAATGGAAATATAGTGCTCCTTTTCCTAAGGTGCACCAGCGTTTTTAGTGTGCACTAACAACGCGCTAAATGAAAAATACTAACGTAAGCTCTATGGAGGCATTAGCATTTAGCACGTACGGTATTGTAGCGCGCGCTAAATTCACTAGTGCACCTTAGTAAAAGGAGCCCATAGTTTTGAGAAATCTTATTAGAGCTACCAGTTATAAGTTTTGGATCACATAATATGAATATTGAGAGTTGAGATGTATTTAGGATTTAAAACTGTGACTTGTGGTGTCTTTACTGCCTTATAGAGATATGAAAGAATGGTAAAGATTACTACAGCGGGGGGTGTTGGTGTTTATCTTTCCTTTCAGTTGATGTCTTTGAGGCATTGGGTGGGGGGAGGGAGAAGTGGGAGGGGAGGTTTGGGGGGGTTCTTTTTGTTGTTTTTGCTTTGTGTTTGTGTCTTTGGGATGTGTATTTATAGAATGTCCTTTAAATTGATGATGAAAAGTGAAGGAGGATGGGGAGAAAGAGTAATTTGAGCATGCTTTCTTTGAATGTAGTTACTATTAATGGTAGAGGCCTGAATTCTCCCTTTAAAAGACAATGTGTAGTTAAGGAGGCGTTATGATTAAAAGCAACTATATGTCTGATTCAAGAAAAAACAAAAGTATTTATTGACTTCTAGACAATTTCCTGCTTGTAAAGTGGCCTCACACACACATAAAAAGTTTCAGGGATGGCTATCTTGATTTCAGGGAGAATTCAAGTCTCAATTATGTGGAAGGTAGATTTTTGATACTACATGTATCTATAAATGAAATTTTGTATAATATAGTATCAGTATATGCACCAAATGAGAACTGGTAAATATTTTTATCAGCTGTTACAAGATAAGATGATAAGTATGCCAACTGGGATGTGATAGTTGAGGGGGGGGCATTAATGTTACCCTACTTCCACCATTGGATAATACCAGTAGGGTTAAATATTGCAGAAAAGATTGAAAAGAATTGCAAGGGATGTTGCAACATTTAGGGTTGTTTGATGTTTGGAGGCAGGGTCACCCAGGGAGATCCCGATTTACTTATTACACTCCGGTACACAATTCGTACTCGCAAATTGATTATTTGGATAGGCACTTTTTTCAGCTACATGGAGGGTAAAGATTGAGGCACAGCTGTGGTCAGATCATGCTCTAGTGGTAGTTTCATTGAAATTAAAGGAAGCAGATAGATCTCTCCAATTCTGGAAGCTCAATGAAAGTACATTAAACAATGAGAAGATGTTGGCAGAATTAAACCAACTTATCCCTGAATATTTTACCCTGAATAGAACCCCTGATGTGGCTTTAAGAATAGTTTGGGATGGATTTAAGGCATTTATTAGGGACCATTTATTAAAATGGGCTGCCCGATTGATAAAACAAAGAATTCAGAATGATACTCAGTTGTGAATACAACTCTCTATAGTACATACACAATAAAAGTGTCCCTTCTTCGAAGAAGGTAATAGGGCTAGTAGATTAGTAGCACATCAATTAAAGGAAAAACGAACTCAAACATATATTATATACTTGAAAAATATAAATGATCAGGTAGTCTGAGGTGGGAGCCTTTTGGATTGTTTTACAACATTCTACCAAACTTTATATTCATCTGAGGTAGAACATGATTCCCAACGGGGATTGCAGTATCTAGAAAAAGCTGTCTTAACACAATTAGATGTAGATCAAAGTGATTTGATGGAGGAGATGATCTCCTTGAAAGAGATACAATGTGCAATTAGATCTTTACCTTCAGGTAAGGCACCAGGTTTTGAAGGCTTTACAGTCAAATTTTATAGGCTTATTATCACCATAAGAACATAAGAAGTTATCTCCGCTGGGTCAGACCAGAGGTCCATCGTGCCTAGCAGTCCGCACCCGCGGTGGCCCATCAGGCCCATGACTTGTAATGTGATCCTTCTCTAAGCCCTTTGATCCCTTTTATCCTTCTATCCATACTCTGTCTAAAACCTAACTCTACCTCTATCTGTATCCCTCAATCCCCCTATCGTTCAGGAATTTATCCAATCCTTCTTTGAACCCCCGTAGTGTACTCTGTCCTATCACAACCTCCGGAAGCGAATTCCAGGTGTCCACCACCCTCTGTGTAAAACAGAACTTCCTAGCATTGGTTCTAAAATTGTCCCCTTTCAGCTTCTCTGAGTGCCCCCTTGTGCTTGTGGTTCCCAATAATCTGAAGAATCTGTCCCTTTCTACCTTCTCTATGCCTTTCATGATCTTGAAAGTCTCTATCATGTCTCCTCTTTTCAAGGGAGAAGAGCCCCAGCCTTCCCAACCTGTCTGTGTATGAAAGGTTTCCCATACCTTTTATCATTTTCATGGCTCTTCTCTGGACCCTTTCAAGTATCGCCATATCCTTCTTGAGGTACGGTGATCAAATTCATCAATGGCTAGATGCTAATAAACTAGCCTTAAATATTCATAAAACTAACATGATGCTCTTTCCATGGAAGGACTGTAACACACCGCTTATTCCAATTTCTATTAAAGGCACTCCATTGCAGATAACCCAAAACATTAAGATCTTAGGAATAATATTTGACAATAAATTATCATACCACGATCATATAAGCCAAGTGGTTAAATCTACTTTTTTCAGACTGTGCCAAATTCATTCCGTCGCCAAATTTTTATGCGCAAAATCCATGAATATTCTAATACATTCTCTAGTCATCTCCAAAATTGATTATTGTAATGCCTTATTTAAAGGCTTGCCGCAAAAAGAAAACAGATGTCTTCAAATTATTCAGAACGCCTCTATCAAAATAATTCACAAAGCTAAAAAATTTGACCATGTCTCACCCTTACTCAAGGAGGCACACTGGCTTCCCGTTGCACATCGCATTTTATTTAAAATAGGTTTACTCACTTTTAAATCATTAATATTTCAAACCCCCGCCTTTATTTTTAGAGTTTTAATTCCTTACACTATTTCCAGAACACTGAGATCTCAGGAACAACATTTATTGGCCATTCCCTCACTAAGAGTTATTAATACGAGGCGTCATACTATTTTTTCAGTGACTATTATTATTTTTCAGCGTCATACTATTTTCTCAGTCTTGGAATGATCTCCCACTCTATATAAGGGAAGAAAAGAATTTAGACAAATTTAAGACTAAGCTTAAAAGTTTCCTTTTTAATGATGCTTTTAGAGAATAAATGATCCTTCAATCCATTTTTATCTTATATTTCTTTTTTTTCATGTTTGTCTTCCCTCCCAATGTTTTTACCTTTATATATTAAATTTAATACAGATTGTAACCTTTAAATAATCTTCCTGTTGTTTCTATATTGTATTTATGAATTTTTTTTTTTTAATTGTTTTTGAAACACTGTATGTCTATGTAATAATTTACCTATGTTTTTAGATATTTGTAACCATTTTGTACATCGCCTAGAATGTAGATTAGGCGATTAATCAAACTATATAATAAACTTGGAAACTTGGATCAATACTGGACACAATACTCCAGATGCGGGCGCACCATCGCACGATACAGCGGCATGATGACTTCCTTCGTCCTGGTTGTAATGCCCTTCTTAATAATACCTTATGCCCTTCTTAATAATACCAATATTGCAAATAGTGTTTAATGATATTCTGAAAAATGGAGAAATACCACAATCTATGCATGAGGCAGGTATTACAGTTTTACCGAAGCCTGGAAAAGATCTTACTCTATGTAATTCATATAGGCCCATTTCCTTATTAAATATTGATGCTAAAATATTAGCTAAGATCTTGGCAACTAGAATTAATAAGTTATTAAGAAAGCTGGTGAGTGAGGATTAGGCGGATTTTGTACCTGGTTGAACTACTGGAGACAATGCAGTGGACATTATGTGGTAAGCTAAACACAATAAGATTCCCCTAGTACTGTTGACTGTCGACGCTGAGAAAGCGTTCGACAGAGTGGAGTGGGTTTTTTTTTGTTACAAACACTTGAGTTTTATGGATTTGGCCCTAACAACTCTACTTCAACAACTTGGATTAAAATAAATCTAGGTATGCAGATGTACTCCCTTTATATAGGGGTCATGCTAAGGGTATCTTATCTCTAATATTATTTGCATTAGTAATGGAACCCATGGCTGCAACTATTAGAACATAAGAAACGGCTTCACCGGATCAGACCGAGGTCCATCTAGTCCGGTGATCCGCACACGCAGAGGCCCATTTAGGTGCTCCTTTTTGGAAACCCGGATTTCCCGTATCCTTCAATATGATCTGCAAGAAGGTGTGCATCCAACTTGTGTTTGAAAACCCAGCACAGTATTTTCTGCCACCACCTCCTCCGGGAGAGCATTCCAAGCGCCCACCACTCTGTGTGAAACAGAACTTCCTGACATCTGTCCTGAACCTGCTGCCATTCAGTTTTAGGCTATGACCTCTTGTCCGTGTCACATCTGAAAATGTCAGTAATGCTGCTTCCTGGTCAATTTGATCAAATCCCTTTAATATTTTAAAAGTCTCTATTAGATCCCCACGCAGTCTTCTCTTTTCGAGGGTGAACAGTCCCAGTTTTCCGAGGCGTTCCATGTAGCTTAAATTCTCCATGCCTTTGACTAATTTCGTGGCTCGCCTCTGTACCCTTTCCAACAGAATTTTATCCTTCTTAAGGTATGGAGACCAGTTTTGGACACAGTATTCTAAGTGTGGTCTGACCATTGTTCTGTAAAGTGGCATTATAACATCTTCCGACCTACTCGTGATCCCCTTCTTAATCATGCCCAACATCCTATTTGCTTTCATTGCTGCCGCCGCACATTGAGCCGATGGCTTTAGGGTTCTGTCTATCAGCACCCCCAAATCCCTTTCTTGTTCGCATTTGGCTAATGTCACCCCCGACATCTTGTATTCATGTTCTTTGTTTTTCTTTCCCAAATGCATCACCTTGCATTTGTCTATGTTAAAATTCATTTGCCACTTTATTGCCCACGTTTCCAGCTGATTTAGATCTTTCTGAAGATTCTCACAGTCCCTTTGAGAGCCAACCGCCCGACATAGTTTTGTATTCTTCAAAGACTGTGCATAATACAGAATGCAGCAGTTAGATTGATTTTTGATCTACAGATGTATGATCATGTCACTGATTTCTATCGTTAACTGCGTTGGCTTCCGGTTGAAGCACGGATTAAGTTCAGCTGTATTTGTTTTAAGGCATTAACAGTTCTAAAATCCCAGAGTATCTTATGGAATCTTTCATCATTACAAATTCTAAACATTTTAGAAAAATCTCACTCACTATTCTCGTTTCCTTCTGCAAAGGGATGCAAATATAAGAAATTCCAGGAACAACTGTTGTCCTTCCAGGCAGCCTCATGGATTAGGGATCTGACTCACATAGTCACACTTTCAAATTTGTATCAATAATTTCGACGTGCTTTAAAGACACATCTTTTTACATAATCTTTTGGAAGTTAGATATTAGTTGTTTATTCATTTATATTGCTAATCTCTGTGAACTGCATAGAACTTAACGGTATTTGCGATATACAAGTTATGTTATGTTATTAGATGTCATTCAGGCAATCGAGGGGTTAATATTACAGGGGAAGGATATAAAATAACTTTGTTTGCAGATGACATTTTGCTGACAGTTGGTGATCCAGTTATATCTCTTCTCTGTATATTACAGGTATTAACAGAATATGGTCTCCAGTTGGGATTTAAGATGAATGCTTCAAAATCAGAGTTTTTGAATGTTAACCTAGATAAGCTATTGATCTCTCAGTTGCAGAATTATGTCCCTTTTTTATGGGTGGTTTCACATATACAATGAAAACCAGGGGTGAAAATCCCGTCTGATCTCTCTCGTTTATACCAGCTAAATTATGTGAAATTGTTTCAGGATCTGTCAAACAATCTAGACAGATAGCATAGGATGGGACATTCATGGCTTGGTAGGATCACAATATGTAAAATGATGATGTTACCCAGGTTTTTATATTACTGCTAGACATTGTTTCTTAAAGTCCCTAGATTAACTATTAAAACCTTGCAAAAAATGTATGGTTACATTTGGCAAAGGCATCTACCCAGGATCTCATGAGCTTTGTTATCATGCTCTAGAGTTAAAGGAGGGTAGCAGACCTGTATAAATATTATATGACGGCCCAATTGAAATCTACTGGAGAGTGGTATAATTCACAACCTAAAGTATGGGTATGCATTTATAGAAGTTACTTCACTCAAAATGAATGGGCCATGTGCATACCAATTGAGAGAAGTATTCCCTGTGAGTGAATCTGTGAGACTACTGGATGATCAAGGAGTGAAAGGGGTGCTCAGGGATTATAAGGCCATAGCGGAAAGACTGAATGAATTCTTTCCTTCGGTCTTTACATAAGAACTTAAGAATTGCCGTTGCTGGGTCAGACCAGTGGTCCATCATGCCCAGCAGTCCACTCTCGCGGCAGCCCCTAGGTCAAAGACCAGTGCCCTAACTGAGACCAGCCCTACCTGCGTACATTCCGGTTCAGCAGGAACTTGTCTAACTGTCTTGAATCCCTGGAGGGTGTTTTCCCCTATAACTCTCTGGAAGAGCGTTCCAATTTTCTACCACTCTCTGGGTGAAGAAGAACTTCCTTACGTTTGTACGGAATCTATCCCCTTTTAACTTTAGAGAATGCTCTCTCGTTCTCGCTACCTTGGAGAGGGTGAACAACCTGTCTCTTATCTACTAAGTCTATTCCCTTCATTATTCTTGAATGTTTCGATCATGTCCCCTCTCAGCCCCTTCTTTTCAAGGGAAAAGAGACCTAGTTTATCTAACCTCTCGCAGTACGGAAACTTCTCCAGTCCCTTAACCATTTTAGTCGCTCTTCTCAAGTAGTATTGTGTCCTTCTTCATGTAAGGCGACCAGAGCTGGATGCAGTATTCCAGGTGGGGAGCGTACCATGGCCCGGTACAGCAGCATAACCTTCTCCAATCTGTTCGTGATCCCCTTCTTAATCGTTCCTAGCATTCTATTCGCCCTTTTTGCCGCCGTTGCACATTGCATGGACGGCTTCATCGACGTGTCGACCAGTACTCCCAAGTCTCTTTCCTGGGGGGTATTAAATTTTTGTTACCAACATGCAACACCTTACACTTATCCACATTAAACCTAATTTGCCATGTTGCGGCCCATTTCTCAAGCATGTTTATGTCCCATTGCAGGTCTTCGCAATCCTTCTGAGTCTTCACTACACTGAATAGCTTTGTATCGTCCACAAATTTAATCACCTTGCCTGTCGTACTAATTTCCAGGTCGTTTATAAATATGTTGAAGAGCACAGGTCCAAGCTCAAAACCTTGCGGCACTGCACTCGTGATGGAAATGGTTTTGAATGGTAATGATGCAGAGGAACTGAAATAAATCTTGGTGAATCTGAAAGATGTACTGAGCCAAATCGACAAGTTATAAAGTGATAAATTTCCAGGACTGGATAGCATACATCCCAGGGTACTAAAAAAACTTAAACATAAAATTTCTGACCTGCTGTTAGTGATCTATAACCTGTCGCTAAAATTGTCTGTAGTACCTGAAGATTGGAGGGTGGCCAATGTTGCACCGATTACAGACCGGTAAGCCTCACTTCGGTGCCGGGCAAAATGGTAGAAACAATTATAAAAAATAAAATTGTGCAACACATAGACAAACATGATTTAATGAGATGGAGTCAGCATGGGTTCATCCGAGGGAGACCTTGCTTTACAAATTTGCTTAACTTCTTTGAAGGTGTGAATAAACATGTAGATAAAGGTGAGCCGGTTGATATAGTGTACCTAGATTTTCAGAAAGCTTTTGATAAAGTTCCTCATGAGAGGCTCCTGAGAAAATTAAAGTGTCCTGGGATAGGTGGCAAAATTCAGGTGTGGATTAGGAATTGGTTATTGGATAGAAAAAGGAGAGTAGGGTTAAATGGTCATGTTTTTCAATGGAGAAGAGTGGAGTACTGCAGGGGTCTGTACTGGGACCGATGCTATTTAATTTATTTATAATTGATCTGGAAATTAGAACGACGAGTGAGGTGATTAAATTTGCAGATGATACTAAACTGTATCATCTGGCAAGTTGTTAAAACGCAAAGTGATGCACATTGGGAAGAATAACCTGAATCAGTTACCGGATGCTAAGGTCCACCTTGGAGATTAGCGCCCAAGAAAAGGATCTGGATGTCATCATATACAATACGATGAAACCTTCTGCCCAATGTGCGGCAGTGGCCAACAAGGCAAACAGGATGCTAGAAATTATTATAAAAGGGATGGTTAACAAGACTAAGAATGTTATAATGCCCCTGTATGGTACAACCTTATCTGTATGGTGCAACCTCATCTGGAGTACTGCGTTAAATTCTGTTTTCCTTATCTCAAGAAAGATATAGTGGCGCTAGAAAAAGATAATTAAATTTGCTGATGACACAATGTTGTTCAAAGATGTTAAATCTCAAGAAGATTGTGAAAAATTACAAGATTATCTGAGCATCAAAATGGCAAATGATGTTTATTGTGAGCAAGTACAAAGTGATACATGTGGCAAAGAGGAACCCGAACTATAGCTATGTGATTGCTGGGTTCTATGTTAGGAGTCACTGCCCAGGAAAAGGATCTAGGTGTCATTTTTGAGATTACGTTGAAACTTTCAGCTAAGAAAGAAAATAGAATGTTAGGAATTATCAGGAAAGTAATGGAAAACAAATGTAAAAATGTTATAATGCCCTTGTATTGTTCTATGGTATGGCTGCACCTTGAATACTGTGTGCAATTCTGGTTGCCGTATCTCAAAAAAGATATAGCTGAATTAGAAAAGGTACAGAGAAAGGTGATGAAAATGATAATAGGAATGGTGTGGCTTTTCTTGTGAGGAAAGGCTAAAGTGGCTAAGGCTCTTCAGCTTGGAGAAGCTCAGGGGCGATATGATAAACAGTCTATAAAATACTGAGTGGTGTGGAAAGGGTAGATATGAATTCCTTGTTTAATCTTTCCAAAAAATACAAGGGCATGCAACAAAACTACTAATTAATAGATTTAAAACAAACCAAAGAAAATATTTCTTCACACAATGTGTGATTAAGCTCTGGAATTCATTGCCGGAGAATGTGGTGAAATCAGCTAACTTAGTAGGGTTTAAAAAAAGGTTTAGATAAATTCCTAAAAGAGAAGTCCATAGACTTGGAGAAATCCACTGCTTATTCCTAGGATAAGCAGCATAAAATCTGTTTTACTACTTGGGATCTAGCTAGGTACTTGGGACTAGAGAGCTGCACGGGAACGGGGATGACGGGAATCCCGCGGGACCCGCGGGTTCCCCCTTTGGGTCACGGGGATCCCGTGGGGACGCCTCCGAGGGTCGCGGGGTTCCTGCTGGGTTGGATCGCAGTGCACTCGAGCCGCGAGGGTAGTCTCCTTCTCCTTACCTGCCCTGTCGCAGCACACAGCCGACCGGAAATCTTCCCGATGTCAGCGCTGACGTCGGAGGGAGGGCTTAAGCAAAGCCCTCCCTTCCTCCGACGTCAACGCTGACATCAGGAAGACTTCCGGTCGGCTGTGTGCTGCGACAGGGCAGGTAAGGAGAAGGAGACTACCCTCGCGGCTCGAGTGCACTGCGATCCAACCCAGCAGGCTGTGTGCGGCAGGGCAGGTAGGGAGAAGGCAATGGCGTACGAAAGAGGGGGGAAGGGGCGGTCCGCCCCGGAGAATGTGCACAGCCGGTCAGGTCCCCCGATCGACCGACAACAGGCTCGGCTGACAAATCTCCCTGCCCTGTAGCCGCGAATCTAAATTACCTCTTACAGCAGCTTCACTACTCCAGCTGCTGTAAGAAGGTAATTTAGATTCGCGGCTACAGGACAGGGAGATTTGTCCGACCAGGCCTGTTCTGTTGTCGATCGGGTGCAAAAGCGCCACAAAGGTGGAGGCAGGGAGGGAGGAAAGGTGGAGTGGAGAAGAAAAGACGCTTAAGGGGGGAGAAGGCCGCTGAAAGCACTGGGGAAGACAAAGGGGTGGAAAAGAACGCTGAAAGGACATGGGGTAAACGGGAGGAGGGGGGGAAGGACCCTGAAAGCACTGGGGAAGATAAAGGGGTGGAGAATGCCACTGAAAGGACATGGGGAAAACAGGGGTGGAGAAGGCCGCTGAAAGGACATGGGGAAGACAGAGGGGAGAAAGGCCGCTGAAAGGACATGGGGAAGACAGAGGGGGGAGAAGGATGCTGCCTGACAGGACATGGGGAAGATGGTGGGGGAGAAGGACACTGAAAGGAAATGGGGAAGAGGGAATGGGAAGAAGACGCTGGCAGGGAAGAAGACAGAGGTGCCAGACTATGGGGGGAGCGGAGGGAAAAAGATGGGTGCCAGACCAATTTGGGAGGGGGGTGAAAGGGAGAGGCACAGTAACAGAGCAAATGGAAGACACAGAGAGAAGAGAGGCAGTGGATGGAAGGAATTGAATGAGAACATGAAGAAAGCAGGAACCAGGCAATAAAGGTAGGAAAAAAACTCTTTTTTTTTTTTTTGCTTAAGGATAAAGTAGTATATTAGTTGTTTTGATAAAAATTTATAAACATTAGAGGCTCTGGTAGAAACCCGTTTACAAAGTATGTATTCTTCCCAATTAATATTTCCAAATTAATAAAGTCTTTTTGCTTATTTTTAAATGGGTTTCTACCAGAGCCTTTAATTCAGTAGCATAATTAAATGAAATAACTATTTCTGTAGTTTATAGGGACGGGCGGGGACGTAGGGGATTCCTCGCGGGGACGTAGGGGATTCCTCGCGGGGACGTAGGGGACGGAGGGGATTCATCGTGGGGACGGGTGGGATTTCTGTCCCCGCGCAACTCTCTACTTGGGACCTAGGTTGGCCATTGTTAGAAACAGGATACTAGGCTTGATTGACCTTCAATCTGTCCCAGTATGGCAATTCTTGTGTTCTTATATACTTATTATTATGTATTTTCAATGACTAGAAGTATGTTGTAGGAATGTGTGCATTTTAAGTAGAAGGATGTTCACAGCCTAGGGAATTTTATCCAGATGATAATTTAATTACCAGCTCACACTTTCCATCACAATTATACTAGTAGAGTGGGATATGGGCCTGGGTCCCCTTCTCTGCAGTCTACTGTACCATCCACTAGGATACTCCAGAGACCTGCTTGCTGTTGTAATAGTACTGGCTATAACATATATGAAGCTGTCATACAGGCTGATATGTACTGTTTACATTCACATCTTTTGGGGGTGGGAGGGGTTCTGTAACAACTGGGGGAGAAGGGCATGCCGTCATGCCTCCAGTGTTCATCTGGTCCGTTTGCCAAACAGGTGGCTATTTATTCGTTATTGAAATTGGTCTAGCCTGAAATGTCCAAGTTTTGCTTTGGACACTTTCTGCAATGTTCTTTTATTTCAGAAAAACATCAAAATCATAAGTCCACTTAATTATACTTTCCCTTGAGATTTAGATGCACTTCAGACAAACAATATAAAAAAGTCTAAAAAAAATTGTATTTTGAAAATGGCAATTTGGATGTGTTTCTCTTTTGAAATTAGCTCTATACTGGAATTGGAAATGGTACAGAGAAGGACAACAAAAATGACAAAGGAAGTGGGAAGACTTTGAAGAAGAGACGGCTGGGGGTGATATGATAGAGGTCTATAAAATACTGAGTGGAGTAGAATAAATAAATGTGAATTACTAATTTACTCTTTCTAAAAATATAAAGACTAAGGACCAAGTAGGCAAGAGCCCTTCTGAAATAGGAGTATGGAGAACATCTTGAATGAACAAGTCTGTTTTGTTCTAAATAAAACATATGAACCAACAACAAAGGAAAAGGGATTGGGACTTTTTGTAGTTTTTACAACCACACTCAGTACATATAGGGACTTCAAGCATTTTCCCTATCTGTCCTAGTAGGCTCACAATCTATCTAACGTACCTGGGACAGTGGAGTCACAAGGAGCAGTGTAGGTTTCAACCCACAACCTCAAAGTCGCTAAGGCTGTAGCTCTAATCACTACACCACACTCTCCTCACATTAAAGCAGCTCAATTAGTACACCAAATTAGTACTACTCTTCATGGCCTTAAAGTTTGACTGGCATCCAAGTTACAGGCTTGCATAAGTACATTCTGAGTGAGAGAGTAGCAGGCCCAAAAAATAAACGACAGGGCGGGGGGGGGGGGGGGTATCCAGAATGATACTTGGCACTGTTGCTATCGTTTAACATCAAGTTACATAAAGCAGCCATTTTCACCATCTGCCAATTAAAGTGTTAAGAAGCACTCTTCTCATATCCAGCTTCTTTAGAAAACGGTCCTGTTTCCTGGAACCTGTGGACTGGAATGCTGGCAATATGACTTTCTGATTTATATGAAATGCTGAAACCACCTTCGGCAGGAAAGAAGGTAACGGGACTCCAGTGGCAGTGTAGGAAAGAGCCTGGAGTTCTGCGATCCATCTCACCGAGGTCACAGCCACCAGAAAATAACATTTTGAGAGTCAAATCCATCAGAGAAGCTTCCTTCAGTGGCTCGTAAGGAGATTTCACTGGAGGCCTGATGCATAGTGCATCCTTCAGGAATCTGCCATCTCGGCAGTGTAGATCTGTGCTCTCAAGCTCTGAAACAAGAGACCTGCCACTTGGACCCAAATGAAAACCACAGTAAGCTCCTTGTCAAGGCCAGTTTGAAGGAATGCCACAACAGAGACTGGAGCCAAAAATGGTTCCACATTTTGCTGGGTGCACTCTGATGGAGGTGGACTGGCTAGTAAGTTCGATATCTGCAAGTACAACTTCCGTCTGTGTGCTTCTGGAAGATAGACATGGCTCTCTGCTAGGTTGAACAAGACTCCCATGTATTCCAGGGATTGCGTTGATGGCAAATGGCTCTTTTGGTAATTCACAATCCAACCCAGACTCTCTAGGAGGACCTGAGCTACCGTGTGCTGTCCTTCGTCAAATGAAGGAGCCCTGATCAGCCAGTCTTCCAGACAGGGATGAACATGTAAGCCCATCTTCTAAAGGTGGGCTGCTACCACAACCATCACCTTGGTGAAGATGTGAGGAGCAGTTGCCAGGCCAAAGGGAAGGTGGAAATATGCAAATAGGCAGTGGCGTACCAAAGGGGGTGCGGGGGGGGGCGGTCCGCCTCGGGTGCATGCCTGGGGGGGGTGTACAGCCGACCCGGTTTTGAAGGCGATGTTGGACCGGCACGCTTAGCTATCCTGTTCTCACTGCCTCTAACACCGGCCCTGCGGCTCTGGACTTCCCCACACCTGCTCCCCACCCCCCTGGATCGCTATTATTTTAGATGTTATGGCAGCCGTGGCGCTGTATCCATCAGAGAAGACTTCTAACCTCGGCCTGCCCCAGAACTCTTCCTGCAGCAGCCGCCCACCTAGGCAGGAACAGGAAGTCATTGTTGCAGGAAGAGTTGCAGGGACAGCGTTAGACGGAGTAAGAGCTGATGGTGCCGCAGAGTCCCAAGGGGGTAGGGAGGAAGAAAGAAGAGTAACCGAAGCATTGGCCATTTGGGGGGGAGCAGGTGTGGGGAAGTCCAGAGCTGTAGGGGAGAGAGAGTGTTGCTGTACCCAGCTGGAGGGAGAAGGAAGATGAGGGACGGAATGAAAGGAGATGCCAGGGCTTGGAGAGAAGGAGGAAGGTATGCAAGACAAAAGGAAAAGGAAGGGGGAGATGTCAGAGCATGGAGGGGGAGGGAAAGATGGAAGAAAAGGAAAGGAGAGAGATGCCAGAGAATCAGGGAAGGGAAGATACCAGACTGGGGTGCAAAGGAAAGAAAGAAGAGAGAGATGCCAGAGCATGGGGATGGGGTGGTGACAGAGAGAAAAAAAATGGAGAGGTGGCAGAGCTGAAATCAATCATGTACAAAGGAGAGAAGGAAGATGTCATATGGAAGAGAGAGAGAGAGAGAGAGAGAGAGAGAAGGCAGACATTGGATGGAAAGGGCAGAGAGGGCAGTGACTGGAAGGGGCGAGACAGAAGGTGAACAGTAGATGGAAGGGGTAGAGAGGGACAGACACTGAATGGAAGTGTGCGGGAGAGGAGGGACAGCCACTGAATGGAAGTGTGAGGGAGAGGGGAAGCAGACGCTGGAAGGAAGTGGGGAGGAGAAAGAAAAAAGGGCACATGCTGGATTGAGGGACGAGGACAGAGTTAGATACTGGAAGGGGTGAGGGAAAGAGGTGGCAAGCTATAGTTAGACACAGTGAAAGAATGAAATTGAGGACTGAATAATAAAAAAGAATTTAGACAGAGACAGAAAATAAATTGAGAAGGAAGACCATGGAAGAATGGGAGGAAGGGAACAGAGAGAGATATGCCAGAGCAGTGGGGAAGGGGAGGAGACAGATACCAGACCTAGGAGGAAAAGAGGAAGGAGACAGATACTGGATCTGAGGGGGAAAAAGGAGGAGATATGCTAAAATCTGCTGGGAGGGAGGAAGGAAAGAAGGAGAGAAAGAGGCAGAGAAAGGGAGGGTGTTGTAAGCAGATTAGAAAGACTACAGAGAGAAAGGCCTGGACGAAAGGGGAAAGACAGGAGGAAGATGCAGGACTAAGGGAGGTTCAGACAGAGAGGGAGGGAGAGAGAGGGAGACCTGGAACAACGGTACAAAGGAGAACTGACACTGGATCTGGGGAGGGTAATAGAGGGAAAAGAGAGAGAGACCTGCACCCAAAGAGGATGGGGCTGGATTGTGAAAGAAATGTTGGATGCAAAAGAAAGAAAGCAAGAAAGCTTGGATGCACAGTCAGAAGGAAATGCAACCAAGAGACTCATGAAATCAACAGTCAACAAAGGTAGGAAAAATGATTTTATTTTCAATTTAGTGATCAAAATGTGTCTGTTTTGAGAATTTATATCTGCGGTCTATATTTTGCACATGTGTCTATTTTTCTATAGTTACTGAGGTGACATTGCATATTTTAAAGTAATGTTTGACATCTTTGAAAAAATCCCTGAAAATTGTAAATGATAATTAACATTTTCTCTGCGTACTGTGTGCTTTGTGTTTTTTAAATATATTTTATGTTTACCATTATGAATTAAGACAATATCTGGAAGACAGTGAGGGCGACATAACGAGGCACTGGGGGCACTAAGGACACAGGATGGAGGCACTGGGGGCACTATGGACACGGGAAGGAGGCACTGGGTCCGCTACGGACACGTGACGGAGGCACCGGGGACGCTATGGACATGTGACGGAGGCACTGGGGACGCTATGGACACAGGACGTAGGCACTGGGGGCACTATGGACACAGGATGGAGGCACTGGGGCTGCTATGGACATGTGACGGAGGCACTGGGGCCGCTATGGACATGTGACGGAGGCACTGGGGCCGCTATGGACATGTGACGGAGGCACTGGGGCCGCTATGGACATGTGACGGAAGCACTGGGGCCGCTATGGACATGTGACGGAAGCACTGGGGCCGCTATGGACATGTGACGGAGGCACTGGGAGCACTATAGACACAGGACGGAGGCACTGGGGGCACTATGGACACAGAATGGAGGCACTGGGGGCACTATGGACACAGGACAGAGGCACTGGGGGCACCATGGACACAGGACAGAGGCACTGGGGGTACCAAGGACATGGGAAGGAGGCACTGGGGGCACTAAGGACATGGGAAGGAGGCACTGGGGGCACTAAGGACACAGGACAGAGGCACTGGGGGCACTAAGGACACAGGACAGAGGCACTGGGGGCATTAAGGACATGGGAAGGAAAGAGGGAGAGAATAGAAAGGGATAATTGTTGGGCCTTAGTACAGAAAGAAAGAAATGAAAGAAAGGATACACAGTCAATTAATAGATGTCCCCTTTTGATGAAAAAAAATAAATGGCCACATTACCTCTGACTTACTTTCTCTGCAGCAGTCGGAAACCGCGCTGAGATGCAGGAAGGTCCCGCGATGACTCGTCTGCCGGCTCTGCTCCAGAAGAAGTAAGTTACGTCAGAGAGGGTGGACCCAGCAGACGCAGTCATTGTGGAACCTTCCAGCATGCGGCTGCCGAGTCCGCTCCAGAGCAAGTACGTCGGAGTGGGGTGGACTGGCATCCGGCAGCTACAGTCATTGCGGGACCTTGCTGCATGAAGGGATAAAAGGAGCAGGACTGCTGGAATGGAAGAGTGGTGGAGGGAAAGAAAGGGGGCAGGGTGGTATGGAAGGGTGGTGCTGATGGAACTGATATACAGAGAAAGGGGAGAGACCATAAGGGGGAAGGATATTGGAGGGAAAGAAAGGGGCAGATGCTGATATTGGAGAGAGAAAGGGCAGACATTGGATGGTAGTGGGGAGCCTATGCTGGATGGAAGTGCAGATGGGAGAGATACGGGAGCAAATGCAGGAAGGAAATGGAAGGAGAGAAAGAGGGGAGCAGACGTTGGATGGAAGTGGACAGAGAGAGGAGAAGGTACTAGATGGAAGGGTTGGAGAAAGAGGGTACATGATGGAAGGAGGGGGATAAATAAAAGGAGGGCACATGATGGGGAGAAAAGGATTGAGTTAGGGAAACACTTGAGAGGTGAGGGAAAGAGGTGGCAAGCTTTAGGTAGACAGTAAAAAAGGACATTAATGAGAAGGGTAGTAAGAACGTAATCTAGACAGATGCAGAAAATAAATTGAAAAGGAAAATGAGGGGAAAAAAAGGGAAAGGGATTGCAGAGGAGAGGTGTGGGAGAGGGAAGGAGAGGAGAGAGATGCCAGACCAATGGGTGTGAAATGAGAGATGGAAGGAGGAGGCATACAGTTTCTGGAAGGGGCACAGAAGGAGAGAAAATGCCATATAGGGGAAGAGAGACAGCAGACAGTGGATGGAAGGAAGAGAATTACAAGAAGATGAGGAAAGCAGAAACCACAGAAGACAAAGGTAGAAAAAAATGTTCTATTTATTTATTGCTTTAGGAGACATGTGTCACTGTTTCTGTGGAGAATTGTATACAGAGTCCAACTTCTTGCTGGTTCAATTTAACTTTTGTCTATGTATTTCAATTTTATCCCCCCTTTTACAAAACTGTGGAGCGTTTTTTAGCACCAGCCGTGGTGGTAACAGCTCTGATGCTCAGAATTCTATGAGCGTCAGAGCTGTTACCTCCATAGCTAAAATCCACACTACAGTTTTGTAAAATAAGGAGGGGCTAGTTTGTGATTACATATTCCATGCTAGGCGAAGGTGTTTTGTGTGTTCTGTGTGTTCGAAAGACATGATTTTTTGTTAGGATTGATCTGTACTAGTCTGGCTTGTTTAGTTTTACAATGGGTGTATTGATGTTGTACTGTTCATTGCAGTATGTAAGATGTTGCCTTTTCCTAAGTACTCATGTGTGACATGTGGATTGTTACTAAAAATCATGTTTTCATACAGATGTGGGGGTGGAGTGTCAAAAAATGATGGGCCCGGGTGTCACATATGCTAGGTACGCCACTGCAAATAGGCCTCCGTCAATTCCAGAAAGGAGAGAAACTCTACCGGAGCCACTGCTGCAATGACAAACCATCTCCATGCGGAAACGTGGAACATTGAGTGCTGCATTGATGTAAGGTCTAGAATGGGTCTCCAATTGTCTGAGCCTTTCTTTGGCATGATGAAGTATACTGAGTATCTGCCCAAGCATGAGTCTTCAGGCAGTTCAGGTTCTATGGCCAGAACCTCCAACAACCTTCTCAATGTGGCCTCCACATTGAGTGCTTTCGCTGGATGCCCCACTGGGGAGTCCACATACTAGTCTGTTAAAGGCCGGGTGAAGTAACCGCTCTGGATGATTTCCAGAACTCAGTGTTCTGAGGATATCAAGTCTGCAGAAAGTCTGACAATACCAGGCCTGCAGAAAGTCTAAGGGCCATCTCCCTATCTTGAGAGGGACCGCTCCGGACTTGACATCATTGTGTATTCTTACAGGAAGCAGCAGCATGGGAACCAGAGACATAAGAACATAAGAAGTTGCCTCCGCTGGGTCAGACCAGAGGTCCATCGCGCCCAGCAGTCCGCTCCCGCGGCGGCCCATCAGGCCCATGACCTGTAAGGTGATCCTTGTCTCAACGCTTTATAGTAACAGAGTAACATAGTAGATGACGGCAGATAAAGACCCCGAATGGTCTATCCAGTCTGCCCAACCTGATTCAACCTAAACCCTTCAATTTTTTTCTTCTTAGCTATTTCTGGGCAAGAATCCAAAGCTTTACCCTGTACTGTGCTTGGGTTCCAACTGCCGAAATCTCTGTTAAGACTTACTCCAGCCCATCTACACCCTCCCAGCCATTGAAGCCCTCCCCAGCCCATCCTCCACCAAACGGCCATATACAGACACATACCGTGCAAGTCTGCCCAGTACTGGCCTTAGTTCAATATTTAATATTATTTTCTGATTCTAAATCCTCTGTGTTCCTCCCACGCTTCTTTGAACTCAGTAACAGTTTTACTCTCCACCACCTCTCTCGGGAGCGCATTCCAGGCATCCACTACCCTCTCCGTAAAGTTGAATTTCCTAACATTGCCCCTGAATCTACCACCCCTCAACCTCAAATTATGTCCTCTGGTTTTACCATTTTCCTTTCTCTGGAAAAGATTTTGTTCTACGTTAATATTCTTCAAGTATTTGAACGTCTGAATCATATCTCCCTTGTCTCTCCTTTCCTCTAGGGTATACATATTCAGGGCTTCCAGTCTTTCCTCATACGTCTTCTGGCGCAAGCCTCCTATCATTTTCGTCGCCCTCCTTCTGGACTGCCTCAAGTCTTCTTACGTCCTTCGCCAGATATGGTCTCCAAAACTGAGCACAATACTCCAAGTGGGTCCTTACCAATGACCTGTACAGGGGCATCAACACCTTCTTCCTTCTACTGACTACGCCTCTTTTTATACAGCCCAGCATCCTTCTGGCAGCAACCACTGCCTTGTCGCACTGTTTTTTCGCCTTTAGATCTTCAGACACTATCACCCCAAAGTCCATTTCCCCATCCGTGCATATCAGCTTCTCTCCTCCCAGCATATACGGTTCCTTCCTATTATTAGTCCCCAAAAATGCATTACTCTGCATTTCTTTGCATTGAATTTTAGTTGCCAGGCATTAGACCATTCCTCTAACTTTTACAGATCCTTTTACATATTTTCCACTCCCTCTTCGGCGTCTACTCTGTTACAAATCTTGGTATCATCTGCTAAGAGGCACACTTTTCCTTCTAACCCTTCACCAATGTCACTCACAAACATATTGAACAGGACTGGCCCCAGCACCAAACCCTGAAGGACTCCACTACTCACCTTTCCTTCCTTCGAGCGACTTCCATTAACCACCACCCTCTGGCGTCTGTCCGACAGCCAGTTTCTGGCCTTACAGATTTCCTCAATGGGAGTTGAGCAGAGCAAAGCAACAGACGCCGCCATCGCTCAGACCCTGTGGCCTGTGACTCGACCCGGCAGAGAGGCCAGCCTGAGCGTAACAGAAAGAGATACAAGCGGCCAACCAGTTAGAAAGGATCCGCTTAGAAATAGAGTGACCCAAGCGATTAGGATCGAAAGAGAAGAACAGCTGGGGAGCAGAAGGATGAAGAGCGGTGTGCTTCAAGTAGAAGGCCAGCGCACGCTTACAATCAAGAAAATGCAAAGCCGCTTCTCCAGGGTGAGAATGGGGCTTCGGAAAAAACAAATGAAGAACAATGGATTGGTTGATGTGAAACTCAGAAACAATCTTAGGCAAGAACTTAGGATGGGTACAGAGAACCAACTTATCATGATGGAAGACAGTGAAAGGTGGGTCCGCTACCAAGGCTTGAAGCTTGAAGTGAAAGCAATAAGAAACACAACCTTCTAAGTAAGATACTTCAAGTGAGCCCACGCAAGCGGCTCGAACGGGGGTTTCATCAAACGAGCAAGGACCATGTTAAGACTTCAACTACCCGGGAATAAACTGGGGTATTGGGCACTCAAACTGCATGAGGGAGACCAAATTCCTGGAGGTCACGAGGGATTGTTTCATGGAACAGCTGGTCACGGAACCAACACGGGGTGATGCCACTCTTGACCTAATCCTCAACGGACTAGGGGGACCCGCTAAGGAGGTGGCGGTACTAGCCCCACTAGGAAACAGCGATCACAACACGATCCAGTACAGGCTAGAAATTGGATCATCAAAGGTGAAAAGAACTACAACGAATGCACTTGACTTCAAAAAAGGGAATTATGATGCCATGAGGAAAATGGTGGGAAAGAAACTCAACGACAGCGCAAGGAAGATGGAGTCTGTAGAAAATGCCTGGACCATACTCAAGGGCACAGTGCACGAAGCACAGAACCTGTGCATCCCCAAGTACAGGAAAGGGTGCAAAAAACATAGAACAAAAAACCCAGTGTGGATAACAAATGCAGTGAAAAAGGCAATAAGTGACAAGAAAGCATCATTCAAAAAATGGAAAAAGGACAAAACAGAGGAGAACCAAAAAGAACACAAAAAACACCAAAAGGAGTGTCATCGAGTGTTTAGGAAAGCAAAAAAAGAATATGAAGAGAGACTGGCAGGGGAAGCAACAAACTTCAAATCAATCTTCAGGTACGTTAAGGGGAAGCAACTAGCAAGGGAGGAAGTGGGACCCTTGGATGATAGGGACAGAAAGGGAGTGGTAAAAGAGGAAAAGGAGATAGCTGACAGGCTAAATAAGTTCTTCACGTTAGTTTTCACGAGGGAGGACACAACCAACATTCCGGAGCCCGAGGAGATCGTAAAAGGAGAGCAGGATGAAAATCTGGTCCAACTAGAGGTGAGCAAGGTGGATGTCCTCAGGCAGATAGACAGGCTAAAGAGCGACAAATCGCCAGGTCCGGATGGCATTCACCCAAGGGTACTCAAGGAACTAAGGAACGAAATAGCTGAGCCACTTCGACAAATATGCAACCTATCCCTAAAAACTGGAGAGATTCCGGAAGACTGGAAAATAGCAAATGTCACGCCCATCTTCAAGAAAGGCTCAAGGGGAGACCCAGGAAACTACAGGCCGGTGAGCTTGACCTCGGTCCCGGGAAAGATGATGGAAGCACTGATTAGAGACAGCATCTGGGAACACATCGACAACTATGGGCAGCTAAAGTCGAGCCAGCATGGCTTCTGCAAGGGCAGGTCATGCCTCACGAACTTATTATACTTCTTTGAGGGGGTAACCAGCCAGGTGGATAAAGGGGAATCCATAGATATCATTTACCTTGACTTCCAAAAAGCCTTCGACAAGGTGCCACACGAAAGACAACTAAGGAAGCTATGGAACCATGGGGTGCAAGGGGAGGTCCACCGATGGATCAAAAACTGGCTGGCGGACAGGAAACAGAGGGTTGGAGTAAAGGGACATTGCTCAGACTGGCAATGGGTCACGAGCAGAGTTCCACAGGGGTCGGTGCTGGGACTGCTCCTATTCAATATATTCATTAACGACCTGGAAGCAGGAACAAAATGTGAGGTTATTAAATTTGCGGATGACACCAAACTATATCGCAAGGTCAATAACATGGAAGACTGCGAAGATCTCCAAAAAGATCTGACAACACTGGAAAAATGGGCCAAAAAGTGGCAAATGAGTTTCAACATAGGGAAATGCAAGGTCATGCATATAGGGAAAAAAAACCCGATGTTCACTTACAAAATGGGGGGGGATCAGCGCTAGGGGTGAGCAACCTTGAAAGAGACCTGGGAATGATGGTAGACACAACATTGAAGGCGTCGGCGCAGTGTGCCACGGCCTCAAGGAAAGCAAACAGAATGTTGGGTATCATTAAGAAGGGTATCACGACCAGGACAAAGGAAGTCATCCTGCCACTGTATCGTGCTATGGTGCGCCCGCACCTGGAGTACTGTGTTCAGTTCTGGTCGCCATACCTCAAGAAGGACATGGAGGTACTTGAGAGGGTCCAGAGAAGAGCAACTAAGCTAATAAAGGGCATGGAGGACCTCTCATATACTGACAGACTGAAAAAGCTAGGGCTTTTCTCCCTGGAAAAGCGGAGACTTAGAGGAGACATGCTAGAAACCTTCAAGATCATGAAGGGCATAGAAAAAATAGACAGGGACAGATTTTTCAAATTAAGGGGATCAATAAGTACAAGGGGGCACTCAGAGAAATTGAAAGGGGAGAGGTTTAGAACAAATGCCAGGAAGTTCTTTTTCACACAGAGGGTGGTGGATACATGGAACACGCTACCAGAGGATGTGATAAACAGGAGCACGCTACAGGGGTTCAAAGAAGCTTTGGATAGGTACTTGGAAGACAAAGGGATTGAGGGGTACAGATAAGAGTAAAGGTAGATTATAGGGATGGATTAGAGGTAAGTTACAAAATTAATCAGGGACCACTGTTCAGGCACTAGGCCTGATGGGCCGCTGCGGGAGCGGACCGCTGAGCAAGATGGACCTCTGGTCTGATTCAGCGGGGGCAACTTCTTATGTTCTTAAATCACAGGAGGAGGTTTAAGGGGCGGAAGTGAACGTGGAAAAGGCCTTTCATGAAGCGGGAATACCACAGGATGAACAGAGATAGGCTTCCCGTAAATCATAAGAACATAAGAACGCCTTATACCGAATCAGACCTTTGGTCCATCTAGTCCGGTGACCCGCACACGCGGAGGCCAAGCCAGGTGTTCCCCGATGAAGACCTTGTTTACCGTATCCGTTCTTTATAGCTCAAAATTTTCCATACATTTTACTAGCTTCGTGGCTCGCCTCTGCACCCTCTCCAGCAGGGTCACATCCTTCTTTAGGTAGGGAGACCAGTGCTGGACACAGTACTCCAGGTGTGGTCTGACCATTGCTCTGTAAAGCGGCATTATGACGTCCGCCGATCTACTCGTGATTCCCTTCTTTATCATATCCAACATCCTGTTTGCCTTCTTTGCCGCCGATGCGCACTGCGCCAACGGCTTCAGGTCCTGTCAATCAGTATCCCCAGGTCCCTTTCTTGTTTGCTCTTCCCCAATGTCACACCTAACATTTTATATTCATGTTCCTTGTTTTTCCTTCCCAGGTGCATCACTTTGCATTTTTCTATATTAAAACTTCATCTGCCACTTTTCCGTCCATTTCTCTAGCTGGTTCAAATCTCTTTGGAATTCTTCGATGTCCATTAGTGACCCAACTGTCCGACATAGTTTCGTGTCATCTGCAAACTTGATAATATCACTTGTTGTTTCCTCTTCCAGGTCATTTATGAAGATATTGAATAAAATGGGCCCAAGAACCGTAATGGCACTAAGGTGGACTCGAACCGAAGAGGACTTAAAACCAGCGCCAGACAAGTGCAACAGATAATCCAGGACAGCAGACAGGGAGGCAGAGATCGGCTCCAGCTGTCGAGTAGCACACCAGGAAGAAAAGCGGGTCCACTTCTGAAGGTAACATTGGCGAGTAGACTCCTTCCGAGACACCTCCAGGACATCCAGCACATGCTGGGAGAACTGGAACGGGGCATTAAGTCTCGAGGAACCAAGCCGTCAAGTGCAGAGACTGTAGGATGGGATGAAGAGAACCCCGACTCTGCATAAGCAGAGAAGGAAAAACAGGTAGAAGAGGATCCCTGGAACTGAGTTGTAACAGAAGGAGAACCATGGCTGCTGGGGCCACCGAGGAGCTATCAGAATCATGGTGGCACGCGTAGACTTGAGCCTGACGAGAGTCTTCAGAATCAGAGGGAAAGGAGGGAACGCATACAAAAACAGGTTCATCCAATCCAGTAGAAAAACATCCGCCTCGAGTCTGAGAGTGGAGTCCCCCCAATGAGCAAACACCTGACGCAGGGTCAAGGAATGGATGGACCACTCGTGAGGCTGCAGAAGACGACTCAACTTGTCTCCCAACAATTGTGCTGGCCCTGAATGTAGACAGCTCAAAGGAATATGTTGGGGCGGATGGCCCAATCCCAGAGCCGCATCACCTCCTGGCACAGGGACCCCGTGCCCCCTTGTTTGTTGATATAATACATGGTGACCTGGTTGTCCGTGCGGATCAGCACCACTCGGTCGTGAAGAAGGTGACAAAAAGCTTTCATGGCGAGGAAAATTGCTCGAAGCTCCAGCAGATTGATGTGACAAAGGCGGTTGGCACTGGACCAAAGACCCTGAGTGCGAAGACCATCCAGATGAGCCCCCCCAAGCATAGGCCGAAGACTCCGTCGTGAGGACATTTTGCGGAGGAGGCCCATGAAACAGAAAACCTCTGGAAAGATTGGAAGAGAGCATCCACGAACGGAGTCACAACAATGCGTTGAGAGAGAGAATCCCGATCCTGGTTCCATTGGGACTCAAGAGTCCACTGAGGAATACGGAGGTGAAGTCTGGCAAAAGGAGTCACATGAACCGTAGAGGCCATGTGACTGAGGAGGACCATCAGGAGCCAAGCCGGGGCCAAGGACAGATGGGCCACGATCAGGCATAAACGAACAAGGCTTCCTGCCGAGGCAAGAAGGAGTGGAGACGAACCGTGTCCAGGACCACTCCGATAGAACTCTAGAGACTGGGATGGACAGAGGTGAGACTTGGGGAAGTTCACCTCAAAACCAAGACTCTGACGGAGCAAGATGGTTTGATTCGTCGCTCGCAGAACTTCTTGGCAAGAGAACGCTTTGATCAACCAGTCATCGAGGTAGGGAAACACCTGCAGGCCGCAGAGACGCAGCTACCACAACCAGGCATTTCGTGAAAACCCTTGGAGAGGCCGCCAGGCCAAAGGGAAGAACATGATACTGGCGATGGAGATTCCCCACCCGGAATCTCAGAAACCAGCGGAAGGCCGGGTGTATCAGAATGTGCGTCCAGCGAACACAGCCAGTCCCCCTCGTCCAAGAGGGGGTACAACTTAGGAAGGGTGAGCATTCTGAACCGTTCCCTGACCAGAAACTTGTTCAGAGCACAGAGGTCCAGGATCAGACGCAGATCACACGTCTTCAAGTTTCAAGTTTAATGGAGATTTGATTATTCGCTTAATCATAATTCTAAGCGATGTACATAATAATAAAATTACAAAATGTGGGGAACAATAGAATAAATAACAAAAATCAGGTCTGATAAGACTATTGACAAACGTAACAAAACTAAGAACATAAGGGAAGAGAGGGATAAGAACTACAAATTATCTAAAAGTTAGAGAGACATAAGGGAAATACAGAAGGAAAGGGAAGTTAAAAATTACTTCAATAAAATTGGAGAGAAAAAGTAAAATTGGTTGGAAAACTAAATGGCTAATTTTCAAAGACGTCTTTAAAAAGAAAGCTCTTTAGTTTATTTTTGAATTTTTCTAAGTTGTGTTCTTCCCTCAAGTGAATAGGAAGTGAGTTCCAAGTTTGGGGGGCTGTAACAGAAAAAATCAATTGCCGTCTAGTATTAATAATTCTAAGAGAGGGAATCGTCAGCAAGTGCTGTTCAGTAGATCTTAACGTTCTATTGGAAGTATATGGAATTAATAACTTATAAATGAAAGCTGGAGTTTTGTAAAGAAGGGATTTGAATGTGAGCAAACATAGTTTATATGTTATCCAGTGAGCAACTGGAAGCCAGTGTGCTTTATTGAGAAGGGGTGTTACGTGATCAAACTTCTTAGCTTCGAATATGAGCTTGATAGAAGCATTCTGAATAATTTGTAGACACTTGATTTCATTTTGAGCTATTCCCTTGAATAGGGCATTGCAGTAATCGATTTTGGAAATCACGAGAGAGTGGATAAGAATAGAGGGATTTAGTGCAGAGAAATTGTTAAACTGAGCGAATTTGGCGAAGCCTAAAGAAAGTTGATTTGATAATGCTACTAATGTGATCATAAAAGGATAGTTTGTAATCAAAAATAATCCCTAGAATCTTAGTATTCAGTTTTAAATTATCTCTCCATGGAAAGAGCATCACATTTGATTTATTAACGTTGAGTGCTAGTCTATTAGTATTCAGCCATTGGTGTATTTTTCAAGTTTCATATTAATTGTTATTGTATCCAGAGGATTATTAGTATCTAACGGATGTAGGAGCTGAATGTCATCAGCATAGGCAAATAGATTAAAACCAATGGATTGGCATAGAGTCAACAATGGGGCAAGAAAAATGTTAAACAAAAGTGGGGACAGAATAGACCCTTGGGGAACACCGTATGTAGTAGAGAAACTATCAGAAGTTGCGTGATTAAAAAATACAGATGAAGTACGATCAGTAAAATATGATACAAACCAAGAAAAACCTGGTCTGTAATGCCATAGATTGGAGTCTGTTTAACAAAAGCTCATGGTCGATCGTATCGAAAGCGGCTGAGAGATCAATTGAGATTAGAAGAACCGATTGATGGTGATCCAAGAAATATTGGATGGATGTAGTCATGCCTATCAATGAGTATTCTGTAGAATGATGCTGTCTGAAACCTGTCTGGATTGGGTGCAAGATTTTAGTTTTTTCAATAAATTCTGATATTTGATTAAATACCACCTTCTCGGTTAGTTTTGCTAAAAACGGAATGTTAGCTATTGGTCTATAATTTGATTTGTCCCTCAACGCTAACTTTATGATCTTTAATAATAGGATGGATGATTGATTCCTTCCAGGTTTTTGGCATGATACTTTGTTTCAGACTCTCACTAACTAGGGTTAGGATAAATGTACCGAAAATCTTGAAGTAACGTTTAAGGAAAAAAGGTGGTATTGAATCTACTTGAGAACTCTTCATATTAATAGATTTCATAAGAGTTTCAATCTCTATAAGGTTTGGTATCCTAAAATGAGAAAATTTTGAAGATAGTGTCCCGGGCTCGATTTGTTCTTTATCTAGTATTGCGTATTGATTTGTGGTGAAAGTTGACCTAATCCTATTAACTTTATCAATGAAGTAGGTTGAAAGTTCCTGAGCAGTAAGAAAGATGTCCCCCGCTTGATTTTGTCATTTACTAGAAGATGTAATTGATTTAATATAGCATAAAGAGCTGAGGAATTTTTAGCCTTCAGAATTTGACCTGAATAAAATTTCAGTTTTGCTTGATTTTTTGATTTGTACAGTTTTGAGTGCTCTTTGAATAACTCAGCATTGGCTAGCAATTTATCTTTTTTCTACTTGCGTTCCAAGGATCTACGTTGCTTTTCAATGAGAGTAAGTTCAGCTGTAAACCAGGGGTTCGTGAGTTTCCTTGCAGAGATAACTTTAGATTTCAGGGGTGCTACTGTATCCAATAATAGTACAGGGAGTAGAATCCCGTATTCCACTGGTCCGGAGGAAACTCCTCGACTGCCCGGAAGTGAAGAAGGGCCCAAGCTTCTCGTAGGAGGGGCAGCTGAGACCAGCCCAAAAGGAAACTCTCTTGGAGGAAGATCCGGGGGTACGTGACTGAAGTGAAGGGAGTACTCCTCCCAGATGATGGAAAGCATCCAACTGTAGGAGGTAAGACTTTCCCACTGGGTGTAGTAATGATGGAGATGCCCCCCGATTGGGAGGAGAGAAGTCTCCAGAATGAAGGGAGCCTGAAGGCTCATACCGGAATTGTCAAAAAGACGGCCCAGGCTTTGCCGGAGCAGGTGGCTGGACATTAGCTTGTCGCTGCTGCTGCTGTTACGGCCACTTCAAAGGAGGCCGAGTGAATGCAGGAATAGTTTTCTGCGGATATCTCCGGAGAGGGATTTTGTACTGCTGAACCGGAGGGGGTCTTCGGCTTAAGGCGCACCAGAGAGGCAAAGGACCGTTTGTGTTCCGAGAAGTGCTTGGTGGCTGCCTCAATGGAATCATCAAATAGCTCTTTACCCACGCAAGGGAGATTGGATCCTGGAGATTCGGGTCCATGTCCACAATTCTGAGCCATGCGAGGCGATGCATGGCGATCGCAAAAGTCGTGACCCTTGAGGACAACTCGAAGGCGTCATAGGCTGCCTGAAACATATAGAGTCAGAGCTGGGAGAGAGTCTCCTCGAGGAGACGAAACTCCTGAATCCAGCATGTCCACCCGGAACAAGTGGAGGGCTTCCACACAGAACCGGAGATAGGACGTGAAGATAAAGTTATAGTTGAGGACACAGTTCGCCATCATTGAGTTTTGATAAAGACGGCGACCAAACTTGTCCATCATACGTCCCTCCCGACCCAGAGGGACGGCTGTGCATACCTTCGAGGGTTGGATTTCTTCAAGGAAGATTCAACCACCAAGGATTGGTGAGAAAGCTGAGAACTTTCGAACCCCTTGACCAGGATCGTCCGGTAATGGGATTCCAACTTGGAGGGAATAGCCAGGTTCCGGAAAAAGGTTTGCCGGAGAACCTGATGCAAAGGCAAGCGTAGCGCTTCAAGGGGCGGATGAGTAATCCCCATCTCCGCCAGGAATTCCTGGGTATAATGGGACTCAGACTGGAGGTCCAGGTTCAAGGCCTTGCCCATGTCAGCAATGAAACGAGTGAAGGAAGAGTTTGAGAAAAAGACTCATCTTCAGGAGGGGATCCCAAACGAGATCTCGGGGCAGCAGAGAAAGAGGGAAAAATCTCCCTCGAATAGCACGCCGAAGCCTCGGAGTCCCGCGAATGGGAAATCGAGGAGGCTCGACTAAAATGCCTTGGGGGCGTCGAGGAACGACCCCTCATAAGATGGAACGGAGAGGACCCTGGAGTCCAAGGGACCCTCATGCGGAGCCCCAGAGAAGACGGGGCAAAGGAAAATTCCTCCACCAGCTTTGAAGAAGACCCTCAGGAGGCGGACCGGTGCCCTGAGGGGGAATGCACAGTAGTCCAGTTCAAGGACAAGGGTGTGCCTGAAAGGTTTCGTGGTCGGAGACCTGCCCCGAAGGGGCGGGGAAGACCGCAGCCGTTTAGGAGGGGCAAACCTCGGCAAAGTAGCGGGTGAAAAACAGATCCCGGTCACGGGTCCCCGAAAAGTCACAGGCCCCGAATCCGGGGACGAAGAATCGCTCGAGGGAATCCTGCAAGTCTTGCGCATATGGCCCCGAGACACAAGCGAAGTATGCTCAGGCTGGTCAGACAGGGACTGGGTCGAGACCGAGGTCAGAGGCGTTGAGGCCGGGACCAGTTGGCTCACCACCGAGGAAAGCTGCAAGGTAAGGATAGCGTTAAGCATGTCCTCTAACATAGGCACCAAGACAAAAGGAAGTTGGGTCTTAGGTGTAGCAGTGCGCTCCTTTGGGGGCGACCGAGGAAGAGTATTCCCTACGTGAGGAGGCACACTTTGAATGATGTCTCGAAGAGGTCGATGAAGCGGAGACATGATTGAGACATTTAAATACATCACAGGACGTATCGAGGTGAAAGATGATATCTTCTTTCTCAGGGGACCCTCTGCCACTAGAGGGCATCCGCTCAAACTCAGAGGCAGGAAATTTCATGGCAACATCAGGAAGTATTTCTTCACAGAAAGAGTGGATGACCGTTGGAATGAGCTTCCAGCGCAGGTGATCAAGGCCAGCAGCGTGCTGGACTTTAAGAATAAATGGGATACCTATGTGGGATCCTTACGAGGGTCGAACTGAAATATCAGTCGCTAGGTATAGGCTTAAGAGGATGGGTCAGTAGGGTGGGCAGACTTGATGGGCTATAGCCCTTTTCTGCCGTCATCTTCTATGTTTCTATGTTTCTATGTTACTCACATGAGACTCCGAGGTAGGCTTCTTTGTTGGCACACCTAACGAGGCAAGAGGAGACTTACCCGAGGCCGGGGTAGCAGGAGGAGCCAAGGCCGTGGTCTTCAAGGCCGAGGCCCCCGATACCGGGGCCGAGCTCAAGGCCTGTCCCGCAGGTTCCATGGGGCCAAACAGTTGAAGAATCTTGGCCACTCTCCGAAGAGCACGCGGTTGCAAAGTCACACAACGCGGACACGACTCAGTGCGGTGCTCTGCACCCAGGCACTCCACACACCAACGATGGGGATCGGTGATGGAGATAACCTGATTGCACTTAGTGCAGTTTTTTAACCCGGAACGAGGCCGGGACATTAGCAAAAAGACGGCCGCAGCCCTGCGAGGCCAAGCGGCCAGAGCAAGACCGGAGACCCGGTCAAAAGGATGCGAAAGAAAAGAAAAAAACAAAGACTCAAACCAAAGGAACAAAGAAAGTTGCAGTGCAAGAGGGACAACGAGACCGCGTGCAGCAAGGGAGCAGTGCTTCTGGCTCCGCGGAAAATATTGAACTAAGGACACGCTGAGGAGACGCATGTCCTAGGTCGGGTGGGAGGGGAACACATGCATGTGCGGGCCATTCGCAAGCTTGAAGGTCTTCAAGCAAGTCTGCTTGCGATAACGTCCGCTAGGGGGCTCTGTCGGTGGCGTCACCCACATATAGAGAATATGCTGCCTGCTTGTTCTGGGATAAAATAGCTGACTCCCAGCAATTTCTTCACTGTGTTTTGCCTCTCCTTCAGGAAAGGGCCAGGTGTCACCATATTCACGATGGTTTTTAATAGAAAACAGCGAACATATGAAAAAGTTATTTGCGTTTTTTCTGTATTTGCAGTTCTGTTAATCCCCTATCACAGCGAATACGGAGGGAGAAGTATAGTATCGTGACGCAAGTAGTCACTGATCATGCATATGCATAGGCTTTGGATATCAGGATTGCAGAAGTAGATAACGAAGGGTGTAATGTTGCTTGGCTATTTTCCCAGTGAAACCCCTGTACTGCATCCTAAACAATGAAGTAATAATTTTCAGCAAAATCGATCAAAACAATAGCATGCCTCTCCTTTATATCTGCTTTCAGTTCCTTCAGATAAACACTTTGGTACTTGGAAATAAAATGGTGGCGGGCCGAATTTAAAATTTTTCTAATTAATTTGAAAGTGAAGTCCTATATGGATAGCTGTCGAGTGTGTATCTCGATCAGTGTGAATCCACTGCTTAAATTCAATAATATCATATAGATCATGTTTACCAAAGAACTCAGTAAAATATTCCTCCAGAGGGATCTGCCCAGGACAAATTTCACACCACTGCAACATGCAGTTTTTTGAGCTCATATCACAGACAATCTTATTCAGAAGCACCTTGTAGTCATCTGGAAATGAAATTACTGAAAGCAATAAGTTTCACATTCTGGTGGATTGTGCAGACACAGACTGAATGAGTCCCTGATGAACTGACTGTGACAACACTTTGGCCGAAGCTCACAGAACTTTGAGAACCCAATTTCAGGCCCATGCTGACTGCGATAGGTGATGTACAGTTCATTCAGATTGCATAATAGCTATCTTTTCTGCTTTTGCACTTTTCAGCACTGATCTGACAGAGACATAATCTTTCTTGCCTGGGCATATTCAAGAGATTTCATCGTCTTCATAAAAATCCAGGACTTTCTGTGTAATCTGCTGAGCAAGCACTTTTCCTCTCTTTGTTGCTGGAACAGCAAGAATGCCATCCTGCTGTTTCAGCTTCCTGGCCTTTTTAACCATTCTTGTTGAAACGCCAAATTCCAAAGCAGTTTTCTCAATAGTCCAGTTGTATGGAGCAAGAGTGAGAATTTGTATTTTCTCCCTATTACTAGATAGTTCCAACTTCTGCTTCAGTTCAGTCAATAGGTCATAGTCAGAACATCTTTTACATTGGCCCCAATAACCCCAAAGACTTCATAAACAGTTGGCGGACCCTCAGTGAAACCACACTAAACGAACTAGCTCCAATAAAAAACAAATACAAAATAGACAGACCATCCAATAAATGGTTCGACGACGAACTCTTACAATTAAAAAGGAAATGCAGACAACTAGAAAGGTCATGGAAAAAACAGAAACAAAATCTTACCAAAGATGAATGGAAAATCCAACTCAAACTATACAATACCAAACTGAAGGAAAAACGAAAAAACTTCTACTCTAAACTCATTGGCACAGAAAAAACCAGACACTAAAAAACTTTTTGACATTGTAAGAAACCTCACCGACACCAAACCATTTCTCGCCACCCAAGGAAACCAAACTCCCACAGCCACCCAATTAGCGGACTATTTCAAAAACAAAATCATCACAACCAGATCCACATTCAACAATTCACGAACCAACTTAGAAGAAATACAAATCAATCCCACAGTAGATGAAGCAATACCAGCAGACAGGATCTGGAATACCTTCCCAAAGATACAATGGTCAGATGTGGACAAGCTCTACAAAAAATACAGCAAATCATCATGTGACCTGAACAACTGTCCCCCATACTTACTAACTACAGCCTCCACCAAATTTAAAGCCACCCTCACACTATGGCTTCAAACTACACTAAGGGAAGGTCACTTCCCACCAGAACTAGGAGAAATCATAATTACTCCTATCCTAAAAGATCCCAAAGGTCCTATAGACAATCCTACAAACTACAGACCAATCGCCTCAATCCCACTATACATCAAACTAACAGAAGGCCTAGTCGCACAATATCTCTCCAACTTCCTTGAAGACCATCACATACTGCATCCATCCCAATCTGGATTCAGATCTAACCATAGCACAGAAACTCTACTGATATCACTATTAGACACAGCCCGACAACACCTTAGCAAAGGAAACAAACTACTTCTCATTCAACTCGATCTCTCTGCCGCATTTGACCTAGTTGACCACCCCACACTACTCCAGACATTAGACGCAATAGGAATCTCTGGTAATGTTCACAACTGGTTCCAAGGCTTCCTTAAAACTCGAACATACAGAGTCAAGTCAAAAGAGCATCTATCCGACCCATGGTCAAACCCATGTGGAGTACCACAAGGATCGCCACTATCTCCTATATTATTCAACCTCTTCATAGCATCCCTCGGCATTACCCTAGACGCCCTAAACACAATATCATTCAGCTATGCGGATGATATAACAATTCTCATCCCCTTCAACATACAAGACCCCTTATCAACAAACCACCTGAAAATAATAATGGAAACGATAGAAAAATGGATGTCAAGTCATAAACTGAAACTGAACTCGGAAAAAACTAAATTCCTACTATTAGAGAAGGAAAAAAACCCATCATGCACAGAACTGGAATTAAACACAATCAAGTACCCAATGCAAAGCACACTCAAGATCCTAGGAATTCAACTAGACAGAAATTGCACAATGCAGACCCAAATCCACAAAATCATCCAAAGAGCATTCTTCACAATGCGTAATCTACGAAAAATAAGAAAATTCTTCATCAAGGATCAATACAAGATAGTAGTACAATCCCTAGTACTAAGCATAGTAGATTACTGCAACAGCCTTTACCTATCATGCCCAAACTACATGATAAAACAATTACAGACAGTTCAGAACACAGCCCTCAGACTCATCTACTCCCTCAGCAAATTTGACCACATCACAAATGCTTACCTTGACTCACACTGGCTACCAATAAAAGCAAGATCCCAGTTCAAATTCTACTGTCTACTATACAAAGTAACACACGGAACGGCACCCAGCTACCTAAACAAAAGACTACACCGTAATCGCTCACACAGACTAAGGAGAACTCAAAACCTATTCACTTACCCTCCTCTCAAAGGTACACGACGTAAGAAACTATACGACAGCCTTTTAGCCACTCAGGCAGCAAGAATTGACACTACCATTTCCAATCTACTGATCAAATCAATAGACATAAAAGAATTCCGAAAAGAAATCAAAACTCATCTCTTCAAAAAACACTTTCCTTCATCTTAACCTCAACATAGCACTAGAAATTACACACACGAACACCCCTCCATAAATATACCTAAACATTGTACAACTCACTTCATCAACCTACGATTTATCTACTACGTGCTCCAAATTTCTCCTGGAAACTTCCAGACTAACAATTGTAACTTGATACATTCCTGATTCTATGTACTGTAATATTCCTGAATTTGTCCAGTCTCTTAAATTGTAATCCGCTTAGAACCGCAAGGCACAAGCGGAATAGAAATCTGTAATGTAATGTAATGTAATGTAATGTAATATCAGCTGGAGTTAAGTCACCAATAACTGCAATTTGGTCTGCAATTGCATTATGGGCTTCAAAGAGTTTGCGTTTAGCATAACTTAAGGAATTTTGCTTGCTAATCCATTGAATCTTTAGAAGAGAGATTCCTAGTGGTGAAAAGCTGGCATTGAGGTTTTCAAATGCATTGGTAGGGTCATCACTGTCAGAATCAGACTTAGGGCTACTTAGATCTTGCAGTTTGACATGTACGTCTTGCCTCCATCTTAGGCAAAGCTTTTGGCATTGTTTATACTTGTGCTTTGTGATGGTTTTTATATGATCAGCTGCAGGAAGATCAATAGGGCATAGACCTTTGAAATTGCTGTGATTCTGTTTTCTGAACTGATTACAGCAGTTTTTCTGTAGAAATTCCAAACTACGTCAGAATCAAGGCTTCATGATGAGTACAGATATTAGATTCCACGGACAAAGTAGAAAGTCCAGAGCGTCTTTTAATTAATTCTTGGTCAGGCAAAGAGAAATCGGAAATAAGCTTCAAGCAGCTTTCTCCAGAATAGAAGGTAGAATGGTTTCTGGCACTCAGAATTATCATAGATTCCAATACTGCAGGGCTCTAGCTTATTATTAGTCTCCATAAGATAAGAGTCACGCAAAAATACAGAATACAAGTAAGGTGAAAAATATCAGTGTGAGAACACAATGAAAATAGAGCAAAGCAAGTTATACATGTCAGCAAGTGCAGAGTAAGTTTCCAAAATCCACACAGGCATAGCCAAGTTAACTAGGGAAAGAACCAGATGCTGCACAGAAAGAATAGACGGAAAGCAACACGCCAAAGGCAAGCTTTGTCAAATAATGAAGTCATATGGTGACATGATGAACCTTAAAGCCACTGTGCTATGATAGTTGCAAGTCAGAACATGTTTAGTAAAGCTGCATGTATCGGACATACTACTACAGCTATACATACATTCTTGTGAATCACATGATTATGCATTTGGGCTTGCACGCAATAAGTAGTTTGTGCAAGCAAACGCATGTTTTGACTCGCCTTGCAAAAGTGCACAGTAGGTTTGTCAAACGCTGAGCATAGTACTAGATGAGTACTTGTGGCTGATAAAGCTTGGTTATGAGTTTTCAGATCAATACAGTTCCACTAAACATTCACAATGAAGTGCCAATGACCCTTCAACATAACATGTTTACGCAAGCAAGTAATGCTTATCTTTAAACTATCAATTTTCATCAAAGAAAGATCGGGCCCAAGATGAAACAGGATAGCTTCTGTAGCAAAAAACATGCTCTTTCAAATGATATAAAAACAAACAAACTACACATTAGAGATATTTGAATCTGAAAAACAATGAAAAGTTGCATAAATGCATAAAATCATATTTTTGGGATGGTCATATCTTCAGCTTCACTTGACTGTAAAAGCTCATATTGCAAATCTTGTACCTCATGGTACATGTTTGCTGGTAAAGTTGTGATCTCAGCTGACTTACTTACCAGCAGCAGTATGGAGCCAACCTGCCAAAAATTTTCATTAGTGAATTTTTTTTGCTTACTTTGCTGACCTGTAGAAATGGAAGCACGTTCGCAAAAGATTTCAAATTTGGCACAGAAACTTGCCCCAAGGTGTTGTACCAAACAGCAAAATTTCAGACTCCTGGGTAGTTTCCCTTTGTCGCAGTGCTTAAGCAAAGTTAGCATTTTAGGTCACACGAGGAATGGGAGTGGATCGATTGCTTTTGTTTAACCACCCCTAGCTCCTGACCAAATTGAGATAGATCCCAAACATTTTGCAGAGTTTCATTTGAGATCCTAGACAACACCCCTTTAAAATTTGGTTGGATTTCAAGGGGGTCGAGTGTAGGTGGTTTTCAATATTGGTCCACTTGGCATGGAATGACTCCTTTGTAATTTGACGGAGTGAAAAATCAATCCACTTGTATTCCTTCTACTCCACTCAGGATTTTGTGAACTTCAATCATATCTCCACTCAGCTGTCTCTTTTCCAAAATGAAGAGCCCTAACCTTTTCAGTCTATCATCATACGAGAGGAGTTCCATCTCCTTTATTATCTTGGTCGCTCTTCTTTGAACCTTTTCTAGTGCCGCTATATCTTTCTTGAGATAAAGAGACCAGAACTGAACCCATTACCCCAGGTGAGGTCGCACCATAGAGTAATACAGAGCATTATAACATTCTTAGTCTTGGATAAGCATTCCTTTTTTAAATAAGTCCTAGCATCTTTTTTGCTTTTTTGTCTGCCACTACACATTGGGTGGAAGGTTTCATCGTATTGTCTACAATAACACCTAGATCCTTTTCTTGAGCGCTAACCACCAAGGTAGACCCTAGCATCTAGTAACTGTGATTTGGGTTATTCTTCTCAATGTGCATCTACTACTACTACATCTACTGTCTCATTATCTGCAAGAAAAGTCAATAGTAACAGAGTGTAAAGTGAATATAAATGTTAATTTTTATATGACTCTTATGGATCCCCTGAAACCCATCCATGGACCCTAGGTTAAGAACACCAGATCTAAATGATTTTAAGTAATAGCCACCCTCCCAGTGGTCCTGAGGTGATTCAATATCACCAATGTCTTTAGCACACCATCCTATTCTTATTTATCTTAGTTAATTCTATAGTTTACTCCCAACATAAACACCTACCCTTAACCTAGGCTACTTTGTCTTATTTTAATTTGTTTTGATTAGAATATAAACTACTTAGATATTTTAACAGTTTTTCAGTATAACAAATACAAATTAAATATGAAACATTTCTATATTGTTCTTACTTATTTACGCAATTCTTTCTTGGAACTTACAGCCAACCCTGACATCTTTATTAAAATTATTTTCAAGTATTCATTTTCACAAATCACAAGTGATAATTGGAAATAAAGAAATAAACAATTCTTATATTAAAACAGTAATAAAGGAAAATAAACTATTACAATTTCTCCATAACAGGAAATTAAAAATCCCTAAAACAATTAAACATCTAATATATAGCAAAACACGATCACTGAATACAGCAGCATTTAATCTTTATGAGCAACCACTACTTTCAATTCTTCTCTTGCCTCTAAAAACTCAACCGGCTGTATAGAATCAAATAAATGAAATGACTGATTCATGTAGTATTAAAGTAATACAAGGAAATTGTAACAAAAATTTAGCTCTTAGAGCCAGTACCCTGATTCTTAGTCAAAGTTCTTGACATCTTTCCTGTGTTATTTTCGAGAAATCAGGAAAAATTCTCACTTTGGAATCCAAAAATAGCTTATTCAAATGATTAAGTTACGGTCAGGTTCTAAAGCAAAAGAGTACTAAGATTCCAGAAAATCAGTTATGTTCATTGCCTCCCTATTGTTGTCCTTGTTGCCTGATTAGGCTATATTCCCCACACCAAATACAGTACATAAAATGTCTTTGTTATAGAGGCAAAAAGTCAGGTGGCATTCCCAATATCTTGATTAGATATTTCTTGACCATATCCAAAGTGAATAAGAGTAGAGACCTAGGAAAATTATTAAAACATAAAATTGTTCTTGTGAAAATTAAGTTTTCTATAAAGATTATCAATGTCTTTAATCAACAAAGATTCAACACTCTGAACCTCGTGCAATTTAACAAGAGCTCCAATCCTAGAAGCCTGTTGATAAGAAACCTGAGCCCGACTTACCACTGCTTCAGAAATATTTGATATATGACTAATACATTTTTGAGACAGTTCATAGAAACATAGAAACATAGAAAGATGACGGCAGAAAAGGGCTACAGCCCATCAAGTCTGCCCACTCTTCTGACCCACCCCATCAAGTCTGAGTGCTAATGACCCAGATCCTTAGCTCATATAGAGATGTTTGAAAGCCTTGAATTGTACCCCATAGCGACTCAAGCATCACTATGTCTGGTTTCTCCAGAACATGCTGGCCCACAGAGTAAGCAGTAGCTGAACCCCAAGAATGAATCAGAGCACTCACAATTTGTGTCACAGGTGAATTAGAAGCTCCACCAACATTGGCTCTCTCTTCTTGGGGACAAGAGACTGTGACTGGGTCTCCCTCCAGCTGCTCCACAGATACCCCAATGGGAATATGTATTTGCTGAACTCTCACCGCAATTGCTTCTGGGTTGAAGAGGTAATGACAGGGCTAAGTGAGACCTATCAATACTGCTGCCTGCTGATGTCCCAGCAGGCACGGCCAAAACACTCATTGTGTGCAGCACCAACCTTGCCCAAAACGGTTCCAGTTTGGTTTGCTGAGACAACTTATCAGTAGTGGGAATAGAGGGAATACCCTGTGCCATGCCTCATCTTTTCCTCATGCTTAAGGATTGACAAAGTCTCGAGGTATAACGAACAACATACCAGCCAAGTTGGAGCTCAGTCACGTGTATTACCTCAATGTCATCTTGGCTCTATCTACTCCCCCTGGCATCTTGTATAAATTTCTCGTCACCCTGACCAGTATCTTTAGTGTTCCCATACTTGCCAGTGAGCTCATATTCCTTCATGCATTACTGAATTGAATGCCTTTTTGAAGTCAATATGGCTACCAAGATGTTAACTGGGAAGAAGTAATAAAATTACCAATAACATATTAGATGATAATAAGAAACACACTTGAAAAAAGGTTAAAAACTCAATTCAAGAGGTACAGTATCATCATTCACTGACCGTTTCCACATCTGGTATTTCAGGTAGCTGAGATGCTGTTTCCATCACAACAAACTGGTCATCATCATCATCTGTGCCATCACCCTTCCTTCTGTCTATGATTACATTACCACTGCTGACCCTACAGAGATGAAAATACAAATACAATACTTACAAGCAAGTTACTCAGTCTTGATGGAGTGCTAAAGACAGGATCTGCTACTGCTGAGATAGAATCTGCATTTGAATATCTCTGCTGGTAAATTGTCTTAAACCTTTGGACAGATACGTAGGATAAACTGAAATTCTATGTCTATTTATAATTCACTTACCTGTAGATTGTTTCTCCAAGGAAATTAGGATAGGAGTTCACAGGGATGTTTTTCCAGTACTTTTCCTTAACATTTGATAATGTATCAAGGTAAATATGTGCCTAATCAGTCCACTGCAAGCTTCCTGGGGAGGAGAGAGGGATTGGGAAGATTCTGATACTGCTGTCCTTGGATAACACCTGGTAAAGATTAGTAACTGTGATTTCTCCGAGGACGAGCAGGGATTCCTCATACATGAGATTCCTAGCTACAGGTTTGTCTGATAGAAAAAAAGTGAAAAAATAAGAGATGCTATAAATACTGTATTTAGCAGCAACAAGCCTTGGAACAGAGTGTGGTGCAGTGGTTAAAGCTACAGCCTAGCACCCTGAGGTTCTGGTTTCAAATCCACCCTTAGCTTGTGATCCTGGGCAACTCATTTAATCCCTCTTCAATAACACTGGTCAACAAAAAAAAGTTTTTCTTTGCTACTGAGAACTTAAGAAGTGTTCTTAGTTAATTTAATGATTCCGATTTCAGATCTGTAATTGAAATTCAGCTAGCACATCAGGTTTCTGAGATACATGCTACTGATTTTTTTAGACAGTTTGCCATATCGACACAATATTGCCAATATGAACTGTGTCCCACCAAACTTGTGTTAAGGATTTACTCTGAAAACAAACATGAAGACAATAAGGAGATATGTTACAGCATATATTTACGCCTCTCTTAACTCACAAAAGTGATGTCAGCATGTTCAGAAATGTTTGACACTTGCACTGTACATTTGTCTCTCTTTGCAAGAACCAACAATAGTCTCCCATCATAGAGGGATAGAACTTTCCCTGATATCTGCTTTCCATCACCTTGATATCTTGATTAAATCTTTCCCCATGCTCATCGCTGACCACCAAGATTGGGTGGGAAGAAGTCTATCATTAAGATCTGGAGTTAGCAGGAGAGGTTGTTTTTCATCCACTTCAGGTACAACTCTTCCACAGCAGCAGAGGTACATTCTTTATCTGAACTTTCGGCTGTGCTGCAGATGTGGAAGGAGGAATTAGAACTGGATTCTCTGAGTCATGAGGAATGAGTTTAATTGCTGGTGGGCAATCAGGATACAGAATTTTTGATTTATTCCTCTGTGAATCCAGCAATTTTTGTCATGCAAAAATAAGTCTGAGTGATGAATTGTTGGTTCACGCCACACCATGGGTAGCGAAAGGCATCTTCTTCCATTTCCCATTCAGCCATTGTGTTAATCTGGAATAGCAGACAGTGTAGCACACATGAGGTGCCCATGCTTTATCTTGGTTGCCAACTTTACAGCCAAAATAATGCTTGTATGCACTTTGAAGTCTGCTAGACAGATTCTTTTGCTGATCTTGTGCAGTACATTGTCTGCAGACTTAACAGAAATTATCAGGATGGTTAACACAACCCTGCCAAGATGGCATTTTGAATAGACGCTAAGCAGTGAGCTCCGTGCTAGGGCTGTTCCACAAGCCCTCTTTCCCTTTACCTGTTCTGTGTGGCTTGTCCTCGCAAATCTTTGATATCGCTGGCAGTTGCTTGTCTCTGCCGGCGTTTGAGTTTTTCCTGCGGGTATCGAATGGTGCTGTGGGACCAAGCACAGAAAGAGTCCCGAATGGGGAAGAGGAAGGGAACTATCCGGTGTATTCCTCTGGTTGCCGAGTTTCAAGACCTTGGTGCAAACAATGCTGAATGGTGGGTTCTCTTGCCAGCCCAAGGAGACGCCCCTGACTCTGGCAGGTACGCCGGGCTCGGCGAACCTCAGTGACGATCGGGTTTCCTTAAGCCCGATTCAGGGGCGAAGTCCTGTCCAGCCAGGAAGCAGCCCTGCAGAGAATGGCTGAACAGCTTACCCTGGAAGGTGGATTGCTGTCTAGCCCCGGAGGAGCAGTGGGAGGAGAAGTAATGGAGGAAGAAGTCTCCACTGGAGCCCAGACATTGGCACTCAAAGCAGAGGCAGGAAAAACCATTGTGAGTAACAACATTCAATTTGGACAATTGACTAAGCCAGCCTCCAGAAGGCAATAATTAAGGTACAGGCGGACTATGTCTCTGTCAGCTCTCGGGTTGGAGCCCATGAGGAAAAGTTAAGAGAACAAGCAGATGAAATTAAAAAAACATGAAGAACAGATTATTCAAATAAAAAAGGTAGAAATGGAGATTATTAAAGAAAAATCTTTTATTTTTTTTAAAAACTAGAATATATGGAAAATAAGCAGAGAAGAAACAACTTAAGACTTTCAAATTTTCCCAAATCTCCAGTATTATCTCCACTTGAGATGGTGTGCAAATATTTGAAAGAAATTTTAATGATTCCACAAGATAACTTGCCGCCTATCACCGCGGCTCAATATATATCTATAGGGAAGAAACAGGATAGTTCTACTTCTGCTGAAAGGGGAGAAATGGAGAAGGGAGGAATTAACTTAACAGATTTTTTGGAGAATTCCCTGGAAGTAGTTATGGAAAGGATAACTCTTTTGGTAATGTTTGCCTTGGAGCATGACAGAGACTTTATATTTAAACTTTCCTTCAGACATATAAATGATAAGTTCTTTGGTTCGACAATCCAAATTTTTCCTGATATTGCTTAAGCGACACAGAAGAGACGGAAAGAATTTCTTCTTTATAAGCCTAGAGCTTTGGCTCTAGGTGCATCCTTCATTTTGAAATTTCCAGCAAAAGCTGTGTTTCACTATAAGAACATAAGCAATGCCTCCACTGGGTCAGACCTGAGGTCTATCGTGCCCAGCAGTCCGCTCATGTGGTGGCCCAACAGGTCCAGGACCTGTTCAGTAACCCTCTATCCCTTTTTCCAGCAGGAAATTGTCCAATCCTTTCTTGAACCTCAGTACCGTACTCTGCCCTATTACGCCCTCTGGAAGCGCATTCCAGGTGTCCACCACACGCTGGGTAAAGAAAAACTTCCTACAAGGAAAACATTTTTTATTTTTTGAACCAAAGCAATTGTTGGAATTTATATCTGCCAAGGAGGGGGGGGGGGTGATTGCTCTACCAGCAGTTTAAGTCCAGGTTATTTGGGGGGTTTCCATTGTCTCCTGAGCTGTTCTTGTAATTAATAAGCATATTTCCTTTATTATTATACTAATACTTGGATCCATATTTTTAAGTTTGTGGACTAAATAATCTATACTATTTCTTTTCCTTACATTACAACTTTTTGGGGGAAGAACAAGCTCTACAGGAGGGACGGACTGCACCTGAGCACGGCTGGGACGAGGTTGCTGGCACGCAACGTCCAGAGCAGCATAGACTTGGCTTTAAACTGAGGAGAAGGGGAAAGCCGACAGTCGACCTGACCTCGACACATCGGACCAAAGTATCAAACAAGGATACTGAACCAGAAATTTGTAAAAGAGGGCTCGGGACTGAGAGGGAACTTTTGGGAAAAGGACACAAGGACGCAATGCAGGGAGCCAATGCACAAACGAACCTAGCAAGCAGAATTAAGAGAGAGCAACAGGAGCCAGAGGGTCATCCAAACAGGGGGGAGCAGGCTGAGGACAACATACACACACCGCAGGATGGGGATGAACACAACAAAGTTCGGGGGCTGGCAACCCATGAGGAGGTTGGCAGGGGCGCCAAACCACGAGGAAAACCAGCGGAAAAGGCAAACAACCAGGACTTAAATTGCCTATACACTAATGCTAGGAGCCTAAGAGCCAAAATGGGAGAACTAGAAGTCATAGCCAATACAAAGGACCTGGACATAATAGGAGTCACAGAAACGTGGTGGACTGACGACAACAAATGGGATGTGGCCATACCAGGGTACAAACTCTACAGGAGGGACAGGACACACAAGAAGGGTGGAGGAATAGCGCTTTATATAAAGGACTCCATACCTTCAACCAGGATAGAAACAACAGTAAGGGCGGACAACTTGGAATCACTATGGATTAAGCTACCTGGAGGAGCTGGATCAGACATAAAATTGGGCCTGTACTATCGCCCACCTGGACAACCGGAAGCACTCGACCAGGACCTGGAGGCTGAGCTGAGGCAGATATGCAAAAGCGGAAGCGTGATGGTGATGGGAGACTTCAACTACCCTGGGATAGACTGGAGTATTGGACACTCAAACTGCACAAGGGAGACCAAATTCCTGGAAACCACGAGGGACTGTTTCATGGAACAGCTGGTCACGGAACCAACACGGGGGGATGCAACTCTCGACCTAATCCTCAATGGGCTAGGGGGACCTGCAAAGGAGGTGGCGGTGCTAGAACCCCTAGGAAACAGCGATCACAACATGATCCAGTGCAAGCTGGAAATTGGACCATCAAAGGTGAAAAGATCCACAGCGACAGCACTCAACTTCAAAAAAGGGCATGAGGAAACTGGTGGGAAAGAAACTCAACGGTAGCGCAAGGAAGATGGAGTCTGTAGAAAAAGCCTGGTCCCTACTCAAGGGCACGGTGCAAGAGGCACAGAACCTGTACATCCCCAGATTCAGGAAGGGGTGCAAAAAAACCGAACAAAAAACCCAGCGTGGATAACAACTGCAGTGAAAAAGGCGATAAGTGACAAGAAAGCATCGTTCAAAAAATGGAAAAAGGACCAAACAAAGGACAACCAAAAGGAGCACAAAGAACACCAAAGGGAGTGTCTCCGTGTGGTTAGAAAAGCTAAAAGAGAATATGAGGAGAGACTGGCAGGGGAAGCAACAAACTTCAAATCGTTCTTCAGATATGTGAAGGGGAAGCAACCGGCAAGGGAAGAAGTGGGGCCATTGGATGATGGAGACAAAAAAGGAGTGGTAAAAGAGGAAAAAGAGATAGCAGACAGGTTAAATAAGTTCTTCACGTCAGTCTTCACGAGGGAGGACACATCCAATATTCTGGAACCGGAGGACATCGTAAATGGGGATCGGGATGAAAAGCTGGTCCAACTAGAGGTAAGCCAAGAGGATGTCCTCAGGCAGATAGACAGACTAAAGAGCGACAAATCTCCAGGTCCGGACAGCATTCACCCAAGGGTACTCAAGGAACTCGTCGGTTTTCACGAGCGAAGACAAATCTAATATACCAGATTCAGAGGAGCTCATGAGTGGGGAACAGACTGAAAAATTAGAGCACATAGAGGTAAGTAGGGAGGGCATAGAGAGAGTAGAGAGGGACAGATTCTTCAAACTTTCAGAGAATAAAAAAACAAGAGGGCATTCAGAAAAGTTGAAAGGAGGCAAATTCAAAACTAATGCTAGGAAATTCTTCTTTACACAACGGGTGGTGGACACCTGGAATACAATTCCAGAGGAAGTTATAGGGCAGAGTACAGTACTGGGGTTTAAGAAAGGTTTGGACAAATTCCTGCTGGAAAAGGGGATAGAGGGGTATAGATAGAAATTTACTGCACAGGTCCTGAACCTGTTGGGCTGCCGCGTGAGCGGACTGCTGGGCGCGATGGACCTCAGGTCTGACCCAGCAGAGGCATTTCTTATGTTCTTATGTTCTTATGTCCTCAAACAGATAGACAGGTTAAAATGCGGCAAATCACCGGGCCCGGACGGGATCCATCCAAGGGTTCTGAAGGAACTAAGACAGGAAATAGCGGGCACAATACAACATGTTTGCAACCTATCCTTGAAAACTGGTGAGGTGCCGGAGGACTGGAAATTGGCAAATGTCACACCCATCTTCAAGAAGGGATCGAGGGGTGACCCCGGGAACTACAGGCCGGTGAGCCTGACTTCAATTATAGGAAAGATTGTGGAAGCTATGATCAAGGACGGCATTTGCGAGCACATCGAGAGGAATGGCCTACTGAGAACAAGCCAGCACGGATTCTGTAAAGGAAGGTCATGCCTAACGAACCTTCTGTACTTCTTTGAGGGAATAAGCAGTCGGGTGGACAATGGGGAGCCCATAGACATCATTTACCTCGACTTTCAAAAGGCTTTCGACAAGGTGCCACATGAAAGGCTACTTAAGAAGCTGTGGAACCACGGGGTGGGAGGGGATGTGCACAGATGGATCAAGCACTGGTTGTCGGGAAGACTGCAGAGGGTTGGAGTAAAGGGTCAATATTCTGACTGGCGGGGAGTCACGAGCGGTGTGCCACAGGGATCGGTGCTGGGGCCTTTACTCTTTAACATATTCATCAATGACCTGGAAAAGGAGGCAAAGTGTGAGGTTATAAAATTCGCAGACGATACCAAACTGTGCGGCAGAGTTACGACCAGGGAGGAGTGTGAGGACCTACAAAGGGACCTGGACAAGCTGGAAGACTGGGCAAACAAATGGCAAATGCGCTTCAACGTGGACAAATGCAAGGTCATGCATATAGGGAAAAAGAACCCGTTGTTCAGCTACAAATTAGGGGGGGTATTGTTGGGAGATAGCAGACTCGAGAGAGACTTGGGTGTGCATCACTGAAGCCATCTGCACAGTGCACAGCAGCCTCGAAAAAAGCCAACAGGATGCTGGGCATCATAAAGAAGGGCATAGCAACCAGAACACGGGAAGTCATCATGCCATTGTATCGAGCGATGGTGCATCCACATCTGGAATACTGCGTTCAGTATTGGTCGCCGCACCTCAAGAAGGACATAATGGAGAGTCCAAAGGAGAGCAACGAAATTGGTAAGAGGGCACTGCTCATACGCCGAGAGGCTGGATAGGCTGGGGCTCTTCTCTCTGGAGAAAAGGAGGCTCAGGGGAGATATGATAGAGACCTTCAAGATCATGAGGGGCATAGAGAAGGTGGATAGGGACAGATTCTTTAGACTGAAGGGGACAGCAAATACGAGGGGACATTCTGAGAAACTGAAGGGAGACAGGTTCAAAACAAATGCAAGGAAGTTTATTTTCACCCAAAGGGTCGTGGACACTTGGAATGCGCTATCGGAGGAAGTGATCAGGCAGAATACGGTACAAGGATTCAAACAGGGATTGGATGGATTCCTGAGGGATAAAGGGATCGTGGGATACTGAAGGAGGAGCTGGGAGGTAACACAAGTATAGGAAGTAAATCAGGTAATGAGTATAAACTAACCTGGTCGTGCATGTGCAAGACCGGAGGGCTAGGACTTCGATAGGAAGGCAGGACTTAAATGGGAAACCAAGGTGGCAAGGGAGCCCCTTCTGATGATTCAGACAGGTCTTGACCTGTTTTGGGCCGCTGCGGGAGCGGACTGCTGGGCGGGATGGACCTGTGGTCTGACCCAGCGGAGGCACTGCTTATGTTCTTATGTTCTTAACTAAGGAACGTAATAGCAGAGCCACTTCGCCAAATATGTAACCTATCCTTAAAAACTGGAGAGATCCCGGAGGATTGGAAAATTGCAAATGTCACACCCATCTTCAAGAAGGGTTCAAGGGGGTACCCGGGGAACTACAGGCCGGTGAGCTTGACCTCGGTCCCGGGAAAAATGATGGAAGCACTGATTAAGGACAGTATCTGTGAACACATAGAAAACAATGGACAGCTAAAGTCGAGCCAGCACGGCTTCTGCAAGGGTAGGTCATGCCTCACAAACTTATTGTACTTCTTTGAGGGGGTAAACAGACAGGTGGATAAAGGGGAATCCATTGACATCATTTACCTTGACTTTCAAAAAGCCTTTGACAAGGTACCGCACGAAAGACTGCTTAAAAAGCTGTGGAGACACAGTGCGCCACAGCCTCAAAAAAAGCAAACAAAATGTTGGGTATCATTAAGAAGGGTATCACGACCAGAACAAAGGAGGTCATCCTGCCACTGTATCGTGCAATGGTGCGACCGCATCTGGAGTACTGTGTCCAGTATTGGTCGCCGTACCTCAAAAAGGACTTGAGGGAGTCCAGAGAAGAGCAACTAAACTGATAAGAGGTATGGAAAACCTCTCATATACTGACAGACTGAAAAAGCTGGGGCTGTTCTCCCTGGAAAAGCGGAGACTTAGAGGAGACATGATAGAAACCTTCAAGATCCTGAAGGGTATAGAAAAGGTAGACAGGGACAGATTTTTCAGATTACGGGGAACCACAAGTACAAGGGGGCACTCGGAAAAATTAAAAGGAGACAGGTTTAAAACAAATGCCAGAAAGTTCTTTTTCACCCAGAGGGTGGTGGACACATGGAACGCACTTCCCGAGGCTGTGATAGGCCGGAGCACGTTACAAGGCTTCAAAGAAGGTTTGGATAGGTTCCTAGAGGATAAAGGAATTGAGGGGTACAGATAAGAGTAGCGGTAGGTTATAGGGATAGTCTGGGACCATTGCTCAGGCAATGGGCCTGATGGGCCGCCGTGGGAGCGGACCGCTGGGCGAGATGGACCTCTGGTCTGCCTCAGCGGAGGCAACTTCTTATGTTCTTATGTTCTTATTACTGTTGTAAGTGATGTTAGGTGTATTAATTTTCTTTGATTAATGGTGTAAATCTGTACTCAAGTATTGAAGTGCTTAATAATTTGAGAAATTGAATAAATGAATAAATAACAAACACAACCTTGTCTTATCATAATAATTATATTATCTTAGACAAAAACAAACAAAATATAAAAATTCACAGGTAAAAAAGGCAGCACAATTACTTTTTAGTATAAACTTTCAAATTACTGGTATACGTGATTGATAAGCTATCCTAAAAAACAATATTGTGTTACAGAAATTGTAAAATGCAGAAGCTTCACAGTAGCGTATGATGAAAATGATATAAACACAGACAGACGCATAACTTAAAAGCAGGATGTGATAGACGAAAACTGTTTTCAGATTTAGGGTCAGCATGTGGCTCTTGTTATGGTACAGGTGACAGAACTCCAATAGCAAAATGCTTGTTGACCAGTGTAATAGATGAAATAATAGGCACAATGCACAACCTGCCTTATCCAAAAAAACCTCTTATTATGCAGCAAATATCAATTTTTCGAGAGGAAAAAGATCTCAGAAACCAGCTCAGAAATTGAATTAATTTGAATTGAATTAATTGAAAATCTGAGGCTTACCGGTTACTAATATCTATCATGGACCTTTAAAAAAAAACCTCTTTTTTGTGATTCAGTGTTTTCAATTTAAAACGTAAAGTGCCTGGTGCCAATAAACTTAACTATCAATCTTTATTTCAAAATGTTCAGCAACACTTATCTTAATGTGCAGCCTTGTCTCAATGGGACCTGTTTCACCTATAGAAATGGCTTCTTCCGGTGTTGTATTTAGAAAGCTGCTTTTCATTTTACAATCAAATTAATACAATAAGTCACCGAACAGCAATATATGCTACATCCACTCATGAAATAACTTAAAATCAACACTTGGGCCCTGATTCTTCAAACTGCGCCTAACTTTAGGTGTGGTTTAGGCATCCAATTTAAGTGTTAATGAGCAATTTAAGTGTCTTAACAAGCGTTAATTGGGACTTAGATGGAGGTAGGTGCTAGTTAGGCGTCCTTAGAATGTAGACATGAGTTTTTGGAAAAGTCACGTCCAAGTATGTAGATGTGGGCGTAACCTGGGTGTGGTTAAGAATAGGCTCCACATAGGCGCTAGTTGGGTAGCAGACCGCGTCTACACCTCACAGAAATTATAGGCGAATGAAAAGCTGGTCTAAGTGTGGTTTCTGCTTGGGCTGAATGCGAGTTTATATAGGTAGAACCTAGGAATGCTTTGGGCTTCCAAAATGATATTTTCTACATAAAGTTCAGGAATCTGGTTTTTCCTCTTTTTTCCCCTCCTAATTGATTTAATAAGCCACCATATCAATAGAGCACATCAATACAACCATATTGCATGCAAAACATAGTACCTTTTTGCCCAAACAGCAATATGATTTACTAATTACAGCATATGACGTTTGGAAGATAAAGCAGTGCTCTGAAGAACTGAGCTACAGAGGGAATTCCTTTTAGAACTTGGTAACAGGAGCCTCTACATACTAAGCTGATGACAAATGGCTTTTTGTTAAAGCTCTGAGAAGTGAAGGAAATGATTAAAAGTCAGTACAGCTGTGTTTGGCTAAACCACACCCAATGTACACCCAAACAGTTTGAATGTTTTCTGATGGGAAGTCCTAATGGTGCCTATGATGTCAGACGCCACTTAGGCGTGCTTTGAATAAGAAGGTCCATCAGATCAGAGTTTTCAATTTTAGGACTCTAATTCTTTATTATTGCTTATGCTGATTTCTGAGACCTTACCTTTCTTATATCTGCCACAACTCTCTCCATTCCACAGCTATAGTAATTTGCAATTGATGTCTTTCTAACATTTTTCATCTCTAACATTTTTCATCTTTCCAAGTGAATATGCTTCACCTATGCAAGGAACTCCTTGCTAGCAGCTCAGATATCTTGCTTCTGTATGCTGCTTCCATTGCTGCCTGCTGCGGATGCCTTCTGTGTCTGCTGTCGTTGCGCATGCTCTTTTATCTGCTTTCCCCCCCCCTTTGGCTTCTCTCTCCCTCTGCCTCTCTCTGTGGCTGCTTTTCTCCTGCTCAGATCAACTCTGCTCCGTTGGCTCCTCCCCTTTTAAGGTGGAGCTTCAGTGGTCGATGTCGGGGGTGGGCGGAGCTAACTCTCATCGATTCTCCTCTTGGTCTCCTGCCTCTGCTTCTCTCTCCTGCTCTTTTAACTGCTTTTTCCCCCCTCTGGCTTCGCTCTCCCTCTGCCTCTCTCTGTAGCTGCTTTTCTCCTGCTCTCTCCTGCTTCAAGGAGCTCATTTTACAATTACTACATAGCTTCCTATGTAGCACAGAGGTTAAACTTACACCTTTCTACACTGATGTTTGCAGTTCAACTCCCAGTCAGTACCTCTCACTAAAAATGAAATTTTATAAATATCCTTTTAAAGATAGCATACTGTGTTACTTTTTTTTTTGTTTTTATTATGTTAAAGCTTACAATCCTGAGATAATGAAGAAAAAGAATATGACAGGGCAGTGAGATCCAGCTTGTGTTGTCTCCTGTCATCTATCCTAGCAGAATTAATTGCCTATACGGAAAAGTATAATAAAACCAGAATTGCTATTATTGTATGGCTCATTGTGTGGATTAGAATGAAGGTTATCGTGTTAGCATGTCACATTTTTTCAAGATTCACACTGATGTTCCCAGTTGAACTCCCACTGAAAATAATATATAATAAATATCCTTTTAAAGATGGTATACTGTTTTTATTATCCTTTTAAAGATGGTATACTGTGTTTATATATATATATATATTTTTTTCTAATTCTTTATTTATAACATTTTTCTTATTACATCAAGCATGCGCATGCACAAGATTAGCGCATGCTATAGCATGCGCTAGCCGAAAAATTACTGCATGCTTAAAAGGAGGCAGTAGCAGCTAGCATTTGCTAAGCGCATGCTAAAACCGCTAGCATGCCTTTGGAAAAGGAGCCCTTAGTCCACAATTTTAGACAAAATCAACAGGAAAAAATAAGATCTGTGGTAATTTTAAACTAACGAAAGAACGGCAATACTCTGCATATCCTATAGCCGGTTTATGTCAGGTTACACTTCATGAAGTACAGATACACTTTGTTCTTTTGATTCTAACAGTTGCTTGGGTTCAAAAAACAGGTAATTCTTATTTTGATATGTAACAAAACACTTTACAGGAAACTTTAATAGACATATAAGGTGAGTATTCTTGGCCGCAATGCAAAGAATTCCTTCCTCCGCCTTTGGGATTTCTGAGATAAATCTGGAAATGCATGAATATCAGAACCTAAGAACTAATCATTTATATGACAGAAATACATTCGTAGTATATACGCCCTATCACTTTCCAAAGCAAAAGTTAACAGCAATGTTTTTCTCTCTGTAATAACCTCCAAAAAGTTCTCTAGGAAATTAATTAAGTTTAAATCTGTCCCATTTTCTCCTTAATTCCCATTAGGAGTTGATACCACCACAGGTTTCTTTAATTGAAGATAGTTAGCTCTCACAATAGGATGCAAATTTTCTCATGGAATAGCCAAAATTTCCTTAAAGTATTTCCTTGTCACCTCCACAGGTGACAAGGGACATTTAGGGAAATTCTGGAATCTCAAATTATTTCTCCTCAATTGATTCTCAAAGCTTTCCATTTTTCTTGAAATATGAGTTCTTTCTTTAACCAACTCAGTTTCTAAAGCTTTCATTTCTGTCAATTTTTCTTCCTGGCGACGAGAGCGGACGCCTGAGAAGGAGGCTCTGCTAAATCACCCTTATCAGCATTGCTGAACAATCCCTATATTTGAATATGGGGAAGAGGAAGGGAGCCCACAACGGCTGATTCAGACGACTATAGATGGAGCCTTTTTGCAATCAGACGAACCTGCTATAGCTACTTCTGGGGAGAGCCAGAATTCTTCGGGCAAACTTGACTTACAGGAAAGGGTGGTGCAAAGCTCGGAGCAAAGGTCAGCTCCACTCCAACCAGGAAGGAAGCCGGTGGAGGGAGCGTCTGAAGAGCCAAAGCCTAAAGTTAGGTGCAGTTTTCAGAATCGGGGTTTTACTGCGCTAGAATACAGTTTACTTCTGACTCGCTGGTCAACTCAAAGATGTGCTTTTAAACAGATCTTTCTATACGTAAACAACATGTGCTTTGAATCTACCTTTCTGATATATACGCTGTGCATGTAATGCTGTTGTCAATTTCATTGAAGCAAAACTATTAAATTTTTAAAGGAACATATTCAGTTCAAACGTATTGTTTAACCCTAAGGGTTTAATAATCTGAAGTCTATGTATCCATTTCGCTCCATGCTGAAGTAACTATTTTTTTTCTATCTCCTCCTATTACAGAAACCGGTTCTTGGTCAAAAGCGAAACACTTTAAATCTTTAAATGAATGATTTAAATCTACACAATGTTCTATCAAAGGTTCTATAATTCTTCATTTTAAATTCGACTTATATTCTTTCATCCTGATTTTAAAAGATCTTGAAGACCACATAACATAAGGGAGTGTGTGGCGCAGTGGTTAGAGCTACAGCCTTAGCACCCTGAGGTTATAAGTTCAAATCCCTCACTGCTCATTGTGACCCTAGACAAGTCACTTAATCCCCTCATTGTCCCAGGTACACTAGATAGAGTTTGAGTCTGCCGGGACAGATAGGGAAATATGATAAAGTACCTGAATGTAAAACCACTTTGGCTATAAGTGGTATATAAATAATTAAATAAATTAAATCCTTTGTCACATGGGCATAAGATGATGTACACTATGTATGTGGAATTACAGTTCAAAAGAATTCTGATGTCGTATGACTTGACATCATAAGGATTCTTGAACTCTTTGCATCTGTAATGTGGCAACACAAATATTGCAAGATAAACATTTGAAAAAACCTCTTGGTATCAGAGCATTCTTTTGTTTGCGTTCCAACAAAAATCTGTGCTGGACTTAACAGATCTTTAAATTCTTCTCTCGAGAAAAAGCTATTCTCAACTGACTATCTTTGAAGACTGGATGAGTCCTCACTATATCCCAATGTTTTTTTATCTAAATTAGCTATTTGAGTCCCTTTTTCACCATATTTCAAAACGCATGTCATCACATCATCCTTTTCTTTGAACTTCTTCTGATTGAATAACAAGTCCCTGTTGCAATATCTGGCACTTCTGTATGCTTTCCGAATGATAGATTTAGGATATTCCCTTTCAATAAATTTATCTTGAAGCATCTTCGCCTAACGCTAGAAATCATGTAACTCAGCACAGTTACGTCTAATCCTGATAAAATGAGAGAAAGAAGACTGTCTCTCAAACTTTTTGGATGACAACTGTAATAGTTTAACAACGCATTTTTGTCCTTAGGTTTTGTATAGCCTATCATGATAAAACCTTCTGGTTTTTGTACAATTGTCAAATCCAAAAAATTAATCTGTGGAGCAATAGCTGTACCCATAGCGACTCCTATGTCCTTTTTAAGAGATTCAGGACATGTGATTAGTCTGTTATCTGACATCCCAGAAATTGATTTTCCATTTATTTTGGTGACCTTAGATGTAACCTCATTGTATACGTCCATTCCACAGAATGCGGCTTTGGAGATACTCAAAAGAGTTTTGGAAGAAAGAGAAAAAACCAGCAGAGTTCTTGCTCCAATTGTCATTATTGGCCATGAAAGAGAATGTTTTTCTATATGATGGAAAATTCCATCAACAAATAGCTGGGGTCGCTATGGGTGCAGCTTTTGCTCCATCTGTGATCGATTTTGAAGAAACTTGGGTTTACAAATCCCCTTTTAAAGATTGCATATACAAATTGTACAGATACATAGATGATTGTTGTGGAAGGGTACATTAGAACAATTAACATCTTTTGCTATATGGCTAAACACCTGTGATGAACATTTGAAATTTGTGATATCACAACATAGTGATCGTGCTCTTTGGCTCAAATGAGCCTGGGAGTGGCAGCCTATTAAAAATGGACAAGTATATGGTGGAATGGGCAAACATGAAATAAAATTAAAAAATAGTCACTAAACCAGTGTTCAGGATTTTACTAGTTAGAGATTGATTGAGAAGATAAGGACTTAATCCAAGAGCAGGAGAGAAAGTTTTACGAGTAGATATATATAAAACCAAAATTGGATAAACCAGAATACAAAACCAGATAGGCAAAGATGGAATAAAATATTAATCTAAAAAAACATGTTCTTTGTGCTGTGGTCACTAGAAACAGGAGAAGAGCAGGAATTCATCTTAGGGCATTAGAATTGATTGATAAGCTCTGTTGAAGGCCAGAGAAAATATAAACCAGATGTCGTAGCTTAGTTTCACAGATGTTCATTGTTCAGTTCGGTCTAGGGGTATGCTCATGAGACCTATGGGCAGACAGGGTTTGGCCTTTGACCTGGTTGCTATAGAGATGGATTTCTCTTCTTACTTTGGGCTACAGAAATTGACATTCTAGGGGGCCCTCTCCTTTTTTGCAGAGTAAAGTTAGAGACACTATTTGGATACAAATGTGCATGTATCACTGCATGTACGATTATATGTACTAAGCTTTAGTAAGCTATTAATATATAAGTTAGTACTTTAAAAATGTAGGAACTTTTTTATTTAAATGCCTAAGATTAGAATGTAACTATCTAAAAAATGTATTAAAGAACATGTATAGGAAAAATTAGTTTTTGGAATGGGCTAGCCATTCCCCCTTCTTTTTTCACTGTGAAATAAAGGATTTGTGAGTACATGCTGTAAAATCACTCAGTAGTATGTAAGAGAAGGGACACAGAAAGGAGAGATGGTTTAAAGCTGTGTGCATGGATATTTTTCTTTGTAAGTATATTGCAATACTTTTTCTTTATCTCTTCTGTATTTTTATAGATGATGTAAGCTAGTATTAGAATGTAACTTTTGGGAATTCTTTTATAAGGGAAAAAACCCCACACACCCCATGTGAATGTATAGAAGCAAGCCTTATATGGAAATAAATATTTTTGACCAATTATATGCAGGTAGAGGAATATCGTCATATTTTAGGTATATATAAGTAAATGAAGCAAAACAATGTTTGAGACCGTTTTTCAGAAAAGTTGCATTTACACTTCTGTTTGTGATGTGTCTCCATTGTACAAATGCCTTTTGAAACAAGATTACTCTGTTAATTTTTAATAAATATTTGATTGGAAATATTTGTACAATTATCATTATTCCAGTGCATCTAAGATCAGGGTTACGAGATAACTCTGTTCAATAGCCAACAGAGGATATCCAAGAGCTGTTTCTGGTCAATTAAATCGCTTTGAATATCAATCCCAATATTTATAATAAGATAAGGCTCTCATGTATTTACCTCTCTGAAGGCATCTCAGCACTCCCCTGACGTTTCAGTCGAGGAGGAGCTGGTCTGGCACTACTGGGCCTTGGAATCCTCCTAAAGCAAAACATGAACAAAACAATAATTCACAAAGGAAAATAATTTAAACAGAACATCAGAGCTTAAAAATGGAAAAATATGCTGCCTTAAAAGTGACTGCTGATTGAGTATCAATGGCGCTGGGTACAGAATTGCACCTCTGGCATGATTTTCCAGGCCAACACAGGGTTTTCCAGACCTATATTTCTGGTCCCTACCTTTGATGTGAATCGTGCCTTAATAGGTGCTTTAGGCCGCCTAATGCCACTTCTGGCGTTAGCAATACCCACAGTGGTGTTATGTGGACTAAACCGCTTATGGAGGCATCATTACAGTGCTGGTTTTCTAGGCATCGCTAGGTGCCTAGAAACTCAGTTAAAAATGTTGCTTAAACGGCAATTTTTACTGAGCTTGGGCGCCTACCAGCACCTAAAGAAAACCAAAAAAAACCAGTGCCAGTTAAGAGAATCTGGGCCAAAAAATTTCTATCCATCTATATTGAAGTTATGTTTAAGTAGCATAAAGTCTCTGAAAATTTGGCTTCACCTCCTAGAACAAGGTGTGATATGTATGATTTTGATTTAATGAATATGATCTCAGCCTCTCAAATTTGCTGCTTGTGCTCATCATAAAACTTGTTATTGCATTAAAGAAAATTTCTTTATGGAGCCTGTAAAGTTTAAAACATGGTTTCCTTTCCATCTTTTAATTTTAGATTGTAAACCACTTTAATTCAAGAAAAGCGGTACATTATCATAATATATTAATGCTTATGATTTTAAGCATCTACACTTATGCTAGCTATACAGCCAGTATAAATGCTCACACCTAGATTGGTGTGAATTGCACATAACTTATACTTTTCAATGTTACATATGCAAGGGTGTTTCTTGCCCACATTCCACTCATCTGCAAAATACATTTAATTATTTAACAGACCTAACAACCTAGGTGCTTCACAAAAATATATACATAAAATACAAATAAAATCAATAAGCATAAAACAACAAATTATGTGAGAAATACAAGAAACATGATGGCAGATAAAGGCCCATCCAGTTTGCCCATCCACTATCTTCTCCTCTCCCTAAGAGATCATACATGCCTGTCCAAGCTTTCTTGAATTCAGACAGTCTGTCTTCACCACCTCTACTGGGAGACTATTCCACACATCAACCACCCTTCTCTGTAAAAAAGTGTTTCCTTAGATTGCTCCTGAGCCTATTACCTTTTAACTTCATCCAGAGTTTCCTTTCAGTTGAAAGAGATTTGCCTCATGCATATTTATGCCATATAAGTATTTAAATGTCTATCATATCTCCCCTCTCCTGCCTTTCCTTCAAAGTATACATCAGTGTTCTCCCCTGGGCCTTTTAGCCCGGGGAAGAACATCAGTATACATCAGTGTTCTCCACCCGGGTAATTAATGACCACCTGGCTCATGAATTCTGCTGCTACCTCCGCTGCTCAACATTTTAAAAAAACCCAAAAACAAACGGTTTGGATATTTCACGCCTCAGCCCGTAGCGAACTTATGCTCCGGGGCTCTAACATGTGCGTGCTGGCTTCCCTTCTCTTCCCTCCGAAACCGGAAGTTATGTCCGGGGGGGGGGGGGGGGGGAGCGGGAGAGAAGGGAAGCCAGCATGCACATGTTAGAGCTCCGAAGCATGCGTCTGCTACGGGCTAAGGTGGGAGACAGGTCAGTGAAGCTTACAATTTGCTCTTCTTGCTGCTGGGTCCTGCCTACTTTCTGTTTCCGCGAAGGCAGGACCCGGCAGCATTTCTCCCCTGATGTCAATTTTGCCATCGGAGAGGAAGTTCTGGTCAGCCAATCGCTGCCTGGCTGGGCCGGAACTTCCTCTCCAATGGCAGAATTGACGTTGGGGAGAGGAATACTGGTTGGCCCAAAGCAGGGAGAGCTTGGGGCGGTAGCGGCTTTGGGGCCTGTTATTCGATGATAGCAGCAGCAGCTTGGGGGAGGACAGGGAGGGAGAAAGAAAGAAAGAAAGAGGACAGGCAGGGAGACAGAAGAAGAGAAAAAGAAAAAAAGAAAAGGGGCATGAAGAGAGAAAGTAAGGGCAGGGAGAGAGGAAGAAAAAGTTGGGGGAGGGAATTAAGTCAGGAGGAGAGGTTGAAAGCATACAGGCTGAAAGAAGGGAAGAAAGATTGGATGCATAGTCAGAAGAAGAAAGTGCAACCAGAGACTCATGAAATCACCAGAAAACAAGGTAGGAAAAATAATTTTATTTTCAATTTAGTGATCAAAATGTGTCTGAATTTATATCTGCTGTCTATATTTTACACTATGATCCCCTTTTACTAAACCGCAATAGAGGTTTTTAGGGCAGGGAGCCTATGAGCGTCGAGAGCAGCGCTGGGCATTCAGCACAGCTCCCTGCACTAAAAACTGCTATCATGGTTTAGTAAAAAGGGAGGAAGGGTATTTGTCTATTTTTGTATGGTTGTTAGTGAGGTGACAGTACATAGAGTCATCTGCTTTGACCTCTTTGAAAAACCCCAAGAATAGGAATGATAATTAACATTTTCTCTGCGTACAGTGTGCTATGTGGTTTTTTTAAAAAATTTTATTGTTGGTAACATAGAAACATAGAATATGACAACAGAAAAGGGCCACTGGCCCAACAAGTCTGCCCACTCTAAGGACCCTCCCCCCTAAGCACTTCCACGAAGTGAACCCACATGCTTATCCCATTTTTCTTAAAATCGAGCACGTTCCTTGCCTTAATTACCTGAAGTGGAAGATCATTACAATAATCAACCACCCTTTCAGTGAAGAAATACTTCCTAGTGTTGCTATGAAATCTCCCACCCCTGAGTTTCAATGGATGCCCTCTTGTTGCCGTAGGTCTTGTAAGGAAAAAGATATCTTCTTCTACCTCAATACGGCCAGTTACATATTTGAACATCTCTATCATATCTACCCTCTCTCTACATTCCTCGAGAGAGTATAGCTGCAACTTACCTATGCAACTTGCATAGGCTGGAGAAGGCTGGAGAAGCTGGGGCTCTTTACCCTGGAAAAGCGGAGATTTAGAGGGGACATGATAGAGACCTATAAAATCATGAAAGGTATAGAGAAGGTGGAGAGGAACAGATTCTTCAGGCTAGCGGGGACATCAAAAACAAGAGGGCATTCAGAAAAACGGAAAGGAGACAGATTCAAGACAAATGCTAGGAAGTACTTCTTCACTCAGAGGGTGGCACCTGGAATGTGCTTCCAGGAGAGGTGATAGGACAGAGTACAATAATGGGTTTCAAAAAGAGCTTAGATGACTTCTTGAAGGAGAAAAGGATTACAGGGGTACTATACAGGGTACTTCAGGATTAGGGCATAAACAACTCAGGTGGTGGGAACTTACAGGTCAAGGATCTGGAGGGCCGCCGTGAGAGTGGGCTGCTGGGCACGATGAACCCCTGGTCTGACCCGGCAGAGGCAATACTTATGTTCCCTAGACGTTCCTCATATGGGAGATCCTTGAGTCCTGAGACCATCCTGGTGGCCATTTTAAAAGTATCTCGCATGTACAGCATGGTTCTTTATTCTACGCAGCTCTGGTACTAACAGTACTACGGGTGCCTTATGCTACTTTCACTACCACTTGCAGTCAGGTTCGGCATTTTATCATGGTTTTGGGTTTTTATTTAGTTTTCACCAGTATTTTCATTTATTTATTAAAGCAGCCTTTTTTAACAGCCTGATGCCCCTCCCCTATCGGTGTTCATTCAAATCACTGCTGATACTTTTTTGGCACCTCTTTCAACGGATCAAATATCATAGCCCCACTGCCGCGTGTTCACATTTATTCTGAGTTTATCTCAACAGTGCAGAGACCTTTTCAGTAAGTCCATTTTACTCTCCCTTTTTTACTTTTCTGAGTGCTGTGGTTTTATTCTTTGGTTTTAGTACAAGCTCATTTGAACAATAATTTAGATCTTTCCCAGGTTTCACTTTTCATCTGCCCGGTCGACTTGTCTGAGCTACTATCGGCTTATGTTTTCAAGATACACTCTGTATTATCAGCTGTTCATTTCCCATACGTTTACTTTTGCCCTGTTGAGGTCTATATAGTCTAGGCATACTGTTTGTAACCAGCCATCATTTTAAGTATATATATGCCCTATTTGGGGGGGAGGGGGGGAGTTAAGTTCTTTTAGCATGTTATTTCATTATTTCTGAGTTCGGTGTTACAATATGTTGTTCTTGGTTTTTAGTTTACAAATTATTTATTCTTTTCTATGACATGTTCGCATCGCAATTTTACTCAAAAGTATAAATAGGTATCCATATTTCCATTCAAGTTTCATCACGGTGCACTGGTTTTGGCTCCAGTATTTGTCACTTCCGTCCACCAGGTCTGGCTATCCGTTACCATCTCATATTTTAAAGACTCACTCGTTATAATTAGCGATGATCCACACGTCTCTTCATAATGGACATGTCCGATTTTAGCATTTGGATCTTAGTACTATGGGTTTGGTCTTTTCTGGTTTCCTTTTTAAAGTCTGCTTTTCGTCTGGAGTCATTACATTTTATGACATTTTTTGTGGTTATAATTGTATGACATGTCTAAATCGGTCAAGTTATCCATTCTTTGTATTATTTTTTGTCCCCTCATATAGTGGCAGACCGCTCCGGGTGCCAGCCCTAGGGGGGGTACACAGCCGGCTGGATCCAGAACCTTCCAAGCTGCTCTAAATGGCTCCTGCACCTCAGCGCGGCTGCCGTACTTATTCCGAAGCAGAGTTGGCAGCCACACTGAAGTGCAGGAAGGTCCCGCGATGACTGCATTTCCCGCCTCTGTTTCCGGAAGACTTAAGTGACGTCAGAAGGGGTGGACCAGCAGCTGCAGTCATTGAGGAACCTTGCCACTACTCCCTGCGTCTTCTGGCCCACCCCCTCCAATGTCACTTACATCTTCCAGAGGCAGAGGCAACAGAAGCAGTCATCATGGGACCTTGCTGGTTTGGAGGGAGAGAGGAGCATAGAAGGGTGGTGGAGGGAGAAATAGGAGGTCAGGGTGGTATGGAAGGATGGTGGAGGGAGAGAAAGGGGGCAGATGCTGATGGAATTGGTGTGCAGGGAAAACAGAGAGAGACATAAGGGGGAAAGATACTGGATGGAATTGGGTTGGAGGGAAAGAAAGGGGGCAGATGCTGATGGAAGTGGGGGTAAGGGAGAGGAGAGAGTGAAATGCCAGACCATGGGGGTGTGGGAGAGGGAAGGAAAGAAGAGGAGAGAGATGCCAGACCATTGGAGGAGGGAAGGGAAGAAGATGGATGCCAGAATAATAGGGGTGAAGGGAGAGATGGAAGGGGAATACAAGGAGAGAAGATGCCATATAGAAGAGGCAGAGAGAGGGTAGACAGTGGATGAAAGGAAGAGTGTGACAAGACTATGAGGAAAGCAGAAACCACAGAAGACAATGTAGAAAAAAAATTCTAATTATTTTTTTGCTTTAGGGGAGATATATCGCTGTTTCTGTGGTGTTGCATTGTATGCAGAGTCCAGCTTCTTGGTGGTTCAATTTAACCTTTGTCTAGGTTTTTCTATTTTATCCCCCCTTTTATAAAACTGTAGAGCGTTTTTTTAGCACCGGCCATGGTGGTAATTGCTCAGAATTCTATGAGAGTCTGAGCTGTTACCACCATGGCTAAAAACCACATTACAGTTTTGTAAAAGGAAGAGGGGTTAGTTTGTGAATACATATTCAATACTAGGCGAAGGTGTTTTCTGTGTTCTGTGTTTTCGAAAGACATGGTTTTCAGTTAGGATTGACTGTGTAGGATCGATCTGTACTAGTCTGGCTTGTTTAGTTTTACAATGGGTGTATTGATGTACTGCTCACTGCAATATGTAAGATCCTTGAAAACTGGAGAGATTCCGGAGGACTGGAAGATAGCAAATGTTACACCTATCTTTAAAAAGGGGTCAAAAGGAGACCCAGGAAACTATAGGCCGGTAAGTTTGACATCGGTTCCAGGCAAGATGGTAGAAGCACTGATAAAGGACAGCATCTGTGAGCACATCGAAAAAAATGGGCTGATGAAAGCGAGCCAACATGGCTTCTGCAAGGGAAGATCGTGCCAAACAAACTTACTGCACTTCTTTGAGGGGGTAAACAGCCAGTTGGACAAAGGGGAACCTTTAGACATCATTTACCTTGACTTCCAAAAGGCCTTTGACAAGGTACCCCATGAGCGGCTGCTTAGGAAGCTGTGGAACCACGGGGTGGAAGGGGACTTATACAGATGGATCAAACACTGGTTGGCAGGCAGGAGACAGAGGGTTGGAGTGAAGGGTCACTACTCGGGCTGGAGGAAAGTCACGAGCGGAGTTCCGCAGGGGTCTGTACTAGGACCGCTGCTGTTCAATATATTTATAAATGACCTGGAAACGGGGACGAAATGTGAAGTTATAAAATATGCGGACGACACTAAACTCTGTAGAAGGGTTAGAACTACGGAAGAGTGTGAGGATCTACAAAGGGACCTAAACAAACTGGAGGAGTGGGCGAATAAATGGCAGATGAAATTCAATGTAGGGAAATGCAAGGTCATGCATATAGGGAGAAAAAACCCGATGTTCAGCTACCAAATGGGGGGATTAGTATTAGAGGGAAGTAACCTTGAAAGAGATTTGGGTGTACTGGTGGATACAACAATGAAGTCAACGGCGCAATGCGCAGCAGCCGCGAAGAAGGCAAACAGAATGTTGGGTATTATTAAAAATGGTATTATGACCAGAACAAAAGAAGTCATCCTGCCGTTGTATCGGGCAATGGTGCGCCCGCACCTGGAGTACTGTGTTCAGTATTGGTCACCGTACCTCAAGAAGGATATGGCAATACTTGAGAGGGTCCAGAGGAGAGCGACACGAATGATTAAGGGCATGGAAAACCTTTCATACACTGAAAGACTGGAGAGGCTAGAGCTCTTCTCCTTGGAAAAGCGGAGACTCAGAGGAGACATGATAGAAACCTACAAGATCATGAAGGGCATAGAGAAAGTAGAGAGAGATAGATTCTTCAAAATTTCAAAACATAAAAGAACAAGAGGGCATTCGGAAAAATTGGTAGGGGATAGATTCAAAACAAATGCTAGGAAGTTTTTCTTTACTCAACGGGTGGTGGATACCTGGAATGCGCTTCCAGAGGACGTAATAGGGCAGAGTACGGTAATGGGGTTTAAGAAAGGATTGGACAATTTTCTGTTGAAAAAGGGGATAGAGGGGTATAGATAGAGGATTGCTGCACAGGTCCTGGACCTGTTGGGCCGCCGCGTGAGCGGACTGCTGGGCGCGATGGACCTCGGGTCTGACCCAGCAGAGGCATTGCTTATGTTCTTATGTTCTTATGCTGCCTTTTCCTAGGTACACTCTTGTGTGATGTGTGGATTGTTACTAAAAATCATGTTTTTCATACAGATGTGGGGGTGTCAAAAAATGATGGGCCTTGGGTGTTACATATGCTAGGTACACCACTGCCTTCATAGCTTATATCTAATCCACAAGCCTGCTTTTAGGACCTACAGGGTATGTATCCCTCTGATTCATGACAATTTCACTTCTCATGTTATCCATTCTTTTTATTATACAACTGCCCAGATAAGCATCATTCTTTGACGTGATTGGACCTTGAAAACTAACGGCAACAGTGTTCTCCCCAGAAATTTTTTCCAGCCATGAAAAAACATTTGCTGCATTTAGTGTGCCACAAAAAACATTTGCTCCGTTTAGTGTACCAGAGTCAAAAAAGTTTGAGAGACGCTGCTCTATACTATTTGAAAGAGGGCAACTATCTAATTATTCACTTCTACATAAGAACATAAGAACTGCCATCTCCGGAACAGTCCCTGGGTCCATCAAGTCCGGTGATCCGCTCACGCGGAGGCCCAGCCAGGTGTAACCTGGCGAAAACTTAGTTACCCATATCCCTCTATAGAAACATAGAAAGGTGATGGCAGAAAAGGGCTACAGCCCATCAAGTCTGCCCACTCTACTGACCCACCCCATTAAGTCTGAGTGCTGCTCGAGCCACGTAGGGATCCCACGTGGATGTCCCATTTATTCTTAAAGTCGAGCACGCTTGTGGCCTTGACTACCTGCACCGGAAGTTTGTTCCAGTGATCTACCACTCTTTCTGTGAAGAAATACTTCCTGGTGTCACCACTAAATTTCCCTCCTCTGAGTTTGAGCAGGTGCCCCCTTGTGACTGAGGGTCCCTTGGGAAGGAAAATATCGTTTTCCACCTCGACACGGCCTGTGACGTACTTAAGTCTCAATCATGTCACCCCTTTCCCTGCGCTCCTCTAGAGAGTAGAGCTGCAATTTGCCCAGTCTTTCCTCGTATGAGAGACCCATGAGTGCGGAGACCTTCCTAGTGGCCATTCGCTGTACCGACTCAGCTCGAAGCACATCTTTACGGTAATGTGGCCTCCAGAATTGCACACAGTACTCCAGATGAGGTCTCACCATGGTTCTATATAGTGGCATTATGACTTCAGGTTTGCAGCTGACGAAGCTTCTATTGATACATCCCATCATTTGCCTTGCCTTGGATGAGGCCTTCTCCACTTGTTTGGCAGCCTTCATGTCTGCACTGATGATCACTCCCAAGTCCCGTTCTTCTGAAGTCCTAGCTAGTGTTTCTCCATTCAGGGTGTATGTTCTGCATGGATTTCTGCTACCAAGATGCATGACCTTACACTTCTTAGCGTTGAAGCCCAGCTGCCATGTCGAGGACCAGTTTTCCAACTTGATCAGATCCTGCGTCATACCATCCGTGAGATTGCTTCCACCCACTATATTACACAGTTTGGCATCATCTGCGAACAGCGCTACTTTACCCCGAAGCCCTCGGGTCAAGTCCCCTATGAATATGTTGAAAAGGGATGGTCCCAGGACTGAGCCCTGTGGCACTCCGCTAGTCACCTCTATGCGCCTTTCGAGGAGATGTGCATCTAACTTGCCCTTAAATTCTAGAACGGTGGTTTCCGCAGCAATCTCCACCGGGAGAGCGTTCCAGGTGTCCACCACTCGCTGTGTGAAGCAGAACTTTCTGGCATTTGTCCTGGGCTTGTCCCCCCTCAGCTTCAGTGCATGACCTCTTGTCCTAGTCACATTTGACATCGTAAATAACTTTTTGTCCTGCTCGATCTTGTCGATTCCTTTTATTATTTTAAAAGTCTCAATCAGATCCCCTCTCAGTCTCCTCTTCTCGAGGGAGAACAGTCCCAGTTTTCTAAGTCGTTCTTCATAGCTCAAGTTCTCCATACCTTTTACCAGCTTCGTTGCTCGCCTTTGCACCCTCTCGAGCAGTTTCATATCCTTCTTTAGATAGGGAGACCAGTGTTGGACACAGTATTCCAAGAGTGGTCTGACCATTGCTCTATAAAGCAGCATTATGACCCTCTCTGATCTACTCGTGACTCCCTTCTTTATCATGCCCAACATTCTATTTGCTTTCTTTGCCGCCGCCACACATTGTGCTGATGGTTTCAAGGTCCTATCTATCAGTACCCCCAGGTCTTTTTCTTGATCACTCTTACTCAGAGTTGCACCTGACATGCTTACTCCTTGTTCCTTCTGCCCAAATGCATTACCTTGCACTTTTCCACATTAAACTTCATCTGCCATTTCTCTGCCCATCTCTCTAACTGGCTCAAGTCTCTCTGTAGTTCCTCGCTATCCTTTTGTGATCTGATTGTCTGACATAGCTTGGTATAGTCTGTAAACTTGATGATTTCACTGGAAGGTTCAAGGTTTCAAGGTTCAAGGTTTATTAAATATTTGATGAATCGCTGAATCTGTTTACAAAACGATGCACATAATTATAAAATAGGATAGAATTAAAACATACAAAATACATGAACATTGAGATTGAGACAGGACAAACATTAGTTGGAAAGGGAGGAAGGTAAAAAGATACATCTGTTATATCGAGAAAGACAAATAAGGGAAAAAACAAAAGGAAACAGGGTAGTTAAAAAAATATCATAAAAGTCAAAAAAGGTTTAAATGTTAAAAGCATTCCTTCTTCTAGATCATTGATGAAAATATTAAATAAGATGGGCCCAAGAACCGAGCCCTGGGGCACACCGCTAGTCACTTTCTCCCAGCCTAAGAGCTTCCCATTTATGTCTACCCTCTGCATTCTGTTTTCCAGCCATTTGCCTAGCCACCTTAGTATGTCTCCCTCTATTCCGTGGCTTTGTAATTTCCTGAGAAGTCTTTCGTGTGGAACTTTGTCGAACGCTTTCTTGAAGTGCAGGTATATTATGTCCACTGGTTCCCTGTTATCGATTTGTTTGTTTGCTGTTTCAAAGAATTGTAGTAAATTCAAGCATGACTTCCCTTTCCTGAAGCCATGTTGACTGGCTCTCATCAGGTCGTGTGTATCCAAGTGCCGGACTATGCTATCTTTAATCAGTCCCTGACCAATCTTTCCAGAGACAGGCAAGACTCACTGGTCTGTAGTTGCCTGGTTCTCCTCTTGATCCTTTTTTGAAAATTGGGGTGACGTTCTCTATCCTCCAGTCGTCCGGTTCTAATTGACAGTTTGGCAAGGTTTTGCAGTAGTTCACCAATTTCCACCTTCAGCTCCTTGAATACTCTCGGATGAATTCCATCCGGTCCAGGGGATTTGTCACTTTTAAGTTTGTTGATCTTGTAGTATATCTGGTCCAAATCCACTTCTAATGTGGTGAGGCTGTCCTCTATTTCTCCCTTGAACACTTTCACTGTTTCAGGTATTGATGTAATGTCCTCCGTCGTAAAGACAGACGCAAAGAAGGAGTTTAGTCTGTCAGCAATTTGTTTGTCTTCTTTGATGCACCCTTTTCTTCCCTGGTCATCCAGCGGACCAACTGCCTCTTTTGCAGGTTTTTTCCCTTTTACGTATCTAAAAAAGGGCTTAAAGTTTTTGGCCTCTTGTGCTATTTTCTCCTCATAGACCTTTTTGGTATCCCTCACCACCTTGTGACATTTCTTCTGATCGTTTTTGTGGCTGTTTCAGGCTTCGATAGTTCATTTTTTAAAGGAGTTCTTTTCTCTTACGGCATCCTTCACCTCTTTAGTAAGCCATGCTGGTTCTCCTTTCCTTTTATTTTTCCGTCCATTGGATATCTGTGGAATGTAGAGATTTTGTGCTTCCGTGATAGTGTCTTTCAGTAGGGACCATGCCTGATCCACCGATTTAATAATAAAAATATTATGGAACAAGTGTCAAACCTTAAGAAAGGCAGTCATATTGAGCATTGGAAAATAACTAATAATAATTAACTAATACAAATAGTACACATTTAGGGCTCCTTTTACGAAGCTGCGATAGCGGTTTTACCGCGCGCTTAGCTCGCGCAGAATTGCCGCACATGCTAGATGCTAACGCCAGCATTGAGCTGACTGCTGAGAAATTCCTAGAGGTCTTGGTCTAATCAAATGTGGATAAAACAACAACTGTAGTTATCAGAACAGGTTGATATTTGGAATACACAGTTTGCGAAGACCTTAGAGAAAATGGCATCGCTGAAAAAAGGTTTTAAGCCCAACTTACAAACACCAGAACTTCAGACCCTTAAGCATGAAACTGAAAGGAGAAGGTGCAATCTCACCTAGATGTGAACAGGCTAAACTGTAAGAACCACATGACAAAGTACCACCAAGCCTTAACAGCAGCCAAAAAACCAATATTTCTGTCAATGCTTTGAACAGGCTGCCAACTCAACTAAGCACCTATTCAGCACGGAAACCAGCCTACTGCAACTCCCAAAACACAACCAACTTGCCTAGTTGATTAGCGCACACACCGCGTACTGCACCAATCTCGCTCTTAGGTGCTTAGGAATATATATTACCAGTTCAAAATTATTATTTATTAATTTTAATCTTACATGTCTCAGAAGAAATATGTATGATGGAGTCCCATTGGCGTGAAATTTGCATCTCTCCAGATGGTCTCTCTGAGTCTATACTGGTAGTTACTGTTATATTTTCATACTGACCAGCATGACATCATCACTTGTCAACCAATCAGCCAACAGAAGCTGTCCTTAGGTTTGAACAAAGAAATTCCTTTACATAGGAACAAGTTTTTTTTAAATCATATTTATGTTTACATTAATTTCTGAATATGCATAAAACATAATATACTCAAAGAAAACTTCCTCTCCCTGTATTCTTTATAAATTTAAATCAAAACAGTTCTCTTACCCTTTTGCTTGAAACACTGGGGTTTTGAGCCTCCCTTAATGAGAATTCCTATACTGGGCCTTTAGGGGGTTTCCATTTTCAAAACCTGAATTTTATAGTAATTTATATGCACATTTCATATGTAAAGACATAACCAACATTCACACACATAATCACTCATAGGATCCCATCACACACAACACGGTATATTGCATTCATAAGATACATATAACTATCCTATATCTTCCACATGCCAGACTGAGAGTAGAGAGTTGCGCGGAGACAGAAATCCCACCTGTCCCCGCCAAAATCCCACCCGTCCCCATGAAGAATCCCTCCGTCCCCACCCTTCCCCGTGAGGAATCCCTCCGTCCCCACCCGTCCCCGTGAGGAATCCCCTCCATCCCCGCCCGTCCCTATAAACTTCAGAAATAGTTATTTCATTTAATTATGCTACTGAATTAAAGGCTCTTGTAGAAACCCATTTACAAATAAGCAAAGAGACTATTAATTTGGAAATATTAATTGGGAAGAATACATACTTTGTAAATGGGTTTCTACCAAAGCCTCTAATGTAAATATAAAATATAAATACTCAGCTGATGAGAACCCCCAAGCTGTCAGTTGAGGACTTCCTTTGCAGTTGGCCGGGGGTCCCTTTTGCCAAGCTTGACAGGCAGCAGTAGCGTCCCTGAGTCACAGATGCTGGCACCTCAGTGTCTCATGGATGTTGCCAGCGACTGCTGTGCTTGGTGGAGGGGAGTTCTGGCCATCTCTAGAGGAGGTCCTCTGCTGGCGGTGCTTGGGGATCCCCACCAGTCACAGCAAGGGTCAGCAAGTACTTCAACACTGTAGAAATAAAACCAGAAATACATTTCCTTTTTTTTGAACACAATACAAAGACATCTGCTATATACATTTCCCAAAGCTAACATATTTTAGTCAATAAATTCCGTTTTTTACCTTTGTTGTCTAGAGACTTATTTTTCCATAAAGTTGGTCCAGACTTCATTCCCTCCCCCAACTTTTTCTTTCACCCTGTCCCTTTCTTTCTCTCTCCCTGCCCCCATTTCTTTCTTTCTCCCTGCCCTCCTCCAAGCCACCGCCATTGGGGAACAGGCCGCCACCGCCAGGGAACAGGTTGCCACTGCTGCTGTAATCGGGGAACAGGCTGCCGCCAAGTTTTGAGTTCTCCCTGCTTCCCTTCCCCGTAAAGAGGATGCTGAAGCGCCGGGCTGACAAACCTTCCCATCTCCACCCAATCTCCACCCCAGACCCCACCCCCATAATAGTACTAATTGTAACACCATTTTTTCCATCCATTTTTCATATATATACACATACAATATAATCATGTTAACAACACATAATGGTTAACCATAAAATTAAAATACAGAAAGCACACTATGCTTTTCAACATTCATTTCTACCAGAAAACAGATAACCCCATGCAAATACTAGACCAAAAACTAAAAGTACTAATATTCAAACAAACTCTAAGATGCAAAATTCTTCAAGCAGTACAACCCCCAGAGAAAACCAAACAAATGCATTTCTTCTTGAACAGACAGCAGATGCAAAATCACTAAATAAAAGCATTTCCTCTACCATTGTTGTCTCTCTCCCTCCATGTGTCTTGCTTTCTGGCCTGCCCCCCAGTGTTAGCTTCAGGCTGGTCCATGGTGTGATCAATGCAGGATCTTTGGGCTGGCTCCCTGAGTGCTGCCTTGCACAAAGCTGTGGGAAGAAGCTCCTTGCACGCATCCCACACCTCATCTGGAAGCCTTCCCTCTGACTTTGCGACGTCAGAGAGAAGGCTTCCGGGTCAGGCGCAGGCCGCGGGTAGAACCCTTTTCCCATGGCTTTGTGCACTGCAGCATTCAGGGAGCCAGCACAAAGATGCCGCATTGATCGCACCGAAGACCACCAGCTACTGAACAATCTCTTGAGCCCGATGGAGGTGCTGGCCCTGTGGACCAGCAGAAAATTCTGCGGACTGGCGGTTGAAGCTGAGTCGCGAGCCGCACTCAAGTGGATAAAGAGCCGCATGCGGTTCGCGAGTCGTGGTTTGCCAGCCACTGATGTAGAGTAATGCATTAAGATGGCAACACCCCTTTGCCTCCCATTGAAGGTAGAAGAGTAGACTTCCCCCACCCAACCCCTCAGCAGCTTGGCATGCTCGATCTGAGAAAGGTGGGTCTCTTACAAATATGCTATATCAGTACCCAGCTTCCTGAGATGAGTCAATATCCGTGAACGCTTAATGGGAGACTTGACTCCATCCACATTAAGCGTAGTCACTTAACTACCTTAGTTTTTTATTTTTAATTTTTTTTAAATTTTACTTTGAGTTTGGAGCATTGGTTTCTTATTTTAAAGCATGCACACTATATATTTCCAGCCACAGTAAACCAGTTTAACTCTGAAAATACTCTGCAAGCATCTGCTTCCCTGGCTGCAAACGGTCCCTAGCTTCTGAAATAAAAGAAATGTCTATTCCAAGTAAGAGAACTCTGTCCCCTTCTTCTACCTTGCCTTTGGTTCCCTCGAAGGTTGATTAATTTTTGCGATCACCTCTCCCCTGGCTCCCCTTTTCCTATTTGCTAAGGAAGAATCAAAGAGAGAGAGAGAAAAAGGAAAAAAAAAAAAGTCAAGCAGCCCCTGTTTTTTTGGAAAGCTCTGTTAGTCTTCTTTTCCCTACCTGCCCTGCCGCAGCACACAGCCGACCCGGAAGTCTTCCCAATGTCAGCGCTGACGTCGGAGGGAGGGAGGGCTTTGCTTAAGCCCTTCCTCCGATGTCAGCACTAACATCGTGGAAGACTTACGGGTCGGCTGTGTGCTGCGGCAGGGCAGGTAGGGAAAAAAAGATGACACTCGCGGCTCGAGTGCTTCTGAACCCCGCAAGATCCCCGCAACCCTAGATGGCGTCCCCACGGGATCCCCGCGACCTTAGGGGGCGTCCCCACGGGATCCCCGCAACCCGAAATGGGAAACTGCAGGATCCCCGCGGGTCCCGCGGGATCCCCATCATCCCCATGCAGATCTCTAACTGAGAGGTCTGGTATTAATTAGAGCCATGAAATCAAGGTGGGAAATTGCATAAAGACACAGAGAGACAAAAAGAAACATGGAGGCAGTTTAATACCTCTAGAATTGTCATATATATCCTGATTTCCCTTATGGTCTTGCTTCACCTAGCAATTCACATAAAATGAAATTCCCATTTTCTTACGCTACACATCGATTTCCTGGTCTTATGTTAATTAACCTGCCTTCTCAAAGCTTTAAATGTGTTTGCATGTATATAAGACCCTCTGATCAGGACTAGAAAGGTCTCTGTCATGCCCTGCTAATGCTTCTGCGTAGTTTGCGCCAAACCAGGCCTTCTTCACTAGTCAAAACTGAACTGCAATGATTTTGCTGCATACTTTACCAATAACATTAAATCTCAGCCAAGATTTACAGGCAGTCCAATCCAGTCTCCAATAGGCTAACCAGGAGCACACAAACCTACTCCCTCCTGCCACAGACATATGGGTCTCTTTTAACCCAATAGTAGAGGAGGCCTTCACAAAATCCTAAGAGCTCTCTGACCAACAACCTGCTCTCTCAAACCCTGCCTATTAAAGACAGTGCAGGAGGCAAGCAGAAGCCTTACAAAAGATGCTACAAAATTGTGATCTCCTCTTTTTCAAATAGCAACTACCAACAGCATTTAAAAGGACAGTGGTGTGCCCTTTGCTAAAAAAAAGAACAACCTTGATCAGGACAAACTTACAATTACAGTTTCTTAATTGTAGTCAAATCAAGGTGGTTAAAATTAAAAACAATGGGAACAAGATTTTTTTTTTTTTTTAAAACAAAAAAACGATACTGTAAACATACAAAAGATTCAGGGAAGGGATAAGTTACAATATTTATAAGGGAAAGGGGAAATTAATAAAACAAGAGAAAACACAAGAGGTTAAGGGGATAAAGTTTTTTTTGTTTTGTTTATTCTGGGATAGGAAGCGTCTGTAGGGATTCATAGTCTTTCTGAAATAATAAACCTTCAGCTGTGACTTGAAGACTTTAAGAGATTTTTCCGATCTCAGATAAAGTGGTAACGAGTTCCAAAGGCTTGGGGCCATCACTGAGAAACTTGGCTCGTGGTTAGCATCCAGGAACATTTGTCAAAATGCTGAAAAGAGGAATGAAAATTACTTGTTGGCATGTAAGGAATCAGATGACTGTACAGAAACAAAGGAAGGCAAGATGATCGAATTTGAAATGTAAGAACATTATATTTGAAAGGAATCCTGTATGCTATTGGAAGCATATGTTCAATTTTAAATAGCAGAGTTAAATGATCATATACGGAGTGGCAATAAAGCAAGCGAAGAGCCGTATTCTGGACAAGCTGGAAGATAGAGGGAAAGACTCACCGGAGGATACCGTGCAGAAAGATATAGGGGAAGATTCACCAGATCACAGGCAAGACAGACTGATAGGGACACAAGAGGGAAGAAAATACAAGAAAAGAACAGGCCACAAACTCAAGTATATGTACACGAACGCAAAGAGCCTAAGGAATAAGATGAGTGAATTAGAAGCTATGGCACAAAAAGATAACATTGACATCACTGGAATCACGGAAACTTGGACTGAGTAAAATGCCTGGGACACTGTGATACCAAGATACAAACTATACCGCAGAGACAGAGTGGCTCAAAAAGGTGGGGGCATTGCCATATGCATCAAAGAGGGAATTGAATCTACTGGAGAGAACACACCACAACTGACGGATAAGTTAGTCTCTATGGGTCAAACTTCTGGGAACAAATGGACTGGAAACGAAGATCGGCATCTACTACCGACCCCCTGGGCAGTTCAAAGAAATTGATGGAGAAATGATGGATGAGATTAAACGCAACAGCAAGGGAGGCAACACAGTTATTATGGGTGACTTCAACTATCCAGGGATAGACTGGAACCTAGGCACCTCCAGCTGTGCTAGGGAGACCAAGTTTTTGGAAGCTGTAAACGATTGCTTCCTGGAACAACTTGTCAAGGAAAATAAAAGAGGAAATGCAATACTGGACTTAATTCTAAACGGATTACAAGGACCGGCACAAGATGTAGAAGTAGAAGGAATGCTGTAACCGGCAGCCTCAGGGCAAGGTGTCTTGAGCCACCGGTACAAGAAAAACCTCTTGTGAGCCGCTGCGGGCAGCACAAGGAAAAATAATAAAGCGTTTAGTTAAGGACACAACCGCACCAGGTAAGTTCTTTTCAAAATAAACTTGAGCTTTATTCCTCAAACTAAAAATAAACATAAAGCTTTGTCAGGATGTTTCTGCTTATAACTGAGACTCAAGGTCCATATGGCAAAAATTAAATAAGTTGCTAAAGTCCACATTAATTCATAGTCCATCAGCATGTATCCCAAGAGAAAAGAAAAAAAACTCAAAAACTCAACACACACAAGCTTCAGAGCTGTATCAATTCAATACAAGTGAGTGCAACTACACTGGCTTCTTCAGTGCTGGCCAGACAGTGTGCTCCGTGTGGTGTTAATCTGCCATAAAATTGGCCCTCTATCCCACCACTATGAACACGGGGCTAACCCCACTGTCTGGGACTGGAAACAGTTCACTTTCCCTCACCAGAGAAAGAACCATAAACTTCCAAAAAGGAAAATAAGTTCCAAAAATACAGTCCAAAAGAAAACTTCTTTTGTTCTTCAGCTGGCTTAAAAATAACCAGCACAGGCAAGCAATTAGCAACACAAACTTTCAAAAATCATTCAATAAAGTCAGTCACTTGCCTCTCACACAGCATATTTCCATGGGCTGGGCTTCACTAGGCAATTTGGTAATTGTCTCAGCATTGGCTTCCAGTTCCATATCCTGTGGCTCCTCCAACAGACCAAGAGGCATGTCCTCACCAGCCTCTATTAATTCCATAGACTCTGGAGTTCGGCTACCATTCAGAGCTCTCAACCCTGAGTGCTGTGACCTGTTCTCTCCAAGTTCCTGCTGCTTCTGACTCTCAAGGAACTGAGTTCTCAGATTAAAGAGTCTGCAGCCCCGCCCCAAACCCTCAGGAGGAAGTGATTTCCTGTTAATCACTCTAGGCTTCCGTGGGGGATGGGAATCCTGCAGTTCTTCTCTCCTACTCCCTCTACAGGACATAGAAGGAAATTCATTCAATGACTGAAATTGTGCTTTTAAAGGGGGTAATTGCGTGGAGCCTTAACTTGACTTGAGCACTGCTCTAGGGACATTCCTAGCAGGCATAGTCTGCATACCACAATGCTGAGAAACAGCAATTACATGATCCGCTTAAACCATGACACAGGGGCAAAATATTGGTCCAGAACCCCGGCCACGGCATTGAATTTATGAAAAGGGAATTACGAAGGGATGAGACTCATGGTGGGGAAGAAGATTAAGAGGATAAGCATTGTAAAAACGCTAGAGCAAGCTTGGTCCCTTTTTAAGGACACAGTCACCGAGGCGCAAAATCTACATATACCGTGTATCATAAAAACATAAGAATTGCCACTGCTGGGTCAGACCAGTGGTCCATCCTGCATGGCAGTCCGCTCACGCGGCAGCCCCCTAGTCAAAGACCAGTGCTCTAAATGAATCCAATCTCACCTGTGTATATCCTAGTTTAGCAAGAACTTGGTCCAGCTTAGTCCTGAAACCCTGGAGGATGTTTTCCCCTACAACAGACTCCAGAAGAGCATTCAAGCTCTCCACCACTCTCTGGGTGAAGAAGAACTTCCTTACATTTGTACAGAATTTATCCCCTTTCAACTTTAGAGAGTGCCCTCTCGTTCTCCCTATCTTGCAGAGTGTGAATAGTCTGTCTTTATCTACGAAGTCTATTCCCTTCAGTATTTTGAATGCTTCGATCATGTCCCCTTCTCAATCTCCTCTTATCACGGGAGAAGACGCCCAGTTTCTCCAATCTCTCACTGTAGGGCAACTCCTCCAGCCCCTTAACCATTTTAGTTGCTCTTCTCTGGACCTTTTCGAGCAGTACCGTGTCCTTCTTTGTCCTTCTTCATGTACGGCGACCAGTGCTGGACGCAGTACTCCAGGTGAGGGTGCACCATGGCCTGGTACAGCGTCATGATAACCTTCTTCAATCTGTTTGTGATCCCCTTCTTTATCATTCCTAGCATTCTGTTCGCCCTTTTTGCCGCCGCAGCACATTGTGTGGACGGCTTCATCGATTTGTAAATCAGAACTCCCAAGTCTCTTTCCTGGGAGGTCTCTCCAAATACCGCCCCGGACATCCTGTATTCGTGCATGAGATTTTTATTACCGACATGCATCACTTTACACTTATCCACACTGAACTTCATCTGCCATGTCGATGCCCATTCCTCGAGCCTGATTATGTCACGTTGCAGATCTTCGCAATCCCCCTGTGTCCTCACTACTCTGAATAACTTCGGATCGTCTGCAAATTTAATAACCTCACTCGTCGTACCAATGTCTTCATCGTTTATAAAGATGTTGAAGAGCACGGGTCCAAGCACCGAGCCCTGCAGCACCCCGCTGGTGACACTTTTCCAGTCCGAGTATTGTCCATTTACTACTATTCTAGGTTTCCTATGCTCCAGCCAGTTTTTAATCCACGTTAGTATTTCACCCTTGATTCCATGGCTTGCAATATTACAAAGTAGTCGTTCATGTGGAACCTTGTCAAACGTCTTCTGAAAAGCGTTCAAGGGGATATCCGGGAAACTACAAACCAGTGAGTCTGACCTCGGTACCGGAAAAGATGGTAGAGGTGCTGATAAAGAACCCATCATTGATCACCTTGATAGACACGGTCTAATGAGGACCAGCCAGCACGGTTTCAGCAAAGGCAGATCTTGTCAGACAAACATTTTGCACTTTTTCGAGGGAGTAACCAGGCGGATAGACAAGGGCGACCCGGTCGACATTGTTTATCTAGATTTCCAGAAGGCGTTTGACAAGGTTCCACATGAACGACTACTTTGGAAAATTGCGAGTCATGGAATCAAGGATGAAATACTCACGTGGATTAAAAACTGGCTGGAGCATAGGAAACAGAGAGTGGGGGGTAAATGGACAATACTCGGTCTGAAAGAGGGTCTCCAGTAGGGTGCCACAGGGCTTGGTGCTTGGGCCCGTGCTCTTCAACATCTTTATAAACAATCTGTACATTGGTACAATGAGTGAGGTGATTAAATTTTCGGACGATACGAAGTTATTCAGAGTAGTGAAGACACAGGGGGATTGTGAAGATCTGCATCGTGCCATAATCAAGCTTAAGAAATGGGCATCGACATGGCAAATGAGGTTCAACATGGATAAGTGTAAAGTGATGCATGCTGCTAACAAAAATCTCATGCACGAATACAAGATGTTCAGGGCAGTATTGGAGAGAACTCCCAGGAAAGAAACTTGGGAGTTCTGATCGACAAGTCGATGAAGCCACCCACGTAATGTGCGGCGGCGGCGAAAAGGGCGAACAGAATGCTAAGAATGATTAAAAAGGAGATCACAAACAGATCAGAGAGGGTTATCATGCCGCTGAAGTGGGCCATGGTGCGCCCTCACCTGGAGTACTGCGCCCAGCACTGGTCACTGTACATGAAGAAGGAAACAGTGCTATTCGATAGGGTCCAGAGAAGATCAACCAGGATGGTTAAGGGGCTGGAAGAGTTACCGTACAGTGAAAGATTAGAAAAACTTGGCCTTTTCTCCCTCGAGCAGATGAGATTGAGAGGGGACATGATTGAAACATTCAAGGTACTGAAAGGAATAGACTTAGTAGATAAGGACAGTTTGTTCACCCTCACCAAGGTATGGAGAACGAGTGGGCACTCTCTAAAGTTGAAAGGGGATTGTCACACCTGTGCTCTTGAACTGCTTCATGAACCCATGGGATTGTAACAAAGTTCTCTGGCCCGGTGTGTCCCTTACCACCAAGGGACCCCTCAGGACTTTACCTGGCTTACTATTAGCCTAATAAGGGCATGCAAGGGAAGAGTCCAAGTCAGAATTCATCAAATCTTAGCTTTATTATAGTCACTGGTCTCACAAAGCAAAAATTCTGGCTTCAGCTTAGCAGTTTCAAAAAAACATGCACTTTAGGAAAACATAAGTTTCTCATCCAGAGACAAAACCCCCAAACCCTGTGTCTTAGTTTTGTAAGTAAAGCATTATAATCCAATCCCCTACTTCTGGACTTTCCTAGCAGCATGAAACACAGTCCTCTTCACCAGAGCATAGGCTTAGCATAATTAATTAGCTGTTTATTCCCCGGCAGCAAGTGGACAGGTAAAGTACAGAGAGAAAAAAAAAACTCCAAACAAAACTGAGTAATAAAAGCATGTCACATGGTTTTACCTCCAGCTTAACGTTTTCCCAAACTGTTGTTCTGCAAATAGGCATAAAATTCAGAAGCACAGGTTTTATAAGGAAAACTTAGCACAGCCTAGCCTATGGAGAAGTTTTATTTTGAGAGCCTTTGCTCTGGGAAAGTACAGGGCTCTCAGAACGTTTTCCTGCTGAGACGTTACTGTGATCAATTATGCACAGCTGTGGGGAAAGAAGTACTTGGCTCAGACTGGCTGCTAGCAGGGAAAACATATCCAAATATTTGTTAGGCTCAAAATTAAAGCTCAGGTACAAACTTAAAGTCTAATATAAAAGGAGAGAAATACAAATCTCCTTCAAAAGAAAACACTGTCTTCTCTGGAGGCTCAGATACTGCAGGCAAAACACAGCACATATGTCTCACTGCATTTCTATATCTATTGAAAAACCTCAGGTCCTACCAGACTCTCTTGAGTGTCCATGATTTCCCCTGGGTTTTGCTCCCAACTCTCAGAGGCAGGAACCAGCTCCTCTGTGTCTGTCATAAGGCAGTCAGTTTCCCTAGCCTCATTAGACTGGGGAGAGAAAATTGTCCTTTCTCTCAGGCTCCTGCCAGCTTCCATTTCCCAGAGTCCAGCTTGGTTCTCTCCTGCTTGTCTCCACTCTGCTTGCCTCCCTACTGTTCTGCACTGCCTCGTTTTAAGCTGTGGAGAGCCACTCCCCCCTGTGCCTAGGTGGGGAAAGGGCCTTCCACACACTGGCTTGTTCCGTTTGGCTAAGTGCAGGTTCCTGGCTCTTACAGGGACAGGCTGATGGAAAGAAGTAATTTCCTGGCAGGGTGGGGGACAGGTTTAAACTGTGTGCAGCTTCCCTGCCTGTCTTCTTCCTGCCATACCTCATCTGTTGCCAACTCTCTGTCCCAGTAGTAGTCAGCTAGTTCTGTAGTCTGTGATGCTACTTGGTCAGCTCTTTTGCATCAGGGTATAGTATATTTCTTTCCTATCTCTGAGACAATACCCGAACCGGACTTGGGTTTGTCATAGACAAACTCGAAACGAACTTCGGCTTGTCAAAGGATAGATTCCGTACAAACATAAGGAAAATCTTCTACACCCACAGAGTGGTGGAAAACTGGAACACTCTACCGGAGTCTGTTAAAGGGGAGAACACCCTCCAGGGTTTCAAGACAAAGTTGGACAAGTTCCTGCTAAACTGGAATGTAAGCAGGTGAGGCTGAACTCATTTAGAGCACTGGTCTTTGACCTAAGGGCCGCCACGTGAGTTGAAGTAGGAATACCGAAGGGAAAGAGAACCACAGTGACAACTTTTAACTTCAAGAAAGGAAACTACGAAGCGATGAGGGTAATGGTAAGGAAGAAACTTAGGAACAGCTCAAAGAAATGGCAGACTGTAGAGCAAGCCTGGTCTTTATTCAAGGACATGGTGAGGGGGTGCAAAATCTGTATATCCCCAGATTCAGAAAAGGGTGCAAAAAGAGCCGAAACAAAAGACCTGGTGTGGATAACTAAAGAAGTGAAGAAAGCATTAGGGGATAAGAAGAATTCTTTCAAGAAATGGAAAAAGGGCAAAACCGAAGAGAACTGGAAAGAACACAGGAAGTATCAAAAAGAATGTCACCTCGTGGTTAGAAAAGCAAAAAGAGAATATGAACAGAGGCTAGCCAGGTAAGCACGAAATTTCAAACCATTCTTCAGATATGTTAAAGGGAAGCAGCCAGCTAGGGAGGAGGTGGGGCCGCTGGATAATGGGGATAGGAAGGGAGTGGTGAAGGAGGAGAAAGAAGTGGCGGAAAGACTAAACATGTTCTTTTCGTCAGTATTTACAAAAGAGGACACATCTAATATCCTCTAACTTCTCTCCTTCTCTTCCTTGCCTCTTCCTGAAACGAACAAGATCTGTTTCTTGGTCCCGAAATCGTCCTGCAAACATTCTCGTCTGGAGGCAATTCCCCTTAGAAAGAAAGAATACGCAGACAGTGTCCTAAAGGGATAGCCTAATCTTTTATTAGTACATCCAGCTTTTATACTCTTTAACATGGGTCAGTGATATTAGCAGATGACATAAGTACAAACCATATCTGGTGACAGGATACATAGGATTCAAAGAAGTAATCAACACTAAAAAGGGGTGGGGTGGGTGAATGAGCAGGATATGTACTTCATTGTTTAAAGCTAAAAGGTGTTATCACTCTCAATCGGTACATGGCAGTGGGGGGCCGAACCTCTATTGTCTCAAACAGATAACTTCTTTAACAAGATTAAATGACCTTGCCCCAAACCATCAAGAGAGTAAACACGAACATTCTGCATTTGATTACCTCCAGCACAGGCAGAAACAAGACATAAGATATGTGTGTCCTTTTTAAATGTGTCCTTTCACTTCCTCTGACCTTGACTTACCTCAGACTCTCGACTCCTCCAATCCTGTCAGCCACCAAATGGCTTAACAAAATGGATCACCCTATCCAACTAATCACCCCTTCTTCGTTACCTCCCTTACTAAATGCCTCTGCTCTGCTTTATCGAACTCCACAGTATATATCACCGCCGTATGTAATACTACTGTATGAACTCCGCTATATATATGCAACTTACAGCAAATGTAACTTCTCTGCAATTGTAACCGACCTGAAAAATAACTTCACCGTAAATGTAGCGTCGCCAAAAATGTAAATGTAGCTATGCCAAAAAAAAAAAAAAAATGTGTAATTTCGCTGTAATGTACAGTCTCTTCATCTGTTAACCGCATAGAACTTCCATGGTAATGCGGTATACAAAAATAAAGTTATTATTATTATTATTATACCAGAACCTGAACAAATCTTCAAAGGAGACCAAGCAGAAAAATTAACATCCATGGAAGTAAGCCTCGAAGACGTATACAGGCAGATAGAAAAATTAAAAACTGACAAATCTCCAGGCCCGGACGGAATCCACCCTAGGGTACTGAAAGAACTAAAGGAGGAAATAGCAGAAATACTACAACAAGTCTGTAATCTATCCCTGAAAACAGGCTTGATCCCGGAGGATTGGAAGTTAGCCAATGTTACGCCCATCTTTAAAAAGGGATCGAGAGGTGACCCGGGGAACTACAGACTGGTAAGTCTGACCTCGGTCCCGGGGAAATTGGCAGAAGCACTGATAAGATAGCATCGAGGAGCATCTAGAAAAGAATAAACTTATGATAACAAGCCAACATGGCTTCTGCAAGGGAAGATCGTGCCTGACGAACTTATTGCACTTCTTCGAAGGAATTAACAAATGGATGGACAAAGGGGACCCCATAGACATCATATACTTAGACTTCCAAAAAGCCTTTGACAAGGTACCCCATGAACACCTACTTCGGAAACTGAAGAACCATGGGGTGGAAGGAGACGTACACAGAGGGATCAGGAATTGGTTGGCGGGTAGGAGTGAAGAGCCACTACTTGGACTGGAGGGTCACGAGTGGTGTTCCGCAGGGGTCGGTGCTTGGACCACTGCTATTCAATGTATTTATAAATGATCTAGAAACAGGGACGAAGTGCGAAGTAATAAAATTCACAGACGACACCAAACTATTTAAGGGGGCTAGGACTATAGAAGACTGTGAAGATTTACAAACGGACCTGAACAAACTAGGGGAGTGGGCGACGAGATGGCAGATTAAGTTTAATGTAGTCTTGCACGTAGGAAACAAAAACTCGAAGTACAGCTACACGATGGGAGGGCTGTCACTGAGTGAGAGTACCCAAGAAAGGGACTTGGGGGTAATAGTGGACAAAACAATGAAGCCGTCGGCACAGTGCGCAGTGGCCGCTAAGAAAGCAAATAGAATGCTAGGTATAATCAAGAAGGGTATTACAACCAGAACGAAATAAATTATCCTGCCGTTGTATCGAGTGATGGTGTGCCCGTATCTGAAGTACTGCGTCCAATATTGGTCGCCGTACATAAAGAAGGATATGACGATATTAGAGAGGGTTCAGAAGAGAGCGACACACTTGATAAAGGGTATGGAAAACCTTTCATACGCTGAAAGATTGGAGAGACTGGGGCTTTTTTCCCTGGAGATGCAGAGACTTAGAGGGGATATGATAGAGACTTACAAGATCATGAAGGGCATAGAGAAAGTGGAGAGGGACAGATTCTTCAAACTTTCGAAGACTACAAGAACGAGAGGGCATTCAGAAAAATTAAAAGGAGATAGATTCAAAACCAATGCTAGGAGGTTCTTCTTCACCCAGAGGGTGGTGGACACCTGGAATGCGCTTCCAGAGGGCGTGATAGGACAGAGTACGGTTTTGGGGTTCAAGAAGGGATTGAATGATTTCCTGAAGGAAAAGGGGATAGAAGGGTAAAGATAGAGGATTACTATACAGGTCCTGGATCTGATGGGCTGCCGAGTGAGCGGACTGCTGCGCATGATTGACACTACATTTCCAATTTTATTGAAAAAGGCAGCAATGCTGTACTGTACAATAGAAGTAACCAATGTAGCATGAATGTTTGATGGGACTGAAAAGTGGCACGATGGTCCCACCTTTGATCTCTTAGTGGCACCAACCCTGTAGGAGACAAAGGGCACTGAGCACTTTTCACAAAAATTTATTTAATTTTTATTAAGTTGTTTATTTATTACTAGTCTTATAGCCCGTTACATTAATGGGTGCTAGAATATATGTGTGTGTCTGTCTTAATTTCTTTCTCTCTCTCTCTCCTTAGCCGCTTTCTTTCTTTCTTTTTCCTTGGCTGTCTATCACCACCCCTTGCCTGCTCCCCCTGTCCATTGTCCCTTCCTTTTACCTCCCCTGTGTCCACCACTACCCCTTCACTGCTCTCCTTATGCAGCAGCAGCCCTTCTCCCTTTGTTTTACCTCCCCCCTGTCCAGCAGCACCTCTTTCCTTCTCCCCCTGTCCAACATTAGGCCTCCGTTCCTTTTTCTTCACCCCCCTGTCCAGCAGCAACTCTTTCCTTCTCCCCCTGTCCAGCAGTAGGCGTCCCTTTCTTTTTCTCCTCCCTCCTCCTTCTTATCCCTATGATACACTTACCTTGCTCTGCCCCTGATCAGAGGTTTCCGACAGCCGCCCAGTTGCACCCATTGGAAAAGTTCACTCTGCCGCATCCTGCACCCCTCCTGACGCGACTCCCGCTGTCTTTCTTTCTGTCTGTCTCTGTCCCTGGCCCCCTTTGTCTGTCTGTCTTTCTGTGTATCTCCCTGCCCCTGTGTCTTTCTTCTTTTCTTTCTGTCTCCCTTCCTCCCTCTGTCTGTCTGTCCAAAGCATCGTTCCTTCCCCCTCCATTTCCCTCCCCCCACACCAGTTCCCTGTGCAGCAGCATTAGCGTTTCCTCTACCCCCCTTTCCCTTCCCGCAGGCCCGACTACAAACCTGGCAATTTAAGCAGCATGTGCAGCAGTCTTCACATGCTGCTTCGGGTCCTTCTACTGCCCTGATGTACTCTGGCACATCCCTGATGACATCATCAGAGACGCGGCAGAGCAAATCAGGGCAGTAGAAGGGCCCGAAGCAGCGTGTGAAGACTGCTGCACACGCTGCTTAAATCGCCAGGTTTGTAGTCGGGGCTGTGGGAAGGGGGGGGGCGTCAAAGGACTCGGGTCCCGGGAAGCGGAAAGTTGCTGGGCTGCTCGGTGGGGGCGCTGAGCGGCCGCGATCCCTCTCCTCCCAGACACCCCCCCGCTGGAGGAACGGAGACCGGCGGCTGACTGCAGTCCCGGCTTGTGGAGCGGCTGGTAACGTATAAGCGCGCATGCGCACTCCTGCGACCACAGACCTACTGATCACAGAAGCACGCAAATAGGAGTGTGCATGCGCGGCTAACCTTTTATTATATAGGATAACAATATGCTGATGTGTTGATAAATATATTTTGATTACGAGCATATTAGAAATAATATATACTCCCAGTGGTATTGTGTATAGAAAAGAGAACATCTTAGTTACCATCAAGAGATGAACGTACATAATTAATCAAACCTAATAGAGAATGTTCTCTCGAGTGATTGAGCCGAAAGCCCGTTTGGCATGAATGAAGGGCATTAATTTGGTCTAAATGATCAGAGAGCTGTGTAGCAACAACTTTGTAATTTTTGAAAAATTTTGATTGGGTGATAATTGTTAACTTCTAAAGGGTCAAGTATTGGGGATTTAAGAACTGAAACTACTATGGCATGTTTCCAACTTGAAAGTTACTGGCCAGTACCTAACATCCTATTTCTAGGAAAACATACTGGTTACGGATAGGAAAAAATAGGACAGAGAAGCTGGAGTCCCACTGGATCAAGATTCCTAGACACAATGGTGCAGATACAAAAATTGGCCTTTACTATCGACCCCCAGGGCAGACGGAGGAGGCAGACTCAGAAATGAGAGAGGAAATTAAACAAGAATGTAAGACAGGTAATGTAATAATCATGGGAGACTTCAATTTCCCGGGGATAGACTGGATCCTGGGAACCTCAAACTGCGGCAAGGAGGCCAAGTTCTTGGAGGCGCTAGGGGACTGCTTCCTGGAACAAATGGTAGGTGAGCCAACGAAAAGAAACGCCACCTTGGACTTGGTCCCAAATGGCATTACGGGACCGACAAAAGAAGTAGAAGTCACGGTCTTGCTGGAGACGAGCCATCACAACATGATCAACTTTGAACTTGACATCGGGAAAGGGAAACGTACCAAAACCTTAACCATGATCTTAAACTTTAAAAAGGGAAGATACGATAGCATGAGAGCCATGGTTAAACAATGGCTCAAGAAAAAGATGGACAAAGTTAGAACGGTAGATCAGGCATGGTCCCTACTGAAAAATACTATCATGGAAGCACAAAATCTCTACATACCGCGGATTTCTAAAGAAAGGAATACTAAAGGCAAAGGCGAACCAGCATAGCTTACTAGAGAGGTGAAGGAAGCCATAAGAGAAAAAAAGGACTCTTTCAAAAAATGGAAACACATGAAAATGACTGAAGCTTAGAACAAACACAAAGATGATAAGAAGAAATGTCGCAAGGCGGTGAGGGAAGCCAAAAAGGACTATGAGGAGAAAATAGCACAAGAGGCCAAAAATTTCAAGCCCTTCTTTAGGTATGTAAAAGGCAAAAAACCTGCAAAGGAGGCGGTGGAACCACTGGACGACCAGGGAAGAAAAGGGTACATCAAGGAAGACAAACAGATTGCAGACAAACTAAACTCCTTCTTTGCATCTGTCTTTACGAAGGAGGACACAGCAACAATACCAGAAGCAATGAAAGTGTTCAAAGGAGTAATAGAGGACAGCCTCGCCACAGTAGAAGTGGACTTAGACCAGATATACTACCAGATCGACAAACTCAAAAGTGACAAATCCCCTGGACCAGATGGAATTCACCCGAGAGTCTTAAAAGAACTGAAGGTAAAACTTGCTAACCTGTCAATTAGAATTGGACAGATACCAGACGACTGGAAGATAGCAAACGTCACGCCAATTTTCAAAAAAGGATCGAGAGGAGAACCGGGCAACTACAGACCAGTGAGTCTTATGTCTGTTCCTGGAAAGATGGTTGAAGCACTGATTAAAGATAGCATAGTCCGGCACTTGAATACACACGACCTGATGAGAGCCAGTCAACATGGCTTCAGGAAAGGGAAATCATGTTTGACGAATTTACTTCAATTTTTTGAGACCGTGAACAAACAAATTGATAGTGGACATAATATACTTGGACTTCCAGAAAACGTTCGACAAGATTCCACATGAGAGACTTCTCGGGAAACCACAAAGCCATGGAATAGAGTGAGATATACTAAGATGGATAGGCAATTGGCTGGAGAACAGGAAGCAGAGAGTGGGCATAAATGGGAAATTCTTGGACTGGGAGAAAGTGACTAGCGGTGTGCCCCAGGGCTCGGTACTTGGGCCCATCTTATTTAATATTTTCATCAATGACTTAGAAGGAACATCCAGTGAGATCATCAAGTTTGAAGATGACACAAAGCTATGCCGGGCAATAAGATCGCAGAAGGATAGCGAGGAATTCCAGAGTGACTTGTGTCAGTTAGAGAAATGGGCGGAGAAATGGCAGATGAAGTTTAATGTGGAAAAATGCAAATAAATGCATTTGGGCTGAAAGAACAAAGAACACAAGTATAGAATGTCAGGCGTAACTCTGGGTAAGAGCGAAAAAGAAAAGGACCTGGGTGTACTGATAGATAGGACCCTGAAGCCGTCGGCACTATGCGCGGCAGCGGCAAAGAAAGCAAATAGAATGTTAGGCATGATAAAGAAAGGAATTACGAGTAGATCGAAGAAAGTTATAACGCCGCTTTATAGAGTGATGGTGAGACCACACTTGGAATACTGTGTCCAACATTGGTCTCCCAACCTAAAGAAGGATATAAAACTGCTGGAGAGGGTGCAGAGATGAGCAACGAAGCTAGTTAAAGATATGGAGAACTTGGATTACGAGGAACGACTTAAGAGACTGGGATTGTTCTCCCTTGAGAAGAGGAGACTGAGAGGGGATATTATCGAGACTTTCAAAATACTTAAGGGAATCGACAAAATAGAGCAGGAAAAAAAATTATTTACAATGTCTAATGTGACACGGACAAGAGGACATGGACTGAAGCTAAGGGAGGACAAGTCTAGGACGAATATCAGGAAGTTCTGTTTCGCGCAGTGGGTGGTAGACACCTGGAATGCTCTCCCAGAGGAGGTTATTGCGGAATCCACCGTTCAAGGATTTAAAATCAAACTAGATGCACATCTCCTTACAAGAAGCATAGAGGGATATGGGTGAATAAAATTACACCAGGTGCATACCTGACTAGGCCTCTGCGTGTGCGGATCACCGGACTTGATGGACAAAGGTCTGATCTGGAGATGGTAGTTCTTATGTTAACTCGGTGATTGGCTAGAAGGGAAAATTGGCTAGATCCATGTCAATCTGGATTCAGATCTGGTTATGGAACAGAAACAGCCCTTATATCACTATTTGATCTTCACAGAAACCAAGACAGAGGATTTGCTAGATTTTTCAGCAACTATTGATACTATGGCTCATGATCTTGTGCTAGTACAACTAGCAGAAACAGGTATCAAAGGAACAGGATTCAATGGAACTTGCCTGGCTCAGATCCTATCAGACAGACAACAGTCTATACCAGCGATGGCGAACCTATGGCACGCGTGCCAGCTGTGGCACGCGAAGGCCTTGCAGCTGGCATGTGGGAAGGTCCGCAAAAGAGAGCTGCATGGGTTACGGGGATCCCGTGGGGACGCCCCCTAGGGTTGCGGGGATCCCGTGGGGACGCCTCCGAGGGTCGCGGGGTTCCTGCGGGGCTGGATGTACTAAGTCGCGCGGCTTTTCTCCCTACCTGCTCTGCTTGCAGCACAGAGCCGAACAGAAGTCTTCCCGACGTCAGCGCTGACGTCGGGAAGACTTCCGTTCGGCTCTGTGCTGCAAGCAGGGTAGGTAAGGAGGAGTAGCCTCGCGGCTCGAGTTGCTACCAAGGGAGGGGGGCGGTCTGCCCCGCCCCGCCCCGTGTGCAGCACAGCCGGCCAGGTTCCCTTACTATTGTGGCGCAAACCCGACCGACCGACAACAGCCCTGGTCCGACAAACCTCCCTGGCCTTAACCGCGAATCTAAATTACCTTCTTACAGCAGCTGTAAGAAGGAAATTTAGATTCGCGGTTAAGGGCAGGGAGGTTTGTCAGACCGGGGCTGTTGTCGGTCTGTCGGTCGGGGAAGTGCCACAAAAGTAAGGGGACCTGGCCGGCTGTGCTGCACCCGGGGCGGGAGAGAAGGAGGGGGGAGAAGGACGCTGAAAGCACTGGGGAAGACAAAGGGGGGAGAAGAACACTGAAAGCACATGTGGAAGACAGAAGGGGGAGAAGGACACTGACAGGACTTGGGGAAGACGGGGTGGGGAGAAGGACGCTGAAAGCACATGGGGAAGACAAAGGGGTGGAGAAGGACGCTGAAAGGACATGGGGAAGATGGGGGGTGGAGAAGGACGCTGAAAGGACATGGGGAAGATGGGGGGTGGAGAAGGACGCTGAAAGGACATGGGGAAGACGGGGGTGGGTGGGGTGGAGAAGGACGCTGAAAGGCCTTGGGGAAGACAGAGAGGGAGAAGGACGCTGAAAGGACATGGGGAAGACAGAGGGGGGAGAAGGACACTGAAAGCACATGTGGAAGACAGAGGGGGGAGAAGGACACTGAAAGCACATGTGGAAGACAGAAGGGGGAGAAGGACGCTGACAGGACATGGGGAAGACGGGGGGAGAAGGACGCTGAAAGCACATGGGGAAGACAAAGGGGTGGAGAAGGATGCTGAAAGGCCATGGGGAAGACGGGGTGGGGGGGAAGGACATTTGAAAGCATTTGTGGAAGGCAGAAGGGGGAGAAGGACGCTGACAGGACATGGGGGAAGACAGAGGGGGGAGAAGAACACTGAAAGCACATGTGGAAGACAGAAGGGGGAGAAGGACGCTGACAGGACATGGGGAAGACGGAGGGAGAAGGACGCTGAAAGGCCATGGGGAAGACAGAGGGGGGAGAAGGACGCTGACAGGACATGGGGAAGATGGGGGGCAGAAGGACGCTGAAAGGAAATGGGGAAGAGAGAGTGGGGAGAAGATGCTGGCAGGGAAGAAGACAGAGATGCTAGACTATGGGGGGAGCGGAGGGAAGAAGATGGGTGCCAGACCAATTTGGAAGGGGGGAGAAAGGGAGAGGCACAGTAACAGAGCAAATGGAAGACGCAGAAGGAAGAGAGACAGTGGATGGAAGGAACTGAATGAGAACATGAGGAAAGCAGAAACCAGGCAACAAAGGTAGGAAAATAATTCTATTTCTTTTTTTCTTTTTTTTTGCTTCAGGATAAAGTAGTATATTAATTGTGTTGATAAAAATTTATAAACAAAAGAGGCTCTGGTAGAAACCCGTTTACAAAGTGTGTATTCTTCCCAATTAATATTTCCAAATTAATAAAGTCTTTTTGCTTATTTGTAAATGGGTTTCTACCAGAGCCTTTAATTCAGTAGCATAATTAAATGAAATAACTATTTCTGAAGTTTATAGGGACGGGCGGGGACGGAGGGGATTCCTCACGGGGACGGGCGGGGACGGAGGACATTCCTCTCGGGGACGGGTGGGGACGGAGGGATTCCTCACGGGGACGGGTGGGATTCCTCATGGGGACAGGTAGGGACGGGTGAGACTTTGGCGGGGACGGGTGGGGACAGGTGGGATTTCTGTCCCCGCGCAACTCTCTAGTCCGCAATTAAGATATGCGGCGCGGCGGGAGGCGAGTGTGCCGGTGTCTGCTTTGCAGCTCACCTGGCAACAGGGCCGGACTGGCCATTGGGAGGACCGGGCATTGTCCCGGTTGGCCGCGGCCCATCCTGGTGTGCTGGCTGCAGTCCTGTGAGTGGATGTTTAGCCTGCCTGTCTTCCCCTTAGTATCCTATGAGCCAGGCAGTGTGTGAGGGGGAAGTGGGGGGAGGAAGAGAAGCTTCACACTGAGTCTGTCACAGGAACTCAGTGAGGCTGTAGTGTGACTCCACATGTGACATCTGTAATCAGGAACAGTGCTCCCATGCTAGAGAGTTGAGGATATGGGGGGATGTTAATGTATCTAATAATGTGCTCCTCTGTAAAAACCTCTGTATCTTCCATGGGGGACATGCTAAATTCGAGGAAATAAAAAAGCTGCTTATGATGATTGCATAGAGAAGTTCAGTAAGCTGAGAGGAGGGCTGGGCTCTCTGTGAACAACCAACACACTAATCCTCTGCGCTGTACCTTAAGGAAAACTCAATATAGCAAAAAAAACAGTAAAGTGTATATGTGGCCCTTCACAGTGCTTTTGTAAACATCATAATAAAATAACAAAGGCTCCAATAATGAAAAATAAAAGTCCTTTTCCCATACACTCAGGTTGCACAAGTCCGGTTTTCACCCGGACAGTATATTTTTTGACCAAAACGGATGTCTACAATTAGTAAAATTCCCCAATCACATATTTTTTTATGGGGACGGATTTGTATACAGCACTTCATTAGATTTTTTTTATTATACAAATTTTATCTTTTTGTAGACTTGAAGTCTTGAACAAAGAAAATGAGTACAGCAAAAAAAGATAGTGGAAGACCATTCCAAGAGGCCTGGACAGAGACATATGGAGTGATTGAACGCAGTGGGAAAGCATTGTGTATTATTTGTAATGAAAGTGTTGTCTCGCACATCAAGTGTCAAACGTCACTTTGAGACCAACCATAACAGTGTTGCTGAACTTGGTTTAGCTCAAAGAAAAGAGTTCCTTGTAGGAAAATTAAAGAAATATCACTCCCAGTCTCTTAGTTTTAGCAACTATCTTTCAAAAACTAATCATCTTACAGTTGCCAGCTTTCAAATTTTACTGTGCATGGCAAAATATGGTAAGCCCCTCTCTGATGGAGATTTTATCAAAAAGGCAATTTTGGCTGGGAGTAATTCACTCTTCCATGATTTCCAAAACAAGGATAAAATTGTGCAGGGCATCTCTGAGATGCCGCTAAGCAGAAATACTGCAAAAGATAGGGTTCTGCGAACGGCTGCTGATGTTAGTCAACAGCTTACTTGCGACTTACAAAAAGCACCCTTCTACTCCATGTGCTTGGATGAAAGTACAGATATTACTAACCATGCAAGACTAGCACTCATTTTGCGTTATGCTACTGGTGACATCATGAGAGAAGAGCTGGTAAAACTGCTGTCTTTGCCTGGAAGAACACAAGGGATAGATATCCACAATGCTGTGATGGAGGCTTTTTCATCACTAGACATAAGTCCAGAAAAAGTGGTTTCAGTTACTAGCGATGGAGCACCTAGCATGGTGGGGACAACATCAGGATTCATTCATTTATTTGCTAAGGAAGCAAAACATCCACTGATTCAATTTCACTGCATAATACATCAAGAGGCTCTCTGCGCCAAAGAAAGCAGCAAAAAACTTGACGATGTCCTCAAAGATGTAACAAAAATGGTGAACTTCATCATGGCGCGTGCTCTTAATTTTCGACAATTTCAAGCCCTTCTTGATGAAGTTCAGGCACAATATAACACTTTACTGATGTACAATAATGTCCAGTGGCTGAGCAGAGGACGAGTGTTAGAGAGATTTGTGGCCTGCTTGGAAGAAGTTAGGCTATTTATGAACGAAAAGGGGGAAGACTATCCTCAACTCACCAACATGGCCTGGCTTACCAACCTCATGTTCTTTACAGATTTTACTAACCACTTTAATGTACTAAACAAAAAATTACAAGGCATGGGAAAAACAGCAGAAAGCATGTTTAGTGACATCAAAGCTTTTGAGAGAAAATTACATGTTTTTGAAAAAGACCTCGAGAGTGGACAGCTAAAATATTTTCCCAACCTAAAAATACATTTGGATAATTCTACATTTGTGGACAGTCATAAAAAACACCAGGAAATCCACAAAGCATATTCCACCATTGTAGCCGAAGTAAAGGAGAATTTTAGTAAAAGATTTTCTCAGTTCCATAAGATGGAGACAACCCTTTCATTTATAACTTCCCCAGAAAAGTCCACATTTGAAGATCTTGATCTTTCCTGCTTACAGTGGTTGGATATTCAAAATTTGGAAATGGAGCTACTGGAATTTCAAGAAAGCTCTATTTGGAAAAGTAAATTCAATGACCTGCATGCGGCTCTTGAACGTATTGAGTGTGAAAGGGTGACAAATGAAATCACTGCTAGCAGTTCTGAAAATGAAATCCTAAAAGCGTGGAATTCTCTGCCAGACAATTTTAAGTCCATGAAAGCACTTGGGATTGCTCTTCTTACTTTGTTTGGGTCATCCTATGCTTGTGAGCAGCTGTTTTCTGCTTTGAATCATATAAAATCTGATGCTAGAAACAGATTAACGGATGACATGAGTGCTGCATGTGTTGCTCTGAAATTAACGCACTATGAGCCAAGGATTGACAAGTTATCAGCATGCATGCAACAACAAAAATCACATTAATTTTTTTCAGAGCATGCCCAATGCATATGTTTACATGAAGCAGTGTTTGCAGTTCAGACACTTTCTAAGTTATTTAAATATTATTTAAAGATGTTATTTAAAAAAGGGACTTTACATGGCCCTGTTGTATTCCAATCTGGAATTTCCCAAAAAAAACGGTTGGTTTAATTGAAAGCTCTTTTGTTTTCTTTACATCATATTATTAGAAATGTAATGATTTAACTATTTTCTAATTTGATTGTAAATGGATTAAGAGATATTTGGAGCATTGAGATTAAGCATCAAATTAATGCATCTCAATGGCCACGTATTTGGTCTTGGAGAATTAAAGGTACGATGTCGGCATCTATTAGGCAAACATGGTTCTTTTTGTTGCATAGAGCATTCTGGACCCCTACTAGATTACAAAAATTAGATTGCTCTAAGTCTAATAGATGCTGGCATTGTAAAATTGAAATTGGAACTTTAGACCATCTTTTATTTTATTGTCCATGTATTCAGGCATTTTGGATATCAATATGGGATCAAGTTAATATATTGATGGAAAATCATGTAGCATTATCCTACGACACAGTGATTTTTGGAATGTGTATGAGGGCCAAAAGTCAAATATCTGCAGCAAACAACAAATTATTGATGATTCTTACTGGAGTGGGAATTCAACAAATAACGACTAATTGGAAAGACTGTTCTAGATTGAATTGTAGTTTTTGGTGGAACTCAGTTTGTCATTTATATAAGATGGAAAGATTTCTTGCCGTACAGAGGGGATATTTTAAAAGGTTTAAGGAGGTGTGGAGGCCATTAATTGAATATTGTAATGATTAAGGGTTATTCTTTTTCCTTAGGGGATAATTTGTAAAAATGGGGGGGAGGGAGAGTCTAAATATGTATATGTTTGGATAAAATATTTTGTTGATAGGGGAGGGGATGGGAGGTGGGTGGAGGGAATTAAAACATGTGTAATAATATTGCTTAAGAATGTCAAGTGAGTGATGTGAATTACTTGTAATAATATTGTACACTTGTTGAAAGAAATAAAAAGGAATAAAGATGAAAAAAAAAAATGAAAAAAAAAATTGTAAATTTTACAAAAAAACATGTATAGACTCTTTGGGAATACACACCGAGTCTTGACACAGTTAACAGTTTTAAGAAGTTTATCTTTTTTTTTACTCAGGATACATTTGACATGTTATGTGAATAATACATTTAAAATATATTGTGTAACTGAATCAAATTCTTCCTAAATTCATTAAATTGAATGAAATCATTAAAACATTATAAATTGCCAATAAATTGAAATGAAAACCAAAGGATTGTGAATCAAATTGATTCTCTGACAATACAAAGATTCCAACCTTTAAAAATGATGTTACATAGTTCAGGCAACTTTGTAAAGAGTTTTTAGATACTAAAATCTTGTTATTAAGGTTTAATTGACGTGCTGGCACTTTGAGGAAATTATTTGGTTTTGTGCGGCAGTTTGGGCACTCGGGCTCAAAAAGGTTAGCCATCACTGGTCTATACTGTTTGGTAGAACCTCATCTCCATGGGCTTGTGGAGCACAAGGATTGATACTGTCACCTATTCTGTTCAAAATCTACCTCAAGCCTCTAGCCCAGCTGATTTGATCAACAGACACAAGTTCTACATCTACATCTACAGCTTCTCATACTCAATGAACCAAATTTAACCATAGCCCTGAACAAACTGACTACCTAACATCAATTTAAAAATGGGCTAAAAACAAGCTGTGCCTGAACCCAAGTAAAACCAAACTTCTATGGGTCCCTAACATGAGTGGGCAAATACTTTACATCTAAATTTTCTTTTGGAAATAAGAACTCCCCATCAAATCACAAGTCAATCTTTGAAATACAGCTAGACAACACTTCAGGATTTGCAAACTTTGGTGTTTGCGGCAGACTTTGATATTATAGCTACCTAAATTTAAAACTCTATGTCTGATCTTCGAAGCTTTTAAAAGGAAATGTCCCAGAGAACTTGAAGAACAGGATCTCCCTCTACACACATCCAAGGTCCTCCCAAGGAGTATCCCTAACCACACACTGTCTGAAAGCCAACCCACGATGTGATACTCAACAGTGAGCCTTCTCTGGAGTAACACAGAAACATAGAAATAGACGGCAGATAAGGGCCACGGCCCATCTAGTCTGCCCACCCTAATGACCCTCCCCTACCTTTGCCTAGTGAATAGAGCCCACGTGTCGATCCCATTTGGCCTTAAAATCAGGCACGCTGCTGGTCTCAATCACCTGCAGTGGAAGACTATTCCAGCGATCAACCACCCTTTCAGTGAAAAAGAATTTCCTGGTGTCACCTCTGAATTTCCACGGATGCCCTCTTGTTGCCGTGGGTCCCTTGAAAAAGAAGATATCTTCTTCCGCTTCGATGCGGCCCGTGAGATACTTGAACGTCTCGATCATGTCCCCCCTCACTCTGCGCTCCTCAAGCGAGTATAGCTGCAGTTTGTCTAACCTTTCTTCGTACGGGAGATCTTTGAGTCCCGAGACCATCCGGGTGGCCATTCTCTGAACTCCAATCTCAGCACATCTTTGCGATAATGTGGTCTCCAGAATTGCACACAGTATTCCAGGTGGGGCCTCACCATGGATCTATACAATGGCATAATGACTTCCGGCTTACGGCTGACGAAACCCCTGCATATGCAACCTAGGATCTGTCTTGCCTTGGATGAGGCCTGCTCTACCTGACTGGCAGCCTTCATGTCCTCACTGACGATCACCCCCAAGTCCCGTTCTGCTACCGTTCTTGTTAGGATCTCACCATTAAGAGTATAAGTCTTGTATGGATTATGGTTGCCTAGGTGCATGACTTTGCATTTTTTGGCATTGAAGCTGAGTTGCCAGGTCCTAGACCAGCGCTCCAGTAGGAGTAGGTCATGCATCATGTTGTCGGGCATTGAATCTTCATCCGTTGTGCATTTTCCCACTACATTACTTAGTTTGGCGTCATCGGCAAATAATGCTATTTTACCTCGAAGCCCTTCTGCCAAGTCTCTTATAAAGATGTTGAATAGGGTCGGTCCCAAGACCGAACCCTGTGGCACTCCACTAATCACCTCCGTCATTTCTGAGGGGGTGCCGTTCACCACTACCCTTTGAAGCCTATCACCAAGCCAGTTCCTAACCCATTTCGTCAATGTGTCACCTAATCCTATAGAACTCATCTTGTTCAGCAACCTGCGGTATGGTACGCTATCGAATGCTTTGCTAAAGTCCAGGTACACGATGTCCAGGGACTCCCCAACATCCAGCTTCCCCGTCACCCAGTCAAAGAAGCTGATCAGGTTGGATTGACATGATCTCCCCTTAGTAAATCCATGTTGACAGGGGTCCCGTAGATTTTCCTCATCCAGGATCTTATCCAATTGTCGTTTGATCAGAGTTTCCATAAGTTTGCTCACTATAGATGTTAGACTCACTGGTCTGTAGTTTGCTGTCTCCATCTTTGAGCCTTTCTTGTGGAGTGGAATGACGTTAGCCGTCCTCCAGTCCAATGGGACGCTTCCTGTACTAAGGGAGAGGTTGAAGAGTGCCGACAGTGGCTCTGCCAAGACATCACTCAACTCCCTAAGCACCCTGGGGTGTAGGTTGTCAGGCCCCATTGCCTTGTTAATCTTGAGTTTTGACAACTCATCGTAGACACTGCTGGGCGTGAATTCGAAGTTACTAAATGGGTCAACTGAGTCAGCCCTTGTCTGTAGTTGAGGGCCAAGCCCCGGCGCTTCACGGGTGAAGACTGAGTTGAAGTATTCATTTAATAGCTGGGCTTTTTTGGAATCCTTTTCCACATAGTCTCCGTTTGGTTTCCTAAGACGTACAATCGGGTTGCCAGAGCGAAGGAGAAGGAGGCAGCGTGCTCGGGTAGCTTGACAGAGAGGGAGAGTCGGAGACAAAGAGTTCTGCACAAGGGAAGGAGGCAGGAAGAAGCACAGGACTCGGGGAAGCGGCGAGAGTACGCTCCGCCCACCCCCACCGCGTCAGAGGCAGCGTCGGACTCCCCCTTGAAAGGGGGCGGAGCCAGCGCGGAGAGCATTGAATCGGGTTGCCAGAGCGAAGGAGAAGGAGGCAGCGTGCTCGGGTAGCTTGACAGAGAGGGAGAGTCGGAGACAAAGAGTTCTGCACAAGGGAAGGAGGCAGGAAGAAGCACAGGACTCGGGGAAGCGGCGAGAGTACGCTCCACCCACTCCCACCGCGTCAGAGGAAGCGTCGGACTCCCCCTTGAAAGGGGGCGGAGCCAACGCGGAGAGCATTGAATCGGGTTGCCAGAGCGAAGGAGAAGGAGGCAGCGTGCTCGGGTAGCTTGACAGAGGGAGAGTTGGAGACAAAGAGTTCTGCACAAGGGAAGGAGGCAGGAAGAAGCACAGGACTCGGGGAAGCGGCAACAGTACACTCCGCCCACCCCCACCGCGTCAGAGGCAGCGTCGGACTCCCCCTTGAAAGGGGGCGGAGCCAACGGCGCGCAGCCGTTCGGCGCGCGGCGAAGGCGAGCAGCAAAGGCGCTCGCCTTAGCGAGAGCGCCTTTGAGAAGGGACAAGTCAACGGAGTAAGACAGAAGGGTAAAGAAGCGACAAGTACAGAAGGAAAGCACAGAAGGTAAGAGAGAGACAGACACAAAGGGCCAAGCCGTTCACACAAGTATACCAAGCAGGCAGAGGGAGAGAGTGAGAGAGAGGACCCCAGCAGCAGGTAGAGAGAGAGAGACACCAGCATAGAGAGAGAAGACACCAGCACAGAGAGAGAGACAGAGAAGACACCACCAACAGGCAGTGAGTGAGAGGACACCAGAGACAGTTAGAGAGAGAAAGAGAGGGCACCAGCACAGAGAGAGAGTCAGGGAGGACACCAGCAGCAGATAGGGAGAGAGAAAGGACACAAAGCGGACACAAGTCACAAGTAATCTCAAGTCACAAGTAATCTCAACTGATATCTTAAAAGTAGGAACAACAATGGAAGCAGAAGGAAGCCAGAAGATGAGCTTTCCAGTGTTCTGCACAGACTGTCATATGTATGACTATCTCCCCTCGGGAGACAGTCATATGTATGCAGTCGGTGTCAGGAACTGAAAAGCTTGAAGAAGGAGGTCAAGCGACTAGAGGACAGGATACAGGAGATCGAAGGATTTCACACCACGGAGAGACACATTGAGGAGGAAGTCAGGGAGCTCGAGAGATTCATTGAAGAGGCATACAGGACGAAGGTGGAAGAGAACGAACTTCAGATGAAAGAAGAAGCTACACGGATACCAACATGCATGGGAGAGCAAGAAGAAGATTACCTCAAGGATGACACCCACAGAGGACTACCGCAAGAGGGGGAGAATTTGGCTAGTCGAGGCCCAGAAGAAGAAAGAGTGAAGCACTTTGAGGACATTGACCTGAGACCGAAGCGAAAATTGAAGAAGGGAAAGTCAGCGATCCTAGTGGGAGACTCGATCCTTAGGCATGTGGACAGCCACATAGCAGGAGGGAGAGAGGACCGACTGGTGACCTGCCTTCCGGGAGCAAGAACCAAGGACATCGTGGACAAAATTGGAATGATCCTGGAAGGGGCGGAGACAGAAGAGACAGTTGTAGTGATCCACATCGGGACGAACGATGTCAGCAAGAGAGACTACAAAAGAAGCACGCTGTTAGAACAATTCAAGATTCTGGGAAGGAAGCTGAGGATGAGGGCCCAGAAGATAGTGTTCTCAGAGATCCTACCAGTACAGAGGGCAGATGTGAAAAGACAAGAGGAACTACAATCAATAAATACGTGGATGAGGAGATGGTGTGAGGAAGAAGGATTCCACTTTGTGAGGAACTGGACGGCGTTTTGGGGCAAGAGCAAGCTCTACAGGAAAGATGGACTGCACCTCAGCGCATCAGGAACTAGACTCCTAGCAAACAACGTCAAGAGAGGAATAGAACAGGCTTTAAACTAAGAAGAAGGGGAAAGCCGACAGTTGACCAAGGGTCGACGATTCGGAAGACGGTATCCTGCGAAGATACTGAGGGGAAAAATGGCTGGGAAGAAACAAGGGACAGATTGCAGGGGTCGACGAACCCAGAAGAAGTGGTTACAATGTCTGCAGCAAAAGAGAAGAAAATATGGACCGAAGCACAGGGAAAGGAAAGGAGGACAGCAAAATACCAGGATCTAAAGTGCATATATGCTAATGCAAGGAGCCTAAGAAACAAAATGGGGGAACTAGAAGCCTTGGCCAACACAGAAGACATCGACATCATTGGAATCTCTGAAACATGGTAGAATGAGGAAAGCAAATGGGATACAGCACTACCGGGATACAAGCTCTATCGCAAGGACAGATCAGGACAAAAAGGAGGTGGAATAGCCCTATACATAAAAGAAGGCATACCATCCACAAAAATGGACACAGCAGAGACGGCCAGCAAGCTGGAATCTCTATGGATCAAAATACCGGGAAGGAAAGGGCCTGAAATAAAGATGGGCCTATTTTATCGCCCACCCGGGCAAACCAGAGATATCGATGAGGAAATGGAAGCCGAGATGAAGCGAGAATGCAAAAGCGGCAACACGGTTATTATGGGAGACTTCAACTACCCTGGGATAGACTGGAGTCTTGGAAGCTCGAAATGCACTAGGGAGACAAAATTCCTGGAAGCTACACAGGATTGCTTCATGGAACAGCTTGTTAGAGAACCGACGAGAGGAAATGCCACTCTGGATCTAATCCTAAATGGGTTAAGGGGACCTGCAAAGGAAGTAGAAGTAGTGGGACCGTTGGGAAACAGCGATCATAATATGATCAAGTTCAAGGTTGAGATAGGAGTGTCAAAAGGCAAGAGATCCATTGCAACAACCTTTAACTTCAGGAAGGGAAACTACGAAGCAATGAGGGAATTGGTAAGGAAGAAACTTAGGAACACTTCCAAAACATGGCTAACGGTAAATCATGCCTGGTCCTTCTTCAGGGACATGGTGAGCGAGGTGCAAAATCTGTATATCCCCAGATTCAGGAAGGGGTGCAAAAAGAATCGAACAAAAGACCCGGCGTGGATAACCAAAACAGTGAAGGAAGCGATAGGCAATAAGAAAAATTCATTCAAGAAATGGAAAAAGGACAAAACTGAGGGGAACTGGAAAGAGCACAAGAAGCATCAAAAAGAATGTCACCGTGAGGTTCGGAAAGCCAAAAGAGAGTATGAAGAGAGGCTAGCCAGGAAAGCAAGAAATTTCAAACCATTCTTCAGATATGTTAAAGGGAAGCAGCCGGCTAGAGAGGAAGTGGGACCGCTTGACGACGGAGACAGGAAGGGAGTGGTGAAGGAGGAGAAGGTAGTGGCAGAAAGGCTTAACATGTTCTTCTCGTCTGTATTTACAAACGAAAACACGTCCAACATACCGGATCCTGAGCAATTCTTCAACGGAAGTCAAGCAGAAAAATTAACATCCATAGAAGTGAGCCTTGAGGACGTTCATAGGCAGATAGAAAAACTAAAAACTGACAAATCCCCGGGTCCGGATGGCATACATCCTAGGGTTCTGAAGGAATTAAAGGAGGAGATAGCAGAACTACTGCAGCAAATTTGCAACTTATCCCTGAAAACAGGCGAGATCCCGGAAGATTGGAAGATAGCCAACGTTATGCCCATCTTTAAAAAGGGATCAAGAGGTGACCCGGGAAACTACAGGCCGGTGAGCCTGACTTCGGTTCCAGGGAAAATGGCAGAAGCACTGATAAAAGAAAACATCGATCAACATTTTGAAAAACATGAACTTCTGATAACCAGCCAGCATGGTTTCTGCAAGGGAAGATCGTGCCTAACAAACTTATTGCACTTCTTCGAAGGAATCAACAAACGGATGGACAAAGGCGACCCCATAGACATCATATATCTAGATTTCCAAAAAGCCTTTGACAAGGTGCCCCATGAATGTCTACTCCGGAAACTGAAGAACCATGGGGTGGAAGGAGACGTACATAGATGGATCAGAAACTGGTTGGAGGGTAGAAAACAAAGGGTAGGAGTGAAGGGTCACTACTCCGACTGGAGGAGGGTCACGAGTGGTGTCCCGCAGGGCTCGGTGCTCGGGCCACTGCTATTTAATATCTTCATAAATGATCTAGAAACAGGGATGAAGTGCGAGATAATAAAATTTGCAGACGACACCAAACTATTTAATGGAGCTCAGACTACAGAGGACTGCAAAGAATTGCAAAGGGACTTGAACAAACTAGAAGAATGGGCGGCGAAATGGCAGATGAAGTTCAACATTGAGAAATGTAAAGTATTACATGTGGGGAGCAGAAACTCGAGGTACAACTATACAATGGGAGGGATGTTATTGAATAAGAGTACCCAGGAAAGGGACTTGGGGGTAATGGTGGACATGACAATGAAGCCGTCGGCACAGTGTGCAGCGGCCGCTAAGAGAGCGAATAGAATGCTTGGTATAATCAAAAAGGGTATTATAGCCAGAACGAAAGAAGTTATCCTGCCGTTGCATCGGGCGATGGTGCGCCCGCATTTGGAGTACTGCGTCCAATATTGGTCGCCGTACCTTAAGAAGGATATGACGTTAGTCGAGAGGGTTCAGAGGAGAGCGACACGTCTGATAAAAGGTATGGAAAACCTGTCATATTCTGAGAGATTGGAGAAGCTGGGTCTCTTTTCCCTGGAGAAGAGGAGACTTAGAGGAGATATGATAGAGACTTATAAGATCATGAAGGGCATAGAGAGAGTAAAGAGGGACAGATTCTTCAAACTTTCTAATAACAAAAGAACAAGAGGGCATTCGGAAAAGCTGATAGGAGACAGATTCAAAACAAATGCTAGGAAGTTCTTCTTTACCCAACATGTGATGGACACCTGGAATGCACTTCCAGAGGACGTAATAGGGCAGAGTACGGTACTGGGGTTCAAGAAAGGATTGGATAAATTCCTACTGGAAATGGGGATAGAGGGGTATAGATAGAAGATTACTACACAGGTCCGGGACCTGTTGGGCCACCGCGTGAGCGGACTGCTGGGCATGATGGACCTCGGGTCTGACCCAGCAGAGGCATTTCTTATGTTCTTATAATTCCGCCAGAGTTTTTACTTCTATCACTGATATACCTGAAGAAGGATTTATCTCTCTTCTGGATGTTCTTTGCCAGAGACTCCTTCATGTGGAATTTAGCCTCCCTGACTGCTGTTTTGACTGCTTTAGACTTGGGTCAGGTAGTCTGCTCTAGAGTCCTGTTTCCCCGATTGTTTGTAAGAGAAGACTGCACATTCTGGAATGCACTCACTGAAAGGCTTCTTTTAACACAAGACTATCTCCAGGAAGCAGGTGAAAGCTTGGCTCAACAAGCCCTTTAATAGAAGAAAATTAACTTGCTAGTCACACACACACACACACACAACAATTGCACATACTTTAGCAGGACATGTTTAACCATTCCTACCCTAGCTAATTTTCAAGCACTATTCTGACCTCATGTGCAACTTTTTAAAAATTAGTCCCCTTATTTTCTTATCCTCTTACTCTAGCTATACACTTCATCCACCTTGGGAGTCAAAGCCCAAGAAAAAGATCTAGGTATCATTGTAGACAATATGCTGAAACCTTCTGCCCAATGTGCAGTGGCAGCCAAAAAAACAAACAAGATGCTAGGAATTATTAGAAAAAGGATGGTAAATAAGACTAAGAATGTTATAATGTCTCACATCATGGTACAACCTCACCTTGAGTACTGTGTTAAAATCTGGTCATCTTATCTCAAAAAGATATAGCAAAACCAGAGAAGGTTCAAAGAAGAGAAATCAAGTTGATAAAAGGGATGGAACTCCTCATGTATGAGGAAAGACTAAAGAGATGAGCACTGTGACAAACTCACTACAATCCCAGGTTTTGTCACAGGAAAATCTAGGAAAACTTACAACCCCGGTGCAAGAGGCCAGACCAGGTCAGAGCCCATGACAGAGAAATAGCTGACTACCATATGAGCAGTAAGGATGAGACTGACATAGAATGGCAGAACAGACAGGAGCAGGAAAGTTTTGCCCTACCTAAAGCAGTGCCAAAACAAAGCAAGAAACTTCTGTTCTGCTATTACACTGTTCCTGTGAGACAGAAATCAAAGAGAAAGTTTTCTCTTAGAGACACGTTACAGGCTGAGGAAGGGAAGACCTTCCCCCCACACAAGCCAAGGGTGTGTGGTTTTCCTCAGCTTAACAAGAGGTAGAGGAGAGAGCTAAGGGAGAGACAGGAAGAAGCTCAGAATGGGACGTAGCGTCACACACACCAGTCAGCTGAGGTGAACAGTTCTGATTGGGCCATGGCAAAGAAGAAAGAAGAAGTTAGCTTCACTCCAGATTCCTTTACCTCAGAACCAAGGGCAGGATTCACTAAACCTCCAAACTGTGCACGATCCGTTTCCTATTGCATGCCGGCCGACTAATTCAGTAAAGGCCTGCATGCAAATGGAGACGATCATTAGCACGCGCCCTACCCATGGCCAGAGCAATCCCCGCTCATGTGCACACCCTGACAATAGTGACAGGAGAAGCCTCCTGTCACTATTGTCAGGGCTCAGCCCAGCCCAGATCTCTCTTGCCTGCTCCCGGACTATCCTGCTCTCTGCCGCCATTCCCTGCAGTGCAAGCCCATGGTTTTAACAAGTTTCAAGTTTATTAAAAGTTTGTTGTACACGCAATATCAAATACTTCAATACGTATGACAATAAAAAATTGGGAGACAAAATAAAACAATTTGTACAAATAAACAAACAATGTATGTACACAAGTAATTGGCGATACATAAGGGAAGAGGGGTGAACTACAATCTTTAAGGAAAGTAAAAATACATTTAAGGAAAAATCAAAATCAGGAGGGTAATAAAGAATGTTTTACAAATATGGCTAAGCCAAAAAAAAAAAGAGGATGGGGAGGTATTTGAGTTCAAGTTTCAAGTTTATTAAATTTTACTATACCGACTATCAGCAAGTATCTAGCCGGTTTACAAGTTAAAATAAGATAAAAGATAAAACTAAATACAAAAAAGGGGATTGTGAACACTTAGACTTTAACTAGACATACTGGAAAGTGATGGTAGGGAATAAAGAAATGGAAGGGAGAAAAATTACATTGTTCAAAATGAATTAAAAAAAAGGAAATGGGAAAGGGAAGGATGAAACATAAGGAATGGGATCGCTTCCTGAAAGCGGTTGAAGTATTGAAGAATAGATTATTCTTGGGAGCAGGAGAATGCGTCTTGGAATAAGAAAGTTTTTAATTTAGTCTGGGATTTATGATAGATAAATTATCCTATCTATGACTCAAATGCATCTTTGTACAGGTAGCATTTTAATGTGCTTTTAAATTTTCTAATGAGGTTTCTCCACATAAATAGATTGGTAAATTGTTCCAAAGCTGGGGTGCTATGACTGAAAAAAATCGTAGCTCTTCTGGTACCTATTATTTTTAAAGAAGGGATAGTCAGCAAATGCTGTTCCGTTGATCTTAAGAGTCCTGGCTGGAGAGTATGATATCAAAAACGATGTAGAAATATTGGTGTGTTGGTTTGTTGGATTTTGAAAGTTATCAGTGCAATTTTATAGATTATTTTGTGTTAAATTGATAACCAGTGTGCTTTTCGTAGACGAGGTGTGACATGATCATATTTTTTGGAGTTAGTAATAATTTTTATTGCTGTATTTTGTATAATTTGTAGCCTTCTTATTTCTTTCTGAGTTATGCCATGATACAATGTACTGCAGTAATCCAGCCTAGAGATAACCAAAGAATGAATTTTAACATTAAGAGCTTCTGGTTTTAAGACTTTGGATAGAGATCTAATGAGATGTAACTTATAGAAACAGTTTGTAACTATGGAACTAATCTGATCATGAAAAGAAAGTTCTTGGTCTAATAATACTCTTAGTATTTTCATCGTTGTTACTTTTTGTAATGAGAAATTGTCTAAGAGTATTTGTGATGAGAATGTAAGGTCCTTTTTCCATGGAAAAAACATTATTGAAGATTTGGTTGCGTTCAGAGCCAACATGTCTTTAAGCCATTGACTTATTTGTTTTAACTTATTATTTATATTTATTATCTCATTGGAATCAGTTATATTTAACGGATACAAAAGCTGGATGTCATCTGCTTAGGTAAGAGGAGAATCCAATGGGTTGACTTAAAGTGAGGAGTGGCAACAAGAAAATATTAAATAAAAGAGGGGACAAGATTGAGCCTTGAGGGATGCCATAAGAGTTTGTATAGTTGTTTGATGATGAATTGTTGAAAATAACTTTGGCTCGCCTATCTTGAAAATATGATTTAAACCAGTTTAGCACTTGGTCAGAAATGCCAATGGAAGACAGTCTCTTGATGAGTAAATGATGGTCAATAGTATCAAATGCAGCAGATAGATCAAGTGAGATCAGGAGGACTGATTTATGGTGACCAGGTGGAGAGTCTGGGTGGCAAGATTGCCTGGAAGGGCGGAGCAGGAGAGCCACTGCACCCGACCGGTCCACCCATGGTTGGGCTGTGCCGGCCAGACACCCCCCTCCCCGTACCTTTAAAAACGTTGGGAGCAGGAGGGGTGCCCGGACACTCCTGCTCCTTGAGGCAGGCTCTCATCTTCAGAAGCAAGAAGGTTGCCAGGACCTTCCTCCTGCTTCTACGCTGCTGAAATTCTTCAGGAGGAGGAAAGTCCTCCTCCTCCTCCTGTTCTTCGGCCAACCGCCACCCCAATAGGGCTTAGGCCTCCTCCTCCCAAAGATTTTCAGCAGCATAGGAGCAGGAGGAGGGTCCTGGAACCCCTCCTGCTCTCGAAGATGGGAGCCTGCCTCAAGGAGGAGGGACCGAGCACCCCTCCTGCTCCCAACTTTGAGGTCGGGTTGGATGTTCCGTGTCGGGGGGGGGGGGGCATGCTGGTCAAGGAGGAGTTAGTCGGCCTTTGGAGCAGGAAGGACCAGGAACCCCTACTGTTCCAAATGTTTTTAAAGGTACATGAGGTGGTGGGTCTGGTCGGCCCAGCCATGGGTGGACCGGTCGGATACAGTGGCTCTCCTGCTCCCCCCTTCCAGGCAATCTTGCCACCCAGACTCTCCTGCTCTCTGCCGCCTTCCATGCAATGCGAGCCCGCGGGTTTAAAGCGGGGCTGCACTGTGGCATGCAGCACCACTTTAAACCCGCGGGCTCACACTGCAGGGCCTTGGCAGAGAGTAGGAGCTCAGGGAAGAAAGCAGGGCTGGAAGATTGGGGCAGAGTAGGGCTTCAATGGAGCTGGAGAGTCGAAAAGACTTTCAACTGGTCTCCAGCAGTCGCTTCTTAGGTTGAGCAGCCAGCCCAGTCGAATCTGAAATTTTGGGTAGTGAATTAGGTCGCTGTCCAATTTGCATGCATTTCACCTCATTTGCATGCACGGATTCAAAGCGGATCGCAGGGGAGATGAGTGAAATTTGATAGTTAAGTGGTCGCAAACCGATCGCTACACGATCGGTTTGCTTAGTGAATCTGGCCCCATGTGAGGCCATGAACATTGAGGAGAGTGGTGCTGTGACAAAATCTTTGCCAGAGCAAATGGAGATAGCCTGAGCAAAACTGAGTGTGCTGGATGTTTTCCTTGCTTTCTTTTTCTGGTGTACAGTGTGTGCTGCAATTGAAATTACATTTTTGGACTGTAAAGTTCTCTGCATTATCTCTGTTCTTTAAACCTGAGGAACTGATTCTTTTGCTAAGCAGAGCAGTTGCTAAAACTTGGACAAACGTTGAGCAGGAAAACTCAGTCTGTTTTGGTTTTCTTTGATTCACTGTTAGCAAAGCTACATGTGCAGACACCAGCTGTTAGCTGTTGCCATGGCAGCCCATTTGATGGAACTGAGCCTGCATGCTCTTCAACAATGTTCTGAAAATCTCTGAGGTTAAAAGCTTTCCTGTTCTCATTGATATGTTTGTTTCAGCCATGATAACAACCATCCTGTTTTGATGAAGTTTACCTTTGAAAACCATTCTTATGTGCCTGCTGCATGAATGCCATATAAAGTTTATTTTATGTCTCAGTAAGATCATTTTGCATAAAATTGTAAACCTCTTCCTCTTCCAGAGGCTGTTATAGGGGAAAACACCCTCCAAGGATTCAAGACAAAGTTAGACAAGTTTCTGCTGAACAAGAATGTGCACTGATAGGACTAGTCTCAATTAGGGTGCTGGTCTTAGACCACAGGACCGCCGCGTGAGCGGACTGCTGGGCATGATGGACCACTGGTCTGACTCAGCAGTGGCAATTCTTATGTTCTGTCTCTCCCATGGCTACCCGTGCCTGTAGCTCAGCCTTGATTACTATAAGTACATAAGCTACAGATTCAACTTGAAATACAAGACAGGATTTTGCTTTATTTTCCACTCTGTAAATGGTAGAAAAGTTGGCTGAATGAATTGGACTGAGAAAGCTACAAATTAAAAACATTACTGAATTTTAGGCTCTGGTGAAGAGAACAGTATTTACTTACCTGATAAAGTCCAGAGGCCATGGTTTGAGTTAAAGCTTCAGGTTTCAGGTTTATTAAAAATTTGATATACCGCCTTATCAAAGCGGTTTTATGGTCGACAGAAATACAAACCTTATCTTTTTGTTTTATTTCCATGATTACATTGAAGCCTGTTGTGGAATTACACACTATGAGCATTGCTTAGTGCTGTACAAACTAGTCAATGTTATGAGCATTGATTTTGAGGCCTGTGGCCAAATAAAACTTGCTTTTTTTTCTTTGCCTTCCTGACTGTGTGATCTGTTCATTAAAGAGTCTAAGGCTCAAAAGTCGTGAAAGGCTCTCCTAGTTTCAAGCTGACACCCCAAACCAGAATAATGTATCACAACCCAGCGGCCCGCCACGCTCTTTGGGGGCACAGGTGTGACAGCACTCTTCGGCTTGGAAAGGAGACAGATGAGGGGAGATATGATTGAAGTCTACAAGATCCTAAGTGGTGTAGAATGGGTACAAGTGGATCGATTTTTTACGCCATCAAAAATTACAAAGTCTAGGAGATACTTGATTAAGTTACAGGGAAATATTTTTAAAACCAACAGAAGGAAATACGAGGGTAAATAAAAAAGTAAAGACAAAATACATTTAAAGGCTTTAATAGAACTAACTATGAGTAATTGAACATATTACTTTTCCATATAGTCTCCATGGAAGACAACACATTTCTTGTGTATCGTTCAACTAGCTTCTGCATTCCTGCAGAGAAGTGTTTTGGCTGCTCCTGAAGCAGAGGTGAATCTACAATGGAGAAGACAAATGTCTCCACTCCATTCTTTGTCTTTTGCTCTCCAGGTCATAGCAATGCACCCATATCTCGCTGCCATTGACAATTCTCTCCAGAATACTTAGATCTTCATACCGTCTCAGGAACTGGGTTACAACCTCCACACACCATTGCTTGTGCAGACCAGTGAGCTGTTTGGGAACCCATCGTATGCAAACTTTCTTATGTCCCAAGTCAACATGCACTATGGCAAATACAGATCCATAGCTGATATCCAAATTTGAAGCCAATTTAGAAACAGTTATCTGTCAGTCTTCTCAAATCAAGGCATCCGCTCTGTCAATGTGCTCTTGTGTGTGCAATTATTGATCGGCGACCAGAACAGCCTTCATTGGTTACAAATGGTCTTCCAGCTTTAAACCTTTTTACCCACTCATAAACCTTTTGTTGATTCATGGTGCTATGTCCATACTGAGTCAATATAAGACAGTGAATTTCCAAAGGTTTTACTCCCTCTGCCCAAAGAAAGCGCACTACTGCATGCTGTTCTTGGATGGTGTAATCTTGAAATGGAGCGTCCATGTTTTTGATCTCATAGCTGCCAGACGATTTAAGACTGAGAGCTGCACTGTGTGTGGACAAACTATTCAACAGGCACTGTACGAGAACATATATTGCATTTTGCTAGTTCTTTTCTGGTTATCGGGTAATTTAACAATTGCCTTTAATTTTTGATTTGCCCTTGTATTTTTTTCACTCAAAGAATAGATAAGCTCTGGAAAATATTTCCAGAAGAAGTATTAACAGTGGTTAACAGAACGATTTGGACAAATTTTTGGAGGAATAGTCCATAATTTGCTATTGAGACAGAAATAGGAGAAGTCACTATACTTATCCTGGATCAGAAGCATGGAATGTTGTTACTATGTGGGTCTTTGCCAGGCACTTGTAACCCTGTATTAGCCACAGTGAAGATGGGATACTGGGCTAGATAGACCATTGATCTCACCCAGTAAGGCTATTCTTATGTTCTTATCTTTGCTCACACCCTATGCTGTTGTGATCGGGCCGAGCGGTCATTACCTGTTACACCACTATCCCCAGGCACTTCTGGCTTTCCTTCCTCAGGCTCTGCTAAAACAACAAACATACTCTGTTAAAACATATGACCAGGTCGCTCCAGGCCATTCCTGGTAATCACCAGGTCCTCCCTGACCCTCTTTTGCCCTCCAGGTCTTCAGGCACCTTCCACTACTATTTACTGGTCCCTTTGCTGGTTGCCACCAGTTCTGCCAGTCCCTCCTGAGGATTCCTTCCAGTCCCTCACTATCGTGCTCTCTCACATGCTCCCCACCAGCCCCCTTGCTCTACCAGGCAGGCTGGTCTATCAGGCTTGTTAGGACAAGGCCAGCATTCCTCCCTTGAGTGTCACTGGCTCCCAAAGGAGCTCCTGCTTTTCTCAGCTCCTTGCTCTGGAACTGTCCTTTTCAGCACCATAATTCACTCAGGGATAGTAGACAGTTCCCAGAAACCTTTGCAAGATCTCGATGCAAATGAGCTCCACACACCACTGTTCAGGCTCCCTCTGCTGGCTCGTGACAGGAACCTCACCCTGACACAGTTGTTTATTAAAATGTTTTATTGCATGTTGGGTTGACATTGGAATGTAGCATACTATGCCATACTTTGTACTGTAATTTGAATATTTTTACTGCTGTAATTGTCTATAGCTTATGTTTGGCTTATTCTTACTATATACCATCTTACATTACATTACATTACTGACTTTTATTCCACCATTACCTTGTGGTTCAAGGCGGATTACATAAGAGGTTATCTGGACATTTCCAGAAGAATTACATAGTTGAGTGGGTTACTTCGGGGGATTGAAATGCTTCCTGGGGAGTTAATTTATCTTGATGGATTTCTTGAATAGCAGGGTTTTTATTTCTTTTCTAAAAGTTTTGTAGTCTGGTGTTGTGATCAGAAGATTGGATAGTTGGTAGTCAAATTTCACTGCATGCTTGGCCAGTAGGCCATCATACATTTTTTTGCGTTTGACGCCTCTGATTTGGGGATGAGTGAATGGTGCCTGGGTTCTCTTTTGTCTGATTGTGGTAGTTCAGATAAGGCAGTTGTTCAAGTAGGCTAGGCTGACCCCATTCATGGCTTTAAATAGTAGACAGTAAAATTTGAAAAGTATTCTTGCTTGTATTGAGAGCCAGTGTTAGTCGAGGTATGCAGCAGTGATGTGGCCGTATTTCTTCAGCAAATAGATCAGTCTCAGGGCTGTGTTTTGTACTGTTTGTAATTGTTTTATCATGACTGCGGGGCAGGGGAGATAGAGGATGTTGCAATAGTCTAGAAGTCCTAGGACTCGGGATTGGACCATGAGCTGGAATTGTTTTCTGTCGAAGAATTTTTGGATTTTCTAAGAAGTTTCGGATGACTGCGAATGTCTTCTGTATTGTTTTGTTAATTTGTGGTTGCATGGTACAGCATCTATCATCACTCCCAGAAGTCTTAGGATGGGTTGAATGGGGTATGTAATTAAGTTTATTACTAAGTTTTTATGGTTGGGGGTTTTTTTGGGTTTTTTTTTAGAATAAATTTTGTTTTGTCTGGGTTCAGTTTTAGTTTGGTTCTTTCATCCATGTAGCCACTGTTTCTAACGTTCTATGTAGTGTGCCTGTTATGGAGGGTGTTGGTTGATCAAAAGGAAGGAGGATGGTGATGTCGTCTGCATAGGTATAAGAAGTTAAGCCTAATTTGTCTAGGCAGGTGCCGAGGGATGCAATGTAGAGACTGAAGAGTGTTGGGGATAAACGTGACCCTTGGGGTACGTCGCAGGGGTTGGACCATGGTTCTGATTTTTCTTTGTTTGTCTTTACTCTGTAGGTCTTGGATTGTAGGAATCCTTGAAACCAAGTGTGCACCTTTCCCGTGATAGCTATTGTTTCTAGTATTTGTAGTAGAATGTCATGGTCTACCAGGTGAAATGCTGTGGTGAGGTCTAGTTGTATAACCAGCATTTTTTTGCCTGTGCTGAGGTGTTGTCTAGCTGTGTTCAAGAGGGAACCTAGCAGTATCTCTGTGCTGTAGTTGGTTCTGAAACCAGACTGTGTAGGGTGGAGTAAATTCTGGTTTTCTAGGTAGTTGGTGAGGTGTTTAGCTACAAAGCCTTCCATTAGCTTGGCATATAATGGTATTGAGGCTATGGGTCTGTAGTTGGATGGTAGATCTGTTGCTACTTTTGGGTCTTTTATGATCGGGGTGATGATTTCATTGAGGTCTTATGGGAAAAGGCCATCTGTGAGCAAGGATTATATCCATTGTATGATTAGTATGCGGAATTTTGGGCTGGAGGCTTTTAACAGGTATGGAGGGCAATGGTTGAGGTCGCAGGCTGCATGGCTGTATTTTTTGTAGAGTCTGTTTAGGTCAGACCATTGTATTGTGGTGAAGTCAGACCAGGTTCTGTCTGCTGCAGCTGATTCTTTTTCTGGGGTGGGGATTGTGATCTCATCAAGGTGGATTGGGGTTCCTGCAAAGGTTGTCTTGGCTGTTGTAATTTTTCTTCTAAAGTATTCAGCTAGAAGGGTGGCTGAAGGGGGTGGAGTGTCGTTATTGGCCAGGTAGGGTTTAGTGTCTGTGAGTTCTTTTAGTAATTGGAATAGTTTTTTTCGTCTTGAACTTCTATGCCTATTTGGTTGGTATAGTGTGTCCTTCTCTTTTCTTTTAGTTTTTGCTTGTATTGTTGGTTTAGTTTTCTCCATGATGTTTTTGTGTGTTCTTTTACTTTTTCTCCATTTTCTTTCTAGTTGTCTCTATTGTCTTTTGAGTAGGAGTAGTTCGTTGTCGAACCATTTGTCTGATTGTCTGCTGATTCTGGTTTTTGTTTATACTGGGGCTAACTCATCTAGGATAGCTGTACTTAGTGTGCACCACTGTGAGATAAACTTTTGGGGGTTATTTTCTTGGATAGTTGCATCTGTTTTATTTCAGAATATGGAGGGGGGGGTCGATGTATTTACATGATTCATAGGTTAAGCTTTGGGATTTTTAATTGATTTTGCCTTTATGTGTAGTGGTCTGACCAGAGAGATCGGGACCAATTTCCGTTTCAGGTGTGAATCTCTGGTAGAAGGAGCTGTTGGGTCATGAAGACTGATGTCAAGTTGGTGGCCTTTCTCGTGTATGATTTGTGGATCTAAGATCTTGTAGGTTAAGGCTTCAAGGTAAGATAGTAGGTTTTCTACTTGTTTAGAGGATTGGTCTTCGAGATGGAGGTTTAGCTCTCCTAGGATTAGGTTGTATACCGCCGTTAGTGAGTTTCGGTATATAAAATCTTCAAATTCTGGTCTTGCTGTGTTCCATTTCCCTGGTGTTATGTAGCAGAGCATGCAGGTTATGAATCCTTTTAGTTTGGTGCATGATAGTTGCCAAGCTATGAGGTCCATGTATGGGGTGGATACTGTGTCTAGTATGTTTAAGTTTAGGGAGTTTCTAACTAGGATGGTCAGACCTCTTCCTATTTTTTTTGTTATCCTGGGATCAGAGTCTGAGGTTAGCCAGGTTTCGGTAAGGAAGGAAAAATTATGTTCTTACCTGTTAATTTTCTTTCCTTTAGACGCAGCAGATGAATCCAGAGACCAATGGGATGGCACACATCTACCAGCAGGCGGAGATAGAGAAACTGATTAACAGGTGGTCCTATTGGCTGGCACTCTTCCTCTATCTTCAGTATAGCTCCTTACCTAAGCATCCGTAACCATCAATAGGCATCGCATGTAAAAAACTTCTTTCCCATAACAAATCTCAAAAGGCATACAGAATACAGACCATCAATCATACAGAATACAACCATCAATAATAACAAACTTCGAAAGTTGCAAAACAAAAAACCGACAGACAATATCCAGAAAGGGTGGGGCTCTGGATTCATCTGCTGCATCTAAAAGAAAGAAAATTAACAGGTAAGAACATAATTTTTCCTTCCTTAGCAACAGCAGCAGATGAATCCAAAGACCAATGAGATGTAGCAAAGCAATCCTCAATCTGGATGGGAAGCAAACGCCGTGCCTCTGAAACAACCGAAACACTAAACGTATCCACCGCATGCGCCTCCGCATCCAACTGTTAATGCTGAGATAAAGCACTCTCGGAAGACCAAGTAGCCGTGAGACAAAACTCCTCCAAGGAAAAAACCTCTGGACCGAGTCCAAGAAGTAGCCATCGCTCTGGCGGAATAGTCATGAAGTTCTTTCGCCAACCGCTTCCCTGCCATCAAGCAAGCGTAAAGAATGTCCTCCTGAACCCATCGAGCGATGGAGGCTTTGGATGCCGCCATACATTTGAGGAGTCCCTTGAAGAATACAAAAAGTTGATCTAAACAACTAAAATTCGTTAGAAATGTAGCTCGCGGAGAACACTACGCACTTTCCAAAAATGTAGTGAATAAAAGCACATCTCCCCATTTCTCCTCACAGGAAGAAGGAAGGAAAAGTGAGAGTGTCATAAAAGAAAGGATGACACCTCCTTAGAAAGAAATTGTGGTACATTCCGAACTGACACCCCTGATTTTGTAAATCAGAAATAGGAATCCCCTCTGAACAAGGCCTGCAACTCAGAAAACCGCCGAGCTGAAGCCATGGCCACAAGAAACCCCGTGTTCAATGGCACAGCCTTTTAGAGTCTCAAAAGGATGAAATGAAGCCTTCGGTAAACTGCGAAGAAGTATCTTAAGACAGGGCTTTCTAAGAGGTGTACGAATATACCGTACTCGGTTTAGGAACTGAACTACATGAAGCTGAGAAGTAAGCAAAGAGCAAGATACCTAGCCCTTGTAACAAGCTAAGAATGGCACTTGAAGCTGAAGGGAATTGAATGCTAAGCCCTTGGCAATACACTTGTGCCAAAAAAGAACTCTGGAAGGGTGCAAATGTTGAGAAGTACCCAAGAAAGGAAAAACCTCCAAAAGGAAGCAGAATCCACAGGTGAAGACGTCTGTATCGCCTGGATAAGAGAAGAAACAACCTGCTTCGCATAACCCTTACACATCAGCCATGACTTTTCAAAAGCTAGGTCGTAATACCAAAATAGTACGAATATCCATGTTGATCGGACCCTAGGTGAGCAAATCCGGAGATACCAGGAAACTCATCAGTCTGACTGTCGAAAGACTCATCAGATCCGTAAAGCAAGGATGGCGCAGCCAATCCAGAGATTCTACAAATACTGTGCCCTGAAAGCGAGCTTGAGATGGCAAATCCAAGCCATCATCAGCCAGGGGAAAATACTGAAAAAAGAGAACCAGAGGCAAGAAAGAAGCCACGCTGCTACCTCCTCTGACTCCCACTCCCCTGTGCCCGCCAAAGAAGCTAGGAAGCTTAGAATTTTGAGATGAGGCCATGAGGTCTAGTTCCAGGAGATCTCACTTCCATACAAAGAGCTGGAACTCCTGAGCCAAAATTCTCAATATCCAAGATGCAGAAGATTTCACTATTACTAACATTTACACTTTCTAGAGCGTACACAGCGCTGTACACTGTAACATACAATAAATGGGCCATGCTCAGATTTTGCGGAGAGAAAGTCTATCCAAACTCTTTTCCTGACCCGTAAAATGATCTGCCAACAGAAGAGGAAGATGAGGGTCCACCCATTGAAGTAGAACCACAACTTTACCCACCAACTGAGTACATCACCTACTGCCCAGGCTGTAGAGAAATACCCCCATCATAATATTGACTGAAAAGACCTTCAGCGTTATTCCGGAAGAATGGTCTGAAGCTCCAGAAACAGTAGCCTGACCATGCTCCAGAGTAGAAGAATGAACAAGTACTGAGTCGCCTCGTAAGACCAGACTCCTAGAGCTGAGGATGGAAGGCACCGAGCCCCCCAACCCGACAGCCCAGGATGTTTGGTGACCGTGAGCTAGTCCAGCAAAGACTGAGGCATGCCTTTGAAAAGAGAAATCTCACTGAGCCACCAAATCATACAGAGCGATGCTTGAGGAGCCTACCAAATAATTGGAGCCCTGAGATACCGGGAACCACTGGAACAAAAGCGACCGATGTAGCATTATAATGGGAAAGCAAGCCGAAGTTCCCAGTGGAGTCAGCAACATGGATCCTAGAACCTGTACAGAATCCCATACTCTTGGTCATGGTGACCGAAGAAGAATGCAAACCTGAGACTGTGACCCATCGCCCTAGTCTTTGGGAAGAAACACATTTCTCTCCTATATGAATAAAAACATCTCCCTGATATATCTATAAATAGTACAGGAGAAAAGAGCGCTGTGCAAATTCAAAGATTCACTTCCAAAGAACTGAGGAAAAGAAACCACCCTTTTCGTGTCAGTCAAATGGCCCGACTGTTAGACGTCCGAATCAAGCAATCAGTCAAGAAGAAAGTAGGTGAATCACCTGGTAGTGCCAAAACGGTACCACTGCCCACATTTGCTAAAATGTTTGTGAAGCCTTGGGTAGGTGAAATGGCATGTGCCAAAACTGAAAGCGCTGCTCCGAGAGAGGCAAGCAAATCTAGTGCCGATTTGGAGTCCATAGTGAAAATGTCAATATTAGAAACATAGAAAGATGACGACAGAAAAGGGCTACAGCCCATCAAGTCTGCCCACTCTTCTGACCCACCCCATCAAGTCTGAGTGCTAATGACCCAGATCCTTAGCTCGACCCCCATAGGGATCCCACGTGGATGTCCCATTTATTCTTAAAGTCTAGCACGCTGGTGGCCTTGACCACCTGCACTGGAAGTTTGTTCCAGTGATCTACAACCCTTTCTGTGAAGAAATACTTCCTGGTGTCACCATTAAATTTCCCTCCTCTGAGTTTGAGCGGGTGCCCCCTTGTGACCGAGGGTCCCCTGGGGAAGAATATATCGCTTTCCGCCTCGACACGACCTGTGATGTACTTAAATGTCTCAATCATGTCTCCCCTTTCTCTACGCTCCTCAAGAGTGTATAGCTGTAGTTTGCCCAGTCTTTCTTCGTATGAGAGACTCTTGAGTCCGGAGACCATTCTAGTGGCCATTCGCTGGACAGATTCAGCTCGAAGCACATCTTTTTGGTAGTGTGGTCTCCAAAATTGCACACAGTATTCCAGGTGAGGTCTCACCATGGTTCTGTAAAGCGGCATTATGACTTCAGGTTTGCGGCTGATGAAGCCTCTATTGATACATCCCAACATTTGCCTTGCCTTGGATGAGGCCTGCTCCACTTGTTTGGCAGCCTTCATATCTGCACTGACGATTACTCCCAAGTCCCGTTCTTCTGAAGTCCTAGCTAATGTTTCCCCATTTAAGGTGTAAGTTTTGCATGGATTTCCGCAGCTGAGATGCATGACCTTACATTTCTTAGCGTTGAAGCCCAGCTGCCATGTCGAGGACCAGTTTTCCAACGTGATCAGATCCTGCGTCATATTATCCTTGAGATTGCTTCCACTTACTATATTACACAGTTTGGCGTCGTCGGCGAACAGTGTTACTTTACCCTGAAGCCCTCGGGTCAAGTCCCTTATGAATATGTTGAAAAGGGATGGTCCCAGGACCGAGCCCTGCGGCACTCCGCTAGTCACTTCCGATGTCTCAGAGAGGGTGCCGTTGACCACCACCCTCTGAAGTCTTCCACTCAGCCAATCGTTGACCCATGCAGTTAGTTTCTCACCTAACCCCATCGACTTCATCTTGTGCAATAGTCTGCGGTGTGGGACACTGTCAAAAGCTTTACTGAAATCCAAGTACACTATGTCCAGAGACTCTCCCGAGTCTAACTTTCCCATCACCCAATCAAAGAAGCTGATTAGATTGGATTGGCATGACCTACCCCTAGTGAATCCATGTTGACAGGGATCCCTTAGGTTCCCCTCGTCCAAAATCGTGTCTAGTTTACCTTTAAGTAAAGTTTCCATGAGTTTACATACTACTGATGTGAGACTTACTGGTCTGTAATTTGCAGCCTCTGCTCTGCAACCTTTTTTGTGCAGAGGAATGACGTTCGCTGTTTTCCAGTCCAGGGGGACTCTCCCCATACTTAGGGAGAGATTGAAGAGTACTGCTAACGGTTTCGCCAGAACATCGCTTAGCTCTCTGAGCACTCTTGGGTGCAAATTGTCCGGTCCCATGGCTTTGTTCACCTTAAGTCTTGACAGTTCACTGTAAACATCAGCAGTTTTTCTGCAGAAATGTGTAACCCCAAGAAACTAATTAAGCAGAATGGGATCCAGCCTGCCCAATGCCCTCGTCTTGGGCACCATGCAGTAAGTGGAACAACATCCCTTAGTTCCCGAAGAACTATAAGAACTGCCCTGAGGACCAGTAACACTTAAAAGGGAAACACAAAACATAGAGACTCCAAGAACAAACCGGAAACCTGGAGGAGGATGCAAAGTTGTAAGCATCCTGAAAAATGTTCACAGCCCCCTGACCTGACATTATAGCGTCTTCCCCCTCATGATATAGCTTCTTCCCCCTCATGAGAAAGCCTGAAGAGTCATGGGAAGAAGTCAAGATCCCCTCAGAATGAAGTGCAGAAGGTCAAGGAACGGCAGGATGAGAACTGTAGATCTGTAAGGAGAAAGAAACTCTCCTAGGAAAAAAAAAGAAAAAAAAAAAAAAATCAAGGTTCACAATGTAAAGAGGAATATACTGGAACCATGAAACCAGTACTAATTCCATGCAACGTGAGTGAAATACGTATGTCCTTAAAAGTGAATACGTACTAGACGCAATCAAGATTCTGCATCTACCTCTCCGTGGAAAACAATAGCATCCTAACAAGTATCAGACAAAGCTCACATTGCTAATGAGAGCTTCAGGGATGAGGCTAACAACCACAAAGCACGTGCTCCTCCGCGGGTTTGATAGAATAGGTAACTGGCTCCTGGTTAGAAGGAGCTGTACAGCCCTTTCTGTCTGGTCGGGGAGTCAGTCTAGCATGTGCCATGAGAAAATGGCGACAGAGAAATCAGCATGATAAGCATGGAAATCTGAAGTCCAGGCCTCCTCACAAATAGAGAAAGAGTCCTGGCTGCAGGAAGATGCCCGAACTTGGAAACTGGTTGTACTACCTTTAGGCATATATATCCTATGCCACTACTAGTGGCATACATATAGTGATATACATGCAGCACAGCACAGAGGCCCAAATAAGAAGGACAGTTACCAACAGACAGAGGCTCAATCTGCAGGGACCCCAAGAGAGACAATGAGATACCAGTGTGAAATACAGGGCACTCTTACTGCTGATCTCACTGTGCCGTGATTTGCCGTATGTCGACCCAGTCCGGAGACAAACCAAGACTGGGTGACCTAGCACAGGTCAGAGTCTCTCTGGTAATCCCCTTGAGGGCTAACCCCAGAGTCTGATTAAACTAGCAGCTTCCTTCAAGTGAATACAGCAGGAACACAGACATAGACATATAAATCTGCCTAAGCTTGTCCCAAAGCTGGTGAAACACGTACAACTTGTCTGAACCAGAAAGGAGAGAAGCCGCGGCATAACCTGACCAAAGTCAGCTGGAAATAAACTACCGGAATACTGCAGCTCTTCCGCCATCGCCGGAGACCCAAGCACACGCCTGATTCTCGCCGACACGTGGCCGCTGCATCAACACTCCTAGAAACATAGTCGGATTCAAGCCCCGCAAAATTTACCCTGCCGCAGCCTACATAGAAAGAAAATCAGACTCAGGGGAATAACTAGAAGAGCGATACGGTGCTTCCCAGAGCGCCAGAAAAAACATGTCCCATCTCATGCGCGCTACTATAAACCGGCACCTGCACAATCAGCTGCACATGGCCGTGACAAACACCGACGAAAGAGAGCCTCGGAATAAACAGAACTACTACTGCTGCATTGAAACCCAACGAGGAGAACAAGTGCAAGCATAAAATCAAAACTGCTACTGCCGCGTTGTAACCAACAAGGAAACCAAGCACGTGCATGCATAGGGCGGGAAAGTCCTGGCTCCCTCAACGGATTTCTAGTCATAAAACTTAGCCTCAATAAAATATCCATTCCTTAAACGTATGTTGACCAAACCCACAGAACCTGAAGTTCAAACAATAGTAAAACACACATACATACTCACTAGCCTGTTAGGGCCGGTTGAAGTGTTGGTTGTGCAGCACTAACAGGGCAGAATGTAGCAACTGTGGTCTCCTTTTTTTTAAACAGAGAAGGGAAAGAAGAAAAAAATTGAGACCCAGTCAGACCCTCTAGCAATGGAGGGAGGGTGAGGCAGGGGTCTGGGGGGGCCCAGGTGTAACCCCTAAAGCCGGCACCATTCAGCCGGACACCCCTGCCTCACTGAAGAGAAACCTCAACAGGAGAAATAGAATGGCAGTCTCATTAAAGAGAAACCTTAACAGGAGAAAATAATTTTTCAGTCACAGCCAGAATTCAGGAGCTAGTTGAATAGCGACCATCACCTGCTGGGAGATAGAGCATACTGAAGATACAGGAGGAGTGCCAGCCAATAGGACCACCTGTTAATCAGTTTCTCTATCTCCACCTGCTGGTAGATGTATGCTATCTCATTGGTCTCTGGATTCATCTGCTGCTGTTGCTAAGGAAGAGGCAGTCTAGATTCTTGGTTTCTATCCAGTATCTTATGCGTTCTATCTTTGTGCCTAGAGCTCTGATGTTTATGTAGGCACATAACAGTGTGATGTATTCTGTTTGAGCATTGTTTGTCATTTTTGGGTGGATGAGTGATCTTGGTTGTGGGTGTGGATTGGTCCTGCGTGAATTCCTTTAAAAAGGCAGTAAATAAATCCTAATAAATGTATTATTTCCCAAACTCTTATTGTGTGCTTCTCCCCCACAATCATGTTTGGCTGGGTCCACTCAGTGTTAGGTCCATTAGAGAAACACATATATCCAAACATAAAATCTGCTTTTGAAGCACCACTGTTTCATCTTTTGACTTAAGGAGGGTGAGGAAACCTATCTGAACCAATGCAACCCTCTGAGCTACACTTCTTTAAAAATTTATATTCTTTTTATTGAAAGTTTGCATGACACAATACAATGAACAATAAAACCTGTTGTACAGTATTTCAACACGAATGAAATAAAAAGTTTTGACGACATAACAAGCAATGCCTCCACCATGTTCATGGGTAAATGAGAAACTTGAGTAAGAAGGTGGGCAAGCTTGAGTTATAATATAGCAAGTCACTTGCCTTCAGCCAAGTTTCTGCAATTGCAAACAGGATCATCTTATGAGTAACAAGTTTCAAGTGTATTTATAATATACTGCTTACAAGCAAACTAAACAGTTTACAAATAAGTTTATAAAACAATATAAAATTATAGAAAGGAACTACATCATTAGGACAATAAAAGACAGCAAAGCAAAGTTAATTACCTGTAGCAGTGTTCTCAGAGGACAGCAGGTGACTCACTTGTGGGTGACATTATCCACGAAATTCAGTACAGACAGATATGAAGTGTACTGTCACTTTCAATTTTAAGGCACTGCCATTACTGATCGTGTGTCTGTGCATTCCTGCCAGACTTCGGCTTGTGGGACCTGCAGTTCAGTAACAAAGCTAAGAAGCCAACTAGGGGAGGTGGGTGGGTTATAAAATATATACCTGCTGTCCTTTAGAATACCTGCTCTAGGTAAGTAACTTTGCTTTCTCAGAGGACCAAGAAGGTATAATAATCTCACACGTAGGACTCTCAATCTACCAGAATCAAGCTTCTAGATTGGAAGATTAGGTTCTTACCTTTGTTAATCTCCTTTCTGTTAATCCACAAAGGATTAATGTATGATAGATGTGCAATCTAAACCTGCGAACCAGGTCTTATAGAAGGGACAAACACAGCTTTCAGGACCTCCCACATTGCCAGTAGTGCCCCCTTCAGTTTAGTTACAAACCAATTAATCACCACAGAAATAAAACACAAAAAAGAAAGGGAACAAGGAACTTCCCAGACATGATACAATTCTGATCTGCTCTTCAAGATATACAAATAATTTGTAATAAACAGGATAACAGTCAAGAAACATGGCAGCAGCAATAACCAAGCTGCTATGTGCAAAAAGCACAAACATCAAAGGAGCCAGAGACTAAAGAATCCACTTACATATACAGGAAATCTTTTGCTTGGCCATCTGGCTGGCAGGAGAAAGATTCAGGCCTGGAGGGAGAAATACCCAAGGCAAAAAATAAAGGAGATACTGAAAATACAGAGTGTGAAGAAAGCAGATAATACAAAAAAAATACAGAGGGTGGGCCATATGTAATCCATCATAGATTAACAGAAAGATATTAACAAAGGTAAGAACCCAATCTTCCATTTGGTTACATTCACTCCGGGAGGAATAGAAAAGCCTGCCCTTAATACCAAGACCCCAAAAGCAGAGTCCGCTCAAGCCAAGTCCACTCTGTAAAACCTCATAAAGATATGGATATAAGACCAAGTAGTCTCCCTGAGGAATGCAGAAGCATCCATCTGCAGACCAGAAATGATGTCATGAGACATATGCTGTCTGCCTGGTGCCAAAATCCAAAATGTTATGGAGAGCTTGCAAAGACTCATCAAGCCTGATTACTATTAACCAATACTACTAAGGATACTGCCAGGTACCCCTGCAAATGTATCAACACCGACTTTGTGGCTCTGGATGAGAAGGTGAAGCAGTCAGGAGCACAGGTGGTATTCTCGTCCATCCTCCCTGTCGAGGGTAAAAGCCAGGGTGGAGAAGCTCGCATCCTGGAGATGAATGCTGTGACCAACCCAGCACCAGTGCTGGCTTACTCCCAAGAAAAAGCAGCATTAGGAACTTACGGTCCCTTACCAAATGAGCTGACCAGGACAGTAGCCATAGTCAGGAGTTAGCTGGCTACTCCCCAGGCAGTGAAGCTGAGCAAGTCAGGGACTGGTTACCTAGTCACTCACAAAAAAGACCTCAGGAAAGGTTTATTTCTGAGCCAAGAAGGTTTACTGTTTTTAAAGAGAAGCCTGTTATTTTGAGACAGTCCCTTAAAAAGCAGTATGGAGGAAGCCAGGCTCCTCAGCTTAGAGAATCAATTCCTCTCCTCCGCTCCGCAGCGGGTGTGGCTCTTCCAAGCATAAAATGCAGGGCTTGGAACAGCTAGAGGAGGAGCCAGGGGAGGAGCAAGAGAAGCAGGTGAAACAGCCTCAGGAGCAGTGCTGGAGGCAGCAGAAGTAGCTGGTGGAAAGGACCAAGGGAGCAAAGCAGTGACTTGCTGAGCCATGGTTGGGGGCCAAGAGGTGGACATGCTTGAGGAGGGACTGGCTTCACCCCAAACCTCCAGGGAACCACCAGTTTGGGAAGCTATAGATACCACCTGTGGGCCAGAGGAGGTCAGTTACCTTCCTGAAGTTATAGAGGTGGGTCCCTGAAAAGTTAAACCTTTGAATTGTTTTTTCTTCTTTGCCTGATTGGTGTAAACTGGGGCTGGGAAGACGAAGCTTCTATAGGAGGAAGCAGGAAGCTGACTTTGGGGAGTTTTATTTCTTTTCCCCTATCAGCGTTTTGGAGTTTTTTCTTTTCCTGCATTTCTTTTTGGCTGTGAAGTTTTTTTTGTATTGCTCAGTTTGGCAGTAATTGCAGCCTGGTGTGGACTATTGAGAGTGTGTTCCTGGGGTGAAGGCTCAAGAGCCCTAGAAGTCAGACCAAGAGGATTGACATTTATTTTGAGGTTTGTTTGTTTTTTTAATGCTAATTTGTGAATTTCTTCTCCTTTGTGCAAGCCAGACCACACTTACCACTCCAACAAGGAGGAAAAGGAACAAAAGCTGCAAACTCAAGTGTATGTACACAAACGCAAGGAGCCTTACAAATAATATGGGTGAATTAGAAGTCATAGCACAAAAAGATAACTTTGACATCATAGGCATCACGGAAACATGGTGGACTGAGGAAAACATCTGGGACACTGTGCTACCGGGATACAAACTATACCGCAGAGACAGAGTGGCTCAAAAAGGTGGGGGTGTTGCCATATACGTCAAAGAGGAAATTGAATCTGCTGGAGAGAACACGTCACAACTGACGGATAAGTTAGAGTCTCTATGGGTCAAAATTCCAGGAACAAATGGCCTGGAAACGAAGATCGGCATCTACTACCGACCCCCAGGGTAGTCCAAAAAATTGATGGAGAAATGAAAGACGAGATTAAACGCAACTGCTAGGAGGCAACACAGTTATCATGGGTGACTTCAACTATCCGGGAATAGACTGGAACGTAGGCACCTCCGGCTGTATTAGAGAGACCAAGTTCTTGGTTGCTGTAGGCGATTGCTTCCTAGAACAACTTGTCAAGGAAAATACTAGAGGAAATGCAATTCTGGACTTAATTCTAAATTACATTACATTAGTGATTTCTATTCCGCCATTACCATGCGGTTCAAGGCGGATTACATTCAAACTAAAAAACAAGAATTACATTCAAAATTTGAAAGAATAGAATAAGCGATGATCTAAAATTTTTAAGGTAATTAAAAAAAAAAAAAGTTGGGTAAAGAGTTACCAACTGGAAGTAGAAGTCTTTAGGAGATAAGAATGGGGTGAATTATGTGGTTTTAGATAACATTAGGTAAAGAGAAGAATATTAGAGAGTACTAAGGGTATAGAGAGTGTTGGATGTTGGGTTGGGATTAGTCGTGCTGGATAGGTTTTATGTGTTTTTTGAAGAGTATGGTTTTAGTATCTCTCTTGAAGGTGTTGTAGTTTGTAGTTGAAGATAACAGGGTGGTGATTTGTCTGTCCAGTTTAGCTGCTTTGGAGGCTATTAGGTTGTCATAAAGTTTTTTTCGTTTGACATTTTTGGATGATGGGATGAGAGAATAGTGAGTGTAGCTGGTTGAGGAGGATTGATTTAGTCAGTTATTCCAGTAGGTTGGGCTTTCTCTGTTGATAGCCTTGTAAAGTAAGCAGTAGAATTTGAAGTGCACTCACTTCTATTGGAAGCCAGTGCGAGTCATGGTATGCCTCTGTGATATGGTCATATTTTTTTAGTGAATAGACAAGTCTTAGGGCTGTATTCTGTATTGTCTGCAGTTGCTTTATCATGGTCGCGGGACATGGTAGGTATGGTATGTTGCAGTAGTATATCATCCCAAGGATAAGAGATTGTACCAATAGAAGGAATTGCTTCTTTTCGAAGAATGTGCGGATTTTTCTTAGATTTCTCATGGTCATGAACGATGCCTTTATTATTTTGTTAATTTGGGGTTGCATAGTGCAGCCTCTGTCAATTATGATTCCAAGCAATTTTAGTGTAGGTTGTAGTGGGTATGAGAACGAATTTATTACAAGATTAGTTAATGTTGGAGTTTTGTTATTTTCTAGTAGAATGAAATTTGTTTTGTCAGGGTTAAGTTTTAATTTGTGCTCTGTCATCCAAATTGCAACTGATTCGAGTGTTTTTTGTATTGTGCTTGTCATGATGGATTCTGGTTGGTCGTAGGGTAGGAGAATAGTGATGTCATCTGCGTAGCTATATGAAATTATGCCAAGATTATCTAGGTAGTAGCTGAGGGAAGCTATGTATATATTGAATAGTGTAGGTGATAGGGGTGATCCTTGGGGAACTCCGCAGGGGTTGAACCATGGTTCTTATTTTTCTTGCATTGTTTTGACTCTCTAAGTTCTTGATTGTAGGAATCCTTTGAACCATGTAAGTACTTTGCCTGAGATTCCTATTGAGTCGAGAGTCTGTAGAAGCATGTCATGGTCTACCAAGTCGAAGGCTGCAGAAAGGTCTAGTTGTATCAGCAGGATTTTTTTGCCTGTACTGAGGTGTTGTCTTACAGTGTCCATTAGTATTCCTAGAAGTGTCTCCGTGCTGTATTTGGTTCTGAATTCTGACTGTGTGGGGTGGAGTATGTTGTGATTTTCTAGGTAAGAGGCTAAAGTTTTGGCTACGAGACCTTCCATCAGTTTGATGTACAATGGGATTGAGGCAATGGGTCTGTAATTGGATGGTTGGTCTGTTGCTCCTTTAGGGTCCTTTAATATCGGTTTGAGGGGAGATCCTTTAGGGTCCTTTAATATCGGTTCAAGGGGAGATGCCCATTCCTCGAGCTTGATTATGTCATGTTGCAGATCTTCGCAATCCCTCTGCGTCTTTACTACTCTGAATAACTTCGTATCATCAGCAAATTTAATCACCTCGCTCGTCGTACCTATGTCCAGATCATTTATAAAGATGTTAAAGAGCACGGGTCCAAGCACTGAGCCCTTCGGCACCCCACTGGTGACGCTCTTCTAGTTCGAGTATTGTCCATTTACCCCACTCTCTATTTCCTATGCTCCAGCCAGTTTTTAATCCACGTGAGTATTTCACCCTCAATTCCATGGCTTACAATTTTCCGAAGTAGTCGTTCATGCGGAACCTTGTCGAACGCCTTCTGAAAATCCAGATATACAATGTCAACCGGATCGCCCTTGTCTATCTGTCTGTTTACTCCCTCAAAGAAGTGCAGCAAGTTTGTCAAACACAATCTGCCTTTGCTAAAACCGTGCTGACTGGTCCTCATCAGCCCGTTTCCGTCAAGGTGATCAATGATGCTGTCCTTTATCAGTGACTCTACCATCTTTCCCGGTACAGAGGTCAGATTCACCGGTCTGTAGTTCCCCAGATCTCCCCTCGAACCTTTCTTGAAGATAGGTGTAACATTCGCTACCTTCCAGTCTTCCGGAATCTTTCCCGATTTGATCGGCAGATTGGCTATTAGTTGAAGCAGTTCAGCTATGGTCCCTTTCAGTTCCTTGATGACCCTCGGATGGATGCCATCCAGTCCCGGGGATTTATCGCTCTTAAGCCTATCAATCTGCCTACATACCTCCTCTAGACTGACCATCAATCCTGTCAGCTTTCCGTCTTCGTTTCCAGCATATAGCCTGATGGGTTCCGGTATGCTGTGTACATCTTCTTCGGTAAATACAGATGCAAAAAATGTGTACAGTTTGTCAGCGATTGCTTTGTCCTCCTTTAGTGCTCCCTTTATTCCATGGTCATCCAACGGTCCCACCACTTCCTTTGCGGGTCGTTTTCCCTTAATATATCGAAAGAATGGCTTGAAGTTCTTCGCCTCCTTGGCTATTTTTTCCTCGTAGTCTCTTTTGGCCCCTTTTACTGCCATATAGCACCTGCATTGATGTTGTTTGTGCTTGTTCCAGTTTTCATCCGTTTTTGACCTTTTCCATTCCTTAAATGAAGTAGATAAGGACAGGATGTTCATCCTCTCCAAGGTAGGGAGAACAAAAGGGCACTCTCTAAAGTTGAAAGGGGATAGATTCCGTACAAACGTAAGGAAGTTCTTCACCCAGAGAGGGTAGAAAGCAGGAACACTCTTCCAGAGGCTGTTATAGGGGAAAACACCCTCCAAGGATTCAAGACAAAGTTAGACAAGTTTCTGCTGAACAAGAACGTGCGCTGGTAGTGCTGGTCTTAGATCATAGGGCCGCCGCGTGAGCAGACTGCTGGGCATGATGGACCACTGGTCTGACTCAGCAGTGGCAATTCTTGTGTTCTTATGAAGTATTTACCAATATAAAGCCATTACAGGACCGAGTAAACCTGTGAGACCACCTGCAGCACAAGCCATTGCAAACAGCTACAACTCAGTGGTGCTGTTTATGGTGTATCTTCTTTCTGTTTGGCCTTGCATGTTTCTCTGTAAAGTTTTTTTTTTTGAGTTTCATGAAAACTGTGGTGTTGATTGCCTTTGTGATTTACAATTGCCAGCCTGACTATTTTGCTTTAAGCCCAATGAAAGGATAAATAAAGACTACTTTTTCTTTTCACTACTTGTTTTGTATGGTGGTGTTTTTGGCTGCTACAGCCAGCATACCGGCTGGACCTGGGCAAGCTCCCGGGCCAGTGTTTACTCCTAAGGGTTACCCTAGTTCCAGGGATCCGAATCTAGTCTCCACCAGTGCCCTCTGCTGTCCTGACTAGAGGCCTGGTGGGCGACAATGCGTGGCTATGTGGATGGTGTCGTCAAAAGCGTTTTGGCTACCTGGACCATGGGGTGATTTTCCAAGGGCTGCTAAGCAGGGATGGTGTGAAGAAGGATGGAAGGGAAGAAGCGTTGGGGCAGGGTATCAAAGCCCCCGGGTGAGTATAAGCCCTCAGGTAAGTAAACCATTGAATACCGCTACACAGATGGGAAAAGGGGGCAATGTCTGGAAAGTCTGCTCGAAGTATGGGAAACAAGATTCGGAATATAGTGGGGCAATCAAGGAGATGCGGTTCATGGAGAACTGGCATGTAGTTATACCAGGCTATAATCTGTTCAGGAAAGACAGGGTAGGAAGAAAAAGAGGGGGAGTAGCGTTGTATGTTAAAGATCATATTAAAAACCAGAAAAGAAGTGGGGAAAGGACACAATCAAACTACAGGGACAATCAATTTATTGGAACATTGTAAATCAATGATACGTAAAATAGAAACATGATGACAGAAAAAGGCCTAATGGCCCATCTAGTCTGCCCATCTGCAGTAACCATTATCTCTTTCTCTCTCCGAGAGATCCCATGTGCCTGCAGGCATAAAGATATATCCTTTCAATCCTTTTCATACTGGACCCTGTCACACCCGCGCTCCTGTAAGGCGCAGCGAGCCCACGGGCACGTGACCAAAACCTCAGATCCAGCGTGTCTCTTACTACCAAGGGATCCTTCAGGTCTCAATTCAGACATGGTATCTGCCTCATGAGCATGCAAGGTTAAAGAGTTTAAGTCAGAAATGGCAAAACAACATAGGTTTATTTCTGCCACTGGCAAAATAAACCAAAATACAGGCTTCAGCCTTGCAGTTCAGGATAAACTTATATTTCATGGAATTATAACAAAAAGAAAAGGTTCCAACAACACTCTCAGGATGTTCAAGTTTGGTCAGCACTGAATTGAGTACAGTCCTCTGCTTCTGGACTTTAACAGGGTAAGTAACAAAGTCCTCTTCACCAGAGAAGTTATACTTTGACTTTACTGGCTTTACACCTAGTTCAGTGTTCTCCCTAGCGACTTTTAGCCGGGCGCTCCGCCCAGTTAATTTAAGTGAGCGCCCGGCTGTGAATTTGAGGAACGGCACTTGTTAAATAGTGAAACTGCAACTACCCTTCAAAATTTAGTTGACGGGACAGTACTGGCTTCAGCGGTTCTCATTACAGGAGCTCACAAATCTCTCCGCTTTTGTGAGCTACTTTCTGGCCGATTCCGGACCGCCTATTGCTGAGGTTTTTTTTTCATTGGTTCAGATGCAGTACAACAGGCCAATCACAAATGACTTTAGAACTCTGAGGTCGTTTGCGATTGGTTCATTGTGCCCTAGCTGAGCCAATGAAAATTCCGGCACCGCAGCAGGAGCTTCGACTTTGAGAAAGAGCCATGCCACTAGGAAGAGTGCCAACACTAGCGAGTCTGCCATGGCCAAAGAGGAGAGCACCTTTGGACAGACCCGCGCCGACTGGAAGCAGTTCATTTACAACCCGTGGAGTGGAGAGGTCCTGGGGCGGACGGCCAATAGTTGGGGTAGGAGCCTGGAGAGTGAGGGAGGAGGTTTGGAGGTGAACCGGTGGGTTATCTTATTTATTTTTTTTTACCAGTAGCTTTCATCAGTGTGAGAGGTGTGCGCGCGCTGCTGCCGACTGTACAATCTGTGTTCCCTTCACGGTGACAGCCTTCGTGTAATGAGAGAATGCGCTCCCACCAGTTTTGTTTTAAAAAAAAAAAAAAGCCGAAATTCGCAGCATAGGGAAGCTAAAAAGAAAGTTGTAAGGGAGGGAGAGAGGGAGATGAGCTGAAGACAGAATGCAGGCCTCCTAAGGCAGACTGATGAGCCGCTGACTAAGTTCAATTCTAGTTTTATTTAATTCTGTTCACACCCCTGCCTCCTTTTTATTATTTTGTATGTAGAGGCGTCGAATGGAAGGTCGAATTGGGGAAGGAAATTGAGGAGGAGGAGGAGCTATGGCAGAGAAACTGTCAGCCATCCCCTTTATTTGATCCTGCAGGTCAGCCTCAGCGGTTTGGTGGGTTTTGTTTTTTTGTTTTTTTAAAAAATATATTTTATTGAGCAAATCAAGAAAAAACACAGAACACAACAAAAGGCAGCCGTGCTAAAAGAGCAATAATACACCACGGCAAACCCTAAGTACAAGGCATCAACTAAGAATACAACAGTCACACAGTGCCATAAAGAATCAAGTGCTCGAAAAGATTTTACAAATATCACCCAAAGATACCCAACCTACCCACCAAGCCTCCCCCCTCTCATGTGGATGGCACAACAAGAAGAAAGATATCAGAAAAAACGCAGGTATGTATGAGTGAGTGACGAAACAAGCAACACGTGCCAGAGAGCAGAATAGAATAGAAAGAAAGAGGTGCAGTCCCCCATATCCTATGAGTTAAGAAGTAAACTCCTAGAACGGTGCGGCAAAGCCGTCCAATAAGCCTCTCAAATCTCCTGGAAACGATCCCAACTACGGGGAACCCTACCAGACACAGCCCGGCTTTCCAGCAAGGTCAATTCAAAGAGTGAACGTTGCCATTGTACCACCGTTGGGATAGCCTGCTCCAGCCAGCACACTAAAATCGCCCGTTTGGTCAGTAAGAAAGCTTTCTGGACAAACAAACGGTGCCCTCCGGGCAGAGATCCCATCCCATCCAGTACATAAAAAAGAGCAATCAAAGGAGAACAAGCTGGCAAATTCGGCAGGAACGAACGAAGATAACACCAAACCCGAGACCAAAACCACTGTATACAGGAGCAGGTCCAAAACATATGCCCCAACGTGGCTCCAGGAGAGGCACACTTAGGGCAAGTATCCCTGTCAGCGAAACCCGCTCGAAAGGCTCGGACTGGTGAAATGAAAGCTCTATGCAACAACTTATATTCCTGCTCCCGATGAAAAATACTCCAAGAAACAGCCGCAATGCTGCCAAAACCATGGGAAAGCATATCCGGCGAGATGTCACTCTGCAAGTCCTGGCTCCAGGCGTGTGCCAAGTGACCAGTCTGAGTATCAGGACACAAGGTCAGTAAGGTCGAGATATAATAGCTCAGCTTAGGGGCCACCGGTTCCCATAAAGCCAGACACCGACCCAAACGATCAGCACTGTGAGCTGTCACCCCCAATGTGTCTAGGCCGGAGATATAATGACGCACCTGAAAGTACCCAAACATATCAACAGTGTCAAGGTCGTATAAGGACTGAAGTTCCGAGGGGGTAAGCAGGCGCCCCTGCTCATGCAGAAGGTTCCCCACTCTTTTAATGCCCCTGGCATACCAAATCTGGCATACCAAATACTAAAAGTGCGAGTCTCCGAACCCGGAGTAAAGTCCAGATTTCCTACAAAGGGAAGAAACGGTGTCTCACTAAAGTTCAAAGAAAACTTCCTACACAAGAGTTTCCATCCCCAGCGCATATAGGCCCAAACAACATGAGTCCATATAGGCAGGGGCAAACGGATAGAAGGAGCATGAAGGACATACAACCCCGCCACTGGTCCCAACAAATCCTTTTCTAGTGGATAATTTAGGGCAACCGAACTTTCAAGACATCAATCACGGAGAACCCTCAGCCCACAGGCCAAATTATAAAGCTGAAGATCAAGCAGACCAAATCCACCCATAGAGAGAGGTAGCATTAACACATGAAGTGGTAGGCGAGGCCTTCTGCCACCCCACAAAAAGGTCTGCAACGCTTTATACAAAACATCCAAATCTCTACGTTTCAGCCATAAGGGTAAGATCTGTAGAAGATACAACCATCGAGGTACCAGCATCATATTATACAAATAGATACGCCCGGACAAAGAGAGGGAGTGCACCCCAAAGACGTAGGATTTCAACCTTTTTTTAAGTAAGGGCCCCACATTAGCCTCATACAACTGATTCAGAGCTGAAGGTACACAGACCCCTAAATATTTAACCTGGAGAGGTGTCGCTCTCAGTGGAAAAAGAGGCCACACCGCATCGATATCAAGATGTAAAGCCATAGCCTCCGATTTAGAGACATTAAGCTTCAATCCAGAGAGCTCCCCAAAACTATGAAAGAGATCCAATAAAGGACCTAGAGCCTTCTTCGGGTCCGTAAGGATAACCATAATGTCGTCAGCAAAAGCCATGCAGCGGATTGACGAGCCGCCCACCGCCACCCCTGAGAGATCCGGATGATGCCGAAGCCGGATCAATAAAGGCTTCAAAAACAAGATGTATAAAAGTGGGGAAAACAGGCAACCCTGCCTAGTCCCCCTCTCCAGTCGAAATACTGAGGAGGGACAACCATTAACTAGCACCGCTGCCGCCGGGTTGGAATACAAGGTTCGTAAGGCCTGCATGAAGAACCCCGAGATCCCATATCTAGCCAATAATGGAAAAGGAAAGGCCCATTCGACCTGATCAAATGCCTTCTCCGAGTCAAAACTAATGACCAGAGAAGGAATTCGATGGTAGTCACAATGTGCCATAGTCAACAAAAGTTTGCGTACATTATGTCCCGCCTGCCTGCCCGACACAAAACCGACCTGATCCTCCTGTATCAAGGTGGGTAAATAAGGAGCCAGGCGGTCCGCTAACAATTTGGCCAGTATTTTTAAGTCCACATTAATAAGGGAAATAGGGCGGTAAGACTCGACCAGGCTATGGTCCTTTCCCGGCTTAGGCAGAACTGTAATAAGAGCCTGATTAGCCAGCTCGGGAAAGGAGCCATGTTCAATGGCCTGATTAAAATAGCGACAAAGCGGGTTCACAATGTAGCCACTATGAAGCCTGAAAAATTCATCACTCCGGGTCCCGGAGATTTACCCAGGGGAAACCTCTTCACAACACCTAGAACCTCTTCCCGAGAAATGGGGAGGTTCAAAACCTCACTAGCGGCAGCCAGCAAGATGGGTAATGCCAGAGAATAAAGGAAGTCCTCAATCAACTGAGCCTTATCCGCGACCTCTGCCGTGTATAGTGTTTGATAATATTGAACAAAAAGGGCCTCCAGCTGCGATTGCTGAGTCACAAGCTGTCCAGTAGCACAGCGCAGGGAAGAGATCAAAGTAGGACCTCTCCAACCCTTAGTTAAATTGGCAAACATTCGGCCAGGCCTATTACCAAACCTATGAAATTTATATTTGGAATGAAATAAAGAATTACGTGCCCGCTCATGCAATAAGGTATTGAAAGCCATTTGGGCAGTATAAAACTCATGCCGATGTTGTGTGGTGGGAGAACGAATAAACAACTGATGGCTGATTTTAACCCTCCGTTCCAAATCCAAAATCTTAGAAGCTAAAATCTTACGCTTACGGGAGCTATATGTGGAATAGGCAAGTACATATGAGGATGGGGAAATACATGGAAGGACAAGAAGCTATATTGCACTGATGGGCTACATATTACTACAGCAGGAAAAAGAAACCTTGCAGAGAAATTTAGACAATATTTTTCTAGGCATTTAAACTAGAAGGTGGGGGTGGTGTTTGTACGAAGGACAATTATAGAGACCACCCCCGGCAAAAGAAAAGACGTGATAGTAGTAAAGGCTGCAACATAAGCAATATCAGCAACTCATTTCTTAGTATTGCAACGGAAAGTGAAACGACCCAAAAATCCATACGAAAAAGGAGATTATCGCTGAAAAATAGCTGGAAAGCGATGACCACAAATGCTCGCAGTCTAAGCAACAAAGTTCATGATCTGCAAGCCCTGATATTAGAGGCAGATCTAGATATTGTTGCTATCACAGAGACATGGTTCAGTGAATCACATGGATGGGATGCAAACATACCGGGATATAATCTTTTTAGGAAGGACAGAGATGGTCATAAAGGTGGAGGAGTAGCCCTCTATGTAAAGATTAATATCCAAGCGACCGAAATGCAAGGGACCTGGGGAGAGGAAGAAGCGATATGGATTGCTCTGAAAAGAGAAGATGGAACTTCTATCTACGTGGGTGTAGTCTACAGACCTCCGACTCAATCGCAGTAAATTGATAAGGATCTGATTGTGGATATCCAAAAGTTTGGAAGGAAAGAGGCAGTGGCGTACCTAGGGGGGGGCGGGCCGCCCCGGGTACCAGCCCTAAGGGGGTGTTCCCGGCCTTGCCGTTCAGTCCCCCGCCACCCCCGAAGGACCGCTCGCCCCCCTGGCCTCCCCGCACCACCTATGAACAGCCGCAGCAGGATCGCGAAGTCAGCGTCAGCATCCCTGCGCTGCGATCCCGCCCCTCCTCTGACATCAGACGTCGGAGGCTGGGGCTGGCGGGCTCGGAGTGGCGCGCGGAGTTACGGTGCAACCCGGCTCCCACTGTCCTCGAGCTCTCCTCTGCCCGCGTTTTGCCGCTGCCGTTCCGTTCCCCGTCCCTCCTCCCCTCCCCCGCCCCACTCCGACTCTCAGCCATGGTCATGGCGGATGGTCAGAGGCACTTGCAACGGGGGCCCGTGCGGGTGGGCTTCTACGACATCGAGCGCACCCTGGGAAAGGGCAACTTCGCCGTAGTGAAACTGGCCAGGCATCGCATCACCAAGACCGAGGCAAGTAGAAGCGGCGAGCCCCGGCGGTAGGGGGCGGAGGGCGGAAGCAGGTCGCCCCTGCAAAATGCGTTTGGGGGTCAGGAAGTTGGGGCGGGCGGGCAGGCAAGCAGGCTTTCAAGGGGGAGGGGGTGACAGGCAGGCAGGCAGGCCTTCAAGGGGGGACAGGCCTTCGGGGGGGGGTGTAGGCCTTTGGGGGGGTGCAGACCTTCAAGGGGGTGCAGGCCTTCAAGGGGGGAAAGGCAGGCAGGCCTTCAAGGGGGGGATAGGCCTACAAGGGGGGGGGGACAGGCCTACAAGGGGGGGGGACAGGCCTTCAAGGGGGGGTGCAGGCCTTCAAGGGGGGGACAGGCCTACAAGGGGAAGGGACAGGCGTTATGTTATGTTTGGAATAATGGTTACATATATGAGGTTCAATAAAAGAAAATTTTCACTGCCTGTTTCTATTCTGACCATTTATTCCATTTCATGGTTATTGCAAAAAAAAAAAAAAAAAAAAAAAAAAAAAATTTTTTTACATGGGGGGGGGGGGGGGGGGTGTCAAAAAATGATGGGCCCCGGGTGCCACATACCCTAGGTACGCCACTGGAAAGAGGAGGTTCTGCTGTTGGGAGATTTCAACCTGCCGGATGTGGACTGGAATGTTCCGTCTGCGGAATCGGAAAGAAGTAGGGAGATTGTGGATGCCTTTCAAGAGGCTCTGCTCAGACAAATGGTGACGGAACCCACAAGGGAAAAAGCGATATTGGATCTGGTCCTCACAAATGGAGAGAGTATCTCTAATGTTCGAGTGGGTGCTCACCTGGGTAGTAGCGATCATCAAACGGTTTAGTTTGATATAACGGCTAAAGTGGAGAGCGGCCGCACGATACTTAAAGTCCTAGATTTCAAACATACGGACTTTAATGCAATGGGAAAGTACCTGAAGAAAGAGCTGTTAGGATGGGAGGACATAAGAGAAGTGGAAAGACAGTGGTCTAAGCTGAAAGGAGCGATAAAAATGGCTACGGACCTTTATGTGAAGAAAATTAATAAAAACAAGAGAAAAAAGAAGCCGATATGGTTCTCCAACCTAGTGGCAGAGAAAATAAAGGCGAAAGAGTTGGCGTTCATGAAATATAAAAAAACCCAAGAAGAGGAGAGCAGAAAGGACTACAGGGTGAAACTGAAAGAAGCCAAGAGAGAGATACGTTTGGCGAAGGCACAGGCGGAAGAACAAATGGCTAAAAATGTAAAAAAGGGAGATAAAATTTTTTTCAGCTATATTAGTGAAATGAGGAAGATAAAAAATGGAATTGCTAGGCTAAAAGATGCTGGGAACAAATATGTGGAGAGTGATGAGGAGAAATCAAATGTGCTAAACAAATACTTCTGTTCTATGTTCACAGAAGAAAATCCTGGAGAAGGACCGAGATTGTCTGGCAAACTTACACGAGAAAATGGAGTAGATTCTGCGCCGTTCACGGAGGAGGGTGTTTATGAGCAACTTGAAAAACTGAAGGTAGCAAAGCGATGGGACCAGACGGGATCCATCCCAGGATACTAAGGGAGCTCAGAGAGGTTCTGGCGAGTCCTATTAAAGACTTGTTCAACAAATCTCTGGAGACGGGAGTGATTCCTGGGGATTGGAGGAGAGCGGACGTGGTCCCTATTCATAAAAGTGGTCACAGGGATGAAGCAGGAAACTACAGGCCGGTGAGCCTCACTTCAGTTGTTGGAAAAATAATGGAAGTGTTGCTAAAAGAAAGGATAGTGTACTTCCTTGAATCTAATGGGTTACAGGGTCTGAGGCAACATGGCTTTACAAAAGGTAAATCGTGCCAAACGAACCTGATTGAATTTTTTGATTGGGTGACCAGAGAGCTGGATCGAGGACATATGCTAGATGTAATTTACTTGGAATTCAGCAAAGCCTTTGATACAGTTCCTCATAGGAGGCTGTTGAACAAACTTGAAGGGCTGAAGTTAGGACCCAAAGTGGTGAACTGGGTCAGAAACTGGCTGTCGGACAGACGCCAGAGGGTGGTGTTAATGGAAGTCGCTCGAAGGAAGGAAAGGTGACTAGTGGAGTCCCTCAGGGTTCGGTGCTGGGGCCAATCCTGTTCAATATGTATGTGAGTGACATTGCTGAAGGGTTAGAAGGAAAAGTGTGCCTTTTTGCAGATGATACCAAGATTTGTAACAGAGTAGACACCGAAGAGGGAGTGGAAAACATGAAAAAGGATCTTCAAAAGTTAGAGGAATGGTCTAATGCCTGGCAACTAAAATTCATTGCAAAGAAATGCAGAGTAATGTATTTGGGGATTAATAATAGGAAGGAACCGTATATGCTGGGAGGAGAGAAGCTGATATGCACAGATGGGGAGAGGGACCTTGGGGTGATAGTGTCCGAAGATCCAAAGGCGAAAAAACAGTGTGACAAGGCAGTGGCTGCTGCCAGAAGGATGCTGGGCTGTATAAAGAGAGGCGTAGTCAGTAGAAGGAAGAAGGTGTTGATGCCCCTGTACAGGTCATTGGTGAGGCCCCACTTGGAGTATTGTGTTCAGTTTTGGAGACCGTATCTGGCGAAAGACGTAAGAAGACTTGAGGCGATCCAGAGGAGGGTGACGAAAATGATAGGAGGCTTGCGCCAGAAGACGTATGAGGAGAGACTGGAAGCCCTGAATATGTATACCCTAGAGGAAAGGAGAGACAGGGGAGATATGATTCAGACGTTCAAATACTTGAAGGGTATTAACGTAGAACAAAATCTTTTCCAGAGAAAGGAAAATGGTAAAACCAGAGGACATAATTTGAGGTTGAGGGGTGGTAGATTCAGGGGCAATGTTAGGAAATTCTACTTTACGGAGAGGGTAGTGGATGCCTGGAATGCGCTTCCGAGAGAGGTGGTGGAGAGTAAAACTGTGACTGAGTTCAAAGAAGCGTGGGATGAACACAGAAGATTTAGAATCAGAAAATAATATTAAATATTGAACTAGGCCAGTTACTGGGCAGACTTGCACGGTCTGTGTCTGTGTATGGCCGTTTGGTGGAGGATGGGCAGGGGAGGGCTTCAATGGCTGGGAGGGTGTAGATGGGCTGGAGTAAGTCTTAACAGAGATTTTGGCAGTTGGAACCCAAGCATAGTACCGGGTAAAGCTTTGGATTCTTGCCCAGAAATAGCTAAGAAAAAAAAAAAAAAAAAATTTAAATTAAATCAGGTTGGGCAGACTGGATGGACCATTCGGGTCTTTATCTGCTGTCATCTACTATGTTACTATGTTACTATAATGGCCCCCCCGCAACACCGCCTTAGCCGTACTCCAAAAAAGGTCCCCATCCTCCACATGCTCCCCATTGAATGAAACAAAATCTCTCCAGGACTTGATGAGAAAGGAGGAAAAATCGGGGTCATGATAAAAAGCTGCAGGAAATCTCCATCTATATCCACCCCCCCCCCCCCCGATTTCCCCCCCCCCAGCAGCAGGTCAAGCCATATCGGAGCATGGTCCGAAATAGCCAAGGCCCCAATAGACGCCCCAGACACACAGTGAAAAGAAGAACGGGAAAGGAGAGTATAGTCAATCCTAGCAGATGTGTGATGTACCTTAGAAATATGAGTGTAATCATGGTCCCCAGGATGCAGAGTACGCCACACATCCACCAGATCCAGGGTCTGTATAAAAGACTGCAGTCCATTATCAGATCTAGGGGAAATGCGTGTAGACCCCCCAGAACAATCCAGACTGGAGTCAAGTACAGATTTAAAGTCCCCCAAAAGAACCAGAGGAGCAGAGAACTGAGATTGTAAAGGGAGAAGAGTACCCAAAAGCCTTTTGAAATAGGAACAAGTTTCAAGTTTATTCAATATTTGATCAATCGCCTATCAATAATTACTAAGCGATGTACATAAAATATTAATATTGGGTAAACAAGAACAAAATTGAGTAAAAAGATAAAATCTTTAAACATAGACATAACATCTTTAAACATAGAACGCTGTGCCACATTAGGAGCATAGACAGAGGCTAGGAGTACCCGCTGTTGATGGAGCATACCTTGAACCAACAACCTCCCCCTCCCCCCACCCCCCGAGTCAAATCACCATCCACTATGCCAAACAGATCAAGGGTGCCCCCATGCCAATAGCTCCCCCTCCCCCCCACATATGCAAACCCGGCATACCAGGAACCAAATAAAACAAAACAGTGAAAAAACCAGAAACAGAACAGCAAATGTACAGGGTAACATTAGGCAGACCTATGTTCCATGCCCAGGAATGCACAGGCTATGAAGATGCCAGCCTCGTGTCCCCTACAAGTCTCCAGTCCCCCTTATGCCACCCGTGAAACAGAAACTCCCAGGCAGTAGGAGGGCAAGAGCCGGAAAACGAAGAACACACAGGCACAGTCCGCCGGGCAACTCAGGCCAAGCCATCCGGGGACGGGAACCACTGCAGCAATTGTGCCTGAGCCGCCTCACACGTGTCAAACACATGCGGCTGTCCCTGGTAAAGCACACGAAGCCTGGCCGGGAACTGTAGAGTAAAACGAACATCCCTGTCCATTAGCTTTTTGCAAACAGGAGAAAACCCTCTCCTGAGGGATGCCACCTTGACAGAATAATCTTGGAAAACAAGGATCCTCTGATTCTGGAATGTAAGATCTTTCTTCTTGCGGTAGGATTTCATAATCTGGTCTTTAATGGCAAAGTTAAGTAGGCGCAGGATGACAATGTGTGGTCTTGCAGCACCATCTACCTTCCTACCCAGCCGGTGGGCCCGCTCAATCCGCACAGGGCCTAAAGCAGCTGTATCCAAGAGCTCAGACGAAAGCCACTTCTCCAGGACAGTAGCCAAAGTAGCATCAGGCACCACTTCAGGTATGCCCATGAGGCGCAAGTTGTTCCGACGGGAACGGTTCTCCAGATCATCAATCTTGTCCGTGCAAGCAGACACCTGAGCGCGCAGCGTAGCAAGCTCACATTGCACTGCATTCAGAGAGTCCTCTCCTGAGCTCACCCGCTGTTCCACCTCCGTCACTCTGCTGTTAAATGCATGCACTGCCGTGGACAAAGTCGCTAAGGTCTTTGTAACCGTGTCTAATCTCGTGCCCAACGCTGAGACCACTGCTGCTGTGATTTTGGACACCAGCGGTTCAGTAACAGGGTCAGAGTCCTCGGCCCCACCTGCCATTTTTTCCTCTGCTGAAGCCTGGGCCTTCCCACGTGTCCCGTCCTTCTTAGCATTTTTGGTGGACATAATGGCTCCGTTTTTTCGGACAAACTTGTCCATAAAGGGAAGCAAGGTCACTCGCTCCAAATCGGGTCGCGAACCAAAGCAGAAAATAGTTCAAAATAAGCAGAGGGAAGGGAGAGCTATAGAGCTCAGGAAAAACACAGCTTTCCCTGCTCACAGCATGGCCACGCCCCCCTGGTGGGTTTTGTTAAGTTGTCTTGAGTTGAACCTGCTGATCCATGTAAGTTTTCCTCTCACTGTGCAGATAAAGCACAGTTACTTACCGTAACAGGTGTTATCCAGGGACAGCAGGCATATATTTTCACATGTGGGTGACGTCATCTACGGAGCCCCAGCGCGGACAGCTTTTCAAGCAAACTTGATTGAAGTTTCAAGTTTGCTACACTGCACCACGCATGTGCATGCCTTCTCGCCCACTAGAGGGCGCATCCCCACCTCGTGGTCCTCAGTTCCATAACCAGCAAAGAAGCCATCCCCGGGGAGGAGGGCGGGTTGTGAGAATATATGCCTGCTGTCCCTGGATAACACCTGTTACGGTAAGTAACTGTGCTTTATCCCAGGACAAGCAGGCATGATATTCTCACATGTGGGTGACCTCCAAGCCAACCAAAAAAGGGCAGGTGGGAGGATGGCAATTAGGAAAACAGATTACGTAACACCGACTGGCCAAACTGGCCGTCGCTTCTGGACAAAGTGTCCAGACAGTAGTGGGAGGTGAACGTATGAACCGAAGACCAAGTGGCAGCTTTACATATGTCCTCCACAGGAGTAGACCGGAGGAAAGCAACAGAAGCTGCCATCGTCCGGACCTTATGCCCCGTGACTCGACCATGGAGCGTAAGGCCAGCCTGAGCGTAGCAATAAGAAATACAAGCAGCTAGCCAGTTGGACAAGGTGCGCTTGGAAATAGGATGTCCCAGTCGATTAGGATCAAAGGACAAAAATAATTGAGGAACCTTCCGATGAGACTTGGTACGTTGGAGATAAAAAGCCAACGCCCTCTTACAGTCCAGCGTGTGAAGTGCTGCCTCACCAGGATGAGAGTGGGGCTTCGGGAAGAACACCGGAAGAACAATAGACTGATTGAGGTGGAAATCAGACACAACCGGAGGAAGTGACGTCATCGCCGCGGATGGGAGCTTAATCTGAAAGCTCCGTTCGGGCCCGGAGATCTAACTCTTCAAAGTTGTGTAAACGGCGCTTTTTTCTGCTTCCCGAGTGGTGGTGCGGTGGGTGAAGGTTGGGAGAACCCCATGGCAACGCGCAAAAAAATTCCCGGAGACAAACCTGGCCAGCGCACGATGGAGCAGGTGCTGGGCCGGGTAGCACGTGGCGGAGCGGGCCCGGAGACCAGCAGCGGGGAAGCGACGCGCTTGAGTGGCGCTATCACGGCGGTTGCCGACATGCTGGTTGAGCCTGTGCAGGTGGATGCCCCGCCGGAACCACTTACTAAACAATTTGTAGTTGAATAACGGGTTCTTTTTCCCTATATGCATGACCTTGCATACCACTCTCTCAAGTACGGTACTTTTGTAAGAAATGGAAGGTTTGATACTGGCAAGTAGTTATTCAGAATAAGAGGATCTGAATTATTTTTTTACAAGGTTGGCTTAAACGCTACTGGAACACTGCCTAAGTGTCAACCCTTAAAAAAGGGAGTCATATTGAGCATTGGAAAATAATAATAATAATTACCAAAAATAGTGCACATTTAATTTTCCCCACCACCAAATTTTCCCATTCCGCCCCACCCGGCAACTTTTTCATACCACCCGGCTGGAAAAAATTTCTGTGGAGAACACTGCAGTTCATACAAAAACAAGTTCAGCAATCCTTAGTTTCTAGAAAAATAAACTTACAACAGACTGTGCAGTGCAGCAGGTAGACCTTTCACATGGTTTTACTGAAATATACCATGCATACTTTCCCTTGAAAACGTTGCTGCAGTTACTATGCACAGCTGAGAAGGAACGCAACATAATTACTCAGCTTAATATCAATCCAGGAAACCATACACACATTTGCTGGTAACCCACACTTCACTGCTGTAAATGAAGCCTCCAAGTTTAGCTTTCAAGGCGAGTTCCTAACTTACTTCAAAGAAGGATTATAGTTTAGCTGGGAGCTCAGAGATATAAGCAGCAAACCCAACTCTTATGCTCACTGTACTTCCATGGCTATGGGATGGGTCTAAGTTCCTACCCGGCTTTCCTGCACCTCCATGGCTTCCTCCTCTGGCTATTCCCAAGGATTCCAGGTAGGAGACAATTCCTCTGCCTCTACCATATGCCAGTCTGTAATATCAGACTCCTCCGGGTGGAGTGAGAGTGACTGACTCTCCCCAGGTTTCCTCTCTCCTGTTTGCCTCCCTCCTCTTCCTGTTCTGAGGAGCCATGTTTTATCCTGTGTAGAGCCACTCCCCCTCTGAATAGGTGGGGGAAGGGTTTTCCACATACCATCCTGCTCCCTATTATTACAGGCAGGCTTCTTTGTAGTCCTAATTCTGCTAGGTTGCTCAAACGGTATCAAACTTCTGACAGTGGCAGGGACAGGTTTGCACTGGGTGCAGCTTTCTAACCTAACCTTTTCCTGCTCTAACCTTTTCCTGCCCTGCCTCTTCTGACTCCATATCATTGTCTGAGCAGAAGTCAGCTTGCTCTATTAATTGGCAGGTGACCTGGTCAGCTCTCCTATACCTAGGCTCAGTGTGTTTTCTCCTGATTCTTGGGACAAAGCCTGGGATAGATTCGGGTTCGTTATGGGCAAAACCCAAAACAGCCTTGGGTTTGTCACAACCCCAACACGGTCCATGTTTCAGCTAAGGTAGCCTTCTTAGGGGTGCATGACAGAAGCCCAGTAGATGGCACCAGAATACAGTGCTTTAAGGCACTGTTCGGCTTAGCCCCTAAATATATAACTGACCTTTTCTCTTTCCCAACCAACAAACATAAGAGAAGTTCACACTTTAATTTTGTATCTCCACCGGTTAAAGGATGTAAATTCAAAAGTCACCACCAACATCTTCTCTCATATCAAGCAGTATTATGGGGTAAAAACCTGGAACAATTACTTATGCTAGCTAATACTTACGGGGAATTTAGGAAACATCTAAAAACATATCTGTTCCTGAACTACTTCGGCAACTGATTTGTACAATCTTCCCCACTTAACTGATCCCTAGAGCCACGATTCACTAGTATTAACTTGTCAGTTCCACTCAATTTGTACTATTTTTAATCATTATAAACCACATAGAAAGTCACGGTCCTGCAGTATATAAACTGATATTATTATTATTATTATTAATACAACTAAACAACTAATTTGTTCTTCGCAGCGTTCTTCAGAATCACATGTTTTAGATATCGTATCAGGAAGGAGGCTCCTTATTAGATATCGAGAGTTTGAAGGGTACAATACATTTATTTTTACTTAAGTACTTTGACCAACTCTACTCATTTTCATGTCTTAAATGTACTATTTTAGTCTCTTGGGCGCATAAAGAGAGGAATGGCCAGTAGAAAAAAAGGAGGTGATAATGCCATTGTAAGACTCTGTTGAGACCCCCATTTGGAAAACTGTGTGCAATTTTGGAGACCGTACCTTCAAAAAGATATAAATAGGATGGAGTCGGTCCAGAGGGCTTGTGCAAAACTGGCCTTTGTCATAAATCGTATGGGGATAGACTTGGAGAACTTAATATGTTTAATTCTGAAAGAAAGACGTTTAAATAGCTTCTTGGCATTAATGTACAAGAGGAGAGTCTTTTTCAAATGAAGGAAAACTCTGGCAGGAGAGGGAAAAGGATGAAGTTAAGAGATGTTAGTCTCAGGAGTAATGTAAGAAGTAGTGGAATAATGTAAGAAGTGGTGGAGATGAAAGACTGTTTCTGAATTTGATAGTGTGGGACAGGCATGTAGAATCTCTTAGGGAGGAGATAGTAGATGATGTGGAAGGGCAGACTGGATGGGCCATTTGGCCTTTATCTGCCATCATGTTTCTTTCTTTCCTCTGAGTATAAAGGGCTCATTTAAAAGCAAAGGTTCTAGAATTTAAAAAAAAACTAACTTTGCTCGGATGAGGGATTAAGTCAAGGAATTGTTGTCTAGTGGGAACGTCTAGAAGGAGTGGAAATGCAGTGGGCAAAACTGACAGGAGTAATTGTAAGAGCAACAAACCTTTTTTGTGAGGCAAGTACCGTAAATACTCGAATATAAACCGGGATTTTGGGTTCAAAAAATTGGCCCAGAAATGGGGGACCCTGTTTACATTCGGGTCAATACCCCCTCCCAGAATTTTTTTTTTTTAAGGTTGCCACCGCGAGGCTCTGCCCCTACCTCCATCCCTACCCTAGCCACATATGGTACCTCATTTTGGCGATCCACAGTGGAGGTGCAGCAGGCAGGAGCAAACTTTCTAAGTTCCTGCCCTGCTGCTAACCGGCTGCCGCGAATTCCGTCGGTCGCTGAGCAACACGAGCAGGAGCACGATTTTGCACTGCTGCTCAGTACTGAGAGGCATCCTTACTGGCTCCCGTGAATTCTCACAGAGGGAGGGAGGGTGCAGAGTCTGAGAGGGGAGGCTGGTGCAATGCCTGACAGGGGAGAGAGGGAAGGGTGCTGAGTGCATTGTCTGGCAGGAAGGGAGCTGGGTGAAGTGCCTGACCGGGGGTGGGGGGGAGGGTGCAGAGCCTGACAGGGGAGGGAAGGATGCTGGGTGCAGAGCCTGATAGGGGAGGGGAGGATGGAAGGGTGCTAGGCGCTGAGCCTGACAAGGGAGGAAGGAAGGGGGCTAGGAGCAGAGCCTGACAGGGCAGGACACTTGAATATTAAGCCGCCCAACTTATATTCAACGCAACCATTTTTCTTCCTTTTTGGGGGAAAAAGGGGGTCTCAGCTTATATTCAGATTGACTTATATTCAAGTATTTACAGTAAGTAAAAGTAAGAGGAAAAGAAGGTCGCTTTGATCCTCAAAAGTAGTAGCTGAGAAGTTAAGGAATAAGAAGTTAGCTTTCATAAACTACATAAGATCGCAGAAAGAGGAAGACAGGCAAAAATATCTGAAAAGTTAAGAGAGGCTGGTCATGTAGTAAGGAAATCAAAGATGCAAATTGAAGAAAAAAATAGCTGACACGGTAAAACAGGGAGACAAGACATTTTTTAGATATATTAGTGATAGGAAGAAGTGCAAAGTGGCATTGTGAGACTCGAGAAAAATGTAGAAGCTGTTAAAGAAAAGGCTGAATTGCTTAACAAATATTTTTGATCTGTGTTCATGGCTGAAGCACTGGAAGCGGGACCACAGAAGCCAAACGTGAACAGGGATGGAGAAGTGGTAGATCTTGATAGATTTTCAGAGGGTTGTGTTCGTGAGGAGCTAGCTAAAATAAAGGTAGACAAAGCGATGGGGCCGGATGGTGTAAATCTGAGGGTATTGAAGGAAATTAGGGAAGTTCTGGTGGCATCGCTGACTGACTAATCTTTTCAGAGTCTCTAAAGTCGGGAGTGGTATCGGAGGACTGGAGAAGGGCAGATGTGGTCCCTCTACACAAGAGTGGAAGTAAGGAATAAGTAGGGAGTTATAGGCCGGTAAGTCTGACTCCTGTGGTAAGCAAATTAATGGAAATGCTTTTAAAACAGAGAATGGTGATGTTTCTGGAATCCGGTGGAGTATAGGGCCAGAGACAACATGGATTCACTAAAGGTAGGTCTTGTCAGACAAATCTGATCAACTTATTTGACTGGGTGACCAGAGAATTGGATAAAGGGAGTGTTAGATGTGGTGTATTTAGATTTTAGCAAAGCCTTTGACAGTGTTCCACACTGATGTCTAATAAATAAGCTGAGTGCCCTTGGGATGGATCAAGAATTGGTTGAGTGGAAGGCGATAGAGGGTAGTGATCAATGGAGATTGCTCTGAGGAAAGGGATGTTACCAGTGGTGTACCTCAAGGTTCTGTTCTTGGGTCTATCCTTTATAACATTTTCTAAATGATATTGCTGAAGGGCTGTTGGGTAAGATTTGCCTCTTTGTGGATAATACCAAAATCTGCAATAAAGTAAACACCAAGGATGGTTTGAATAATATGAAGAAAGACCTGTTGAAGCTTGAAGAATGGTCTCAAATTTGGCAGCTAAAATTTAATGCTAAGAAATGTAAGGCCATACATTTGAACTGCAAAAATCTGAGGGAACTGTACAGTTTAGGGGGTTAGGAACTTATGTGCATGACAGAAGAGCAGGATTTGGCTCTGATTGTATGTGATGTGACCAAACAGGTCAAAAAGCTGGTGGCAAAAGCTAGAAGGATGCTAGGGTGCATAGGGAGATATATGGCCAGTAGGAAAAAGGAGGTATTGATACCCCTGTATAAGACTTTGGTGAGACCTCATTTAGAATATTGTGTACAATTCTAGAGGTTGCACTTTCAAAAAGATATAAAAAGGATAAAGTTGGTCCAGAGGAAGGCTACTAAAATGGTACGTGGTCTTTGTCATAAGGTGTATGGGAACAGACTTAAAGATTTCAATCTGTATGCTTTGCAGGAAATGCAAGAGAGGGGAGATATGATAGACACGTTTAAATACAATCAGCAAAGTTTAAATACTTACGAGATGTAAATGCGCATGAGTCAATTCTCTTTTTTTGAAAGGAAGCTCTGGAATTATAGGGCATAGGATGAATTAAACAGTGATAGACTCAGGAGTAATCTAAGGAAATACTTTTTTTACAGAAAGAGTGGTAGATGTGTGGTTATTTTCGATTATAAATTAACCTTCCATGATCACATTAGTAGAATTATTAAATCAACCTTCTTCAGACTCCGTCAAATACATTCAGTTTCACAGTTTCTTTGTTCAAAATCTTTAAACATTCTCATCCATTCTTTGGTGATTTCTAAAATTGATTATTGCAACTCCCTATTTAAGGAAATTGCTCAAAACGAAATTAAACGTTTACAGATTAACCAAAATGCCTCTATTAAACTTATATCAAAAGCCAAGAAGTTTGATCACATAACACCTCTCCTTAAAAAGGCACACCAGATTACATATAAATTATGTTTGCTTACATTCAAATCCCTACTTTATAAAACTCCTGCTTTCATTTATAAATTATTAATTCCCTATACTCCAAATAGAACGTTGAGATCCAATGAACAGCATTTATTGACGATCCCCTCTCTCAAAATTATTAATACAAAACGGCAATTTATTTTCTCTGTCAAAGCCCCCCAAACATGGAATTTGCTTCCTATTTATTTGAGGGAAGAACGCGACTTGGAAAAATTTAAGAGTAAATTAAAAAGCTTTCTTTTTTATAGACGCTTTTGATACTTAGCTAGCCAGTTTTCTAGCTGATTTTAATTCCACTGTATAACCTTACTGTAGCATTTTGACTTCCCATACCTTCATGTCTTCTTCTTGAATGTCTTGCTTACTTTCAAATAACATGTAGTTCTTTTTTCCTTCCCTCCCTAGTGCTTTATAGGTTTGTCAAGTATAGTCCTCCAAGACTTAGCTCTTGTTATGAGTTGTATTGTTTTCTAAATTCTGTAATTTTAGTACTGGGTACATCGCTTTGAATTACGATTAAACGATTAATCAAAAAATTTTATTAAACTTGAAACTTAAACTTAAACAGTCTCTCGGAAGAAGTGGTGGAGACAGAGACTGTGTCTGAATTCAAGAAAGCCTGAGATAGGCACATGGGATAAAAACATAAGCACATAAGAGTTGCTGCTGCTGGGTCAGAGGTCAGACCAGTGGTCCATCATGCCCAGCAGTCCGCTCACGCAGCGGCCCTTTTGGTCAAAGACCAGCGCCCTAACTGAGACTAACCCTACCAGCGTACGTCCTTGTTCAGTAGGAACTTGTCTAAATTTGTCTTGAATCCCTTACGTTTGTACAAAATCTATCCCCTTTCAATTTTAGAGCGTGCCCTCTCGTTCTCCCTACTTTGGAGAGGGTGAACAACCTGTCCTTATCTACTAAGTCTATTCCCTTCAGTACCTTGAATGTTTCGATCATGTCATAAGAATATAAGAAGTGTCTCTGCTGGGTCAGACCACAGGACCATCGTGCCCAGCAGTCTGTTCGCGCGGCGGCCCAACAGGTCCAGGACCTGTGTAGTAGTCATCTATCTATACCCCTCTATCCCCTTTTTCTTCAGAAAATTGTCCAATCCCTTCTTGAACCCTAATACACTCTCAATCTCCTCTGTTCAAGGGAGAAGAGGCCCAGTTTCTCTAATCTTTCGCAGTACGGCAGCTCCTCCAACCCCTTAACCATCTTAGTCGCTCTTCTCTGGACCCTCTCGAGTAGTACCGTGTCTTTCTTCATGTACGGCGACCAGTGTTGTACGCAGTACTCCAGGTGAGGGCACACCATGGCCCAGTACAGCGGCATGATAACCCAGTGGTTTGAAAAACAGGAACACCAACTTCCTGGTTGACATGGAAATCTGAAACAACCTTTGGCAGGAAAGAAGGAACAATTATGGAGGATTATTCTGTCTCTGTGATCCTGAGAAAAAGCTCTCTACAAGAGAGAGCTTGTAGTTCTGAAATGCATCTTGCCGAAATGATCACCACCAGGAACACTGCCTTTACAGTAAGGTCCAAAAGAGATGCATCCATGATCAACTCAAAAGATGCTTTAAGTAAGGCCCTTCAACATAATGATGAGGTTCCACTTTTTGTCTGTTGCATGAGTGGCCTCAAGCGAATCTAGTCACATCTGGATAAGCTGTAAGCGAAACTGAACTGCTGTGCACTCCAAAGATTGAGAGACATGCCACTTGTACCTTGAGGGAAGTCACTGCCAGGCCTCTCTCTAAATCAGATTGCAGGAAGAACTGGCAATGACTTCCCTCAAGGTACAAGTGGCAGGCCTCTCATGCTTTTGGGTGCACAGTTGGAATGGGAGCTCCACCTGGTTCCTGGCAAACCACTATTGGAAAGCCTTCTAAACCTTGGCATAGGCCGCCATAGTAGAAGGCTTCTTTGCCCGCAAGAGTAGCAATGACCACATCTGAGTAGCCTTTTTGAATCAGGGCCTTGTGCTCAAGAGTCATGTTGTAAGACCAAAGCACTGGGTGTTCAACATAGGAACATAGGTCTTCCCTGACTGAGAAGGCTGCGGTGAAGAGGAAGCCATACCAAGGATGGCGAGGCCAATCTGGGGTCACTAAGATCATGAGGCCTGGATGATTCGCGATCCTGCAGATGACTCAGCCAAGGAGGAAAGACATAAAGGAGATCCTGGGTCGGCCGGGCTGAACTAACACATCTAGCTCTAAGCTACCTGGCTTTTTCAACTGAAAAAGCACTTGACTTTCAAGTTTTTGGCTGAAGCCATCAAGTCCATTGCTGGTCTGCCTTTTGTGAGAGGGACCATTTCCCCAGATCTAGAACTTGACGACTAAGAAAATCTGCTTGCACATTTTTTACTCCAGCCACATGCGCTGCTGAACGAGCCTGAAGATGCACTTCTGCCCACCAGAACAGCTTCCTTGCTTCCAGATCCAATAGAGCACTTCTGGTGCCTCCCTGCCGGTTCACATATACACTGCAGTGATATTGTTGGAAATACTCATTGCTTTTTCTTTCCAGGGTGTTCTCCAGAGCCTTTAATGCCAGTCTTATGGCCCGAAGCTCTAGAGGATTTATGGACAACCTCTTTTGATAGGGGGGAGAGGGGTCCATTGGCCTTGGATGTAGTAGACTCCACAATGGGATCCCCAGCCAAAAAGGCTGGCATCAGTGATGAGAATCACCCATTGTGTGATCTGAAAGGACATGCCCTTCGATAGGGACACACCCTGAAGCCACCAGCATAAGCTGTTCTTCGCTGTCTCCATCCAGAGGAGCAGCATCTGAAGGAGTGACATTGAGGGGACCACCTAGATAGAAGAGACTCCTGCAACGACCTTCATGCGTGCCCTGGCCCAGGGGACAGTCTTCAGACAGGCTGCCATGGAATCCAAAACCTGCAGGTGATTCCAGGCAGTAGGGATAGTAAGAGCTAAGAGATCCAAGATTTGATTTTGGAATTTCTGGTTGTATGGCTTGGGAAGAAAAACATGGCCCTTTGCAGCGTTGAACTGAATGCCCAGATATTCCAGGTTCTGAGTTGGCACTAGCTGGCTCTTTTTGAAGTTGACAATCCATCTCAGTCTCCGCACCGCCTGCTCGCACTCTAGCTTGGACAGAGCCCTGATCAGGGCCAACTGTCCAAATAGGGGTGCATTTGGATCCCCATTCTGTGCAGATAAGCAGCAACTACCACCATAACGTTGGTGAAAGTGTGGGAAGCAGTTACCAGACTGAACAGAAGGACTACAAATTCGAAATGCTGATTGAAAACATGAAAACACAAATATTTCCTGTGTTTAGGGAAGATGGGAATATGAAGATAAGCTTCTGTAAGTTCCAGGGACACCAGGAATTTTCCTGGAGTCACTACCGCAATTACCGATCGGGCTGTTTTCATGTGGAATCTTCAGAAATGCATTGACTACCTTGAGATAAAATATGGGCCTCCAGTCCTCTGTGCCTTTCTTAGGCATGACAAAGTATAAGGAGTATACCTGAGCCATGTCTAAGAGTTGCTGAAGTGTGGCTCAGACCCTGGCCTCTTTTTCTGGAGAATCTAGAAATAAATCCGGAGGGAAATGATATAATTCTAATGTCCAGCATACATTCATCCGATAAGTTCAGAACCAATTCCCTTCGGGAACGACAACAACCAAACCCCAATGTGTGGAGCAGTCTGAATCTTGGTGTCATTGGGGCTTCTTGGAGGAAGGGTTCACGTGAGACCCAGAGGTCTGCTGGCATCTAGGATTGCTATTACATGATCTGTACCCTTGGAAAAATCTCTGGGCGAAGAAGACCATGCTACCATGATGGGACCGGTGGGAGGGATGAAAATTACCCTGATCGCCCCAGGGAGAAACAGAGGTCTAGGATTTAGGGTGGAGATTCGCCACAGTGACCATGTCATCAAGACCCTTGCTGAAGAGCATCTGTCCCTGCTTAAGGTTGTTTTAGAAGCAGAATCACTAGTCCATTGCCGGATCCAGAGTATCTTGCGAGTAGAAACAGTATATGCTGAGACAAACATAATTTAATGAGATACGAGTTAGCATGGGTTCAGTCTAGGGAGATGTTGCCTCACCATTTTGCTTGACTTCTTTGAAGATGTGAACAAACATGTGGATAAAAGTGAACCAGTTGATGTAGTGTATCTAGATTTTCAGAAAGCTTTTGACAAAGTTCCTCATGACAGGATCCTGAGAAAATTAAAGAAGGAAGTTGAGCTACCACGTTTTCTGCACCGTCTGTCATATGTAAGACTACCTCCCCTCTGGGAGGCAGTCATACATATGGCAGAACACGCCGGAATCAAACAATAAGGTAGAGTCTCTATGGGCCAAAATTCCGGGAACAAATGGAACGGAAACAAAGATCGGCTCCCAGGGCAGTCCAAAGAAATTGATGGAGAAATGGACGAGATGAAACACAACTGCAAAAGGAGGCAACTCAGTTATCATGGGCAACTTCAATTATCCGGGGCACCTCCGGCTGGGGTAGGGAGACCAAGTTCCTGGATGCTATAGGTCAGAGGTCCCCAAAGTTCCTCCTTGAGGGCCGAATCCAGTCGGGTTTTCAGGATTTCCCCAATGAATATGCATTGAAAGCAGTGCATGCACATAGATCTCATGCATATTCATTGGTGAAATCCTGAAAATCCAAATGGATTCGGCCCTCAAGGAGGGTCTTTGGGGACCCCTGCTATAGGTGATTGCTTCCTGGAACAATTTGTCAAAGAAAATACGAGAGGAAACGCAGTTCTGGACTTAATTCTAAATGGCACAAGGTGTAGAAGTAGAGGGGACGCTGGGAACCAGCGATCACAATATAATCCGCTTTGACCTGGAAACATCGATCCAGAACAACTAGAACAAGCATGGTCTTCTTTTAAGGACACAGTCACCGAGGCACAAAATCTATATATAGAGCGCATCAACAAGGGATCCAAGAGGAAAAAGAAGAAGGAACCGGCGTGGCTCACTGTAGAGGTGAAGGAAGAGATCAGAGAAAAGAAAACTTCATTAAGGAATGGAAAAGGTCAAAAATTGATGAAAACTGGAAAAAGCACAAACAGCATCAAAGCAGGTGCCATAAGGCGGTAAGAGGGGCCAAAAGAGACTATGAGGAAAAAATAGCCAAGAAGGTGAAAAACTTCAACCGGTTCTTTCGATATATTAAGGGGAAACGAGCTGTGAAGGAAGCGGTGGGGCAGTTGGTTGACCGAGGAATGAAGGGAGTGCTAAAGGAGGACAAAGCCATCGCTGACAAACTAAACACATTTTTTGCGTCTGTGTTTACCGACAAGCTATACGCGGGAAACGATGGCGGGAAACCGACAGGGTGGACGATCAGTCTAGAAGAGGTATGCCAGCAGATTGATAGGCTTATAAATGATAAATCTCCAGGACCATATGGCATCTATCTGAGGGTAGTCAAAGAACTGAAAGGGACTATAGCTGAACTGCTTCAACTGATAGCCAATTTGTCGATCAAATCAGGAAGGGTTCCAGAAGACTGGAAGGTGTCAAATGTTACGCCGATCTTCAAGAAAGGTTCAAGGGGTGATCCAGGAAACTACAGACCAGTGAGTCTGACCTCGGTACCGGGAAAGATGGTAGAGGCGTTGATAATGGACCACATCATTGAACACCTTGACAGACACGATCTGATGAGGACCAGCCAGCATGGCTTCAGCAGAGGAAGATCTTGCTTGATGAACTTGCTGCACTTCTTTGAGGGAGTAAACAGATGGATAGACAAGGGTGACCTGGTCGACATTGTATATCTGGATTTTCAGAAGGCTTTTGACAAGGTTCCGCATGAACGAGTACTTCAAAAAATTGCGAGCCATGGAATCGAGGGTGAAATACTCACGTGGATTAAAAATTGGCTAGAGGATAGGAAACAGAGAGTGGGAGTAAATGGGCAATATTAGGACTGGAAAAGCGTCACCAGTGGAGTGCTGCAGGGTTCTGTGCTTGGACCCATGCTCTTCAACATATTTATAAATGATCTGGAAATCGGTACGAAGAGTGAGGTGATTAAATTTGCAGATGATACAGTTATTCAGAGTAGTGAAGACGCAGGAGGATTGCGAACATCTGCAATGTGACAAAAAACACGCTCAAGAAATGGGCCGCGACATGGCAGATGAGGTTCTACGTGGATAAGTATAAGGTGATGCATGTCGGTAATAAAAATCTTATACACGAATACAGGATGTCTAGAGCAGTACTTGGAGAGACACCCCAGGAAAGAGACTTGGGAGTACTAGTTGACAAGTCGATATAGATTTAAATACTTGGACATACGAGACAGTGCAGCAGTTTAGATATAGGGACTATACAGCAAATTAAGAACCATAGTTTAAATATAAGTAGTTTAGTTTAGATACAAGTTATTTGAGTATAGGCTGAGAGTGGACTATACAGAAATTTAGGCAGAAGATTAGAATGGAGAAAGAAAGGTAGAGGTGGGGTTTAAGGGGGTTGGGTGTAGACTGAGGGTGGCCTTTAGTTGAAGAGGAGGGTCTTTACCATTTTCCGGAATGTCATTAGTGAGTTCTGTAGTCTTGAGTTGAGGGGAGAGTTGGTTCCAGAGTTGGGGAATGAAGTGGCTGTAGGAGCGTTTGTGGGCGGTTTCTGAGAGGAGGGACCTTCCGGGGGAATGCATAGGCGTATCTCCGTTTCTGAGTGAAGGGTGCGGGTGGAGATGTAGATGGGTAGCTTGGATTTTATGTAGGAAGGGGTGGTGGCATAAATTATTTTGTGTGCTATTGCCAGGGCCTTGAATGCACAGCGTTGGTTAATTGGGAGCCAGAGTTCAGCGCGGAGTGCTGGGGAGATGGGATCATGGTAGTTGAGGCAGTGTAGGAGGCGGATAGCTGCATTTTGGACCCGTTGGAGGCGCTTGAGATCTTTTTTGGTTATTCCATTAAATAGGGAGTTGCAGTAATCCATTCTGGAGAGGACATATGCGTAGAGGAGTTGGGCTAGGTCAGGTGTGGAGATGTAGGGTTTGATCCTTCTCAGTTGGCGGAGGTACTAGAAGGAGGTAGAGACTACTTGGGATATGTGGGTGGATAGGGATAGGTGTCCGTTTAAGGTTACTCCTAGGCTGCGTATTTGATCTGTTGCCGTTAGTAGAGTGGTGTTCCATGATAGTATTGGGCGTGTGTATTTGGTGTTTTTTTTTCCTGATCCATAAGAGTTCGGTTGTAGTTTGTTGTTTGTCATCCAGGTTTTCATGTCAGAGAGGCAGTGTTGGAGGTTAGCAATTTGGAACGATCGGTTTTCGCCTAGCGGTAGGAGCAGCTGGATGTCATCGGCATAGGAGTGGATTTTAATGTTGTACTTCTGCGCTATATCAATGACAGGTCTGATGTAGAGGTTGAATAGGAGGGGGCTAGAAGGGCGCCTTGGGGAACGCCATATTTGATAGGCTTGGGGTTAGATTTGTGCATCTCTAGTAGGACAGTTTGGGTCCTTTGGTGGAGGAAGGTGAACCATTGGAGGGCAGAGTCCTTGATTCCAAGGTCATAGAGTCTGGATATGAGGAGGTGGTGGTCGACCTTGTCAAAGGCAGCACTGAGGTCAAGTAGGATTAGTAGGGCATCGCTGCCTTTGTCGCGTATTGACCAGCTGTCATCGATGATATCTAGGAGTACTGACTCTGTGCTGTGGCCTGTTCGGAAGCTGGATTGAGCAGGGGACAGGGCCGCTTGTTCTTCTATGAAAGGGTGTAGTCGGCGGAGCACAATTCTTTCTAGGAGTTTGGAGACCGGGCGATAGTTGCCAGGTTCGTTAGGATCAAGAGTAGGTTTGATAATAGCTGATTTCCAGCTGAGGGGAACTGTCCCTGTGGAGAGGGAGGTGTTAATGATGGGGAGGATGGATTCTGCCATGGCGTCTTCTGTGGACAGCAGGAGGCTGGATGAGCAGGGATCGAGGATGGTGTTGGAGGATTTGAGTTCTCTCAGGGTTTCGAGAACCTCGGCATGGGTGGCCATATCAAATTGGGGGGAGAGTGGTAGAGGATGGGATATTTGGGATAGGCTAGGGGTGTGCAGGAGTGGGGTTGGTGTTGGTGTCAAGATTGTTGCGAATGGTTTGTACTTTGGACTGGAAGAAGTTCGAGAGAGTCTCACTATCAAGTTCTGTTTGGTTGTTGTGGCTTTTTCCTTGGGCACTGGTGAAGAGTTGGTTTGTGAGGGTGAATAGTTGTTTGGATCTAGCAGTGGCTAATTGTAGGAGGCGAGAGTAATAGGCTTTGTAAGTGATGGATGTGCTTTTCCAGTGGGCTTTGGTTTCTGAATTTGGGTGTTTGATCCAATTCCTTTCTGCTTTCCTCAGAGATCGTTTTATGGATCGGAGGTCACTGGTGTACCAGGGAGCAGGTGTTTATTGGTGGTTATTCGAGTTGTTTTTGTCTGGGCAAGGCTGTTATAGAGGGATTGGATGTTGGAGTGCCACATAGAGGCTGCTAGGTCGATGGAATGGGGATGTTGGGTGCAGTTTAATTTAGGGTGCGAATGCCTGCAGCCATGGCTGGAGGGTTGACTGAGTTAGGGAGTTGGTGTAGGGTGGGAGGGTTAGGGTCTTTACACGGGGCTAGGGTAGTTTCGAGTGGGAGTTGGAATTCAATGAGGTGGTGGTCTGACCATGGGACAGGTGTGGTGGTGTAGATTGTTTGTTGGTGCTCCGTAGTTGGGCCTCTGAGGGTGAAGATTAAGTCTAAGATGTTGCCTGCTGAGTGTGTAGGGGTGGTTATAGCTTGATGAAATCCCAGGTCGGTGACGGAGGAGAGGAAGCTGTCTCGTTGTCCTGAGGTGTTGGGGTAGTCTGGGAAATTGAAATCTCCCAGGATGGTCACATGTTTGTGGGAGATGGACAGTTCGGTGATGAATTTGAAGAGGGTATCTAGGGTATCTGTTGGGGAGTTGGGGGCTCTGTAGAGGAGTGCTAGGGATGTCAGGAGGCAGAGTTCATCTCCCACACCGTCCCAATTCAGATCCCTGCAGTGAGGAGGTGTGCTGACGCGTCGGGCAGCTCCTGTTGGTAATGGAGCTGTTCTGAAGCAGGAGATTCAAGTTTAGAGCCCTGCTAGGGATGTCAGGAGGCAGAGTTGGTCTCAGAGCACTGCTCTTTGACCTGGGGGCCATCGCGGGAGCAAACTGCTGGGCACGATGGACCACTGGTTTGACCCAGCAGCAGCAAGTTCTTATGTTCTTATGAGATAGGTGGCAAAGTACAGTTGTAGATTAGGAATTGGTTATGAGATAGAAAACAAAGGGTAGATTTAAATAGTCATTTTTCTCAATGGAGGAAAGTAATCAGTAGAGTGCTACAGGGATCTGTATTGGGACCACTGCTATTATTTATAAATGATCTGGAAATTGGAACAGGTGAGGTGATTAAATTTGCAGATGAAAAATTGTGTGTGAAAAATTGCAGGCAGACCTTAGGAAATTGGAAGACTGGGTGTTCAAGTACCAGATGAAATTTAATGTGGACAAATTCAAAGTAATGCATACATTGGGAAGAATTACCCATATCACAGTTATCAGATGCTTGGAGGTTACTGCACCTTGGAGGTTAGTGCACAAGAAAAAGATCTGGAAGTCACCGTTAACAATATGATAAAACCTTCCGCCCAATGTGCAGCAGCAGCCAAAAAAAGATGCCAGGAATTATAAAAAAAAAAAAAAAAAAGGATGATTAACAAGACTAAGAATGTTATAATGCCTCAGTATTGCTCCATGGTGCGTTCAACTCAGGTCTCCTTATGTCAAGGAACAGATAGCAATCAATCTTCTCTATATATTTCAAAAGCTCACAGATGTCAATTTCCCAGGACCTCAGTGAAACCACTCAGGGCTCAATTATTCTTATAGCCCTAGAGCTTTAAGTATTTGATCATCACTGGTTCAATATTATTTATATTTTCTTATTTTAACTTGGTTTAAGGTTTCTTCTACCATTCCCAACATATTTATACCATTTTATCAAGCATATAAATAGCAACCACGTATCTTTTAAAACTTGAATCACACAGTCAAGGGTTTTTAAATCTGTTTGGCAAGTCGTTGTCTCAAGGATACCACATAAACTCATAGCAAAAGCACCTTTCTTGCCAGCTCCACCCTGGACCAGCTCCTTCCCTCTTGGTCTGGGGAGGAGCTGGCAAGAAAGGTGCTTGTGCTAAGGGTTTATGGAGTGTCCTTGAGACAGTGACTTACGAAACATGTAGAATTTTAAAAAACTCTGACCGAGCGATTCAAATTTTAAAAGATAAGTGCTTGTTATTTATAAAAACATAGAAACATGATGTTAGATAAAGGCTAAATGGCCCATTCAGTCTGCCTATCTGCAGTAACTATTATCTCTCTCTCTAAGAGATCCCACGTGCCTATCCCAGGATTTCTTGAATTCAGACACAGTTTCTGTCTCCACCACCTCTTCCAGGAGACAGAGCATCTAGCATCCTTTCTGCAAAAAAAGTATTTTCTTAGATTACTCCTGAGCCTATCACCTCTTAACTTCATCCTATGCCCTCTCATTCCAAAGCTTCCTTTCAAATGAGACTCGACTCATGCGCATTTACTTCACATAGGTATTTAAACATCTCTATCATATCTCTTCTCTCCCGCATTTCTTTCAAAGTATACAGATTGAGATCTTTACGACTGTCCCCATAAGCATTATGACGAAGACCATGCACCATAGTCTTCCTCTGGACCGACTCCATTCTTTTCATATTTTTTTGAAGGTGCGACCTCCAGAATTGTACACAATATTCTAAATGAGGTCTCACCAAAGTCTTATACAGGGGCATCAATACCTCCTTTTCGTTACTGGCCATACCTCTCCATATGCACCCTAGCACCTTTTCAACCTGTATGGCCACCTTAATCACACCCAAGTCCTGCTCTTCTGTCGTGCACATAAGTTCCTCACCCCCTAAACTGTACAGTTCCCTCAGGTTTTTGCAGCCCAGATGCATGACCTTGCATTAAATTTTAGCTGCCAAATTTCAGACCCTTCTTCAAGCTTCTCCAGGTTTTTCTTCATGTTATTCATCCCATCCAGGGTGTCTACTCTATTGCAGATTTTGGTATTATCTGCAAAGAGGCAAATCTTATCCGAGAGCCCTTTAGCAATATCGTTTTTAAAAGTGCTTGATAAAATGGTATAAATATGTTGGGAATGGTAGAAGAAACCTTAAACCAAGTTAAAATAAGAAAATATAAATAATGATGATCAGATACTTAAAGCTCTAGGGCTAAGAGAGTAATCAGCCCTGAGTACTAACGCTAAGGTTCTGGGAAATTGACATCTGTGAGATTCTGAAATATGTAGAGAAGACTGATTGCAATAAGTTCAAGAGCTCTGAATTATTATATCTACCCTTATGGTGAAGAGAGAACAACAACCAAGATGTTAAGGGGATGGAACTAAAAAAGTTAAGGCTCTTCAGCTTGGAAAAGAAACAATTGAGGGGAGATATGATTGAAGTCTACAAAATCTTGAGTGAAGTAGAATGGGTCGATTTCACTCCGTCAAAAATTACACAGACATGGGGACAATCGAAGTTACAGGGAAATACTTTTAAAACTAATAGGAAGAAATATTTTTTCACTCAGCAAATAGTTAAGCTCTGAAACACATTGCCAGAGGTTGTGGCAAGAGAACATATTATTTTTAGGAAGGACAGAGATGGTTAAAAAGGTGGAAGAGTAGCTCTATGTAAAGATCAATATCCAAGTGACCGAAATGCAAGGGACCTGGGGAGAGGAAGAAGTGATATGGATCGCTCTGAAAAGAGAGGATGGAACTTCTATCTATGTGGGTGTAGTCTACAGATCTCTGACTCAATCGCAGCAAATTGATAAGGATCTGATTGTGGATATCCAAAAGTTTGAAAGGATTTTTCTATTCTCATTTAGATTAAATCTTTTTTTTTTTTTAAACCCAGTTACTTTTAGACCAAGTTTCACCAAAATCTTTTAATACCCTTCCTGATGTTGTTCTTCCCTAAATGTTTTTCTTTTTGGTTTTTGTTTATTTTTAAACAAATGTAGTTTATCCTTGTATTCCTTATGTATCCTTAAATAACTATTGATAAGATTGTATGTTTATTGTTTTAAATGGTTTTTATTTGTCCCCCCAAATTATTATTGTTATACGCATTGAAAATATTTGATATTGCGTTCAAATCAAAACTTTAATAAACTTGAAACTTGCTGCTATTGGGAGATTTCAACCTGCCGGATGCGGAAAGAAGTAGGGAGATTGTGGATGCCTTTCAAGAGGCAGACAAATGGTGACGGAACCAATGAGGGAAAAATCGATATTGAACCTGGTCTTCACAAATAGAGAGAGTATATCTAATGTTCAAGTGGGTACTCACCTGGGAAGTAGTGATCATCAAACAGTTCGGTTTGATATAAAGGCTAAAGTGGAGAGCGGCCGCACAAAACTTAAAGTCCTAGATTTCAAACGTACGGACTTTAATGAAAGGGAGGGTACCTGAAGAAAGAGCGGTTAGGATGGGAGGACATAAGAGAAGTGGAAAGACAGTGGTCTAAGCTGAAGGAGTGATAAAAATGGCTACGGACCTCTAGATGAAGAAAATAAATAAAAACAAGAGAAAAAGGAAGCCCATATGGTTCTCCAAACTAGTAGCGGAGAAAATAAAGGCGAAAGAATTGGCGTTCGTGATATATTAAAAAACCCAAGAAGAGGAGTGCAGAAAGGACTATAGGGTGAAACTGAAAGAAGCCAAGAAAGATACGTCTGGCGAAAGCACAGGCGGAAGAACAAATGGCTAAAAATGTAAAAAACGGAGACAAAATTTTTTTCTGATATATTAGTGAAAGGAGGAAGATGAAAAATGGAATTGCTAAACTAAAAGATGCTGGAAACCCATATGTGAAGAGTAATGAGAAAAAAGCAAATGTGCTAAACAAATACTTCTGTGTTCACAGAAGAAAATCTTGGAGAAGGACAGAGATTGTCTGGCAAAGTTACACGAGAAAATGGAGTAGATTCTGCGCCATTCACGGAGGAAAGTGTTTATGAGCAACTTGAAAAACTGAAGGTGGATAAAGCGATGGGACCAGACAGGAGCCTTCCCAGGATACTGTGGGAGCTCAGAGAGGTTCTGGCGGGACCTATTAAAGACTTGTTCAACAAATCTCTGAAGACGGGAGTGGTTACCGGGGATTGGAGGAGAGTGGATGTGGTCCCTATTCACAAAAGTAGTCACAGGGATGAAGCGGGAACTACAGGCCGGTGAGCCTCACTTCGGTTGTTGGAAAAATAATGGAAGTGTTGCTGAAGAAAGGATAGTGTACTTCCTTGAATCTAATGGATCTGAGGCAACATGGCTTTACAAAAGGTAAATCGTGCCAAAGCAACCTGATTGAATTTTTTGATTGGATGACCAGAGAGCTGGATCGAGGACATATCCTAGATGTAATTTACTTAGATTTCAGCAAAGCCTTTGATATGGTTCCTCATAGGAGGCTCTTGAACAAACTTGAAGGGCTGAAGTTAGGACCCAAAGTGGTGAACTGGGTCAGAAACTGTTTGTCGGACAGACGCCAGAGAGTGGTGGTTAATGGAAGTCGCTCGGAGGAAGGAAAGGTGAGTAGTGGAGTTCCTCAGGGTTCGGTGCTGGGGCCAATCCTGCTCAATATGTTTGTGAGTGACATTGCTGAAGGGTTAGAAGGAAAAGTGTGCCTTTTTGCAGATGATACCAAGATTTGTAACAGAGTAGACACCGAAGAGTGAGTGGAAAATATGATAAAGGATCTGCAAAAGTTAGATGAATGGTCTAATGGCCTGGCAACTAAAATTCAATGCAAAGAAATGCAGAGTAATGCATTTGGGGGATTAATAATCGGAAGGAACTGTATATGCTGAGAGGTGAGAAGCTGATATGCACGCATGGGGAGAGGGACCTTGGGGTGATAGTGTCTGAAGATCTAAAGGCGAAAAAACAGTGTGACAAGGTGGTGGCTGCTGCCAGAAGGATGCTGGGCTGTATAAACAGGGGAATAGCCAGTAGAAGGAAGAAGGTGTTGATGCCCCTGTTTAGGTCGTTGGTAAGGCCCCACTTGGAGTATTGTGTTCAGTTTTGGAGACCGTATCTGGCAAAGGACGTAAGAAGACTTGAAGCGGTCCAGAGGAGGGTGACGAAAATTAGAGGAGGCTTGCGCCAGAAGACGTATGAGGAGAGACTGGAAGCCCTGAATATGTATACCCTAGAGCACAGTTTTTCAACTGCCGGTCCACAGAAAATTATTGCCGGTCTGCGCAGGGCCGACGAGATGGACACTGTTAAATTTCCTGCCCCGGTGGTGTTTGCTGAAATCTTCTATTCTTCCCAGCCTCGGGTGATCAAGACAGGCTGCCGACGTCGGGCATTCCCTCTGTGAGTCTCGCCTATGCGGAAACAGGAAGTTGGAACAAAATAGGCGGGGCTCAGAGAGGGAAGGTCCTGACATCGGCACCCTGTCTTGATCGCTGCCCCTGCCGAGTCGCCAAAGAGGGCCCCGGGGAAGATGCAGGTAGAAGGGAGATGGTCAGCGTGCGCAGGGGGGTCAGGTGTGGATTGGGGCCATCAGCAGCGTCTGTGCTGAGAGTCTGCCCACGTGCAGGATGCGGCGGGTAGGGGCCTCTGGCTCATCTTAGGTGGCAGGGCCTGCGGTGCAAAGCTGTTTTTGCCGGCTTGGGGGGGGTCGCGAATGTGAAGGGCACAGCAGGAGTAAGATCATGGGGAGCCTTCAACAGTGACTGTCTCCTCTCCTAGCAGCTCTGTACTTACCAGAGCAGTGATTCACTTTGGCAACTTCCCCTTTCCTCAGAGGCGGCAACGGACTCAAGGCTGCCTAAGGATATCACTGCTGCAGGCAAGTACTGAGAGCTGCTGGAAGGAGAGGAAGCCACTGTTGGAGGCTGGGAAGCTGCTGGATAAAGGGAGAGCTGCTACTGCACCTGGAGGGAGGTAGAAGGTGAGGCTGCTGGGAGGGGAAGAGGGAAAGGGATGGGAAGAGAGCTACTGTTGGATAGGGGGAGAAGGAAAAAAGGAAGGAAACAGCTGGCAGGGAGATTACAGGAGGGGAAAGGGGGATCAGGGTGGCATGGCGAGATCAGAAGAGAGAAAGGAGAGAGAGAGGAATGAGAAAGGAGAGAGAGACTGATGCTGGAAAGGGGGTCAGCAGATAAATGAGAGAGGGATAAAGATGCTAGATCTGGTGTAGGAGAGATAAAAATGAAGAAAGCAGTGAAGCTGGAATGAATGAGAGAGGAGACACAGGATAGATGGAAAGGGGAGAGGGGCATAGAAAGAAGTCAGATACATATGGAAGGGGGAGAGGCCAGACAGTGGATGGAACGGGCAGACGCTGGAAGGAAGAGTGGAAAGAAGATGAAAGCAGAGACCACAAAAGGTAGAAAAAAATCATTTTATTTCTATTTTGTCATTACAATATATCAGATTTGAAATATATATCCTGCTAGAGACATACCTGGGGACTGCAAAGCCTAACACTATTCCTATCATGTGTGACTGCAATATTCTGTTAGCATGATATTTCTATGTAGCATTCTGTAATAATTTGGCTTGTTCAGTTTTCTTGATAGTAGAGGGGATATATGTGAAGGGGAGGGGAGACAGGGGTTTTGTTGGTCCTTGCTCTGAATATTTATATTTATAAAATGACAATTGTACAGAATATTGTTTCTTTTTATACTTTAATAAAATACGTTCAATATAAAATCATAACTGAGGCATAACTGAGGCATAACAGATGGGATCAGATGGTTTGTGGGGACCGAGCTTGCGGAGATGGGGCGAAAATGTCTTTTTCTAAATTTCAGTCTTAGTAGTTTGCTGGTCCACAAAATAATTATTTTATTTCTGCCGGTCCACGGGTGTAAAAAGGTTGAAGAACACTATTCTAGGGTATACATATTCAGGGCTTCCAGTCTCTCCTCATACGTCTTCTGGCGCAAGCCTCCTATCATTTTCGTCGCCCTCCTCTAGACCGCCTCAAGTCTTCTTACGTCTTTCGCCAGATATGGTCTCCAAAACTAAACACAATACTCCAAGTGGGGCCTCACCAATGACCTGTACAGGGGCATCAACACCTTCTTCCTTCTACTGACTACGCCTCTCTTTATACAGCCCAGCATCCTTCTGGCAGCAGCCACTGCCTTGTCACACTGTTTTTTCGCCTTTAGATCTTCGGACACTATCACCCCAAGGTCCCTCTCCCCGTCCGTGCATATCAGCTTCTCTCCTCCCAGCATATACGGTTCCTTCCTATTATTAATCCCCAAATGCATTACTCTGCATTTCTTTGCATTGAATTTTAGTTGCCAGGCATTAGACCATTCCTCTAACTTTTGCAGATCCTTTTTCATATTTTCCACTCCCTTTCACATTTTTTAACCTATCCTTTTGTTCTTATCCTGTTTGTTTTTACCTCAAGATATTGTAACTCTTTCCTCCCCTTGATTGTCCTTTTGTGTCTAGTACTGTCAGTTGTACTGCATATATTTCCCTTGTTTTGTTTTTATTTTATTGATTTTAATTACTGCCCATTGTTTTTTTATTTATTATAAACTGCTTTGATTTGACTCTTTTCTTAAAAAAATGATGGCATATCAAATAAAATAACTGTAACTGTTCTTTCCCAGGCAGAGATCGCCTAAATAAGTAGTCTCAGGGCACCAAATCCCCCCCAAAGTCAAACTTTTGTTGAAAAATAAGAAAAATAAAGCAGTGCAAATCAGAAACACCTCTGCATGGTTAATTTGCAGAAGGGAAAAAACTGAAGGGGGCACTATACTCCTGGCAATTTGGGAGGTGCTAATAAAAGCTGTTTTTGTCACTTCTGCAAGACCCGGTTTGAGGGTTGGAATTGAGCACCTATCATACGGTATCCAGAGTGGATGTATAAGAAAGAGGGTTAACAGGAACAATTATAAGCCTGGTGGTACCCAATAGGGTTGGAGAGAGAATTGCTCTTAGTAAGTGAATAAATTTTAAACAGCAGTGGGAAGTGAAGGAATGGACTGAGGACCAAGTGGCTGCTATGCAGATGTCCTCAATAGATGCAGAATGGAAATGGGCTACTGAAGTCACCTTAGCCTGTACATTAAGAGCTATAACACGGCCTTCAAGTGACAGCCCAGACAGAATATAAGCATAGGAGATACAATCTGCTAGCTGGTTCTCTTAGTTACTAGAATTTCAAGTCTGCTAGGGTTGAAGGCCAGAGGGTTGAAAGCCAAACAGTTGAGAAGAAGTTCTTTGAGGTTTAATCCAAACCAAGTTGTACGCTAGATCATGTCTGCAGTTCAAAGTGTGGACAGCTGCTTCACCTGGATGAGAATGAGGTTTTGGGAAGGTGACAAGTAGAACTATGGACTGATATGAAATTTTGAGATGACCTTTGGAAAGTGTTTCGGGTGAGTGTGCAGGATTACTGTGTCATGGGTTTTTGCCAGGTACCTGTGACTTGGATTGGCCTCCGTGAAGACGGGATATTGGGCTAGATGGACCATTGTTCTGACCCAATAAGGCTATTCTTATGTTCTTATCCACATTTCTTTAAGTATCATATAAGTCAGTAACATAGATACGATTATAGGATAAGTAGTTAATACAGTATTATATGTAGTTTGTATCTATACCAAACCTTGGACGATCCATTCTTAATTATGGCTGTGCCTGAAGTGCACTAAGAGGCATATCACCAAATAGATACTGCTACTGACATCGAATCAAAGGGGCAAAGCAGTATCCAGTGTTACCAGGTGCATACCTTTTCAGGTCTCGGATACCTCCCAGGTGGACTGGAGCTGCCCTGGATGTTCATGCAGCCTCCTCGTGCTTTCTTTAGTGATGCTATACTGATGTCAATGGAAGAAAGCAGAGCATTCTCTCACGTCACCCTGTGCATCCCTCTTCAGTCCTTGGGCAGCTTTCCGAGTGGACTAGAGCTGCCCTAGATATTCACACGGCCTCCTTGCACTTTCTCCAGTGCCCTATGTCGGCAAAAGTAAGGTGAAGCAATTTATCACATCATCTAGTGCGTCCCTCTCTGGGCTTTCGGCAGCTCCCAGGTGGACCCCATCTATTTAATTTGTTTCTTAGCCCATCAACAACTCTTATTAGCCGGCTATTCACTGCTGCTTCCAGTTTTTACCAAGTTGTTATCCATCAGGTTCTCTTGTATTGACACATTCTAGGACCCGTGAGGAAGGAGTGTTTCTTTGAAACACGGGCCATGTTAGGTCCAGTCTCATCAGTCCTTTTGGATACAAACTGTTTTATGATTTTATTTCTATTTTTATGATTGTTTATTAAAGACTTGGTGTCCTGTACACCATCATTGCAGTTTGTTATTTTTCTACTTTTGCTTTCACCAGACATATATTTCTCTTGGCTTCTTTTAGTTTCATCTAATATTCCTTTGAGTAACATGAAAACTTGGATATGTAATAATTTAATACTCGAGCAAGAATGTAGCTTGTTGGATTTCTGGATGTTCTCCTACCTAGACCATCTCTTATTCCCATCTTGTTTAGTATATGTGAGTAGTTTATTCCTTTCACTATCTTTTTAACTTTCTGTGCAGCTCTCCTATTTATTAAAGTGAAGTAGTTTTTATTCTCTGACAACTACAGTCTTTTTATAATTTTTTGAGGATTCTACCCTCCAGGCTTTGTGTTAAACATAGAAACATAGAGTATGACGGCAGATAAGGGCCGGCAGCCTAACAAGTCTGCCCACTCAAGACTAGCCCTCCCTCCCTGGGATATCCATTTTTTTTTAAGCATAACTCTGTGGTACCCCTATCTGTTTGTCCCATTGATTCTTGAAGTCGATCACGCTACTGGCTTCGACCACCTAACGTGGAAGACCATTCCATAGATCAATCACCCGCTCGGTGAAGAAGTATTTCCTGGTGTCTCCATTAAATCTTCCCCCCATGAGTTTCAGCGGATGCTTTATGCTTTATTTATGTCACCTTTGGCTTACAGTAATATCATTTATACTAAAATCACTCAGTACAATCTAAAAATGCTTCTGACAGTTCAAAATACAATAGTCTGCCTTATTTGTTGGGCTCATAAAAATGACCATGTATCTCCATTTCTATTTCAATTGAATGGCTTCCAATTCAATGGCATATTTTTTTTTTTTTAATTTTAATAATAAAAGATTAGATTTCTTACTTCTGCTAATCTTCCTTCTTGTAGATATCCTCTGGAGCATGAACTATCGGGTAATGCATCCATTCCAGCCTTGGCTGCAGAACTTAAAAATAACACCAACCCCCTCTGCGATGTCACCTGTGCAACCACTCCCCTTTAAGTTCAGTAGGTAGCAAAGCTAGGAGTATCTAATACAAACAGGAAACACAAGAAAAAGAGAAGGGGTGCGGCGACTCCGACGCAAATCAATGCTGCTATGATAACCAAATACATAATCAAGTTAGGCTAAGTTAGGATAATAAGAAATTGAAACATTTCACAGCTGCAAACCTGAGGAACAGGTCACTAAAGAAGAACCAGCCTAAAGAGCAGAAGAGGCACCATCCCAGGACCCCTAAAACCCCATAAGCTTAAATAAAAGGACAAGCGGGGAAATGTTAGCGAGGCTGGTCAAAGAGAGAAAGCCAACTTACAACATACAGGCAGGCAACCTGCAAATTGGGCAAAGCAGATGGGCAGGAGTTCAGGCTCCAGAGGATATCTACAAGAAGGAAGATTAGCAGAGGTAAGAAACCTAATCTTTCATTCTTGTACAATCCCTCTGGAGTCTGAACTATCGGGATGTATTAAAGCAGTCCCAAATCTCAGGGGGGGGGGGGTCTAATGAGCCTGCCAATGGGCCAAAGGCCGCAATACCCATCACTGCCACATCAAGCTGGTAAAACCCGGAAAAAAAATATGAAGGGAAACCCACGTGGCCGCCCGACAAATCTCCTCAGGCAAGACCACATGAGAATCAGCCCACGAGGAAGCCCTTCCTCCGGGAGCACTCACACCAAGGGGAGGCTGCTTCCCAGCCACCACATGGGCTGCGGAAATACCTGCATGCAATCAATGTGAGAAAGGTAGCCTTGGAAGCAGGCAGACTCCGGCGTGGTCCAACACACGGAAGTCATTAGTAGCCTCAAGGCATCACAAAAGGAGATGCCGCACCTCCAGAGACCACAAAACACAGGTCTTAGACTTGGAACCCGACAGGACAAAAGCGGGTAGCCGAACTATCTGGGAGACGTAGACTGTTGACCCCCACGTACAGAAGAAAAGAAGACACGGTCCTCAAAACAACCACAGACTCCGTAATGCGGAGAAAAGGATCCCTGCATGACATAGCCTGAAGCTCTGACAGACCCTGAGCAGAAGCGACCATAACAAGGAAATCAGTTTTAAAGGCAACATCTCTCAGAAAAATCCCAGCCAGTGGTTCAGAGATCAGACAAACCAGTGGGTGGAGAACCAAACTCAGATCCCTTGGAGAACCTGGCAGTCGCAAGGGAGGCCGCAGCCTCCCCGCCCCACCCCCCTCCCCAATAAGAGGCCTACAACATCATGGGGAGACACCAGAGAACCCCTGAGAGAAGAGGGACCCGAACACGACAGTCCCGCAATGGAGACCTGGAAGAAGAAACCGCCAGACCCTTCCTGAGGCCAGCTTACAGGAAGGCCAGAATAGGTGCCACCGATGGGGCCAAAGGATTCATGTGAACTGCTGTACTCCAGGCCGAAAAGCACCTCTAGGCCTTCACGGAGGCTGGCCCCATCAAATTCCTGTTGCCATGAAGAAACGTGGCAATGACAGCAGAAGAGAAGCCCCTAGCCCTCAAGGCCGCGTGTACAACCCCAGGTCGCAAGACCAAGCTGTCCGGAACTGGAAGGGCTATCGGGCCCTGCGTGAGCAATCTCCGATGGCAAGGAAGACACAGACCCTTCAACTGCACCAGGTCTGCGTACCAAGGACATCTGGGCAAGTTCAGGGCCACTAGGAACACCGGACCTGTGTGAGATGCCACCCGGCCCAGAACGTGCCCTATCATAGGCCATGGGGAAAAGCCATACAGAAGTTCCCCATCAGTCCATGGTTGAACCAGCGCGCCAAACCTGCTCTGCCGACCTCGGCTGAAGAACCGGTCCGCCTTCTGGTTCCCCCGAGGACACTATCAGATCGAAGACGGGGTGACCCCTCCGAAGAAACATGGCTTTGAATGTGAGCACGGACAGGGATCATTCACCCGGGTCCAAAATCTGACAACTAATCTAAACTTTAAGTTTATATACCGCATGCTCTCCATAATTATAGAGCTTGGTATGGTTTACAAGATCTTAATGTCTACTGGCACATCATCCACCCCTGCCACAGGAGTGGAGGACAAGGCCAGCAGACGTTTGTCCGCCTAGGCAACGAGCATCCGAGCCTCTAGGCTCAGCAGGGGACTCCTCATGCCCCTCTGACAAGAAGACATAGGTAACCACCGGCGCAATGTCTGAGAATACGCAGAGAATCCCGTAAAATCACAGCAGGCCATACAGACCATATACATCTCCTGCCGATTGAAAAATCATCTGCTCTCCAATGCAGTCCATCAACAGTGGACTGGCACAGACTGGCAAACTGCTCCCCAACCGGAGAGACTTGCGTCTATCGCCAGAGGCACCCAGTCCAAGACGCGCAGAGGGAGCCCTCTGTACAGAGAAACCAGGATCAACCACAACACCTCACAGCTGCGAGTCATTACCAAACATGGCAACTTCACCCCAGCACATCCCGCTGAGGATTCCACCGGGACAGAAGGGACAACTGAAGAGAATGGATGTGAGCCCTTGTCCACACCTATAGTCGCCACCAATAGATTCAATACCTGCAGATACTGCCAGGCTGTCAGGGCTGGAGCTACTAACACGTCCCAACTGCACTCCGAAGCTTGATTATCCCGGAGTTCGACAGAAACACTTTGTTCCTGCCAACATGGAACCAGACACCCACTTACTCCAATTCATGTGGCAGCTCAAAGTGACACATCGTGAGATGGATCACCCAGCCGAGACTATCCTGCATTCACCACTTGGCAAACCGCCAAGGGCCTTCCACCAAAGAGGGAGCTCTGATCAGCCAGCCATTGAGGCACTGATGGACTTGCACTCCCAGCGAGCGCAGATGGACAGCCACCACCACCATGACTGTGGTGAATGATCTGGGCGCCGACACCAACCCAATGGGCAGTGCCGTGACCTGGAAGTGCCTCCCAAGAACATGCAACCTCAGGAACCTCCGATGATGCATAAAAAACAAAACACAAAAATCGAGATGTGGAGGTACACTTTCGAGAAATCCAAGGAAGCCAAAAACTCCCTGGGCGCCACTGCTGCCACCACTGAATGCACCACTGAATGTTTCCAGCCAGAAACATGGAACTCATAGGACAGCGTTCACTGCCTTCAGGTCCATAATTGGTCAGCAATCTTCAGAGTACTTTCTTTGGCATGATGAAGGAAAGGGTGTATCCCCTGGTGCCCCAGTTTCCCTTGGGACAGGCTCTATAGCTGCCTGATCCAGCAACCTGTGCACCGTGGCTCGCACCTGGTTGGCCCTGTCTGGAATTCCCACAGGAGGGGACAAGAATAATTCCAGCAGAGGCCGGAAAAACTATAGTCAGAGACCATTCCTGAGCACAACGAGGACTCACAGGGCTGAGATTACCATTTGCCATTCCAGAAGGAAGGCCGAAAGCTGCCACCCCTCCCCCCCGAGACCTGGCGGTATATTATTCTCTAGGAAGGGGCAGAAGGCCGGGAGTAGAAAAACCATGGGTGCGCTGCCCCTCCAAAGCCAGGACTGGAGGGATCTCCAAAATGTTGTCCTGCCGGCAGGGGACCGGTGAACTCCAGCAGGGATGAAAATCCGGCTGTCCCACACCCATGGTCGAACGAGGTCTAGAACCCGGGAACACCTCAGGCTACAGACCTGAACACTGGCAATAGGTAATCCAAACCTTGGGCAAAAAGGAGCAAACATGTAAAAGGAACTGGCTCACTGAGCCTTTAGCTGAAGTAGCACCCAACTACTGGTGAATCCAAGTCATTTGCCGAGCAGAGCCTGAAGAAGCTCCGAGCTTAGTTCAAGATGCTACAGAGTGCTTCGGTCAAAAAAGTTCAGACATTCCCAGGCCACACGGAAATGCGATCGCCAGTCCTGAACATCCTGCAGGACAATCCCGCCATCTGAGGTACGCTTAGTGACCTGAACTACAGCTGAAACCACCATCAGCGGGACCAGTCTCTAGTTGAAGTCCGATGCCATGGGATACAACTTCACCAAGTCCAAGGAAAAAGAACCCTTCCGACAAAACCGCAATGCAGCAAGGAGGTAGACAGCGGAGGCATAGAACTCCGAACTGTACAAACTGTCGGAACCGCATGGTCTAAAACCAGGTTCCGTGTTCACAGTAGCCCAAAAATAAAGATGGGCAGGCGGCTAGTCATGAAGAGCCGGCACTCCGCCTGGCGATCTGTAAGATCTCAGAACCCATTGGTCTGGGTAACACCCAGATCCGCTAAGTTAGCCACCTCTGCTGATTCCACCAAAGAAACAGGCGACAGAAACGGCATAAAAAACCGAAGCAGAAGCAAGGACAGGGATGAGCCGCCTGCTCTCTGGTACCCCAGTAAAGAAACAAATCATTATGCTGGCTCCAAAAGTAGAACAGACTGTTGTTCTATAGTCTGAGTGGGAGAAACAGGCAAAGCCCCTTTTACTCCTGGGTTGTTTTTTGGTTGTTTTTTTTTAACAGTCAGATACCTCAGAGTCCCAAAATCTGGTGAAAACAGGCACTGACGGCTGGATCCACTCTGTGCGTCTCAGATCTCACAGGAATAGCAGACTGAGGAGACTTTTTCCTGAAATTGTGCTTTCATTTTGCAAAAACGCCATCTGCGCACAGTTTAAGAGTCCAGGATGCAGTAATCACTATTTCGGTGGAATGAAAGGGCATTAGAGCCTCTCAGGAGGAGAGGTGCGTGAGATCTCCTCATGGCCCGCAGCACACGGGATAAATGGCCATGAATCCAGCCGCCATCCACCGCATCTAAGGCATGAATCCACGCCATCCTGTCCTGAGGTAGGCATCTGTGAAGTTTGGAGCAAAAATGATGCTTCCAAGACCAAAAAATATACTTTTAAGAAAATCCAAGATGGCCACCGCGGGTGCCAATTTTGACAGAAAAACGGCCGTTAAAAATGCAGGAAAATGCTAAAAATGACAATGTTAGGATTTTACATGTGGGGGGGGGGGACCATGGCATGCAGGGAAACCCCCCAAAACCCCGACTTGAGGACCCCCAAAATCAGCAAAGTCTGTGACTCAGACACCACAGACATGTGTACAATGCATTTCAATGGCAGCCAGCAATACACAGTACAGGTATAGGGAGATCATTACCTCAGAATCTGATTAAACTGGATATTTCAGATCTTCTGGCCGCCTCAACTTCCCTGTCACCTCAGATCATGACCACCAGGATCCCTCAGGGAAATCAGGGAAGACACGTGGCGTACCTCCTCGGAATCGCAGCAGCCTGCGCTCTACCCCTTTGTGGACGAACCAGGGGAGAGATGGCTCCCGAACCTGGAAACCTGATTCAATCTGCAAGCTGTCCAGAGGGCTTACTGCAGTTTCAGACTTATAGAGCACCCTCCAGAAGCAGACAACTTTAAAATGTCTGCGATCTCCCGCCGAAGGATCACTCCCATAGAGTTGATCCGCAGCACGAGGGCAAACCCGTAGTACTGAATAAAATAAAATACTAGGAATTGAGAAATAAAATCACAAGCAAAAGAAAATAGAAGTTCTCAGCAAGGCTGCAGAATCAAACTGAACTTCAAGGAGAGTGGCCGTATAGGTGACATCGCAGATGGGGTTGGTGTTATTTTTAAGTTCTGCAGCCAATGGATGCATTACCCGATAGTTCAGGCTCCAGAGGGATTGTACAAGAATTATAAATCTTATTTTAGGGCACTTTGTGATTTCATTTATTAAAAATTAATAGACCACCTTATTCCAACAGCAATCAAAATTTTAAAAAACAACGGAAAGTTCAGGTGATAAGTCCTTTGCATCATCGATCTCAAATAAACAAATGTCACTTGTGCTGATTCCTTTCTTCTATAATAGTTATTTTTTTATGTTCCCTCCAGGTTGCTTAGGTCACTTAATGAAAATTCTTTCTAGCAGGACCAATTCTTGAATATTTAAGCACCTAAGTGCAAACGCTATTTAAAAGTAGTTTTAAAACAAACCTCAAGGCACTGTAATTGCACCTAAGGAGGTGCTTTATGATGCCTAAAGACACTGTAGGCATGACAAACACCGGAAGTGGCATTAGGTGTCGTAAAGCACCTCTGTAGGCGTCAGAAATGTAGGCCTTGAAAACCCTGGCCTACATTTCTGGTGCCTACCTTTCCCGAAGGTGCAATTGTATAAATGGTGCAATCGTATGAATGAATGGCCGATTTTAAGGTGGCGATTGACAACGGTGCCATTTACAGAATCTGGGCCTTAGAGTCCACTAGAGATACTGTGGTTTTTTTATTTTTGTCTCCCACTCAATAGTATTCCCTTACCAGCATCACTTAAGACAGGGGTAGGGAACTCCGGTCCTCGAGAGCCATATTCCAGTCGGGTTTTCAGGATTTCCCCAATAAATATGCATTGAAAGCAGTGCATGCAAACAGATCTCATGCAGATTCATTGAGGAAATCCTGAAAACACAACTGGAATATGGCTCTCGAGGACAGGAGTTCCCTACCCCTGACTTAAGAGCTGAGATGTCCTATTAGAAATATATAAATTCCTCAGACTAATCTTTTCAAATAAGTTTTTGGGGACCAGTAATTAATAGAGGAAGCAGCCTGGGCTGGAGTATTTTGCTGAAGTGTCCTATTAATTTTTGCAGTTCCTTTTAATTTCCTGTTTTATGTTATTTTAGCTTTGTAAATCATCTTTACCTATTGTCAGAGGAAGCAGTCTAGCAGTGTTTTTCAACCTTTTTACACCTATGGACCGGCAGAAATAAAAGAATTATTCTGTGGACCGGCATCGGTCCGTGGACCGGTAGTTGAAGAACACTGGGCTAAGTCGTGGGCCAGACCCTGCCCATCTCCACCCCAGACCCCGCCCCCATAATAGTACTAATTGCACCTTGCACGTCCCTTGCCTCATCTGGAAGCCTTCCCTCTGACGTTGCAACGTCAGAGAGAAGGTTTCCGGTTCAGGCGCAGGATGCCCATAGGAGCCACTGCCCGTGGCTTTGTGCACTGAATCAGTTAGGAAGAGGGAGCTGGCTTGAAGATAATGCCGCATCGATCGCACCGTGGACCGGCGGTTGAAGAACACTGATTTGGGCCTAATGCACGTGCTGGTCCTGTGGACCGGCAGCAGGAAATTTCTGTGGACTGGCACTGGTCCATGGACCAGTAGTTGAAGAACACTGGTCTAGCAAATGCTGAACAAACCATAAACTGTAAATTACCCTACCAATATTGCATTTATTATCCATATATATCCATATTTATATATATATATATATATATATATATATATATATATATATATATATATATATATATATATATATATATATATATATATATATATATATATATATATATATATATATATATATATATATATATATATATATATATATATATATATATATATATATATATATACATATATATACACACATATATACAGTGGTACCTTGGATTACGAGCATAATCCGTTCCAGGAGCATGCTCGTAATCCAAAATGCTCGTTTATCAAAGCGAGTTTCCCCATAGGAAATAATGGAAACTCGATGGGGAAACTCGCTTTGATACATTCCTACCTCCCCACCCCCGAGGCCAGGGCGCTGCCCCCCCTCCCCCGCTTGCAAAGTCCACCCCCCCCCCCCCCCCGCGTGATCCGGCACCCCCCGACCAACTTTAACTCACCCCCCCTCCCGTCTGGCACCGGCACGAGAACCGCTCCCCCCCCCCGCTCGCAAAGGGCCCCCCCCCATGAGAACAGGAACCCCCCGCCCGACCAACTTTAATTCACCCCCCCTTTGGCATCGGCACGCAGCCCACAAGTGCCGGTGCCGGTGCCACTTGAAGATCTTCTTCCCAGTCTCTGCCAGCTTTGAGCATGCATCTGTGCATGCTCAAGCCCTTCTAATTCTCCCTCTCGCCGAGATCGGCAAGAGGGAGAATTAGAAGGGCTTGAGCATGCGCATATGCATGCTCAAAGCCAGCAGAGACTGGGAAGAAAATCTTCAAGCGGCACCGGCACTTGTGGGCTACGTGCCGGTGCCAAGGGGGGGGGGGGGTGAGTTAAAGTTGGGCGGGCGGGGGGTTCCTGTTCTCACGGGGGGGGGGGGGGTGCCGATTCGAGCGGGAGGGGGCCCTTTGCGAGCGGGGTTGAGCGATGCCGGTTATCGGGAGGTGCTCGCAAATCGAGTCAACACTCGGTTTGCGAGACACATTTTGCGAGAATGTTTTGCTCGTCTTGCAAAACACTCGCAAACTGGGTTACTCGCAAACTGAGGTTTGACTATCTATCTATCTATATATATATATATATATATATATATATATATTGTGACCAGCCAGGCATTCTCCCAGTGCAGGTCCCAGTCAGGACAGAGGGAAAGAAGGTGAAACAGAAAACCCGGGGAGGAATTGGGAAGGAACAGGTTGGGTCTGAGCTGGATAATCTTGTTGACCACCGGGGGAGCCCAAGGGGCCCTTGGAACACTGCCAGGGCTGACACAGCAGGGCGGGGTCCCAAGGTATATAAACCTGTCCCAGACAACAGGAAAGGGAGCCAGCTAGGGAGGAAGTTTAGGCCTTGCCTCCCTAGGGACCCTGCTGAGCCAAGCAGGGACAACAGGCCTCAGCCTATGGAGTTGGAGGAGCTTGAGCAGTCAGGAGAATTGTTTCAAGCTGATGAACCCATGGATTGCCAAGACTCCTGCACTACTGGGGATGATAACTTGCCAGAGCCAATGCTGGTGAACTGGACTTTGAGCCACAAGCAGTGAGTGTTTGTTTTTTTAACTGTTTGTGAGCTGTGTTTTTTCTTTGGAATGCTGATGTTTTGAGTGAAAGCTTAGAGAGAGTTTGGGGAGAGGTTTTGCTTCCATCTGGGTGGGAATTTGAAAGCCTGTCTGAAGGCCTACAATTTTGGCAAAACCTGCTACTCTCTCCTGTTCCTGATAACCATAATTAATGATTGTCAGAGGCTTTCCTTTTTTCTGCTAAAGTCTAGAAACTAAGGAAACTCAAATATTGGACTACAGTCTCAGGACTGAGTAAAAGGACTGCTTTTCTGCAGTTAGAGTAAGCTCTCTAAGGAGCTAAGGTCTCCAGATTGGGTGAGACTGAAGAAGCAGTGGAACAGTAAAAGTTTAAAACTAATTTGGTATGCTTCAATTGCTTTGCCCTTTTTGGCCTTTTTGGTTTTTGTGTTCTTTTTTCTTGAATGCTGTATAGGAGTACTGGCTGATATTCCTGACTAGTTCAAGGCATTACTTACCTGTTGTGAAGAAAGTGAGTAAAATGAACCATTTATTTAAACTTCTTGAATGCTGAGACTTTATTGTGTTTTTGTTTTTTTTGTTTTTTTCCCAATACAGTTCCTTCAACTGTCCTGCAGGAGGTGCAATAATCCCACTCCTGATACCAATTATGTGGCCATCAGTCCAACCCAGGATAGGGGTTTGTAGAAATCCTGATGGCTACACTAAATTATATACTTGCGTGTAACCCGGCCTGGAGTCACCCTGCAGGACTGGATTTTTAGTAGTCAAAAAAAAACACAATAAAGTCTCAGCATTCAAGAAGTTTAAATAAATGGTTCATTTTACTCACTTTCTTCACAACAGGTAAGTAATGCCTTGAACTAGTCAGGAATATCAGCCAGTACTCCTATACAGCATTCAAGAAAAAAGAACACAAAAACCAAAAAGGCCAAAAAGGGCAAAGCAATTGAAGCATACCAAATTAGTTTTAAACTTTTACTGTTCCACTGCTTCTTCAGTCTCACCCAATCTGGAGACCTTAGCTCCTTAGAGAGCTTACTCTAACTGCAGAAAAGCAGTCCTTTTACTCAGTCCTGAGACTGTAGTCCAATATTTGAGTTTCCTTAGTTTCTAGATTTTAGCAGAAAAAAGGAAAGCCTCTGACAATCATTAATTATGGTTATCAGGAACAGGAGAGAGTAGCAGGTTTTGCCAAAATTGTAGGCCTTCAGACAGGCTTTCAAATTCCCACCCAGATGGAAGCAAAACCTCTCCCCAAACTCTCTCTAAGCTTTCACTCAAAACATCAGCATTCCAAAGAAAAAACACAGCTCACAGTTCAAAAAACAAACACTCACTGCTTGTGGCTCAAAGTCCAGTTCACCAGCATTGGCTCTGGCAAGTTATCATCCCCAGTAGTGCAGGAGTCTTGGCAATCCATGGGTTCATCAGCTTGAAACAATTCTCCTGACTGCTCAAGCTCCTCCAACTCCATAGGCTGAGGCCTGTTGTCCCTGCTTGGCTCAGCAGGGTCCCTAGGGAGGCAAGGCCTAAACTTCCTCCCTAGCTGGCTCCCTTTCCTGTTGTCTGGGACAGGTTTATATACCTTGGGACCCCGCCCTGCTGTGTCAGCCCTGGCAGTGTTCCAAGGGCCCCTTGGGCTCCCCCGGTGGTCAACAAGATTATCCAGCTCAGACCCAACCTGTTCCTTCCCAATTCCTCCCCGGGTTTTCTGTTTCACCTTCTTTCCCTCTGTCCTGACTGGGACCTGCACTGGGAGAATGCCTGGCTGGTCACAATATATATATATATATATATATACACTAGTGTTTAAGCCCGTTACATTAACGGGTGCTAGAATAGATGTGTAGACTTAGGAATTTCTTTATTTCTCTTTCTTTCTGTATGTCTTTCTCTCTCCCTGCCCCCCTTCTTTTTTTCTGTCTCTCTCCTTGGCCGCTGTCTGTCTTTCTTTTTTTCTGTCTCTCTCTTTCTCTCTCCCTGTTCCTCTTCTTTCTGTCTGTCTTTCTTTCTTTTGTCTCTCTCCTTGGCCGCTGTCTGCCTTTCTTTCTTTCTGTCTCTCTCCCTGGCCGCTGTCTGTCTGTGTGTCTTTCTTTCTTTCTTTCTTCCTTCCTCTCTCCCTGATCTCCTGTCTTTCTGTGTGTGCATTTCTTTATTTCTGTCTTTCTTTGTTTCTGTTTCTCTCCCCTTAATAACCTATCATACTGCCCTCCTCCATCTCAAATTACAAGAACACTTTATTATGCCATGTCGTACACGTTGAGGATCACAGGCTGGTTGCCCATCCTTATTCCCCGTGGCTTCTTTTACCGTGGCTCCTCGTCAGCGGATACCTTAAGTGTTAGATCAAATGCGGGCGGGAGGGGGGAGTCGCCACCGTGGTGTTCACCAATTCAAACTCTGTGTCGCCGCATGCGCAGTAGAAGGAGCCAGAAATCCGCCGCATGCAAAACACCACAGGCTCCTTCTACTGTGCATGCAGGGATCACGGAGTTTGAAGTGAGCATGTGCGCTAAGGGTTTTATTATGATATATATATATATATATACCCACACACACAGTAGCTGCTCAAACAGTCAATGTTTTAACATCTTGTATGCAAGTAATCTAGACTTCAAAAAAAGAAAACTCACAAACCTCAAGTGATCAGAATTTGTTCCAATGTGAGTGCCAGCATAGAAAAAAAATCCAGAGTTTCATATCTGAAATTGATTGAAGTCTTTAGTTTTCCTTACCTGGGTCATTAATATTAACTTGAGTAATGGCTGCACTAATCTTTAAATAGGTAACTGTCTTATTTTCTGTGGCAATTGACCATTCAACAAAAAGACAAGTACAAACCTTTGGATGATATGAGATGGAAGCCCATCTGATAGATCCTCAACCTCAGAACCCATGGGCTTTTCAGTCTCAGCCTCTGTTAAGATTAGAAAATACAGAAGTAAGCAGTGTTTCAAATACTCCATCAATTGCCAGTTGAAAAATGAGGGTTTGAATTTTCTTGTTCTACTGTTTTGGGACTAAAAATGGGCAAGTATGTTGAGACCTGTGATGTTTAAGGCTCCCCTTTCAACTCTCTTACCTGGTCTGCATCCGACTCTCCCTCCCCTCCATCTTCTGGTCAAATATTGCTCTCTCTTCCTCTCCTCCACCTCCAACATTGCTTCTTCCCTCTTCTTCCTTTCCACCTTTGGATCCAACTATTTCCCTCCACCCTTCACTCCCATTATCTAGTATCTCTCTCTTGCACCTTCCACCAGTGCACAATCTTGCATTTCTCCTCCCCACCTGCAGTTTGGCATTTCTCTTTCTCTCTCAATTTCCCCCTATCTATCTTAAACTTGTCAACTAGAGGTCAGCAGCACAGCAAATCAACTAGGTTGCCTATAGCATGCTCAAGAACATTCCCTTTGATCAATCCCTGCACCAAGAAGCCAAGTTTAAGGTAGATGGGGAAGTTAACAGAGAGGGGGAGAGTATATATGGTATATAAAAATGTTAATTCTGGGACTAAGATGCTATGAGGGTAGGGGGAGGAGAGGAAGGAGGTGCTGGGCTATGAGGGTAGAAAGAGAGAGGGAGATGCTTAAAATGGAGGAACCATTTGGGAGAGAATGGGGAGGGATGTGAAAGGATGAGTGAATATGGAGAGTAGAAATTGGAAGATTAGATTTATATCTTCGATAATCTTCTTTATGTTAGTCCCTGAGGATTCCAACCCGCAATCTGGGAGCTGCAAAAATCCACAACTTTTCTGAGCACATGCTCCACTCTTTTAGCCTGAGAGCTAGTAAACATATCTACTGTAGTTAAGTCCCAAAGCCAAGCACATACCTGTAATTGGATATCTGGAGGGTCTTGCTCCATTATTTGGAGAGGTCTAATGAGTTCAGTCTGTCTGATCATCTTTTTGTTCTCCTGAGGCAAAAGGGGTACAGGGGAGAAAACGGGTACAAAAGTAATAAACAGGCACAAAGGCAACTAAGAAAAAACATGAGAGACTTCTCAGGAAACTACAAATCCATGGAATAGAGGGAGATGGGTAGGCAATTGGCTAGAGAACAGGAAGCAGAGAGTGGGCATAAATGGGAAATTCTCGGACTGGGAGAAAGTGACTAGCGGTGTGCCCCAGGGCTCGGTACTTGGGCCCATCTTATTTAATATTTTCATCAATGACCTAGAAGAAGGAACATCCAGTGAGATCAAGTTTGCAGATGAGACAAAGCTATGCCGGGCAATCAGATCGCAGAAGGATAGCGAGGAACCCCAGAGTGACTTGTGTCAGTTAGAGAAATGGGCAGAGAAATGGCAGATGAAGTTTAATGTGGAAAAATGAAAAATAATGCATTTACGCAGAAAGAACAAGGAACACAAGTATAGAATGTCAGGTGCAACTATGGGTAAGAACAAACAAGAAAAGGATCTGGGTGTACCGATAGATAGGACCTTGAAGCCGTCGGCACAATGTGCGGCAGTGGCAAAGAAAGCAAATAGAATGTTAGGCATGATAAAGAAAGGAATCACGAGTAGATCAGAGAAAGTTATAATGCCCCTTTTATAGAGCGATGGTGAGACCACACTTGGAATACTGTGCCCAACATTGGTCTCCCAACCTAAAGAAGGATATAAAACTGCTGGAGAGGGTGCAGAGACGAGCAACGAAGCTAATAAAAGGTATGGAGAACTTGGAATACGAGGAACGATTTAAGAGACTGGGACTGTTCTCTCTTGAGAAGAGGAGACTGCGAGGGGATATGATCGAGACTTTCAAAATACTTAAGGGAAATCTACAAAATAGAGCAGGAAAAAAAATTATTTACAATGTCTAATGTGACACGGACAAGAGGACATGGACTGAAGCTAAGGGGGGACAAGTCCAGGACGAATATCAGGAAGTGGTGGACACCTCTCCCAGAGGAGGTTATTGCAGAATCCACGGTTCAAGGATTTAAAATAAAACTAGATGCACATTTCCTTAAGAGAAGCAAAGAGGGATATGGGTGAATAAAATTATGCCAGGTGCACACCTGGCAGGGCCTCCACGTGTGCAGATCACCGGACTTGATGGACCAAAGGTCTGATCCGGAGATGGCAGTTCTTATGTTCTGAGAACATCATCTACTCTGCAGTCCTGCATGTCCTTGAGCAGCACACCGCCTTTGTGCCTCGTGACCTGAGCCACTTAAGAATCCATGCTAAGCTGACTAAAGAGTTGCTGACACCCCAGAACCATAAGAAACAGATAGGACATGGTTCTCGCTACCTCGAGTTTCTACTCCGGAGAGTCCTCATTACTCCGAAATCAGGATGTCAATCTCAGTATGCCAGGGAAAGGCAGAGGACTGAGCTCTCACACCACACATAAAAGAGGAGGAAGTAGAAGGAGCTAGATGTATGACTAAATTCAACTCATGTAGAGGCTCTGCAAAAAGATCCGGCAAGGCAGTGGATGGAAATAAGCTGCAAACCAGGGAATTGTTCCCTGGCTCTAAAGCCAAAGCTGGATCCAGGTTCCCAGCCATGAGAGACTATCCCCCCCAAAAAAGGGATCCACAAACTGGTCATCATCATCATTGTCTCCAGTGGAAAGGTCTCCCAAAGCCTTAAACAGCAGCAGATTGAGGCGATGGTCAGAGGCACAGCAAGGCTATGCAGGAGAACCACAGCTCTCATGAGAGGTATTCCACAAAAATTTCTGAAAGTCTGAAAATTCCTCAGAGTCCTGGCACAAGGAGTCACTCTCTTATGACTGTAGCTTGCGCTTCTCAGGCTGTGGGGTGTCCACATTAAAGCACACTGCACTGTCTGGAATTCCAGGCCCCGAAAATAGACAAGGCCACCCCAATGGGCTGCCTGAGAGGTTAAGGTTGCCATTCCCACCTTTCCAGACTGCGCTATGTAGCACAAAGATGTTCCTGAGGTACCAAATTTGCACAAACTTTACATGAATTTGGAGTAGAAGAGCCCAAGAACTCCATCCCAACCAGTTTAGAGGCAAAATTTGCAGTTTTGGAAGTGTAGGAAACTTTTGAAAAAAAGAGATCACTAAAACTCCAAGATGGCTGCTGCTAAGAAAGTCGTGCCTAAAAACGCTAATTAAAGACACATGAAAAGTTCTAAAACAGCAGAATTAGGATTTTCCAGGTTGGAGGGGGGGGGGAAAGGGGATCATGCAGAAACATACAAAACCAGAAATTCAGACCTCCCCCGATTCACTTCCCAGGCTGTAACAGCCTTACTCACTGTGACCTGTACTGCAGCCTGCCTCAGCTCTCTTACAGCAGCTGGAAATGAGAAGAATCATTGCTCAAACTGGGAATGCCTCTCCAACGCTGATCTTCAGGCTGCCAGCCAGACATGGAGCCTAATTGCACCTCACCCCCAGTATGCTTACAGAAGATGGGAGGCGAAAAACTCAGCCAGCAAACTGCGAGACACCGTTGAGTCTCCTAAGGGTGCATAATAGCCTGCTCTCAAACCCCTACCAAGCAGTAGGTGATGAATATTTGCAGGGATGGCCCTGAGCTCCAAAAAATACTTGTGCAGGCTGGCTAAAAGGTACTCTGGGGATTGGCCTATCAGCTGCAGACCCAGAGTCTGCTTCTTCTCTTTGCAGGCAGAGTTGAAACAAAGGTGAAAGTTCTGAGCACTGAAACACAGAATAAAGGTCAAAAAAACACCAAATAAAATAAGAAAAAGAGAGAGTAGTGCTTGTGTGCCAAGGGAAAAACTGCAGGTGGTAGTAGAGCTAACAGTGAAGTAGGAGGGACACATCAAAAATCTGGAGTGGATTCCTTCAACAGATGGCTCGCAGCCATGGGGAGATAATCCACTTGTCTAGAATGAATCGCCTATTGAATGGAAAATCTATATCTTGTAGGAAAACTAGACCTAATCATCAGAACCAGCTGGTTTAGGGTTTTCTTCTGTCCTGAGAAGGTGCACAAAGGTTAACACTGGGTGTATAATATAACACATTTTCACCTGGTTCTGTTTCCCCATTCTTTGTTTTGCACTCAAGGGCACTATAACCCGTCTCAAGTCTCAGTTCCCCTGTTCTATCTCATATTGTCTAATACCTCCTTGCATTAATCCTTCACCCCCAGGCTCTTGCTTGATTTCATTAGGACAGAGGACAAAGCTGCCCTTCTTAAAGCAGCAAATAAATTCAATTATTAAAAGTACCAATATGATTTCAATCTCATAGCTCAGCTCTTTAAATTTGGCAAAATTGTACTTTATAGACTTTCATACATATTCTCTGAGAGATGGTGGCCTAATCCTCACAGTATCTATTAGGGTCATCAGCCTCCCCCTTCCCAGCCTTCCCACAGGTGATCATGCATGTTACCCAATCTCTCTAATTCAAGTTGAGAAGGGGAGCGAGATAAGGTAGATATAGCATGTACATTCTGCTGGACCATCAGGTGAGCCTTGGGCTTGGAAAAAATGTCTCAGCTCAGTTTCCAAAGAGAACATCCACACTGAAGAAAACAACAGATACTTATTAAGGCAGCTATAATTCCAAAGATACTAAATAGAAGGGTTTATAGCCAAGCAATACTAGGTATCCAATCAAAAAGCTAATCAGTGAAGATATTGCCTGCTTTCTCCACTGAATGTACATATACAATTATCACAAACTGTGAGATAATCACATAAGTGGAACTTGGTGCAAAAGATTAGAATAGCCAAGCTAGCCCTACAGCATGGAGAATTGTAACGAAAGGTTAGGTTTCTTACCTTTGCTAATCTTCTTTCTTGTAAATCTCCTCTGTAGTCTGAACGATAAGATGTTGTCAATCTTATGCAGCCATAAACTGTAGGGAACTCAAAACAAATTCTTACCCATCCTCCAGTGGTCATATCCTGATCAGTCAGTAATCAAGCCAGGTAAGTCTACAGTAAAGACAGGAAACAAAAGAAGAGAGAGGGGGTACGGGGAACTCCCAGACACATAATCAATTCTGCTCATGGTAAACAATTTCAAAACTGTAACTGCCCTAAGGCAAAACATATCATAAACAGTTAACTTGAACATGAAACAATTTGGAACTATACAAATTTGGAAAAAGGAGATACAGCCTGAAGGCTCAGAAGGGGGCCCTTAAATCCTACTTTAGAGGTCAATAATGGTATTCTCAATGAGGCTGGTCAAAGACAGAAATCCAGCTTACCAGTTACTGGTCAGGCGACCTGTGAATTGGACTGAAAAATGGGTGGGTGTTCATCCTACAGAGATTTACAAGAAAGAAGATTAGCAAAGGTAAGAAACCTAATCTTTTGTTCTTGTACACTCCCCTCTGTACTCTAAATGGTAGGGACGTATCAGAGAAGTCCCACAAGATCCGGGGGGGGGGGGGGGGCGATGAGCTCGCCGCCAGGACTAAAGCCCCAAAAGCTGCATCTTGCTTGGCCGCCACATCAATTCAGTAGAACTTGGTGAAAGTATGCAGGGAAGCCCAACTGGCCGCCCTGCAAATCTCCTCAGGAGAAACAGCTGTTGATTCGACCCAAGAGGAAGCCATTCCTCTGGTGGAGTGAGCCCTCACCCCAAGGGGAGGCTTTTTCCCTGCTGCCACATAAGCAGCGGAGATTACCATGTGGATCCAATCTAGAGAAGGTAGCCTTAGAAGTGGGTCTATCCCACCAGGCAGGACCAGACACTACGAAAAGATGGTCCGAAAGATGGAAGTCATTCATGGCCTCCAAATATCTCAGAAGGAGACGTGTCACATCCAGGGACTGCAAAAGTCTGCCTTTAGACTTGGAACCCGAGGGAACAAAGGTGGGCAGCCAAACTTCCTGATTCACATGGAATGCAGAAACCATCTTCAGAAGGAAGGCACCGTCCTCAAGATGACCGCAGAATTAGAGAATGACACGGTGACAAAATTCATTACCGTTCCCGTCTCCGCAGATAACCGCGGGAAATAATCCCATGTCATTTTTTAGTGTCTATTTCAACCTCCGTCCTTCTACATCAGCATTCTTCAAAGCAAAGCTTGAGGGTCAGTGGCTGGGCCCATTCATACTCTGATTCTTCCCTCTCTCCTTAAAAAATAACATAAAGATGGTTTTCCGCGGTTATCCGCGGGGGACGGGAACGGTGATGAGTTTTGTCACCGTGTCATTATCTACGCAGAATCCATGATGCGTAGAAAGGAATCTCGGCACGAGAGAGCCTGGAGCTCAGAGACCCAACGTGCAAAAGTTTCATAGTTTATTAAAATTTGATTAAACGCTAAACATAGAATTCAAAGCGTTGCACATTAAAATAAATGGGGGAATTAATATTAAAACAAACATGACAGCACAGATCTACTAATATAACATAGGGTAGGATATAAAAAAGGAAAGGGGGAGAACTCCATTATTAAAGAAGAGAGAACAAAAAAGGAAATAACATCAAGGAAGGGAAGGGATAAGTTAAAAATGATAAAATATTAAAGTGGTAAATTACTCATAAGCATCTTTAAAAAGAACACATTTTAAATTTCCATTAAATTTATTTAAATTTTGTTCTGCTCTAATGTACAATGGAAGGGAATTCCAAATAGCAGGAGCTGTGACAGAAAAAATAAAAGTGTTATAAGGAAGACAAGTCTTGATGGTGAGACCTTGCAGAGACCTGAACCAGGAGCTCATAGGGAGGGCAAGCCAGTGAGTGGAGAACCAAGTTCAAATTCCAATTTGGACAAGGCAGCCACAGGGGGGCGGCAGCCCCCCCCCCCCCCCCCAGCAAGAAGCGGGTGGGACACTAGTGAACCCCTGAGTGAAGCACGAAAGGCCCATAATCTGAACCCAAAGAGAATAAACTGCCAGTCCCTTCCTGATTCAAGCTTGCAGGAATTCCGGGACCTGAGCCACTGAAGGAGCCGAGGGATCCACTTGGGCCCTGTCACACCAGGCCTGAAAACACCTCCAGGCCTTCGCATAGGCTACCACAGTAGATTTACGTTTACTCTGGAGTTACATAGCGATGACGGTGGTCGAATAGCCCCTGCTGTGAATGCCGTGCGCTCAAGAGCCAAGCTGTTAAGACCAAACCGGTCCGGGTCTTGGAACGCTATGAGGCCCTGCATGAGTACACGTGGATGGCAAGGAAGTCGCAGACCCCTCTATATGAGTACTGAGGCCACAAGGATCACATGGCCCACGTGAAAAGCTACATGGCGCAGAATGCACCCTATCATGAGCCACGGAGGAAAGACAGAGAAGGCCTCCCTGAGGCCAAGGTTGCACCAGTGAAAAAGGAAACTGACATGGTTCTCCAAACTAGTGGCGGAAAAAATAAAGGCAAAAAGTTGGTGTTCCTAAAATATAAAAAAAAAACCAAGAAGAAGAGTACAGAAAGGACTACCAGATGAAATTGAAAGAAGCCAAGAGGGACATATGTCTGGTGAAAGCGCAGGTGGAAGAACAAATGCCTAAAAACGGAGACAAAAATTGTTTCAAATATATCAGTGAATGGAAGACGATGAAAAATAGAATTGTTAAACTAAAAGATGCTAGGAACCAATATGTGGAGAGTGATGAGGAAAAAGCAAATATGCTAAACAAATTCTTCTGCTGTGTTCAAGGAAGAAAATCCTGGAGAAGGACCAAGATTGTCTGGCAAAATTACATGGGAAAATGGAGTAGATTCTGTGCCGTTCACGGAGGAGAGTGTTATGAACAACTTGAAAAAATGAAAGTGGACAAAGCGGTCCCAGACGAGATCCATCCCAGGATACTGAGGGAGTTCAGAGAGGTTCTGGCAGGTCCTATTAAAGACTTGTTTAACAAATCTCTGGAGACGGACGTGATTCTTGGGGATTGGAGAAGAGCGGATGTGGCCCCTATTCACAAAAGTGGTCACAGGGATGAAGTGGGAAACTACAGACCGGTAAGCAATTTGGTTGTTAGAACTTCCTATAATCTAATGGGTTACAGGATCTGAGGTAACATGGCTTTACTAAAGGTAAATCTTGCCAAAAGAACCTGTTTGAATTTTTTAATTGGGTGACCAAAGAGCTGGATTGAGGACATATGCTAGATGTAATTTACTTAGATTTCAGCAAAGCCTTTGACACGGTTCCTCATAGGAGGCTCTTGAACAAACTTGAAGGGCTGAAGTTAGGACCCAAAGTGGAGAACTGGATTAGAAACTGGTTGACAGATAGACACCAGAGAAAAGGTGAGTAGTGAAGTCCCTCAGGGTTCGGTGCTGGGGCCGATCCTGTTCAATATGTTTGTGAGTGACATTGCTGAAAGATTAGAAGGAAAGGTTTGCCTTTTTGCTGATGATACCAAGATTTGTAACACTAGAGAGTTACGTGGAGATACAAATCCTACCCATCCCCGCCAGAATCCCACCCATCCCCGCCAGAACCTCTTCCGTCCCCGCCTGTCCCCACGAGGAATCCCCTCCGTCCCCGCCCGTCCCTACAAGGAATTCTCCCTGTCCCCACGAGGAATTCCCACTGTTCCTGCCGTCCCCCATAAAAGTTACCTGTCCCCTTAGTACTTATTTGTATTTGGGATAGTGGAAAGTTAAGTGACTTTCCCAGAATTACAAGGAGATGCAGTGGGAATCAAACCTAGTTCTCTTGGATCTCAGGCCTCTACACTCTTTAACCTGTCTGACACCATTTGGCCATATTGTTTAAGCTGTTTAAGCTCTTAAAGAAGTTGACTAAGAAGCCTGAATCTGTCTATCATTCCATCACTCCCTCCACTCCATTATTCATTCATCTATCTCTCTCCATCAGTATGCAGTGTGCTGCTAATGTTTTATCAAGGGCTTCTGGCCAGCTTTTCTTTGCTATCATTCTTTGCTGTCATTAAAAAAAAAAAAAAAAAAAGTTAAACAAGAGACTAACAGGGAATTCCTTTCCTGCAGTCTGTCTCTCTTTACACCATCACCATGCATGCCATTCTCAGCTGTCCATCGACCCTTCTTCCATCCAGTTCTCCTCTTCCCCCTGCCTTAGCCCTCTGAAATAATTTCTACACTGTGAAGACAGTTTTGTTTGCGCAATGTGCGTGTGAGTGCCTCGCAACTGCACAAAGGATAACTCTGAGAAATGCAAGAAGCTCAAAGTGTGTCGGACATATCATACACATAAGGCGAATAAAGATCTCTGCAATCTGACTGCATCAGCCTCGCAGGTTAACTTGATACCTCATTGCACGAAAGGGAAATCTGTAAATGCTGAAAATGAAGGCATTCTAAGAACAACAGAATTTCCTCTCCCGGCCCACCTCACGCACTCCCTGCACACTGGAGAGCCCAATTCAACTTTCTCAGTCTTCCTCCAAAAGGAGAGGAGGCGGAGGTAGGGGAGGTGGATCCCTGTCGCGTGTCTGTTTCCAATTGGCCACAAATGGGTTGAGGGTGGACGTTATGTAAATGCATGGGTGGGGAGGGTGGACTTCATAAAGGCTGATTTCCTGTTCTAGCTTTGCACGTGCCACTGCCCGACCAATCAGCAGCAATGCAGTGAGCTCAGCACTTAGGCACACTGAGCGCCTACGTGCTGAGCTCACTGCTCAGAATGGCTATTCCCGCCGTGGCGCCGGACTGGTATCATCTTGAAAATTAGGTAGATCTCAGAACGGGAGATCCCAGTTCCATCCCCGTGGGAGTCCCGTGGGCCTGGGAGGGGTCCCCACGGGAGTCCCGTGGGCCTGGGAGGGGTCCCCACGGGAGTCCCATTGACCTTAAGGGGATCCCCGCGGGACATGCGGGATTCCCGCGATCCCCGTTCCCATGCAGACCTCTAGTAGACACCAAGGAGGGTGTGGAAAACATGAAAAAGGATCTGCAAAAGTTGGAGGAATGGTCTAATATCTGGAAACTAAAATGCAATGCAAAGAAATTTAGAGTAATGCATTTGGAGATCTGTAATTGTAAGGAGCCTTGTTGCTGGGAGGTAAAAGGCTGATATACACGGATGGGGAGAGGGACCTTGGGGTGATAGTGTGCGAAGATCTAAAGGCGAAAAAACAGTGTGACAAGGCGGTGGATGCTGGACTGTATAAAGACAGGTGTAACCATTTGAAGAATGAAGTGTTGATGCCCCTGTACAGGTCGTTCAGTTTGAGACCATATCTGGTGAAGGACACAAAAAGGCTTGAAGCGGTCCACAGGAGGGCGACGAAAATGATAGGAGGTTTGCACCAAAAGACATACGAGAGACTGGAAGCCCTGAATATGTATACCTTAGAGCAGGGGTGTCAAAGTCAGTACTCGAGGGCCGCAATTCTGCTGGGTTTTCAGGATTTCCCCAATGAATACGCATGGGATCTATTTGCATACACTGCTTTCATTGTATGCTAATAGAGCTCATGCATATTCATTGGAGAAATCCTAAAACCTGACTGGACTGCGGCCCTCGAGGACCGACTTTGACAGCTGTGCCTTAGAGGAAAGGAGAGACATGGGAGATGATTCAGACGTTTAAATACTTGAAAGGTATTAATGTAGAACAAAATCTTTTCCAGAGAAAGGAAAATTGTAAAACCAGAGGACATAATTTGAGGTTAAGGGGTGGTAGCCTCAAGAGCAATGTAAGGAAATTCTTTATGGAGAGGGTGATAGATGCCTGGAATACGCTCCCGAGAGAGGTAGTAGAGATGAAAACAGTGAGAGAGTCCAAAAAAGCATGGGATGAACACAAGAGGATCTAGAATCAGAAAATAATAGTAAATATTGAAGAACTAAGGCCAGTACTGGGCAGATTTGCACGGTCTGTGTCTTTATATGGCCATTTGGTGGAGGATGGGCTGGGGAGGACTTCAATGGCTGGGAGGGTTAGATGGATTGGAGTGAGCTTTGAAGGAGACTTCAGTCATTGGAATCTAAGAACAGTACCGGGCAGAGCTTTGGATTCTTGCCCAGAAATAGCTAAGAAGAAGAAAAAAAAACACAACAAAAACAAGTTTTTAGATTGAATCAGGTTGGGCAGACCAGATGGACCATTTGGGTCTTTATCTGCCATCATCTACTATACAGTGCATCCAACCATTCATGCCGACCTCTTGTCGGTGGTTGAAGAATTTGTCCGCCTTCCTGTTCCCAGCAGACTCCATCAGGTCGAAAAATTGGATGGCCCCACTGTAGTACTATGGACTCAAACACTCTCCTGGAAAGGGACCACTCTCCCAGATCCAGGGTGTGCTAACTGAGAAAGTCTGCCAGAACGTTTTCTACGACCGTCATATGCATTGTGGATAGGGCCAACAGATGCTTTTCCACCCATGAAAAGAGCATCCGAGCTTCCAGCCTCAGAAGAGGACTCTTGGTGCCTCCCTATTGGTTGACATAGGCCACTGCTTTTGCATTGTCCGAGAACACTCGGACAGCTCGACAATGGCAAGGCAGGGCAAGGCGGATCGTCTGCAGCTCCAGGCGATTGATCAAGCACCGGGGCAGACTTGCAGACTGCCCCCCAAGCTGGAAAGACTCGCGTCTCAGTTAAGAGTCACCCAATCTAAGACCCTCAGATGGAGCACTCTTTCCAGGGTCAGCAGATTCAACCACCACTGCATACTGCTGCGGGCAACCGCAGTCCAAGGAAGTGGACAAAGGATCCCATTGTGGATTCCACCACGACAACAGGGACTGCTGAAGGGAATGGAGCCAAGCTCTCGCCCATGGAACCACATCTATTGTCATGACCATGAGACCCAGGACCTGCAGATATTGCCAGACCATAGGAGCCAAAATCGCTAACATGTCCTGAATAGATTTTCGAATCTTGATCTTCCTGGGGTCCAGGAGGAACACCTGGTTCCTGGCTGTGTGAAACCTGACTCACAGGTACTCCATGTCTTACGTCGGTTCGAGGTGGCTTTTCTTCAGATTGTTCACCCAGCCAAGATGCTCCAGCAGCTGAACCACTTGTTTCACCGTCCTGCGCCCCTTTGTCAGTGAGGAGGTACTGATCAGCCAGTCATCCAGGTACAGACGGACCAGGACACCCCGAGATCGAAGGTACACAGCTACCACTTCCATGATCTTAGTGACGGTTCTGGGCACAGAGGCCAGACTGAACAGTAGAGTATCAAACTAGAAGTGCTGTCCCAACACATGGAACCGCAGAAACCTCCTGTGCCCCTGAAAAATGGGTATGTGGATGTATGCTTCCATGAGATCCAGGGAAGCCAAGAATTCCCCTGGTGTCACTGCCGCTATAACAGATCACACCGTTTCCATCCTGAAGCATGGAACACACAGGAATACATTCACTGCTTTTAGATCCAGAATTGGTCTCCAATCTTCTGAGCCTTTCTTTAAAACGATGAAGTATATCGAGTATCTCCCAGAGTGTAAGTCACCCTCTGGGATGGGTTTTATTGCCACCAGGTCTAGCAGCCTGCGAACAGTGGCCTGCACATGCAGGGCCTTTTCTGGATGTCCCATGGGTAAAGCCAGGAAGAAATCCGACGAGGGTAAGTAAAATTCCAATCTGAAGCTATTTTGGAGAACCTCCAGGACCCACCGGTCTGAAATCACCTTCTGCCACTGTCAGGAAGGCCGAGAGACACCCACTCCCACCCCCCTCCCCCATGATTCGAGGGAGAGGTTCTGAAGGACTTGTATCAGAACTGCTTTTTAGCAGAGGCAGGAGGACACCTGTTGGAGGAATGCTGGCGGGCAGGACGTCCAAAGCGAGGTCTGGAGGAAGCTCTGAATCTTTGGCCCGAGGTTGTAGGCCTAGCGTACTGGTGAGGACGCCTGTAGGGATGAAAAGTCGGATGTCCTGAGCCCCGGGCTGTTCGGGGCTTAGTGTCCAGTAGGACCTTAGGCTTATAGTCCTGTACACTGTAAACCACACAGTCCCTTAAAAGGTAATCTGCTCAGCGTGGCCTTGGAAAAAGAATCCCCAGTCCACTGACAAATCCAAAGTATTCTTTTAGCTGACTGAATAAGCTCCCACCTTAGCAAATACCTTCATCGTGTCATATAGGGCGTCCGCCAAGTAATCCACCCCAGAGACCTGAAAATACAGGTCTCGGAAGATTACATCCTCAGGATCATGTCTGAGTTGGCCGCTGTAGCCCTAACTCCTGCTGCCGCCGAATCAAAAAGGTGCTTGAGGATGAAATCCACTTGCCTCTCCTGAACATCTTTCAGAACTACCTCACCATCAGAGGGCAAGAAAGTGTGATTAGTGACCTGCGCCACAGCCGAATCTACTTTAGGTGGAACCAGGCCTAAAGGGACAATGGGATACAACCTTGTCATGGCCCTAGCGCAGGACCCTCTGGGGATTCCCAAACTTCAGAAAGGATCCTAGCCAAATCTGGATTATCCGGAAATGAGGCAGACAGCGGTCGTTGGTCACTCATTAGGGAACATTCTGTCTGTGCGGGTTGAACCGAATTCAGGTTCAACTCTCGTAAGGACTCTACAATAATATCCATCAGATGGTTAGTCTTAAACTGTCTGCGCACAGATGGGTCCATCCCCGAGATCACGGGACCCACTTGCATCTTGATCACGAAGATCTGCTAGATTAGCTACATGAGTGGATGCTGCTGAGGAAACCTGCAACAGCAGTGGAATGGATACCAAAGCTGAAGCGATGGCGGGAACCGCCTGCCTGCTCTCCGGGGTTCCTGAGATGGAACACAGACACATGCTAGAATCCAGTGGCTGGGAAGATCCCATCTGTTGCACTGGATTCTGAGTTGAAGAAAGAGGCATGGCCTTTTTAACCAAAAACACCTGATACATCATATTGACAAATTCCGGAGGAAAGAACTCCCCTGCGGCAGGAGCCGCTCTACGTGCATCTGATTTAGAGTGCTTAAGATGACATGTGGGACTTGCCCCTAAAACTGCATTTGTGTTTCACTGAAGCGTTAGTCTTATCCTTTCACCTTGCTGGTAGTATTAGAAGCGAGCGCCTTTCGTGTCGCCAGTAGTATTAGAAGTGAGGGGGACTCTCCGGTGGAGGGAAGAGCGGAATCCGTGCATACCTTGCCCCCCTCGTGAGCCGAGGTGCACATAAGAACATAAGAATTGCCGCTGCTGGGTCAGACCAGTGGTACATCATGCCCAGCAGTCCGCTCAAGTGGCAGCCCTCTGGTCAAAGACTAGCACCCTAACTGAGACTAGCCCTACCAGCGCACGTTCTTGTTCAGCAGGAACTTGTCTAACTTTGTCTTGAATCCCTGGAGAGTGTTTTCCCTTATAACAGCCTCTGGAAGCATGTCTGCGAATCCGCCAGCTATCCGCCACAAACGAGGCATGAATCCATACCATCATGCCCTGAGGATGCCATCTGAGAAGTTTGGAGTGAAAACAAAGCTCCTAAGAACAAAAAATATATTTTTGAAAAGTTTAATGAAAATCCAAGATGGCCACCGCGGGTGCCGATTTTGCCCTAAAACAGCCAGGAAAAACACAGTGAGCCTGGGAAAACAGCGATTTTGCATTTTTATAGGTTGGAGGAGGGGATAGGGCATGCAGGAAAACCACCCAAAACCCCCTTTTTAGGACCCTCCCCCAAATCGCCAAACCAGCGTGCACTCAGCTACTCACAGTGGCATGTGCTGCAATAGAAAAGAATGGCTTACAAGCTTAAGATACAGCATGCAAGGAGATCAGTACCTCAGGAGCTGAGAAAACTGGATTTCAGGTCTTCTGACCACCTCACCTTCCTGATCACCTCAGTCAGCGACTATCAGAACTTCCAGACCAAACAGGGAAGATACACAGTCCGGTCCCGATCTCAGACCTGCGCCCTCCATGGACGAACCCAGGGTGAGTTAGCTCCCGATCCCAGAGCCCCAATCTGACCTGCAGGCTGTCCAGGGGGTTTACTGTAGCGTCAGGGAACCCCAAGATGTAGACAATTTTATATAGAAAAGTCTGTGATCTCCCGCCAAAAGATGTTCCCTTAGGGCGAATCCGCAGCACTGGGCATGACGCGCATCAGATATCAAATCAGTACACTCGAATTTTGCAAAATAAAACATGGGCAGAAGAGATAAGCCCCTACAGCATGACTGTAGGAAACAAAACTGATCTTCAAGGGAGTGTCCCAGGAGATGACCACAGGAGGAGGGGTCAGAATTTGTTTTGCGTTCCCTACAGTTTATGGCTGCATAAGATTGAAGACACTCTACCATTCAGACTACAGAGGGATTGTATAAGAAATATCGTTGTATATCTTGACATAAATACTAGTCACAACCCTTGGAAAATGGATAAAGTTGACTTAAATAAATTGAACAAAATTACAATACATGTGCTTACCATCTACTCCAAGTGGTTGCTGCCTCTGTGTTTTAGGTGCAGGAAGTCGAGATATCTTTAGAGAACTATGACTCTGCAAAGAATTGCAGACAAGAATTTGATCAGCCTCCAATATATAATTCCTTTTAGGTGTACACATTCATTCAAGAACTAATAAAGCCTAGTATTTCAAGTATTCAATTTTCTATAAAATATAATTTAATTTAATGCAGAGTTTATATACTGCTAAATAATCACACTGGCTTTGAAGCGGTTTACAAGAAAACAAATAAAAACTAGATTTATACAATAGGCAAAAATCTAATCAGGTACTTTAAGTAATTTCCCTCTCTGTCCCAATGGGCTCACAAAACCAGAAGCTACATCGGGATGTAGGGATGACATTCTGCCATTCTGAAATAGGGCGAGATCGGCACACTGATTTCACCGCCCCTGTGAAAGAATTATGAGCCCCTGTGAAAGAATTATGAATTATTCCCATTCCCGCTCCCTTTTTGCCATGCAGCTATTCTAAGTAAAGGAAAATGTTAGCATCTTGTCACAAGACCTTTGTCACATATTTACCCTAATCCCTTACATGGGCAACAATCAGACTTTGCCTACAGCTTAAGGCTAAGGAGCATGCATTATAACCTTTGGACTGTCACATGCTTATCTTATTTGAGTTGTCCTTATTTGGTAAGGACATCAGCTGACAGGCATTGCATATGTGCAAATCAGGCTCTGTCCATATGTTAATCAGGCCCTTGTCTAAGTGCTGAGTTGGAGGATGATCACGAGGTAAAAGCACGAGGTAAAGGGAGGGTGATCACGATGTATAAGCATGTATCTTACTATGATGTGATTAGCATAGAAGCATAATAAAAAGGGACTCTGAGCTAGCCCCTGGCAGCGCCTCCTCCCGACTCTAAGACTGCGTGTTTCTTTTGTGGCATTTCTACAGAGGAGGAGCTCATCGGCAGAAGGAAGGTCTTGGAATAGGCCTCTGAAGATTTTTCAGTATGGCACAGCTGGCTCATTCAGGTAGTAGGCGTGAGGGGAGCTGGGGAAGGGATGCTGACCCATGGGGGGTTCTGGATGGCTGGTTCCAGAGTTGGAGCTGAGGGAAGTTCTGGATCTGGAACGGGGGAAGAAAGGTGTTGGACCCATGGGGTGGGGGGTTGGAGCTAAAGGGAAGGGAGAAAGGTACTGGACTTAAGTGGAGGGGAGACTGGAGCTGAAGGGAAGAGAGAGGTGCCAGACTTAAAGCTGGGAGCTAGAGGAAAGGAAGAGGTACTGGACACACAGCTCAGAGCTGGAGCTCGAGGAAGGGAGAAAGATGTTGGACCCATGGGAGTGTAGGGATGGAGAACTGATAAATTCTGATCCAGGGCATCAGAACACAGGCAGGGTCAACACAAAGGCGGTTCTGAAAGCAGGCCTGTGTCTAGATCTAGGCCTGTGTTTAGATCTGAGGCCCTTTTTCTCATTCCCTTTCCCTTCTTGCCATGCAGCCATTCTAAGTAAGCATCTTGTCACAAGACTTTTGTTATATATTAACCTGACATACATTTACCCTTTTTCTCTTATCTTGTATAAGCATCCCTTATATGGGCAACAATCAGACTTTGCCTACAGCTTAAGGCTAAGGAGCATGCATTATAACCTTTGGACTGTCACATGCTTATCTTATTTGAGCTGTCCTTATTTGGTAAGAGTCCAAAGCAAACTAGCTATCTTGCCATGTATAACTCCAAATGCAAAGAACTAAACTTTGATATATAGACACTGGGGACGCTACTCTGAAAGATATCAGCGTAGCAGCACTCCTCACTGAGTTCACCCTGTGTATATCAAACCTAATATTTTTTTATTTTTATATTTTATAGTTCAACTCGTAACTTGTCATGAAAATTTTCTTTAAACATTAATTTTATAAATATTTCTTCATCTTCTTTGTTTATAAAAACTTTATCTTATTATTAAAGCATTCCATTTTCAAAAATTCACTAATGGATAATGCACTTATCTTATATATATCAGCTGTGTGGCCGCACTATTCCCCACCAACGCGTTTCGCCTTCTTCTTCAGGACGGGGCTAGTGCTGCAACTACACCAAAAACTACACAGATTACCTTATAGTGTACTTACAAAACTATGCTATTCAATAAAAACCAAACACACCAACCTGTTGGCTTACACCATTCCATTCTGTGGCCGTTCTAACATTCAAATATGGCCGCAGCATTCCTTGCAAGCTATTTATATCCCACCCCCATGACGTCAAAAGACACACACCAATCAACAGCATTCTTCCTAAAGTGTCATGCTTCTTGGAACAACCCCCAATCACTAGAGAGCAAAAACATAAACCCTAAATGGAACCCAAAAAGATTCCCCAGTGTCTATATATCAAAGTTTAGTTCTTTGCATTTGGAGTTATACATGGCAAGATAGCTGGTTTGCTTTGGACTGTTATTTAATACTTGCCACAAAGCCATTGATTTCTACTTATTTGGTAAGCACATCAGCTGACAGGCACTGCACAGGCATTGCAAATGTGCATAGACTCAGGCCCTGTCCACGTGTTAATCAGGCCCTTGTCTAAGTGCTGAGTTGGAGGATGATCAAGAGGTAAAAGCAAGAGGTAATCACGAGGTAAAAAGCATATACCTATCTTTGTATCCCCCAATGTAAAACCATGTACCTTTGTACACACCAATCATGAGATGTGTAAACGAGGGAGTTACTATGATGTCATTAGCTTAGAAGCTTAATAAATAGGGACTCGGAGCAAGTACTTACTAGCGCCTCCTCCTGATTCTAAGATTGCATGTGTGTTTCTTTTGTGGCATTCCTACATGGGAGGGGTGCTACAGTGAAAGGAGAGAGGTGCTGGATACCTGGGCAGTGTTGAGGAAAGGGAGAGTGGTGCTGGACAGCAGAGGGGGTTGGAGGGAAGGGTAAGCTAGGTGTTCAATCCATGGGAGAAAGGCTGAGGTAAGGGAAAGAGGTGCTGGACCTGCAGAGAGGAATAGGAGAAAGAAATGCTAAACCAAGGGATGAAGGGAAAGAAATATTTAACACAGTGGAAGAGTGGAGGGAGGAAAGACATTGAGAGACACATTGGTGTAAGAGGGGAGAAGCAAGATATACAAGAAGAGAGGAGATGATGAGCATGGATGGGAGCATAGGGACAGGGACATAAAGGGAAATGCTACATGGGGGTGGTATATAGACACAGTCAGTAAGGCAATGCCAGACATAGCAGTATATGGACACAGAGAAAAGATGGTAGACATGAGGGAGAAGAGGAATGCAAAAAAAGACTTGGGGTGGTGGGGGGGATAGAAACACAGAGGATTGACACTTGGCACAGAAGGGATAGGGACACAATAGTGTTGATGATGAAGGCAGGGAGATGGGCACAGGGGAAATACTAGAAAACACAGTCACTTAACGTAATAGGTGTTATCCAGGGACAGCAGGCAGCTATTCTCACTTATGGATGACGTCATCGACGGAGCCCGGATGCAGACGCCTCACAAGCAGACTTGCTTGAAGAAACTCGAAGTATCGAGTTGCCCGCACCGCGCATGCGCGAAGCGCGTCTCCTCAGTTCAGATAGCTAGCAGAGAAGCCAACCAGGGGAGGTGGGTGGGTTGTGAGATTAGCTGCCTGCTGTCCCTGGATAACACCTGTTACGGTAAGTAACCGTGTTTTATCCCAGGACAAGCAGGCAGCATATTCTCACATATATGTGACCTCCAAGCAGTGTTGGCAATTTAGGAGAATAAATTTTGTAATACTGTTTGACCAAACTGTCTATCCCGTCTGGAGAAAGTATCCAGACAATAGTGAGAAGCGAAAGTATGAACCGAGGACCAAGTAGCAGCCTTACAAATTTCCTCAACAGGAATAGATCTGAGGAAAGCTATGGAAGCTGCCATTGCTCTCACTTAATGGGATGTGACTTTACTGGTTAAGGGTAATCCAGCATGGGCATAGCAAAATGAGATACAAGCCGCCATCCAGTTGGAGATGGTGCGCTTAGAAATTGGATGTCCCAACATGTTTGGATCGAAGGAGGCAAAAAGTTGAGAAGCAGTTCTGTGTGGTTTGGTGCATTCCAAATAGAAGACCAAAGCACGTTTACAGTTCAGAGTATGAAGAGCTGATTCTCTAGGATGACAATGAGGCTTTGGAAAGAAACTGGAAGAACAATGGATTGGTTGAGATGAAATTCCGAAACCACTTTAGGGAGGAATTTAGGATGAGTATGGAGGACCACCTTGTCATGATGGAACACTGTGAAAGGTGGATCAGCAACAACCAAAGCTTGCAGCTCACTGACTTTTCGAGCAGAAGTGAGGACAATGAGAAAAGCAATGTTACTTACCGTAACAGTTGTTATCCAGGGACAGCAGGCAGCTATTCTCACTAGTGGGTGATGTCATCCGACAGAGCCCCGATACGGACATCTTGCAAGCATGTCTTGCTTGAAGAAACTCAGAAGTTTCGAGATGCCCGCACCGCGCATGCGCCAGTGCCTTCCCGCCCGATGTACCGGGCGTGTCTCCTCAGTTCAGGTAGCTAGCCTGAGAAGCCAACCCAGGGGAGGTGGGTGGGACGTGAGAATAGCTGCCTGCTGTCCCTGGATAACAACTGTTACGGTAAGTAACATTGCTTTATCCCAGGACAAGCAGGCAGGTATTCTCACTAGTGGGTGACCTCCAAGCTAACCCCAATGGGATGGTGGGAGAGTTGGCAACTTAAGAGAACAAATTTTGTAAAACTGTTTGGCCAAACTGTCCATCCCGTCTGGAGAAAGTATCCAGACAATAATGAGAGGTGAATGTATGAACCGAGGACCAAGTGGCAGCCTTACAAATCTCCTCAATCGGTGTCGATCTGAGGAAGGCTACAGAGGCTGCCATTGCTCTGACCTTGTGGGCTGTGACCTTACAGGGAAGGGATAATCCAGCCTGGGCATAGCAGGAAGAGATACAAGCCGCCATCCAGTTAGAGATGGTGCGCTTCGATACAGGTCGTCCCAACTTGTTTGGATCAAAGGAGACGAAAAGTTGAGGTGCAGTCCTGTGCGGCTTTGTGCGATCCAAGTAGAAAGCCAGAGCACGTTTACAGTCCAGAGTGTGCAAAGCAGATTCCCCAGGATGAGAATGAGGCTTTGGAAAAAACACTGGAAGCACGATGGATTGATTGATATGAAATTCAGAGACCACTTTAGGTAAGAATTTTGGATGAGTACGGAGAACCACCTTGTCATGATGGAATACAGTGAAGGGTGGATCTGCCACTAGGGCCTGAAGCTCACTGACTCGGCGAGCTGACGTGAGGGCCACCAGGAAAACCACCTTCCAGGTGAGATACTTAAGAGGAGCCGTTTTGAGAGGTTCAAACGGAGGCTTCATAAGATGAGACAGGACAACATTGAGATCCCAAACCACAGGAGGAGGTTTGATAGGAGGATTGACATGAAAAAGTCCTTTCATAAATTTGGAAACCACAGGATGAGCAGACAAAGGTTTCCCCTGTAGAGGCTGATGGAAAGCCGCAATAGCACTCAGGTGGACTCGTATAGAGGTAGACTTGAGACCAGACTGGGACAGGTGTAGAAGATAGTCCAATACAGACGATAGAGAAGCTTTCTGAGGTTCTGTAGCATTGGAAATACACCAGGTCGAGAATCTCGTCCATTTTTGGGAATAGCATTGTCGAGTAGCAGGCTTCCTGGAAGCCTCCAAGACCTCCCTCACAGCTTGAGAGAACTGGTGAGGGGTTATGTTGAAAGGAACCAAGCTGTCAGGTGGAGAGACTGCAGGTTGGGATGAAGCAGTGAACCTTGATGTTGAGTAAGCAGTGAAGGGAATCACTGGAAGAAGTAGTGGCTCCCTGCTGCTGAGTTGAAGTAGAAGGGAGAACCAAGGTTGTCTGGGCCACCGAGGAGCAATCAGGATCATGGTGGCATGGTCTGATCTCAACTTGACCAGAGTCTTTTGAATGAGAGGAAAGGGAGGAAACGCATATAGGAAGCGATTCCCCCACTCCAGTAGAAAGGCGTCTGCCTCGAGGCGGAGAGGAGTGTAGATCCTGGAGCAAAACTGAGGCAGTTTGAAGTTGTGAGGGGCTGCAAAGAGGTCTATCTGAGGCGTTCCCCACTGAGCGAAGATCTGATGAAGGGGTTTGGAATGGAGCGTCCATTCGTGAGGTTGGAGAAGCCGACTCATTTTGTCTGCCAAGACGTTGTCCTTCCCCTGAATGTAGACAGCTCTGAGGAAGGTGTTGTGGCGAACCGCCCAATCCCAGACTCGAAGAGCTTCCTGACAAAGAGGGGCCGAGCCCGTGCCCCCTTGTTTGTTGACTTAATACATGGCGACCTGATTGTCTGTGCGAATAAGGACCACCATGTCGTGAAGTAGATGCTGAAAAGCTTGGAGAGCATTGAAGATGGCCCTGAGCTCCAGAAGATTGATTTGATGGAGTCGTTCCGCAGTGGTCCAGAACCCCTGAGTTCGTAGACCATCCAGGTGGGCTCCCCAGGCATAGTTCGATGAATCGGTCGTGAGAACTTTCTGATGGGGAAGAGAGTGAAACAGCAAACCTCTGGATAGATTCGAAGAGGTCATCCACCAGAGAAGAGACTGCCGTAGAGCAGGAGTGACGACAATGTGACGGGACAACGGGTCGGACACCTGAGTCCACTGAGATGCCAGGGTCCATTGAGGAATCCTGAGATGTAGTCTGGCAAAAGGCGTCACATGAACTGTAGATGCCATGTGGCCCAAGAGGACCATCATGTGTCTCGCCGAAATGGACGGGCGAGAAGACACCGACTGGCAGAGTAGAAGGAGAGCATCCATGCGTTGAGGAGGAAGGAATGCTCGAAGTTGAATGGTATCCAGAACAGCCCCGATAAAGGGGAGAGACTGAGTGGGCTGAAGATGTGATTTGGGGAAGTTGATCTCGAAGCCCAGACTCTGCAGAAAAGAAATTGTAGTCAAGGTCGCCGAAATGACCTCTGGAGCCGACGGTGCCTTGATGAGCCAGTCGTCGAGGTATGGAAATACCTGGAGACCCATGTTCCGGAGTGCAGCGGCCACCACCACCAGACACTTCGTGAAGACTCTGGGAGACGAGGAAAGGCCGAATGGAAGCACTCGATACTGCAGATGTAGATGTCCCACCCGAAATCTGAGAAACTTGCGGGAGGCCGGATGTATCGGGATGTGAGTGTAGGCCTCCTTGAGATCCAGAGAGCATAACCAATCGTTCTGCTCGAGTAGGGGGTAGAGAGAGGCAAGGGTCAGCATGCGGAACCGCTCCTTGACCAAAAACTTGTTGAGGACTCGAAGGTCCAAAATGGGACGCAGATCGCCCGTCTTCTTCGGAACCAAGAAATACCGGGAGTAGAACCCCTGGTTTTGCTGATCTACTGGCACCGGCTCGACGCCGAAGCAGAGCCTGCGCCTCCTGTAGAAGAAGGGCGGTCTGCATCGAGTTGGAAGGATACTCTCTTGGCGGGTGGTCCGGGGGGACCCGGTGGAAATGAAGAGAGTATCCCTCTCTTACGATGGTAAGGACCCAAAGGTCCGAGGTGATCGACTCCCATCGATGATAAAAATGGTGGAGTCGACCCCCGATGGGAAAAACAAGGGAAGACAGAACGTCGGTTATGCTCCCTGGAAGAGAGTCAAAAGGGCTGAGTGGCCTTGGGTGCAGCCGGCATCTGAGGCTTCTGCTGAGACTTCTGTGGAGGCTGCCTCTTCGCAGGCTGTCTCGCTAGGGGAGCCTGTCTTGGTTGATAACGCCTCTGGTAGATTTGAGGCGGTCTAGATGGACGAGACTGTTGAGGCTTAGGCTTAGGACGCAGAATGGATTGAAAAGACTTCTCGTGGTCCGAAAGCTTTTTAGTGACAGTCTCGATAGACTCATCGAACAGATCCGCTCCCGCACAAGGCACATTAGCCAATCTGTCTTGGAGGTTCGGATCCATATCAATAGTGCGAAGCCAGGCCAGGCGACGCATGGCGACTGAACAGGCCGCAGCACGTGCCGAGAGCTCGAAGGCATCGTAGGAGGATTGCATCAGCTGCAGCCGCAACTGGGACAGGGTCGCCACCACCTCCTCAAACTGGAAACGAGCTTCAGCATCGATGAAAGGGACGAACTTGCGGAGGACCGGCAAGAAGAAATCCAAATAGGAAGAGAAGAAAAAATTGTAATTGAGCACTCGAGTCGCCATCATCGAATTTTGGTAAACTCGTCTACCAAACTTGTCCATCGTTCTCCCCTCCCTGCCCGGAGGCACAGAAGCGTAGACCTGGGAAGGGTGAGAACGCTTGAGAGAAGACTCGACCAGAAGAGACTGATGAGAAAGTTGAGCTCCCTCAAACCCCTTGTGGTGAACGATGCGGTATCGAGCATCCAGCTTACTGGGAACCGCAGGGATAGAATACGGTGTCTCAAAACAGCGCATGAAAGTCTGGTCCAGCAATTTATGCAAAGGAAGTCGAAGAGTCTCCGCCGGAGGGTGAGGCAAATGCATCGTATCCAAATACTCTTTAGAATATTTAGACCCAGTATCCAAAGTCACATCTAAGTCATCCGCCATCTGTCGGAGAAAAGATGAGAAAGACAATTGGTCCGCCAAGGCCGGCCGCCGAGACGGACTAGACGAAGTGGAAGCCTCCGGGTCTAGGGAGAGCTGAGACCGGCATGGAGAATAGAGGTAGATGGTTCCTCATACTCTGGTCCCTCCGGTTGGGAAACATCGGGCGATGAGTATCCCAAACGTTGCATCTTTTTCTGTGGGGACACTTCCGAATGACGTGAAGAGTGTCGAGATGAGTGACGAGAACGATGCCCCTCCCGGTGCCGGGATGGGGAGCGAGAACTTCTGTGCATCGCACGATCCCCCGAAGCCTCTAAGGAATGGATGGGGCTCGAAGCGGTGGATCGCAGAGGTGGCAAGGACGCGGACTCACGCAGCGCCACCCAAGTCTGGTATGGAGTGCGGAAGAACTCTTCCTGCGATGCAGTATGCCCAGGACTCCTAATATCAGGGACCGTCCCAGCGCCCTGTTGCTGTGGAGGAGTAATGGGCTCTAAAGGTGGCATATCCGGAAGGGAAGCCCTCCTGGAGGCATCCGCCGCCCTCCGCCGATCCCCCTCGTCGAGCAGCGAGATCGAACGGCGAGGGGGAGGGGGAGGGGGCGGACCGCCCTCAGGGACCGGTGCTCGGACTTCACCCTGAATGTTGGCGATAAGCCGGGGTCCCATAGTTTGCATAAGCTCGACAAACTGAGCTTCCAGCAGGGATCGAAGCGAAGCCGATATGGAGGGATCCGCACCGAAAGGGGGTCCTCCTGCACGGTTTTTGCGCTCCTTCGCGGCCAAGTGCTTCTGCTTAGTAGCTTTGTGCACCTTGATGACCACGGGAGGGACAGTGGAAGGCGGTACCTGAACCGAAGAGACAGAGGCAGGCGCCGCAGCGGAACTGGAAGCCGCAGCCGGTGTAAACGATGCTGGCTTCACGATGCTGGATGCGGGAGTCGTCGATGCAGGTTTCGAGCGGACCGGCGAAACCTCAGCAGCTGTAGAAGCAGACAGATCCTTGGCAGTCTCCATCTTGAACATCGACTCCCAAAGTAAGCAACGCCGCTTGAACGAGCGCGCAGTGAGCGTGGAACAAGGCCTGCACGATTTCGGAACGTGGTCCGGACCAAGACACTGGAGGCAGCGTCGATGCGGGTCCGTCAACGAAATCGCACGCTGGCACTTGCTGCACTTTTTAAAACCGGTGATTGGCCGTGACATAGGCCGGAAAATCGACGCTGCAATGTCGAAAGAGGTAGGCCGCAGCCACGAGGCCGGGCCGGCCGAACCGCCGGAAGAAATAATTTTGAACTCTTTTTTTTTTTTTAAAGAAAGCAAAGTAAAATTGAATTCAAAGAAATAAACCAAAACGCGGGTTAAAGAAGGCAAAGAAAAACTGAAATTCAGTCAGCGCAGATTGAAGATAACTTCTCAGCTCCGCGGAAAGAAAAGAACTGAGGAGACACGCCCGGTACATCGGGCGGGAAGGCACTGGCGCATGCGCGGTGCGGGCATCTCGAAACTTCTGAGTTTCTTCAAGCAAGACATGCTTGCAAGATGTCCGTATCGGGGCTCTGTCGGATGACATCACCCACTAGTGAGAATACCTGCCTGCTTGTCCTGGGATAATACCACTTTCCAAGTGAGATAATTGAGATGAGCTGTAGACATTGGTTCAAATGGAGGCTTCATTAGTTGAGTAAGAACATTGAGGTCCCAAACCACAGGAGGTGGTTTGAGAGGAGGTTTTACTTTGAAAAATCCTTTCATGAATCTGGAAACCACCAGATGAGCAGGGTTTCCTTTCAAGAGGCTGATGGAAAGCCGCAATTGCACTAAGATGGACTTGGATCGATGTACACTTGAGGCCAGAATTGGACAAGTGCAAAAGGTAATCCAAAACAGAAGATAAGAAGGAATGCTGAGGCTTCTTATGATGAGAAAAACACCATGAAAAAAATCTAGTCCATTTTTGGAGATAGCATTGTCTAGTGGTAGGCTTCCTAGAAGCTTCTAAAACATCTCTTACAGATTGAAAAAACTGAAGAGGAATTATGTTGAGAGGTACCAAGCTGTCAGGTGTAGAAGACTGCAGGTTGGGATGAAGCAGAGATCCTTGACTTTGTGTAAGCAGAGAAGGAAAAACTGGTAGAAGGAATGGCTCCCTGCTGCTGAGTTGAAGTAGAAGGGAGTACCAAGGTTGTCAGGGCCACCGAGGAGTAATTAGAATCATGGTGGCATGATCGTTTATTAAAAATGAGAGGAAATGGAGGGAACGCATAGAGGAAGAGATTCGTCCATTCCTGAAGAAACGCATCTGCCTCGAGGCGATGAGGAGAGTATATCCTGGAGCAGAACTGAGGCAGTTTGTGGTTGTGGGGAGCTGCAAAGACATCTATCTGAGGCGTTCCCCACTGTGAAAAAATGTGATGAAGAGGCGAGGAATGGAGAGTCCATTCGTGAGGTTGCAGAAAACAACTCAAGTTGTCCGCTAAGCAATTGTTTGCCCCTTGAATGTAGACAGCTTTGAAGAAGGTGTTGTGGCGGATTGCCCAGTTCCAAATCTTCAGAGCTTCTTGACAAAGGGAGGCAGAACCCGTCCCTCCCTGTTTGTTGACATAATACATGGCGACTTGGTTGTCCGTTCGAATGAGGACTACTCGGTCGTGAAGCAGATGTTGTAAAGCGTGGAGAGCTTTAAGGATCGCTCTGAGTTCCAACAGATTGATATGACACTGACGATCCTTATGGGTCCAGCGGCTTGAGTACGGAGACCATCGAGATGAGCGCCCCAAGCATAGGTCGAAGAGTCTGTCATGAGGACCTTCTGATGGGGGGGCGTTTGAAAAAGCAAGCCTCTGGAAAGATTGGAAGAGAGCATCCACCAACGGAGAGACTACTTCAAGGAAGGAGTGACTGAGATGTGGTGAGAAAGAGGGTCGCAAACTTGCGTCCATTGAGATGCCAAGGTCCACTGAGGTATTCTGAGGTGAAGTCTGGCAAAAGGAGTCATGTGTACTGTGGAGGCCATGTGACTCAGAAGCACCATCATGTGTCTCGCTGAGATGGAAGAGCGGGAAGACACTGAATGACAGAGGTGAAGAAGAGCTTCCAAACGTTACTGTGGAAAGAATGCTCTGAGTTGGACAGTGTTCGGAACAGCTCCAATGAATTGTAGACTCTGTGAGGGCTGAAGTTGAGATTTGGGAAAGTTGATTTCGAATCCCAAACTTTGTAGGAACCAGGTAGTCCATTGGGTCACTACAATAACCCTTTGAGATGTGGAATCTTTGATGAGCCAGTTGTTGAGGTAAGGAAATACCTAAAGACCATGAGTCCTTAGAGCAGCTGCTACCACGAGGTACTTGGTGAACACTTTAGGAGACGAGGCTAGGCCGAAGGGTAGAACTCTGTATTGATAATGCAGATTCACCATCCAAAATCTGAGATATTGACGGGAGGCTGGATGAATGGGAATATGAGTGTAGGCCTCCTTGAGATCCAGAGAGCATAACCAGTCATTCTGCTCGAGAAGGGGATAAAGAGATGTCAGGGACAACATGCAAAACTTTTGACTAGAAATTGGTTGAGAGCCCTGAGATCCAGAATTGGCCGCAGATCGCCCGTCTTCTTCGGAACAAGGAAGGAACGGGAGTAAAACCCCTTGTTCTGCTGATCCAAAGGAACTGGCTCGATAGCATGGAGACGAAGCAGAGCTTGAGCTTCCTGAAGAAGGGCGATCTGGGATGGACTGGAAGGATACTCTCTTGGAGGAAGGTCTGGAGGAACCTGAGTGAAATGAAGAGAGTATCTTTCCCTGATGATGGTAAGTACCCAGAAGTGGGTGTAATTGTCGTCCATCGGTGGTAAAAAAGATGGCGACGACCTCCTATAAGGGGAAAAGAAGGCAGAGAGTCAGAACGGTGGAAGCTATGCTCTGTTTTAAACAGTAGCTATGCTCTGTTTTAAACAGTCAAAAAGGCTGAGGAGCCTTAGGTGCAGCAGAAGGTTGAGGTTTTTGTTGCTTCTGAGGTTGCTGCTTCTTAAGAGGAGGCGAGTATAAGGAGCCTGCCTCGGAGCAAAACGCCGCTGATAGGAGTAGGGCATACAGGTTTTAACAGGAGCTGGCTTTGGCTTAGGTCTGACAATAGAGGCAAAGGATTTTTCATGGTCAGAAAATTTCTTGGTGGCTGCCTCGATAGATTCATCGAAGAGGTCATTGCCCTCACAAGGAATATTAGCTAAGAGGTCCTGAAGATTAGGGTCTATGTCAAAGGTAAGAAGCCAGGCAAGGCGAGACATAGCTACAGAGCAAGCAGCTGCTCGAGCAGATAACTCGAAGGTATCATAAGATGACTGGAGTAGATGTAAGCGAAGTTGAGATAAAGAAGCAATGACTTCTTGAAATTCAAAGTGCTTTTGAGTATCCAAATAAATCAAGAACTTTGGGAGTAGAGAAATAAGGAACTCAAAATAAGTAATAAACTGAAAATTATAATTGAGGACTTTAGAGGATATCATGGCATTTTGATAGATGCGACGTCCTAATTTGTCCATAGTTTTCCCTTCCCTTCCAGGAGGGACTATGGCATAAACCTTGGAAGGATGGCACATCTTCAAGGAGGACTCGACAAGCAGGGATTGATGAGATAACTGAGAGTTGTCAAACCCTTTGCGATGTATAGTTTTATATCGAGAGTCCAATTTTCCTGGAATAGCTGGTAAGGAAAAAGGAGTCTCCATGCACCGACCAAAAGTCTGATTTAAAAGCTTTTGAAGAGGAAGCTTAATTGACTCTGCCGAAGGTTGAGGAAGATGCATGACTTCGAGGTACTCCTTAGAGTATTTGGAGCCAGTATCTAATTGAAGATCCAAGTCCACAGCCATCTGACGGAGAAAAGATGAGAAAGATTGCTGATACGCCAATGCTTTGCCTCGAAAAGGACTCGAGGACGTCGAGGCAGCCTGTGTCGAAGATGAAGCTTCGGCAGGAAAAATGGCATCAAAGGAATATGGTGACTTGGACGAGGCAATTGAAACCGAAACATCCTCGAGGTCCAGCATTGGAGACCTCGAACGAGGAGTTTGTGGTCTAGTCAAAGTTGGAGTAGATCGAGGCTTAGTTGAAGAAGGTCTTTCTTTAGAAGAACCATGTCTGGAAGTATTCCTTGATGAAGGCCTCGATCTTCGATGAGAACTGTGCTGGGAAAAGGATCACGAAGATCGAAGAGACTTCGTCAAACAATGTAAAGACTGGAAGCTATAGATCGAAATTCCGGAGGATTGGTAGAGGAACCTCGATGCACTCTCAAAGATTCTGCTCCTTGTATAGAGTGTGAGGAATCCTTCCAAGGCACTTGCAAAGATTCTGCTCCTTGCTGAACGTGCTTAGATGCCAGACCAGACACTCGCAGAGACTCTGCTCCCTGCAAAGCGTGTGGAAGCTCAGACTGAGGCAAAGGAAGCGGCTCAACTTCGCGGGAGTCTGCTGAATGCCCAGGTTGGATAAGAGGGAGAAGCTTCGGTCCCATGTTAATAAGGAACTGAATGATTTGCTTCTCCAACATGGTCTGGAAAGAAGCTGGCAAGGATGGATCCGTGTCTGAAACCGGTCCACCTGCTTTGGCTGGAGGTTCCTTCGGGGTAGTGTGATTGTGCTTCGACTTGGAAGTCTTAGGCACTTTAATCACTACCACAGGAACAGTCTGCTGAGCTATCTGACCTGAGGAAACAGGGGAAGATACAGTAGATGTCGTCAACCTCTGAACAGAAAAAAGAGACACAAAAACACATAAACCCCGCACTTTTTTTTTCTAGAAGACGCCTGCACAGAGCATGTGCAATAGTGCAACTACAGAACTGGAAGTCTGAAGGGAGCTGTGGCGGTCTTTTTGTTAATTCTCCGGTGGGTAGTTTTCTGGCCAGCTCCCTTGCTGCAGTTGTCCGTGGGTGGCGTTGGCTCCTCGCACATGATTCATGGCTGAATCTGAAGCCTTCACTCTGCAGCAAGGGAGCCGGCCAGAAAACTACCTGCTGGAGGGAGGCACAGAAGGGAGGGAGGGAGAAGCTGGGCAGCACAAAACTCCTTGTTCGGCCGCGGGTTGGACACGCCTGGGCTAGGATATTATTAAAATTAGGATGTGTTTCTTACAAGATCATGTTTAGTTTCGTTCCATCTTAACGAGTTTCCAAGTTTTATTAAGGGTTGATAACCCATAAAAACATAAGAATTGCCACTGCTGGGTCAGACCAGCAGTCCACTCAATGCGGCGGCCCTTAGGTCAAAGACCAGTGCCCTAACTGAGATCAGCCCTATCTGCATACATTCCGGTTCAGCAAGAATTTGTCTAACTTTGTCTTGAATCCCTGGAGGGTGTTTTCCCCTATAACAGAGCGTTCCAGTTTTCCACCACTCTCTGGGTGAAGAACTTCCTTACATTTGTAAAGAATCTATCCCCTTTTAACTTTAGAGAGTGCCCTCTTGTTCTCCCTACCTTGGAGAGGGTGAACAACCTGTCTTTATCTACTAAGTCTATTCCTTTCATTATCTTGAATGTTTCAATCATGTCCCCTCTCAAGTCTCCTCTTATCAATGGAGAAGAGGCCCAGTTTCTCCAATCTCTCATTGTACGGCAACTCCTCCAGCCTCTTTACCATTCTAGTCGCTCTTCTCTGGACCCTTTCAAGTAGTACCGTGTCCTTCTTCATATACGGCGACCAGTGCTGGATGCAGTATTCCAGGTGGGGGCATACCATGGCCCGGTACAGCGGCATGATAACCTTCTCCGATCTGTTCGTGATCACCATCTTAAATCATTCCTAGCATTCTATTCGCCGTTTTCACCACCGCCGCCGTGCATTGCGTGGATGGCTTCATCGACTTGTCGACAGGCACTCCCAAGTCACTTTCCTGGGGGGTCTCTCCAAGTAACGCCCCAGACATCCTGTATTTGTGTATAAGATTTTTGTAACCGACGTGCATCACCTTACACTTATCCACGTTGAACCTCATTTGCCATTTCGCAGCCCATTTCTCAAGCGTGTTTATGTCACGTTGCAGATATTCGCACTTCTCCTGCATCTTCACTACTCTGAATAACTTACTATCATCTGCAAATTTAATCACCTCATTCGTTGTACCAATTTCCGGGTCGTTTATAAATATGTTGAAGAACACGGGTCCAACCTTGCGGCATTCCACTGGTGACGCTTTCCAAGCCTGAGTATTGTCCATTTACCCCCCACTCTCTGTTTCCAATCCACCAGCCAGTTTTTAATCCATGTGAATATTTCAACCTTGATTCCAATTTTGCAAACTAGTCGTTCATGCGGAACCTTGTCCAACGCCTTCTGAAAACCCAGATATACAATGTCGACCGGGTCGCCTTTGTATATCTGTCTGTTTGCTCCCTCGAAGAAGTGCAGCAAGTTCGTCAATAAGATCTTCCTTTGCAGAAGCCGTGCTGGTTGGTCCTCATCACATCGTGTCTGTCAAGGTGCTCAATGATGCGATTCTTTATCAGCGCCTCTAACATCTTTCCCGGTACCAAGGTCAGATTCACCGGTCTGTAGTTTCCCGGATCACCCCTCGAACCTTTCTTAAAGATCGGCGTAACATTCGCCATCTTCCAGTCTTCCAAAACCTTCCCGATTTGATCGACAGATTGGCTATTAGTTGAAGCAGTTAAGCTATAGCCCCTTTCAATTCCTTGATGACCCTCGGATGGATGCCATCCGATCCCGGGGATTTATCGTTTCTAAGTCTATCAATCTGCTTGCATACCTCTTCTAGACTGACCGTCAACCCTGTCAGTTCCCCGTCTTTGTTTCCCCGCGTATAGCCTGTTGGCTTCCAGTATGTTGTGTATATCCTCTTCAGTAAAAACAGATGCAAAAAATGTGTTCAGTTTGTCGGCGATGGCTTTGTCCTCCTTTAGCACTCCCTTTATTCCATGGTCATCCAACGGCCCCACCGCTTCCTTCACGGAACGTTTCCCCTTAATATATCGAAAGAACGGCTTGAAGTTTTTTGCCTCCTTAGCTATTTTTTTTTCTCGTAGTGTCTTTTGGCCCCTTTTACGCCTTATGGCACCTGCTTTGATACTGTTTGTGCTTTTTCCAGTTTTTGTCTGTTTTTGACCTTTTCCATTCCTTAAATGAAGTCTTCTTGTCTCTGATCGCTTCTTTCACCATTAAAGTGAGCCAAGACGGTTCCTTGTTCATTTTCCTCTTGGATCCCTTGCCGATACGCGGTATATATAGAATTTGCGCCTCGGTGACTGTGTCCTTAAAAAGGTACCATGCTTGTTCTAGCATCTTTACAGTGCTTTTCCTCTTCTTAATCTTCTTCCCCACCATGAGTTTCATCCCTTCGTAATTCCCTTTTCGGAAGTTCAGTGCTGTGCCTTTCGTTTTGGATCGATGTTTCGCCCCTGTGTCCAGGCTGAAGCGGATCATATTGTAATCACTGGTTCCCAGCATCCCTTCTACTTCTACACCTTGTGCCAGTCCTCTTAGACCATTTAGAATTAAGTCCAGAATTGCGTTTCCTCTCGTATTCTCCTACAGCATCCAGGAATTTGTTCTCCCTACCGCAGCCAGAGGTGCCTAGGTTCCAGTCTATCCCCGGATAATTGAAGTCACCCATGATAACTACATTGCCTCCCTTGCAGTTGCATTTAATCTTGTCCATCATTTCTCCATCCATTTCTTCTGACTGCCCTGGGGGTCAGTAGTAGATGCCAATCTTCATTTCGATCCATTTGTTCCCGGAATTTTGACCCATAGAGACTAACTTATTCTTCTTGTTTTCTCCGGTAGACTCAATTCCCTCTTTGACGTATAGGGCAATGCCCCTACCTTTTTGATCCACTCTGTCTCTGCGGAATAGCTTATATCCAGGTAGCACAGTGTCCCAGATGTTTTCCTCATTCCAACCATGTTTCCGTGATGCCAATGATGTCAAGGTTATCTTTTTGTGCCATAGCTTCTAATTCACCCATCTTATTATTTAGGCTCCTTGTGTTCATGTACATACACTTGAGTTTGTGGCCTGTTACTCTCTTGCATTTCCTTCCCTCTTGTGTCAAAATTTCTGTCTTGCTTATGATCTGGTGAGTCTTCCCCCACTATCTTTCTGCACAGTATAAGTGGTTTACAATAGAAAGTCAAAGAATAGGTGTTTGTGAAGACATGACATGGATGTGAGGGGAAGAGGGAGAACTACAATATAAATAGAAAAGAATGGGAGGTGAGGATGGGAGAAGTCCTGTAAGCCTAGGTGAAGACCCCTGAGAATTTCCCCAATATAGCATAAACAGGCCAAAACAGGCCAATACAGTTAAGACCTAAAATGGTTGCTGATAAAGCAAAATGGACACTCTGACTAGAAACTATCAGCTCTGAAAGACACTTCTGCTTTCTTGAAAGCAAGGTCAAACAGAAGGCATAGCTTGGAGAGAAAAACAATTCTAGGGAAAAAGAGATCTTAGCCCTATAGTGGTATAAGCTGATGGAAGTTTCACAAGAAGAAAGACGAACCAGGGTATGAGAGTACAAGAAAGCTAATTGAAAAGCCGTTAGGCCCAGGTGCTCGAGGAAGGTTCTTGATATATTAATAGGACATTTACGGGGAAATAGATAGAAAAAGGCATGACACACAGTATCACTCATTATACTAATCAATCAGGTTTCAGGTTTTTATTTATATTTGATGGATCGTTTATTCAAATTGCAAAGCGATTTACAGCTTCATAAAATGGGTTACAATAAGTAAACAACTAACAAGAGTCTTAGAACTAACAATTTTAAGACGTACACGAAACGTAAGGATAAAGGGGAAAAATTACATCTTCATAGCTTAAGAGAAGAGAGAAAGTAAAGGATGAGACGATGGGAAGGGGTAAAAAATCTGAGCCCTAATATTTGTATCTAAAGAAGGAGGGTAAAGATTGAACGCGTCTTTAAAAAGACAACTTTTTATAAGTTTCTTAAATTGACTGAGGTCTTTTTCTTCTCTGATATGAGAAAGAGCATTCCACAATTGGGGAGCCATTACTGAAAACATATCGTGTCTTCTAGTGCCGATGATTTTTAGTGAAGGGACTGTAAGGAGCTTTTGAGTCGTCGATCAAAGAAAGCGAAAAGTATTATGTGGTATAAGCAATCGGTTGATAAATTGTGGTTCTTTGAAAATTAAGGTTTTGAAAGTTAAAAGTAATATTTTAAAAGTAATGCGGTGGCTAATTGGGAGCGAGTGGGATTTAATCAGTAGGGGGGGTGACATGATCATATTTTTTACCATTATGAATGAGTTTGATCGCTATGTTTTGTATGATTTGAAGGCGTCTTTTCTCTTTTTGTGTAATATTGATTAGTAAAGAGTTGCAATAGTTAAGTTTGGCCATAACTAGAGAGTGAATTAGTATATTGATCAATTTGGGCTCAAGAAATTTTGAAATCGAACGTATCAGGCGTAGTTTATAAAAGCACAGTTTGACTGTATTGCTTATATGATTGTGGAATGAAAGTTTGTCATCAATGATAATGCCTAAAATTTTTAAGGAAGTCACAGACTAAGTAGATATTATCAAGGGAACATGGAGTGTTCAAATGTATATCTTTTTCCATGGAAAAAGCAGTGATTTTGTTTTTGGGATGTTTAAAGCTAGCTTGTTGAAATGAAGCCAGTTTTTTATCACCTCTAATTTCTTATTGATTTCATTAATTTCCTCTATGTTTTCCGGGTTTAATAGGTGTAATAGTTGAATATCGTCAGCATATGTGTATGTGGTGAAGCCAATTGATTGGCAAATGCTCAGTAGTGGGGATAGGAAAATATTAAACAATAAAGGTGAGAGGATAAAACCTTGAGGAAGTTGAAGAGTAAACTTTAGAAGTCGTGTTATTGTAGTTCACCATGGATGAACGGTTGGTAAGAAATGAAGTGAACCAATCCAAGACTTGATCCGTGACACCTATGGATTTTAATCTTTTGAGTAATAGGTCGTGATCGATTGTGTCAAAGGCAGCGGATAAGTCTAATGAAAAAAGGATTACGGATTTATGATGATGTAAATAGTAATGTGTATTCATTATCAGTCCTAATAATGAGTATTCTGTGTTATGATGTTTCCTAAATCCCGTCTGATTCGGGTGCAGTACGTTTGTGGATTCGACAAAATCGGAGAGCTGTTCATATACCAGCCTTTCCGTTAATTTGGCTAGGAATGGTATATTGGCGATGGGACGATAATTTGATACTTTGTCCAGACTGATTTTGTGGTCTTTTACTATTAGAGTGATTATTGCAGCTTTCCAGGACTGAGGAACCATACTTGTGAGTAGACTTTTTGATACCAGGGAAAGAATAGAAGGACCAAAGCGAGAGAAAAATTTTTTAAGAAAAAACGGTAGGATGATTTCTGTGCGGGCTCCTTTTTGAAGAGGGCTTCAATATCTGTTAGGGCAGGGATCTTAAACTTAGCATATTTGGCTGTGGGTAGGAATTCCGTATTAGAACTGTCACTTGCGTTTGCTGATGTGGTAGAATCAAATAAATTTCGGATGCTACTGATTTTTTTACAAAAATAATCAGCCAGTTCTTGGGCCGTAAGTTGAGTCTTTTGTTTACTATTTTCTCTGTGGGGCATAGGAGCAATTGATTTCAGAATGGCATATAAAATATGATGGATTTTTTGCTTTGAAGATTTTTTTTGAGTAAAAGCGCCGTTTGGCAGTGTTGATTTTCATTTTGTAGAAATAAGCATGTTCTTTGTAGAGTTTTAGGTTAGAGTGAGATTTAGTGTGACGCCATTTCCTTTCCAGTGATCGTAGTTGTTTTTAAGAAGGGAAAGCTCGTTCGTGTACCAAGGGTTAGATAATTTAGGGGGGAAATTGTTTTGGAGATTAATGGCACTTTATTATCTAGAAAAGATAATAAGGATGAATTCCAGATTAGCAGATGCTCTTCCAATGAGTCCGTGTTGGGAGTTGGAGTGAGCGAATTAAGTGAGAGAGGGATATCTGATAGTTCTAGTTTAGAAAAATCACAGAATAAGATCTTTTTATGTTCTAAAGGTGTTTGTATTAATGTGTCCTTTTATGAAAAGGACACATGATATAAAGTAATGGTCAGACCAGGGCATGGGTGAAATGATCGGAGCCGAATAAGTGAGCATATGAGATTTAGCAGTGAGAATCATGTCCAAGATATGGTTTGCAGAGTGCGTCGGATCTTGAATTATTGTTTGTAGGTTTAACGTCTTGATGTAGATTAGCATGTCTTTAGTAATAGAATTGGTTAGATCATCGAAGTTAATATTAAAGTCTCCTAGTATCAAAGGATAGTTTGTTGCAGAGCAGAAATCAAAAATTAAATTTTGGAGAAGAGATATATTATTTTGCCCTATGGGAGGGGGAATGTAAAGTAAGAGAAGGTCAGTTTTGGGATTGAAATTAAGTTTTACATGGAAATAATAGTCTTGATTAAATTGTTAAGGTAAATAGTGGCTAAGCCCCCACCTTTACGGTTATGGCGGTGGTTCCATTGATAGGAATAGTTTGGTGGGCAACAGAAGGAGATGTAAGCTTCGTCTCCATCTGTTAGCCAGGTTTCAGTTATACAGAGAATATGGAGACCCTGTGAGAGAATGGTATTTTTTAAAAGGTGATATTTACCTTTAATGAATCTAGTGTTAATGAGACCTAATTTTAAACAAATGTTAAATGAAGTCTGATTATTTTGAAAGGAGGGGGTAGATAACTATTGGTGTGTGATTCGTGGACCGAGATAGGGTTGGGATTTCCAAAGTTGTTGGCAAGCGGAAGCTAGTGGTCTTGTGGTTTCGTGGTCGGTGGCCCCAATGAACTGGAATGTTAGTTTGGTAAGAAGGCATGATGAAATCATTGAAGGCACTAGAATACAGATTCATTAAACCGACCAGCAATGTATAAGTTATAAGGAGAGTTTTAAGACTATGTAGCTTAGTGGAGTTAGCTGATGTATTCAATTTGGTTTTCAAAGTACGGGCGCCCTCAGTTTGCGCACGAAGGAGCGGTCCTGCTCCTTATGCGCACTCTTACGGCGCACGCCAAAGGCGCACGCCTCTGCGGCATGCGCCGCAGAGAGCCCAAATTTAAAGAGCATGGGCTGACCTGATTAGGGGGCGGAGTCCGGCGGCTCGCGGCGGCAGAGGAGGAAGAAGGCAAGGCTAAAAAGTAAAATATAAGACCACAGTAAATAAAATTGTAAAAACAGCTTAAAATTAAATTCAGAGTGGAATAGTAGCTGGTGCAAAGGTACAGTGAGGCGTGCGCCGCAGAGAGCCCAAATTTAAAGAGCATGGGCTGACCTGATTAGGGGACAGAGTCCGGCGGCTCACGGCGGCAGAGGAAGAAGGCAAGACTAAAAAGTAAAATACAAGTAAAATATAAGACCACAGTAAATAAAATTGTAAAAACAGCTTAAAATTAAATTCAGATTGGAGTAGTGTGAATGTAACATGCACCAACGTGGGCCAGAGCTGTCAGAATCATATAAAAGAAAGCTCCTTGAACCAAGGATTCAGAACTCTTTGGAAGTTCTCCATCAGTCTGGCTATCTTGTATATGTTCTATTACTCTGTATGCTGTGTAATTTGTTCCTGTAAGCTATTGCTATTTGATTATTAAACTCATATTACTTGCATCAGCATAAAGAGAGTCGAGTGGTCTTTCAGTGGAGGCCGTAATAGCCTTCTCTTCAATGGTTGACCCCGACGTTTGATAGAGGGATCTCGCAGGTTTAGATCACTCTCCGGCTGTAAGTACACGGGTTGTAGCCCTCTGCCTCCCCGTATGTAATTAGTATTTCACATTATTTCTTGCGCTTACGAAGTTAGCCGTGATTAGCCAGGGATGTGAATTTAGCTTTGACTTAAGGTGCCCTGAGCTTATAACATAACATGACAAAACTTTACTTTTCAGGGATGACATTTAGCTTTGACTAAAGGGGCCCTGAGCCGCTCATGATTAGAGGACAAGTAATAAAAATAAAAAACCTAACCATGTCTTATTGTGCCTAACAATCATTTTTCTGTCCACAGGTATCCGGCACATATTGATATTGCTTTTTATATTGATATTGCATTGTGGTGTTTCCTATGAATCCTCAAGGGATGGTCTTTATGCCAGTAATCTCTACTGAACGCCCCTGAAATTTATATCCTCGAAGCTATCTTTCTCAGCCTCTCTTCTCCATAAAAGAAAGCATTTCTAAATACATCACAGCCTGTCCCGGCTGCGCCCCAGCACCAACGAGTGGATTAGGGAACTTCAAAGTATAAATTTTTTCCCCTTTAACCCCTAGGAAGCAGAGTCAGCCGTAAACAGGGACAGCAGTGCTGCTCTTTCTTATTTTGTTATTTAACCACCGTATTTTTGACTTACAATCATCTCATGCATGATACAGCGCTAATAAGGTACCTCTTCTTCTGTGATCACGATTCATCATTTGTAAGTGTTCTTTCTTTCTTTTTGTATATAGTATATTATACAGTATTGTATATAGTATATCCTAAATTGATAGCTTAGGAAGGATCCGATCGGAGGAATCCATCAGAGGGGATTGTGCCTCTCTCCCTGGCTTCCTGCAGCAGCGGTTCTGCTTCTTTGTTCAACGCAGGCATCTTCAGAGACGGACCCTTGACGTCACTGGGTCCGTCTCCAACAATTTTAAAACAGAACGCCGCCGCGGGAGACTCGGGAGATCTCCTGCATCGGAGGAATCCATCAGAGGGGATTGTGCCTCTCTCCCTGGCTTCCTGCAGCAGCGGTTCTGCTTCTTTGTTCAACGCAGGCATCTTCAGAGACGGACCCTTGACGTCACTGGGTCCGTCTCCAACAATTTTAAAACAGAATGCCGCCGCGCTTGCGGCCGCAGCCGCGCGGCCGCAGGGCGTGGCCGAAGGGGCTCGCCAGGCCCCTTGGGAGCCCCTTGGAGCCACGGGGAGCCAGGGAGTTGGAGATTATTGATTTACCTATTGGAATAAGGAACTAATACAGGAGATCTCTAGATCCAGGATATATGATTTGATTTGTACCAGTGCCTGGTGAGACGCTGAGGGTACGATTGTTATATTACAACAGCGATTAGACTATTTGTCAATCGCGATGCCGAAGAGACGGGGTAAGAGCGCCGCTGCAGCCTCGCGACGTCTTGAACACCCCCCTCTCACTTCAATTGAACATTTTCTTCAGCGTCTTCAGAGGGAGTCAGTAGGTTCGGGGAATCGCCCGCTGGACTCTGCGACGTGGAGTGACGCCGGATCGGAAGTTCTTGGGCTGGATACCACGCTGAGCCCCGACCAGAGGAGTCCACCTCCCCCACCGCTGAGAGCGAGTTCCCCATGTGAAAGGAGTGGGCCAGAAGTAGCAGCACTCTCTGATCATGAGGCTGTAACATCAGGGAGCCAGCAAGGTGAAGTCTCTATGGCTTTGTTAAGCCCAGAGATGGTTCCAGCGGATAGAGCAGAAGGAGGAGAAAATCCAGACCAACAGACAGAAGGCAGCCAAGGTGAGTCTTCCCCAACTTTACATGAGACTTTCTTTAAATATGAAAAACCAGCTGAAGTGACTCTTGATTCAATTTGGGACTTAGTTTCCAAACTGGGAGACTCACTAACTAAACAAATTAAAGAAGGTGAAAAGAATATAAAAATTCAAAAACAGACAATAGAGGAAAATAAACAGGAAATTTCCAATGTCAAAGAAAAATTGGGAGGTATCGAAAATGAAGTGAAAATGATTAAACAAGTTCAATCTACAATAATAAATGATAATCAAAGTATTAGAAAAAAATTGGAAATTATGGAAAATAATTATCGGACTAATAACCTACGACTGTTGAATTTTCCTAAAATCCTATCTGTAAACCCGAGAGAGATGATAAAAAGGTACTTCATGGAGATATTTAATATTCCTGAGGAATCATTGCCTCCCCTCACTCGAGTATATTATTTGCCTATGAACGTAAGGGGTCAACATTCGGAGGATAAGAGACAGGAAATACAAGACCTTCAACAAAATTTGACAGTAATTTTGGAAACATCAGATAAAGATTTGGTTAAACCAGCAACTCTTATACTATCTGTGGCTTTGTTGCCGGATAAAGATTGGATTTTGAAAATGTTCTTTAGGAACAAGAGTAAGGAGTTTCTGGGTTTGAAAATTCAAATGTTTCCAGATGTTAGTAGAGAAACTCAGAATCGTAGACGTCAGTTTCTTTTGTTGAAAGCAGGAGTTACACAGCTGGGTGGCATTTTCTTTTTACGTTTCCCATGTAAATGTATAGTAAGATATCGAGATAATAAGTATGTGTTTTTTGAGCCATCTCAACTTACTGCTTTTCTGACACTGAAACGTCTGGAAAAAGAGGGTATAACAACAACTACCACAATAACAACTATGTAACTGTAATAACAACTAATTGGACTTGGCATTAGAATAATTCCTCAAGTCAGACACAGGGCACTATTCTTTTATATAAAATTTAAAATTGATTTCCTTAAAAGTTCACTCTTATATATATCTTGGATCATATAATAATTATTGAGGACTTGAGATTGTCCGATTAGAATTTTGTCCATATTATGTTAATGATTTACTTATTATTTTGTGTTCGATCTGACAATCTTTCTGTACAAAATGTTTTGATTTTGTTAAAATTTTTAAAATGATAAATAAAGAATAAAAAAAAAAAAAAAAAAGGAAGGATCCGAGATATGATCCACAGTCCTTAGCTAGACAATGCCTTCCTAGTTTAGTTTTCATACTCATTGTTTGGTTAACTATAGGATTTGTAGATTGACGCATTGATTATCTTGAGCCCTAGGATAATTATTCTTATTATGTTACCTATGACCCTTCTCCAACATGCATTCCACCCAAGCCTGCATCAACTCATTCAACACTTTCATGATAAATGGGTTAAACTCACCTCTAAAGAACGTATAAAAAATTCTACTGATTGGAAATGGCCTAAAGAGGGATCGCTCCTTTGAAGTGATTTAGTTTCCTTCCATACTACTATTCTTAATACTAAAAAGGGTAATTCACAAATTGAACATTTAGAAATGTGGACACTCTGGCATGCCCGATGTGTAGACACTCCTTCCACTGCCCAAACAACCCAATCTCCTGGTGCAGGGGATCCTCCTCGGCTCCGGTTCCTGTACCTCAGGAATTGCCAACACCTAACATAAGAACATAAGAACATAAGCGTTGCCTCTGCCGGGTCAGACCAGGGGTCCATCGTGCCCGGCAGTCCGCTCCCGCGGCGGCCCCCCAGGTCCATGACCTGAAAGTGTTCCCTACCTAACTTAAAATACCCATACCCTGTTCACTCAATGTCCTGTAAGGTAAATCTCTATTTGTACCCTGTTATCCCTTTCGCTTCCAGGAAGTCATCCAGTCCCTTTTTGAACCCCAGAATTGTACTCTGCCCTATCACCTCTCCGGGAAGCGCGTTCCAGGTGTCCACCACCCTCTGAGTGAAGAAGAACTTCCTTGCATTCGTTATGAATCTGTCTCCTCTCAGTTTTTCTGAATGACCTCTTGTTTTAGTTGTCCCTGCTAGTCTAAAGAATCTGTCCCTCTCCACCTTCTCTATGCCTTTCATGATTTTATAAGTTTCTATCATGTCCCCTCTCAGTCTCCGCTTCTCCAGGGTAAAGAGCCCCAGCCTGTCTAACCGTTCGGCATATGAAAGGTTCTCCATACCCTTTATCATCCTCGTTGCCCTCCTCTGGACCCTCTCGAGTATTGCCATGTCCTTCTTGAGGTATGGTGACCAGTATTGGACGCAGTATTCCAGATGTGGGCGCACCATTGCTCGATACAGTGGCAGGATAACTTCTTTTGTTCTGGTAGTGATACCTTTTTTGATAATGCCCAGCATTCTGTTCGCTTTTTTTGAGGCCGCTGCACATTGCGCCGCTTGCTTCATTGTGTTATCCACCAATACCCCCAGATCTTTTTCTTGGCTTCCTTCCCCGAGTACCCTCCCTCCCATCGTATAGCTGTACATGTAGTTCCCCTTCCCTATGTGCAAGACCTTACATTTCTCCACATTGAAGCTCATCTGCCATTTTTTTGCCCACTCACTCAGTTTGTTCAGGTCGCTCTGCAGTTCTTTGCATTCTTCAACAGTTCCGGCCCTGCTGGAGAGTTTTGTGTCATCCGCGAATTTGATAACTTCGCACTTTGTCCCCGTTTCTAGATCATTAATAAATATATTGAACAGCAACGGTCCCAGCACTGACCCCTGCGGAACACCACTTGTGACCCCTATCCAGTCAGAGTAGTGCCCCTTTACTCCTACCCTCTGTTTCCTGTCCGCCAGCCAATTTTTGATCCATCTGTACACGTTTCCTTCCACCCCGTGACTCCACAGCTTCTTCAGTAAGCGTTCATGGGGCACCTTGTCAAAGGCTTTTTGGAAATCCAGATATATAATGTCTACTGGGTCACCTTGGTCCAATTGCTTACTTATCCCCTCAAAGAAATGCAGTAGATTTGTCTGGCATGATCGGCCTTTACAGAAACCATGCTGACTCGATCTCATCAGATTATTTTTTTCTATATGCTCGTTGATACCTTCCCTGATCATTGATTCGACCATCTTCCCCGGAACAGAGGTTAAACTCACCGGTCTGTAGTTTCCCGGGTCGCCTCTCGATCCTTTTTTGAAGATCGGTGTAACATTCGCTATCCTCCAGTCCTCCGGGATTACCCCTGTTCTCAAGGACAGGTTGCAAATATGCTGCAGTAATTCTGCTGTTTCGTCTCTAAGCTCTTTTAGTATTCTCGGGTGGATCCCGTCTGGGCCCAGAGCTTTGTCCGTTCTTAATCTATCTATCTGCCTGAGAACGTCTTCGAGGCTTACCTCCATGCATGATAGTTTCCCCTCCTGATCTCCCCTGAAGATTTTTTCCGGTTCTGGCACACTGGATGTGTCCTCTATTGTAAAGACCGACGAGAAGAACTTGTTTAGCCTACCAGCCACTTCTTTTTCCTCTTTCACCACTCCCTTCCGGTCACCCTCGTCCAGGGGCCCCACCTCCTCCCTCGCTGGCTGTTTCCCTTTCACATATCGGAAAAATGGTTTGAAATTTTTTGCTTCCTTGGCTAGTCTCTCCTCATATTCTTTCTTGGCTTTCCTGACTACTCGGTGACATTCTTTTTGTTGCTTCCTGTGCTCTCTCCAGTTTCCTTCAGTTTTGTCCTTTTTCCACTTCCGAAATGATTTTTTCTTGTCTCCTATCACTTTCTTTACTTCACTGGTTATCCATGCAGGGTCCTTTGTCTGATTTTTCTTGGAACCTTTCCTAAATCTTGGTATATATAGGTTTTGTGCCTTGTTTACTGTGTCCTTGAATAGGGACCAGGCTTGCTCCACAGTCCGCGTTTCCTTGGAGCTGTTTCTGAGCTTTTTTCTCACCATTTGTCTCATGGCATCATAGTTCCCTTTCTTGAAGTTAAATGTTGTTGCCTTGGTTCTCTTTCCCATAGGTAGTCCTACTTGCACTTTGAACTGAATCATGTTGTGGTCACTGGTTCCTAGTGGTCCTATGATCTCCACATCCTTCGCGGGGCCTTTCAGCCCATTGAGGATCAGATCCAGAGTCGCTGATCCTCTCGTTGGTGCCTCGACTAGTTGTTCCATGAAGCAGTCCTGTACTGCTTCCAGGAACTCCGTTTCCCTTGCACATTTTGAGTTTCCGAGACACCAGTCTATCCCAGGATAGTTGAAATCTCCCATAACTATGGTGTTTGGGTTCTTGCATTCCCTTCTCAGCTCGGCTACCATTTCTGTATCTTCAGCTTCAGTTTGCCCAGGTGGACGGTAGAACAGTCCCATCTTTATCTCGGCTCCGTTGCTTCCTGGTACTTTGATCCACAATGCCTCCAGTTGGGCATTTGTCTCTGCTGTGTCCACAGTGGTTGAGTGAATTGTATCCCTTATGTATAGTGCTATTCCTCCCCCCTTCTGGTAAGTCCTGTCTTTTCGGTAGAGTTTGTATCCTGGCAGTACTATGTCCCATTTGTTTTCCTCGTTCCACCATGTTTCCGTGATCCCTATGATGTCTAGTTTCTCATTATTGGCCATGACCTCTAGTTCCCCCATTTTGTTCTTTAGGCTCCTTGCATTTGTATACATGCAGTTCAAGTCCTGGCATTTTTTCTTCCTTTCTATTTCATCTTGCATTTCATTCTTCATTTTGTCCCCTTCCTGGCCTGCCAACTCCTGAGTATTGTCTCTTCTGGCCTTTCTTTGTGGTAGATTCCTATTGCCTTCCCCTTGTGGCCTGTTCCTATTGTCCTCCTCTTGTTCTCTCTCAACATCCAATCCCGTTTTGACTTCCCCTTCCAGTATGTTCATCCTGGCCCCCTCTCGCTTCATCTGACTCCCTTGTTTGTTCATAGTCTGTTGCTTGCCACTTGTGTCATCCCCAAAATCTTTCCCCTCAGTATCCTCATTGGGTACTGTTTCCCGAACCGTCGATACCAGGTCGACTGTCGGCTTTCCCCCTCTTCTTAGTTTAAAGCTTGCTCTATCGCACTTCTGACGTTATTTGCTAGTTGTCTGGTTCCCGCCTTGCTCAGGTGTAGACCATCCTTCTTGAAAAGCTTGTTCTTTCCCCAGAACGTTGTCCAGTTCCTCACGAAGAGAAATCCCTCTTCCTCACACCATTTTCTCATCCATGCGTTAATTGATTGTAGCTCCGTCTGCCTCTTCGTTTCTGCCCTCGGTACTGGCAGGATCTCTGAGAAGGCTATCCTCTGGGTCCTCATCTTCAGTTTCCTTCCTAAGATTTTGAATTGTTCAGTCAGTGCATTCTTGCTGTAGTCCCTCCTGGTGACATCGTTCGTCCCGACGTGGACTATCACTGCTGTCTCTTCCGTCTCTGCTCCTTCCAAGATTCTCTCAATCTTGTCAACGATGTCCTTTGTTCTCGCTCCTGGGAGACAGGTCACTAGCCGATCCTCTCTCCCTCCTGCTATGTGACTGTCAACGTGCCTCAGGATTGAGTCTCCCACCAGGATTGCAGATTTCCCTTCTTTCAGCCTCCGTGTCGGCCGCAGGTCTGTGTCCTTGGTGTTCTTTGTTTCTTCCAGCAAGGTTCCTCCGCGGGTATCCTCTACCTTGGTGTCAGATGTTCCTTGTCCTCTGCTCTGTGTGTCTTCCTCATTTCCGTGCTCCTGTTCTTCCACTCTCCTGTAGGCATCATCAATGAACCTCTCGAGCTCCCTGACTTGTTCCTCGTTGTACTCATCTTGCATGGGGTCTTCGGCTGTCTGGAAGGGGGCTTCGGAGATGTAGAGTCCCTCCAGCTCCTGGATCCTGAGCTTCAGTCGACTGACTTCGCTCTTCAAGCTTACCAGTTCCTGGCATCGTCCACACACATATGACTGCTGCCCGGAGGGGAGGTAGTCATACATGTGGCAGTCCGTGCAGTACACTGGGAAGCTCATCCTTCGGGTTCCTTCCGCTTCCATATTTGTCCGCTCTCTAGGAGTCCTGTTGCTCTTTGCTAGTGTTTTCACTCCTGTGCCTGGCTCTTCCTTACCTTCTTCGTCTTTCGCTTCCTTTTACTTATGCGCTTGTGCTATTTGCCCCTTGCTTACCCTCTGTGGCTGCCTTTTCCTTTAGCTCGTGTTCTCTCCTGAGTCCTCCTTTTCTTGTCCTGTTGAGCTTGTTACTGCTGTCTCTGTGTATGTGTGTGTGCTACCTTCTTAGCCTGCTTCTAACCTGTCTTTTGCCCTTGCTACCGTTCTTCAGTGCCTTCCTTGCCTGTCGTTCCTTTGATGTGTGGTCCTTCCTGGGCCTACTCCTTCCTTCTTTTCTGTGTTTGCTTCCCTTTTACTTGTGTGTGTGCGTGTATGTGTTACTTCCTTACCTTGCTTTCTTCCTTTCTTGGAGTCCTTGGATGTAGTGACCTGGCCTGCCCTTCTTGAGGCCCTTCGCAAAGGCGCTCTCGCTAAGGCGAGCGCCTTTTCCGCTCGCCTTCGCCGCGCGCCGAACGGCTGGGCGCCGTTGGCTCCCCTCCTCTTAAGGGGGAGTCCGGCCTCTGGCTCCGCTGGTGACGCGGTGCGGAGCTTACTCTCGCCGCTGCCCGCCCTCGCCGCCTCTACCCTCTCTGTCTCCCGGCTCCTCTCTCCAACAAGCCTCCACGCGGCTTGTGCTGCTTTCGCGCCGCGGCTCCCCTCCTCTTAAGGGGGAGTCCGGCCTCTGGCTCCGCTGGTGACGCGGTGCGGGTGGGCGGAGCTTACTCTCGCCGCTGCCCGCCCTCGCCGCCTCTACCCTCTCTGTCTCCCGGCTCCTCTCTCCAACAAGCCTCCACGCGGCTTGTGCTGCTTTCGCGCCGCGGCTCCCCTCCTCTTAAGGGGGAGTCCGGCCTCTGGCTCCGCTGGTGACGCGGTGCGGGTGGGCGGAGCTTACTCTCACCGCTGCCCGCCCTCGCCGCCTCTACCCTCTCTGTCTCCCGGCTCCTCTCTCCAACAAGCCTCCACGCGGCTTGTGCTGCTTTCGCGCCGCGGCTCCCCTCCTCTTAAGGGGGAGTCCGGCCTCTGGCTCCGCTGGTGACGCGGTGCGGGTGGGCGGAGCTTACTCTCGCCGCTGCCCGCCCTCGCCGCCTCTACCCTCTCTGTCTCCCGGCTCCTCTCTCCAACAAGCCTCCACTGCGGCTTGTGCTGCTTTCGCGCCGCGGCTCCCCTCCTCTTAAGGGGGAGTCCGGCCTCTGGCTCCGCTGGTGACGCGGTGCGGGTGGGCGGAGCTTACTCTCGCCGCTGCCCGCCCTCGCCGCCTCTACCCTCTCTGTCTCCCGGCTCCTCTCTCCAACAAGCCTCCACGCGGCCTGCACCACAACTTTCTCCAGTTGAATCTCTGGACTTATCTAAACCTACCCCAGCCCTCCAGGCTCCTCTGCTCATTAAGCTGACTAATTCCGGAACCATTAAAACTGATTATGCCCCTTGGAGCTTTGCCGATAAACTTTCTGTCAAAGCTCAGCTCCCTCCCCTTCTGGCTGGAGCATCCCCTTGGATCGCCAAATTTGAACAGATTACCTCCTAGTGGTAATTAGCCCTTGGTGATGTGTGCTCCCTGCTGGTTGAATGTGTTGGTAAAGTTACAATCGACATTTTTGTCAATGCAGGCATTGCCAATTATTCCATTGATGTTAAGAATTTTGACGGGGACCGTTTTAATTACTGGTCTTCCGTCTGGAAAGCCCTTCGGGCACGATATCCCAATGAAAAGGATATGTCTAGGCTCACCTCTCTCAAATATAAGGTCGGCTCTGACATATATTCTTTCATCCAAGACTTTGAGGAAAATTGGGAGATGCAAATTGGAGACTCTTGTTCTAAGGAGGGAATGTAATGTAATTTATTTCTTATATACCGCTACATCCGTTAGGTTCTAAGCGGTTTACAGAATGACAGGTCTCGCCTTTCAAACCCTCAGACATACTATGCCCAATGAAATCCAGACAAAACTTGATTCAATTGTGAGCATGGCAGGCAAGCCATGGTCAGAAATTGTGTCCCACATAATACACTATTCCCAGTTCTTACATGACGCTGAATCTAAAGAATACAAGGAGTTGCTCCAGTTACAGACGAAAGCTCTGGCTTTACAGATCCAAGGTCATACCAATCCCTCTGCTCCCCCGCCTACAGATAAACTTCCTGATGCTGTTTCTCAAATAAAACAGCAGTGCAGCTTGCCAAAAAGGAAGATGTACAATTCGCCCAAATTCAGTGGGCTCAGAATAATCCCCAGTGGCCACAATACCACCCACTACCTACCCGAAGATCTACCCCAGGATCCTGCGGCATGCGAGGTGCCGAGCATCTAGTCCCTCGGGGCTGTGCTTACCGTCCTCCTATTGACAAATCCCGAAAACAGTGCTGGATGTGTAATAAACGTGAACATAGCGCCTATGAATGTTGGTCTAATGATACTAATTGGGGTGGTAGAGGGGACGGCCAAGGCCGTGGGCGTGGTGTGCCCCCTACCCAGCCTGGTAATGATAATTTTGCCTCAGGACCCAACAGGGGACCTTTTCCCTGATGATCCCTATGATCATCACTAACTAGCCCATTTTGTAACCCATTAAACACATACTTCCATACTCTCGCCCTAACATTGCTTTCACAGTTTGCACTGAGCACTACATGTGGAAATTACTTCCTCAAGGCCTCCATCCAAGTCCTGGAATCTTTTTCCTAGTCATTCCATATGACCTATAGGGGTTCAGGGACACCATGTCTGATTCCCCCACTTCGTTGTTCGCCTATGATTATGACATTCTCCTATCCTCAGACACTGACTCAGACACTAACTTCCTGTGCCAGTGTCTCACTGGTAATCTCCACTTTCTAATATCTTATCTCCTCCTGTAGTCTACCAATCCATTTCTACAGGGAATCCAAGGGTAAGCGCCCCATTGCTATAAATCCCTCTTACATATACATTATTATATTATTAGTCTGACCTAAAAACAAGCTCCTCAGTTCCTGTTACCATTACAATCCCTCCCAGTAGATTTGTATGCTATTTGCTATCTCTCTGCCTCTTTCACACCTGTTGAACTGTGTTTCAACAACTGTGAACAGGGGATGATAAAGGTGATAACCATGATAGATAGCTGCCATTAGCGCAACCCAAAAAGTAGCAGATTCATTAATAGCATAGCATTGCAACATGTCACACCCTCAGAACGTCTCATGATAGCCTAAATACTCTAGCCCATAAAAATAAATCGCTGTATTATGACATTGCTTTGAGAGAGAGAGAGAAAAAGGATCACAGACAAATTTTTGTTTTACAGATAGATTTTGCTTTCAAAGAATGTTGGTGAGCAAATATAGGAAAGGCCAGAAGTTAACAGAGAGTGACAAGTGAGAATGGCAATAAAGGGAAGCTATAAACAGATTTCTGAAGATCAAAGAAAGATAATGCACGTAGATAAGAAGAATCTGAGTTATTTTTGCACAGTAATATATATCATGAGTAAGTCTAACTAATAGACAAGCGACAATGCAAGGATTTTGTTTCCTAGAGTCAGGGAAAAACATAAAACTGCAGTGTTCTACAAGTGCACTTTAAGAGAATCAATTTTTTTAGCTACAAGAGGAGCGTTCCCTTAATATTTGCTAGCAATTAATGTCTGTACATTTTTCTAAGAACTGCAGCCTTTCGTGCTACAGTGAATCGTTGTCTGTTGTATTGTGTCATACGTCAAATTCGATGTGTTGTATTGTGTCATATGTCAAATTCAATGTTTGTTTGGAAATAAGAGTGGATTTCCATTGATGAGTACTCAATATAATTAACAATTTAAAAGAAAAAGCTATTTTTCCTTTACTTACCATAACAGCTTCAAAAAAAAAACAAAAAACCTGCTAGCAGTCTTTCTCTCTGCCTCCTCTTGGAAATTATAAGAATAAATGTTACTTCCTCTTTTTCTGATTCTCTGGTACACGCAAGAATACTTCCTGGTTCAACACAATGCAATCAGCGTTTAGCTTTATTTACAAACATTTCTAACTTTGTTTAAGAACTTCTCTAATAAGTTGCTGAAGAAAATGTCCAGTTCTATGGATTGAAATGCAGAATATGAGTGAAAGTCTTTCTCAAATGCACCACACACCGAAGCAAAAGTAACTAACTTCTGCTTTTTCATCTCCGCTGTCACAGATGGTTCAACAGAGATATGCACTATACTGTTAACCCATTATAGGCTGTTCACTGCTTGTTAGAAAAATCGTTCGTCTAGGTTTAAACAATATGTATTATTTTATTTGGTTTCTTAGCGAAATATATTATGAGCCAAACGAAATTGTACCCATGATTTGCTAGAATTCCATGGGAAAGACATTTCTCCCATAATCCTATTTTATTTTAATTTTTAGGTTTTATCATCTTTGCTTCAGCATGTTTCAATATAATATATGTGTTAATATGTCTAAGGCTATAGCTTAGCCATCCTTTTATTTGGGTTTGACTTTTTAACTATAATTCCCTTAGGCTGACAAATATAATTCAGCCAATACATATATTAGACCTTAGGCTATTTAAATTAAAGCAGATAAGTTTTTGTTTTCTTTTATATTTCATCTTTTAATGTTGTACCTATTCTGTTAGTAATATTATTTAGGCATAGCTGGAAACAAAATAAAGGATATACAGTGGTGCCTCGCATAAAGAACGCCTCGCACAGCGAACGCTGCACACAACGAACTTCATGTCATGATTCATACAACGAACTTCGTTTCACACAACGAAGTCGCCCGAGCTTCCACGATCGCTGCCGATGCATTGCATCCTTCCGCGCAGGCACTGCAGGCAGTCGTTAGTCACTGCGCTTAACGCGTTTCACATAACGAACTTTTTGCATAACAAACTTGCTCCTGGAACGAATTAAGTTCGTTGTGTGAGGCACCACTGTATATTATAGGTATTTCTTCCATATTGATTATGGTCCTCTTTATAAGGACATTTACCATATCAGATGAAGCTGTTTGCCACATGAAAATTGAAGACCCTAGGCCTTCACAGATAGACCACTCAACTCTCTTTATGCTGATACAAATAATATGAGTTTTAATAATCAAATAATAGCTTACAGGAACAAATTACACAGCATACAGAGTGATAGAGCACACATCAGACTTGTCAGGCTGATGGAGAACCTCCGATGAGTTCTGAAAACATGGTCCAGGGAGCTTTCTTTTATAAGATTCTGGTAGCTCTGGCCCACGTTGGTGCATGTTACATTTCACACTTTCATTGGTTAATTATATTCATTATCTCATATATTAAGTTATGGGTTGGTTAACATAAATTGAATGATTCTGTGTCACGCCTTTTCTCATAAGCTTCTCCCTCATTTCCCCGTAAATATCCCGTTAATATACCAAGTTCCTCTTTTGAGCACCTGGGCCTAACGGTTTTTCAGCTCTGTGGTTAGCCTTCTTGTATACTTATGTCCGTGGTTCTTTTTTCCTCTGGTGAAACTTATCATGTTGCTTGTCTTTCCTCTAGTGAAAGTTATCATGTTACTTATGTTGGGTTTTTTTCATCAGAATTATTTTTCTTTATAACTATACTTGTTGTTTCTAGGAAAAAGCAGAAGTGTCTTTCAGAGTTCACAGCTGCTCTCAGAGTTGACAATTTCTAGTCAGAGAGCCTATTTGCTTTTTCAGCAACCATTTTAGGTCTTAGCTATACTGGCCTTGCTTTGGCCTGCTACTCCTGTGACAGGGAAATTCTCAGGGGTCTTCACCTGAGCTTACAGGACTTTCCCCTCCCCCTTCTCAAAATCCATGTTTGCACCCTTTTGATGTCTATTAATGACTTATTTGCACAATCATGGACTAATGCTATTTGAAGCATCATCGCTGGAAATTTCCATCCGTATGAAACCCTGACGATGGAAACCCTAAAGATTTATCAACGAAGACTTCTTGACTGTTGCTACTAAGGACAGGACGATCTTCATGACCTTGAACTTCTACAGCTTTAATTATGGACTTATTGATTTACTCTTTAACTCTTTTATGGACTCATGCAGTATTAGTGTGTGTGTGTGTGTGTATGTATATATATATATATATATATATATATATATATATATATATATATATATATATATATATATATATATATATATATATATATATATATTTTCATGTGTTTATAATTATTTCTAACAGCCCTATTGCAAGATTCATGTGTTTTACTTGATTATGACTTTTATGCATTTTCATCCTGTTTTTGACTCCCATAATCGCTCCCTAGCTATTTTCCATTTCAATTGGATTATTTCCATCCCCTTTCTTGCTGCTGAGGGAAAAGTGCAGTGAAGAAGAAATAACGAGCCCAGCTGAAGGATGATGACGTAAGAAGATTTGATGTGGTTACCTGGACTTCCACCCTGGCCTTGAGCATAACCTGATGGCGTCTGGACCCAGCTGAGTCTGCACAGATCCCAGCTACAGTGGTACCTCAGTTTACGAGTGCACCGGTTTGCGAGTGTTTTGTAAGACGAGAAAAACATTCGCAAAATCGGCGCCTCGGAAACCAAGCGTGCCTCGATTTACGAGCACCCCCCGCGATCTGGCACCCTCCCCCACGATCCGGCACCCCCCTGCCGCGACCTGAAGTCCCCCAGACCCACCCGAACCCACTTCTTACTTTCATCTGGCCTCGGCACCGGCATGTCCTGTGCGTTGGTGCAGGTGCCCGAAGATCGGCCTCCTCTTCTGTGCTGGGCCTTGAGCATCTGTGCATGCTCAAGGCCTGCGAGTTCACGTTCTCTCAGAGAATCTCAGAGAGAGCGTTGGTACTAAAAATCATGTTTTTCGTACAAATGGTGGGGAGGTGCCAAAAAATGATGGGCCCTGTGTGTCACACATGCTAGGTATGCCACCGTGGAACTCTAAACTGGCTGCCTGTTTTTGGACAGATTTCCTTGAATACTAGGCATCTGAATATATTAGAACAACATCGGATGAGTTCTTTGATACCCACAGCATAAAGGCATTCCAGTCACATGGTTCTGATATGTTCTGAATCTTTAGCAATACAACTTCTTATGTCCTGCAATTTTAAACAGGGAATCATTGCGGTATAGTTCTGTTGATAAACGAGTTTAATATTGCTAGGATTGTTTAAGGATGGCAGTCTGTGGGATGAAGAGAGCTGGGAAGAGTTGAGTCTACTGGGGGAAGAGGTATGTCTTTTATCTTTTCCTGAACAGGCAATGTGTGTGTAATATAAGGCAGATAGACTGTTCCAGATATATGGTCCTAGGAACTCGAAGGTGGAATGAAATATCCTCTTCTGACGTACTCCTTGAGAGGATGGAAACTGCATCTTAAATCGCTGCGTGGTCCTTGAGTTATGGAAGGTGTATTAGACCGCAATGCTGGCCACTAGTCTGCTGGAGTTTTCTACAAAGATGGATATGTGAATCATAAAGGCTAACTTATAATTAATTTTTTTTTTTCACAGGTAGCCAGTGTAGTTCGAGTAGCAATGGGTTTGGAAGATTAGCCTTGCCGCTGAATTTTGGAGCACTTGCAGGCACTTTAATTCTTTCTCTGTGGCACCATAGTAGAGTGAGTTGCAGTAGTCTAGTCTAGAGGCATGTCAGATGACTGGGGATGAAACTCAACCTTGGTGCCATGTAGAACCCATCCATTATGCTTATTTGGAGGCTTAAGGCTTGCCCCATCTGTCTTCAACTTGCTAGTATTAAGGAGGAGCTCTGCAAACTTAAACAAGAATTGAATACAATTAAAGCAGCTTTCATCACTCCACAAAATCATACCAACTTACCAACTCTACCTCAAAGAATAAAACAGCCGAGGAATAAATGGGTCACAGTAGGCTCAGGAAGACTGCGACATGTAACATAGAAACATCCACCTTCACAAATATTACCTCTACAGAATTCCTTTGCTCCACTAGTGCACTGCGTTACTCAAGAAAACAGAAGGGAGGTGGGACTGTAACCAATGAAGGTAACTCAAGAGAGCAAGCACACCCTAAGCACAAATAACAAGGCCAAAAACAGAAAACTATTACTGTTGGGGGATTCCATCATCAGAGGCATTAACCTTGGAACACAAGGCGAGGAGACCAAAATAGTGAAATGTCTTCCAGGATCCTCAGCTACCAGGAGTTCCAGGCAAATACAGACTATAATTAAGGAAGAAACTAAGGATTTTAACACTGATGTTGTCATCCATCTGGGAACAAATGACCTGGCCAACAACTCCACACTTGCAGCAAAGAAAGCTTTTCGGGAGCTTGGTGAGGGCGTGAAACCTTTTGTAAACACTTTAGCTTTTTCTGAAATACTGCCTGCATATGGAAAGGGAGAGCAAAGAGTGAAAAACACAGAGGACTTTAATAGATGGCTCAAAGCCTGGTGTCATCAAGAAGGCTTCAGGTACATAGGAGAATGGGGAAATACATGGAAGGACAAGAAGCTATATTGCACTGATGGGCTACATATTACTACAGCAGGAAAAAGAAACCTTGCAGAGAAATTTAGACAATAATTTTCTAGGCATTTAAACTAGAAGGTGGGGGTGGTGTATGTACGAAGGACAATTATAGAGACCACCCCGGCAAAAGAAAAGGTGTGATAGTAGTAAAGACTGTAACATAAGCAATATCAGCAACTCATTTCTTAATATTGCAACGGAAAGTGAAACGAAACAAAAATCCATACGAAAAAGGAGATTATCGCTGAAAAATAGCTGGAAAACGATGACCACAAATGCTCGCAGTCTAAGCAACAAAGTTCATGATCTGCAAACCCTGATGTTAGAGGCAGATCTAGATATTGTCGCTATCACAGAGACATGGTTCAGTGAATCACATGGATGGGATGCAAACATACCGGGATATAATCTTTTTAGGAAGGACAGAGAAGGTCAAAAATGTGGAGGAGTAGCTCTCTATGTAAAGATCAATATCCAAGCGATCGAAATGCAAGGGACCTGGGGAGAGGAAGAAGCGATATGGATTGCTCTGAAAAGAGAAGATGGAACGTCTATCTATGTGGGTTTAGTCTACAGACCTCCGACTCAATCGCAGCAAATTGATAAGGATCTGATTGTGGATATCCAAAAGTTTGGAAGGAAAGAGGAGGTTCTGCTGTTGGGAGATTTCAACCTGCCGGATGCGGACTGGAATGTTCCGTCTGCAGAATCGGAAAGAAGTAGGGAGATTGTGGATGCCTTTCAAGAAGCTCTACTCAGACAAATGGTGACGGAACCCACAAGGGAAAAAGCGATATTGGATCTGGTCCTCACAAATGGAGAGAGTATCTCTAATGTTCGAATGGATGCTCACCTGGGAAGTAGCGATCATCAAACGGTTTGGTTTGATATAACGGTTAAAGTGGAGAGCGGCCGCACGATACTTAAAGTCCTAGATTTCAAACGTACGGACTTTAATGCTATGGGAGAGTACCTGAAGCAAGAGCTGGTAGGATGGGAGGACATAAGAGAAGTGGAAAGACAGTGGTCTAAGCTGAAAGGAGTGATATAAATGGCTACGGACCTTTATGTGATGAAAATCAATAAAAACAAGAGAAAAAGGAACCCGATATGGTTCTCCAACCTAATGGCTGAGAAAATAAAGGCAAAAGAGTTGGCGTTCGTGAAATATAAAAAAAAACCAAGAAGAGGAGAGCAGAAAGGACTACAGGGTGAAACTGAAAGAAGCCAAGAGAGAGATACGTCTGGAGAAAGCACAGGCGGAAGAACAAATGGCTAAAAATGTAAAAAAGGAAGACAAAAATTTTTTCAGATATATTAGTGAAAGGAGGAAGATGAAAAATGGAATTGCTAGGCTAAAAGATGCTGGGAGCCAATATGTGGAAAGTGATGAGGAGAAAGCGAATGTGCTAAACAAATACTTCTGTTCTGTGTTCACAGAAGAAAATCCTGGAGAAGGACGGAGAATGTCTAGCAAAGTTACACGAGAAAATGGAGTAGATTCTGCGCTGTTCACGGAGGAGGGTGTTTATGAGCAACTTGAAAAACTGAAGGTGGACAAAGCGATGGGACCAGACGGGATCCATCCCAGGTTACTAAGGGAGCTCAGAGAGGTTCTGGTGAATCCTATTAAAGATTTGTTCAACAAATCTCTGGAGACGGGAGTGATTCCTGGGGATTGGAGGAGAGCGGATGTGGTCCCTATTCATAAAAGTGGTCACAGGGATGAAGCAGGAAACTACAGGCCGGTGAGCCTCACTTCAGTTGTTGGAAAAATAATGGAAGTTTTGCTGAAAGAAAGGATAGTGTACTTCCTTGAATCTAATGGGTTACAGGATCCGAGGCAACATGGCTTTACAAACGAACCTGATTGAATTTTTTGATTGGGTGACCAGAGAGCTGGATCGAGGACATATGCTAGATGTAATTTACTTGGATTTCAGCAAAGCCTTTGATACAGTTCCTCAAACTTGAAGGGCTGAAGTTAGGACCCAAAGTGGTGAACTGGGTCAGAAACTGGATGTCGGACAGACGCCAGAGGGTGGTGGTTAATGGAAGTCGCTCGAAGGAAGGAAAGGTGAGTAGTGGAGTCCCTCAGGGATCAGTGCTACGGGCCAATCCTGTTCAATATGTTTGTGAGTGACATTGCTGAAGGGTTAGAAGGAAAAGTGTGCCTTTTTGCAGATGATACCAAGATTTGTAACAGAGTAGACACCGAAGAGGGAGTGGAAAATATGAAAAAGGATCTGTAAAAGTTAGAGGAATGGTCTAATGCCTGGCAATTAAAATTCAATGCAAAGAAATGCAGAGTAATGCATTTGGGGATTAATAATAGGAAGGAACCGTATATGCTGGGAGGAGAGAAGCTGATATGCACGGACGGGGAGAGGGACCTTGGGGTGATAAGTGTCCAAAGATCTAAAGGTGAAAAAACAGTGTGACAAGGCAGTGGCTGCTGCCAGAAGGATGCTGGGCTGTATAAAGAGAGGCGTAGTCAGTAGAAGGAAGAAGGTGTTGATGCCCCTGTACATGTCATTGGTAAGGCCCCACTTGGAGTATTGTGTTCAATTTTGGAGACCGTATCTGGCGAAGGACGTAAGAAGATTTGAGGCGGTCCAGAGGAGGGCGATGAAAATGATATGAGGCTTGCGCCAGAAGACGTACGAGGAGAGACTGGAAGCCCTGAATATGTATACCCTAGAGGAAAGGAGAGACAGGGGAGATATGATTCAGACGTTCAAATACTTGAAGGGTATTAACGCAGAACAAAATCTTTTTCAGAGAAAGTAAAATGGTAAAACCAGAGGACATAATTTGAGGTTGAGGGGTGGTAGATTCAAAGGCAATGTTAGGAAATTCTACTTTACGGAGAGGGTGGTGGATGCCTGGAAAGCGCTCCTGAGAGAGGTGGTGGAGAGTAAAACTGACTGAGTTCAAAGAAGCATGGGATGAACACAAAGGATCTAGAATCAGAAAATAAGATTAAATATTGAACTAAGGCCAGTACTGGGCAGACTTGCACGGTCTGTGTCTGTATATGGCCGTTTGGTGGAGGATGGGCTGGGGAGGGCTTCAATGGCTGGGAGAGTGTAGATGGGCTAGAGTAAGTCTTAACAGAGATTTCGGCAGTTGGAACCCAAGCACAGTACAGGGTAAAGCTTTGGATTCTTGCCCAGAAATAGCTAAGAAGAAAAAATAAAAAAAATTTAAATTGAATCAGGTTGGGCAGACTGGATGGACCATTCGGGTCTTTATCTGCCGTTATCTACTATGTTACTATGGCTTTATAGATTGCTGAGTTATATTGTGACACATGCCATTATAGTTTAGTAGGGGTTGGGTTAGTTTATCTGTCCTCTTAATCCTATATCAAGCCTACTTATTGAGTATCAGGGCCTTATGCCTGTGCTCCGCGACCAAGTACCAGCATGACCTTCAACCACAACTTGACCTTGGGATTTCGTAATCGTCGAACAGGGGAATGAGGACGGGAGGAGACGTCCTATAAGCCCAGGTGAAGACCCCTGAGAATTTCCCCAATATAACAATTCTAGGGAAAAAGAGATCTTAACCCTATGATAAGCTGATGGAAGTTTCACAAGAAGAAAGACGAACCAGGGATATGAGAGTGCAAGAAAGCTAACCACAGAACTGAAAAGCCGTTAGGCCCAGGTGCTCGAAGGGGGTTCTTGATATATTAATAGGACATTTACGGGGAAATAAGGGAGAAGTAGATAGAAAAAGGCGTGACACACAGTATCACTCATTATACTAACCAATCCATAGATTAATAAATGAGATAAGGAATATGATTAACCAATGAAAGTGTGAAATTTAACATGCACCAACATGGGCCAGAGCTGTCAGAATCATATAAAAGAAAGCTCCTTAAACCAAGGATTCAGAACTCTTCGGAAGTTCTCCATCAGTCTGGCCAGCCTGGTGTATGCTCTATTACTCTGTATGCTGTGTGATTTGTTCCTGTAAGCTATTGCTATTTGATTATTAAACTCATATTACTTGCTTCAGCATAAAGAGAGTCGAGTGGTCTTTCAGTGGAGGCCGTAATAGCCGGCTCTTCAGAGAGAAACACAAAATATGCTCATCTTCATTTTCTTTACCAAAACAATTTTTGCACAATATTATTTTGTTTTTCCATCAGTAAAGGAATGAAAGAATAAAAGATACGTGTTAACCCTAGCATTGCTAGCAATCAGCAGTTTTGGTTGCCCTAACCAATGTCAGCAAAGGCCTATGGGAAATTATATCAATCTGATTCTGGAATGTTGATGCAGAATTCTGTGCTCCTGCACAGAATTCACATACATTAAGCATCCAGCCAGACTGGATTGTTTATCAAGAACATAGGCTGCTTGAATGGGACAAAGAAGCCAGAGACTAATCCCATCTACCACGCCTGCAAGTATCACACCTTCCTTATTAATTAAACTAACCATTGTTTCAAACAGTTTACAAATTCTAAACAGAAAGATACTGGAAAATACAATAGTTTCTATATTTAAAATAAGATTCCAAGCCATAAAAGGCTCCTCTCTACAACACCCCCCTCTCTTGCTCCTCTGGCTCCTTTTGCTCCTCTTGCTCTCTATCTCTGGAACCTGAAGCTTGGGACATCACCTTCCCCACCCCACCCCCACCTCCTTTCTCTCTCTTTCTCTTTCTTTGTGTGTTCTCTCTCATTCACAAGAACACAGAAGCAGTCTCTGTAATTGTAACACAGAAGCAGTTTCTGTAATTGTAAAACTTATATCTCTCATTAATTTTAATGCTTAATTGTAACTTTTATGAATCTTACTTTTCTGTAAGCCTATTTCTATAATATATTCTTTACATTAGGGATTTCTATTCCGCCATTACCTTGCAGTTCAAGGCGGATAACAAAAGAATTATCCAAAATGTATTACAACAAGAACTTACCAAAAAAAAAAAAATTGGTCATTTTCAAAAAGAGTAAGAAATGGGTAAGGTTATTTGTTTGGGGTAGTTGGCTTTAGTGAGAAGTGGAGTTTGAGACTTGCAGTATTATTTCTTTTTTCAGAGTTTTCTTTAAGAGTATGGTCTTTATTTCTTTTCTAAAAGTCTTGTAGTTGAGGGATGCCGTCAGTACATTGGCGATTTGGTTGTCTAGTTTGGCTGCTTGAGAGGCCAGGAGGCCATCATATAGTTTTTTCCGTTTGACCTCCTTAATTGGGGGGTATGAGAATGGGGTGTGAGTTTTCCTTTGTCTGGTTGCGGTGTTGTGGATGATGCAGTTCAGGTAGTTTGGACTGTCTCCGTATAAAGTCTTAAATAGTAGGCAGTAGAATTTAAATTGTATTCTTGCTGGGATCGGAGGGCAGTGCGATTTGAGATATGCTTCTGTAATGTGATCATGTTTCTTTAATGAGTAGATGAGTCTTAGTGTGTGTTGGTCTTCTTCCCCATGCTCTGGTAATGGAGTGTAGAGTGTTAGATTGTAGGTTTGAGATTCTGTCACTTGATGTTCTCCTGTTTTGGAGGAGAGATTTATTTATATCTGTAGCGGGTGTAGAGAGGAGGTTATTTGCTGCTGTCTTCCCGCTGGTTAAAAGAAGGATTAACAGTATGAAATGCTGGGCTCGTGAGGTTAGCTTCATTTTGGGTTGTTGTTTTTTTTTGTTGATGGTTGGTGGTTGGTGAAAGGTGGTCAAAGGGTCTTTGATGGTTTGGCTGCTGTTTTTCGTTTGGTTTTACGTTTGGTAGTGTTGTGGGGGTGGATCGCTTCTTGGACGCTTCACAAAGGTGCTATGAGCGTCTTAGACAGCGTGCCGTTAGGCACTGAATCGTTTATTGGTTCAGCGTACTCCCGACGGATGGGGAGGAGGGGCGGAGTGCGCTCCCACGCCAGCAAGCCTCCCTGCCTGCTCCTGGGTCCAGCGATGTGGCCAAAGTGAGTTTCAAACGAGAAACAAGAAGTAAATAGAAACTAATAGAAACACGGGTGCTGAGAGACTTCCTGAGCCTTCCAACTGCCTCAGTGTAGTCTCGTTGGGTGGGGGGAGGGGCAGAGTGCGCTCACACGCCAGCAAGCCTCCCTGCCTGCTCCTGGGTCCAGCGATGTCGGCCCTGTGCAGTCCCGTCGGGAGGTGGTAGGGGCGGAGTGCGCTCCCACGCCGGCAAGCCTCCCTGCTTGCTCCTGGGTCCAGCGATGTCAGCCCTGTGCAGTCCCGTCAGGAGGGGGGAGGGGCGGAGTGCGCTCCCACGCTGGCAAGCCTCCCTGCCTGCTCCTGGGTCCAGCGATGTGGCCAAAGTGAGTTTCAAACAAGAAACAAGAAGTAAACAGAAACTAACAGAAACACGGGTGCTGAGAGACTTCCTGAGCATTCCAACTGGCTCAGTGTAGTCTCGTTGGGTGGGGGGAGGGGTGGAGTGCGCTCCCACGCTGCCAAGCCTCCCTGCCTGCTCCTGGGTCCAGCGATGTGGCCAAAGTGAGTTTCAAACGAGAAACAAGAAATAAACAGAAACTAACAGAAATATGGGTGCTGAGAGACTTCCTGAGCCTTCCAACTGGCTCAGTGTAGTTTCGTCGGGTGGGGGGAGGGGTGGAGTGCGCTCCCACGCCGGCAAGCCTCCCTGCCTGCTCCTGGGTCCAGCGATGTGGCCAAAGTGAGTTTCAAACGAGAAACAAGAAGTAAACAGAAACTAACAGAAACACGGGTGCTGAGAGACTTCCTGAGCATTCCAACTGGCTCAGTGTAGTCTCGTTGGGTGGGGGGAGGGGTGGAGTGCGCTCCCACGCTGCCAAGCCTCCCTGCCTGCTCCTGGGTCCAGCGATGTGGCCAAAGTGAGTTTCAAACGAGAAACAAGAAATAAACAGAAACTAACAGAAATATGGGTGCTGAGAGACTTCCTGAGCCTTCCAACTGGCTCAGTGTAGTTTCGTCGGGTGGGGGGAGGGGTGGAGTGCGCTCCCACGCCAGCAAGCCTCCCTGCCTGCTCCTGGGTCCAGCGATGTGGCCAAAGTGAGTTTCAAACGAGAAACAAGAAGTAAACAGAAACTAACAGAAACACGGGTGCTGAGAGACTTCCTGAGCATTCCAACTGGCTCAGTGTAGTCTCGTTGAGTGGGGGGAGGGGTGGAGTGCGCTCCCACGCTGCCAAGCCTCCCTGCCTGCTCCTGGGTCCAGCGATGTGGCCAAAGTGAGTTTCAAACGAGAAACAAAAAATAAACAGAAACTAATAGAAATATGGGTGCTGAGAGACTTCCTGAGACTTCCTGAGCCTTCCAACTGGCTCAGTGTAGTTTCGTCGGGTGGGGGGGAGGGGCGGAGTGCATTCCCACGCCGGCAAGCCTCCCTGCCTGCTCCTGTGTCCAGCGATGTCGGCCCTGTGCAGTCCCGTCCGGAGGGGTGAGGGGCGGAGTGCTCTCCCACGCCAGCAAGCCTCCCTGCCTGCTCCTGGGTCCAGCGATGTGGCCAAAGTGAGTTTCAAACAAGAAACAAGAAGTAAATAGAAACTAACAGAAACACGGGTGCTGAGAGACTTCCTAAGCCTTCCAACTGGCTCAGTGTAGTCACTTCGGGTGGGGGGAGGGGCGGAGTGCGCTCCCACGCCGGTAAGCCTCCCTGCCTGCTCCTGAGTCACACCTTTATTGAGATCCCTTTATGCCATCACCTATGGCTGTGTTTCTTATTTGATTGTACTCCCGGTGAATCTTCTGTGAAGGTATTGAACTCGGGACCTGTCGTTTGTAAGGGTGCCTCACATAACCCCTCCAAACTTACATTGGGGGGTTGCGATCATCCTTACAATATGTAACCAATCTACCTCCCTACTAAGTGGCCAAATGGGGTCTATAATTCAACTGCTAATTTCACTATCATTCTCTTACATGTATTTTAGTAAATTAATGAAAACTTATTTGTTTAGTAAATTCAGAAAATGATTATTGTATGGTTTTGATTGTAAATTTTAACAGTTAATATGCTGGTTTTATCTTTTGTAAATTGCTTAGGACTGCAAGGTATCTGCAATTAATAAATACAATTTTATGCTATATTTACACTCTTAGCAAATTGTGGGAACATTGTTTCACTACTGCAGTAAAATACTGACATCATCGCTGATGGTTTCCCTATATGAAAATACCGCAGACTTTTTCCATGGCATATTTTCAAAATCCATTTTTTTCATTTCGTCTTCACTGTTTTTTTGTTTTCATCTTCTTTATGGTGAGGGGTTTCTTTTTCCCTCATTTGTGCAATCCAACAGTGACCCATCTTGAATCAACCCGACACTACTTTCTTCCCATATCCATAGCTATAGCTAATTCTCATTCCCTAGGCTCAGATCACTACACTTGTTCACTCTAGCCCAGCAGTCTGAAACATGCGGCCTGCGGGCCGCATACGGCCCCCCAGGGACTATTTTGCAGCCCGCGATCTGTCCTCGCCTAAAGCAGGGGTCCCCAATCTGCTTCCCTTCCCACTGCAATCGGGGAACAGGCCAGCGCCCGAGGTCTTAGCTCTCCCTGCATATCTTCCCCAGCTTGGAACCGACCAATTCTCGCCACCCGACGTCAATTCTAACGTCAGGGAGGAAGTTCCGGCCAGCCAATTGCTGCCTGGCTGGCCCGGAAGTTCCTCCCCAACGTTAGAATTGACGTCAGGTGGCGTGCATTTGAATATCCAAGCGTCCGAAATGCAAGGGACCTGGGGAGAGGAAGAAGCGATATGGATTGCTCTTAAAAGAGAAGATGGAAATTCTATCTACGTGGGTGTAGTCTACAGACCTCCGACTCAATCGCAGCAAATTGATAAGGATCTGATTGTGGATATCCAAAAGTTTGGAAGGAAAGAGGAGGTTCTGCTGTTGGGAGATTTCAACCTGCCGGATGCGGACTGAAATGTTCCATCTGCGGAATCGGAAAGAAGTAGGGAAATTGTGGATGCCTTTCAAGAGGCTCTACTCAGACAAATGGTGACGGAACCCACAAGGGAAAAAGCGATATTGGATCTGGTCCTCACAAATGGAGAGAGTATCTCTAATGTTCGAGTGGATGCTCACCTGGGAAGTAGCGATCATCAAACGGTTTGGTTTGATATAACGGCTAAAGTGGAGAGCGACCGCACGATACTTAAAGTCCTAGATTTCAAACGTACGGACTTTAATGCAATGGGAAAGTACCTGAAGAAAGAGCTGTTAGGATGGGAGAACATAAGAGAAGTGGAAAGACAGTGGTCTAAGCTGAAAGGAGCGATAAAAATGGCTTCGGACCTTTATGTGAAGAAAATCAATAAAAACAAAAGAAAAAGGAAGCCAATATGGTTCTCCAACCTAGTGGCTGAGAAAATAAAGGCGACAGAGTTGACGTTCATGAAATATAAAAAAACCCAAGAAGAGGAGAGCAGAAAGGACTACAGGGTGAAACTGAAAGAAGCCAAGAGAGAGATACGTTTGGCGACGGCACAGGCAGAAGAACAAATGGCTAAAAATGTAAAAAAGGGAGATAAAAATTTTTTCAGATATATTAGTGAAAGGAGGAAGATAAAAAATGGAATTGCTAGGCTAAAAGATGCTGGGAACAAATATGTGGAGTGTGATGAGGAGAAAGCAAATGTGCTAAACAAATACTTCTGTTCTGTGTTCACAGAAGAAAATCCTGGAGAAGGACCGAGATTGTCTGACAAAGTTACACGAGAAAATGGAGTAGATTCTGCGCCGTTCACGGGGGAGGGTGTTTATGAGCAACTTGAAAAACTAAAGGTGGACAAAGCGATGGGACCAGACGGGATCCATCCCAGGATACTAAGGGAGCTCAGAGAGTTTCTGGCGAGTCCTATTAAAGACTTGTTCAACAAATCTCTGGAGACAGGAGTGATTCCTGGGGATTGGAGGAGAGCGGATGTGGTCCCAAGTTTTCTCCCCAGGGCCTTTCAGCCGGGCGCTCCGCCCAGCTAATTTAGATGAGCGTCCGGCTGTAATCTCGATCGCAATCCTGCTTCTATTGCCGCCTTCTGCTCAACATTTTTTTTAAAAAAACCCTTCTCACTGGCTTGGAGATTTACCGGGCTGACTCGGCACAGCCTGAATCGCAGGAGCCTGACTTTTTTTGTTGTTGTTGTTTTTAACGCCAGCAAGAGACTTGAACCCATGCTTCGGGGCTCTAACATGTGCATGCCGTTTCTCTCCGAAACCGGAAGTCACGTCCTGAGGGAGGAAGAGAAGGGAAGTCGGCATGCACACACCCCGGAGCATGGGTTCGCTATAGGAGACAGGTCAGCTTACAACTTGCTCTTGCTTGCTTCGGGCTTTCTTCGCTGCCGGATCCTGCCTACTTTCTGTTTCCGAAAGTAGGCAGGACCCGACAACGAGGAAGGCCCGAAGCAAGCAAGAGCAGCGAGTTGTAAGCTTCCTTCCGTTGCTGACTTATGGAAGATAGGTCAGAGATGGAAGGAAGCTTACTACTTGCCTTAGTCCAGCCCTGCACAACACGCGGCCCAAAACGGATCTCACTGCCGATATGGCTCTCACTCCGCTCTCCTTTGAAGATCAGCTCAGGATTTAGCCCGAGATCAGACGAATATTAAAGGGCATTTGAAGGCATCTGAGCAGATTGAGAATATGATCTGTTTTTCCATGCCTAAAAATACCACCTTGTCTAATGTAATCTCTGATCAGATCCTTAAGAGTGATGCAACTATGTATGCTGGACAGTCTCCTCCAGTAAACAGAGCTTTAAAGCCTGCAACCATACAGAACCAGATGGTCAAAGGGCTCCGAAGTGTAGTATTGCCAAGGGATCTGTCTCACAAGTTTCTGACGCTGGCAGATGTAAGCACAGCACAAGAAATAGAGACTTGTGGCATTCTGTGTAGAAAGCTGATGCATAATGAATTTACTATTACCCATGTAATAGTGCCAAAGCAGTCTGCTGGACCAGACTACAGTACAGTGATATGGAGAATGTGGAAGAATTATTCAGTGTTCAAGATCAACATGATCTCCTCACAGAAGAAAGACGGAGAGAAAGAGAGAGGCCTAGACCAAAGGGGAAAGACAGGAGGCAGATACTGAAGAGGGAGGAGAGAAGGGAAGGAGATAGAGATGTCAGACCATGGGGTGGAGTGGGAAGGAAGGAAGGAAGGAAAGGAAAAGAGAGAGATGCCAGAGCATAGGGGTGGAGACAAAAAATGGAGAGGGGTTGAAGCTGAAATAAATCATGTACAAAGGAGAGAAAGGGCACAGGATATAGAGTTTATTGAAGGGACATAGAAAGAGGGAAGATACCATATGGAACAGAGAGAGGGCAGACACTGGATGGAAAAGGCAGAAAGGGTGGACAGTGGATGCAAGGGGCAGAGATAGGGTGGACAGTAGATGGAAGGGGGAGAGAGAGGGTAGAGGCTGGATGGAAGGGGCAAAGAGAGAGAACAGATGTTGCATGGAAGGGAGCGAGGACAAATGCTGAATAGAAAGAAGAGAGTGAAGAGAAGATGACTAAAGCAGAAACGACAAAAGGTAGAAAAAAATATATTTTTGTTGCTTTACGTAGAATCAAGTAGTATTGTAACTGTATTGATTAAAATTTATCAATAGGAAATGGAAATAAGGCAATTTTGGGAGGGAATAAACCCCTTTCCTCAGGTTAGGACAGGATACCATAATAGCTGTATACTGTACTATCTTGAAGAAAGATTTGGCCTCTGAAAGCTAATTGAAAAATGGATTAGTCCAATAAAATGGTATTTTCATATTTCTCATTATTTTATTTCTATTTGTTAATTTGTAAAGTGGTGACTTATGTAGAAGTTTTTTTCAAATTTACATCTACTGTCTTTATATTTTGCACAGTATTAGGGGACATGTGTCACTGTTTCTGTGGTGTTGCATTGTATGCAGAGTCTGGTTTCTTGGTTCAGTTTAACTTTTGTCTACATATTTCTATTTTTAGTTTGTGATTATTCCATATTGGGCGAGGGTGTATCTGTGTTCTGTGTGTATGAAAAGGACATGGCTTTCTGTTAGCATCGACTACAGGATCAATTGACTGTGTAGGATCTGGTTTGTTTAGTTTTACAATGCGTGTGTTGGTGTTCTAGTGCTCACTGCAGTGTTTAAGATACTGCCTTTTCCTAGATGCACCCTTATTGTGTGACTTGTGGATTATTACTAAAAATATCTTTTTTTATATAGAGGAGGGGGTTGTTAAAAAAATGATTAGCACTGGCTGTCATATATACTAGGTACACCACTGGATTTAATGACTCTATTCTAACTTTACTGTTGACGTAGGTGTTGTGCCCCCAAACACACAGACACACACATTATAAAGAATTAAATTAAAGTTGTATTATCATCAAGTAGCTTTCAAATGACATTATAAGCGAATAAAAATAAAATATTTTTAATACATTGCTAATTATTACCTGCATCTTTACCTATACTGTTTTGCCCTAGCTCTTTGCACTATAGCAAAATAAAAAAGAAGCAGATAAAGATCAATCACACAGGTGCCCTTCAAGGCTCAGTAACACCTCTCCATAAATTATGTGTAAGAGGTCTGGAAGTGGGGATAGCATCTATTTCATATCCTTAGTGAGACCTCAGGAAGGAACCTAGTGATCAAAACATTATTAGAGGTGTTGTACAGCCATTTGTTGTATGACTGGATGAGCTATATTTATCTTTTTTTTTTTAGTTGTTTTTAAATTCATGCAGAAATAAATGGTTAGATTAAACCTAATGACTTCATTAACGCATTTCCCTTTTTTAAACCTCTATACTATTTGAAAGAGGGTGAATATCTAATTATTCACTTCTAGAATTGGATACTTTTTAAATTTAGTAAAAATATTCTACCACAAGTGTCAAACCTTAAAAAAGAAAGTCATATCGAGCATTGGAAAATATTAATAATTAACTAATAAAAATAGTATACATTTAATTTTCCCCACTACTAAATTTCCCTGCCCCACCCGGCTACTTTTTCATGCCACCTGGCTGGAAAAAATTTCTGGGGAGAACACTGGGTCCCTATTCATAAAAGTGGTCACAGGGATGAAGCAGGAAACTACAGGCCGGTGAGCCTCACTTTGGTTGTTGGAAAAATAATGGAAGTGTTGCTGAAAGAAAGGATAGTGTACTTCCTTGAATCTAATGGGTTACAGGATCCGAGGCAAAATGGCTTTACAAAAGGTAAATCGTGCCAAACGAACCTGATTGAATTTTTTGATTGGGTGACCAGAGAGCTGGATTGAGGACATATGCTAGATGTAATTTACTTGGATTTCAGCAAAGCCTTTGATACAGTTCCTCATAGGAGGCTGTTGAGCAAACTTGAAGGGCTGAAGTTAGGACCCAAAGTGGTGAACTGGGTCAGAAACTGGCTGTCGGACAGACGCCAAAGGGTGGTGGTTAATGGAAGTCACTCGAAGGAAGGAAAGGTGACTAGTGGAGTCCCTCAGGGTTCTGTGCTGGGGCCAATCCTGTTCAATATGTTTGTGAGTGACATTGCTGAAGGGTTAGAAGGAAAAGTGTGCCTTTTGCAGATGATACCAAGATTTGTAACAGAGTAGACACCGAAGAGGGAGTGGAAAATATGAAAAAGGATCTGCAAAAGTTAGAGGAATGGTCTAATGCTTGGCAACTAAAATTCAATGCAAAGAAATGCATTTGGGGATTAATAATATCAAGGAACCGTATATGCTGGGAGGAGAGAAGCTGATATGCACGGACGGGGAGAGGGACCTTGGGGTGATAGTGTCCGAAGATCTAAAGGCGAAAAAACAGTGTGACAAGGCAGTGGCTGCTGCCAGACAGATGCTGGGCTGTATAAAGAGAGGCGTAGTCAGTAGAAGGAAGAAGGTGTTGACGCCCCTGTACAGGTCATTGGTGAGGTCTCACTTGGAGTATTGTGTTCAGTTTTGGAGACCGTATCTGGCGAAAGACGTAAGAAGACTTGAGGCGGTCCAGAGGAGGGCGACGAAAATGATAGGAGGCTTGCGCCAGAAGACGTATGAGGAGAGACTGGAAGCCCTGAATATGTATACCCTAGAGCGGGGGTCGGCAACCCGCGGCTCCAGAGCCGCATGCGGCTCTTTTTCACCTTTGCCGCGGCTCCGGTAGTGTGTCACGCGGGCCGGACCAATCAGCAAGCAAGGCTTTCATCTGTGTACGTGCTGAGCTCACTGCTCAGCATGGCTATTTCCCATCGCGACGCCGGACTTGTAAGCTGCATGCCTGCATCGCCAGAATTTAGGTAGGCTGTTTTCATCCCCGTGGGAGTCTCTCTCGTGCGCTATGGCTCTAAGTCAGGGGTGCCCAACTCAGCAGCAGCGATCGACACAAGCTTCTGACGTCGGGGCCTACCCTCTGCGAGTCCCGCTTGTTTCAACTTCTTTTTCCACAAAGGCGAGACTCGTAGAGGGAAGGCCTCGATGTCGGCAGCTTGTCTTGATCACCGCTGCTGACGAGTTGCTGAAGAGAGCCACGGAGCAGGGGGGTGTTGCCAGGTGCAGGTAGAAGGGAGAGGGCCAGATGCAGGACTCGTGGGTGAGGGAGGAGAAGAGAGAGAGAAAGAGAGAGGGGAGGGAAACAAAAGGAAATATTTCATACTGGGCTGGGCCAGAGTGGAGGGAGGGTGGAAAGATTCTAGCTACAGGGTGCAGTAACAAAGGAAAAGAGGGGGGAAGCTGAAAATGGAGATAGTGACACAAAGAAGAGAAAGGGTAAGCAGGACCTACTGAATAAGGATAGAGATACAGAGGGGACATGAAGAGGAGGTGAAATAGAGACATAGAAGTAATGCTGAAAAAGTGGGGGGGGGGGGATAAAGACATTGAAAGGGCAAATGGTGAACATGGGGTAAAGACAAGGACAGAGACAAATGAAGATTCTGAAAAAGTGGTGAGATAGGAATATAGTGAGATGGACACAAAGAAGGGTGATGCTGGAAAATAGGTGGAATGGTAATTCTGACAAACACAGAAGGGAAATGCTGGATCAAGGAGAGATGGGGGCTCAGGCTGGATGGAATGAGGAGAAATGCTTTGTTGGCCCGGAACTTCCTCTCCTACGTCAGAATTGACGTCAGGGAGCGGAATGCTGGTCAGCGCGACGCTTCTGCAGGGAAAGCTTGGGACGGCGGTGGCTTGGGGGCTATTCCCCGATGGCGGTGGCAGCAAACCGAGTGGCTTGGGGGAGGGCACGGAGAAAGAAAGAAAGGGGGCAGACAGAGACAGAAAGAAGGGGGAACAGGGAGACAGAAATAAAAAGTTGGGGGAGAGAATGAGGTCTGGAGGAGAAGAAACATACAGGAGGCTGAAAGAAAGGAAGAAAGATTGGATGCACAGTCAGAAGAAGAAAGTGCAACCAGAGACTCATGAAATCACCAAACAGCAAAGGTAGGAAAAATGATTTTATTTTCAATTTAGTGATCCTGTATATAGCATTAAGATAAGAAACAATATATGCAGTGTTAGATTTGTTTTATAATGGTTTTGCGGCTCCAAGTTTTTTTTTCTTTTCGAAAAGGGTCCAAGTGGCTCTTTATGTCTTAAAGGTTGCAGACCCCTGCCCTAGAAGAAATGAGAGACAGGGGAGATATGATTCAGACGTTCAAATACTTGAAGGGTATTAACGTAGAACAAAATCTTTTCCAGAGAAAGGAAAATGGTAAAACCAGAGGACATAATTTGAGGTTGAGGGGTGGTAGATTCAGCGGCAATGTTAGGAAATTCTACTTTACGGAGAGGGTAGTGGATGCCTGGAATGCTCTCCCGAGTGAGGTGGTGGAGAGTAAAACTGTGACTGAGTTCAAAGAAGCGTGGGATGAACACAGAAAGCAATGTTACTTACCGTAACAGTTGTTATCCAGGGACAGCAGGCAGCTATTCTCACTAGTGGGTGATGTCATCCGACAGAGCCCCGATACGGACATCTTGCAAGCATGTCTTGCTTGAAGAAACTCAGAAGTTTCGAGATGCCAGCACCGAACATGCGCCAGTGCCTTCCCGCCCGATGCTCCGGGCGTGTCTCCTTAGTTCAGGTAGCTAGCAGAGAAGCCAACCCAGGGGAGGTGGGTGGGACGTGAGAATAGCTGCCTGCTGTCCCTGGATAACAACTGTTACGGTAAGTAACATTGCTTTATCCCAGGACAAGCAGGCAGGTATTCTCAATAGTGGGTGACCTCCAAGCTAACCTCAATGGGATGGAGGGAGAGTTGGCAACTTAGGAGAACAAATTTTGTAACACAGTTTGGCCAAACTGCCCATCCCTTCTGGAGAAAGTATCCAGACAATAATGAGAGGTGAATGTATGAACCGAGGACCAAGTGGCAGCCTTACAAATCTCCTCAATCGGTGTCGATCTGAGGAAGGCTACAGAGGCTGCCATTGCTCTGACCTTATGGGCAGTGACCTTACAGGGAAGGGGTAATCCAGCCTGGGCATAGCAGAAAGAGATACAAGCCGCCATCCAGTTGGAGATGGTGCGCTTCGATACAGGTCGTCCCAACTTGTTTGGATCAAAGGAGACGAAAAGTTGAGGAGCAGTTCTGTGTGGTTTGGTGCGATCCAAGTAGAAAGCCAAAGCACGTTTACAGTCCAGAGTGTGAAGAGCCGATTCTCCAGGATGAGAATGAGGCTTTGGAAATAACACTGGAAGCACAATGGATTGGTTGAGGTGAAATTCAGAGACCACTTTAGGCAGGAATTTCGGGTGAGTGCGGAGGACCACCTTGTCATGATGAAATACTGTGAAAGGTGGGTCCGCCACCAAGGCCTGAAGCTCATTGACCCTGCGAGCAGATGTGAGGGCCACCAGAAAAACCACTTTCCAAGTGAGAAACTTTAGTGGAGCCTTGCTCAGAGGCTCAAAAGGGGGTTTCATAAGCTGAGAAAGGACAACATTTAGATCCCAAACTACTGGAGGCGGTTTGAGAGGAGGATTGACATGAAAAAGTCCTTTCATAAATCTGGAGACCACAGGATGAGAAGAGAGAGGTTTCCTTTGTAGAGGCAATAGCACTCAGGTGGACTCGTATAGATGTCGACTTGAGACCAGACTGAGACAGGAGTAGAAGATAGTCCAACACAGAAGAGAGGGAAGCACGCTGAGGCTCTTTGGAATTGGAAATACACCAGGAAGAGAATCTAGTCCACTTTTGGGAGTAGCATTGTCGAGTAGCAGGCTTCCTGGAAGCCTTTAAGACATCCCTCACCGCTTGAGAAAATTGGTGAGGGGTTACGTTGAGAGGAACCAAGCTGTCAGGTGGAGAGACCGCAGGTTGGGATGAAGCAGTGATCCTTGATGTTGAGTAAGCAGAGAAGGAAACACTGGGAGAAGGACCGGGTCCCTGCTGCTGAGTTGAAGTAGAAGGGAGAACCAAGGTTGCCTGGGCCACCGAGGAGCTATTAAAATCATGGTGGCATGGTTTGATTTCAACTTGACCAGAGTCTTTTGAATGAGAGGGAATGGAGGAAACGCATACAGAAATCGATTCCCCCAATCCAGCAGAAAGGCATCTGCCTCGAGGCGATGAGGAGTGTAGATCCTGGAGCAAAACTGAGGCAGTTTGAAGTTGTGGGGAGCCGCAAAGAGGTCTATTTGAGGCGTCCCCCATTGTGCAAAGACTTGATGAAGGGGGTCGGAATGGAGAGTCCATTTGTGAGGCTGGAGGAGACGACTCAAGTTGTCTGCCAAGACATTGTCCTTCCCCTGAATGTAGACAGCTTTGAGGAAGGCATTGTGGCGAACCGCCCAATCCCAGACTCTGAGAGCTTCCTGGCAGAGTGAGGCCGATCCCGTGCCCCCCTGTTTGTTCACATAATACATGGCGACCTGGTTGTCTGTACGGATGAGAACCACCATGTCGTGAAGCAGATGTTGAAAAGCTTGAAGAGCATAGAAGATGGCTCTGAGCTCCAGAAGATTGATCTGATGGAGGCGGTCCACACTGGTCCAGAATCCCTGAGTGCGAAGCCCATCCAGATGAGCCCCCCAGGCATAGGTCGAGGAATCGGTTGTGAGAACCTTCTGATGAGGAGGAGTGTGAAACAGCAAACCTCTGGATAGATTTGAAGAGGTCATCCACCAAAGTAGAGATCGCCGAAGAGCAGGAGTGACTATGATGTGTCGAGTCAACGGGTCTGACACTTGAGTCCATTGAGAAGCTAGGGTCCACTGAGGAATTCTGAGATGGAGCCTGGCAAAGGGTGTCACATGAACTGTAGAGGCCATGTGGCCCAGGAGGACCATCATGTGTCTCGCTGAGATGGACTGGCGAGAAGACACAGACTGGCAGAGACGAAGAAGAGCATCCATGCGCTGAGGAGGAAGGAATGCTCGAAGCTGAATGGTGTCCAGTACCACCCCGATGAAGGGAAGGGACTGGGTAGGCTGCAGATGAGATTTGGGAAAATTGATCTCGAAGCCTAGGCTCTGCAGGAAGCAGATCGTGGTCAAGGTCGCCGAAATGACCGTTGGAGCTGACGGGGCCTTGATGAGCCAGTCGTCGAGGTATGGAAATACCTGAAGACCCCTGTTCCGGAGTGCAGCGGCCACCACCACCAGACACTTCGTGAAGACTCTGGGAGACGAGGACAGGCCGAATGGAAGCACTCGATACTGCAGATGTAGATGTCCCACCCGAAATCTGAGGAACTTGCGGGAGGCCGGATGAATGGGAATGTGAGTGTAGGCCTCCTTGAGATCCAGAGAGCATAACCAGTCGTTCAGCTCGAGGAGAGGGTAGAGAGAAGCAAGAGTCAGCATGCAAAACCTCTCCTTGACTAGGAATTTGTTGAGGGTCCCTGAGGTCCAAAATGGGTCGCAGGTCGCCCGTCTTCTTTGGAACAAGGAAGTACCGGGAGTAAAACCCCTGGTCCAGTTGGTCCGTCGGGACCGGCTCCAAGGCACGAAGCCGGAGCAAAGCCTGAGCTTCCTGGAGAAGAAGGGCGGTCTGAGTCAAGTTGGAAGGATACTCTCTTGGAGGGTGGTCCGGAGGGACCCGATGGAAATGAAGAGAGTATCCTTCCTTGATGATAGTAAGGACCCAGAGGTCGGTTGTTATGGCCTCCCAGTGATGATAAAATTGATGGAGGTGCCCTCCGATGGGAAAAACAGGGGGAGGCAGAACGAGGTTGGTTATGCCCTCGACGAGACAGTCAAAAAGGTTGAGTGGTCTTAGGGACAGCAGGCGACTGAGACTTAGGCTGACCCTTCTGGGAAGGCTGGCGCTTCGCCGGTTGCCTCGCAGGTGGAGTTTGCCTCGTCTGATAACGCCGCTGATAAATCAACGGCGGACGAGAAGGTCGAGACTGCTGAGGCTTAGGCTTCGGCCTAAGGATAGATTGGAAGGACTTTTCGTGGTCAGACAACTTCTTCGTAACAGTCTCGATGGATTCATCAAAAAGATCCGCCCCAGCACACGGGACGTTCGCCAGGCGGTCCTGAAGATTCGGGTCCATATCAATGGTCCGCAACCAGGCCAACCGGCGCATCGCCACCGAGCAGGCCGCCGCTCGGGCTGAGAGCTCGAACGCATCATAGGCAGATTGCATTAACTGAAGCCGAAGCTGGGACAGCGAAGCAAGCACTTCCTCAAACTCAACCTAGCCTGGGACTCGATGTACGGTGTGAACTTCCGAAGCACAGGTAGAAAAAATTCCAAGTAGGCTGCAAAGTGGAAATTGTAATTCAGGACTCGAGACGCCATCATCGAATTCTGATAGATGCGTCGACCAAACTTATTCATGGTTCTGCCCTCGTGGCCCGGAGGCACTGAAGCATAGACCTGGCCAGGATGCGACCGCTTGAGCGAGGATTCGACCAGGAGGGACTGGTGAGAAAGCTGAGGACCCTCGAAGCCCTTATGATGCACCGTGCGGTACCGCGCATCCAATTTGCAAGGGACCGCAGGGATAGAGTAAGGAGACTCGAAGCATCGCATGATGGTCTGGTCGAGGAGCTTGTGCAGGGGAAGCCGCAAGGACTCCGCCGGAGGACGAGGCAAGTGCATGGTATCGAGGTATTCCTTGGAGTATCGAGACCCAGCATCGAGAGTAATGTCCATGTCATCTGCCATCTGCCTGAGGAACGATGAAAAGGTCAGTTGGTCCGCCGTCGCCGGTCTGCGAGACGGACTAGAAGAAGAAGAGGCTTCAGGCTCCAGAGAGGCCTGCGAGCAACAGGACGAGTAGAAAACCTCAGGGTCCTCGAACTCCGGGCCCGGAGGAGGAGACCCAGTCGAAGCAGCATACCCTAACCGAGGCAATTTCTTCTGAGGCGAGACAGTCGAGTGCCGAGAGGAATGCTTCGAAGAATGTCTGGATCGATGCCCCTCCCGATGCCTGGAAGGGGATCGAGCCCGTCTGTGAGAAATTGGCTCAGACGCCGCCAAGGAGCAGATTGGACTCGATGCCGTCGATCGCAGAGGCGGAAGAGTCGGCGCCTCTCCCGACGCCGCCCAGGTTTGGTAGGGGATTCGGAAGAACTCGTCCTGCTTCCTGCTATGCCCAGGACTGGGTGGCCCCGAAGGTGGACGCCACACTGAGTCATGGGGCGGAGTAATCGGTTCCAAGGGAGGTAGGTCACTAAACGAGGCTTTCCTCGAGGGGATGGGCTCCAAGGGAGGCATATCACTAAGGGAGGCCCTCCTCGAGGGAATCGGTTCCAAAGGAGGTATAGCGCTAACGGAGGACCTCCTCGAGGACCCGGACACCGCTCGCCGCTCCTCCTCGCCAAGCAACGAGGTCGTGCGGCGAGGAGGAGGAGGAGGGGGCGGTCCGCCCCTCGAAGCCGAAGCTGGAAGGTCACCCTGGATGGTGGCAATCAGCCGAGGCCCCATGGTCTGCATGAGCTCCACGAACTGAGCCTCCAGAAGGGACCGCAACGAAGCCGATATGGAGGGATCCGCACCAAAAGGGGGCCCTTCCGCACGGTCTCCGCGCTCCTTCGGTGCTGCGTGCTTCTGCTTGCCAGTCTTCGGCACCTTGAGCACCACAGGTGGAACTGTCGGGGTCGATACCTGCTCCAAGGAGACGGAGGAAGGCACCGGCGCCGCAGCCGGGGCTGAAACCGGTGTGAACGATGCCGGTTTCAGGAGGCCCGAAGCAACCGGGGAGGCAGAGGGCTTCGCGGAAGGAGTCGAAGCACCCGTCGATGTCGAAGCTGCAGGATCCGATGAAGCTTCCATCTTGAACATGGACTCCCACAGCAGACAGCGGCGCTTAAACGCTCTCGCCGTCAGAGTGGAGCAAGGCCGGCACGATTTCGGGAAGTGATCCGGTCCCAGACACTGTAAGCAGCATCGATGAGGGTCCGTGAGCGAAATCGCGCGCTGGCACTTGTTACACTTTTTAAAACCGGTAATCGGCCGGGACATAGGCCGGAAAAGCTCCGCCGCAAGGTCGAAGGCGTGGGGCCCCAGCCACGCGGCCGACCCGGTATCGGAAGGAAAAATTTTTTTTTTATTTTTTAAAGAAATCAAAGAAAGAAATAAATGCACAGGAGAGCCAAAAGAACTCAACCCGCGGCAAAAAAGAAGGCAAAAAAAGAGATTCAATGGGCGCAAATTGAAGATAGACTTCTCAGCTCCGCGGAAGAAAAAGAACTGAGGAGACACGCCCGGAGCATTGGGCGGGAAGGCACTGGCGCATGCGCGGTGCGGGCATCTCGAAACTTCTGAGTTTCTTCAAGCAAGACATGCTTGCAAGATGTCCGTATCGGGGCTCTGTCGGATGACATCACCCACTAGTGAGAATACCTACCTGCTTGTCCTGGGATAAGATTTAGAATCAGAAAATAATATTAAATATTGAACTTGGCCAGTTACTGGGCAGACTTGCACGGTCTGTGTATGGCCGTTTGGTGGAGGATGGGCAGGGGAGGGCTTCAATGGCTGGGAGGGTGTAGATGGGCTGGAGTAAGTCTTAACAGAGATTTCGGCAGTTAAATTGAATCAGGTTGGGCAGACTGGATGGACCATTCGGGTCTTTATCTGCCGTCATCTACTATGTTACTATGTTAGTTAATATTGAGTACGCCTTTTGGGATCCTATACCACTACAACAATTTCTAGTTGCAAGAGAATAGAAATGAGATTTGTTTCACCTAGCTGAGAATATGAGGAGAATTAATACAAATAATATCCCATTTTAAGGAATGATTCAAGGTTCTCTAGTGTGAACCGAGAATTATTGTCCTTTATTTTCTTGAATTTTATTTAAATTAGAAATAGTAAGATGTACTCCCCATTAATGTGGGCTTAAAAGGAATTATGTATGTATGGTTTGATTATGTATTGTTTTATTTTTTTTTTTAAGTCAATCATTTTTATTATCAACAAAAGAAACACAAATACAAAAAACAAAGTAATAAAGCAAAATACATCGGCACAAGGCAGCAAAACAAACAATATACTAGGAAAAAGCAGAGATGGCAATCTGGCTTAGGATACCAAAGCATGATATAAGCTATTAGTATCAAGGGTATAATGGTACCAGAAATACAACACTGTACATAATACATTGCGAGGAAGCAATACATTACGGGGAAACATGTCAGGTTACACATTCACAGTATGAAATCAAGGGAGACCAAATATTACGAAAAGAAGTGTGAGAACCCCTGTACTCGGCCACTCTGGACTCATACTTATAGGCAGAGAGCACCATGGACCACCATTGAGAGGTAGATATCTGTCGCTGCGCCTTCCAATTAAGCAACACAGTCTTGATGGCCAATCCACAGAGAATGTCAAACAAGGTCTCCATAGGACGAGGGAGAGGAGGATCAAGTGCAGCGGATCGCAATATCACCAGACCATAAGTTAATACTGCAGGAGATGGAATAATATGACTCACAATGCCACCTACCTCCGACCAAAAGCCAGAGACAAAGGAGCAGTCGAAAAGCATATGTTGAAAAGTTCCAGTAGTCGTGAGACATCTCCAGCATCCAGCAGAAGAGGTGGGTGCGACTCGTTGTTGTTTGACAGGGGTCCATAAGGATTTGTGAAGAACAAAAAGCAGAGATTGTCTAATAGAGGCCGAGTGCAGGGGTCTGTTACATCTCCGCCATACTTGACTCCATTGAATCTCAGAAACGGGAAAAGAAAGATCTCGTTCCCACGCTCTCTGTACAGGTAAGGGGGCGTACGAAGTCTCCTTTCGAAAAACATTATATATCACTGACATAACATGAGGCTTGTTACTCCACGTGGATATCATGGGGACAATGGGGGAGGATTGGACACGGTGTAAACGGTGCAGGTCAGTCCCAAAAGAAGCAATCATACTGTGTCTAAGCTGTATGTATCTGAAGGCTTGATTGCTGACATTCTCGCAGTTGCATTCCATTTATGGGTTACCTCTCAAAGTGTTCTCCCTCATTAAATCTCGTATATATCAGATCCCACAGGCACTCCAGGCGGACCAGTAGACCATTCGGGACCCAATAGTTATCTGTGGATTCCCCCAAATAGGAGAATGATAAGATAGATAGAGAGGAGATCCCAGAGCTTGGCCAAGACTCATAAGTGCCTTTTGGGATACAGAAAAAGTCACCCACTCCCTGAGTAATGGGAACCCCGAGGAAAAACAACTCTTATCAAGCGAGTAGGGATATACTAAGTCCCTCTCGAGTTCCCCCCAGTAGGGTAGGTCAGCACTTTCCGGGGGCAGGAACCATTTACTGACACCTCGTAAGAGCGCCACAGAGGCATATAGTGTAAAATAAGGGAAATTTACTCTGCCCTGGTGCCAGGGTATTTTAAGGGTAGACAATGCAATGTGAGATGGCTTCCCATTCCAAAGAAACTGGACAAGAATCTTATCCAACTTTTTGAAGAAAATAGGGGGAAACGGAAGAGGGAGCATTTGTAAAACATATAATATTAGGGGAGACATCATCATGCGTATGGACTCAAGTCTACCCCACCATGAAAAATGCAAGGGGGACAACTGAGAACACATTGTTTGAATCTTTGTTAATAGAAGCATGACATTCAAATCTATCGTGTCCTGCCAGGTGCTGCAGAAACGTATGCCAAGGTATTTAAGATCTTGCGGATACCACTTGAGGCCAAAGGGAGATATCATCGCTTGAGTGCAATGGGAGTTCAAAGGAAGCACCTCAGTCTTATCCCAATTAATGGTATAGCCTGATAAAGGACCAAAGTCAGAGAGTAGTGTAAACACCACTGGCAGAGTGGACTCCGGGTTGGAGACGTAAAGAAGCACATCATCCGCGAAAGCGGAAAGATGGACCTCTCGAGGCCCCACCTCGAGGCCCCACCTAGCAGCTGAGGAATCCAAACGTCTAAGTAAGGGCTCTAGAGCCAGGTTGAACAGGAGGGGCGATAAGGGACACCCCTGCCGAGTACCCCGAGAAAGAGAAAAATAAGAGGAAAAATGACCATCCACATTCAACCTGGCCCTAGGATTAGAGTATAAAAGGCACACCATATCAATGAAAACATCACCCAAGTGAAACCAATGCAAGGTATAAAAATATCTCCATTCCACATAATCGAAAGCCTTTTCGGCGTCTAAAGACATCACACATTGTGGTACGGAGACATTACGGGCGGCCTGCAGCACGTGGCAAAGGACTCTTGAATTGTCAGCCGTAAGTCGGCCCTTAACGAAACCGCATTGAGTAGGATGTATGAGTAATGGTAAAACTTTAGCAAGTCGATTTGCAAGTATCTTGGCATAAATCTTGCAATCATAATTGAGTAAAGAAATTGGTCTGTAATTTTTAGGGAGCAAGGGATCCCATCCGGGTTTAGGAAAAACCACAATATCCGCTTCAGTAAAAGTTCCCCCACTCGAACCTTTATCTAGAAAATCATTGTAGAGTCGAAGGAGTAATGGAATCATAATGGTTTAAAAAGTTTTATAGAAACCCAGGGGGAGACCATCTCCTCCTGGGGCCTTACCCGATCGCAGACCCCTAATGGCCTCACTCACATCAAAAGCAGACAAGGGCTGATTGAGCTCCGTATGAAGTTTGGTCGGGAAAGAAGGAGGCAGCAAGTCCCGGAAAAAATCATCAAAGTCGCTCTCAGAGGGGGTTACCCCCGAGGTATACAATTTCTCATAAAAGGAGCGAAACTGATTAGTAATGGCGACCGGATCAGTGACTAAAGAGTCCCCCTTTTTAAGGGCAGTAATATGACGAGCCCTTTGCTTCTTTTTGAGATAGTTAGCTAATAGGGTACCCGCTTTATTTCGGTGTTCATAATATAGAGCACCCTCATGAAGCAACATTACACCTGCTTGCTCGGACAAAATGGTATTATATTGAAATTTTAATTTGCGGATTTGTATCAAATCCGAGACATCTGGTGAGATATGATAACGTACCTCTAGGGACTTTATCTGAGTATCGAGTTCTATAAGAGAACTTTTACGTATTTTGGCAAGGTGAGCCAAATATGCTATTATTCGCCCCCTCAAGTACGCCTTACAGGCATCCCATATAGTCTGAAAGGAAACAAGCGGGGTATCATTATGAATGAAATATTCATCTATCCACTGCTCTACCTGAGATATGAACTCGTGATCCGTCAATAGAGCATTATTCAGACGCCAAGAGGAAGTATTAGGTGAAGGAGCTGATAAGATATATGTTATTGATACAGCAGAGTGATCCGAGAGAGGACAGGAAATTATAGACGATGATTGTACAGAGCGTATGAGTGATTTAGAGATCAAAAAGTAATCTAGCCGCATAGCCGACGCGTGAGGCATTGACCAAAATGTGTATTCTTGGTCTTTGGTGTGAAAGAGGCGCCATACATCCGCGAGATCATAGGACTGTAAAATATTAATCAGAAGAGGATGTGTCGACGGTGGACGGTAAGATGATTGGGATTTACGATCAAGGTGCGGATCAAGAACCAAATTCCAGTCAACGCCCACAATAATATAGTCTGTAGAAAGGGAAGCCATCTCTCTAGATCAGTGGTTCCCAACCCTGTCCTGGAGGAACACCAGGCCAATTGGGTTTTCAGGCTAGCCCTAATGAATATGCATGAAGCAAATTTGCATGCATATGCAAATCTCTCTCATGCATATTCATTAGGGCTAGCCTGAAAACCCGATTGGCCTGGTGTTCCTCCAGGACAGGGTTGGGAATCACTGCTCTAGATATCTCATGAAAGAACTTCGGATCTGAAGTATTAGGTCCATATACCGAGAGAAATGTATACCTACTGGAGGCTATGTCAAGGGTGACTGAAACCCATCGGCCCCTAGAGTCGTGGGAGGAACCAACTATAGCATATTGAAGGCGTTTAGACAGTAAAATAGAAACCCCACCCTTAGTGGAATCTGCTGGTAAGAAAAAACAATGTGAGACCCAATCCCTCTTTAGTTTGGCAGATTCAGTAACATTCAACTTGGTTTCTTGCAAAGAAACTACCTGTGCGGAATGGTGCTTACAGAACAGTAGCATTTTCTTTCTTTTGATAGGATGGTTTAAACCTCTAATATTTAAAGATAACACTTTACATATCCCCAACATAAGAAGATAACATCAAGATCAGGATAAGGAACAGTACTGCACCAGTGCAAATATCCCCATGCCATGCAAGAGTCCTATGTGACACACGCTGCCTTGGACAAATACAAAAAAACCCATACATACACACAGTCACACTACCCCCCTTCCCTCCCACATGCACAGCAATGCCCCCCCACCCACAAGGCAAAGGCCTTGTAACCATCCCGCCCAAAAGGCGACCCAAAGGCCTATGGAGGGGAAGAGAGACTCTCAGCAGGAAGGCTAAAAGTCAGCAGCCTCCCCTCCATCAGCCCCTTGGCACATCAAATTGTCATAATACAGAAAGTTATATCATAAGAACCAATCACTCAGAACAGTATAAAGACCAAAACAACAATTGCTGACCGATTGTAAAACCATCCCCGAACCATTCAGGGAGAGAAAGCAGAGAAAAAACACAACCAGAAAGCTGGAGCAGTGACAATAGGACAGTCAAGTATCCATGCGATGCAGATCTTCCTGTTCTTTTAGAAAGCGATCAACTTCGTCAGGGTCAGTGTATGTTTTGGTTCTATTTTGGTAGGTGATCTTGAATCGAGCCGGTGATAGGAAGCCATAACGCGCTTCAATAGCCCTCAGACGAGGACGCATGGCCAGAAACTTGCGACGCTTTTCAGCAGTAGCTTTCGTGAAATCAGCTGATATATAAATGGTTTGTCCTTGCCATTCAATTTTGTGCATGGTCTTTATTTTTTCCAAAATTAGGGCAACATGAGGAAAGTGCAGAATTTTCATGACCACCGGTCTCGCCCGCTGAGAGCTGGTCGGGGCCTTAGTCGGCACCCGGTGGGGCCTTAGTCGGCACCCGGTGGGCCCTTTCAATTTCCAGAGTTCTGTCAAATGTTAGAGATAGGACCCTGGGTAACCAATCTTCAAAGAACTTGCAGGGATCAGATCTCTCGGACCCCTCATGTAGGCCGTTCAAGCGCAGATTGCGACGACGCCCACGATTGCCCAGATCTTCAAGCTGCATCTCCAACGCATGCAGAGCTTTGCGGTCCATTTTTTGATTCGTATCGAGTTCAGCAATACGTGAGTACTTCCGATCCAGCACTTGCATTTTCGCGTCCATGGTCGAGATTTTTTCGGTGAGATTCATAATTTCGTGTTTAATGTCCTTAATATCATCTTTGCTTTCGGACATCATGTTTGAAATAAATTGTAGTTGTTCCGATATCGTGGCCTCCGAGTCACCACGTGGTCTGCTCACTTCCCCCTTAGTTGGCGTCGGGGAATCCTGTTTCGAACGTTTGGCGCTGGAGCTGCCAGCAAAGGCAGCCTCAATCTTACCCTGCTTGGGTTGAGGCATCTATGCAGCAAAAAATATCTCGATGGCAGAGCGGATAAGTGAGTGAAAAGTTCAAAACAACGGGGCTGTGGACGGAAGCTCGCGACCTAAGCTTCCATAGCGATCAGGCTCTCTAGCCCCCCCCCCCCCCCCCCCCCCCGATTATGTATTGTTTTATGTGATTTTCCTTTTTTCCTTTGAATTATTGGATATTGTAATGTATTCAAAATTATAAATTTAAAAAAACAAAACAAAACTATGTTAGTTAAGACCTCGGCGCTGGCCCGTTCCCCGATTGTGGTGGCAGCAGCCTGTTCCCCGATTGCGGTGGTGGCAGCCTATTCCCAAATGGTGGTGGCTTGGGGGAGGGCAGGGAGAAGTAAAGAAAGAAAGGGATGCAGGGAGACAGAAAGAAAGAAGGGAAATGGGACACAGACAGAAAGGGGCACGGAGAGAGAACGATAGAAAGAAAGGGCGGGCATGGAGAAAGAAAAAAAGAAAGAAAAGGGGCACGGAGAGAGAGAGAAAGACAGACATATAGAAAGAATGGGGGCATGGATAGAGAGAGAAAGAAAGAAGGGGGCAAGGTGAAAGAAATAAAAAGTTGCGGGAGGGAAGGAGACAGATGCCAGAACAGGGGAAAGGAAGGAAGGAGGGAGGGAGAGAAAGGAAAGAAAAAGATGTCAAACCATGGAAATAGGGACAGAAGAAGAGAGAGATAGAAGGGAAGGTAAGACATGGAAACGTAGATTTTGAAAAGAAAGCAGAAAAATTGAATTTTAAGTTAATGCCAAAGATGGATGCAAGGCAGAAAGTGAAGACGGAGAGAAAACCAGTCAAAGGACAAGAAGACCCTGGAAACATAGTTAAATGCACAGAAAAAGTCACCAGACAACAAAGGTAGGGAAAATGATTTTATTTTCAATATAGTGATTGAAATGTCAGTTTTGAGAAAGGAAAGATATTAAACTTTAAATGTGAGGGCTGCAGAAAAAATAGGGTACTTGGAGGGCCGCAGAAAAAATAGTTAATGACAATTTTGCATAAGGTAAAACTCTTTATAGTTTATAAATCTTTCCTTTAACTGTTAAAGGAAAAATTAATAAACTATAAAGAGTTTTACCTCATGCAAAGTTGTCATTTCTTTAATAAGACATTAACTTTTTTTTTTCTGCGGCCCTCCAAGTACCTACAAATCCAAAATGTGGCCCCACTACGGGTTTGAGTTTGAGACCACTGCCCTAGCCTAAAGCCTCCAACTCAATTAATTCTAACTCAGTTATCTTCTTGGTTGTGCTGACTTGACTGGGCAACAATTGGGCAACTAACTATATGCATTTAAGATTATTAATAATTTTGCATGTTTATCTCAGTTTGCCTATGGTTTTCCTGCCCTAATTTTTTATGGTGTTTTTTCTTTTATTGTATTATTTTTAAATTGTACACCTCACAGACCTGCTTGCCACTAAATGCAGTATAAAAAGTTTTACTAAAAATATATGCATACTTCTCTGCATAAAATACTGTTCTACATGCTCAATTTGCTTTTAACATTAACCCCCTCTTCTACGAAACTGCGATAGGTTCTAGCACAGCAAGCTGCGCTGAATGTCCCGCGCTGCTCCCAATGCTCATAGGAACTCAATGAGCGTCGGTAGCAGCACGGGCCATTCAGCGCGGCTCTCTGCCCTAAAAACTGCAAGCACGGTTTCATAGAAGAGGGGGTAAGTCTATGGGTAAGGAGGGTGTGGGCATTTTATAAACCTTTCAAGCATATAAAATCAGCTTTTATGCATGTAAAAAGGCTTTTATAAAATTCCACAGGGCATACGTGGTATGTTCTGAAGTGGAGATTGGGCAGTGTGAATGGCATAAATGACCGGTAGACATGTGCTACATACATACATGCGCCACCTACTTGGGAGCAGGGATATATGTATGCATTCTAACCATGATTTATGCTCTCTCAGCCTAGTTGGCCTGTATAAAATTATATCCACAGGGGGGGTCAACATGATGCTGCCTACCTAGACAGATGTGTGTGAGGAGAGCTCCCACCCCATCTCGCTAAAATCAGCGCAATTTACCTGCTCATCTTTCAGGGACCTTTCCTGCTTACTTATTGGGGACAAGCTTCTGTTTCCATCGGGTGCTTTTGGACTCGGGATTCAGTGCTGGGCATGCCTATAAAGTCGGTGCGAAGCTCCAAGGAAAAACCTCCGTCCACCCCCTCTAACATGGCAGCAGAGCAAGCCACCTTTACGATCCCGGCTGGGGACTGGATTACCGACATCACTAAGTCTGTGTCGGCAGCTCTGGAAGACAGACTGAATAAAATCCAGTCTGCCATGGATGAAATGCACAAAAAATTTGACTCTCACAGCAGGTGCCTGACCGAGGTCGAGCAGCAAGTGTCCGATCAGGAGGACACGTGCACGGGCCTCACCACGCAGCTGGCTGAGCTGCGGAAATAGTCCCAGGAGTTAGCTCACAAGTTGGAGGAGAATGAGAACCGAAGCCGACGCAATAATCTGCGGCTGGTCGGACTTCTGTAATCGATCACCGACCTGGCTCTGTACATCTTCAGTAAATGGCTGCCGAACAAACTGGGCCTTGATGCTGGCTCGACGCGATTTGAGTGTGAGCGGGCTCATCACATTGGTTCACGCACATAAGGTGAGGGGAGACCGTGCACGGCTATTGCCCGCTACGCCAACTGACACGAAAAAGAGCTGCTCCGAAAAGCGATCCAAAAGGCGGGGGCCCTAGAATACAAGGCTCTAAGGTGCTGGCATTCAACGATTACTCGGTCCGGGTGGCAGCCCAAAGAAAAGTGATGTCGCCGTACTGCACGGATCTGCACAACCGGGAGATCAAGTTTACCCTAGTGTTCCAGGCCAAGTTGAGGGTCTGGCATGATGGTAAAACTTTCAACATGGCCACGGTAGAGGAGGCTCGGGCTTTTCTGGCGAAGCTTCCTGCTTAATCCCGCTCATTTGGACCAGTGAAGCCTTTCTTTTCTCTAATGGGCCTGCTTGACTCCTCAGTGGGGATTGGAGACTTGACTGTCCCACCAGGATATCTGGAGGCTCTTCTTGCCTGCATTTGCATGGGGACCTGCATTCTCCGAGGTCTGCCGGTGTGAACTGTAGTGAGTTTTCGCTATTTTCCAGTCTGCGGGACCTTTCGTGGCTGAGAGAGCTTTTAGAGAGTGCCTGGGGGACGTTTTGCCAGCTGGGGTCCTCGGCCCCTGGTCCCTACCAGGACCCATACTGCAGATGGACCGGACTTCCTCAATTGTTTTGTCCTGTTGAACTTTGGAGTTCTGGGGATGTAGAATGGGAGGTTATCTGGGAGGGGGGGTCTATGGGTAGGTTGAGAGGTCTGTTTATGGGATTGCATGTTGGTGGGGTACGCATGCTTGGGAGAGAGGGGGACTGGGGAGGGGAGTTGGGGGGTTTGGGTGGTGTGGAGTATGTGTGGGTGTTGGTGTCTGTTGGGGGAGCTTGTGGAGATGGGGTAGGGTGGGGGTACCATTGGCCCAGCGGGTGGCGTGCATTCATGACATAGGGGCGGCAGAGTCTAGCTGGGAGGCTCTGCTTCCACTACACAGATTTCTCACTGTATGTCTTGTGTTTCGGATGTCTGATGATCATGGTTTATTTCCAGTTGCCTGCGTGGTTGGGAAGGGCCTTCTTTTTACCCTACTGTACTGTGCCGTCAGTTTCTCTACCCTCTCCCGGTATGTCTGATTTGAAGCTGGTCACCTTTAATGTGGATGGCATTCAATCTCCCATTAAGAAAGCTCGGATATTGACCTGTTTGCGGAGAATGGGGGCAGATCTGGCCTATTTGCAGGAGACCCATATTACTCAGCCTGAACATGCTAAGCTGAAGAGGACTTGGGTCGGGGAAGTCTACTCCTCCACCTTCAGTGGGCGGCAGCGGGGAGTGGCAATTTTGCTGCACAAACGTTTGCCTTTCACTTTACATAAACAAATATCAGACAGGGAGGGAAGGTACATCATTGTATTGGGGGAGGTTTGGGGCGTGAAGTTGCTACTCTGTAATCTGTATGCCCCGAATGTTTACAGTCATAAGTTTTCTCCTCAGCCCTTTCTCTAGTGTCGAGTTATCCTAAGTATCATGTACTCATGGGGGGTGATCTAAATATCACGGCGGCTCCCGGTGTGGACTGCAGGCCTCCAAGAGCCAGTATGAAGGATCATGATGGATGATGGAGACAGAAAGGGAGTGATAAAGAAGGAAAAAGAGGTAGGTGATAGGTTAAACAAGTTCTTCTCATCAGTCTTCACAAACGAGGACACATCCAGTGTACCGGAACCCGAAGAGATCTTCAATGGAGACAAAGAAGAAAAACTGTCGACAATCTTATTCAACATCTTCATAAGGGACTTGGCTGAGGGGCTTCAGGGTAAATTAACGTTATTCGCCGATGACGCCAAATTATGCAATATAGTAGACAAGAACACAACAGGACCTGACATCAAATCCAAGACCGATAGTATGGCACATGACCTCCTCCTACTGGAGAATTGGTCCAGGACCTGGCAACTAAATTTCAACGCCAAAAAATGAAAGGTCATGCATCTTGGCAACAAAAATCCATGTAAGACTTACAGTCTTAATGGTGAGATCCTAGAGAGAACTGTAGCGGAACATGACTTAAGGGTAATCATCAGTGAGGACATGAAGACTGCAACTCAAGTGGAGAAAGCTTCATCTAAGGCCAGACAAATCATGGGTTGCATATGCAGGAGTTTCATTAGCCGTAAGCCCGAAGTCATAATGCCATTGTATAGGTCCATGGTGAGACCCCATCTGGAATATTGTGTGCAGTTCTGGAGACCACATTACCGCAAAGATGTGCTGAGACTTGAGTCGGTCCAGCGAATGGCCACACGGATGGTAACAGGGCTCAGGGAGCTCCCGTATGAGGAACGGCTGAATAAATTGCAGCTCTACTCCCTAGAGGAACACAGGGAGAGAGAGGGCATGATCGAAACATTCAAATACCTCACGTGCCGTATCGAGGTAGGGGAGGATATCTTCTTCTTCAAGGAACCCACGTCAACACGAGGGCATCCGTGGAAAATCAGGGGAGGGACATTGCATGGCGACACCAGGAAGTACTTCTTCACCGAGAGGGTGGTGGATCGATGGAATAGTCTTCTGATACAGGTAATTGAGGCCAGCAGTGTGCCTGATTTTAAAGCTAAATGGGATCGAAAGGTGGGATCTAGGGGAGGGTCATTGGTGGGGGCAGACTTGATGGGCCTTGGCCCTTATCTGCCGTCACTTTCTATGTTTCTAATAGATATAAGCCATGAGGATGTCCTCCAACATATAGATAGATTGAAAAGTGACAAATCACCAGGCCCGGACGGAATCCACCCAAGGGTACTAAAAGAACGTAAGAAATGAAATAGCGGAAATACTCCAACGAGTTTGCAACCTATCCTTGAAAACTGGCAAGATCCCGAAGGACTGGAAGATAGCAAATGTTACACCTATCTTTAAAAAGGGATCGAGAGGAGATCCGGGAAACTACAGGCCAGTAAATTTGACATTGGTTCCGGGCAAAATGGCAGAAGCACTGATAAAGGACAGCATCTGTGAGCACATTGAAAAAAATGGACTAATGAAACCGAGCCAACATGGCTTCTGCAAAGGAAGATCGTGCAAAACAAACTTACTGCACTTACTGCACTTCTTTGAGGGGGTAAACAGCTAGTTGGACAAAGGGGAACCCATAGACATCATTTATCTCGACTTCCAAAAGGCCTTTGACAAGATACCCCATGAGCGGCTACTTAGGAAGCTGTGGAACCACGGAATGGAAGGGGACGTACATAGATGGGTATCATAGATGGGTACATAGTAGTGAAGGGCCACTACTCGGACTGGAGGAGGGTCACAAGCGGAGTTCCGCAGGGGTCAGTACTCGGACCACTGCTGTTCAATGTATTTATTAATGACCTAGAAACGGGGACGAAGTGTGAAGTTATAAAATTTACGGATGACACTAAACTCTGTAGCAGGGTTAGAACTGTGGAAGAATGTGAGGACCTACAAAGGGACCTGAACAAACTGGAGGAGTGGGCGAATAAATGGCAGATGAACGTCAATGTAGGGAAATGCAAGGTCATGCATATAGGGAAAAAGAAACCAATGTTCAGCTACCAAATAGGGGGATTAGTACTAGAGGGAAGTAACCTTGAAAAAGACTTGGGTGTGCTGGTGGACACAACAATGAAGTCAACGGCACAATGTGCAGCAGCCTCAAAGAAAGCAAACAGAATGTTGGGTATTAAAACCAGAACAAATGAAGTCATCATGCCGTTGTATCGCACGATGGTGCGACCGCATCTGGAATACTGTGTCCAATATTGGTCGCCGTACCTAAAGAAGGACATGGAGATACCTGAGAGGGTTCATAGAAGAGCGACAAGAATGATAAAAGGTATGGAAAATCTTTCATACGCAGAGAGGCTAGAAAGGCTGGGGCTCTTCACCCTGGAGAAGCGGAGACTCAGAGGAGACATGATAGAGACTTACAAGATCATGAAGGGCATAGAGAAGATGGAAAGGGACAGATTCTTCAGCCTATTGGGAACTACAAGAACAAGGGGGCACTCAGAGAAATTGAAAGGGGACAGGTTTAGAACCAATGCTAGGAAGTTTTTCTTCACTCAGAGGGTGGTGGACACCTGGAATGCGCTTCCGGAGGATGTGATAGGACAGAGCACATTAAGGGGATTCAAAGAGGGATTGGACAAGTTCCTGAAAGATACGGGGATTGAGGGATATAGATAGAGATAGAGATAGGATCATGAAAGGGTATAAATAGAAGAAAAATGGGGATTGAAAGGTTTTAGACAAAGGATCACTTACAGTCATGGACCTGAGGGGCCGCCGCGGGAGCGGACTGCTGGGCGCGATGGACCCCTGGTCTGACCTAGCGGAGGCAACGTCTTATGTTCTTATGTCTTATAACCGGGGGTGGGATTCCTGATGCAGCACCTTGGCCTTGGCCTGGTGGCCAGTGTGGAGGGCACTGCATCCTTTTGACTCTGAATTCACTTTCTATTCCCATGTTCACAAAGGGTGCTCCCAGTTAGACTATATTCTTCTTGATCAACATCTGTTCTCTCAGGCTACTAGATCGGAGATCATTGAGGCCACGGTCTCTGATCGCATGACTGTGGAGCTTGCCTTGACCTTCTTTTTTACCTGCAAAGCCTCCTCCTGGAAGCTGTCTCCGCACTTGTATAATGATCCTGAGTTTCGGACCTTTCTCAAGGCGCACTGGATAGATTATCAGATAATGAATGCTACCCTGAATGCTGGTGTCTTTCTGGTACGCGTCTACGGCGGTTATGAAGGGGCATGTAATTGCCTACACAGCCATCAAATGGCGGGAATGGGAGAGGGAGCTTCTGCTGCTCACCCAGAAATTGCATGCATTTTGGCGGGCAAACATAGCTACCTTGTCCGAATCGGATCACCTGGAGTATAGGGGACTTAGGGAGCAGATCAAGGCCCTGCTTCATAAGCGCGCGGAACAGTCCCTTTACTTCCAGCATTACCACCTTTACTGTTGGAGGGGTTAAGGCGGGGAAGCTTCTGGCTAATCTGGTCTACCCGCATAAAAAAATGCCAAATCATTACAGCTATCCGGGATTCCAGGGGGAATCGGCACATTGGGGAACAGCAGATAGCGGACTAGTTTGTTCAGTACTATACCACCCTCTAAGGGCATAGTCCTTTGGATAGAGCAGCCTTGGCTGCTTTCTTTCAGGACCTTCCTTTGCCACAATTGGCTGATGACCAGGCTGCCACTCTGAGTGCACCGGTTTCTGCAGAGGAGCTGTTGATATCCATCAAATCGCTTAAGTTAACGAAAGCACCTGGACCCGATGGCTTTGGTCCAGAATTCTACCGGATCCTCCTGGACCTCTTGGCAAATCCCCTTAGTGAGATGTACAATGCTGTGTCGGCGGAAGGAGGGGCGTTTCCGGATAACATAGCCCATGTGGTCTTGATTCCCAAGCCCGGCAAGGACCTGGATCTGGTGGGATCCTTCCAACCCATCTCACTCCTGGACCAGGATATTAAAATCCTGGCCATGACCATGGCACGGCAGTTGAACTGTTTTCTCCCAAGATCTTATCCATCTCGATCAGGTTGGCTTTGTGATGGGACGTTACGCCTCTATGAATCTGATGAAAGTCTTGGGAGCTATTCATGCTCGGATCGGCCAGGGTAGTCAGGAGGCTGTGGTGGACCTGGACATGGAGATAGCCTTCGATAGTATCTCCTGGGACTATCTCTTTTGGGTGTTGCAGTGAGGTGGCTTTCAGGGGGCTTTTCTGGCTTGGGTGACGGCTCTGTATACTAATCCCCGAGTGCGCCTTTTAATAAATGGGGGTCTTACGGTTGACTACGTGAGGTACACAGCAGGGATGCCCTTTGTCTCCCCTTCTCTTTCTTCTGGCTATTGAACCCCTGGCGGTCAAGATCCGGCAGGCTGCGGACATATGGGGGATTTAGGTGTGGGGCCAGGAGTGTAAAATCAGTCTCTTTGCTGATGACATCTTGCTTTACCTGGACCAGGTTGTTCCACACTTGCATCTCGCCTTGGATGTGATCAAAGCCTTTGGAGCTTTGTCTGGCTTACAAGTCAATTGTAGTAAATCAGAACTTTTGTTGTTGTCAGGCGGTCCCCCAGAGCCCTGGCACGCTCTCCTACCCATCCCCCTAATGTCCAAACCTATGCGCTATTTGGGTATCTACCTGAGCACCGATCTAGCTACTCTTTACAATGCTAATGTTCAGCTCCCTCTTGAGACCATCGGGAAACTGTGTCAGGCATGGCAGGAACTGCCACTGGGCCTGTTTGGGAGGGTGGCCCTTGGCTTCAGCAGCAGGACAAGCTTTCTTTTAAATCTGTTTTTTCCCGCTTTATCTGGAGACATTGGGCGCGCTTAAATTGACTTTGGGCAGTCTTAATGTTCCGGACATTCGGTTGTATAATGTGGCTGCGCTACAACATTGGATCTTTGAGGGGTACGCTGGGTGTGCCTGCTACTCTCCTCTGGGCTGGATGGATGGCTGGTGTCACCCGTTTCAAATTTATGAACTTACTTTACTTCCAGTCGGATCCGGTATGTCAGTACCAGCCTTGTTTTCAATTTCTCTGGCCATTTCGGATGGCCTGGCAGTGGTTGCGGAGACATGGTTTGAGCCCGCAGACATCTCCATTTATGAGGTTTGAGGGCAATTCCCAGTTTGCACCAGGATGGGGTTGGTCAATATTCCGCGATTGGACGGCCAGGGGATGTGTATCTATGACACAATTGTTAGACTTGTCTCCTGAGGGTTTCCCCTCTTTTTAGCAGGTCCGGGATAAGTGGGGCTTTCCTTCTCACTATTTGTTTTTTTACTTTCAACTTCAGCATTACTGTGATGTTGAAGGTAGGGACAATTCGGGGGCCTGGGCTAAGGGGCGGTTGGATGCAGTTCTCTCGGCCACACCGGTGCAAGTCAATACTCTCTCCCACTGGTACAGACTGTTGAAATCCTGTTTCTTTGTCCGTGCTAGTGCCTTTGTGGTCTGCATGGGAAAGGAACTTGTGACAGTCTTTCTGAATCGCAATTTCTAGCATGTTTCCAGACCCTGTACTCCTTTAATAAATCCACTGATTTTCAAGAGCTTCAGTACAAGTTTCTCCACAGAGCTTACTTTACCGCACTAAGAGGGACACGTTTGGGACTCTGGGATAGTGATCTCTGTGTTAAATGCTGTGTTAAATGCAAGAGTCAGGCTGGCACTTATGTCCACTCCTTACTAGAGTGCTCCAAACTGACTATATGGAAAGAGGTCCTTCCCCTTTTGGAGAGAGTTTGCATCGACCAGTTGAGTGGGATTATGGGACCTTTTTGCTGGGCTTGTAGGCCACACTTCGGAATCAGGGCTTCACACTTCCCCAATGCCATTTCTTTTACACTGTTCTCCTTTTAGTTAAGAAACTGATTTTGACTTATTGGATATCAGCAGACATGCCACCAGTGTCTCAGTGGAGGTGTAGACTTCGGGAGTTAGCTCAGTTTGAGATTCGGTCCTATGCTAGTTCTCCGCACAAGGTCCAACAGCATTGTTACCCTGTGGGAGAGCTTGCGAGATCTAGTGTCTTCTTGAGAGACTGGGGAGGGGGGGGGGCGATGGTTCTTTAATCTCTGGTTTGATGGCTACTTGTCCCAGGTGGGGGCATGCAGGGTTCTTGGTACCTAGGGGGCGAGGGAGGGGAGGTGGGTTTGAGGGGTGTGCTGGTGTGTGCGTTTGGATGTTTGGAGTGGGTGCGTTTGTGTGACTGGTGGCGACTGGTGTGGGTGGCTGTCCTGGGTGTTCCCTATTTCAACACAAAAGGGTGGAAGGCCACTGTACTGGTTGGTTTGATACATGCCTCTCTCTGTTCTGATATATGCTGAGCTCTACCTTTGGGTTTCTGGCTGGGTTCGGCTGGTGGGATTGCTGCCTTTGTTGTTTCTTACTGCTATTTGGACTTTTATGCATTTTAAACTGCTGAGTTTGTATTTTGTCTAGTTGTGACCTTTCTCACTTACAATAAACATATATTTAAAAAAAAATTATATCCACAGAAGACAACTGATGAACATACTGTATATAAAAGGTGTGCCATCATTATAACCCTTGGTTTTATTACTTTAGAAGGCTATACAGTATAAAAAGGCATTAAGATTAAGCTTTATGGTACATACCTCCTTATCCAAATCTACCTTACTGTCTTTCAAAGATTCAGATGATTTTCTGACAGATATCTCTTCAACTCCTTTGAGCTATAAGAGAGAAATATATACTGTATATTTTACATATGTGACTGTTTAAATGTTCTCAAATATCTTAATACAGGAGAAGCAAAACAACTTATGTTTCCAATATTCCAGTATAGAAATATGGAAAGCAAAGTGAAATACAGGTATACTGCAGGCCTGGTTTACAGTCACAGTCAATAGTGTTCAATAATACTTATTCTGAATGATCACTTAGTAGTCAAGAGGACATTTTAGAACAGCTGCACAGTATGCAAACAGTAGACATCTAATATAATAAAGCCCTAAGCGCGCATGCGCACTCCCACCTGCGTGCTCCCGTGTTCCGTGCGCTGTAGGGTACCACAGGTAGGAGTGCGCATGTGCGAGAATCCCCCCGAGGCGGCTGTCGGCAGCTGCAGGCCGTGGCGGAAGATGCTCTTCGCGTGGCCTTGGCTTAAAGAGAGAAGCTGCGATTAGCTCGAGCCAACAAATGCCAACTGCCCGGAGGGGAGGGATGCAGGGCCACGCCCCCAGCCGAACCTCCTGTCTCCTTCGCCCAAGATTCCGTCCCAGCGGCCAAGCCCGAGAGCACGTCCAGCTTTTCCTGGTAACCCTAGCCAAATAGACTAAGCTCTAGGGGGGAGGGGCAAAGTCCCATGCAAGGAAAAGCAGAATTGGCATTAGCATAAATCCAGGATCGGACTCAAATCAGCTTCCTAGAACGGGCATAAATGTCCTCATGGTTTTGGAACCTCTCATGTAGATTAATGAGGTGGTAGAGTACTTTATAATATGTAAGGAGGTTTGTAAATTTACCAAGTTAGAAATTTGTGCTATGCTAGGTTTTGAAATAAGTTCATATCATTATATCTTAGGTGAAGGGTATATCATACCATGTTGGTGGTTTTCAGTTATCCCAAGTCCACATTCTGTCCACATTGATTAATCTAATATATAAAGCCCTAAGCGCGCATGCGCACTCCTACCTGCGTGCTCCCGTTTTCCGTGCGCTGTAGAGCACCACAGGTAGGAGTGCGCATGTGCGAGAATCCCCCAAGGCGGATGTCGGCGGCTGAAGGCCGTGATGGCTGTAGGCGGCTGCAGGCTGCGGCGGAAGATGGCTGAAGCCTGGCTGGAGGAGGACGAGGAGGAGCTGCGAAAGAGGTGAAACAGGGTCAGAGAGAGAGATGATAGAGGGTGTGAAAGGGGGAAAGGGAGAGATGGAAATGGTAGGACCACTGCTGCTTTGGAGCACTGAGGGAGGAAAGGTTAGTACGTCAGGACTGCTGCTGCTGCCTGTCAGGAGGGCCAAAAGGGTACAAAGGAAATGGTGAAAGGTGAGGTGGTGGGACTGGGATCAGTGGGAGGCAGGGTCCGGGCATAGGTGGGGCTATTCTAGCAACCATTACTGTAACGAATGTAACAGGCTAAAACACTAGTCCACAATACTTCTTTCCGATTCCGCAGACAGAACTTTCCAGTCCGCATCCGGCAGGTTGAAATCTCCCTACAGCAGCACCTCCTCTTTTTATCCAAACTTTTGGATATCCACAATCAGATCTTTATTAATTTGCTGCAATTGAGTCATAGATAGAAGTTTTATCTTCTCAGAGCAATCCATATCACTTCTTCCTCTCCCCAGGTCCCTTGCATTTCAGGGTAAAGCTTGAAAAAGAAAAAGCATAGGGGGTAATACATTCATTTTGAGCACAGAAATTTTTCCCCACCAAGATAACCATAAGGAACACCATTTATTTAAATCTCGTCTAATATTACTCCATAAGACGTTATAATTGCTAGAATACAAATTTGAAGGATGTCTAGTACTTTGAACTCCCAGATATCTTATTTGAATAGGGGCCCATTTAAATGGAAAATTTATACGAATTTCTTCTTCTTCAGAAGGAGAAGTTGTAATTCCTAAAATTTCCGATTTATTATTTAATTTTGAACCCTGCTACATTGCCATAAAGTTGTAATTCTGACAAAATCTCTGATAGGGTCCGCTGGGGTTGATGGACATAAAATAAAATGTCATTGGTAAAAAGTGCCAGTTCATGATGTAAAGAGCTAAACTGAAATTCCTGTATTTCTGAAATACAGTGGTGCCTCACACAACGAACTTAATTCGTTCCAGGAGCAAGTTTGTTATGCGAAAAGTTCGTTATGTGAAACGCGTTAAGCGCAGTGACTAACGACTGCCTGCAGTGCCTGCGCGGAAGGATACAATACATTGGCAGCGATCGTGGAAGCTCGGGCGACTTCGTTGTGTGAAACGAAGTTCGTTGTATGAATCATGAAATGAAGTTCGTTGTGTGCAGCGTTCGCTGTGCGAGGCGTTCTTTATGCGAGGCACCACTGTAATTCTTATACACTGAGCAAAAGGCTCTATTGATATAGCAAAAAGAAGAGGTGAGAGGCGACAGTCCTGTCTAGTTCCTCTCTGAATTTCAAAAGGGACAGAATATCCACGATTCACCTTAACCCATCCTACCAGGTTTTCAAACAGTTTACGAATCCACGTAGAGTCCTGTCCCAGCTCTCACTTTCTGTAACTGCCAGTTACTGGGCAGACTTGTACGGTCTGTGTCTGTGTATGGCCGTTTGGAGGAGGTTGGGCAGGGGAGGGCTTCAATGGCTGGGAGGGTGTAGATGGGCTGGAGTAAGTCTTAACAGAGATTTCGGCAGTTGGAACCCAAGCACAGTACCGGGTAAAGCTTTGGATTCTCGCCCAGAAATAGCTAAGAAGAAAAATAAAAATAAAAATAATAATTTAAATTGAATCAGATTGGGCAGACTGGATGGACCATTCGGGTCTTTATCTGCCGTCATCTACTATGTTACTATGTATGTTACTATGCTGCCATAGAAAACCCCAGCAGACCCAGGTCTGTCAAATGCCTTCTCTGCATCAGTTGATAGAAGCAGAAAAAAAACATTTGTTTTATGAGCTCTCCCCCATTATATAACATTTAGTGTCCTAGAGATATTGTCCCCAACTTAGCGTTTTAAAACAAAACCAGATTGATTAATATGCATCAGGTAGGGTAGAGCTATGGAAAGTCTGTCAGTTATCAATTTAGCTATAAGCTTTACATCTACTGTACATTCAAAATGGAAATAGGGTGATATGAAGAACATGAGGCAGGATCTTTTCCAGCTTTCAACAATACGGTATTCCCTGCTTCCCTCAAGGAGTTTCCCCACCAATAGTTCATTACCTGCCCGTACCAGTAATGGGCCCACCATATTACAAAAAAAATTATAAAAACAGGGATAAAATCCGTCAAGACTAGGGGAACTGTCTAATCTTATGGTTTTAATAGCTTTCAAAATTTCCTGTGTCGTTATAGGAAGGTCCAATTTAATAATGTTTTCATTTGAAAGCTCAGGCAGTTGAACTCAATCTAAATATGCTGTTATCTGTTCCTGCCCCGATTCAGATTCAATATATAAAGTTCTTATAAAAGACCAAAAAAATCTCAAATCTTCTCATCTTCATAAACCAATTCATCCTTATGTCCTTTAATTTCTATATAATCTGTGTCTCTTTCCTCCTTGCTAAGATAGCTCCAACTTATTGTTATATTCAAACAAATACTCCCTAGCTTATGATCTTTGATAATTTAGCTGGGCCAATTGTAGGGCATTTAATTCTGCTCGGCCTTGTCTTTAATTGTTGTCATGTGGATTTGGAGGGACATCGTTTGTGTTATCGTTCTAAGCTCAAAAGCTATCTATCAAAATCAAATGGGCATCATCTCTTTTGCGTTTCTTCCTAGCTCCTCATTTGATAAAATAATAATAATAATAACAACTTTATTCTTCTATACCGCCATAGTCGGATGACTTCTAGGCGGTTCACACCGAAGAGGTTCACCAATCAGTGAATTACAGAATGCAAATAATGAAAGTACAACATATTACAGAAGAAATAGACAGAAGAAAAATATAAATTTAGTGTGGCTTCTTATTTGTCCCCTCAATGTCCACTTTTAAGGCATCAGAAACTTCCCCATTATCATTATCCTCTAAATATCTTACCAAAACATCTTTCAGATCACCACATATAATTTGATCCCCTAAAAAGTAATCACTTAGCCTCCAAAAACGAGTTGGTGGTAAATTATTATGGAATTCTATTGATATCCATATAGGGGAATGATCAGATATTTGTATGGAGGCTATAAAAGTATTTTTAAATGAACCCCAAGATTACCTAGAGCAGTGTTCTTCAACCTTTTTACACCCGTGGACCGGCAGAAATAAAATAATTATTTTGTGGACCGGCAAACTACTAAGACCGAAATAATAAACACATTTTCGCCCCGTCTCCGCAAGCTCGGTCCCCACAAACCATCTGATCCCATCTGCACAAGCCTCAGTTATGATTTTATATTGAACGTATTTTATTAAAGTATAAAAAGAAACAATATTCTGTACAATTGTCATTTTATAAATATAAATATTCAGAGCAAGGACCAACAAAACCCCTGTCTTCCCTCCCTTTCACATATATCCCCTCTACTATCAAGAAAACTGAACAAGCCAAATTATCACAGAATGCTACACAGAAATATCATGCTAACAGAATACTGCAGTCACACATGATAGGAATAATGTTAGGCTTTGCAGTCCCCAGGTATGTCTCTAGCAGGATATATATTTCAAATCTGATATATTGTAATGACAAAATAGAAATAAAATGATTTTTTTCTACCTTTTGTGGTCTCTGCTTTCATCTTCTTTCCACTCTTCCTTCCAGCGTCTGCCCATTCCATCCACAGTCTGGCTTCTTCCCCTTCCATATCTATCTGACTTCTTTCTATGCCCCTCTCCCCTTTCCATCCAGCCTGTGCCTCCTCTCTCCTTTTTACATCATTCATTCCAGCTTCACTGCTTTCTTCATTTTTATCTCTCCTACACCAGATCTAGCATCTTTATCCCTCTCTCATTTCTCTGCTGACCCCCTTTCCAGCATCAATCTCTCTCTACTTTTTCATTCCTGTCTCTCCCCTTTCCCTCCTCTAATCTCCCTGCCAGCTGTTTCCTTCCTTTTTTCCTTCTCCCTTCCCTCCTCCCCCTATCCAACAGTAGCTCTCTTCCCATCCCTTTCCCTCTTCCCCTCCCAGCAGCATCTCTCTTTCTACCTCCCTCCAGGTGCAGTAGCAGCTCTCCCTTTATCCATCAGCTTCCCAGCCTCCAACAGTGGCTTCCTCTCCTTCCAGCAGCTCTCAGTACTTGCCTGCAGCAGTGATTTCCTTAGGCAGCCTTGGGTCCGTTGCCGCCTCTGAGGAAAGGGGAAGTTGCCAAAGTGAATCACTGCCCTAGTAAGTACAGAGCTGCTAGGAGAGGAGACAGCCACTGTTGAAGGCTCCCCATGATCTTACTCCTGCTGTGCCCTGCACATTCGCGAATCCCCTCAAGCCAGCAAAAACAGCTTTGCACCGCAGGCCCTGCCGCACAAGACATAAGATACATAAGATACATAAGCAATGCCTCTGCCGGGTCAGACCTGAGGTCCATCGTGCCCAGCAGTCCGCTCACGCGGCGGCCCAACAGGTCCAGGACCTGCATAATAATCCTCTATCTATACCCCTCTATCCCCTTTTCCAACAGGAAATTGTCCAATCCTTTCTTAAACCCCAGTACTGTACTCTGCCCTATTACATCCTCTGGAAGCGCATTCCAAGTCTCCACCACCCGCTGAGTAAAGAAAAACTTCCTAGCATTTGTTTTGAATCTATCCCCTTCCAATTTTTCCGAATGCCCTCTTATTCTTTTATGTTTTGAAAGTTTGAAGAATCTGTCTCTCTCCACTCTCTCTATGCCCTTCATGATCTTGTAGGTCTCTATCATGTCTCCTCTGAGTCTCCGCTTTTCCAGGGAGAAGAGCTCCAGCTTCTCCAGTCTTTCTGTGTATGAAAGGTTTTCCATGCCCTTAATCATTCGTGTCGCTCTCCTCTGGACCCTCTCAAGTATTGCCATATCCTTCTTAAGGTGCGGTGACCAATACTGAACACAGTACTCCAGGTGCGGGCGCACCATTGCCCGATACAACGGCATGATGACTTCTTTTGTTCTGGTCGTAATACCATTTTTAATAATACCCAACATTCTGTTTGCCTTCTTCGCGGCTGCTGCGCATTGCGCCGTTGACTTCATTGTTGTATCCACCAGTACACCCAAATCTCTTTCAAGGTTACTTCCCTCTAATACTAATCCCCCCATTTGGTAGCTGAACATCGGGTTCTTTCTCCCTATATGCATGATCTTGCATTTCCCTACATTGAATTTCATCTGCCATTTATTCGCCCACTCCTCCAGTTTGCTTAGGTCCCTTTGTAGGTCCTCACACTTTTCCGTAGTTCTGACCCTTCTACAGAGTTTAGTGTCATCCGCAAATTTTATAACTTCACATTTCGTCCCCGTTTCCAGGTCATTAATAAATACATTGAACAGCAGCGGTCCAAGTACAGACCCCTGCGGAACTCCGCTCGTGACTTTCCTCCAGCCCGAGTAGTGACCCTTCACTCCAACCCTCTGTCTCCTGCCTGCCAACCAGTGTTTGACCCATCTGTGTACGTCCCCTTCCACCCCGTGGTTCCACAGCTTCCTAAGTAACCGCTCATGGGGTACCTTGTCGAGCCGGAGGCCCCTACCCGCCGCATCCTGCAAGTGGGCAGACTCTCAGCACAAACGCTGCTGATGGCCCCAATCCACACGCTGACCTCCCCGCGCACGCTGACCATCTCCTCTCTGCCTGCACTTTCCCTGCGGCCCTCTTCGGCGACTCGGCAGGGGCAGCGATCAAGACAGGCTGCCAACGTCAGGACCTTCCCTCTCTGAGTCCTGCCTATTTTGTTTCAACTTCCTGTTTCCGCATAGGCGAGACTCACAGAGGGAATGCCCGACGTCGGCAGCCTGTCTTGATCGCCCGAGGCTGGGAGGAACAGAAGATTTCCGAACACCACCGGGGCAGGAAATTTAACAGCGTCCATCTCGCCGGTCCTATGCGGACCGGCAGGAATTTTCTGCGAACCAGCGGTTAAAGAACTGTGACCTAGAGCACCACAATTGGTCTATCCGAGTATAAGTCTGTTTTGCATGTGAATAAAATGTATAATCTCGGCATAAAGGATGATGTAAACACCAGACATACATTAATTCAAAATCATTGACCAATTTCAGTAAAGCTCTTCTATTTGCCTGACTATATTCTCCCCTCCCCCCTTTTGAATGATCCCAGTTGGGATCTGGGATAACATTAAAGTCACCCCCCAAAAATACCGGCCCCTTAACAAATGTACTTAATGACTCAGAAAGAGATTTTTAAAAATTTGCCTTGATGTATATTTGGGGTATACCTGTAGATATTAATTAGTTACCTTTTGACCTTTTAATTGAGCCTGTATAGGTATGAGTGATGCACAAATAGAAGATTAGATTAATTTCCCTTTAATTGTTAAGGCTCTGTTGATCTTTATAAGTATCTTCCAAAATAAAGGGACAAGATGAGCGAATAAGAATAGCTACGTCTCTCACCCATCACTTTCCTTCTGGGCCATGGAACCCCAAAACTGAATAATATTTAAATTGAAGCAAATGGGGCTCCCTGTAATTCAAATGAGTCTCTTGTAATAAGACTGTAAAGGCTTTAGCTCATTAATAACAATGCTACGATTACCCTTGTCACTTAGACCATTAACATTCCAAGATTCCAGTAACATAGCTGGTGTTGTCATCAATCAGATTTTACTAGAAAAAACATGATCAATTCCCTGTCCTTCCCCCTGCCTATCCACCCTTCTCCCCTCTCCTCCACTTGCTGACTTACCCCCCTCGCTGCCAGAAGAATCCCACAGAGGAAAATATATCCCATCAAGAGAACAAACCACCACTCACACAAACTCTGACCCCCCTCAATCATCCACCATATTCACTCAGCACCATTCAAAGAAAGACAATAATAAAACAATGATAATTAAGTCATATTCATGTGGCAGACTCATCTCTTTGGTTCTGATGTTGGGCCTTGGCGTCCCCAACTTTACGCCATTACACATCTGTATTTTGGATTGTTGTAAGAGGCTTGTGGGTCTGGGTCTCCTCTTTGGGCAGATCTTTACAGCCTAGATATTTTAAGACCCTCCATGCCTCAATACATGACTGTGCTTGCTTCGTACTGTCTGCAAGCGTTATCAATATCCCAAATGGAAATAAAGCACAGTTACTTACCGTAACAGGTGTTATCCAGGGACAGCAGGCAGCTATTCTCAACATGTGGGTCACGTCATCCATAGAGCCCAGATGCGGACAGCTTCACAAACAGACTTGCTTGAAGCACTTAAAAAAGTTCTCGACTGCCGCACTGCTCATGCGTGAATGCCTTCCCACCTGATGTAGGCACGCGTCTCCTCAGTTCAGTTAGCTAGCTAAGAAGCCAACTAGGGGAGGTGGGAGGGTTGTAAAAATATCTGCCTGCTGTCCCTGGATAACACCTGTTACGGTAAGTAATAATAATAATAATAATAACTTTATTTTTGTATACCGCAATACCACAAACAGTTCAGAGTAACTGTGCTTTATTTCCATTTGGGATATCGATAACGCTTTTTAACCAGCCAACATAGTTTCTGCAAGGGGAGATCGTGCCTAACTAACTTATTGCACTTCTTCGAAGGAATTAACAAATGGATGGACAGAGGAGACCCCATAGACATCATATACCTAGATTTCCAAAAAGCATTTGACAAGGTGCCTCATGAACGTCTACTCCAGACTCTGAAGAACCATGGTGTGGAAGGAGACATACATAGATGGATCAGAAACTGGTTGGCGGGTAGGAAACAGAGGGTAAGAGTGAAGGGCCACTACTCGGACTGGAGGAGGGTCACGAGTGGTGTTCCGCAGGGCTCGGTGCTTGGGCCGCTGCTATTTAATATATTAATAAATGATCTAGAAACAGGGATGAAGTGTGAGATAATAAAATTTGCAGACGACACCAAACTATTTAGTGGAGCTCGGACTAAAGAGGAAACATAGAAACATAGAAATAGACAGCAGTTAAGGGCCATGGCCCATCAAGTCTGCCCACCCCAAAGACCCTCCCCTACCTTTCTCTGTGAATAGATCCCACGTGTCTATCCCATTTGGCCTTAAAATCAGGCACACTGCTGGCTTCAATAACCTGAAGTGGAAGACTATTCCAGCGATCAACCACCCTTTCAGTGAAAAATAATTTCCTGGAGTCCCCGTGCAGTTTCCCGCCCCTGATTTTCCACGGATGCCCCCTTGTTGCCACGGGACCCTTGAAAAAGAAGATATCCTCGATGCAGCCCATGAGATACTTGAACGTCTCGATCATGTCACCCCTCTCTCTGCGTTCCTCGAGTGAGTATAGCTGTAATTTATCCAGCCGTTCCTCGTACGGGAGATCCTTGAGTCCCGAGACCATCTGGGTGGCCATTCTCTGGACCGACTCAAGTCTCAGAACATCCTTACGATAATGCGGCCTCCAGAATTGCACACAGTACTCCAGGTGGGGCCTCACCAAGGATCTATACAATGGCATAATGACTTCAGGCTTACGGCTGACAAAACTCCTGCATATGCAACCTATGATTTGCCTTGCCTTGGATGAAGCTTGCTCCACTTGATTGGCAGTCTTCATGTTCTCACTGACGATCACCCCTAAGTCTTGTTCTGCTTCAGTTCTTGTTAGGATCTCGCCATTAAGGGTGTAAGTCTTGCATGGATTTTGGCTGCCCAGGTGCATGACTTTGCATTTTTTGGCATTGAAGCTGAGTTGCCAGGACCTAGACCAGCACTTCAGTAGGAGTAGGTCGTGCATCATGTTGTCGGACATTGAATTTATGTCTGTTGTGCTTTTGCCCACTACATTGCTTAGTTTGGCGTCATCGGCGAATAATGTTATTTTACCTCGCAGCCCTTCTGCCAAGTCTCTTATAAAGATGTTGAATAGGATCGGGCCCAGGACCGAGCCCTGTGGCACTCCACTGATTACCTCCATCATTTCAGAGGGGGTGCCATTCACCACTACCCTCTGAAGCCTACCTCCAAGCCAGTTCCCAACCCATTTCGTCAATGTGTCGCCCAATCCTATAAAACTCATCTTGCTGAGCAACCTGCGGTGTGGTACGCTATCGAATGCTTTACTGAAATCCAGGTATACGATGTCCAGGGACTCCCCAACATCCAGCTTCTTCGTCACCCAGTCAAAGAAACTGAGCAGGTTGGATTGGCAGGATCTCCCCTTAGTAAATCCATGTTGACGGGGATTCCGTAGATTCTCCTCATTCAGGATCGTATCCAATTGGCGTTTGATTAGAGTTTCCATTAGTTTGCACACTATTGATGTGAGACTCACCGGTCTGTAGTTTGATGTCTCCATCTTGGAGCCTTTCTTGTGGAGTGGAATGACGTTAGCCATCTTCCAGTCCAGATCCAGACAACACTGGTTACAGAATCCCCACCCCCCCCAACCATCCAGGCAGGAGGGTGCCCAAGCCCTCCTGCCATGTCAAAAACGACCCCCCCCCCCTCCCGACACATCGGGGCAAGAGGGAGCTCAAGCCCTCTTTCCCCGGCCAACCGCAGCACCCCCGACAAATTCGGGGCAAGAGGGAGCTCAAGCCCTCTTGCCCCTGCCAACCGCGGCACCCCCAACGATATCGGGGCAAGAGGGAGCCCAAGCCCTCTTGCCCTGCCGATTAACATCGGGCCAGGAGTGAGCCCAAGCCCTCCGGGTTGAGCCCATATGCCTCAGGCCCCGCCCCAAGGAAGGGCCTAAGGCTCCCAGGCCTATTCTGATTGGCCCAGGCGCCTTAGGCCCCACCTGTGGGCGAGCCTTTGGGAAGGCTGGGCCAATCTGGCCCCATTCTGCCGGTGGCTGCCTGCCGGACAAGCGGGATAGGTTCCCGTCTGTCCGGTCAACTTAAAAAAAAGGTATGGGGAAGGGGGGTGGGGGTGGAGGAGTCGTGGGGTCGGACGGGGGGTCGCGGGTCAGCGGGGGGGCGATCAGGGGTTCTGGGGGGTGTGATCGTTAGTGGGAGGGGGGTTCCGTTGAGGGCAGGAGGGCCTGGGATCCCTCCAGCCCATATTCTAGTGGGGGGTGGGGGTAGGGGTCGCCGGGGCCAGGAGGGTTTGGCCTCCCTCCTTGCCCATTCATGTAGCGGCGGGGGGGGTCGCTGGGGCAAGGAGGGCTTGGGCTCCCTCCTGGCCCAAACGAGTCGCGGGGAGGGTGGTCGCCGGGGTCAAGAGGGCTTGGGCTCCCTCCTGGCCCAAGCCAGTCACAAGGGGGGTGGTCGCCGGGGCCAGGAGAGCTTGGGCTCTCTCCTGGCCCAATGTTAATCGCGAGGGGGGGGGGTGATGGATCGCAGCAGGAGACATACTCACCGCGATGCCATCACTCCTCTACCGGAACTGCCGTGACCCGCGGCAGGAGAGATAGGGCACCTCTCCTGCCGCGGGTCGCGGCAGTTCGGGTAGAGGAGTGATGGCATCGCGGTAGGGGAGATGAGGCATCTCTCCTGCCGCGATGCTTGTGGTGGGTAGGTTTCCGGGCCGCTGAACTGATGGCACCAGCGGCCATCAGCTCAGCGGCCCCTTTTTTGGCACTTAGACCTGGTTTGACTATGTCTAAGTCAAAAAGGTCTAAGTGCCGACTAGGCAACCTGTTAATGTTTTAGTTATACCTGTTGTACGCCTAGGTGTAGGTCGCCCCACCTGCCCGCCCACTGCCCGCCCTTTCCCCTCCTCTAAACACACCTCTTTTCTCTCTGTGCGTTTAGTGGCAGGGGAAAGGCCTAAGCTGTTTTTAGATACGTCTAAAAACCAGCTTTGGTTATGGGTACTTGGACGATCAGGCCATTTAGGACACTTTTTAGACATGTTTTTTTTTTTTTTATTATTACCCCCATTATGTTTACAATAGCCATAAATGATAACGGTGAATAATACAAAACTTTGCTAAAATAATTACTATTGGAACCAGCATTAATGTAAAATTTATTACGATAGGAAAAGGTTAAACAGACTGCATTAATTAGAAAGTGGAGATGTCATGATTGCAAAGGGAGAAAATATACAAAAGAAATAAGGGCGTCAGTAGAAGTGATGTGGTGAGAAGGCTTTCAGGATTATTTTATAACTAAATCTCTCCCTTACTGAAGAAAAATGAATTAAAACCTGTTGAGTTATTACTCACCCCTCAAAGTAAGACAACTACTGACCGTCAAATTTGTGTTATTTCTTTCTCTGATCAAGCTCAATAGGTAGCAAAAATTGTTAATAAATACTGGCACATTTTGAACTTTCATCCCATTTTTAAGGACTCTCCTCGCATAGTTTTCTCCCGTCCTGAGAATCTAGGCAATTTATTGACCGGGACTTTACCAAATAACAGTTCCATTCACGGGAGTCACAGTGCATGTGATCACTGCAATATGTGCTATAATTCTCTCTCCATCTCTAGCTGGCACCATCCGCAAACCCAAAGTGAATATCAATTAAGACACCATACTACTTGCCTGTCTCAGTGGGTGACTGATGTGATTGTGTGCCCATGTGAATTGCTGTATGTGGGACGTACCAGTAGAAAGATTAAGACAAGATTGTCGGAACATAAAAACAGACTCAACACCGTTACTTTATCTGCCCCCATGGTTCCCATTGTCTGGAGAAGGGCCATGATTTTTATGATCTCTCGTGGTTCATCATGGAACAGATCCCGTGGGATTTCAAAGGAGATAAGGCTGCCCACATTTAGTTATGGGAACAATTCTGGATTTTTCGATTCAACACGGTTCAATCACATGGCCTTAATGACAGCATTGAGTGGAATACCATCGTGTAGCCTCTCTCCCTATTGGCCTAATGTGCCTTTGTTCCTGCTTGGTTGCTTTACCTGATTAACGTCCTCCTGTTTGGTTTTTAAAGTGACGCTTGCACTTCAATCTGGTAGCTCCGCCCTCCTCTCAGCTGGATCTGTTCTACAACTGTTCACCAATTGTGGCAACGTTTTTGAATCATCTCCTCCCTGATTGGCAACAGGTTCCTCTGGGGGGCGGTCTTATGTATGCGCCTGATGTGGAGAACTGGAGAGCCTGAAGAGACAAGTCAGACTCCTGGAGGGCAGAATATTGGAACTGGAGGCACTTCAAGCAGGGGAGGAGAGATGCAGAGAACATCCAGATAGAGGAAGCAGAGAACAAGACAGAAGACACCATCGAGGAAGAAGTCCGATAGCTGGAGAAGTTCATAGAGGAGGCATACAGGGAGGCCGAGGAAAATCACCAGCAACAGTGGAACTGCCAAAAGACACATACAGAGAGTGTGGACCACCGGATAGACAACCACCAGGAAGAAATGGGTGATACAGTAGCAAGAACGAAGGTTACGGACCTGCGGCAGGAGAGATGGACATACACCAGGGACACGGAACTGAGGCTGGAGAATCAGTAGAAGATAAAGAGGACAGCAATCGTCGTGGGTGACTCCATCATCAGACAAGTTGACAGCCACATAGCGGGAGGAAGACTTGATCGGCTGGTGACCTGCCTACTGGGAGCCAAGGTAGAAGACATAGTGAGCCGCATCAACAGGATCCTCAACAGTGTGGAAGAAGAAGATACGGCGGTGGTGATCCATGTGGGGACGAACAACGTGAACAATAGGAACTACAACAGGGAAGTACTGAAGGACCAGTTCCGGATGCTAGGAAGGAAGCTGAAGACCAGAAAGCAGAGGATAGCATTCTCGGTGATCCTGTCGGTACCCAGGGCAGATGAGAAGAGGCAGATGGAGCTGCTAGCAGTCAATGCGTGGATGCGGCGCTTGTGGAGGAAGAAGGATTCCACTTCGTGCGCAACTGGACAACGTTCTGGGGGAAGAGCAAGCTCTACAGGAAGGATGGACTCCACCACAGCAAAATCTATATATACCGCATATCAACAAGGGATCCAAGAGAAAAAAAGAACAAAGAACCAGCGTGGCTCACTCTAGAGGTGAAGGAAGCGATCAGAGACAAGAAAACTTCATTTAAGGAATGGAAAAGGTCAAAAACGGATGAAAACTGGAACAAGCACAAACAACATCAACACAGGTGCCATAAGGCAGTAAAAGGGGCCAAAAGAGACTGCGAGGAAAAAATAGCCAAGGAGGCGAAGAACTTCAAGCCGTTCTTTCGATATATTAAGGGGAAACGACCCACAAAGGAAGTGGTGGGACCATTGGATGACCATGGAATAAAGGGAGGGCTAAAGGAGGACAAAGCAATCGCTGACAAACTGAACACATTTTTTGCATCTGTATTTACCGAAGAAGATGTACAGCATACCAGAACCCATCAGGCTATATGCTGGAAACGAAGACGGAAAGCTGACAGGATTGACGGTCAGTCTAGAGGAGGTATGTAGGCAGATTGATAGGCTTAAGAGCGATAAATCCCCGGGACCGGATGGCATCCTTCCAAGGGTCATCAAGGAACTGAAATGGACCATAGCTGAACTGCTTCAACTAATAGCCAATCTGTCGATCAAATCGGGAAAGATTCCGGAAGACTGGAAGGTGGTGAATGTTACACCGATCTTCAAGAAAGGTTCGAGGGGAGATCCGGGGAACTACAGACCGGTGAGTCACTGATAAAGGACAGCATCATTGATCACCTTGACAGACACGGGCTGATGAGGACCAGTCAGCACGGTTTTAGCAAAGGCAGATCGTGTTTGACAAACTTGCTGCACTTCTTTGAGGAAGTAAACAGACAGATAGACAAGGGTGATCCGGTCGACATTATATATCTGGATTTTCAGAAGGCGTTTGACAAGGTTCTGCATAAACGACTACTTCGGAAAATTGCAAGCCATGGAATTGAGGGTGAAATACTCATGTGGATTAAAAACTGGCTGACAGATAGGAAACAGAGGGTGGGGGTAAATGGACAGTACTCAGACTGGAAGAGCGTCACCAGTGGGGTGCCGTAGGGCTCGGTGCTTGGACCCGTACTCTTTAACATCTTTATAAATGATCTGGACATAGGTACGACGAGCGAGATGATTAAATTTGCGGATGATACAAAGTTATTCAGAGTAGTAAAAACGCAGGGGGATTGCGAAGATCTGCAACGTGACATAATCAGGCTCGAGGAATGGGCATCGACATGGCAGATGAGGTTCAACGTGGATAAGTGTAAAGTGATGCATGTCGGTAACAAAAATCTCATGCACGAATACAGGATGTCCGGAGCAGTACTTGGAGAGACCTCCCAGGAAAGGGACTTGGGAGTTCTGATCGACAAGTCGATGAAGACGTCCACACAATGTGCGGCGGCAGCAAAAGGGCAAACAGAATGCTAGGAATGATAAAGAAGGGGATTACGAACAGATCAGAGAAGGTTACCATGCCGCTGTACCGGGCCATGGAACGCCCTCACCTGGAGTACTGCGTCCAGCACTGGTCGCCATACATGAAGAAGGACACGGTACTACTCGAAAGGGTCCAGAGAAGAGCGACTAAGATGGTTAAGGGGCTGGAGGAGCTGCCGTACAGCGAAAGATTAGAGAAATTGGGCCTCTTCTCCCTCAAACAAAGGAGATTGAGAGGGGACATGATCGAAACATTCAAGGTACTGAAGGGGATAGACTTAGTAGATAAGGACAGGTTGTTCATCCTCTCCAAGGTAGGGAGAACAAAAGGGCACTCTCTAAAGTTGAAAGGGGATAGATTCTGTACAAACGTAAGGAAGTTCTTCTTCACCCAGAGAGTGGTAGAAAGCTGGAACACTCTTTCAGAGGCTGTTATAGGGGAAAACACCCTCCAAGGATTCAAGACAAAGTTAAACAAGTTTCTGCTGAACAAGAACGTGCACTGGTAGGGCTAGTCTCAGTTAGGGTGCTGGTCTTAGACCAGAGGGCCGCCACGTGAGCGGACTGCTGGGCATGATGGACCACTGGTCTGACTCAGCAGTGGCAATTCTTATGTTCTTATGAAGGGACTTTCTGTCTCCGAAACCGGGCTTGGTGAGGCTGGTTATTAGGATGTGTAGGTTTGCTGCCTTCCTTTTTTTGATTACAGATCATCGGATGAACAACTAAGCTAAGTCTGAGTTTATCTTTAGGAGTTGGCTGGGGAGTTCTTTCTGCGGGTCGTCCTACTGTATTTATGCACTTGTGTGACTGATAAAAATTTTTTTATCACTGTTTAAGTTTCAACACAATTTATTACTTTGAGCACACAAGAGGTGTGCAATGATGGTGTGCGGGCAGAGGTTAGCTAATCTGTGCCTAGTTATGTAAAGCGCTGGAGATCATTCTCTTTTCGCTGACCTTACACACTGAGGACACCCCATTTCACATATTAAATTTAACTAATTTATTCAATTATTGTCCTTGCTCAAGTGCTTCTGTATGCAGGTTGGTCCCCTCTAAGAACCCATTGACTTTTACTGCTTTTTTTGAGTGTCTTTTCGGGTTCCTAGGCAAGGGATGTCACATACATATAGGATTATTGGCAATCCCCCCCCCCTTTATATCCTGCATAATACAATTATCGCCATCAACACAATGATATTATTTAAGACAGTACAACATGTGGAACTGTGCAGTATAATACTTGCAAGTATAATATTCTTACCTTTCTGTCTACTTTCTCTAGTTCTTTAGGTTTTTCTTGTTCTCTTCCCTTTTCTTTTGTGCGTTCCACCTCTTTGCCATGTTCTTTCTGTTTATCTCTCTCTAGATCCCTCTCATGATCTTTGTCTTTTTCTCTTCCTTTCTCTCTGTCCTTTTTTTTTTCCTTCACTTTTATGCCATCATTCTTTCTCTCTCTTTCCTGCCCCTTCTCTCTATCCTTTTCTCTTTCTTTCTCTTTTTTCTCTTTGTCTGGTCTTGATGGTCTGTTGATATTTCTCTCCTTGTCAAATTTTTCTCCATCTTGAAATATATCCTTGTCAATATCTCTCTGTGTCTCTTTTTCACTGTCTCTGAGCTTTTCTTTTTCTATTTTTCTTTCTTCTTTCGATTGTTCCCGATCTTTCACATCTCTGCTGCTGCTTCTGTCTCTTATTTCAGAATCCTTCCTATCCTAAAATTGAAAAAAATCATATTAAAATTACTTAAGAGGTATGTGGACAGTGCCAAAAAGGACACAGATGAGTCACATTTTCAAAAGAGGAGTCAATATTTGTACATAATTGTTTGTTGTAATCTATATTATAGCTTTTATTCAGATAGGATCCCAACAGACTATGTAATCGTAGCTTGCAATGCATGTTTTACAGCCTCTAGGGCAAAGCACAGGATCACCATTAAGCAACCTGAAAGCATGACATCTTCTAAATGGAGAGAGGAAAAGGCAACACTATTAACTAAGCCCCTCTTTTACGAATGCATAGCACAGGTTTTAGTGCCAGCAGCACTCACAGAATTCCTATTAGAGTCAGAGCAGTTACTGCCACTGCTGGCGCTAAAACACGCACTATGCATTTGTAAAAAGAGGTAAATGAGACACATAAAAGGGTCCATTCAGGCACACACTATTACATAAAATTAACCGTAGACTAAGACTTAATCTTTTGGCTTTTTCAGACTAACTAGAACAAAGTTAGACTCCAAATTTCAAAGAAGCTGAATATCAGGCAAGATGCCCAACTCAGCAGAACATTGTGCAGAGTCTGGTAGAACACAGAGCAGATTTGGAGGTCCAACATAGTTAAATGCAAATGAAAGGTGCATACTTACCCAGCAGGTGACACTCCTTCCACATGTCTTATTCTGCAGCCAATTGCAGGCTTTGTTACCCCATGCAGCAGCAATGTAGACCAAAAGAACTGAGAACTAGAAGAAGGTGAGTCCTTTCCCAAAGTGTATGAGATTACACTGAGTCCTGGTCCAACAGACATGCTACCCATAAGAGTTGGTAGCAGTGAGCTGCAGAAGGAACTAGGATCTGCAAGAAGGGCTACATTGAGTTCCCTGATAGGATAGCCAAAGCTGGAACATTTTAAGAGTTGACCCCTAGTGCTTGTGGCTCCCCTCAGTTTGAAGAATCTGTCCTTATTTACTCTCTCTATGCCCTTAAGGATTTTGAAGGTTTCTATCATGTCCCCTCTAAGTCTCCTCTTCTCCAGGGAGAACAGCCCCAGCATTTTTAACCTGTCAGCGTATGGAAAATTTTCCATACCTTTTATCAGCTTAGTCTCCCTCCTCTGCACTCCCTCGAGTACCGCCATGTCCTTCTTGAGGTACGGCGACCAGTATTGAACACAGTACTCCAGGTGCGGGCGCACCATTGCGCGATACAGCGGCATGATGACTTCCTTCGTCCGGGTTGTGATACCCTTTTTGATGATGCCCAGCATTCTGTTTCTAAATTGCAGGTTTAAGTTCATTTTGCAGCAATGCACAGTAATTTTCACTGTTCACGGTTTTCCCATACGCTTGGAAATGTGTCAGAATAGGCCCCTTCATGTCCCCAAAGAAGGTTAATCTGATTTTCTTGAAGGAGGGCTCATGTTTGAATTTCTTCTTCGCTGGAGAAGACAGATATCTCTCCATTTTATGCTTTGTCTTTAGCTCTCCAGATTGTAGTGATGCACCCATGTCCCGCTACTGGCGACTATACTCGGATCTTCTTCATACCGTCTCAGGAACTGAGTCGCAACCTCCACATGCTGTGCAGATCAGTAAGCTGTTTGGGAACCCATTCTGCAGACTTTTCTGTATCCCAAGTCAAGATGCATTATGGAAAATGCAGACCCACAGCTACCGTATTTTTACGCATATAATGCGCGCGTTATACGTGTTTTTACAAACCGTGCATACCCTTGCGCGGTATACGCGTGAGCGCGTTGTACAAATTTTTTTTTACATAGTTCCCCCCCCCCCCTGACGTCCGATTCACCCCCCGCAGGACCGCTCGCACGCACCCGCACCCCCACCCCGAAGGACCGCCGATTCCCCGACACGATCGGGGCAAGAGGGAGCTCAAGCCCTCTTGCTCCAGCCAACCGCGGCACCCCCGACATGATCGAGGCAAGAGGGAGCTCAAGCCCTCTTGCCCCTCCGACTCCCCGACACGATCGGGGCAAAAAGGAGCCCAAGCCCTCTTGCCCCGCCGATTCCCCAACTCCCCGACAATATCGGGCCAGGAGGGAGCCCAAGTCCTCCTGGCCCTGGCGACCCCCCCCCCCGCTAGTTGTTCGGGCCAGGAGGGAGCCCAAACCCTCCTGGCCACGGCAACCCCCTACCCCCACCCCGCACTACATTACGGGCAGGAGGGATCCCAGGCCCAGGCCCTCCTGCCCTCGATGCAAACCCCCCACCCCCCAACGACCGCCCCCCCAGCCGACCCGTGACCCCCCTGGCCGTCCCCCACGACACCCCCACCCCCCTTCCCCATACCTTTCTGTAGTTGGCCGGACAGACGGGAGCCAAACCCGCCTGTCCGGCAGGCAGCCAACAACGGAATGAGGCCGGATTGGCCCATCCGTCCCAAAGCTCCGCCTACTGGTGGGGCCTAAGGCGCCTGGGCCAATCAGAATAGGCCCGGGAGCCTTAGGTCCCTCCTGGGGGCGGGGCCTGAGGCACATGGGCCCAACCCGACCATGTGCCTCAGGCCCCGCCCCCAGGAGGGACCTAAGGCTCCCAGGCCTATTCTGATTGGCCCAGGCGCCTTAGGCCCCACCAGTAGGCGGAGCTTTGGGACGGATGGGCCAATCCGGCCTCATTCCGTCGTTGGCTGCCTGCCGGACAGGCGGGTTTGGCTCCCGTTTGTCCGGCCAACTACAGAAAGGTATGTGGAAGGGGAGTGGGGGTGTCGTGGGGGTCGGCCAGGGGGGTCTGCGTCGAGGGCAGGAGAGATCCCTCCTGCCCGTAATGTAGTGCCGTGGCCAGGAGGGTTTGGGCTCCCTCCTGGCCCGAACAACTAGGGGGGGGGGGGTCGCCAGGTACAGGAGGACTTGGGCTCCCTCCTGGCCCGATATTGTCGGGGAGTTGGGGAGTCGGCGGGGCAAGAGGGCTTGGGCTCCCTTTTGCCCCGATCGTGTCGGGGAGTCGGGGGGGCAAGAGGACTTGAGCTCCCTCTTGCCCCGATCGTGTCGGGGGTGCCGCGGTTGGCTGGGGCAAGAGGGCTTGAGCTCCCTCTTGCCCCGATCGTGTCGGGGAGTCGGCAGGGCAAGAGGGGAAGCAGCAGGACACCGGTAGGCACTTCTACATGATGGGGGGGGGGGTCGGGAGGCTGTGGGGGTGCGAGCGGTCCTTCAGGGTGGGGGTGCGTGCGAGCGGTCCTTCGGGGTGGGGGTGCGAGCGGTCCTGTGGGGGGGGATGAATCCGACGTCGGGGGGGGCATCAGGCTTTCAGGGTGGTGACAGGACTTCAAGGGGGAGAGGAGAGTCGGGGCGGGCGAAAGAAGAGTCGGGCAGCATGCGCGGTATACGGGTGTGCACGGTATACAAAAATTTCTGTACATAATTTTGTGTTTTCCGCGCGCTATACCAGTGTGCGCGTTTTACACGGGTGCGCGTTATCTACGTGAAAATACGGTAATATCTAAATTTGCAGCCAATTGAGAAACCGTTATTCGTCTGTCTTCTCTAATCAAGGCACCCATCCTGTCAATGTGCTTTTGTGTGCATGATGTTGATGGGCGACCAGAACAACCTTCGTCTATTACACCTGTTCTTCCCACTTTAAACCTTTTTACCCACTCAAACTTTTCATTGATTCATGGTGCTATGTCCACACTGAGTCAATATTCAACAGTGAATTTCCACAGGTTTCACTCCGTCTGCCCAAAGAAAGCACACTGCTGCAAGTTGTCCTTCAATGGTGCAATCTTGAAATAGAGCATCCACGTTTCTGACCTCATAGCTGCCACACGATTGTTGTATGGCATGTATGTATTTTTCTTATACATACATGCCATACAACAATCGTGTGGCAGCTATGAGGTCAGAAACGTGGATGCTCTATTTCAAGATTGCACCATTGAAGGACAACTTGCAGCAGTGTGCTTTCTTTGGGCAGACGGAGTGAAACCTGTGGAAATTCACTGTTGAATATTGACTCAGTGTGAACATAGCACCATGAATCAATGAAAAGTTTGAGTGGGTAAAAAGGTTTAAAGTGGGAAGAACAGGTGTAATAGACGAAGGTCGTTCTGGTCGCCCATCAACATCATGCACACAAAAGCACATTGACAGGATGGGTGCCTTGATTAGAGAAGACAGACGAATAACGGTTTCTCAATTGGCTGCAAATTGTTGATCTTCAATGATTTGCATTGTTTGTATTACAATTAATTGTTGTGAATCGCCTAGAACTTTTTGGGTATGGCGGTATATAAAATAAAATTATTAATATTATTAAAGGCCAAGCACTGAACTGTGTGTGGATGAACTATCCAACAGACAATGTACAAGTATATATATGTTGCATTTCATTAGATCTATTCCAGTTATCATGTAATTTAGAGATGGCCTTTAAAGCACAGTTACTTACCATAACAGATGTTATCCAAGCAGATATTCCCACATGTGGGTGACGTCACCAACGGAGCCCTAGCACGGAAGGTCCCAAGTGAAACGCTACTTTAAGAATTTTAGAAAGTTTGCGACCGACCGCACCTGCACGAGTGCCTTCCCGCCGACATAGGCGCGCGGCTACTCAGTTCAGGTAGCCAGCTAAGAAGCCATCCAGGGGAGGTGGGTGAGTTGTGGGAATATCTGCCTCTAACCCTGGATAACACCTGTTATGGTAAGTAACTGTACTTTATCCCAGGACAAGCAGGCAGCATATTCTCACATGTGGGTGACCTCCATGCTAACCAGAATGAGATTGTGGGAGAGTTGGCCTTTAGGAAAATAAATTTTGTAATACTGCCTGAACAAAGTGCCCATCCCTTCTGGAAAAAGATTTCAGACAGTAATGTGAGGTGAATGTATGAACCGAGGACCAAGTGGCAGCTTTGTAGATCTCCTCTATAGGAGTGGAATGGAGGAAAGCTACTGAAGCTGCCATAGCTCTAACTTTATGGGCTGTGACTTGGCTCTCCAGTTGCATGGCAGTTTAATGAGGGTCGCCTTGGATGAGGAATCCACAGACACTGTCTGATCCACAGAATCCAGCACGCAGAAATAGAGTAAGCTGATAGCTTACTCACCACCCTGAACAGGTGATACAGGGCATCGGCCAAATAGCATAGTTATTTACCTAACAGGTGTTATTCGGGACAGCAAATATGGGTGGCATCATCCACAGAGCCCAGTACGAACAGTCTGAAAAGTGAACTGTCACTTTAAATTTTAAGAGCTTTGCAACTACCTGCACCATGCATGAGCGACTGCCTTCCCACCTGAAGAGGCTCACAGTACCTTAGTTCTGTAAGCAAGCTAAGAAGCCAACCAGGGGAGGAGGGTGTGATGTGAGAATATCTGCTTACTGTCCCCGCTTAACAGCTGTTACAGTAAGTAACTGTGCTTTATCCCAGGACAAGCAGGCAACATATTCTTACATAAGGGACTCTCTAGCTTACTGCAGTGGGATGGAGGGAGAGTTGGCTTTTAAGAAAATAAATTTTGCAAGTCTGCTTGGTTGAAATGCCTATCTCATCTGGAATATAATTCCAGACAGTAGTGAGACATGAACGAGTGAACTGAGGGCCAAGTGAATGCTTTGCAGATTTCATCAAAGGGAGTGGAACATAAGAAAGCAACTGAAGCTGCCATAGCTTGAACTTTATGTGCTGTTACATGACACCCGGAGTTGCAGCCCAGGCAAAATGAAATACGGGACACAAGCCATATGGAAATAGTTCTTTTGGTTACTGGGCAGCCCAATCTGTTGAGATCAAACGAGATGAACAGTTGAGATGTCCTGTGAAACTGAGTCCTTTGTAAATAAAAAGCTAGGGCTCGTTTGCAGTCCAAGGTATAAAGAGCTGTTTCTCCAGGATGAGAATAAGATTTTGGAAAGAACACTGGAAGCACAATGGATTGATTTAAGTTAAATTACTTGACCACTTTTCCCAAGAATTTAGGATGGGTGCAGAGAACTACCTTATCATGGTGGAATATCGTAAAGAGTGAATCTGCCACCAACAATTGAAGCTTGCTTACTCAATGTGTGGAAGTGATAAAGATTAAGAATACCACTTTCCAAGTGAGATACTTAAGAGGAGCCAAAGACATTGGTTAAAATGGAGGCTTCATCAGGCCAGAGAGAACATTAAGATCTCAATGACTGGAGGCAGTTTGAGAAGTGGATTGATGTTGAAGACCTTTCATAAACCTGAAAACAAGAGGATGCGCAGCCAGAGATTTATTGCTGACCTGAACATGGAAAGCACAGAGGACTCAGGTAGACTCTGACTGAAGTGGTTTTAAGACTTGAGTTAAATATGTGAAGAAGATATTCTAACACAGAAGATATAGCATCCAGATGTTGAAGATCACACTATGCGGAAAGCACAGTTACTTACCATAACAGGTGTTATCCAGGGACAGCAGGCAGATATTCTTGACTGATGGGTGACGGCACCGACGGAGCCCCGGTACGGACAATTTTAGAGTGATTGCACTCTAAGAACTTTAGAAAGTTCTAGCTAGGCCGCATCACGCGTGCGCGAGTGCCTTCCCGCCCGACAGAGGCGCACGGTCCCCAGTTAGGATAAGCCAGCTAAGAAGCCAACCCGGGGAGGTGGGTGGGACGCAAGAATATCTGCCTGCTGTCCCTGGATAACACCTGTTACGGTAAGTAACTGTGCTTTATCCCAGGACAAGCAGGCAGCATATTCTTGACTGATGGGTGACCTCCAAGCTAACAAAAAGAGGGATGGAGGGAAGGTTGGCCATTAGGAAAACAAATTTTGTAAAACAGATTGGCCGAAGTGTCCATCCCGTCTGGAGAATGCATCCAGACAATAGTGAGATGTAAAAGTATGAACTGAGGACCAAGTAGCAGCCTTGCAGATTTCCTCAATAGGAGTGGAACGGAGGAAAGCTACAGACGCTGCCATAGCTCTAATCTTGTGGCCCGTGACAGAACCTTCCAGTGTCAGGCCCGACTGAGCATAACAGAATGAAACGCAAGCAGCAAGCCAATTGGACAGAGTGCGTTTAGATACAGGATGACCCAACTTGTTAGGATCAAAGGACAAAAACAGTTGAGGAGATGATCTGTGAGGTTTGGTGCGATCAAGATAGTAAGCCAGAGCACGTTTACAATCCAAGGTATGCAAAGCCTGTTCACCTGGATTAGAATGAGGCTTTGGGAAAAAAACAGGTAGAACGATGGATTGGTTAAGGTGAAACTCAGACACAACCTTAGGAAGGAATTTTGGATGTGTACGGAGGACAACCTTATCATGGTGAAAAACGGTGAAAGGTGGATCAGCCACCAGTGCATGGAGCTCACTGACCCTCCTGGCAGACGTGAGAGCTATTAGAAAGACCACTTTCCAAGTTAGAAATTTAAAATGCGTTGTGGCCAAAGGCTCGAAAGGAGGCTTCATTAACGCAGAAAGAATCCAATACAACAGGAGGGGCCTTAAGAGGTGGCTTCACATTGAAAAGGCCCTTCATGAACCTTGAAACTAAGGGATGAGCTGAGAGGGGTTTTCCATGAATCGGCTCATGAAAAGCTGCAATAGCACTAAGGTGAACTCTTATCGAAGAGGATTTAAGACCAGAGTCAGATAAGGACAAAAGATAGTCCAACACCAGTCCCACTGCTGTAGACATGGGATTAAGGTGATGTAACAGGCACCAGGAAGAAAACCGAGACCACTTTTGTTGGTAACATTGGAGAGTAGACGGTTTCCTGGAGGCATCAATAATCGAACGGACAGGCTGAGACAGGAGAGCGTGAGCCGAAGTCAGCCCGAGAGATACCAAGCTGTCAGGTGCAGAGACTGTAAGCTGGGATGAAGTAGCGTTTGCTGATGCTGTGTAAGTAGTGAAGGAAACAGTGGAAGAGGTATGGGTTCCCTGGAACTGAGTTGAAGTAGAAGGGAGAACCAATGCTGTCTGGGCCACCATGGAGCGATGAGAATCATGGTGGCTTGTTCCCTCTTGAGCTTGAATAATGTGCGCAGCATGAGCGGAAGAGGAGGGAATGCATAAAGGAAGAGATTGGTCCAATCCAGGAGAAATGCATCGGGCTCCAGACGGTGAGGAGAGTAAAGTCTGGAGCAAAACAGGGGCAGTTGATGGTTGTTGGGAGCTGCAAAGAGATCCACTTGAGGTGTGCCCCATTGAGAAAAAATGGACTGAAGAGTCGAGGGGTCGAGAGTCCATTCGTGAGGTTGAAGAATTCTGCTGAGATTGTCTGCTAAGCAATTCTGTTCCCCTTGGATGTAGACTGCCTTCAGGAATAGGTGACGAGCAGTCGCCCAGGTCCAAATCTTTTGAGCTTCTTGACACAGGGGACGGGATCCCGTTCCTCCCTGTTTGTTGATGTAGTACATTGCAACTTGGTTGTCTGTGCAAATGAGTAGTACCTGAGGAAAGAGAAGATGTTGAAAAGCTTTGAGGGCGTAAAACATCGCTCTGAGTTCCAGGAAATTGATGTGGTGTTTCTTTTCCTGGTTGGTCCAAAACCCCTGAGTTCGGAACTCGTTCAAGTGAGCTCCCCAAGCATAGGGGGAGGAATCCGTGGTGATGACCAGTTGATGAGGAGGTAGATGGAACAGCAGACCTCTGGATAGATTTGAGGATGTCAACCACCAAAGAAGTGACTGTCGAAGAGACGAGGTCACAGATATGAGTTGAGAACAAGGATCCGTCACTTGGGACCACTGGGTCGCTAAGGTCCATTGAGGAGTACGCAGATGGAGACGTGCGAAGGGTGTGACATGTACTGTGGAGGCCATGTGACCCAAGAGCACCATCATGTGATTTGTAGAGATGGAAGTTTGCTGGAACACCTGCTGACAGAGATGAAGGATGGTGTGAAGGCGGTTTGGAGGAAGAAACGCCCTCATCCGAATAGTATCCAGAATGGCTCCAATGAATTGAAGTCGCTGAGTTGGAATGAGGTGCGACTTGGGTAGATTGATTTCGAACCCCAACAGTCGAAGGAAGTGAATGGTCTGATTGGTGGCTATGTGAACGGCCTGAGGAGAAGGAGCCTTGATGAGCCAGTTGTCCAGATAAGGGAAGACTTGAAAGTTGTGGGAGCGGAGATAAGCTGCGACCACAATCAGACATTTGGTGAATACCCTGGGAGAGGAGGCTAGGCCGAAGGGTAACACCTTGTATTGGTAATGATGTTGGTTGACAAGGAAGCGAAGATATTGTCTGGACATCAGATGAATCGGAATGTGAGTATACGCCTCCTTGATATCGAGGGAACATAGCCAGTCTTCCTGAGAGAGAAGAGGGTATAGGGTGGCAAGAGATAACATCTTGAACTTCTCCTTGACCAGACATTTGTTGAGATCCCTGAGATCTAATATTGGTCTGAGATCTCCAGTCTTTTTGGGTACAAGAAAGTACCGGGAATAAAATCCCAGGCCTTGCTGGTCTAGAGGAACTGGTTCGATGGCATTGAGAAGAAGGAGGGATTGAACCTCCTGAGCGAGGAGGAGGGACTGAGCCTTGTTGGAAGCAGACTCTTTTGGCAGACTTAAAGGTGGAGGAGTCTGAAAGTTTAGGGAGTAGCCGTGGGCGATGATAGCAAGTACCCACTGGTCGGAGGTGATTGCTTCCCAGCGAGACAGAAAAACTTGTAGTCGACCTCCTATGGGCTGAGGTAGAGGACATGAGGGAGGAAGACTGGCAATGTCCTGGAGAAGAGAGTCAAAAGGGCTGCGTCGGCTTAGTCTGAGGAGCCGGCTTTACAGTAGGCTGTTGTTGCTGACGGGCCTGTTGCTGCTGCTGACGCTGTCTGCGAGGCTGAGGGGGATGAGGCTGAGCCGGTCGAGCAGAAAACCTCCTTTGATATGAGGATTGTTGTCTGAATGGACGAGGAGGCGGAGGTTTTTTCTTGTTTTTCAACAAGGTGTCCCACCTAGTTTCATGGGCGGAGAGCTTTTGTGTGGTGGTATCCATGGACTCCCCAAACAGCTCATCCCCTAGGCAAGGCGCATTGGCAAGTCGGTCCTGATGGTTTACATCCAGGTCTGAGACCCGTAGCCATGCCAACCTTCTCATTGCTACAGACATAGCAGTAGCTCGTGATGTCAGTTCAAAAGTATCATAAATTGAACGGACCATAAACTTCCTGAGTTGCAAAAGACTAGAGGTACATTGCTGAAAAGCAGGAAGTTTACGGTCCGGAATATACTTTTGAAAAGAGGTCACCTGTTGGATGAGATGCTTCAGGTAAAATGAGAAGTGGAATGCGTAATTACCTGAACGGTTGGCCAACATCGCATTTTGGTAAAGGCGTTTCCCAAATTTGTCCATGGCCTTACCTTCTCTGCCAGGAGGGACAGAGGCATATACACTGGCTCCTGCAGATTTTTTCAGGGTTGACTCTACCAACAAAGATTCGTGGGGAAGTTGGTGCTTGTCAAATCCAGGGATTGGAATAACTTTATACAGAGATTCCAGTTTTCTTGGGGCTCCTGGAATCGTCAAAGGAGTTTCCAGATTCTTATAAAAAGTTTCCCTCAAGATGTCATGGAGGGGTAACTTTAAAAACTCTTTAGGAGGTTGGTCAAAATCCAAAGCATCCAGAAATGCCTTGGATTTTTTAGAGTCAGACTCCAATGTAATAGAAAGGGTGTCTGACATTTCCTTTAAAAATTTGGTGAAGGAGGAGTGCTCTGGCTTAGCAGCAGTATCCTGCACCGATGGTTCATCCTCATCAGATGTGTAATCTTCCTCGGTACCGAAGGGATCATCTGAGTCGAACCACAAGTCAGGGTCCCGTACCGATTGGAAACGGCCCTGGGAAAGTGGAGTAGATGTTACGGTGTGCTTAGTCTTGCGTACCGATTTACCTGAACGGGTGGAGACGGTACCTGGGGAATGCGGTACGGTACGGGGTTCAGAGAACGGTACCAGGTCCGAGACCATAGGGGTAGCACGCCGCTTCGGTTCCGCTGACAGAACAGGCATGGATAAAGATTTGTGCGGTGCCGAAACAGTCGATGTCGATAAAAGAGGCTGATCGACAGACGGCACCGAAGGCTCAGTCGGTACCGATACTGAAGGTTCGGGGTCAACAGAGCCGGGAGCAAGTGTTGGAGTTGCTGCTTAAGCTGGACCTGGAGGATAGAGGCAATGCGCTCATCCAACGTTGGTCCCGATGGCACCAGTACCGGTTTTTTCTTGCTCGGTACCTTCGGTGCTGCTCGACGCTCTGGTGAAGTCGATGCCGATGACGAGGCAGTGACTTCAATGGGAGCGGAGCGTTTACGAGGCCGGCGCTCAGTCTGCAGGACTTGGCTCACTGCATGCTCGACTGGCGGGCATAGGACAGTAGGGGAAGGCTTCTTAGCCGGCTTACCTACAGGAGTCGACACCGGCGATGCATCTTGCGGTGCCGAGGCAGTCGGAGTCGATTTGGAGGAAGTCGTCAACGTCGATACCAGTGCAACTTCCATAGCGGTACCGAAAAGGATCCGCTGCTGAATTTGACGATTTTTTAAAGTTCTTTTTTGTAAAGAACTACAGCGGGTGCAGGTTTCAGCCCTATGGTCCGGACCCAGACACTGGAGGCACCACTTGTGCGGGTCGGAGAGGGAGATAGGGCGGGCACACCGCTGACACTTTTTGAAACCCGGTGACGGGGGCATGAAGGGAAAAACTGCTGTAGCAAAATCGAAGCCCGAGGCTTCGATGGTGCCAACAGGCCCCGCCGGGGCAGATTGATAAAAAAATGAAAAATAAAACGATTTTTTTTTTTTTTTTTTACACAAACGGTAAAGAAAAATGAAAGAAATAAATTATGAAGAAAAAAATACGCGCGAGTGGGAAGGCAAGTGAAAAGGTAGAAAAAACTTCCAACAGCTGTTGGAAACACGCATCTTCTTAGCTCCGCGGAATTAAGAAAACTGGGGACCGCGCGCCTCTGTCGGGCGGGAAGACACTCGCGCACGCGCGGTGCGGCCTAGCTAGAACTTTCTAAAGTTCTTAGAGTGCAATCACTCTAAAATTGTCCGTACCGGGGCTCCGTCGGTACCGTCACCCATCAGTCAAGAATATGCTGCCTGCTTGTCCTGGGATAAAACCTTGTCCATTTTTGTTGGTAGCACTGCTGTATAAAAGCTTTTCTGGACACATTTAAAATGACTCTTGACAGGATCAGAAAGATCAGCGTCTGTTGATATCAAAGCGAGAGGTACCAAGCTGTCAGGTGTAATGACTGTAGACTGGGATGTAAAGAAGACCCTTGACTTTGTGTGAGAAGAGATGGAAAGATCTGCAGAGGTATTGGATCCCTGATCGAGTGCTGAAGTAGAAGGGAAAACCATGGTTGTCTGGGCCACCAAGGAGCTATAAGGATCATGGTGGCTGATTCTTGCTTGAGCTTCACTAGTGTCTTGAGAATGAGAGGATTTGATGGAAACGCATAGAGGAATTTGTCCGACCAATCCAGGAGAAAAGCATCTGCCTCTAGATGATGAGAATATTGCCGGGAACAGAATTGACCAAATAAAATGTGGCATAAGTTAGAATGATCCTTCATCTCTACCTGGCACCTTCCACGAGCTACCCGGAATAGTGGAGGAGCACCACTGGCACTTCCCACACTGTTCATGGCAACCCCGTCTCCCTTATTTTCACCCCATATTTTTGAAAATTACATTTTTGGCCCAGAGTTATACCCCTAGAGTAGGCTATTCGGGGAAAATCAAGAAGCGAGCGGTGGATCTGTACTATGTACCAATGTTGTCTCATGAGGTCCACCATTAGGTTAGTCGCTTTAGAAAAAGGTAATACGCAGGTCAAAATCTCATTATCCATCTCAATGCATGTCTTTCGCTCTTCTAAAAGGAGTTCCCTTTGCGCAAATCTAGCTCGTAAGTAAGCTAATCTTATGGATCTCTCCGGATAACCTCTCTTTCTAAGTCTACACTCTAGGGGTATAACTCTGGGCCAAAAATGTAATTTTCAAAAATATGGGGTGAAAATAAGGGAGACAGGGGGTTGCCATGAACAGTGTGGGAAGTGCCAGTGGTGCTCCTCCACTATTCAGGGTAGCTCATGGAAGGTGCCAGGTAGAGATGTGACTTTGAGGGCGAAAACTGATACTGACTGTAACTCGCAGGATGTTATCTATGTGATTATGTGTCCGTGCGACTTGATATGTCAGTTGGACCAACAGGAGGGTAAGGATTAGAATGACTGAGCATAAATCACATATTGTGAACAAAGTCATGCAGGCACCCGTAGAGGATCACACATAACCATACGTGGGAGGGACGGAGGGAAAGATCAAAGGAGGTTAAATCAAAGCGAATAACGATATATTTTCTTGCTGGATAAGGTGGACCCTAGAGGGTTAAATGGGGAAATAGAATGGTTATCGGGGATTGGTTAAATTTATCCAATAGGAACAGGGGGTGGGAGGTTTTGAATTAAAATGTGGAGGAGTATATAAACACCGGTCAGTACGCTGCGGCCATCTTTCTCTCACAGATTTTGGAGTCGGATGACAACAGCGACCTCGGTGAGCTACATTCTATTCATTTATATAAGAAGCACTGAAAGGAGTATAGTGGGTAGCTGTGTTGTATGAATGGTTTTTCACAGCGTCCTGCTTTTTATGCTTTATTCCGTAGGGGGACCCTTGATACAGCAATGTATGCGAAACATGTCGGGTCAGACTCCTAGGTTTTGGCTGTGATATAAGCTAAGTACAAATACACTATTTAAGCACTTTATATTTATATATATTTATTAGGGGAAATTCTATTATGCAACAAAAAGATTTTTAGATAATTTCATCACATAAAAAGCAGAACAAGGAAAAGTTTACTATCAATAAGGTGACAGCCAATGATGAGGCGCCACGTAAAGCTTCCCGCAATTTGAAAAGTGGCTTTGTGGTGGAATGGTGGGGCTGAGGCTTCCCTTTGAGATTTATTACTGATGTTAACAATATAGAGTCCAGGTGGTAAATGCTTATATGGGAACAGAATTGAGGAAGTTAGTGATTGAGGGCGGACACAAATAGGTCAATCTGAGGAGACCCCACTGAGAAAAAAATCCAATGCACGACCTTGGAGTGAATGAAACGTCCACTCATATGGTTGAATAAATCTGCTGAGCTTGTCGGCAAGAGTGATTTGTGCTCCTTGAACACAGACAGTCTATAGAAATATGTTTCAACCGATTGCCCAGTTACAAATATTCTCGGACTCTTGACAAAGAGCCAGAGAGCCCGTCCTTCCCTGCTTGTTTATGTAATACATTGCAACTTGATTGTAGGTGTGAAAAAGGACATGATTGGATACAGAGCAGTCTTCAGAACATTCTCAATTGTTCTGAGCTCCAAGAGATTTATGTGGAATTTTTGTTCTTGAGCAGACAAGTAGCCCTGTGTCCCGAGACTATTTAGATGAGCCCCCCAAGCATACATGGATGAGTCTGTTGTCAAAACCTTCTGATGAGGAAGCATTTGGAACAGTAACCCCTTGGAAAGATTTGAGGAATTCATCCACCACTGTAGGAGTTGACAAAGCGATGATGTGACCACAATCTGCTGAGAGAAGGGATCGAGAGCTTGAGACCATTGGGACGCCAGAGACCACTGAGCTGTTCTAAGGTGAAGTCTGGCAAAGGGGGTAACATGTATTGTGGATGCCATGTGGCCCAAAAGTCTCATCATTTTGCTGAGATAGACGGAAGATGGTAGACTTGATGGCAAAGTTGAAGCAGATTGTCTTGTCATTGTTGAGGAAGGAATGCTCTGAGCAGTATCATGTCTAAGAAAGCTCCTATGAACTGAAGAGTCTGAGAGGATTGAAGTTGACATTTCAGAAAGCTGACTTAGAGCCCTAAGTGTTGAAGGAAGAGGACAGCTGATTGTATTGCTGAGCATACTCCTTGAGGGGAGGCGTCTTATGAGCCAATCGTCCAAGGTAGGGAAAAACTTGAAAGCCCTGGTCTCTTAAAGCCACTACCACTACAACAAGGCATTTGCTAAACACTCTCCTAACCAAGCTATTAGAATCCATCATATCCACCCAACTCTCATCCTACCTAGAACGATTCTCTATCCTCCTACCCCACCAATTCGGCTTCAGACCCAACTTTAGCACCGAATCCCTCTTGGCCTCACTAATCTCTAAGGTGCAACAACTCCATTCTCGCAACAAATTTGCTGTTCTTCTTCAATTCGACCTCTCCGCAGCCTTCGATGTCGTTCACCACGACATCCTAATCTTCCAACTCTCCGAAATAGGCATAAGCTCCACAGTCCTGGATTGGTTCTCGAAATTCCTACGCTTCCGCTCCTACACCGTTAACACAAACGGTTCCTCATCCCCCGCCTGGAAGCCGAAATGTGGAGTCCCTCAAGGCTCACCCCTCTCCCCTATCCTTTTCAACATCTACATGTCCTCTCTGAAACTCCTTCATTTATCCCCCCTAGAAACTCTCTACTCCTACGCTGATGACATCCTCATCCTCCTCGAAACCGACTCGAACCTCTCGAACCTCGCTGAGAACATCTCCACATGTATCACGAATCTCCAATCCTGGGCCCAATCTGTACAAATGAAACTGAATGAGTCCAAATCCAAACTACTTTGGCTCGGCCCAATCCCAGACCATTTACCCACCTCCATCCCTCTATCTTCCGGCCCCACTCTTCAGCTTGAGTTTTCAAGCAAAGTCCTAGGCATCATCTTAGATTCCTCTCTCTCCTTCAACGATCACCTCAACTCCCTGGTAAAAAAATGCTTCTTTAGCCTCCATATGTTGAGGAAAGTAAGATCCTGCTTTCATCACTCTCATTTCGCCATCCTCGTTCAATCCACCATCCTCTCTAGACTGGACTACTGCAACTCCATCTATATAAGCCTAACTAAGAAAAACCTCCATAGACTTCAGCTAATTCAGAACGCCGCAGCCAAGCTTATTTTCGCAAAAGGCAAGTTCGACCACGTTTCCCCACTCCTCTCCAAGCTTCACTGGCTCCCAGTATACTCCAGAGTCCTCTATAAATGTGCCTGCATAGCCTTCAAGATTCTACATGGCGTCCTTCCTCCTGTTATCCCACTCTTCTGGAATTCCTCAAACCCGCTCTCGACTAGATCCTCCCAAAAACTGAAACTATCTTTCCCTTCTATAAAAGGTATATCCCGCGCAGGAAAACTTGGAACATCCCTCCCCTTTAGAACCACAGAACTCTGGATCAACCTTTCATCCCCGCTCAGAAATTCTAGCTCCTTCCAATCCTTCCGCAAACACTTGAAAACTTGGCTCTTTTCAAAAATCTAATCACCTCCCGTGCTCTAGTACACTGTCCCCCTCTATCTCCTCAGTCCCTCCCCTATATCCTTTCTTTGTAGTTCCTTTCCTCTCAACCTCTGTAAACCGTGCCGAGCTCTGCGCACGCGGAGATGGTGCGGTATACAAACCTAAGGTTTAATTTAGTTTAGTTTAGAAGGGCAGAACTTTGTAATGAAAATGTTGATGGGCAATTAGAAATCGAAGAAATTTTCTGTGAGACGGATGAATCAATATATGTATTTATGCTTCTTTTAGATCTAGAGAGCACAGCCAATCGTTTTGATCAGAGGATACAGAGTTCCTAGAGATAACATTCAAAACTTTTCTTTGACTAGGGACTTGTTGAAGTGACACAGGTCGAGAATTGGATGGAGACCTCCCATCTTATTTAGGATGAGAAAATACCTGGTGTAGAACTCCTAATTTTTCTGATGAGGGGGCACTACTTCTATGGCATTTAGTTGAAGCACAGCCTCTATTTCCTGAAGAAGAAGGGTAGTCTGCTGCGGGTTCAGAGAAGACTCTCTTGGAGGATGATTTGAAGGCTTGGAGAGATAATGAAGACTTTGAAGGACCCACAAATCGGATGTTATCAGAGTCCAACGCTGATGGCATAATTGTAGACGACCTTCAATTGGCTGAGGGAGAGGCTGAGAAAGGGGAACCGCAGTTATGCCCTCGAGAAGTGCATCAAAAGGATTGAGTAGGCTTTTGAGGAGCTGTCGCTTGAGGTTTTTGAGATTGTTATTCTTTCTGCTTTCTTTGAGGTGGCTGTCTAGCCACAGTCTGTTTAGCAGAATAGCACTGCAGATATGAATAAGAAGTTTTAGCAGGTTGCCTTGAAATCGAAGGTTTAGTCTTTGTCTTGACCAAAGAATTCTAACTCGTTTCATGCAACGTTAACTTTTGAGGGGCTGTTTAGATGGAAACAACAACGAGTTCCATCTCCTAAGCACAGAATATTGGCTAATCTGTTCTGAAGATTAATGTCCATGTCAGAAACTCTTAGCCAAGCCAGGCGTCTCATAGCAACAGACATAGCTGATGCTCTAGATGACATTTCAAAAGCATCATAGGCTGATCTTGCAATATATTGCCTAGTTTGAGAAAGAGATCTCACCAGCTGCTGATATTGTGCAAGATGTTCTTTAGGAATATACTGGTCAAAGTCAAACAGAAATATAGAAACATGATGGCAGATAAAGGCCAAATTGCCCATCTAGTCTGCCTATCCGCAGTAACCATTATCTCTTTCTCTCTCCAAGAGATCCCACATACCTATCCCAGACCCTTTTTAATTCAGACACAGTCTCTGTCTCCACCACCTCTTCTGGGAGACTGTTCCATGCATCTACCACCCTTTCTGTAAAAAAGTATTTCCTTAGATTACTCTGGAGCCTATCACCTCTTAAACTTCATCCTATGCCCTCTCATTGCAGTTTCCTTTCAAATTAAAGAGACTCGACTAATGCGCATTTACATTATGTAGGTATTTAAACATCTCTATCATATCTCCCCTCTCCCACTTTTCCTCCAAAGTATACAGATTGAGATCTTTAAGTCTGTTCCCATACGCCTTATGATGAAGACCACCTACCATTTTAGTAGCCTTCCTCTGGACCGACTCCATCCTTTTTATATCTTTTTAAAGGTGCGGCCTCCAGAATTGTACACAATATTCTAAATGAGGTCCCACCAAAGTCTTATACAAGGACATCAATACCTCCCTTCTATAACTAGCCATACCTCTCCCTATGAAACCTAGCATCCTTCTAGCTTTCGTCGTCAACCTGTTTAGCCACCTTAAGATCATCACATACAATCATACCCAAGTCCCGCTCTTCTGTTGTGCACATAAGCTCTTCATTCCCTAATCTGTACCGTTCTCTTGGGTTGCATTTCTTAGCATTAAATTTTAGCTGCCAAATTTCAGACCATTCTTCAAGCTTCACCAGGTCTTTCTTCATGTTAGTCACACCATCCGGCATTTCTACTCTATTGCAGATTTTCATATCATCCACAAAGAGGCAAATCTTACCCAACAACCCTTCAGCAATATCAAATATTAAAAAAAAAACAAAACAACAGGTCCAAGAACAGAACCTTGAGGCACACCACTGGTAACATCCCTTTCCTCAGAGCGAGCTCCATTGATCACTACCCTCTGTCACCTTCCACTCAACCAGTTCTTGACCCAGCCCGTCACTTTGGGACCCATCCTAAGGTCACTCAGTTTATTTATTAGACATCTGTGTGGAACACTGTCAAAGGTTTTGCTAAAATCGAAATAGACCACATCTAGCGCACATCCTCTATCCAATTCTCTGGTCACCCAGTCAAAGAAATTGATCAGATTTGTCTGGCAATTGTTTCATCAGATGTTTTAGATAACAGGAAAAATAGAAATTGTAATTAAGGATACATAAGAACATAAGCAATGCCTCTGCTGGGTCAGACCTGAGGTCCATCGTGCCCAGCAGTCCGCTCTCGCGGCGGCCCAACAGGTCCAGGACCTGTGCAGTAATCCTCTATCTATACCCCTCTATCCCCTTTTCCAGTAGGTAATTGTCCAATCCTTTCTTAAACCCCATTACCGTACTCTGCCCTATTACGTCCTCTGGAAGCGCATTCCAGGTGTCCACCACACGTTGGGTAAAGAACTTCTTCCTAGCATTCGTTTTGAATCTGTCCCCTTTCAACTTTTCTGAGTGCCCTCTTGTTCTTTTATTTTTTGAAAGTTTGAAGAATCTGTCTCTCTCTACTTTCTCTATGCCCTTCATGATCTTGTAAGTTTCTATCATATCCTCTCTAAGTCTCCTCTTCTCCAGAGAAAAGAGACCCAATTTTTCCAATCCTGCTTGCTAACATGGAATTTTGATACAGGCGACGTTCAATTTGTCCATAGTACGACCCTCACGCCCAGGGGGTGCTGAGGCATAAACTTTGGAATTTGAAGATTTTTTAAGAGTTGATTCCACTACTAAAGATTGATGTTGAAGCTGTAGTTTATCAAAACCTGGACAAGAAATGATTCTGTATAGAGAATCAAGTATTCTTGGAGCAACCGTAATGGTTAAAAGCATTTCTCAAATTTTGAAAAGTACCTCTCTAAGAATGTCATGTAATGGTAATTTAAGGAGTTCTTTAGGAGATTCATCATAGTCCATAGCTTCTAAGTACTCCATACTATAGGTAGTGTCAGCTTCCAGTTTAACAGGCAAAGCTTTGTTACCTAATGTATTTGGTAAAGGAAAGTCTTTCTGAAGGAGACCTCTGTCGAAGAGGTGTTTTCTGTGGCGATGGGTCTGAAAGAGATACCAGAAGACTCCGTGACAGATAAAGTAGGTGAACAGTCTAGGTCAGAACGAAGGTCCGAATCATATAAGAATTGGCGATACTGAAAGTCACAAAGAATGAAATTTCTGATATTTTTAGTACCGGTCCGATGAACATAAGAACATAAGAATTACTGCTGCTGGGTCAGACCAGTGGTCCATCGTGCCCAGCAGTCCGCTCACGCAGCAGCCCTCTGGTCAAACACCAGCGCCCTACCTGCGAACGTTCCAGTTCAGCAGGAACTTGTCTAACTTTGTCTTGAATCCCTGGAGGGTGTTTTCTCCTATGACAGACTCCAGAAGAGCATTCCAGTTTTCTACCACACTCTGGATGAAGAAGAACTTCCTTATATTCGTACGGAATCTATCCCCTTTCAATTTTAGAGAGTGCCCTCTTGTTCTCCCTAACTTGGAGAGGGTGAAAAACCTGTCCTTATCTAGTAAGTCTATTCCCTTCAGTACCTTGAATGTTTCGATCATGTCCCCTCTCAATCTCCTCTGCTTGAGGGAGAACAGGCCAAGTTTCTCTAATCTTTCGCTGTACAGCAACTCCTCCAGCCCCTTAACCATCTTAGTCGCTCTTTTCTGGACCCTTTCGATTAGTACCGTGTCCTTCTTCATGTACAGTGACCAGGTACAGAGAACACACAACGAGGCAGACACATAGGACACAACAGGCGCAGAGGACACCCACAGCAGGCGCTGAGGACACACAGCCAGGCAGATACAGAGGACTCAACCAGTCGAGCACAGAGGACACAACAGGCACAGAAGACACACAACCAGGTAGACACAGAGGGCACAGAGGACAGTCACAGCAGACACAGAAGACATCCACAGCAGACCGGCAAGTGGGCAGTAGACAGAAGCAGGATGTTGAGCTACCCAGTTTTCTGCACCATCTGCCATATGTATAACTACCTCCCCACTGGGAGGCGGTCTTACATATGTGCTTGATACGGAGAACTGGAGAGCCTGAAGAAGCAAGTCCAACTCCTGAAGGACAGAATACTGGAGGCACTTCAAGCAATGGAGGAGGAAAACAGAGATGCAGAGAACATCAAGGCGAAAGACACCATCGAGGAAGAAGTCTGGGAGCTGGAGAACTTCATAGAAGAGGCATACAGGGAGGCCGTAGAAAAACACCAGCAACAGTGGAACTGCAGGGATACACCTACAGAGAGAGTGGACCACCAGATGGACAGCCACCAGGGAGGAAATGGGTGACACAGCAGCAAGATCTGGAAACAGCAGAGGGAACCCAAAAGAAGACGAATGCCAGGATAAGAGAAAATGGATGGGAACGAAGGACATGGACCTACGGCTGGAGAGACGGACATACACCAAGGACACGGACCTGCGGCTGGAGAATCAAGAGAAGATGGAGAGGACAGCAATCGTTGTGGGGGATTCCATCATCAGACAAGTCGACAGCCACATAGCGGGAGGAAGACTGGATCGGCTGGTGACCTGCCTACCAGGAGCCAAGGTAGAAGACATAGTGAGCCGCATCAGCAGGATCATCGGCAGTGTGGAGGAAGAAGATACGACAGTAGTGATCCATGTGGGGACGAACAACGTGGGCAACAGAAACTACAGCAGAGAAGTACTTAAGGACCAGTTCCGTAAGCTTGGAAGGAAGCTGAAGACCAGAACGCAGAGGATAGCATTCTCAGAGATCCTGCTGGTACCCAGAGCAGATGGGAAGAGACAGATGGAGCTGCAAGCAGTCAACACATGGATGCGGCACTGGTGTGAGGAAGGAGGATTCCACTTCGTGCGCAACTGGGGGAAGAACAAGCTATTCAGGAAAGATGGACCCCTTCTCAGCAGAGACAGAATGAGGCTACTTGCAAGCAACATCAAGTGAGAAGTTGAGAAGCTTTTAAACTAGGAAAGTCGAGAGAGAGAGTCGATGGTTCGGGAACCCGGAGGATACCTTACAAGAAGACAGAGGGGAAGACTCACCGGATCATATGCAAAACAGACAGAAAGGGACACAAGAGGGAAGGACATGCAAGAAGGGAACAGGCTGCAAACTCAAGTGTATGTACAAGAACGCAAGGAGCCTTAGAAATAAGATTGGTGAATTAGAAGCTGTGGCACAAAAGGATAACGATGACATCATCGGCATCACGGAAACATGGTGGACTGAAGAAAATGTCTGGGACACAGTGCTACCAGGATGCAATCTATACCGCACAGACAGAGTGACTCAAAAAGGAGGCATTGCCATAAACGTGAAAGAGGGAATTGAATCTACTTGAGAGAACATGCCACAACAGTCGGATAAGTTAGAGTCTCTATGGGTCAAAATTTCATGATAAATGGACCGGAAATGAGGATTGGCATCACTACCGACCCCCAGGGCAGTCCGAGGAAATTGATGGAGAAATGACGGATGAGATTAAACGCAACTGTAAGGGAGGCAATGCAGTTATCACGGGCGACTTCAACTATCCGGGTCTGTATTTACTGAAGAAAATATACACAGCATACCGGAACCTATCAGGCAATATGCTGGAAGCAAAAATGGGAAACTGGTAGCGTTAATGGTCAGTCTAGAAGAGGTATGCAGGGAGATTGATAGGCTTAAGAGCGATAAGATAAAGAAGAGGATCGATGAGCATTCCTTTTACGCTTTGAAAGCGAGGCAGGAGAAGGCGAGCGGCAAAGGCAGGAGAGGGCAGGAAAAGCGCGAGGCAAGGCGAGGGCGAGCGGCAAAGGCAAAAACAGCTTCGGGGTAGCGGCGAGAGTAGCTCCGCCCACCCCGCACCGCATCAGCAGTAGGCGCCGGGCCCCTCAATAAAAGGAGGCAGGCCGACGGTCAGGCCACTGCTGCAGGAGGAGAGAACAACTCACCAAGCAGCGCACGAGGCAGAAGGCGAGCGGCAAAGGCAGGAGAGGGCAGGAAAAGCGCGAGGCAAGGCGAGGGCGAGCGGCAAAGGCAAAAACAGCTTCGGGGTAGCGGCGAGTAGCTCCGCCCACCCCGCACCGCATCAGCAGTAGGCGCCGGGCCCCTCCATAAAAGGAGGCGTGCCAACGGCGCACAGCCGTTCAGCGCGCAGCGAAGGCGAAGGCGCTCGCCTTAGCGAGAACGCCTTTGCGAAGGGCCTTGAGAAGGGCCTAATCTAAACTCTTCATTCTACCACTCGATCAATCACACCCTTCCTCTTTTCTTTCTTCCCACACCCATACACTTTCTTACACTCTCAGCCAGATAATTAATCCTCCCTTGAACCTCTCAGACCCTATATTAAAAAAAAAAAAATAAAAAACCCCCTCTGATATCTCTATCCTCATCTTTCTCCTTACATACTCTCTGACATCTCAACCTTTCTCTTTACAGAAATAAATCCCTCTAACTTGGAAATGGCGGGGAGGACACGGAGTACCAAAGCTACAGTCAAGATCGACACTCCAGCATCCAGAGGGACTCAGGGGATGGTCGAGGTCTGTACTCAGAAGGCAGAGGGTGACATGGATCAGAGGGCAGAGGGCTCAGTACAGACCGAGACCTTCCCCCCCTCCCAAAGTGCACTACAGTCTCTACACAGACAGAGGAGCTGGGAATCTTGGAAGAGGATATCTTGCAGGAACTACTGAGCCTCAGGGAGGAGGTTAAGCGCCTGAGGAGCATAAGAGATGACGAGGCCTTCATCGACGACGTCATCCTGGAACTGTCACACATCACAGAGAGAACCCACGACAGGTCCATCCTCGACACGCCCAAACCTACAGCACTAAACACACCAATTGGAGTACAGGAGATGATTGGAGATGCTGGCCCCTGGCAACTAGTAACCTCCTCTACGGGCAAGCGAAATAAACCCACCTCATTCTCACGCTCTTCTCCTTTTTCTTCTTCTTTTTCTCTTCAACAGGATAGCCACTCATCAATACCACAGCTAACTCTCAGAAATAGATTTCAAATCCTACAAGATGAAACCACCGAGGAAATAGCAGAAGAGGCTCATGAGGATACCCAGCACACAACGTCAAATCCAGAGCACACAGACCGACCCCCTCGAAAGGAACGAAGAGTGGTAGTCATCGGTGACTCCATGCTAAGGGGCACCGAGGGACCAATTTGCAGGCCTAATTTACAGTTAAGAGAGGTCTGCTGTCTCCCTGGAGCCAGGATCCAGGATATCACCACTAGCCTTGACAAAATTCTAAAACCTAATGATCATTTTCCCATGTTTCTCATCCATGTAGGCACAAACGACACTGCTAGGAACGACACAGAGAACATCCCCAGAGATTTTGGAGCGCTGGGAAAGAAGCTGAAGCAGACAGGAGCACAGGTGGTCTTTTCATCAATTCTTCCAGTGAGAAACAGAGGCAGAGCTAGAGAAGAGCGTATTCAACAGACTAACGAATGGCTCCGAGAATGGTGTGCAGAAATGAACTTCGGATTCCTAAACCACGGCAAAACGCTCCAGGGACTGCAGGGACCAGACGGACTCCACCTGACCAAAAGAGGTAGAAACGTATTTGGACATCGATTGGCCCGCCTACTCCACAGGGCTTTAAACTAGGTAAGTTGGGGGAGGGTACATACTTATATCCCAGAGCAGTAAGAAACCACCCTGAGGAGGCAAGTCGCACTCACACTACCAAATCTAAGGTAAGTACCAATGATATCCACAATAATTCAGGGAGAAATATCACTAATAATTTAGGAGCCACACTAACTCATAAAGGAAACTCTTCACAGATATGGAGGGCTATGTATGTTAATGCAGTGGTTCCCAACCCTGTCCTGGAGGACCACCAGGCCAATCGGGTTTTCAGGATAGCCCTAATGAATATGCATAAAGCAGATTTGCATGCCTCTCACTTCCATTATATGCAAATCTCTCTCATGCATATTCACTAGGGCTAGCCTGAAAACCCGATTGGCCTGGTGGTCCTCCAGGATAGGGTTGGGAACCACTGTGTTAATGCACACAGCTTGGGCAATAAAATTCTAGAATTAGAGACTGAGATAGCAAACGCCGATCTTGACGTGATAGCGATATCCGAAACCTAGTTCATGGAATCGCATGGGTGGGATATGGTTATACCAGGGTACAACCTACTTCGTTGCGACCGAGTGGGTAAATTGGGAGGAGGTGTAGCACTATACACTAAGGCAGTGGTTCCCAACCCTGTCCTGGAGGAACACCAGGCCAATTGGGTTTTCAGGCTAGCCCTAATGAATATGCATGAAGCAAATTTGCATGCCTATCACTTCCATCATATGCAAATCTCTCTCATGCATATTCATTAGGACTAGCCTGAAAACCCGATTGGCCTGGTGTTCCTCCAGGACAGGGTTGGGAATCACTGCACTAAGGAAAGAATCAAAACCACCAAAATCACAGATGTTAGATACACCGGGGAATCCATCTGGGTGTACCTGGCCAGAGGGAATAAAAAATGCCTATACCTTGGTGTGATATATAGACCTCCCAGGCAACAGGAAGACAAAGACATAGAATTAATCGAGGACATAGAGAACATCACACTGCGCGGGGACTCAGTAATACTAGGAGACTTCAACATGCCAGATGCAAACTGGAACACACTCTCCGCGACTACGGGTAGCAGCAAAAGAATATTAAACTCCATAAAGGGTGCACGTCTCAAGCAATTGGTATTGGAGCCCAACAGGGACCAGGCATTACTAGACCTAGTACTCACCAACGGAGATAGCGTCACAGAAGTCTCAGTAGGAGACACACTGGCCTCCAGCGACCATAATATGGTATGGCTCAACCTCAAGAAAGGTTTCCCTAAAACAAACACAACAACAAGGGTTCTCAACTTTAGAGGCACAGACTTCAACTGCATGGGAGATTTTGTCCATCAGGAGCTACATAAACAAGCAAAATCTGACAATGTGGAGGACATGTGGTCGTCTCTAAAGTCCATACTACACGAAGCAACAGACCGATACATAAAGACAGTAAGTAAACGCAGAAGAAACAAAAGACCCCAATGGTTCAGTAAAGAAATTTCAGACCTAGTTAAACAGAAAAAAGACGCATTTATCACCTACAAACATTTAGGCAGAGAGGGGGCAAAAGAGGACTATCTAGACAGATCTAAAGCTGTCAAAACAGCAGTCAGAGAGGCCAAACTCCGAATGGAGGAAGAGCTAGCACGGAAAATTAAGAAAGGGGATAAATCTTTCTTCAGCTATATTAATGACAGGAAAAGAAACAAAAATGGGATAGTACGCCTGAAGCAATCGGACGGTAACTTTGCGGAATCAGATTCTGAGAAGGCAGAACTACTAAACCAATACTTCTGTTCAGTGTTCACCCGCGAAATGCCAGGAGCTGGTCCACAGCTGCAGACGGGAGATAACCAGAAAGACCCGTTTCAATATTTCGAATTTACACCCAGTAGCGTTTACGACGAACTATCAAGACTCAAAGTAAACAAAGCCATGGGACCGGATAACCTACACCCCAGAATGCTCAGGGAGTTAAGGGAAGTCCTGGCTGAACCATTATCTGTTCTTTTCAATCTTTCCCTAAGCACAGGAAGAGTCCCCTTGGACTGGAAAACCGCCAACGTAATCCCACTCCACAAAAAGGGATGCAGGACAGAGACAGCAAACTACAGACCAGTGAGTCTCACGTCTATAGTGTGTAAACTAATGGAAACACTGATCAAACAGAATCTTGACACAATCCTAGACGAAGAAAAACTGCGTGATCCACACCAACACGGGTTCACCCAGGGTAGATCCTGCCAATCTAATCTGATTAGCTTTTTTGACTGGGTTACTAGACAACTGGACGCCGGAGAGTCACTGGACGTGGTATATTTGGACTTCAGTAAAGCATTTGATAGCGTCCCTCATCGAAGATTACTGAACAAGCTGAAATCGATAGGATTAGGAGACAGTCTAACTACATGGGTTGGGGATTGGCTGAGCGGTAGACTTCAGAAGGTGGTGGTGAACGGTGCCCTATCCGAAGCATCGGATGTGATCAGTGGAGTGCCGCAGGGCTCGGTCCTGGGCCCAATTCTATTCAACTTATTCATAAGAGATATGACGCAGGGACTTAGAGGAAGGGTATCACTGTTCGCCGACGATGCCAAACTTTGCAACATAGTAGGCAAAAGCTTATTACCTGATAATATGACACACGACCTACTGTTGCAGGAACAATGGTCGACTACTTGGCAGCTAGGCTTCAATGCTAAAAAATGCAAGATAATGCACCTGGGTAAGAGAAACCCGCGTAGAACTTATGTACTAAATGGTGAGACCTTGGTTAGAACCACGGAGGAACGCGATCTAGGAGTGATCATTAGCGAGGACATGAAGGTTGCCAATCAAGTGGAGAAGGCCACCTCCAGGGCAAGACAAATGATGGGATGTATCCGCAGAGGTTTCGTCAGCAGGAGACCTGAAGTTATGATGCCGTTGTACAGAGCCATGGTGAGACCTCACTTGGAGTACTGTGTTCAGTTTTGGAGACCACACTACCGAAAGGACGTGCTGAGGATCGAGTCGGTTCAGCGAACGGCCACCAGGATGGTCTTAGGGCTCAAGGATCTCACGTATAAAGAAAGACTAAAGAAAATGCGGCTGTACTCACTTGAGGAAAGAAGAGAACGGGGAGATATGATTGAAACATATAAGTACATCACGGGACGCATCGAGTCAGAAGATGATATCTTCTGGCTCATGGGACCCTCGACCACCAGAGGGCATCCGCTGAAAGTCAGGGGAGGGAAGTTTCATGGCGACTTCAGGAAGTACTTCTTCACCGAGAGAGTGGTGGATCATTGGAACAGACTCCCACTCCAGGTGATAAAGGCCAGCAGCGTGACGGATTTTAAGAGAAAATGGGATACTCACGTGGGATCTTTAAGGGAGTAAACTCAGGGAGGAGGGATACTTGGAATGGGCAGACTTGGTGGGCTATAGCCCTTTTCTGTCGCTTTTTTTTCTATGTTTCTATGTTTCTATGATGACATCTTGATCATGAAGGAGTCGATGCATAAAAGGAGGAGATCGATACCTTGAAGAGGAGCATCAATGAGATGAATGAGAACTTCGATGCAGAGATTGATGCCTGGAGGTTGAACATCATTGAAATGAAAAATGACAATTCCACACATGAGAGTCCTGAGGAGTGCAATGCTCCGACAGACAGCTGACAGCGATTGTCTAGGAGCGATGGTCTAGGACATGGCAACTCAACTTCAATGCCAAAAAATGCAAAGTTATGCACCTGGGCAGCCAGAATCCATGCAAGTCTTATACCCTTAATGGCGAGATCCTAGCAAAAACGGTAGCAGAACGAGACTTGGGGGTAATCGTCAGTGAGGACATGAAGTCTGCCAATCAAGTGGAGCAGGCTTCGTCCAAGGCAAGACAAATCATGGGCTGCATACGAAGGGGTTTCGTCAGTCGTAAGGCGGAAGTCATTATGCCATTGTATAGATCCATGGTGAGGCCCCACCTGGAATACTGTGTGCAATTCTGGAGGCCGCATTATCGCAAGGATGTGCTGAGACTGGAGTCGGTGCAAAGAATGGCCACCCGGATGGTCTCGGGACTCAAGGATCTACCATACGAAAAACGGCTTGACAAATTACAGCTATACTCGCTTGAGGAGCGCAGAGAGAGGGGGGACATGATCGAGACGTTCAAGTATCTTACGGGCCGCATCGAGGCGGAGGAAGATATCTTCTTTTTCAAGGGTCCCACGACAACAAGAGGGCATCCGTTGAAAATCAGGGGCGGGAAACTACGAGGTGACACCAGGAAATTCTTTTTCACTGAAAGAGTGGTTGATCGCTGGAATAGTCTTCCACTACAGGTGATTGAGGCCAGCAGCGTGCCTGATTTTAAGGCAAAATGGGATCGGCACATGGGATCTATTCACAGGGCAAAGGTAGGGGAGGGACATTAAGGTGGGCAGACTAGATGGGCCGTGGGCCCTTATCTGCCGTCTATTTCTATGTTTCTATGTTTACCTTTAGGCTTCCCAGACACCAGAATCTCTTGCGATGTCAAAGTCGATGCCGGCATTTTCAATGTCGATGGCTAAGAAGATCTGTTGGCGTCCATGGTAGTGCCAAACAACTGCATCTGTTGAGCGCAACAGGCCTTAAGAGAGGGCAACTTTAAAGAGGAACACTGGGAACAAGTCTCAATGCTGTGGTCAGGGCCTAAACAATGAAGACAACAGGAATGAGGGTCGGCAATAGAAACAGACCGCTGACACCTATCATACTTCTTAAAACCCGCCAAAGATTCTGACATGGATGGGAAATTAAACTCGATTTTTGAAGATGAAACCGCCAAGAAAAAACTCCGAAAGAAAAAAGAAAAGAAAAATACGTGAAATGAGAAGGCAACGCCGACTGAAGGGAGTTCTGTTAAAAAGATACTTCTTCATTCTGCGGAAAATGAACTGAGGTACCACAAGCCTCTTCATGCGCAGTGTGGGGAGTTGCAAAGCTCTTAAAATTTAAAGTGACAGTTCACTTTTCAAACTGTCCGTACTGGGCTCCATGGATGACGTCACCCATATGTGAAAATATGCTGCCTGCTTGTCCTCGGATAAAGTCCACTCCAGCAATCAAAAAACAGAATATCCTTATCCATGATAGTGTCAGGATTGTGACGCAGCTTGGAGTGATAGGCCCTGGCGACAACGGATGCCGCTGCAGCTGCTCTCAAACTCGAGGCCACAGAATCAAAAAGCCTTTTGAGCACAAGATCTATGCTGTGGTCTTGTGGGGGGTTTTTTAACACCACACCATCTTCACTGGGAAGAGAAGTACACTTCGTAACCTGCACCATCAAAAAAATCTATTTTGGGGGAAACAAAATGCAGATTAAAAGTATCCACCAGTGGACCAAGCTTAGACATAGCCTTGGCCATATGTAGAGGACCTTCTGGCACTTCCCAGTAACCCGTGACCATCTTCGTGACGTCCAGATGGTCAGAAATACAAGACTGCAGTTTCATGCTACACATAAGGGAGCACTCTACTGTTGAGGACTGAGGAGTCTCCAACTTCAATCCCTGAATGGATTCCAAAATGATCCCTATCAGCGCGAAAGGTTTTAAAAGTCGCACACTGTCCTCCCCAAGATCTGAAGCATTCCCCAGATCTGTGACTGCAGCCACATCCGAGTCCTGCAGATCTGTGACTGGAAAAATGATTGCATCCCCCACTGTGGAAGTGTCTGTCAGAAAAAGTTAAGGCATGAGATCATCTGCGTCATCCTCAGATGGATTGTCCCCCGACTGCACATGGCTCTGTTGCTGGGCACCCATGCCCTTGGGGAAAGGGAGCTGTCCTCACAGGGATCCTCTGCAGCATGAAAATATGTGAAGCAGTGGAAAAATACTGACTTTAAAGAAAAAATAAATATGAGAAGAAAAAAAAAGACTAGCTCCTACTGGAAGACAAGGAGGGCAGTCTAGAGGTAAGAGAGGAGGAGAAAAAAATCTATGCAAATTAGGCTTCCTACAAGAGATCTTGCGAGATGGGATTGAATTATTCAGGAATTGAATAGATTGTACAAGAAACATTTTTGAAGGATGTCTGTAAAGATTTTCAGTTTACTACAAAGCAAAGTGGTGACATGGTAGAAATTGTGTGAGCCAGTAATGAGCTTGATGACTATTTTGGATGAGCTGGATACAGTGGAGGTCTTTCAGTCTGGTAAAGTAAGTTACAGTAATCTTATCTGGTTGAGCACCAAGACATGAACAAGTATTTTGAAAGTTGACTTCTGAAGCAAAGATTGGACAGAATGGATCATACGGAGGTTGTAAGAAAAAAAAAAAAAATAAATAAAAAAACACTGTTGCACCAGAAGTCACCCCTTCAAAAAAAAAAAACCAAAAAGTCAACCATGCGTCCTTAAAACCTCTGCCCCCTGCTAATCTCCCTATCCATGCCTCTGACTCTCTAACCCCAGTCCCGACACTTTATTGCAATGTCAGATCCGCATACAGCAAGATCCAAATTCTGAAAGATCTTCTTGATGATTTTGACCCTGGATTCTTATGCATCACAGAATCATGGATTGCTAAAGATGACCTATTTACACAAAACAAACTCTATTCCCATGGTTACCAAGGCCTCTTCTCACCCAGACCTAACCGAAAAGGAGGCGGCCTGGCACTACTCTACAAATCTTTCTTTGACGTCCAGCTCCTTGGAAAGGGCAGCCACCCTCACTAGAATATATGCCTCAGTCAATGATGAACTCCGCCCTCACCCATTGGGTATCTTGCTACTATACCGCCCACCTACCCCTTGGATCAAGTCCTCTGATCTCGTCCTCGAGACCATAACAAACGCCTTCCTTAAATTTCAAAGATTACTGATTATTGGGGATATTAATCTCCACCTTGATGACATCACCAGCAAGGACGCGATTGAATTTAACAACTTCCTCTCCTCTCTAGGATTTTCCCCCCCTGCTCCCTCTCCAACCCATGAAAAAGGGCACACACTAGATTTCATCAGTTTCCTTGATCTTACCTCTTACAAAACTTCAGCCGATGACGCTCGTTGGGAACACGTCCCTTGGTCAGACCACTTCTTAGGGGCTTTCTCTCTTCCCAATTTCATGTCGCATCTTGGGGCCCCATCCTGTTCCCCCAATTCCATTACCTTCCGCAAAAAAATTACGAGCGATCTGTTCTGGACCAATTTCCTTAAACATCTCTCCTCCATTCCCAAGCCCGCAGATTCAGAAACCAATTGGCACAACTGGATCACCCTCTCTGAATCCACCCTACCACTCTCTTGCTCCATTATCCACTAAAACCATCTCCTACCCCCATAAGACCCCCTGGTACCTTCCATTTCACAGAGAACTGAAGCAGAAATGTCGAGCTTTGGAGCGCAAATGGAAAAAATCTAATTCCCCTACAGACAGACAGACCTGGAGGGTCAATATTAAGCTCTACAATACAATATTAAAAAAAGCTAGGAAGAACTACTAAGGAGACAAGATCTCCAGATCCAACAACCAGAATAGTGCATTGTTTAACATCTGGCGCTCCTTAACCTCTAAAAACGACTCCACCCTGCTTCCCTCTTTTCCGTCAGCTGATGTTCTAGCAAAATTCTTCTATGAAAAGGTTACTTCTCAAGATGCTCCTTCCCGCCTACAGTCTCCTACAACTCCCTGGTGCCCACCGATCCCATCCCTACACTACCTATCTCCAACCCCATCCCAGCTGACAGATCTTGGATTGCCTTTGAGCTCATATCTGAATTGCAGGTCTCTAAACTCTGCCTCAAACTAAAAACTTGCAACTGTACCTTGGACCCTCCTACCTATTTGAGAAAATTCCCACACAGGTCATTGCATCTCTCACCAAACTTATAAACTCTGCCCTTCTATCAGGCCTATTCTCTTCTGAAATGGGACACATTGCTTTGACCACACTACTGAAAAAATCTGATCTAGACCCCTCCACTTCATCCAGCTATCGTCCAATAGCAAATATCCCTCTCCTAACCAAGATGCTAGAGTCTATCATATCTTCCCAACTCTCATCCTACTTAGAAAGATTCTCTATTCTCCTTCCTTACCAATATGGATTCAGACCCAATTTCAGCACCGAATCCCTATTGGCCTCACTAATCTCTAAGGTTCAACAATTTCATTCTCGTAATAAGTTCGCTGTTCTTCTACAATTTGACCTTTCTGCTGCTTTTGACGACGTCCATCATGATATTCTAGTTTTCCAACTCTCCGAGATAGGCATCAACTCCACAGTTCTAGACTGGTTCTCAAAATTCTTATGTTCCCGTTCTTACACCGTTAACATGAACGGCACCTCATCCTCCCCCTGGAAACCGACATGTGGAGTCCCGCAAGATTCACCTCTATCTCCTATTCTTTTCAATATCTATATGTCCTCTCTGAAACTCCTCCATCTATCCCCCTTTGAAACACTTTACACTTATGCTGATGACATCCTTGTCCTCCTCGTGACCGACTCAAACCTCACTAACCTCTCCGAGAACATATCCTCATGTATATCGAACCTCCAAACCTGGGCCCTCACTGTTCAAATGAAACTAAACGAGTCCAAAACAAAACTACTTTGGCTCAGTCCAATATTAGACCATTTACCCATCTCCATTCCACTGTCCTCCGGCCCCACACTACAGCTTGAATTCTCAAGCAAAGTTCTGGGCATCATCATGGACTCCTCACTATCCTTCAATGACCACTTCCACTTCCTGGTAAAAAAATGCTTCTTTAGCCTTCATATGCTGAGGAAAGTGAGATCCTGTTTCCATCAAAAACACTTTGCCGTCCTTGTACAATCCATCATCCTCTCCAGATTAGATTATTGCAACTCTATCTACTTAAGCCTAACTAAGAAAAGCCTCCTCAGACTCCAGCAGATTCAGAATGCTGCAGTTAAGCTTATTTTCACAAAAAGTAAATTTGATCACGTCTCACCACTTCTGTCCAAGCTTCACTGGCTTCCAATAATCTCCAGGGTCCACTTCAAATGTGCCTGCCTAACTTTCAAGATCCTTCACAGCATTCTTCCTCCCGTTATTCCACTATCTTGGAATTCCTCTAATCCTAATTCCACCAGATCCTCCCAAAAATTAAAACTATCATTCCCTTCAATAAAAGGTATATCTCATGCTGGAAAACTAGGGACATCCCTCCCCTTTAGAATCACCGAGCTCTGGAACAACCTTACATCCCCTCTCAGAAATTCGAGCTCCCTCCAACTCTTCCGAAAACATCTGAAAACTTGGCTTTTCTCAAAAATGTAACACCTCCCCCCTCTCTGGTACCCTAAAACCCTCTATTTCTCCTTTACTCTTAATCCACAACCATCCTTTGGAGTTCCATTCTATCTTAGTCCTGTATACCGTGCCAAGGTCTACGATCGTGGAGATGTGGTATACAAACCTAAGGTTTAGTTTAGTTTAGTGTTTAGAAGCTGAGAGCAGAGTTAAGAGTGATACCAAGAACCCTCAAGTTTTTAACTAAGGAAACCTGGATGCCATTAAGTACGGGCAACAAAAGCAGAACCTCACTAGCAGAGGTGAAAAAAGCAAGTACTTATCAGGATTCAGCTTAAGCCAGTTAGTATTTAGCCAAAAGGTAATCTGAACAAGCTTCTAGCTGAGGTAGTACATATCATGTGAAGTGATCTGTGCCATTCAGAGACTTCTCATGCAAACTGTTAGCTGAAACACGGTCCTTGTCAGATCTTTTAATATTTAATAGTTTTCAACAGTTGACGTTTCATGTATATGGGCCAGCTCAACCCTTTGTTTCTGTTTTGTCTTGGGGTTTTTTGGGTTTTTTTTTGGAGGGGTGGTTAGCATGCATTACTAACTAGAAAACGAGGAAGCATTCTCAGTTATGTCTTTAGAAAGAGGATGGATTTTCAATTGTATGCAATATTATCCCAGCAGAAAAGGAAAACACAGTAGTCAATTTTCATAAGAAAATAACCCATATAGACCATGCAAAATTATACAGCTTATTTGAAAATTGTCACCTAAAAATAATCCAAATAATCCAATTACTATCCATTAAAGAGCTGTATTCTTGCAAGACTCACCACTTTTTCTTCAAAGTTTTTCCTCTCTTGCATCTTGGACTCTCTATTCCTCTCTTGCATCTTGGACTCTCTATTCTCTTTATCTTGAGGTTTGAAGGGTGGTTTTCCTTTCATCTCTGTTTTCTCCCCAGCAAGAACCTTCTTTACAGCATCATCACTGGATAGCTGCAGGAAGAAATGTTGGCAATAAAAAAGAGTGGATAGAAACCAAATTAACAGTCAATTCTAGGTATGAACACTGGAAAAATGATCAAAACAAATATCCTAGTTTCCCATATTTTGCTGGCTTTGAAAAAGAGATTATGAGCTAGATTCACTAAAGATAGTGACTAAATCGTTGTTGTCCAATTCTCTGGCCAATTTTCCAACAGCTATTGATTCACTATCAAGTTTGCATGCAAATGATTTGCACGGAGATGCAAATCATTTGCATGCAAGCCCACCGACTCAATCGCTCATTGAGCGACTGGCACATGGCAGAGCCCTAACAGTAGTGACAGGGGAAGCGACCTCCTGTCACTGATGTCAGGGCTTCTGCTTTTATAAAATGGAACAGATGTTTTGCGCAACTTACCTGTCTCATTAAAAAAGCTTCCCCCATCCCCTGTGCTAGCACCCACGAGCCACCGAACCCCAAAAAGATGGCAGGAAGGATGCCCACTCCCTCCTGCAAGGAAAGACCTCCACCCTGAAGGAAAAGTCAGGAGGGATGCTCACTCCCCTTCTGCCACAAAGGTGCCTGCTCACCCCCCCAAAGAAAAACAGTAGGAGGGATGCTCACTCCCTCCTGCTACCGGCGGCCCCCCTCCCCCTCCAAGCCCCGTGCTCCATACCTTAACATTGGGAGGAGGTACTAAACACCCCTCCTGCTCCTTCTCCTCTTTGTGACATTGGGCCTTAGGCCTCTCCCCAGTGAGGGGAAGTAAGCAGGCACCTTCGTAGAAGGAGGGAGTGAGCATCCCTCCTGCCTTTTCTGGGGGGGGGAAGTGTAGCGGGAAGGTCCTTCATGGTAGGAGGGAGTGGGCATCCCTCCTGCATTTGTTTTGTTTTAAGTTCGGGTGATCACCGTGATTGCTGGGGGGGCCTGCGGTGGTGGTTGTGGGGGGGATTTTTTTCGTGCAAAATATCATACAAATACATGCAAAATATCTGTGCCATTGAAAAAAAAAGGAAAAAAATACAACACACACAGGCAGACCTGTCGGTAACAGTTACTGATAAGTCTACAGCAGGGGTGTCAAATGTCGGTCCTCAAGGGCCAGGATTTCCCCAATGAATATGCATGAGATCTATTTGCTTGTACTGCTTTCATTGCATGCATATTCATTGGGGAAATCCTGAAAACCCAACTGGATTGCAACCCTCGAGACCAAAATTTGACACTCCTGGTCTATAGCAATCGGGTTTTAGGATCGGTAAAACCCAATGCTAAATAGCCAAGCAATGTAAGTGAATCAATCGCTTGACTATTTTGCATGGAGTTTTACTAATTTGCATGGCCTGATTGGAAAATGGGCAATCAAGGGCAAAAACAGGCGGTGGGCATTTAGTGAATCGGGTCGGTTAGCAGCGTTCGTCGCAAACCTGTGAAAACATGTTTAACAACGATTGCTGACTTTAGTGAATCTAACCCTATGTACTTACTCTGGTAATCTCTTTTCCAGTAGATAGGTGAGACATTCTAGACAAATGGGTTATATCCCCTTAGCTGTGTGCATCTGCAGAAGGAATCCACTCCAGATTTTTCCGCTTGCCTCTGCTGTACTTCACTGGGCTTCTTAGCTCCAACTACAGTTAGTACCCAAGCACTGAGAGCCACCGAATACACGTAACTTAGAGGCATCTGTAGCAACAGGCTTAGAAGCAAAGAGGGGCATAATAAAAAAAAAAAAATTAAGTCCCCCTTTGGCCTAGGTCCTAAATGTTGAAAGTAGAAGCAGGGAAAATGTCCATTCTCAAAACAAACGTCCAAAATGAGGTTTGTTATGAGAATGGCCTACCTATACGTTCAGCTGTTTAAACGGCCATACCACCACTACGTCTACACTTACAACACATTATCAATCCAAAAACAGCCTAAGTCCCAAACAAGAGCTTTTAGGCGAAGGAAAGGCCAGTCCTTCGCCTAAAAGCTGGATTCTGTAACTGGTGTCTGTCAAAAAGAAGACCGGTTACAGAATCCATACACACACACACCCCACACCCGTAGCAACAATCGCTGCAGGAGAGATGACTCAACTCCCCTGCCGCGATGGCGATCGGCCCACCTCCAAATTGCCACGAAACATGGCAGGAGAAATGCTCAATCTATCCTGCCGCGGTTTGTGGCAGTTCGGATAGAGGGTTGATCGCTCTCCTGCCGCGATACACCCCCCTCTCCCAAACCAATACGGGCAGGAAAGATCCCAGGCCCTACTGCCCCGATGCAGCCCCCCCTCTGATTGGAACGGGCAGGAGGGAGCCCAACCCCTCCTGCCCCGATGAAACCCCCACCCCTCCGATCCGATATGGGCAGGAGGGAGCCCAACCCCTCCTGCCCCCCACCCCCACTAAGATACGAATAGGAGGGATCCCAGGACCTCCTGCCCATGACGAACCCCCCGACTACCCCCCCCCCGAACCCTCACCAACCACCGACCTCTCGACACCCCTCCACCCCCCCTTTCCCTCAAAGAAGTTGGCTGGATGGATGAGTCCCAAGCCCGTCTGCCCCGCCATCCGCAGAATGGCGGGCCTTAGTTCCTGATTGGCCCAGACTCCTAAAGCCCCGTCCACAGGAGGGGCCTTTGGTGCCTGGGCCAACCGGAATTGACCCAATTGCCTTAGGCCCCTTCTGTGGGTGGGGCTTTAGGCACTTGGAGCAAATCCAGCCCATGTGCCTAAGGCCCCTCCTGTGGGCGTGGCTTTAGGCGTCTGGGCCAATCAGGCCCTAAGACCCACCATTCTGCGGATGGCGGGACTGCCGGGTGGACAGGCTTGGGACCCGTCCCTCCATCCAACTTCTTTGAGGTAAAGGGGGCCTGAGATTCCAACTGCCCGTATCTTAATGGGGGTGGGGGGGTGGGAGTTTCATTGGGGCAGGAGGGATTGGGTTCCCTCTTGCTCATATCCGATCGGGGTGGGGTGGGGGTTTCATCAGGGCAGGAGGGGTTGAGCTCCCTCCTGCCCAGATTGCTACGGTGGGGGGCAGGGGGAAATCACAGCAGGAGAGATTGGCTATCTCTCCTGCCGCGAAAGCGATCTGAAGTGCTGTGGTAGGCGGCACTTCGGGGTATCGTTATCGCGGCAGGGGAGATGAACCATCTCTCCTGCCGCGATCATTGCAGTGGGGGGTAGGCAAGTTGCCGAGGCCACTGAGCTGATCGCAGCAGCCGCGATCAGCTCAGTGGCCCCTTTTTCGGCACTTATACCTGTTTTGACTTGGTCTAGGCAACCTGTCTAAACTTTTGGTTATACCTGCTGTACAACTATGTCTAGGTCGGCCCCCCCTCCCGCTCACCTCCTTCCCTTTCCCCTCCTCCAAAAACGCCTCTTTTCGCTCTATGCGTTTAGAGGCAGAGGAAAGGCCTAAGCTTGTTTTAGATACGTCTAAAAGAAGCTTTGGAAAAGTGGAAGTGATGTCACTGATGTGGCAGGTCGCGAGAGGCTGAGGCTCCGTGCGGGCCGCAGTGTAATTGTATGCTTGTGAGGTGATTTCAGCTCGCCTTGCCCCTTCTTCTCACTCCCGGTGTGGGGTGTTATGGCAGCTGCTACCCGCCGAAAACTGTACCCCTCCCGAGCAACGATGGGCAAATCAGGGCCGGGAACCGACAAGCAGCACGTTTCCCTGAGTGTCTCCAAGATGGCGGCGGACCCGACTGCAGCGCAGGCATTGGAGGTGGAGGGAGTCGGAGGAGCGCGCGGGGTGGGGGGGGGGATCTGCGGACATGCTGGCAAGTCTTCGGGAGGATATTCTGTCCATCCGTACAGATATTAAACAGGCGGTGTTGGATATTAAACAGGACTTGCCTGATATCACCCGCAGGCAGGAGGAATTGGAGACGAGAGTGGATGCGGTAGCGGAGGACGTAATCGATACTCAAGGTGCTGTGATGGTCCTTTAGAAAGACGGAATGGATCTGTGGGAGAAGATGGAAGATTTGGAAAACCGCACACATCAGTGTAATTTGCGGCTGAGAAGTGTGCCTGACACTGATTCTTATCGGAATGTGCGCAAGATGGCTCAGGATATATGTGAGGATTTGTTACGCTTGGCACACAGGGCCGCTTCCGATGGTCCTGCAGTGTAAATCGAAAGAGCGCATCGGGCATTGGGCCGGGTGCAGGGAAATCTCCCCAGAGACATTGTGATCTGCCTGGCCTCTTATGGAGTCAAAGAGACTATTCTGCAAACTGCAAGGTGTCGGTGATTATCAATGGCAGGGGCAGTCGATTGCTATCTATCAGGATCTTGCTGCGGTTACCCTGAAGAAGCGAAGGGAGTTTCAGGGGGTGACCCGTTATTTGAGGCAAGCTGGCTATAAATATTAATGGCAGTTCCCCTTTGCTATGGTGATGACAATTGGGACGGTGCACAAGAGGGTTAAAACTTCAGTAGAGGCGTGGACTGCGCTGAAAGAACTTCTGGGGGAGAAGCTGCCGGCGGAGCTGTCTGGAGAGGCTGGTGGTGGAACAGTTGGAGATCGTCCTGCCCGGTGGCAGAGAGTGCGCCCGCAGGGTACACGGAGAGGAGAGATGGATCGGCCAGGAGGACATCCGCCCTGAAGTTGCTGTGTGGACTACCTGAGGGCTAAAATTTCTGGATGATTGCTGAGGAGTGTGTTTTGGGTGTTCTTCGGGGGGGACGGGGGGGTTGTTGTTTCTTGGAGGTGGGGGGTGGGTAGTGCTTATGCTGCTGTTTGAAAGGATTGTTATGTTCATTCTCGTATTTTATATTGGGGTTTGGGGGAGTGTGGGGGAGGTTGGGGGCGGTTAATGAGGGACTTATTTGTTTGAGCAAACAGCTGCGGCCATGCCATTGGTGGGTCTTCCTTGTTTAAATGGCTTTGGCCGTCTATGGGGATGGAGGGGGAGAAGGGGGGGTCTTGGGCGGAGGGGAGGGGTGGATGGGTGGGTTTGTTTGGGGGTTTTTTTCAGGGGGCTATCTCTCATCATGTGGGCTCCATGTATGGTTGGGGGAGATCTGCGGCTGGAGGCTGGGACGGCTGCAGTCTGGATTGGGGTGGTGGTATTTGGGAGTGGGGGAGGAGGGAGTGCCATGGTTAAAGTGGTGACTTGGAATTTGGGGGATATTAACTCCCCGATCAAGAGATCTAAGATTTTGCACCATTTACAGAGACACCGGGTTGATGTGGCCCTGTTGCAGGAAATTCACCTGGATGCAACTGAACATAGTAAGTTGAAGTGGTGGTGGGTGGGGGACTATGTGGCGGCAGATGGGGTTCACAAGAAAAACGGGGTAACTATCTTATTTCGGAAGGGGGTGGTGTCTAATCTGGAACAGTTGGATATTGACCCGGGAGGACATTTTGTCTTTTGTAGAGGGGTGATTGCCCGAAAGACCTTTCTCTTTGGATGCTTGTATGCTCCCAATGTTTTTGACCTTCTCTTTCAGAAACGGGTGGTGGATGTCTTATTGGCGTATCCAGGGGAGCAGATGCTCCTTGGGGGGGTTTTAACGCTGTTTGGGATCCTAGTATTGATTGTTCGGGGGTGGCTGGTAAGGGCAGAAACCCTGGGTCGCAAGGGTTGCAGAGCTTGGGTCAGCTGTTTGATCTGGTGGATGTTTGGCGGGTGCTACACCCTGTGGAGCGGGATTTTACCCATTTGTCGAGAGCACATAACACACAGTCCCGTATTGACTATCTTTTGGTGTCTAGTTCTTTGTTTGGTATGGTGTGTAAGGCTGAAATCGGAGCGGCCGTTATTTCTGATCATGCGTGGGTGTGGATGCAATTGGTGGTGGATAGTGGTCGGGACCGCCGGAGGTGTTGGGTGTTTCCTCTATACCTATATAAGGATGTTCGCTTTCAGGAGATGTTGAGCGAGCACTGGCGCACTTATGTTCATGATAATGCGGAGCGTCAGGATCAACCGGTCCTGTTTTGGAAGGCCGCAAAAGCGGTGTTGCGAGGGGCAATCATTAGTTACACTAGTCATGTGCACAAGATGCGCGACCGAGAGATCTTGCGCTTGGAAAGGGATTTACGTCGGGCACGCCGGCTCTTTGGCAGCACTCATTGGGAGGAGGATAGGGCCCGGTACTTGGAGCTTCAAGTGTCTCTTAATGAGTTATTACAACAGCGGGCGCATAAGTCTATGGCTTATTACAACATCAGATGTACCGTTATGGTCAGAAAGGGGGGAAATTGTTGGCTCGTTTGGTTGCGCCGGACCGGGGGTCGAAGCAGATTATGTTATGTTAAAAGATCAGAAGGGGATGATTTATTGGTGCATCTGGTGGACCCTGAACGTTCATTGCCGGCCTTATTGGACCTTTTGAAGGAAAATGGGGATTTTGCTGGCTTGCGGCTTAATTTGTCCAAGTCTGAAGCGTTGGCCTCATCAGTGGATATTCAGGAGGGGTGGGGGACTCAGTTTCCTTTACGGTGGGCTAAAGGGTCCTTCCGTTATCTCGGGGTGTGGATAGCTATGGATGTCAATGGGTTGTATAAATTGAATGTTCCTTGTTTAATGCAGACTACGCGTAGTTGGTTGGAGAGTTGACGCTCACTGCCTTTATCGTTGTCTGGGAGGATCCAGTTGCTTTGGATGGTGATTTTGCCGAGATGGCTTTATTTGTTTCAGACTTTACCTGTGCGTCTTCTTCGGCAGGACCTGCGGAGAGTGCAAGTTTTTTTTTCTCAGTTTATTTGGGCATGCAAGAAAGCTAAGTTGTCCCTGGTGTGTTTGCAGGGTGATTGGGGGGAGGGGGGATTAGGCTTGCCGGATTTACAACGCTATAATTATGCTTGCCTATTGAGGCACTTAGGGGATTGGCTGTTGGAGTCTTCCAAGTTTACCCCGGTGCAGATGGAGAAGGCTTATTACGCTCCGGCACACCTTTTTTCCTTGTTACATTTGCAGCGTGGACAGCTCCCTATTCGTTTGTGTAACAGCTTGTTGGTGAGATCCTTGCGGGAGGCCTGGATCTGGTTGGTGCACCATTTGGATGGCGATCCGGTGGTCACTGACCAGATCCCGTTGCGCGGGCATTCTCCTTTTTCTCCAGGGAATGATAATGTGGCTTTTGTTGTTTGGGAACGGTAAGGGGTTTGGAAGTTGGAGCATGTCATGACGCCGGAGGGTGATTTGATCGGATATGATGCGTTGCTGAGCCGGGTGGGGAATAAATGGGGAAATAGATTTGCTTATTGTCAGTTGAAGCATTTTTGGGCAACTTTAGATCAGGGCCAATTGGGCTCCCATATGGGCTCTAGATTGCGGGATTTCTTTCTCGGCGTTTGGCGCGCGTGGAACCCTGTAAAGAGTGGGGTAGCTACAGGAGGGGTTGGGAGACTGATTTGCATATATCTTTGCAGGCTTGGAACATTTTGGATCACATTAAGGGAGTTCCCATGTTGACCCGAAGTGCAGCCTTGAGGGAGTGCTTTTATAGGGTGCTTTATCGTGCGTATTTAACACCTAAACAGTATTTCTATTGTGGGGGTGCTCTTACTCCAACGTGCCCTAAGTGTGGGACGGAGGACGGCACTTTTGAGCATATGATGTGGGGGTGTAGCCTTATTCAGTTGTACTGGCGAGAGATCCTGCATTATATGCGTAGTGTGCTTCATCTTGCACTGGCTGGTTCCCCTGAACAATTAGTGTTGGATCTTCCTGGGGCCTATGGGACGTTGGGAAGAGTGCGCCGATTTTTCTGTCGGAAGCTTAGTTTGGTGGCCCGGAAGGGCATTTTGAAATGTTGGATTTCAGTAGTGCCTCCTGGGTTTTGGCAATGGCGGGCGGCAGTACATGAATTGGCCTATTGGGAAGCAAGAGATGCGATCGGGTCTCGTAAAAAGGGGCAGCGTTTTCTGCAACTTTGGGACCCCTATATTCGGCAGTTACATCCTAAGGGTCACAGTCTTCTCGAATACTTTGGGGGACAGGTGAGGAGGGACAGGGGTAGTCTGGTTGGTGTGCTTGGGGGAGGGTCTAGCTGTACTTCTTATTACTGAGGGGTGGTATGCAGGATGGGAGTTAATTTTTTTTTTTTTTTTTTTGTGGGGTGGGTTGGGGGGGATGGTAGTATTGGTGGATTGGGGAGTAGGGTGGTCTGGGGGGCAGGGGGGGTTGGTCTTGAGGCTGCTCCTACAGAGTGTGGGAATTATCAGAGTACAGATTCCCTATTTGTTTTAGTCTGATGGTAGAGCAGGTCCAGGTCTAGTTCTTTCCTTGTGGTGACTGTGGAAGTTTGGGGGTTGGGGTTTGGGGGGTGGATTGGAGCACTTGGTTAGTGTTATCATATGCATCTGTGTTTGTTTTGAAATTTTAATAAAACAGTTTCAACACTAAAACAAGCTTTGGTTATCGGTACTTGGACAATCAGGCTTTTTGATCGTCCAAGTACCAATTTAGGCCATTTTTTAGACTTTTTTTTTTTTTTTTTTTTTTTTTAATTATTATGAGCCCCAAACTGTTCTGCTCAAGAGGTAAATCAAAATGTAAGGGCAACAGCCAACAAATGCTTTAAAGGAGCACAGAATTACTTTCATATAAAATGGAAACATATACAAAATGCTTCCCAGCCCCCACGGGCTGACAGACATCCAAGAATCAGTTTGGAGAAGTACAAACAGACTGAAACAGTAGATATGTACAGGAAAGACTGGGCGGGAGTTTAGAATGTCTCACCTATCTACTGGAAAAGAGCTTACCAGGGTAACTACATAAAGCACAGTTACTAAACGTAACAGATGTTATCCAGCTATTCTCACAAGTGGGTGACATGATCCAACGGAACCCCGATGCGGACGCCTCACAAGCAGACTTGCTTGAAGAAACTCAAATTTTCGAGTCGCCCGCATCGCGCATGCGCGAGTGCCTTCTTGCCCAACATCGGGCGCGTCTCCTCAGTTCAGATAGCTAGCAGAGAAGCCAACCCAGGGGAGGTGGGTGGGATGTGAGAATAGCTGCCTGCTGTCCCTGGATAACATCTGTTACGGTAAGTAACTGTGCTTTATCCCAGGACAAGCAGGCAGGTATTCTCACAAGTGGGTGACCTCCAAGCTAACCAGAATGGGATGGTGGGAGTGTTGGCAACTTAGGAGAATAAATTTTGTAATACTATATGGCCAAACTGTCCATCCCGTCTGGAGAAAGTATCCAGACAATAATGAGAAGTGAAGGTATAAACAGAGGACCAAGTGGCAGCTTTACAAATCTCCTCAATCGGTGTCGATCTGAGGAAAGATACAGAAGCTGCCATTGCTCTGACCTTATGGGCTTTGACTTTACTGTGAAGAGGAACTCCAGCCTGGGCATAGCAGAATGAGATACAAGCCGCCATCCAATTGCAGAGGGTACGCTTAGAGATAGGATGTCCCAACTTGTTTGGATCAAAGGAGACAAAAAGTTGAGGAGCAGTTCTATGTGGTTTGGTGCGTTCCAAGTAGAAAGCCAAAGCACGTTTACAGTCCAGAGTATGAAGAGCTGATTCTCCAGGGTAAGAATGAGGCTTTGGAAAAAAACAATGGAAGAACAATGGATTGGTTGAGATGAAATTCCGAGACCAGTTTAGGAAGGAACTTCGGATGAGTGCAAAGAACCACCTTGTCATGGTGCAACACTGTAAAAGGTGGATCCGCAACCAAAGCTTGAAGCTCACTGACTCGTCGAGCAGAAGTGAGGCCAATGAGAAACACCACTTCCCAAGTGAGATACTTCAGATGAGCCTTGTCCATTGGTTCAAATGGAGGCTTCATTAATTGAGTAAGGACAATATTGAGGTCCCAAACCAAAGGAGGCGGTTTGAGAGGAGGTTTAACATTGAAAAGTCCTTTCATGAATCTGGAAACCACAGGATGAGCAGAGAGGGGTTTCCCTTCAATAGGCTGATCAAAAGCCACAATTGCACTGAGATGGACTCAGATCGATGTAGACTTGAGGCCAGAATTTGATAAGTGCAAAAGATAGTCCAAAACAGAAGCTAAAGAGGAATGCTAAGGCTCCTTATGACGAGAAAAACACCAGGTAGAAAATCTAGTCCACTTTTGGTGATAGCATTGTCTAGTGATAGACTTCCTAGAAGCTTCTAATATATCTCGTACAGATTGAGAAAACTGAAGAGGAGTTATGTTGAGAGGTACCAAGCTGTCAGGTAGAGCGACTGCAGATTGGAATGAAGCAGAGATCCTTGACTCTGTGTAAGCAGAGAAGGAAAAACTGGAAGAAGGTATGGCTCCCTGCTGCTGAATTGAAGGAGAAGGGAGTACCAGGGTTGTCTCGGCCACCAAGCAGCGATTAGAATCATGGTGGCATGATCATTCTTCGACTTGACCAGAGTCTTGAGGATGAGAGTGAATGGAGGAAACGTATAGAGGAAAAGGTTCGTCCAGTCCAAAAGAAACGCATCTGCCTCGAGGCGATGAGGAGAGTAAATCCTGGAGCAGAACTGAGGCAGTTTGTGGTTGTGGGGAGTTGCAAAGATAGATCTATCTGAGGCGTTCCCCACTGTGAAAAAATGTGATGAAGAAGCGAGGAATGGAATGTCCATTCGTGAGGTTGCAGAAGACGACTCAAGTTGCCTGCTAAGCAATTTTCCGTCCCTTGAATGTAGACAGCTTTGAGGAAGGTGTTATGGCGGATTACCCAGTCCCAAACCTTCAGAGCTTCCTGACAAACAGAGGCAGAACCCGTTCCTCCCTGTTTGTTGACATAATACATGGCGACTTGGTTGTCCGTTCGAATGAGGACTACTCGGTCGTGAAGCAGATGTTAAACAGCATTGAGAGCTTTGAGGATCGCTCGGATTTCCAACAGATTGATATGACACTGACGATCCGTACAAGTGCAGAGGCCTTGAGTACGGAGACTATCGAGATGATCACCCCAAGCGTAGGTGGAAGAGTCTGTCGTGAGGACTTTCTGATGTGGGGGCGTTTGAAAAGAAAGCCTCTGGAAAGATTGGAAGAGAGCATCCACCAACGGAGAGACTGTTTCAATGAAGGAGTGACTGATATGTGTTGAAAAAGAGGGTCGCAAACTTGTGTCCACTGAGTTGCCAGGGTCCACTGAGGAATTCTGAGGTGAGGTCTAGCAAAAGGAATCACATGTACTGTGGAGGCCATGTGAACCAGAAGTACCATCATATGTCTCGCTGAGATGGAGGATCAAGTGGAGAAGGCTTCATCTAAGGCAAGGCAGATATTGGGTTGTATCAATAGAAGTTTCGTCAGCTGAAAGCCTGAAGTCATAATGCCGTTGTACAGGGCCATGGTGAAACCTCATCTGGAGTACTGTGTGTAATTCTGGAGGCCACATTACAGTAAAGATGGGCGCAGAATTGAATCGGTTCAGCGGACGGCCACCAGGATGATCTTGGGGCTCAAGGGGCTCTCGTATGAAGAGAGACTGAACAAATTGCAGCTCTACACTCTCGAGGAACGTAGGGAGAGGGGAGACATGATCGAAACATTTAAGTACCTCACGGGACGTGTCGAAGTGGAAGATGATATTTTCTTTCTCAAGGGACCCTCTGCCACAAGAGGGTATCCCGCTCAAACTCAGGGGCGGAAAATTTCATGGCGACACCAGAAAGTATTTCTTCACAGAGAGAGTGGTTGATCATTGGAACAAGCTTCCAGTGCAGGTGATCGAGGCAGACAGCGTGCCAGACTTTAAGAATAAATGGGATACCCATGTGGGATCCCTACGAGGCTCAAGATAAGAAAATTGGGTCATTAGGGCATAGACAGGGGGTGGGTAAGCAGAGTGGGCAGACTTAATGGGCTGTAGCCCTTTTCTGCCGTCATCTTCTATGTTTCTATGTTTCTATGAAGACAGTATATGAGAGGTGATGAAGAGCTTCCAATCGTTGTTGCGTAAGAAATACTCTGAGTTGGACAGTGTCCAGAACAGCTCCAATGAATTGTAGAGTCTGTGAAGGCTGAAGTTGAGATTTGGGAAAGATGATTTCGAATCCTAAAGTTTGTAGGAACCAGGTAGTCCGTTGGGTTGCTAGAATAACCCTTTGAGATGTTGAATCTTTGATGAGCCAGTCGTCAAGGTAGGGCAGCGCTTTGTATTGATAATACAGATTTCCCACCCGAAATCTGAGATATTGACAGGAGGCTGGATGTATGGGAACATGAGTGTAGGCCTCCTTGAGATCCAGAGAGCATAACCAGTCGTTCTGCTCGAGAAGGGGATAAAGGGATGCAACATGCAAAACTTTTCTTTGACTAGAAATTGGTTTAGAGCTCTGAGGTCCAGAATGGATCGCAGATCGCCCGTTTTTTTCTGAACAAGGAAGTAACGGGAGTAAAACCCCTTGTTCTGTTGTTGCAAAGGAACTGGCTCTATAGCATGGAGGTGAAGCAGAGCTTGAGCTTCATGAAGAAGAAGGGCGGTCTGGGATGGACTGGACGGATAATCTCTTGGAGGAAGGTCCGGAGGAACCTGATTGAAATGAAGAGAGTATCCTTCCCTGATGATGGACAGGACCCAGAGGTCTGATGTAATTGTCATCCATCGGTGGTAAAAAAGATGGAGACGACCTCCTATAGGGGGAAAAGAAGGCAGAGGCAGAACGGTGGAGGTTATGCTCTGTTCTAAGCAGTCAAAAAGGCTGAGGAGCCTTAGGTGCAGCAGAAGGCTGAGGTTTATGCTGTTATTTCTGAGGCTGCTGCTTCTTAAAAGGAGGACGAATATAAGGAGCCTGCCTCGGAGCAAACCGCCGCTGATAAATAGGAGGAGTGCGTGCGGGTTTAGCAGGAGTTGACTTTGGCTTCGGTCTGACAATAGAAGCAAAGGATTTTTCATGATCAGATAATTTCTTGGTGGCTGCCTCGATAGATTCATCAAAGAGGTCGTTGCCCTCACAAGGAATATTAGCTAAGCGGTCCTGAAGGTTAGGGTCCATATCAATGGTACTAAGCCAGGCAAGACGACGCATAGCTACAGAAAAAAGCAGCTGCTTGAGCAGATAACTCGAAGGCATCATAAAATGACTGGAGTAAATGTAAGCGAAGTTGAGACAAAGAAGCAATAACTTCTTGAAATTCAAGTGCCTTTGAGTTTTCCAAAGAACTCAAGAACTGTGGGAGTAGAGAAATAAGGAACTCAAAATAAGTAATAAAATGGAAATTATAATTGAGGACTTTAGAAGACATCATGGCATTTTGATAGATGCAACGTCCACATTTGTCCATAGATTTTCCTTCCCTTCCAGGGGGTACAGTAGCATAGACCTTGGAAGGATGGGATCTCTTGAAGGAGGACTCAACAAGCAGGGATTGATGAGTTAACTGAGAGTTGTCAAACCCTTTGCGGTGTAGTTTTATAGTGAGAGTCCAATTTTCCTGGAACAGCTGATAAAGAAAAAGGAGTTCCATACACCGACCAAAAGTCTGATTTAAAAGCTTATGAAGAGGAAGCTTTAGTGACTCAGCCGGAGGTTGAGGAAGATGCATGACCTCGAGATACTCCTTGGAGTATTTGGAGCCAGTATCCAATTTAAGATCCAAGTCTACAGCCATCTGACGGAGAAAAGATGAGAATGAGAGTTGATCCGCCAATGTTTTGCCTCGAGAAGGACTCGAGGACGTCGAGGCAGCCTGTGTCGAAGATGAAGCTTCGGGAGATAAAAAGGCATCAGAGGAATATGGTGACTTGGATGAGGCAAGCGAATGTGGAATATCCTCGAGGTCCGGCATGGGAGACCTCGAACGAGGAGTATGTGGAGTAGAACAAGGGTTAGTGGAAGAACCATGTCTGGAAGTATGTAATGTAATGTAATTTATTTCTTATATACCGCTACATCCATTAGGTTCTAAGCGGTTTGAAGAAAATATACATTAAGATTATAAATGAGAAGTAAGAAGATACTTAAAAAATTCCCTTACTGTCCCGAAGGCTCACAATCTAACTAAAGTACCTGGAAATTAATAAAGAAGAGAAAATAAAGATGGTTGAAAAAAGAAAAATTCTATGTGAACTTATAGGATGGAAATTAAACTGACAGTGAAGAACTGTATGAAAAATACATATGGAATGCAGTTAGAGAGGGTAGGTTACAATCTATTTATGGTATTTGTTTAATTGGAAGGTGTTAAGGTGGGTAATTTGGGGGAAGGTTATCTGAAGGTAGGTGAATCTTCTGGAGGTAAAAGAGGAGGGGTTAAGATATTTGGATGAATTTTTTGAAAAGCAGGGTTTTGATTTCTTTTCTGAATGTTTTGAAGTTGTCTGATATTGTCATAAGATTGGAGATGGAATGGTTGATTTTTGCTGCTTGTGTTGCCAGAAGGTTGTCAAACATTTTCTTGCGTTGTGTGCCTTTGAGTGGGGGGAAGGCGAAAGGGTTCGAGGTTCTTCTGTGTCTTGAGGTGGAGATTTGGTTTAAGCGGTTGTTTAGATAGGAGGGGGAAGAGCCGTGTATGGCTCGATGAAGGCCTCGATCGGTGATGAGAACTGTGCCTAGAAGCAGATCTCGAAGAGCGATGAGACCTCGAAGAATGTCTAGAGGTAGAGGAACCTCGATGCACTCTCAAAGACCCTACCGTTCTATAGAGTGTGAGGAATCCTGTCGAGGCACATGCAAATATTCTGCTCCTTGCTGAATGTGCTTAGATGCCAGACCACACACTCGCAGAGACTCTGCTCTCTGCAAAGAGTGTAGAGGATCAGACTGAGGCAAGGAAAGCGGCTCGACCTCGCGGGAGTCTGCTTCATGCCCAGGCTGGATAAGAGGGAGAAGCTTCGGTCCCATGTTAGTAAGGAACTAAACGATGTGCTTCTCTAGCAAGGTCTGGAAGGAAGCCGGCAAAAATGGATCCACGTCTGATACCGGTCCACTTGCCTTGGCTAGAGGTTCACTCGGGGTAGTGTGATTGTGCTTCGACTTGGTAGTCTTAGGCACTTTAATGACTACCGCCGGAACAGTCTGTTGAGCTATCTGACCTGAGGAAACAAGGGAAGATACAGCAGATGTCGATGAAGAAAAAGCCGCTGCAAAAGACGAAGGTCCGATGAAGCTCGAGGTGGAAGCAGTCGAAGCTGGAGGACCATCGGCCTAAGTGGAAGCCTAAGTCACCTTGGAAGTCGAGGTCGAGGTCATCTTCTAAGTCGAGGGTTCATAAGAATCCATTTAGAAAAGCTTGTCCACCAGGATACAACAACGCTTAAAAGCACGAGGCTGAAGCGTTTGGCAAGGCAGGCACGATCAAGGATGATGCTTAGGCCCAAGGCACTTGAGGGGTGACACGTCAAAAGCGCGGAAGACAATCGCGCGCAGACAACTCAGCGCTAAGACAATGGCGCTCACAGACAATTGCGCTAAAGACAATTGCGTGCCACGATATCTCCGCGCAAGACAATTGAGCGCAGCGACAACTCAGCGCAAGACAATTTAGCGCAAGATAATTCAGCGCAATGACAATTCAGCGCGCTACTAGAGGCCGCTTGCTGTTCAAAGGACACGCGCACGTACAGCACGTTACATCATGTTACACGTGATCACGTCAATGCGCGTTCAGTATCATTCCCTTGAGTCTTTGCGTTTTCAATATAAGTCACGTGAATGCATTTTCGTTACTATGGTTACGTTTCCACATTATATATGTCCTCCGAACAGCCCGCCTTCCTTTCGCTGCCTGACCGTGTCCGTTATAGGTAAAGATCTGGTTTTGCTAGTACTTGATCTATAACGAATATTTGTCTTGCGCGGATTTATCTCGCCTCTGGTGAGAGCGAACGTACTTCCACATTTCTTCATTTACAGGTATGTTTATATTTCCGGTTCACACGCAAGAAAAGCGAGGGTATGATCATAAAACTCAGCGCAATTGATTATGAAGTTTATATAGGGTATGTTGATATTTACATTTCCGGTTCTCACGCGCGCGCCGACCGTGTTTGTAAATGTCGCTGCCTTTGCAAGCGATACCAGATGCGTGCTACACAATCGCAACAAAAACGAGGGTATAAGTTTAAAAATCAGCCAAATTCACTATGAATTGTTTATATTGGGTATGTTTATATTTATATGGGTATGTTTATATATCATGGAATGCTCATCGCGCATGCGCGCATCAATCGTCATTCTTGCACGGGAAGGGGTAAGAGCATTCCATGATATATGGCGCGCCGCCAACTGAGCACAGACAACTGAGCGCAAGGTTGACGGCGCGCCGAAGAAAAGCACTATTTTAAAGGGTTCCGACAGGGGGTGTTGGTGGGGAACGCCCCTACTTTACTTAACAGACATCGCACTGGCGTTGTGGGGGGTTTAGGGGGTTGTAACCCTCCTCATTATACTTGAAACCAAACTTTTTGCCTGCTTTTTAGGGAAAAAGTTCAGTTTTAAGTATGTGTGGGGTTACAACCCCCTAAACCCCCCACAACGGCAGTAGGTAGCAAAGCCAGGAGTATCTAATACAAATAGGAAACACAAGAAAAAGAGAGGGGGTGCGGGGACTCCCCGATACAAATCAATGCTGCTCATGATAACCAAATATATAATCAACAACCGTCAATAAAAGGCTAAGTTAGGATAATAAGAAATTGAAACATTTCACACTTGCAAAACTGAGGAACAGGTCACTAAAGAAGACCTATCCTAAAGAGCAGAAGGGGTATCATCCCAGGATCCCTAAAACCCCATAAGCTTAAATAAAAGGACATTCGGGGAAATGTTAGCGAGGCTGGTCAAAGAGAGAAAGCCATCAGTTACTGGTAGCAACCTGCGAATTGGACAAAACAGATGGGTGGGAGTTCAGGCTCCAGAGGAGAACTACAAGAAGGAAGATTAGCAGAGGTAAGAAACCTAATCTTTCATTCTTGTACAATCCCTCTGGAGCCTGAACTATCGGGAAGTATCAAAGCAGTCCCAAATCTCAGGGGTGGGGGGCCCAATGAGCCCGCCGCAAGAAGAGAAGGGACAAAGGCCACAACACCCATAGCTGCCACATCAAGCCGGTAAAAACCACAGAAAAAACAATATGAAGGGAAACTCATGTGGTCGCCCGACAAATCCCCTCAGGCGAGAAATGATAGTCAGCCCACGAGGAAGCCCTTCCTCCAGGAGAGTGAGCCCTCACGCCAAGGGGAGGCTGCTTCCCCGCCGCCACATGGGCCATGGAAATGCCCGAATGCAACCAATGCAAGAAGGTAGCCTCGGAAGCAGGCTGACTCCAGCGTGCGGAGCCCGCCAGGACAAACAGATGGTCCAACAAACAGAAGACGTTAGTAGCCTCAAGGCATCTCAAAAGGAGACCCCGTACCGCCAGAGACTGCAAAACACAGGTCTTAGACTTGGAATCCGACAGAACAAAAGTGGGTAGCTGAAGTACCTGGGAGACGTGGACTGCTGACCCCACGTACAGAAGAAAAGAAGACATGGTCCTCAAAACAACCGCAGAGAATAGGATCCCTGCATGACATAGCCTGAAGCTCTGATAGACCCTGAGCAGAAGCGACCATAACGAGGAAATCAGTCTTAACGGCAACATCTCTCAGAGAAATCCCAGCCAGGGGTTCATAGATTAGATGAGCCAGTGAGTGGAGAACCAGACTCAGATCCCTTGGAGAACCCGGCAGTCGCAAGGGAGGCCGCAGCCTCCCTGCTCCCTTCCCCCGTAAGAAGCCTACAACATCTTGGAGACACCAGATAACTCCAGAGAGAAGAGAGACACGAACACGACAGTCTCGCAATGGGGACCTGGAAGAAGAAACCACCAGACCCTTCCTGAAGCCAGCCCGCAGGAAGGCCAGAACAGGCACCACTGATGGGGACCAAAGGATCCATGTGAACTGCTGCACACCAGGCCGAAAAGCACCTCTAGGCCTTTGCGGAGGCCGACCCCATCAAATTCCTGTTGCCATGAAGAAACATGGCAATGACAGCAGAAGAGAAGACCCTAGCCCTCAAGGCCACGCGTACAGCCCCAGGTCGCAAGACCAAGCCATCCAGAACTGGAAGGGCTATCGGGCCCTGTGTGAGTAATCTCCAATGGCAAGGAAGACAAAGACCCCTCAACTGCACCAGGTCTGCATACCAAGGACAGCTGGGCAAGTTCAGGGCCACTAGGAACACTAGACTTGCGTGAGATGCCATCCGGCCTAGAACATGCCCTATCATAGGCCACGGAGAAAAGCCATACAGAAGTTCCCCATCAGTACATGGTTGAACCAGAGCGCCAAGCCCTGCTCTGCCGACCTCCCGTCGGCGGCTGAAGAACCGGTCTGCCTTCCGGTTCTCCGAGGACCCTAACAAATCGAAGGCGGGTTGACCCCTCCAAAGAAACATGGCTTCGAACGTAAGCCTGGATAGGGACCATTCTCCCGGGTCCAGAATCTGACATGTGAGGAAATCTACCGGCACATCATCCACCCCTGCCACAGGAGTGGAGGACAAGGCCATCAGACACTTCTCCGCCTAGGCAATGAGCATCCGAGCCTCTAGGCTCAGCAGGGGATTCATCATGCCCCTCTCAGAAAGAAATAAGAAGATTACAAATTATACAAAATACTGCAATAAAAATTATTACTAACTCCAAAAAATACGATCATGTCACTCCCTTGTTACAAAAAGCACACTGGCTACCAATTTCACATAGAATAATCTATAAAACTGCACTGTTAACCTTCAAAACTCAACAAACCAACACACCAATATTTTTACATTGTTATTTGATACCATATTCCCCAGCCAGATCTTTAAGATCAATAGATCTGCATTTGCTGACCATCCCGTCCCTGAAAATAATAGGCACCAGAAGAGCTACAACTTTTTCAATCATAGCACCCCAGCTATGGAACAAGTTACCAATTTATCTGCATGGTGAAACTTTAGAAAAATTTAAAAGCACATTAAAAAGCCACCTATACAAAGATGCATTCGAGATATAAACAGGATAACTCTTATCAACAATCTCAGGTTCAAATATTTATATCTAACCAGATCTATATATAGGTCACAACTTCTCCCTTTCATTTTTAGATCTTGTTTTATTTGTAAAACATTTTTAATTACCCTTCTGATGTTGTTTTTCCTAAATGTTCTCTTACTTTCTTTAATAATTGTAGTTCACTCCTTATGTATCACTTATTAATTGCGTACCTCGATTGTATGTTTGCCTGTTTAAATTGTTTTATTTTGTCCTCTCCAAAAATTTATTGTTATACATCGACTGTATGTTTACCGGTTTAAATTGTTTCATTTTGTCTTCCCCTCCCCCCCCCCATTTTTTTTTATTGTTATACGCATTGAAAATATTTGATATTGTGTTTATATCAAAATTTTAATAAACTTGAAACTTGAAGACAGGCAACCACCGGTGTAATGTCAAAGAATACGCATAGAATCCCGTAAAATTGCAGCAGGCCAGACAAACCATACACATCTCCAGCCGATTGAACAACACAGTCCACCAACAGTGGGCCGGCACAGAACGGCAAGCTGCTCCCCAACTGGAGAGACTCGCATCCGTCGCCAGAGGCACCAAGTCCAAGACGCACAGAGGGAGCCCTCTATACAGAGAAACCAGGATCAACCCAACACCATACAGCTGCATGTCGTTGCCAAGCATGGCAATTTCACCCCAGCACATCCCGCTGAGGATTCCACCGGGACAGAAGGGACAGCTGAAGAGAATGTCCACAGATCACAAATATGGTCGCCACCAATAGGCCCAATACCTGCAGGTACTGCCAGGCTGTCGGGGCTGGAGCCACTAACATGTCCCAACTGCACTCCGAAGCTTGAACGTTCCGGAGTCCGTCAGAAACATTGGAACCAGACCCCCATGTCCTCCATGTCCTGCGGCAGCTCGAAGCGACACGTCATGAGATGGATCACCCAGCCGAGACTGTCCAGCAGTCACTACTTGGCGAACCACCAAGGGCCTTCCACCAAAGAGGGAGCTCTGATCAGCCAGCTGTCGAGGCACTGATGGAATTGCACCCCCAGAGAATGCAGAGGAACAGCCACCACCACAACTGTGGTGAATGATCTAGGCACCGACAACAACCCGATGGGCAGCGCCGCAACCTGGAAGTGCCTCCCGAGAACATGCAACCTCAGGAACCTCCAATGATCTGGAAAAAACAACAACAAATCGAGATGTGGGAGGTACACTTTCGAGAAGTCCAAGGAAGTCAAAAACTTCCTGGGCGCCACTGCTGCCACCACTGAATGCACCGTTTCCAGCCGTAAACATGGAACTCATAGGATGGCGTTCACTGCCTTCAGGTCCATAATTGGTCAGCAATCTTCAGAGTACTTTCATTGGCATGATGAAGGAAAGGGCATATCTCCTGGTTCCCCAGATTCCCTTTGGGACAGGCTCTACAGTTGCCTGATCCAGCAACTTATGCGCCGTGGCTCGCATCTGGTTGGCCCTGTCCAGAATTTCCACAGGAGGGGACAAGAATAATTCCGGCAGAGGCCAGAAAAACTGTAGTTAAAGAACCATTTCTGAGCACAAGGACTCACTGGGCCGGAATTACCATTTGCTATTCCAGAAGGAAGGCCGAAAGCCGCACCCCCCCCCAAATTGGGGGGGGGGGGCCCTGCCAGAGACCTGGTGGCATATTTTTCTCTAAGATGGGGCAGAAGGCCGGGAGTAGAAAAACTGTGGGCGCGCTGCACCTCCAAAGCCAGGACTGGAGGGAGCTCAGAAACGCTATCCCGCCACCAGGGGACCAGTGAACTCCAGCAGGGATGAAAATACGGCCGTCCCACACCCCTGGTCAAACGAGGTCTAGAGCCTGGGAGCACCTCAGGCTACAGACCTGAAAACTGGCCACAGGTCATCCAAACTTTGGCCAAACAGGAACGAACACGTAAAAGGAACCTGCTCACTGAACCGTTAGCTGAAGTAGAACCCGACCATTGGTGAATACAAGTCATTTATTGAGAGGAGCCTGAAGAAGCTACGAGCTTAGTTCAAGATGCTACAGAGTGCTTCGGGCAAAAAAATTCAGACATTCCCAGGACACACAGAAGTGGCTGCCGCAGCTTGCCCTCCCACTATAGCGGAAACAGAACGACACTGGAGATCAAAATGCAATCATCAGTCTTGAACATCCTGCAGGACAATCCCTCCATCTGAAGAAAAGGAGGTACGCTTAGCGACCTGAGCCACAGCTGAATCCATCGTCAGTGGGACCAGTCTCTAGTTGAAGTCCGATGCTATGGGATACAACTTCACCAAGTCCAAGGATAAGGAAACCCTCCATGGACTCCCAAACTTCTAACAGCACTTCCGCCAAAACCGCAGCGCAGCAACGAGGCAGACAGCGGAGGCATAGAAATTTGAACTGTACATATTGTCAGAACTGTATGGTCTGAAACCAGGTTCCGTGTTCACAGTAGCCCAAAAATAAAGATGGGCAGGCGGCTAGTCTTGAAGAGCTGGCACACCTCCTGACGATCCGTAATGTCTCGGAACCCATTGGTTTGGGTAACACCCAGATCCGCTAAGTTATCCACCTCTGCCGATTCCGCCGAAGAAACAGGCAACAGCTGAAGCAGAAGTAAGGATGGGGACGAGCCGCCTGCTTTCTGGTACCCCAGTAAAGGAACAAATCATCATGCTGGCATCCAAAAGTGGAACAGACTGTTCTGGGAGAACAGGAGTGGGAGAAACAGGCAAAGCCCCTTTTACTCCTGGGTTTTTTTTTTTTTTTTTTGGGGGGGGTTGTCTTTTTTACAGTCAGATACCTCAGAGCCCCAAAAGCTGGTGAAAAACAGGCACCGGCGGCCGGAACCGCTTTGTGCGTCTCAGATCTCCCAGGAATAGCAGACTGAGGAGACTTTTTCCTGAAATTGCACTTGCGTTTCACAAAAACGCCATCCCTGCCCAGTTTAGGCGCCACGGATGCAGTAATCATGACTCCAGTGTAATGAAAGGGCATTCGGGCTTTTCAGGAGGAGGGGAGCGCGGGATCTGATCACGTGTTACCCCCCCCTCGTGGCCCGCGGCACAATGGGATAAACAGCCGTGAATCCAGCCACTATCCGCTGCATCTAAGACATGAATCCATGCCATCCTGTCCTGAGGTGGCCATCTGTGAAGTTTGGAGCAAAAACGAAGCTTCTAAGACCAAAAAATATACTTTTATAAACTTTTAAGAAAATCCACTGATGCCGATTTTGACAGAAAAACGATGGTAAAAACGCAGGAAAATGTTAAAAACGGGAATTTTAGAATTTTATATGTGGGGGGGGACCAGGGTATGCAGGGAAACCCCCGAAAACACCGATTTGAGGACCTCCCAAAATCGGCAAAGTCTGTGACTCACAGACACCACAGACATGTGCTGCAATGCATTTCAAAGGCAGCCAGCAATACACAGCTTGAAAAACACGGTTTTGTGAAAAATACTGATATGTTCAAAATACACTTTCACAAGAAAAGTCCAAAAGGTGTCATCTAAAGCATGGACAGAGCTGCTTCGGTTCAAATAGGTTGTGTCATAAAAAATGGAGGTTACCACCCAATCACCTTTAAGCCACCATTGTGGAGGTGTGAGGGCTTTAGTCTGAGGCTTTTTCCTCCATTTTTTATGACACAACCTATTTGAACCGAAGCAGCTCTGTCCATGCTTTAGATGACACCTTTTGGACTTTTCTTGTGAAAGTGTATTTTGAACAGCCAGCAATACACAGTACGGGCATAGGAAGATCATTACCTCAGGAGCTGATTAAACTGGATATTTCAGATCTTCTGGCCACCTCAACTTCCCTGTCACCTCAGATCACGACCACCAGGACCCCTTAGGGAAATCAGGGAAGACACGCGGTGCGGTTCCGATCCCGACGTACCTCATCGGAACCGCAGCAGCCTGTGCTCTACCCCTTTACGGACGAACTAGGGGAGAGATGGCTCCCGAACCTGGAGACCCGATTCAATCTGTAGGCTGTCCAGACGGCTTACTGCAGTTTCAGGCTTACAGAGCACCCTCCAGAAGCAGACAAACTTTAAAATGTCTGTGATCTCCCGCCAAAGGATCACTCACACAGAGTTGATCCGCAGCACAAGGGCAAACCTGCGGTACCGAAGAAAATAAAAGACTAAGAATTGAGAAATAAAATCACGAGCAGAAGAAAACTAGAAGTTCTCAGCAAGGCTGCAAAATCAAACTGAACTTCAAGGGGAGTGGCCGCACAAGGGACATTGTAGAGGGGGTTGGTGTTATTTTTAAGTTCTGCAGCCAAGGCTGGAATGTATGTATTACCCAATAGTTCAGGCTCCAGAGGGATTGTACAAGAAGGAGCATTGGAAAATAATAATTTACTAATAAAATTAATACACATTTAATTTTCCCCATTACTAAATTTCCCAGTCCTGCCCCGCCAACCCCACCCGACTACTTTTTCATGCCACCCAGCTGGAAAAAATTTCTAGGGAGAACACTGAAAAGTCAAAGCTGAAAGTCATAACATGGAATTAGAACTGAATATAAATCAGGAATTTTAGAGCACAAAGAGGTTTGGAGACAAAAATTGAAAATGTACAAAAATCTGACTAAGGAGAAAGAAAAAAAATTTTATGCCCAGAAAATTGGTAATGTATCTTTTTTTTAAAAAAGTCAAATCATTTTATTGAAGAAAGAAGGAACAACAGAAAAATACACAAAAATAAATAATCAAAAGCAGTAGCAGAGCAAAGAATTCAAAGGATGGTACAAAGCTGAACAGCATCAGGAAGTGCAATACAACAGTATACAGGCAGTTCAAGTAATGGAATCACAGTATTTCTGCAATGGAGACCAGATACCATGAAAAGTCCTTTGGGAGCCTCTACACTCAGCCAATCGTAATTCGTATTTATAACACAAAAGTACCATATTCCACCATTGATTCGTAGGTATTGAGGTGTTGCATTTCCAATGAAGGAGTACAGTCTTTATGGCCAACCCCAGGAGAATGTCATAAAGAGCAGAATATGATCGAGAGAGTGGAGGCTCCAGTATGGTGGATCTTAGTATTACCTGGCTATAAGTTATAGTCAGAGACAAAGAGAAAATCTGACCTACTATAGCTCCCACTTCAGTCCAGAATGTTGAGGCAATAGGGCAATCGAAAAGCATATGCTGAAAAGTTCCCAAATGGGTCTTGCAATGCCAACAGTTGTTGGATGAAGTTGGGGAAGCTCGTTGATGTTTGATAGGAGTCCAGAGCGATTTATGAAGAACAAAAAATAGTGATTGTCTGAGAGACGCTGAATGCAGTGGTCTGTTACAATTGCTCCATAACTGCGACCAGTGTTGTTCGGAAACAGAACATTGAAGATCATGGGACCACTGTCGCTGAACTGGTAAAGGATCATCTGGATCAGCACCTTGTATTACATCATAAATCCTAGACATCAAATGAGGTTTATTACTCCACAAGGATAACAAATTGGTCGTAGGAAAAGAGCCCCTTTGCAGACGCTCTAAAGCAGATCCAAAAGCCGCATACATACTGTGACTCAATTGAAGATATCTGTAAGCCTGATGAGAAGGTAAGTTATACTTGAGTTGTAACTGGGCAAAAGACATTAAAGCATGGTTAATCAGAATGTCTCGTATATACCATATACCAACATTGATCCAAGACGGCCAATGCACCATATTTGAGCTAATAGTGATGTTAGGGTTACCCCATAAAGAAGAAGAAACAGTGGTAAATATCGGATGTTTTAGGGTTCGACCCAAATCCAAAATTGCCTTTTGGGTGCTATGTAGTACCTCCCAATTGGCAAAGCATGGAATTGTTTTGGAGTAACTGGCTTCAGGTAAGGTATATGGTAGTACTAGGTCTCTTTCCAGCGTGTACCAATAAGGTACAGTAACACAGGTAGGAGGTATAGACCATATGCTAGCACCTCTCAGGATTGCTGCAGTAGCATAACGTTTATACTGAGGGAAGTTAACTCCTCCCTGAGAACATGGTTTCTTGAGGGTGGACAACGCTATACGGGATGGCTTTTCAGACCATAAAAATTTGGTCAAGATACGGTCGATCTGTTTGAATAAGGTGGAAGGTAAAGGCAATGGCAGCATTTGAAGCACATATAGTATTTGGGGGGTCACCATCATTCGTATGGACTCCAACTTACCCCACCAGGTCAAGTACAAAGGGGACCACTGATGACATAGTGTTTGGATTTTGGAGAGCAGGAGTTTAACGTTATGATCAACTGTATCTTGCCAGGTATTACAAAAATGAATTCCTAAGTATTTAATAGTCGTGGAACACCTGTGAGTCCATAAGGTGCAATCATATCCTGCGTACAGTAAACGTTTAAAGGCAACACTTCAGTCTTATCCCAGTTAATGGTATAACCTGAGAGCCGACCAAAACTGGAGAGAAGACCAAGTATCGCCGGTAGAGAATCAACTGGATTGGATACATATAGGAGCACGTCGTCTGCGAAAGCAGACAGACGTACCTCATTGGGCCCCACCATTATACCTTTAAAGGCAGGGTCAGAATCCAGTCTGCGCAACAAAGGTTCTAGGGCCAGATTGAAAAGGAGGGGTGACAATGGGCATCCTTGCCTAGTCCCCCTAAATAGGGAGAAATAGGAAGAGAAATAACCATCCACATTCAATCTGGCCCTAGGATTTGCATAAAGTATATGGATCATATCTATGAAATCTTGTCCCAGTTGGAACCACCTTAAAGTGTAAAATAAGTATTTCCACTCCACATAATCGAAAGCTTTTTCTGCGTCCAAAGACATCACGCATGTCGGAGTGGAAACATTGCGGGCTGCCTGTAATACATTACAGAAGACTCTAGAATTATCCGCTGTCAGTCGTCCTTTTACAAAACCACATTGAGTAGGATGAATAAGTAAAGGTTAGAACAGTAGCAAGTCTGTCTGCAAGAAGTTTCGCGTATATTTTACAATCATAATTGAGTAATGATATGGGTCTATAATTTTTCGGAAGCATGGGGTCACGCCCAGGCTTGGGGAATACTATTATATCTGCTTCAACAAAAGTGCCCCCACCAGAGGCATTAGCCAAGAAGTTGGAATATAATGCTGATAATTTGGGGATAATAATCTTCCGAAAGACTTCATAAAATCCCAGTGAGAGTCCATCCCCTCCCGGCGCCTTGCCAGATTTCAAACCGTCAATGGCCTCTCCCTATCTCCAGTTCAGTTATTGGATTATTGAGGTTGTCCAACAACATAGATGGCAAGCTAGGAGGGGTCATACCCTTGAAAAAATCATCAAAGTCAGCTTCAGAAGGATCCACCCCCGAATTATATAAGTGCTCATAAAAAGATCTGAAAGAATTGGTTATTTCATTAGGATCTGTGATAATAGATCCAGCCGGTTTAAGAGCTTTAATACGTCCAGCTCTTTTTTTCTGTTTGAGGTAGTTAGCCAACAGCGTCCCCGCTTTGTTACGGTGTTCATAATAAAGGGCCCCTTCTTTCACCAGTAATACACCAGCTCGTTCTGAGAGGATGGAGTTATACTGAAATTTAAGCTTGCGCAGCCGAATCAAAACTGGAGTGGAAGGAGACAAATGATACTCTGTCTCTAACACTTTTATTTGAGTTTCTAGGTCTGTGAGTTCACATTTTCTCTTTTTGTTTAAATGGGCCGAATAAGCTATGATTCTTCCTCTCAGATAAGCTTTATAAGCATCCCAGACAATTTGAAATGACATCCCCTGGGTATCATTGTGTGTAAAGTATTCTGTCGTCCAGTTTTCAACCTGATATATAAAGTCTGTATCCGCTAATAGAGCCGTATTGAGACGCCAGGCCGGCTTAGGTGACGGAGGAGTAGACAGAGAAAAAGAAACAACAATCCCTGAGTGGTCAGAGAGTGGGCACGTAATGATAGAAGTAAATCGTATAGTATTCAATAGAGATTGAGATAAAAGAAAATAATCTAATCTCATGGCAGAAGCGTGAGGTGCAGACCAAAAAGTATATTCAAGGTCTTTTGGATGGTAAAGACGCCAAACATCCATCAGTCCATAGGAGTGAATGATGTGTGTTAGTATTGGTACCATAGGGGGTGGGCGATAGGATGATTGGGATCTATGGTCAAGATGAGCGTCAAGTACTATATTCCAGTCCCTCCCCATAATATAATGATCAGTAGTTATTGTGGCTAATTCTTTAGCTAGAGATTTGAAAAAGTCAGAATCAGGGATATTAGGACCATAAACAATAAAGAAAGTATAACGGACAGCATTAATTTCCAGGGTAACTGTGACCCAACGCCCCTGCGAGTCATGGGAAGAATGTACAACAGAATAATTAAGATGTTTGGACAATAATATAGCCACCCCACCCTTGGATTTCACTGCAGGAGAGAAGAAGCATTGAGAGACCCAATCACGTTTTAGTTTAGCTGATTCAATTGAATTCAATTTAGTTTCTTGCAGAAAGACTACCTGAGCCGAATGATGTTTGCAATACATAATAAGTGCTTTTTTTCTTTTGATAGGATGATTGAGACCTCTGATGTTCAATACCTTACATGAAGCCATCAGAAACTATCAGGGAAGCAATGATTGTATATAAAATGAAACTACACAAGTATATCTTACAACCTGTACTGTATATTTGATGCCAAGTTACAACTGCTTTGCTCTGCACACAAAAGAAACAAACCCCACACACACACACAAGCTTGCACCCCCCCACCCTCCCTACAATCAACCAAAATCCCCCCATCCCGCAAGACAAAAGCCCTGCAATCAACCCGCCCAACCGGCGCCCCAAGGGCCTGCGGAGAGGGAGAGACACCACAACATGGAGGTCTCGAGTCAATTCCCTCCCCCACCAACCCCGCATAAAGAACAATGATGTAACATAAAACCTTTTACAGAAAAAACATATCACTCATAATCAACAGCAGTATACTTTTAGTATTAGAAACCCCTAAAGAGGAGCTAGCATATTATTAAAGTCACGTTTCCATGCGCAGTAGTGCTTCTTGCTCTTGAAGAAAATGCTCCACCTCACCCGGTTCGGAATAGGTTTTAGTTTTGTTTTGAAATGTAATTTTGAATCGGGCTGGCGATAGAAGACCAAATCGGGCTTCCAGAGCCCTAAGGCGAGGGCGTAGAGCACGAAATTTTCACTGCTTATCGGCTGTAGCTTTTGTATAATCCGCCGAAATATAGATGGTCTGGCCCTGCCACTCGATCTTATGGAGCGATCGCATTTTCTCCAAAATCGCCGCCACGTGGGGGAAGCGAAGAAGCTTCATCACTATCGGTCTCGCTTTCTGAGAGCCATTTTGTAACTTCGTGGGCACCCGATGAGCCCTTTCCACCTCCAAAGGTCTGGCAAATTGAAGGGAAAGCACTTTAGGAAGCCATTCCTCGAAAAACTTGCAGGCGTCCGAACCCTCAGTACCCTCGTTTAAGCCGCTGATACGCACATTCTGACGACGCCCTCGATTACCCAGATCTTCCATTTGGGCCTCCAGGGCGTGAATGGCTTTCCGATCGGTTTTTTTATTCGTGCAGACTTCATCAATAAGTTGAGTTTTTCGTTCCAACACAATCATTTTAGCATCCATTGCCGAGATCTTTTCGGTAAGATTCATAATCTCGTATTTAATATCTTTGATGTCGTCCTTGCTTTCCAACATCATATTGGAGATCTGCTGCAATTGATCTGAAATCGTTTGTTCCGAGTCGTCACACGGTCTGCTCGACTCATTTTTCGTGGGCGTCGGGGGATCCTGTTTTTGTCGTTTGGCTCCCGAAGTGCCGGCAAAGGCAGCCTCGATCTTACTCTGCTTGGGGAAAGGCATCGCAGACATGCACCAGAACAGCAAATTGTACTTTTAGAAAGGGTGATATATTTATATAAGCGGAGTTAGTGGCGGGAGCTCGTGACTCAAGCCTCCATCTTGAACGGGCTCTCTAGCGCCCCCGGTAATGTATCTTTTAATAGTAGCAGTTTTTTTAAATTAGTCAATAACCTGTATGATATTCAGACACTTACGGATCCCGCAGAAGAATCCACTTTGACTGCAGATAATTTGGCTAATTTTTTTAATTCAAAAGTATAAAAATTAAGGTATTCTTTAGTTGACCCTATTCACCATCATGGGTGTTTTGCTATGATTCAGGACTCGGATGCCCCTAGAGTAGACATGAGCTGGACTAACTTTTCTATAATAGATTGGAAAATTTTCAACAAATTCTACAATAAATACGTCAAATCATACTGCAGACTTGATAGCTGCCCTCCAAACGTTATGAAAGCGGCCCCCAATTAACTTCAAAACCAAACTCTTAGTTTGGATCAATTTTCAACTATCCATAGGGAAGTTCCCAGAGGAACAAGACCAAATTGTGATAACACCAATAAAAAAAAATATTAAAGAATCATTAAATAATATATCAAAATTTTAGACCCATTACTAATATTCCATTGGTCACTAAGCTATTGGAGGGGATGGTTAATGCAGAATTGACTACCTATTTAGACAAGTTTAGTACCTGCATAATAACCAATTAGGTTTCAGGTCTAGTTTTAGTACCGAAACAGTCATGGCTTCTTTGTTAAACCACTTACACTCTCTTTTCAGTCAAGGCCCATATGATCCTGCAGTTAGATCTGAGCTGTGCCTTTGATTTAGTGGATCACACCATTCTACTGGATTGTTTGGAATCTGTTGGCATTGCGGGTAAGTTTTAAATTGGTTTCAGAGGTTCCTTGGCAAAAAGTCCTATCAGGTGTTTAAGGATGACAATCTGTCCTGTTGTTGGGATAACTCTTGCGGGGTGCCGCAGGGCTCCCCTCTGTCCCCAACTCTGTTTAACATTTATCTTATTTCGTTGGGCAATTTGTTACAAAGTTTAAAGCTTAACTTTTATATTTACACAGATGACATCACTATTGTTATTCCGTTAATCTCTGTCATCTGATTTTACTAGTTCTTTGGCAAATATTTTAAATCAGATCAAGCTCTGGATGATCGCGTTTAAACTAAAATTAAGCACTGAAAAAACTAAATTCTTTTTAGCAACGTCCAATGAAAAGATAAAAGAAACCACGATCCAAGTGACTGGGCTGGAATATAATATTGAACAATCCATAAAGATACTGGGTGTAACCCTGGATAAACATCTGACTTTGGAAAAACATACAGATCTATTGTTTAAGAAATGTATTTCAGTTCTCAGTAAGCACCGCACCATTAAGAAGTTCTTTGATGAAGCTTCTTTTCATTTACAGGTGCAGTCATCCATTTTGAGTATTTTAGATTACTGTAAAATATAAAATAACACTCAAAAAACTTAGACTGATCCAGAACACTACTGTTCGCCTTATTTTTGGACTAAAAAATGGGAACATATTACCCCCTTCTATCAAAAACTTCACTGGTTGCTGGTAGAGTCCAGAGTTCTGTTTATGTTTTCCTGTATTTGTTCAAAGCAGTTTTTGGGATGTTACCAGACTATCTTGCTTCTCATTTCTCTTTGAATTATCTCAATTAAGAGAACAAGTAGAATAAATCTATTCAGCTATTCTCCTTTAAAATCCTGCCAATATAAGAAATTTTTTGACAAAATTTTTTCCTTCCAGGCCGCCAAACTGAATATGTGGCTAGGAAAACCTATATTAAGAGGCCACTTCTTATTTTGATTTTAGGAAAACATTAAAGACCTGTCTGTTTGACATGTCTATATCCTAGTATTATAACTGTTTAATTCACTTTTGTTTCTTAACTGATGCATTTCAATTTTAATAGATTTTTTTTATTATGTCATTTCAATTTTATTGATTGTATGTATTTTACCTTGTTGTGAACCGCTTTGAACCTTTTCTGGTATAGCGGTATATAAAGCAATGTTACTTACCGTAACAGTTGTTATCCAGGGACAGCAGGCAGCTATTCTCACTAGTGGGTGACGTCATCCAACGGAGCCCCAATGCGGACATCTCACAAGCATACTTGCTTGTAGAAACTTTTAGAAGTTTAGAGTTGCCCACACCGTGCATGCGCGAGTGCCTTCCCGCCCGATGCACCGGGCGTGTCTCCTCAGTTCAGATAGTTAGCAGAGAAGCTAACCCAGGGGAGGTGGGTGGGACGTGAGAATAGCTGCCTGCTGTCCATGGATAACAACTGTTACGGTAAGTAACATTGCTTTATCCCAGGACAAGCAGGCAGGTATTCTCACTAGTGGGTGACCTCCAAGCTAACCACAATGGTATGGTGGGAGAGTTGGCAACTAAGGAGAATAAATTTTGTAACACTGTTTGGCCAAACTGTCCATCCCGTCTGGAGAAGGTATCCAGACAATAGTGTGAGGTGAAGGTATGAACCGAGGACCAAGTGGCAGCTTTACAAATCTCCTCAATCGGTGTCGATCTGAAGAAAGCTACAGAGGCTGCCATTGCTCTGACCTTATGGGCTGCGACTTTACTGTGAAGGGGTAATCCAGCCTGGGCATAGCAGAAAGAGATACAAGCCGCCATCTAGTTGGAGATGGTGCGCTTAGAGATAGGGCTTCCCAACTTGTTCGGATCGAAGGAGATGAAAAGTTGAGGCGCAGTTCTGTGAGGCTTGGTATGTTCCAAGTAGAAAGCCAAAGCACGCTTACAGTCCAAAATGTGAAGAGCTGATTCTCCATGATGAGAATGCGGCTTCGGAAAAAACACAGGAAGAACAATGGATTGATTCAGATGAAATTCCGAGACCACTTGGGGAGGAATTTGGGATGAGTGCGAAGAACCACCTTGTCATGATGAAACACTGTAAAGGGCGGATCCGAAACCAATGCTTGAAGTTCACTCACTCGACGAGCAGAAGTGAGGAGAATGAGAAGCACCACTTTCAAAGTGAGAAATTTCAGAGGAGCCTTGTTAAGAGGTTCAAATGGAGGCTTCATAAGCTGAGAAAGAACGACACTGAGGTCCCAAACCACAGGAGGCGGTTTGAGGGGTTGATTGACATGGAAAAGTCCTTTCATGAATCTGGAAACCACAGGATGTGCAGAAAGAGTTTCCCCTGAAGAGGCTGGTGGAAAGCAGCAATAGCATTAAGATGGACTCTGATCGATGTAGACTTGAGGCCAGATTGAGACAGGTGCAAAAGATAGTCCAAAACAGAGGACAAGGGGGCATGTTGAGGCTCCTTGTGCTGAGAAAAACACCAAGTAGAGAATCTAGTCCATTTCTGGGAATAGCACATTCTAGTAGCAGGCTTCCTTGAAGCTTCCAAAACATCCCGCACAGCTGGAGAAAACTGAAGGGGAGTTACGCTGAAAGGAACCAAGCTATAAGGTGTAGCGACTGCAGGTTGGGATGAAGCAGAGATCCCTGATGCTGCGTAAGCAGAGATGGAAACACTGGCAGAAGGAAGGGCTCCCTGCTGCTGAGTTGTAGAAGAAGGGAGAACCAAGGTTGCCTGGGCCACCGAGGAGCAATCATGGTGGCCCGGTCGGACTTGAGCTTGACCAAAGTCTTTTGAATGAGAGGAAACGGAGGAAACGCATACAGAAAGAGATTCCCCCAGTCCAGAAGAAAAGCATCAGCCTTGAGACGATGAGGTGTGTAGATCCTGGAGCAGAACTGAGGAAGTTTGAAGTTGTGGGGAGCTGTAAAGAGGTCTATCTGAGGCGTTCCCCACAGGGAGAAGATTTGATGAAGGGGCGTGGAGTGGAGAGTCCATTCGTGAGGTTAAGCTGACAGGAGGGGAAGGAGCTGACATCAAATTGGGACTATACTATCGCCCACCAGGACAGCCAGAAACAAACGACCTAGACCTGGAGGCCGAACTGAGACAGGTGTGCAAAACAGAAGAGGTGGTGGTTATGGGGGACTTCAACTATCCGGGAATAGACTGGGACATTGGGCACTCAAAGTGCACGCGAGAAACTAAATTCCTAGAGGCAATAAGGGACTGTTTCATGGAGCAGCTGGTCACAGAACCAACGAGAGGGGATGCCACTCTAGACCTAATCCTCAACGGGCTAGAGGGACCCGCAAAGGAAGTGGAGGTACTAGCACCGTTAGGGAACAGCGATCACAACATGATCCAATACAAATTAAACATGGGAACAACCAAGGTGAAAAGAACCACAACGACAGCACTCATCTTCAGAAAAGGAAACTACAAGGACATGAGGAAAATGGTAGGAAAAAAGCTCAGCAGCAGCTCAGGAAAGGTGAAGACCGTAAAGGAAGCCTGGACACTGCTTAAATGCACAGTGCTCGAGGCACAAGACCTGTACGTCCCAAGGTTTAGGAAAGGGTGCAAAAAAAATCGAACTAAAAACCCAGCATGGATAACATCTGCAGTTAAAAAGGCGATAAGCGACAAGAAATCATCCTACAAGAAATGGAAAAAGGAACCAACAAAGGAAAACCAGGAAGAGCACAAAAGACACCAGAAAGAATGTCATCGAGAGGTCAGGAAAGCAAAGAGAGAATATGAGGAAAGACTGGCAGGAGAAGCAAGAAACTTCAAACCCTTCTTCAGGTATGTGAAAGGGAAACAACCAGCCAGAGAGGAAGTGGGACCACTGGATGACGGAGATAGGAAAGGAGCGATAAAGGAGGAAAAAGAGATAGCTGACAGGTTAAACAAATTCTTCTCGTCAGTCTTCACCAGAGAGGACACAACCAATATTCCGGAACCCGAGGAGATTATAAACGGAGAACAAGATGAAAGGCTGGTAAAACTAGAGGTGAGCAAAGAGGATGTCCTCAGGCAGATAGACAGACTAAAGAGCGACAAATCACCAGGCCCGGACGGCATCCACCCAAGGGTACTAAAAGAACTGAGAAATGAAATAGCAGAGACACTTCACCAAATATGTAACCTCTCCCTAAAAACAGGGGAGATCCCAGAGGACTGGAAAATAGCGAATGTCACGCCTATCTTTAAGAAGGGATCAAGGGGTAACCCGGGAAACTACAGGCCTGTGAGCTTGACCTCGGTTCCAGGGAAGATGATGGAAGCAATGGTAAAGGACACAATATGCGAATACATAGAAAACAATGGACAACTGAAGGCGAGCCAACATGGCTTCTGCAAGGGAAGGTCATGCCTCACGAACTTGCTGTACTTCTTTGAGGGAATAAACAGCCAGATGGATAAGGGGGAATCCATAGACATCATTTACCTTGACTTCCAAAAAGCCTTCGACAAGGTACCTCACGAACGGCTACTTAAAAAGCTGTGGTACCACGGGGTGCAAGGGGATATCTACCGATGGATCAAACACTGGTTGGCGGGCAGGAAGCAGAGGGTTGGAGTAAAAGGCCAATACTCAGACTGGCAATGGGTCACGAGCGGAGTTCCGCAGGGGTCAGTGCTGGGACCTCTACTGTTCAATATATTTATTAACGATCTGGAGGCAGGGACAAAATGTGAGGTTATCAAATTTGCTGATGACACCAAACTCTGCAGCAGGGTTAGAAACACGGAAGACTGTGAAGACCTGCAAAGGGACCTAACGAAACTGGAAGACTGGGCAAAAAAGTGGCAAATGAGTTTTAACGTAGAAAAATGCAAGGTCATGCATGTAGGGAAAAAGAACCCGATGTTCAGCTACAAAATGGGGGGAACACTGCTAGGGGTGAGTAACCTTGAAAGGGACCTGGGGGTGATGGTCGACACATCACTGAAACCATCGGCGCAATGTGCGACAGCCTCAAAGAAAGCAAACAGAATGCTGGGCATCATCAAAAAAGGTATTACAACCAGGACGAAGGAAGTCATCATGCCGCTGTATCGCGCAATGGTGCGCCCGCACCTGGAGTACTGTGTTCAATACTGGTCACCGTACCTCAAGAAGGACATGGCGGTACTCGAGGGAGTGCAGAGGAGGGCGACTAAACTAATAAATGGTATGGAAAATTTTTCATACGCTGACAGGTTAAAAATGCTGGGGCTGTTCTCTCTGGAGAAGAGGAGACTTAGAGGGGACATGATAGAAACCTTCAAAATCCTTAAGGGCATAGAGAGAGTAAATAAGGACAGATTCTTCAAACTGAGGGGAGCCACAAGCACTAGGGGTCACTCGGAGAAATTGAAAGGGGACAGGTTTAGAACAAATGCTAGAAAATTCTTTTTTACGCAGAGGGTGGTGGACACATGGAACGCGCTTCCGGAGGAAGTGATAGGCCAGAACTCTGTACAGGGGTTCAAGAAGGGTTTGGATAGGTTCCTGGAGGATAAAGGGATAGAGGGGTACAGATAGAACTTGAGGTAGGTTATAAAAGTGGTCAGAAACCACTTCACAGGTCGCAGACCTGATGGGCCGCCGCGGGAGCGGACCGCTGGGCGAGATGGACCTCGGTCTGACCCAGTGGAGGCAACTTCTTATGTTCTTATGTTCTTATGTGAGGCTGGAGAAGACGACTCAAGTTGTCCGCCAAGGCATTGTCCGCCCCCTGAATGTAGACAGCTTTGAGGAAGGCGTTGTGGCGAATCGCCCAATCCCAAACTTTCAGAGTTTCCTGACAGAGGGAGGCCGATCCCGTGCCTCCCTGCTTGTTGACATAATACATGGCGACCTGATTGTCCGTACGAATGAGGACCACCATGTCGTGAAGCAGATGCTGAAAAGCAGTGAGCGCATTGAAAATCACCCTGAGTTCCAGGAGATTGATATGGCACAGACGATCCACACTCGTCCAATAGCCCTGGGTGCAGAGACCGTCCAGATGAGCCCCCCCAAGCATAGTTCGAGGAGTCGGTCGAGAGGACCTTCTGATGGGTAGGCATGTGAAACAGCAAACCTCTGGAAAGATTGGAAGAGAGCATCCACCAGCGAAGCGACTGCAGCAGAGCAGGAGTGACCTGAATGTGATGAGTCAGAGGGTCGGAGATCTGCGACCATTGAGAAGCCAGGGACAAATGAGGAATCCGCAAGTGAAGTCTGGCAAAAGGAGTCACATGAACCGTAGAAGCCATGTGGCCCAGGAACACCATCATGTGTCTCACCGAGATGGACGGGCGAGAAGAGACTGAGTGACAAAGATGAAGAAGTGCCGCCAGGCGCTGAGGAGGAAGGAACGCTCTGAGTTGAATAGTATCCAGAACAGCTCTGATGAAGGGAAGAGTCTGTGAAGGTTGAAGATGGGATTTGGGAAAGTTGATCTCGAATCCCAGACTCTGCAGAAACCAGATTGTCCTCTGAGTGGCCCGGACCGCCCCCTGAGACGTGGAATCCTTGATGAGCTAGTCATCGAGGTAGGGAAACACCTGCAGACCATGGTTCCTGAGTGCTGCGGCCACAACCAGGCACTTGGTGAAGACTCTGGGAGACGAAGCTAGGCCGAAAGGAAGCACTCTGTACTGAAGATGAAGGTGTCCCACCCGAAATCTGAGGTACTGACGGGAGGCTGGCTGGATGGATGGGAATATGAGTGTAGGCCTCCTTGAGATCCAGGGAGCATAACCAATCGTTCCGCTCGAGGAGGGGATAGAGAGAAGCTAGGGTCAACATGCAAAACTTCTCCCTGACCAGGAACTTGTTGAGCACCTTGAGGTCCAAAATAGGACGCAGGTCGCCCGTCTTCTTCGGAACAAGGAAGTACCGGGAGTAAAAACCCTTGTTCTGTTAGTCCACAGGGACCGGCTCGATGACACAAAGCTGGAGCAAAGCCTGAGCTTCCTGAAGAAGAAGGGCGGTCTGGGTTAAGTTGGAAGGATACTCTCTTGGAGGATGATCCGGAGGAACATGATGGAACTGAAGAGAGTATCCCTCTCTTATGATGGAAAGGACCCAGAGGTCGGTGATAATAGTCGTCCATTGATGGTAAAAATGATGGAGACGACCTCCAATGGGAAAAAGCGGGGAGGGCAGAACGATGGAAGTTATGCTCCCTATGAGACAGTCAAAAAGGCTGGGAAGCCTTGGGGACAGCAGAAGTTTGAGGCTTTTGTTGGAGCTTCTGCTGGTGCTGCCTCTTCACAGGCGGCCGGATGGTGGGGGCCTGCTTCGGCGGTAGCGCCTCTGATAAATCATAGGCGTACGAGACTGACGAGAGATAGCAGGCTTGGGCTTCTGGCAGAGAATAGATTGAAAAGATTTTTCATGTTTGGACAGCTTCTCCGTCGTCGCCTCAATTGACTCATCAAAAAGGTCCGCTCCCGCACAAGGAACATTCGCTAGCCTGTCCTGGAGATTCGGGTCCATATCAATGGTCCAAAGCCATGCCAAGCGTCTCATGGCCACCGAACAAGCAGCAGCTCTAGCCGAGAGTTCAAAAGCGTCATAAGACGATTGCATCAACTGCAAGCGGAGTTGGGAGAACGACGCCAGTACCTCCGAGTACTCGAAGCAAGCCTGAGAGTCCAGATAGGGCAAAAACATTTGAAGAATGGAGAGAAAACACTCAAAGTAGGTCGCAAAATGAAAACTGTAATTCAGGACTCGAGAAGCCATCATCGAGTTCTGGTAGATGCGCCTGCCAAATCTGTCCATGGTTTTGCCCTCCCGGCCAGGAGGAGTGGAGGCATAGACCTGGGAGGGATGAGACCGCTTCAGGGAGGATTCAACCAATAGGGACTGGTGAGAGTGCTGCGCCCCGTCGAAACCCTTATGGTGCACCATGCGGTACCTAGCATCCAACTTCCCTGGGACCGCAGGAATGGAGTATGGAGTCTCGAAGCATCTCATGAAAGTCTGGTCCAGAAGCTTATGTAGAGGCAGACGGAGAGACTCAGCAGGAAGTTGGGGAAGATGCATCGTCTCCAAATATTCCTTAGAAAACTTGGAACCCGAATCCAGGGTGATGTCCAGATCCACCGCCATCTGCCTCAGGAAGGACGAGAATGGCAACTGGTCCACCAGGGCTGGGCCTCGAGACGGGCTCGAAGAAGATGAGGCGGCCTGATCCGCCGAGGACCGGCAGGGGGAGAACGAACCCCCGCAGTCCTTGAGTTCTGGCATAGGAGGAGGAGGAGAGTACTCCGGGGAAAACTCCCGAAAAGGTTGCTTTCGATGAGGCGAGGCGTATCTCGATGAATGCCTTGATAAATTCCTTAATGAATGCCTCGATCGACGTCCGGAGCTGTGTCGAGAAGCAGGCCTCGAGCGTCAAGGCGAGCGAAGCACAGACGAGGACTGGAGGCTGTGGATCGAAGCAGCAGAGGCTAAGACGAAGCCCCCCGAGGCGCTCCCCAAGGCTCGAGGCTCGGCATCGAGGAGGAAGTCTCCGGTCCAGGCAAGCCATGCATCGAGGGTATCTGTTCCAAAGGTGGCATGGGCAAAGACTCTGCTCCTTGCGAGGCATGCCCCGAAGCCAGACCAGACACTCGCCAAGACTCTGCTACCAGCAGTTAGAGTGTGCGCCGACGAGGCACCGGAGGCGGCTCGACCTTGCAGGAGGCTTCCGCGTGCCCAGGCTGGATCTGGGAGAGAAGCATCGGCCCAATCTTAGTAAAGAGCTCGACAAATCGCTTCTCCATCATGGCATGGAACGAAGCCGGCAAAGAGGGATTCGCATCAGCAATGGGACCTCCAGCACGGACATCGCTAACTCGGCCGTCAGGGGGCTTGGGCTTAGAAGTCTTGGGCACCTTGAGCACCACTGGAGAATGGGAGGCTGCGCTACCTGACCTGAGGAGACAGCGGAAGGCATCGCAGCAGGCGTCGGAGTCGAAGCCGGCACGAACAAGGCAGGCTTGAGCAGACTCGAGGCCGAAGATGTTGAAGCGGAAGTCGAAGGTGTGGCGCTCTGCGTTGAGGGCAGCTCCGGGGACGCCTCCATGCTAAACAGCGACTCCAACAAAACACAGCGACGCTTAAAAGCATGTGCTGTAAGTGTGGAGCAAGGCCGGCACGATTTCGGAAGATGTTGAGGCCCCAGACACTGAAGACAGTGTCAATGAGGGTCCGTCAACGAAATCGCGCGCTGGCACTTGACACACTTTTTAAAACCAGTAACAGGTCGGGACATAGGCCGAAAAAGCTCCACCACAAGATCGAAGCTGCGGGGCCGCGGCCACGCGGCCTGCCCAGTCGAACGATCAAAATAATTTTTTTTTTTTTCTTTTTTTTAAAAACAAGAAAACGCAATGTGAGCCAACGATAATGAGCCCAAAAAACTCAAAACCGCGGGCACAGACGGCACAAGTGAAGGAACCTCACACAGAGAGTCGAAGACAGACTTCTCAGCTCCACGGAAGAGAAAGAACTGAGGAGACACGCCCGGTGCATCGGGCGGGAAGGCACTCGCGCATGCGCGGTGTGGGCAACTCGAAACTTCTAAAAGTTTCTACAAGCAAGTATGCTTGTGAGATGTCCGCATCGGGGCTCCGTTGGATGACATCACCCACTAGTGAGAATACCTGCCTGCTTGTCCTGGGATAAAATTAATTATTATTATTATTATTATTATTATAAAGACAACAAAGATCATGAACATGGAAAACAATGAAGATTTTGAGCTTGAAGGCAATTAAAATCCTTTACAATTTCTATTCTATCTCCTGGGCTATTTCGTAAACAAAGAAGCAACTAGCAGAGAAGAAATACTCCACAGAATAGCACTTGGTCTACCAGAAAGCACAGTTACTTACTGTAACAGGTGTTATCCAGGGACAGAGGGCAGATATTCTCTACATGTGGGTGACGTCACCGACGGAGCCCCGTAGCGGACATTTTCGCAAGCAGACTTGCTTGAAAACCTTCAAGCTTGAAATTTGTCCGCGCATGCGCGCAAGCCCCTCCCGCCCGGTCTAGGGCATGCGTCTCCTCAGTGTGGCCTCAGTTCAGATAGCAAGCAAAGAAGCCAACCACGGGGAGGTGGGTGGGTTGCGAGAATATCTGCCTGCTGTCACTGGATAACACCTGTTACGGTAAGTAATTGCTTTATCCCAGGACAAGCAGGCAGCATATTCTCTACATGTGGGTGACTTCCAAGCTAACTATAATGGGATGGAGGGAAAGTTGGCAATTTAGGAGAACAGATTTTGCAAAACTGACTGGCCAAAGTGGCCATTATGCCTGGAAAAGGCATCCAGACAGTAGAGAGATGTGAAAGTGTGAACCAAGGACCAAGTGGCAGCCTTACAGATTTCCTCAATGCGAGTTGAGCGGAGGAAAGCAACAGACGCCGCCATCGCTTGGACCTTGTGGCCTGTGACTCGACCCGGCAACGAGAGGCCAGCCTGAGCGTAACAGAAAGAGATACAAGCAGCCAACCAGTTAGAAATGGTCCACTTAGAAACAGAGCGACCCAAGCGATTAGGATCAAAAGAGATGAACAGCTGGGGAGCAGAATGATGAGGAGTGGTGCGCTTCAAGTAGAAGGCCAGCGCACGCTTACAATCAAGAGAATGCAGAGCCGCTTCTCCAGGGTGAGAATGGGACTTCGGAAAAAATACAGGAAGGACAATGGATTGGTTGATGTGAAACTCAGAAACAACCTTAAGCAAGAATTTAGGATGGGTACGGAGAACCACCTTATCATGATGAAAGGCAGGTCCACAACCAAGGCTTGAAGCTCACTGACCTGACATGCAGAAGTCGGAGAAATAAGAAACACAACCTTTCAAGTAAGATACTTCAAGTGAACCCGAGCTAGCGGCTCGAATGAAGGTTTCATCAAACGAGCAAGGACCACATTAAGATTCCAAACCACGGAAGATGGTTTAAGGGGTGGATCAACGTGGAAAAGGCCTTTCATGAAGCGGAAAACCACAGGATGAACAGAGATTGGCTTCCAGTCAATCGGCTGATGAAAAGCAGTAATGGCACTAAGATGGACTCGAACCGAAGAGGACTTGAGTCCAGCACCAGGCAAGTGCAACAGATAATCCAGGACAGCAGATAGGGAGGCAGAGACCGGCTCCAGCTGTCGAGTAGCACACCAGGAAGAAAAGCGGGTCCACTTCTGATGGCAACATTGGCGAGTGGACTCCTTCCGAGACGCCTCCACAGGCTGGGAGAACTGGAACGAGGGCATCAAGTTTCGAGGAACGAAGCCGTCAAGTGCAAAGACTGAAGGCTGGGATGAAGCAGCGAACCCTGACTCTGCGCAAGCAGAAAAGGAAAAACAGGCAGAAGAGGCTCCCTGGAACTCAGTTGCAACAGAAGGGAGAACCACGGCTGTCGGGGCCACCGAGGAGCTATCAGAATCATTGTGGCATGCGTGGACTTGAGCCTGACGAGAGAGTCTTCAGAATCAGTGGAAATGGAGGGAACGCATACAGAAACAGGTCTGTCCAATACAGCAGAAAAGCATCCGCCTCGAGTCTGAGAGGGGTACAAACCCTGGAGCAGATGCAGGGCAACTTGTGATTGAGGGGGGACGCGAATAGATCGACATCCGGATTCTCCCAACGAGCAAACACCTGACGCAGAGTCACAGAATGGATGGACCACTCGTGAGGCTGCAGAAGACGACTCAACCTGTCCGCCTGACAATTGTGCTGACCCTGAATGTAGATCGCATGAAGGAACATGTTGAAGCGGATGGCCCATTCCCAGAGCCGCATTGCCTCTCGGCACAGGGACCCCGTTCCCCCCCTGTTTGTTGATATAATACATGGCGACCTGGTTGTCCGTGTGGATCAGTACCACCCGGTCGTGAAGGTGACAAAAAGCTTTCAGGGCGAGTAAAATCGCCCGAAGCTCCAGCAGATTGATGTGACAAAGGCGGTCAGCACTGGACCAAAGACGCTGAGTGCGAAGACCGTCCAAGCATAGGCCAACGAGTCCGTCGTGAGGACCTTTTGTGAAGGAGGAGCATGAAACAGAAAACTTCTGGAAAGATTGGAGGAGAGCATCTTCAACAAAGGAGTCACAACAATGCGTCGAGAGAGAGGATCCCGATCCTGGTTCCATTGGGACGCAAGAGTCCACTGAGGAATACGGAGGTGAAGTCTGGCAAAAGGAGTCACGTGAACCAGAGAGGCCATGTGACCGAAGAGGACCATCAGGAGCTGAGCTGGGGCTGAGGACAGATGGGCCACCCTCCTGCCGAGGCCCAGGCAACAAGGAGCAGAGACAAACCGTGTCCAGGACCGTTCCGATGAACTCTAGAGACTGGGAAGGACAGAGGTGAGACTTGGGGAAGTTCACCTCGAAGCCGAGACTCTGAAGGAGCAAGATGGTATGATTCGTCGCTCACAGAACTTCTTGGCGAGGACACTTTGATCAACCAGTCGTCAAGGTAGGGAAACACCTGCAGGCCGCGGAGATGCAGGGCCGCAGCTACCACAACCAGGCATTTCGTGAAAACCCTCGGAGTGACCGCCAGGCCGAAGGGAAGAATACGATACTGGAGATGGAGATCCCCCACCCGGAATCTCAGATACTGGCGAGAGGCCGGGTGTATTGGAATGTGCGTGTACGCCTCTTTGAGTTCCAGTGAGCACAACCAGTCCCCTCGTCCAAGAGGGGGTAGAGTAGGGAGGGTGAGCATTCGGAACCATTCCCTGACCAGAAACTTGTTCAGAGCATGGAAGTCCAGGATCGGACGCAGATCTCCCATCTTCTTGGGCACCAGAAAGTACCGGGAGTAGAACCCTGTATTCCACTGGTCCAGAGGAACCTCATTGACCGCCTGGAGGCGAAGAAGGGCCCGAGCTTCTTGGAGAAGGAGGGGCAGCTGAGACCGAAGTGTGACTGAAGTGAAGGGAGTACCCCTCTCAGCTGATGGAAAGCACCCAACTGTCGGAGGTAGAAATGATGGAGATGCCCCCCGATAAGGAGGGGAGAAGTCTCCAGAATGAAGGGAGCCCGAAGGCTCAAACCAGAATTGTCAAAAAGACGGCCCAGGCTTCACCGGAGCCGGCGGCTGCACCTTAGTCTGTTGCTGCTGCTGTGGCCGCTTCAAAGGAGGCCGAGAGAACGCAGGAGTAGTTTTCTGTGGATACCTCTGGAGAGGGAGCTTGTACTGTCGAGCCGGAGGGGTCTTCGGCTTAAGGTGCACCAGAGAGGCAAAGGACCATTCGTGCTCCAAGAGGCGCTTAGTGGCCGCCTTGATGGAATCATCAAATAACTCATTACCCACGCAAGGGAGATTGGCTAGACGATCCTGGAGATTCGGATCCATATCAACAATTCTGAGCCAAGCGAGGCGATGCATGGCGATCACAAAAGCCATGACTCTCGAGGACAACTCGAAGGCATCATAGGCCGCCTGGAACATACAGAGCCGGAGCTGAGAGAGAGTCTCCTCGAGGAGACGAAACTCCTGACGACGAAAATCCGGCACTTCTGCCCGGAACGAGTGGAGGGCTTCCACACACAACCGAAGATAGGATGTAAAGATAAAGTTATAGTTGAGGACACGGTTCGCCATCATCAAGGTTTGATAAAGACGGTGACCAAACTTGTCCATCATACGGCCCTCCCGCCCCGGCGGGACGGCAGCATACACCTTCGAGGGGTTGGACTTCAAGGAAGACTCAAGCACCAGGGATTGGTGAGAAAGCTGAGAACCTTCAAATCCCTTAATTGGAATTGTTCGGTAGCGGGATTCCAACTTGGAGGGAATAGCCGGGACAGCATAAGGGGTCTCTAGGTTCCGCAGGAAAGTTTGCAGGAGAACCTGGTGCAAAGGCAAGCCTCCGGAACGCTTCACGGGGGGATGAGAAACCCCCATCTCGGCCAGGAATTCCTGGGTATAACGGGACTCCGACTGGAAGTCCAGGTTCAAAGCCTTGCCCATGTCAGCAATGAAATGAGTGACGGAAGAGTTTTGAGAAGACTCATCTTCAGGAGGGGATCCCGAACGAGATCACGGAACAGCAGAGAAAGAGGGAGAAATCTCCCTCAAGTAGCATGCCGGAGCCTCGGAGTCCTGAGAATGGGAAATCGAGGAGGCTCGGCTAACGCGCCTCGGAGGTGTCAAGGAATGACCCCGCACAAGATGGGTCGGAGAGGACCCAAGAGTCCGAGGGACCTTCATGCGGAGCCCCAGAGAAGACGGGGCAAAGGAAAATTCTTCTGCTGGCTTTGAAGAAGATCCTCAGGAGGCAGCCTGGTGCCTCGAGGGAGAATGCACGTTAGAATCCAGTTCGAGGACAAGGGTGTGCTTGGAGGGTTTCGCGGTCGGAGACCTGCCTCGAAGAGGCGGGGAAGACCGCAACCTTTTAGGAGGAGCAAACCTTGAAAAACCAGGGAAAAATGGGACCCCGTCATGGGACCCTGGAAAGTCACAGGCCCCAAATCCGGGGACGAAGAATGGCTCGAGGGAACCCTGCGAGTCTTACGTGTGTGACCCCGAGGCTCAAGCGAAGTACGCTCAGGCTGGTCAGAAGGGTGGGTCGAGACCGAGGTCAAAGGCGTTGAGGCCAGGACCAGTTGGCTCACCACCAAAGAAGGCTGCGAGGTAAGGATTGCCTTAAGCATGTCCTCGAACATCGGCACCGAGACCAAGGGAGGTTGGTTCTGGGGTGCAGCAGTGCGCTCCTTCAGGGGCAACCTCGAGGAAGAGTATTCCCTACGTGAGGAGGCACGCTTAGAATGATATTTTGAAGAGGCCAACGAAGCGGCACTCGCATGAGACTCCGAGGTAGGCTTCTTCGCTGGTACACCTGAGGAGGCAAGAGGAGACTTACCCCAAGCCGGGATAGTATGAGGACCCGAGGCCGGGGTCTTCGAGGTCAAGGGGGACTTCGAGGCCGAAGGCCCCAACGCCGGGGCCAAGGCCGAGCTCGAGGCCTGTCCCGCCGGATCCATAGGGCCAAACAATTGAAGAATCTTTGCCACTCTCCGACGAAGAGCTCGCGATTGCAAAGTCGCACAACGCGGACACGACTCAGCACGGTGCTCCACACCCAGGCACTCTACACACTAACGATGGGGATCGGTGATGGAGATAACCCGGTTGCACTTAGTACAGTTTTTGAACCCGGAGAGAGACCGGGACATAAGCAAAAGGACAGCCGCGGCCGCGCGAAGCTAAGCGGCCAGAGCAAGACTGGAGGTCCAGTCAAAAATACAATAAAGAAAAATAACAAAGACGCGGGCACAGCGACTTAGACGAAATTAAAAAAAGAAAGCCGTGGTGGAAGGGGGACGAGATTGCACGTAGCAAAGGAGCAGTGCTTCTGGTTCAGCGGAAAACATTGAACTAAGGCCAAGCTGAGGAGACGCATGCCCTAGACTGGGCGGGAGGGGCACACGCGCATGCGCGGGCCAATCGCAAGCTTGAAGGTCTTCAAGCAAGTCTGCTTGCGAAAACGTCCGCTAGGGGGCTCCGGTGATGTCACCCACATGGAGCGAATGTGCTGCCTGCTTGTCCTGGGATAATAGCATTTTGTCAACCAGACTAGCACTTGGACTTCAAAGCACAGTTACTTACCGTAACAGGTGTTATCCAGGGACAGCTGGCAGATATTCTTAACGCATGGGTGACGTCACCGACAGAGCCCCGGTACAGACCTTTTTAACTAGAAAGTTCTAGTTGGCCGCACCGCGCATGCGCGAGTGCCTTCCCGCCCGACGGAGGAGAGCGTGGTCCCCAGTTAAGATAAGCCAGCTAAGAAGCCAACCCGGGGAGGAGGGTGGGACGTAAGAATATCTGCCTGCTGTCCCTGGATAACACCTGTTACGGTAAGTAACTGTGCTTTATCCCAGGACAAGCAGGCAGCATATTCTTAACGCATGGGTGACCTCCAAGCTAACAGAGAGGGAGGAGGGATGGTTGGCCATTAGGAAAATAAATTTTGTAACACAGATTGGCCAAAATGTCCATCCCGTCTGGAGAAGGCATCCAGACAGTAGTGAGTAGTGAACGTGTGAACTGAGGACCAAGTGGCAGCCTTGCAGATTTCCTCGATGGGCGTGGAACAGAGGAAAGCCACAGAAGCAGCCATAGCTCTGACCCTGTGGGCCGTGACAGCACCTTCCAGTGAGAGACCGGCCCGAGCATAACAGAACGCAATACAGGCAGCAAGCCAATTGGAAAGCGTCCGTTTAGAGACAGGACAACCTAGACGGTTAGGATCGAAGGTCAGAAAGAGCTGAGGGGACGAGCGGTGAGCCCTGGTACGGTCAAGGTAGTATGCAAGGGCACGCTTACAATCCAGCGTGTGCAACGCCTGTTCCCCAGGAAGAGAATGGGGTTTAGGGAAAAAGACAGGCAACACAATGGACTGGTTGAGGTGAAAAGCCGAGACCACCTTGGGAAGGAATTTAGGATGGGTACGCAGAACCACCTTGTCATGGTGAAAAACAGTGAAAGGTGGGTCGGCAACCAGTGCATGCAGCTCACTAACCCTCCTGGCAGAAGTGATGGCAATGAGGAAAAGCACCTTCCATGTTAGAAGTTTGAGCGAAGTTGTGGCAAGAGGCTCAAAAGGGGGTTTCATGAGGGCTGATAAAACCACATTCAGGTCCCAGACGACAGGAGGAGGCTTCAGAGGTGGTTTGACATTGAAGAGGCCTCTCATGAACCGGGAAACCAGTGGATGAGCCGTGAGAGGTTTTCCGAGGATAGGCTCATGAAACGCAGTGATGGCACTGAGGTGGACTCTGACTGAGGTAGACTTGAGGCCAGCATCGGATAGAGAGAGCAAATAGTCCAGTACAGTTTCCACCGCTAATGAGGTGGGATCGTGATGACGCAGTAGACACCAAGAGGAGAACCTGGTCCACTTCTGATGGTAACATTGGAGGGTGGCCGGTTTCCTGGAGGCATCCAAAATGCGACGGACAGGCTGAGACAGATTCTCTGGAGAGGTCAGCCCAAGAGAAACCAAGCTGTCAGGTGGAGCGAAGACAGATTGGGATGCAGTAGAGACTGACGTTGCTGCGTAAGTAGAGTAGGAAACACAGGAAGAGGAATGGGCTCCCTGGAGCTGAGCTGAAGCAGGAGGGAGAACCAGTGTTGGCGAGGCCACCGAGGAGCGATGCGAATCATGGTGGCCCTGTCCCTGCGGAGTTTGGATAACGTCCGCAACATCAGAGGTAGTGGAGGAAAGGCGTAGAGGAACCGATCCGTCCAGTCGAGCAGGAATGCATCTGGGGTCAGACGATGAGGAGAGAAGAGTCTGGAACAGAACTGGGGTAGCTGATGGTTGTGAGGCGCTGCAAAGAGGTCCACCTGCGGAGTGCCCCAGCGAGCAAAGATGGAGTGGAGTGTTGAAGGGTCCAGAGTCCACTCGTGAGGTTGAAGGATGCGGCTGAGATTGTCGGCCAGGGAGTTCTGTTCGCCCTGGATATAGACAGCCTTGAGGAAGAGATTGCGGGCCGTGGCCCAGGTCCAGATGCTGAGAGCCTCCTGACAAAGGAGGCGAGATCCGGTGCCGCCTTGCTTGTTTATGTAGTACATGGCGACTTGATTGTCTGTGCACAGGAGAAGGACCTGAGGGCAGAGGAGGTGCTGGAAGGCCTTGAAAGCATAGAACATGGCTCTGAGTTCCAGGAAATTGATGTGATGTTGACGCTCCTGAGGGGTCCAGAGTCCCTGGGTGTGTAGATCTCCCAGGTGAGCTCCCCACGCATAGGGGGAGGCATCCGTGGTTATGATCATGGAGTGAGGGGGTAGATGAAAGAGTAGACCCCTGGAAAGATTTGAGGAGTGCAACCACCATTGAAGAGATTGCTGAAGAGACGATGTCACAGAGATGGGATGAGAAAGAAGATCCGTGGTCTGTGACCATTGGTTGGCAAGAGTCCATTGAGGTGTCCTGAGGTGGAGTCGCGCCAGAGGAAGCACATGGACCGTCGAGGCCATGTGGCCCAGGAGGACCATCATCTGTCGGCAAGGAATGGAGTGATGAAGGAGCACCTGACAACAGAGGTGGAGCAGGGTCCGTTGACGGTCGGAGGGGAGAAACGCCCTCATTAGTGTGGTGTCGAGAACTGCTCCAATGAACTGAAGTCGCTGTGTGGGAAGCAGATGTGACTTGGGGTAGTTGATCTCGAACCCCAGGAGATGGAGGAAAGAGATGGTGTGATGAGTGGCTTGTAGCACCAGTGGAGATGTAGGTGCTTTCACCAACCAATCGTCCAAGTAGGGGAACACCTGGAGGTTGTGAGACCTGAGGAAGGCCGCCACCACAATAAGGCACTTGGTGAACACCCTGGGCGATGAAGCGAGGCCAAAAGGTAGCACCCTGTACTGATAGTGACGGTGCTGTATCTGAAACCGTAGGTAGCGACGTGAAGTCGGATTGATTGGGATGTGAGTGTAGGCCTCTTTGAGGTCCAGGGAACATAGCCAGTCGTGTTGAGAGAGAAGAGGGTAAAGCGTGGCAAGGGAGAGCATTCTGAACTTCTCCTTGACCAGACACTTGTTGAGGTCCCTGAGATCGAGGATGGGACGAAGGTCTCCTGTCTTCTTGGGAACCAGGAAGTAGCGGGAGTAGAATCCCTGACCCCTTTGGTCCGGAGGCACCTCTTCGATGGCATTGAGAAGAAGGAGGGATTGGACCTCCCTCAGGAGGAGGGGGGTTTGGGAAGAGTGAGAAGCAGACTCTACGGGAGGATTGTCTGGTGGAAGAGTCTGGAAGTTGAGAGAGTAGCCGTGGCGAATGATGTTGAGGACCCATTGGTCTGATGTGATGACCTCCCAACAGCTGAGGAAGATTTGGAGGCGACCTCCAATAGGTTGAGGAAGAGGCAATGATGATGGGAGACTGGCTATGCCCTGGAGGAAAAAGTCAAAAGGGCTGAGATGGTTTTGACGGAGGGAGAGGCTTGGCAGGTTGGTGAGACTGTGAGCGAGCCTGAGATTGATGCTTTTGACGAGGTCGGCGAGGCTGCTGTTGAGGCGGGTTGAGAGGTCTGGCCGAGAACCTGCGTTGGTATGAAGACTGCTGTCTGTAGGTGCAAGCAGGTGGAGTCTTCTTTTTAGGTTTAATCAGAGTGTCCCACCTGGTCTCATGTGCTGAGAGTTTCTGGGTTGTTGAGTCCAGGGACTCTCCGAAGAGTTCATCACCCAGACAAGGTGCGTTAGCCAGGCGGTCCTGGTGGTTAATGTCCAGGTCAGAGACTCTCAGCCATGCCAAACGTCGCATGGCCACCGCCAGGGCAGATGCGCGAGAGGTGAGCTCAAATGAGTCGTAGATGGAGCGAACCATGAATTTCCTGAGTTGGAGGAGGCTGGAAATATGTTGCTGGAAAAGAGGGACCTTACGTTCAGGAAGGTATTTCTGTAAGGAGGAGAGCTGTTGCACCAGATGCTTCATGTAGAAGGAGAAGTGGAAGGTGTAGTTGTTGGCTCTATTGGCTAACATGGCATTTTGGAAAAGGCGCTTACCAAATTTATCCATGGTTTTTCCCTCTCTGCCAGGAGGGGTGGAGGCATATACACTGGAACCCTGAGATTTTTTTCAAAGTAGATTCCACCAGGAGGGACTCATGGGGCAATTGAGGTTTATCAAACCCTGGGATTGGAATAACCCGGTACAAGCTATCTAATTTACGAGGGGCTCCAGGAATCGTGAGGGGAGCTTCCCAGTTTTTATAGAAAGTTTCCCGTAAGATGTCATGGACGGGCAACTTCAGAAATTCTTTGGGAGGTTGCTCAAAGTCTAGGGCATCGAGGAAAGCCTGAGACTTTTTAGAGTCGGACTTCAAGGGAATGGAAAGAGCTGCTGACATCTCCCTAAGGAATTTGGAGAAAGAGGATTGCTCTGGTTTGGAGACGGTGTCGGTCATGGAGGGTTCTTCATCGGTTGATGAAGCATCCTCCTCGGTACCGTGAGGGGAGTCTTCCCACAAATCTGGGTCCCTAACGTCGGGGTGCATACGTTTGGACATCGGTGTGGAGGGCTCGGCATGGCGGGTCTTTGAAAGAGATTTGCCTGAGCACACCGAGGAGGTACCGGGTGAGGAAGACCGATGTCGTTCCTGGGACCGGACAGGATCGGCAGCATCACGGGTACGTAGTGTAGGTGTTTCTGCCAAGAGCACCGGCATGGAAGTATTAATCGGTACCGAGGGGGTCGACACCGATGGGACAGTGTGAGGCTCGGACCGGTCCTGTACCAGAAGGTGCGGTGCCAGCAACGCCGGCAACAGTTGTTGGAGCTGTTGTTGCAGCTGCTCCTGTAACTGTGTTTGGAGTATGGCCGCGATGCGGTCGTCCAGGGGAGGCACCGGTACCGCTTTTTTCTTCTTAGGTACCACAGGTGCCGCTCTACGCTCCGGCGATGAGGAGGCAGATGATGAGGCACTCACTGAGATCGGAGCGGAGCGTTTGCGGGGCCGGTGCGGCGCCGGGAGGGCCGGTGTCGCAACCGTGGCCGGAGGGCGCTCAAGGGAAGAGGGAGGCTTCTTAGCCGGCTTACCTGGGCCCAACGACCCCGAGGAAGGGTCCGGTGGTGTCGATGTCGTCGGTGCCGACTTTTGTGGTGCCGTCGACGTCGCAGCCGGTTCCATGGCAGATCCGGTACCAAACAAAATATTTTGCTGGATCTGCCGATTTTTCAAAGTACGTTTTTTAAGCGTAGCACAGCGGGTGCAGGTGTCAGCCCGATGCTCTGGACCCAAGCACTGGAGGCACCAATTGTGTGGGTCGGTGAGGGAGATCGGGCGTGCACACCGCTGGCACTTCTTAAAACCCGGTTGAGGGGGCATGAAGGGAAACACGGCCTCCGCAAAATTGAATCCGGAGGCCTGTATGGTGGCAACAGGCCCCGCCGGGGCCGGCCTGAAAAAATAAAGAAAACTCGACGAATTTTTTTTTTTTTTAAACAAAAATAAAGGGAATCCGATAAGAAAAAAAGGAAAAAAGTGAGAAAATACGCGAGCGGGAAGGCAAAAAGTAGTTTTTCAACGGCCGTTGAAAACACATGCGTCTTCTTCGCGGAAACGAAGAAACTGGGGACCACGCTCTCCTCCATCAGGCGGGAAGGCACTCACGCATGTGCGGTGCGGCCAACTAGAACTTTCTAGTTAAAAAGGTCTGTACCGGGGCTCCGTCGGTGACGTCACCCATGCGTTAAGAATATGCTGCCTGCTTGTCCTGGGATAATGAAGGCTCTCAACAAAGTATTCAAAAATAACACTCTAAATGAAGATCAGACTCGTCCATGCACTCATTTTCTCAGTAGTCAATTACAGATGCAAAAGCTGGCCACTATAGAAACAAGAGAAGTTCTTCTTCACCCAGAGAGTGGTAGAAAACTGGAACGCTCTTCCAAAGGCTGTTATATGGGAAAACACCCTCCAGGGATTCAAGACACAAAGTTATACAAGTTCCTGCTGAACCAGAATGTACACAGGTAAGGCTAGACTCAGTTAGGGCACTGGTCTTTAACCTAAGGGCCGCCGCGGGAACGGACTGCTGGTCACGATGGACCACTGGTCTGACCCAGCAGCGGCAATTCTTATGTTCTTATGTTAAGACAGTAAGGAAATTGACTCATTTGAGTTATGGTGCTGGAAAAGGATTTTATGCATGCTGTGGACCGCCAAAAAAACTTACAAATTGATTCTGGAAGAGATCAAACTGGCTATGTCATTTGAAGCCCAAATGATGAAGATACGACTCTCTTATTTTGGTCAAGCCATCAGAAGAGAACGATCATTGGAGATAGATATATGGGGACAGGCAAAGATCTCAATATGTATACCTTGGAGGAAAGGCAAGAGAGGGGAGAGATGATAGAGACATTTAAATACCTATGTGGTGTAAATGCGCACAAGTCATAAGAACATAAGAAGTTGCCTCCACTGGGTCAGACCAGAGGTCCATCGTGCCCAGCGGTCCGCTCCCGCGGCGGCCATCAAGTCCATGACCTGTGAAGTGGTTTCTGACTATTTCTATAACCTACCTTCACTTCTATCTGTACCCCTCAATCCCCTTTTCTTTCAGGAACCTATCTAGACCCTCCTTGAACCCCTGTAGCGTGCTCTGGCCTATCACAGCCTCCGGGAGCGCCTCCGGGAGTCGAGTTTCTTTCATTTGAAAGGAAACTCTGGAATGAGAAGGGATAAGTCTCCGGAGTAATCTAAGGAAATAGTATTTTTTTTTTTACAGAAAGGGAGGCAACATGCATGGAACAGTCTCCCGGAAGAGGTGGTGGAGACAGACTGTGCCTGAATTTAAGAAAGCATGGGATAGGCTCATGGGATCTCAGAGAGAGGAAGAGAATGGTTACTGCAGATGGGCAGACTAGATGGGCCATTTAGCTTTTATCTGACATCATGTTTGTGAAGATCAAAGGAACGAGGCAAAGAGGGCGACCTGCAATCAAACGGCTGGACATATTGAAAACAGCCAAGGGGATGACGCTGAAGGACCTTACCGGACTAGCACAAAACAGATTTTTGTTTTTTTAGATATGTAATTCATCAAGTCACTAGAACACAAATAAGAAGTGATGGTACTTCACACAGCAAAGAGAAGGAAAACAGAAGACAAAATAGAAAAATTCATATATTTAGAAGGATGTAATTGTTTCTCAAAGTTACTAAATTTGATAACCATGCAAATTAAAGCAAGAGAAACAAATATTTTTCTGGTACAGACAGGAAACTTCATACCTTGCTGAGACAGCATTTTCCAATTGCTTGAAGCAGTTCATTGGTTTTCTCAGGTTCATGCCCTGCTATGATGCGAGCTGGCTTTACTGACAGTGGTTCTTCTGTCACCATCATTACAACATCTATTGCCTTTTGAAGAAAGCTGATCTTTGCATCCTTATCCTATTAAGATACAAAAAATATCTCTCAGATAAAAAAAAGATAAGGTACCTTGATAGTATTTTTTCCAGTAGACAGGAATACCTTAGGGTATTCTGTCCTCTCTCGTGAGCATACTGCAGAAGATCAATCACAGCTTTTGAAACCTCCACCTTCCAGGAATCTGCTGCCCCCTTCAGTTTGTTCCAAATCATGCAAGAGCTTTAGAGTAGAGAGTTGCGCAGGGACAGAAATCCCACCCGTCCCCACCAGAATCCCACCTGTCCCCACAAAGAATCTCCTCCGTCCTCGCCCAAAAAGTGCATCATAGAATATGAGCACTTTAAATAATAAATATCAATCTAAAATGAACAAATTAGAACAACAGAAAAAGATATATAGAAGGCTAAACCATCGTATCTACCAAAATATATACACAGCGGGAACCTTAATGTGTTACACAATGAATTTAAAAACTTAATTAAATATAATGATAACAAATATTAATCAGATGAAAGATAAAAAGCATGATAACAGATTTTGGTACAATTCATATATAAAACCAAGAAATCAATATGAAATAAATAGCATATTAAAGCTCAAATTTGAATTAATCAGACAGAATGATATTTATGCTAATGATTGCTTTAAAAATATTAAAAGACATGGTGTGACAAAATACAATGCAAAATAATAAATTAATACAAAAGACCATCGCATCAAAAGTCATACTATATCAAGATGCAATACAAAATAAAAGCTTAATAAATACAATAAATAATCTCATCAAGAAGTATAATGTAGTAGGGGGGTGCATGATAGGGGCAAAGAGAAAAACAAAACAGTACTATAAAAACACATTTGTATAGAGAACATAATATGACATTAGAGAAACATGATGCAGATGAGAGGAAAAGGCTGAGTTAAGTGGGCTAAAAAATGAATAGGATATAGAAAAACAAAACAAAATAAATAAATAACATGAGACCATAGGACTGGCTAAAAACAAATCCAAAAGAAATGGAGAACGTAAGGCCATGGGAATAACAAGCTCTAAGGGAGAATGCAGCTGGCTAAAAAGGACTGAAAACAAAATCAGAATTAAAGCGTTGAATATCCATAAAAGACTACTAAGACCAGTGTAACGTGCTGATTATAAGCTGTCTTTGATAGTGATGGAAAGTCCCGCACATCTTTAATCAAAACGGCTATAATAGCAAAAGCCAAACGATGAACCACCTGACATGCCTGGGGATATGTAGGTGCTAAAGAAACAAAAAATATAGGAAAAAATGTAAAAAATAAGGGTAATGATGTTATAAGTAAACAATGTAATTAAGCCAAAGAGGAACAGATGGTCTTAATAATTGAAAATAAAAAAAAGGAAGACTCGCTGAATAACAGAGATGGAAACACCCAGAATAGACACCGACATATAAAAGACCCGAACTAAAAACATAGTTGTTATGCATCAAAATAATCTTATGGGTAACAGACTGACTAGATAAAGCTAATGGCATAGAAAGACCCCATATGAAGCAGAAGACTTACCAAATGGCCGGTGATAACTGGAGAGAGGCAAAATATCATAAAAAAATGCTATGGAAGAATCACCTTGCACGTGCCACCACCCGACCAATCAGCAGTAATGCAATGAGCTCAGCTCGTAAGCACACTGAGTGCCTACGTGCTGAGCTCACTGCTCAGAATGGCTGTTCCCACCACGGCACCGGACCGGTCTCATCTTGAAAATTAGGTAGGCCTCAGAATGGGAGCCCCGGATCCATCCCCGTGGGAGTCCCGTGGGCCTAGGAGGGGTCCCCGTGGGAGTCCTGTTGATTTTGGGGGATCCCCACGGGACCCGCAGGATTCCCACGATCCCTGTGCAGACCTCTAATCTAGAGTAAAAGAGAAGAAAAAGAAGGGACACGGTAAACTCTCCAAAACCAAGGTTCTGACCTGCTCATTTAACATTATAACAGTCAGTAATGAAACTATAATGCAGGGGTGCCCAATACGTCGATCGTGATCGACCGGTCGATCGGGAAGGCAACGCGAGTCGATCGTGGAGCCCATCCCGGGTTCCGTGATACACTCGTGTTGCTGTCCCGATCGACCGGCCGATCAGCCTTCCTCTCCCCAAGGTTCCCCACCGGTCATCACTTCATACCCATTCTCACTGCGCCCTTCCTTGCCCGACTGCCAGAACCCGTCTTCCCTCTCTCGCTTTTTCCCATAGACAATCTTTGATAGACTGGGGTTTGATGTCACTTTCTTCGGGAGAAGGCGGGAGGAAGGTCTAGGGAAGTCACGATCCTGGAGAGCTGAGCGCCAACTGCCCCCGGCGGAATCAACAGAGCCACCAGACTGGAGAAAGGCAGTCGGGAGCAGGAGGTGCACTGCCCAAAAATGCAAGAACTGCTGCTGCTGCTCTGATGTCTTGAGCCTGATAATGGGAAGTTGAAGGGGGGGGGGGGCGCTACGCATTCTTCTAAGTGCCATGCTGAAAGGAAACTGGAATGGCTCTCATGGAAGGATTTTTCTTTTCCTCGGCCCTGGGCATCCAGAGATTTGGGCTTCGTGCTGACCAGCATTCCTCTCCCCGATGTCCATCGCTGCCTGCCTGGCCCGGAACTTCCTCTCCGACATCAGATTTGAAGGGGAGCAGAACGCTGGTCAGCGCAAGGCTTCTGCAGGGAGAGCTAGGGGCGGCGGTGGCTTGGAGGCCTGTTCCAAACCTAGTGGCTTGGGGGAGGGCAGGGAGATTTCTTTCAAGAAACAAAGGGGGCAGGCAGGGAGACAGAAAGAAGTGGGGCAGGGAGACAAAGAAAGAAGGGAAACAGAAAGAAAGAGGCAACAGGGAGACAGAAAGAAAGTGGGCATGGAAAGAAAGAGAAAGAGAGAACAGGAGGCATGGAAAAAGAAAGAAGGGGGCAGGGAGAAAGAAAGAAAAAGTTGGGGGAGAGAATGAGGTCTGGAGAAGAGAAAGCATATAGGAGCCTGAAAGAAGGGAAGAAATATTGGATGCAGGAGTGGGCTGAAGTCAGAAGATGTCAGAAGAAGAAGTGCAGCCAGAGTGAAGTGAGAAGTCAGAAGAAAGTGCAACCAAAGACTCATGAAATCACCAGACAACAGAAGTAGGAAAAATGATTTTATTTTCAATTTAGTGATCAAAATGTGTCCGTTTTAAGAATTTATATTTGCTGTCTATATTTTGCACTATGGCTCCCTTTTACTAAACCGTAATAGCGGTTTTTAGCGCAGGGAGCCTATGAGCGTCGAGAGCAGGTGGGGCATTCAGCGCAGCTCCCTGAGCTAAAAACTGCTATGTGGTTTAGTAAAAAGTGAGGGGGTATATTTGTCTTTTTTGTATAGTTCTTCCTGAGGTGACAGTGCACTTTGAAAAAAACCCGGAATATGAATGATATTAACATTTTCTCTGCCTTTCAGTGTGCTTTGTGGGGTTTTAAAAAATTATTTTATTGTTGGTAGATCATTTTGACTTGATCATTTTAAAAGTAGCTCGCAAGCCCAAAAAGTGTGGGCACCCCTGCTATAATGTATAAATGAACATCACCATTGAACAGTAAATCACATTAAATAAAAGCAACAGCCTGAATATCAGTGGACTCAATTATCTCTTTAGATTCTATTTACAAACTGAGTCTGAATCCATAGACTGACTGGCAGAGAAGAAATCTTAGCTATGGACAGGACAATGAAGCATAAGGTAGAAACAGGAACATCAGAAATTATCAGGCGGTGGGGTTCAGCATACCATTCCTATCTACTGGAAAAAAAATAATCATCAAGGTAAGAACCTAATCTCTTTCTCCAGTGCAATAGTGCTACTCCTCTGGTCGATTGTGCTTTCATCACCATTGGCAGTTGTTTGCCACAAAGCAGGTGGAGAAGATTGCTGTCCAAATGGGAAATGGTGGCCTTGGAGGCTGGTCTGCCTCAGGTTCACTCTCTATTTAGGACAAAGATATGGTTCGATAAAAGAAACTCAATAGTTGCTTCCAGGTTAACGCAAGAGAACTCTGCTGATGTCAAACAGCTTTAAAGCTTCATCTTTCTTCTTAGAACCTATAGAATTGAAAGGCTGGTACCCTGACTTCCTGGTTTTTGTGAAATGCTAAAACCACCTTTAGCAAAAAGGAACACAAGGTTACTTCCATTTCGGTGATCCTCAGAAACGGTTCCCTGCAAGACAAAGTTTGCAATTCCGACACTCTTCCGGCCGAGGTAAATGCAAATGGAAACACCGCTTTTATCCATGAAAGAAGCTTCCTCCAAAGGTTCATACAGGGTCCACCGAAGAGCCTCTAACACGATGCTGAAATTCCAGGAAGGACAGGGATCTCAGATCGGTGGCCTGAGCCACAGAGCTCCTTTCAAGAACCTAATAATGTCCAAGTAACCAGCCAGGAAGACTCACTTATCTCAGTCTCTAAAGCAAGCCAGGCCTGCCATCTGAACCTTAAGGAATGCCACTTCTAATCTCTTTTCCATGCCCTCACTGACAATACTGGGGCTTTGTTGGGCTCCAGATTCTCCTTATTGCAACAACGCTAAAAAGTAGATGGTTTCTTGGCCTTTAGTAGGGAGGTAATGACCACACTGAATATCCTTTCTTGGCTAGCGCCAAGCTAGAGCCATGCCATAAGACCAAAGAGACCCAGATAGTCTAGAGCAATGGTTCCCAATCCTGCCCTGGAGGACCAGGCCAGTCGGGTTTTCAGGATAGCCCTAATGAATATGCATGGAGTAGATTTGCATGCCTGGCACCTCCATTCTATGCAGATCTCTCTCATGCATATTCAGTAGGGCTATACTGAAAACCCAACTGGCTTGGGGGTCCTCCAGGACAGGGTTGGGAACCACTGGTCTAGAGCACTGTTCTTCAACCTTTTTACAACTATGGACCAGCAGAAATAATAGAATTATTTTATGGACCAGCAAACTACTAAGACTGAAATTTTTTTTAAAAAAACTTTTCCGCCCTGTCCCCACGAGCTCGGTTCCCGCAAACCATCTGATCCCATCCACAAAAGCCTCAGTTATAATTTTATATTGAACATATTTTATTAAATAAGTATAAAAAGAAACAATATTCTATACAATAGTCATTTTAATAATACAGAACAAGAATCAACAAAACCCCTGTCTCCCCTCCCTTTCACATATAAGCTCTCTATTATCAAGAAAACAAGCCAAATTATTACAGAATGCTACACAGAAATATCATGCTAACAGAATACCGCAGTCACACATAACAGGAATAGTGTTAGAGGAATGCAACTAGGGCAACTGCCCCCCTGGTCAGAGAAAGCCCTAAACCAGCTGGAAGCTAAAGCACTGCCTGGGCTTTGCAGTCACCAGATCTAGCAGAATACATATTTCAAATCTAATATATTCTAATCACAAAATAGAAATAAAATTATTTTTTCTACCTTTTGTTGTCTCTGGTTCTGCTTTCACTCTGTTCCTTCCAGCTTCTGCCCTCTGTCTCTTCAATCCAGCATCTGCCCCTTCCAACCAAAGTCTGCCCTCTCCCACTTCCATATGATATCTGCCTTCTTTCTATGCCCCTCTCCCTTTTCTATCCAGCCTGTATCCCCCTCTCTTCTTTTTACATGATTCAGTCCAGCTTCACTGCTCTCATTTTTATCTCTCCAACACCAGATCTAGCATCTTTTTTCCTCTCTCCTTATTTCTCTGCTGACCTCAATCTCTCTACCTTCTCATTCCTGTCTTTTCCCTTTCCCTCATCTGATCTCTCCATTCCACCCTGACCTCTTTCCCTCCTCTAATCTCCCTGCCAGCTGTTTCCTTCCTTTTTTCCTCCTCCCCTGTCCAGCAGTACCCCTTCTCCCTTTTCCTCCTCCCCTATCCAACATCATCTCTCCTTCACCCTCCCTCCAGGTCCAGTAGCAGCTCTCCCTTTATCCAGCAACTTCCCAGCATCCAACAATGGCTTCCTCCCCTTTCCTCCGCTCCCCTCCCAGCAGCTCTCAGTACTTGCCTGCAGGAACGATTCACTTAGGCAGCCTTGGGTCCTTTGATGGGTCACGCCACCTCTGAGGAAAGAGGAAGTTGCATCATCAGAGGCGGGCTGCGACTCAGCAAAAGCTCCAAGGCTGAAGTGAATCGCTGCAGGCAAGTACTGAGAGTTGCTGGGAGGGAAGCGTAGGAAGCTATTGTCAGAGGCTCTCGCCAGCCCTGCACAGACCGGCTGGCCCTGCACAAACTGGCAGGAATTTTCTGCGGACTGACACTGGTCCGCGGACCAGTGGTTGAAGAACTGATCTAGAGCAATCCACCTCTGTGTGAGCAAGTCCAGATACACCTGAAGCCAGAGACATTTGTCCACTTGTAGTCATACAAGATTCACATATCAAGGACACATTGGCCAATCCAGGGCCACAAGGATTACCCTCCCTGGATGAGATGCTATGTGATGGACCTATCAGGAGTCATGGAGGAAACACATATAGCAGCCCAGACTTTGGCCATGGTTGCAACAACACATTCAAGCCCATACTTCTGGTCTCGTCTTTGGCTGAAAATCCAAGGCACTTTCTTGTTGTGTGCCATTGCCATCAGATCAAACATCGGATGCCCTCAATGTCTGACAATGTTTTGGAATGCCCACAGAGCCAATGACAACTCTCCCAGGACCAACGTCTGTCTGTTTAGGTAGTTTACTTACACATTGTCCACTCTGGCTACTTGTGCCATCGTGATAGTCAGTAGATGCTTTTCTGCCCAAGCGAAAAGTAGTTTCATCTCTAGTTGGAGCGATGTTTCTTCAGGTACCTCCCTGCCAGTTGACATATGCCACTGCTGTGGCATTGTCTGAGAATACTCTTACGGCTCTGCCTTCCAGCATATTAGGTTTTGAGCCAGACAGACTGCTCTCAGTTCTGGCCTGTTTAATCGACCACTTCCGCTGCAATGATATCCATTTCCCTTACACCAGGTGACCATTGCAGTGCGTTCCCCAGCCGAATAGGCTGGCATCTGAAGTCAGTGTGACCCAGGAATCGATCTGAAGTGGAATGGCATCTGAAGTTAGTGTGACCCAGGAATCAATCTGAAGTGGAATCCCTTTTGTTGGAGACTGTGAGTGTAGCCACCAGTTCATGCTCTTACAGGCGTCTTCCATCCAGAGGCCTGATGGACACACATGCACCCTCCTATGGCAGCCACTGAGCCCAGATCCTGTAGGTAGTGTCATGCTCTAGACACTGGCTGAGACAGGAGGTTTGTAATTTGCCCCCAGAGCTGCTGTGTGCCTCTGGTAGAAAAACTCAGCATTCCAACATGTTGAAGAGAACTTCCAGGTGCTCCAAAAGTTGGAGTGGGGACTAATTGGCTCTTTCAAAAGTTTACAATCCAGCTCAGACTCTGAAAAGTTTGCACAACTGTCGCCACTGCTCTTTCTCCCTCATATAGGGAGGGAGCTCTGATGAGCCAGTCGTCTAGATCAGTGCTCTTCAACCGCCGGTTCGCAAACCGGTGCTGGTCCACAGAAAATTCCTGCCGGTCCACACAGGGCTGGCAAGATCAAAGTGCTGAAATTTCCTGGCTAGCGAGATCAATGCGCTGAAATTTCCTGTCAGTCTGCGTAGGGCTGGCGAGATCATGGGGAGCCTCCAACAGTGGCTTTCTCCCCTCCCAGCAGCTCTCGGTACTTGCCAGCGCAGCGATTCACTTCAGCAGTCTTAGGGTTTTTGCTGAGTCGCACCCCACCTCTGATGATGCAACTTCCTCTTTCCTCAGAGGCGGAGTGACATATCAAAGGACCCAAAGCTGCCTTAGTGAATTGCTGCGCTGGCAAGTACAGAGACCTGCTAGGAGGGGAGAAAGCCACTGTTGGAGGCTGGGAAGCTGCTGGACAAAGGGAAAATAAAGGGACAGCTGCTACTGGACCTGGAGGGAGGGAGAAGGAGAGATGCTGCTGGGAGGAGGAGGGAAAGGAGGCTGGGAAGCTGCTGGACAAGGGAAAATAAAGGGACAGCTGCTGCTGGGAGGGGAGGAGGGAAGAGGCTGGGAAGCTGCTGGACAAGGGAAAATAAAGGGACAGCTGCTACAGGACCTGGAGGGAGGGAGGAGAGATGCTGCTGGAAGGAGAGGAGGGGAAGGGAAGAGAGTTACAGGGGGGACGAGGGAAGGGAGAAGGAAAAAAGGAAGGAAACAGCTGGCAGGGAGATTAGAGGAAGGGAAGGTGTCAGGGTGGAATGGAGAGATCAAATGAGGGAAAGCGGAGAGACAGGAATGAGAAAGTAGAGAGTGATGCTGGGAAGGGGGTTAGCAGAGAAATAAGGAGAGAGGGAAAAAGATGCTAGATCTGGTGTAGGAGAGATAAAAACGAAGAGAGCAGAGAAGCTGGAATGAATCATGTAAAAAGGAAAGGTTGTGCAGGCTGGATGGAAGGGGAGAGGGGCATAGAAAGAAGACAGTTACCATATGGAACAGGGAGAGGGCAGACAGTGGATGGAAGGGACAGATGCTGGATTGAAGAGACAGAGAGAGACACTGGGAAGGGAGAGAGTGAAAAAAGATGAAAGCAGAAACCAGAGACAACAAAAAGTAGAAAAAAATAAATTTCATTTCTATTTTGTGATTAGAATATATCAGATTTGAAGTATATATCCTGCTAGAGCTGGTGTTAGACATAACTGGGGACTGCAAAGCCCAGGCAGTGCTTCTTTAGCTTGCAGCTGGCTTAGGGTTCTCTCTGACCAGTTGCCCTAGTTGCACTCCTCTAACACTATTCCTGACATGTGTGACTGCAGTATTCTGCTAGCATGATATTTCTGTGTAGCATTCTGTAATAATTTGGTTTACTCAGTTTTCTTGATAGTAGAGGATATGTGAAGGGGAGGGGAGACAGGGGTTTTGTTGATCCTTGCTTTGTATTATTTGTATTTATAATATGACAATTGTGCAGAATATTGTTTCTTTTTATACTTTAATAAAATACATTCAATCTAAAATCATAACTGAGGCTTGTGTGGATGAGATCAGATGGTTTGTGGGGACCAAGCTCACGAAGACGGGGCGGAAACGGGTTTTTAAAATTTCAGTCTTAGTAGTTTGCCGGTCCCTCAAGCTTCCAGAAGGCCTTGGGCCGCTGAGGGTGGAACAGGCCCATCGGCTGGGCACCAGGTGGGAGGTGGATTTCCGCCTCCGGGTGATTATTCTGTGCCTTCTGAATTTTGCCTATAAGACTGCAGTGCTGATGGCTCTTCGGCAAGGGCGCCATCTGCTGCACAAGAATCGCAGGATCTTATGCTTCTAGGATTACTCCTCTGCCGATTTGGACCTCTCTGCTCACGCCTCTTTGCTCGCAAGATCCGATTTGCTGTATTGCATCCAGCAAAGCTCTGCGTCTCCCATAATGGGACCACCTGTTTCTACGAGACTGTGGCAGCAGCTCAGAGCTTCCTGGACCAGCTGGAGGAGACTGGGTGTTTGCCTTCCTTGAAGGCACCTTGACTGCTGTAACCATCCTTGGATACTTTTATTTTTGCTCTTTATTGTAGCTTGTTTCTCCTCCCTTGGCTGTTTTGGAATCCTGATTTGTGGACCCCTCTGGAAAGACTTTTGATTGGGGGGGTCCCGACCCTTGGCTGAGTCATACTTATTACCATTGCTGGTATAGATCCCTTTTCTTTGCAGCTGCTGGAAGTTTTTGGCTGTGGAATGCTCCCCCTGCCTACTGAATGTTTGCCTATCCCTGGAAGTTTTACTTTTTTTTCCTCCTTATGATACTCTCCCTTGTTGTTGGGGAAACTTGTTCTTCCCTCCTTTTTTTTTTTTTTTTTTTTTTGTTACACAGGCAACATGGGTGGACTGGTCTGTGGACATCAATGATTCCCGCTGATTTCCTAGGTTCCGGAGATGTTTTGGAATCTACTACCGGTCTACATGCTGTGTGCCCCGCCTTTTCTGTGGCCCCATTATTTGCTGGTTTGGGATCAAAAGTGCCTCTTATTTACTCCCTTGGACTAGACCTGGTGTGGTCAGGGCTTTGGATTCCGCTGATGTCTGTTCTTGGGGTCCAGCCTTTATGCTTTGGCCTGGGCTCCCGAACTACCCTGGAGAGACGCCTTGTCCCTAGTGCTGTTGGATGACGCTTATGGGTCAGGAAGCTGGTGACATGGGTTTTGGGAAGGGACCTGATCTTGTGCGCCACCAGCAGAATTTCTGGCTAGCTTGGACTGCTTGTGTGGATACTGGTTGGTTATGATGGAGTGTTTGGTGGGGTGGACTGTAGGGATGTGTGTGGTCTGGGGAATGCCCAGTTTTGTTCTACACTTAGTGTGCAAGAGTTGGTTATTGAGGGAGTGTGGGCTGATGAGTATGTTGGGAGGGTGAGGCATGCAGTATTGGGGGGGGGGGGTTCCAGGTTTTCCTATTGTTCTGTTTTAGAGAGGGATTGCTATTCTATTTTGGACATTAGGGATTGGGTTGGGAGTGTTACATCATGACTGGTTCCTAGGAGAGGAACCCTTTGGTTTTTCTGGGGTGGGATAGGACAGATAGAGGATGTTAGGAGTTTAGGGGGTTCAGGTATGGGGAGGATTGCAAAGGGTGGGGGACAGAGAGATGTTTGGGGGAGGGTGATGGGGGTACATGGGGGACTGTGGATTGGGGGGAGGTGGGTGGAGGGGGAGGGGTTGGGATGGGGGAGTGCAAAGGAGAAGGGTTGGGGTGGGGAGGTGTTTTGGGGAGTTTTCTTTGGTAAAGAGTTGTTTCTTGTTCCTGCAGTGTCTGGTCCTGAGCAGATCTATCCTTTTTTTGTGCTCTTTTGCTTATTTTGAGAGCTAGCTGTCATGCAGGGTGCCGAAAGCTAGGACAGCATCCTGGTGATCGCATACTCTTATTTTTTTCTTCAATTTATCTGGGTTCACTTCTATGTTGGGTGAATGGTAAGAATAGTAACCTGGAATGTGGAGGGCCTTAATTTCCCTGTGAAATGGGCAAAATTTTTACAAAATCTACAGAGAATCAAAGCGAATATAGCAGTGGTCTCAAACTTGCAGCCCGGGGACCACATGCGGCCCGCCAGGTACTATTTTGAAGCCCTCGGTATGTTTATCATAATCACAAAAGTAAAATAAAACAGTTTCTTGATCATATGTCTCTTTAGCTATAAATGACAATATTATTATTAAGACTTAGCCAAAAGGAAAGATTGATAAACTATAAAGAGTTTTACCTCATGCAAAATTGTCATTTCTTTAATAAACATTAACTATTTTTTTCTGAGGCCCTCCCAAGTCCCTACAAATCCAAAATGTGGCCCTGCAAAGGGTTTGAGTTTGAGACCACTGGAATATAGCGATGTTGCAGGAGATACACCTAAAAACAAAAGGAATTGGCCCCAAAATATCCACAAAGAAGAAAATCCAGAGAAAATCAAAAATACTCTGTGGAGTGACGATGTTCCTAAATGGACTTTATTTGATAGTATCAAAGTTCCAAAAGTACACTGAAATCATCCACATAAAATAATTCCATCCATATAAAAGTAAATCATCCACATAAGAGCCTTAAAGGACCTAGTCCACTAGGGATAGAGGACCCAACACGGTCCGCGTTTCGACAAAAAGGCTTCTTCAGGGGTCCTATAAAGGTGAGTACCTGGGAAACAATTGTGTGGTGAGACGGAAGTGAGACATTGCATTGCATTGCAATGCAAGCAGTGTCTCACTTCCAGCTCACCACACAATTGTTTCCCATGTACTCACCTTTATAGGACCCCCAGGGACTCCTGAAGAAGACTTTTTGTCTAAACACGGACTGTGTTGGGTCCTGTATCCCTAGCGGACTAGGTCCTTTAAGGCTCTTTTGTGGATGATTTACTTTTATGTGGATGGAATTATTTTATGTGGATGATTTCAGTGTACCTTTGGAACTTTGATACTATCAAATAAAGTCCATTTAGGAACATTGTCACTCCACAGAGTTTTTTTGGTTTTTGCAGGAGACACACCTTACAGATCTGGAGCATACTAAATTAAGGAGAGGCTGGGTGGATACTAAATTAAGGAGAGGCTGGGTGGACAGATGCATAACAGCAGCAGCGATGGGGCAATACTGTGGAGTGGCTATTTTTTTTTGTAAGGTGGTGGCTACTCGGATTACTCCATTAGCGATAGACACGGGAGGGCAATATGCTTTTTGCATAGCTGTGATAGCGGGTACTACAGTGCTCGTAGGTTGCATTTATGCTCCCAATACCTACAATAGATCATTTTATATCAGACTGAAGACCCTCCTTTTGACTCATGTTCATTTACCAAAGATTTTTTTTTTTTTTTGGGGGGTGGGGGGTGATTTTAATTTGGCCTGGGATCCCGCTCTTGATAAATCTCATCCACTGAGGTCTGCCCCTGGCTAAGGGTCTTCCCCAGCTTTGTCAACTCTTAGATATTTGGCGGCTTTTACACAAGGGGGAACGGGACTTTACTCATCTTTCTCGTGCACATTCAACTCAGTCTCATATTGATTATTTGTTGATCTCTTGTTCATTTTTTTATTTTTTTTTTTTGAAGATTCAGTGGACGGAGATTGGGCCTTATGCAATCTCCAACCATGCCTGGGTGTGGATGGACTGGAGGGAGGGGGAGGGATCTGGGTCTCCTAGGTATTGAGCCTTTCCCTTGCAGCTTAAAAATGATCCAAAATTTCCTCTTTATCTTAAAAGTGGAAGGACTATCAATATCACAATCGCCAATATGAGGGGAATCCAGTATAATATTGGGAAACTGTGAAGGCAGTTCTAAGAGGGGCCATTATCAGCTATGTTAGTCGCATTTGGAAAGCACAGTTACTTACCGTAACAGGTGTTATTCAGGGAAAGCAGGCAGATATTCTCACGTGTGGGTGACGTCATCTACGGAGCCCGGATGCGGATAGCCTCGCATGCAGACTTGCTTGTAAAACTTTGCGCGAGAGCCTACCCACCCGAAGTAGGGCGCGCGTCTCCTCAGCGTCTCCTCAGTTCAGATAGCTAGCTAAGAGGCCAACCAGTGGAGGTGGGTGAGTTGTGAGAATATCTGCCTGCTGTCCCTGGATAACACCTGTTACGGTAAGTAACTGTGCTTTATCCCAGGACAAGCAGGCAGCATATTCTCACCTGTGGGTGACCTCCAAGCTAACCAGAATGGGACGGTGTGAGTGTTGGCAATTCAAGAGAATACATTTTGTAAAACTGCCTGGTCGAAATGGCCATCCTGTCTGGAAAAAGAATCCAGACAACGAGAGGTGAAGGTATGAACCGAGGTTCAAGTGGCAGCCTTGCAGATTTCCTCGATAGGAGTAGATATCAGAAAAGCAACAGATGCTGCCATGGCTCTGATTTTGAGGGCTGTGACTCGACCCTGTAGATACAGTCCAGCCTAAGCACAGCAGAAAGAGATGCAAGCAGCCATCCAGTTGGAGATGATGCGCTTGGAAATCGGATGTCCCAACTTGTTTGGATCAAAGGAGACAAAAAGTTGAAGTGTAGATCTGTGTGGCTTAGTTCTTTGTAAGTAGAAAGTCAAAGCACTCTTACAGTCCAGGATATGAAGAGCTGTTTCTCCAGGATGAGAATGAGACTTTGGAAAAAAACCTGGAAGTACACTAGATTGTTTGAGATGAAAATCTGAAACCACTTTAGGTAAGAATTTAGGATGAGTACGGAGAACCACTTTGTAATGATGGAATACTGTGAAAGATGGGTCTGCTACTAAAGTTTGAAGATCACTGGCTCTGCGAGCAAACGTGAGAGCAATGAGAAAGAACATTTTCCAAGTGAGATATTTCAGATGAGCCGAAGCCATTGGTTCAAAAGGAGGCTTCATCAAGAACAACATTGAGATCCCAAACCACTGAAGGTGGTTTGAGAGGTGGTTTGACATTGGAAAGTCCTTTCATAAATCTGGAAACCACAGGATGAGCAGAAACGGGTTTCCCTTCGAAAGGCTGATGAAAAGCAGTAATTTCACTGAGATGGACTCGAATGAATGTGAATTTGAGTCCTTATTGAGATATATACAACAGGTAATCCAAAACTGAACAGGTAGATTGAGGCTCCTTGTGATCAATAGTGCACCAAGCAGAAAATCTAATCTATTTCTGGAGGTAACATTGTCTAGTGATAGGCTTCCTGGAAGCCTCTAAAATGGTAGTTAGGTTGAGAGGTAACAAGCTGTCAGGTGTCGAGACTGTAGGTTGGGATGAAGCAGAGACCCCTGACTCTGTCTAAGCAGAGACGGAAAAACTGGTAGAGGGTATGGCTCCCTGCTGCTGAGTTGAAATAGAAGGGAGTACCAAGGTTGTCTCAGCCACCGAGGAGCTATCAAAATCATGGTGGTATGATCATTCTTCAACTTGACAAGAGTTTTCAGAATAAGAGGGAATGCATACAGGAAGAGATTCGTCCATTCCAGTAGAAAAGCATCTGCCTCAAGGCGATGAGGAGAATATATACTGGAGCAGAACTGAGGCAGTTTGTGGTTGTGGGGAGATGCAATGAGATCTATATGAGGAGTTTCCCACTGAGAAAAAAATTTGATGACGAGGCGAGGAATTGAGTGTCCATTCGTGAGGTTGCAGAAGACGACTCAATTTGTCCATCAAACAGTTTTTCAGAAAGGTGTTGTGGAAGATTGCCCAGTCCCAACCTTCAGAGCTTCCTGACAAAGTTTGGTGACATAGTACATGGCGACTTGGTTGTCCGTTCGGATGAGGACTACCTGGTCGTGAAGAAGATGGTGAAAAGCTTTGAGAGCATTGAAGATTGCTCTGAGTTCCAACAGATTGATATGACACCGACGATCCATGCTAGACCAGTGGCCTTGCGTACGGAGACCATCGAGGTGAGCCCCCCAAGCGTAGATCAAAGAATGTCATGAGGACCTTCTGATGAGGTGGTGTCTCAAACAGTAAACCTCTGGATAGATTGGAAGAGAGCATCCACTAGCAGAGAGAATGTCTCAGTGAAGGAGTGACTAATGTTTCGAGAGAGTGGCTCGCAAAGCCTGCGTCCACTGAGATGCCAGGGTCCACTGAGGAATTCGGAGGTGAAGTCTGGCAAAAGGAATCACGTGTACTGTGGAGGCCACGTGACCTAATAGTACTATCATGTGTCTCGCTGAGAGTGAAGAGCGGGAAGACACTTTGTGACAGAGCTGAAGAAGAGCATCCAGACGTTGTTGAAGAAGGAATGCTCTGAGTTGGATAGTGTCCAGAACAACTCCGATGAACTGTAGATTCTAAGAGGGCTGAAGCTGGGACTTGGGAAAGTTGATTTCGAATCCCAAGCTTTGTAGGAACCACGGAGTCCATTGGGTCGCTACAATAATCCCCTGAGATGTTAAATCTTTGATGAGCTATCGTCTAGGTAGGGAAACGCCTGAAGACCATGGTTCCTTAGAGCTGCTGCTACCACCACTAGGCACTTGGTGAACACTCTGGGAGATGATGGCAGGCCAAAGGGTATTGAAAATGCAGGTTCCCCACCCAAAATCTGAAGTACTGACCGGCCGGATGAATGGGGATGCGAGTGTAAGCCTCCTTGAGATCTAGAGAACATAACCAATTGTTCTGCTCTAGAAGGGGGATAAAGGGATGCCAGGGACAGCATACAAAATTTTCTTTGACTAAAAATTTGTTGAGAGCCCTTAGATCCAGTATGGATCGCAGATCGCCCATCTTCTTCGGAACTAGGAAGTAACGGGAGTAAAACCCCCTGCTCTGCTGTTCCAATGGAAATTCCTCGATGGCACGGAGATGAAGCAGAGCTTGAGCTTCCTGAAGAAGAAGGGAGGTCTGGGATGGATAGGAAGGATACTATCTTGGAGGAAGCTCTGGTGGAATCCGAGAGAAATGAAAAGAGTATCCTTTCCCGATTATTGACAACACCCAGAGATCGGATGTAATGGTCTCCCATTGATGATAAAAATGATGGAGACGATCTCCTAGGGGGGGAAGGGAGGACAGAGGCAGAACGATGGAGGTTATGCTCTGTGTGAGACAGTCAGAAAGGCTGAGCAGCCTTAGGTGCAGCAGAAGGCTGAGGTTTCTGTTGCTTCTGCTGTTGTTTCTTGGTGGGTGCTTGAGTATAAGGAGCCGCCCTTGGAGGATAATGTCTCTAGAGAGTTGGAAGAGGTCGAGAAGGCTTTGCAGGAGCTGCTTAGGCTTTGGTCTGACAATGGAAACAAAAGATTTTTCATGCTCAGACAGGTTCTTGGTGGCAGCCTCTATGGATTCAAAGAGGTCTTTGTCTTCACAAGGAATATTAGCCAGACGATCCTGAAGATTAGGGTCCATATCAATGGTTCGAAGCCAGCCCAGGCGGCGCATCACTACTGAGAAAGCAGTGACCCTGTAAGAAAGTTCAAAGGCATCATAAGATGACTGGAGAAGATGTAGGCAGAGTTGCACCAAGGTACCACCGAGCTCCAGAAACTCCACATGTCTATGTTCATCCAAGTTCTTCATAAAACTTGGAAGATGATCAATCAAAAACTTAAAATAAGTCATGAAGTTGAAATTGTAATTTAGGACTCTAGAGGCCATCATAGAATTCTGGTAAAGGCAACAGCCAAACTTGTCCATGGTCTTGACCTCTCTTCAAGGAGGTACTGTGGCATATACTCTGGAAGGATGAGTTCTCTTTAATGAAGATTCCACAAGGGGAATTCTCAAATCTCTTGCAATGTAGTGTTCTATACAGGGCTGTGGAGTCAGAGTAGGAGTCTGAGTTGGAGGAAATTTTGGGTACCTGGAATCGGAATCAGAAGTACAAAAAACTGAGGAGTCGAAGTCGGAACATTTATCTACCGACTCCATTTTTGAACTTGGCATGCCAATCGCGAGCGATTCTTTCAGCTATAGCACCCACTATATACACAGCACAAATGTTGCGAGCAGCTTCTGCGACCTTAGAACCTTGATTAAAAGCAAAAAAAAGGTGATGTTGAAAATGCTCATTTCTCTCAACTTGACATTCCATTTTAACAATCTGAAAATTAACCAGTGCTGTGGAGTCGGAGTCGGAGGAAATTTCGGGTACCTGGAGTCAGAGTCGGAGTCTGAAGTACAAAAAACTGAGGAGTCGGAGTCAGAACATTTATCTACCGACTCCACAGCCCTAGTTCTATACCTTGATTCCAATTTACCTGGAACAGCAGGTATAGCATAAAGAGTCTCTAGATTTGAAAGTTTGAGACAAAAGTCTATTAAGAGGAAGCTTAAGGGACTCCGCAGGAGGCTGAAGCAGATGCATTGCCTCTAAATACTCCTTAGAATATTTAGAACCAGCGCCCAATTTAATTTCCAAGTCGTCAGCCATTTGACAAAGAAAGGAGGAAAAAGATAATTGATTAACTAGAGCCTGGACTCAAGAAGGACTTGATGACCTCGAGGCGCCTCGAATGGAGAAGGAAGGCGAAGCCGCTCTAGAGTACTGGTAACACAAAGAATACACAGACTTGGAGGAGGCATTGGAATCAGCTGATTCCTCGGGATCTGGAAGTGGAGACCTCAGTCGAGGAGTTGGAGGCCTTGAAGAGCTGGAAGGTCTGGCTTGAAGCCTGGACGAGGAAGGCTTTTCTGCAGAAGACAACCTGCAACTTAATGGATGCCTCGATGAGGGCCTCGATCTATGACGAGAGTGCTGCCTGGAAGTAGGTTTCAGTTGAGATCGAGAAGAGTTTGTCCTATGCCTGATGAATGAATAGGGCTAGAAGCTGTAGATCGAAACCCCATAGACTCAGAGGTTTGGATCGAGGAATCTCGAAGCACTCCCAATGACTTGAGAGGATTCCTGTCGAGGCACTCGCAAAGACTCGATTCTTTGCATGGATTGCGAGGATTCCTGTCGAGGCACTCGCAAAGACTCGATTCTTTGCATGGATTGCGAGGATTCCTGTCGAGGCACTCGCAAAGACTCGATTCTTTGCATGGATTGCGAGGATTCCTGTCGAGGCACTCGCAAAGACTCGATTCTTTGCATGGATTGCGAGGATTCCTGTCGAGGCACTCGCAAAGACTCGATTCTTTGCATGGATTGCGAGGATTCCTGTCGAGGCACTCGCAAAGACTCGATTCTTTGCATGGATTGCGAAGATTCCTGTCGAGGCACTCGCAAAGACTTGATTCTTTGCATGGATTGCGAGGATTCCTGTCGAGGCACTCGCAAAGACTCGATTCTTTGCATGGATTGCGAGGATTCCTGTCGAGGCACTCGCAAAGACTCGACTCCTTGCATAGATTGCGAAGATTCCAATCGAGACACTCGCAAAGACTCGACTCCTTGCATAGAGTGCGAGGATTCCTGTCGAGGCACTCGCAAAGACTAGACTCCTTGCATAGAGTGCGAAGATTCCAACCGAGACACTCGCAAAGACTCGACTCCTTGCATAGAGTGCGAAGATTCCAATCGAGACACTCGAAAAGACTCGACAGGAGATCTGGTGGATCTGCGGAGACCATTGCCTCAACCGCCCCATGATCACCTGTGACCCCCAAATTACTACAACTGGCTGCTGGACGCCTAGGATGTCCACAACGAAAAAGTTGGACTGCTACGGGTTTGCAGGAAAAGAGGAGCCCCAAAGGCAGCGGGAACAAGCCCGATACAAGTGGCCAAGATGGTGGTGTCGGAGGCCGCTATGAGGAGCGGCATGGAACTCCAGGATCAGCCAGGCAGTAGTGTGCAGGGGGGTTCCATGGAGGCACCGGACTCCCTGAGAGATCTGCTGATGGACATTCGAAAAGAAATGCAGTCCCTGCGCCATGATGTTACCAAAGCAGTTACACATTTAAAACAAGACCTGGGGGACATGAAATTTACTGCAAGTGAGGTCTACCAAGAATTATCAAAATTAAAAGTAAACAAAGCTATGGGCCCGGACGATCTACACCCTAGAGTACTTTGAGAACTGAGTGAGGTCCTGGCAGAGCCGTTAGCTGTGCTCTTCAATCTTTCCCTAAGCGAGGGAAAAGTTCCCCTGGACTGGAAAACTCCCAATGTTATCCCGCTCCACAAAAAGGGATGCAGGTCAGAGGTTGAAAACTATAGACCGGTGAGTCTCGCATCAATAGTGAGTAAACTCATGGAGAAGTTGATCAACATAAGAACATAAGCAATGCCTCCGCTGTGTCAGATCTGAGGTCCATCGTTCCCAGCAGTCCGCTCACGCAGCGGCCCAACAGGTCTAGGACCTGTGCAGTAATCCTCTATTTATACCCTTCTATCCCCTTTTCCAGCAGGAAATTGTCCAATCCTTTCTTAAACCCCAGTACCGTACTCTGCCCTATTACGTCCTCTGGACACATTTCTGGATGATGAAAGATTAAAGGATCCCCACCAGCATGGCTTTACAAAGGGAAGGTCTTGTCAATCCAACTTGATAAGCTTCTTTGACTGGGTAACCAAAAAACTGGATGAGGGTGAGTCCCTGGATATCATGTATTTAGACTTTAGCAAGGCTTTTGATAGTGTTCCACACCATAGGTTACTGAACAAGATGAACGCGTTAGGACTAGGAAAAACACCGACAGCATGGGTACAGGACTAGCTCAGCGGCAGACTCCAAAGAGTAATGGTGAACGGTATTCCCTCAAAAATGTTAAAAGTGACCAGTGGTGTCCCACAGGGTTCGGTCTTAGGCCCGATGCTATTAAATATCTTTGTTCGGGATCTAACAGGGACTTCGAGGCAAAATTACATTATTTGCTGATGATGCTAAACTATGCAACACTGTGGGCAGAGCAACAGAACCTGATAATGCGACCAGGCCCAGCACTATGGAACAGGACCTGCTTATGTTGGAACAATGGTCAAGTACTTGGCAGCTAAACTTTAATGCCAAAAAATGTAAAGTAATGCTCCTTGGGAGCAGAAACCCATGCAGAACATACACCTTGAACGGTGAAATCTTGGCAAGAACCATTGCAGAAAGGGACTTGGGAGTTCTCATCCAGGAAGATATGAAAGCTGCCAACCAGGTAGAGAAAGCTTCAGCAAAGGCAAGACAAATGCTGGGTTGCATCAGAAGGAGCTTTATCAGCCGTAAGCCTGAAGTCATACTACCGTTGTACAGATCCATGGTGAGACCTCACCTGGACTACTGTGTCCAGTTTTGGAGGCCACATTATCAAAAGGATGTGAAGAGAATGGAATCAATCCAGAGAATGGCCACTAGGATGGTCTCAGGACTTAAGGACATGCCATATGAAGAACGTCTGACCAGATAGCGCTTATATTCTCTCGAGGAGCGCAGAGAAAGGGAGGACATGATAGAGACATTCAAATACATCACGGGTCGCATTGAAGTGGAGGAAGATATATTTTTTCTTACGGGTCCCACTGCAACAAGAGGGCATCCGCTAAAACTTAAGGGGGGAAGATTTCATGGTGACACCAGGAAGTACTTCTTCACCGAGCGGGTGATTGATCGATGGAATAAACTTACACGCCAGATGGTCAAGCCTAGTAGCGTGCTCGACTTTAAAAATCGATGGGACAAACAGGTGGGGGGTGCTACAGGGTTATGCATAAAAGATGGGTAATCCAGGGAGGGAGGGGTCTTGAGTGGGCAGACTTGTTGCCTAAACCGAATAAAAAGCGGGCTCATATCGTCTTATTTCCTTATTGAATACAGAGGTTAAACTGTTAGCGAAAATCATGGCAAATCGGAAGGCTGTTGTGCTTCCCTCCCTTATCCACAAAGCTCAGGTGGGATTTGTGAAGGGATGGACAATAGCTAAAAATGTGGGGAAATTGTTGCTGTCTTTGGAACAGCGGGTGGTGTGCAATCTCCCATCTGTGCTGGTCAGCTTTGATGCCGAAAAGGCGTTTGATAGGGTGCGGTGGATTTTCTTTATGATACTTTAGCGGCCTATGGTTTTGATGTTTTTTTTGTATCGGCGGTGCAAGCATTGTATGCTCTTCCACAGGCTAAATTGGTGTTAAAGGATTTTGAAATGGACCAGTTCCCAATTTCCAGGGGGATGAGACAGGGTTGCCCCTTATCCCTGTTACTATTTGTGCTTACCCTGGACCCCCTTATTCGGGATATATATGCCATGCCATCTATACAGGGGATTGGCATTGGAGCTACTACTTTTAAGTTATCGGCCTTTGCGGATGATATCTTAGTTCACAAGTTTCAAGTTTTATTATAATTTGATGAATCGCTTATTCGAAGTTTACTATGCAAATTACAACAGAATAAAAATATACATAAATTTAGACATACTATTTAAAATTTACATATAATGGACTATACCGACAAACTTACAGATAAAATTGATACACAAGGAATGAAGGGATAAAGTTACAAAATTAATGTTTTAAAGAAAAAAAGAGAACCATAAATGGAAAGAACACAAAGGAGGGCAAAATGTATCTTTCGGGGGCCACTACTTCACTGCTTAAATATGAATTAAGCGATTAAAAGCATCTTTAAAAAGAAAGCTTTTTAAGTTATTTTTAAAATGACTAAGGTCCTTTTCCTCTCTTATATATTGATGTAAAGTGTTCCATCATATGCAGTTAGAAGAGGCATTGCGTGCCTCTTCTAACTGCATATTTAGCCAACTGCATTGCTTGTTTCTTTTAACTGCATATTTAGCCAAGACCCATTTCAAATTGTTTCACGCTAAGTTCCAACCTGTCCATTATCACACTAGAATCTGTGGGACACAAATTCCTTTTCAGCCTTTGCTCCTCTCCCATTCGCTACCAGCTCTCCAAACTTCTCTCTTCCCTTCTCTCCCTCCTGGTATACTCTCTGACCTGCCCCTTCTCACTGACCCACCTGACTCCAACCATGAAGCCTTCACTCTGGCCTCTTATCCTCCTTCTCTGCTCCCTCACAAACACTTCCCATTCCCAAAAACCTCTTCCCCTAAACTCTCCCGATGCTACATTCCCCAACAACATCTGTCCTGGCCTCAGAATCCCCACGCTAGTACCTACCAGACCCTATCTATTCAAAAAGCACCGAGGTGCTAACCTCACCTCCCTAAAGCCTGTTCCCCCAGCAAACCTGCCCAACCTTACCTCAGACTCTCTCACCCCAGTCCCTACTCTCTATTGTAATGCCAGATCCGTCAGAAATAAGACTCAAATAGTAAAAGACTTACTCCAGGATTTTGATCCAGGTTTTTTGTGCATCACTGAATCATGGATCAAAAAAGATGACTTTTACTCACCCAAAATGAACTCTGTCCCCCAGGCTACCATGGTCTTTTCTCTCCTAGAATAAACCGGAAAGGAGGAGGTCTAGCCCTTCTCTACAAATCATTCTTTAATGTTGAGCTCCTCAAAAAGGGTAGTCATCCTTCCTTGGAATTCATGCTAGCCTCAATAAACGACGAACTTCGCCCCCACCCATTAGGCATCCTACTACTTTACCGCCCACACACCCCCTGGAACAAATCCTCTGACTTAGTTCTTGAGACCATAACAAAGGCCTATCTAAAATTCCAAAGATTATTGATCGTTGGTGACATAAACCTTCACCTAGAAGACAACACCAACAAGGACACAACTGAGTTCAAAGACTTCCTCACTTCCTTAAGCTTCACTGCTCCCCCGCCCACCCCTACCCACGAAAAGGAGCACTCCATTGACATCATTAGTTTTCTTGACCTGACTGAGCACAAAACTTCCGCAGATATGACCCGTTGGGAACATGTCCCCTGGTCTGATCACCTCCTAGGCTCTTTTTGCCTCCCTGTCTTCATGTCGGCCCTTGATACCCCAACACGTGCCACAAACTTCATCTCCTACCGCAAAAAAATCTCAAGTGAATTATTCTGGTCCCAGTTTCTCAACAAACTCCCTCCTCTTCCCAATCACACGGACCCAGACTCAATCTGGCACAACTGGGTGACTCTTTCCGAAACCACATACCATGCCCTTGCCCCTCTAGCCACTAAACCCATCTCCTACTCTCATAAGGCTCCCTGGTATTTCCCATACCACAGAGAATTAAAACAGAAATGTCGGGCCCTAGAACAGAAATGGAAAAAATCAAAATCCCCCCTAGACAGGCAATCCTGGAGAGAAAACATCAAATTCTACAACTCCGTGCTAAAAAAAGCTAGGAAGATTTACTATGGAGATAAAATCTCCAGGTCAAAAAACCAAAACAGTACACTGTTCCACATCTGGCGGAACCTAACTTCTAAAATGACTCCGCCCCCTCCCCCTCTCCCATCTCCAAATGACCTAGCCAAATTCTTCAACGAGAAGATCACTACCATAAAGAGTTTGTTCCCCTCAGCTATCTCCTACAACTCTCTTCCCCCGAAAGACTCCGACCCTATCCCTGCCGACAGATCTTGGACTACATTCGAACTTGTATCCGAGACCCAGATCTCTAAACTCTGCCTCAAACTTAAATCCTGCAAGTGTATCCTAGATCTTTTCCCATCCTACCTTTACGAAAACATCCCTGGCAGGCCATCTCTTCCCTTACAAACCTTATAAATAAAGTTTTACTATCTGGCCTGTTCTCCACCGAAATGGGACACATTGCCTTATCCCCTCTTCTGAAAAAAGCCGATCTCGACCCTTCCTCACCATCGAACTACCGTCCCATAGCAAACATCCCTCTTTTAACAAAACTTCTAGAGACCATAGTCGCTACTCAGCTCTCCTCCTACCTAGAGAGATTCTCCATTCTCCAACACTACCAATACGGATTTAGGCCCAATTTCAGCACCGAGTCCCTCCTAGTTTCCTTAATCTCAAAGGTGCAACAACTACACGCCCGAAACAAATTTGCTGTTCTCCTACAGTTTGATCTCTCCGCGGCTTTCGACGTCGTACACCATGACATACTAATCTACCAACTTTCAGAGATAGGAATAGACTCCTCTGTTCTAAACTGGTTCTCAAACTTCCTTCGCGCTCGTTCCTATATTGTCAACACAAACGGCTCCAAATCCGCTTCATGGACACCATCCTGTGGTGTCCCACAGGGCTCCCCCCTATCCCCTATTCTCTTCAACATGTATATGACCTCCCTGAAGCTCCTCAAACTATCCCCCCTTGAAACAATCTACACATATGCAGACGATATCCTTATCCTCCTCGAAACAGATTCAAACCTTACAAACCTCCAAGAGAACATCACTTCATGCATAATGAGACTTCACGCCTGGTCCCTTTCTGTACAGATGAAATTAAATGAATCAAAAACAAAATTACCCTGGCTCAGCCCAAAACTAGCACACCTGCCCACCCTCTTCACTCTACCCACAGGCCCTGCTCTGCACCTTGAGTTCTCAAGCAAGGTTCTCGGCATCACCATCGACTCCTCCCTTTCCCTCAACGATCACCTGAATTCCTTGGCAAAATCTTGATACTTCAGCCTCCACATGCTGAGGAAAGTTAGATCCTATTTTCACAAAAACATTTCACCATCCTTGTACAATCCATCATCCTATCCAAACTCGATTATTGTAATGCCATCTATTTATGCCTAACTAAAAAAAGTCTCCGCAGACTCCAGCTTATCCAGAATACTGCGGCCAAGCTGATTTTTGCTAAATGCAAATCTGATCACGTCTCCCCACTACTTACCAATCTTCACTGGCTCCCAGTACTTTCCAGAATTCATTTCAAATGCTTCTGCCTGGCTTTCAAGATCATTCACGGCATCCTTCCGCCCCTAATCCCTCTATCCTTCCTCGCCCAGACGCCTGCTACCACCAGATCAGCCCACAGACATAAACTATCCTTCCCCTCTCTACACGGCATCCTCCACGCAGGTAAACTGGGAAAATCCCTCCTCTCCAAAATAACGGGCCTTTGGAACGATCTCACTGTCCCGCTGCGGAACCTGGGCTCCCTCCAACTATTCCGAAAACAACTGAAAACCTGGCTTTTCTCTAGCATATAACATCTCTTCTCCTGTCTACATCCCCTCTTTTTATATGCTTTTGTAAACCCTTTCTCCCCTCTCTTCTTATATTTTTAAGCTTTGTAAACCGTGTCGAGCTCCACCTCCGTGGAGATGATGCGGTATATAAACTTAAGGCTTAGTTTAGTTTAGTTTCCAGAGATGGGGGGCCATCACTGAAAACATATCATGGCGTCTGGTTCCGATTACTTTCAAAGAAGGGACTATTAAGAGCTTTTGAGCTGTAGAATGAAGCGAACGTGGTGTATTATAAGGAATAAGCATTCTATTCATAATTTGCGGTTCATTGGTGGACAGAGTTTTAAATACTTAGAGTAATATTTTAAAGGTGATACGGTGATTGATTGGAAGCCAATGTGAGTTAAAAGAGGAATAACGTGATCATATTTTTTACCATTATGAATAAGTTTAACAGCTGTATTTTGAATTATTTGAAGACGTTTCTTTTCTTTTTGGGTAGTGTTTATTAATGATGAATTGCAGTAATCAAGTTTAGCGAAAAGGGAATATATTAAGATCAGTGTTCTCCCTAGCCTGTTTTAGCCGGGCGCTCCGCCCAGCTAATTTAGGTGAGCGCCCAGCTGCCTTCTTCCAATGACGCGCTTCCCCTCAGGAGTAAGTAACTTTTTTCCCCCACACACAACGCACTTTTGGGACGAGGAAATCACATGCGTTTTTGTTTGGTTTTAAGTTTCAAGTTTTCAAGTTTCAAGTTTATTAAAAAGTTTGTTATACCACTTATACAAAGTTCAAGGTGGTGTACAGCAATAATAAAAGAGGGGAATCTTTAAAAATAACAAAACAGAAGGAGTCACTTGATGTGCTGAGCCGAACAAGACGTGCTCTGCTCGAGCTCCGGGGCCCCGAGTCCTCCTGTGCCTTGCTGCAAGTGAATTTTAGCATTGACCTCTTCATTTCTCGCTCGATCTGTTTATGGACCGCTTTGCTCCACCAGCCAGCCCGGTAAAGAGCGGCAAAGTGACCCGAGGGACGAGAGACACGCATGCCGCGTCCCGACTCTAAGATGGCGGCGGGGGTGTCGGACTCCGGGTCTGAGCTCCCGTTGTCTGCGGCCCACATTGCAGCGCTCTCTGCCTCGGTCGTGAGAGCCTTGGATGCTCGCTTCGACCAACTATCTGGCCAACTGACGTCCCTCGAGTCCCTGGTCTCTGAGACAACAAGACGGACTGGGGAATTGGAGTCCCGAGTGGCGCACGTGGAGGAGGCCCACTCTGCATCGGCGGCAGACCTGACCTCCCTTAAGGAACAACTGGCGCGGCAGGCGGACAAGATCGAAGATCTCGAGAATCGCTCGAGACAGGATAATCTTCGCCTTATTGGCCTACCAGAGACGGTGTCTGAGTCTCGGCTGCATGCCATCCTGGAGTCCTGGCTGCGTACTGCCTTGCCCCTGCCCGATGGAATGGGGCCTTTGCGGCTGGACAGAGCCCACCGCCTTGGGAGGCGTAATGACGATCACACTAGAGCCCGGGTCACCATCTTCAAGGTGCATAACTCCGCACACAAAGTGGAACTAATGAAACAATACCGCCAAAAGCGTAATCTCCTTACGTTTGAGGGCGCCCAGGTTTGTCTATTCCAGGACTACTCTCCGGCGCTGCAGAAGCGCAGACGGTGTTTCTTCAGGGTATGCTCTGCGCTCTTTGACCGCCAGCACCGTTTCCAGCTACTTTACCCAGCACAACTGCGGATCTGGACTGCTGCGGGGTGGAAAAGTTATACCTCAGCGGAGGATGCTCAGGCTTACTTGGATTCCCTGCCGGGGGAGGCAGGGCCTTCCTCGCCACCTGAGGCTTTCCTTTCTCTGCTGGTGAATGCTGTTTCTGTGGTGATTGGACCTGGCGCTACATAAGTGCAGAGCTTGGGCTACACAGATGTTGCTGTTGTTGTTTCTAACCTTATCCTGGTAGACCTGAAGGCCACTGCTCGACGCTGTATTGCCTCTCACCCTTGGTCTCAGTATCCTTGTTGCAGCATGTTTGTCGGCTTGTTGCCCGTTACAATTTGTGGGCCATTTTGTTTTTTGGAGCCCTACCTGCTGGTTCTGACGGAGCTTGGAGTTATGGCTCCGGAGCCGGGGTTCCTGCCCTGTTGGATATCTGCAGTGTTCATCGATGGCCTGGTCCTTTCTGCTTGCTTCTGAACACTTGGCGCTTAGCTAGAGGCCAGGGCCTGTGTCGCTCTGGACATGGCTGCTGCTGCCTTTGCCTTGCGAGGGTCCCCATGTGGTGTTGAAGTGCCTGGCTAGTGACCATCTTGCAGCTTTTTGCATTCCTGGACCTTTTGCACAATTGGACTCATTTTGGACTAATTGCACCCCTCCAGTTCTGCTTTGTATGGGTGCGTTATTGCTTTGTGTGTTTGGGGTATGGACGGGGGGGGGGGGGTTTGCATCGGGTTGTGGTTCTTGTGTGATTGTTACTGGTAGGTATGATTTCAGGGGGGGGGGGGAGTTTTCTGTCTTTCCTTCCTTGTTAGGATTCTGGGGGCTATTTCTCCTAGGGAGCTGATTTTGTGTGAGTGGCCGTAGCATGGGTATGAGTGCTTCAGTGGATGTCTGCATGGAACTCTACAGCCACTTTTCCTTTGTGTTATGGGGAGATCTCTCTTGTTTCCGGGTGCCTGGTGGCGCTGCTTTGCCTGAGATTCTCCCACACTTGTGGTTTTGTGAGTTCTGGGTTTTTGTTCTAGTGGCTAGATGGATGAGAGTGGAGCGGGCTGGTCTGGTGTGACATGTATGTGGGCTCCTTAGCGCAGTTTGAATATTTGGTGGGTGAGCTCTGAGGAGGGTGGGATTGGGGCTGGGGGGCCTTGGGGCCCTGTTAATATCTTTGCGTGACTCCTTCTTCCTGCTCTAGTGGGATGGAGTGTGGGACTGTGGGGGGATGGGGGGAGGGTTGGGGATGGGGTTTGTTGGGATAGGGGGGGTGGGTTGTCTGTTTGGGGGTGGGGGGTCCTCCTTTGGTATGGGGGTTTGGTTTTCTGGATAATTGTCTTGTCTATGTTAACAATTTCAGGCTACTTGGTGTATTGGATCACGCTGCTCTGGGTGGGGCTGGGCTCCTGGGGCGGTTTCACACTTTTTCTTCCTCCTTCCTGCATTTTTCCTGACTTACTGACCTGAGTACACCTTTTAGGCTTGTTTCTTGAAATGTTGGGGGCATTACCCTCGCCAGTTAAGCGATCCAAAATCTTGGCTGCCTTACAACGTTATCACTCGGATATTGCTTGTTTGCAGGAAACTAGGCTGACGGACGCGGAACATCTTAAGTTAGCCCGTTCCTGGGTGGGGGAGGTTCATTTTGCCTCCTCTTCAGGTCGCCATGGCGGTGTTGCGGTATTGATTCGTATATCCTCTCCCCTTGGTGTGCAGCTTCTTGACAAAGATGTTGATGGTAGATACTTGCTTTTGCGTTTGACCTTGGGAGATTGTTCCTATCTCTTACTTGTGGTTTACGGCCCTAACTCGTCGGAATCTGACTTTCTACAACGGTTGACCTGTCTCTGTTCTCGTTTTTCTGGAGATCCCCTTCTTATAGTGGGAGACTTTAATTTGGTTTTGGATCCTACTTTGGATAAATCTGGCTCCCCCTCTGCATCTTTGGGAGCTAAGGGTCGTCTTCTCTCCGATTTTTGTGATACTTTTTCAATGCTTGATCCTTGGCGCATTTTTCATCCTGAAGTTAGGGATTACACTCACCTTTCTCGGGCCCATAATACCTGGTCCCGGATAGATTATATTTTTCTTTCTTCTACTTTATTTTCTTCGGTTCTTTCCGCTGAGATTGGTCCCTTGAATATCTCTGATCACGCGCCTATTTGGGTGGATGTTCATCTGGACGTTACGTATTCTAGGGCGCCTCATTGGCGCTTCCCGTCCTACCTCGCTCACGATAAAGAATTTCAAACCTTTTTGTCAGCGCAATGGGAGAACTATGTTACTAACAATGCTCCACATCTGGATGATCCGGTTTTATTTTGGGAAGCCGCCAAGACTGTACTTCGAGGACATATTATATCCTTTCTGAGCGTTCGCAATAAACGTATCCACGGTGGTATCACTGCCCTGGAACGGGCATTACGTGTTGCTAAGCGGTCTTTTCAATCTCGCCCATCCATGCAGACTAGAGAACGTTATCTGTCAACTCAGGCAGCTCTCAATTCACTGCTTCATTCTCGATCTCAAAAAAGGGCGGCTTACTATACACATCGCTTTCAGCGCTTTGGGAATAAGCCTGGGCGCCTTATGGCGCGATTGGTGAAGGCTACAACCTGCAAGAAGCCGATTTTGTCACTTCGGGCTCCGGGTGGGGTACGGTGACTAGTCAGGCGGATGTCTCTGCTGTTCTTTTTGATTTTTTCCGTCAATTGTATGATGTGCCTGCTACCGTCTCTCCAGATTTGTTGACTGACTACCTTCAATCCTCGGGCCTTCCGGTTTTGCCGGAGGCAGTCGCGTCATCTCTTAATAGACCGTTTCGTGCGGCACAATTAGACACCGCGATTAAGACCCTTCACTAGGGAAAAGCCCCGGGTCCGGATGGCTTCTCGGGCGAATTTTGTTGCCTTCTTTCTTCCCATGTTTGTGGTCCCTTACTGGCTTATTTCAATGCCGCTATTGCTCAGGGTTCGTTTCCGCGTTACACTAACGAGGATCTTATTACCTTGTTACTGAAGCCTGGTAAAGCGGCTGATGACCCCGGTTCCTATTGTCCGATCTCTTTGATCAACGTGGACCTAAAGCTTCTTTCCCGCATGTTGGCTGATCGCTTGGCTCCTCATCTCCCCAATCTTATCCACGAAGACCAGGTTGGGTTTGTCTGGGGCCGTCAATCTGTTTGTAATGTTCGCAAGGTTCTCTTTGCTATCGCCCATTGTAGTTCCCATAGTATTCCGGCTTTGTTTGTCAGTCTTGATGCGTCCAAAGCTTTTGATAGTGTCGTCTGGTCCTTTTTGTTTCGTTCTCTAGAACATATAGGTTTGGGTGGCTTTTATCTTGATGCGATTAGATCACTTTATTGTAACCCGAGGGCTTCCCTTTTGATTAATGGAACCAGGACTGATTCTTTTCCTATTTTTCGGGGTACTCGGCAGGGCTGCCCCCTTTCCTCCTTACTTTTTCTGATTGCTTTGGAATCGTTGCTTTGTACTCTTAGGGGATTTGCTGCGGTTCAGGGCCTCCGAGTTAGGGGGATCGAGTTGAAGACTCTTGCTTTTGCCGATGATTTGTTCTTAATCCTCACTCGACCTGAGGTTTCTCTGCCTACTGCGTTAGATCTTCTTTCTGAGTTTGGTTTTTATTCTGGTCTTACACTTAATTTGGATAAGTCCTTTGCTTTGCCTTCTTCCCCCGACCTTCGTCGCTCTTGGAGGGGGGTGTTCCCCCTTCGATGGGCTGATTCTTCTTTGAAATATTTGGGAGTGCTCCTTCCTTTGGATTTGTCCACTTTATGTCGATTGAACGTGGAGCCTTTGTTTCTGGCTCTTCAGAATAAGTTGCAGCTTTGGAGAAATCTACCCTTTTCGCTTTTGGGCCGTGTGTATTTGTACAATATGCTTATTGTTCCTGTTGGCTCTATGTTTTCCAGGTTCTTCCTTTGTTCTTGACATCTCGGGATGAACGCCGATTAGAACGTTTAGGCCAACGCTTTCTTTGGCGAGGGAAGAGGCCCCGTCTCCCTTACAAACGGGCGGCGGTTCCGTGGTACAAGGGCGGATTGGGTTTACTGAACCTACGCTATCTAACCATTGGTTGTGGAATGCGCCACATCAATGATTTTTTCCGAGGGACTTCTATCTTCACTGCTACCCACTTGGAACTTCATTGTTTTCGCTTTACTCATTTTAGTGCTTATCTCCACTCGCTTCCCTCACCTGAGCCTGAATCTCTCTCAACGAAGGTGCTACATCGTCCCTTGCGGAAGGTTTGGCACTGGGTCTGTAAGTTTCACTCTCTTTCTGCTTCCGTCACTCCTTTTCTACCTATACGTTTTAATCCCTCCTTTTTACCAGGGATTGATGGGTTGAGTTTTGCTCGGTGGGAAACAAAGGGCATTCATTACGTATTTCACTTGGTTGATGATGATGGTAAAATTAAATCCTTCGCCAGATTGAGCGATGAATTTGGTCTCCCGCCCACTGATTACTTTGCTTATATGCAGGTTCATCATTACCTTTCTTCTTTGCCTTTTAGATTTTTACAGGCCTCTTGCCATGAGTTATTATCCACGGCATTTACCATTGGTTCCCAACTTTCTGTTCCCCTTAAATTCCATCATCGCCATTTGAAAGATGAGTCCCCCATGTTTGATTTCACCGGCCCACGGGAAGCTTGGGCACGTGACCTTGCAATTGATTTGCCTGATGATGTGATTCACCAGGCAGTCCGTAGATTACCTGCCTTTAGAAAACATACTGCCTTTTGGGAGCAACACTATAAGTTGATTTTTCGCTTGTACATCTCTCCCAGGAGGGTGTATCTCTTGGGCTTTCGTGAAACTGCTGCCTGCCCCCGCTGCCATGTTCCTGATGCAGGCCTGGGTCACATGTTCTGGACTTGTTCCCACATCCAGACCTTTTGGCGTGCTGTTTTTACATTTGTGAAGCGTATTTGGAACATTTCGATTCAACGCTTGCCTTTACTGTTGTTTGGAGCTATCCCTCATTATTACCCTCGCCCGAGGGGGGCTGCTACCTTTATTAAGTGGACTGTCCTTGTTGCCCTGAAGTGTGTTCTACTGAAATGGCTCGAGGGGGAAGCACCAGATTACTCTATTTGGCGTTGCAGGATGATTACTCTCTTGATGTGGGAGCGGCGTGATGTGCAGGACTTTTCCTCCCTCCCAGGCCGTACTTTCCAATGTGTCTGGGAACCATTTTGGACTACTATGACTCCAGTGGCTCGCAGCCGTCTGCTTAATAGCTGACTTTTGTCTATGTCTTGTTTCATGTACCTGGTATGCCTGATACCTTGGTTTCTTATCTGTTTATTATTGTAACACTTTGAAGGAGGACCCACCAAGGGAGGGGGTGTTTGGGAGGTTGGGGAGGGGGGTTGGGTGGGGTGGTTCAGTTGGGGGGTGGGGTTATTGATATGTTTATACCAAAATGTGAGCATATCTGCTGTTTACTCTGTCTCCATGGTTGTTGTTTATCTTGAGCTCAATAAATATATTTGACTATAAAAATAACAAAACAAATTAATATTGATATATTAAAAACAAGACAATATTAAAAAGCAACAAATAACAAAACCATAGACTGAGACTAAGGAGATAAACTACACACAAAAAGGGAAAAGGGAAGAACTACAGCATTTAAAATAAAGCACATTTAAGGGCTAAAACAATAGGTAGGGAGAAAGGACAGTTTTAACCGAAATATCCTCAAATAAGAAAGTTTTTGAGTTTTACTTTAAATTGTTTTAGAGAGGATTCCATCCGCAAATGGAGGGGCAATGAGTTCCATAGAGTAGGAGCGGTCACAGCAAAGTTATTAGATCTCAAAGTGTTAATCAATTTGAGAGACGGTACAGTTAAGAGATTGTGTGATGTGGAACGAAGAGATTTAGCGGGGTGATAGGGAATAAGAAGTTGGTCAATAAATACTGGTTGATTAAATGAACGAGTAGTAAAGGTTAATAATAGAATTTTATAGCTGACTCGGTGTTCAACCGGTAACCAGTGAGCATCAATTAACCCCTCTCTGCAGCCCAGCTAAGGATGGGATACCGGGGGGATGGGTAATTTGCTGAGTAGAGCTCGTGTCGCCTTCTGTATGCTCAACCCTCGTTGCTGCACCTGTGCCAATTTCTGACTAGACCAGACATGTCAAAATCTGGCCCGCCAGATGACCACAAAACCCCAGCCAAGCTGGCCCGCAGGCAGACAGACGCAAACGCCGAGCGGCCTTACAGCCCATTATCCCGACATTGCCAGTGGCAACAGGGTGAGCAACGGACCGCGACCTCCGCATCCCAGTGCCGGTGTGCTAGGCTGGAACCGCCGCCCCTCCAAAGCCTCGGCCACTTCAGAAGACAAGCCGAGAAGTATGGGAACGTGCGAAAGGCACCCGAAGGCATGAACGCTTCACCATTGTGGACTGAGAAGTGATCCACAAAAGCAGAGCGACCGGGAACAGCCTGCCGCCGGCACGCAGAGTCTGGAAGGCTGGCCCACATGCTAGTCACGCACGCCGTGGGGAGCCAGCAAGAGCCATGTCGAGGTCCCATCAAGTGATGAGAAAAGACGTCAAAGTGCCCCATGAACACTAATGCGGAGGCTAGGCTGCTCTCGCAGAGGAGCAGAAGGAAGCAAGATGGCTGCCTTGCATGATCTGCTAGGGAGGATGACCGGGGCCGTGCTGCCAGACCTCTGCAAGGCCAAGGGCAGCACAAGAGGCCAGAGCACTCCCCCCATCCCTCATTCCCAAAAGTAGGGCCCTACTGTTTCTCTCGAACAAAAGATCAGCTCCACAGGTAGTCCTCCCTTTCCTTTGTTCAAAAGATTTTCAGAAATACAAACTTCCCACAAACTGTGTCAGTTATGCAGGTTGGCTCATCCCAGTATAGACATCTCTTCCATCCATTTTGTCTATATCACATAGCTGGCGCGGGGCAGGAGAGACTGCAACCCGACACTTCTACCAAGCATAAGGGGTCTTTTTATTAAGGTATGCATTTAGCACACGCTAAATCGGTTAACAATAAAAGGATCCCTAAGTACCTCAATAAAAAATTTGGCCCGCGATCCAGCACATGCCCCAGATTTCGGCCCCTATGTGATTGAGTTTGATATCCCTGGACTAGACGGACTAAGCAGAAAGGAATCCCCAAGCATGCTCAAACCCGCGGATATTCCATCACCAACCGTCCGCCTGTTCCCCTACCTCATAAGCCATGCAAAGACAGAAAGCTCTATGTCCTGCCTCCCTCCCCCACAACCCCCCCCAAAAAAAAAACCACAACAATCTGCTCTTGTGGCTTGCTGCTACTGCTTCCTTGCCTGCCCGAACCTCCAGGAACCTAACAAAGCCTCCAAGCGAAGGGCGCACCATTGTCGGCGCGCAAATGACTGAAGTGGTTTTGACGTGCCATCCCGAGAGAAACAGTAAGGAAACTTAAAAGCCGGGTTCTCTTCTTGAGATAGACGGCCTCCGCAGCACGTTCCCTCTGCCATGGACCTGCCCCTTTATGTCAGAGGACGGGCAGGACCGTAGCAAAGGGAACGTGCTGCGGAGGCTGCCGGCAGCCCACTAGGTTCGCTACATCACCGGCAATCCTCTGCAGGCTGCCATATTTACTTTTAAAGGTTGGTCCTCAACAAGCGGCTGTCACAGTGCAGAAGATGACCTCTCTCGCTGGGTGCGGGAAGCAGCGGAGGTAATGCCCCGCCTGTTGCGAGGGCCCTGGCGGGATGGGGATTGCCATAGAGATGCTGGATCTGGACACCGCGGTGGGGTTGACAGAAATGAACCTTCAGGCAGGGCAGGAAAGCAGACTTGAACCAAAAAACAAGTTAGATGCTGGAATAGAGGGAGTAGAGAGAGAGGAAACACCCTGAACTGAGGAGAGAGATGCCAAGCCCTGGGGAGGGGGAAGCCAAAGAGAGTGAGAGAGACAGAAAGACCTGGAATTGAAATGATAGCAAAAGGAAGATAAAGAGAGAAACCTGAAACAAAGGGGCAGAAGAGAGGGGGGCAGATGTTGGCCTTGGGTGTGTATAGAGGGAAGAGAAAGAGACTGCAGAGAGGTGGAAAGATTCTGGACCAGGGAGGGAGGAAGGAAGGAGAGAGAGAGGCAGAGAAAGACCTAGAAGAAAGGAGAACAAATGCTGGACATGGGGAGGAGGGTTGTAAGCAGAAGACAGAGAGAGAGAGAGAGAGAGAGAGAGAGAGAGAGAGAGAGAGAGAGAGAGAGAGAGAGAGAGCCAACCTGGACCAAAGGAGAAAGACAGGAGGCAGATGCTGGACTATGGGAGGGGCAGACAATTGACAGAGGGGGAGAGACCCTGAGGAAGAACAGAGAGATGCAAAATCATAACAGAGGAGGGAGAGAGAGGGATACATGTTGCCAATAGGGGTGGAGGAGAGAAGAAGAAAAGTTGGACTCATGGAGGGACAGAGAGAGATGTTAGTTGGGGAAGTGAATGCAGTCCAGAGAGGAAGCATGCAGGAGGCAGAAAGAAAAAAAATGATGGATGCACATTCAGAAGGAAGTCCAACCAGAAACTAATTAAATCACCAGACAACAAGAGTAGAGAAACTGATTTTATTTTCAATTTACTGATCAAAATATGTCAGTTTTGAGAATTTATAATCTGAGGTCATATTTTGCACTATATTTGTCTATTTTTCTTTAGTTGTTACTGAGGTGACATTGCATATTTTATAGTCATCTGCCTTGACCTCTTTGAAAAACAAAACATAAATTATAATTAACATTTTCTCTATATACAGTGTGCTTTGTTTTTTTTTTTTTTTAATTTTGTGATTACCATTATGAATAAGATATTGTGTGTACATAAAAAATGAATGGCAGAAATTGCATTACAATTAGTACTATTATAATGGGGGTGGAGTCAGGGGCGGAGCTTGGGCTGGGGTACTTGGTTGGTATTTGTTAGACTTAGGGGGTACTTGGCTTGAAAAGGTTGAGAAGCACTGGTCTAGGTGACTATGGAGTAAGGGCCCCTTTTACAAAGCTATAGTAGCAATTCTCCCATGGCAAATGCACCAAAGTCCATTCAGATCCTATGGGCTTCAATGCATTTGCTGTGACAGAATTGCTATCGCAGCTTTTTATAAGGAGCACTAAGGCAGGAACTACAGTCTCTGTGCTATGTCTTAAACAAAAACCAGATTGCCGGGGATGCAAAGCTTTAACTGATTCAACATGTGAGTTTGAAGTTGGTTGAATTACCACTCTCTCAAGTACGGTAGTTATTCGGAATAAGAGGATCTGCATTAGAGAATGACACGGGGAGCGATCCCCGCAGGGAACCGCGGCGTGGCTGCGGTTTGGCTGCGGGTTATGGAGACTCCATAGCCAAATCGCCGCAGACACGGGGACAAAAGTTTTCACCGCTCGCAAAAACAGTGAAAAGATTTGTCCCCGCAGGCAAATGTACCCCCTTCTATGTACCGCTATTTACCTTGTCTTCACCGTGTGTCTTTGGTTCGGGACCGGGTGTCAGATTTTTTCCGGCGGCCATGTTTGTCTCCGCCATGTGGTCTGTCTCCTCCAACTCTCTACCCGACTTGCACGTTGCCGCATTGACTCCGCCCCCCTAATATACAGGCTCTTCATTGGTCAGTTCTTTTTGCTCGATTGGATTCACTTTTCACTCATTTCACTGGGAGGAGCTGAAAGCCTGAAAACTTCGTCAGGTACAAGTAAGTGTTCTCCCCGGCTGATTTAGATGACCGCCCAGCTAATCCTGCTCATTCCTGGGCTGACTCGCGCCGAAAATTTTGACGTCTGCCTTGCATGCTTTTACTTGCTTCAGGCCTTCCTCATTGCCGGGACCTGCCTACTTTCTGTTTCCGCGAAGGCAGGACCCGGCAGCGAGGAAGGCCCGAAGCAAGTAAAAGCAGCAAGTTGTAAGCTTCCCTCCGGGGCTCTATAGTGTGCGTGCCGACTTCCCTTCTCTTCCCCCCCCCCCCCCAGGACGCTACTTCTGGTTTCGGAGGGAAGAGAAGGGAAGCCAGCACGCACACAATAGAGCCCCGGAGGGAAGCTTACAACTTGCTGCTTTTACTTGCTTCGGGCCTTCCTCGCTGCCGGGTCCTGCCTTCGCAGAAACAGAAAGTAGGCAGGTCCCAGCAACGAGGAAGGCCCGAAGCAAGTAAAAGCAGCAAGTGTAGTGGTATACAATTTGAGAAAAAAAAAAACAACACACAGACATTGGACCTGATTCTGCTTGCTCTCGCCACGGACACGGACCGACACGGACCTCAGATTTTTAAGGCGGTACGGGTTTAGATCCGTGAGGTCCGCCAGGTCCGTGAGGTCCGCGTTTTACCCCTTCCCCAACCTTGGTGCTTATTGTGGTCAGCCAGGAAGAATGAAATCAAAAAAGTTCGAGTTTAGTCAAGCTGTGATTTGAACTTTATAGGCTTTTTTTTTTTTTTTTTTCATCCTTTAACTGGCAGGCAGAAGAATGCTCCATTTATTAATCTTGCAAAGTCTGATACAGGAAAAGCTAGAAGTGCATCAGGATTTAAGGAGCTTGGGGTATGCAAATCTACTTAATGCAGAGATTACAGTAAAACAAAATCACTTTTCTATTTCACTGCAGCTCTATGAGGTTCTTTTGCCCTTAGCTATAGTCAAATGATGGATAGGAATATGTTTATTTCATTTAAGTTAAGGGAAAACAATATTTTTTCTGAGTATCCTTTAAATAATGGTTCACAAATTAATTCAGCCTGTTTTAAGGCTGGGTTTTGTTTTTCACATTATTGCTTCTGTTTTTATAATCCTTAAAAAAAATAATGGGCAATTCTCCAAGTGGGTTCTTCCTCGTAGGCACCCTGAGACTGTACAGGGAACGCTATTCTATAGCAGTGAATGGGCTCCCAGGTTCCTTTACAGAATGGTAGCATATAGCCTTAGATTCCTTACAGTTAAAGCAGCCATAGAGCTGACGTAACTAAGCATGTCCACTTGTGGGAGAAATGATTTTATTTTCAGTTTAGTGATCATAATGTGTCTGTTTTGAGAATTTATATCTGCTGTCTATATTTTGCACGATGGCCCCCTTTTACTAAATCACAATAGCGGTTTTTAGCACAGGGAGCCTATGAGCATCGAAAGCAGTGCAGGGCATTCAGCGCATCTCCCTGCGCTAAAAACCGCTATTGCGATTTAGTAAAAGGGGAGGGGGTATATTTGTCTATTTTTGTATAGTTGTTCCTGAGGTGACATTGCATAAAATCATCTGCCTTGACCTCTTTGAAAACCTGCGGAATATATATGGGGTGGGGGAAGATTAGTGATAGAAAAATTGTATGAAAAATGACTATTTTCAATTTAGTGATCAAAATGTGTCAGTTTTGAGAATTTATATCAGTTATCTATATTTTGCATTATATTTGTCTATTTTTCTATAGTTGTTTCTGAAGTGACATTGCATATTTTAGTTATCTGTCTTGACCTCTTTGAAAAATGAAACACATTAATTAATATTTTTTCTGCATACAGTGTGCTTTGTGTTTCTTTAAATTTTGTGGTTACCATAATGAATTAATATTATATACAGTAGTGTACATGAAAAATGAATGGAAGAAATTGCATTACAATTAGTAATTACTATTATGATGGGGATGGAGGTCAGGGGTGTGCATTCCAGCTACCAGCACATCTTCAGAGAGGGCATTCTCATTCTCTATTGCAGGAAGGACTGTGGAAGAAAGGAGAACTAGATTGAATCCAGAGATTGTGGATGATTTGTTGTTCATCTACGGGTTAAAAAATAAGGACAATTAAAAGTACAGGTTGTGTTTTGTTTTTGTATAGTTAACTAAGTTGTAAAGTATGTTTCCTTTATACGTTAATAAAGATAAGTATATAAAATCATACCTGTTTGAGGCTTTTATGCATGCTGCGGTGACGGTGACGGGGCGGTGAATGGGATGGCAGTGGCGGTGACGGGGCGGTGAAAGGGATAGCGGTGACGGTGACGGGGCGGTGAAGGGAATGGCGGTGACGGGGCGGTACAGAGGATAGTCGGCTGGGGACGGGGCGGTGACGGGGACAAATTTTTTCCCCGTGTCATTCTCTAATCTGCATTACTACTGGAACACTGCCTAAGTGTCAAACCTTAAAGGAAATCATATTGAGCACTGGAAAATAATAATAATTAACTAATAAAAATAATGCAAATTTAGGGCTCCTTTTGCACTAGCGTTTTTAGCGCACGCACCGGATTAGTGCGCGCTAGCCAAAAAACTACCATCTGTTCAAGAGGAGGCTGTAGCGGCTAGCACGCACGGCATTTTAGTGTACGCTATTCCGCATGTTAAGGCCCTAACGCACCTTCATAAAAGGAGCCCTTAATTTTCCCCATCACCAAATTTCCCTGTCCCGCCCGGCTACTTTTTCATGCCACCCAGCTGGAAAAAATTTCTGGGGAGAACACTGAAGATATTTAATGATTTAGGCTCAAGAAACTTATGGAAAGAAGACATATTGTCGGCGGCGATTAGCAGCAGCAACAGGGAGGTAAGATTGTAGCAGCGCGAACCGGGGGAAAGGAGAGAGGTGCTTTTTTTTTTTCCGCAGCAGAGAGAGAAGGATGTAGGCAGGCAAGCTGGCTGGCTTTAGTGCAGCAGGGAGGGAGGGAGATAGGTAGACATAGTGTGACCATATGGCTCCAGAAAAAAGGGGACGGATTGAGATATCCAGGTTTTACTTCCATTGAAAGTAACCAAGATGTCTCAATTTGTTCTCCTTACTTCCATTGCTTTCAATGGAAGTAAAACCCGGATGTCTCAATCCGTCCCCTTTTTTCTGGAGCCATATGGTCACACTAGGTAGACAGGCAGGCAGGCAGGCTGGCTTTGGGGATGGACAAAATCTGGAAGGCAATGGGAGGACATAAGGAGACACTGGGGGCACTAAGGACACGGGAAGGAGACACTGGGGGCACTAAGGACACGGGAAGGAGGCACTGGGGGCACTAAGGATACAGGACAGAGGCACTGGGGGCACTAAGGACACAGGACGGAGGCACTGGGGGCACTAAGGACATGGGAAGGAAGGAGGAAGGGAATAGAAAGGGACAATTGTTGGGCCTGAGTGCAGAAAGAAAGAAAGGATACACAGTCAATTAATAGATGTCCCCTTCTGATGATAAAAATAAATGGTCACGTTACCTCTGACTTACTTTCTCTGCAGCAGAGTCGGCAGCCGCGCTGAGGTGCAAGAAGGTCCCGCGATGACTCGTCTGCCGGCTCTGCTCTGGAAGAAGTAAGTTACGTCGGAAGGGGTGGACCCGGCAGACACAGTCATTGCGGGACTTTGCCACAACTCCCTGCGTCTGCCGGGTCCACCCCCTCCGACGTAACTTATTTCTTCTGGAGCAGAGCCAACAGATGAGTCATCACGGGATCTTCCAGCATGCGGCTGCTGAGTCCGCTCCAGAGCAAGTACGTCGGAGTGAGGTGGACTGGCAGCCAGCAGCTACAGTCATCGTGGGACCTTGCTGCATAAAGGGAGAGAAAGAAGCAGGATTGCTGGAATGGAAGAGTGGTGGAGGGAAAGAAAGGGGGCAAGGTGATATGGAAGAGTGGCGCTGATGGAATTGATGTACAGAGAAAGGGGAGAAACATAAGGGGGAAGGATATTTGAGTGAAAGAAAGGGGTTCTGATGCTAATTGAAGAGGGGTGGATGGAGAGAGAAAGGGCAGACATTGGATGGTAGTGGGGAGCCTATGCTGGATGGAAGTGCAGATGGGAGAGATAAGGGAGCAAATGCAGGAAGGAAATGGGAGGAGAGAAAGAGGGGAGCAGATGCTGGATGGAAGTGCATGATGGAAGGAGGGGATAAATAAAAGGAGGGCACATGATGGGGAGAAAAGGACTGAGTTAGGGAAACACTGGAAGGTTGAGGGAAAGAGGTGGCAAGCTTTAGGTAGAAACATAGAAATAGACGGCAGATAAGGGCCATGGCCCATCCAGTCTGCCCACCCTAATGACCCTCCCCTACCTTTACCTTGTGAATAGATCCCACGTGTCGATCTCATTTGGCCTTAAAATCAGGCACACAGCTGGCCTCAATCACCTGAAGTGGAAGACTATTCCAGCGATCAACTACCCTTTCAGTAAAAAAGAACTTCCTGTCGTCACCTCGCAGTTTCCCGCCCCTGATTTTCCACGGATGCCCTCTTGTTGCTGAGGGACCCTTGAAAAAGAAGACCTCTTCCTCTGCCTCGATGTGGCCCGTGAGATATTTGAACATCTCAATCATGTCTCTCCTCTCTTTGCGCTCCTCGAGCGAGTATAGCTGTAATTTTTCTAACCGTTCCTCGTACGGGAGATCCTTAAGTCCCGAGACCATCCAGGTGGCCATTCTCTGGACCAACTCCATCCTCAGCACATTGATGAGAGGGTAGTAAGAATGTAATCTAGACAGATGCAGAAATTAAATTGAAAAGGAAAATGAGGGAGAAAATGGAAAGGGATTGCAGAGGAGAGGTGTGGGAGAGGGAAGGAGAGGAGAGAGATGCCAGACCAATGAGGGTGAAAGGAGAGATGGAAGGGGGAGGCATACAGTTTCTGGAAGGAGCATAGAAGGAGAGAAGATCCCATATAGGGGAAGAGAGATGGCAGACAGTGAATGGAAGGAAGAGAGTTACAAGAAGATGAGGAAAGCAGAAACCACAGAAGACAAAGATAGAAAAAAAATTTCTATTTATTTATTGCTGCGGCAAAGAAACAAAGTTCCTGGAAATGATAGGAGACTGCTTCCTTGAGCAAATGGTAGGGGAACCAACAAGAGGGAACGCCACATTGGATTTGATCCTGAACGGCATAACTGGGCAGACAAGAGATGTAGTAGTCACAGTCCCACTGGGGACGAGCGACCACAGCATGATCAACTTTAAACTTGGCATTGGGAAAGGAAAATTAATCAAGACACAATCCACAGCTTTTAACTTCAAAAAAGGAAGATACGAAAACATGAGGGACATGGTAAGAAAACGTCTCAAGAATAGGATAGCTGAAATAGAAATGGTAGAGCAGGCATGGTCCCTACTAAAAAATACTATCACCGAAGCTCAGAATTTATACATTCCGCAGATAGCCAAGGGAAGGAAACATAAAGGCAAAGGAGAACCAGCTTGGCTAACCAAAGAGGTAAAAGATGCAATAAGGGAAAAAAAGAGCTCATTTAAAATATGGAATCGAGGCTTGGAATAGCCACAAGGTTGATCAGAGGAAGTGTCACAAGGTAGTGAGTAAAGCCAAAAGGAACTATGAGGAAAGGATAGTGCAGGAGGCCAAAATCTTCAAACCTTTCTTTAGATACGTAAAAGGGAAGAAACCGGCCAAGGAGGCAGTGGGCCCTCTCGACGATCAAGGAAGAAAAGGATACATCAAAGAAGACAAACAGATTGCAGACAGATTAAATTCCTTCTTTGCGTTGGTCTTAAGTACATAAGTACATAAGTAGTCGCCTCCGCCGGGGCAGACCAGAGGTCCATCCAGCCCAGCGGTCCGCTCACGCGGCGGCCCATCAGGCATATTGCCTGGTCAGCGGTCCCTGACTAATTTTATTGCCTACCTCTACACTTATCTCTAAACCTTCCACTGCTCTTATCTGTACCCCTCAATCCCTTTGTCTTCCAGGAACCTATCCAGGTCATCCTTGAAACCCTGTACTGTGCTATTTCTTATCACGGCCTCCGGAAGGGTGTTCCATGTGTCCACCACCCTCTGTGTGAAAAAGTACTTCCTTGCGTTTGTTTTAAACCTGTCCCCCTTCAATTTCATCGAGTGACCCCTTGTTCTTGTGGTTTCTTTCAAATTGAAAAATCTGTCTTTGTCAACCTTTTCGATGCCCCTCAGGATCTTGAAGGTCTCTATCATATCTCCTCTGAGTCTCCGCTTTTCCAGGGAGAACAGCCCCAGCTTCTTCAGTCTGTCAGTGTATGTAAGGATTTCCATACCCTTAATCAGTTTAGTTGCTCTTCTCTGGACTCCCTCAAGCATTGCCATGTCCTTTTTGAGGTACGGTGACCAGTACTGTACACAGTATTCCAGATGCGGGCGCACCATAGCCCGGTACAGTGGCAGGATGACTTCCTTCGTTCTGGTCGAGATACCCTTCTTAATGATACCTAACATTTGGTTTGCTTTCCTCGAGGCTGTGGCGCATTGTGCCAACGCCTTCAATGTCGTGTCTACCATCACTCCCAAGTCTCTTTCCAGATTACTGACCCCTAGCATTGATCCCCCCATTTTGTAAGTGAACATCGGGTTCCTTCTCCCTATATGCATGACCTTGCATTTCCCTACATTGAAGCTCATTTGCCACTTTTTCGCCCATTCTTCCAATGTCGTAAGATCCCTTTGGAGATTCTCGCAGTCAACCGTGGTTTCAACCTTGCTGAATAGTTTGGTGTCATCTGCGAATTTGATGACCTCGCATTTTGTTCCCGCCTTCAGGTCGTCAATGAATATGTTAAACAGGAGCGGTCCCAGCACCGATCCTTGAGGAACCCCGCTCGTGACCCCTTGCCAGTCCGAGTAATGGCCCTTTACACCAACCCTCTGCTTCCTGTCTGCCAGCCAGTTTTTGATCCATCGGTGGACCTCCCCGTGCACCCCATGATTCCATAGCTTCCTGAGCAACCGCTCATGTGGTACCTTATCGAAGGCTTTCTGGAAGTCTAGGTAAATTATGTCTATGGGTTCACCTTTGTCCACCTGGTTATTTACCCCCTCAAAGAAGTACAACAAGTTTGTGAGGCACGACCTACCCTTGCAGAACCCATGCTGGCTCGACCTTAGCTGTCCATTTTTTTCGATATGGTCACAGATGCTGTCCTTAATCAGTGCCTCCATCATCTTTCCCGGGACCGATGTGAGGCTTACCGGCCTATAGTTTCCCGGGTCGCCCCTCGAACCCTTCTTGAAGATGGGCGTGACATTAGCTATTTTCCAGTCCTCCGGGATCTCTCCAGTTTTTAGGGATAGGTTGCATATTTGCTGAAGTGTCTCTGCTATTTCATTCCTTAATTCCTTGAGCACCCTTGGGTGAATGCCGTCCGGACCTGGCGACTTGTCGCTCTTTAGCTTGTCTATCTGCCTGAGGACATCCTCCTGGCTCACCTCTAATTGGACCAGCTTGCTATCTTGATCTCCATTTTCTATTTCCTCTGGTTCCGGAATGTTGGATGTGTCCTCCCTCGTGAAGACCGATGTAAAGAAGTCATTTAACTTGTCAGCTATTTCTTTTTCCTCCCTCACTACTCCCTTTCTATCCCCATCATCCAAGGGCCCCACTTCCTCCCTCGCTGGTTGCTTTCCCTTTACGTACCTGAAGAATGATTTGAAATTTTTTGCCTCTCCCGCTAGTCTCTCTTCATATTCCCTCTTTGCTCTCCTAACCACTCGGTGGCACTCCTTCTGGCTTTCCTTGTGTTCCTTTTGGTTGGCCTGCGTTTGATCCTGTTTCCATTTTTTGAACGATGCTTTCTTGTTACTGATCGCCTTTTTTACAGCTGCCGTTATCCATGCTGGGTTCTTTATTCGATTTTTCTTGCACTCTTTTCTGAACCTGGGGGCGTACAGGTTCTGTGCTTCGTGCACCGTACGCTTGAGCAGGGTCCAGGCGCTTTCTACGGACTCTACCTTCCTTGTGCTGCCGTTGAGTTTCTTCCCCACCATTTTCCTCATTGCATCATAATTCCCTTTTCTGAAGTTGAGCGCTGTTGTTGTGGTTCTTTTCACCCTGGATGATCCCAGTTCTAGTCTGCACTGGATCATGTTGTGATCGCTGTTCCCCAGTGGGTCTAATACCGCTACTTCCTTTGCAGGTCCCCCCAGTCCACTGAAGATTAGATCAAGAGTAGCTTCTCCTCGTGTAGGTTCCATGACCAGCTGTTCCAGGAAGCAGTCCCTCGTGGCTTCCAGGAATTTGGTCTCTCTCTCGCAACTTGAGTGCCCGATACTCCAGTCTATCCCAGGGTAGTTGAAGTCCCCCATCACCACCACACTTCCATTCTTGCATACCTGCCGCAGTTCCGTCTCCAGGTCCCGGTCGATTTCTTCCGATTGGCCAGGCGGACGATAGTATAGACTCAATTTGATGTCTGCTCCAGATCCTCCTGGTAGCTTAACCCATATTGATTCCAAGCCTTCCGACCTTACTGCTGTTTCCATTTTGGTTGAGGGTATGGAGTCTTTTATGTATAGCGCTATTCCTCCACCCTTCTTGTGTGTCCTGTCTCTCCTGTAAAGTTTGTACCCTGGTATGACCACATCCCATTTATTGTCATCAGCCCACCACGTTTCTGTGATTCCAATTATGTCCAGGGCTTTTTGACTGGCTATAATTTCCAGCTCTCCCATTTTGGCCCTGAGGCTCCTCGCATTTGTGTAGAGGCAATATAGGTCCTGATTTGTCGCCCGCCCTGCTGTTTTCTTTCCATGGCTCGGCGCTCCCACCTGGCTTGCCTTTACTCGGTCATCCACCTCCCGTGGCGTGTCCGTTTTGCCCCCATCCAGTATCTCCTTTTTTGGATGGTCCTCTTGCTCCCATTGTTCTCTTTCAACCATGCCTGTTAGGCTCGTTTGGGCACTGGGCCCCTGCATTGCATCTGTGGGCCTTTTTTCTGAAGATTTCCACTCAGCCCTTTTGTCTAAAAGTTCCCTCCCAGTCCCTTTGTCCAAAAAGTCCCTCTCAGCCCCTTTGTCCAAGAGTTCCCACTCGGTCCCTTTGCCCAAAAGTGTCCCCTCAGTCCCTTTGTCCAAAAAGTCCCTCTCAGCCCCTTTGTCCAAGAGTTCCCACTCGGTCCCTTTGCCCAAAAGTGTCCCCTCAGTCCCTTTATCCAAGAAGCCTCTCATAGTCCCTTTGCCCAAGAATTTTCTCTCAGTCCCTTTGTCCAAAAGATCCCACTCGGTCCCAAGCTCTCTTTTGCAATGTCCTTGTTCAGTATCATTTTTTGATACCAATGTCCGGTGTGTCGAGGCCAGATCGACTTCCAGCTTTCCCCTTCTCCTCAGTTTAAAGCTAGGTCTATGGCGTTTTGGATGTTTCTTGCCAGCTGCCTCGTCCCAGCTGTGCTCAGGTGCAGTCCATCTCTCCTGTAGAGCTTGTTCTTCCCCAAGAAGGTCGTCCAGTTTCGAACAAAGTGGAATCCCTCCTCCTCGCACCATCTCCTCAGCCATCCGTTCATTACTTGTAGTTCGCTCTGTCTTCTTGCGTCTGCTCTCGGTACTGGTAGGATCTCCGAGAAGGCTATCCTCTTTGATCTCAGCTTCAGTTTCCGCCCCAGGATCCTGAACTGCTCAGTCAGTGTAGTCCGGTTGAAATTTTTCCTGCTGACGTCGTTGGTTCCAATGTGGATTACAACTGCCGTCTCCTCTGTCTCGGCTCCCTCCAGGATTCTATCAATTCTGCTGATGACGTCCGTTGTTCTTGCCCCCGGGAGACATGTCACTAGTCGGTCCTCCCTTCCTCCGGCAATGTGACTGTCCACTTCTCGCAGGATTGAGTCTCCTACTACAACAGCAGATTTCCCCTTCCTCAGATGTCTCTCTGGTCTCAGGTCCGTGTCCTCCGGGCTCTGCTGGATCTCCGCTGGTCCTTCCGCCAGGTCCTGTTGGGTACCATCATCTGCATTTTCAGATCCTACGCTAGGTCCCACTCCCATGGTGTTTGTTGGTTCCTGACCTCCAGCTGCCGGTTCCCGTCTGATACGCTGGTGGTCCTGTGCCTCTGCCATCTGCCAGGCCTCCTCTATGAACGTCTCGAGCTCTCTGACTTGTTCTGTGATGTGGCTCTCTCTGGTAGTATCCTCCGTTTCCCCACACTGTTCCTCTATTGAGCAGAGTCCCTCCAGCTCCTGGACTCTAACCTGAAGCCTTCCGACCTCCCTCTTCAGGCTATCCAGTTCCTGGCATCGATTGCATATGTATGCCCGCCTCCCAAAGGGGAGGTAGTCATACATATGACATGCGATGCAGTATACTGGGTAGCCCTGCTGGATTCCTGCAGCCTCCATTTCTCTGTTTTTTTTCCTGTGTTCTGTAAGAGAAGAGAGAGAAAGAGAATGAGAATGAATCGCGAATAAATTAGAGAAAATGTACCTCAGGAATTTCTCTACTGGGCTGCCTGTGCTCCTGGCTCCTTCTTAAGGCTCCTCCGCAAAGGCGCTCCCGCTAAGGCGAGCGCTTTTGCCGCTCGCCTTCGCAGCGCGCCGAACGGCTGCGCGCCGTTGGCTCCCTGCCTTTTAAGGGGGAGCCCGGCTGAAGTCGCTGACGCGATGTGGGTGGGCGGAGCTAGCTCTCGCCCGCCTCTGGCTCACCGCGTCCCCCTCGCCTTTCTCCTCTCCTGCTCGCTGCCGCTGGAATCGGCAGCGAGCCCTGTAGCTTCTGCCCTCGCCTGCCTGCCTCCTCTCCTGGCCGCGGCTCCCTGCCTTTTAAGGGGGAGCCCGGCTGAAGTCGCTGACGCGATGTGGGTGGGCGGAGCTAGCTCTCGCCCGCCTCTGGCTCACCGCGTCCCCCTCGCCTTTCTCCTCTCCTGCTCGCTGCCGCTGGAATCGGCAGCGAGCCCTGTAGCTTCTGCCCTCGCCTGCCTGCCTCCTCTCCTGGCCGCGGCTCCCTGCCACCAATGAAGACACCATATCAGTACCCGAGCCAGTGAAAGCATTAAAGGGAATAATAGAGGAGAGCCTCAACACAGTAAATGTGGATCTGGACCATCGACAAACTAAAAAGCGACAAATCCTCTGGCCCGGATGGAATTCATCCGAGAGTGTTAAAGGAGCTAAAGGTAGAAATCGGAGAATTACTGCAATCGCTCGCTAACATGTCAATTAGAACCGGAAAGATACCAGAAGACTGGAGGATAGCAAACGTCATCCCAATCTTCAAAAAAGGATCAAGAGGAGAACCAGGAAACTACAGACTTGTGAGTCTCACATCAGTCCCTGGGAAGATGGTTGAAGCATTGATCAAGGATAGAATAGTCCAACATCTGGATACCCATGACCTAATGAAAGCTAGTCAACATGGATTCAGGAAGGGGCAGTCATGTTTGACGAATTTACTTCAGTTTTTTGAGACGGTGAACAAACATATTGATAGCGGAGAACCGGTGGATATAATATACTTGGACTTCCAGAAGGCTTTTGACAAAGTTCCACATGAGCGACTTCTCAGAAAACTTCAAAGTCATGGAATAGAAGGGAACATACTAAGATGGATAGGAAAATGGCTGGAAGAGAGAAGACAGAGGGTGAGCGTAAATGGAAAAGTAACTAGTGGAGTGCCTCAGGGCTCGGTTCTTGGGCCCATCTTGTTCAATATTTACATAAATGACCTGGAAGAAGAAACAACAAGTGAAATCATCAAATTTGCTGATGACACAAAACTGAGTCGGACCATCAGGTCACAGACGGACTGCAAGGAACTCCAGAAAGATTTGAGACAACTGGAGAAATGGGCAGACAAGTGGCAAATGAGGTTTAATGTAGAAAAATGCAAAGTGATGCACCTGGGCAGGAAAAACAAGGAGCACCAGTATACCTTATTTGATGCAACTTTGGGCAAAAGCAAACAAGAAAGGGACCTAGGGGTAATGATAAGACAGGACCCTGAAGCCGTCGGCTCAATGCGCAGCAGCGGCAAAAAAAGCAAACAGGATGTTGGGCATGATAAAGAAGAGTATCATGAATAGATCCGAGGATGTAATAATGCCGTTATACAGAGCGATGGTGAGACCACACTTGGAATACTGTGTCCAACATTGGTCTCCCTATCTAAAGAAGGATATAATACTACTGGAGAGGGTGCAGAGGCGAGCGACGAAGCTAAAAGGTATGGAAAATTTGAGCTACAAAGATCGCCTCAGAAAACAGGGACTTTTCACCCTCGAGAAGAGGAGACTGCGAGGGGATCTGATCGAGACTTTTAAAATACTGAAAGGATTCGACAAAATAGAACAGGAAACACCTTTATTCACATTGTCGAAGGTGACTCGGACAAGAGGTCATGGACTGAAGCTGTGGAGAGACAGGGCCAGGACAAATGTCAGAAAGTTCTGCTTCACAGAGCGAGTGGTGAATGCCTGGAACGCTCTCCCGAAAAGGTTGTGGAGGAAACCACCATTCCAGGATTTAAGGGCAAGTTGGATGCATATCTTCTTGAAAAACACATTGAGTAACTAAAGTATTCGCCAGGGTAGACCTGGCTGGGCCTCCGCGTGTGCAGATCGCCGAACTAGATGGACCCATGGTCTGATCCGGTGCTTGCATTTCTTATGTTCTTATGAGACATGTGTCACTGTTTCTGTGGTGTTGCATTGTATTGTATGCAGAGTTCAGCTTCCTGCTGGTTCAATTTAACTTTTGTCTATGTATTTCTATTTTATCCCCCCTTTTACAAAACTGTGGAAGGTTTTAGCGCCAGCCATGGTGGTAACAGCTATGATGCTCAGAATTCTATGAGCGTCAGAGCTGTTACCACCATGGCTAAAATCCCCACTACAGTTTTGTAAAAGAGGGAGGGGTTAGTTTGTGACTACATAATCCATACTAGGCAAAGGTGTTTTCTGTGTGTTCGAAAGACATGGTTTTCTGTTAGGATTGATCTGTACTAGTCTGGCTTGTTTAGTTTTACAATGGGTGCAGTATGTAAGATGCTGACTTTTCCTAGGTACTCATGTGTGACGTGTGGCTTGTTGCTAAAAATCATGTTTTTTGTACAGATGGGGAAGTGGGGGGGATCAAAAAATGATGGGCCCCGGGTGTCACATATGCTAGGTATGCCACTGCTCCGGCCCACTTTGTCTTGGATTTGTCAGAGGCTTTTGGCCATTTGCCTAGGGGGCATCGGGCTCTGTGTAGGAAGATGAGTTTACTAGCCAGGAAATGTATTCTACAGTGTTGACCCTCCAGCATTTTGCCATTGGCGGAACCAATTGCATCAGTTGGCCATCTGGGAGGTGTGGAATGTCAGAGGAGCTAGGAAGCAAAAGATGTTATTCTTGAATATCTGGGAGCCATATCTGCAAGACTTGCATCAAAAGGGTCGCTGTGAGGTTTTAAGATGGGTGTCCTAATCTGGGCGCTGAGTATGTAGGGTTGGGAGAGCAATAGTGAGTACTGGTGGGGCAGGGTGGAGAGTATCACTGGGGGGGAGGGGAGGGGAGGTGGGGGGTATTGAAAAGTTCTGGCACTTAGTCACGGATATGATAAGTGGGGTTTGGTGGGGGGAGGGGATGGTGTGCATCTTTGGGGCTCATAAGAGTCCAGAGCCTCGGAGTGCCTTTCCACCCTCATTAGTCTCGCTCGCCTTATGTAGAGTAGGAAAGGGGGGGGAGTTTGGTTGCTGTTACTCTTCTTCTGTACATGCTTGTTATATTATTCAGTGTTCTCCCTAGGGCCTTTTAGCCGGGCGCTCCGCCCAGCTAATTTAGATGACCGCCCAGCTGTCATCAGATCGGGAATCCAGCTGCTACTCAACTTAAAAAAAAAAATTAAAAAAAAAACTCACCGGCTTGAAGATTCCCACTTTATCCCGTAGCGAACTCGTGCTCCGAGGTTGTAAAGTGTGCTTGCCAGCTTCCCCTCTCTTCCCTCCGAAACCGGAAGTTATGTCCGGGGGAGAGGGGAAGAGGAGAAGGGAAGTCGGCACACACTCTGCAGCCTCGGAGCACGAGTTCGCTACTTAATATCTGATGAGGCTTCAACCATGCTGCCTGAAAATATCCATCTAGAACGTGCTCATAGAGCCTTGCAAGCGCCACGCGCTAACAGGTCGCGCGATTTAATAGCCTGTTTTCAAAACTTTAAAGTCAAGGAGGCTGTCATGGCTAAAGCTCGGGTGCAATCACCTCTTCGGTGGAAAAATTACGACCAGCTTGGCGTTGGTCACTTTAAGGCGGAGAGTCGACTTAAAACCGGTCTTGAAGTACTTGCAAAAAAGGCGATTCGCTATCGCTGGCACCACCCATTTGCACTATTATTTCATCTGAAAGGAACTTTGAAAACAGTACATTTCATGCAGGATGCAATCCAGATTTTTCTGGACGTGAACTTTGGGGTCCAGGAATCGTCGGCGGGTGGTGGCCTTTGAGATTTCCAGCTTGATGGACAGCTGTTACTCCTATTCTGGAACTAATTTCAGGGATTTGCTTCTATTTATCCTCATGTGTGTTTGAGTTGAGATCGTGTGGTGTTTTGTGGTTATTGAGTGTAGCGGAGTGGATGGCTGGATGTTAGTTTTTACTTTCATACCGGTAGGTTGCATTTAAGGTTGGTGGGGAGTGGGAATTGGCCACCATGTGGTGGGATATTTCCAGTAAGTTGTTGATTGGGAGTGGGTGGGGTGGGGGTGGGGAGCTCAATATTTTTGTTTTCATTTGGTTCTCAGGGTCTTCAGATATTGAGGAGGGGTTTTGTTGAAGGTCTCTTTTTTTTTTTTTTTTTTTAAGTACAGAGGGGGGAGAGTACTAAAAGAAGTGCTAGATTGGGTAGGGGAGTGAGCTTATGGGGCCAGAAACAGAGGACAGACAGAGAGATGGTGGGCAATGGTCTGAAGGGAGAGAAGTTGTTCCAGGGGTGTGTGGAGGAAGAGGGAAAGATACTTGAAGGGAGAACTGTTTGGAAGAGAAAGGGAGAAATGGTAGACCTGGGGGAAGGAGGCAGGGGGTGAGATGGGGTGGGAGGCAGTTGGGAAGAGACAGGGAGAGAAGATGGATCTGGGGATGGAAGGGAGGTAGTGATAAATTTTAGGCAGCATCTCTCTTTTTTTTCCTTCATTTCATTGTTCAGCATCAAGGGGGGAGGGAAGAAGAAAAACAGAAAAGAGAGGGAGCAAAATGTTGGACAATGGGGATAAGGAAGAGAGATGGACCCATGGGAGGGCAGGAGGGAAGAGAGCTAGGATAAGAGAGGGGATGGAAAGAAAGGGACAGGGAGTTATAGCTTGACCAGTAGAGAGAGGGAAGGGGATTCTGAAAGTGGTGAACCACATGAATGAGGTCAAAAGAGAGATAATGACAAGATGAGTGAGAGAGAAGTGAGTAGGGAGTAGAAATGTGGCAATGGGGAGTAGATAGCAGGAAATAAGAGGCTGGGAAAGGAGTGAGATGGGAAATGGGAGAGCTAGGGCCAGAGAAGATTGAGAATTGAGAGGTAGCTGAACATTTAAAAAGAAGAAGGGTGAGAAAGAAAGCAAAATTTGAATGGACAGAGGCAAAAAAGAAAAGAAAAAGTTAAAGCTGAAAGGGAAAATCAATATGTTGGAGACAAGCTTAAGGAGGAAATGGAACAAGAGGAGAAAAAATTGAACAGCAGCCACTGGAAAGAGAATTAGTTGAAGATAGACAAAAAGCAAAAAGAGAAACTGGGACCAAGATGATGGAGAAACAAAATATCCAGACAAGATAGAAAAAATTGTTTTATTTTGAATTTATTAACTAGAATATGTTAGCTTTGGGATATGTGCATCACAATTATTTTTGTAGTCAGTGGCGTAGTCATATACAGCTGATTTGGGGGAGGGATTGAAGCCCAAAATTAGTGGATGGGCACCAAAGTTTCTTCCCACCTGAGTGCAGTTTACAAATACTTGAGCTATTGGGGATTCCCAAGCCCTGTCACCTAAAGACATCTTCCTCCAATCTGGCAACCCAAAATCTCCAAGCTTTGCAGCCAATGGCAATATCCTCAAGCTGCCACTGCTTTTATGCATGCAGGAAAGCCAAGGTGATTGGGGGGAGGGCAGGGAGGAGAGAAGGCAGCAGCTCTGCAATATTGCTGCCAGCTACAGAACTTGGGAAGTTGGAGGGGAGGAGGTGGCCATCAGTTGGTGAGGCTTGGGGATCTCTACTAGCTACAGCAGGGAGATGTTCATTTTGAGAGAGCCTAAGCTCAAAGTGGGAGGCCCAAAAAAGCAGTAATATTTACCCTGACTGAATGATCCTCCACCTGCACCGCTGATAACTGATGTAGCATCCCCGCTCTGAAGAGGTTCACCGTAGCTGTAATAAAAGTGAATGGAAAAACCACGAGCAGGCATCCCTGTTCATTAGAGTCGGGATGCGGAAGCCTGTGGCTGCTCCCACTGTCAGCGGTGCACGTGGAGGATCACTCAATCAGGGTAAGCGTTATTGCTTTTTTGAGTTCCTCTCCACAGTGTCCCTTTAATGAAGGTTTATTATTAGATACGTGCATCTTCTATATTAATGATTGCAAATTTGGGACCTGCTCAGCCTTTTTTTTTTTTTTTTTTGCTCATCAGCTAGTGTTAATGTTTGTGCGGCCCCAGATTTTTTTCGTCCCATGTGGCCCAGGGAAGCCAAAAGGTTGGACACTGCTGCCCTATTCCTTCACCATGAGCAGGGAGAGGTAATTTTCATAGTGTTCCAGGCCATGCACCAACCCTATTTCCCACTCCTACTCCTTCACCTTAAGCAGAGAGGGGTAATTTGCATAGCACCAAATTTGAACCACCAAATTTCCCCGTCCCGCCCTACCCGGCTACTTTTTTGTGCCACCCGGCTGGAAAAAATTTCTGGGGAGAACACTGTTATTGTATATGATGCATCATTATTTGTACTGTGCACCCTTGGGGTGCCCTGGCGTTGTATTTGCTGTTGTTTGCATCAATAAAAAATTGTTTGAACCTAAATAGAAAATAAAGAAATTAACACAGCAATTCAGTAAAGGAACTAAGACAAACTGCAGTGAAGAGAAGGCACGAAGCAACGAAGTTTCACGAAGAGCATCAAAGATAGACTTCTCGGCTCCACGGAAAACTGAGAACTGAGGAGACTTGCCCTGTGCTGGGCAGGAAGGAAGGAACTCGCGCATGCGCGGTGCAGCAGACTTGAAACTTCTACGTTTCTCCAAGCAAGTCTGCTTGCGAGACTGTACGCATCCGGGCTCCGTGGATGATGTCACCCACATGTGAGAATAGCTGCCTGCTTGTCCTGGGATAATGATCTGAGTTGCAGTATCCAATACAGCTCCCATGAACTGTAGAGTCAAGAGGGCTATAGTTGGGATTTTGGTAAGTTGATTTCGAACCCCAAGCTTTGGAAGAACCAAGTCGTCCATTGGGTCACTACAATAACCCCCTGAGATGTTGAATCCTTAATGAGCCAGTCGGTCCAGGTATGGAAAAACCTGAAGACCATGGTTTCGCAAAGCTGCTGCTACCACTAATAGGCACTTGGTGAAGACTGGCAGATAATGCCAGGCCGAAGGGTAGCACTCTGTATTGAAAATGATGATTTCCCACCCGAAATCTGAGGAACTTGCGAGAGGCTGGATGAATGGGAATGCGAGTATAAGCCTCTTTGAGATCCAGAGAACATAACCAATCATTCTGATCTAGGAGGGGATACAAGGATGCTAGAGACAGCATCTGAAATTTTTCTGACAAGAAGTTTGTTGAGTGCTCTGAGATCCAATATAGGTTGCAGATAGGCCGTCTTTTTCAGAACTAGGAAGAAACGGGAGTAAAACCTCCTGCTCTGCTGTTCCAGAGGAACTTTCTCGATGGACGGAGATGAAGCAGAGCTTTATCTTCCTGAAGAAGGGCGGTCTGGGAAGGATTGGAAGGCTACTCTCTTGGAGGAAGATCTGGAGGGACCTGAATGAAATGAAAAGAGTAACCTTCCCTGATGATAGAGAGGACCCAGAGGTTGGATATAATGAGTTCCCATCAATGGTAATAGAGATGGAGACAGCCCCCCTATGGGAAAAGACAGAGATAGAACTATTGAGGTTATGCTCTGTGTTAGATGGTCAAAAAGGCTGGGAGGCCTTGGGTGCAGCAAGAGTCTGAGCTTTTTGCCTACGTTGTTGCTGATGTTGTTTCTTAGGAAGCGGCCTTGAATAAGGAGTCGCCTTCTGAGGAAATCGTCTCTGGTAGGATGGAACAGGCCTAAAACCTTTGGCAGTGGAAGGCTTTGGCTTTGGTCTGATGATGGAAGCAAAGGACTTCTCATGTTCAGATAAACGCTTGGTAGATGCCTCAATAGAGTCATCAAACAAGTCATCGCCCTGGCATGGTATGTTAGCCAGGCGATCTTGGAGATTTGGGTCCATGTCCACAGTGTGAAGCAAGGCAAGATGATGCATGGCCACCGAAAAAGCAGTGACTCTACAGGACATTCAAACGCATCATATGAAGATTGAACTGGATGCATGTGAAGTTGCCCCAGAGAACTGTGAAATTGTTGAAATTCTGGAAGTCTATGTTGAGGAAGATATTTGAAGAAATCAGGTATGGTGTTAACCAAATAATTGAGATAAGATGTGAAAACAAAGTTGTAGTTCAAAACTCGGGTCACCATGAGCGAGTTTTGATAAAGGCGACGACTAAACTTGTCCATAGTCCTGCCCTCTCTTCCAGTGGCATAAACCTTGGCAGCATTGGTTCTTTTTAAAGAAGATTCCACAAGAAGAGACTGGTGGGATAATTGAGATTTGTCAAATCCCTTACAGTGAACCATTCGATATCGACTTGTCAAATCCCTTACAGTGAACCATTCAATATCGAGATTTCAACTTTGCTGGCACAGCAGGAACGGAATATGGTGTCTCAAGATTTCTCTTGAAAGTTTGAGAAAGAATGCCATTGATGGGTAATTTGAGAGATTCTCTAGGAGGATGAGGCATTCCCAGTTCTTCCAGATACTCCTTAGGGTATTTTGAGTCAGATTCTAAAGATATGTTAAGATCTTTACTCATTTTAGAGAGAAACTTCATAAAGGATACTAGGTCTGAAGAGGAATGACCTCATTGAGAAGGTGATTGAGAACCCCTCGCGGTCCCTCTCATAGCAGAGAACGAAGGTGAAGCCTCTCTGGAGTACTGATACCTGATATCCAAGTCCAGAGGCAAAGATGACCCACTTCTGTAATGTGAGGAGAACCTCACTGAAGAACTCGACTGATGAGAGTGGTGAGGGGCTCTGCAACAGACAAAGGAGTATGAGATCTCAATGAGTCTCGATGCCTGGATAAACAAGATCTTGTCTCGAGAAGATCTAGGTCTCAATGAATGCCTCTACTCCCGTGATTAAGTCAGATCCAGTCTGGAAGATGAATGTAGAGGAGTCCTAATCCTATGTCTCGAAAAGGGCAGCACCTTATGTGAAGAGGAAGAACTGATAGACGGAGTTTGAAGACGAGATACCACAAAGGACTCGCTCCTTGTAACGAGGTATCTCGAGGCACTGCCAAGGACTCAACTCCTTGTATAGTGTGTGCAGACTCCTCTCGAGGCACTCTTATGGACCTGACTCCTTGTACATGGTGACTAGGTTGAGCTCGAGGCACTGCCAAGGACTCAACTCCTGCTGAGTGCTCAGGCTGGACTGCAGGAAGCAGAGTTGAGACAGAAGTGAATTTGGCAAGCATAAAACCAAACTCCTGATGCAGAATAGTCTCTATCATATTCTGTAAAAGCGGCACCGAGACCACTGAATCTGGTACATTTGGTGCGGCTATATTCTCCAAGGAAGACGACCTCGAATAAGAAAGAGGTCTGGATTTGGAGACATGTTTCTTAGGCAGCTTCAAAACCACCGGTTTCAAGGGTGGCATATCTGAAGGAGGTGGCTTAGCTACCTTACCTGAAGGAGGCCGTGAGGATAACGGCTCCTCAGGAAAAGATTAAGGTGATTTCCCCGAAGACAAAGATTTTGCAAACAAGGAAGGTTTGATTAAGGGCAAGGTCGAGGTAAAAAGCGATAAGCCCTTAGAAGACTTCACTGGGTTCGGAGTAGAGGTCGAGGCCAGGGCTGGAATCGAGGCCAAAGAGCTTGAATTCGATGACATTTCAGGGCTCGAGGCAGAAAGGTAGCACAGCGGGCACATGACTCCGGACAATGGTCGGGTCCTAAACACTGTACACACCACTTGTGTGGGTCAGTGAGGGAGATCGCGTGCTGGCACCGGCTACACTTCTTAAAGCCTGTAACCGGTCATAACATAGAATGGAAAATAGTCGCAGCTAAATCGAAGCCCGCGTGCTGAGGCTGCAGAGTAGGCCGCGCCATGTACACGAAAAAAAGGAAACTTATTTTAAAAATGTTTTTAATATGAAAAGCTCAAATAAACACAGCAACCCTTTAAATAAAATATACGAGCCACAGTGAGAGAAGGCACGAGTAGAACTAAGTCTAGTGCAGTGTCTATGGGTTTGTTAAGTTTGTCATTAGTCATGCAAAACTCAGTTCTTGTTATGTGTTGTATTGTTCCCTAAATTTTGTAATCTTATTGCTATGTACATCGCTTAGAATTATGATTAAGCGATTAATCAAAACCATATTAAACTTGAAACGAGTGGTTTGTCGGCTCCGTGGAAAACTGAGAACTGAGGAGACGTGCGCCCTATGTCGGGCAGGAAGGCACTCACGCATGCGCGGTGCAGCAGTCATGAACTTTCTTAAAGTTTTACATGCAAGTCTTCTTGCGAAGCTGTCCGCTTCTGGGCTCCATGGATGACGTCGTCCACATGTGAGAATATGCTGCCTACTTGTCCTGGGATAAAGCTAGAGACCGGGAGTTGTTTCGTTTAACTCAGGGGTGTCCAACCTTTTGGCTTCCCTGGGCCACATTGGCTGAAAAAAATGTTTCTGGGGCTGCACAAACGCGCAAACACTGCAGAAAGACAGAGGAGGGAGTTGGCAAGACGGTAAACACCCGGGGGCAGCAGAGGAAAACACCGTATCGCCCTCGACCAGGGTCGCATAAAATACTTCACGGGGCCGCAGCTTGGACACCCCTGGTTTAACTCATCAACTTACGATAGCTCACCGTGCTTTTAGCCTCCGTCCCTCTCTACCTAATAAGCAGCAACTGTTGTCCTTACAAGCAGCGCTTAATGAGCTCATTCATCAAAGAATGGCTAAAACGCTCGCTTATTATAAATATATACTTATGTTCATGGCCATAAGAGTGGGAAACTGTTGGCCCGCTTGGTTGTAAAAACATTTTGTAGCTTAGAACTCCTGGGACACGACAGGTGACTAGTAACATAGTGATCTATGAAGTCTTTCGAAGTTTCTATGCAAATTTATACGCTCCCCCCCTCCCAATTTGGGGCTTCCTAGTTGGATCTTCCTTGTCTTATTGAGACGCAACTTAGGAGGTTGAATGCGCCTATTGATGCAGGGGAGATGGAGCTGGCTATAGCTCAGAGTTCTACCTTGAAGGCTCCTGGCATCGATGGCTATTGAGCAGAGTTTTATAAACTCATGAAACTGGAAATTGCTCAGCCGATCTCCAACATGTTTAATGTGATGATTAATGCTGAAGCTATGCCGAAGCTATGCCGGAGCATCTCAATGTGGCTCAGATAATAGTTCTGAAACCAGGGAGAGATCCTACCCTTCCAGAATCATATCATCCTATCTCTCTACTTAATTTTGATATTAAACTTCTGGCTAAAATTCTAGCTAACAGATTAGCTAGACTCCTACCACTATAGCTGAACTGCTTCAACTAATAGCCAACCTGTCGATCAAATTGGGAAAGATTCCGGAAGACTGGAAGCTGGTGAATGTTACACCGATCTTCAAAATAGGTTTGACGGGAGATCCAGGAAACTACAGACCGGTGAGTCTGACCTTGGTACCAGGAAAGATGGTAGAGGCGCTGATAAAGGACCGCATCACTGACCACCTTGACTGACACGGTCTAATGAGGACCAGCCAGCACGGTTTCAGCAAAGACAGATCTTGCCTAACGAACTTGCTGCACTTCTTCGAGGGAGTACACAGGTGGATAGACAAGGGCGACCTGGATTTTCAGAAGGCGTTCAACAAGGTTCCACAAGAATGACTACTTCGAAAGATTGCGAGTCATGTTATCAAGGGTGAAATACTCACGTGGATTAAAAACTGGCTGGACCATAGGAAACAGAGAGTGGGGATAAATGGACAATACTCTGACTGGAAGAGGGTCACCAGTGGGGTGCCGCAGGGCTCGGTGCTTGGACCCGTGCTCTTCAACATCTTTATAAACAATCTGGACATTGGTACGACGAGTGAGTTATCAAATTTGCGGACGATACAAAGTTATTCAGAGTAGTGAAGATGCAGGGGGATTGTGAAGATCTGCAACGTGACATAATCAAGCTTGAGAAATGGGCATCGACATGGCAAATGAGGTTCTATGTAGATAAGTGTAAAGTGATGCATGTCAGTAACAAAAATCTCATGCATAAATACAGGATGTCCGGGGCGGTAATTGGAGAGACTTCCCAGGAAAGAGACTTGGGAGTTCTGATCGACAAGTCGATGAAGCCGTCTATGCAATGCATGGCGGTGGCAAAGAGAGCAAACAGAATGCTAAGAATGATTAAAAAGGGGATCACAAACAGATCGGAGAGGGTTATCATGCTGCTGTACCGGGCCAAGGTGCGCCCTCACCTACGTCCAGCACTGGTTGCCGAAACATGAAGAAGGATACGGTACTACTTGAAAGGGTCCAGACTACTTGAAAGGGTCCAGACAATTATTAAGGGGCTGGAGGAGTTGCCATTCAAAGCACAGTTACTTACCATAACAGGTGTTATCCAAGGACAGCAGGCAGATATTCTCTACATTGTGGGTGACATCACCAACGGAGCCCCCGAGCGGACATTTTCGCAAGCAGACTTGCTTTAAGACCGTCAAACTTGCAAATGGCCCGCACATGCATCTCCTCAGTGTGGCCTCAGTTCAGATAGCAAGCAAAGAAGCCAACCACGGGGAGGTGGGTGGGTTGCGAGAATATCGGCCTGCTGTCACTGGATAACACCTGTTACGGTAAGTAATTGTGCTTTATCCCAGGACAAGCAGGCAGCATATTCTCTAAATGTGGGTGACCTCCAAGCTAACTATAATGGGATGGAGGGAAAATTGGCAACTTAGGAGAACAGATTTTGCAAAACTGACTGACCAAAGTACCCATTACGCCTGGAAAAGGCATCCAGATAAGAGAGGTGGAAGTGTGAACCGAGGACCAAGTGGCAGCCTTACAGATTTCCTCAATGGGAGTTGAGCGGAGGAAAGCAACAGACGCCACCATCCCTCAGACTTTGTGGCCTGTGACTCAACCCGGCAGGGAGAGGCCAGCCTGAGCGTAATAGAAAGAGATACAAGCAGCCAACCAGTTAGAAATGGTCCGCTTTGAGACAGAGCGACCCAAGCGATTAGGATCGAAAGAGAGGAACAGCTGGGGAGCAGAACGATGAGGAGCGGTGCGCTTCAAGTAGAAGGCCAGCGCACGCTTACAATCAAGAGAATGCAGAGCCGCTTCTCCAGGGTGAGAATGGGGCTTCGGAAAAAATACAGGAAGAACAATGTATCGGTTGATGTGAAACTCAGAAACAACCTTAGGCAAGAACTTAGGATGGGTACGGAGAACCACCTTATCATGATGGAAGACAGTGAAAGGTGGGTCTGCAACCAAGGCTTGAAACTCACTGACCTGACGGGCAGAAGTGAGAGCAATAAGAACACAAACTTCCAAGTAAGATACTTCAAGTGAGCCCGAGCTAGCGGCTCAAACGGAGGCTTCATCAAACGAACAAGGACCACATTAAGATCCCAAACCATGGAAGGCGGTTTAAGGTGCAGATGAACGTGGAAAAGGCCTTTCATGAAGCAGGAAACTACAGGATGAACAGAGATAGGCTTCCTGTCAATCGGCTGATGAAAAGCAGTAATGGCACTAATCCCAGATACCGGCGAGAGGCTGGGTATATTGGAATGTGCGTGTACGCCTCTTTGAGGTCCAGTGAGCACAGCCAGTCCCCCTCGTCCAAGAGGGGGTACAGAATAGGGAGGGTGAGCATTCTGAACCATTCCCTGACCAGAAACATGTGCAAAGCATGGAGGTCCAGGATCGGACACAGATCCCCCGTCTTCTTGGGCACCAGAAAGTACCGGGAGTAGAACCACATATTCCATTGGTCCGGAGAAACCTCCTCGACCAAGAGGCGAAGAAGGGCCCGAGCTTCTTGGAGAAGGAGGGGCAGCTGAGACCTACCCGAAGGAAACTCTTGGAGGAAGGTCCCACTGAAGTACGTGACTGAAGTGAAGGGAGTACCCCTCCCGGATGATGGAAAGCACCCAACTTTCGGAGGTAAGGCTTTCCCACCGTGTGTAAGAAATGATGGAGACGCCCCCCGATAAGAAGGGGAGAAGTCTCCAGAATGAAGGGAGCCCGAAGGCTCAAACCGGAATTGTCAAAAAGACGGCCCAGGCTTTGCTGGAGCCGGCGGCTGGAACTTAGCCTGTCGCTGCTGCTGCTGCTTTGAAGGAAGCCAAGAGAATGCAGGAGTAGTTTTCTGTGAATATCTCCGGAGAGGGAGCTTGTACTGCCGGGCTGGAGGGGTCTTCGGCTTAAGGCGCACCAAAGAGGCGAAGGACCGTTCGTGCTCCGAGAGGCGCTTAGGGGCCGCCTCGATGGAATCACCAAATAGCTCATTACCCACGCAAGGGAGATTGGCTAGATCAGGGGTGCCCATTAGGTCAATCGCAATCGACAGGTAGCTCGCCAAGGCAAAGTGAGTCGATCGCCCAGGATTCACTTTGCCTTGGCGATCTATCGGGCAGATCAGTCTTCCTCTCCCCGACATCAATTCTGCCGTCGGAGAGGAAGTTCGGACCAGCCAATCGCTGCCTGGCTGGGCGGAACTTCCTCTCCGACGGCAGAATTGATGTCGGGGAGAGGAATGCTGGTCGGCCCGAAGCAGGGAGAGCATGGTGCGGCGGCGACTTTGGGGCCTGTTATCCATTGGTGGCGGTTTGGGTCCTGTTCCCCGATGGCAGTGGCAGTGCCTTGGGGAAGGGCAGGGAGAAAGAAAGAAAGGGGGCAGGCAGGGAGACAGAAGGAAAGAAGAGAAACAGAAAAAAAGAAAGGGGGCATGAAGAGAGAAAGAAAGAAAGGTCAGGGAGAGAGGAAGAAAAAGTTGGGAGAGGGAATGAGGTGTGGAGGAGAGGAAGCATACAGGCTGAAAGATTGGATGCACAGTCAGAAGAAGAAAATGCAACCAGAGACTCATGAAATCACCAGACAAGGTAGGAAAAATGATTTTATTTTAAATTTAGTGATCAAAATGTGTCTGAATTTATATCTGCTGTCTATATTTTACAATATGGTCCCCTTTTACTAAACCGCAATAGTGGTTTTTAGCACAGGGAGCCTATGAGCGTCGAGAACAGCGCTGGGCATTCAGCGCAGCTCCCTGCACTAAAAACTGCTATTGTGGTTTAGTAAAAAGGGAGGGGATGGGATCAGGTGGTTTGCGGGGATGGGGACCAAGCTCACGGGGACAGAGACAAATTTTTTTCCCCATGTCATTCTCTAGGCTATGCCACAAATCTATTTTGACTATTTGTGGGCGAGCGTGGTGTCAGTCGGGTAGACGTAGCCGTCGTAGAACAAGCGGGCACGGGGTATGGCTCTCAAAAAAAATCTTAATTGTTGTCTTGCTGATTTTGGCTCTTTTGACTAATGAGTTTGCCTACTACCGGCCTATACCAAACTTATCTTAGGGAAAGAGGGGGGCTTAATGTGCCAGATCTTAGTTGTTACAATGTAGTAGCATTGTTGCGAGGAGTACATGAATGTCTTTTGGATGAACAGAAATTCTTTCCTATACCACTACTGAAGGCATAGTGTCATCCATATGGCTTTCTCAATCTCTTCCACATTAACGCTGGATCCACCCCTGATTGTAGACCCAAACTTACTTTTTTACAGCTTTTTTGGGCAGCTTGGGATTGGTGGCGGACGAGGCAAGGGAAGAAAGGGTGAGCTTCCCTGCTGTTGGGGTTGGTGGGCAACCTGGCAAATAAGGGTTGTAGAAGTCTATTTCAGCTAACAGAGTTGGGGGGAGGAATGTTCCCCTCCTTTGCCCAGATGAGGGCAAAGTGGGATTTGCCTTCCTCACATTTTTGGCCCTATTTACAAGCTTGCCTTAATTATACTCAGGCAAGGGTACTAAATTGGACAGATGCCACATGCCCTGAATACCCTTTCCATGTGGTAAAAAATAATTATTGAAACAGTGGATGTGATTAGCATAGCCCAAGCGGCTATACAATGGGAGAGAGAGTTAGACCAGACCAACCCTTAGATGTTGAGAAGGGGAGTCGTTTGCTGACCTGGAGGATATTGCTGAGGAGACTTTTTGCTGGTCCGGGTCTCCTGTAGCAGTGGTTCTTGCTTTCCTTCTACCAACGCCGACAGGCATCTACAGAGACGGACCCTCTGACGTCATCAGGTCCGTCTCCTACAGCTTAAAGAGAATCCGCCGCCACGGCCGCAGGGCTTGGCCGAAGGGGCGTGCCCTAAGGGGCACGCAAGGCCCCTTGGGAGCCCCTTTGGAGCCACGAGGAGTTCGGGAGCTAGAATTTGCTGGTAATATTATTTACTTTCTGCTATAATTTCTTCTATGTTTGTTTGAATATGGGGAAAAGAAAAATTAAACCAAAAAGTTCAACACCAGTGGTATCTGGTCCCATGGACAGACATTTAACTTTATTATCTGAAAATCCACTTGCTGCACCATTAAATGTAGATTCCTCCTTGTCAGGAGCTTCAATAAGTACCCTCGGACTCCTCCCTTCACCCAGTATCTAGTGATAGTAGGAATATAAACCCTACTATATCCGATGGACAAGCGGTTTCCTCTACCCATATAAGTAAATTAGTTTATACTGAAATACCTAAACCATTGATTTTTTCTGGAGGAGTGGAGGAAAATCCACGAACAGAGGAAACACAGGATATTACCCTAAAGGACTTATGGTTAGTAATATTTAGGGTTGAAGGGTTTCTCAGGACAACGATGAAACAAATGTTAGTTTCTTCTAAATTAGAAAATGTGGACTCTAATTTAGGTTGTTTAGATAAACGACTAAATATTATAGAAACTCAATGTAATAATTTACAAGCTGTCTCGGTATCTGCTGTTAAAGATTCTACAGTGATACATTCCAAAATTGAATCTATGGAGAATATGAATAGAGTGAAAAATCTCCGCTTGGTCAATTTTCCAGTAACTCATTTATTGTCACCTGAAATTTTATTAAGGAAGTTTTTTAGAGAAGTACTGGGAATGGCCAATGCGGAGAATTTTCCAATAAATAATTATTATATTCCTCCAAAAAAAATTGAATCTGCCCAGGAGGTGGACCATCTGACCACACCAGAAGTAAATTTGACCGAATTTCTGGAAGACACACAGGATGTGATTCAGAGTCAGTCCACCCTGGTGATAACATGCATGAGCGAGATGGATAAGATGTTAATAATGAAACTTTACTTCAATGAAACTTTACTTTAATGAAATTTTGTGGGGATTTAGTTAGGATATTTCCGGATGTCTCTAGGACCACTCAATTGAGGAGGAAAGAATTTCTGAAATTGAAGGATAGAGTTTTGGCCCTAGAGGCATCTTTTTACCTGAAATTGCCCTGTAAATGCTTGGTTAAGTTACAAGATATTGAGTATGCCTTTTGGGATCCAATACAACTACAACAATTTTTAGTTGCGAGAGAACAGAAATAAGTTTGTTTCATCTAGCTGAGAATATGAGGAGAATTAATTTAAAATAATATTCCATTTAGTAAGGAATGATTCAAGGTTCTCTAGTGCGAACCGAGAATTACTGTCCTTTATTTTTCATGAATTTATTTGATTAGAAATAGTAATATGTGCTCCCCATTAATGTGGGCTTATAAGGAATTATATATGCATGATTTGATTATGTATTGTTTTGTGTGATTTTCCTTTTTTCCTTTGGAATTATTGGATATTGTAATGTATTCAAAATTATAAATTAAAAAATAAAAATAAAAAGATGTTGAGAAATTTCAGGCCATCTTTCAGGCGGGTCTGTGGGGGTTTTTTTGTTGTTGTTTTTAAGCTGCAAACTTGCGAGAAATGCATTTTAAGCTTCTGCATAGGACATATCTGACTTGAGCCCAGCGCTGTGCTATGGGGCTGTGGGCAGAGTCACTCTGCCTTAGATGCAAAAATGCAGATGGCACATTTTTACGTACCTTCCTGTTTATGTTCCATGGTATTATATGACTCTATTGCTGGGGGATCAGTGCCTCTTGCTGAATAACAATATGCCTTTGCCTTGTCATAAATTTCTGGTAATAGCCTTTTTGCTTGTAATAAAAGTTATTCTGAAATATTGGCTGGAGGAGGAGGATCCTCCCCTCGCTCTTTGGACCCATATGATGATGCAGATAGCCAGATTTGAAATAACCTTGGAGAAAGGGAAAAGACAAACTCCTGAATGTTTACATTATTTGTTTCTGTGGCAGCAATGCTTGACTTTATGATGGCTTTTGGGTAACTCTGTGGTGAGTCTTACTCCGTCTGGGAGTCTTCCTTTGTCTATGTATACTATCTTTGGGCAACATGGGGGGACGGGGATGAGTGGGGGTGAAGTGACTGAAGGATGCATAGGGTGTGTCTGGTGAGTTGTTTGTTTTGTTTTTGTTTTTTTTGCTTTTCTTTCTTTAGGAGGCGGGGAAAATAGGTGATGGATGCTTGCTTGCTTTTTTTTTTTTTTCTTTATATTACAAAAATGTGCAGGCTGTATGCCACTACACAGAAAGGACTTTCAGAGTTTTCTTTGCTCTCACAGACTGGATGGACTGTTCAGCTCTTTATTTGCCATCATTTACTATGTCACTATATTTGTACTTTATGGTCAAATCTGTTTTTTATTGTGCAGTAAGGCAAAAGATACAGCCAACACAGTCTATAATACACAATATGCAACAAGGCACAATGTTTCAAATAGTATGCAGCCCCACCCAGCCCATCCAACCAAAAACCTCGGCATCCTCCCCCCACCCAAGGGAAATTAGAGGTGACAAGAGGAAATACTTCTTTACTGAGAGGGTGATTGATAGATGGAATGGTCTTCCACGTCATGTAGTCGAGGCTAGTAGCACGCTCGACTTCAAGAGATGATGGGACAAACATGTGGGGTCGCTACAGAGGTATGATAGAGGATAGTTTGAGGGTGGAAGGGATCATGATTGGGCAGACTTGTTGGGCCGTCAGCCCTTTTCTGCCGTCATATTCTATGTTTCTATGACCAAAAGGTCTCAAGCATTCAATAGACATTCCTCATAAAAACAAAAACAAAAAACACTGCAGTATCTGATCCTGAGCAAAAGTGCAGTGCCCAGCAGACTCCCTAAGAAAGAGTATTCAAAATGAGGCTACGACCTCGAGGGGGATAAGGAAACCAAGTAAGCAAGAAAAGACTACGTCATTTGCCTCCCACAAGGCCAAATGATGCACTGAGGTTCGGAGATAGTCCAAGATTGTAAGATACATTTGCGGGCAAGAAGACACACCTTAGGACACCATAGGGAGGCCTCGAAAAGCTCCTGGCACATTTTAAGAGGCGCTGTATATAACGTGTTATAGACACCCAAAAGGAACGAATAGTCCAATAATCCCCCAAAAGAGTGAGCAAAAGTACTAGGTTCCCTGCCACACTTCAGACAAAGAGGAGAGGCAACGCCCCCAATTTTATGTAACTGTACCTAGGTTTAATAGGCCTGATATAGCACTCTAGCATAACACTTCCTGAATACCGCTCCCGTTATCAACCTAAGAATCCCGCTCAGAGCGCCCAAAATGTTCTATCAACTAAGATCTTTATGAAGCTCCTGTCCCCACTTGGCTTGTATTCGCTAGAAATCTTTAGGGCATTTAAAATGAAAGATGGCCCTATGCAGTGCCAACACTGATGTGTGAAAAGCTGTCACCCCTTGAAAAAAAAACCTGGAGACTCTTCCCTATAGGTTGCGCAATCTTCTCCTGAGGGAGAGAAAGAATGTAATATTTAGCTTGGCAATAGGCAAAAGTATTTCCCCAGCAACGATCCAACTGATCACCAAACACTATGAGAGGCTTCAATTGACCCTCATGAGTCAACAAATGCTCCACAGTGCTAACCCTGCGGCGAGCTCTGTCAAGAAAGGTAGGGTTAACCCACCCTGGAAGAAAGGCCAAATTCCCTCTCAAAGAGAGCTGATTAGTCACTCGGGGGTCCCCTCCCAACTTACAGATTAAACTCCCCCCCTCATGGCCTGCATAGAGTTCAGGAGACACTTGAACGGAATATCTCCGGACAACCTTTGGGCATCAAAAGCAGTTTCAAAATCTAAAGGAGTATACTGATTCTTTCTCTGTAACCAATCTTTCAGATGACTCAATAAACAAGCTTCATTGTAAAACCCAAAGTTGGGAAGCCCAAATCCCCCCTGCATCCATCCCCCCATTAAATAATGATAGTAGATTTTTGGCTTACGCCGATTCCATCAAAATCTAGATAATTGAGTTAAGCAATTTAGGTCCTTCTTTAACAAGCGAATGGGGAGGCCCAGCATAACGGAAAGGAAACACCCCACTAGGACTTTAGCTCTAGTGAATATGGTAAGGCCTCGGATTTAAGAAGGTTCAGCCGAAAACCATATTCCACAATAGTTTCCAACAAAGCCAGCAGGGAATGGCGAGGATCTGTAAGGTGAGCTAGAAGATTGTCTGCGAAGGTGGCAAGTTTAAAGCTATGGCCCCCGAGCTGAACACCGGTAATGTCTGAATTGGAATAGATCTCTCGCCTCCGAGGCGCTTTAGCCGAGCCTCCTCGATTTCCCATTCTCGGGACTCCGAGGCTCCGGCGTGCTACTCAAGGGAGATTTCTTTCTCTTTCTCTGCTGCCCCGAGATCTCGTTCGGGATCCCCTCCTGAAGATGAGTCGTCTTCTCAAAACACTTCCTTCACTTGTTTCATTGCTGACATGGGCAAGGCTTTGAACCTGGACCTCCAGTTGGAGTCCCATTCTACCCAGGAATTCCTGGCAGAGATGGTGGTTTCTCATCCTCCCCGTGAAGTGCTCCGCTTGCCTTTGCACCAGTTTATACGGCAAACTTTCCTGCGGAACCTACAGACCCCTTATGCGGTCCCGGCTATTCCCTCCAAGTTGGAGTCCCACTACCGGACAATTCCAATTAAGGGATTTGAGGGTTCTGAGCTTTCTCACCAATCCCTGGTGGTTGAGTCTTCCTTGAAGTCCAACCCCTCGAAAGTGTACGCTACCGTCCCGCCGGGGCGGGAGGGCCGTACAATGGACAAGTTTGGTCGCCATCTTTATCAAAACTCGATGATGGCGAACCGTGTTCTCAACTATAGCTTTATCTTTATGTCCTATCTCTGGTTCTGTGTGGAAGCCCTCCACTCATTCCGGGCGGACATGCCGGATTCTTGTCGTCAGGAGTTTCGTCTCCTCGAGGAGACTCTCTCCCAGCTCCGGCTCTATATGTTCCAGGTGGCCTATGATGCCTTCGAGTTGTCCTCGAGAGTCACAGCTTTTGCGATCGCAATGCGTTCCCTCGCTTGGCTCAGAATTGTTGATATGGAGCCGAATCTCCAGGATCATCTAGCCCAGGGGTGCCCACACTTTTTTAACTCGCGAGCTACTTTTAAAATGACCAAGTCAAAATGATCTACCAACAATAAAATTTTAAAAAAACACAACGCACACTGTACGCATAGAATTGTTAATTATCATTCCTATTCCGGGGGTTTTTCAAAGAGGACAAATCAGATGACTCTATGCACTGTCACCTCAGTAACAACCATACAAAAATATTCAGGAGCACTCCACTATAAGTTAAGTGAGGTTCCCTGCATTTTAAATAAAAAGATAAACAAAAATAAAATAATTTAATATAATATGAATAAAGATTGGACTCATGTAGAGTTTAAGCAACTGGCACTGTTTGCCTGATTGCTACCCGAAGGTCCATACAAAAATTAATTGAATTACAAAGCTTTTGCTAGTATATAGCATTAATAATGAAGACACAATAGGAAGGAAATGAGATACTAAGAGCTAACCTCTGCTATGATGGTGACAAGCTAAACAACTGTTTTATGATTGTATTGATGGTATACCAGTAACATCTGTGTTTGGCATATAGTCACATAACAAAACACGGTTTTACAAAAATAATTCCCTGCACAGTCAAGCCTGCAAGGATTAATAGATGTCTTTCAGCAGCTCCCCTCCCTCACCCTTACCTTCGTGGTCAATTTAAAATGATCTACCAACAATAAAATTTAAAAAAACACAAAGCACACTGTACCCAGAGAAAATGTTAATTATCATTTATATTCCGCGGGTTTTCAAAGAGTCAAGGCAGATGACTTTATGCAATGTCACCTCAGTAAACACAGTTACTTACTGTAACAGGTGTTATCCAGGGACAGCAGGCAGATATTCTTAACTGATGGGTGACGGCACCGACGGAGCCCCGGTACGGACAATTTTAGAGTGATTGCACTCTAAGAAGCTAGAAAGTTCTAGCTAGGCCGCACCACGCATGCGCGAGTGCCTTCCCGCCCGACGGAGGCGCACGGTCCCCAGTTAGGATAAGCCAGCTAAGAAGCCAACCCAGGGAGGAGGATGGGACGTAATAATATCTGCCTGCTGTCCCTGGATAACACCTGTTACGGTAAGTAACTGTGCTTTATCCCAGGACAAGCAGGCAGCATATTCTTAACTGATGGGTGACCTCCAAGCTAACAAAAAGAGGGATGGAGGGAAGGTTGGCCATTAGGAAAATAAATTTTGTAAAACAGATTGGCCAAAGTGTCCATCCCGTCTGGAGAATGTATCCAGACAATAATGAGATGTAAAAGTATGAACTGAGGACCAAGTAGCAGCCTTACAGATTTCCTCAATAGGAGTGGATCTGAGGAAAGCCACAGACGCTGCCATAGCTCAAACTTTATGGGCCGTGACAGAATCTTCCAGGGGCAGTCCGGTCTGAGCATAACAGTACAAGATGCAAGCAGCAAGCCAATTGGATAACGTGCATTTAGAAAACAGGATGACCCAACTTATTGGGATCAAAAGATAGAAAAAGTTGGATAGATGACCTGTGAGGCTTAGTGCGGTCTAAATAGTAAGCCAAAGCACGCTTACAGTCCAAAGTATGTAAAGCCTGTTCTCCAGGATGAGAATGAGGTTTCGGGAAAAATACAGGCAAGACAATGGACTGGTTGAGGTGAAAATCAGATACAACCTTAGGGAGAAACTTTGGATGTGTACGTAGAACCACCTTGTCATGGTGAAAAACCGTGAAATGTGGATCAGCTACTAGTGCATGCAACTCACTGACCCACCTGGCAGAGGTGAGGGCAATAAGGAAGACTACTTTCCAAGTGAGAAATTTGAGATGAGTTGTGGCCAACGGTTTGAAAGGAGGTTTCATGAGAGAGGAGAGAACCACATTAAGATCCCATGTAATGGAAGGAGGCTTAAGAGGTGGTCTCACATTGAAAAGGCCTCTCATGAACCTGGTGACTAGAGGATGAGCCGTGAGGGGTTTTCCATGAACGGGCTCATGAAAAGCAGTAATGGCACTGAGGTAAACTCTGATTGACGTAGACTTGAGGCCGGAGTCTGATAAAGAAAGTAATCCAACAGTTGTTCCACCGGAAGTGAAGTGGGATTATGATGATGAAGAAGACACCAGGAAGAAAAGCGAGTCCACTTTTGCTGGTAACAGTGAATAGTGGACGGTTTCCTGGAGGCATCCAGAATGGAACGAAAAGGCTGCGAGAGAGAAGCAGAAGCAGCGGTTAAGCCGAGAGAAACCAAGCTGTCAGGTGGAGGGATGACAGGTTGGGATGAAGAAACGACTGCTGATGTTGAGTAAGTAGAGTAGGAAACAGTGGCAGCAGTATGGGATCCCAGGAACTGAGCTGAAGTAGAAGGGAGAACCAATGTTGCCGAGGCCACCATGGAGCAATGAGAATCATGGTGGCTTTCTCCCTCTGAAGCCTGAACAATGTCCGCAACATGAGAGGAAGGGGAGGAAAGGCATAAAGAAATCTGTCCGCCCAATTGAGGAGAAAGGCATCTGGTGTCAGACAATGAGGGGAGTAGAGTCTAGAACAGAAGAGGGGCAGCTGATGATTGTGGGGAGCTGCAAAGAGGTCCACCTGAGGCATGCCCCATTGAGCAAAAACAGACCGGAGAGTGGCAGGGTCGAGGGTCCATTCATGAGGCTGAAGGATCCTGCTGAGATGGTCTGCTAAGGAGTTCTGTTCGCCCTGAATGTACACCGCCTTCAGAAAGATACTGCGAGCAGTCGCCCAGGACCAAATCTTTTGGGCCTCCTGACATAAGAGGTGTTATGCCACCGCATATTACTGACATATTCAGAATATTACTGATATGAATCCTCAAGTCTGCTTACCTGAACTCCTGACCTCCAAAGAACAGTAAAACCAGATGATCATCAGTAAAGACAGATGGGAGACTACATCACAAGGAAGAGGCCAGTAACATCAAAAGGATCTTGACCTCTTTTGACCTGGGTGTTGTCAAAACAGATATCAAAAGACCAGGACCAGCTGTCTTACTAAGAGGACAGTAACATCAAAAGGATCTTGACCTCTTTTGACCTGGGTGTTGTCAAAACAGATATCAAAAGACCAGGACCAGCTGTCTTACTAAGAGGACAGTAACATCGAAAAGACAAGTATCTGATATCTTGACCTCTTTTGACCTGGGTGTTGTCAAAACAGATAACAAAAGAGCAGGACTAATCGAAACAGCAGGACCAGCTGTTTATGCTTTTACTATGAACTCCGCAGTGTGCATCCTATATAAGACCGGGATTCTGACCCCGACAGTAGAATCCTAGCCGTCTACAGGAACAGAAGCCACGAGGCTAAAGGGTCAGTCTCCCGTGTCCACTCATCTATCAATTGTATGGATTCTCCAATTGTGAAGGGAGTGTTTGCCTGTGATACGGTGAAGGTATTTAATTCTTATCATATATATATATATATATATGTATAATAAAGTGTTATTGTTTATGCTTTATATTGTCTGGGTGCTTTTCTGAGTGTTACTGTTCATCCCACCTGTCAGAAATTAGTGGCGGAACAAATTGGTCCCAGAAGTAGGGTAATCATGTGGTCAGGAAAGCTAACTAGAAAACAAGGGGTGGAGGAGCAGGCTCCCAATCCCTCCATTCCAAATGGGAATGAAATAATGGGAAAATTAATGGCCACTGAGTGGTCTGTAGAAGCAGGATTGTGTGAATCCTGTACTTTTGGAAGTGGGGATCCACATGAATTATGTGCCTCCTTACAAAAGGTGAAAATCTCAAAAGGAGAAGAGCAAGAAGTAATTTTTAGACAAGGAAGGATGATTTTGTCAGACTGGAGGAATTTGCATGAAGCTAAACAGGAATTACAATTGAAATTAGAAGAGCTGGAAAAGAAAAGGAATAAACAACAGCATGCCATTACAATGCTACAATGTCAGAATGAGTTGTTAATGGATAAGGTAGAAACCTATCAAAATGTAATAGAACAGTCAGCTATGCAATATGCACGATATAAATACAAGAAATGCAGGTGGAAAGTGAGTTACAGAAAAGTTAAAATCTTAATTTATCATCTGCCGAATGATTGGAATCCAAACAAACGGGATGGGAATATTTGGGATTCAAATTCTAATAACAGTGAGGAGGATATATGTGTTAAAGGAGAACAGGCAGAAAGTTTAGAAGCAGAGCCTGTGAGGAGACAAAGATTACAGGGAAATCTGCAAACAGGAGAAAATCTAGTTAGGGAGGATGTTACTCCACATGAAATCATGGATATGATGGCACGCTTTACACAGCAGCCTGGGGAACCACTAATACAGTGGGTAGTTCGGGTGCAGGAGCTGGGCGCAGCAGGGATTATGTTAGATGCCACAGATGCCCCTAAATTTGTTCAAATTAGTCAAGAAGTAGCAATGCAACATGCGTTGCGGGAGGATCCTTATCCTGCAAAAAATGCCCAATGGTCTTTATTAGAGATAATTAGTAGGGGTGTCACGAGGCGATATCCACTTGAATCTGATTGGCCCTCAAATGATAAGATTTGGTATACATTAAAAGATGCTCAAATGAGAATTAAGGAGGAGTCTATGAAGGCAGCCTTAGTAATAGGTCACGCTGACACATATATGTCATTACCTTTTACTGAGTCCATGAGAAATAAAATAATTAAGTATGCTGTACCAGCATACAAACAGGTAAAGATAACTTTGTTGATCAATCAAATAGACAGGACTATTTTGGAAGCCTTAGAAGCGGTCCGACAGTTAGGAGATCGGGGGGACTGGGGACCTCAAAATACTTTTGATAAAAAGAGAACAGGACAATCCAATTCAAGGGGAATGTACAAAAGTAGAGGACTGGGAAAGAAATCTATGCCTCAAGCACAAGTGAACAAAGGAGAGAGGGTGCCATCGGCTCCCCCTGAGGAAACTGCTTCCATTCTTTATCCTGATTTAAAAGGGTGGAAGTGTTGGGAGGATCAATAATGTGAATGCCGAGCCTCAGTGTGTACCTGGACCAAATTAGAACAGCGTCCGCAGGTAGAGATAAATATTTAGTAGAAACCTGGGGAGCAACAGGTACAAGCTGTAGTGGACGCTGGGGTGTAGGAATATAAATATCAGGATTGGGGGGGGGAATTATACAAGCAGGAAGAAAAAATTTTACAAATTTTAAAATTGGACAATTACCAATTTGGGATTAATCTATGGGATTCCTTGCCAGATATCCAAAAAGAGTTAACATGATAGCTTTCGGATGGAATCTATAGTTTTGGTAAATTGCCAGACATTCCTATGAGATCAGTAGTGGTGGGGAAAATTGTAAACATGAACCAATGAAAAATTGTAAACATGAACCAATGCATTTTTTACTATTCCTATAGTGGAGCAATGTCCAGAACCATTTACATCCACTTGGCAAGGGAGGCAATATACATATACCAGACTACCACAAAAAATACTTACAGATGCCGCAAACTAAAAAACAGACTTGGGCCTTTTTAGATTTTGGAGGCAACATATTTCACATCTGGGGTAACATATGGGGTTGGTTAGACAATAAAAAAGTAGAAATATTGCTAAGTGACCTTTAAAGTTTTGTTAGATAGTATAAGGAAGTTGCACTCCAAGTAATTTTGCAAATGTGTCTTTTACCTCAAACACTAACATTGTGAACCACTGTACCTGCACGTAAACCTCTCTTATATGTTTTATAGATTAAAGCGTCCCTGCTTGAATTTTTATGATTGTGTGACAGAGCTTTGAAATGGAAGAAAATAGAAAAGAAGACCAGTAAAACTATATAGAGCAATTAACTTAAATTTCTATCTCTCTTTCTTTTAGAAGCTTAGTATCCAGACATGGTCCGGAGAACCAATTTCACTGTGCCACATTTAAAATACTTCCAGCAATGTGACCTGATAGTGGGAATCCAATGGATACCACATTTGTTTGTGACTCTTTTGATTAATAGTGTGCTTATTTACAGATTAAATTCAACCCTGAATCATTACCGATGGAAGAAAGCATGCCGGAGCTCTGTGTTTGTCTGTTTCTGTTATGTGTTGTCTGTTTTAGCTTAAGGGGTACCCCAACATTGCACATTGGCCATTTCCAGAGGTTATTCCACCCCTTCTATTAGTCCAAATGGTACCATATCCCTTTCCAAAAAAGATTCCCCCACATACCAGAAAGTATCTTATGAAAACCATGCTCACAATGATTTTATGCTATGGCTCACAGGTAATCGAGGCCAGCAGCGTGCCAGATTTTAGGAATAAAAGGGACGCCCATGTGGGATCCCTACGTGGGTCAGGGCAAAGGGTCTATAGAGTGGGCAGACTTGATGGGCCTTGGCCCTTTTCTGCCGTCATCTTTCTATGTTTCTATGTTTCTATACAGCCCAATGATAATTTAGTTAGGGGTTATATTATAAAAGGATATCTGAAGAGAAATAATTAGAAAGCTTTATACCTGGTAAAATGGTGTTCATTGGTATTTGATATTTGCTAAATAAAATTTAAAAAAAAAAAAAAAAAGGTCTCTCTTTATTTAACTTACCAGGTATAAACAGTGCAGTGCACATCTCTGACATAAGTTATTTTGGTATCACATTCTGTACGTGTGTATGGTCTCTCTTAAATGATATAATAATTATGTCCAGAACATAAAAAGGTGTATTTTCTGAATGTCCTACAGAATACGTTTAAGTGCATTAGTGTTGTTTCTCTTATCTCACACAATTACTACCTTACACACAAGTATTGTGTCAAATGTTATCACATTCTGTACGTGTGTATGGTCTCTCTTAAATGACATAATAATTATGTCCAGAACATAAAAAGGTGTATTTTCTGAATGTCCTACAGAATACCTTTAAGTGCATTAGTGTTGTTTCTCTTATCTCACACAAATACTACCTTACACACAAGTATTGTGTCACATGTTCTCACCTTCTGTACATAAAATGGTTTTTCTCCTTTTTCTCTTATCTTCTCTTTTACCACTAGGGGTGTTTATTGTAACTAAAGCATTGAAGCTAAATAGTCATGAGGAAATATTTTCCTTGAAAAATCACGTACTGGGAAATGTTATTCCATATAGACTTTCATCCTTTTGTGATAAAATTGGTCAGCTCTGCTCTCTCATTCTGATGATTTGGCTAACATGCTGGGTTAAGAGAAATTTCACCAGATCGAGAAGATGATGACACGCAACCAGACATACAGTGCCATGAAGCTATTATGTGGCACCGACTTGGGAATAGAAGTGAGCCTATATCCTGCCACTTCACATTAGGGCTGGTCTCTGGAGGCGGTGCTCGTGAATCTTACATGAGTGAAGGCATGTGAGTGGCATAGCAAGCCTATTGAAACTGGAGCATAGCCAGACCCTAACCAAAGCTGCTAAGAAAAACAGGATAACAGATAACTGCAGTGATCGATGGTGTCTATGAAGCTACCCTAAATGTATGTAAGCCATGAGTAAGAGCACAAATATAATATTAATAAGATTATTAATTTCCATGATTCCCTATACGTGATACTTTCAAGTAAAATGCCTAATTAGCAAGAAATATTAGGGAATGCAAGAATACCAAGTTTAGCACATAAGGAAATAATTTATGAAGGGAAAATTAATTTTCCCATTTTACCTTTGCTTAATAAATACTATTGTTTCCGAAATACTGGCTGGCAAACAAGCATATTTTGGCTCCAGAGTAGCAGATGTATTTAGATGGGAAGGTGAATGGGTGCCAAATACTGTACATAATTATGAACTATGATCAGTTAATGTTACATGTCGTTAATGATATCACAAAGAATTAACTTTATCACATTGATTTAAAATCACATCACATTCTGTACCCTTAGATAGAAAATGGTGTAATTTTGAAATGAAACAATGTGTCCTTTTACGGGGATGCCTTTGACATTGGGACCCCAATTAGGGTTTCCCCTTTTTCATGGGCAACAAATAGATGAACAAAATAAAACAAACGTGTCATTCTATGAACCATGTTCTTTATAAAAATGTTTTTGTTGCTAGCAGTACTGTTAAACTTGTGATTCATGCTATTCAAGCTCCCTTTTCAGTATGTGTATAGCAAATGTAAATATTAATTTTTCTTTTACCGATGTATTTTATTGCCATCTATAAAGAAAGCCATGCAAAATAATTGTGAAATACAGACTTGAGTATCCAAGAGTGGAATGTTATGCCACCGCATATTACTGACATGTTCAGAATATTACTGAACATGTCTGCTTACCTGAACTCCTGACCTCCAAAGAACAGTAAAACCAGATGATCATCAGTAAAGACAGATGGGAGACTACATCACAAGGAAGAGGCCAGTAACATCAAAAGGATCTTGACCTCTTTTGACCTGGGTGTTGTCAAAACAGATATCAAAAGACCAGGACCAGCTGTCTTACTAAGAGGACAGTAACATCAAAAGGATCTTGACCTCTTTTGACCTGGGTGTTGTCAAAACAGATATCAAAAGACCAGGACCAGCTGTCTTACTAAGAGGACAGTAACATCAAAAAGACAAGTATCTGATATCTTGACCTCTTTTGACCTGGGTGTTGTCAAAACAGATAACAAAAGAGCAGGACTAATCGAAACAGCAGGACCAGCTGTTTATGCTTTTACTATGAACTCCGCAGTGTGCATCCTATATAAGACCGGGATTCTGACCCCGACAGTAGAATCCTAGCCGTCTACAGGAACAGAAGCCACGAGGCTAAAGGGTCAGTCTCCCGTGTCCACTCATCTATCAATTGTATGGATTCTCCAATTGTGAAGGGAGTGTTTGCCTGTGATACGGTGAAGGTATTTAATTCTTATCATATATATATATATATATATGTATAATAAAGTGTTATTGTTTATGCTTTATATTGTCTGGGTGCTTTTCTGAGTGTTACTGATCATCCCACCTGTCAGAAATTAGTGGCGGAACAAGAGGCGAGAGCCCGTTCCGCCTTGCTTGTTGATGTAATACATGGCTACTTGATTGTCTGTGCACAGAAGCAGAACCTGAGGGTAGAGAGGATGGTGAAACGCTTTGAGAGCATAAAGAACATTGCCCGGAGTTCCAGGAAAATGATGTGATGAGCACGTTCCTAGATCGTCCACAAACCTTGGGTGCGAAGGTGGTCCATGTGTGCCCCCCAGGCATATGGGGAAGCATTGGTGGTGATGATCATGGAGTGAGGAGGCAGATGGAAGAGAAGACCTCTGGAAAGATTGGAGGAGGTCGACCACCATTGCAGAGACTGACGAAGCGACGATGTTACAGATATGTGACGTGAAAGAGGATGTGTCGCCTGGGACCATTGAGTGAGCAAGGTCCATTGAGGAGTCCGGAGGTGGAGACAAGCGAGGGGAGTGACGTGCACCGTGGAGGCCATGTGGCTTAACAAAACCATCATCTGGGCTGGAATGGAGGTTTGAAGGAGCACCTGATGACAAGAGGTGGAGCAAGGTCCATAGACGATCGGAGGGAAGAAATGCCCTCATGAGGATGGTGTCGAGGACCGCTCCAATGAATTGTAGTCGCTGAGAGGGAAGGAGATGCGACTTGGAGTAATTGATCTCGAAACCAAGAATTTGAAGGAATGAGATGGTGTGGTAGGTGTCTTGAATCACCTGCTAAGATGAAGGAGCCTTGATTAGCCAGTTGTCCAGGTAGGGGAAGACCTGAAAACTGTGATATCTGAGGAAGGCAGCCACTACTATCAGACACTTGGTGAATACCCTTGGAGAAGAGGCAAGGCCGAAGGGTAACACCTTGTATTGGTAATGACGTTGATAAATCTGAAATTTGAGATACCTTCTGGAGTTCTGATGGATAGGTATGTGAGTGTATGCCTCTTTGAGGTCGAGGGAACATAGCCAGTCATCTTGAGTGAGAAGGGGATAAAGCGTGGCCAGAGAAAGCATTTTGAATTTTTCCCTGACTAAGCATTTGAGTTCTCTGAGATCCAAGATAGGTCTGAGATCCCCCATCTTTTTGGGAACCAGAAAATAACGGGAGTAAAATCCCTGCCCCCTCTGATCTAGAGGAACTTCCTCTATAGCGTTCAGAAGAAGAAGGGATTGAACCTCCTGAAGAAGGAGGGAGGACTGAGAGAAGTTGGAAGCAGACTCTTTTGGAGGATTATCTGGAGGAAGAGTCTGAAAGTTCAGAGAATACCCGTGACGAATGATGTGTAGAACCGATTGATCTGAGGTGATGAGTTCCCAACGGGTGAGAAAGATGTGTAGACCAGTGGTTCCCAACCCTGTCCTGGAGGACCACCAGGCCAGTCGGATTTTTGGGATAGCCCTAATGAATATGCATGGTGCAGATTTGCATGCCTGTCACCTCAGCTATATGCAAATCTCTCTCATACATATTCATTAGGGCTATCCCAAAAACCCGACTGGCCTGATGGTCCTCCAGGACAGGGTTGGGAACCACTGGTGTAGACGACCTCCGATAGGCTGAGGAAGAGGAGAAGATGGAGGGAGACTGGCTATGTCCCTGAGAAGCAAGTCAAAAGGGCTGGGTGGATTTGGGCAGAGCAGCTGGTTTTACAGGTTGCTGTTGTGGTTGGCGAGCCTGTTGGTGATGCTGCTGGCGTTGCCTCCTAGGTTGATTCTGAGGAGGATGAACAGGTCTGCTAGAATAACGACGTTGGTAAGCCATATGCTGACGAAAAGGGCGAGGTGGTGGAGGCTTCTTTTTATTTTTCAGAAGTGTATCCCATTAGGTCTCGTGGGCAGATAATTTCTGTGTGGTGGTGTCCAAAGATTTACCAAACAGCTCGTCCCCCAAGCAAGGAGCATTAGCAAGCCGGTCTTGGTGGTTTACATCAAGCTCCGAGACCCGAAACCAAGCTAGCGGCACATGGCAACTGCCATGGCAGTAGCCCTGGAGGTCAGTTCAAAGGTATCATAGATGGACCGTATCATGAACTTCATAAGTTGAAGGAGACTGGATGTATACTGCTGGAACAAGTGGACCTTACGCTGCGGAATGTATTTCTGGAGGGAAGACAACTGTTGGATTAAATGCTTAAGGTAGAAGGAAAAATGAAAAGCATAATTATTGGAACGGTTAGCCAGCATAGAATTCTGGTATAACCGTTTACCAAATTTGTCCATTGTCTTCCCTTCTCTGCCAGGAGGGACTGAGGCGTAGACACTAGAACCCGCTGACTTTTTCAGTGTGGACTCCACTAGTAAGGACTCATGGGGAAGTTGTGGTTTGTCGAAACCCGGAATAGGGATCACCTTATAAAGAGTGTCTAATTTTCTTGGAGCTCCAGGTATAGTCAAAGGAGTCTCCAAGTTTTTATAGAAAGTTTCTCTCAGGATGTCATGGAGAGGCAACTTTAAGAACTCTTTAGGAGGCTGATCGAAATCCAGGGCTTTGAGGAAAGCCTGAGATTTTTTGGAATCTGACTCCAATGGTGTGGAAAGAGAATCAGACATCTTTAAAAATTTTGTAACGGAAGACTGTTCAGGCTTAGAAGGTTGTTCTTGGAAAGAAGGGTCTTCGTCGTCTGAAGTAACCGCTTCTTCGGTGCCGATGGTAAAATTATGTTCTTACCTGTTAATTTTCTTTCCTTTAGAAGCAGCAGATGAATCCAGAGACCAATGGGATAGCTCACTTCTACCAGCAGGTGGAGATAGAGAAACTGATTAACAGGTGTACTTATTTGCTGGCACTCCTCCTGTCTCATCAGTATAGCTCCTTGCCCAAGCACATTTAACCATCAGTAGGTATAACATGTAAAAAACTTCTTTCCCAGAACACCTCGCGAACAGCAACGATACAGAATACAATCATGAACAACACCCAATCACTAAAAGCCGTACACGAAAAACTGACAACCAGATATCAGAAAGGGTGGGGCTCTGGATTCATCTGCTGCTTCTAAAGGAAAGAAAATTAACAGGTAAGAACATAATTTTACCTTCCTTAGCAAAGCAGCAGATGAATCCAGAGACCAATGGGATGTAGCAAAGCAATCCTTAATTTGGGTGGGAAGCAAACGCCGCCTTCGCAACAACCGAAGCATCAAAAAAACCCCTATCGCATGTGCCCGCATATCCATGCAGAGACGCGGAGAGAAGGTACTCTCGGAAGACCAGTTAGCCATGAGACAAATCTCCTCCAAGGCAAAAAACCCTCTGGGCCGAGCCCAAGAAGCAGCCATCGCTCCAGCGGAATGGTCATGAAGTTCAATCGCCACCCGCTCCCCTGCCAGCAGGCAAGTATAAAGAATGTCCTCCTGGACCATTGAGCGAGGTAGGCATCGGACGCCGCCATACGCCTGAGGCGTCCCTTGAAGAATCCCAAAAAGGAGATATAAACCACTAACAGTTGTTAGAAACCGATCTCGCGGAGAACGCTACATACGTTTCAAAAAATGCAGTGAATAAAAGTACTGCTTCCATGATCTCCTTCCAGGAAGAAGGAAGGAAAAGCGAGCATGATGTAAAAGAAAGGATGACCCCCCCTAGAAAGAAATAGTGGTACCATCCGAACTGACACCCCATAAGACGGAAATAAGGAATAGGAATCCCCGTTGAACAAGGCCTGCAACATCGCCACTGCAAAGCTGAAGCCATGAGCACAAGGAATCCCATGGTCAACCGCACAGCTCTTTAGAGCCCCAAAGGACAAGGCTAAAATGAAGCCATCGGAAACTTAGAAGAAGTACGTGAATGAATTACACCAAACCGGGCTTTCTAAGAGGCGCATGAATATACTGCCTTCTGTTTAGGAACTGAACTACAGGAAGCTGAGAAGTCAGCGAAGGGCCATATACCTAGTTCCTGTAACAAGCCAAGAATGATAACTGAAGCTGAAGGGAATTGAACGCTATGCCATCAGCAATATACCTGTGCTAAAAAGGAACTCAGGAAGGGTGCAACTGTTGAGAAGTATTCAAGAAAGGAAACACCTCCAAAAGGAAGCAGAAGCCACAGGAGAAGACGTCTGTAGCGCCTGGATAAGAGAAGAAATAACCTGCTTCGCATTACCGTCACACGCCAGTCAAGACTGCTCAAAAGCTAGGTCGTAATACCAAAGTAGTATGAATATCCATGTTGATCTCAATCAAGGAGAGCAAACTCGGAGATCAAAGGAAACTTCTCAGTCCGGCTGTCGAAAGGCTCAACAGATCCACATAGCAAGGATGGCGCAGCCAAGCCAGAGATTGTACCAATACTGTGCCCCTAAAGCGAGCTTGAGATGGCAAATCCAAGCTATCATCAGCCAGGGGAAAACAGTGAAAAAGAGAAACCAGAGGAGTTTTTTTTTTTTTTTAAAGCCTACAGCACCTGGTATTCCCAGGTGGTCACCCATCCAGGTACTAAACAGGCCCTATCCTGGTTGGCTTCTGAGACCAGACGGGATCGGGCACCTTCAGGGTGGTATGGCTGTAAGAAAGAAGCCACACTGTTACCCCCTTGAACTCCCACTTCCTGTGCCCGCCTAAGAAGCTAGGAAGCATGGAATTGTGAGACGAGGCCATGAGGTCAAGTTCCAGGAGATCTTATTTCCACCACAAAAAAGTGGAACACCTGAGCCAAAATTCCCAATAACCAGGATGTAGAAGATATCACTATAACTAACGTCTACACTTCTAGAGCGTACGCAGTGCTGTACACAGTAACCTCCAATAAATGGGTTATGCTCAGATTTCACAGAGAGAAAGACTAACCAAACTGTTTTCCTGTCCTGAAAAATGATCGGTCAACCGAATAGAAAGATGAGGGTCCACCCATCGAAGTAGAATAACCACTGTACCTGGCAACTGAGTACATCACCTACTGCCCAAGCTGCAGAGAAACACCCCCATCATAATACTGACTGAAAGGGCCCTCAGCGGCATTCCGGAAGAATGGTCTGAAGCTCCAGAAAGGAAGCCTGACCATGCTCAAGAGTAGAAGAAGGAACCAGAACTGAAGACCAGACTCCTGAAGCTGAGGATGGAAGCCACCGAGCCCCCCAACCCGACAGGCATGCCCTGGAAAGACAATCTTTCTGAGCCCCCAAATCATACAAAGCTATGCAGGAGAAGCCTAGCAACTAATAGGAGCCCAGAGATACCGAGAACCACTGGAATAAAAGCGGCTGCTGAGCGTTAGAAGGGAAAGCAAGCCGAGGTTCCCAGAGGGGTCAGCAATATGGATGCTAAAACCTGAACAGAATCCCATACTCTTAGCCATGGTAAGCGAAGAACGCCAATCTGAGATCGAGACTCCACACTCAAGGCTCTGGAAAGAAATACAAGTCTCCCCTATAAGAATAACAGCATCAACCCGATATACCTATAACTAGTATAGGAAAAAAGAGCACTGCAAATATGAAGATGCGCATGTAAAGAATTGAGGAAAAGACACCACCCGCTTCGTGTCAGTCAAACGACCCGACTGGAAGTCGTCCGAATCAAGCAGGCAGTCACGCATAAATCAGACAAATCGCCTGGCAGTGCCAACGACCCCCTGGGTAGTTGAAATGGAATGTGCCCAAACCGAAAGCGCTGCTCCAAGAGAGGCAGGCCAACCTAGTGCTGACTCAGAGTCCATAGAGAAAATGTAAATATCTTCCCCGTTTGACTGCAGAAATGGGTAACCCTGAGAAACTAATGCAGCCGAATGGAATCCAGCCTGCCCAAAGCCCCCATCTTGGCCACCCACTAATAAGTGGTACCCTAAGAACTACGAGAACTGTCCCGAGGACCAGCCACACTTCAAAGAGAAACGCAAAACAGAGAGACTCTGGAAACGTGAGGAGGATGCAAAGGTACAAGCATCCTGAAAAAAGTTCACAGCTCCCTGACCTGACAGTAAGGCGACTACTCCTTCATGAGAAAACTGTCAACCTGGAAAAAGAACACCGTCTTGCGATGTGAAAGGGAGCATGAGGACATTCAGCAACCTGCCTGAGCTGTACGCAAGCAAAGGAAAGACAAGGCGCACCAGGCGTAATCCAGAAGCAGCATACGCCTCTCCAGAGAAACGAGCTGTACCTGGCCGAAAATAGATCAGGTTTCCACTCCAAAAGAGAGCGTAAGGGGAGAATTCATTGGGCATACAGTACCAGCTACCCTACGACCTCGCAAGCAGAGGATCTTGCCCTTAGGGATCAGCCGCCACTAGAGCGGAAGGCCGTCTAGCTTTTTTTTTTTTTTTTTTAAATAGACTTGAACCTTCGCCTCTTCTTTTGGAGCCATATCAGCTCTACTCCTCAGCTGGGGCTTGAACCTCAGCTCCTTGTTACTAACCCAGCACACAACCCTTGCGCCCCCAGGTTTTCACAGACAAGCTGGCCCACAGCAAGAAAAAAAGAATCATCATCAGGCCTCAAGAGAGACCCTCAACTCGGAATTCCTGCAACTACCCCGCAGAAACCAGTCTAGAGCCCAAGCCGGCGGACGCAGCACCCAGGCAGAAGGCCTAAGGAAACCTCCAACATCGCCGCACGTTATCGGAACCCCGAGTGAAGAAATGAACCACACGAATGATACACTGGCACGCCCTTGACACCTACTCCACCTTGCTGTTCGCTCACCCCTAAGGCAGCAAAACCAAGCGTAGGCAGCCAAACTCAGGGCAGAAACTTAATGTGGACGTGCCTAGGGATATAAATGGACAGCCCCCAATAACAACCAGTTGCCTATTCTCTTTTTTTTTTTTTTTCTTGTTAAGAGAAGCATGTGGACAAACACCACAGCAAATGGAGCACTGCAATACGGGGCACAGCTGATTTCAAACAAAAATAAGCCGCAGTACACGCTTAAGTTAGCTGTAGGACATGAGTCAATGAACCCCGCGGCGCTGGGGGCCCAAGCGCGGGCACTTTCCTGCCAGAATCAAAATCGGCTGGCTCCCCCAATAGCGCTGTACAAAACAGACCGGGAGCTCATAGCAAAAACCGCAGCACATCGCTCCGCAAAGCAGATGGCGAGGCCCACGCTGAGAACGGCAGCCGCCCAGAATCACTCCCCGAGTATTGCAGTGCTGGCGACCCAAACTCGGACTGTTTCGCGCCAAATTAGACCGGCTCCTATAACATTGCCGCTCACACCGGACTCGGAGCCCATAGCCGAAGCGTATAAAAAATGCAAAACACACCTCGGGGAGGAAAAGGGAAAAGGCGCATGGCTCCCTACAGTAGGGGAGCACAAGCTCGCACCACTTGCGCTATAGAACGCTACAGCTCCATTACAGATACACACCCGGAGCCGTCCTCACAATTTGCGGCCATATCGAAAGCCACACAGTTACATTTACCCACGAGCCGTGGCAGTATCAAGAAACAATGTCCCAGAAACTACCAACCCCACAGCACAAGCGCTATGGTAAGAAAAAGAAGCGCTCCTTAGTTATGCGCAGGAATACAGAGGCCACCTACCTCAATGAATCAAGCTGATACCATAACATATTCCACCACAAAACAAAACTGCCATAGTCAAAAACCCACAGCTCTCACACAACCACAAAGTTCAGAGACCAGTAGAATAAAACACATACTCACAATCTACTGGATAGTGCCGGTAGACGCCGGCAACACCTGCAGCCTAGCACGAGCAGGGCAAAAAGTCAGCTGTGTAGGCCCCCTTTCTTTTTTTTTTTTTTTTTAAATGGGAAAGAAGAAAAATAGGGACCAGGGCAGACTCTCTATCATTGGAGGGAGGGTGAGGCAGGGACAAGGGGGGGCCCAAGTGTAACCTCTAAAGCCGGCACCGATTAGCCGGACACCCCTGTCTCACTGAAGAGAAAAAGCTCAACAGGAGAAACAGAATGGCAGTCTCACTGAAGAGAAAATCTCAACAGGAGGTAATAAAGTTCCAGCCACAGCCAGAATCCAGGAGCTAGTTGAATAGCGACTTCCACCTGCTTGGAGATAGAGAATACTGATGAGACAGGAGGAGTGCCAGCAAATAAGTACACCTGTTAATCAGTTTCTCTATCTCCACCTGCTGGTAGAAGTGAGCTATCCCATTGGTCTCTGGATTCATCTGCTGCTTTGCTAAGGAAAGGCTCCTCAGAATCGTCCCACAAATCTGGATCCCGCACCTGTGAACCTCGACCTCGAGAAAATGGAGTGGAGGGTTCAGTATGGTGGAATTTGCACACCGATTTACCGGAGCGCAACAATGCGACACCAGGAGAAGTGAGCTGATGTCTAGCGGTGTCAGGAGACGGTGCCGATTCCGTGACCGTCTGAACTGCATGATGCGAGAGCCTGGGTTCCGCTAACAAAACCGGCATGGAGGTGGATACAGGAGGTACCGGTGCTGAGAGTGTCGATGCCGACAACAAAGGCTGTTGCTGAACCAACGGTACCGAATGTTCAGACTGGACTGGAGCTGGAAGGTTCGGTGCCAGCAGAGCAGGGAGTAGTTGCTGCAACTGCTCTTGAAGCTGGACGTGGAGGATAGCTGCAATGCAGTCATCCAGGGAAGGCACCGGCACCGCTTTCTTTTTCCTCGGTGGAAACCTGTGGTGCCGCTCGACGCTCTGGAGATGAGGAGGCCGATGATGTGGCACTCATCTCAATGGGAGCGGAGCGCTTCCGAGGGCGTCTCGATGCCGGCAGGACTGGGCTCAATGCAGAATCGGCAGGAGGAAGCTCCAAGGAAGAGGGAGGCTTCTTAGCCCGCTTACCTGGAGGATTCAACACCGAGGGAAGCTCCGGCAGTGTCGACAAAGGCGGTGCTGATTTAGAAGGGGTAGCCGACGTCGGAGTTGATGTCGATGGTTCCATCCCGGCACCGAAAAGAAGTCGCTGTTGAATTTGTCGGTTCTTTAAGGTGCGCTTTTTGAGAGAAGCGCAACGGGTGCAAGATGAGGCGTTGTGATCCGGACCGAGGCACTGGAGGCACCAGTTGTGGGGGGGTCGGTCAAAGAAATGGGCCGTGCGCACTGTTGACACTTCTTGAAACCTGGCTGCGGGGGCATGAAGGTGAATACGGCCTCCGCTAAATCGAAGGCTGAGGCTTCGATTGTGCCAACAGGCCCCGCTGAGGCGAAAGAAAAAATAAAAAAAGAGAAAACTTATTTTATTATTTTTTTTTTAAACAGAAAAGAAAAGAAAGAAGGAAAACTTCCAGAAACGAAAGAGAAAAAAACGCGCGAGCGGGAAGGCAAAAGAGTTTTCAACGGCCGTTGAAAAAAACGCGTCTTCTTAGCTCCGCGGAAACTAAGAAACTGGGGACCGCGCGCCTCTGTCGGGCGGGAAGGCACTTACGCATGCACGGTGCGGCCTAGCTAGAACTTTCTAGCTTCTTAGAGTGCAATCACTCTAAAATTGTCCGTACCGGGGCTCCGTCGGTGCCGTCACCCATCAGTTAAGAATATGCTGCCTGGAGGAGGAAGTGACGTCACCGGGAAGCATGGCTGGTTAATTCTCGAGCTCCGGAGGGGCTCGATATTGACAGCATAATAAACTATCTCTACAGAGCAGCGAAAGGGTAACGGTCGGTGAATTGCACTCGTGAATGGATGGCGAGTAGAAAAAAGCTGGCAAAGTTTCAATACTCGGCAACGGGGAGCGTGAAAACGAGATCGCATGCTCTGGAGTCCCCGACAACCTCAGACAAAATGGCGCATCAATCTGGACCTAAACAGCTTGGAACGCAACAGGCCAGTGCAGAGCTGGGAGACAAACTAATGGTAGGGAACTTGGAACGTTGGTTCAGAGAACTTAAGGAGGAGATGGTGGGGCTCCGCTCAGATGTTCGAGTGGCCCTGGCAGAAATAAGATCGGAGGTGAGCGAGCTAGGCACCCGAGTATCGGCGACGGAGGGGCGTTTGAACCAGGTGGAGCCCACGGTGCAGGCCTGCTCATCGGAGCTGCACGTGGCGGTGTCCCAGCTAGAAGAACTGCGGAGTCAAGTGGAGGACTTAGAAAACCGCTCGAGACGCCATAATTTAAGATTTAAAGGAATCCCGGATACGGAACAATACAAAGACGCGAGGACTGTGGTTAAAGACTTTTGCACAGATTTGCTTCGGGAAGAGGAGCGGGAGGACGTGAGCCCTATAGTTTTACAACGAGCTCATAGGAGCCTGGGTTCAGCCAGAGGCACGGGCAATAGAGACATCATTGCATGCTTTGGTGATTTCCCGATTAAAGAAAGGATTCTACAAGCAGCCCGGCGCCACCCTAATTTTACATGGAAGGGAGTGGTGGTGGGGGTCTATCAGGACCTAGCGGCTGTGACCCTCCAAAAACGCCGCGCTTTTAAAGAGGTGACTCAATTTATGAGAACGGAGGGCTATCGTTACCGCTGGCTATTCCCCTTTGGATTGTTAATCACGGTGAACGGGAAGCATCACCGAGTGGATTCCTCAGCTGACGCATGGCTCGCATTGAAGGATTTGGGCTGTAGAATGGCGGAGGACAAAGGCGAAAGGGGTTCTACAGGAGAGGAGGAAGATCCAGGCACCGGACCTGTGGAAGTACTAGCTGAGAGCCCACAGCCATCAACCTCTGGCACTTGAATTGATCACCAGATGCTGGATTGACTGTTCTTGTTTAGTTCCTAAATCACAGGGGGTTGTGGGAAGTTGAATACTGTAGTTGCGGCTCTGCTGGGTTATTCTATATAGGGGTGCTTTTTGATAGAAAAAGGGCTACCCGGGAGGAGGGCTGCATGAAGCTATTAGTTACATTTTATTAGGAGAGTGAGTTGAACTTTTCCTTACTTAATGTTCTTGCTTTAATGATAGAACTGGTTGGAAGTTGGATGATGGATGAATGGTGCGGACATGAAGGAGAGGAGGCGAAGATGATATGAAGGTTTGGAAGGTGAAGATAGTCTGGGAGAGAGTGCTTAATGGTACAGGGTTGGAATCCATATTATGCCATGGGAGTGTGGATCGGGGCAGTGTGTTAATGGCAGGGTTGAATGTTTCATTAGCTCTCCTCTTCTCTGTAAGATATCTGAGATTCTATTGGGTGGGATTGGTGGGTGTGACGGAGAGGGGAGAATACAGCTTTTATGTGGATCTTTCTGGACCTTGATGACAGGAGTTAGCTATTGTTTCCATTGTTCAATATTGTGTTATTTTCTCCCAGAGGGTATCTAAAAATGTTTACTGTATAGGGAGCCTGCACGGTAATTAGAGATGTCTTCTCATAGTTCTACAGGTGGGAAGGAAGCACGGGGGGTTCTTGTTGAATATTGGGGGGAGGGGAGAGAGTGGACAGAATGCATGGGGAGTTGGAGTGAATATAGAGATAGGGAATGCAATCACGATGAGCCTCTTGGATATGACGTACATTTCTCATATGGCTGATTCCAAAATGGATGGATCGGCTATTAGGAGGGGGGGGGGGAGGGAAGGGACTGATTCTTAGGAGGGAGCAGACCTGGCAGAAAGAGGGAGATGGGGAGCCGGAGATTGTCATTGGATCCTGGAATGTTAATGGACTTAATAGTCCTGGTAAACGGAGCCTGGTGTTTAGGGAATTGACCCGCATGAAATGGGATATATGTCTGCTACAGGAGACTCATTTGAGACCCCGGGATGTTGGCCTACTCCAAAGACCACAATATGATTTGATCTGGACACATCAGAGTGTGGGGGCTACCAAAAGAGCGGGAGGATTGGCTATCTTGGTGCGAAAAGGGGTGGGATTCCAAGTGGAACACATATTTAGGGACAAGGAAGGGCGATGCCTGGGTCTGCAGGGAAGTTTACAGGGTCGACAGCTGACAATTATCAATATATATGGCCCCTGTTCTGCTCAAGTCACCTATTTCAAGGGCCTTCAGACTGAACTGAGATCATTTGTCAGAGGGGCGGTTTACCTGGGGGGTGATTTTAACGTTCCTCCGGACCCAGTCTTGGATCATTCGGGAGGGGGGCGTAGGTCTCTAAACAATCCTGTAAAGGCGCTAGGCAATTTAATGCACTCACTGGGATTAGTGGACTGTTGGCGCTTACTTCACGGTACTCAGAAAACGTACACATTTTACTCTCATGCACAAAATACTTATACTAGACTTGATGGATTGTGGATTCATAGAAATCAGATGGGAGGGGTTGCGCGGGCTGAAATAGAACCGATGCATATTTCTGATCATGCCCCTGTCTGGGTGGCCTGCACTGGGGTGTTGGAATCAAGTGGGCGTAAATACTGGAGGCTTAATGAGTCGCTCCTGGGTTCAGTGGAGGTAACAGCAGCTGTGGAACGCACAATCACTGAATATTTAGAACAAAATGATAATGGGGAGGTAACCGATGCAGTATTATGGGATGCTTTAAAAGCAGTGGTTCGTGGAGAACTTATTAAATGGGGGGCTAGATACAAACGGAACAGAACCCAGAGATTTCTACAATTACGCCAGAGGTTGTTGGAGTTGGAGAGGTTACATCAGGACACAAGGGAGGCGCAGGTTTGGGATCAATTGCAGAGGGTGAGAGATGAATTATATCAACACCAGGTTGAGGAGACGGACAAACTACGAGCCAGGTTCCGTATTCAGACTTATGAACATAGTAATAAAGCAGGGGCTCATTTGGCTCGATATATTAAAATTAAGCAGAATAGAGCAACAATAACAAAGATACGGGGGGTTCAGAGGGGTGATGTAAAGGTGACGGACTCAGAGATCAGGAAGGAGTTCTTAACATTTTATTCTAATCTATATAGTGCCCCGGAGGCGGTAAATCGGGATGCTCGGGCTAATTTTCTTGACTCCCTTCCTTTGCCGAGATTATCTGAATCAGATCAAGCTTACTTACAAGAACCGGTAAAGGAGGCGGAAATTTTGAGAGTGATTAAGCAGTTAAAACAGGGAAATCACCAGGATTAGATGGATACACTGGATGTTTCTATAAACAATTTTCAGGACAGCTAGGACCATTATTGGCGAGAGTGGCGAATGGAGTGCCACATGGAGCCCTCTTGCTGACTACTATGGGGGAGGCGGGGGTTACTATACTTTTAAAACCGGGAAGGGACCCCTTGACATGCGGGGCTTATCGCCCTATATCACTCTTGAATTTAGATGCAAAAATATTGGCTAAGGCACTGGCTCTGCGTTTGGGGAAAATTTTGCCGTCTATAATTCACCAAGATCAAGCGGGATTTATACAACGTAGGCAAGTGAGTGATAATATTCGGAGGACTCTGAATCTGCTTTGGGGAGCAGGTCAAAGGGCGGATAAGTTGGTCTTGATGTCCGTAGATGCGGACAAGGCCTTTGATAGGGTCCTCTGGGAATTTCTATGGGACGTGATGGATCGTATGGGACTGGGCCAGACATTTATTGGTTGGATTCGAGCACTTTATACCGACCCGCAGGCTTGTCTACATGTTAATCAATCTTACACCGATTTTTTTCCCATTTGTCGAGGGACCAGACAGGGCTGTCCGCTTTCACCTCTCTTATTTGCCCTGTCTATAGAACCATTGGCACTGAGTATTCGGAATCATCCGAATCTGAGTGGTTTTGAGCTGAACGGGGTTGAACACCGGGTAGCGCTATTCGCGGATGATATTTTACTCTATGTGAGGAAGCCTGATGTCTCCTTTCCGCATCTTATGCAGCTCTTTGAGCTATATGGAAGACTCTCTGGGTTCCGAATCAATCTGGATAAAACCGAGGTGTTGAATTTGACACTCACGCCTCCTGAAGTGGAGAACATTCGGGGCAGTTTTCCTTTTAGGTGGGTGGAACATGGTCTTAAATATCTTGGAATCTATATTCCTAAAGATATAACCCAGATTTATGAGAAGAATTATCAGCCCCTCTATAGGCGAATCCGAGCAGACTTGCAGAGATGGCATGGTCTTTGGATATCATGGTGGGGCAGGATAGCTCTCGTGAAGATGAATGTGCTTCCAAGGTTGCTGTTCCTATTTCAGACATTACCAGTGCAGGTCCCAGCTCGGGATTTAAGGGGGATGGGGAAAGCATTACGTACTTTTATCTGGCAACGTAAATCACCGAGGTTATCCCAATCTCTGTTGTGGGCGGCCAGATCCGATGGGGGGAGGGGACTACCGAATTTGGAATGGTATTATCAGTCAGCCCAATTGAAATTGATCCTGGACTGGGAACTGGGGGAACATAAAAGTGGAATCCAGTTAGAACAGGGACAGGGGGACAGTATGAGGTTGAAACATAGGCTTTGGATCTCGGGATCCTGCCGATCTTGGACTTCGACTATAGCTAATCCCTTTGTAAAACATTTGGTCACGGTGTGGACCCAAGCTCGACACCAGTTGAGCAATGGAGCATTGATCTCTTCATTGGCTCCGATACAATTTGAACCCCAATTTCAGCCTGGGAGTGATACTAAGGTGTTTCATCGCTGGGCCCAGAGGGGACTGAGGGTCTTTAGAGATTTGATGGGGAACTCAGGGATCTTAACCTTTGAGACGCTCCAGAAGAAATTTGATTTGCCTGACAGGGACTACCTGGCTTATTTTCAGATACGACATTTCCTGCAGGCCCAGGGTTGGGGACAAGCTTTTAGTGCTGAGCAGGAATCCTTTGAGAATCTGTGGTTACTGCTTAGGCAGGTGCCCCGGCCTTTATCAGTGTTGTACCATTATAGGAGGGGTCATTCCCTTATTCAACCTTCCTTTCAGAAACACTGGGAGCGAGACTTAGAATTTTCCTTTTCCAATAAGCAATGGGAAGTGATATATGGGGAGGTGACCCGGGCATCAACTTGTGCTTTGGTCCAGGAGAATGCATACAAGGTACTCACTAGATGGTACTATACTCCTGAGCGTCTACATAAAATGTACCCGAGGATGTCAGCACTTTGTTGGCGTTGTAGTAATCACGTGGGTTCTTTTTTACACATATGGTGGGATTGTGAGTCTCTTGGACCCTTTTGGAGAGCTGTTGCCGCTACCTTGTCTACCTTGCTAGGGGCTCAGGTGGAGGTTACACCGCAGACGTGCCTTCTGGGGCTTTATAATGAAAAAGTACACGTTTGGCAGACTAAATTGTTGCGCTGGGGCCTAGCTGCAGCCAAATGTCTCATAGCGAATCATTGGAAAAACAAGGAGGCTCCTTCTCCAAATGCCTGGATAACGAGATTTCTGTCCATTGGACGAATGGAGATAGCGGTGGCTATTCGTCGTCATAAATTCATGTCCAGGGCTTTTACCTGGGTTAAAATAAGAGATTTATTGAACACCTTGTAGGGGACGGTTAGCTAATTCTGCCGGGTCTGCTCTTTGGAAGATGAGAGGGTTTTACAGGGGGGGGGGGGGATTTGGATTTAGGATGGTGAACATTGAAGGGAGTAAAAGGGGGGGGGATTGGGGGAGTAAATTGAGTGTGATTTGTGCATTCTTCATTTCTGAACATTACCTGAAGTTGTTGCTGTTGATGTTCTGGTGTTTGAAGATTGATATTCAAGGAGTATTGTATAACTTGAAAAATTGAAATAAAAATTGAAATTAAAAAAAAAAAAAAAAAAGAATATGCTGCCTGCTTGTCCTGGGATAAACAACTATACAAAAATAGACAAATATACCCCCTTCCTTTTTACTAAACCGCGATAACAGTTTTTAGCGCAAAGAGCTACGCTGAATGCCCTGCACTGCTTTCGATGCTCATAGGCTCCCTGCGCTAAAAACCGCTATTGCGGTTTAGTAATAGGGGGCCATAGTGCAAAATATAGACAGCAGATATACATTCTCAAAACGGCCACATTTTGATCACTAAATTGAAAATAAAATCATTTTTCCTACCTTTGTTTGGTAATTTCATCAGTCTCTGGTTGCACTTTATTCTTCTGACTGTGCATCCAATATTTCTGCCCTTCTTTCGGCCTCCTGTATGCTTCATCTCCCCCAGACCTCATTACCTTCCCCCAACTTTTTCTTTCTTTCACTCTCCATGCCCCCTCTTTCTTTCTGTATGTCTTTCTCTCTCTCTCTGTGCCCCATTTATTTCTTTCTTTGTTTCTCCATGCCTCCTTTCTTTCTTTCTCTCCATGCCCCCTTTCTGTCTGTCTCCCTTTTTTCTTTCTCTCTCCCTGTCCCTCCCTTGCTTTCTTTCTCCCTGCCCTCCCCCAAGCCACCGCCATTGGGTAACATGCTGCCACCGCTGCCATCGGGGAACAGGCCATCACCGAGTTCTGAGCTCTCCCTGCTTCCCTTCCTCGCGGGGCCAACCAACTCTCACCACCCGACGTCAATTCTAACGTTGGAGAGGAAGTTCCGGGCCAGTCAGGCAGCAATTATAAATCTTTAACTGTTAAAGGAAAGATTTATAAACTATAAAGAGTTTTACCTCATGTAAAATTGTCATTTCTTTAATAAGATTATTTTTTCTGCGGCCCTCCAAGTATCCTATTTTTTTCAGCGACTCTTTCTTTTCTCAAAATTGACACATTTAAATCACTATAATGAAAATAAAATCATTTTCCCTACTTCTGTTTGGTGATTTTATTTTTCTGTGCTTTTAACTATGTTTTCAGGGCCTTCTTGTCCACTGATTGTTTTTCTCTCCGTCTTCACTTTCTGTCTTGCATCCATTTTAGCATTAACTTAACATTCAATTTTTCCATTTTTCTGCTTTCTTCTCAAAATCTAGTTACCTTCTCTCCCCTATTTCCATGGTCTGACATCTCTCTCCTTCCCCCCAGTGTAACATTTCTCTTTCCCTTCCTCCTTTCTGCACTCTGATGTCCATCTCCCTTCGCTTCCTTCTTTCTGGTCTCCCTCCTGTCCACCAGTCCAGCATTTTTTTCTCTCTTCCTCCTATATGCTTCTCCTACGGTCCTCCTTCCCTCCCCCAACCAACATCTCTCTCTCCCTCCCTCCATGAGTCCAATTTTTCACTCTCTTCCCATCTCCCCCTTCCCCAGTGTAACATTTCTTCTTCCCTCCTTTCTGTCCTCCTCAACCATCTCACCCTCTCCATGAGTCCAACATTTTCTGCCTCCTGCACGCTTTCTCTCTGTTCTTGCCTCTTCCCTCAAGTAGCATCCCTCCTTTCCACCCCCCAACCCAACATGCTCTCTCCCCATGCACCATCTCATCCTCCCCTCTAGTGTAGCACTTTCCTTTCCCTCCATTTCTGCCAGGTCCAGCAGCACCTCTTCTCCATTCCTTTTACCTTCCCCCTGTCCAGCAGTACCCCTTTTCCCTTCTCTGCTCCCCCTGTCCAGCAGTACCCCTTCTCTGCTTCCCCTATCAAGCAATACCTCTCCTTTCTGTAGCCCAGCAGCAGCTCACTGCATACTTTTAACTTAGTCACAGCTGCCGCTAGCATTAGTTTAGCCGTGGTTTCATCAGGCAGCTTTGGGGCTTTTGCTAGGCCAGCCCGATTCGCATTACTGAAGTGGGCCAGCCTAGCAAAGGCCCCGTGGCTGCCTGATGAAACCATGGCTAAACTAAAGATAGCAGCAGCTGTGTGACTAAGTTAAAATCACATTGAGCTGCCGCTGCTGGTCCGGGGGTGAGAAGAAGAGGAGCCCCGGCAGCGATCACAGGAAGTCAGCTGACGCCAGCATAAGGCAGGAAGTCAGCTGACGCTCAGTTCACCACCTCAGGAAACTCAGCTTCCCCATTGCCGGTTCCTGTGCACTCCTCCTCTTCCTGCACAACCCCACACAGGAACTGCGCTTCAGGTTTCCGCGAGAAGGCAGAAAGTCAACTGACGCCGGTGCCAGTGATCGGCGGCAGAAAGCACTTCTGAGATCGCGTACAAACTGCAGGCTGAAAAATAGTACCTGGAGGGCTGCAAGTTTGAGACTACTACTTTATGCCAAATCTCTCGAGTCCAAAACAGATGAGGCCACAGAATGCTGTCAAAGGCCTTTCCAATGCCTAAACTAGCAAGCAACGCTCTTATTGTCCTTTCCCTTGGACTCCCACAATGCCATAAGTGCCTTACACAAATTCATGGAGGTGTACCTCCCGGGTACAAATCCCACATGATCCTCCCCTATCAATTGGGCAAAAAGTTGTTCAAGCACTTAGCCAATATTGCTGTCATCAACTTAACATCTTGATTTAAAAGGGATATGGGTCGATAAGACCCAGGAAGTTCAGCATCTTTTCCTGGCTTAGGGAGAATAATATGTGCAATGTTTGACCTCCCTGAATTTCCCCGCTCTAACTTCAGTGAATATGCACTGCAAAGGCTTTAAAATCATATCATTTAGAATTTTATAATTCTAGCCATAAGGACCCAGTGACTTAGCCAGAGACAAACAACTAATGGCAGTCCTGATCTCCTTGGTTCCTATGGGCTTATTCAAATTTTCCAGTTGCCCCGGTGCCAGCGCCGGGAGGTGCAGACCTTGGAAAAAGGTATCCCTTTTATCCTCCTCAACCTGACCTTTGCTATAGAGAAAGGTATAGAAGTGTATAAATTGTTTCACTCTAGGTCAGTATAATGTGCTCTAGATCGGTGTTCTTCTACCTTTTTATACCTATGGACCAGCAAAAATAAAATAATTATTTTGTGGACTGGCAAACTACTAAGGCTGAAATTTTTTTAAAAACCTGTCTTCACCCCATCCCTGTGAACTCGGTCCCTATCTCCATCCCGTGTACAGAGAGTAGGGAAAAAGAGAGATCCATGGTACATTCTCCCACTCCCTCTATTGCCATATCAAACATTTTTCCCTCTCTCATCCCCTGGATTATGTGCAGCATTTTTCACTATTGCCCACCAGCCCCATGCCCAACATTTCTCCTTCTATAACCCCTCTCCGGCACCATGCCACACCTCTCCCTCCATCACTATGTCCCTCTGTTCCCTCTCCATCACCATATCCAACATTTCCCTTTCTCATCCTTCTCTTCCCCTCTCTTTCTTTTCCCAACAATTTTCCTCTTTCTTCCTTTCCCCTTGTGCACCATCTTTCCCTCTCACTTACACACTCATCCCTAACAATTCTCCCTTTCTATCCCCTCCCTTGTGTCACAAGTTCATGCCTCCTCCCTCCCTTCTGGGTCCTGAGTTCGTGTTCCCCCCTCCCTGCCTTCCAACCTCTGTCCCAAATTCACACCCCTCCTACGACTCAACATGCTCCTCCCCTCCCCCCTTTTCTCCCTTATTTTTTCAGCCTCTGCCGAAGCTGGATCAGTGTCCCCTGCAAGCTCGTGTCAGTCTTCCTTCCGGCTTGGCTGCTCCTTATCTTCAGTGTCAGCTGCACTTGTTTGTCGGGACAGCGTGCAGCAGCTCTTGCAGTTCCATGTCAGCCACGTGCAGCGTGCAAGAGCCACTGTGCACTGTCTCGGCAAACAAGTGCAGCTGGTGCTGAAAATAAGAAGCAGCCAAGCTGGAAGGAAGACAGACACGTGCTTGCTGGGAATACTGATCCTTCATGGACCGGCAGGAAATTTCTGCGGACCGGCACTGGTCCACAGACCGGTGGTTGAAGAACACTGCTCTAGATCAGTATAACAGGTTCCCTAAGTATCCGAATACTCCCTATAAGTTGTTGCTTATGGGGCAGATAGACTTAAGTTTGCTATCAACTTCCCTGTTTTCCTACCCCACCATTATAATTTGTAACACTGAAAATATATATCTTGCTGTGCTCTAGTGGTTAAGATCTGATCTATTTTCTTGTGAATCTGTAGAATCTTATGCTTAGTGACATCATCTAACCTATGGACATGAACTTTCAGAAGTGTTTGCAGCTCTTGGAAAGTTGCAACAGAGTACTGTCTCTAACCTTTTGCTTCCTAACCATATACGAGATGATATGGCCCTGAAGACCCATCTTTGCAGCTTCCCAAAATATGGTGGAAGGCACATTGGTCGGGGACTTATCCTGTAGATAGAACCAAATTTCAAGACTAATATAAATGTGGAAATCTTTGTCCCTGTATAAATGGGGGGGGGGGCAGTTTCCATACTCTATTCTGGTCCTTATTAAGTAAGTGTAAGGTAAGGGATACAGGAGCATGGTCCGATAGTAAACTTCTATATGAGTTTCTCCTACACTGGACAAAAGACTCTGAGAGGGGAGGAGGTAATCAAGCCTTGTATACACATTATGTAGATGGGGGGGGGAAAAAAAAAAAAAGTGTAATCCTACTCATCAGGATTTAAAATTCTCCAAGCATCCACCACCCCTAATTGGTGAATAAGAAAATTTACCCCTTTAGAATCATAATGGGCATCTCCGATTTAAGGGGTTTGCGATCCAAGATTGGGTTAACAACAAAGTTAAAATCCACCCCCCCAGGAGAAGTTTGTGAGTTGGGTATGCGGCCAAAATAGCTACTAGATCAGTGTAAAAGCTATGTCGATACACATTAGGAGTATAAACATTGCAAAGTACCACTGGCATAGCCCATATCTTACTACCACCACCACTACTACATACCTACCATTTTTGTCAGTAAAAGACCCTGTGGACATGAAAAAGGCAACTTTTATGTACAAAAACTGCCACACCTCCTTTTCAGTTTGGCATGCTCCTACGTAGTAAGATGTGTCTCCTGTAAATATACAATATCAGCTTGGAGCTTTTGTAGCATGGATAATAGTCTGGTTCGCTTCACTGGGGAATGAATACCATCAGCATTCAAAGAGATTACCTTGAGTTTAACCATAATCTATATAAAGTATGTCTTAAGTTTGGATATAAAGAGGCTATGCTTATTTTCTCTTAAACCCTTTTGTACTTTCCCTTACATGTTTACTTTCCTATAACTAATGTAGTTCTTTCCCTTTTACCTTCTGTATCAAGTTAGTCTATGTCGGTTTAATTTTTAAGCTGTAAAATAATGACTTTATTTTAGAAGTTTTATAGGCGCTACTATCAAATTTTAAATGAATCTGAAACCTACATGATCGAAGGGTGAGGGTCCCCCCCCCCCAGCTAGACCCCCTTCCCACATATAAGAAAGCAATTCCCTCCCCATCTCTGAATACTCCAAACCTTATATGAGTGACACACTCCCACCCCCCTCCCCTCAACAGTCGCACACACGCTCAACCACCACCACACAAACCCAAACCAAAGAAAAAAACTAACCCAGCATGATCAGAAACCACCTCCCCCCCTCTACATCAGACATCCTAAAACAATCACAAAGAAGTGTCCCAGTGGGGTCACATGATGGCTGGCACCTGAACGGATGTCTGAACACGGGGCTCCGCTCTAACTCCCCCCTGAAACTCCCTTTTCTCGGGCCGTAGCTGGCAAATTTTCTAATATTCAGGTTTCTGGGCTTACCAACATGAGGGTGCCTGGCTGTGGATCGCGCGGCGACTTTTTCATTCTGGCGATGCGCGGGATGCCGACCCGAGCTCTCAAGGCGCCAAAGAGCAGCGTGGCCCAGATGTACAAGATGGCGGGGACCCAAATAGAGACATCTAAAGATCGCTCTCCAGATAAGGTGCTGCAAGTGTCCATGCGACATTTATCTCAGCTGCTGAACGACAAGCTTGCAAAGCTTCATGCTTCGATGGATAAGCTTAAAGACGCACTGGCTGGACATGCAGCTCAAATCCGACAGGTGGAGGAGCACATGTCGGCCCAGGAAGATTGCGCGTTGGTCACGGATGGCCGACTCGACTCCTTGGAAACACGTGTCTGTCAGCTCCTTGAACATAGAAACATAGAACATGACGGCAGAAAAGGGCCACGGCCCATCTAGTCTGCCCATACTAATAGTCCACCCCCTAACTACCTCCATGAAGAGATCCCATATGCCAATCCCATCTTTTCTTAAAATCTGGCACGCTGCTTGCCTCAATTACCTGTTGTGGAAAATTATTCCAGCGATCAACCACCCTTTCGGTGAAGAAATATTTTCGCCATGAAATTTCCCACCCCTGATTTTCAACGGATGCCCTCTTGTTGCCGTGGGTCCTTTAAGGAAAAAGAGATCCTCTTCCACCTCGATACGGCCTGTGAAATATTTGAATGTCTCGATCATGTCTCCCCTCTCTCTGCGTTCCTCGAGTGAGTACAGCTGCAACTTACCCAGTCGTTCCTCATACGGGAGATCCTTGAGTCCTGAGACAATCCTGGTGGCAATTCGTTGAACCGACTCAACACTCCGCACATCTTTCTGATAATTCGGCCTCCAGAATTGTACACAGTATTCCAGATGGGGGCATTATGACCTCGGGCTTACGGCTGACGAAACGTCTACGGATATAGCTCATGATTTGTCTAGCCCTGGATGAAGCTTTCTCCACTTGATTGGCAGTCTTCATGTCTTCGCTAATGATCACCCCCAAGTCACGTTCTGCTACAGTCCTTGCTAGGATCTTACCATTTAGGGTGTAAGTCCTGCATGGATTTTTGCCGCCAAGGTGCATGACCTTGCATTTTTTGGCATTGAAACTTAGTTGTCAAGTCTTTGACCAATGCTCCAGTAGGAGTAGGTCCTGCGTCATACTGTCGGGCATTGAGCTTTTGTTGGGCACTGTGTTTTCATCTGTTGTGCGGTTGCCTACCATGTTGCATAGTTTGGCGTCATTGGCAAATAATGTAATTTTACCTCAAAGCCCCTCAGTCAAGTCTCTTATGAAGATGTTAAATAGGATCGGGCCCAAGACCGAGCCCTGCAGCACTCCGCTGATCACCTCCGTCGTATCGGAGAGGGTACCGTTTACCACTACCCTCTGAAGTCTACCTCTAAGCCAGTCCCTAACCCATGCGGTTAATGTTTCACCCAGTCCCATCGAACCCATCTTGCTCAATAACCTGCAGTGTGGGACGCTATCGAACGCTTTGCTGAAGTCCAAGTACACGACGTCCAGGGACTCCCCTATATCCAGCTTTCTTGTTACCCAGTCAAAGAAGCTGATCAGATTTGATTGGCAGGACCTTCCCTTCGTAAAACCATGTTGATGGGGATCTTGTAGATTCTCCTCATTCAGGATCATATCCAATTGGCGCTTGATTAGTGTTTCCATAAGTTTACTCACTATCGATGCGAGACTCACCGGGCTTTAATTCTCAGCCTCCGTTCTGCATCCCATTTTGTGGAGTGGAATGACATTAGCCATTTTCCAATCCAACGGGACTCTTCCTGTACTTAGGGAAAGATTGAAGAGCGCGGATAACGGTTCCGCCAGGATGTCACTCAACTCCCTGAGCACCCTGAGGTGTAGTTTGTCCGGTCCCATAGCTTTGTTCACCTTGAGTCTTGATAGCTCCTCATAGACACTGCTGGGCGTAAACTCGAATGAGTCGAAGACCATGAAAACAGGACCCTTAGGAAGAATCTTCGAATCACAGGGCTCCTGGAAAACGTGAAAGACTCTTGAGCTTCTCCAAGTAGTGGAGAGATGGCTACAGAGAGAGCTGGGCCTACCTGAGCAAGCAGGTTCTGTGGTGGTAGGGCAGCGCCGCAAAAGTGACGGTAATGGCCGTCAAGACCTGTGTTGGCCAGATTCCACAATTATGCGATCAAGGCGCGTCTTTTGGACCTGTTCAAAAAATCTATAACTCTGTCCTATGAAGGGGCCAAGATTATGCTGTTCCAGGACTTTTCCAACAAAGTTGCCGAGCAACGCAGAGCCGCACAGAGTCTTCACACCATATTGCTCGCAACTGGTTACGTGGGGTATTCGATTTGCCTTTCTCTATCCCGCCAAGGTGAGGCTGACTCATGAAAACCGGTCCCTTATACTGACCACTGTGGAAGAGCTGAAGCGGTTCATTGAGAAGCTGCTGGCGCAGTAAGGCTGCTGTTGGGCTCCTGCTATTGTTTCTTTGCTCCCTGGCATCGGGAGCTCTTGCTTTCGTGGGAGATTGGTGGATTTTTTCCTCTACACGGGGCTCATGGGGGTCTTTAGACTCTCTCCTTGACTTTGCTACAATCTACTTTGGAGCGTCCCAGACCCCATCGTTTCTGTGCCTTCTCTGATGCCGGTCTCCCTCAAGTCCTTTGACAGCGTAGTGGCCTAAGACAGGGGCTTCACTGGTCTTCAGGTGACTGACGTTGGACTTCACCCCGTGCAGAACTCCGAGCTTTGCAGCCCTGTTGATGTTGGTGGCTTTCCACCCTTTCACTTTTTTCACTTGTTCTGTGTGTTTTCTTGGACAATGGTTTTTGGCCTGGTTTATGGTAGTGTTTCTATATTTGGAGGTTTGGTGGGGGGAGGGGCAGAATGAGTGACCGTGTGTGGGTGTGATATGTGGCAAGTGGTTGTTTTGGGGCTTTGTGTGTGTGTGGGTTTTGGATAGTTGGGGAGTGTTTGAGATAAGAGGGGTAATCGGGGGAGCATTAGAGGGGGGTGGAGGGGTAGGTATGGGGACCGTGGGGGCCCTGGTGGGATGGGGAGAGTGGGAGGGGTGCGTCCTGGGACTCTGTTTGATACTGCTTCTCATTACAGGTGAGTAGCGCGTTGGTTTGGCTGGGAGACTGACGCTGCTGCCCCATAACGGCTATTGACTTTTGGGTTGGATTATTTGCTTAGGATTTCCTCATGAGTGCTGTTAAGATTGCTAGCTTTAACATTAATGGACTACACTCTCCTGTTAAACGTAGTAAGATGCTTCAGTATTGTAAGAAATTGCATGTGGATGTCCTACTCTTACAGCACGCCAAGCTGAAGAGGGACTGGGTGGGGGAGGTGACATATGCTTCATACAATAGTAGGCAAAGGGGTGTTGTATTCTTGTACTTTACATAGTGATTCAGGACCCTGAAGGCCGATATGTAATTTGGGCCGGGGTCTTTTTGGGAAAAAATGTGTCTTTTGTTCCCTTTAAGCTCCTAATGTATACTCTCATAAATTTTTCTCTGTCTTGGTGGCTGCCCTCATGCCTTTCTCTGAATATCACCTGGTATTGGGTGGGGATTTTAATATTACTGCTGACCCCCTCATTGATTGTAAGCCTCCCAAGCCTCGGCTGCAAGGGGGTGACCAAAAAGGAGTGAACTTTGTCATGCGACAGTTGGGAATAGTTGATCTGTGGCGCAAGCTCCATCCTGATGAATCTGACTTCACTTTTCATTCCCTAGTCCATAATGTACATAGTGGCCCCTTCCCTTCTTGTCAGGAGTATCCCAGGTGAGGATCGAGGACGGTGTCATGTCTGATCATCACTTGGTCTGGATGGAGCTGATTGACACATAGGGGTCCCGGCAGTCATCCACTGGTTAGCGTATGAATCCCACGCTGTACGAGGATGCCGAGTTTAGGGCTTTCCTTGAGCAGCAGTGGGATTATTTTATAGCCAAAAACCCTGCTTCCGACGTTTCGGAGGTGGTGTTTTAGGAGGCCAACAAAGCTGTCTTGCGAGGTACAATCCTTGAGTACACTGCTCAAAAACGCAAAGCTCAGGATAAGGCACAGCGTTTGGGTGCAGTGCGGGGGAATCTCCATAAATCTGGTGCTACTTCTGCTCGGTCCCAATATTTAACTTTAAGAAGGCAAATTAATGAATTATTAGCGGACCTTTAGAGATATCAGGATATACAAATAACGTCTACACCAGTGGGGAAATAAGGCAGGTAAATTGTTGGCCTCCTTAGTTACTGCAAGAGCTCAAAAGTGCCTTATTCCTAAAATTAGGGCATCCAATGGGAGGGAGGTGGCTTCCTTGGCATGTATACAACAGAGTTTTGTTGACTTTTACTGGGCTCTTTATGATCGGGGGACTTGTGACACTAAACAGAGGACTGCTTTCTTTAGGGACCGTCAGCTTCCAATTCTGGGGCAGGACCAATGTCCTGCCCCTGAACGCTTTTGTGCGGGAGCTGGAAATTCAGCAAGCTATTAAGGCCTTGAAATTAGCTAAAGCACCTGGACCTGACGGGCTGGGCCCTGAATATTACAAGCTGCTGGGGGCTAGGGTGGTAAGCCCTTTTCAAGCCCTGTGTAGGGCCCTTTGCTGGGAGGGGCTGCCTCCGCATAGGCTTACCCATGCACACATTGTGGTTCTCCCAAAACCGGGCAGGGCGGAAGATCAGTTGGGGTCCTACCAGCCTATTTCATTGCTAAATCAAGATATCAAGTTGTTTGCTGCCATTATGGCTGCTTGTTTGGGCCGGGTTTTGCCCCGCCTGATCCATCCGGATCCGGTATCCCAAGCTGGTCCGGGAGAGAGAGCAGGGTGGCACAAATTTGCCTGATTTGCGTCTCTACAATGTTGCTGCTCTAATGCGGTGGGTGCATGAAATCTATACGGGACCTCAAAGAAGACGCCCACAGAGGAACATCACATGAGGGGGAGAAAATGGCTAGTCAATGCCTAGAAGAAGAAACAGCGAAGTACATCGAAGACATAGAAGAAGAAGCAGCGAAGTACTCCAAGGACATTGACCTGAGACCGAAGCGAAAATTAAAGAAGGGAAAGTCAGTGATCCTAGTGGGAGACTCGATCCTGAGGCATGTGGACAGCCACGTAGCAGGAGGGAGAGAGGATCGACTGGTGACCTGTCTCCCAGGAGCAAGAACCAAGGACATCGTAGACAAAATTGGAAAGATCCTGGACGGAGCGGAGACGGAAGAGACCACAGTATTGATCCACGTCGGGACGAATGATGTCAGCAGGAGAGACTATAGAAGAAGCGCGCTGATTGAACAGTTCAAGATTCTGGGAAGGAAGCTGAAGATGAGGACTCAGAAGATAGTGTTCTCAGAGATCCTACTGGTACCGAGGGCAGATGTGAAAAGACAGGAGGAACTACAATCAATAAATGCGTGGATGAGGAAATGGTGCGAGGAAGAAGGATTCCACTTCGTGAGGAACTGGACAACGTTCTGGGGCAAGAGCAAGCTCTACAGGAGAGATGGACTGCACCTGAGCACGGCGGGAACTAGACTTCTAGCAAACAACGTCAGGAGAGGAATAGAACAGGCTTTAAACTAAGAAGAAGGGGAAAGCCGACAGTCGACCAAGTGTCGACGATTCGGAAGAAGGTATCCCATGAAGATACTAGAGGGAAAAAAGGCTGGGAAGGAACAATGGTCAAATTACAGGAGTTGACTAACACAGAAGAGGAGGTTAGAAGTATTGTAGCACAAGAGAATAAACTAAAGACCGAAGCACAGGGAAAGGAAATGAAGACAAGAAAATACCAGGATCTAAATTGCTAATACTAATGCAAGGAGCCTAAGAAACAAAATGGGGGAATTGGAATCCATGGCCAATGCAGAAAACATAGACATCATTGGAGTCTCTGAAACATGATGGAATGAAGAAAAATGAGATACAGCACTGCCAGGGTACAAGCTCTATCGCCAGGACAGGTCAGGACAGAAAGGAGGTGGAATAGCCCTATACATAAAAGAAAGCATACAATCGACAAAAATGGACAAAGCAGAGACGACCAACAACCTGGAATCGCTATGGGTTAAAATACCTGGAAGGAAAGGGCCTGAAATAAAGATGGGTCTATACCAGTGTTCCCGCTAAGGTGCGTTGGCCTGCGCGCGCGCACAAAATATTACATCGCAGCGCAAAGTTTCTCTTCACAGCGCACACACGCGTCGCAAAGGTAAGGGGAGGTAAGGTAAGGGGACGCATTGGGGGGATTGCACTTCCCCACAATTGCCATGCTTCGGTTCCTCTTCTTCCTTCCTTCCTTCCCCCCCCCCCCCCCGCGGGACCCTGCGGCACCATCAACTCTTACTCCCTCTAATGTCGGCCCTGCAGCTCCAGACTTCCTCGCACCTTCTCCCCTCCCCCTTTGGATCGCTATTATTTTAAATGTTATAGCCGCGGAGCTGTATCCATCAGTGGAGATGTCTAACCTCGGCCTGCCCCGGAACTCTTACTGCAACAGTGACTTCCTGTTCCTGCCTAGACGGGCGGCTGCTGCAGTAAGAGTTCCGGGGCAGGCCGAGGTTAGACATCTCCACTGATGGATACAGCTCCGCGGCTATAACATTTAAAATAATAGCGATCCAAAGGGGGAGGGGAGAAGGTGCGAGGAAGTCTGGAGCTGCAGGGCCGACATTAGAGGGAGTAAGAGTTGATGGTGCCGCAGGGTCCCGCGGGGGGGGGGGGAGGAAGGAAGGAAGAAGAGGAACCGAAGCATGGCAATTGTGGGGAAGTGCAGAGCTGCAGGGAAGAGTGTTGCGGTACCCAGCTGGAGGGAGAAGGAAGATGAGGGAGGGAATTAAAGGAGATGCCAGGGCTTGGAGCATAGGAGGAAGGTATGCCAGTCTAAGGGAAAAGGAAGGGGGAGATGTGAGAGCATGGAGGGGGAACGAAAGATGGAAGAAAAGGAAAGGAGAGAGATGCCAGAGAATCAGGGAAGGGGAGATACCAGACTATGAGGAGAGGTGTGGGAGAGGGAAGGCGAGGAGAGAGATGCCAGACCAATGGGGTGAAAGGAGAGATGGAAGGGGGAGGCATACAGTTTCTGGAAGGGGCATAGAAGGAGAGAAGATGCCATATAGGGGAAGAGAGACGGCAGACAGTGAATGGAAGGAAGAGAGTTACAAGAAGATGAGGAAAGGAGAAACCACAGAAGACAAAGGTAGAAAAAAATTTCTATTTATTTATTGCTTTAGGAGACATGTGTCACTGTTTCTGTGAAGCATTGTATGCAGAGTCCAGCTTCTTGCTGGTTCAATTTAACCTTTGTCTATGTATTTTTATTTTATCCCCCCTTTTACAAAACTGTGAAGCGTTTTTAGCGGTAGCAGCTCTGATGCTCAGAATTTTATGAGCATCAGAGCTGTTACCTCCGTAGCTAAAATCCACACTACAGTTTTGTAAAAGAGGGAGGGGTTAGTTTGTGATTACATATTCCTTACTAGGCGAAGGTGTTTTCTGTGTTCTGTGTGTTCGAAAGACATGGTTTTCTGTTAGGATTGACGGTGTAGGATTGATCTGTGCTGGTCTGGCTTGTTTAGTTTTACAATGGGTGTATTGATGTACTGCTCACTGCAATATGTAAGATGCTGCCTTTTCCTAGGTACTCATGTGTGACGTGTGGTTTGTTACTAAAAATCATGTTTTTCTTACAGATGGGGGGGGGGTGCCAAAAAATGATGGGCCCCGGATGTTACATATGCTAGGTACGCCACTGTATGTAAAGATACCAGAAAGCTGGCGTAGCAAAAACTTCTAAGTTTTGAGTATTTAACCCTCCCACAATCTCACGGGCACTCGTTTCAAGTTTATTGAGATTTTGATTTAAACGCAATATCAAATATTTTCAATGCATATAACAAAAATAAATTTGGGGAAATAAATAAAACCATTTGAACCAGTGTTCCCGCTAAGCTGCGCTGGCGTGCGCTGGCGCACAAAATATTACATCGCAGCGCACACGTTTCTCGTCACAGCGCACGATCGGAAGAGGCGTACGGCAGATGGCAGGGCGGCGAGAGGAGAATCGAGCGAGTTGGCTCATAACTTGCTGGCGCCCGATATTTTTGGCTCACGGTGAAAAAAGTTTGCTCACAACACCCGCCCGCTTAGAGGGAACACTGGTCTATACTATCGTCCACCCGGGCAAACCAGAGATATAGATGAAGAAACGGAAAACGAGATGAAGCGTGAATGCAAAAGTGGTAACACGGTTATTATGGGAGACTTCAACTATCCTGGGATAGACTGGAGTCTTGGAAGCTCAAAATGCGCTAGGGAGACAGAATTCCTAGAGGTTATACAAGATTGCTTCATGGAGCAGCTTGTAAGAGAACCGACGAGAGGAAATGCCACTCTGGATCTAATCCTAAAATGGTTAAAGGGACCTGCAAAGGAAGTGGAAATAGTAGGACCGCTGGGAAACAGCGATCATAATATAATCAAGTTCAAGGTCGAAGTAGGAATACCGAAAGGAAATAGAACCATTGTGACAGCTTTCAACTTCAGGAAAGGAAACTATGAAGCAATGAGGATAATGGTAAGGAAGAAACTTAGGAACACTTCCAAGAAATGGCAAACGGTAGAACATGCCTGGTCTTTTTTCAAGGACATGGTGAGCGAGGCGCAAAATCTGTATATCCCCAGATTCAGAAAGGTGTGCAAAAAGAGTCAAACAAAAGACCCGGCATGGATAACTAAAATAGTGAAGGAAGCGATAGGCAATAAAGCACAGTTACTTACCGTAACAGGTGTTATCCAGGGACAGCAGGCATATATTCTCACATGTGGGTGACGTCATCTACGGAGCCCCGATGCGGAAGCATTTTCAAGCAAACTTGATTGAAGATTTTAAGTTTGCTCTGCTGCTCCAAGTTTCCAAGTTTATTAGTTTTTGATATCCCGACCATAAAACAAATATCTGGCCGGTTAACAATATAATTTAAAAGAGGGAGTAAAAAGAGAAAAATATATAAAATATTTGAGTGGGACATAAATGACAAAAACCAGACAAACTTGACAGTGAGGATAGTAAGGGAGGAGGGGAAAAAGTTACATTTAATAAGAAGAAAAGGGAAGAGTGGGTAGGGAAAAAAACATGAAGGTGAGGGCATGTAGTAGTAGTAATTGCTTGCGAGAGGAGAGAAAATAGAAATAAAAGAGAAGAGGAAAAAGATAGATAGTAGAAAATCTAGGTTAGGTTAAACGCGTCATGAAATAAGAAAGTCTTTAGACAGGATTTAAATTTAATAAGTTGTTGTTCGTCACGGAGGTATTGTGGCAAGGAGTTCCATAATGTAGGGGCAGTTACAGCAAAATTTGTTTTACGAGTATAATAGAAATCTTTTAGAGGGGGGATGAAAAGAAGTTTTTGATCAGAGGATCTTAGAGTGCGGGAGGAGCATTGAGGTATCAGGAGTTTGTCAAGGAATGAAGGTTGATGAGATTGTTTAATTTTAAAGCAGAGTAAGATGATTTTGTAGGTGATACGGTGGGTGATAGGGAGCCAATGAGCTTCTTTTAAGAGTGGAGTAACATGGTCAAATCGGCCTTTTTTATAGATAAGTTTTATTGCAGTATTTTGTAGTATTTGAAGGCGACGTAATTCTTTTTGGGGAAGGCCATTGAGAAGGGAGTTACAATAATCTAAGTGGGAGATTACTAAAGAATGAGTCAGAACAGTAATAGAATCAGTGTCCAGGATAGAAAGAAGAGATCGAATAATACGCATTTTGAAGAAGCAGACTTTAACGATTGAACTGATATGATCATGGTAAGTAAGATCTCTATCAATAATGACACCCCTCGTGGTCTCCAGTTCACTTAACTAGCCAAGAAGCCAACCTTGGGGAGGCGGGCGGGTTGTGAGAATATATGCCTGCTGTCCCTGGATAACACCTGTTACGGTAAGTAACTGTGCTTTATCCCAGGACAAGCAGGCATGATATTCTCACATGTGGGTGACCTCCAAGCTTACTGAAGAGGGATGGAGGGAAGTTGGCAATTTAAGCAAATAGATTTCGCAATACCGATTGGCCGAACCGGCCATCGCTTCTGGACAGGGAGTCCAGACAGTAGTGGGAGGTGAAGGTATGAACCGAAGACCACGTGGCAGCCTTGCAGATTTCCTCGATAGGTGTGGACCTGAGGAACGCTATGGAGTCTGCCATCGCTCGGACTTTGTGTCCCGTTACTCGACCATGCAGCGCGAGACCAGCCTGAGCATAGCAAAAGGAGATGCAATCGGCCAACCAGTTGGACAAGGTGCGTTTGGAAACTGGGTGGCCTAACCGGTTTGGGTCGAAGGACAGAAACAGTTGTGGGACTTTCCGGTGTGGCTGAGTGCGTTGGAGATAAAAGGCCAACGCTCTTTTGCAGTCAAGAGTGTGGAGCGCCACTTCTCCGGGGTGAGAGTGGGGCTTGGGAAAAAACACGGGTAGGACGATGGACTGATTGAGATGGAAATCAGACACTACTTTAGGTAGGAACATTGGATGGGTGCGGAGTACCACCTTGTCGTGATGGAATACCGTGAAGGGTGGGTCCGCTACCAGCGCTTGTAGCTCACTAATCCGCCGTGCGGACGTGAGCGCGAGTAAGAAAATTACCTTCCAAGTGAGGAATTTTGGATGGCATTTGTCTAGTGGCTCAAATGGGGGTTTCATTAGTTGAGCCAGAACCACGTTAAGGTCCCAAACCACCGGGGGAGGTTTGAGAGGGGGGTGGACATTCAGCAGACCCTTCATGAAGCGAGTGACTAAGGGATGGAGCGAGAGGGCTTTTCCTTCCAGGGGCTGGTGAAAGGCCGCAATCGCACAGAGGTGTACTCGAATGGAGTTGGTCTTTAGGCCGGAGTGAGATAGTTGAAGTAGATAGTCAAGGACCAGGGGGACGGGGGCCGACACCGGGTCCTGGCTGTGGGAGGAGCACCAGGTTGAGAATCTGGTCCACTTTTGGGAGTAGCAGGTTCTCGTCGAGGTTTTTCTAGAGGCCTCCAATATCTCCTTGACTGATTGAGACACGGGGAGAGCAGTCAGGGGGAGAGAAACCAAGCATTCAGATGAAGAGATTGAAGATTGGGATGTAACAGTGAACCCTGACCCTGTGACAGTAGAGAGGGAAACAGAGGCAGAGGCAGTGGATCTCTGACACTGAGTTGAAGTAGAAGGGAAAACCACGGTTGGCGAGGCCAGCGAGGGGCAATCAGGATCAGGGTGGCTTGTACTGTTTTCAGGTGGACAAGCGTCCGCAGTATTAGAGGAAACGGCGGGAACGCGTACAGGAACCTTCCCTCCCAGTCGAGGAGGAAGGCGTCGGCCTCGAGCCGGTCCGGGGAGTATATCCGGGAGCAGAAGAGAGGCAGCTTGTGGTTGTGAGGGGACGCGAACAGGTCTATTTGAGGTGTCCCCCACTGTTCGAACACCCCTCGTAGGGTCTGAGAGTGTAGTGACCACTCGTGTGGCTGGAGGAGGCGGCTGAGTCTGTCCGCCAGGCAGTTTTGTTCTCCTTGTATGTACACCGCTCGGAGGAAGGTGTTGTTGGAGATTGCCCATTTCCAGAGGCGCAGGGCTTCCCGACAGAGGGGCCAAGACCCTGTCCCCCCTTGTTTGTTTACGTAGTACATCGCTACCTGGTTGTCGGTTCGGATGAGAACCACTCGGTCGTGGAGCATATGTTGGAAGGCTACAGCTGCGAGATAGATGGCCCGAAGTTCTAGCACGTTGATGTGGCAGCGACGGTCTTGTGCTGACCACATTCCTTGGGTGCGTAGGCCGTCCAGATGGGCTCCCCAAGCGTACTCCGACGAGTCCGTGGTGAGTATCTTGCTGTGGGGTGGGGTGAGGAAGAGCAAACCTTTGGAAAGATTTGAAGAGTCGCCCCACCAGCGGAGCGATCGTTGCAATGAAGGAGTCACTGTCACGGAGCGGTCGATCGGGTCCCGGTCTTGACGCCATTGAGACGCCAGGGTCCATTGAGGGATTCTCAGATGGAGGCGGGCGAAGGGTGTGACATGGACGGTGGAGGCCATGTGGCCCAGGAGGGTCATCATCTGTCGGGCTGATACCGAGGTCAGCAGGGAGATCCTTCGGCTCAGGCTTACTAACGCCTCCCGGCGCGGAGGGGGGAGGAAGGAACGGAGGCGAACCGTGTCCAGCGTGGCCCCGATGAACTGTAGGGACTGCGAGGGGCGTAGTTGAGATTTTGGGAAGTTTATTTCGAACCCCAGACTTTGTAGGTAGGTAATAGTCTGTTGGGTCGCTGAGATAGCCCCTTCCCTGGACGGGGCTTTGATTAGCCAGTCGTCTAGGTAGGGGAATACCTGGAGGCCCTGGGAGCGTAAGGTTGCTGCTACCACCACGAGGCACTTGGTGAAGACCCGGGGTGATGATGCTAGTCCGAAGGGGAGGACTCGGTATTGTAGGTGCCAGTCCCCTACCTGGAAACGCAAGAACTTGCGGTGAGCGGGGTGCACTGGGATATGTGTGTACGCCTCCTTGAGATCGAGGGAGCAGAGCCAGTCGCCCTCGTCGATCAGGGGGTAAAGTGTCGGTAGTGAGAGCATCCGAAACTTTTCCCGTACCAGGAATTTGTTGAGGCGTCTCAAGTCTAGTATTGGGCGTAGGTCTCCCGTTTTTTTCAGTACCAGGAAGTAACGGGAGTAGAAGCCCTTCCCCCGTTGGTCGGGGGGAACCTTCTCCACTGCTCTCAGGCGAAGTAGGTCTCGAGCTTCGGAGAGGAGTAGGGATAGCTGAGTCTGGTTGGGAGGGCAATTCCTTGGGGGGTTGTCCGGGGGATTGGCCCGAAAGTTGAGAGAGTACCCTGATGAGATCACGCCAAGGACCCATGCGTCCGACGTGACTTGTTCCCAGCGAGGGTAAAAGGCTTTGAGTCGACCCCCGATGGGAAGGGGGCCTGGGACTATGGCGGAGGGGGCCCGCCCCCTTCCGCATGCCCCGTCAAAAGGACGGGGATGGTTTAGTGGTCGCAGGCGGTTGGGACTTGGGCATGGCCCTGTGGTGGGCTTGCGGACGCCTGGGTGGGGGCCGCGAGAAAGCAGGGGTGGACTTTTGTGGGTAGCGGCGCGGAGGGGCCCTATACGGCCTGGCCGCTGGCGGTTTGGGCTTTTGCCGGACAAGGGAGGCAAACGAGCGTTCATGTTCGGAGAGGCGTTTTGTAGCCGCCTCGATCGTGTCATCGAACAATTCCTTTCCCACGCAGGGGAGGTTAGCCAACCGGTCCTGTAAGTTGGGGTCCATATCGACCAGGCGCAGCCAAGCTAGTCGGCGCATGGCGATAGCGAAGGCTGCTTCTCTGGAGGAGAGTTCGAAGCCATCGTAGGCCGCGTGGAATAGATGAAGGCGCAGGTTGGAGAGGGACTCTAAAAGTAGGCCGAACGTTCCTTGCCTGGAGGCCGGTAGGTCAGTCTCAAAGGCTCTCAGTAGTCCAATGAGGTGTTTGAGGTAGGATGTGAAGGTGAAAGTGTAGCTTTGCACCCTAGAGGCCATCATTGCGTTTTGGTATAGTCTCCTGCCAAACTTGTCCAGGGTTCGGCCTTCTCGGCCTGGGGGGACCGCTGCTGAGACCCGGGACGGGTGAGCCTTTTTCAAGGAGGATTCTAGTAGCAGCGATTGGTGGGAGAGCTGTGGTTGCTCGAATCCCGGGTAAGGTACTGTGCGGTACTTGGCCTCCATTTTGGAGGGTACGGCCGTGACCATGTAGGGGGTCTCCAGGTTCCTGAAGAAGGCCTGTTGGAGTACCGGGTTAGGTGGTAAGCGGAGGGACTCTCTGGGCAGTGATGGCATATCCAGCTCCGCCAGGTACTCCTTAGAGTATCTGGAGTCGGACTGGAGGTCTAAGTCCAATGCATGGCCCATGTCTTGGACGAAGCGAGTGAAGGATGGACGGGATGTCCCCGGGGCCCCGTGCGGGGTCGGGGAACGAGACCTTGGTCGGGTGGAGAAGGATAGGGAGGCTTCCCTCGAGTATCGAGGTTCATGTTCCGATCCATGCTCCGAGACTGGGGAAGCACTGTGAGAGTGTTCCGGGGTTGTCGATCTTCGGCGTCTCAAGGGGCCCCTCGGAGACGATGCCGGAGTTAGGGGTACCGATCGATATCGGATCGGTGACCTCGATCCGGATTCCCTCGGAGAGTACGTCCGAGGGGGAGTTCGGAGGATGCGCGGGTTGGAGAGTGATAGCTCAGCCACCCTTAGTGGTCCCGTACGAGGTGTGGGAGAACGGCCTCGTAGAGTTGGTGAACCTCGGGCCTTCTTGGAGGTACGGCGGTTTGAGGTTTCTGTCGTTTTAGCCCGACGTTTTGCCCCTCGGCGGTCTGCGGAGGGGGAACGTCTCGGGTGCCTCGGCGAGGAGTCTGAGGAGGATGGGATGCGACGAGGATTGCGCACCTTTCCTCGAGGTTGATCGGTGCGAGGCTCAGGCTGGTCTGGCACGTTCGAGGTCGAGGCCGATTGAAACTGGGCCATTGCAGTGGACAGCTCCGACGTGATCATCGCTGGGAGTAGGTCCTGGAAGACGGGCACGGACAGCATCGAAGGCATGTCCACTGCCTCGGTGCACTCCACCTGGGGCGACCTCGTATCAGAGTATTCCCGAGTGGTGGAGGCACGGCCCGAAGGCTTGGAGGGCTTAGTCGCTGTAAGCATGGGGCTTCCGCCATGCGTCGACGTTGTCCCCGAGGTTGGCTTCTTCGCTGTTACAGAACCTGAAGAGGGAAGAGGGGACTTACCCGGGGCCGAGGCTTTCTGTTGTCCCGAGGACTTTGGGGTCGAGTCTCGCGGCGATGCCGAGGTATCAGGGGCCGAGGTCAAGGCCGGGGCAGAGGCCGGGGCCGACCTCGAGGCCGAGGTGGAGGGTTGGTCCGGAGTGAAGAGGTCCGCCATGCGGGCTTTTCTTCGGCGGAGGGCCCTGTTTTGGAAATTAGCGCACTGGGGGCAGGAGTCGGTTGGATGAGCTGCCCCCAGACAGAGGATGCACCGGCGATGCGGATCTGTGAGAGAAAGAAGCCGCTCGCACCGGGTGCACTTTTTAAAGCCGGTCAAAGGCCGGGACATTAAATCGAAAGTGGCCGCGGCTCGATTAGCCACGCGGCCACGGGGACCCGGAAGCCTCCGGGTCGTCGAAAACGAAGCAGGAATCAAGTAAAGTTGTAAGGAATTCGCGCACAGCGACTTAATCGAGAAAAAACAAGAAAAAATCGCGGTGCTAGAAGGCAGTTGGGGCAGAGCCTGAGAAACACGGCTTCTAGGCTCGCGGAAAATTTTGAACTGGAGACCACGAGGGGATGCACCCCCTAGTGAAGCAGGAAGGCACGCATGCGTGGAGCAGCAGAGCAAACTTAAAATCTTCAATCAAGTTTGCTTGAAAATGCTTCCGCATCGGGGCTCCGTAGATGACGTCACCCACATGTGAGAATATCATGCCTGCTTGTCCTGGGATAAGAAATATTCATTCAGGAAATGGAAAAAGGACAAAACTGAGGACAACTGGAAAGAGCACAGGAAGTATCAAAAAGAATGTCACCGTGTGGTTCGAAAAGCCAAAAGAGAGTATGAAGAGAGGCTAGCCAGGGAAGCTCGAAATTTCAAACCTTTCTTTAGATATGTTAGAGGGAAGCAGCCAGCCAGGGAGGAGGTGGGACCGCTGGACGATGGAGACAGGAAGGGAGTGGTGAAAGAAGAGAAAGAAGTAGTAGAAAGACTTAACATGTTCTTTTCGTCTGTGTTTACAAATGAAGACAAATCCAACATACCGGAACCTGAGCAAATCTTCAAGGGAGATCAAGCAGAAAAATTAACATCCATGGAAGTGAGCCTGGAAGACGTACGCAGGCAGCTAGAAAAACTAAAAACTGACAAATCCCCGGGTCCGGACGGAATCCATCCTAGGGTTCTGAAGGAACTAAAGGAGGAGATAGCGGAACTACTGCAGCAAATTTGCAATCTATCCCTGAAAACAGGCGTGATCCCAGAGGACTGGAAGATAGCCAATGTTACGCCCATCTTTAAAAAGGGATCAAGAGGTGACCCGGGCAACTACAGACCGGTGAGTCTGACCTCAGTTCCAGGTAAAATGGTGGAAGCACTTATAAAAGACAACATTGATGAACATTTTGAAAGAAACAAACTTCTGACAATCAGTCAACATGGTTTCAGCAAGGGGAGATCGTGCCTAACTAACTTATTGCACTTCTTCGAAGGAATTAACAAACGGATGGACAGAGGTGACCCCATAGACATCATATATCTAGACTTCCAAAAAGTACCCCACGAACACCTACTTCGAAAACTGAAGAACCATGGGGTGGAAGGAGATGTACATAGATGGATCAGAAACTGGTTAGCGGGTAGGAAACAGAGGGTGGGAGTGAAGGGCCACTACTCGGACTGGAGGAGGGTCACGAGTGGTGTCCCGCAGGGCTCGGTGCTTGGGCCGCTGCTATTTAATATATTCATAAATGATCTAGAAACAGGGACGAAGTGTGAGATAATAAAATTTGCGGACGACACAAAACTATTTAGTGGAGCTCGGACTAAAGAGGACTGCGAAGAATTGCAAAGAGACTTGAACAAACTAGGGGAATGGGCGACGAGATGGCAGATGAAGTTCAACGTTGAGAAATGTAAAGTACTACATGTGGGTAGCAGAAACCCAAGGTGCAGCTATACGATGGGAGGGATATTATTGAAGGAGAGTACCCAAGAAAGGGACTTGGGGGTAATGGTGGACATGACAATGAAGCCGACGGCACAGTGCGCAGCGGCCGCTAAGAAGGCGAATAGAATGCTAGGCATAATCAAGAAGGGTATTACAACCAGAACAAAAGAAGTTATCCTGCCGTTGTATCGGGCGATGGTGCGTCCTCATCTGGAGTACTGCGTCCAATATTGGTCGCCGTACCTTAAGAAAGATATGGCGTTACTCGAGAGGGTTCAGAGAAGAGCGACACGTCTAATAAAAGGGATAGAAAACCTTTCATACGCTGAGAGATTAGAAAAACTGGGACTCTTTTCCCTGGAGAAGAGGAGACTTAGAGGGGATATGATAGAGACTTACAAGATCATGAAGGGCATAGAGAGAGTGGAGAGGGACAGATTCTTCAAACTTTCGAATAATAAAAGAACAAGAGGGCACTCGGAAAAGTTGAAAGGGGACAGATTCAGAACGAATGCTAGGAAGTTCTTCTTTACCCAACGTGTGGTGGACACCTGGAATGCGCTTCCAGAGGACGTAATAGGGCAGAGTACGGTACTGGGGTTCAAGAAAGGATTGGACAATTTTCTGTTGGAAAAGGGGATAGAGGGGTATAGATAGAGGATTACAGTCCAGGTCCTGGACCTGTTGGGCCACCGCGTGTGCGGACTGCTGGGCACGATGGACCTCTGGTCTGACCCAGCGGAGGCACTGCTTATGTTCTTATGCTTATGTTCTTATGAGCTGATAAGTTTGCTCTGGCAGGGTTTTGGCATCTCTTGGCGGTCCCGGTGTCGGTCTTTAATATCCTGTGGCAAGGAGCCGGGGCTTGCGCTCCTATGCTTCGGCCCTTGCACATGGCGTGGTGTTGGTGGCAATCTTCTCTGGGGAAAGCGGTGGGTCCTTCATCTTTTACAGAATTTGAGGGTAACCCTAGGTTCCCTGCTGGCTCGTCTCATGCATTTTTTTTGTCAGCTCTGAAGTCTGGTTGTCGGTTTGTAGGGCAGGTTGCTGAATTTGGGGTCGGGGATGGTCCCCTCTTTTATGGCGTGTCGGGATCGATGGGGATGGAATGAGGGGTCAACGCTCGCTTATCTTCAGCTTCACAGCTACTGTTTGGCACTCCGACCGTCGGGGTAGAGTGCCCACTTTTTCTCCCTTGGATCAAGCTTTTATGTTTGTCCTTTCTGAGCTAAACAAGCTATCAGGGTGGTATAAACTGGGGGAAAGCGTGGAGGCCAATGCGGGCTCTAGAATGGATGGCGGAGGATTGGAGCTCCAAGTTGGGAGAGCTGGTTTCTGCTGCAAAATTAGCTTTGTGCTTTCGGGAATGTGCAACAGCATCCCCAAATGTGGGTTTGCAAGAGGTGCATCTAAATATTCTGCATATGGCCTACATTACGCGCTTTAAAATGCATAAGATGGGGCTCTGGCCGGATGCCTGGCTCATCGGGATACGTTGGTACACCATTTTTTGGAATGTTCCCTTGTGGATATCCGTGCTTCGGGTGCTGGAGAGTGTTATTGTGCAGTCCTTAGAATGGTCTTATAAGACGTTACTGTTGGGTGCCACAAGTCCTCTGGTGAAGGCTGGTATTTCCGAGCCTCAGCATTTTCTCTTGGTGGCTTTGGAAACAACTAAATAAAAAAAATAAAAAACTCATCCTTCGACATTGGGTGGGAAATATGCAACCTGAGTCCAACAGTGGCGAGCTAATATGTCTCAGATGGCAAGCTGAGAGAACAGCACAGAAAGCAATGTTACTTACCGTAACAGTTGTTATCCAGGGACAGCAGGCAGCTATTCTCACTAATGGGTGACGTAGTCCAACGGAGCCCCAATGCGGACACTTATTTGAAGAAAAACTCGAAGTTTCAAGTCGCCCGCACCGCACATGCGTAAGTGCCTTCCAACCCAGACCAGGACGCATCTCCTCAGTTCAGTTAACTAGCAGAGAAGCCAACCCAGGAGAGGTGGGTGGGACGTAAGAATAGCTGCCTGCTGTCCCTGGATAACAACTGTTATGGTAAGTAACATTGCTTTATCCCAGGACAAGCAGGCAGGTATTCTCACTAATAGGTGACCTCCAAGCTAACCATAGTGGGATGGTGGGAGAGTTGGCAACTTAGGAGAAAAAATTTTGTAATACTGTTTGGCCAAACTGTCCATCCCATCTGGAGAAAGTATCCAAGCAATAGTGAGAGGTGAAGGTATGAACCGAGGACCAAGTGGCAGCTTTACAAATCTCCTCAATTGGTGTCGATCTGAGGAAAGCTACAGAAGCTGCCATAGCTCTGATCTTATGGGCTGTGATTTTTTTGTCAAGGGGAAATCTAGCCTGGGCATAGCAGAATGAGATGCAAGCCGCCATCCAGTTGGAGATGGTGCGCTTGGACACTGGGCGTCCCAACATTTTCAGGTCGAAGGAGATGAAAAGTTGAGGAGCAGTTCTGTGAGGTTTGGTGCGTTCTAGGTAGAAAGCACGCTTACAGTCCAGAGTATGAAGAGCAGATTCTCCAGGGTGAGAGTGTGGCTTCGGAAAGAACACAGGCAGAACGATGGATTGGTTGAGTGAAATTCCAAGACAACTTTCGGGAGAAATTTCGGATGTGTGCGGAGGACCACCTTGTCATGATGGAAGACTGTAAAAGGTGGGTCTGCTATCAAGGCTTGGAGCTCACTGACCCGTCGAGCAGAAGTGAGGTCAATGAGAAACACCACCTTCCAAATAAGATACTTCAGGTGAGCCTTGTGAAGAGGTTCAAATGGAGGTTTCATAAGCTGCGAAAGGACAACATTGAGGTCCCAAACCAGTGGAGACAGTTTGAGTGGAGGATTGACATGGAAAAGTCCTTTCATGAATCTGGAAACCACAGGATGAGCAGACAGAGGTTTCCCTTGTAGAGGCTGATGGAAAGCAGCGATTGTACTGAGGTGGACTCGTATGGAGGAAGACTTGAGGCCAGACTGAAACAGGTGGAAAAGGTAGTCCAAAACTGAAGGCAAGAAGGAATGTTGAGGCTAGGCAGGCTGAGAGACACACCAAACAGAGAATCTAGTCCATTTTTGGTGGTAGCATTGTCTGGTAGCAGGCTTCCTTGAAGCTTCCAAGCCATCCCTCACAGGTTGGGAGAACTGTAGAGGGGTTACGTTGAGAGGAACCAAGCTGTCAGGTGTAGAGACTGCAGGTGGGGGTGAAGTAGAGATCCCTGATGCTGTGTAAGCAGAGATGGAAAAACTGGTAGAAGGTATGGCTCCCTGCTGCTGAGTTGAAGTAGAAGGAAGTACCAAGGTTGTCTGGGCCACCGTGGAGCAATCAGGATCATGGTGGCATGGTCTGACTTCAGCTTGACCAGAGTCTTTTGAATGAGAGGAAATGGAGGAAACGCATATAGAAAGCGATTCGTCAAGTCCAGGAAGAATGCATCTGCCTCGAGGCACTGAGAGGTGTAGATCCTGGAGCAGAAGTGAGGCAGTTTGAAGTTATGAGGGGCTGCAAAGAGGTCTATCTGAGGCATTCCCCACAGGGAGAAGATGTGATGAAGGGGCGTGGAGTTGAGGGTCCACTCGTGAGGTTGTAGAAGACGGCTCAATCTGTCTGCTAAGGCATTGTCCGCCCCCTGAATGTAGACCGCTCTGAGGAAGGTGTTGTTGCGATTCGCCCAATCCCACACTTTCAGAGCTTCCTGGCAGAGGGAGGTCGATCCCATGCCTCCCTGCTTGTTCACATAGTACATGGCGACCTGGTTGTCTGTGCGAATGAGGAGCATCTGGTCGCGAAGGAGATGTTGAAAGGTCTGGAGAGCGTTGAAGATCGCCCTGAGTTCTAGGAGATTGATGTGGCACTGGCGGTCTGTGCTGGTCCAGTGACCCTGGGTGTGGAGGCCGTCCAGATGAGCCCCCCAAGCATAGGTCGACGAGTCGATTGTGACGACTTTCTGATGGCGGTGGGTTTGGAACAACAAGCCTCTGGAGAGATTGGAGGAAAGCATCCACCAGTGAAGAGACTGATGTAGAGCAGGAGTGACCTGGATGTGGTGAGTCAGAGGGTCGGACGCCAACATTGGGATGCCAAGGTCCACTGAGGCGTCCTGAGATGAAGTCTGGCAAATGGCGTCACATGCACTGTATAGGCCATGTGGCCCAGCAGGACCATCATCTGTCTCGCCGAGATGGAAGGGCGAGAGGACACTGAATGTGGCAGAGGTGAAGAAGAGCCTCCATGCGTGGGGGAGGGAGGAACACTCAGAGTTGGGTAGTATCCAGGATCACCCCGATGAAGGGAAGAGACTGGGAGGGCTGTAAGTGGGATTTTGGGAAGTTGATTTTGAATCCCAGATGTTGTAGCAACCAAATTGTCTTCTGGGTCGCAAGGGCAACTCCCTGAGATGTGGAATCCTTGATGAGCCAGTCATCCAGGTAAGGGAACACCTGGAGGCCGTGGTTCCTGAGTGCTGCGGCTACCACTACCAGGCACTTGGTGAAGACTCTGGGGGATGAGGCCAGGCCGAAGGGGAGCACTCGGTACTGAAGATGAAGATGTCCCACCCGGAATCTGAGGAATTGGCGTGAGGCCGGATGAATGGGGATGTGAGTATAGGCCTCTTTCAGATCCAGAGAGCATAACCAGTCGTTCTTCTCGATGAGGGGATACAGGGATGCCAAGGTCAGCATGCAAAACTTTTCTTTGACCAGAAACTTGTTGAGCACCCTGAGGTCCAAAATGGGCCACAGATCGCCGTCTTCTTCGGCACAAGAAAGTTCCGGGAATAAAATCCTTTGTTCTGTTGGTCCTAGGGACTGGTTCGACAGCCCCGAGCTGCAGCAAAGCCTGGGCTTCCCGAAGAAGAAGAGTGGTCTGCGTCAAGTGGGAAGGATACTCTCTTGGAGGATGTTCCGGAGGAACCTGGTGGAATGAAGGGAGTATCCCTCCCTGACGATGGAGAGGACCCAGAGATCAGTGGTGAGTCGTCCATCGATGGAAAAAATGGTGGATGCGACCTCCGATAGGTGGAGCTGCTGAAGAAGATAGAACGACAGAGGTTATGCTCTCTTTGAGATATTCAAAAGGGCTGAGGCGCCTTAGGAACAGCAGTAGTAGAGGCTTTTGCTGATGTTTCTGCGGGTGCTGTCTCTTCACAAGCTGCCGGATGGGGGGAGCCTGTTTTGGGGGGTAACGCCGCTGGTAGATCAGTGGCAGGCGTGATTGATGAGGAGGAGCAGGCCTGGGCTTCGGATGCAGGATGGACTGGAATGACTTCTCATGGTCCGAGAGCTTCTTGGTTACCGCCTCGATGGACTCAAAGAGGTCGGTGCCAGCGCATGGAACATTGGCAAGCCTGTCCTGGAGGTTGGGGTCCATGTCGATTGTCCTCAGCCACGCCAGGCGGCACATAGCCACCGAACATGCTGCGGCCCGAGCCACGAGCTCGAAGGCGTCGTAGGAGGACTGCATAAGCTGCACCCGGAGCTGGGATAATGAAGCCAGCACCTCCTGGTACTCGAATTGTGCCCTAGTATCCACGTAGGGCGTGAACTTCTGGAGTATGGACAAGAGGAACTCCAAATATGTTATGAAGTGGAAGTTGTAATTCAGAACTCTCGAGGCCATCATGGAGTTCTGGTAGACTCTCCTGCCGAACCGGTCCATGGTCTTTCCCTCTCTACCAGGTGGAACAGAGGCGTAGACCTGGGAGGGATGGGACCACTTCAGTGAGGATTCCACTAGCAGGGATTGATGGGAGAGCTGAGAGCTGTCGAATCCCTTACGATGAACAGTGCGATATGTGGTATCCAACTTACCCGGCACCGCGGGAATCGAATAAGGTGTCTCGAGGCACCGTGCAAAGGTCTGGTCCAATAGCTTGTGTAAGGGAAGCTTTAGGGACTCCGCCGGTGGTTGAGGGAGGCGTATAGTCTCCAGGTATTCTTTCGAGAATTTGGACCCCGTGTCCAGGGGGATGTCCAAGTCATCAGCCATCTGTCGAAGGAACGAGGAGAAGGACAGTTGATTGACCATTGCAGGGCCTCGAGATGGGCTCGATGAGGTCAAGGCCTCCAGCTCCATTGGGAACAGGGATCGAGACGATGAGAGGGATCCCATTGTGTCCTCGAGCTCCGGCATCAGTGGAGGTGTAGTGGGTGAATATTCCAGGTATGCTTGCTTCCGATGAGGCAAGGCCTGCCTGGACAAGTGCATCGATGAGTGCCTCGATCCGTGATTCGGGCTGTGTCAATAGGTCGGCCTCGATTGGCGAGGCGAGTAGGTCTTCGCTGAGGCCCCCAGGTATTGAATGGGGCTGGAAGCGGTCGATCGAAGCAGGGGTGGTTGCCGCAGAGGCTCGAACCCCGTTGGGGTGATCGGCTCCAATGGAGGCACTCGCAAAGACTCTGCTCCTTGCATCAAGTGAATCAGCTCCAACAGAGGCACTCGCAAAGACTCTGCTCCTTGCATCGAGTGCATCGTCTCCAACGGAGGCACTCGCAAAGACTCTGCTCCTTGCATCGAGTGCATCGTCTCCAACGGAGGCACTCGCAAAGACTCTGCTCCTTGCATCGAGTGCATCGTCTCCAACGGAGGCACTCGCAAAGACTCTGCTCCTTGCATCATAGTAACATAGTAACATAGTAGATGACGGCAGATAAAGACCCGAATGGTCCATCCAGTCTGCCCAACCTGATTCAATTTAAAAATTTTTTTTTTTTTCTTCTTAGCTATTTCTGGGCGAGAATCCAAAGCTTTACCCGGTACTGTGCTTGGGTTCCAACTGCCGAAATCTCTGTTAAGACTTACTCCAGCCCATCTACACCCTCCCAGCCATTGAAGCCCTCCCCTGCCCATCCTCCTCCAAACGGCCATACACAGACACAGACCGTACAAGTCTGCCCAGTAACTGGCCTAGTTCAATCTTTAATATTATTTTCTGATTCTAAATCTTCTGTGTTCATCCCACGCTTCTTTGAACTCAGTCACAGTTTTACTCTCCACCACCTCTCCCGGGAGCGCATTCCAGGCATCCACCACCCTCTCCGTAAAGTAGAATTTCCTAACATTGCCCCTGAATCTACCACCCCTCAACCTCAAATTATGTCCTCTGGTTTTACCATTTTCCTTTCTCTGGAAAAGATTTTGTTCTACGTTAATACCCTTTAAGTATTTGAACGTCTGAATCATATCTCCCCTGTCTCTCCTTTCCTCTAGGGTATACATATTCAGGGCTTCCAGTCTCTCCTCATATGTCTTCTGGTGCAAGCCTCCTATCATTTTCGTCGCCCTCCTCTGGACCGCCTCAAGTCTTCTTACGTCTTTCGCCAGATACGGTCTCCAAAACTGAACACAATACTCCAAGTGGGGCCTCACCAATGACCTGTACAGGGGCATCAACACCTTCTTTCTTCTACTGACTACGCCTCTCTTTATACAGCCCAGAATCCTTCTGGCAGCAGCCACTGCCTTGTCACACTGTTTTTTCGCCTTTAGATCTTCGGACACTATCACCCCGAGGTCCCTCTCCCCGTCCGTGCATATCAGCTTCTCTCCTCCCAGCATATACGGTTCCTTCCTATTATTAATCCCCAAATGCATTACTCTGCATTTCTTTGCATTGAATTTTAGTTGCCAGGCATTAGACCATTCCTCTAACTTTTGCAGATCCTTTTTCATATTTTCCACTCCCTCTTCGGTGTCTACTCTGTTACAAATCTTGGTATCATCTGCAAAAAGGCACACTTTTCCTTCTAACCCTTCAGCAATGTCACTTACATACATATTGAACAGGATTGGCCCCAGCACCGAACCCTGAGGGACTCCACTAGTCACCTTTCCTTCCTTCGAGCGACTTCCATTAACCACCACCCTCTGGCGTCTGTCCGACAGCCAGTTTCTGACCCAGTTCACCACTTTGGGTCCTAACTTTAGCCCTTCAAGTTTGTTCAACAGCCTCCTATGAGGAACTGTATCAAAGGCTTTGCTGAAATCCAAATAAATTACATCTAGCATATGTCCTCGATCCAGCTCTCTGGTCACCCAATCAAAAAATTCAATCAGGTTCGTTTGGCACGATTTACCTTTTGTAAAGCCATGTTGCCTCGGATCCTGTAACCCATTAGATTCAAGGAAATACACTATCCTTTCTTTCAGCAACACTTCCATTATTTTTCCAACAACTGAAGTGAGGCTCACCGGTCTGTAGTTTCCTGCTTCATCCCTGTGACCACTTTTATGAATAGGGACCACATCCGCTCTCCTCCAATCCCCAGGAATCACTCCCGTCTCCAGAGATTTGTTGAACAAGTCTTTAATAGGACTCGCCAGAACCTCTCTGAGTTCCCTTAGTATCCTGGGATGGATCCCGTCTGGTCCCATCGCTTTGTCCACCTTCAGTTTTTCAAGTTGCTCATAAACACCCTCCTCCGTGAACGGCGCAGAATCTACTCCATTTTCTCGTGTAACTTTGCCGGACAATCTCGGTCCTTCTCCAGGATTTTCTTCTGTGAACACAGAACAGAAGTATTTGTTTAGCACATTTGCTTTCTCCTCATCACTCTCCACATATTTGTTCCCAGCATCTTTTAGCCTAGCAATTCCATTTTTTATCTTCCTCCTTTCACTAATATATCTGAAAAAATTTTTATCTCCCTTTTTTACATTTTTAGCCATTTGTTCTTCCGCCTGTGCCTTCGCCAAACGTATCTCTCTCTTGGCTTCTTTCAGTTTCACCCTGTAGTCCTTTCTGCTCTCCTCTTCTTGGGTTTTTTTATATTTCATGAACGCCAACTCTTTCGCCTTTATTTTCTCAGCCACTAGGTTGGAGAACCATATCGGCTTCCTTTTTCTTTTGTTTTTATTGATTTTCTTCACATAAAGGTCCGTAGCCATTTTTATCGCTCCTTTCAGCTTAGACCACTGTCTTTCCACTTCTCTTATGTCCTCCCATCCTAACAGCTCTTTCTTCAGGTACTTTCCCATTGCATTAAAGTCCGTACGTTTGAAATCTAGGACTTTAAGTATCGTGCGGCGAGTGCATCGGTTCCAACGGAGGCACTCGCAAAGACTCTGCTCCTTGCATCGAGTGCTTCGGTTCCAACGGAGGCACTCGCAAAGACTCTGCTCCTTGCATCGAGTGCTTCGGTTCCAACGGAGGCACTCGCAAAGACTCTGCTCCTTGCATCGAGTGCTTCGGTTCCAACGGAGGCACTCACAAAGACTCTGCTCCTTGCATCGAGTGCTTCGGTTCCAACGGAGGCACTCACAAAGACTCTGCTCCTTGCATCGAGTGCTTCGGTTCCAACGGAGGCACTCGCAAAGACTCTGCTCCTTGCATCGAGTGCTTCGGTTCCAACGGAGGCACTCGCAAAGACTCTGCTCCTTGCATCGAGTGCATCGGTTCCAATGGAGGCATGGGCAAAGACTCTGCTCCTTGCAATGCATGAATTGTTGCCAGACCAGACACTCGCAGAGACTCTAATCCCTGTTGAGAGTGTGTTCCCCGCTGAGGCACTGGAGGGGGCTCAACCTCGCGGGAGGCCTCCACGTGCCCAGGCTGGATTTGGGAAAGAAGCTGAGGCCCCATCATGGTAAAGAGCTCGATGAATTGCTTCTGTAGCATGGTCTGGAACGAGGTCGGCAAGGATGGATCCGCATCTGAAATGGGACCACCTGCACAGGCCTTGCGTTCCCTCGGAGCAGTGTGTGAGTGCTTGGACTTTGAGGTCTTGGGCACTTTTAACACTACTGGGGGAATGGGCTGCTGGGCTACCTGACCTGAGGAGGTTGAGGAAGGCATTGCAGCAGGCGCCGGAGTCTGAGCCGGGACAAACAAGGCGGGCTTTATGAGACTCGGTGCCGCAGAGGTGGTAGGCTATGGAGTTGCGGATGATGTCGAAGGCGAAGGTTCCTTCGTGGTCGACGGCTCTGTCGAGGACTCCATGAACAGCGATTCCCACAAGACGCAACAGCGCTTGAAAGCACGTGCGGTGAGTGTGGAGCAAGGCCAGCACGATTTCGGAAGATGTTCAGGCCCGAGACATCGAACACAGTGTCAATGAGGGTCCGTTAGCGAAATCGCGCGCTGGCACTTGTCACACTTTTTAAAACCCGTGATAGGCCGGGACATAGGCCGAAAAAGCTCTGCCGCAAGATCGAAGCCACGGGGCTGCGGCCACATGGCCTGCCCGGTCGAACGGAACAAAATTTTTTATTTTTTTTTTTAAACAATAAAACACGACGAAAATCAGCGATTAAGATCGAATAAAACCAAAACCGCGGACTTAGAAGGCACAATTGAAGAAAACTTCGCGCAGAGAGTCGAAGACAGACTTCTCGGCTCCGTGGAAGAGTAAGAACTGAGGAGACGCACCCTGGTCTGGGCGGGAAGGCACTCGCACATGCGCAGTGCGGGCGACTCAAAACTTCGAGTTTTTCTTCAAAGAAGCGTCTGCATCGGGGCTCCGTTGGATCACGTCACCCATTAGTGAGAATATCTGCCTGCTTGTCCTGGGATATAAGGGGCATCCAGTTGGAAATCTGTATCTGGATTGCTGGAGTTCCTTTTAGTGCAGGATGCAAGGGTGGGGGTGGTCCATTTCTTTATTAAAAATTGGATTTTGCATAGGAGACGCTTCTATAGCTGTTTTTGCTTGTTTCTGTTGAGACATTGTATTTTGCTGTTCTCTTTGTTGGTTGCCTTTTGTATTTTCTCTTGTGCATTTTTTAAAAAACCCAAATAAGCACCCTAGCACGTAAGAGATATACAACAGAAATAACATTCAGGGCAGCAGTTCAAATCACTGAAAAGTAGAGAGAATCGGGGCTGCTATATAAAAAAAGACACCCTGATGCAGTGAGAAAGTCATAACCCACAAAACGCAGGCCGTGTTGGTTTTCAGATAGCGGCAAGTAGAATGCACATTGAAAAAGTGGATCTACATAACAAGATAAGTTGAATTTTCTTGAGCTTTACAATTGATGCACATGAATGAGCTGAAATTGTTATAGCAGACTACTGTACCTGACTAGACCAGTGTTCTTCAACCTTTTTACATCTGTGGACCGGCAGAAATAAAAGAATTATTTTGTGGACCGGCAAACTATTAAGACTGAAATTTTTTTAAAAACATTTCCGCCCCGTTTCCGCGAGCTCGGTCCCCGCAAACCATCTGATCCCATCTGCACAAGCCGCAGTTATGATTTTATATTGAACATATTTTATTAAAGTATAAAAAGAAACAATATTCTGAACAATTGTGATTTTATAAATACAAATATACAGAGCACGGACCAACTAAAACCCTCGTCTCCCCTCCCCTTCACATATATCCCCTCTACTATCAAGAAAACTGAACAAGCCAAGTTATTATAGAAAGCTACACAGAAATATCATGCTAACAGAATACTGCAGTCCCCAGTTATGTCTCTAGCAGGATATATATTTCAAATCTGATATATTCTAATGACAAAATAGAAATAAAATTATTTTTTTCTACCTTTTGTTGTCTCTGGTTTTTGCTTTCATCTTCTTTTCACTCTTTTCCTTCCAGCGTCTGCCCTGTCTCTTCAATCCAGCATCTGCGCGTTCCATCCACTGCCTGCCCTCTCCCCCTTCCATATGTATCTGACTTCTTTCTATGCCCCTCTCCTCTGTCCATCCAGCCTGTGCCTCCTCTCTCCTTTTTACATCATTCATTCCAGCTTCACTGCTTTCTTCATTTTTATCTCTCCTACATCTCCTACATCTTTATCCCTCTCTCATTTCTCTGACGACCCCCTTTCCAGCATCAATCTCTCACTACTTTCTCATTCCTCTCTCCCCTTTCCCTCATCTGATCTCTCCATTCCACCCTGACCCCCTTCCCTTCCTGTAATCTCTCTGCCAGCTGTTTCCTTCTTTTTTTCCTTCTTCCTTCCCTCCTCCCCCTACCCAACATTAACTCTCTTCCCATCCCTTTTCCTCCAAACCTCCCATCAGTATCTCTCCTACCTCCCTCCAGGTCCAGTAGCAGCTCTCCCTTTATCCAGCAGCTTCCCAGCCTCCTACAGTGGCTTCCTCCCCTTCTAACAGTTCTCAGTACTTGCCTGCAGCAGTGATTTACTTAGGCAGCCTTGGGTCCATTGCCGCCTCTGAGGAAAGAGGAAGTTGCCGGTGAATCACTGCCCTAGCAAGTAGGAGAGCTGCTGCGAGGGGAGACAGCCACTGTCGAAGGCTCCCCAGGATCTTGCTAGCACACACTGACCATCTCCCTTGTACCTGCAGCTCTATCCCTTCCACTTGCACCTTCCCCACGGCCCTCTTCAGCAACTCGGCAGGGGCGGCGATCAAGACATGCTGCCGACGTCGGGACCTTCACTCTCTGAGTCTCGCCTATTTTATTTCAACTTCCAGTTTCCGAAAAGGCAAGACTCACAGAGGGAAGGCCCCGACGTCGGCAGCCTGTCTTGATCACCCGAGGTTGGGAGGAACAGCAGTCGGCAGGAATCGCAGTCGGCGTGGACCGGCGGTTGAAGAACAGTGGACTAGACTATTTACTTAACAGCGTAAAGAAAAGCACAGTTACTTACCGTTAACAGGTGTTATCCAGGGACAGCAGGCAGCTATTCTCACATATGGGTGACATCATCAGCGGAGCCCAGATGCGGAAGCTCGCAAGCAGACTTGCTTGAAGAAACTAGAAGTTTCGAGTCGACCGCACCATGTGGTAAGTAACGGTGCTTTATCCCAGGACAAGCAGGCAGCCTATTCTCACATATGGGTGACCTCCAAGCTAACCAGAATGGGATGGTTGGAGTGTTGGCAATTTAGGAGAATAATAATACATCTGGCCAAACTGGCCATCCCGTCTGGAGAAAACATCCAGACAATAGTGAGAAGTGAAAGTATGAACTGAAGACCAAGTAGCAGCCATGCAAATTTCCTCAATAGGCGTAGATCTGAGGAAAGCTACTGAAGCTGCCATTGCTCTGACTTTATGGGTTGTGAATCTACTGTGTAGGGGTAATCCAGCCTAGGCATAGCAGAAAGATGCAAGCAGCCATCCAGTTGGAGATGGTACGCTTAGAGATGGGATGTTCCAACTTGTTTGGATCGAAGGAGACAAAAAGTTGAGGAGCAGTTCTGTGTGGTTTGGTGCGTTGCAAATAGAAGGCCAGAGCTGATTCTCCAGGATGAGAATGAGGCTAACAATTGATTGGTTGAGATGAAATTCTGAAACCACTTTAGGTAGGAATTTAGGATGAGTACGGAGAACCACCTTGTCACGATGGAAGACAGTGAAAGGTAGATCAGCAACTAAAGCTTGCAGCTCACTAACTCTTCGAGCAGAAGTGAGGGCAATGAGAAACGCCACTTTCCAAGTGAGATACTTCAGATGAGCCGAATCTATTGGTTCAAAAGGAGGCTTCATCAATTGAGCAAGAACAACATTGAGGTCCCAAACCACAGGAGGCGGTATGAGAGGAGGTTTGACATTGAAAAGTCATTTCATGAATCTGGAAACCACCGGATTAGCAGAAAGTGGTTTCCCTTCAATAGGCTGATGGAAAGCTGCAATTGCACTGAGATGGACTCGGATCATTGTAGACTTGAGGCCAGAAGTTGATAAGTGCAAAAGATAATCCAACACAGAACATAAGGAGGAATTTTGAGGCTCCTTATCGTGAGAAAAACACCACGTAGAAAATCTAGTCCAATTTTGGTGATAGCATTGTCTAGTGATAGGCTTCCTAGAAGCCTCTGAAACGTCCCTTACAGATTGAGAAAACTGAAGAGGAGTCATGTTGAGAGATACCAAGCTGTCAGGTGTAGAGACTGCAGGTTGGGATGATGGAGAGACCATTGACTCTGTGTAAGCAGAGATGGAAAAACTGGTAGAAGTAGAAGTAGAAGGGAGTACCAAGGTTGTCTGGGCCACCGAGGAGCAATCAGAATCATGGTGGCATGATCGTTCTTCAACTTGACCTGAGTCTTGAGAATGAGAGAGAATGGAGGGAATGCATATAGGACAAGATTTGTCCATTCCAGAAGAAAAGCATCTGCCTCGAGGCGATGAGGAGAGTATATCCTGGAGCAGAACTGAGGCAGTTTGTAGTTGTGCGGAGCTGCAAAGAGGTCTATCTGAGGCGTTCCCCCATTGTGAAAAAATGTGATGAAGAGGCGAGGAATGGAGTGTTCCTTCGTGAAGTTGCAGAAGACGACTCAAGTTGTCCGCCAAGCAATTTTTCGCCCTTTGGATGTAGCCAGCTTTGAGGGAGGTGTTGTGGCAGATTGCCCAATCCCAAACCTTCAGAGCTTCTTGACAAAGGGAGGCAGATCCCGTCCCTCCCTGTTTGTTGACATAATACATGGCGATTTGGTTGTCCGTCCGAATGAGGACTGCCTGGTCGTGAAGAAGATGTTGAAAAGCGTTGAGAGCCTTGAGGATCGCTCTGAGTTCCCAACAGATTGATATGACACTGACGATCCGTACTGGTCCAGTGGCCTTGTGTACAGAGACCATCGAGATGAGCACCCCAAGTGTAGGTCAAATAATCTGTCACGAGGACCTTCTGATGGGGAGGGTGTTTGAAAAAGCAAGCCTCTGGAGAGATTGGAAGAAAGCATCCACCAACGGAGAGACTGCTTCAATGAAGGAGTGACTTATGTGTTGAGAAAGTGGGTCGCAAACTTGCGTCCATTGAGATGCCAGGGTCCACTGAGGAATTCTGAGGTGAAGTCTGGCAAAAGGAGTCACATGTAATGTGGAGGCCATGTGACCTAGGAATACCATCATGTGTCTCGCTGAGATGGAAAAGCGGAAGACACTGTATGACAGAGTTGAAGAGCTTCCAGACTTTGTTGTGGAAGGAATGCTCTGAGTTGGACAGTATCCAGAACAGCTCCGATGAATTGTAGATTCTGTGAGGGCTGAAGTTGGGATTTGGGAAAGTTGATTTCGAATCCCAAACTGTAGGAACCAGGTAGTTCATTAGGTCGCTACAATAACCCCCTTAGATGTTGAATCTTTGATGAGCCAGTCGTTGAGGTAGGGAAATACCTAAAGACCATGGTTCCTTAGAGCTGCTGCTACCACTACCAGGCACTTAGTGAACACTCTGGGAGATGAAACCAGACCGAAGGGCAGCACTCTGTATCCATAATGCAGATTCCTCACCCGAAATCTGACTTATTGACAGGAGGCCGGATGGATGGGAATATGAGTGTAGGCCTCCTTGAGATCCAGAGAGCATAACCAGTCGTTCTGCTCGAGAAGGGGATAAAGGGATGCCAGGGACAACATTCAAAATTTTTCTTTGACCAAAAATTTGTTGAGATCCCTGAGATCCAGAATGGGCCACAGATCGCCCATCTTCTTCGGAACAAAATAATAAAGGCTACTAACTAACTGCTGACTAAATAGATCAATATAGTGGATTAAATCTTTGTGCTTAATATAAAATGAACCACTAAAACCGTATATGAGCGTGTTGTCGGAGCAGCAGCTGACTTAGGAGAGGAGAGGAGAGGCGAAGTCATGCGCATGCTCGCACAGGATGGCGGCTGGCTTGGATCGGGATACGGGAGGCACTGACGGACGGCAGAGGCATCGGCCGAAGCAGGAGGGCAGCCGCACAGCGACCCCGAGGGAAGGAAGCCACCACTTTGAAAGCGCTGTAGCACCCGCAGGCAGGTACTCACCCCTGGGCCACCATTGCTGAGTGCTCATTTATCGGGGCAGTGCTCGGTTTGCGAGACAAAAGTTTGCCGAGTGTTTTGCTCGTCTTGCAAAACACTCGCAAACCGGGTTATATATATAAATATATGTGATTTGCAGGTCAGGTAGAATTTAGGAAAGATTAAATGCATGGACCTCTGTAGAGGTAAGGTGAAAATTTGAATTTTTTTCCCCTCTGTGTTCTCTGACCAAATGAGCTGTCTTTTTTGCTCCAGTTTGAGCTATGGAGACATAGAAACATGATAGAAGATAAAGTCCTAATGACCCATCTAATCTGCCCATCCGCAATAACCATCATCTTTTTCTCTCTCCGAGAGATCCCACGTGCCTATCCCAGGCCCTCGAATTCAGACAGTCTCTGCTTCTACCACCTCTTTCGGGAGACTGTTTCACACATCTACCACCCTTTCTGTATAAAAGTATTTCCTTGGATTACTCTGGAGCCTATCACTTCTTAACTTCATCCTATATCCTCTCATTCCAGAGCTTCCTTTCAAGAAAGAATGACTCATGTGCATTTACATTATGTAAGTATTTAAAAGTCTCTATCATATCTCCCCCCCCTCCCTCCTTCCCTTCAAAGTATACAGATTGATATCTTTAAGTCTGTTCCCATATTCCTTATGACGAAGACCACACACTATTTTAGTAGGCTTTCTCCGGACAGATCCATCCTTTATATATCTTTTTGAAGGTGCGGCCTCCAGAATTGCACACAATATTCTAAATGAGGTCTCACCAAAGTTTTATATAGGGGCATGAACACCTCCTTTTCCCTACTGACCATACCTCTCCCTATGCAATCTAGCATCCTTCTAGCTTTCGCCGACACCTTTTCAACCTGTTTGGCCACCTTAAGATCATCACATACAATCACACCAAAGTCCCGCTCTTCAGTCATGCACATAAGTTGTTCACCCCCTAAACCAGTGGTCTAAAACCCGCGGCCCAGGGACCACATGCGGCACACCAGGTAGTATTTTGAGGCTCTCGGTATGGTTAGCATAATCACAATAGTAAAATAAAACAGTTTCTTGATCATATGTCTCTTTAGCTGTAAATTACAATATTATTATTAAGACTTAGCTAAAAGGAAAGATTTATAAACTATAAAGCACAGTTACTTATCATAACAGGTGTTATCCAGCAGGCAGATATTCTCCCGACACCCCCTGCGGCTCTAACTTTCAACTTTCTGCCTCTTCAGCGCAGCTCCACTGCTACCGGGAGCTGCCCCAACAAAAGCCAGACCTTCCGCTGCAGGGGAAGGACATCGGGTCGGCGTGAGAGACCAGCTCCGCCACCCGACGCCCCAAGCGGCTCTAACTTTCGAACACCCAGTCTCTTCAGGGGGTAAGGTTGGTACTAATAGGCCTAAGGGCTGTCGCCAAGACCGGACTGTACTGCTAAGGAAAAGCTCTTAATTAAGACTTGTCCAAGACGAACTGAGAGACCTGAGCCATAAGAGTTATCTTCCTCAACATTACATTACATTACATTAGGGATTTCTATTCCGCTATTACCTTGCAGTTCAAGGCGGATTACAAAAGAATTATCCAAGATGTATTACAACAAGAACTTACAAAAAAAAAATTTGTCTAAAAAATACATTAGGGATTTCTATTCCGCTATTACCTTGCAGTTCAAGGCGGATTACAAAAGAATTATCCAAGATGTATTACAACAAGAACTTACAAAAAAAAAATTGGTCTAAAAAATTGCGCTAACGGCACTTGGCACCAGCGGCCAGTTTCGGGAGCCCTTTCCAGCAGGGCACCTGGCCTCATCTCACTCCTCCCCCGTTCCAGCAGAGGTGAGATCGAAAGGGAAGCAGGGGAAACTTTTCTCCCTTCAAGTGGGCTATCGCCAACCGAAACCAGCGGCCACATCAGCGGGTCTCAAGAGCACCGCTCCGCCCACCCCCCCGAGCCAGCAGGGGAAACTTTCCCCATGTTTAAGTCTAATTGTGAAATCTTTCATCATTAAGCATAATCGTGAACCCATCCAAATGTAAAGTTCATTTACTAGCTCTCAAAAAAAATAAAAAAATTAAAAAAAAATATATATATATTTAACAAATTAGTTAACAATTGACAACAATTTTCAAAATTAAGAAGACAGCAAGCATTTAACAAGTTATAAGATTCAACAGGTATTTAAGATAATTTTTTGATTACTTTGATCAAATTTGATCAAAAAATTATCTTAAATACCTGTTGAATCTTATAACTTGTTAAATGCTTGCTGTCTTCTTAATTTTGAAAATTGTTGTCAATTGTTAACTAATTTGTTAAATGCCTATTGTATCCAAAAATCTATGCTAATTTGAATTCCGATTTGATAGCCAGATTATCTTCATCTCCCTTCCACAAGATCATTTTCAGAATAACTCCAATTCAGAAATGCTTTACTAGATCTGTCCAATATCGTTTGTGCTGATACCTAGTACGTTATTACCTAGTCGCTCCTCCATCCATAACCTACTCTCACACGCCTCAAACAGGCCATCTAACCCATAGATCCCTAATCTCTCATCATGAAGCCACCTTCATGGCTCCTTCTTCTCCTACTCTGCTCTTCTCTCAAACTCTTCCCCTGCCTGACACCCCTGCCCCCAACCTCCTCGACTCTACAAATGCTCGCAATATCTGCCCTGACCTCATAATTCCCAAGCTCATCCGCCCCAAACACCACCCATCCTACAAAAACCCTCGCAAAGTCAACCATGCCTCTCTAAAACCTGTCCTCGCTTCCACTCCCCCCCAACCTTGCCTCACATTCTCTCACCCCAGTCCCAACAATCTATTGCAATGCCAGAACCGCTTGCAATAAGATACAAATCTTGAAGGACCTACTCGAGGATTCTGACCCCGGATTCCTATTCATCACAGAATCTTGGATCACAAAAGATGACCAATTTACTCAAAACAAACTCTGTTCCCAAGGCTACCAAGGCCTCTTCTCTCCCAGAACCAACCGAAGAGGAGGCGGCCTGGCCCTCCTTTTCAAATCATTCTTTGATGTCCAACTCCTTGAAAAGGGCAGCCACTCCTCATTAGAATACATGTTAGCCTGTCAATGACTAATTCTACCCTCATCCTCTGGGTATCCTGCTTCTATACCGGAACAATTCCTCTGAACTCGTCTTTGAAACCATTACAAACGCCTTCCTCAAATTTCAAAGATTACTGATCGGAGACATCAATCTCCACCTTGACGATGTCACCAAGGATACATCCGAATTTAATAGCTTCCTCTCCGCTTTAGGCTTCCCCCCCCCCACACACTCTCCCCAACCCACGAAAAAGGCCAAACACTAGACCTCATTAACTTTCTAGATCTTACTACTCACAAAACCTCAACCGACAACATTCGCTGGGAAATTGTCCCCTGGTCCGACCACTACCTAGGGACCTTCTGTCTCCCCATTTTCATGTCACATCTCGGGCCCCCATCCCGCACCTCAAATTCTATTACCTTCCGTAAAAAAATCTTGAGCAATTTGTTCTGGATCAATTTTCTCGACAAATTTTCCCCCATCTCTAAACCTGCAGAACCAAAATCTAACTGGCAAAACTGGGTCGCCCTCTCCGAGTCCACCTTCCATTCCCTCGCCTCTCTCTCCACTAAAACCATTTCCTACTCCCATAAGGCCCCTTGGTACCTCCCATACCACAGAGAACTGAAACAGAAATGCCGTGCTCTGGAACGAAAATGGAAAAAATCTAAATCCCCTACAGACAGACTCTCCTGGAGGGTCAACATTAAAATCTATAATACTGTTCTAAAAAAAGCAAGGAAAAACTTCTACGGTGACAAAATCTCCAAATCCAACAATCAGAGTAGCACATTATTTAACATCTGGCGTTCTTTAACCTCCAAAAATGACTCCTCTCCCTCAGCCGATTCTCTAGCAAAGTTCTTCAACGATAGCAAAGTTCTTCAACGATAGATTGAGGCGCTCCTTCCCAACTGCATTCTCCTAAAAATCTCTGATTCCAAATGACCCCAACCCTATCCCAACAGATTCCTACCCTATCCCAGCAGACAGATCCTGGTCTTCCTTCGAACTTGTTTCCGAATCCCTGGTCTATAATCTCTGCCTCAAATTGAAATCCTGCAACTTGCAATCCTTTCCCCTCCTACCTCTACGAGAACACTCCCCCTCAGGCCATCTCATCTCTTACCATTCTCATAAACTCCGCCCTCCATTCAGTCTCTTCTCCCCAGAAATGGGCCATATTTCCTTCACCCCACTACTGAAAAAACCTGAGCTTGACCCCTCTACACCATCCAGCTACCATCCAATAGCTAACATTCCCCTTCTTACCAAGATGCTAGAGTCCATCATATCCACTCAACTATCTTCCTACCTTGAGAAATTCACCATTCTTCAACCCTACCAATACGGCTTCCGTCCCAATTTCAGCACCAAATCCCTTCTGACCTCCTTAATCTCAAAAGTTCAATATCTCCATTCTCGCACTACTACTGACCAAACAGAATTCATACCTATAGCCAAATGTTCAAACTTTAAAATCCCATCCCTACAAGATATCAATTCACTATTACAACAAGTAAACTTAAAAAATTCCCAATCTGAAATCATTCCACCTTTCTATTTGAAAAAACACTTCCTACATTTTGGTCCCTTCATACTGTCACTCATTCAAAAGAGCCTTCTTACTTCTACAGTTCCACTTCAATGGAAGACTGCATATATCACCCCCATTCTTAAAAACTACAAAATTGGTATTGATGATTTATCCAATTATCGTCCGATAGCTAATATACCATTTATAGCTAAATTAACAGAAAAATGGATCTTCAATCAACTCTCTGACTTCATTGAGAACACAAACGCTTTACACCCAAATCAGACTGGTTTCAGAAAATTCCATAACACTGAATATTCGTTACTTGGCTTAACATCAAACATACAATATTTCCTGGATCATCATAAATCTGTAATACTATTTTCTTTAGACATTTCAGCAGCATTCGATACCATAGATCACGAACTGCTCATTAATAGGCTTGCGGAAAAAGGAATCACCGAGAATGTTTTAGCATGGTTCAAATCGTATCTTTCAAACCGTTCCTCCTCTGTTAGATTTAATAATGAAGTTTCCGCCCCCCACACTTCCACATTTGGTATACCCCAAGGTTCAATTTTGTCCCCTTTACTCTTTAATATTTTTCTCTCACCACTATTAGAAATTTGCCAATCCATAGGCTTTATCCCATTTTCGTACGCTGACGATATACAATTAATTCATCCTCTTGATCCGAATAATACCACTGAAGTTTCTTCTATCAATTACAAACTTGAACAAATACAAGACTGGCTTACCTCAAATAAATTATCATTAAATATTAACAAGACCAAAACTATGTTATTTAATTGGAAAAAAGACATACTATTATCAAAACCGTTTGTACTTAACAATATTACTCTTAACCTAGTATCCACTGTGAAAATACTTGGAGTTTTTTTAGATGATAATCTGACTTATCATGAACACATCTCCCACATAGTCAAAAATTGTTTCTTTAAACTACGGCAGATCAGATCAATTACCAAATTTCTAAATTTACCATCATTAAAGATTCTAATACATTCTTTTGTTATATCGAAAATTGATTATTGTAATGCCTTATTTATTAATATTACACAAAAAGAAAAAAGGAGATTACAGACCATCCAAAATACTGCTATAAAAATAATATATAATGCAAAAAAATACGATCATGTCTCCCCACTACTTAAAGACGCTCACTGGTTACCTATAAGTCACAGAACTCTGTTCAAAACAATGCTTCTCATCTTTAAGACTTTATTATACAATGAACCACAATTTATTTCAAAATCATTAATCCCTTACACAACCCAACGCCCATTACGATCATCGGAACAAAATCTGTTAACAGTACCGTCACTGAAAATCATAGGTACACGAAGAGCCGACATGTTTACAGTAATGGGGCCACAATGGTGGAATGCAATTCCCCAATATATCAGAATGGAACAGGACATTACAACTTTTAAAAAATTGCTAAAAACTTATTTATTTAAAGACGCTTTTACTTCTGATTGACCTAAAAACGCTTTTTAATATTGGCTTAAATCTTATTGTTTTATTTTTTTTTAAACTACTTACTTAAAGAGTCTTTTGAATTTCAAAGCGTTCACTTCCTTTAAAGACAGCTTTAGCTTGTGTTCTGATAAAGTTAAACCTATCCTTTTGTTTTTCCCTTTTTTTTTCGAACCCAACAGTGTAACTTTATGTTATTCCTTACCCCTCATGTATGTTTTATATAAAATGTAATGTGTAATTTGTCAATATTTGTTATATTTTAGCCTCTTGAATACTTTTATTTTGTTAATGTACATCGCCTAGAAATTTTGTAATAGGCGATTCATCAAATATTCAATAAAACTTGAAACTTGAAGTTTGCCGTCCTTCTTCAATTCAACCTCTCTGCAGCTTTTGATGTCGTCCATCTTGATATTCTAATTTACCAACTCACCGAGATAGGCATAAACTCCACAGTCCTTGACTGGTTCTCGAAGTTCTTACGCTCCCGCTCCAACATAGTCAACATGAAGGGCACTTCTTCCTCTCCCTGGAACCTGCTCTCTCCTATCCTTTTCAACATTTATATGTCCTCCCTTAAACTCCTCCATCTCTCCCCCCTTGAAACACTCTACACTTATGCAGACGACATCTTTGTCCTCCTCGAGACCGACCGGAACCTCACCAACCTCTCGACGAATTTATCTTCATGTATATCAAACCTTCAATCCTGGGCCCACACTGTGCAGATGAAACTGAACGAATCTAAAACAAAACTTCTCTGGCTCGGCCCAAAATTGGACCAACTGCCCACCTCCATCCCACTGACCTCTGGCCCCACTCTGCATCTTGAATATTCTAGTAAAGTTCTGGGAATCATCATTGATTCTACACTTTCCTTCAATGACCACCTCAACTCCTTAGTAAAAAAATGTTTCTTCAGCCTTCACATGCTGAGAAAAGTGAGATCCTGTTTCCATCAAAAACACTTTGCCGTCCTTGTCCAATCCACCATCCTTTCCAGACTGGACTACTGCAACTCTATCTACCTTAGCCTAACAAAGAAAAACCTTCAAAGACTCCAGCGAATTCAGAATACCACTGCTAAGCTCATCTTCGCAAAAAGCAAATTCGACCACGTCTCAATGCTTTTATCCAAGCTCCACTGGCTTCCGATTATCTCCAGAGTCCACTTCAAATGTGCCTGCCTCACTTTCAAGATCCTACACAGTATCCTCCCTCCCTTCATTCCTCTTTCTTGGAACTCCTCTAAACCCAATTCCACCAGATCCACCCAAAACCTGAAACTTTCCTTTCCCTCTCTAAAAGGCGTTTCACTTGTAGGAAAACTAGGTTCTTCCCTCCCTTTCAGACTCACTCAGCTCTGGAACAACCTTACCTCCCGTCTTAGGAATCTGAGCTCCCTCCAACTCTTCCGTAAACATCTGAAAACCTGGTTATTTTCAAAAATGTAACTCCTCCTCCCTCTCTGGTTATTCTAGTCCTCTAAATTTTCTCTTCATTTTGCCTCTTCCCTCCACTGGAGTTCCTTTCTACCCTAACTCTTGTTAACCGTGTCGAGCTTTACGAATGTAGAGATGATGCTGTATACAAACCTAAGGTTTAGATTAGATTAGATTAGATTTTCAAAAAGAGTGAGAAATGGGTAAGGTTATTTGTTTGGGGTAGTTGGCTTTAGTGAGAGGTGGAGTTTGAGACTTGCGGTATTATTTCTTTTTTCAGAGTTTTCTTGAAGAGTATGGTCTTTATTTCTTTTCTAAAAGTCTTGTAGTCGAGGGATGCCGTCAGTAGATTGGCGATTTGGTTGTCTAGTTTGGCTGCTTGAGTGGCCAGGAGGCCATCATATAGTTTTTTCTGTTTGACCTCCTTAATTGGGGGTATGAGAATGGGGTGTGAGTTTTCCTATGTCTGGTTGCGGTGTTGTGGATGAGGCGGTTATTCAGGTAGCTTGGACTGTCTCCGTATAAAGTCTTAAATAGTAGGCAGTAGAATTTAAATTGTATTCTTGCTGGGATCGGAAGCCAGTGCGATTGGAGATATGCTTCTGTAATGTGATCATGTTTCTTTAATGAGTAGATGAGTCTTAGTGCTGTGTTTTGGATAGTTTGTAGTTGTTTTGTTATGGTTGTAGGGCATGGGAGATAGAGGATATTACAGTAGTCAAGTAGGCCTAGTATTAAGGACTGAACTATGAGCTGGAATTGAGTTTTCTCGAAGAATTTCCGAACTTGTCTTAAGTTTCTCATGACTAAGAATGACTTTTGTATTGTTTTATTGATTTGTGGTTGCATGGTGCAGCATTTGTCGATAGTTATTCCTAGCAGTTTTAGGGTGGTTTGTATGGGGTAGTTGATTGCGTTGATTTCAATGTTGGTTATGGTTGGTATTTTTGTTGTTTTCTAGGAGGATGAATTTCATTTTATCTGGGTTCAATTTCAGTTTGTGATCTTTCATCCAGGTTGCTATTGATTTTAGTGTTTAGTATATTGTGTTTGTCATGGAGAGTTCAGGTTGATCGAGGGGTATGAGATTGGTAATGTCATCGGCATAGCTGTAGGAGGTTATGCCTTGTTTGTCCAGGTGAGAGCTGGGGATAGAGTCGGGGATAGAGAGGATCCTTGGGGAACTCCGCAGGGGTTTGACCAAGGTTCAGATTTTTGTTTGTCTGATTTTACTTTAAAGGTTCTTGATTTAAGGAATCCTTCAAACCATGTGTATACTTTATCTGTGATACCTATTGTATCCAGGATTTGTAGTAGAATGTTATAGTCCACCAAGTCGAATGCAGCGGTAAGGTCTAGTTGTATGAGCATCATTTCTTTTCCTGTGCTGAGATGTTGTCTGGCTGTGTCCAAGAGAGATCCTAGTAGTGTTTCTGTGCTGAAGTTGTTTCTGAAGCCGGATTGTGTGGGATGGAATATGTTATGATTTTCTAGGTAATTGGAGAGGAATTTGGCAACTACTCCTTCTATTATTTTGACGTAGAGTGGAATAGAGGTAATGGGTCTGTAGTTGGTTGTTTGGTCTATCGGTTCTTTGGGGTCTTTGAGGATCGGGGTGATGATGATTTCGCTGAGGTTGGTAGGGTAGTGGCCGTTTATTAGCAATATTTGTATCCAGTTTAGAAGAAGAGCGCAGAATTTTGTGCTGGATGTTTTTAGGAGATATGGTGGACAGTTGTTGAAGTCACCGTATATGCTGGGAGGAGAGAAGCTGATATGCACGGACGGGGAGAGGGACCTTGGGGTGATAGTGTCCGAAGATCTAAAGGCGAAAAAACAGTGTGACAAGGCAGTGGCTACTGCCAGAAGGATTCTGGGCTGTATAAAGAGAGGCGTAGTCAGTAGAAGGAAGAAGGTGTTGATGCCCCTGTACAGGTCATTGGTGAGGCCCCACTTGGAGTATTGTGTTCAGTTTTGGAGACCGTATCTGGCGAAAGACGTAAGAAGACTTGAGGCGGTCCAGAGGAGGGCGACGAAAATGATAGGAGGCTTGCGCCAGAAGACGTATGAGGAGAGACTGGAAGCCCTGAATATGTATACCCTAGAGGAAAGAAGAGACAGGGGAGATATGATTCAGACGTTCAAATACTTAAAGAGTATTAACGTAGAACAAAATCTTTTCCAGAGAAAGGAAAATGGTAAAACCAGAGGACATAATTTGAGGTTGAGGGGTGGTAGATTCAGGGGCAATGTTAGGAAATTCTACTTTACGGAGAGGGTGGTGGATGCCTGGAATGCGCTCCCGAGAGAGGTGGTGGAGAGTAAAACTGTGACTGAGTTCAAAGAAGCGTGGGATGAACACAGAAGATTTAGAATCAGAAAATAATATTAAAGATTGAACTAGGCCAGTTACTGGGCAGACTTGTACGGTCTGTGTCTGTGTATGGCCATTTGGAGGAGGATGGGCAGGAGTAAGTCTTAACAGAGATTTCGGCAGTTGGAAACCAAGCACAGTACCGGGTAAAGCTTTGGATTCTCGCCCAGAAATAGCTAAGAAGAAAAAAAAAAATTTAAATTGAATCAGGTTGGGCAGACTGGATGGACCATTCGGGTCTTTATCTGCCGTCATCTACTATGTTACTATGTCACAGGTTGCATGGCTGTATTTTTTGTAGTATTTGTTGAATTCGGGCCATTGTATATTGGGGAATTGAGACCATATTCTATCTGCTGCAGTAGAATCTCTATCTATGGGGAGAATTGTGAATTCGTTAAGATGGGTAGAGGTATCATTGAGGGTAGCTCTTGCATTGGTAATTTTATTTTGGAAGTGTTCTGCTAATAGAGTGGCTGGGGGGGTAGTATTGTTAGTGGTCAGGTAGGGTTTGGTGTCGGTTAGGGGTTTTAGAATTTGGAATAGTTTTTTGGTGTCTTGGGTTTCAGTGCCTATTAGGTTGGTGTAGTGTGCTTTTCTCGTCCTTTAATTGTGATTTGTATTGTTTGTTGATTTTTTTCCAGGAGAATTTTGTATGATCAGAGTTCGATTTTCTCCATTTTCTCTCTAGTCGTCTACATTGTCTTTTGAGTTGTAGCAGTTCGAGTCGAACCATTTATCTGATCTCCTGCTGGGTCTGGATTTGGTTTGCAGTGGGAGGGAAGTTTCATAGCGACTCCAGAAAGTACTTCTTCACCGAAAGAGTGGTGGATCAGTGGAACAGACTCCCAATGCAGGTAATAGAGGCCAGCAATGTGACGGATTTCAAGAGAAAATGGGATGCTCACGTGGGATCTTTAAGGGAGTAAATTCAGGGGGGCGGATAATTGGCAGGGGCAGACTCGATGGGCTATGGCCCTTTTCTGCCACCATTTTCTATGTTTCTATGGGGCTAAATCATCAAGGGTGTTGGAGCAAAGTCTTTCCCAATATAAGATGAAGTCCTCGGGGTTGTTTTCTAGAATAGTTTCATCTATTTTTGACCAGAATATGGAGGGTTTGATGTGTTTGCGTGAGGTATATGTTACTTTGAGTTTTGGTATAGTTTTTTTTGTTGTTTTTGGTCCAGTTGATGTTGAAAGTGTAGGTGTAGTAGTTCCGTTAGATGTATGAATTTCTGTTAAGGATGGTTGGTGGGTCATGAAGGCTGCAATATCAAGTTGGTGGCATTTTTCATGATTTGTTTGTGGATTTAGCATTTGGAAGGATAAGGCTTTGAGAAATGAGAAAGTTGTCTACTTGTTTGGATGATTGATCATCTAGGTGTAGATTTAGGTCTCCTAGGAGGAGTAGGTTGTAAGTTGCTATTAGTGAGTTTTGGTATATGAAGTCTTCCACTTTGGTTCTTCCTAAAGACCAGTTTCCCAGCGCTATGTAGCAGAGCATGCAGTTTAGTGTGTCTTTTAGTGTGGTGCTTGAGAGTTGGCAAGCTAAAAGGTCCATGTACGGGTTAGATGTTTGCTCAATTATATTAAGGGTTAGATCTTGTTTGATTAAGATTGCTAGGCCTCCGCCTCTTTTTTTTTCTCTGCAGACCACTGTAATTTTGTATCCTTGTGGGCAGACTTCAGTTATTCTGGGGTCTGAGTCGGAGGTTAGCCAGGTTTCTGTGAGGAAAGCACAGTTACTTACCGTAACAGGTGTTATCCAGGGACAGCAGGCATATATTCTCACATGTGGGTGACGTCATCTACGGAGCCCCGATGCGGAAGCATTTTCAAGCAAACTTGATTGAAAATTTAAGTTTGCTCTGCTGCTCCACGCATGCGTGCCTTCCTGCTCCACTAGGGGGTGCATCCCCTCGTGGTCTCCAGTTCACTTAACTGGCCAAGAAGCCAACCTCGAGGAGGTGGGCGGGTTGTGAGAATATATGCCTGCTGTCCCTGGATAACACCTGTTACGGTAAGTAACTGTGCTTTATCCCAGGACAAGCAGGCATGATATTCTCACATGTGGGTGACCTCCAAGCTAACTGAAAAGGGATGGAGGGAAGTTGGCAATTTAAGCAAATAGATTTCGCAATACCGATTGGCCGAACCGGCCATCGCTTCTGGACAGTGAGTCCAGACAGTAGTGGGAGGTGAAGGTATGAACCGAAGACCACGTGGCAGCCTTGCAGATTTCCTCAATAGGTGTGGACCTGAGGAATGCTACGGAAGCTGCCATCGCTCGGACCTTGTGTCCCGTTACTCGACCATGCAACGCGAGACCAGCCTGAGCGTAGCAAAAGGAGATGCAATCAGCCAACCAGTTGGACAAGGTGCGTTTGGAAACTGGGTGACCTAACCGGTTTGGGTCGAAGGACAAAAACAGTTGTGGGACTTTCCGGTGTGACTGAGTGCGTTGGAGGTAAAAGGCCAACGCTCTCTTGCAGTCAAGAGTGTGGAGCGCCACTTCTCCGGGGTGAGAGTGGGGCTTGGGAAAAAACACAGGCAAGACAATGGACTGATTGAGATGAAAATCAGACACTACTTTAGGTAAGAACTTTGGATGGGTGCGGAGTACCACCTTGTCGTGATGGAATACCGTGAAGGGTGGGTCCGCTACCAGAGCTTGTAACTCACTAACCCGCCGGGCGGAAGTGAGCGCGAGCAGGAAAATCACCTTCTAAGTGAGGAATTTTGGATGGCATTTGTCTAGGGGCTCAAATGGAGGTTTCATTAGTTGAGCCAGAACCACGTTAAGGTCCCAAACCACCGAGGGGGTTTGAGAGGAGGGTGGACGTTCAGAAGACCCTTCATGAAGCGAGAGACTAAGGGATGGAGCGAGAGGGCTTTCCCTTCCAGGGGCTGATGAAAGGCCGCAATCGCACTGAGGTGTACTCGAATGGAGTTGGTCTTTAGGCCGGAATGAGATAATTGAAGTAAATAGTCAAGGACCAGAAGGACGGGGACCGACACCGGGTCCTGGCTGTGGGAGGAGCACCAGGTTGAGAATCTGGTCCACTTTTGGGAGTAGCAGGTTCTCGTCGAGGTCTTTCTAGAGGCCTCCAATATCTCCTTGACTGATTGAGACACGGGGAGAGCAGTCAGGGGGAGAAAAACCAAGCATTCAGATGAAGAGATTGAAGATTGGGATGTAACAGCGAACCCTGACCCTGTGATAGTAGAGAGGGAAACAGGCAGAGGCAGTGGATCTCTGACACTGAGTTGAAGTAGAAGGGAAAACCACGGCTGGCGTGGCCAGCGAGGGGCAATCAGGATCAGGGTGGCTTGTACTGTTTTCAGGTGGACAAGCGTCCGCAGTATCAGAGGAAACGGCGGGAACGCGTACAGGAACCTTCCCTCCCAGTCGAGGAGGAAGGCGTCGGCCTCGAGCTGGTCCGGGAAGTACATCCGGGAGCAGAAGAGAGGCAGCTTGTGGTTGTGGGGGGATGCGAATAGATCTATTTGAGGCATCCCCCACTTTTCGAACACCTGTTGTAGGATCTCAGAGTGCAGTGACCACTCGTGTGGCTGGAGGAGGCGGCTGAGTCTGTCCGCCAGACAGTTTTGTTCTCCTTGTATGTACACCGCTCGAAGGAAGGTGTTGTTGGAGATTGCCCATTTCCAGAGGCGCAGGGCTTCCTGGCAAAGGGACCAAGACCCTGTTCCCCCTTGTTTGTATACGTAGTACATTGCTACTTGGTTGTCGGTTCGGATGAGAACCACTCGGTCGTGGAGCAGATGTTGAAAAGCTACAGCTGCGAGTTAGATGGCCTGAAGCTCTAGCATGTTGATGTGGCAGCGACGGTCTTCTGCTGACCACATCCCTTGAGTGCGTAGGCCGTCTAGATGGGCTCCCCAAGCGTACTCCGATGAGTCCGTGGTGAGTATCTTGCTGTGAGGTGGGGTGAGGAAGAGCAAACCTTTGGAAAGATTTGAAGAGTCGGCCCACCAGCGGAGCGATCGTTGCAAAGAAGGCGTCACTGTCACGGGGCGGTCGATCGGGTCCCGGTCTTGCCGCCATTGAGAGGCCAAGGTCCATTGAGGAATTCTCAGATGGAGGCGGGCAAAGGGTGTGACGTGGACGGTGGAGGCCATGTGGCCCAGAAGAGTCATCATCTGCCGAGCTGATACCGAGGTCAGCAGGGGAAAACCTTCGACTCAGACTTACTAACGCCTCTAGACGCGGAGGGGGGAGGAAGGAACGGAGGCGAACCGTGTCCAGCGTGGCCCCGATGAACTACAGGGACTGGGAGGGGTGTAGTTGGGATTTTGGGAAGTTTATCTCGAACCCCAGACTTTGTAGGTAGGTAATAGTCTGTTGGGTCACTGAGATAACCGCTTCCCTGGACGGGGCTTTGATCAGCCAGTCGTCCAGGTAGGGGAATACCTAGAGGCCCTTGGAGCGTAAGCTTGCTGCGACTACCACGAGGCACTTGGTGAAGACCCGAGGTGACGATGCTAGGCCGAAGGGGAGGACACAGTATTGTAGGTGCCAGTCCCCTACCTGAAAACGCAAGAACTTGCGGTGAGCGGGGTGCACTGGGACCTGCGTGTACGCCTCCTTCAGATCGAGGGAGCAGAGCCAGTCGCCCTCGTCAATCAGGGTCGGTAGGGAAAGCATCCAAAATTTTTCCCGTACCAGAAATTTGTTGAGGCGTCTCAAGTCTAGTATTGGGCTTAGGTCTCCCGTTTTTTTCGGTACCAGGAAGTAACGGGAGTAGAAGCCCTTCCCCCGTTGGTCGGGGGGAACCTCCTCCACTGCTCTCAGGCGAAGCAGGTCTCGAGCTTCGGAGAGGAGTAAGGGTAGCTGTGTCCGGTTGGGAGGGCAATTCCTTGGGGGGTTGTCCGGAGGAATGGCCCGAAAGTTGAGAGAGTATCCTGATGAGATCACGCCAAGGACCCATGCGTCCGACGTGACTTGTTCCCAGCGAGGGTAAAAGGCTTTGAGGCGACCCCCGATGGGAAGGAGGCCTGGGACTATGGCGGAGGGGGCCCGCCCCCTTCCGCGTATCCCGTCAAAAGGACGGGGATGGTTTGGTAGTTGCAGGCGGTTGGGACTTGGGCATGGCCCGGTGGTGGGCTTGCGGACGCCTGGGTGGAGGCCGCGAGAAGGCAGGGGTGGATTTTTGTGGGTAGCGGCGCGGAGGGGCCCTATACGGCCTGGACACGGGTGGTTTAGGCTTTTGCCGGACGAGGGAGGCGAACGAGCGTTCGTGTTCGGAGAGGCGTTTTGTAGCCGCCTCGATAGTGTCATCGAACAGTTCTTTTCCCACGCAGGGGAGGTTAGCCAACCGGTCCTGCAAGTTGGGGTCCATGTCGACCAGGCGCAGCCAAGCTAGTCGGCGCATGGCGATAGCAAAGGCTGCCTCTCTGGAGGACAGTTCGAAGCCATCATATGCCGTGTGGAATAGATGGAGGCGCAGGTTGGAGAGGGACTCTAAAAGCAGGCCAAACGCTCCTTGCCGGGAGGCCAGTAGGTCAGTCTCAAAGGCTCTCAATAGTCCAATGAGGTGTTTGAGGTAGGATGTGAAGGTGAAAGTGTAGCTTTGCACCCTAGAGGCCATCATTGCATTTTGATATAGTCTCCTGCCGAACTTGTCCAGGGTTCGGCCTTCTCGGCCTGGGGGGACCGCAGCTGAGACCCGGGATGGGTGAGCCTTTTACAAGGAGGATTCTACTAGCAGCGACTGGTGGGACAGCTGTGGTTGTTCGAATCCCGGGTAGGGTACTGTGCGGTACTTGACCTCCATTTTGGAGGGTACGGCTGTGACCATGTAGGGGGTCTCCAGGTTCCTGAAGAAGGCCTGTTGGAGTACCGGGTTAGGTGGTAAGCGAAGGGACTCTCTGGGCAGTGATGGCATATCCAGCTCCGCTAGGTACTCCTTAGAGTATCTGGAGTCGGACTGGAGGTCTAAGTCCAAAGCGTGGCCCATGTCCTGGACAAAGCGAGTGAAGGATGGGCGGGATGTTCCCGGGGCCCTGTGCGGGGTCGGTGAACGAGACCTCCATCGGGTGGAGAAGGATGGGGAGGCTTCCCTCGAGTATCGAGGTTCCTGCTCCGAGACCGGGGAAGCACTGTGAGAGTCGTCGATCTTCGGCGTCTCGAGGAGCCCCTCGGAGACGATGCCGGGGTTCGGGGTACCGATCGATGTCGAATCGGTGACCTCGACCCGGACTCCCTCGGAGAATACCTGCAACCTCGGGTCGGGGTCCCGGTCCGAGAGGGAGTTCGGAGGATGCGCGGGTTGGAGAGTGATAACTCAGCCACCCTTAGTGGTCCCGTACGAGGTGTAGGAGAACGGCCTCGTAGAGTTGGTGAACCTCGGGCCTTCTTGGAGGTACGGCGGTTCGAGGTTTCTGTCGTTTTAGCACGACGTTTTGCCCCGCGGCGGTCTGCGGAGGGAGAGCGTCTCGGGCGCCTCGGCGAGGAGTCCGAGGAGGATGGGATGCGGTGAAGCTTGCGCACTTTTTCCCGAGGTTGCTCGATGCAAGGCTCAGGCTGGTCTGGCACCTGTGGGGTCGAGGTCGAGGCCGATTGTAACTGGGCCATTGCAGCGGACAGCTCCGACGAGATCATCGCTCGGAGTAGGTCCTGGAAGACGGGCATGGACAGCATCGAAGGCATGTCCACTGCCTCGGTGCACTCCACCGGGGGCAACCTCGTATCAGAGTATTCCCGTGTGGTGGAGGCACGGCCTGAAGGCTTGGAGGGCTTAGCTGAGGCTGTAAGAATGGGGCTTCCGCCATGCGTCGACGGTGTCCCCGAGGCTGGCTTCTTCGATGTTACGGAACCTGAAGAAGGAAGAGGGGACTTACCCGGGGCCGAGGCTTTCTGCTGTCCCGAGGGCTTCGGGGCCGAGGTCAAGGCCAGGGCCGAGGCCGGGGCCGACCTCGAGGCCGAGGTAGAGGGTTGGTCCAGAGCAAAAAGGTCCGCCATGCGGGCTTTTCTTCGACGGAGGGCCCGGTTCTGGAAAGTAGCGCACTGGGGGCAGGAGTCGGTTGGATGAGCCGCCCCCAGGCAGAGGATGCACCGGCGATGCGGGTCTGTGATGGAAAGAAGCCGCTCACACCGGGTGCACATTTTAAAGCCGGTCAAAGGCCGGGACATAGAATCGAAAGTAGCCGCGGCTCGAGTAGCCACGCGGCCACGGGGACCCGGAAGCCTCCGGGTCGTCAAAAACTAAGCAGGAATCAAGTTGAAAAGTAAAGAATTCGCGCACAGCGACTTAATCGAGAAAAAACAAGAAAAAATCGCGGTACTAGAAGGCAGTTGGGGCAGAGCCTGAAAAACACGACTTCTAGGCTCAGCGGAAAATTTTGAACTGGAGACCACGAGGGGATGCACCCCCTAGTGGAGCAGGAAGGCACGCATGCATGGAGCAGCAGAGCAAACTTAAATCTTCAATCAAGTTTGCTTGAAAATGCTTCCGCATCGGGGCTCCGTAGATGACGTCACCCACATGTGAGAATATCATGCCTGCTTGTCCTGGGATAAAAGACAGTCCAGGTTTTCTTTGTGTTATCCAGATTTTTATAAGTTCTGTTTTTGGACCTAGCGCTCTGATATTTAAGTAGGTGCATTTGAGTGTGGATATCTCTGTGTGATAGTCGTGGATTGTGTTTTAATATATAAGTGATTTAGTGTGCCGGTGTGGTTTAGTCTTAGTGTGTGTTGGTCTTCTTCCCCATGCTGTGGTAATGGAGTGTAGTGTTAGATTGTAGGTTTGAGTTTTTCACTTTGTGTTCGATTTATTTATATCTGTAGCGGGTGTAGGGAGGAGGTTATTTGCTGCTGTCTTCCCGCTGGTTAAAAGAAGGATTAACAGTATGAAGTGCTGGGCTCGTGAGGTTAGCTTCATTTTGGTTTTTTTTATTTATTTTTTTTTGTTTGGTGGTTGGTGGTAGAAGGATGCTGTTTTTCGGTTGGTTTTACGTTTGGTAGTGTTGTGGGGGTGGATCGCTTCTTGGTCGCTTCACAAAGGTGCTATGAGCGTCTTAGACAGCGTGCTGTTAGGCGCTGAATCTTTTATTGGTTCAGCGTAGTCCCATCGGGTGGGGAGGAGGGGCGGAGTACGCTCCCACACCGGCAAGCCTCCCTGCCTACTCCTGGGTCCAGCGATGTTGGCCCTGTGCAGTCCCGTCGGGAGAGGGGAGGGGCAGAGTGCGCTCCCACGCCGGCAAACCTCCCTGCCTGCTCCTGGGTCCAGCAAAGTGGCCAAATTGAGTTTCAAATGAGAAACAAGAAGTAAACAGAAACTAACAGAAACACGGGTGCTGAGAGACTTCCTGAGCCTTCCAACTGGCTCAGTGTAGTCTCGTCGGGTGGGGGGAGGGGTGGAGTGCGCTCCCACGCCAGCAAGCCTCCCTGCCTGCTCCTGGGTCCAGCGATGTCGGCCCTGTGCAGTCCCGTCGGGAGGGGGGAGGGGCGGAGTGCGCTCCCACGCTGGCAAGCCTCCATGCCTGCTCCTGGGTCCAGCGATTTCTTTAATAAGACATTATTTTTTTCTGAGGCCCTCCCAAGTACTTACAAATCTAAAATGTGGTCCTGCATAGGGTTTGAGTTTGAGACCACTACCCTAAACTATACCCTTCCCTTGGGTTTTTGCAGCCCAAATGCATGACCTTGCATTTCTTAGCATTAAATTTTAGCTTCACCAGGTCTTTCTTCATGTTATTCACACCATCCGGCGTGTCTAATCTATTGCATATTTTGGAATCATCCGCAAAGAGGCAAATCTTACCCGACAACCCTTCAGCAATATCATTTATAAAAATGTAACACGAACAAGCCAAGAATAGAACCTTGAGGCACACCACTGGTAACATCCCTTTTCTCAGAGGAATCTCCATTGATCACTACCCTCTGTCGCCTTCCACTCAACCAGTTCTTGACCCAGCCCGTCAATTTGGGAACCATCTCAAGGGCACTCAGTTTTTTTATTAGACATCTATGTAGAGCACTGTCAAAGACTTTGCTAAAATCTAAATACACCACATCTAGCGCAGATCTTCTATTCAATTCTCTGGTCACTCAGTAAAAGAAATTGATCAGATTTGTCTGACAAGACCTACCTCTAGTGAATCCATGTTGCCTCCAGTCCTGTAATCCACAGGATTCCAAAAATTTCACCATTCTCTGTTTTAAAAGCCTTTCCATTAATTTGCTTACCACAGAAGTCAAGGCTTTCCAGCCTGTAATTTCCTACTTCTTCCATACTTCCACATTTGTGGAGAGGGACCATATCAGACCTTCTCCAGTCCTCCGGTACTACTCCCGACTCTAGACTTATTGAAAAGGTCAGTCAGCGGAGCTACCAGAACTTCCCTAAATTCCTTCAGCACCATCCAGCCCCATCGCTTTGTCTACCTTTATTTTAGCTAGCTCCTCACGAACACAACCCTCTGAAAATCAATCAGGGTCTATTACTCCTCCATCCCTATTCACATTTGTCTTCTGCAGTCCCGCATATTTTTGTCTGCCTATCTTTGCTGTAAAGGAAAGACACCCTATGTCCAAGGCACTTGAAGACTTAAGAATTTGGAAATTACTGTACACCTTTTAATTGCCTACTGCCCCATACTCTCAAAACTATCCCCAAGAACTAACCCATACCCCTCCCCAATATCCCATACCCAAAATCCCATACCCAATATCCCATACCCAATATCCCATACCCAGTCACCAACTACCCCTTATCCCCCAGCCCAATTATTGCAATAATTCCCATCCCCAAAGTTACCCTAAGCTATAACTAACCTCATGGCCAAAACTAGCCCTCCAACTACAACATCCAACAGAGGAATTCCTGCCTTCATCTATCTACATAACCCCCAAACTAATTTTGTTTGTTTTTTAATGCTTCCTTTAATCTTCCATACATTATCTTCCCCTCATATTCCCAGCTTCTTGGCAGCAGAAATGTGATTTGTCCACAAGAGGAAATCTAGTACCTGATAATTTTAGTACAGTAATGAACAGCAGCAACAAGTGACAAGCAGATTTTCAAACTGTGTTGCCATAAAACCCCAGACATTCTCTTTCAGTTTGAAAGTCTTCAAGAATAACTAAAAACATTGTTAGAACGCAGAGCAAAAGGATAAAATTGGAAAGAAAAAAAAAATGAATACCACTATCCAATACCTACCTTAACATTATCCGATTTCATTTCTGCTTCTGTGTAAAGTCCTTTCATAAAACCAGTTGATCGTATTACCTTCAAAACACAAAATTTGAACCAGGTCACTAAGAAACAAAACCAGGATCATGAGCTAATCACTGAGATAGAGAAAAACTTAGTTCTTTCATATACAGTCATGTGAAAAAATTAGGACAACCCATGAAATATTCAGGTGAAGGGGCATAATAAAAAATAAAAAAAATAAAAAAAGTCTAAGTCCCCTTTTGGCCTAAGGCCCTAAACGTTGAAAGTAGAAGCAGGGAAAATGTCCATTATCAAAAAAAGTCCAAAAGTAGATTGTTTTGTTTTTTTAAATAATGGCCTGCCTCTACATTCAGCTGTTTAAACACCCAGACCACCACTACATCTAAACTTACACCATATAATCAACCTAATAAAAGCCTAAATACCAAACGCCCAAAACAAGGGCTTTTAGGCGAAGGAGGGGCAAGTCCTTCGCCTAAAAGCTGGATTCTCTAACCGGTGTCTGTCTGTCAAAAACAACACTGGTTACAGAATCCACCCCGCCCCCAGACAACAATCTGGGCAGGAGGGGCCTAAGGCTACTGGGCCGATTCTGGTTGGCCCAGGTGCCTCAGGCTCCATCTGTCGGTGGGGTTTGAGGCACCTGGGCCCGCCATTCTAAGGATGGCGGGCCTGCCGGACAGATGGGCTTGAGACCCGGCCTGCCGGCCAACTTTTTCAGGTACGGGGGGTGTCGCAAGGTCAGCAGGAGGGTCTTGCGGGTCAGCGGGTGGGGGGAGGTTTTCAGCAGGCTGATCGGGAGTTCGGGGGGGGGGCAGTCGTGGGGGGGCTATGTCGGGGCAGGAGGGCCTGGGATCCCTCCTGCCCAGATCTTAGTGGAGGTGGGGGGTAGGAGAGTCGCCTGAGCAGGAGGGGTTGAGCTCCCTCCTGCCCGATCGTGTAAGGGGGGAGTGTCGCCGGGCAGGAGGGGTTGAGCTCTCTTCTGCCCAATCTTGTAAGGGGGGGTCACCTGGGCAGGAGGCCTTGGGCTCCCTCCTGCCCAATTGTGTAAGGGGGAATCGCCTGGGCAGGAGGGCTTGGGCTTCCTCTTGCCCGGATTGTTGTTGGGGGGGGTGTCGCCAGGCAGGAGAGGTTGAGCTCCCTCGTGGGCGATTTTATCGAGGGGCGGTGTCGCAGGGCAGGAGGCCTTGGGCTCCCTCCTGCCTGGATCATTGTCAGGGGAAGGGGTGGATTGCTGCAGGAGAGATGCCTCATCTTTCCTGCAACTTTAGCGATTCTAAGTGCCGCGATGGTTGCAGTGGGAGGTGGGTAGGTTGCCGGGCCACTGAGCTGATCACGCCAGCCGCCATCAGCTCAGCGGGCCCTTTTTCATGGTCTAAGTCAAAACGTCTAAGTCATGGTCTAAGTAAAAGCATATAAGTGCCAACTAGGCAACCTGCCTAAACTTTTGATTATACCTGCTGTACGCCTATGTCTAGGTCGGCCCACCTCCCGCCCTTTCCCCTCCTCCAAAAATGCCTCTTTTCGCACTATACCTTTAGAGGCAGGGGAAAGGCCTAAGCTGGTTTTAGATACATCTAAAACCAGCTTAGGTTATGGGTACTTGGACGATCAGGCTTTTTGATCATCCAAGTACCTATTTAGGCCACTTTTTAGACTTTTTTTTATTATGAGCCCCTTATTTCTTAAGAAATGTTCACATATCGATGTCAAATCTTTTTTTATTTATCTCTGGAAAAGAAAGAAAGAGATGTATTGAATTTGCAGGTAGTTAGAATACACATTTTTGTGGATATCTTTTGTTTCATGAGTAAATCAAGGAAAATTTTTGTTGCTTACCTGCAATTACATCTCTTTCTTTTCTAGAGATAAATAAAAAAAAAAAGATTTGACATTGATATATTAACTTTTCTTAAGAAATAACTGAATATTTCATTGGCTGTCATTTTTTCACAAGCTTTCCGCCTAGATTTGAATTTTCAGCAGGTTTTCCTCATGATCTTTTAATTATATTTTGCATTACTACATTTTTTTCTATTTAAATATTTTAAAATAAAGTACATGCAAATAGAATCTATTAATTATGGGGTCTCTTACTAAACATTAGTGCTTATCTGCCACAGGACCCATTTTATTCCACATTTGGTACCATATCTTTGCTGGTGTGAATGCCGAAGCCTCGCCAATCAAAGAAATCCACTGCTAAAGCCACCCCCTTCCTCAGGAGCAAGGCAATCACAAACTGAGCACGATATAAAAGAATGTAAGCGTCGGTGACTGGCAGCATACCGCTGCCTCAGAAGCGAGAAAGTATGAGGAGGAAGGAGGCAATTCAGGAAGCAGATTTTTTTAGATGGAGGGACTTCAGCTCTCTCGCCAGCCATTGAACAGGTTTCTGCATCTTTGGAGGGGGCCCCCGAGCCAAAATGGGGGGACCCAGGTTTCCAAGCCCTCCTCATGGCTATGCTACAGATTAAAGGCCTAATATTACTACTACTATTTATCATTTCTATAGCGCTGAAAGGCATAAGCAACACTGTACATTTAATATAAGATAGAAGGTTCCTGCTCAGATGAGCTTGCAAACTCATTTTGACAGACATCAGAGGACAAATACGGGGGTTGGGGAGTTTCTTGCAGAGAGAATGATAGAGTGAACATAGGAGTTGAAAGCAGCCTTGAAAAAAGTGGACCTTTAGCTTGAATTTGAATACTGCTAGAGAAGGAGCCCGATGTAATGACTAAGGCAGTCTGTTCCATGAATACGGCGCAGCAAGATAATCCCTCCTACAGATAGGAGGAACTTGCTCAATGAACAGAGTTCATGGGGGAAGCATAGGGGGAGATAAGTGCGGAAAGATATTGAGGGGCTGCACAGTGAGTACACTTGGAGGTAAGAGAAGTCTGAACTGTATTCGGAAATGGATGGGGAGCCAGTGAAGTGACTTGAGGAGAGGTGTATTAAGAGTATGGCAGCTCCTGCGGAATGTAAGTCATGCATCAGAATTTTGCACGCATTGAAGGGGAGAGAGATGGTTGAATGGAAGAAGCAAGTTGCAATAGCGAGAGGCGATGAGAGTATGGCTAAGGGTTTTGGTAGTGTCGTTCTCTAAAAGCTTGAGACTAGCCTTAAATTGGCCATTCCAACTAGATGGAAGAGCATCTATAAAATGCTAGTATCAATACGTGAAAATTTAATACATCTTAGACAAACGGCAACTGAATTAAATGATTAACACTGCAAAAACTGCTTTCAGATTTAAATGAACAACAGATTAGGTTCTGTTAAGATACACCGGAGTTCGTACTTTAGCTGTTGATTCCCACAAAACTGCAGAAGGGTATCGCTTTAAGATCTTGAATTCCTCCCCTTCTGCAGTGAAGAACAGCTTCCTACTCATTTGGTACCAAAGCAATCAAACTCCATTGAAACAGAAGTAAAGAGAAGGAGAGGCACAGGGAGATTCCCCAACAACAAACACATTCTGCGCTGAAACTTAGGAAGCAAATAGAACAATGATCAATAAACATTTAACAAGCAGTGAACAATAAATTAAGCACATCAGCAGCTATGAGCCAACCTGCTAAGTGTAACTAGTAGGGGCTAGAGAACCCTTCAAAGGAAATGAGAACAGGAAGCCCCAGGTTCCTGTAACATCTCTGCTTAATCTTAGATACAGAAGAAGAGGTCCCATGACAGACATTGGCAATGTCCGAGGCAGAAATCAGGAGAATCAAAAGTCTGCACAGAACACAGATTAGGTAAGAACCAGAGTCTGTACTTTAGCTGATGTTCCAAGGCAGTGCCAGATGTCTAAGGAGGGCAGATGAGCCTGTACACAAAACCAAGGATCCAAAAGCAGCATTCTCTCGACCCACCACATTCGCTCTGTAGAACTTTGTAAAGGAATGAAGAGTAGCCCAAGTAGCTGCTCTACAGATCTAATCAGGCAAAACAGCCTGAGACTTCCCCCAGAAGGTCGCTACACTTTCTGTTGAATGTGCTGCAAGAGAGATATGGGGCTATTTTCCACAGGCAATGTAGGAAGAAGAAATCGCCATTCTGCCCATCTAGCAAGGGAAGGTTTGGAAGCTGGTCTGCCCCGTCTCGAGTGATTGATCAACACACACACAAAAAAAAAAAAAGATCAAAAGTGAGTCAAAAGCCCTCTCCAGGTAGATAAGCAGGTCCCCTCGCACATTTAGCTTGTGCAAAAGTTTCTTCTGTTTGGTGGAACCCATAGGTTGAGAGGCAAGCAAACAAAGATCCTGATTGACATGGAAGATGGAAACCTACTTCGGAAGAAAGGAAGGAACTGTATGCAAAAAAACATACAATTCCATGAAATGAAAAAAAGGCTCCCTATAAGGTGACCATACGTCCCTTTTTGAACAGGACCATCCTGTTTTTAGATCCCCTGTCCCGTTGTCTCCACGCACAGCTTCAGGACACCGAAATGTCCTGTTTTCAAAGACAGCGTCCCGAAGCTGTGAGTGGGGACAACGGGACAGACTATCACTTCCCCTCCCTCCTTCCAGCGACGGAGCAGAAGCCTGCTCCTCTCCCCAGGATCAGCCCCCGCTGCTGCTACCTACACACCTGGCCTACCGCCGCATCAACCCCTCCCCCACAACTAAAGCAAAAGAAGGTCCAGGTGCCAGCCCACAAACCTTCCCAACGTCAATTCTGACGTCGGAGAGGAAGTTCCGGGCCAGCCAATCGATACCTGTCTGGCCCGGAACTTTCTCTTACTAAGGATATAGGAAGGAGGCACTGGGGGCACTAAGGACATAGGAAGGGGCACTAAGGACATAGGAAGGGGCACTAAGGACATAGGAAGGAGCACTGGGGGCACTAAGGACATGGAAAGAGGCACTAAGGACATGGAAAGAGGCACTAAGGACATAAGAAGGAGCACTGGGGCTACTAAGGACATGGTAAGGGGGCGCTAAGGACATGGGAAGGAAGCACTGGGGGCGCTAAGGACATGGGAAGGAAGCACTGGGGGCACTAAGGACATGGGAAGGAAGCACTGGGGGCACTAAGGACATGGGAAGGAAGCACTGGGGGCACTAAGGACATGGGAAGGAAGCACTGGGGGCACTAAGGACATGGGAAGGAGGCACTCGCGACACTAAGGACATAGGAAGGGGCACTATGGACATAGAAAGGAGGCACTGGGGGCACTAAGAACACAGGAAGGGGCACTAAGAACAAAGGAAGGAGGCACTGGGGGCACTATGTACGCAGGAACGGGCACTAAGGACATAGGAAGGAGGCACTGGGGGCACTAAGGACACAGGAAGGGGCACTATGGACATAGGAAGGAGGCACTGGGGCACTAAGAACACAGGAAGGGGCACTAAGAACAAAGGAAGGAGGCACTGGGGGCACTAAGTACGCAGGAAGGGGCACTAAGAACAAAGGAAGGAGGCACTGGGGGCACTAAGTACGCAGGAACGGGCACTAAGGACATAGGAAGGAGGCACTGAGGGCATTAAGGACATAGGAAGGAAGGAGGGAGGGAATAGAAAGGGACAATTGTTGGGCTTGAGTGCAGAAAAAAAAGAAAGAAATGAAGGAAAGGATGCACAGTCAGAAGGAAATCGCAACCAGAAACTCATGAAATCACCAGACAGCAAAGGTAGGAAAAATGATTTTATTTTCAATTTAGTGATCAAAATGTGTCAGTTTTGGTAACATAGTAACATAGTAGATGACGGCAGATAAAGACCAATGGCCCATCCAGTCTGCCCAACCTAATTCAAGTTTAATTTTTTAATTTTTTCTTCTTGGCTATTTCTGGGCAAGAATCCAAAGCTTTACCCGGTACTGTGCTTGGGTTCCTACTGCCGAAATCTCTGTTAAAACCTACTCCAGCCCATCTACACCCTCCCAGCCATTGAAGCCCTCCCCAGCCCATCCTCCACAAAAAGGTCATATACAGACACAGACCGCACAAGTCTGCCCAGCAATGGCCTTAGTTCAATGTTAATATTATTTTCTGATTCTAGATCCTCTGTGTTCATCCCATGCTTCTTTGAACTCAGTCACAGTTTTACTCTCCACCACCTCTCTCGGGAGCACATTCCAGGCATCCACCACCCTCTCCGTAAAGTAGAATTTCCTAACATTGCCTTTGAATCTACCACCCCTCAACCTCAAATTAGGTCCTCTGGTTTTACCATTTTCCTTTCTCTGGAAAAGATTATGTTCTACGATAATACCCTTCAAGTATTTGAACATCTGAATCATATTTCCCCTGTCTCTCCTTTCCTCTAGGGTATACATATTCAGGGCTTCCAGTCTCTCCTCATACGTCTTCTGGTGCAAGCCTCCTATCATTTTCGTCGTCCTCCTCTGGACCGTTTCAAGTCTTCTTACATCCTTCGTAAGATACTGTCTCCAAAACTGAACACAATACTCCAAGTGGGGCCTTACCAATGACCTGTACAGGGGCATGAACAACTTCTTCCTTCTACTGGCTACACTTCTCTTTATACAGCCCAGCATCCTTCTGGCAGCAGCCACTGCCTTGTTACACTGTTTTCTCGCCTTTAGATCTTCGGACACTATCACCCCAAGGTCCCTCTCCCCGTCCCTGCATATCAGCTTCTCTCCTTCCAGCATATACGGTTCCTTCCTATTATTAATCCCCAAATGCATTTCTTTGCATTGAATTTTAGTTGCCAGGCATTAGACCATTCCTCTAACTTTTGCAGATCCTTTTTCATATTTTCCACTCCCTCTTCGGTGTCTACTCTGTTACAAATCTTGGTATCATCTGCAAAAAGGCACTTTTCCTTCTAACCCTTCAGCAATGTCACTCACAAACATATTGAACAGGATTGGTCCCAGCACCGAACCCCGAGGGACTCCACTACTCACCTTTCCTTCCTCCGAGCGACTTCCATTAACAACCACCCCCTGGCATTTGTCCAACAGCCAGTTTCTAACCCAGTTCACCACTTTGGGTCCTAACTTCAGCCCTTCAAGTTTGTTCAACAACCTCCTATGAGGAACCGTATCAAAGGCTTTGCTGAAATCTAAGTAAATTACATCTAGCTATGTCCTTGATCCAGCTCTCTGGTCACCCAATCAAAAAATTCAATCAGGTTCGTTTGGCACGATTTACCTTTTGTAAAGCCATGTTGCCTCGGATCCTGTAACCCATTAAATTCAAGGAAGTACACTATTCTTTCTTTCAGCAACACTTCCATTATTTTTCCAACAACTGAAGTGAGGCTCACCGGCCTGTAGTTTCCTGCTTCATCCCTGTGACCACTTTTATGAATAGGGACCACAATCGCTCTCCTCCAATCCCCAGGAATCACTCCTGTCTCCAGCGATTTGTTGAACAAGTCTTTAATAGGACTCACCAGAACCTCTCTGAGCTCCCTTTGTATCCTGGGATGGATCCCGTCTGGTCCCATCGCTTTGTCCACCTTTAGTTTTTCAAGTTGCTCATAAACACTCTCCTCTGTGAACGGCACAGAATCTACTCCATTTTCTCGTGTAACTTTGCCAGACAATCTCGGTCCTTCTCCAGGATTTTCTTCTGTGAAGACAGAACAGAAGTATTTGTTTAGCACATCTGCTTTTTCCTCATCACTCTCCACATATCGGCTCCCAGCATCTTTTAGTTTAGCAATTCTATTATTCATCTTCCTCCTTTCACTAATATATCTGAAAAAAATTGTCTCTCTTTTTTACATTTGTAGCCATTTGTTCTTCGGCCTATGCTTTCGCCAGACTTCTCTCTCTTGGCTTCTTTCAGTTTCACCCTATAATCCTTTCTGTACTCCTCTTCTTGGGTTTTTTTTATATTTCACGTAACGCTAATTATTTCGCCTTTATTTTCTCCACCACTAGTTTAGCTTCCTTTTTCTCTTGTTTTTATTGATTTTCTTCACATAAAGGTCCGTAGCCATTTTTATCGCTCCTTTCAGCTTAGACCACTGTCTTCCCACTTCTCTTATGTCCTCCTATCCTAAGAGCTCTTTCTTCAGGTACTCTCCTATTGCATTAAAGTCCATACGTTTGAAATCTAGGACTTTAAGTAACGTGCGGCCGCTCTCCACTTTAGCCATTATATCAAACCAAACCGTTTGATGATCGCTACTTCCCAGGTGAGCACCCACTCAAACATTAGAGATACTCTCTCCATTTGTGTGGACCAGATCCAATATCGCTTTTTCCCTTGTGGGTTCCATCACCATTTGTCTGAGCAGAGCCTCTTGAAAGGCATCCACAATCTCCCTACTTCTTTCCGATTCCGCAGACGGAACATTCCAGTCTGCATCTGGCATATTGAAATCTCCCAACAGCAGAACCTCCTCTTTCCTTCCAAACTTTTGGATATCCACAATCAGATCCTTATCAATTTACTGCGATTGAGTCAGAGGTCTGTAGACTACATCCACGTTCCATCTGTTCTTTTCAGAGCGATTCATAGCGTTTCTTCCTCTCCCCAGGTCCCTTGCATTTTGGTCGCTTGGATATTGATCTTTACGTAGAGAGCTACTCCTCCATCTTTTTGACCACCTCTGTCCTTCCTAAAAAGATTAAATCCCGGAATGTTTGCATCCCATCCATGTGATTCACTGAACCATGTCTCTGTGATAGCGACAATATCTAGATCTGCCTCTAACATCAGGGCTTGCAGATCATGAACTTTGTTACTTAGACTGCGAGCATTTGTGGTCATCACTTTCCAGCTATTTTTCAGCGGTAATCTCCTTTTTCGTATGGATTTTTATTTCGTTTCACTTTCCGTTGCATTACTAAGAAATGAGTTGCTGATATTGTTTATGTTGCAATCTTTACTACTATCACATCTTTTCTTTTGCCGGGGGTGGTCTCTATAATTGTCCTTCATACATATACCATCCCCACCTTCTAGTTTAAATGCCTAGAAACGTATTGTCTAAATTACTCTGCAAGCATTCTTTTTCCTGCTGTAGTAATATGTAGCCCCTCAGTGCAATATAGCTTCTTATCCTTCCATGTATTTCCCCATCCTCCTATGTACCTGAAGCCTTCTTGATGACACCAGGCTTTCAGCCATCTATTAAAGTCCTCTGTGTGTTTTTCACTCTTTGCTCTCCCTTTCCATATGCAGGTAGTATTTCAGAAAAAGCTAAAGTCTTTACAAAAGGTTTCAAACCCTCACCAAGCTCCCGAAAAGCTTTCTCTCCTGCAAGTGTGGAGTTGTTGGCCAGGTCATTTGTTCCCAGATGGATAACACATCAGTGTTAAAATCTTTAGTTTCTTCCTTAATTATAGTCTGTATTTGCCTGGAACTCTTTGGTCTCCTCGTCTTGTGTTCCAAGGTTAATGCCTCTGAAGATGGAATCCCCCAACATTAATAGTTTTCTGGTTTTGGCTTTTTTATTTGTGTTTAGAGTACGCTTGTTCTCTTGAGCTACCTTCATTGGTTCCAGTCCCACCTCCCTTCTGTTTTCTTGAGTAACACAGTGCACTAATGAAGCAAAGGAATTCTGTAGAGGTAATATTTGTGAAGGTGGATGTTACTGTGTTACATGTCGCAGTCTTCCTGAGCCTACTGTGACCCATTTATTCCTGGGCTGTTTTATTCTTTGAGGTAGAGGTGGTAAGTTGATATGATTTTGTGGAGTGATGGAAGCTGCTTTAATTGTATTCAATTCCTGTTTAAGTTTGCAGAGCTCCTCCTTAATACTAGCAAGTTGAAGACAGAAGGGGCAAGCCTTAAGACTCCAAATGTCCCAAAGATAATGCAGTTAACCTTAGTAGTAAATCAGAGCCCCTCCCTTCTCCATCTAATCAGCAGACATAGTGGTTGAAAACTAGTAAGTCAGAAATACAGGCTCTATACCACCCTAAAACACAGGATTTTAAACAAAAATGCAGGCTCTATACTAAATCAGTGGCTACCCTAAACACAAGATTTTCCCTACTTTAGTCACCCTGTGCCATAGGCACCAGGATTTAATTAGAGTTAATATAAGTCCTATGAAGAGGAAGAGGAAATAAAATTTAACAGAGGAAAGAGAAGGGTTTATATTTTTGTGCTTTTTTGTTTTTTTAAGTAAGAAACAGGGAGAAGGAGAAGAGAAATTAAGCAGATATAATGCTGAAAAACAGTGAAAAGAGCAGAATATGAAATGCTGAGTAACTTAAGTTTTAGAAGTTCACAGGGCAGACTTGTTCACAGCAATGTCCCAAACTTTTATCAAGGTGCGGAATACCGTGCGTTAAACCGCCTGCCGCGCTAGCCGCTAACGCCTCCATTGACGAGGCGTTAGTATTTTGGCTCGTCACGGGGGTTAGCGCATGATGAAATGTCTGACATGCTAACCCCCGTAGCGCACCTTGATAAAAGGAGCCCTAAGTGTACATGAAAAATGAATGGAAGAAATTGGGGGCGGGATTGGGAGCAGGACTGACAATTAATAGATGTCCCGTTTTGATGAAAAAAATAAATGATCACATTACCTATATAAGAAGGCCTGCAATTCTGAGATCTTTCTCGCCGAGACTATGACAACCAAAAATACTAAGGTCTACCAGGGAAGTTTCCATAAGAGGCTCATACAGAGAACAGACCAGCCTCTTCAAGACCACATTGAGGTTCCAAGATTGGAACGATCTGCGTAATGGGAGTTTCAATCCAAGAGCCCCCCTCAAAAACCAAGTGACATCTGGGTGAGACACCAAAGACCGAAGGCCATTCCAAGTCCAAAAACATGCGATAACCAGCTAACTGCACTTTGAGACACAAAAATGCAAACACCTTTCAAGACAGGCTTGCAAGGAGGCAAGGATCACCAGAAAAGGAGCCCTATCCTGCTCCACCTGCTTTTTGGCACACCATAACTGGAAGGTCTTCCAGGTCTTGGCATAAGCCACAACTGTTGCAGGCCTCTTTGTTCTAAGGTGAGTCAAAATCACACCCTCCTAATAACCCTTACGAATCAAGGCTGTGCACTCATGAGCCATACTACAAGACCATTGGACCATGGCCTTGACTAAGAGGCCCCCGGATGAACCAGCAGTTTTAGGAATCTGCCTTTCTGCAGATGCATCAGATCCACATACCAAGGCCTGAGGGGCCAATCTGAGACTGACAGAATCACCTGTGGATGATCTGACCCATCATGGCACACGGCAAAAACAGAGAGGAGCTACTCTTTGTTCAGATGGGGATTTACGTCAAGGAATTGTTGTGTGGGTGGGAACGTCTGGAAGGAATGGAAATGCGGTGGGCAAAACTGAAAGGAGCAATTGTAAGGGCAAAAAACCTTTTTGTGAGGCAAGTAAGTAAAAGTAAGAGGAAAAGAAGGCCGCTTTGGTTCTCAAAAATAGTAGCTGAGAAGGTAAGGAATAAGAACCTCTTTCAAAAACTACAAAAGATCGCAGAAAGAGGAAGACGAGGAAGACAAACAAAAATATCTAGAAACGTTAAGAGAGGCTGGTTGTGTAGTCAAGAAAGCAAAGATACAAATGGAAGAAAAAAATAGCTAAAATGGTAAAACGGGGAGACAAGACTTTTTTAGACATATTAGTGATAGGAAGAAGTGCAAAAGTGGCATTGTGAGACTCAAAGGTGAAGGAAAGGAATATGTAGAAGCTGATAAAGAAAAGGCCAAATTTCTTAATAAATATTTCTGTGTTCACAGCTGAAGTGCAGGGAGCAGGACCACAGATGACACACATGAATAGGGATAGAGGAGTTAGAGTCTATAATATAGACCCCGATTGATTTTCAGAGGGTTGTGTTCATGAGGAGCTAACTAAAATAAAGGTAGATAAAGCAATAGGGCCGGATGGTGTACATCCAAGAGTGCTAAAAGAACTTAGGGAAGTTCTGGTAGCTGCGCTGACTGCCCTTTTCAATGTGTCTCTAGAGACGGGAGTGGTACCGGAGGACTGAAGAAGGGTGGATGTGGTCTCTGCACAAAAGTAGAAGTAAGGAAGAAGTAGGGAATTACAGGCTTATAAGTCTGACTTCTCTGGTAAGCAAATTAACGGAAACGCTTTTAAAACAGAGAATGGTCAAGTTTCTGGAATCCTGTGGATTACAGGACTGGAGGCAACATGGATTCACTAGAGGTAGGTTTTGTCAGAGAAATCTGATCAATTTCTTTGACTGGGTGACCAGAGAATTGGATAGAGGATGTGCGCGAGATGTGGTGTATTTAGATTTTAGCAAAGCTTTTGACAGTGTTCCACACAGACGTCTGATAAATAAACTGAGTGCCCTTGGGATGGGTCCCAAAGTGACGGGCTGGGTCATGAACTGGTTGAGTGGAAGGCGACAGAGGGTAGTGATCAATGGAGATCGCTCTGAGAAAAGGGATGTTACTAGTGGTGTGCCTCAAGGTTCTGTTTTTGGGCCTATTATTTTTAACATTTTTATAAATTATATTTCTGAAGGGTTGTCAGGTAAGATTTGCCTCTTTGTGGATGATACCAAAATATGCAATAGAGTAGACACGCCGGATGGTGAATAACATGAAGAAAGACCTGGTGAAGCTTGAAAAATGGTCTGAAATTTGGCAGCTAAAATTTAATGCTAAGAAATGCAAGGTCATGCATTTGGGCTGCAAAAACCAAAGGTAATGGTATAGTTTAGGAGGTGAAGAACTTATGTGCACAACGGAAGAGCAGGACTTGGGTGTGATTGTATGTGATGATCTTAAGGTGGCCAAACAGGTTGAAAAGGTGACGGTGAAAGCTAGAAGGATGCTAGGTTGCATAGGGAGAGGTAAGGCCAGTAGGAAAAATAAGTTATTGATGCCTCTGTATAAGATCTCATTTAGAGTATTGTGTACAATTCTGGAGGCCAAACATTCAAAAAGATACATAAAGGATGAGTCGGTCCAGCAGAAGGCTACTAAAATGGTGTGTGGTCTTCGTGATAAGGCGTATGGCAGGGGTGTCCAATGTCGGTCCTCGAGGGCCGCAATCCAGTCGGGTTTTCAGGATTTCCCCAATGAATATGCATGAGATCTATTAGCATACAATGAAAGCAGTGCATGCAAATAGACCTCATGTATATTCATTGGGGAAATCCTGAAAATCCGACTGGACTGCGGCCCTCGAGGACCGACATTGGACACCCCTGGCGTATGGGGACAGACTTAAAGATCTCAATCTGTATACTTTGGAAGACAGGTGGGAGAGGGGAGATATGATAGAGACATTAAAATATCTATGTAATATAAATGTGCATGAGTTGAGTCTATCATTTGACAGGAAACTCTGCAATGAGAGGGCATAGGATGAAGTTAAGATGTGACAGGCTCCAGAGTAATCTGAGGAAATACTTTTTTACAGAAAGGGTGGTAGATGCATGGAACAGTCTCCCAGAAGAGGTAATGGAAACAGAGATTGTGGTCTGAATTCAAGAGGCACAAAACAGAATGGAATTGTCCAGAAAAGAATGATGTGCACTAAAGAAAAAGTGTCCTCCAATCCGTCTGGTAATTTGAAGATCTTTATTGTTCCAATATCAAAATAACAAATTCATCGACTCAATGACTCGACATGTACATGTTTTGGCCATCAGGCCTGCCTCAAGAGTCTTAGAAATCGCGAATGATCATCTAAGAAGTATGCTGACACTCAAATGATTTGACCAAAAGCCAATTTCAGAAGAATATCTTCCCGCGTGTTATACGAGTACTGTTGTATGACACCGTACATATGATTGTTCCCGATACTGAATTCAAGAGGGCCTGGGATAGACACATGAGATCTCTCAGAGAGAGAAAGAGATAATGGTTACTGTGGATGGGAAGACTAGATGGTCCATTTGGCCTTTATCTGTCGTCATGTTTCTACTCTGCGGGCCAGGGCTGAACTAGGGCATCCACTGTGCCTCCCCACTCGGCCCTTCAACTATAGAAGCCTTTGTGTTCTTTGCTGTAGCCATGAGATCCATGTCTGGTTTGCCCCAAGTCCAAACAATGAGAGAAACATTCTCTGGGACAGAAACCACTCCCTGGGGATCCAGAGTCTGCCTGCTGAGAAAGTCAGCCTGGGCATTCTCTACCCCTGCCATGAGGGCAGCTGAGAGAGATTACAAGTGAAGTTCCACCCACTGGAACAACACCTGTGCCTCCAAGCGACATGAAGTGCCTCTGGTGTCTCCATGTCCGTTCACATAAGTCACTGCAGTGGCATTATCTAAAAAACATTCCAACTGCCTTCTCTAACAGGAAAGATTGCAATTCCAGAAAGGCTAAAATCGAATGTCTCAGTTTCAGATAATTTATGGACCACTTTATTTCTGAAAGGATCCAACTGTCCTGAAGGGGGCAACCGCAAGCGAGTCTCTAGCCCTTAAGGCTAGCATCAGTTGGGAGCATCTCCCACACACAAATTCTGAGAGGCAAATCCAAGTTTATTTCCAAGTTTATTACAAGGGATCCTCCTGGACCCACCAACGCAAGCTGCACTTTTGCCTTCGCAGTCCAGGTGAACTGTGTCTGCAGGAAGAACCCTAGGCAGAAGAGAGTCCTGGAGCAGCCACAAATAAGCTCACGCCCAGGGAAGAACTTCCAGAGAAACCACCATCAAGCTCAGCACCTGAGGGTAATGTCAGTCCAAGGAGCTCGGTAAAGCCAAGATCTCTAAAATCTGCTTCCTCAGCTTCTGTTTATGCAGCTTGGGAAGAAAAACATAGCCCTGCGCCATGTCTAAATGGACTCCCAGAACCTCTAAGCCTGGAGTCAGCTGAAGGCGACTTGCGGAAGCAGACAATCTAGACTGAGATCTGCACTCGTCTCATCACCAGTGACAATTCTTCTAGAATATTCAGATCTTCTTACAGTGTCAGAAACTGGGTCGCAACCTCCACATGCTGTTGCTTGTACAGATCAGTAAGCTGTTTGTGAGCCCATCGTGCACAGACTCTCTTATAATCCCAAGTCATCATGCATTATGGCAAATGCAGATCCATAGCAGATATCCAAATTTGCAGATAATTGAGACACCTTAAACCATCAGTCTTCTCTAGAAACTCACACCGACCTCAGCGTCAGGAAATGCTTCGCAGTACTCTGGAAACTCCGCACCATAAAAAAATACTTCAATGACTCCTCGTTCCGCCTTCTAGTGCAATCTGCCATTCTCAGCATTCTAGACTACTGTAATATTATTTACCTGAACTCCACGAAGAAAACTACCAGGAGACTAAAAGTGATCCAAAACACCGCCGTTCGCCTCATCTATGGCCTAAAGAAATGGGAACATATCACCCCTTTCTACCACCAACTTCACTGGCTGCCTTTCGAATCCAGAGTGCTCTTCAAATTTGCATGCTTCTGCTACAAATCGGTAAATGGCCTCTCGCCAAGATACATCAATCCCCTCTTTAACCTTTACTGCACCAATAAGAAATCCCGCAGAATTCAACTGTTCGCCTACCCCTCGCTAAAGCTCTGTCATCTTAAAAGATTCCTAGACAAAACCTTCGCCTTCCAAGCAGCCAAGATGAACCCATGGATCGCCCAAATGATTCTCGAGGCTCCCACTTACCTCGACTTCAGAAAAACACTCAAAACTTATCTATTCAACAAACAAGCCCCGTAACGCCCCCTTTCCGGAATTACCAGGCCACACGTTTGACCCTTTCCCCCCTTTATTGATTGCTGTCTTCCTGCTCCCCTACCCGCTTCCTTCTTCATCAGCTAAGTTCCGCTAAAGTTGTTGTAAATCCAATAAACTGTGGTAATTTGGCCCGTTCAGCCCTTCCCCCCCCCTCTATTGACCGCTTTCCTCCTTCTCTCCTTCCCACTTCCGCTTCTTCAGCCATGTTCGGCTGAAGGTGTTGTAAATCCAATACATTGTTTGTAAATCGGCATGTCAATGCGGATCCTAATGTAATTGTTGTGAACCGCCTAGAACTCGATGGGCATGGTGGTATATAAGAATAAAATTATTATTATTATTATTATTAATCAAGGCATCCACTCTGTCAATATGCTCTTGTGGGCATGATGTTGATGGGTGACCAGAGCTACCTTCATCAGTTACACCTGTTCTTCCCCATTCATAAACCTTTTGTTGATTCATGGAGCTTTGTCCATACTGAGTCAATATCTAACAGTGAATTTCCACAGATTTCACTCCCTCTGCCCAAAGTGCACTAATGTATGTTTCTGACCTCATGGCTGCCACACGACTAAAGGCTGAACACTGTACTGTGCATGAACAAACTATCCAACAAGCAATGTACAAGTAACATGCTGTATTTTGCTAGCTCTGTTCCGGTTATCACACAGTTTTTGTTTTTTGTTTTGTTAAGAAGCATTCGGGCAAAATTTTATCAGTCTGAAATTACTCACATCTTCCAGTCAGCAGTCCTGTGAAATCTTAAATTTTAATGATGTTATTTTATTTAGGAGTGAATGTTTTCTTGTATGCTTGCTGTTTGTATGGGTTAAGTCTATCCTATTTAACAATGGAGTTCTTTATTTTTTATATTTGACTGTATTTTGTAAACCGATTGGACCAGTAAAATGAACGAGCAGTATAACAAGATTAATAAACCATAATTTAACAATTGGCTTTAATTTTTGTTTTGTCCTTGTAGTTCCAGAGATCCAGAAAGACGGTGAAGATATGCCTCCATTAAAGCCAGAGAAGCAAGAAATTCCCCCAAAGTCACCTGTAACGGAGCAGACCTTTACTGCGAAAGCAGGAGAGCTTTAGGGCCTTGTCTACTACATCAAGTTCAGAATGGGCCTCTACTCTTCTGTGCCTTGCTCAGATATGATGAAAAAAAGAAGCATTTGCATAAGCCTGATTCTTCTTGAAAACTAGTGTCAGGGAATGAATATCTAAGAGTCATTGCACTGCCGCTCAGACTCTGGTCTCCTTCTCCGGCTATCTGGCTGAGAAGATGAGGAACCGATCTGGAGGGGATAGAGAAAACTAAATCCTATGCCTTTTTTTTCTTCCAGAAAGCAGACAGCCAACCACCGACAAGGAGGGGCATCAGTTGCCCTGGTAACATCATGGGTACATAGAGGCCAAGCTACCACAGGAACCCAAAGGTTACTGGCGCCATATTAAATCTCTGCTGGACCCCTGGAAGGGCCTCTGAGAAAAGTAATTGGAGATAAGGAGGTGGAACCTCCTAGAGTTACGAAAATTGCCTCTGCCACCCTCAGCGGAACGATAGCCCCTGCTGTCCAAAAGGATTTGAAACGGTTATACACCTCAATGGCCATGAAGTCATCCACATCTTTATCAAAAGCATCTGACCCACGAAGGGTAACCTGCTGAGAGTGGCCTTGGAGATTGTCACCCGCCCACTAACTGATCCAGAGTATTAAGCAGGCAAAAAAAGGAGCAAGCAGCAACTTTACTCAGGACTCTGATGATGTCAAAGAGAATCGGTCACAAAATCCACTCCCTCCTTAATTATGTGGGGACAGAAATCCCGCAGTTCTGAAAGGCCAGTCTGTAAGCTTGTCTGACAAGCCTGTACCACTATGGAGGGAGCTGCTGCAGCTCTGAAACCCAAAGCCAGCACTTCAAACTGTCCTTAAAAGGACAACGCCCTTATTACGATGCTGTGCGCCTTTAAGCATCACACCACCCACACTAGGAAAGGAGGTGCATTTGGCTACTGACCCAACTACGGAGTCCCCTTTAAGCTGCAATAACAGCTGTTGGGAGTCTGGAGCCATAGGATAAAGCTTGGACAGAGAGCCTTCAAGTGACTCCCTTTGGACAGGAAAGAAGTGAGTCCGTTCATTACTGTCGCTCAAAAACAAGTTACGGGAGCTGGAGGGCAGCTGAGAATCGAGTTGCAATGCAAGCAGGAAGTTAACTGTGACCTGCGAAATTGAACCTGACTTAACAAGATGGCATACTGAGGGATCATCACCAAGGTCCACTACATTTCATTACTCCTGACCTCCTGTCTCCTTATCCAAAAGTACAGCAGAAGCTTAAGAAAGAAAAGGCATGGATAGGGAAATTCAGTCCTCCTGGCTCTGAAGGGTCATGAGCCAGCGTGTTGTGAGGCAGACAGACCTGCTAGGGAGAAGCAGCCCCAAATAGAGAAGAAGCTGGTGCACTCACATACAGCATAGTGTTTCCCAGATCCATTAAAATAGATTTTCCAAAGGATGATCCCTGGAATGGAGGCCCTATGGACCCCTGCAACGCTCCTGAGAGGGAGCACCTCCTCCGCCTCCACATGCTTTTGTTTCACACCTTCGTTGCATGCAGCATCTGATTGAACTTCCTTCCCCAAAATGTCAGGCATTTTGGGCCTTCTGGGGGGGTCTAACCCCCTGGAAGACTGAAAGTCCCGCACCCCACGGTATGTGGAACACAGCTGCTTCTCAGCCATCAAATCCATGCAGAAAATGCTTGGATTGAGGGAAAATTGACCTGGGGACCCAATTGCAGTTCATCCTGAGGAAAAACAAGGGGTTTTAAGGCAGAAAAGGCACTTAAAATTTTTTTATTTTTTTAAAGATTACTGAAAATCCAAAATGGCCAATGCCAGAAAAATTTGTGCCAAAAAGCACAGTTACTTACCATAACAGTTGTTATCCAGGGACAGCAGGCAGATATTCCCACACATGGGTGACGTCACCGACGGAGCCCCGCATCGGACAGCCTCGAAAGCAAACTTGCTTGAAGATCTCGATCTTTCGAGGACTGCACCGCACATGCGCGCGTGCCTGTCCGCCCGAACTAGGGGGCGCATCTCCTGAGAGGATCCTCAGTTCAGATACCTAGCCAAGAAGCCAACCAGGGGAGGTGGGAGGGTTGTGGGAATATCTGCCTGCTGTCCCTGGATAACAACTTTTACGGTAAGTAACTGTGCTTTATCCCAGGACAAGCAGGCAGCATATTCCCACACATGGGTGACCTCCAAGCTAAGTAAAAAGGGATAGAGGGAAGTTGGCAATTTACGAAAAAAGATTTTGCAAAACAGATTGGCCAAAATGGCCATCCCTCCTGGATAAGGTATCCAGACAATAATGAGAGGTGAAAGTATGAACCGAGGACCAAGTGGCAGCCTTGCAGATTTCCTCAATAGGAGTTGATCGGAGGAAAGCTACAGATGCCGCCATAGCTCTAACTTTGTGGCCCATCACTCGACTTTGCAGAGGAAGACCAGCCTGAGCATAGCAGAAAGAAATGCAAGCAGCCATCCAGTTGGAGATTGTGCGTTTTGATATAGGACGTCCCAACCTGTTCGGATCAAATGAGATGAAAAGTTGAGGAGATGTTCTGTGAAGTTGAGTGCGTTGGAGGTAGAAAGCCAAAGCACGTTTACAGTCCAAGGTATGAAGAGCCGCCTCTCCCGGATGAGAATGAGGCTTTGGAAAAAACACAGGTAGAACAATAGACTGATTGATGTGAAATTCTGAAACAACTTTAGGTAAGAATTTAGGATGAGTACGTAGGACCACCTTGTCATGGTGAAAAACTGTGAAGGGTGGATCTACAACCAAAGCTTGTAACTCACTGACTCGTCGAGCAGATGTGAGGGCGATCAGGAACACAGCTTTCCAAGTGAGATACTTGAGGTGAGCTTTGTCAAGCGGTTCAAAAGGAGGTTTCATAAGTTGAGCTAAAACAACATTGAGATCCCAAACCACTGGAGGTGGTTTAAGCGGTGGATGGAGATTTAGAAGTCCTTTCATAAAGCGAGAAACCATAGGATGTGCAGAAAGAGGTTTTCCATCCAGAGGCTGATGAAAAGCAGCTATAGCACTAAGATGGACTCGAATAGATGTAGTTTGAAGTCCAGATTTGGACTACTTTGCTTCATTTGTCCCAAACTGATGATAAAGAGGACGATATAGGTTGCAAGTGACGCGTAGAACACCAAGTAGAAAATCTAGTCCACTTCTGGCCATAACATTGTCTAGTCGATGGCTTTCTGGAAGCAAGTAATATATCTTGAACAAACTGAGAAAATTGAGGAAAGTCTGTTATGCAGAAAGGTACCAAGCCGTTAAGTGTAGAGACTGCAGATTGGGATGAAGCAAGGATCCTTGACTCTGCGTGAGTAGAGAAGGAAATATTGGCAGAAGTAGAGGCTCCCTGGTGCTGAGTTAAAGTAGAAGGGAGAACCAAGGTTGTCTGGGCCACCGAGGAGCTATCAGAATCATGGTGGCATGTTCTGACTTCAGTTTGACAAGAGTCCTGAGAATCAGAGGAAACGGAGGAAAGGCATAAAGGAACCGATTCCTCCAATCCAGTAGAAACGCATCCGCTTCGAGACGTTGAGGAGCGTAAATGCGGGAACAAAATTGAGGCAGCTTGAAGTTGAGAGGCGATGCAAACAGATCTATCTGCGGAGTTCCCCAACGAGCAAAGATTTGGTGAAGAGTAGGAGAATTGAGCGTCCATTCGTGAGGTTGTAGAAGATGACTCAATTTGTCCGCCAAATAAGTGTTGACCCTGAATATAAAATGGGATCGGCACATGGGATCTATTCACAGGGCAAAGGTAGGGGAGGGACATTAAGGTGGGCAGACTAGATGGGCCGTGGGCCCTTATCTGCCGTCTATTTCTATGTTTCTATGTTTCTATGTTTCTATAAACAGCTCTGAGGTAGAGGTTGTGAAGAATTGCCCAATGCCATAATTTCAGAGCTTCTTGACATAGGGAATGCGATCCCGTCCCTCCTTGTTTGTTGACATAGTACATGGCTACCTGGTTGTCTGTACGTACAAGAATTACCATGTCGTGAAGAAGATGTTGAAAAGCTTTGAGAGCATAGAATATTACTCTGAGTTCCAACAGATTGATATGACACCGACGGTCTGCCTGAGTCCATAGACCCTGAGTGCGGAGACCGTCCACATGAGCTCCTCATGCGTACGTTGACGAGTCGGTTGTGAGGACTTTCTGATGAGGAAGAGGGTGGAACAGTAAGCCTCTTGAAAGATTCAAAGAGAGCATCCACCAACGGAGAGACTTCCGCAATGAAGGAGTTATGGAAATCAGTCGAGAAGGTGGATCCACGGTTTGCTGCCATTGGGATGCCAGTGTCCATTGAGGAATACGAAGGTGAAGTCTGGCAAAAGGAATCACATGAACTGTAGAAGCCATGTGACCGAGCAGAACCATCATCTTTCGTGCTGGAACAGATGGAAGGTGGAATACTTGTTGAGAAATCTGAAGAAGTGCGTCCTGACGTGGTTGTGGAAGGTAGGCTCTCAGATTGATAGTGTCCAGAGTTGCTCCTATGAACTGGAGAGACTGAGAGGGAATCAACTGAGATTTGGGAAAGTTTATGTGAAATCCCAAACTTTGCAGAAAAAGAATAGTCTGTTGGGTCGCTGTAATAATCCCTGAAAAAGAGGGAGCTTTGATGAGCCAGTCGTCGAGGTATGGAAATACTTGGAGACCCTGGTTGCGAAGAGCTGCAGCCACCTTGGATCTTGCTGCAGCTTTCGATACCATCGACCATTATCTTTTATTACAACGTCTTGAATCCATAGGCGTAGCCGATCATGCCCTTGAATGGTTCCGCTCCTATTTCTCCGATAGATCCTATACAGTACAATTCAACACAACAAAATCAAATCCTTACCACTCTAACTTCGGAATCCCACAAGGCTCCATTTTATCGCCTTTATTATTTAATATCTACTTGGCTCCACTTCTGACTCTTTGTCAATCAATAGGGTTTACAGTATACGCTTATGCCGACGACCTACAAATTCTACACCCCATTGACCCAACCAATCATTCTGAGATTCAGGCAATTAATCAAAAATTAAGTAAAATTCACGACTGGCTAAACATCAATAAATTATCACTGAGCATCTCAAAAACTAATACCCTCCTTTTCCCAGGAAAAGAGGGAGCGCAACTAATTTCCCCAATCATTATTGATAACATTCCACTATCATCAGTCACTACTATAAAAATTTTAGGTGTTCTCATAGACAATAAATTAACATTTCGACCTCAAATAAGCGCCTTAGTTAAAAATTGTTTTTATAAAATGAGAATGATCCGATCATTAGCCCCCCTTCTCGACATTAGTTCTCTCAATATTCTGATACATTCACTCGTTATATCGAAATTAGATTACTGTAACTCACTTTTAAAAGGAATATATCACAAAGACTTAAAACGTTTGCAGTTGATTCAAAATACTGCTATTAAGATAATTTCAGGAGCAAAGAAGTATGATCACGTAACCCCTCTTCTTCAAAATGCCCATTGGTTGCCAGTCTCACAAAGAGTAACATATAAAATCGCCCTCTTAACATTCGGAACTCTGCAGTCAAATGCCCCAGCCTTCATAGACAGATTACTGATTCCATACGACCCACCAAGATCCTTAAGGTCCATATCTCAATTTAACCTCAACATTCCTTCCCTAAAAAATATCGGCACACGCCGTACCTCAATTTTTTCAGTTACAGCCCCTACAATCTGGAACACTCTTCCACTACATTTAAAAATGGAAAAAAACTTTAAAAAATTTAAAAGTAACTTAAAATGCTTCCTTTTTCAGAGATTAAATAATTAATACTTGTTTTTAATTTATACCCTTCCCCTAATTCCTTTTGTGTTTACCTTAAATGTTTCTTATTTTTATTTCATCAATTGTATTTCTTACCCCCTTTACCAATCGTGTCTATTGCATGCCTGTCTATAATTACCTAATACGTCAGTCATGTTGATCTTAAAAGTTTGTATTAAATGTTTTATTTACTTTTTTCTGTAAAGTTATTTTTATTCTGTACAACGCTTTGAAGAAACGAAAAAGCGTTTAATCAAAAATTGAATAAACTATAAACCACCACCAGACATTTTGTGAAAACTCTGGGAGAAGAAGCCAACCCGAAGGGGAGAACTCGGTACTGCAGATGAAGGCTTCCTACTTGAAATCGAAGGTACTTGCGAAATGCTGGATGAATAGGGATACGAGTATACGCCTCTTTGAGATCGAGGGAACACATCCAATCCCCGTGATCCATTAAGGAATATAAAGTCGGCAGAGTGAGCATTCGAAATTTCTCTTTGACTAGAAATTTGTTGAGAGCTCTGAGATCCAGGATTGGTCGCAAATCCCCCATCTTTTTGGGAACTAGAAAATAACGGGAGTAGAATCCCAAGTTCCTTTGGGGAAGAGGAACTTCCTCCACAGCTCGCAGGTGAAGCAGAGCCCGAGCTTCTTGAAGAAGAAGGGGAAGGTGCGACTGATTGGAAGGACACTCTCTTGGATGGCGATATGGAGGCACCTGAAGTAACCGAAGAGAGTATCCCTCTCGTAGGATGGTAAGCACCCAGAGATCTGATGTAATGAGCTCCCACTGGTGATAAAATGTGGAAAGACGACCCCCTATGGGGAGGGGAGAATTTGGAAACAGAGAAATTGGAATGCTCAGGCTGAGACTGTCAAAAAGACTGAGCAGGTTTGGTGGCAGCAGGAGTCTGAGACTTTTGCTGGCGCTGTTGTTGAGGAGGACGACGAGGAGGAGGCCTGGAAAAATCAGGAGTCGTTTTCTGAGGATAACGACGTGGAGTCTGTTTGAAACCTCTAGTTGGTGTAGGTTTAGGTTTTGGTCGAATGAGGGAAGCAAAAGAGCGTTCATGTTCTGAGAGACGCTTGGTAGCTGCTTCAATAGAGTCATCGAACAATTCGTTTCCCTGACAAGGTAGATTTGCCAATCGATCTTGAAGATTGGGATCCATGTCAACAATACGTAACCATGCTAAACGACGCATGGCTACAGCAAAGGCAGATACTCGAGACGAGAGTTCAAATGCGTCATATGAGGCTTGTAACATGAAGAGTCGTAATTGAGAAAGAGTCTTGAGGATGAGTTTGAATTCTGAAAGACGAGTGGTGGAGATATTCGGGTAAAAAGATGGTAAAATCTTCAGGAAATGGTTGAAGTAGAATGTAAAAATGTAGCTATAATTAAGAACTCTATTTGCCATCATAGAGTTCTGGTATAAACGGCGACCAAACTTATCCATGGTACGACCTTCTCTGCCTGGAGGAACTGAAGCGTAGATTTTAGAAGGATGTGCTTTCTTCAAAGAGGATTCCACTACCAGGGATTGATGAGACAGTTGAGACTTTTCATAACCTTTACATGGAACTGTTCGATAACGGGATTCCAATTTAGATGGAATGGCAGTGATGGAATAAGGAGTCTCCATGTTACGAACAAAGGTTTGTTTAAGAACAGGAGTCATTGGTAAACATAGTGACTCTTTAGGTGGATGAGGAAGCTCCATATCTGCTAAATATTCAGGAGTATATTTAGAATCAGAATGAAGATCTAGTTTGAGAGCTTGTCCCATATCAAAGATAAATTTGGCAAATGAAATGGATTTGGAATCAGATGCTTCCTCAGGAGACACACTGCGAGATTTAGGAAGTGCTGAGTATGAAGGGGAAGCCTCTCTGGAATATGGTGACAGTGGTTCTGAGTCTAGACGTAGAGTCACAGAAGAAGCTGCACTGTGAGGTGGAGTAAGAGAATGTTTTCTCTTAAGGCTCCTAGATGGAGAAGTACCAGGTGTACGTGGTACCGAATGAGTCGAGGTCTGAGGTGAAGTGTCTCGACGAGCTGGCTTCGACGGTGGAGTCTTCGGTCGAGAAGGACTTCGAGTCGATGCGCGATGGTGTCGGGATCCGTACTTCGACTTCGAAAAATGAGGCAGAGAAGTCTCGGTATCCAAAGCCGAAGACTCCCTCCGAAGCTTGGAAGCGATATGTCTCAAATGCTTCGACCGGTGCTTCGGAGGAGGTGATTCCGGAGAAGAATCAGATGAAGGAATTCTCTTCGGTGTCCGGGATCGGCCTCGAGATACTGGAAGCTCCGGTTGGGTGACAGGCTGATCCGTCCGAGGCAAGGTCGAGGACAGAACCAATTGAGCCACTAAGGAGGAAATCTGAGTGGTCAGTATAGATTTCAGCATGTCCTCCAGCATCGGCACCAAGACAGAAGGTTCTGATCTCGTACGTGCAGCAGTACGCTCCGAAGAGGGCGACCTCGAAGGTGAGTATTCCCTTATCTTGGAGGTACGCTTGGAAGATGGACGTGCAGAGGACTCTGTTGGCTTCTTGGGTACGGTACCTGAAAGAGAACCCGGAGACTTACCCCCCATGGAAGACTTCACCGATGGCACCGTCTTCGAGGGAACCGAAGCAGGCAAGGTCGAGGCCTTCGAGACCGAAGCTCCAGCCGGAACTTGGGTCGAAGCCTTCGAGACCGTGGTCGTCGATGTTGTCGGAGTCAAAGCCTTCGAGACCAGGGCAGCCGCCGAGGTCGAAGTTGAATCCGAAGGTTGCTCCATGTCTCCGAAAAATTGAAAAAATTGGGCGCACCTGCGTCGAAAAGCCCGTGGAGTGAGAGTGAAACAACGATGACAATCTTCTGGGGAATAGGTTGGACCCAGGCACTGTAGACAGCAGCAGTGGGGATCGGTGACCGAAATCACACGATTGCACTGACGACAACGTTTAAACTCGGTGAGACGCCGGGACATAGAAAAAATTAAGTCAGTGTCGAACGGAAGGAGCAATTGGGCCTAGGCCCAAGGCTCACCGGCCGGACAAGAAATAAAAGAAACAAATGAAATTGTTTTTTTTGGGGGGGGGGGGGTTTTTAAGAAAAAAGAAAACGAGAAAGAAAATAGGAGAGCACAGCGACCGAACTTTACTGAAAAAAAGAAACAGCCGCGGTGAAGAGAAGGCTAAATTGCTGCAGAGATGTAGAAAAACGTGTCTTCTTGTCTCTGCGGAATTAAACGAACTGAGGATCCTCTCAGGAGATGCGCCCCCTAGTTCGGGCGGGAAGGCACGCGCGCATGCGCGGTGCAGTCCTCGAAAGATCAAGATCTTCAAGCAAGTTTGCTTTCGAGGCTGTCCGCTGCGGGGCTCCGTCGGTGACGTTAGAGAATGACACGGTGGCGGTTTACCCGCGGCCACCGCATTTAAGCCGCGGGTCACCGCCGAAAACGGGGAAGAAAACTAGCAGTCGCTGCGGCGACGGGGACAAGGCCATTCACCGACCGCGGAAACGGTGAAAAGGTTTGTCCCCGCGGGCCAATGTACCCCCTTCTAGGAACCGCTATTTACCTGTGTTTCACCGTGCTCCTCATTTGTCAGATCAACCCTTCCTGCCAATCGCAGCAGAAGGGTACCCAACCCCTCCTGCCGGTCCTCCCAATGGCCTCCCCTAAGATCGCCGGCAGGAGGGTACCCAACCCCCCCTGCTGGACCCCCCCCCCCAACGAACCCTCCCACCCCGGAACCCCCTTAGTCTTACTTTCCAAGTTGGACCGGACAGCTCCTCGCTCATCTGGCCAGCAGGCCTGCCTCCGTCCAAATGAGGCGGGCCCGCCCCTCCCCTCCCCTGCCTAACCCACAGGATCCTAGGGCCTGATTGGCCCAAGCACCTAAGGCCCCTCCTATAGCGGGAGTGGCTTTAGGTGCCTAGACCAATCAGGCCCTAGGATCCTGTGGGTTGGGCAGGGTAGGGGCGGGCCCGCCTCATTTGGACGGAGGCAAGCCTGCTGGCCATACGTGTGAGGAGCCGTCCGGTCCAACTTGGAAAGCAAGACTAAGGGGGTTCCGGAGTGGGAGGGTTCGTTGGGGGGGGGGGTCCAGCAGGAGGGGTTGGGTACCCTCCTGCCGGCGATCTTAGGGGAGGCCATTGGGAGGACCGGCAGGAGGGGTTGGGTACCCTTCTGCTGCGATTGTCGGGAGGGCCGTTGGGGGGGTCTACAGGAGGGGTTGGGTGCCCTCCTGCCGTGATCGCTGGGGGGAGGGGAGACTTGCAGCCGTAGCCGCGGTCACTATGCTAATCACGGCAGGGAGATCTTTGCCGCGATTAGGTACAGCGGCCGCGTCTACTTACCATATAGGCTAACATTGTAAGCATTTAAAGTACATGTCGTGTTTGTTTTTGCATTGCTAGCCCCAGGGGTGGTGGAAGATTAGTGATTGAAAAACTGTATGAAAAATAACTATTTTAAATTTAGTGATCAAAATGTGTCAGTTTTGAGAATTTATATTAATTAATTTTTTCTCTGCGTGTTTTGTTTTTGTATAGTTATTAACTAATATTTAACTAAGTTTTAAAGTTTTAAAGAATGTTTCCTTTATACGTAAATAAAGAAAAGTGAATGGGACAGTAAGGGAATTTTTCAAGTACCTTTCTTATTTCTAATCTTAATGTATATTTTCTGTAAACCGCTTAGAACCTAACGGATGTAGCGGTATATAAGAAATAAATTACATTACATTACAATTACATTACATTACATTACATTACATTGCAGTGGCGGTGACGGGGCGGTGAATGGGGTGGCAGTGGCGGTGACGGGGCGGTGAAGAGGATGGTGAGACGGGGACAGGGCGGTGACGGGGATGGTGAGACGGGAACGGGGCGGTGACGGGGATGGTGAGACGGGGACGGGGCGGTGACCAATTTTTTCACCGTGTCATTCTCTAGGTGACGTCACCCATGTGTGGGAATATGCTGCCTGCTTGTCCTGGGATAAACAGTTCATTGGACCTAAACTTAAAAAAAAAAAAAAAAAAGATTTTGGAGTTGGGGAAACCCGACTAACCCTAGAAACCCTCTTTTTCAGACAACCCCTCCCCCCATTACAAGTCCTCCAATAGAGATCTTCAGGCTGCCAGTCAGGCGAGAGACTCCAACCACAGAATCCTACCCCTTGAATTCCATACGTGTTGGGGGGAGACACTTCACAGCCTGATACCCAGAGGCCCACAACTTGCACTCAAGCCTCTGATTAATCCAATCAGCAAGTGAGTAAGCTCCCAGAACGGACCCAAGCACTAGAAGGGATATCAAGCAGGCTACCTCCATGGAGGCTCTAATCTCATGGAGATTAGAGCAGCAGTCTACCCACATGGGAATGCATCCTTTCCCCAACGAAGTAAGACCAAGAAGGAGAAATCCATGCAGAAAGGTTGAAAACAGATGGCAAAAATACCCGAAATTAATAAAATGAAGCAGAGCAGATCAGAACACACCTTCTGAGTTCGCTTACAAAAGGAAAAACTGAGAATGGAGTTGTTCTCCATTGCAGAAGAGGAGAGTTCAAGATACTCTTCTGCAGTTTCGTAGGAAGTGGGAATCAATAGCTAAAGTACAGACTCCAGTGTATATGTAACAAAACTACTATTAAATTACATCATTTGTGTCTTGTCTGCTGTTAAACTCCCTCCTACTTGCAATGCCCTTCCATTACATGCCCAGTTGCTCAAGCATCTTACTGTTATTGCAACAGATTAGAGAGCTGCACGGGAACGAGGACAATGGGAATCTCGTGGGATCCACAGGGATCCCGCGACTTCCCCCTTCGGGTCACAGGGATCCCTTGGGGACGCCCCCTAGGGTCACGGGTATCCTGCGGTGTTTGATACAACTCGAGCCACAAGGCTCGTCTTCTTTTTCCTACCTGCCCTGCTGCAGCACACTTAGCCGACTGGAAGTCTTCCCCGATGTCAGCGCTGGGAAGTCTTCCAGTCGGCTATGTGGGCTAGGGCAGGCAGGAAATAGAAGACGAGTCTCGCGGCTCGAGCTCCATTTGGCTGAGAAAGTTGCTGGTAATTTGCTTGCAGATGAGGACTGGGAGGCAAACGCAGAACACAAAAGGGGGGAGGGAGTGCGTTTTTGGACACAGAAGGCATGAACTTGGGAGAGAGGAAGGGAGGGAAAGAGATGGTTGTGTACACGGGAATGGAAGAAAGGAGAATTTTTGGTCATAGGGAGAGAGTGAGGTACAGATGAGAGGGAGAAATATTATGATGGAAAGGGAACAGTGGGACAGATTGTAATGGATGCAAGATGAGGAATGTTGGACATAGTGGTGAAGGGAATGGAGGGAGAGATGTGGCATGGTGCTGGAGAGGGGTGATAGGAGGAGAAATGTTGGGCATGGGGCTGGTGGGCAGGCACGAAAGATGAGAAAGGGATAAATGCTGGACCATGGTAGGAGGAACCAATGGACAGCAACAGAAGAATTTACAGAAGATGGGAAAGCGGAAAAAAGAAACTGGGACCAACTTTATGGAAAAATAAGTCTCCAGACAACAAAGGTAAAAAATGGAATTTATTGACTAAAATATGTTAGCTTTGGGAAATGTATATAGCAGATGTCTTTGTATTGTGTTCAAAAGAAAAGGAAATGCATTTCTGGTTTTATTTCTATAGTGTTTAAGTACTTGCTGACCCTTGCTGTGACTGGTGGGGATCCCCAAGCACCGCCAGCAAAGGACCGCCTCCAGAGACAGCCAGAACTCCCCTTAAACAAGCACAGCAGTCGCTGGCAACATCCATGAACCACTGATGTGTCAGCATCTGCGACTCAGGGACGCTACTGCTGCCTACCAAGCTTGGTAAAAGGGATCCCCGGCTAACTGCAAAGGAAGTCCTCAGCTGACAGTTTGGGGGTTCTCATCAGCTGAGTATTTATATTTTACATTAGAGGTTCTGGTAGAAACCCGTTTACAAAGTATGTATTCTTCCCAATTAATATTTCCAAATTAATAAAGTCTCTTTGCTTATTTGTAAATGGGTTTCTACCAGAGCCTTTAATTCAGTAGCATAATTAAATGAAATAACTTTCTGAAGTTTATAGGGATGGGCGGGGACGGAGGGGATTCCTCGCGGGGACAGGTGGGAACGGAGGGATTCCTCGCGGGGACAGGTGGGATTCCTCACAGGGGCGGGTGGGGACGGGTGGGATTTCTATCCCTGCGCAACTCTCTACAACAGATTCATCCATTGTTACTGGCAACAAGGAGCATTTCCAATATTAGGCTCTTATTTTCTTGTTCATCCACTACACCTATGTCTGAAAGTCAATCCAGTTATCTTCCTAAATGATGTAAAAACACAGGCAACCAAATCTTTAGGAAAGTTGTTATCAGATTAAAACAGAAGTCTCTATTTGTGATTTTTAAATTCTGAACAAAATATTGTCCCTTTTTATACTGTACTTTCATAAAAATATTTAAATATAAAATAAGAAGACAAAGCCCACAGAGACAGGGCTGAAATGGAGATAGAGCCTGAGGGAATGACGGGATGGCAATAAGCTTTGTCCCTGTGTCATTCTCTCACTTCTTCCCCTTTCCCCCAGGTCCATTATCTCTCTCTCCTCTCTCCAAACCCTCCCCCAAGTCCAAACACCTTTTTCTTCTTTCCCTCCCAGGTCCATTATTCCTCTCTCCCCGCTCTTTGAACCTAATTCTCCCTCCCCTTCCTCCCTCCATCCTTCTCCCAAACCTGACCGTGGCTCTCTCAAGTCTCCACCTTCATCTGCACCCAGTGTACCTTTTCAAACACAGGCAAGTAGATCCCTAGTATGTGTCGAATTAGGATAAAAATTTATATTTAAAATACTTGTACTGTAACTATTTTAAATTGTAACCTAACTGTATATTATATATGTCAACCTGTAACACATTCTGAGCTTTTTGGGAAGAACGGGATAGAAAACGAATTAAATAAATGCATTTTGGACCTGCAAAAAGATTTGCCCATCAATTCTGCACCACATGGTAAAAGATTATGTAAGGGAATTGCATGCTTCACTAGGGAGGGGGAGAGGGCCAAAAGAGGTAGTATTGGAGGATGTTTAATGGGTGGCTATGTTATACTTTATTGTTGTTACTTAAGTTCTCTAGATGTACCCTGCCATTGTTTGTATTTTAGCAAAAGAAAAAAAAAAAAAAGTTGAGCCAGAAAGCAGACATCAGATAAATTGCTGGGCAAAGGTGTTCCTATCTACTGGAAAATATATTATCAAGGTAAGAATCTAATCTCTTTTTCCAATACAATAGGGATGGTACACTAAACTGAAGGGAGGTACCTAAGCAGCCTCCAAACTCTAGGGTGGGAGAGATGAACCTGCACTTAGGGAAAGATTCTCAAATGTTTGCTGTAAAATTGAATGGACAGCTGTCGTGGATGCTACTATAACGATTTAAAAAGGCAAATCACTCTTTAAAAAACCATGCATGCAAATGGAGGGTCACTAAATTTGCATGTGGCTATTGCTGGTGATAGCGATCAGCAAATGTGCAGAATAAACATGCAAAAAATAAAAATAAAAAGTCCCATTTTGAAGATAAGCAGGAGGGATACATGCTCACTCACACCTGCAGCCGTCAACCAACACCCCCCGCCCCCCGGCAGCAGGAGAGAGGCCCACTCCCTCCCGCTGTCATGCAACAACTCCCAACACCACCTTGTAGCATATGAAATGCTCACTCACTCCTGCCGCCATGCAACCCCAGACACACTTTTGCAGCAACCCCCCCAAATCCCAGCAGCAGGTAAGATGTCCACACCCTCCACCCGCCGTGTCCCCAACAACCCCCCTCCCCTCCCGTAGTGCCTATGACGACCCCCTTACGAAGGCTGTCTGGAGAGACGCTTACCCCCTCTGGCCAACAGGCCCACCTCTTCAAAATGGTGGGCCTTCCCCTTTCCGTTGTATCCTGGGATGTGTCAGGGAGGGGGCCTAGGGCTCTGATTGGCCCAGGTTGCTTAAAGTCCTTCCTATGGGTTGAGGGTTGTTGTATGGTGGCAGGAGGGAGTGGGCATCTCCCCCGCTGACGGGCAAAATTTTCTGGCAGGTCTGAGCTGTCAAGCCTTACTTTTCTATCAATGGCTGAGCCAATTAGTACTTAGGCACTGACCAAAAAGCACAGTTACTTACCGTAACAGGTGTTATCCAGGGACAGTAGTCAGATATTCTCTACTTGTGGGTGACGTCACCGATGGAGCCCCCTAGCAGACGTTTTCACAAGCAGACTTGCTCAAAGACCTTCAAGCTTGTGATTTGCCCGCGCATGCCTCTCCCGCCCGGTCTAGGGCATGCGTCTCCTCAGTGTGTCCTCACTTCAGATAGCTAGCAAAGAAGCCAACCACGGGGAGGTGGGTGGATTGCAAGAATATCTGTTGCTGTCCCTGGATAACACCTGTTTTGGTAAGTAACTGTGCTTTATCCCAGGACAAGCAGGCAGCGTATTCTCTGCATGTGGGAGACCTCCAAGCTAAGCAGAATGGGATGGAGGGAGAGTTGGCAATTCAGGAGAACAGATTTCGCAACACCAACTAGCCAAAATGGCCATCATGCCTGGAAAAAGCATCCAGACAGTAATGCGAGGTGAACTTATGAACCGAGGATCACGTAGCAGCTTTACACATTTCCTCAATGGGAGTCGAGCGGAAGAAAGCAACAGACGCCGTCATCGCTCTGACCCTGTGGCCCTTGACTCGACCCGGTAGGGAGAGACCAGCCTGAGCGCAACAAAAAGAGATACAAGCGGCAAACCAGTTAGAAATGGTCCACTTAGAAACCGAGCGACCCATGTGATTGGGATAGAAAGAGAGGAACAGCTGGGGAGCAGAACGATGAGGAGCGGTGTGCTTCAAGTAGAAGGCCAGCGCACGTTTACAATCAAGAGAATGTAGAGCCACTTCTCCAGGATGAGAATGGGGCTTCGGAAAAAACACAGGAAGGACAATGGATTGGTTGATGTGAAACTCAGAAACAACCTTAGGCAAGAACTTAGAATGGGTACGGAGGACCACCTTATCACGATGGAAGACAGTGAAAGGAGGGTCCGCCACCAAGGCTTGAAGCTCACCGACCTGATGGGCAGAAGTGAGAGCAATAAGAAACACAACCTTCCAAGTAAGATACTTCAAGTGAGCCCGCGCCAGCAGCTCGAACGGGAGTTTCATCAATTGAGCAACGACCACGTTAAGATCCCAAACCACCGGAGGAGGTTTAAGGGGCGGATGAACGTGGAAAAGGCCTTTCCTGAAGCGGGAAATCACAAGATGAACAGAGATAGGCTTCCCATCAATCGGCTGATGAAAAGCAGCAATGGCACTAAGGTTGACTAGATCCGAAGAGGACTTGAGCCCAGCGCCAGACAAGTGCAACAGATAATCCAGGACAGCCGATAAGGAAGCAGACAACGGCTCCTGCTGCCGAGTATAACACCAGGAAGAAAAGCAGGTCCACTTCTGATGGTAACATTGGCGAGTGGACTCCTTCAGAGACGCATCCCGGACATCCAGCACAGGCTGGGAGAACTGGAACGAGGGCATTAAGTCTCGAGGAACCAAGCCGTTAAGTGCAGAGAATGGAGGTTGGGATGGAGCAGAGAACCTGACTCTGCGTAAGCAAAGAAGGAAAAACAGGCAGAGGAAGAGGCTCCTTGGAACTGAGTTGCAACAGAAGGGAGAACCACGGCTGTCAGGGCCACTGAGGAGCTATCAGAATCATGGTGGCATGCGAAGACCTGAGCTTGATGAGAGTCTTCAGAATCAGAGGGAATGGAGGGAACACATACAGGAACTCGTTTGTCCAATCCAGAAGGAAGGCATCCGCCTCGATCGTGAGAGGGTGTAAACCCTGGAGCAGAAGCGGGGCAACTTGTGATTGAGGGGGGACGCGAACAGATCAACGTCTGGAGTCCCCCAACGAACAAACACCTAACACAGGGTCACGGAGTGGAGGGACCACTCGTGAGGCTGCAGAAGACGACTCAGCTTGTCTACCAGACAGTTTCGCTGGCCCTGAATGTAGATAGCTTGAATGAATATGTTGCGGCGAATGGCCCAATCCCAGAGCCGCATTGCTTCCTGACACAGGGACCTGGACCCTGTGCCCCCGTTTGTTGATATAATACATGGCGACCTGGTTGTCTGTGTGAACTAGCACCACCCGGTCGCAAAGCAGGTGACAAAAGGCTTTCAGAGCGAGGAAAATCGCCAGTAGCTCCAAAAGATTGATGTGACAAAGGCGGTCGGCACGGGACCATAGACCCTGGGTGCGCAGACCATCCATCGTGAGACCTTTTGCGGAAGAGGAGCATAAAACAGAAAACGTCTGGAAAGATTGGAAGAGAGCATCCACCAATGGAGAGACCTCTTCAACAAAGGAGTCACAATAATGCATCGAGAGAGAGGATCTCGATCCTGCTTCCATTGGGACACCAGAGTCCATTGAGGAATACGGAGGTGAAGTCTGGTACAAGGAGTCACGTGAACCGTGGAGGCCATGTGACCTAGGAGGACCATCATGAGCCGAGCCGAGCCGAGGACAGATGGGTCACCCTTCGGCACAAACAGATAAGGGCCTCCTGACGAGGTTGAGGTAAGAAGGAGCGGACACGAACTGTGTCTAGGACTGCTCCGATGAACTCTAGAGACTGGGACGGGCAGAGGTGAAACTTGGGAAAGTTCACCTCGAAGATGAGACTCTGAAGGAGCAAGATGGTCTGACTTGCTGCTCGCAGGACTTCGTTGCGAGAAGACGCTTTGATTAACCAGTCGTCAAGGTAGGGAAACACCTGCAGGCCGTGGAGGCACAGGGCCGCAGCCACAACAACCAGACATAGTAACATAGTAGATGACGGCAGATAAAGACCCGAATGGTCCATCCAGTCTGCCCAACCTGATTCAATTTAAATTTTTTAATTTTTTCTTCTTAGCTATTTCTGGGCAAGAATCCAAAGCTTTACCCGGTACTGTGCTTGGGTTCCAACTGCCGAAATCTCTGTTAAGACTTACTCCAGCCCATCTACACCCTCCCAGCCATTGAAGCCCTCCCCTGCCCATCCTCCACCAAACGGCCATACACAGACACAGACTGTGCAAGTCTGCCCAGTAACTGGCCTAGTTCAATATTTAATATTATTTTCTGATTCTAAATCTTCTGTGTTCATCCCACGCTTCTGTGAACTCAGTCACAGTTTTACTCTCCACCACCTCTCTCGGGAGCGTATTCCAGGCATCCACTACCCTCTCCGTAAAGTAGACTTTCCTAACATTGCCCCTGAATCTACCACCCCTCAACCTCAAATTATGTCCTCTGGTTTTACCATTTTCCTTTCTCTGGAAAAGATTTTGTTCTACGTTAATACCCTTCAAGTATTTGAACGTCTGAATCATATCTCCCATGTCTCTCCTTTCCTTTAGGGTATACATATTCAGGGCTTCCAGTCTATCCTCATACGTCTTCTGGCGCAAGCCTCCTATCATTTTCGTCGCCCTCCTATGGACCGCCTCAAGTCTTCTTACGTCTTTCGCATGAAAACCCTCGGAGAGGCTGCCAGGCCAAAGGGAAGAACATGAAACTGGAAATGTAGATCCTCCACCCGGAATCTCAAATACTGGCGAGAGGGGATACAACATGGAAAGGGTGAGCATTCTGTATCGTTCCCGGACCAGAAACTTGTTCAGAGCGTGGAGGTCCAGGATCGGACGCAGATCCCCCGTCTTCTTGGGTACCAGAAAGTACCGGGAATAAAATCCGGAGTTCCACTGTTCCATGGGAACCTCTTCGACCGCCCGAAGGAGAAGAAGGACTTGAGCTTCCTGCAGAAGGAGAGGAAGCTGAGACTGAGCAGAAGGAAATTCTCTTGGAGGCAGGTCCGGGGGTATGCGACTGAAGTGGAGGGAGTACCCCTCCCGAATGATAGACAGTACCCAACTGTCAGTGGTAAGACTGTCCCACTGGATATAGAAATGATGGAGACGATTCCCGATGGGGAAGGGGGAAGGCTCCAGGAGGAAGGGAGCCCGAAGGCTCGGACTAGAATTGTCAAAAGGATGGCCCGGTCTTCGCCGAGGCCGGCGGCCGAGTCTTAGGTTGACATTACTACTGCTGCAGTGGCCGTTTCGAAGGAGGCCTAGAGAAAGCAGGAGTGGATTTTTGTGGATACCTCCGGAGAGGAATTTTATATTGGCGAGCCGGAGGGGCCTTCGGTTTAAGTTTTGTCAGAGACGCAAAGGACCGCTTGTGGTCTGAGAGGTGCTTCGTGGCTGCCTCGATGGAATCATCGAAGAGCTCATGACTCACACACGGGAGATTGACAAGTCGATCCTGTAGATTCGGATCCATATCCACAATCCGGAGCCAAGTGAGGCGACTCATGGCGATCGCAAAGGCTGTAACTCTCGAGGACAATTCAAAGGCTTCGTAAGAGGCCTGAAAAATATACAGGCAGAGTTGGGAGAGAGTTTCCTCGAGGAGAAGAAACTCCTGACGCTGAGGCTCTGGTACGACTTCCCGGAACGAGCGGAGGGCATCTATAGAGAACCGGAGGTAGGACATGAAGATGAAATTATAGTTAAGGACACGGTTCGCCATCATCTAATTCTTATAAAGGCGGCAACCAAATTTGTCCATCGTACGGCCCTCCCCACCCAGGGGGACGGCCGCGTAAACCTTCGAGGGATTAGACTTCAAGGAAAACTCAACTACCAAAGATTGGTGGGAAAGCTGAGCACTTTCAAACCCTTTAACCGGGATAGTCTGGTAACGGGACTCCAACTTGGAGGGAATAGCCGTGACCGCATATGGTGTTTCCAGGTTCCGGAGAAACGTCTGCCGGAGAACCTGATGCAACGGAAGCGAAGCGCCTCACGAGGCGTATTGTCAACTCCCTTGTCCGCCAGGTATTCCTGGGTAAAGCGGGAGTTGGACTGAAGATCCAAGTTCAAAGCTCTGCCCATGAAACGAGAAAAGGAGGAGGTCCGAGAAGAAGATTCATCCTCCGGGAAAGACTCTGACCGAGACCGGGGTGCAGCCGAGAAAGAGGGAGAAACTTCCCTGGAATAGTAAGCTGGAGCCTCAGAGTCCCATGAACGGGAGACCGAAGAGGTTCGACTAAGGCGTCTTGGGTGCATCGAGGAACAGCCCCGTGCAAGATGGACCAGGGAAGACCCCGGAGTCCAAGGGAATCGCTGGTGAAGCCTTGGAGAAGAGAGGGTATAGGAAAATTCAACAACCGGTTTCAAAGTAGGCCCTTTAGAAGCCGGCAATCGCCTCAATGGGGAACATACACTAGAGTCCAATTTGAGGACAAATGTGTGTGTAGATGGTCTCAAGGTTGGAGACCTGCCCCGACAGGGCAGTGAAGACCGGGGCCTTTTAGCAGAGGCAATCCTCGCCGCAGTAGTGGGGGAAAAACGGGTCCCCGGCCTAGATCCCTGAAAAGTCTTTGGTGACTCAGGGGAGGAAACTCAATGAATCTTACGGGTGAGGCCTCGAGAGACGAGGAGATGCTCAGGCTGCTCACATCGCGACTGGGTCGAGACCGAGGTCATAGGCGTCAAAGTCGGGATTAGTTAGCTCACCCCCGAGGAATGCTGTGTGTTAATGATAGCCCTAAGCATGTCCTCGAACATAGGCACAAAGGTAGGTGGGTCGGAGGTGTAGCAGTGCACTCCTTCGGGAGCGACTTCGAGGAAGAGTATTCCCTACGTGAGGAAGCACGCTTAGATAGATGTCTCAAAGACGCCGATGAGGCAGCGCTGACATGAGACTCCGAGATAGGATTCTTTGCTGGTACACCTGAGGAGGGAACATAAGAGGAGACTTACCCGAGACCGGAGCCTTCGAGGCTGACGGGGACTTCGAGGCCGAGACCCCAATGAGGGTATCGAGGCCGAGCTCGAGGCCTGTCCCGCAGGATCCATGGGGCCAAAGAGTTGGAGAATCTTGGCCACCCTTCGACGAAGAACCCGCGGTTGTAAAGTCGCACAACAGGGACACGACTCAGCACGGTGCTCTGCACCTCATGCACTCCAAACACCAACGATGAGGATCGGTGATGGAGATAACCCGGTTACACTTAGTACAGTTTATAAATTTGGAACGAGGCCGGGACATAAGAAAAAAAGACGCCTGCGGCCCCGCGAGGCCAGGCGGCCAGATGACGACTGGGAACCCGGTCAAAAATATACGAACTGAAGAAAAAAATGAAAATAAAGGAAATTAAAGATGCGAGCACAGCGACTCAACAGAAACTATCCAAATAAGCCGCGGTACAAGAGGGACAACGAGATCACGCAAAGCAAGGGAGCAGTGCTTCTGGCTCCGTGGAAAACAGAGAACTGAGGACACGCTGAGGAGACGCAAGCCCTAGGCAGGGTGGGAGGGGCACGTGCATATGCGTGGGCCAATCGTAAGCCTGAAGGTCTTCAAGCAAGTCTGCTTGCGAAAACGTCCGCTAGGGGGCTCCGTAGGCAACATCAACAACATGTAGAGAATATGCTGCCTGCTTGTCCTGTGATAATGTACGGCTACAACAAATTTAGAATAGCGAGATTAGGGAATCACCCGGCGATAATAGAGAATCGCCCAGAGTGCTCCATTAAATATTAATGACTTGTTGTAATACATTTGCCTGGCAGAGTCGGAGACTGCTAGAAAGCTCAGAAAAGCATAGTTACTTACTGTAACAGGTGTTATCCAGGGACAGCAGACAGATATTCTCGACATGTGGGTGACGTCATCCACGGAGCCCCGTCGCAGACAGCTTTTCAAACAAACTTGATTGAAGATCTCAAAGTTTGCTAGTGCTGCCCATGCATGCATGTGCCTTCCTGCTCCACTAGAGGGCGCATCCCCTCCTCGTGGTCTTCAGTTTAGATAGCTAGCAAAGAAGCCAACCTCAGGGAGGTGGGAGGGTTGCGACAATATCTGCCTGCTGTCCCTGGATAACACCTGTTACGGTAAGTAACTGTGCTTTATCCCAGGACAAGCAGGCAGCATATTCTCTACATGTGGGTGACCTCCCCAAGTTAACCAAAAAGGGACATAGGGAAAGTTGGCAATTTATGAAAACAGATTACGCAAATTCGACTGGTCAAACTGGCCGTCGCGCCTGGAAAAGGCATCCAGACAGTAGTGAGAGGTGAAGGTATGAACCGAAGTCCAAGTGGCAGCCTTGCAGATCTCCTCAATATGCGTGGACCCGAGGAAAGCGACCGACGACGCCATTGCTCGGACTCTATGTCCTGTGACTCGACCTTGCAGCGAGAAACCAGCCTGAGTGTAGCAAAAGGAACTACAAGCAGCTAACCAGTTGGATAAGGTGCGCTTGGAAACAGGACGGCCCAACCGATTAAGATCAAAAGAGTTGAAAAGTTGAGGAGTCGTTCGATGAGACTCGGTGCGTCGCAGGTAAAAAGCCAATGCCTGTTTACAATCCAGAGTGAGAGTGGGGCTTCGGAATAAACACCGGAAAAACAATGGACTGGTTGAGGTGGAAATCCGAAACCACCTTAGGCAAGAACTTAGGATGAGTACGAAGGACCACCTTGTCATGATGAATTACAGTAAAAGGCGGGTCTGCAACCAGAGCTTGCAGCTCACTAACTCTGCGAGCAGATGTGAGAGCAACCAGGATCACCACCTTCCAAGTGAGGTACTTCAGATGAGCCTTATCAATGGGTTCAAACGGAGGTTTCATCAATTGAGCCAGAACCACATTAAGATCCCAAACCACCGGGGGAGGCTTGAGGGGAGGATTGAAGAGACCCCTCATAAAGCGGGAAACCACCGGATAGACAGAGACAGGTTTTCCATCAAGCGGCTGATGAAAGGCAGAAATTGCACTGAGGTGGACTCTAATAGATGTCGATTTGAGGCCAGACCTAGACAAGTGGAACAGATAATCCAGCATGGAAGAGAAGGAGGCAGAGAGCAGCTCCAAGCGGCGTGCAGCACACCACGCAGTAAATCTGGTCCATTTCTGGGAATAGCATTGCCAAGTGGGGGTCTTCCAAGAGGTCTCAAGAACATCCCTCACTGCCTGAGAGAAACCTAAGGAGGGAGGCACGTGGAGAGGAACCAAGCTGTTAAATGTAGGGACTGAAGATTGGGATGCAACAGCGAACCCCGACTCAGCAGAGAAGGAAACACAGGTAGAAGCAGAGGCTCCCTGACACTGAGCTGGAGGAGCAGGGAGAATCATGGCTGCCGGGGGTCACCGAGACACTATTAAGATCATGGTGACGCGGATTGATTTGAGGTGCACCAGCATCCTAAGAATCAGAGGAAAGGGAGGGAACGCATAGAGGAACCTGCCCATCCAATCGAGAAGGAAAGCATCCGTCTCGAGACGATCTGGGGAGTACATCCTCGAGCAGAAACGAGGCAACTTGTGGTTGAGGGGCGAAGCAAACAGATCTATCTGTGGAGTTCCCCACCGAACAAATACATGCCGCAGAGTGTGAGAATGGAGCAACCATTCGTGCGGCTGAAGAAGGCGACTCAACTTGTCCGCCAGACAATTCTGCTATCCTTGGATATACACTGCCCGAAGAAAGATGTTGTGGCGTAACGCCCACTGCCAAAGATGAAGGGCTTCCCTGCAGAGCGACAGGGAATTCGTCTCCCCTTCCTTGTTCACTTAATACATCGCCACCTGGTTGTCTGTATGCACTAGATCCTGCAGCAAATGACGAAAAGCCACCACGGCATTGTAAATGGCCCGGAGCTCCATAAGGTTGATGTGGCAGCGACGGTCCGTACTCAACCACAGACCCTGAGTCCGCAGGCCATCGAAGTGCGCTTCCCAGGCGTATGCCGAGGAGTCCCGTCATCGGAACCTTCTGATGCAGGGGCACGAGAAAGAGCAAACCTCTGGACAGATTGGAAAAGTTGACCCAGCCAACGGAGCGAGCATTTCAAGGAGAGAGTCACCGCAATGTGCTGAGATGCGGGATCCCAATCCTGCTGCCACTGAGACGCCAGAGTCCACCGAGGAACACGAAGATGTAACCGGGCGAACGGCATGACGTGAACGGTGGAGGCCATGTGCCCCAGGAGGATCATCATCTGCTTGGCTGAGACCGAAGACCTCTGAGACACTAGCTGACTCAGCTGCAGGAGGGCAGCCTGCCGAGGCAGAGGTAGAAACGACTGGAGGCGGACCGTGCCCAGCACAGCTCCAATAAACTGCAGGGACTGAGAGGGGCACAACTGAGACTTGGGGAAGTTTATCTCGAACCCCAGATACTGAAGGAAGATAATAGTCTGACGGGTCGCTGAAATAACCCCCTCCCTCGACAGAGCTTTGATAAGCCAATCGTCGAGGTACGGAAAAACCTGAAGGCCCTGTGATCGCAAGGCCACCGCGACCACCACGAGGCACTTTGTGAAGACTCGTGGGGATGAAGCGAGTCCGAATGGGAGGACCCAATACTGCAAATGAAGGTCCCTCACCCGAAAGCGGAGAAACTGTCGACAAGCCAGGTGGATCGGAATGTGAGTGAAGGTTTCCTTCAGGTTCAGGGAACACAGCCAGTCCCCCACATCCATCAAGGGATACAAAATGGGAAGCAAAAGTATGCGGAACTTCTCCTGAACTAGGAACTTGTTCAACTTCCGCAGATCCAGGATCTGACGGAGGTCCCTGGTCTTTTTGGGAACCAGGTAGTACCGGGAATAAACCTCGGAGCCCCGCTGACAAGGGGGAACCTCCTCCACCGCCCGCAGGCAAAGGAGGGCGTACGCTTCCTGAAGTAGTAAGCGAAACTGTGCCCTGTCGGAAAGAGACTCTCCTGGAGGCCTGTCCGGCAGTAAAGCCCGGAAGTTGAGAGTACCCCTCTTGGATGACCCAAGAATCTGCAGTAACCTCCGCTCAACGCTGATAAAAGGCGCGGATACAGCCCCCGATAGGCAGAGGGAGAATAGGCCAGACAGGGGAGTCCAGCCCCCTCCCGCCGGACCAGTCAAGACGGCGGCGGCTTAGACGCCACAGGGGTCTGGGGTTTAGAAGGGGCCCTCTGCTGCTGCGGATGCCAAGGAGGAGTGCGAGAGAATGCCGGCATCGATTTCTGCGGGTAGCGCCGGGGAGGCAGCTTGTAGGACTTGGGCGGAGCGGGCTTCGGATTTCGCCTTAGCCCGAACTAAGGAAGCGAAGAAGCGTTCGTGTTCGTGAGAGGCGTTTTGTAGCGGCCTCAATGGAATCATCGAACATCTCGTTCCCCAAGCATGGAAGATTGGCCAACCAATCTTGGAGGTTGGGGTCCATATCAACAATGCGGAGCGACGCATGGCCACCGCGAAGGCCGAGAACCTTGAGGAGAGCTCAAACGCATCGTAGGAGGCCTGGAACATGTACAGCTAAAGCTGCATCAAAGTATCCACAAACCCACGAAATTCCGCACGGCGCTTGATAAGCAAATCATCCTCGAAAGATGGAAGGGACTTAACACACCAAAAACCAAAACACAAACTGCAGGCTATGTACAAGATGAAGGCAATGTTTATTAAACCAAAGGAATTGCAGTGAATATACAACCTTATTACCAACCTAGGGACCCAATACGGTCCGTGTTTCGGACAACACGCCTTCCTCAGGGGTCCATGGTAAATAAGGATTAGAACAAACTGCAATGAAAATTATCAAACAAATGCCTTCCTGAACCAAAATCTCAGAATGAAGGTGTGTATGCACTCTTCTTTGTCGCATTCATTACGCATCTTCATTCTGAGATTTTGGTTCAGGAAGGCATTTGTTTGATAATTTTCATTGCAGTTTGTTCTAATCCTTATTTACCATGGACCCCTGAGGAAGGTGTGTTGTCCGAAACACGGACCGTATTGGGTCCCTAGGTTGGTAATAAGGTTGTATATTCACTGCAATTCCTTTGGTTTAATAAACATTGCCTTCATCTTGTACATAGCCTGCAGTTTGTGTTTTGGTTTTTGCTTGTTGCCTTATTTACTGCAGACTTTGTTGGATTTTCTTTTGTGCTGAGGGACTTAACACACTACTTAAGATAGGACGTAAAAGTAAAGTTGCAATTCAGGACCCTGTTCGTCATCATGGAGTTCTGATACAGGCATCTCCCAAACTTGTCCATAGTCCAGCCCTCCCGGCCTGGCGGGACAGCTGCATACACCTTGGATGGGTGAGACTTCTTTAGGGTGGACTCCACCACCAAGAACTGGTGAGAAAGCTGCGCCTTCTCAGACCCCTTGCAGGGCACCGTCCGGTATCGAGACTCCATTTTGGATGGAATGGCCAGAATGGCATAAGGAGTCTCCAGATTGCGAAAGAAAGTCTGTTGCAACACCGGTTTCAGGGGGGAGCCGCAAGGACTTCCTAGGAGGGTAGGGGAGCTCCATCTCCTCCAAATACTCCTTGGTATACTTAGAATCTGACTGGAGATCCAAGTTTAAGGTCTTTCCCAAATCCTGAACAAATCTAGTAAAGGAAGAGGGCCTGCTCTCAGAATGCCCCTCAAGGGGAGTGATGGAATGAGTCCGCAAGGCAGCCGAGGAAAAGGAGGGAGAAGCCTCCCTAGAATACTATGCCGGAACATGCGTATCCACAAGCATGGACGCTGAGGAAGTCCCGCTAAAAGAACGGGGAGGGGTCAACGAGAGCCAGCACTTAGAAGACCCCGGAGGGGAGGACCCCAGGGTCCGGGCCGCCGAGGTCCGATGACGCCGCCCCGGATACCCTCGGCCCAAAGAAAAGCCCCGAGAAAGGGAGGCAAGACCTCCTGAGGTCCGCTCCTCTCGGATCAGGGTCCCCGACCGGACAGGCGACCGGAGCAGAGTCGGGTCGGATAAGGTGAGGTCTGAGGTTTTAATGGACCCAGTGCAAGGACCCGGGGACCTACCCCGCCTCGGGGAAGAGTCCCAGAGGCGCTTCGCAAATCACCTAGACGAGGGCGTAAAACGCCTCGATCGAGGCCAGCTCGAGGGAGAAGCATGTCTCGATGGAAGGGGCGAGGATGATGACAGATGCCAGGACCGGCGCACCTTGCCCCGAGAAACCTCGACGCGACGCTCAGGCTGGTCCCCAACGCGTGAGGTCGAGGCAGTAGCAAGCTGAGCCAAAGCAGAGGAGAGCTCCGAAGAGATGATCGCCTTCAGCACCTTCTTGAACATCGGTACCGTGACCATATTAGGTCGGGCAGGTGCAGAAGTGCGTTCCACCGAGGGCGACCTTGAGGAAGAGTATTCCCGTATGGTGGAAGCACGCTTGGAGGACTTGGAGGGTGGTCTCGTCGAGGCCGGTGAGATTACATTCACCGCCTGGATGGCCAGAGACTCCGAGGAAGGCTTCTTCGGTAGCTGAACTGAAGGAGGAAGAGGAGACTTACCCGGAGCCGAGGTCTTCGAGGTCGAGGCCACCGAGGCCTTCGAGGTCGAGGCTGACGTCGAGACCGAGGTCAGGTCGAAGCAGGAGCAGCCTCCATGGCTAAGAGCTCCGCAATCCTGGCCCTACGTCGCCGAAGAGCCCGAGGCTGAAGAGTTGCACAACGAGGACAGGAGTCCGTCGGATGATCCGCACCCAGGCACAGAATACACCAGAGGAGCGGGTCTGTGACTGAAATAACCTGACCGCACTGGGAACACTTCTTAAACCCGGTAAGAGACCGGGACATAAGTTTTAGATAGCCGCAGCCACGTGAGGCCACGGCGAACCGGGAGCCCCCGGTCACCAAATTTTTAAAAAATAAAAAAACACACGATCAAGTAAACCGCACAGCGACTCCCGAACAAAATAAAGAAGCCGCGGTGCTAGAAAGGCACTTAGAATAAAGCAGAGAAAAGAGACAGGGCTTTCTGGCTCCGCGGAAAACTAAGAACTGAAGACCACGAGCAGGGGATGCGCCCTCTAGTGGAGCAGGAAGGCACACGCATGCGTGGGCAGCACTAGCAAACTTTGAGATCTTCAATCAAGTTTGCTTGAAAAGCTGTCTGCGACGGGGCTCTGTGGATGACTTCACCCACATGTAGAGAATATGCTTGTCCTGGGATAAAGTAGCTAATAGCAATGCTTGATTTTAGCAAGGTATTCTGCCCCTTTATATAGACTGAGCAGGTTCTTTGCATTCAGGCAGCTTTTGCACACAGAGTTCTTAACTAACTCTCCCTGGTTATAAGTGAAGCAAAAGAATCAAATATAAGCTTTACCTCCTTTACAGTCCACAAACTAGCAGACAAAAAAAAAAGAAAATTCTTAAACACTGACTCAGAACGGCTTCCAGGCACAGCTGTTGCACTGCACTGCTAATTAGCTGCTTCCGTTCAAACGTACCTGAGTGCCAAGTCCCAGCAAAAAACAGATTTTTCTGAGCTAGTTTTACCAGGAAAGAAAAAATCACTAGCTCAGAAATGGTACCGTTTATCAGCAGGACAAACTTCTGCCAACACAAGCCACTTTCTTCCAGTCAAAAATACAGTTCATGGCAATGTCCTCCTCAGAGAGTTAATAGCACAACTCACTTTTACAACAGTTGATTTCTATCAGTTCCACACTAGGTTCTGGTTCATTTCCTGCTGCTTGCAAATCCATAGCTTCCACATTATTTAACTGTTCCAGGACTGGGGCAGAATCAACTTCCTGCATCTCCCAGTCTTCCATCTAGCTGGGCACCTCCCAGCTACTTCCTCCCTGACTCCCTCACCGGCTTCCATTTAGGGAACTCAAAAATCATGCCCCCCCTCTGCTGACTGGGGGGGGGGGGGAGGTGAATCAGTTCTCTACAAAACTGCTATGTGTGCCCGAGGATAGATTTCCCTGCTCCTTTCTTAAAGGAACAGCAAGTATTTCAGGTAAAAGTCTCCGGCCAGGATTTCAAGGCTCTATACAAGAGTGCAAGCTTTCCTGCAGAACTTTTCCCTTTATCATACTGGCTCTTCCACTGGCAGTGGATTTGTAACACTCCCCCACACTTAAACACTGACTACCCCTAGTAGGCAGTGTACCAATCAAATATTAATGGCATTTAGGATTCTTGCCCTTTTTCTCTAAGGGTATAGTAACAGGACTGGGAGTGGGATCCTGAAAACCTTCAGGCCATTGTAGGACAGAGTATTGAGCGGTGTTTATGTGGCTCTCTGCTCCTTCTTGTTCTACCTCCTCCAAATTATTTACCCTTATGGCTAAGGCTGTCACAATCCCGACTATATTCTCTACACTTTCATCTTTCACCGCCTCCTCCCGGGTTTTCAAACTTTTCAGTATACCCTCCATTTTATTAAGTTGTGAGTTATTTTTCTCCATTTGAGTTTCAATGGCATGTTTCTGCTTCACCCACTTACTACTTTCTCCTTCCTTCTCTTTCCATTTAACTATAAGGTTTTCTATCATGCCGAGCACAGGAGAGGTAGGAAGCAGCGTGCTCAGGCAGCCAGGAAGCGCAGAGAGTCGGGACAGAGCAGGAGAAGGAGGCAAGTAGGATCTGAAGGTTCAGGGAAGTGGCGAGAGTACGCTCCGCCCACCCCCACCGCGTCGGAGGCAGCATAGGACTCCCCCTTGAAAAGGGGGCGGAGCCAACGCGGCAACACACGGTGCTGGTGCCGAGCACAGGAGAGGTAGGAAGCAGCGTGCTCAGGCATCCAGGAAGCGCAGAGTCGGGACAGAGCAGGAGAAGGAGGCAAGTAGGATCTGAAGGTTCGGGGAAGCGGCGAGAGTACGCTCCGCCCACCCCCACCGCGTCGGAGGAAGCGTAGGACTCCCCCTTGAAAAGGGGCGGAGCCAATGGCACGCGGCCGTTCAGCGCACGGCAAAGGCAAGCGGCAAAGGCACTCGCCTTAGCGAGAGCGCCTTTGCGAAGGGCCTTGAGAAGGGCCGAGCAAGGACAGCCAAGGACTCCAGAACACCAGGTAAGGAAGAAGTGAGCACACACAAGTAGAAAACACGAAATAAGACACACACAAGACAGGAAAGGATAAAGAAGCAGCAGGTTCCGGGGACAAGAAAGAGGCCCAAGGGAGGTAAACAGACCCACCAAGACAAAAAGCGGCAGAAGAAGTAGACAGGAAGGAGCCAAGCACAGGAGAGAGTACAGCGACCGCCCACATAAAGACATAAGACAGGGGAAAGAGCATCTAGTGGACTACGAAGAAAGAGAAATGGAAGCAGCAGGAACCCGGAGGAGCTTCCCAGTGTACTGCACGGAGTGTCATATGTATGACTACCTTCCCTCGGGAAGGCAGGCATACGTATGCAGTCGGTGTCAGGAACTGGAAAGCCTGAAGAAAGAAGTTGGTCGACTGCAGTGCAGGGTTCAAGAGCTGGAGGGCCTCCACATCTCGGAAGCACCGTTCAAGACAACTGAAGACCCCGCAGGAGAGAGTCACATCGAGGAGCAAGTAAGGGAGCTCGAAAGATTCATCGAGGAGGCCTACAGGCAGGTAGAAGAGCAGGATCAGCAGCAGCGCTGGAGCGAGGAAGCTATGTCTACACGAGATGGAGGACAGGGGCCAACAGATGGAAGACAGGAACCAACAGACGCCAAGGATGAAGGACCGCATAGAAGATTCAAGCAAGCAGAGAGGGCAAAGACTGGCCGGTATCCCGGAAGAGAAGTACTGAACCACATCGAGGACACAGACTTGAGACCAGAGAGAAAGCCGAAGAAGGGGAAATCTGCAGTCGTCGTGGGAGACTCAATCCTGAGAGAAGTGGACAGTCACGTAGCAGGAGGGAGAGAAGATCGGCTAGTGACTTGTCTCCCAGGAGCAAGAACGAAGGACATCACCGACAGAATTGAGAGGATCCTGGACGGCGCAGAAACAGAAGAGACAGCAGTGATAATCCACGTGGGAACAAATGATGTCAACAGGAGAAATTACAGCAGGACTACGCTAACTGAACAGTTCAAGACCCTAGGAAGGAAACTGAAGCTGAGGACACAGAAAATAGCATTCTCAGAGATTCTGCCAGTACCGAGGGCAGACGTGAAGAGGCAGACTGAGCTACAAGCAATAAACGCATGGTTGAGGAGATGGTGCAAAGAAGAAGGATTCCTTTTTGTGAGGAACTGGACAACTTTTGGGGGGAAGAACAAGCTCTACAGGAGGGACGGACTACACCTGAGCACGGCAGGAACGAGGCTGCTAGCAAACAATGTCGAGAGGAATTGAGCAGGCTTTAAACTGAGAAGAAGGGGAAAGTCGACAGTCGACCTGACGTCGACGGTTCGGACAAGAGTATCCAAAGAAGATACTGAGCGGGAAAAATTCTGGGAACAAGCAAGAGACGAACAACAGAAACTGTTGACCAACAAGAAGGGCAAACAGATAAAATTAGAGGGACAGGAGAAATCGGAAAATCAGGTTGCAGACGAAAAGGATGCAACAAAAAATGAGGAAGAAAGGAGCAGAAATCAAGGACTGGCGGCCCAAATAGGGGATGGCAAGAGGAGCAAAACACATGAAAAACCAGCAGAGAAAAGAAAAGACCGGGACTTAAATTGTTTGTACGCAAATGCAAGGAGCCTAAAGTACAAAATGGGAGAGTTAGAAGTCAAAGCCAAAAAAGAGGACCTAGACATTATTGGAATCACGGAAACATGGTGGAACGAGGATAACCAATGGGACGAAGTACTGCCAGGGTACAAACTCTATAGAAGAGACAGGACTCACAAGAAGGGTGGAGGAATAGCACTATACATAAAAGATACCATTCCCTCGTCCACAGTGGATATAGAACCAAAGGCGGAAGGATTGGAGTCATTGTGGGTAAAATTACCGGGGAAAAAATGGCCTTGACATAAGACTGGGTCTATACTATCGTCCACCTGGACAAATGGAAGCAAACGACAAAGATCTGGCAGCAGAATTGAGGCGGGAAGGCACCAAAAGGAATGTGACAGTAATGGGAGATTTTAACTACCCCGGGATAAACTGGAGTATTGGAAACTCGAACTGTGCGAAGGAAACAAAATTCTTAGAGGCTGTGAGGGACTGCTTTATGGATCAGCTTGTCAAGGAACCAACAAGAGGGAATGCCATCTTCACCTAATCCTCAACGGACTTGGGGGACCAGCAAAGGAAGTGGAAATAGTAGGACCACTGGGAAACAGCGATCACAACATGATCCAGTACAAATTAGAAGTAGGTACAGCAAAAGGGAAGAGAACCACAGCGACAATGTTCAACTTCAAGAAAGGGAACTATGATGCTATGAGAGCAATGGTAAAGAAAAAACTCAGAAAGAGCTCAAGAAAAACAGAAACCGTAGAGCAAGCCTGGTCTCTATTCAAGTGTACAGTTCAAGAAGCACAACATATGTACATCCCCATATTTAGAAAAGGGTGCAAAAAAAACCGAGCAAAAGATCCCGCATGGATAAACGATGAGGTGAAGAAAGCGATAGGAGACAAGAAAAAATCTTTCCGGAAATGGAAAAAGGACCAAACTGAGGAGAACTGGAAAGAACACAGGAAAAGTCAAAAAGAGTGTCATCAAGTGGTTAGGAGAGCAAAAAGAGAATACGAAGAGAGGCTGGCCAGGAAGGCAAAAAAATTCAAATCATTCTTCAGATATGTTAAAGGGAAGCAACCGGCAAGGGAGGAAGTAGGACCTTTGGATGATGGAGACAGAAAGGGCGTGATAAAGGAGGAAAAAGAGGTAGCCGACAGGTTAAACAAATTTTTCTCGTCAGTCTTCACGAGCGAGAACACATCCAGTGTACCAGAACCCGACGTGATCTTCCATGGAGACCAGGAAGAAAAACTGTAAACAATAGAGGTGAGCCATGAGGATGTCCTCCAACAGATAGATAGATTGAAAAGCGACAAATCACCAGGCCCGGACGGTATCCATCCTAGGGTACTAAAAGAACTAAGAAATAAGATAGCGGGAATACTCCAACGAGTTTGCAACCTATCCTTGAAAACTGGAGAGATCCCGGAGAACTGGAAGATAGCAAATGTTACACCTATCTTTAAAAAGGGATCATGAGGAGACCCGGGAAACTATAGGCAGGTCAGTTTGACATCGGTTGCGGGCAAGATGGTAGAAGCACTGATAAAGGACAGCATCTGTGAGCACATCGAAAAAAATGGGCTGATGAAAGCGAGCCAACATGGCTTCTGCAAGGGAAGATCGTGCCAAACAAACTTACTGCACTTCTTTGAGGGGGTAAACAGTCAGTTGGACAAAGGGGAACCCGTAGATATCATTTACCTCGACTTCAAAAAGGCCTTTGACAAGGTACCCTATGAGCGGCTACTTAGAAAGCTGTGGAACCACGGGGTGGAAGGGGACGTGCATAGATGGGTCAAACACTGGTTGGCAGGCAGAAGGCAGAGGGTTGGAGTGAAGGGTCACTACTCAGACTGGAGGAAGGTAACGAGCGGAGTTCCGCAGGGGTCTGTACTCAGACCGCTGCTGTTCAATGTATTTATCAATGACCTTGAAACGGGGACGAAGTGTGAAGTTATCAAATTTGCGGATGACACTAAACTCTGTAGAAGGGTTAGAAATGCGGAAGAGTGTGAGGACCTACAAAGGGACCTAAGCAAACTGGAGGAGTGGGCGAATAAATGGCAGATGGACTTCAATGTAGGGAAATGCTACCAAATGGGGGGATTAGTGTTAGAAAGAAGTAGCCTTGAAAGAGATTTGGGTGTACTGGTGGACACAACAACGAAGTCAACAGCGCAATGCGCAGCAGCCGCGAAGAAGGCAAACAGAATGTTGGGTATTAAGAAGGGTATTACGACCAGAACGAGAGAAGTCATACTGCCGTTGTATCAGGCAATGGTGCGCCCGCACCTGGAGTACTGTGTTCAGTATTGGTCACCGTACCTTAAGAAGGATAAGGCAATACTTGAGAGGGTCCAGAGGAGAGCGACACGAATGATTAAGGGCATGGAAAACCTTTCATACACTGAAAGATTGGAGAGACTGGGGCTCTTCTCCCTGGAAAAGCGGAGACTCAGAGGAGACATGATAGAGACCTACAAGATCATGAAGGGCATAGAGAGGGTAGAGAGGGACAGATTCTTCAAACTTTCAAAACATAAAAGAACAAGAGGGCATTTGGAAAAGTTGGAAGGAGACCGATTCAGAACGAAGTTTTTCTTTACCCAGCGTGTGGTGGACACCTGGAATGCGCTTCCAGAGGACGTAATAAGCACAGTTACTTACCGTAACAGTTGTTATCCAGGGACAGCAGGCAGCCCTTCACAAAACCGCATTGAGTAGAATGAATGAGCAAAGGGAGAGCCCTAGCTAGTCTTTCTGCAAGAAGTTTCGCATAAATTTTACAATCGTAATTGAGTAAGGAAATGGGTCTATAATTTTTCGGAAGTAAGGGAATCCCGTCCAGGCTTGGGAAAAACTACAATATCCGCTTCAACAAAAGTGCCAGCACTAGTTCCTTTTCCCAAAAAATCAGTATATAATCTAAACATATGGGGAAGCAGAGACGTCTGGAAGGTTTTATAGAAGCCCAAGGGAAGACCATCACCTCCCGGAGCTTTTCCGGGCTTTAGACCAGCTATGGCAACTTCAATTTCCAAAACTGAGAGGGGTTTATTAAGGTTCTCAATTAGTTGAGAGGGAAGTGTAGGGGGGGTCATACCCTGAAAGAAATCATCAAAATCTTCCTTAGAGGGATCAATTCCAGAAGTATATAAACATTCATAGAAGGATTTGAAATGGTCAGCTATGGCAGTAGGATCTGTAATGATCCTACTGCCATAGCTGTTTAAGCACCTTAATATGTCCAGCTCTCTTTTTGTGCTTGAGATAATTAGCCAACAACGTCCCCGCTTTGTTTCGATGTTCATAATATATAGCCCCTTCATGTAACAGTAGGACTCCTGCCCTCTCAGATAGTATGGAGTTGTATTGGAACTTGAGTTTACGGATCTGCGTTAAACCTGGCGGAGTGGGAGAAAGATGATACGTCACCTCTAGTGATTTGATTTGATCTTCCAAGGTAGTGAGTACCCGTTTCCGTTCTTTATTCAAGTGAGCTGAATATGCTATGATTCTACCTCGCAAGTATGCTTTATAGGCGTCCCATATAGTTTGAAAGGCTATCTCCGGGGTGTCATTATGTTCAAAATATTCTTCAGTCCAATTTGCAACCTGAGTTAGAAAATCTTTATCCACTAGGAGAGCCGTATTCAGGCGCCAGGTAGGGGTAGGAGAAGATGGTGCAGAAAGAGTGAAGGAGACTGAAGCGGCGGAGTGATCAGTTAGAGGACAAGGAAGAATAGAGGCTGATCGTACAGTTTGTAAGAGGGAATGAGACAGGAGAAAGTAATCCAGTCTCATGGCAGAAGCATGGGGTGCAGACCAAAAGGTATATTCTAAGTCTCTAGGGTGAAAGAGACGCCAGACATCAGCCAGTCCATAGGACTGGATAATGTGCTTCAATACCGGAAGCGTAGGAGGGGAGCGATAAGAAGATTGGGATCTCCGGTCGAGGTGGGCATCTAAGACCAGATTCCAGTCTCCACCTACTACAAAATAGTCAGTGGATATAGATGATAGTTCTTTAGCTAAGTCTTTGAAGAAGTTAATGTTAGGAGCATTCGGGCCATATAGTGTAAAGAAAGTGTATCGACGGGAATTTATGTCTAGGATGACTGTAACCCATCTCCCCTGAGAGTCATGAGAAACTTGTATGCACTATAGTGTAATTAAGATGTTTAGAGAGTAAGATGGCCACCCCTCCCTTAGAGGAAACTGCAGGGAAGAAAAAACATTGAGAGACCCAATCCCGGTGGGGGGGAGTGGCTTAAGGAAGATGGCCGCGGGTAGCTGGAGTTAGACGCCACGGATGTTCCCGGGCTGCTCTTACCTTTGAAATGGTGAAAAGACAATCTAAACTTCGGGTTTTTCCCGATGAATCTTTGCCAGCAGCTTCGGGCCCGATGGACGCTTTTCTTCAGCGAGGGACACCAACACAGCCGGAGGATTTCTCGGCTGGGAGAGACACGCTGGCTGAAGCGTTACAGCTCTCCCTCGAGGCAACATCACTAACCCTGGAAGAGCGGAGTCCTCAGAGTCGCCCGGGGGCGTTTGATCAGTCGATGGAAGAGCAAAGTCCTCCGAGTTGTTCGGGGGCGTTTGACCAGTTGACGGTGGAGGAAATGTCCCGGGGTGTTCACTCTCCAGACCTGCTGAGATCGGGAGTCGGCCCAGCAGGAGGAGTGGTGAAGCCAAATCGACTATCAGAGCATTCGGAGGAGTTGAAACAGAAATTGCCTCAGGATTTCCCGACACTGACTTCATCGCCTGCTGAAGTTCCAGGTACTTTTTCATCAGAGAATCTGGGTGTTGAACTGATACCAATGCAGAGACCCAAGGTTTTCAATATGGAGACAATCTGGGAAGCAATATCTAGTTTGCAAATCTCTTTGGGAACCCAAATGCAGCAACTTACCACACGCTATACCTCTGTTGTGTCTGAAAATTTGGAAATGAAAAATAGGATATCCAGCGTTGAAAATAAAGTGGATGGACATGAAACTAGAATAAAAACAGTGGAGTCCCAGGCTTCGGTCTGGGTAAGAGATAGTGGAAACCTTAATTTTAAGGTGGAAATGTTGGAAAATATGACTAGAAGAAGTAATCTTCGGATTATTAACTTTCCAAAATTACCACTTATCTCAGCGCAGGATACTTTTAAAAAGTATTTGAAAGAAGTTTTGAAAGTTCCCGAAACCTCCTATCCGCCTCTCACTAAAATATATTATTTACCTACCAGTGTATCTGTTCAAAAACCAAACCAGCAGAATTTGTCTGCTGATAGTTTGGATTTGACAAATTTCCTTGAGAGGTCAGGTGAAGAGATACCGGCAACTGCTACGCTACTTGTACAATTTGCTATTGATGCTGACAGGGAATGGATGCTTAAAATGTTTTTTAAGTTTAAAGATGTACCATTTATGACTAAAATAGTGAGAATGTATCCAGACATGTCACAAATGACCCAAAAGAGAAGAAAACAATTTCTCATTTTGAGACCAAGGGTTCTGCAGTTAGGTGCGACGTTTGTACTCAGATTCCCATGTAAATGTGTAATGACCTATCAAGGGAACAGATTTATTTTCTTTGAACCTCAGCAGCTGACAAAATTTATTTCTGCTAAAGAGCAAATTTAAATTCTTGAGAGAATTTCAGTCTCAACCTAGCTCAAGTATAAGGTTTTTGTTCTTTCTCGCTACCATCTTTTATTTTCTTTGTATTATTTGATAAAGATTTCAGCCATTGTAAAGCTTACTCCCCTCTTAATTGAGGTCTAACGATACAAACCAGTAAAATTTATATTTGGGTCTAATGTTTTTTGCCGTATGAGAAAGGAAAAAATTTTTGCTTTGTTTTTGTATTTCTAATGTATATTTTCTTTATTGATTATGGTCTCATTTTAAAGTTTGAACTGGAGTTGTATTACTTTCTTTGTTTTGACTAATATTATGTCAATACTATAAAATGAAAATAAAGAATTAAAAAAAAAAAAAAAAAGAGAGAGACCCAATCCCGCTTCAATTTAGCAGATTCAATCAAATTTAGCTTGATTTCTTGCAAAAAGACTACATGTGCAGAATGATGTTTACAATACAGTAGTGTCCGCTTTCTTTTGATGGGGTGGTTTAAACCTCTAATATTCAAAGATAACACATTACAAAGAGCCATCAGTAGAATGTAAAAAAAAAAAAAGTGGTATACAGAAAAACTGAGCGTCGCTTGTCCACATCCCACACTACCCTAATAGCACATAACCAATTAGTATCTGCTCTGCTCGGAAAAAAAAAAATCAGAAACAAACCCCATTCACACACGCTTGCATACACCCCTCCACCCACCCCACAAGCATCCCAAACCCCCCTCCCGCCCATAAGACAATAGCCTTGAAATCATCCCGCCAAAAAGGCGCCCCGAAGGCCTACGGAGGGGAAGAGGCAGCACAACATGGAGGCTCAAGGCCAGGCCCCTCCCCCATCGGCCCCGCTGCAAATATGATGGTACAAATCAGTAATATAATGGTGAAATACTCCACTCATAGCTCTGAAAAGAGCTAAGCTATTAAGCGCTTCCAATAAAACAGTAAAACAGTAAACAGTAAATATAAGCGAGAAAGTCTAAGCAGTAAGCCTGGTACACGATCAAGTGTCCATACACTGCAGGTCCTCCTGTTCTCTTAGGAACTGATCCACGTCTGCAGGGTCAGTGTAGGTTTTGGTGCGGTTGTTATAGGTGATTTTAAAGCGTGCTGGTGAGAGTAAACCAAAGCGTGCCTCGAGTGCACGCAAACGAGGGCGCATGGCCAGAAATTGGCGCCGCTTCTCCGCAGTGGCTTTGGTGTAGTCGGCAGATATATAAACGGTTTGCCCCTGCCATTCAAGTTTCCGAAGCGATCGCATTTTATCCAGGATTTGGGCCACGTGCGGGAAGCGCAACAGCTTCATTACTATAGGACGTGCCCGTTGGGAGCCTGAAGGGGATTTGGCTGGAACCCGGTGGGCTCGCTCCACCTCAAGCGGTCGGTCGAACTGTAGGGAGAGCACTTTGGGGAACCACTCTTCAAAAAACTTACATGCGTTAAGACCCTCAATCCCCTCTTGTAAGCCAGTAATTCGCAAATTATTCCGCCGGCTATGGTTACCAAGATCATTCAGCTGATCCTCCAGGGCGTGCAGGGCCTTCCGGTCCATCGATTGATTTGTTGTTAGTTCGTCAATAGTTTGGCACTTGCGCTCCAAGACTTCCAGCTTGGAATCCATCGCAGACATTTTTTCAGTAAGAGATATCATCTCTTGCTTAATATCTTTAATGTCATCTTTGCTTTCAGAAAGCATGTTGGAAATGAGTTGGAGCTGGTCCGACACCGTGAGTTCCGGGACAACATGTGGCCGAGTTACATCTCCCTTAACAGGGGACGGCGGGTCCTGTTTCTGCCTTTTAGCTCCAGAACTGCCTGCAAAGGCAGCCTCAATTTTTCCCTGCTTGGGGGCAGGCATGTTTTCCGCAGGATTTAGCGCAAGTGCTGTAGTGCACGAGGGGAGTAAAAATATCGGAGCCGTGGACGACAGCTCTAGCCCTAAGCCTCCATCTTGTTCAGGCTCTCTAGTGCCCCCCCCCCCAGGTTAGCGTACCTTAATAAAAGGACCCCTAAGTACCTTAATAAAAAATTCAGCCCACGACTTAACCTATGTTTTAGATTTCAACCCCTTATGCGATTGAGTTTAACATCCCTGTTCTAAGGCAGGGATGTCAAACTCAAATACACAATGGGCCAAAATTAAACTTGGACAAAGTCACAGGCCAGCCTTGATATTTATTTTAAAAATGTGTACAACTCCAAAAGGAAACTGCAGACAATGTTAAAAAACAACATATTAAAGAAAATGATATGTTTAAAAAACAATGACACAAGGTACAACTAGCCCATGATTGATGTAAAATAGCTGAGCCAAACTTAAAACGGAAAAACTCAAAGGGATTAAAACCAAAAAAAGGGATGAAATAAAAAGCACAGTTACTTACCGTAACAGGTGTTATCCAGGGACAGCAGGCATATATTCTCACATGTGGGTGACGTCATCTACGGAGCCCCAGCGCGGACAGCTTTTCAAGCAAACTTGATTGAAGTTTCAAGTTTGCACACTGCACCACGCATGTGCTAGCCTTCTTGCCCACTAGAGGGCGCATCCCCACCTCGTGGTCCTCAGTTCCATATCAAGCAAGATAAAAGCCATCCCCGGGGAGGAGGGCGGGTTGTGAGAATATATGCCTGCTGTCCCTGGATAACACCTGTTACGGTAAGTAACTGTGCTTTATCCCAGGACAAGCAGGCATGATATTCTCACATGTGGGTGACCTCCAAGCCAACCAAAAACGGGCAGGAGGGAGGATGGCAATTTAGGAAAACAGATTACGTAACACCGACTGGCCAAACCGGCCGTCGCTTCTGGACAAAGTGTCCAGACAGTAATGGGAGGTGAACGTATGAACCGAAGACCAAGTGGCAGCTTTACAAATATCCTCCATAGGCGTGGATCGGAGGAAAGCAACCGAAGCTGCCATCGCTCGGACCTTATGCCCCGTGACTCGACCCGAAAGCGGGAGATCAGCCTGAGAGTAGCAAAAGGAAATACAAGCAGCTAACCAGTTTGACAAGGTGCGCTTTGAAACCGGATGTCCTAAACGATTAGGGTCAAAGGACAAAAACAATTGAGGAACCTTCCGATAAGACTTGGAACGTTGGAGATAAAAAGCCAACGCTCTCTTACAGTCAAGCGTATGAAGCGCCACCTCACCAGGATGAGAGTGGGGCTTCGGAAAAAACACCGGAAGGACAATGGACTGATTGAGGTGGAAATCAGACACAACCTTAGGCAAAAATTTAGGATGGGTGCGAAGAACCACCTTATCATGATGAAACACCGTGAAAGGAGGATCCGCCACCAAGGACTGCAGTTCACTAATCCGACGAGCGGACGTGAGCGCAATCAAAAAGACCACTTTCCAAGTTAGAAACTTAAGATGAGACTTGTCGATGGGCTCAAAGGGAGGCTACATCAGCTGAGCCAAGACTACATTAAGATCCCACACCACCGGAGGAGGTTTCAGAGGAGGATGGACATTCACTAAACCCTTCATGAAACGAGTAACCAGAGGATGAAGAGAGAGAGAACGACCCTCGAGGTGCCGATGGAAGGCGGCAATGGCACCGAGATGCACCCGAATGGAAGTCGTCTTCAGGCCCGACTCAGACAAATGCAACAAATAATCTAGAACCGAAGACACAGGAACTGAACTAGGTTCCAGATGTTTCAAAGAACACCAGGACGTAAACCTGGTCCACTTCTGGGCATAACAGAGCCGAGTCGAGACCTTGCGCGAGGCCTCCAAAATCTCCCTCACGGCCTGAGACACCGGAATCGAAGTCAGGGGGAGAGGAACCAAGCAGTCAGATGTGAAGATTGGGATGTAACAGAGAACCCCGACTCCGAGACAGCAGAGAGGGAAATACCGGCAGAAGTAGAGGTTCCCTGACACTGAGCTGAAGAAGCAGGGAGAACCAGTGCTGTCTGGGCCAACGAGGCGCAATGAGGATCATAGAGGCTCCGGTCAATCTGAGATGAACCAGCGTTCTCAAAATCAGAGGAAAAGGAGGGAACGCATAAAGGAACTTCCCCTCCCAATCGAGAAGGAAGGCATCTGCCTCGAGACGGTCCCGGGAGTACATCCAAGAACAATAGAGGGGTAGTTTGTGAGTCTCCGGGGAGGCAAACAAATCCACCTGAGGAGTCCCCCAGCGGTCGAAGACCTCGCGCAGGACCCGGGAGTTCAGAGACCACTCGTGCGGCTGAAGAAGCCGACTGAGTTTGTCTGCCAGCCGGTTCTGCTCTCCCTGAATGTAAACTGCACGCAGGAACATGTTCTGGGAGACCGCCCATTCCCAAAGACGAAGAGCCTCCTGGCACAGAGGCCAAGAGCCCGTACCCCCTTGTTTGTTGACATAGTACATTGCCACCTGGTTGTCGGTCCGCACGAGCACCACCTGATCGCGCAGTAGGTGGACAAACGCTCGCGCAGCCAGAAAAATGGCGCGAAGCTCCAGCACGTTGATGTGGCACCGACGGTCCTCGGGCGACCACAGCCCCTGCGTCCGCAGACCGTCCAGATGAGCCCCCCACGCGTACTCTGAGGAGTCCGTGGTCAGGACCTTGCTGTATGGCGGAACGAGAAACAGCAAACCCCCGGACAGATTGGAAGAGTTGGTCCACCAACGGAGCGATCGACTCAAAGAAGGAGTCACTGATATCGGGGAAGACACCGGATCGCGATCCTGCCGCCACTGAGAGGCCAGAGTCCACTGAGCGAGTCTCAGGTGCAAGCGGGCGAAGGGCGTGACGTGAACCGTCGACGCCATGTGACCCAGCAAAATCATCATGTGCTGGGCTGACACCACCGATTGCTTCCGACAGTGGCGACTCCACCGCAGCAGGGCCTCCCGTCGAAGAGGGGGGAGGAAGGCGCGGAGTTGAACCGTGTCCAGCACGGCTCCAATAAATTGGAGAGACTGCGCCGGGCTCAACTGAGACTTGGGAAAGTTCACTTCGAACCCCAGGCCTTGCAGTAAACTGATAGTCTGTTGGGTCGCTAAGATAACCCCCTCCCTGGACGGGGCCTTGATCAGCCAATCGTCCAGGTAGGGAAAGACCTGTAGCCCCCGAGAGCGCAGGGCCGCCGCAACCACCACCATACACTTGGTGAACACCCGAGGGGACGACGCCAGACCGAAGGGAAGAACCCGATACTGCAGGTGCAAATCTCCCACTTGGAACCGCAAGAACTTGCGGAAAGCGGGATGCACCGGAACATGGGTGTATGCTTCCTTCAAGTCCAGGGAGCACATCCAATCCCCTGCTTCCAGGAGTGGATATAAAACCGGAAGCGACAACATACGGAACTTCTCCCGGACCAGGCACTTGTTGAGCCTCCGAAGGTCCAAACTGGGGCGCAAGTCCCCTGTCTTTTTCGGGACCAGAAAGTAATGGGAGTAAAACCCCCGCCCCCTCTGATCCGGCGGCACCAGCTCTACGGCGCGGAGGCTCAACAAGGCTCTCGCCTCGATCAGGAGAAGGGACAACTGGCTCCGCGACTGCGGCCAAGCTCTGGGTGGCATGTCCGGAGGCTGCACGGAGAAGTTGAGCGAATAGCCCTCTGAGATGGTCCGGAGCACCCAAGCGTCGGACGTGATCCCAGACCACGCCCCGGTAAATGCGCTGAGGCGACCCCCGATGGGGAGGGGGGTTCAGCGAAACCGCGGAGGGGGCCCGCCCCCAACCGCACACCCCGTCAAAAAGACGGCGCGGGCTTGGCCGCTCCCTGCGTGGCGGGCTTAGAAGGGCCACCCCTACCCTGCTGGGGAGGTCGCCGTGGTGGTGGTCTAGAGAAGACCGGCATAGACTTCTGAGGATACCTCCTCGGGGGCTGCCGGAAGGGACGCTGCGGAGGGGCCTTAGGCTTCGGACGCACCAAAGAGGCCAGGGAGCGTTCCTGTTCGGAAAGCCGCTTGGTCGCCGCATCCAATGAGTCGTCAAACAGTTCCGACCCGACGCAAGGCAAGTTAGCCAAGCGCTCTTGTAAATTTGAATCCATCTCGAGGGTACGAAGCCACGCCAGCCGGCGCATGGCCACCGCACAGGCAGATACCCTCGAGGCAAGTTCAAACGCGTCGTAAACTGCGTGGAACAAGTAGAGGTGCAGCTGGGAAAGATTAGAGCTGAAGGTGGCAAACCTGTCTCTATGGGACTCCGGTATCACCTCGCGAAAAGAAGGGAGGTCCTTCACCATCGTACGCAAGAATGACGAGTACGAAAAGGTGTAATTCAGCACCCTCGTCGCCATGAGAGAGTTGGCATAAAGGCGACGGCCGAATTTGTCCAGGGTCCGGCCCTCCCTACCCGGCGGGACCGCTGCCGACACCCTGGAAGGCTGCGTTTTCTTAAGCGCCGACTCTACCAGAAGGGAATTGTGAGAGAGCTGCCCCTTCTCGAACCCCTTGATGGGAAGGGTGCGATATTTTGACTCCATTTTGGAGGGCACCACTGCGACCGTCAAAGGAGCCTCGAGATTCCTAAGGAAGGTCTGATGGAGGACCTTGTTGATGGGAAGGCGAGGGGATTCCCGAGGGGGGGCAGGAAGATCCTGCTCCTCTAAAAACTCCTTGGTGTAAGTGGATCCCTCTAACAAGTCCACACCCAAAGCCACCGCCATATCCTGCACAAACCTCGTGAAGGATGAAGGTCTAGCAGGAGGAGAGGGTGACCGAGACTTCCCTGCCGAGCCGAAGGGAGAGGCCTCATGAGAGTACCTCGGCTCCCTCCCCGATCCCGATCCCAAGGAGGCACAGTCCTGTGACCTCGAAGGGGTTGGAGACCGAGTTTGTCGAAAGGAACCCTTGGGGGATCCCCCCGGGGTCCGGGGCACCGAAGCCCGTCCCTTCGGCCCCGGCGAGGACGCTCGGGAACTCTCCCTGGCAGGAGACCTAAACAAGTTGGGATTATCGACCCGCAGGTCCCGTACCCGCAAGGTATCGACCCCGGCCGGCGACGAGCGACCGCGCCGCCGAGGCGAGGCCCGAGACCGCTTGGCCTTCCTCGCACGGTGCCTCGCCCGAGGCTTGCCCGAAGGTGATGAACCTCGCGAGGACTCAGAGGACGACGACGAGAGCCGCCGCACCCGGCGCACCTTGTCGCGTGGGCGCACGCTACGCTCCGGCTGTCCCCTCGAAGCCGAGTCCGAGGGCAATGCCGAGGTCGAGGCCGTGGGCGCCTCGGGAGCCGAAGCCCCGGTACCCGAGGCCGAGGTCGCCAACTGCGGGGCCATCGAGGCCGAAGCAGTCGAGGCCGAAGCCTGCTGCAGGTGCTCAATGGCCCCGGTGAGCTCCGAGGCGATCAACGCCCGGAGCAATTCCTGGAACACCGGGATCGACATCCCCTGGGGCAATACCTGCCGACGCTCCTCAGAGGGCGACCTCGGTCTCTCGAGTATTCCCTCGGGGCGATGGACTTGGGCATCTTGGGCTGAGCGGAGGTGGACCCTCCCGCCGTCGAAGAGCCCGAGGATGGCTTTTTTGACGATCCTGGAGCTGAGGAGGGAAGTGGAGACTTACCCGAGGCCTTGGATGCAGCAACCTGCTTAGATGGCATCGAGGGACGAGGCGAAGCCGAGGGTCCCGAAGCCGAGGTCGAGGCCGAGGTCAAGGCCGGGGCCGAAGCCGAGGCCGAACTCGAGGCCTTCCCAGGCGGGGACTCGACGGAGAAAAGTTCCGCCATGCGGGCCTTACGGCGTGTGAGTGCCCGCTTCTGGAAGGTGGCACACTTGTCACACGCGTCTGTCGGGTGCTGGGGCACCAAGCACCGTAAACAGCACCGATGAGGGTCTGTTATTGAAAGTAGTCGGTCACAACGACCGCACTTTTTAAACCCCGTAACAGGCCGGGACATGGGCCTACAACGTGGCCGGGAACGAACGAGGTTCCCGGGCCGTGGCTACCGGGAGCCCCCGGAGCAACGGAAAAAGATATATATTTTTATTTTTTTTTTTTTTGGAAAAAAGAAAAACAAAGAAAGAAAGAAAATCTACACGCAGCGACCGCGTCGAAAAAACGTACACAGCCGCGGCAACAGAAGGCAATTAGAGCACACAAATATCCACAGGGCTTCTGGCTCCGCGGATGAATTAGAACTGAGGACCACGAGGTGGGGATGCGCCCTCTAGTGGGCAAGAAGGCTAGCACATGCGTGGTGCAGTGTGCAAACTTGAAACTTCAATCAAGTTTGCTTGAAAAGCTGTCCGCGCTGGGGCTCCGTAGATGACGTCACCCACATGTGAGAATATCATGCCTGCTTGTCCTGGGATAATACCATGTGAATTAGCAACATAATGTTTGAAAAAGCGTAAAAATATAATCATAATAAAAATCATTATATGAAGCAGAGAAAATGAATAGGCATATGGAAAAACATTAGCACTGGAAAAGAATGAGTACCAGAAAACAAAACACCAAATTAGAACGTGATCAAAAAAACTATGGGCTCCTTTTACTAAGCTGCGATAGCGGTTTTAGCATGTGTGCTAGACGCTAACACCAGCATTGAGCTGGCGTTAGTTTTAGCCGCGTAGCGCAGGTTTAGCGCGTGCTAAAAACACTATTGCAGCTTAGTAAAAGGAGCCCTATGTACAACAAGGGATTAAAAAGAAAAAATTATGAAAAAATAAATCAGTACACTTCTCCCTTCGTATTCACTGTGATAGGGGGATTAACAGAACTGCAAATACAGAAAAACCGCAAATAACTTTTTCATGTGTTATTCATGGTTTCTATTAAAAACCATCGTGAAGGGCCTGGAAACCTACGTATCTCGTGGCATGGGAACGGGACTTGGGGCAGGTGTACGATGAGGCCTTATCTTGCAGTGGCTTCTGTGCTGGTGGAGAATGCTCATAAAATGCTGGTCCGCTGATATATGACACCAGTTCACCTGAATAAGATGTCTGTTCAGGGCACAGCCTTATGCTGGAGGGGATGTGGGGAGCAGGGAACCTTTTTTCATATGTGGTGGAGCTGTCCTTCCATTCAGGTCTTTTGGAGACAGGTGTTTAAGTATGTGGGGGATCTTGTTCAGGTGTCCCTCCAAGAAAGAGCGGAGATGGCCTTATTGGGGTTTCCCTTGGGAGGGGAAGATGACACCCAAGATAAACTGGTACGGTTGGCGTTCACAGCGGCTAGGCTGATTGTAGCTTGCCATTGGCGAAGCACGACTGTACCCACGATGACTAATGAGAGAAAAATTGGGCTGGGTTTGTGAAAGATACAGGCTTTCGGCCCTATTGACTAGGCGATGGCAGCACTATTACAATATTTGGGGGAGATACCTGGAAGTGGAGGGATTGGATGTGGGGCATTCTAATGTCAGTTGAATTGATGGACCTGGATTGGACTTGGGCACTGAGGGTTTGTCTTATTCTGGTTATGTGCTTTTATTTGTTCAATTCTGTTCTTTTTCTCCTTCCTTTTCTTCGGGTGCTTTGATGCCCATTGGGGGGGGGATATATGGTGTAAGGGGGATGATGGTTTTTGTATGCTGTTACGGGGTGGTGAGGGGTGGGGATGACCTCAACTCTCATCTCCAATTCCCCCCCTACCAAACATTCAGGAAGTTAATCAAAACCTACCTTTTTGACAAATTCCTCTGATCTATCCTCTGATCTATCTATTCCCTGCCTCGTCCTCTGATCTCGACTCACCCCAGACTCTTCACCGCCGTATGTAATACTGCTATTTGTAAAACCGTTGTATGTAACTTACAGCAAATGTAACTACTCAGTATATGTCAACCTAGCTGACAAAACAACTGCACCGTAAATTTATCGTCTAAAATGTAAATGTAACATTACTGAAATTGTAACTTCGCTGTAAATGTACAGTCTCTTCATTTGTTAACCGCATAGAACTTCCATGGTAATGCGGTATACAAGAATAAAGTTATTATTATTATTATTATTTTGTTGTTCTGTAAATTGATTGATTGTACTTTGTATTGTACTGCTGTGGTGGTCTGAGGTTCTTTGTTATAAATAAACAATTACAAAAAAAAAAAACCCAAAATAAAAAACACATCGTGAATATGGTGAAACCGCAAATAACATGGTGGGAGACCTGGCCTGCTCCTGAAGGAGAGGCAAAACATGGTGAAAGTGCTGGGAATCTTTGATTTTCTCTGCAAATGCTTGGAAAGCAGAGTTACTTATCGTAACAGGTGTTATCCAGGGACAGCAGGCAGATATTCTCTACATGTGGGTGACATCATCCATGGAGCCCCTTCGCGGACAGCTTTTCAAGCAAACTTGATTGAAGATCTCAAGTTTGCTAGTACTGCCCACGCATGTGTGCCTTCCTGCTCCACTACAGGGCACATCCCCTCCTCGTGGACTTCAGTTCAGATAGCAAGCAAAGAAGCCAGCCTCAGGGAGGTGGGAGGGTTGCGAGAATATATGCCTGCTGTCCCTGGATAACACCTGTTATGGTAAGTAACTGTGCTTTATCCCAGGACAAGCAGGCAGCATATTCTCTACATGTGGGTGACCTCCAAGCTAACCAAAAAGGGGATGGAGGGAAAGTTGGCAAATTATGAAAACAGATTATGCAAAACCGACTGGCCAAACTGACCGTCGCGCCTGGAAAAGGCATCCAAATAGTAGTGAGAGGTGAAGGTATGAACCGAAGACCAAGTGGCAGCCTTGCAGATCTCCTCAATAGGCGTGGACCAGAGGAAAGCGACAGACGCCGCCATTGCTCGGACTCTAAGTCCCGTGACCCGACCTTGCAGCGAGAGACCAGCCTGAGCGTAGCAAAAGAAAATACAAGCAGCCAACCAGTTGGACAAGGTGCGCTTGGAAACAGGATGGCCCAACCGATTAGGATCAAAAGAGATGAAAAGTTGAGGAGCCGTCCAATGAGACTCGGTGCATCGCAGGTAAAAAGCCAACACTCGTTTACAATCCAAAGTGTGAAGTGCCACCTCCCCAGGATGAGAGTGGGGCTTCGGAAAAAACACCGGAAGGACAATGGACTGGTTGAGGTGTAAATCCGAAACCACCTTAGGCAAGAATTTAGGATGTGTGCGAAGAACCACCTTGTCATGATGAAACACAGTAAAAGGTGGATCCGCAACCAGAGCTTGCAACTCACTGAGTCGGTTGGCAGATTTGAGAGCAACCAGGAACACTACTTTCCAAGTGAGAAACTTCAGATGAGACTTGTCAATGGGCTCAAACGGAGGTCTCATCAACTGAGCCAGGACCACATTAAGATCCCAAATCACCAGAGGGGGCTTGAGGGGAGGGTGAACATTGAAAAGTCCCTTCATAAAGCAGGAAACCACCGGATGGACAGATAACGGTTTCCCATCAAGCGGCTGATGAAAGGCAGCAATCACACTGAGGTAGACTCGAATAGATGTCGATTTGAGGCCAGACAGGGATAAGTGAAACAGATAATCCAGCACGGAGAAGACCAAGAGGCAGAAAGCGGCTCTATGCGGCGTGCAGCACACCACACAGTAAATCTGGTCCATTTCTGGGAATAGCATTGCTGAGTGAGGGTCTTCCGAGAGGCCTCGAGAACATCCTCACTGCCTGAGAGAAACCTAAGGAGGGAGGCACGTGGAGAGGAACCAAGCTGTTAAATGTAGACTGCAGATTGGAATGCAACAGCGAACCCCGACAGCAGAGAAGGAAACACAGGTAGTAGCAGAGGCTCCCTGACACTGAGCTGGAGGAGCAGGGAGAACCATGGCTGCCGGGGCCACCGAGGCGCAATCAAGATCATGGTGGCGCGGACCGACTTGAGATGTACCAGCATCCTGAGAATCAGAGGAAAGGGAGGGAACGCATAGAGGAACCTGCCCGTCCAATCGAGAAGGAAAGCATCCGTCTCAAGACGATCTGGGGAGTACATCCTCAAGCAGAAACGAGGCTACTTGTGATTGAGGGGCAAAGCGAACAGATCAATCTGTGGAGTCCCCCACCGAACAAACACCTGCCGCAGAGTTTGAGAATGGAGCGACCATTCGTGCGGCTGAAGAAGGCGACTCAACTTGTCCGCCAGACAATTCTGCTCGCCCTGGATATACACCACCCGATGGAAGATGTTGTGGCGCAACGCCCACTGCCAAAGACGAAGGGCTTCCTTGCATAGCGACAGAGAACCCGTACCCCCCTGCTTGTTTACATAATACCTCGCCACCTGGTTGTCCATACGCACCAGGACAACGGAATCCTGCAGCAAATAACGAAAAGCCACCACGGCATTGTAAATACCACGGAGCTCCAGCAGGTTGATGTGGCAGCGACGGTCCGCACTCGACCAAGGACCCTGAGCCTGCAGGCCATCAAGGTGCGCCCCCCAAGCGTACACCAAGGAGTCCGTCATCAGAACCTTCTGATGCAGGGGTATGAGAAAGAGCAAACCTCTGGACAGATTGGAAGAGTTGGTCCACCAACGGAGCGAGCGTTTCAAGGAGGGAATCACCGCAATGTGCAGAGAGGCGGGATCCTGCCGCCACTGAGACGCCAGAGCCCACTGAGGAACCCATAGATGCAACCAGGCAAACGGCGTGACGTGAACAGTGGAGGCCATGTGCCCCAGGAGGATCATCATCTGCTTTGCCGAGACCGGCGCCCACTGGGACACCAGCTGACTCAGCCGCAAGAGGACGGCCTGGCGAGGTGGAGGCAGAAACGACCGGAGGCGGACTGTGTCGAGTACCACCCCGAAAAAACTACAGAGACTGAGAGGGGCACAACTGAGACTTGGGGAAGTTGATCTCGAACCCCATACGCTAAAGGAAGATAATAGTCTGATGGGTCGCTGAAATAACCCCCTCCCTCGACAGGGCTTTGATCAGCCAATCGTTGAGGTACGGGAAGATCTGAAGGCCCTGCGACCGCAGGGCCGCCGCGACCACCACAAGGCACTTCGTGAAGACCCGTGGGGACGAAGCAAGCCCGAATGGGAGGACTCGATACTGCAAGTGGAGGCTCCCCACCTGAAAGTGGAGAAATCGCCGAGAAGCCGGATGTATCGGTATGCGAGTGTAGGCTTCCTTTAGGTCCAGGGAACACAACCAGTCCCCCTCGTCCATCAAGGGATACAAAATGGGAAGCGAAAGCATGCGGAACTTCTCCCGTACCAGGAACTTGTTCAGTTTCTGCAAATCCAGGATGGGACGAAGGTCCCCGGTCTTTTTGGGTACCAGGAAGTACCGAGAATACACGCCGGAGCCCCGTTGGCAGGGGGGAACCTCTTCCACAACCCGCAGGCGAAGGAGGGCCCGCGCTTCCAAAAGAAGCAAAGGAAGTTGCGTCCTGTCGGAAACAGACTCTCCGGGAGAAATGTCTGGAGGCAAAGCCCGGAAGTTGAGGGATTAGCCCTCCCGAATGACAGAGAGAACCCAAGAGTCCGCAGTGATCTCCACCCAACGATGATAAAAGGTGCGGAGACGTCCCCCGATGGGCAAAGGGGGAACCCCCAAGGCGGAAGGGGCCAGACCCCTCCCGCCGGGCCAGTCAAAAGAACGGCTGCTGCTTAGGTGCAGTGGGGGGTCTGAGGCTTAGGAGGAGCCCTCTGCTGCTGTGGACGACAAGGCGGAGGGCAAAAAAACGCCGGCATGGACTTCTGCGGATATCGCCGGGGAGGCAGCCGGTAGGTCTTGGGCGGAGCTGGTTTCGCCTTAGCCCGGACCAGGGAGGCGAAGGAGCATTTGTGTTCGGAGAGGCATTTAGTGGCGGCCTTGATGGAATCAAACAACTCATTTCCCAGACACGGAAGATTAGCCAACCTGTCCTGCAGGTTCGGGTCCATATTGACAATGCATAGCCATGCCAAGCGACGCATTGCTACCGCGAATGCCAAGACCCGAGACGACAGTTTGAAGGCTTCATAAGAGGCCTGAAACATGTACAGCCGAAGCTGTGACAGGGTATCCACAAGCCGGCGAAACTCCGCACGGAGCGTCCTCGAATGATGGCAAGGACTTGATGCACCACTTCAGATAAGAAGTAAACGTGAAATTATCGCCATCATGGAGTTCTAATAGAGGTGCCTCCCAAATTTATCCATGGTCCTGTCCTCCCAGCCTGGCGGGACAGCAGCATAGACCTTAGACGGGTGAGACTTCTTAAGGGTAGACTCCACAACCAGGGGCTGGTGAGAGAGCTGCGACTTCTCATACCCCTTACACAGCACCATGCGGTACGGGACTCCATTTTGGAGGGAATAGCCGGGATAGCGTAAGGTGTCTCCAGGTTACGAAAGAAAGTCTGCTGCAACACCGGATTCAGCGGCAGCCATAGAGATTCCCTAGGATGGTATGGAAGCTCCATCTCCTCCAAGTACTCCTTGGTATACCTGGAATCAGACTGAAGGTCCAGGTGCAAGGCCTTCCCCATATCCTGCACAAAGCGAATGAAGGAAGAGGGCCTGCTCTCCGAATGCTCCCCAGGCGGAGTGGTGGAACGAGACAGCAGGGCAGCCAAAAAGGAGGGGGAAGCCTCCCGAGAATACTGGGATGGAACATCCGTATCCACCAGCATAGACGCCGAAGAAGCCCTGCTGAAGGAACGAGGAGGCGTCGACGAGAGCTTGCGTCTCAAAGTTCCCGGAGGGGAGGCTGCGAGGCATGGACCGTCAAGGTCCGAGGACGGTGCCCCGGAGAACCCCAGCCTGAGGACAAGCCTCGGGAAAACGAGGCCAGGTCCCCCGAGGCAGGCTCCTCCCAAATCGGGGAGTCCAACTGGACCGGCAACCTCAACAGACCGGCGGTTTGGACAGAGTGAGGTCTGTGGTCTTAATGGAGCCAATAGTGCAAGGACCCAGGGATCTACCCCTCCTCAGGGGGGAGTCCCGCGGACGTTTCACAAGGCGCCTCACCCGGTGCCTCGACCGAGGCCGGCTCGAGGGAGAAACATGCCTCAATGGAAGAGGCGAGGAATCCAACGAGGACAGACGCCGAGAACAACGCGCCTTGCCTCGAGAAACCTCGACGCTACGCTCAGGCTGGTCCACAGCGCACGAGGTCGAGACCGGAGCAATCTGCACCAATGCCAAGGAAAGCTCCGACGAGATGATAAGTCTTCAGCACCTCCTCTAACATCGGCACCGTGACCATATCCGGCCGGGCAGGTGGAGCAGTGCGTTCCACCGGGGGCAACCTCGAGGATGAGTATTCCCATGTGGTGGAAGCACGCTTGGAGGGTGGTCTCGACGAGGCCGGCGGGACTACACTCACCGCCTGGATGGCCAGAGACTCCGAGGAAGGCTTCTTTGGTAGCTGAGCTGAACCTGAAGGAGAAAGAGTGGACTTACCCGGAGCCGAGGCCTTCGAGGTCGAGGGAGACTTTCCCGGGGCCGAGGTCTTCGAGGCCGATGTCGAGACCGAAGCTGAGATCAAGGCCGAGACCGGGGTCGAAGCAGGAGCGGCTTCCATGGCGAAAAGCTCCGCAATCCTGGCCCTACGTCGCCGAAGAGCCCGAGGTTGAAGCGTGGCACAGCGAGGACAGGAATCCGTCGGTTGATCAGCACCCATGCACAAAATACACCAGCTGTGCGGGTCAGTGATGGAGATAACCCGACCGCACTGGGAGCACTTCTTAAACCCGTTGAGAGGCCGGGACATAAGGTAAGACGGCTGCAGCCACTCGAGGTCAAGCGGCAACAGTGAACCGGGAGCCCCCGGTCGCTGAACCGAAAGTACAAAAACACGAAAAACAAAGAAATCAAGTAATGAGCAACACGCACAGCGACTCCCGATGAAAACAAAGAAGCTGCGGTGCGAGAAAGACACTTAGAGAACGCAGAGAAGAGAGACAGGGCTTTCTGGCTTCGCGGAAAGCTAAGAACTGAAGAACACGAGGAGGGGATGCGCCCTCTAGTAGAGCAGGAAGGCACACATGTTTGGGCAGTACTAGCAAACTTGAGATCTTCAATCAAGTTTGCTTGAAAAGCTGTCCACGATGGGACTCCGTGAATGACCTCACCCACATGTAGAGAATATGCTTGTCCTGGGATAATCAGCAATTTCTCTATGCAAGCTGATGTAATTGGGGAGGGGGGGGAGGAGCCAGCAAGGTAAAAACCGCAAATAATCGAAACCGCGATTGCTGAAACCGCATACACTGAGAGAGAAGTGTACTTACCAAAAAACCAATTACAGAAGAGTCCAGTACTACTGTGACACAGTGCGAGTCTGGGAGGAGAGCCAGAGAACGCCACGGGAATTGGTAAAAACGTCAATCGTGATGACATGCCTAATGGGGACATGAGCCCATTGGGTCAAAAAACTGTCTACCGGCAGGCCAGCTCTAGTAGACATTTGGTATTTTCTCGTGGGACAAATATAATTACACTGCGGGCCAGATTTGGCCCACAGGCTTGAATTTGACACCCCTGTTTTAAGGTAAAGCATGCACAACCACACACTGTTCTTAAATGTGGCCATGCATTATTCCTGAATCTGCTGTAGAAGTATAGGAGTCTATGCCACTACTCAGTGAAATATAATTAAGCCGCAACCGCGTTCTTAAGTGCGAGTCGGGCATCTGTAACTTGGGGACTGCCTGCAATTACTTACTTTACACGCTTCAACCAGCTATCAATGTAAAATTTCAGAACCTAACTGGTGTTAACTTAAGAATTATAACATGGAGTGGAAGGTAGAGAAAGTAGGCTTGAAATGAATAACAAACCAAGCTTAATTGGTTACTCACTTCAAGCCTACTTTCACTGCCGTCCAGTCCGTTGGTGTTTTGCTGATATTTTACCCACAGAGAAGCTTTTTTTCTTCAGTCATTCTGCTCACTAAAGAATTCATATGCCACAGCTGATAAAAGGGGCTAGATACTAAGCAGAACCTGCATGAACAGCGCCCACTTCCCAGCAACTAAAAGTATAAACAGATCAGCCCGAGGCCTAACTAACTATGCTTTTTCCATCTGTTATTTCTTTACAATCAATTACCTCCTATTACTACACTCAAACATTTAGAATACAGTACTCAGTTTTATGTCAAATTTTTTTCTATACTCTTTCCTACCCGCTCCTCAGACGCACTCTCACCTCGGAAATTATATCGTGTAGGTATCGAAAAGGCGGTTTCCCAAGTAGCTTGTCAGTAAGTGGAGGCTTCCTAAGTACCTTTCCTAGAGATTCTTGAGTGCGACGCACCACCGAGATATCCATAATAGTAAATTATCGTTCTTGTAAAGATTTTGTAACCCCCTCAATCAACCATGCAACACCTGAAATCCCACAATAAATCTATAAAGAGCATGCGCGTACCCGTAGCCAGTATCCTAGCAACAACAACGCATCTATCGTTTAATGTCACAGGCGCAGACATCATAACCCCGCCTCCAGCCAAAGCACTTAAAGCGCAAGCTTTTTTTGCTCTGTCAACCGAAGTTCAGGATTGGCTTTTGCTTTAAAATTATTCCAACTCAATAACATGTAGAGAAGGAGTTTCTTGATATAAATTTACTTTTTTTATTGTTCTGTGGGTATTTTAGTCTTAATTTTTATTAAAACAACAGGTGTGTCATTCTGGACAGAGAGGGAATATCTCAGTGCTCTCGAGCCCTGCACAGATGGCAAAAAAAGTTTCCAGCCCAACTCATGGCAAAAAGTAGCTCCAGAGTAGGCCAACTTGTGTTGGAGTAGCCTAAAAAATAGCCCAAACAATTGCCACTGGAAACTCCTCTAATTTATCAAACAAATACGTAATACACATACAAACTGTTTATTTATACACTGCATCATAGGCAGCAGAACGCTTTATTGTTTGGAGGGGGGACAAAAAGCACAGTTACTTACTGTAACAGGTGTTATCGACAGAGCCCGGATGCGGACACCTCACAAGCAGACTTGCTTGAAGAAACCAGAAGTTTCGAGTCGACTGCACGCGCATGTGCCTTCACACCCAGTGTAGGGTGCGTCTCCTCAATTCAGATAGCTAGCAGAGAAGCCAACCAGGGGAGGTGGGTGGGTTGTGAGAATAGCTGCCTGCTGTCCCTGGAAAACATCTGTTACGGTAAATAACTGTGCTTTATCCCAGGACAAGCAGGCAGGTATACAAGTGGGTGACCTCCAAGCTAACCAGAATGGGATGGTGGGAGTGTTGGCAACTTAGGAGAATAAATTTTGTAATACTGTTTGCCCAAACTGTCCATCCCGTCTGGAGAAAGTATCCAGGCAATAGTGAGAAGTGAAGGTATGAACCGAGGACCAAGTAGCAGCCTTATAAATTTCCTCAATAGGAGTAGATCTGAGGAAAGCAATTGAAGCTGCCATTGCTCTAACTTTATAGGCTGTGACTCTACTGTGTAGGGGTAATCCAGCCTGGGCATAGCAGAATGAGATACAAGCAAATATCCAGTTGGAGATGGTACGCTTAGAAATAGGATGTCCCTACTTATTTGGATCGAAGGAGACAAAAAGTTGAGGAGCAGTTCTGTGTGGTTTGGTGCGTTGCAAATAGAAGGCCAAAGCACATTTACAGTCCAGAGTATGAAGAACTACTTCTCCAGGATGAGAATGAGGCTTTGGAAAAAACACTGGGAGAACAATGGATTGGTTGAGATGAAATTCCGATACCACTTTAGGGAGGAATTTAGGATGAGTACGAAGAACCACCTTGTCATGATGGAACACCGTGAAAGGTGGATCAGCAACTAAAGCTTGCAGCTCACTGACTCATCAAGCAGAAGTGAGGGCTATGAGAAACACCATTTTCCAAGTGAGATACTTCAGATGAGCCTTATCAATTGGTTCAAATAGAGGCTTCATCAGTTGAGCAAGGACAACATTGAGGTCCTAAACCACAGGAGGCGGATTGAGAGGAGGGTTGACATTGAAAAATCCTTTCATGAATCTGGAAACCACCGGTTGAGCATAGAGGGGTTTCCCTTCAATAGGCTGATGGAAAGCCGCAATTGCACTGAGATGGACTCGGATAGATGTAGACTTGAGGCCAGAATTGGATAAGTGCAAAAGGTAATCCAAAACAGAAGATAAGGAGAAATGCTGAGGCTCCTTATGATGAGAAAAACACCATGTAGAAAATCTAGTCCATTTTTTGTGATAGCATTGTCTAGTGGTAGGCTTCCTAGAAGCTTCCAAAACGTCTCTTACAGATTGAGAAAACTGAAGAGGGGTTATGTTGAGAGCTGTCAGGTGCAGAGACTGCAGGTTGGGATGAAGCAGAGATCCTTGACTCTGTGTAAGCAGAGAAGGAAAAACTGGTAGAAGGTATGGTTCCCTGCTGCTGAGTTGAAATAGAAGGGAGTACCAAGGTTGTCTCGGCCACTGAAGAGCAATTAGAATCAACTTGACCAGAGTCTTGAGAATGAGAGGAAATGGAAGGAATGCATATAGGAAGAGATTCGTCCATTCCAGAAGAAAAGCCTCGAGGCGATGAGAAGAGTATATCCTGGAGCAGAACTGAGGCAGTTTGTAGTTATGGGGAGCTGCAAAGAGGTCTATCTGAGGCGTTCCCCACTGTGATGAAGAGGCGAGGAATGGAGTGTCCATTCATGAGGTTGCAGAAGATGACTCAAGTTGTCCGTCAAGCAATTCTTCGCCCCTTGAATGTAGACAGCTTTGAGAAAGGTGTTGTGGCAGATTGCCCAGTCCCAAACCTTCAGAGCTTCTTGACAAAGGGAGGCAGATCCCGTCCCTCTCTGTTTGTTGACATAATACATGGTGACTTGGTTGTCTGTCCGAACGAGGACTACTTGGTCGTGAAGAAGATGTTGAAAAGTGTTGAGTGCTTTGAGGATCACTCTGAGTTCCAACAGATTGACACTGACAATCCGTACTGGTTCAGAGGCCTTGAGTACGGAGACCATCGAGATGGGCGCCACAAGCGTAGATCGAAGAATCTGTCATGAGGACCTTCTGATGGGGGAGTGTTTGAAAAAGCAAGCCTCTGGAAAGATTGGTAGAGAGCATCCACCAACGGAGAGACTGCTTCAATGAAGGAGTGACTGTTATGTGTTAAGAAAGTGGATTGCAAACCTGCGTCCATTGAGATGCCAGTGTCCACTGAGGAATTCTGAGGTGAAGTCTGGCAAAAGGAGTCACGTGTACTGTGGAGGCCATGTGACCTAGGAGTACCATCATGTGTCTCGCTGAGATGGAAGAGCGGGAAGACACTGTGTGGCAGAGTTGAAGAAGAGCTTCCAGACGTTTTGTGGAAGGAATGCTCTGAGTTGGACAGTATCCAGAACAGCTCCGATGAATTGTAGATTCTGTGAGGGCTGAAGTTGGGATTTGGGAAAGTTGATTTCGAACTCCAATCTTTGTAGGAACCAGGTAGTCCGTTGGGTTGCTACAATGACCCCCTGAGATGTTGAATCTTTGATGAGCCAGTCATTGAAGTAGACCTGAAGACCATGGTTCCTTAGAGCTGCTGCTACCACTACCAGGCACTTGGTGAACACTCTGGGAGATGAGGCCCCACCCGAAATCTGAGATATTGATAGGAGGCCGGATGAATGGGGATATGAGTGTAGGCCTCCTTGAGATCCAGAGAACATAACCAGTCGTTCTGCTCGAGAAGGAGATAAAGGGATGCCAAGGACAACATTCAAAACTTTTCTTTGACCAGAAATTTGTTGAGAGCCCTGAGATCCAGAATGGGCCGCAGATCGCCTGTCTTCATCGGAACAAGGAATTAACGGGAATAAAAACCCCTGTTCTGCTGTTCCAAGGGAACTGGTTCAATGGCATGGAGATGAAGCAGAGCTTGAGCTTCCTGAAGAAGAAGGGCAGTCTGGGAAGGATTGGAAGGATACTCTCTTGGAGGAAGCTCTGGTGGAACCTGAGTGAAATGAAGAGAGTATCTGTCCCTGATGATGGTGAGCACCCAAAGGTCGGATGTAATAGTCATCCATCGGTGGTAAAAATGATGGAGACGACCTCCTATAGGGGGAAAAGAAGACAGAGTCAGAATGGTGGAGGTTATGCTCTGTTTTAAACAGTCAAAAAGGCTGAGTAGCCTTAGGTGCAGCAGAAGGTTGAGGATTTTGTTGCTTCTGAGGCTGCTGTTTTTTTAGAGGAAGGCAAGTGTAAGGAGCCGTCCTCGGAGGAAAACGCCGTTGATAGATAGGAGCAGGGCATGTAGGTTTGGCAGGAGCTGGCTTTGGCTTAGGTCTGACAATAGAAGCAAAGGATTTTTCATGATCAGACAATTTCTTGGTGGCTGACTCGATAGATTCATTAAAGAGGTCATTGCCCTCACAAGGAATATTAGCTAAGCGGTCCTGAAGATTAGGGTCCATGTCAATGATATGAAGCCAGGCAAGGCGACGCTTAGCTACAGAGCAAGCAGCTGCCCGGGCAGATAACTCAAAGGCATCATAAGATGACTAGGGAAAAGTTATCGGAGTTGAGATAAAGAAGCAAGGACTTCTTGAAATTCAAAGTGCTTTTGAGTATCCAAATAAGTCAAGAACTTTGGTAATAGAGAAATGAGGAACTCAAAATAAGTAATAAAATGAAAATTATAATTGGAGACTTTAGAGGACATCATGGCATTTTGATAGATGCGACGTCCGAATTTGTCCATAGTTTTCCCTTCCCTTCCAGGAGGGACTCGACAAGCAGGGATTGATGAGATAACTGTGAGTTGTCAAACACTTTGCAATGTACAGTTTTATACCTTGAGTCCAATTTGTCTGGAACAGCCAGTCTGGTATAAGGCAGGGATCTCAAAGTCCCTCCTTGAGGGCCGCAATCCAGTCGGGTTTTCAGGATTTCCCCAAAGAATATGCATTGAAAGCAGTGCATGCACATAGATCTCATGCATATTCATTGGGGAAATCCCAAAAACCTGACTGGATTGCGGCCCTCAAGGAGGGACTTTGAGACCCCTGGTATAAGGTGTCTCCAGGCATCGACCAAAAGTCTGAGACAAAAGCTTGTGAATAGGAAACTTAAGTGACTCTGCTGGAGGTTGAGGAAGATGCATGACTTTGAGGTTCTCCTTAGAGTATTTGGAACCAGCATCTAATTGAAGATCCAAGTCCACAGCCATCTGACGAAGAAAAGATGAGAAAGATAGTTGATCCGCCAATGCTTTGCCTCGAGAAGGACTTGAGGTCGTCGAGACAGCCTGGGTCGAAGATGAAGCTTCGGCAGGAACATAAGAACATAAGAATTGCTGCTGCTGGGTCAGACCAATGGTCCATCATGCCCAGTAGTCCGCATACGCAGAAGCCCCCAGGTCAAAGACCAGTACCCTAACTGAGACTAGCCCTACCAGCGCACTTCTTGTTAAGCAGGATCCTGTCCAACCCTGTCTTGAATCCCTGGAGGGTGTTTTCCCCCACAACAGATTCTGGAAGAGCGTTCCAGTTTTCCACCACTCTCTGGGTGAAGAAGAACTTCCTTACGTTCGTCCGGAATCTATCCTCTTTCAACTTTAGAGAGTGCCCTCTCGTTCTCCCTACCTTGGAGAGGGTGAACAACCTGTCCTTATCTACTAAGTCTATCCCCTTAAGTACCTTGAATGTTTTGATCATGTCCCCTCTCAATCGCCTCTGTTTGAGAGAGAAGAGGCCCAGTTTCTCCAATCTTACATTGTATGGCAGCTCCTCCAACCCTTTAACCATTGGTTGCTCTTCTCTGGTCCCTCTCGAGTAGTACCATGTCCTTCTTCATGTACGGCGACCAGTGCTGTACACAGTACTCCTGGTGAGAGCACACCATGGCCCGGTACAGCGGCATGATAACCTTCTTCGATCTGTTCGTGATCCCCTTCTTTATCATTCCTAGCATTCTGTTTGCCCTTTTTGCTGCCGCCGCACATTGTGCAAACGGCTTCATCGACTTGTCGATCAGAACTCTCAAGTCCCTTTCCTGGGAGGTCTCTCCAAGTACTGCCCTGGACATCCTGTATTCATTCCTGAGATTTTTGTTACCGACATACATCACTTTACACTTATCCACGTTGAACCTCATCTGCCATGTCGATGCCCATTCCTTGAGCCTGATTATGTCACGTTGCAGATCTTCGCAGTCCCCCTGCGTCTTCACTACTCTGAATAACTTTGTATCGTCTGCAAATTTAATCACCTCGCTGGTTGTACCTATGTCCAGATCGTTTATAAAGATGTTGAAGAACACGGGTCCAAGCACCGAGCCGTGTAGCACCCCACTGGTGACGCTCTTCCAGTCTGAGTACTGTCCATTTACCCCCACCCTCTGTTTCCTATCCGTCAGCCAGTTTTTAATCCATGTGAGTATTTCACTCTCGATTCCATGGCTCGCAATCTTCCGAAGTAGTCGTTCATGTGGAACTTTGTCGAACGCCTTCTGAAAATCCAGATATACAATGTCGACTGGGTCGCCCTTGTCTATCTGTCTGTTTACTCCCTCGAAGAAGTGCAGCAAGTTTGTCAAGCAAGATCGTCCTTTGCTGAAGCCGTGCTGACTGATCCTCATCAGATTGTGTCCATCGAGGTGATCAATGATGCAGTCTTTTATCAGCGCCTCTACCATCTTTCCCAGTACAGAGGTCAGACTCACTGGTCTGTAGTTTCCTGGATCTCCCTTCAAACCTTTTTTGAATATTGGCGTAACATTCGCCACCTTCCAGTCTTCTGGAATCTTTCCTGATTTTATTGACAGATTGGCTATTAGCTGAAATAGTTCAGCTATAGTCCCTTTCAATTCTTTTATGACCGTCGGATGGATGCCATCCGGTCCTGGGGATTTGTCACTCTTAAGCCTATCAATCTGCCTGCATACTTCTTCTAGACTGACCGTCAACCTTGCCAGTTTCCCGTCTTCGCCTCCAGCATATAGCCTGTCGGGTTCTGGTATGCTTTGTATTTCCTCTTTAGTAAATACAGATGCAAAAAAACGTGTTCAGTTTATCGGCAATGGCTTTGTCTTCCTTTAGCACTCCTTTTATTCCATGATCATCCAACGGTCCCACTGCTTCCTTTGTGGGTCATTTCCCCTTAATATATCGAAAGAACGGCTTGAAGTTTTTCACCTCCTTGGCTATTTTTTCCTCATAGTCTCTTTTGGCTCTTTTACAGTTTTATGGCACCTGCGTTGATGCTGTTTGTGCTTCTTCCAGTTTTCACCCGTTTTTGACCTTTTCCATTCCTTGAATGAAGTCTTCTTGTCTCTAATCGCTTCCTTCACCGTTACAGTGAGCCACGCCGGTTCTTTGTTCTTTTTCCCCTTGGATCCCTTGTTGATATGCGGTATATATAGATTTTGCGCCTCGGTGACTGTGTCCTTAAAAAGGGTCCATGCCTGCTCTAGCGTTTTTACCGTGCTTATCCTCTATTTGATCTTCTTTCCCACTATGAGTTTCATCCTTTCATAGTTCCCTTTTCTGAAGTTCAGTGTCGTGGCCGTCATTCTGGATCGATGCTTCGCCCCTGCATCCAGGTCGAAGCGGATCATATTGTGATCACTGGTTCCTAGTGTCCCCTCTACTACATCTTGCGCCTGTCCTCGTAGTCCATTTAGAATTAAGTCCAGAATTGCATTTCCTCTCGTGTTTTCCTTGACAAGTTGTTCCAGGAAGCAATCGCCCACAGCATCCAGGAACTTGGTCTCCCTACCGCAGCCGGAGGTGCCTAGGTTCCAATCTATTCCCGGATAGTTGAAATCACCTATGATAACTGCGTTGCCTCCCTTGCAGTTGCGCTTGATCTCATCTATCATTTCTCCATCAATTTCTTTGGACTGCCCTGGGGGGTCGATAGTAGATGCCAATCTTTATTTCAAATCCATTGGCTCCTGGAATTTTGACCCATAGAGACTCTAATTTATTCGTCATTTCAGGCATGTTCCCTCCAGTAGATTCAATTCCTTCTTTGACATATACGGCAACGCCCACACCTTTTTGACCCACTCTGTCTCTGTGGTATAGTTTGTATTGTATATGCCGGTAGCACAATGTCCCAGACGTTTTCTTCAGTCCACAATGTTTCTGTGATGCCGATGATGTCGAAGTTATCCTTTTGTGTTTTAGCTTCTAATTCACCCATCTTGTTCCTTAGGCTCCTTGCGTTCATGTATATACATTTGAGATTGCGTCTTGCTCTTTTCTTGCATTTCCTTACCTCTTGTGTCTCCTTAGATCTGTCTTTCCTGAGATCCAGTGATTCTTTCCCGCTATCTTCCTGCACGGTATCCTCTTGTGTCCCCATAGATCTGTCTTTCCTGAGATCCGGTGAGTCTTCCCCGCCATCTTCCTGCATGATATCCCCTGGAAAAAAGGCATCAAAAGAATATGGAGATTTAGACGAGGTAATCGAAACCGCTGCATCCTCGAGGTTCAGAAGTGGAGACCTCGAACGAGGAGTCAGTGGTCTAGTCGAAGTAGGGGTAGATCGAGGCTTAGTTGAAGAGGGTTGTTCTTTAGAAGAAGAACCATGCCTGGAAGTATGCCTCGATGAAGGCCTCAATCGTCAGTGAGAACTGTGCCTGGAAGCAGATCTCAAAGATCGAGGAGACTTAGTCTCTGAGACAGAAGCAGCCAATGCTACCAAAGAATGGATAGGATTGAAAGCTGTAGAGCAAAGCTCCAGAGGCTTGGTGGAGCAACCTCGATGCATTCCCAAAGACTCTGCTCCTTGTATAGAGTGTGAGGATTCCTGCCGAAGCACTTGCAAAGATTTTGCTCTGTGCTTCATGTGCTTGGATGCTAGACCAGACACTCGCAGAGACTCTGCTCTCTGCAAAGAGTGTGTAAGCTCAGACTGAGGAAAAGGAAGCGGCTCGACCTCGCAGGAGTCTGCTGAATGCCCAGGCTGGATGAGAGGAAGCAGCTTTGGCCCCATATTAGTAAGGAACTGAATAAACTACTTCTCCAACATGGTCTGGAAGGAAGCCGGCAAAGATGGATCCGCGTCTGAAACCAGACCACCTGCTATGGCTGGAGGTTCCACCGAAGCAATGTAAATGTGCTTCAACTTAGAAGTCTTAGGCACTTTAAGCACTACCGCTGGAACTTTCTGCTGAGCTATCTGACCTGAGGAAACGAGAGGATACAGCAGGTGTCATCGAAGAAAGAGCCGCTGCAAACGACGAAGCTCTGATGAGGCTCGAGGTGGAAGCAGTAGAAGCAGGAGGAGTCTCAGTCGAAGGTGAGGCTGAGGGCGCCTTTGATGTCAAGGGATCGGAGGAAGAATCCATGCCGAACAGCTTCTCCACCAAAAGATGACGACGTTTAATGGCTCGAGGTTGAAGAGTAGCACAGCGCTCACAAGACTTCGGTTGATGTTTCGGCCCAAGGCACTTGAGGCACCGACGGTGTGGGTCCATAAGGGAAATCGCACGCTGGCACTGGCTACACTTCTTGAAGCCCATGGCAGGCCGGGACATAGGAAGAAAAATAGCCGCCACAAGATCGAAGTCCTTGTAATACCATTTTTTTCCATTCATTTTTTTATATATATACACACATACACAATATAATCTTATTAACAATACATAATGGTAAACATAAAATTAAACTACACAAAGCACACTGTATGTTTCTCAACATTCATTCCTACCAGAACACATGGCCTCGGTCACACATGTAGAACACAGATAATAACCTCTATGCAAACACAGGACCACAAACTAAAAGTACTAATATAAACAAACAAAACCCTAAGATGCCAGACTCTACATCAGTGGTTTTGAACTCACGGCCAGGGGGCCACATGCAACCCGCCAGGTTTCAAGTTTCAAGTTTCAAGTTTAATATTTATTTGATTAATCGCCTTGTCTATATTCAAGGCGATTTACACATGGATAAAAGTTACAGAATAAAAGAAATTTTAAAATAATTTAAAACTGACCAGACACAGACGATAACTAGACAAACTGGAAACGAAAGGAAGGTAGGGGAAGAAGTTACAATGTAATTGAGCAGAGTGGGAAGCCAAAAATGGAAAACACAGAAGGATGGGATGAAAAATAGTTAAATATATTATGTGAAGAGAAAAGACAGGTCCAAAAAATTTGTTGAATATTAATTAAAAGAATCCAATAGTATTAGAATACGAAAGCATCGTTAAATAAGAAAGTTTTCAGTTTATTTTTAAATTTGTCTAGGTTGATTTCTTCACGTAAATAGATGGGGAGAGAATTCCAAGTTTGGGGAGCTGTGACTGAGAAGATATACTGACGGCGCGTATTTATTATTTTTAACGAGGGGATCATTAGTAAGTGCTGTTGGTCTGATCTTAGGGTTCTATTGGAGGAATACGGGATTAATAATTTATGAATAAAGGCCGGAGTTTTAAACAGAAGAGATTTAAATGTGAGCAAACAAAGTTTGTACGTTATTCTGTGGGCTACTGGAAGCCAATGGGCTTCCTTAAGAAGAGGAGTTATATGGTCGAATTTTTTAGCTTTTGAAATAAGTCTGATAGCTGTATTCTGAATAATCTGAAGGCGTTTGATTTCTTTTTGTGCTATACCATTAAACAAAGCATTGCAATAATCTAATTTTGAAATAACAAGAGAATGGATGAGAATTTTCAATGAATCATTACTAAATAGCTGAGAAATAGATCGTATCTGTCTCAGTCTAAAAAAAGAAGACTTAATAACACTGCTAATGTGATCATGAAAGGAGAGTTTATGGTCCAAAATTACACCAAGTATGGTACTATTTTTAGGCCCTCAGTATGTTTATCATAATCACAAAAGTAAAATAATTATTATTAAGACTTAGCCGAAAGGAAAGATTTATAAACTATAAAGAATTTTTACCTCATGCAAAACCCTTACTCGCGCATGCACAGTTGAAACGGCGTGATCCCTGCCACTGTGATTTGTGCCTCCGTGACCGGGTTCATTTTGTGGGGTGCAGCGGTGGAATCTGGTGGTTTGATTTGCAGTGCGTAAGAGGAGCTTGCGGCGCCGATTTTCCCCATTGCCAACGTCGCTTCCACCCTAGTGCAGGGAGGGAGGTTTCAACTCGGGCCTTCCTCACTGCTGGGTCCTGCTCCTGCCTTCACGCAAAAAGAAAGTAGGTGGGAACCGGCAGCGACGAAGGACCGAAGCAAGCAGGAGCAGCGAGTTGTGAATGCTGCGCTATCGACAGCTGTGTGAGACCTGGGAGGAGAGGGGAGGGGTGGATGAGAAACGCTACTGATGGCTGTGTGAGACTGCGGAGGGGGGGAAATGCTGCCGATGCCTGTGTGAGACCATGGGGGAGAATGCTGCAGCAGCAACCTTTTGGGGGGGGAAAAGGGAGAATGAAAACCAGGGAAGGGGGAAGGGCTACTACAGGACAGGGGGCACAAGCAAGAGGTACTGGTGAACAGGGGGGAGGTAAAAGGAAGGGAGAAGGGGTGCTGCTGGACAGGGGGAGGTAAAAGGAAGGGAGAAGGGCTACTGCAGGACAGGTACAACAGAATGGGTGCTGCTGGACGGGGAAGGAGGCAAGGGGTGCTGCTGCATAGGGAAGGATGGGAGAGAAATGCTGCTGCTGCACAGGGAAGTGGGGGTGGGGAGAGGGAAAGGGGGCCAGAGAGCAAACTTGCTATGCTTTGCTAGGGGAGGGGTGCGCTGGGGGGAAGGCAGCAATCTTGGTTTGCTTGGGAGAGGAAGACAGAAGGGAGCCATGGAGAGAGACAGAAAGACAGGCAGGCAGCGCACGAGAACAAATGACAAGACACACAGAAAGGCAGCGGGTAGGGACAGAGTCAGGAAGTAAGAAAGACAGTCAGACAGGGGGCCAGGGAGAGAGACAAACAGAAAGAATGACAGACAGACAGGGGACCAGAGAGACAGATAGACAGCTAGAAGCCAAGGAGAGAGAGACAAAGAAAAAAAGACAGACAGCGGCCAAGGAAAGAGAGAAAAAAAAGACAGACGGACAGCTCATATGGTAAGTTTTCATTAAAGTTTGTGATCTGTTAAGTCTACACATCTATTCTAGAACCCGTTAATCTAACGGGCTTATACACTAGTTTCTTTAATAATACATTAACTGGGTTTTTTTTTCTGAGGCCCTCCAAGTACCTACAAATCCAAAATGTGGCCCTGCAAAGGGTTTGAGTCCACTGCTCTACGTGCATTTTAACACCTGAGAAATAGAAATAAATTAATTTCTTCCTCAACAGTGCAAAATATAGACAGCAGATATAAATTCTCAAAACTGACACATTTCAATCAGTAAATTGAAAATAAAATCATATTTCCTACTTGGTTGCACTTCTTTCTGTCTGTGTTCTTGTGTTTCCACAGCCTTCTTATCCATTTGCTGTTTTTCTCTCCTTTATTTTCTGCCCTACATTAATCTTTGGCATTAACTTTTAACATTCAGCTTTCTTACATTTTTCTGCTTTCTTCTCAAAATCTACTTTTCTGTGTCTTCCCTTCCCATCTATACATGTGTATCATTTTCTTTCTCTTTCTTCTCCCCTATTCCCATCTATTCCATAAGAAGCATTTCTTCTATCTCTCTTCCCTGCCACATCCATTGCTGTGAACCATCTCCTCCTCTCTCTTCCCACTTCTCCTCCATCCCTGAGCACCATCTTTGCCCTCTCTCTCCAGTGGTCTGACATCAGTCTTCCCCCTTACACCCTCATATGGTCTGGCATCTTTCTCCTCTCCCATGGTCTGGCATCTCTCCTTCCCTCCCTCTTCCCATGGTCTAACATCTGTCTCCTCTCCTTCCCGCAGTCTGGTATCTCTTTCTTCTCTCCTTCCTTTATCTGGTCTTCAGAATCTGACATCTTTCATTTCTTTAAGACATCCCTCCCTGTGTAATATTTTTCTTTCCCTCCTCTCCACCACTATCATGTCTAACAATTCTCCCTCTTCTTCCTTTCCACATCTCTCTTTCCCTCCAACTCCATGCACCTATGTACAACAATTTTCTTTTTCTCTTCCCTCCCCCACAGGCAGCATCTCTCTTTTCCTCACTTCCCAGCACCCCATGCATTCATCATCCCAGCCCATGCAACCTCTGTCCTTCCCTGTCCCCTGTACACCACAGCCAGCTGTATACCCCATCATCATCTTATCTCAGTACTCCCACTCCAAGCCAGCATCTCTTTGACCCCTCACCCCACCCTATCCCAACCCACAATTCTTTTTTTGTCTTCTCTGGTTTCTGTTTTCCTCAACTCTTCACTCCCTTCCATCCACCATCTGCCCTCTTCCCCTTCGATATGGCATCTACCCAGTGACGTACCTAGCATATGTGACACATGGGGCCCATCATTTTTTGACACCCCCCCCCATCTATATGAAAAATATGATTTTTAGTAACAATCTACATACAACTATACAAAAATAGACAAATATACTCCCTCCCTTTTTACTAAACCGCAATAGCGTTTTTTAGCACAGGGAACTTCGCTGAATTCCCCATGCTGCTCTCGATGCTAATAGGCTCCCTGCGCTAAAAACTGCTATTGCAGTTTAGTAAAAGGGGCCCATAGTGCAAAATATAGACAGCATATATAAATTCTCAAAACGGACACATTTTGATCACTAAATTGAAAATAAAATCATTTTTCCTACCTTTGTTTGGTAATTCCATCAGTCTCTGGTTGCACTTTATTCTTCTGACTGTGCATCCAATATTTCTTCCCTTCTTTCAGCCTCCTGTATGCTTCCTCTCCTCCAGATCTCATTCCCTCCCCCAACTTTTTCTTTGTTTCATCCTGTCCCCTTCTTTCTTTCTCTCTCCATGCCCCCTTTCTTTCTGTATGTCTGTCTTTCTCTCTCCGTGCCCCATTTCTTTCTTTCACCCTGCCCCCTTCTTTCTTTTTCTCTTGCCCCCTTTCTTTATGTCTGTCTTTCTCTCTCTTTCCCCATGCCCCATTTTTTTTCTTTCTTTCACCCTGCCCCCTTTCTTTCTTTCTGGATCCCTGTCGTTCCCCCCCCCTTGCTTTCTTTCTGGCTCCCTGGCTCCCCCCCCCCCTTTCTTTCTTTCTCCCCTCCCCAATGCCACCGCCGCTACCACCACCATGCTGCCACCACCGCCGGAGAAAGGCTGCCACTGGCCATCGGAAACAGGCCGGCGCCGAATTCGCCCTCCTTTTTTTCCCGCGGACCGACCAACTCTGGCTGTTCGACGTCAATTCTAACATCAGAGAGGACATTCCGGGCCAGCCAGGCAGCGATTGGCTGGCACAGAACGTCCTCTCTGACGTCAGAATTGACGCCGGACGGCTATAGTTGGTCGGCCCGTGGGAAAAGAAGCAGGGCGAATTCAGAGGGAGGGAGAACTGGCGCTGGCTTCTTTCAGATGATTGTAATGGCAGCCTTTCCCCGGTGGCAGGCCAGCTGTGCACCCCCTTGGGCCTGTGCACCTGGGGCAGACCGCCCCCCCCTAGGTACGCCACTGCATCTACCCTCTTTCTATGCCCCTCTACCCTCTCCCCTTTCCATCGAGCCTGTACCCCCCTCTCCTTTTTATATGACTCATTCCAACGTTGGTTTCTCCAACGTTGTCTCTTTAAAAAAATAATATTTGTATTGTTATTGGTGGTTTTATTTTTTCCCCTTTATATTTTATTTGTAAACTCGCGTAGAAAATTTGATAAGTGACAGAATCAAATTTTAATAAAAACTTTAAACTCTTAATTTTTCTCTCTCCTACACCCTCTCTCCAAATTTGTCTGCAGACCCCCTTGTGAGAAAAGTGTTGCCCACAGAAGAGAAGGACTCTGCAGACTTTGGGTAAAGTTATGCAATTTAATTTATTTACTTTATGGCCCAAAAGGGTGTCCAATTTTCACAAAAATTGGCAAGATAGGCACATAGAAGTTCACATGATCATACAATATACAGTTAATTCATATCTTTATTAGTCCCTCCTGCCTGTCTGCTCATTGGATAGAGCAAAGACAGTTCACAACCTATCAGATACTTTATCTGCCTCTTCCAGTCTTCTCCACCACTAATTACTTATCCCATTACCATTATTCCACAGACCCTTGACTCTTATTTACCATTGTCCATGTTTGAGCACTCACTCCTCCCCTCACATGCTCATCCCTCATGTAACATGCTTAAATCATCTTTTTAAACAATAGTCCTTATGGTTAGTTCTGCTAACACTTCTAATACAATGTTCACTTCACTGCAAGTTTTGTATTCAGTGTCCCAGGAATGCTCCCCCTTCCATCTTTTGAGTCAGCAATGCTTCTTACTGTTCTGTGCACACAGTGTTAGACAAATTCCTTCTGCTGGAATTTTACCAGTATTTCATTTAGTTTTTTTTACCTCTTTATTAATATATCCTTATTTGTATAATGTTACCTCCTCAGGGTATTTATTATATGGCACTCTGCCTTATTAGAATTATATGTATTAATATCTTTTCATATCTGGTTAAATGTATTATATCCTATATGTTCACACCTTTGTATTATTTTTGCAACAATTAACACCATTAAAAAATATATATATGTCAGCGCTGACATTGGGAAGACTTCCTGTCGGCTGTGTGCTGCGGCAGGGCAGTTGGGGAAAAGAAGACGAACCTCGCGGCTCGAGCTCCATTTTGCTTGTAGATGAGGGCTGGGAGGCAGAACACAAAAGGGGGGAGGGAGTGCTTTTTTGACACAAGGCATGAACTTGGGAGAGATGATAGAGGAAGGGAGGGAAAGAGATGCTGAGGTGGGGGAGGGAGTGCGTTTTTGGAAACAAGGCATGAACTTGAGAAAGCGATGCTGAGGTGAGGGAGGGAGAGCATTTTTGGAAACAAGGCATGAACTTGGGAAAGAGGATGGAAGAAGGGAGGGAAAGAGGTGGGGGAGGGAATGCATTTTTGGACACAGAAGGCTTGGGAGAGAGGAAGGGAGGGAAAGAGATGGTTGTGTACACAGGAATGGAAGAAAGGAAAATTTTTGGTCATAGGGAGGGAGTGAAGTACAGATGAGAGGGAGAAATATTGTTGTGGAAAGGGAACAGTGGGACAGATTGAAATGGATGCAAGAGGGAGGAATGTTGGACATAGTGGTGAAGGGAATAGAGGAAGAGATGTGGCATGGTGCTGGAGAGGGGTGATAGAAGGAGAAATGTTGGGCATGGGGCTGGTGGGCAGGCACGAAAGATGAGAAAGGGATAAATGCTGGACCATGTAGGAGGAACCAATAGACAGCAACAGAAGAATTTACAGAAGATGGGAAAACGGAAAAAAGAAACTGGAACCAACTTTATGGAAAAATAAGTCTCCAGACAACAAAGGTGAAAAACAGAATTTATTGACTAAAATATGTTAGCTTTGGGAAATGTATATAGCAGATGTCTTTGTATTGTGTTCAAAAGAAAAGGAAATGCATTTCTGGTTTTATTTCTACAGTGTTGAAGTACTTGCTGACCCTTGTTGTGACTGGTGGGGATCCCCAAGCACCGCCAGCAGAGGACCTCCTCTAGAGATGGACAGAACTCCCCTCAACCAAGCACAGCAGTCGCTGGCAACATCCATGAGCCACTGAGGTGCCAGCATCTGTGACTCAGGGACGCTACTGCTGCCTGCCAAGCTTGGCAAAAGGGACCCCTGGCCAACTGCAAAGGAAGTCCTCAGCTGACAGCTTGGGGGGTTCTCATCAGCTGAGTATTTATATTTTATATTTACATTAGAGGCTCTGGTAGAAACCCGTTTACAAAGTATGTATTCTTCCCAATTAATATTTCCAAATTAATAAAGTCTCTTTGCTTATCTGTAAATGGGTTTCTACCAGAGCCTTTAATTCAGTAGCATAATTAAATTAAATAACTATTTCTGAAGTTTATAGGGACTGGCGGGGACGGACGGGATTCCTCGCGGGGACGGGTGGGGACAGAGGGGATTCCTCACGGGGACGGGTGGGGACGGAAGGATTCCTCGTGGGGACGGGTGGGATTCCTCACGGGGACGGGTGGGATTTTTGCGGGGACAGGTGGGATTTCTGTCCCCGCACAACTCTCTACATTGCGCATGTGCATTAACACATTCGTGCACATCGCCAATATTCATGCATGTGCAGGAAGGTGCACCAACACAATCACGCGCACGACATATATGCATGGAAAGTCAGTTTTATATGGCTGGGTGCATTTGCATTACTATGGTTACCTAGGCTCTTTGTATATGAGTCAAGTGAGTGCATTTTCGTTACGTAGGCTCTATTTATGTGCTGAGAACAGCATGCCCTTCTTTCTGTGCATGACTTTGTCTGTTACTGGTATAAGGTATGGGTGAGTGTTATCTCGCTAGAACTTTGTCATAGTAACATAGTAGATGACGGCAGATGGACCCAATTGGTCCATCCAGTCTGCCCAACCTGATTCAATTTAAATTTTTTTTAATTTTTTCTTCTTAGCTATTTCTGGGCAAGAATCCAATGCTCTACCCGGTACTGTGCTTGGGTTCCAACTGCCGAAATCTCCGTTAAATCCTACTCCAGCCCATCTACACCCTCCCAGCCATTGAAGCCCTCCCCAGCCCATCCTCCACCAAACGGCCATATACAGACACAAACCATGCAAGTCTGCCTAGTACTGGCCTTAGGTCAATTTTTTATATTATTGTCTGCTTCTAGATCCTCTGTGTTCATCCTACACTTCTTTGAACTCAGTCACAATTTTACTCTCCACCACCTCTCTCGGGAGCACATTCCAGGCATCCACCACCCTCTCCGTAAAGTAAAATTTTCTAACAATGCCTTTGAATCTACAACCCCTCAACCTCAAATTATGTCCTCTGGTTTTACCATTTTCCTTTCTCTGGAAAATATTTTGTTCTACATTAATACCCTTCAAGTATTTGAATGTCTAAATCATATCTCCCCTGTCTCTCCTTTCCTCTAGGGTATACATATTCAGGGCTTGCAGTCTCTCCTCATACGTCTTCTGGCGCAAGCCTCCTATCATTTTCATTGCCCTCCTCTGGACTGCTTTAAGTCTTCTTACATCCTTCGCCAGATACGGTCTCCAAAACTGAACACAATACTCCAAGAGGGGCCTTACCAATGACCTGTACAGGGGCATCAACACCTTCCTTCTACTGGCTACGCCTCTCTTTATACAGCCCAGCATCCTTCTGGTAGCAGCCACTGCCTTGTCACACTGATTTTTCGCCTTTAGATCTTCGGACACTTTAGATCTTCGGTCCCTCTCCCCGTTCGTGCATATCAGCTTCTTTCCTCCCAGCATATACGGTTCCTTCTGATTATTAATCCCCAAATGCATTACTCTGCATTTCTTTGCATTGAATTTTAGTTGCCAGGCATTAGACCATTCCTCTAACTTTTGCAGATCCTTTTTCATATTTTCCACTCCCTCTTCGGTGTCTACTCTGTTACAGATCTTGGTATCATCTGCAAAAAGGCACACTTTTCCTTCTAACTCTTCAGCAATGTCACTCACAAACATATTGAACAGGATTGGCCCCAGCACCGAACCCTGAGGGACTTCACTACTCACCTTTCCTTCCTTCGAGCGACTTCCATTAACCACCACCCTCTGACATCTGTCCGACAGCCACTTTCTAACCCAGTTCACCACTTTGGGTCCTAACTTCAGCCCTTCAAGTTTATTCAACAGCCTCTTATGAGGAACTGTATCAAAGGCTTTGCTGAAATCTAAGTAAATTACATCTAGCATATGTCCTCAATCTAGCTCTCTGGTCACCCAATCAAAAAATTCAATCAGGTTCGTTTGGCACGATTTACCTTTTGTAAAGACATGTTGCCTTGGATCCTGTAACCCATTAGATTCAAGGAAGTACACTTAACTTTCTTTCAGCAATACTTCCATTATTTTTCCAACAACTGAAGTGAGGCTAACCGGCCTGTAGTTTCCTGCTTCATCCCTGTGACCACTTTTATGATTAGGGACCACATCCGCTCTCCTCCAATCCCTAGGAATTACTTCCGTCTCCAGAAATTTGTTTAACAAGTCTTTAATAGGACTCACCAGAACCTCTCTGAGCTCCCTTAGTATCCCGGGATGGATCCTGTCTGGTCCCATCGCTTTGTCCACCTTCAGTTTTTGTAGTTGCTCATAAACACTCTCCTCTGTGAACGGTACAGAATCTACTCCATTTTCTCGTGTAACTTTGCCAGACAAACTCGGTCCTTCTCCAGGATTTTCTTCTGTGAACACAGAACAGAAGTATTTGTTTAGCACATTTGCTTTTTCCTCATCACTCTCCACATATCTGTTCCCAGCATCTTTTAGTTTAGCAATTCCATTTTTCATCTTCCTCCTTTCACTAACATATCTGAAAAAATTTTTGTCTCCCTTTTTTACATTTTTAGCCATTTGTTCTTCCGCCTGTGTTTTCGCCAGATGTATCTCTCTCTTGGCTTCTTTCATTTTCACCCTGTAGTCCTTTCTGCACTCCTCTTCTTGGGTTTTTTATATTTCACGAACACCAACTCTTTTGCCTTTATTTTCTCCGCCTCTTGTTTGGAGAACCATATCGGCTTTCTTTTTCTTTTGTTTTTATTGATTTTCTTAATATAAAGGTCTATAGCCATTTGTATCGCTCATGTCAGCTTAGACCACTGTCTTTCCACTTCTCTTATGTCCTCCCATCCTAACAGCTCTTTCTTCAGGTACTCTCCCATTGCATTAAAGTCCATACGTTTGAAATCTAGGACTTTGTGCGGCCGCTCTCCACTTTAGCCGTTATATCAAACCAAACCGTTTGATGATCGCTACTTCCCAGGTGAGCACTCACTCGAATATTCGAGATACTCTCTCCATATGTGAGGACCAGATCCAATATCACTTTTTCCCTTGTGGGTTCCGTCACCATTTGTCTGAGCAGTCTGTATCAGGTATTTATCTTGCGTGGATTTGGGACCTTGGTGAGAGTGACACTACTTCCAAATTTCATCATTTGCAGGTATGTTCATATTATGATATTCTTTTTTTATATATCTTTATTCATTTTCAATCTAAAAACAGTGCAAACAAGAATTCATACAAGTTATTAAAAAAAAACAACCAGCATTTACATCCATCAGTAAAATACATAAGAATAATTTTCATCCCCCTCCCCCCCTGCTTTCAATGTATTCAAGATAATCATACAATAGTACTTTCATATCTTCAATAAACTTTCCCACCCACCCCCCTCCCTAGTAAATGATAACTAGAAGTAAAGGGAAACAGCATTCATTTAGACTCAATAAAATTGGTCAATGGACCCCATATTCATTTAAACCATTTGTTACCCCCCTTGCTCAGAAATTATTTTTTTTGTATCTGTAGCACAAGCATTAACAAATGCCACCAAAAGTGAAATTTAAGCGGTCACAATTCTTCCAGTTTTTCGTAATCATTTGGATGGCTACCCCATTCATTATACCCAATAATCTGTTTTTATGTCTGTCTACTGGAGATGTAGAAGATAACAACATCCCACATATTACCGCTTCATATGACAGTGGAACCACAGTCTCCAGAATCAGAGTAATATGTCCCCATATAGATCTCCAGAAATTGAGTATCAAAGGACAATAGAATAATAAATGATCCAGTGTCCCTATATCAAGATGACAGTGCCAGCATCTATTAGATTTAGAGCGATCTAACTTTTGTAATCTAACAGGGGTCCAAAACCTTCTATGTAATAATAAAAAAAAAGTCCGTCTCATAGATGCTGATGCTGTACATCTTTTCCTCCAAGACCAAATCCGTGGCTTTTGTGTAGCAGAAATCTGCTGCTTAAACTCAATGCTCCAAATATCTCTCAAACATCTTTTTGGTTTCTTATTCATATAACCAGAAATTAATGTAAACCACTGGGCGGCCTGATGCCCTAGGAAATCTGTCTGGAAGCATAGGACCGACAAGCTATACTGATTTTTTTAGATTTCGCCAATCAGGGAACCCCTTCTGAATGGCTTGCTTCAACTCCAACCACTTATAAATTTGAGACTTTGAAATACTGAATGATTGTTTACAGTTGTGAAAAATCAAGCATTTTCCCATTAGATATCACATCATCTAAGAACATAAGAACATAAGAGTTGCCTCTGCCGGGTCAGACCAGAGGTCCATCGCGCCCAGAAGCCCGCACCCGCAGCGGCCCATCAGGTCCATGACCTGTTAAGTGTCCCTGTCTTTCCTGTACCTTCCTGTCTATCTGTCCCTGCCTTTCCTATACCTATCTCTATGTCTATCTGTACCCCTCAATCCCCTTATCCTGTAGGTATTTATCTAAACCTTCTTTGAACCCCTGTAGCGTGCCCTGCCCTACCACAGCCTCCGGGAGCGCGTTCCATGTGTCCACCACCCTCTGAGTAAAGAAGAACTTCCTAGCATGTCCCCTTTCAATTTCTCCGAGTGCCCCCTTGTATTTGTGGCTTCAAGAAGATCTTAGGCTCGCAAATTTTAATCTTGGAGTTCAACCATAAGGATTAACACGTGGACTTTCTTACTGGAATATCTGTTAAATTGTTAATAAATTGTAATGTACTCCATGTGGCCAATAAGATAGAACATAAGAACATAAGAATTGCTGCTGCTGCTGCTGGGTCAGACCAGTGGTCCATCGTGCCCAGCAGTCCGCTCACGAGGCGGCCCTTTGGTCAAAGACCAATGCCCTATCTGAGATTAGCCCTACCTGTGTATGTTCTGGTTCAGCAGGAACTTGTCTAACTTTGTCTTGAATCCCTGGAGGGTGTTCTCCCCTATGACAGACTCCGGAAGAGCGTTCCAGTTTTCTACCACTCTCTGGGTGAAGAAGAACTTCCTTACATTCATACGGAATCTATCCCCTTTCAATTTTAGAGAGTGCCCTCTCGTTCTCCCTACCTTGGAGAGGGTGAACAACTTGTTCTTATCTACTAAGTCTATTCCCTTCAGTACCTTGAATGTTTTGATCATGTCCCCTCTCAATCTCCTCTGTTTGAGGGTGAAGAGGCCGAGTTTCTCTAATATTTTGCTGTATGACAACTCCTCCAGTCCCCTAACCATCTTAGTCACTCTTCTCTGGACCCTTTCGAGTAGTACAGTGTTCTTCATGTATGGCGACCAGTGCTGGACGCAGTACTCCAGGTGAGAGCGCACCATGGCCCGGTACAGCGGCATGATAACCTTCTCCAATCTGTTTGTGATCCCCTTCTTTATCATTCCTAGCATTCTGTTAACCTTTTCGCCGCCACCACACATTGCGCGGACAGCTTCATCGACTTGTCAATCATAACTTCCAAGTCTCTTTCCTGGGAGGTCTCTCCAAGTACCACCCTGGACATCATATATTCGTGCTTGAGATTTTTGTCACCTACATGCATCACTTTACATTTATCCATGTTGAACCTCATCTGCCATGTTGATGCCCATTCCTTGAGCCTGATTATGTCACTGCAGATCTTCGCAATCCCCCTGCATTTTCACTGCTCTGAATAACTTTGTATCGTCAGCAAATTTAATCACATCACTCGTGAACTCGCAGGCCGAAAACTTTTCAGTTAGGTTGATTATCTCGTGCTTAATGTCTTTGATGTCGTCTTTGCTTTCCAACATCATGTTAGAAATTAATTGAAGTTGTTCGGAGATCGTGAGGTCGGGGTCGACATGTGATCGGGCCGCGTCTCCCTTTGTAGGCATCGGCGGGTCCTGTTTTGGCCTCTTAGTGCCCGAAGTGCCGGCGAAAGCAGCCTCTATTTTACCTGTTTAGGTTGAGGCATCGTCGCAGGGAGAAAATATGATGTGTTAGCAGATGAGAGTGGGTGAAATGCACGGGGCAGCGGGATCGCTGGCAGGAGCTCGGGACCTAAGCCTCCATCTTGTTCGGGCTCTCTAGCGCTCCCCATAGGCCTGTAATTTGAAACCAACATGGGATCTTTATTTGGCTTCGATAGAACAATGGTTAAAGATTCTGCCATAGTACCTGAAATACAACCTTTAATTAGTTGTGACTGATATAAATTTAAAAGATGAGCTAATAGTGTAGTTTGGAATGATTTGTAAAACTCCACAGTAAATCCATCACCACCTGGAGCGGATTTAACTCTAAGGGTTCCTTTTACTAAGCTGCAATAGCGGTTTTAGTGCCAACATTGACCTGGCGTTAGTTCTAGCCGTGTAGCACGAGTTTAGCGTGCACTAAACGTTATCACAGCTTAGTAAAAGGAACCCTAAGAGACTTCAATGCTGTTTGAAGTTCTTTAAGTGATATAGGCACTTCAAGACTTCCTTTTATATGCTTGGGAATTTTTGGCCCCTTAATTAACTTTAAAAACTCTAAACCCTCAATTTCTTTATTTGAATAAAGCTCAGAAGAATATAAAGCTTTGTAATAGTTCAGAAATTGATTTAAAATATGTCCAGTTTGAGAATAAGTTTACCCTTCTCATCTTTAATAGGCACAATTTTTTATTTTCTTTTTTTTGCTTTGAGATAGTTAGCCAATAATCTTCCCACTTTATTCAAGTTTCCATAATACAGAACCTGTTGAGCAAACAAATCTTTCCTAGCCAATTGTGAGGAAATCTCATTGTATTTATAATTAGCTTTCAAAAGGGTTTGTAAAGTAATTTGTTCCCATTTCGAGGCCACTTGCGATTCTAAATTTGTAATATTTTGCTCCAAATCAGAAAATTCATTTTTTAACAATTTCCTAATATATGCTGAATACGAAATGATTTGCCCTATCATAGTAGCTTTGAAAGCATCCCACAATGTTTCTAAAGAGATTTCCTCTGAGGTATTAAGTTGAAAATATTCATTTATTTTTTTTTTTAATTCTTCAAGAAAGTTTGAAGCTGCAAGCAGTGTATTATTGAATCTCCAAACAGGTCTACTACTTTCTTTTTCAGTGAATTGAAATTCAATCCAAACACCAGCATGATCCGGCAAAATGATCGGGTCTATGCCAGCTCTTGAAACCTGCTGAGTTAATTGCTCTGAAACAAAAATGTAATCTATTTTAGAAAATAATTTATGCACATAGGAGCAGAAAGAAAATTTCTGAGCATTAAAATGAAGAATCCGCCACATATCTTTCAAGCCACAGGACTGTACTAAATTATCTAAACTTAATGATTTTAGTATCTTGCTGGGCTGTTTATCCAACAATGAATCCATAACAGCATTAAACTGCAGCTAAAGCTAACTAAAGCTAATGGATGCTGGACAGGGGGAGCGTGGAAGGCATACTGCTGGACAGGGGAGAGGTAAAAGGATGGGAGAAGGGGTTTTGCGACCTGGCAGAAAGGGAGGGAAAGGAAAGGTACTGGAGGGGAAAGTTAGATGGTGCTTGGGGAGAGAGAATGTTGGGTTGGGGGTGGGAAAGAGGGATGCCACTGAGAGAAGAGGTAAGGACAGAGAGAGAGTGTGCAGGAGGCAGAAAGTGTTAGTTGTGGAGAGGGTGAAGTGGATGGGGAGGGCAGAAAGGAGGGAAGGAGAAATGTTACATTGGGGAAGGTGGAGAGTAAAAAGTTGGACTCATGAAGGAAGGGAGAGAGAGAGAGAAAGAGAGATGTTTGGGGGAGTGAAGGAGGACCAGAGAAGAAGCATGTAGGAGGCCTTGGAAACATAGTTAAAAGCGCAGAAAAGGTTCATTGTCATAAGCGCGCCGGACAAATGCGCGCCGACAAATTGGAGCAGACAATTGAGCACAAGACTTCAGTGTGCCACACAAAAACCTTATTTTAAAGGACTCCAATGTGTGTGGGGGGAACCTCCGAGTTTACTAAATACTGTTCACATTGCTGTTGGGGGGTGGGTTTGGGGGGTTGTAACCCCCATTATAGAGGAAACAACTTTTTTCCTGTTTTGTAGGGGAAAAGTTAAGTTTTCTGTATAATGTGGGGGGTTACACCCGCCACACTCCCCAACATGGCAGCGCAAAAAGTATTCAGTAAAGTGGTGGGGATCCCCCCACACCCCCCGTCGGAGCTCTTTAAAATAAAGTTTTTGTGCGCCGCACTGATGTCTTGCGCTCAATTGTCTGTTCCAATTTGTCGGCGCATTTGTCTGGCGCGCTTTTGTCCTGTCAACGAAAATAAGTCACCAGACAACAAAAGTAGAGAAAATGATTTTATTTTCCATACAGTGATTGAAATTTGTCAGTTTTGAGAAATGAAAGATAGTAAACTGTAACTGTGAGTGCCTCTGAAAAAATAGGGTACTTGGGGGGCTGCAGAAAAAATAGTTAATGTATTATGAAAGAAATGACAATTTTGCATGAGAGTAGCTATTGTTGCTGCTCAGAGAGAGGTTTTCTGGGTTAAAGTTCTAGAAAGGCATTTGCCATGAGGCTTATTTATATATGTCCTTTAGGAAACTCCTAAAAACTAATTTGTTTGCTAAATTTGTAAACTGATGTTTTAGAATTTTGATTGGTAAATAGTATATTGTTTTTACAGTTTGTTTATTTTAGCTGATTTTAACACATTTTTAGTAAATTACATTCAAATATATTTTTTATTGAGCTCATCAAGAAAACCAAGTAGACATATAGGACAAATTGCATACAAGCTCAGAGTTTATGGTACAAAACCCCTCCCACACACTACTCCCCTACCTTTGTGAACCCCTCCCCTCCCCCCAATCCTCCCCCCCAGGTCCTCCTTCCAAGTACAACATCATAAGCATAAGTATAATACAAGACGGAACAGGCATATCAACGGAACAAGGTGATACAGAAAACATGGAATCAACAGTTAAGTAAACGACTGCGAGCCAGTGGAATCATAGTAGTCCAAAAGGGTTCCCAGGTGCGTTGAAAGATGCGCCCTGAGAGAGAGAAAAAGTCCTTCACATCCCTTCGTTCCCACATCAGAAGGGCATGCATCCGACATCGCCAGATGGAGTAATCTGGTGCTTCATCCTCAAGCCATTTCAGCAAGATACATTTCAAGGCAATAATGACAGTCCACTTGAGGAAAGCAGCAGCCCCCCTTTGACAAGGGTAATTATGAGGAACAGCTCCAAATAAAATCAAAGGGGAGCGTTGAATTGTAATGTTCCAAATGTGCTCTACAAAAAGAAAGATGGCATTCCAAAAATACTGAATATTAGGGCAAGTCCAGAACATATGTCCCAAGCCCGCTTCAGGGATTTGACATCTAAGACAGGAAGCTGTTTCACAAAACCCAGAAAGATGAGCCCTCTTAGGAGAAATATACAAGTGGAAAACCAACTTATACTGCTGCTCCCAAAAGGTAGTGTATTTGCGAAGGGCAGTCAACCTACGGACAGCCTGTAAAAGTACATCATCAGGTAATGCTATAAGGTCACGAGCCCAAGCATCCTGTAATTTAACATGATCAAACAAGGGGGACTCATCCTTCAAATGGCAATGATGAAATTTAAGGGGAATAGGAAGTTGGGAACCAATGGTAAAAGCCGTAGACAGCATCTCTTGGCAAGAAGCCGTCAAAGAACCAGAGGGTAAAGAATGAATGTAATGTTGGATTTGCATATAAGCAAAATAATCAGTGGGCGGGAGATCAAATTCTTCCCGCAGCTGTGCAAAAGACTTAATTTTTCCATCATCATCAACTAATTGAAACACATAATGAATGCCCCTTGTTTCCCACCGAGCAAAGCTCGGCCCATCCACCCCGGGGAGAAAGAAGCTATTAAAGTGGATAGGCAGAAAAGGAGTTACAAAAGCAGAAATAGAGTGATATTTGCAGACCCAGCATCAAACCTTCCGCAAGGGACGGTGCAGCAACCTAGAAGAGAGAGGCTCAGGCAAAGAAGAAGGAATAGAGTGAAGATATGCACTAAAGTGAGTAGTCCGGAAGCAGAAAAGTTCCAAAGAGGTGTTGGTGAAGGCAGAAATACTCATGAAAAGATCATTAATATGGTACTTGCCACATCCAATAGTCATATAACGAAGGTTTAATAAACCCAGGGCACCCTTGAACCGCGGGGTTGCCGCCCATTTATAGGGCAGGCAAGGCCGCTTCCCAGCCCACCTCTGAACCAAGCGTTCCAGCCAGCATTCATCCCGAGAGGTCAAATAAAGAGGAAGGACCTGAAAGACATATAACCAACACAGGACAATGAGCATGTTATAAAGATGTACCCGATCCAAAAGCGAAAATGGAAGGGGTTCCCCAAAGCTGCAGTTTATTTTGAAGGGCCAGAAACAATGGCTCCACATTCAAAAGATACAGACTAGATAAGTCCAATGGAATAAGTACCCTCAAATATTTCAACGTAGAGTCGGCCGAGTGAAGGGGGAAAGCACCCCTCCATATGGAACGTAACTCGGGGGAAGAAGGCAAGGCAAAGTATTTAACCAGATTAAGAGAAAGACCAGAATAAAAGCCAGAAATGAGATCTAATGCCATCGGTAGGGAAGCTTCAAGCCATGTCATCCGCAAATCTAGGTCTTTAGCACTACCCCACCAACACGAAGGCCCCGCACAGCATCAAACTCCCGAAAAGTGCAAAGCAGAGGCTCTAAAGAAAAAATAAAATGTAAGGGTGAAAGGGGGCAGCCCTGCCGAGTACCTCGAAGGACAGGAAAGGAATCTGTGCGAGTCCCATTGATCAGAAGAGAGGCCCTCGGATTAGAGTAGAGAGAACACACGGCATTAAGATAAAAGCCCCCCAAACCGACATGTTCAAGGGTATGAAACAAGAAGGACCAATGGACACTGTCAAAAGCTTTAGGAATGTGGTGAGATTGACAATGGGCTAGCGCAAAGAGGACCTTACGAACATTGCAAACTGATTGACGTCCCCAGACAAACCCTACCTGATCCTCATAGATGACCTTAGGAAGATGCGGAGCGAGTCGATCGGCCAGCATGCGAGAGAGGAGCTTAAAATCTATGTTGATCAAGGAGATAGGACGATAAGAACCCGCCGCATCAGCCTCCTTACCAGGTTTCAGCAGTAATGAAACAAGGGCCTCATTAGCACAGCGCGGAAACGATCCCTTAGCATTAGCAGTGTTGAAGTAAGCCAGAGATGGGAAGAAAGAATACGATAAAAATCTCCCAAAAATCCATCTGGACCCAGGGCCTTACCGGAGCGTAGAGCCCTGATAGCGGATTCTAATTCCGCTGCTCTAAATGGACTATTGAGAGAAGACATGACATCCTCCGGTAGACGAGGAAGTCCAGAGGACTGAAGATAGTCCGTCAACAATTCCAGAGAAACATCGTCGGGGGCATCGTATAAGTTTCGAAAAAAGTCAAAGAGATATATTGGCTGTACTGGTCACCCGACCCCCACCCTGGGTCCGAAGAGACAAGATCGGTTTCTTGTGGGTCTCAACTCGTACCAAGCATGCCATAAGGTGCCCGGGCTCGTTCCCAAAATGGTGAAAATTATGTTTATGGAAAGCCGCCCATTTCTGAGAATGGGAATGATTCAAAGAATTGAGAGCCTCTTGAGTAGACAAATAGCGTTCCCGAGCTTCCCTCGAGGGATTCGAATGAAACATCCGCTTAGCTACACGTAAGGCCCGTTCTAAGGTAAGGATACCACTATGGATACATTTGTTGCGAACACTCAGAAAATAAATGATATGGCCCCGAAGCACCGTCTTGGTGGCTTACCAAAACAAGATAGGATCATCCATGATTAGTAGAGTAATCCTCCCACTGGGCCTACAAGAAGTTTGAAATTCTGTATCCTGAGCAAGATAGAATGGAAAACGCCAGAAGGGCGTACAAATATACGCTGCATCCAGATAAACATCTACCCAAATTGGAGTATGGTCAGAAATATTCAGGGGACCAATCTCAGCGGAAATGACCGAAGAGAACAAAGTCGAGGACACAAAAATATGATCGATCCGAGACCAAGTATTGTGAGCCCGAGAAAGTTGAATGTAGTCACATACTTCAGGATGAAGAAGATGCCAAGAGTCAACCACTGAGAGAGTATCACAAATATCAGAAAGAAGACTACCCTTAGCCCCCAAGGAGACAAAAGAGGTACTGGACTTATCTGAGGCAGGGTCCATCACCAAATTAAAATCTCCCAAGATAAGCGGGTCCCCAGAGTAATGAGAACAAAGTTGAATCAACTTTTGCAAAAAAGCAGTTTCTGATGAGTTAGGGCCATAAACCACAAGTAACAGGTAGCATCGATCACCCGTCAGATGTAAGAGCAGGTATCTACCATCATGAGCCTTATCAAGGACCTGCACTCCAATAGGTGAAGACTTGCGGACCAACACAGCAATTCCTCCATGTCAGCCCTGAGAGGAAGCAAAATATACCTCCCCACCCAAGAACGACCCAGCTTAAGATGTTCCGCGTCCGTCAACCGGGTTTCCTGTAAGCAGGCAATATCTGATCGATAACGCTGCAAAGCAGCTAATATTTTTGACCGCTTTGTCGGTGACGAAATTCCCCCGACATTCTAAGAAGTAAGCCTAAAGGGAGTACTCAGATCAGAAAATCAGGAAATAAGCAGAATATAGAAGAAAAAAGAAAAAGTTTGAGACTACCCCAGGAACCCAGCCCTCCCCAGAGTAGTGTCGCCAAACAGAAGGCATAGCCCGAAAATTAGAATATAAACAATGCCAAATCCCAAGAATCGTAATACACATATGGAAGGAGGACCGCCCACTCAACCCATCCACCCAATCCCGACCCACAAAATACTAAACCACCCCAACACACTACAGTACAAAAACCCACACCGCACCATTGAAGTGCGATGGAACGAGGGAGTCACAACGACGTGAGCGGGGCCCTGGGTCCCCCCACATAGAACTCAGAAAAAGAAGAAAATAGACAGGCATCTAGATCCAAAATTATACACCACATCCAAAGCATACCATGGCCCCCTCTCAATCCAGGAAGGACCACGGGGATCCCCTTAAGAGAAACACAAACAGCACAAACAGGCAAATGAAATCCCCATAAAGGACCAGAATCAACCAGTCCAGACAGTGTGAGGGCGAGCTGCAAGAACCACCCAAGGGGAGCCAAAATATAGTTGGCGAGAGAAGCCTAAAGCCTCATAAGGAAAAGCACCCCAAGCCTCAGTCAGGAAAGGGACCAACAATCAAACAAACTGCAAGCATGCCCACCCCCGCTTGCTAACATACCAGCAGATTAAGAGAGAAAAATAAGAACAGTCAAAACAGACCCAAGAAAGATCTAGACATTGAGGCCCTTCTCACACTCCAGCCCCCCATCATACAAAACAGACCCCGAAAAGACATCCCACAAAACATCCGTCCAACATGCAAACACACCTCCCAAAACCTCTCACACCCCCAGGACAGCAATATCATATCCATAACACCCCAAGCAGCACCCTCAAACCCACTATGAATTAAGGGGAGTATACGTGCACCAGAGGGAAAAAGACTACACCCCAGGCAACCTGATACAATTACAGTCCCCTTAACATACCTTCGCTGGACAGCCTGAAGATCAAAAGGAAGCCTAGGGCAATTCAATCCCAAAGGCAAAAAAATAGCAAATGGGCTATGTGTAGAAACAATCCAGTCATGAGGAACAGGAAGCACGGGGCTCTTCAAGCACAAGCAAACCAGACATCCACCCCCCTCAAACAGACAACCAGTCCAAAACACCCCATGCTTCACAGACACTCAGAACCCCAAACTTTCAAAAGTCCCGTCTTGGGCTGCTTCCACGAAGTCGTATGTCGTCCACCCGTCCAGTCAAACTGGAAAAGGAGACAGCCTCTGCAGGGGATCCTGAGTCCAAAGCATGCACAGTGCCAGAAAGTGGGCCCCCAAGAATAAGGGCCAACAAGCAGTCCAGAAGAGGTCTTGTAAAACACTCACAAACTGGTGCACTCGTAAACCGAGGTTTGACCGTTAATGTGTTTGTAAATGTATTAACATCAATGTGTAAGCAATTATAGTAGTTATAGGTACTGTAACCAGTGGTGTAGTGAGGGTGATTGTCTGCTATGCTAGTGGGTCCTTTTTGGGCATCTTTCCCTTCCTGTATTCTGGGCTGAGATATAGTGATGTTGCTAATCCATGAAGGTTGTCCAGTCATATGTCTACTATTACAGGTTTAATTTAAAGGTAAGTACAGATATATTGGGTCCTGTTTGTCATATAATGTTATAACATTATAAATTCTAGTCTTGCAGGTATTGGTTGTGTTGAGGGATAGGAATTTGCTGAAACCTTAGGGTTGTGAAGCCGTTCAATCTTGGAGGTATTATATTCAAGGTAAGTACAGAGGTATAGGGATTTGTATTTCATATGTATGTAATAACTTTATAAAATCTACTATTGCAGCTGTTGGAGGGATAGGGACTTCTCAAATCTTGACTGTTTTCCTGCCATGGATTGCACCCTTGCAGGTATGATGGCCTCTGCTATAGTGCTGAGCTCTGCGGGTCTATATGTCCAAATGCATGGTATAACCTCATATAATTCTACCCTTGCAGATTTCTTGTTTGCTGGAATAATGTAGACATGGGGGAGTATGAATTTCACATGCATGTCATAAAAACATAAGAATTGCCGCTGCTGGGTCAGACTAGTGGTCCATCGTGCCCAGAAGTCCGCGCCCGCGGTGGCCCCTAGGTCAAGGACCAGTGCCCTGTCATAACTCCAGAGTCAAAGGGAGAGTACCAGTCCTGAGGGTTTCATTGATATACTTCCAGTCTTACAGTTTTGATGTTCTTTTGAATACTGCATTGTTATAGGGAATTATATTTCAAATTGAAGTCAAAATATTATAATATTATAAATTCTACTGTTTCAGGGGTTATTCGTTCAGAGCTAACTGCCATTGAGATGGAAGTAGTAACATCACAGCGTGGGAAAGAGAACTGGGTTCACAAAGGATATCGTTATCGTCGTGACTGAGTTATAGCAGATGGATCGAAGTCCTGGAGATGTATGCAGAAGAAAAAGGCTCATAGGGGCCCGGAAACGGAAGTGGATGGCCGGTTAGTGTTTGTACTTATCCAGACTCCACGTTGGTGAGGAGCGAATGAGCATGCTACCCCATTGACCGCTGGCTGCATCGGAGCGGGAGAACAGGTTGCGAGGCATCTATGCTGTGAAGGTAGCAGTCGCGAAGAGGAGCATTTTTGCTTTAGAGAAGGAAGCCCCAAGTCTGAGCCATGACAGGCTCCGCTGAGGGAGAAGGGAGTCCCTGCTGTGCCCGGTTGAAGGCGGAGAGGTGTGGAGTCTGCCCTAGTCAGTGCTTCTGCTGCGGGAGTGAGTAGTGAAGGATACTCCTCCAGACGGATTTTGTTGGGCTTTGCTGAGGGCGAAAAGGAGAGTCTGTGGATGGCGGAGGAGTTTGCCCTGTGCCCTTGGGACCTATTGCGAATGCTGGAGGGTGAGCATATATACAGTAGAAAGGTGCCTCATATATCTTGCGGACCTTGGTGGACCCGGCTGGGAGTGGAAATAGGTAGCCACCCAGTAGCACTTCAACCCAGACTTAAGCTGTAGAGGTGGGAGTTCTCTCCTCCTGGAGGATTTTGGAGGGTCTTGCTGGGAGTGACGAGAAAAGTGCGGAGGAGGAGTGGAGAGAGCATCGGAGTCCTGCTGCAGAGGAGGAGACCTTGACAGGTGAAATAATATAAAGAAATAATATAAAGAGAGGCTTTTGTTATGCTGTAAAATGTGAAAGTGGTTATGATAATTAAAAAGCCAATAGACTGATATTGGGTCAGCTTAAATTGGTGGGGAACTAATTGGTTAAATTGGATTAACCTTAAAAAAAAAATCTCTAATTTAGCCATATTGTAAAAATCTAGTCTCTATAACTATTTGGAACTGAACTAACCAAGGAAATATGGCTAGCAAGAAAAACAAAACCAGACCTTAAAATGTTTGCTTACCAGGCAGAAGACTTAGTGGAAGTGCCAGTTCACAAACAAAACTTAATACAAGAAGAAGCTGAGCCAAATGTACGTGGAAAAGAAACATTAGAGACATTAGACTCCCTCCCCCGGCTGACTCAATATTAGCTAGCAAAGGGGGACTTACAACACTGGATGCTGATATTAAACTCTCACTTGCAGTATTTACCTGAGATATTAAAGTTAATATTGATGGTTTACATAAAAAATGGATGAAATGACTCAGAATCTCCAGGAATTTGAAGAACACGAACAGAAGATAACTGAAATCCCAAAACATTGTAAACAAATAGATATATCAATAGAGGAATTACTCCTTAAAGTTGAAGATGGAGAAAATTGAGCAAGACAAAATAACTTGAGATTCCACAGAATCCCTGAATCAGAACTTAAGGACCCGATGTCCAGTCTCTTATGCCATAAGTTTCTGGAAACAGAAAATCCAGAAGCTGAATTGCCAACTATAGATTTTGAAAGGATACATCGAGCTCTGGGACCACGTAAACCAGAGAGACCAAGGGATATAATAGTGTGTTTTCTAAGAGAGAATGCTACAAGTAGCACAAAAAGTTGGTCATCTGATGTGGAATAATGCCAAAGTGGAACTCTTTGCAGACATTTCTTCAGCGACCTTGAAACATCATTGAGATTGTCGTGAAGTAACTAGATGCTTACAACAAAATAACATTTGTTATAAATGGCATTATCCATTTGGGATTTCTTTTATGCTCAATGGCAAAACAGCATAAAGTTACATCAGCCCTAGAGGCTCAACAGCTACTTATACAGGCTAAACTGTGGCCTACTGAGGGTGAGAAACAGCAAAAGGAGCCATTACAATTTATATTTGCAGGATTGTCAAGCCAGAGATGACATAGAGTGGATCAAAAGAAGAGACTACAAAGACAACCAGAATAAAAATGTTTAGCTCTATACTAAGAAGAACTGTTAACTGCATTATCTTTGGGACAGTGCTGTGAACAAGGCTGCCCTGTGAACTTCAATAAGATAAGTTGCTCTGCATTGGGGGGGCGCTAGAGAGCCCGAACAAGATGGAGGCTTAGGTCTTGAGCTCCCACCAACGATCTCGCTATCCTGTGCATATCACCCTCTCTTACCTGCCAGCACATCACTTTTCCTCTCTACAACGATGCCTCAACCTAAACAGGGAAAAATAGAGGCTGCATTTGCTGGCACTTCGGGCGCCAAGAGGCCAAAGCAGGACTTGCCTACGCCTACGAAAGGAGACGTGGCCCGGTCATGTGCTGATCCGGACCTCACGATCTCTGAACAACTCCAACTGATTTCTAATATGATGTCGGAAAGCAAAGACGACATTAAGGACATTAAACATGAGATCATTAACCTCACAGAAAAATTTTCGGCAATGGATGCCAGACTTATCACTTTAGAGCGCAAAACCCAGACCATAGACGAGCTGGCCACTAACCAAAAAATGGATAAGACGCCCCCTGCACGCGCTGGAGAGTCTGCTGGAGGACCTTGGTAATCGCAGACGGCGACAGAACCTGCGTATCAATGGTCTACATGAAGGGGCGGATGCCTGCAGATTTTTTGAAGAATGGTTCTCCAAAGTGCTCTCCCTCAAATTCGATTGGGCTTTGGAGGTGGAACGAGCCTACAGAGTTCCGACTAAGGCTCCGTCCGGCTCCCACCGTGCACGACCGGCGGTGATGAAATTATTGCGCTTTCCTCATGTCGCCATGATTCTAGATAAAATGCGCACCCTGAAAAAAATTGAATGGCAGGGACAGGGCAGGGACAATTTACATCTCTACAGACTACACGAAAGACACAGCTGAGAAGCGGCGCAAGTTTTTAGCCCTGCGACCTCACCTGCGTTCTATTGAGGCCCGTTTTGGTCTCTTGGCTCCTGCACGCTTCAAGATAACTTACCAGAACAGAACTAAAACCTATACTGATTCTGCTGAAGTCGATCATGGATACTTGAATATCCTTACCTTTCTCCTATAGCATTTCTATGTGCTCTGATAAGTGTGCAGATTAATGCAATAATGTTCTGTTATTGCGATTCTCTTACTGTGGTTATGGGTGATATGATTCTATCAGTTACTTTTACTGTATGATCCAATCTGTTTTTTTGTGGGGTCGTTGGGGGAGGGGGACTCTGAGCCTCCATGTTGTTTTGTTATGTCTCTTCCCCTCTATAGGCCTTCGGGTCGCCTTTTGGCATCTGTCTTGTGGGCAGGTGGGAGTTGTGGTGTTTGTTGGGAGGGTGGTGGGTTGTATGCATGTGTGTGTGTATGGGGTTTTTTTCTCTGAGTTAAGTTCCAGGCAGCTGATTTTCTGTCTTAGATTTTCGTGGAAAAGTGATACATGTGACGGTACTGTACAGCTACTGCTTTTGGTAATGCTTTATACTGATGGCGTTGTGTAATGTGCTATCCTTGAATATTAGAGGCTTAAATCATCCTATTAAGCAAAAAAAAAAATGTTATTGTTCTGCAAACATCACTCTGCGCAGGTGGTCTTTTTGCAAGAAACTAAGCTGAATACCATTGAATCTGTCAAACTAAAAAGGGACTGGGTCTCTCATTGTTTCTTTTCTCCAGCTGTTGCCTCCAAAGGGGGGGTGGCTATTTTATTGTCTAAACACCTTAAATATACCATAGTTAGCTCTTCCCATGATTCACAGGGTCGGTGGGTATCAGTCACTCTAGACATGGCCTCTCGTAGATACACATTTCTTTCTCTATATGGCCCTAATACTACTGATCACAAGTTCTTTCAAGTGGTGGCTTCAGAACTGGCTTCCACACCACTGACTATATCATAGTTGGTGGCGATTGGAACCTGGTCCTTGATGCGCATCTAGATCGTAAATCTCAGTCATCTTATCGCCCACTGTCAACTCGCCCACTACTGATGAATATTCTCCGGTCCTATGGCCTCGCCGATGTTTGGCATCTTTTTCATCCCAAAGATCTCGAATATACCTTTTGGTCTGCGCCCCATGCATCTGCTATGTGGCTGGACTATTTTCTTATATCTCAATCTCTCCTACAATGTGTTCAGTCCTCTTCTATACTCTCATATCCTTTATCGGACCACTCTGCTATATCAGTATCTTATGTTCTTTCTAACTCCTTGTCTATACAATCTTCCTGGCGTCTGAATGTTGCTCTTCTGATGGACCCAGCATTCATATCCCAGGTTGAGACCTGGACTTCTGAATACTTTTTGTACAATGATACGCCGCTTGTTTCCTACCAGACCATTTGGGATGCCTATAAGGCTTACCTGAGGGGTAGAATCATAGCGTATTCGGCTCACCATAACAAAATACGTAAGCAAACACTCCTTGATCTAGATGTAAGAATAAAATCTTTAGAAATACGTTACCACATGACAGCTGCTGCTTCCGATTTGATGCAGCTACGTAAGCTCAAATTCTAATACAACACCATCCTATCTGAGCAAGCTGGCGTATTGTTGCTACATGAGGGGGCTCTGTATTATGAACATAGAAATAAAGCAGGTGCCTTATTAGCTAATTATCTCAAACAGAAAAAGAGAGCTCATCATATCACTGCCCTTAAGCCGGCGGATTCTCTCATCACTAATCCCGTTGTCATCACGGCCCAATTTCGCTCTTTCTATGAGAAACTGTACTGACTTTGATGAGTTTTTCCTTGACTTGCTTCCTCCCACACTTCCGCCTAAACTACAGGAGGATTTAAATCATGTCAGACATGGATGTTAGTTTGGCAATTGCTGATCTGCGCTCTGGTAAGGCTCCGGGAGGGGATGGTCTTCCCCTGGGTTTTTATAAAACATTTCAAACAACTTTGATTCCTTTACTTCTTCGGCTATATGCTGATTTTGCGGCTAAGGGTTCCAGTGGGGGTACTTTTGCTGAAGCGGACATTGTGGTCTTTCCCAAACCTGGTCGAGATCCCTTGCTACCTAAAAATTATAGACCAATTTCTTTACTCAACTATGATTATAAAATATATGCTAACATCCTTGCAGATAGGCTTGCCAAAGCTCTGCCTTTGCTCATCCATCCTACTCAAAGAGGCTTTGTTAAGGGGCAGCTCACTGCTGATAATTCTAGAGTATTTTGTCACATGTTGCAGGCCGCCCGTAATGTCTCCATTCCCCAATGTGTGATGTCTTTAGATGCCGAAAAGGCTTTTGACTATGTGGAATGGAGATATTTATTCTATACCTTACATTGGTTCCAACTAGGTGATGCCTTTATTGATATGGTGCACCTTCTATACTCTAATCCTAGGGCCAGATTGAATGTGGACGGTCATTTATCTCCTTATTTTTCCCTGTCCAGAAGAACTCGTCAGGGGTGTCCTTTATCGCCCCTCTTGTTCAATCTGGCCCTAGAACCCTTGCTGAGACGCTTGGATACATCTGAAGAAATTCAGGGTATAATGGTGGGCCCGCGTGAGGTGCATCTTTCTGCCTTCGCGGATGATGTGCTCCTTTATATCTCCAATCCGGAGGTTACTCTGCCGGCTGTATTCACTCTTCTCTCAAATTTTGGTGCTTTATCTGGTTATACCATCAATTGGGATAAGACTGATAGGTACTGCCTTTAAATTCCTATTGTACTCAAGCGATGGTCTTCCCATATGGTCTTACTTGGTGCCCCCTCATGATCTTAAATACCTGGGTATCCGTTTCTGCAACACTTGGCAAGATACGATAGATTTAAATGTTAAGCTGCTATTGGCCAAGATTCAGACGTTATGCTCCCAGTGGTCCGCCTTGCATTTGACTTGGTGGGGCAGACTGGAGTCCATTTGTATGATGTTGGCCCCTCAAATACTGTATGTATTGCAAATGCTTCCTCTTCCTTTTCCCCCCACTTTCTTCAAACAACTGGATAGGATTCTTGTCAAATTTCTCTGGAACGGGAAACCGTCTCGCATAGCGTTATCTACCCTTAAGAAGCCCTGGAATCAGGGAAGGGTGAATTTTCCTGTTTTCTGTATATGCCACAGCGGCAATCCTACACGGAGTCAGTAAATGGTTTTTGCCTTTGGGTAGTGCTGCTCTGCCCTACTGGGGAGAGCATGAGAGGGCCATGGCAACTCCTTCCTCTCTAGATCAGGTCTCTAGATCTGGTGCTCCCTGTCTGCGTGAATGGATGGTGTTTAATGTATCTCAGAGGGCGATTTTGGGTCTTGGGCGGTGTCTTCAATACCCACTATATCTATCACTCCATTCCCCCCTTTGGGGCAATCCCCAGATTACTGTTGGATCCCGAATGATATATTGGTCTACATGGATAGCATGTGGTATCTGGCATATACATGATTTGATACGAGCAGGTTCTTTGATGACATTTACTCAGTTACAATCGGTATATGAGCTGCCTTCCAATCAGACTTATCGTAAATTACAATTATGTCATAGTATTTATGCTCTTTGGCGCTGACTTGAAACGCCTTCACCGAACTCTATCTTCTCCCATTATCCCCTTATTGGCCTCCTGGAGTGTTAAGCCTCATGTCATGTCTATAATATATGATATTCTCTTGAACTCGGGTCCGGTTGTGTCTCTTCCTATTCAGAGACTATGGGAACAGGACCTATCTATTGCCATTACTGAGAACCAATTGACCCAGGTCTGGCGATATTGCAATAGACCCCTGCATTCGGCCTCTATTAGACAATCTTTGTTTTTTGTTCTTCATAAATCACTTTGGACTCCGGTTAAACAACAACGTGTTTCCTCTACTTCCTCCAATATATGCTGGAGATGTCAGATGTCTACTGGTACTTTTCAACATATGCTTTTTGACTGCTCCTTCGTATCTGGTTTCTGGTCGGAGATTGGGGATACTGTGAGTTGCATTCTTCCATCTCCTGCATCTTTGACATATGGGCTGGTGATATTACGTTCCGCCAACCTGGAGCCTCCCCTCCCTCGACCTCAAGTGGCCTTATTTGACAACATTCTCCTTGGCTTGGCCATCAAGACTGTGCTGCTCTACTGGAAACAACAGTGTCTACTTCTCGATGGTGGTCTATGGTTCTTTCGGCCTATAAGTATGAGTTTTGAGTGGCCAAATGCAGGGGTTCCCAGTTGACTTTTCGCAATACTTGGGCTCCATTGGTGTCTTATTGTGACTGTGAAGCTTGACTGCTTGTTCTGAGATTTATCTTGTACAGTACTGTCTATGTGTGATATGTCTGTATACTTGAATATGTTGAACTCCTGTGTGCCATGAGGGTTGTAACCAAAGTAACCTTTGTCACTTTTTCCGGATTGTCTGATTTTAGCTGCCTTTGTTGTGTTTTGTTCTATATGCTCATCTTAATAAAAATTGATTGACTTTAAAAAATTGCTCTGCATTTCATATTCTACTCTTTTCACTGGTTTTCAGCATTATATCTACTTAATTTCTCTCCTCATCCCTGTTTCTTACTAAAAAAAAAAAAAAAAGCACAAAAAAATAAACCCTTCTCTTTCCTCTGTTAAATCTTATTTCCTCTTTCCCTTCCCTTCATAGGAATATATAGTCCCACCAACCCCAGGGACCACCATTCATATATAGATACCCATATATTCAGGACTACTCAAATCAAGTCACTTCACAACCAATCAAGATGACCTTTATTCTATGCAATCACTGTGGTGCTTTAATTCCAAGACCATACGAAAAAGCGGGATCCAAGATGGCGTCTGGCTGGACGCGCTGAGACGCCGCTCTGAAGATTTTTCTTAAACAATTTTCAATCATTTGCAAGTGGCTCTTTTACTCACCCGATGCCTAAACGGAGGGGCCGTAGCACCGCTGGTGCCTCGCGGCCCACGGCCACCCCCGCGGCTGGAGACATCGGGGAACTCATCAGGCGGATGCAGGGTATTTTTTCGGCATCGGAGGGAGGCCCGCAGAGGAGTAGCGGCGTCAGTGAGGCCGTGGAGATTCCTCCGGGATTGGAGACATCGTTGAGCCCCGACGTTAGGGCGCCGCCCCCGCAACCTCAGCTAAGCAGCTCTCCAAGGGGTAAGGAAACCCCGGAGGTCGGGGTCTTGTCTTCCCCTGAGGCAAGTAGTCCATCACAGAGCCTGCTGACAGGAGCTCCTATGGATATGAGCTCCTTTGAAGAAGCTGAGGGGGAATCATCTGAGAGGCGAGTTAACCTTCAGGGACAGCGTAAACTTAATCAACTGGACGGTGAGCACTATGACATTTCTTTACCTGTATTTTCTTTGGAAAAACCCTCAGAAGTAACTCTGGACTCACTATGGGATCTTATGGCCGGACTAGTGAAGACCATAAGTCCCAAACTTCAGTTAATTGAGGGGAAATTATCTCAACATTCTACTGAACTTAAAGATTTGAAAAAGGATATGACTGCCTCTAATTTCTCGGTTCAAAAGCTTGAACAGGACATTAAATCATCCAAACAATTACAGGAAGCTTTAATGAAAGACAATATCAATCTTAGAAGAAAAATGGAGAACTTAGAAAATAACTCTAGATACAATAACTTAAGAATCATTAATTTTCCTAAGCTTCCATTGACACCTCCTAGAGAAATGTTTAAAAGATATTTTCTTGAAGTTTTGGGGGCCTCAGAAGATTCATTACCTCCTTTATCACGAGTCTATTATTTACCTAATAAGACTAAATTACCAAAAAAGCCGTCGGATCAAGGACTATTGGATGTATCAGAGTTATTGGAAAAATCAGATAAAGAGGTTGTAGAACCGAGTACTTTGATTATAACAGTAGCTCTCTCTATTGATAAAGCATGGTTGTTAAAACTGTTCTTTAAAAATAGACAGAAAGAATTTATGGGTTGTAAAGTCCAGGTATTTCCTGATTTATCACGAGAGACGCAAAGGCGTCGTCGTGAATTTCTTTTGTTGAAGCCAGGTGTTATATCTTTGGGTGCTACTTTTTATTTGCGACACCCTTGTAAATGTATAGTCCATCACCGATCAGTTAAATATGTTTTCTTTGAGCCTAGTCAGTTGACTTCTTTTTTAGCGCTCTCCCGATTGGAGGTAGAAAAATCATAAGCTCTATGACTATAGGTTAATCCCAGCAATCAGCCTTCCAGCTAACTTTATGAAAGAGTGTACATTAAGTTCAATTCTTTAATTTTGGCTTTATTTTATAAGAAATCTTGGATCCAATTTAGAGGACTTGAGCATTTTAGTTAATATATGATTTTATGTTATTGGAATGTTTCTTGCTTTATTTAGAATTGCTAATTTGCTTTCTGTACAAGGTATTCTTGATTATATGATTTGAAAATCAATAAATATATTTAAACATAATTCCAAGACCATACTATTTGGAGGCTTAAGGCTTGCCCCATCTGTCTTCAACTTGCTAGTATTAAGGAGGAGCTCTGCAAACTTAAACAGGAATTGAATACAATTAAAGCAGCTTCCATCACTCCATAAAATCATACCAACTTATCACCTCTACCTCAAAGAATAAAACAGCCCAGGAATAAATGGGTCACAGTAGGCTCAGGAAGACTGTGACATGTAACACAGAAACATCCACCTTCACTAATATTACCTCTACAGAATTCCTTCGCTTCACTAGTGCACTGTGATACTCAAGAAAACAGAAGGGAGGTGGGACTGGAACCAATGAAGGTAACTCAAGAGAACAAGCACACCCTAAGCACAAATAAAAAAGCCAAAAACAGAAAACTATTACTGTTGGGGGATTCCATCATCAGAGGCATTAACCTTGGAACACAGGGCAAGGAGACCAAAATAGTGAAATGTCTTCCAGGATCCACAGCTACCAGGAGTTCCAGGCAAATACAGACAATAATTAAGGAAGAAACTAAGGATTTTAACACTGATGTTGTTATCCATCTGGGAACAAATGACCTGGCCAACAACTCCACACTTGCAGCACAGAAAGCTTTTCGGGAGCTTGGTGAGGGCGTGAAACCTTTTGTAAAGACTTTAGCTCTTTCTGAAATACTGCCTGCATATGGAAAGGGAGAGCAAAGAGAGAAAAACACAGAGGACTTTAATAGATGGCTCAGAGCCTGGTGTCATCAAGAAGGCTTCAGGTACATAGGAGGATGGGGAAATACACGGAAGGATAAGAAGCTATATTGCACTGATGGGCTACATATTACTACAGCAAGAAAAAGAAACCTTGCAGAGAAATTTAGACAATATTTTTCTAGGCATTTAAACTAGAAGGTGGGGGTGGTGTATGTACGAAGGACAATTATAGAGACCACCCCCGGCAAAAGAAAAGATGTGATAGTAGTAAAGACTGCAACATGAGCAATATCAGCAACTCATTTCTTAGTATTGCAACGGAAAGTGAAACGAAACAAAAATCTATACGAAAAAGGAGATTATCGCTGAAAAATAGCTGGAAAGCAAAGACCACAAATGCTCACAGTCTAAGCAACAAAGTTCATGTTCTGCAAGCCCTGATGTTAGAGGCAGATCTAGATATTGTCGCTATCACAGAGACATGGTTCAGTGAATCACATGGATGGGATGCAAACATACCGGGATATAATCTTTTTAGGAAGGACAGAGATGGTCATAAAGGTGGAGGAGTAGCTCTCTATGTAAAGATCAATATCCAAGCGACTGAAATGCAAGGGACCTGGGGAGAGGAAGAAGCAATATGGATTGCTCTGAAAAGAGAAGATGGAACTTCTATCTACGTGGGTGTAGTTTTTAGACCTCCGACTCAATCGCAGCAAATTGATAAGGATCTGATTGTGAAAATCCAAAAGTTTGGAAGGAAAGAGGAGGTTCTGCTGTTGGGAGATTTCAACCTGCCGGATGCGGACTGGAATGTTCCGTCTGCGGAATTGGAAAGAAGTAGGGAGATAGTGGATGCCTTTCAAGAGGCTCTGCTCAGACAAATGGTGACGGAACCCACAAGGGAAAAAGCGATATTGGATCTGGTCCTCATAAATGGAGAGAGTATCTCTAATGTTCGAGTGGGTGCTCACCTGGGAAGTAGCGATCATCAAACGGTTTGGTTTGATATAACGGCTAAAGTGGAGAGCGGCCGCACGATACTTAAAGTCCTAGATTTCAAACGTACGGACTTTAATGCAATGGAAAAGAGCTGTTAGGATGGGAGGACATAAGAGAAGTGGAAAGACAGTGGTCTAAGCTGAAAGGAGTGATAAAAATGGCTACGGACCTTTATGTGAAGAAAATCAATAAAAACAAGAGAAAAAGGAAGCCGATATGGTTCTCCAACCTAGTGGCTGAGAAAATAAAGGCGAAAGAGTTGGCGTTCATGAAATATTAAAAAACCCAAGAAGAGGAGAGCAGAAAGGACTACAGGGTGAAAATGAAAGAAGCCAAGAGAGAGATACGTTTGGCGAAGGCACAGGCGGAAGAACAAATGGCTAAAAATGTAAAAAAGGGAGATAAAAATTTTTTCTGATATATTAGTGAAAGGAGGAAGATAAAAAATGGAATTGCTAGGCTAAAAGAGGCTGGGAACCAATATGTGGAGAGTAATGAGGAGAAAGCAAATGTGCTAAACAAATACTTCTGTTCTGTGTTCACAGAAGAAAATCCTGGAGAAGGACCGAGATTGTCTGGCAAAGTTACACGAGAAAATGGAGTAGATTCTGCGCCGTTCACGGAGGAGGGTGTTTATGAGCAACTTGAAAAACTGAAGGTGGACAAAGCGATGGGACCAGACGGGATACATTCCAGGATACTAAGGGAGCTCAGAGAGGTTCTGGCGAGTCCTATTAAAGACTTGTTCAACAAATCTCTGGAGACGGGAGTGATTCCTGGGGATTGGATGAGAGCGGATGTGGTCCCTATTCATAAAAGTGGTCACAGGGATGAAGCAGGAAACTACAGGTCGGTGAGCCTCACTTCAGTTGTTGGAAAAATAATGGAAGTGTTGCTGAAAGAAAGGATAGTGTACTTCCTTGATCTAATGGGTTACAGGATCCGAGGCAACATGGCTTTACAAAAGGTAAATCATGCCAAACGAACCTGATTGAATTTTTTGATTGGGTGACCAGAGAGCTGGATCGAGGACATATGCTAGATGTAATTTACTTGGATTTCAGCAAAGCCTTTGATACAGTTCCTCATAGGAGACTGTTGAACAAACTTGAAGGGCTGAAGTTAGGACCCAAAGTGGTGAACTGGGTTAGAAAGTGGCTTTCGGACAGATGTCAGAGGGTGGTGGTTAATGGAAGTCGCTCGAAGGAAGGAAAGGTGAATAGTGGAGTCCCTTAGGCTTCGGTGCTGGGGCCAATCCTGTTCAATATGTTTGTGAATGACATTGCTGAAGGGTTAGAAGGAAAAGTGTGCCTTTTTGCAGATGATACCAAGATTTGTAACAGAGTAGACACCGAAGAGGGAGTGTAAAATATGAAAAAGGATCTGCAAAAATTAGAGGAATGGTCTAATGCCTGGCAACTAAAATTCAATGCAAAGAAATGCAGAGTAATGCATTTGGGGATTAATAATAGGAAGGAACCGTATATGCTGGGAGGAGAGAAGCTGATATGTACGGACGGGGAGAGGGACCTTGGGGTTATAGTGTCCGAAGATCTAAAGGCGAAAAAAACAGTGTGACAAGGCAGTGGCTGCTGCCAGAAGGATGCTGGGCTGTATAAAGAGAGGCATAGTCAGTAGAAGGAAGAAGGTGTTGATGCCCCTGTACAGGTCATTGGTAAGGCCCCACTTGGAGTATTGTGTTCAGTTTTGGAGACCGTATCTGGCGAAAGACGCAAGAAGTCTTGAGGCGGTCCAGAGGAGGGCGACGAAAATGATAGGAGGCTTGTGCCAGAAGACATATGAGGAGAGACTGGAAGCCCTGAATATGTATACCCTAGAGGAAAGGAGAGATAGGGGAGATATGATACAGACGTTCAAATACTTGAAGGGTATTAACGTAGAACAAAATCTTTTCCAGAAAAAGGAAAATGGTAAAACCAGAGGACATAATTTGAGGTTGAGGGGTGGTAGATTCAGGGGCAATATTAGGAAATTCTACTTTACGGAGAGGGTAGTGGATGCCTGTAATGCGCTCCTGAGAGAGGTGGTGGAGAGTAAAACTGTGACTGAGTTCAAAGAAGCGTGGGATGAACACAGAAGATTTAGAATCAGAAAATAATATTAAATATTGAACTAGGCCAGTACTGGGCAAACTTGCACGGTCTGTGTCTGTGTCCGGCCATTTGGTGGAGGATGGGCTGAGGAGGGCTTCAATGGCTGGGAGGGTGTAGATGGGCTGGAGTAAGTCTTAACAGAGATTTCGACAGTCGGAACCCAAGCACAGTACAGGGTAAAGCTTTGGATTCTTGCCCAGAAATAGCTAAGAAGAAAAAAAAAAAATTAAATTGAATCAGGTTGGGCAGACTGGATGGACCATTCGGGTCTTTATCTGCTGTCATCTACTATGTTACTATAATAAAGATTAGAAGCTGAAATGGGGTAGATAAGAAATAAAAGCTGTGGAGAACCGGGATAGGGTTAACTTTCTTTGAACCTGATGCCTGGAATTGGACCTGGCTTCTGGTCTCATCGACTAGAGGTTGGATCCGGACCCAGAGATAGGGGACGAAGGAGATATGGATGTGTTGGGGAGAGGGGGGAGGGGGATGATTGGGTTTTTTTTAGGGGAGATGAGGAGACCTGGGAGAGAAATTATAAGTCCTGTAGGATAGGAAAAACAAAGAACAAAATGAAAAGATTATTACAGAATGAATGGAAGTAAGATAAGACTGGGAAGTCTAAATGTTAATGGACTCAATATACCTCAAAAACGTCAGTAGTTTTTAAAGAAAATGAGAAGGCTGAATTATATTTGTTTTATAGAAGAAATGCACATACAAAAAACAGGAGAAAAGATGATTCACTTTAAAGACTACCCGATGCGAGTAAGGGCTTCTAATAAAAAGGACAAAAAGAAGGCAGGCGTGGGGATACTATTTGATAAAAAAATAAAAAATAAAAGTTATTACAAAGGCTGAGTGGAAGGATGATGAAGGTAGATGGATTATATGGATGGGAGAATTGAATGGGGAAAAGGTGACTTTGGTGAACCCCTATGCTCCTAATATCAACCAAGGGAAATTTTTTGAACAACTTTTGACTGTAATTTTGAAAAATCAAGAAGGAATATTACTGGTGGGAGGGGATTTTAATTTGGTGTTAGATCCTCGTTGGGATTCTACAAGCAATAAAGGCGATAGATCTAAATAAGATAGGAAACACTTTAAAAAAAACTCCTGGAAGTACAGTATTACACTTATTAGATGGATGGCAAAATCTGCATACATTAGGAAATAATTATACCTATTATTCATCCCCCATAAAGTTTATTCCCATATTGATATGATTTGGTTGGATAAAACTTTGGGAGGTAAACTTATAGATGCAAAAATAGAGGAAACTAGTTGGGCAGACCATGCCTCAATTTGGGTGGATTTAGTATGGGGAAATTCTAAGATAGGGACACGGTACTAGAAACTAAATGATACTTTGTTAAAAGACCCTAAGGTAGCCCAGAAGATAGAACAAATTATTAGAAACTTTTTAGAAAACAATAGTATTGATCATTACTCATCTATTACGTTTTAGGACTCTTTAAAAACTGTTTTAAGGGGAGAATTGATCTCTATAGCTTCTCATAAGAAAAAGATTAGGGAAAGAGAGGAAAAAAAATTGAGAGAAAAACTAATGAAATTGATAATACAACATAAGAAAGGATTGGGGGGAGCAGCTTAGGATTCAAATAAAAGAGATGCGTATGGTTTTGGGAAAAATGGAAGATGAAGTTATTTAATTTAAATTGCCTTAGTAATTAAGCTGCGCTAGGGGTTTTAGCGCGCACTAGACACTAACACCTCCATTGAGCTGCTGGTAGTTTTTGGCACGTAGCAATGTAGCGTGCGCTAAAAACGCTATCACACCTTAGTAAAAGGAGCCATTAAACATTATGGTGTTCATAATCAAAAATCAAAGACGTCTAAAAAACTGCATGTCGGAGTTTGGACGTTTTCCCGGCAAAACGTACAAATGACCATAATCAAAAATCGGCCAGCTGTCGCAAAACGTCCAGCGTAAGTCGGGGGCGGGTCTAGGCCCCAAACGTACAAATACGATAACCAAAACTCAATCAGTTTGCTCTGTGCGTTCTAAGTAGCGTTTCCACTTAGACCTACTTCCACAACGTCTAAGCTGTTCCTGAGTGTGTGCCGCCCTCTGTACAGGTAATGGAAGAGTGTGTAATTTCATGTGTGTACCCCCTCACTCTGACCATCTCTATCTGAACCTCCCTACTTATTTTCTCACTGCCGTTTGTCTCCACACGTTTCATTGCAAAAATCCCTCTCTCATCCCACTTATCACTTATCACCAGCTGTTTCTCTTCCATCTATTTCATCTTACTCATTCACTGTGGTCTCTATCGTGTGGCAGGAGCTGCACAGGAGTGAGTGCTCTGTTTCACCATCTGGGGGTGGAGGGGGGATGGGGAGGGTGTCGGGTGACTGCCTGGCTGGGGCCTGTTTAGACTAAGGTGACCATACGTCCCGTTTTGAATGGGATAGTCTATTTTTCACATCCCCTGTCCCGTTGTCCCCACTCACAGCTTCAGGATGTCGAAATATCCCGTTTTCAGAGACGGCGTCCCAAAGCTGTGAGTGGGGACAACGGGACAGGGGATCGCAGCCTGGATTCAGCAGCATTATTGCTCGGGCCCCGATGACCCTCCTATCTCTCCCTCCCTCCCCTCCCAGCGAGATGACAACCTCCCTCCAGTAGTGTCGGCAGCCGCTGCAAGCTAAACAGGCTGCTTCGCGGCTTTCTCCTGCCGGTGAAGCATCACTAATGACATCATAGGAGGGTCAGCGGGGGTTCGGCTGGGAGGGGGGAGAAGCGGTCTGTCTCGGTGCTCAAGGTCTGGCACCATTACCTTCTTCGGGCAGCAGCAACATTTACAATTTGCTGCTGTTGCCGGCTTCAGGCCTTCCTCTCTGCTGGGTCCTGCCTACTTCCTGTTTTCATGAAGACAGGACCCGATAGAGAGGAAGGCCTGAAGCCGGCAACAGCAGTGAATTGTAAATGCTGCTGCTGCCCGATGAAGTTCAGGACACCAGGCCTTGGATGACAAGGAGGAAAGGGAGCAGAGGGGGAGAGAATTGGGGAGAGTGTTGAAGGAAGATGAGGGAGGGAATGAAAGGAGATGCCAGGACTTGGAGGGAAGTCCTGGAATTGGAAACAGAAATAAGGAATGCCGACCTGGATGTGGTGGCGATATCCGAAACCTGGCTCACAGACTCCCACGGGTGGGACATGGTCATACCGGGTTACAACTTGCTTCGCCGGGACAGAGAGGGTAGGAAGGGAGGGCGTGTAGCATTATATACTAAAGATGACATTAAGGTCACGAGAATCTCAGATGTCCAGTATACTGGGGAATCCCTTTGGGTTAATTTGGCCAGAGGGAAGAACAAATGCTTGTATCTTGGCGTAATTTACAGACCCCCAAGACAACAGGATGACCTGGATATGGAAATAATCGAAGATATAGAAAATATCACCTTGCGTGGGGACACAGTATTGCTAGGTGACTTCAACATGCCTGATGTGGATTGGGTTACACTTACCTCTGCTTCCGGCAGCAGCAGGAGGCTATTAAACTCTATGAAAGGAGCAAGCCTCAGGCAATTGGTGTTGGAACCGACAAGGGATCAGGCAATACTGGACCTGATACTTACCAATGGAGAAAGTGTCACAGAGGTCTCGGTGGGCGACACATTGGCCTCCAGTGACCACAACATGGTATGGTTCAATATCAGGAAAGGTTTCACTAAATCTACTACACTAACCAAAGTCCTCAAATTCAAGGACACAAATTTCAAAGAAATGGGAGACTTCGTTCACCAGGCGCTACAAAGCCAAGAAGAAACCGATAACGTGGAAGACATGTGGTCGACTTTGAAAGCAACCATACAAGAAGCAACAAACCGCTATGTAAAATCAGTAAGTAAACGGCGAAGGAACAATAAGTCACAGTGGTTTACTGCGGAGATCTCAGACCTGATCAAGGAGAAGAAAAAAGCATTCATCTCTTACAAACAATCAGGGAAGCAGGACTCTAGAGCAGACTACCTGGCCAAATCAAAAGCCGTCAAAACAGCAGTCAGGGAGGCTAAATTTCTCATGGAGGAGTCTCTAGCAAAGAACATCCAGAAGGGAGATATATCCTTCTTCAGGTATATCAGTGATAGAAGAAAAAACTCAGGCGGGATTGTACGTCTTAGGAAACCAGACGGAGACTATGTGGAAAAGGATTCGGAAAAAGCCCAACTATTAAATGAATACTTCTGCTCAGTCTTCACCCGAGAAGCGCCAGGGCTCGGCCCTCAGCTACAGACAAGGGTTGGCTCAGTTGACCCGTTTAGTAACTTTGAGTTTACGCACAGCAGTGTCTACGGTGAGCTGTCAAAGCTCAAGGTTAACAAAGCAATGGGGCCGGACAACCTGCACCCCAGGGTGCTTAGGGAGCTGAGTGATGTCTTGGCGGAGCCACTGTCCGCGCTCTTCAACCTCTCCCTTAGTACAGGCAGCGTCCCGTTGGACTGGAGGACGGCTAACGTCATTCCACTCCACAAGAAAGGCTCAAAGATGGAGACGGCAAACTATAGACCAGTGAGTCTAACATCGATAGTGAGCAAACTAATGGAAACTCTAATCAAACACCAATTAGATAAGATCCTGGATGAAGAGAATCTATGGGATCCCCGACAACATGGATTTACTAAGGGGAGATCCTGCCAATCCAACCTGATCAGCTTCTTTGACTGGGTAACGGGGAAGATGGATATTGGGGAGTCCCTGGACATCGTGTACCTGGACTTTAGCAAAGCATTCGATAGCGTACCACACCGCAGGTTACTGAGCAAGATGAGTTCTATAGGATTAGGTAAAACATTGACGAAATGGGTTGGGAGCTGGCTTGGAGGAAGGCTCCAAAGGGTGGTGGTGAACGGCACCCCCTCCGAAATGATGGAGGTGATTAGTGGAGTACCACAGGGCTCAGTCTTGGGCCCAATCCTATTCAACATCTTTATAAGAGACTTGGCAGAAGGGCTTCGAGTTAAAATAACATTATTCGCCGATGACGCCAAACTGAGTAATGTAGTGGGCAAATGCACAACAGACGAAGATTCAGTGCCCGACAAGATGATGCACGACCTACTCCTACTGGAGCGATGGTCTAGGACATTGCAACTCAACTTCAATGCCAAAAAATGCAAAGTTATGCACCTGGGCAGCCAGAATCCATGCAAGTCTTATACCCTTAATGGCGAGATCCTAGCAAAAACGGTAGCAGAACGAGATTTGGGGGTAATCGTCAGTGAGGACATGAAGTCTGCCAATCAAGTGGAGCAGGCTTCGTCCAAGGCAAGACAAATCATGGGCTGCATAAGAAGGGGTTTCGTCAGTCGTAAGGCGGAAGTCATTATGCCATTGTATAGATCCATGGTGAGGCCCCACCTGGAATACTGTGTGCAATTCTGGAGGCCGCATTATCGCAAGGATGTGCTGAGACTGGAGTCGGTGCAAAGAATGGCCACCCGGATGGTCTCGGGACTCAAGGATCCACCATACGAAAAACGGCTTGACAAATTACAGCTATGCTCGCTCGAGGAGCGCAGAGAGAGGGGGGACATGATCGAGACGTTCAAGTATCTTACGGGCCGCATCGAGGCGGAGGAAGATATCTTCTTTTTCAAGGGTCCCACGACAACAAGAGGGCATCCGTTGAAAATCAGGGGCGGGAAACTACGAGGTGACACCAGGAAATTCTTTTTCACTGAAAGAGTGGTTGATCGCTGGAATAGTCTTCCACTACAGGTGATTGAGGCCAGCAGCGTGCCTGATTTTAAGGCCAAATGGGATCGGCACATGGGATCTATTCACAGGGCAAAGGTAGGAGAGGGACATTAAGGTGGGCAGACTAGATGGGCCGTGGGCCCTTATCTGCTGTCTATTTCTATGTTTCTATGGAAGGAGGAAAGGAAGGAGGAGAGCATGGAGGGGGAGGGAGAAATGGAAGAAAAGGAAAGGAGAGAGATGCCGGGAATCAGGGAAGGGATGATGCCAGACCGTGGGGTGGGAAGGAAAGAAAGAAGAAGAGAGAGATGCCAGAGCATAGGGGAGGGGATGATGACAGAGAGAGAAAAACGGAGAGGTGACAGAGTTGAAATCAATCATGTACAAAGGAGAGAAGGGGAACAGAATAGGTAGTTTATGGAAGGAGCATAGAAAGAGGGAAGATGCCATATGGAAGAGAGAGAGAGAGAGTGGGTGGACACTGGATGGAAAGAGCACAGAGGGCAGTGAATGGAAGGTGCAAGATAGAGGGTGAACAGTAGATGGAAGGGGTAGAGAGAGGGAAACAGACACTGAATGGAAGTGTGGGGGAGAGGAGGGACAGCCGCTGAATGGAAGTGTGAGGGACAGGGGAAGCAGACTGTCACACCCGTGCTCTCTGTGGACACCTTGAGCCGTCGGGTAGTGACACAATGTTTGCTACTGGTGTGGTCCCTTTAGAATTAGGGTATCCTTTCAAGTTGGCCGCCACTAGGCAAATGCCTAACTAAGCTTATTCCCAAGGGCTTTGAAGAAACCACACTTGTCAGAATGGCCTTGGTGCCATAAGCTTTTATTCGGCCACCGGCCATAGAATCACTGTGCCACTCCAGGTTTTCCTGGCAGCATGGTCATAATACAAAAACCAAAAAGAAAAAGTTCATTTCACTCATTATCATTCAGTAGTCAGCTCTGAGCTTGCTTGGTAAACCATATACAGTCATTTAGCTCGTCATGAGGCTTAGAGGTGAAACAGTTGGCAAAAATAACTTTTCACTGTAGAGCTACAGAGGAGACATTCCTATTCATGCCTGAGAGACATTCTGTGTTTTCCTACAGTGCACTCACTCTCTCCAACTGGGCTGGACTTTCTACCTAGTCACGAGCAGGCCTTACCCTGAGAGGGTTAATCTCCTTTTCCTAACGAGGCATGCAGGCTCATTTAATTACCTAGAAATATAATTTTTTTCCTACTTTTGTTGCCTGGTTTCTGCTTTCCTCTTTCCTCATATTCTCATTCAATTCCTTCCATCCACTATCTCTCTTCTCTCTGCGTCTTCCATTTGCTCTGTTACTGTGCCTCTCCCTTTCTCTCCCCTTCCAAATTGGTCTGGCACCCATCTTTTTCCCTCCGCTCCCCCCATAGTCTGACATCTCTGTCTTCTTCCCTGCCAGCGTCTTCTCCCCACTCTCTCTTCCCCATTTCCTTTCAGCGTCCTTCTCCCCCCATCTTCCCCATGTCCTGTCAGCGTCCTTCTCCCCCCTCTGTCTTCCCCATGTGCTTTCAGTGTCCTCCCCCCTCTGTCTTCCCCATGTGCTTTCAGTGTTCTTCTCCCCCCTCTGTCTTCCCCATGTCCTTTCAGCATTCTTCTCCCCCCTCTGTCTTCCCCAAATGCTTTCAGTGTCCTTCTCCCCCTCTGTGTTCCCCATGTCCTTTCAGCATCCTTCTCCCCCTCTGTCTTCCCCATGTCCTTTCAGCATCCTTCTCCCCCCCATCTTCCCCATGTCCTTTCATCATCCTTCTTCACCCTTTTGTCTTCCCCAGTGCTTTCAGCGTCCTTCTCCCCCCTCAGTTTTACCTTAAGCGTCTTTTCCTCTCCACTCCATCTTTCCTCCCTTTCTCCCTCCCTGCCCCTTACCTTTGTGGCGTTTCCCCACCCGACTGATAACAGAACAGGCCCGGTCCGACAAACCTCCCTGCCCTGTAGCTGCAAATCTAAATTACCTTCTTATAGCAGCTGGAGTATTGAAGCTGCTGTAAGAAAGTAATTTAGATTTGTAGCTACAGGACAGGGAGGTTTGTCAGACCGGGCCTGTTGTCGGTCGGTCGGAGGAAGTGCCACAAAGGTAAGGGGACCTGGCCGGCTGTGCACACCACCTCCTATGGCTGCATCTGGGGCGGATTACCCTCCCCGCCCCCTTTGGTATGCCACTGCCATCGCAGCACACAGCCGATTGGAATGGAAGTCTTCCCAATGTCAGCGCTGACGTTGGAGGGAGGGAGGGCTTTGCTTAAGCCTCCTCTCCAACGTCAGCGCTGACATCGTGGAAGACTTCCATTCCGATCGGCTGTGTGCTGCGGCAGGGCAGGTAGGGAGAAGACGAGTCTCACATCCAACCCCGCAGAAACCTCGCGACCCTCAGAGGCGTCCCCACGGGATCCCCGCGACCCGAAGGGGGAACCCGCTGGATTCCCGTCATCCCCGTTCCCATGCAGCTCTCTAGTTTAAACTGGCTAGAATTACAGCCTAGCGTTTGGTTCAGCTGTGAAAATGTCCTGAAGAGGAGATTACTGTGTCTTTCACAAATTCCAGCAAACCAGCATGTGAAACTGCAGTACATGAGTACATTCCTTGATAACTCCCACAGTCATTAGCTCAAAGAACAAACAGAAAAATACAGCCAGGAAGAAAACCCTTTTCACAGACCTTTTCCCAGTGTTTTTCAGCTCTCCATTTCCTCTGGCCAGCTTTCCTGCATAGTCCTACTTTCTTTCAACACCATTGGCTCTGGGGGAAAGAATTCTGTAGCCAAATTACCAGCCTTTTCCTCAGTCATCTCCCAGTCAGTGCTGAGAAACTGCTCTGTAGGGTCTGAGGCAAGCTCAGCCCCGTCCTGCCTCTGCTCTCGCCCTGCTCGTTCTGCCAAGCCTCATTCTGCTCCTCCTCCTTTCTCCCCTTGCTCTCTGATGAGCCTGGCTTTAAGCTGAGGGAAAGAACCACTCCCCCTTGGCTTTGGATGAGGGAAGGGAATTCCTTCCTCAGCCCATGCCGTTTCTCTGAGGGGAAACTGCTTGTGAGTTTTCTGCCTTACAGGCATTGGACAATAGCAAGGCAGATTCTTCCTGCCTGGCTTTGGGACTGCTTCAGGTAAGTCTAAGCCTTCCTGTTCTATTTCCATTTATTCATTGTCACTCACAGGGTAGTCAGCTAATTTATTGTCCTGGGCACTGATTTGGTCAGCCCTTCTGCCCCAGGGTTTGTATACTTTCCTTCCTTTCCCTGTGGCAAACCTTGGGAAAGACGTCCGTTTGTCACAAGACGCTGGAAGGAAGTGGGGAGGAGAAAGAAAAAAGGGCACATGCAGGATTGAGAGAAGAGGATAGAGTTACTTACTGGAAGGGGTGAGGGAAAGAGGTGGCATACTATAGGTAGACACAGTGAAAGAGGGAAATTGAGGACTGAATAGTAAAACAGAATTTATACAGAGGCAGAAAATAAATTGAGAAGGAAGACCAGGAGGAAGGGAGCGGAGAGAGAGATGCCACAGCAGGGGGGAAGGAGAGGAGACAGATACCAGACCTGGGAGGAGGAAAAGAGGAAGGAGACAGAACTATATGATGGCCTCCTGGCCACTCAAGCAGCCAAACTAAACAACCAAATTGCCAATCTACTGACGGCATCCCTCGACTACAAGACTTTTAGAAAAGAAATAAAGACCATACTCTTCAAGAAAACTCTGAAAAAAGAAATAATACCGCAAGTCTCAAACTCCACCTCTCACTAAAGCCAACTACCCCAAACAAATAACACCCATTTCTTACTCTTTTTGAAAATGACCAATTTTTTTTTTTGTAAGTTCTTGTTTTAATACATCTTGGATAATTCTTTTGTAATCCGCCTTGAACTGCAAGGTAATGGCGGAATAGAAATCCCTAATGTAATGTAATGTAATACTAGATCTGAGGGAAAAAAGGAGGAGAGAGAGAGATGCTAAAATCTGCTGGGAGGGAAGGAGGGAGGAAGGAAAGAAGGAGAGAAAGAGGCAGAGAAAGGGGTGGTGGTTGTAAGCACATTAAAAAGACTACAGAGAAAAAGGCTTGGATGAAAGGGAGGCAGATGCAGGACTATAGGAGGTTCAGAGGGGAGAAAGAGGGAGACCTGGAACAAAGGTAGAAAGGAGAAGTGACACCGAATCTGGGGAGGGTAACAGAGGGAAAAGAGAGAGAGACCTGGACCCAAAGGGGATGGGGCTGGATTGTGAAAGAAATATTGAATGCAAAAGAAAGAAAAAAAGATTGGATGCACAGTCAGAAGGAAGTGCAACCAGAGACTCATGAAATCACCAGACAACAAAGGTAGGAAAAATGATTTTATTATCAATTTAGTGATCAAAATGACTGTTTTGAGAATTTATATCTGCTGTCTATATTTTGCACTATATTTGTCTATTTTTCTAGTTACTGAGGTGACATTGCATATTTTAAAGTAATCTGCCTTGACATCTTTGAAAAAACCCTGAAACTCGTAAATGATAATTAACATTTTCTCTGCGTACTGTGTGCTTTGTGGGTTTTTAAAAATATTTTATGTTCTTGGAACCCTTTCTGCACACTGTATCTCTGGATCCTGATATAGTAGGGGTGGACTTCGGGGATCATTCATTAAAGGTGTTAGCCTTTGAGATGACATCTTGTTTATGCTTACTAACCCCTATCACTCTATCCGACACCTTCTACAATCCATTAATGAATTTAGATTTTATTCGGGCTTCACCATAAATTATCAGAAATCTGTTGCTTTAGCCAGTCCAGTAACACTGCAGCAGACATGGAGGGGCAGACATGGGCGGTGCACTCGATTCGCTACTTAGGTATTTGGATCCCCCGAGACCTCAAGACTCTTTATGACTGTAATATTTCCCCACTGCTCCATGACACTTTATGTGACTTACAAAATTGGTCCACTTTCCCGCTCACAGTAGCGGGACGGGTGGCTCTTTATAATATGGTGCTCTTTCCCAAATGGTTATATCGTTTTCAGGTCCTGCCCCTGCTTTTATCCTACTCTCATAAAGCCCGATTAATTAAAGGATTACAACGTTTTCTTTGGGGAGGTAAGCGACCCCGCATGCAATTCCTTAGAATGTGCTTACCTAGGGATAGAGGGGGTTATGGCTTATTAAATGTACATTGGTATGCTATTGCTTGTCAGATGAGACATATTAATGACTGGTTTAGGGGGACGTCTGACTTTACTGCGACGTCATTGGAGTTGTCTTTGCTGGCTCCGTTTCATGTGAGTTATTTCTTGCATGTGGCGGACCCGCGGCTTCGTCCTTTGGTGGCCCAGTACCCGATATTTGCACCGGCTCGACGAGCATGGAAGTGGGGATTGCAAAATTGCTAGATTGTCTTCTGAGGTTTCTTTATCCAAGGCAATGGAGCCTTTCAGCCTGGACTGCAAAATACTGCCTTCCGGAGGTGGGGTGTGCAGGGACTTCAATACCTATTTCACTTATTCTCAGAGGAGGGGAGACTGGCAACTTTTGCTGAATTACGTCGGACATTTACTTTATAACCCACTGATTTTTTTTGCATATTACCAAATCCGACATTACGTTCAGTCTCTTCCGGCGCACCATCTTGAGGAAGATAACAGGGAGGCTCTTTCAGAACTCTTTAGCTTTTCTGCACAACAGCGGATTCCGCTTCGATTTCACATAGTGGGGATCCGGGATGGTCACTCTGGCCCCAATTTGGACATTTTAGCGGCAACGTGGGCTGAGGACTTGCACTGCACGCTAACGGCCCAACAGCTACAGAGGACGCTGAAGAATATTCAGAAGGTGTCTCCTAATATTATCCACTGGGAAATGCAATTAAAAATTGTTTTGAGACTTTATATCCCGCCGGAACGGGCAGCCCGGATGGGGATTACTACAACTCATTCTTGCCCGAAATGTGCTCAAGCTCACGCTTCATTGGGGCATATGCTTTGGAACTGCCTCAAAATTCAACAGTTCTGGCGACATTTAGGGCTGCTTTGGTGGCGGCGTTGGCTCCCACAACAGAAAGCTTTATTTGGACATTATAATATAGCCACGCCCAAACCTAAAGGGATGTCAGCTTTTGTCACTAGAGTGCTTTTGATGGAGAAGAAAGCAATTCTTACTAACTGGCTGTCCCGAGATCCACCTTCCTACGCTCAATGGAGAGCGTTGATGATTGTTCATGCGACGCTGGAGCGGAGACTAGTGGGAGATTTAGATCGTGGACTGGGCCGCAAATTTTGTCAGACCTGGAATGCTTCTGGCAGGACCTCACACCGTATGCTCGCAGTAGACTCTTGAATTGTTAGGACTATCTTACACTCTCAGCCATGGTAGTGGCTTTGGACTTTTGGGGTGGAGAGGGAAGGGAGGGATGGGAGGGGAGGGGGGTGAGCTTGCATTGTTATTCTTTGGATTTGTATGCAACTTCTATTTGTATAAGAACATAAGAACTGCCATCTCCGGATCAGACCTTCGGTCCATCAAGTCCGGCGATCCGCACACGCGGAGGCCCTGCCAGGTGTACACCTGGCGTAATTTATAGTCCACCATATCTTTATATGCCTCTCTTAAGGAGATATGCATCTAGTTTGCTCTTGAAGCCTAGGACGGTCGATTCCGCAATAATCTCCTCTGGGAGGGCATTCCAGGTGTCAACCACTCTCTGATTGAAGCAGAACTTCCTGACATTAGTCCTGAACCTGTCCCCCCTTAGCTTCATTACATGTCCTCTAGTCCGTGTCAAATTGGACAATGTAAATAATCTTCTCTGCTCTATTTTGTCGATTCCTTTCAGTATTTTGAAGGTCTCGATCATATCCCCACGCAGTCTCCTTTTCTCAAGGGAGAACAATCCTAGTGTTATAAGTCTATCCTCGTATTCCAGTTTCTCCATACCCTTCACCAGTTTTGTTGCTCATCTCTGCACCCTCTCCAGCAGTTTTATATCCTTCTTTAGGTAGGGAGACCAATGTTGGACGCAGTATTCCAAGTGTGGTCTGACCATTGCCCTATAAAGCGGCATTATAACTTTCTCCGATCTACTCGAGATTCCTTTCTTTATCATGCCCAACATTCTATTTGCCTTCTTTGCCGCTGCCGCGCATTGTGCCGACGGCTTCAGGGTCCTATCTATCAGTACACCCAGGTCCTTTTCTTGTTCACTCTTCCCCAGAGTTGCACCTGACATTGTATACTTGTATTCCTTATTCTTATTGCCTAAATACTTGTATTCCTTATTCTATTACCTTGCATTTCTCCACATTGAACTTCATCTGCCATTTCTCCGCCCATGTTTCTAACCGACACAAGTCGCTCTGGAGTTCCTCTCTATCCTCCTGCGATCTGATTGCCCAGCATAGTTTTGTATCGTCTGCAAACTTGATGATCTCACTGGATGTTCCTTCCTCCAGGTCATTGATATAAATATTAAAAAGGATCGGCCCAAGTACCGAGCGCTGGGGTACACCACTAGTCACTTTCTCCCAGTCGGAGAACTTCCCATTTATGCCCACTCTCTGCTTTCGGTTTTCCAGCCATTTGCCTATCCATCTTTGTATATCTCCCTCTATGCCATGGCTTTGTAGTTTCCTGAGAAGTCTTTCGTGTGGAACTTTGTCGAATGCTTTCTGGAAGTCCAAGTATATTATGTCCACCGGCTTCCCACTATCAATTTGCTCGTTCACGGTCTCAAAAAATTGGAGTAAATTCGTCAAACATGATTTCCCTTTCCTGAATCCATGTTGACTGGGTTTCATCAAGTCATGTGCGTCCAAGTGCCGGACTATGCTATCCTTGATCAGTGCTTCAAACATCTTGCCGGGGACAGACGTAAGACTCATAGGCCTATAGTTGCCCGGTTCCCCTCTCGATCCTTTTTTGAAAATTGGCGTGACGTTCGCTATCCTCCAGTCATCCGGTATCTGTCCAGTTCTGATTGTCAGGTTTGCAAGTTTTTGCAATAACTCTCCGATTTCAACCTTCAATTCCTTTAAGACTCTCGGGTGAATTCCATCCGGTCCAGGGGATTTGTCACTGGGGATATGATTTGTCCAGGGGATATGTCCTTGTAGTAATAATAAAAATCATTTGAACATAAAATATTTTATGTTTACCATTATGAATTAATAAGATATTGTGTGTACATGAAAATGAATGGAATAAATTGGGGGCAGGGAGAGGGTGGGGCTGGGGCGGGATTGGGGGCGGGACTGAATATTAATAGATGTCCCATTTTGATGAAAAAAATAAATGGTCACATTAGTTTAGACTCTAATGAGCTCTGCTTTCTTTGGCAGATGGTAGTGGCCTGCACCTCTGTGGGCAATGGAAGGGCTCAATGTGTTGGTTGCGGCGGAAATCCTTCTGCAGGAAGAGGCGCCATCACCGAGCCCACCACAGGAGGGTCTTTAGACCTCGCTCCTGCTTCCTTGAGCTGACAAACCAGCAGTGCCTGGAGCGATACCGCTTCGACAAGGCTACCATACAGGATCTCTGCCTCCAATTGCACCCCCTGCTACAGGCCTGCACTCGGCGCAATTACCCAATCCCAGTGCATTTAAAAATAACAGCAGCCTTCACTTTCCTGGCAACTGGGAGCTTCCAGTCTTTTCTGGCAGCCAACACTGGGCTCACTCAGCCTGCCATTTCAAACTGCCTCACCCAATTTCTTCGTGTCTTCCTAACCCACACCCATGACTACATCTCCCTCCCCACCACTCCCCAGGCCCTACAGGGCAGTATGCGGCAGTTCTACAATGTGGCACAATTCCCCTCCGTCATCGGGGTGGTAGACTGCACCCATATTGCCCGCAGACCCCCTCGGGCAGATGAGGCCAATTACAGGAATAGAAAGGCGTACCACTCAATGAACATGCAGGTGGTGTGCAATGCACATAGAGAGTTGCGCGGGGACAGAAATCCCACCGGTCCCCACCCGTCCCCGCCAAAGTCCCACCCGTCCCCACCCGTCCCCGTGAGGAATCCCACCCGTCCCCACCCGTCCCCGTGAGGAATCCCTCCATCCCCACCCGTCCCCGCGAGGAATCCCCTCCGTCCCCGCCTGTCCATATAAACTTCAGAAATAGTTATTTCATTTAATTATGCTACTGAATTAAAGGCTCTGGTAGAAACCCATTTACAAATAAGCAAAAAGACTTTATTAATTTGAAAATATTAATTGGGAAGAATACATACTTTGCAAATGGGTTTCTACCAGAGCCTCTAATGTTTATAAATTTTTATCAACACAACTAATATACTACTTTATCCTGAAGCAAAATAAAAAAAAAGAAATATAATTCTTTTCCTACCTTTGTTGCCTGGTTTCTGCTTTCCTCATGTTCTCATTCAATTCCTTCCATCCACTGTCTCTCTTCCTTCTGCATCTTCCATTTGCTCTGTTACTGTGCCTCTCCCTTTCTTCCCCCTTCCAAATTGGTCTGGCACCCATCTTCTTCTCTCCGCTCCCCCCATAGTCTGGCATCTGTCTTCTTCCCTGCCAGCGTCTTCTCCCTACTCTCTCTTCCCCATTTCCTTTCAGCGTCCTTCTCCCCCCATCTTCCCCATGTCCTGTCAGCGTCCTTCTCCCCCCTCTGTCTTCCACATGTGCTTTCAGTGTCCTTCTCCCCCCTCTGCTTCCCCATGTCCTTTCAGCGTCCTTCTCCCTCTCTGTCTTCCCCATGGCCTTTCAGCGTCCTTCTCCACCCCCCCCCTGTCTTCCCCATGTCCTTTCAGCGTCCTTCTCCACCCCTTTGTCTTCCCCATGTGCTTTCAGCATCCTTCTCCCCCTCTGTCTTCCACAAGTGCTTTCAGAGTCCTTCCCCCCCGCCCTTCCCATGGCTTTTCAGCGTCCTTCTCCACCCCTTTGTCTTCCCCATGTCCTTTCAGCGTCCTTCTCCCCCCTCTGTCTTCCACAAGTGCTTTCAGAGTCCTTCCCCCCCACCCTTCCCATGGCCTTTCAGCGTCCTTCTCCCCCCCCCCCCCCCGTCTTCCCCATGTCCTTTCAACGTCCTTCTCCACCCCTTTGTCTTCCCCATGTGCTTTCAGCATCCTTCTCCCCCCTCTGTCTTCCACAAGTGCTTTCAGAGTCCTTCCCCCCCCCGCCCTTCCCATGGCCTTTCAGCGTCCTTCTCCACCCCTTTGTATTCCCCATGTGCTTTCAGCGTCCTTCTCCCTCCTCTGTCTTCAAGTGCTTTCAGAGTCCTTCCCCCCCTCCTCCCGTCTTCCCCATGGCCTTTCAGCGTCCTTCTCCCCACTCCTTCTCTACCGCCCCGGGTGCAGCACAGCCGGCCAGGTCCCCTTACTTTTGTGGCACTTCCCCGACCGACTGACAACAGCCCCGGTCCGACAAACCTCCCTGCCCTTAACTGCGAATCTAAATTACCTTATTACAGCTGCTGTAAGAAGATAATTTAGATTCGCGGCTACAGGGCAGGGAGGATTATCGGACCGGGGCTGTTGTCGGTCGGTCGGGGAAGTGCCACAAAAGTAAGGGGACCTGGCCGGCTGTGCTGCAACCGGGGCGGGGTGTGGCGGGGCGGACCGCCCCCTCCCTTGGTAGCCACTCGAACCGCGAGGCTACTCTCCTCCTTACCTGCACTGCCTGCAGCATAGAGCCAAACGGAAGTCTTCCCGACGTCAGCGCTGACGTCGGAGGGAGGGAGGGCTTTGTTTAAGCCCTCCCTCCCCTCCGACGTCAGCGCTGACGTCGGGAAGACTTCCGTTCGGCTCTGTGCTGCAAGCAGAGAAGGTAGGGAGAAGAGCCGCGTGACTGAGTACATCCAGCCCCGCAGGAACCCCGCGACCCTCGGAGGCGTCCCCACGGGATCCCCGTGACCCAAAGGGGGAACCTGCGGGATGCCCGCGGGTCCCGCGGGATTCCCGTCGTCCCCGTTCCCGTGCAGCTCTCTAATGCACAGGGAGAGATCCTGGATGTGTGTGCCAGATACCCTGGCTCGACACACGACGCCTACATCCTCCAGCATTCTGGCCTCCACAGGAGAGTAACCCAGGGCGAATTCAATGGCGGTTGGCTTCTTGGTAAGCACCTCAGGGACACAGCTACCCTGTTCCCCCCATCCCAACACTCTCTTCCTGCACCTGCAAATCACTGCCACTCATCATTGTTCCCTCTCTCTCTCTCTGTTTCTCTATCTCTCATAGGTGACAGAGGGTATCCTCAGCGAGTGTGGCTCATGACCCCAATTGTCCACCCTCACACTGCAGCTGAGGAGGAATACAATCGCCGTCACAGAGCCACCAGGAGCATCAGTGAGTGAACATTTGGCTAGTTAAAAAACAGATTTCGATGTCTGGATCGATCAGGGGGCCAGCTGCTGTACAAGCCTGAGAAGGTGGCTCAGATTTTCGTGGCATGCTGCATAACCATGCAGTACACAAACGCCAGCCACTGCCAGATCCCCCACAGCTTCAGCAACCACCTGATGCCGATGATGAGGAGCCTCCCCCACAGCACAAAGCCAAGCAGGGGTCAACAGTAGGCACTGTTTAATACAGACCCACTTCCTGTGAAATGGACGCTGTACCCCAGCCACCTGACAGTATAGCAGTTCAGTACCACTTAACTGTACTGCAAAAACACCCCACGCTATTGTCAGCTTCAGTGCCATATAACTGAGGCTTTAAAATCCCACTAATCCTTCCATCAGTCCAGTGCCACTTAACAGAACTGCAAAAACAACCCACACTATTGTCAGCTTCAGTGTAGATAAGCTGAAACTGGTAAACAGCACAGACAATAATCAGTTTCAGTGTAGATAAGCTGAAGCTGGTAAACAGCACGGACAATAGGTTCTTTTAAACAAACACCTTTGTTTTCCCACATACACACATCCTCACCAAACCCACCCCTACATACACACATCCTCACTAATTGCATATGATAGGCAGCATTGCACAGCAGTAATGGCTCCCCTTTACATGAGTCCTCAATCATATGTCCCTTCAGTCTAGGGTTAGCAGAGGGCTCTAGAAAGAGGAGGAGCTATTCAGACAGTCAGGTGTTACATACATTGCAAATCATGGAACTCACAAGCCCACATGTCTACATCTCTCCCCTTTTTCTTGAACTGTGACTAACACAACCTCTGTCTCAGGTCCTGCATGCGACATGGTCCTATTCTCAACCAGATCTTACTTACAAGGTGGCCACATTCCCACTTTCAGTTGGCTGCCTGCCTGCCAGCCCTTTTGTTAGGTGCAGGTCAGTGAAGTGACATAAAGGGATCAAACATGCCACCCAGTTTAGAGGTAGATATCTGATATTTATTTTGTTCTTTTTTGTAGTCAAGAATCAAATATAAATGCCTTTGCTGAGGTAGACATGAATTGTAGAACACCTGGTCACAAAAGTCTTCATAGAACAATAGCCATGCAAATATGTATTCATTATGAGAAAATACAATATCATACTTATGGTGACAACATGGCAAACGCCTGTCCAATTGCCCCAACATGCCTAACACTGCCCCAACCTGTGCAAAGTAAACGAGCAGTTCTGAGCCTCACACACTTTTTCATTTCTAAGGGTCAGCAAATTTCTGTGAGGGCTGTCCTGCTGCAGCTGCCTCTGTCTCCAGAGGTTGTGGCTTCTAATCTCAATGGTGCTCCCTGTACTCCTGGCCTGATTACATCATCATCCATTGGCCCATAGGTTATAGAAGGTATTTGTGACCTCATAAATGCAGCCTAGCATTCCCACTTTCTCACAGTATCAATCTTTATGGCCTCCTCACCACATTCCATCTGATGGTAGGGTCTTTTCATTTCACTGGATACCTCTTTTCCACTGATATGGGGAGGGTACCCTTTATTGCATTTAACACTGTCCCACCATATGCATGTCTTCCTACCCTAGTCAAGGGATTGGAACACACCTTTAGTGCAACTATTGCACACCTTAACCATCACTGTACAGTTTGCATCTGTACATCACATCTCAACACTTGCAATCATTGGAAGAGAATATGGTGACAGCATTGTACATAACAGCCATTAACATCAAGTAGGTTGATAACATCCAAGTATGTCCCAAAGAGATACAGTAGGTAAAGTCTCCTGAATATGTGAAAGAGAGGCCGTGTGATGTCATTGGGTTTCTGCCAGCTACTTGTGAGCTGTCAGGGACACAGTTGGTAACATGATTGGGGCCTCAATGGCCCATTGGCAGCTTGGCCTTCAGTTTAGCCCCTTCACCTCCTATACTGGCTCCTTAAATATGGCAACCAGCTGCCTCATAAGGCTGACAATCTCCTGCAGGGTCTGCATTGTTTCACGCTTCCCCTCCTGCATTTCACTGCACATTTGCCCCATAGTGTTGAGCAGCTTTCCATATGCCTCAGGGGGGAGGAACTATTGGGGCTTCTGGCTGTACATCAGGGTGTGGGGCCAGGGCTGCTGCCTCCATAACCACTTCCTCATCCCCTTCAAGAGGGGACATGTCCTGATATAGATCAGAGACCTCCCATGCTCCCTGCTCCACAACCACATGCTCGTGGTCCACCTCCGCCACCACCTGTGCCTCCACCTCCACCACCACCTGTGCTGCATCCTCCACCTCTACCACCTGGGCCTCGTCCTCCACATCAGACACCTCCACAACATCCTCAGGTGGCAGACTTTCCTCTGATGCAGAGTACCCTTCCACCTCCTGTTCAGCCTCTGCCACTGTCTCCCTGGCTGCCTATAGGCACATTTCATGGACCACCTCCTGGGCCAGGCCCTCAGCAGCATGCTGTGCGCGACCTGTGTGCAGTATGAATATGAATTTAGGGTTACCATAGTGTGCATTGGTTGCATACTACATACACGATTACTTATCAACCCCCCACCCAACCCATTGAGACTAAGTGGGTGTAGGGACACAGGTCAGGCCACTGTGTGAAAAAAATACATAAACTAATTTCTGTGTACAGTTACACCGGTACACATCTAAACAAAATGTAGCAGGCATATGCAGGTGACACTGAATGGGCTTGATGTATTTGTTGACACAGTGGACTGACCAGTGTCTCATCACCCACATTTTGGATGGCAATAGGTTGCATACTAGAACAGCTGCCAAGGAAGAGCACATTCACAAGGAGGTGAGCTTTGAGAGGTGCCAGACATGACATAGGATAGAACTTGACAGGTGCAACTATGAATCACAGATTATGCTTTGAATCGGATAGTATCTCTCTGAACCTCTTATCTGCAATCAACTGCATTTTCAAGGCGATATACCTGAACAAGGGAAATATGCCTCAGAAACATCAGCCTTGACATTGGTCTGGAGCTATGCAGGGTGAGCTCCAGACCATCTGCCCGGCAGCTTCTGAGGTGTATTTCCCTTGTTCAGTTATGCCTCCTTGAAAATGAAGTTGATTGCAGATAAGGGGTTCAAAGAATGAGCACTCAGTATGCTACCAGCCCCAATGTCAACTGGAGAGATATTCATTAATCTGAAGATTACCTCCTGCTCCTCCATTATAGCTTTTTAGCATCTGATAGTCACCTACATGTTTCTGGGTTTCTGGTATGTCTTACAAGGCAGCTGCCATACCTGAGCTACTGACAGTGTTGGAGGGGCTGCCACTTACGTCCAGCTCTGAGGCGGTGTCTGGTGCGCCGGATGAGGCCTGGATCGTCCCGCTTGACTCTGCGCCACTTGTGCCTCAGGGACTCGAAGTCACGATACACACCATAACGCCTGCAAGAAGAACATGGAGAATGGGGTCAGGTAACAGTCCTTTGCATTCCCCCTTTTCAAACATATGCAGGGTTATGAGGGCACTGAGCACATCACATCTGTCATGTATATTCTGATGAGGTAGGGACATATCGAGAGATGAAACATCTGCCTGCCAAGATATTGTTATCCTTCTTTATCTATGTTTCCATTATATCTGTGAGATATATATATATATATATATATACAGTGGTGCCTCACACAACGAACTTAATCCGTTCCAGGAGCAAGTTTGTTATGTGAAACGTTCGTTGTGTGAAACGCGTTTTCCCATAAGAATACATGTAAAACAAAATAATTCGTTCTCTAGCATAAAATATGCTAAGATGACATAAAAAAAGATAAATTTTTGGTTATTATTTTTATTTAGATACATCTAAAAACATAATTGTTTTTTAAAACAACACACATTTTTTAAATTTAAAGACAGACTAAGTAGAGTCTAATTTTACAGTGAGAGGGCAGAGTCTCAGCGGCAAAAACTGGGACTTAACTGTTCATTTTTTTTTTTTTTCTACCGTGTTTCCCCGATGATAAGGCAGGGCCATCAAATAAGACAGCCCCCCCTTTTTAGAAAAAAATGTAAAATAAGGCACCCCCCCGCAAATAAGCCACCCACCGATACCTGCGCTTACCCGAATCGGGTGGTACGGTGGGTGACTCCGTGTAGTCCCTGGCACCCCCGACACGATCGGGGCAAGAGGGAGCTCAAGCCCTCTTGCCCCCCCGACTCCCCGACACGATCGGGGCAAGAGGGAGCTCAAGCCCTCTTGCCCCCCCGACTCCCCGACACGATCGGGGCAAAAGGGAGCTCAAGCCCTCTTGCCCCCCCGACTCCCCGACACGATCGGGGCAAAAGGGAGCCCAAGCCCTCTTGCCCCGCCGATTCCCCAACTCCCCGACAATATCGGGCCAGGAGGGAGCCCAAGTCCTCCTGGCCACGGCGACCCCCTAACCCCACCCTGCACTACATTACGGGCAGGAGGGATCCCAGGCCCTCCTGCCCTCGACGCAAACCCCCCCTCCCCCCAACGACCGCCCCCCCCAAGAACCTCCGACCGCCCCCCCAGCCGACCCGCGACCCCCCTGGCCGACCCCCACGACACCCCCAACCCCCTTCCCCGTACCTTTCTGTAGTTGGCCGGACAGACGGGAGCCAAACCCGCCTGTCCGGCAGGCAGCCATCGACGGAATGAGGCCGGATTGGCCCATCCGTCCCAAAGCTCCGCCTACTGGTGGGGCCTAAGGCGCCTGGGCCAATCAGAATAGGCCCGGGAGCCTTAGGTCCCTCCTGGGGGCAGGGCCTGAGGCACATGGTCGGGTTGGGCCCATGTGCCTCAGGCCCCGCCCCCAGGAGGGACCTAAGGCTCCCGGGCCTATTCTGATTGGCCCAGGCGCCTTAGGCCCCACCAGTAGGCGGAGCTTTGGGACGGATGGGCCAATCCGGCCTCATTCCGTCGATGGCTGCCTGCCGGACAGGCGGGTTTGGCTCCCGTCTGTCCGGCCAACTACAGAAAGGTACGGGGAAGGGGGTTGGGGGTGTCGTGGGGGTCGGCCAGGGGGGTCGCGGGTCGGCTGGGGGGGCGGTCGGAGGTTCTTGGGGGGGGGGCGGTCGTTGGGGGGAGGGGGGGTTTGCGTCGAGGGCAGGAGGGCCTGGGATCCCTCCTGCCCGTAATGTAGTGCAGGGTGGGGTTAGGGGGTCGCCGTGGCCAGGAGGACTTGGGCTCCCTCCTGGCCCGATATTGTCGGGGAGTTGGGGAATCGGCGGGGCAAGAGGGCTTGGGCTCCCTTTTGCCCCGATCGTGTCGGGGAATCGGCGGGGCAAGAGGGCTTGGGCTCCCTTTTGCCCCGATCGTGTCGGGGAGTCGGGGGGGCAAGAGGGCTTGAGCTCCCTCTTGCCCCGATCGTGTCGGGGAGTCGGGGGGGCAAGAGGGCTTGAGCTCCCTTTTGCCCCGATCGTGTCGGGGAATCGGCGGGGCAAGAGGGCTTGGGCTCCCTTTTGCCCCGATCGTGTCGGGGAATCGGCGGGGCAAGAGGGCTTGGGCTCCCTTTTGCCCCGATCGTGTCGGGGAGTCGGGGGGGGCAAGAGGGCTTGAGCTCCCTCTTGCCCCGATCGTGTCGGGGAGTCGGGGGGGCAAGAGGGAACCAGGCGGAGAGAGGGCAGTTAAGCGCAGTGCCTGCGCGGAAGGATGCAGCTCGGGCGACTTCGTTGTGTGAAACGAAGTTCGTTGTACGGATCAAGACATAAAGTTCGTTGTGCGCAGCGTTCGCTGTGCGAGGCGTCCGTTATGCGAGGCACCACTGTATATATTTATATTTATAGAACATACAATAAGCAAGAAGTTCCTTGAAAGATGGGGTGGGGGCAATAGGTGACAGGTTTAGAAACTAGGACACACTGGCTACATAGTGTCACCACTTATGCTTTGGCCGAGCGGTTTTAGGTAGCCAAGCAGTGACATGCGCCTAAATACTGGTGTGAGCCCCTTTGAAGTAGGGAAACCTTTCAAGTAGGACACCCCTAGGTTACCACCTAGCACAGCCGGTGTGTGTTCCTTTATAGAGAATCCATGAGTCAGAATGGCTTCCGTGGAAATTATAAGCTTTATTAGGCCACTGGCCGCAGCAACACAAAGTAATCCCAGTTCCACTTTACAGACTATCAATGAACTTTACAGACTATCAATGACTTCTTCAAAACAAAACTTAATTCCATTTGCTCTGGGATTAACAAATACAATACATTCCTAGCATTTCTCTTCACCAGAGTCTTAAAATTGGGTAGGCTATCTGCCATCAAAGTCCAAGGTTCCTTCAGCTTTAATAAAGTCCTGATGGAAAATACTTCCTAAGCTTGAGCTGTATTTATCAAGCAAATGGAGCAGTCCTCTAGTCAGAGCTTTGTCTAACTTCTAAGGCACTCAGGGTTAATTGACTTTCACAGGTTGCTGTAGTAATCAGCTAACAGCTGTAAGCATGCACAGAGGTTTGGTAACATGAAACCAGAACAATTCCAGGCTGTCTTTCTGCACAGCGTTTGGTTTAGTTAAGCTAAGATTTGTACAGAACACATATACACTCTTGTGCTTTTTCCAGCCATATAATCAGGAAACAAACCTGGCAATTTCCACTATTATAACTCCTGCTATAACATTTCCCCATTTACCAGTGAATCAGCAGAGAAACAGCAAGATAAAATAATCTTTTCCTTTGGACTCACAGTTCTTATGCAATCTCCATTTGTTCAGGCTGTGTTTCAATTCAAACGGAACATTATTTTCTTCAATCACCATGGGCTCAGGCATACAGGATTCTAAAGGAGAGTCCCCAACCTGTTCCTCCTTCATGTCCCAATCATACTCAGCAAGCTGCCCTGGCTGCTTCCAGTCAAGCACAGCCTCATGCTGGGCTTCCTGCCTCTGCACTGCTCCTGCCTCGAGGGCTCTCCTGGTTCCTTCCTCCTCTATCTCAATCTCCCCTAGCTCTCTACAGAGCTTCCCTTTAAGCTGAGGGAAGAAACCACTCCCCCTCTGACTGGGTGGGGGAAGGGCTTTCCTTCCCTCTGCTTGTAAAGTTTCTCAGGGAAAACTGCATGCCTGCTTTCTGCTTCCCAGGCACTGGATAATGAGAGAGCAGAGATTTCTGCTTTTTCCTAGACACTAACTTAGGTAAGGCAAAGCTTTCTTGTTCTGTCTCCATGTCTTCCTCACTGCTTACAGGGTAGTCAGCTGAATTACTCTCTTGGGCACTGACCTGGTCAGCCCTTGTGCACCGGGGTTTATATGTTTTACTATATTTCCCTGTGATAAACCTCGGGGACCCAGCAGGTTTGTCACATTCCCCAATTCTTAAAAACTGACTACCTGTTTTAGATATGGTACCCCCTGTGTTTTCTGGGATACGTGACAGAATGTCCACGTTTGTGTTCAGCTTCCTTGGCCGATATACCACCTTGAAGTTAAATGTCTGAAGGGCCAAGTACCATCTTGTAAGTCTTGCATTATTATTGCGCATAGTATTAAGCCACTTCAGAGCGGCATGTTTGGTTACCAGCGTGAATGCTCTGTCTTGAAGGTAATGCTCCAGCACCTGGACTGCCCATTTTACAGCCAGGCACTCCTGCTCCACTGTAGCATACCTTCTCTCATTTGGATGCAACTTCCTGCTAAGAAAGAGTACTGGGTGTTCCACCCCCTGCTCCTCCTGACTAAGAACTGCCCCAACCCTGTGCCTGATGCGTCTGTCTGTAACACTAATGGTCGGGAGAAATCGATGGCCCTCAAAACTGGCCGTGTACATAGCTTGTTCTTCAGTGCCTCAAAGGCCTGGCTGCTAGAGGTTCCCCAATGCAAGGTCTCAGGGTTTCCCTTCTTCAGCATGTCAGTAAGTGGTCCTGCCTGTGATGCGAAATGTGGGATAAACCGCCTGTAAAAGGCTCTTAGTTGTTTCTTATTGTTGGGCTGCGGGTATGTAAGGATACATTCCACTTTATCCACTATGGGTCTTATGTGCCCTTTTCCCACAATGTACCCTGAATATGTGACCTCCCGCTGGGCCACAAAACACTTTTTTGGGTTTGCCGTCAACCCCGCCTCCCTCAAAGCCTTCAGCACAGCTGCCAAGTGCCCCAAATGTTGCTCCCATGTTGTTGAGTGGATCATGATGTCATCGATATATGCATCCGCATAGTCATAGTGGTCCCTGAGCACTTCGCGGACTAAGCGCTGGCAAGTTACAGCAGCCCCATGAAGGCCAAAAGGTATCCGCTTAAACTGGAACAACCCCCTTGGGGTGCTGAACGCTGTTTTGGGACGTGCGGAGTCTATGAGCGGGATCTGCCAATACCCCTTTGTTAAATCTAAAGTTGTTAGGAATTGGGCTTGCCCCAGCCTATCTAGTACCGTGTTTCCCCGATGATAAGGCAGGGCCATCAAATAAGACAGCCCCCCCTTTTTAGAAAAAATTGTAAAATAAGGCACCCCCTCCGCAAATAAGCCACCCACCGATACCTGCGCTTACCCGAATCGGGTGGTACGGTGGGTGACTCCGTGTGGTCCCTCCGTCTACCGCGGGGGTCGGCAACCCGCAGCTCCAGAGCCGCATGCGGCTCTTTTCCACCTTTGCCGTGGCTCCGGTAGTGTGTCACGCAGGCATGCAACTTACAAGTCCGACGTCGGGGCGGGAAATAGCCATGCTGAGCAGTGAGCTCAGCACGTACACAGATGAAAGCCTTGCTTGCTGATTGGTCCGGCGGCCGTGCCTGATACCTGCGCGGGTAAGCGCAGATATCGGGCACGCCTGAAAAAGAAATCATCCTGGCCGGGGTCGGTGTCATGCTCTGGAGATCTACAGCCTTCCTATCTCCTTCTACCTGCTTCCGGCCACATCCCCTGCTCCGCGGCTCTCTTCGGCAACTCAGCAGCAGCGATCGACACAAGCTTCTGACGTCGGGGCCTACCCTCTGCGAGTCCCGCTTGTTTCAACTTCCTTTTTCCACAAAGGCGGGACTCGTAGAGGGAAGGCCTCGATGTCGGTAGCTTGTCTTGATCACCGCTGCTGACAAGTTGCTGAAGAGAGCCGCGGAGCAGGGGGGTGTTGCCAGGTGCAGGTAGAAGGGAGAGGGCCAGATGCAGGACTCGTGGGTGAGGGAGCAGAAGAGAGAGAGAAAGGATAGAGATACAGAGAGGACATGAAAGGGTAAATAAGGCATCCCCCGAAAATAAGCCCTAGAGCATATTTTGGCCTTCCAAAAAAAATAAGACAGTGTCTTACCATCGGGGAAACACGGTAGCTCATCTACTCTTGGCATAGGGAAGGCATCGAACTGGGACACTTCATTCAATTGCCTAAAATCAAAGCAGAACCCTGGTGTACCATCAGCATTGTGGACTATCACGATAGGACTATACCAAGGACTCTGCGACGGCTCTATTACTCCCAGTGCCAGCATTTCCTGGACTGGTTCCTGCACCATGTTTTTCTTCTCTTCTGAGAGCCTATAGGGCTGTACTCGTACCACCTTACCTGGATTAGTTATAATATCATGGGTCACTAGGTCGATTGTCCCTGGTAGTGGCGAAAAGTCATCCCCATGACTGCCTGTACTTGCTGATATTGCCCTTGGGAGGTCAGTCCCTATGTTCACCTCCCCTTGCATCTCAAATTCTGCCACTTGTGGCCCCAAATCCTCCTCCTGTCCCCGCTGGTCAAGAAGAGCCAGGCCCTACCTGTCTTTCCAGGGCTTAAGTAGATTAATGTGATATGTCTGGATGCGGGTAATCCACATCCCCCACTTTATCCGTGATCCTAAATGGGCCTTTCCACTGAGCCAAGAACTTATGTGGGTCTATGGGAACTAGCATCAATACCTGGTCTCCCACCTGTAATTGTCGTGACTTTGCCTTCCTATCATAATAAAACTTTTGATGTTGGCTCCACTCTAACTTTTCCTTGCCCCGGCTTAGAGCTTGCTTCAAACCCTCCTTAAGCCATGCCAAGAAGGAGATGATGTTACTACTAGCCTCTTCTGGAAAATCCCATCCATCCCTAAGCATGTCCAACACCCCTCTAGGAGGGCGCCCAAACAGCAGCTCATAAGGGCTCAACCCTAGGGAGTCCTGTACTTTCTCACGGGCCACAAAGAGAGCGAAGGGCACCAGTAAATCCTAATCTTTTGTCTCCTTTCCAACCCCTTTCTTTAACATTTGCTTGATGGTTTGGTTAAACCGCTCTACCATCCCGTTGGCCTGAGGGTGGTAGGCCGAGGTTTTGATATGCTGCACTTCAAATCCTTCCCAGAACATCTTCATTTCTGCTGACAGGAAATTGCTTCCTTGGTTAGTAAGGACTTCTCTGGGAAACCCCCACCATGCAAAATAACCCCAGCAGTTCCCTCATGATAGTGGATGGATGTGGCCTTCCTAATGGGAAAAGCCCAAGGGAACCGAGTAGCCACATCCATTACCACCAAGATGAAACTGTTCCCCCTAGGGGTCTTTTCTAGTGGACCTATTATATCCATGGCTATGCGCCATAATGGCTTCTCAATTACTGAGATGGGTATAAGTGGTGCCCTTGCTGGTCTAGCTAAGGAGAGCTTCTGACAGGTTGGACAGGACTGGCAGAACTTTATCATTTCCTGTCTATTCCCTGGCCAAAAGAATCTTCGGTCAACCTGACTAAAGGTGGCCTCCGCCCCTTATGTCCTGACAGAGGATGGTCATGCACTACTCTGAGGACCAACCTCCTGAATCCTCGGGATACTACTAACTTCTGCTCTCTACTCCCTGTTTAGCCCCCCCGGCACTTCCTTATATACCAGCCCCTGCTTTATAACCCACCGGGTATCCACCTCTAGTCTACCGGCTGCTTGCTGCCACTCCTCCTTCAAAGTGGGGTTGGCTTTCTGCTCGGTCTTGAAAGTCGGGAAGGTTTCCATAACTTCCCTAGGCAACCAGGTACTTCCTTGGTATCGCCGGCCCGTGCCATCGCCTGACCCCTCCTTTGCTGTTGCTTCCTCCTCTGGGTGCGTATCACCCGTTCTCCTCTCCGTTGGGTTCTGTGGAAGGCTTCCCTTATGAAAGGAAAGATCCTCCCCAATTCTTGTTCCGGTCCTGCCCTTACAGACCCCTGAGAACGGGTGTTCACCCAACACCGCTTGTTCTCCAGAGCTTCTGGGAACCCTCGCCAATATAATTTCAAAAGGGGCTTCTGGCACTATTGCTAGCGGGATTCTATAGACCTTATCATTATATCTTATAAGGGTGGAATGCACCGGGTACTGCTTACTGTCCCCATGGATATACCTAATTCTGACCCTGTTCTTATTTTCCCACACCTTCTCTAGGAAATACCTTTCTCCACAACTGGCGGGCCATCATGGACTGGTCCACCCCTTAGTCCAGCAATGCTTCCACCTCATGTCCCCCTATGGACACTGTTAGGCAATACCCCCCTTGGGCCCCTATTCCCCCTTTAAGGGCACCCCAAGCCACCCTGAGACTCCCTGTCCCTTTACATGCCCACTGCCCATGTCCTTTCCCCCCCACTTAAAACATTGAATGGATATGCCCAGGGAAAATTTATTTTGCCCATTACCCTGGGTTTTGAAAAATCTATTCCCGCTAGATAGTATATCCCCAGGTGTGTGTGCAGGGGTGGGTGTGGGTGGGTGTGCTCTGTATGTAGGTCTTATAATATCTACCCTATTTTGGCCGTCCAAATATACCTCTACCACTTGCAATGTCTGTGTGAGATCTTGGCATCCCTGCCTGCGGACCCACTTTTGTATCTCCAGAGGCATCGTTTCCAGAAACTGTTCTAGCACAATTTCTGTGAACAAAGCTCCGGGGTCTACTAACATTGGTTGCAACCACCTCTCCGCCATCTTTGTAAGGCGTTGAAATAGTATCTTAGGCTGTTCTTTCTCCTGCCACTGCATGCCACGGAAAACTTGCCTATAATGCTCCCTCGTGAACCCCAGGAAATCCAAAATGTGAGTTTTAATGGCCTGATAATTATTGGCCTGACCTGGTGGTAAAGTTTGGAACGCTGCAATGATTCTCCTGCCAGACATGGTAACAGCCTAACAGCCCATTGGTCCACTGGCCAACCTGCTGCTGTGGCAATTCGCTCAAAAGAGCTCAAAAAATTGTCCAGACTATCTTTTGGTGTAATTTTACTAAGATTTAACATGTTTAAATAGTTTTGTCCAACTGTGGGTCGGGCAGGCAAGCCCCCCATTACCGGATTCACCGCTGGACCACTCACTGAAGCTTGCAACAGCTGTCCCATCATTTGGGCTTGTGTCTCTATCAGCTTGACAAAGTCTTTGTGGTGCCGTTCTGCTGCCTCTTGGTTGGCTTGCCAAAGTCCTTGGTTGGTCTCCAAGACTTTTCTTAGCTTCTTGTTTTGCCTATGACGCTCAACTGCCACTGCCGCCAACGCTGACGTCTCCATCCCGGACCTGCAGAGACAGGGAAAGAAAATACACTATCCAAGTGCAGTAACTTAGTGAAACTTGGCCTCCCAGTACCACCCTCGCCAGACCCCATGTCTAGCGTGCTTACCGCGGTACTGACGAGTCTGCGCCTGCGTGCTCCTTATCAGGGTGCACCACCCTTCTTCCAGGACCTCCCGGTCCCCTCTGGTTCCTCAGGAACTCCTGGCACTGTCTGTCCTGGCTCCTGTGTTGGAACGCTGCTGTTGGTTGCCTGCCTGTGGAATCCTCCGCAGTTAAGCGAGCTGCTCCTCACCGGATCCAGAAGCTGTGCTGTGCTGAAACTAAGTTCTCCAAAATGACATCCAATCAGTTAGTTCACTCCATCCATACTGTGCTTGCACACATACTTTTCATCCAGGAACACACAAAAAAATTCCTCCAGGAATGTAACCAAAAGTCATTAAAAAAAAAAATTTTGCATGCGGTATCCTTTTCTCAGCTTTGAAAGGTAATTCAATCCCACCACTGCCACAACTTTGTCACCACCTATGCTTTGGCCGAGCAGTTTTAGGTAGCCAAGCAGTGACATTCACCTAAATACTGACGTGAGCCCCTTTGAAGTAGGGAAACCTTTCAAGTAGGATACCCCTATGTTACCACCTAGCACAGATGGTGTGTGTTCCTTTATAGAGAATCCATGAGTCAGAATGGCTTCCGTGGAAATTATAAGCTTTATTAGGCCACTGGCCGCAGCAACACAAAGTAATCCCGTTTCCACCGGTGGCGTGAACTTTACAAACTATCAATGACTTCTTCAAAACAAAACATAATTCCATTTGCTCTGGGCTTAACAAATACAACACATTCCTAGCATTTCTCTTCACCAGAGTCTTAAAATTAGGTAGGCTATCTGCCATCAAAGTCCAAGGTTCCTTCAGCTTTAATAAAGTCCTGCTGAAAATGGCTAGGTGGAAAATACTTCCTAAGCTTGAGCTGTATTTATCAAGCAGACAAACGGAGCAGTCCTCTAGTCAGAGCTTTGTCTAATTTCTAAGGCACTCAGGGTTAATTGACTTTCACAGGTTGCTATAGTAATCAGCTAACAACTGTAAGCATGAGGTTTGGTAACATGAAACCAGAGCAATTCCAGGCTGTCTTTCTGCACAGCTTTGTTTTAGTTAAGCTAAGATTTGTACAGAACACATATAGACTCTTGTGCTTTATCCAGCCATATAATCAGGAAACAAACCTGGCAGTTTCCACTATTATAACTCCTGCCATAACATTTCCCCATTTACCAGCGAGTCAGCAGAGAAACAGCAAGATAAAATAATCTTTCCCTTTGGACTCACAGTTCTTATGCAATCTCCATTTGTTCAGGCTGTGTTTCAATTCAAACGGAACATTATTTTCTTTAATCACCATGGGCTCAGGCATACAGGATTCTAAAGGAGAGTTCCCAACCTGTTCCTCCTTCATGTCCCAATCAGACTCAGCAAGCAGCCCTGGCTGCTTCCAGTCAAGCATAGCCTCATGCTGGGCTTCCTGCCTCTTCACTGCTCCTGCCTGGAGGGCTCTCCTGGTTCCTTCCTCCTTCATCTCTGTCTCCCCTAGCTCTTGCCCCTCTGACTGGGTGGAGGAAGGGCTTTCCTTTCCTCTGCTTGTAACGTTTTTCTCAGGGAAAACTGCTTGCCTGCTTTCTGCTTCCCAGGCACTGGATAATGAGAGAGCAGAGATTTCTGCTTTTGCCTAGACACTAACTTAGGTAAGGCAAAGCTTTCTTGTTCTGTCTCCATGTCTTCCTCACTGCTTACAGGGTAGTCAGCTGAATTACTCTCTTGGGCACTGACCTGGTCAGCCCTTCTGCACCGGGGTTTATATGTTTTACTATATTTCCCTGTGATAAACCTCGGGGACCCAGCAGGTTTGTCACAATAGTGATAGGTACTGGGTGATTCTTACCTATGCAGGGTGTCAGTATTCTTGACCAGGCCCTCATCGCAACGTTGTGGGATGGTCTGCTGCCATTGTGGCCAAATACCCTGGCCTCATACTGGAGACACAATTCCACCAGGGACTCCGTCTTCCCTAGGGAGTAGTTTGGTTCCCTTCTTTCCACCATCACACCCCACCCACTCATACAAGCTCTCACACACATACACAAACCCAGGTGGCCACACACTCTTCCTAGCACACCCTTCCTCACTACAATCTCTCACTCCCACAATCACTCACACTGTCTTTCCTGTCTGTCACCCTTACCCTCTCTCTCATACGCACACTCACAAAATCACTCTCCAATCACTCAATCTCACTCAGTAATCAATATATCTAAACTATCCACCACCAAACTAACTCCTCACACAACGCCTACTACACCCACAAGGGTCGCACTTCCACGTGGAGGTTTATATATGGGCATGCAGGACGTTATGGGGGGACAGTGTGACATCAGTAGGACAACTAATAGATAAGGAGCGCTATATGACTAGCAAGTCATCCAGCGGATAGCGGCAAAAATATATTTTAGGACGATCGTCATTTTAGTCGGTAATTTTAGGCACTTCTGTATACTGTTTGTAGATGTGTTTGTGTTGGATGTCTTTTGTGCCGATAATAGAACAACTTAGACATCTTTCCATTATCGGCACATTTAGCTGGACGTCTTACGCCGCCGATGCACAGATTTTTATACGACCTATTGATTATGCCCCTCCAAGCAATATTACGAGTATACGCTCTAAACAAGGAGATCTTTTGACAAAAGTGAAAGATATATATGATAGTTTTTTGGAGTTTTATAAGGAACTATATGCATCAGAGTATCAGGGAAAAGAGGCCTTACTATCACAATATCTATCTCAACTAGAACTGAAGAAACTGCAAGAATCAGAGACTCTAAGGGCCCCTTTTACTAAGCTGCGCTAGTGGTTTTAGCGCACGCGCTAGATGCTAATGGCTCCATTTAGCTGGCGTTAGTTTTTGGTGTGTAGTGCGAGGTTAGTGCACGCTATAAACGCTAGTGCACCTTAGTAAAAGGAGCCCTAAGTTTAGACAAAGACATAACCGAGGATGAGGTGTGTGGAGTAATCACCGGGAATGGATGGATTTAGAGGTCTATTTTATAAAAAGTTTATATCTTTTGTAACTCCTCTGTTGGTAAGAATGTTCAATCACTTAAAAGATAGGGAACAATTACCATATTTTATGAGGTTAGAAGGAATTACAATTTTACCTAAATCTGGGAAAGATAACACAGTTTGTGCTAGTTATAGACCTATTTGTTGGGAATAGACACAAAAATTATGGCTAGAATTCTTGCTGATAGACTTTCACCGCTTATGCCAACACTTATTCACCTGGATCAAGTGCGTTTTATCAGTGGGAGACAGGCGGCTGATGAGATAAGAAAGGTGTTAGATTTCGTTTGGAAGGCCCAAAAGGAGGGAACAGAATGGGTGGCAGTCTCGGTCGATGCTGAAAAAGCATTTGAGTTTAATGGAAGTGATGAATATGTCAGCATCTTTGGAAAAGGCAGTGGCGTACCAAGGGGGAGCAGGGGGGGCGGTCCGCCCTGGGTGCACGGCCTAAGGGGGTGCACAGCTGGTCACCCACCGGGGAATAGGCTGCCATTGGAGAAAGGCTGCCACTGCCATCATCAAGAACAAGCCGGCGCCGAGCTCTCCCTCCCTGCTTCTCTTCCCCGCGAGCCGACCAACTCTAGCCGTAGGACATAAATTCTGACGTCGAAGAAGATGTTCTGGGCCAGCCAATTGCTGCCTGGCTGGCCCAGAACGTCCTCTCCGATGTTAGAATTGACGTCGGGCAGCAAGAGTTGGTCGGCCCGTGGAGAAGAGAAGCAGGGCGAACTCGGCACCGGCCTGTTTCTGATGGCCATTGGCAGCATTTTCCCAGCGGCGGTGGCAGCATTTTCCTAATGGGGGAGGGGAGGGAGAAAGAAAGGGGGGACAGGGACCAGAAAGAAAGGGGGCAGGATGAAACAAAGAAAGAAAAAAATGAGGCATGGGGAGAGAGAAAGACAGACATAGAGAAAGAAAGGGGCATGGAGAGAGAAAGAAAGAAAGAAATGGGGCAGAGAGAGAGAGAAAGACAAACATAGAAAGAAAGGAGGCATGGGGAGAAAGAAAGAAGGGGGTAGGGTGAAAGAAAGAAATGGGGCATGGAGAGAGAAAGACAGAAAGAAAGGGGGCATGGAGAGAGAAAGAAGAGGGCAGGGTGAAAGAAAGAAATGGGGCACGGAGAGAGAGAGAAAGACAAGCATAGAGAAAGAAAGGGGGCATGGAGAGAAAGAAAGAAATGGGGCACGGAGAGAGAGAGAGAAAGACAGACATACAGAAAGAAGGGGGGCATGGAGAAAGAAAGAAAGAAGGGGACAGGATGAAACAAAGAAAAAGTTGGGGGAGGGAATGAGGTCTGGAGGAGAGAAAGCATACAGGAGGCTGAAAGAAGGGAAGAAATATTGGATGCACAGTCAGAAGAATAAAGTGTAACCAGAGACTGATGAAATTACCAAAGGTAGGAAAAAATATTTTATTTTCAATTTAGTGATCAAAATGTGTCCATTTTTTGAATTTATATATGCTGCCTAGATTTTGCACTATGGATATGCCCCCTTTTACTAAACCGCAATAGCAGTTTTTAACGCAGGGAGCCTATGAGCGTTGAGAGCAGCGTGGGGCATTCAGCATGGCTCCTTGCACTAAAAACCACTATCGCGGTTTAGTAAAAAGGGAGGGGGTATATTTGTCTATTTTTGTATAGTTGTTACTGAGGTGACATTGCATAAAGTCATCTGCCTTGACCTCTTTGAAAACCCGCGGAATATAAATGATAATTAACATTTTCTCTGTGTACAGTGTGCTTTAAAAATTTAATTGTTGGTAGATCATTTTGAATTGGCCACGAAGTTAAGGGGGAGGGAGGGAGGGGTGCTGCTGAAAGACATCTAGTAATCCTTGCAGGCTTGACTGTGCAGGGATTATTTTTGTAAAATCATGTTTTGTTATGTGACTGGCATTATTTAGACTTTACTTTCTATGAATGAATAGAATGAAAATGATATAAAATTACTTGCTTGTTTTTATGTGCGTGTGCTGAAGGAAAGTGGAAAGAGAGTGAGTGGGCTGAGGACACTGAAGGGAAATGGGAAAGAGTAAGGAGAAGACGCTGATTTATAAATTGACAAATGTATAGAATATTGTTTCTTTTTATACTTTAATATAATAAGTTCAATATAAAACAATTCAAGGCTTGTGTGGATGGAATCAGGTTTTTTGTGGGGACGAGGACCAAGCTTATGGGGATTAGTCCAATAAAATGGTATTTCCTTATTTCTCATTATTTGTTTTATTTTTATTTGTTAATTTGTAAAGTGGTGATTGTTATGTATCAGTTTTTTCAAATTTACATCTACTATCTTTATATTTTGCACAGTATTAGAGGACATGTATTACTGTTTTTGTGGTGTTGTGGTGTTGCATTGTATGCAGAGTCTGGTTTCTTGGCAGTTCAGTTTAACTTTTGTCTAGATATTTCTATTTTTAGTTTGTGATCATTTCATATTGGGCGAGGGTGTATCTGTGTGTATGAAAGGGACATGGCTTTCTGATAGCATCGACTGTACAGGATCAATTGACTGTGCAGGATCTGGCTTGTTTAGTTTTACAATGTATGTGTTGGTGTTCTAGTGCTCACTGCAGTGTTTAAGATGCTGCCTTTTCCTAGATACACTCTTGTGCGATATGTGGATTGTTACTAAAAATCATATTTTTCATATAGATGGGGGGTGTCAAAAAATGATGGACCCCGGGTGTCACATATGCTAGGTACGCCACTGGGAAAAGGTTAAGGAATTAAGGAGAGATGGGTAAAGGGACCTACTTGTTATTTAGGAATAATATTGGGAGCAAAATGGACACTTGTTTCAGCAGAATTATACATCATTGATAATGGATATTTAGAGGGATTTAGAAAAGTGGAATAAAATGTTTATTTCATGGTTAGGACGTATGGAAGTATTTAAGATGATGATTCTTCCCAGATTTCTGTATTTATTTCAAGTATTACCAATAGAAATTCCAAAATTGTATTTTCAAAAGTGATAATGAGATTTATCTGGGGAGGAAAGAGTCCAAGGGTTGGAAGATATGCAATGTTTAAGTCTAAGGTGGAAGGAGGATTGGGTCTACCTTCCTTGGAGAATTATTCCAAAGTGGCTCAATCAAGAGCGATAGTTGAATGGCATTCAAACCCACCTAAATTATGGATAAGGGTAGAACAGGGAATGTTAGATGCGATAGAAGGTATTAGAGATTTGAAATACTTACCATGGGTTTGGAGGGATAAGGAAATAAAGAACATAAGTACTATGGAAATATAGAAAAGTGTGAGGAAAAAAATTTTAGGAAGGGAAAAAAGTATTTCTTATTCTCCTATATTATGGGGCTCATAATCGAAAGAGAAAAACATCCAAAAAACGGCCTAAGTCGGCACTTGGACAAACATTTCTCAAAAACGTCCCAGTGCCGATAATAAAACCGGGTTTTGGATGTATTTCTAAATGACCTAAGCCTTCATAGTGCCGCTGAACGACCAAAGCTAAGCGGGGCATTTCGGGAGGCGTGTCGAGGGCGGGAGTTGGGCGGGACGTGGGCCAGCTTAGATTTAGTCGTACAGCATGTATAACCGAAAGTTATACAGCCCACGATCGATGGAACTTGGACGTTATGACTTAGACCATGTAAAACATGGTCTAAGTCACAAAAACCCACCTAAAGTCACCAGATAAGCATTGCAAACACATAAAACAGACCCCCACACACTACCCCAGTGATCACCGACCTCCCAACCCACATAAAAATTTTAATCACAACTTTAAAATTTAGCCTCCAGAACATCATCACCTGGCCGCCTGGCATAGGAAAGCTTAGTTGTGCTGCACAGAGGCGTCTTAAACCGTCTTGGGGTTGGGTTAGGGGCTCATGGAAAGGATGACCCATGTCCTGTAATCACTGCATTTATATTGAAACATGTGCACTCCCCTATACACCCCCAAAACCCTTTTGTACTGGCATATAAGTGGCTCCTGCAGCCATAAGGGCTATTGGGGTGGTAGATAAGTGGGTCTAAGGGATTCTGGAGGTGGTTTGGGGGGCTCACTGTAACCTATAAGGGAGCTGTAAGGAGGAGAAGCCATGGCACCCTTTTTGTGCCCTGCCACTGTTTAGGTGGCAATTCTGGGTGTGCAGTCCATCACTTTGCAGACCCCTCCCACGTCCAACAGGGCTTGTTCTAGGCGTTTTGGACTTGAAAGTTGGACAAAAATGTGGTATAAAGATGGACGATTTAGTGGCTTGGACGATCAGATCGGCAGGACGTATAATTAGACGATTTTCAAAACATTTTGAAAATGTGTCAAACTGTTTTTTACTTTGGACGACTTGCGAGATGGACGTAAACAGACTTACACGTCCCTTTCGATTATACCCCTCCACATGTGCAGGATTTTTTTTTTTTTTTTGTATAATCGTCTTTATTGGGTAAAGTAAGATAACAGCAGAAACAGCAAATAAGCAACAAGTGCATTGTACATGTGTCATGAAAATCAAACAAGTAGCAAAATATGTAAAAGAAACAATCTGATGAGTGGCCGGAGCGCTGTCATCTCAAACACCCAGTGTTTTTGAATAGAAAACTCTAACCTGGACACGTAGGAAATAACCCGCAGACACACCCCCATACATACCATCACCATCCATATAGCATGCACTCAAACAACCTGCACTCCCCCCCCTCCCGTCCACATCTTTCTCATACAAACTCACAATCACCCTTCAAACCATCAAACTACTAGGGACACCGTGTGCGACGGGAAAGACATGTTAAAGAAAATAACCCACATAAAACAGTACTAATAGTGTTATATAACGTTGAAGGAGACACAATCATCTACCAATACAAAGGTAATGTCAAAGGCAAAGGCTAAACCCTGAGAAAATGCAGATATAATTAGAGAGGCAAATCTATGAAACATCAGAGGGGTTATGATGAGGAAGTAGATGCAGAGTAGAGAATGACACGGGGAAAAAATCTGTCCCCGTCACCGCCCCGTCACCGGCCCACCATCCTCTGCACCGCCCCGTCACCGCCCCGTCACCGCCATCCCTTTCACCGCCCCGTCACCGCCACTGCCAAACCATTCACCGCCCCGTCACCGTCCCCGCTGCATCCATATAAGCCTTTTTCCTTTCACTCCCTCCTTCCAATTTGAGCCGGGAACACTAGCGATTGCACGGTCCCCGCGGCCACTACCTGCCTGCCCGGTCCATCCTGGTGTTTGGCCGGCTCTCTCCCTTCTCCTCACCTTGGTTTGTGGGTTTTCTTTTTCGGCAACCTGCGCGCTTTCCCAGGGAGCCGCACACGCGCGGCTGCTCAGTGTTCGATCTTCTGCTCTGATGCAACTTCCTGTTTCCGGTTGCGTCAGAGCAGAAGATCGAGGCTGAGCAGCGGCGGGTGTGCGCGGCTCTCTGGTAGCGTGCGGGTCGCCGAGGAGGAGGATCTGCGGACTGGGGTGAGGAGAGGGGAGAGAGCTGGCTGGACACTGGAATCGATTGGGCGGGCGGGTGTAAGCTGCGGGGACCGCGCGATCCTTCATGCCTCACTGCGGGGGACAAGACCATTCACCGCCCCGCGGGCGGTGAATGGCCTTGTCCCCGTCGCCGCAGCGACTGCTAGTTTTCTTCCCCGTTTTCGGCGGGTGACCCGCGGCTAAAATGCGGTGGCCGCGGGTAAACCGCCACCGTGTCATTCTCTAATGCAGAGCCCTGTTTCAAAAAAGCATCCCAAAGTGCACAATAGTCCTTCCAGTGAGCCTGTGATCGCGTAGAGTAAGTTTGCAGCTCAAATGAAGCCAAAGTGTCCATGCGACTGGACCATACTGGAAAGAAGGGTACCTCTGTGGAAGTCCAGTGTTGCAAAATGAGCTTTTTCCCCACTAAGATGGCATGGAGAACAAATTTCTGTGAGGGCACATTAAGGTTCTGTTGAGATAAGTCCTGCACATCACCCATCAGTAAGGCAGATGGATTCCAGTGGAAGTTGCAGCCAAGTGCCTCCTCTAAGCGCCGGTGAATCAGGGCCCAGAAGGTAAGTTTTGGGCAAAGAAAAGAGGAATGCAAATAGGTGCCTCGTGAGAGATGACAATGGACACATAAATTATCAGGCCACAGCCCCATCTGAAAACCTCTAGATCTGGTAATATACGCTCTATGCAGTATACAAAATTGTGTTTCTTGTAAAGAGACAGATTTAACAAACATGTATATATTTTGAAAGAAAACATGTATATCATGAAGAGATATTGACATTCCCAGGTCCTTAGCCCATTCCGTCACTATGGGCTGAAGGCACTGCGTTCCCTGACCCTCCCTTCCCTCCGCATACCAGGTAGCAATCTTGTTCTTGTGGGGTGGCACATCGAGAGCCCGTTCATCCAGAGAACCACATTCCCAAGTGGTAGGAGAAATATTATTCAGAGAGTCATAATAATGTTTAATTTGGATATAGAGATAAGACTGGTTGGTGGGGAGCCCCCAATGGGTACAAAGTGCAGAAAAAGAAGGGAAACATCCACCCCCCCCAAGTATAATAAATCGTGTATAGTGGACTCACGCTCAGCACGACCCTTCAGACCAGGCAAACCCAGGAAACCAGGTACAAAGTTAGGGTTGCCAATCAGAGATAGAAAGGGGGACGGGTAAGGCACTTTGTGTTGAAGTTTCCGCCACCACGCCCAAGCTCTCTGAAAGGCATATGGGTAATGCAGCGAGGGATACCTCAAAGAGACTGGCGAACCCTGAATCCCATGCATGAACGAGACAAAAGACACTGGGGAACAACAAGTAGCCAATAAATCCCGAGGGGAATAACGCCTATGCAATGTCAAATGTTCGTGGATCCAGCAAAAGAGAGATGCGACATTGTAGAGGCGAATGTCTGGCAGTCCAAGCCCTCCCTGCCCCTTAGCTCGAGTCAGTTTAAAGAATCCAATGCGTGCCTGTTTGGCATTCCAAATAAATGTACGGACAATAAAGTTATAGTGGCGTTCGTCCTCACGACTAATCCAGAAGGGCACCGATTGTACCGCGTATAAGAGTTTCGGGAAAAGAACCATTTTCACCAAGGCTACCCGGCCCATCAGGGACAAGGGAAGGGATCGCCATTTGTGACATAGGGAGTGATCCTGCCAATCGCCGCCGTTATATTGGCTTCATACAACTTTTTCGGATCTTGATAAAGGTAAATCCCTAAATATTTCAATTTCCCAGGTGCAATGCCCACTCCCAGCCGCTGGAACCAAAGATCCCCCGGGGAATCATGCAACAGTAAAGCTTCAGTTTTTTCATAATTGACCCTTAAACCAGTGAAGCGTCCAAACGAATTAATAATATCCATCAAGCGGGAAAGATTAACATCAGCATGCCAAACGTAAAGCAGCATATCATCAGCGAACATACTAATACGAAATTCATGTCCTCCAATGCCCAATCCCTGAAGATCCTGGTCCTGACGGATTCGGATGGCCAGGGGTTCAAGAGAGAGAAGGAATAACAAAGGGGACAAAGGGCAACCTTGCCGTGTGCCCCGACCCAGATAAAAAGGTTCAGAGATTCCCCCATTGATCATCAGCTGAGATTTGGGGCTAGTGTATAATGCTGCCACCCAGGCGGCAAAATCCCCGGAAATGCTGTAGCGATCAAGGATCCAAAAGAGGTGTCTCCAAGAAACCATATTGAACGCCTTCTCTACATCAAGACTGGTTATTAAAGCCCTATCGGAGGTATGGTAAGGAAGCTGCAATACCGTGAGCACTTTAAGTAAATTCATGGAGGCATGCCACCCTGGGACAAAGCCCACCTGATCCTCGTGGATCAGGTTCGGTAAAATGGTATTAAGGCACGCCGCCAAGATCCCAGCAAGAATTTTAACATCCTGATTCAGAAGGGAGATGGGACGATAGGAACCCAATTGGTCCATGGGTCTCCCCGGTTTCGGCAAGATGATAATGTGGGCGCTATTATGAGTGTTACCGGGTGGTGTTTCCGACCGAAGTCCCATAAAGTAAGCTTGCAGAGAGCCCAAGGCCAGTGGGGGTAGGAGCTTATAAAACTCCGGGCCAAAACCGTCCGGCCCAGGAGTCTTAGCCAGCTTGAGTTTGCGAATAGCTGACTGTAGTTCCTCCCCACTGATCGGTTGGTTAAGCGCATGCTTCTGTTGTTCGGAGACTGTGGGCAGGGACAGATTGCAGAAAAAGTCATCTCGCGCACTATCATCAGGCGGCTGTTCGGCATAAAGCTTTTGATAAAATTGAAGAAATTGGTTTGTAATTGCCTGTTGCTGAGTGTGCACCCTCCCCACCCCATCCTTGATATGAGTGATAACATGTCGGGCTCTAGGAGGTCGGATCAAATTGGCAAGTAAGCGATCGGTTTTATTACCCCATGCGTGCAGTTTGTATTTGTAGAAGTATATATTTCGAGAGGCCCGTTGGGAGAGTATATCATTAACCCGATGTTTAACCTGCAAAAGCCTGTCCCGCAAGTCACTGGTAAGACTCGAGATGTGTGAGCGCCGCAAACATTGTAACTCGGCAGTCAAGGATAACAATTCCCCATCCCGTTTTTTCTTGGCAGCAGCAGAATAGGCCAACACGTGACCTCGCAAAACAGCCTTGGCTGCCTCCCAGTATGTAACCGGGCTCACATCCTCCGCATCATTCGTCTGAAGGAACTCCTCCCACCGCTGCCCCAAATAAGTGCGAAAAGAAGGGTCCGAGTACAGGTGGGGAGACATCCTCCAAATCCTACCAGGAGAGGCAGGAGAAAATTGCAGAGTGGTGCCCAAAAGAGCATGGTCCGACACCAAAGGAGCTTCCATAACCGCCTTGGTCAATTTTGGAAACAGGCTATCAGAGATCAAAATGTAGTCAATGCGAGAGTATACGTTGTGAGAGTGTGAATAGAAAGAAAAGTCACTATCAAGCGGATTCAGGGTTCGCCAGGCATCCAACAAGCCCAATTCTTGTAGAAGAAAAGGTATCCCCTTGCTATAATGTCCCCGAGGGGCATTTTTAGCCGGTTTACAATCCAAAAGGGGCTCCGCCACCACATTGAAATCTCCCCCTATTATCAACTGGTGAGAGGAATAGGTGGCTATGGAGGAAAAAAAATCATGTGAGTAAACATTCGGGGCATAGACCGTACCCAATACTATAGGAGAACCCCACAGATCTCCAATCAAAAATAGATAGCGGCCCTTCGGGTCCCTAATTTCCTTATGGATATGAAAGGGAATGTTCTTATGAATCAAGATTGCCACCCCACGCTTTCGGGAAGAGTAAGCGGAGAAACCCACCTGTCCCACCCAATCCCTCCGAAGTTTGAGATGTTCTATGGCAGACAGGTGGGTCTCTTGAAGGAAAGCTATGTCACAGCGCTTCCTCTTTAGGTATGATACGATTTTTGTATGCTTCACAGGAGAGTGAAAACCATCAACGTTCAAAGAATTAACATTCAAGTTAGCCAGTATAAAAAGTAAAGAGATGAAATGTAACAGAAGGAATCAAAAATCCGAGAGGAGAGAGGGATCGTCCCAGCAAAAATCCCCCCCTTCCAGAGATCATGGAAAAAGCTATCCACTCGTCGGGGCAGCCATCACATCCATACACCAGACAAATCACCATGCCCTAGAATCTGAAACAAATCACCCACAATCCAACCATGCATACACATACACACACCCACACATACCAGCAGCTTTATCCCCTCACCCAATCCCCCACCAACTACCCTCCCCTCCCTCCCCAGACCATACAGTCTACCCCAATACAACAGAACAGCATAGCAGCTCCGGGCCACCCCCACCCCACTAATGTGAAGTGTAAAATAAGAGAGGATAATAACCCAAAAGACATAAAAGGCATATCAATCAAGTGCACATAAACCACCAACAGCTGAGGCACAAAGAACAATTGAGCAGCTAAAAAAGGTATAAACTCTTGAAACAGGTATAACAAGTAACATCAAGAAAGAAAAAACACGTGCTGGGCAACCCACCAAGGGAGCACCCGGCGTTAGACCTTGGGCAGCAAACATCAATCAGTAGTGCCAAATTCATCCTCCCACGCTCCCGAAGGAGCAGAGAAGTGAAAGGAGGCAAACACAGTAGGCTATCGTAGTCCTGTGATATAGGAAAAGATTCCAACCCATAAACATGGTCAGTGAGGGCTACAATTTTCATAAAGGAACAAAGCCCACAGACCCCAGCAGACCCCAACAGCACCCAGGCCGCATGGATATGTTATCAATCAGAGTACATAGAAAGCAGAGCCCTCAGACACCCGGCTGAGGGGGCTCGAGCACAGGAGGAAGCTGTTGAATAAAGTGCTCCATAGCCTGAGGAGTGTCCAGGAAGGTGACCTTGTTGTTGTAGAATATTCTAGCTCGAGCTGGGTACAGAAGATTAACCCGAATGTGCCGTTTGAAGAGCACATTGCAGAAAGGGGCCATGGCACGTCGCTGGTAGGAAACATGTGGTGAAAAATCTTGGAAGATGAGAATTTTATGACCCTCAAACTGTAGCTCCTTCCCTTTTCGGTACAGGAATAAGATCCTCTCCTTCACGGCAAAATTGAGAAAGCGTGCTATGACGGGTTGCGGTCGCTGCTCTCCCTCGTTGCGGATCCCTACTCTATGCGCCCGCTCAATCAACAGAGGGGCCTGTATGTCAAAGGCCTCTGGCAGCCACGCTTCAATGCGAGAGCGGAGGTCTACGTCGCGCACGGAGGCAGGAATTCCAATAAAGCGCAGGTTGTTCCGGCGGCCGCGATTCTCCTGATCCTCTGCTCGCTCCGTCTGGGTTTTAGCCGATGTTTCTAGAGTGCGGAGGTGCTCCTCAAAGCTGTCCGTGCGGACCTCCTGTTGAGCAATGCGGTCCTCGGCGCGCTGTAGACGGTTCGTCTGAGATTCTAAGCGCTCTCTCATCTCCTCCATAAAGGATTGAATTTTGGTGAGCTTATCCTCCATTACCAATGTTAGGGAGCGCGTGAGTTCCTGCACAGCCGCGTCCTGCAGGGTGAGCATCGGCACCGCGTGCTGTTCCGCCATCTTAGGGCCCTTTACAGAGTGTTTAGCTTTTGTGCCTCTTTGAAATTTAGTCGGCATAACCTGCGCGAAATGCCCAAAAAGAAACAACATGGAGGTGCACCCTGTCCGCCGGTTTGCAGGAAAGGGAAAAGCGCGATGCACCCCCCGAATTTGCGGGTTTAAAGCAAGATTTAGGGCGGAGTGGCCCGGAGCTGCAGAGAGGCACGTCCGATCAGGTCTCCAGCATCACGTGACCCCCCGTGCAGGATTTTAAACCAGGAAGGGAGGGGGGAATTTTTAAAAAATGGGAGACTAAAGGACTGAGATGTTTTGGCCAATTGCAGATTGGCATAGCAGATTGGCATTTGCAGATCTCCAGGATTATTATCATCTGGAAGCAAGAGATCTCTACCCCTATTTACAGGTGAAAAATTATATTATGACATGTAAGGGGATTGGAAAAGAAGTTTATCCAAGGACAAGCAGGCAGCCTATTCTCACATATATGTAACGTCATCTATGGAGCCCGGATGCGGACAGCCTCACAAGCAGACTTGCTTGGAGAAACATAGAAGTTTTGAGTCTGCTGCACCTCGCATGCGCGAATGCCTTCCCAGCCAGCAAGGGCGAGTCTCCTCAATTCTCAGTTTTCTGCGGAGCCGAGAAGTCTGTCTTTGACACTCTTCGTGAAACTGTTGCTTTGTGCCTTCTCTTCACCACGGTTTGTGTTAGTTATTTCGCAAATCGCTGTGTTAATTTCTTTATTTTCTGTTTAAAAAAAAAAGACTTATTTTTTCTTCATCGACTGACTGGTGGGGCAGGTCACTCGCCCGCAGCCTGCAGACTTGGACTTCACAGCGGCTATCTTCCCTTCTATGTCCCGGCCAGTAACGGGCTTCAAGAAGTGTAGCTAGTACCAGCGTGTGATTTCCCTCACGGACCCACATTGCTGGTGTCTTAAGTGCCTCAGGCCTGACCATAGTCTGAAGTTGTGCCCGTGCTGTGCTACTCTTTAACCTTGAGCCCTTAAATGTCGTCGGGTTCAAGTAGAAAGCTGTTCAGGATGGACTCTTCAGCTACACCTTTGACCTCGGGTCCTGACTCAGTCCAGACTTCAGCCGGGGGTCCTCCTGCTTCTACAACTCCGACCTCGAGTCTCATCAGACCTTCCTCGTTTGGATCGTCTTTGGCCTCGAGTACACCTGCTTTATCTTCCCCTGAGCTTCCCCCTCAGGTCAGATACCTAAGCAGAGGTATCCTGCAGTGGTCCTCAAGCTCTCAAAGCATCAGTGCAAGCCAAAGCATGCTTCTACTGCCACCTCAGAGCCTATAGCCTCAGCAAGTGGTCCAGTTTCAGACTTGGGTCCACAATTGCAGGCTTCTCTCCAGACCATGTACGAGCAGAAATTTGTTCAGTTACTGACCAAATACATTCCTGCCTCGACTCTGTTTCCTGCAATCCAGCCTGGGCAATCAGCAGTCCTCCACAAAGTCGAGTCCCTGCCTGTGCCTCGAGCTGAGTCTACGCAAATTATACAAGGAGTCGAGTCTTTGCGAGTATCTGGTCTGGAATCTACACACTCTATGCAAGGAGTCGAGTCTTTGTGAGTATCTGGTCTGGAATCTACACACTCTATGCAAGGAGTCGAGTCTTTGGGAGTGCTTCAAGATTCCTCGATCCAAACCACTGAGTCTAAGGGGTTTCAATCTACAGCTTCTAGCCCTATTGATTCACCAGTGGCAATGCCCGTTTCCAGGCATAGGGCGAATTCTCCTCGATCTCAACCGAGACCTACTTCCAGGCAGCACTCTCGTCATAGATTGAGGCCCTCATCGAGGCATCCATTGAATCGCAGCTTGTCTTCTGCAGAAAAGCCTTCCTTGTTCAGGCCTCAACCAAGACCTACCAGCTCTTCGAGGCCTCCAACCCTTCATAGAAACATAGAAACATAGAAATAGACGGCAGATAAGGGCCCACGGCCCATCCAGTCTGCCCACCCTAATGTCCCTCCCCTACCTTTGCCCTGTGAATAGATCCCATGTGCCGATCCCATTTGGCCTTAAAATCAGGCACGCTGCTGGCCTCAATCACCTGTAGTGGAAGACTATTCCAGCAATCAACCACTCTTTCAGTGAAAAAGAATTTCCTGGTGTCACCTCGTAGTTTCCCGCCCCTGATTTTCAACTGATGCCCTCTTGTTGTCGTGGGACCCTTGAAAAAGAAGATATCTTCCTCCACCTCGATGCGGCCCGTAAGATACTTGAACGTCTCGATCATGTCTCCCCTCTCTCTGCGCTCCTCGAGCGAGTATAGCTGTAATTTGTCAAGCCGTTTTTCGTATGGTAGATCCTTGAGTCCCGAGACCATCCAGGTGGCCATTCTTTGCCCCGACTCCAGTCTCAGCATATCCTTGCAATAATGCGGCCTCCAGAATTGCACACAGTATTCCAGGTGGGGCCTCACCATGGATCTATACAATGGCATAATGACTTCCGCCTTACGACTGACGAAACCCCTTCGTATGCAGCCCATGATTTGTCTTGCCTTGGACGAAGCCTGCTCCACTTGATTGGCAGACTTCATGTCCTCACTGACGATTACCCCCAAGTCTCGTTCTGCTACCATTTTTGCTAGGATCTCGCCATTAAGGGTATAAGACTTGCATGGATTCTGGCTGCCCAGGTGCATAACTTTGCATTTTTTGGCATTGAAGTTGAGTTGCCATGTCCTAGACCATCGCTCCAGTAGGAGTAGGCCGTGCATCATGTTGTCGGGCATTGAATCTTCGTCTGTTGTGCATTTGCCCACTACATTACTCAGTTTGGCGTCATCGGCGAATAATGTTATTTTACCTCGAAGCCCTTCTGCCAAGTCTCTTATAAAGATGTTGAATAGGATCGGGCCCAAGACTGAGCCCTGTGGTACTCCACTAATCACCTCTGTCATTTCGCTCAAGTTCTTCAATTCCAGACCCCAAGGACTCAGTTGATTCCAATACCTCCTCCAAGTCTGTATATTCTTTGGGTTACCAGTACTCTAGAGCAGCTTTGCCTTCCTTCTCCACTCGAGGCACCTTGAGGTCATCAAATCCTTCTCGAGACCAGGTTCTGGCAGATTAATCATCCTTTTCCTCCTTTCTTCGTCAAATGGCTGACGACCTGGAAATTAAATTGGACACTGGTTCTAAATATTTTAAGGAGTATTTAGAGGAAATGCATCTGCCTCAGCCTCCTGCGGAGTCACTCAAGCTTCCTCTTAATATACTTCTGTCTCAAACTTTCAAATGAAATCTAGAGACTCCTTATGCTATACTTGCTGTTCCAGGTAAATTGGAATTGAGATATAGAACACTACATTGCAAGGGATTTGAGAATTCACAGTTATCTCACCAATCCCTTCTTGTGGAATTTTCATTAAAGATAACCCTTCCTTCCAGAATCTATGCCACGGTACCTCCTGGAAGAGAGGGCAAGACAATGGACAAGTTTGGCCGTCACCTTTATCAGAATTTCATGATGACCTCTAGAGTCCTCAATTACAATTTCATCTTCATGACTTATTTGAAGTTTTTGATTGACCATCTTCCAAGTTTTATGAAGAACTTGGATGAACATAGACATTTGGAGTTTCTGGAGTTCAGTGCTACCTTGACACAACTCCGATTACATCTTCTCCAGTCATCTTACGATGCTTTTGAACTTTCTTCCAGGGTCACTGCTTTCTCAGTAGCGATGCACCGCCTGACCTCTTCCAACTTTCCAGAGGCGTTATCCTCCAAGGGCGGCTCCTTATACTCCAGCATCTGCCAAGAAATAACAGTAACAGAAACCCCAGCCTTCTGCTGTATCTAAGAGCCTTCTTCTGCACCTAAGGCTGCTCAGCCTTTTTGACTGTCTCACACAGATCATAACCTCCATCGTTCTGCCTCGGTCCTCCCTTCCCCCCATAGGTCGTCTCCATCATTTTTATCATCGATGGGAGACCATTACATCTGACCTCTGGGTGTTGTCAATAATCAGGGAAGGATACTCTTTTCATTTCTCTCAGATTCCACCAGAGCTTCCTCCAAGAGAGTATCCTTCCAATCCATCCCAGACCACTGTTCTTCTTCAGGAAGCTCAAGCTCTGCTTCATCTCCGTGCCATCTAGGAAGTTCCATTGGAACAGCAGAGTGGGGGTTTTACTCCTGTTACTTCCTAGTTCCGAAGAAGATGGGTGATCTGCGACCAGCCGAACTCCCCCATAAAAGGGGAGGAGCCAACGGCGACGATCGCAGTCTTTGCAGCAAGGGGAAGCTAGGAGGTGCTGTGCTGAACTGCAACCCAAACCACGAGGCAGGCAGGCAGTGGAGGAAGCCGCGGGGTTTGAGGAATCAGAAAGCGGGCAGAGAGAGGAGAACAGAGGGCTGAGAACGGTGTAGACTGAGGCAGGTGGCCAGAAAGCGGAGCGGACAGAGAGAGGAGGTTAAAAGTGGTCAAGAGAGAGGAGACAGAGAGCGGAGCGGACAGAGACCAGAGCGGACAGAGTGAGAGGGTTAAACGCAGGCAACCGGAGAGCGGAGCTGAAAGCAGGGGAGGAGAGCCAAGGGGCGAAACCAGACAAAGCGGAGCCAAGGGGAAGAGGCGAGGTCCCGAGCCTAGCAGAGGCAGAAGTTGAAGCAGGGGAGCAGCTTAGGAGACAGAAGCTGTGAGAGGAGCGGAGAGGAGGTAAAGGGAAGGCAGAGGAGAGTCGGGAAGCAAGGGGTAGCGGCGAGAGGTAGCTCCGCCCACCCCCACCGCGTCAGAGCAACCTAGCCCGGACTCCCCCCTTAAAAGGAGGTGAGCCGGTGCCGCGTGGTCCCGAGCCTAGCAGAGGCAGAAGTTGAAGCAGGGGAGCAGCTTAGGAGACAGAAGCTGTGAGAGGAGCGGAGAGGAGGTAAAGGGAAGGCAGAGGAGAGTCGGGAAGCAAGGGGTAGCGGCGAGAGGTAACTCCGCCCACCCCCACCGCGTCAGAGCAACCTAGCCCGGACTCCCCCCTTAAAAGGAGGTGAGCCGGCGCCGCGTGGTCCCGAGCCTAGCAGAGGCAGAAGTTGAAGCAGGGGAGCAACTTAGGAGACAGAAGCTGTGAGAGGAGCGGAGAGGAGGTAAAGGGAAGGCAGAGGAGAGTCGGGAAGCAAGGGGTAGCGGCGAGAGGTAGCTCCGCCCACCCCCACCGTGTCAGAGCAACCTAGCCCTGACTCCCCCCTTAAAAGGAGGTGAGCCGGCGCCACGTGGTCCCGAGCCTAGCAGAGGCAGAAGTTGAAGCAGGGGAGCAGCTTAGGAGACAGAAGCTGTGAGAGGAGTGGAGAGGAGGTAAAGGGAAGGCAGAGGAGAGTCGGGAAGCAAGGGGTAGCGGCGAGAGGTAGCTCCGCCCACCTCCACCGCGTCAGAGCAACCTAGCCCGGACTCCCCCCTTAAAAGGAGGTGAGCCGGCGCCGCGTTGTCCCGAGCCTAGCAGAGGCAGAAGTTGAAGCAGGGGAGCAGCTTAGGAGACAGAAGCTGTGAGAGGAGCGGAGAGGAGGTAAAGGGAAGGCAGAGGAGAGTCGGGAAGCAAGGGGTAGCGGCGAGAGGTAGCTCCGCCCACCCCCACCGCGTCAGAGCAACCTAGCCCGGACTCCCCCCTTAAAAGGGGGGGAGCCAACGGCGCGCAGCCGTTCGGCGCGCAGCAAAGGCGAGCGGCAAAGGCGCTCACCTTAGCGAGTGCGCCTTTGCGAAGGAGGCGTTGCGAAGGAGCCAGGAAGCTAGGAGCCAAAAGAGAGACCCTAAAACTAGCTGCACTCCAGGACACCAGTTCCAGACAAGGAAGGGCTACAGGAAGAAGGACAGAAAAATGGAGGCAGCAGGAACCAAGCATTGCTTCCCAGTTTACTGCACCGGATGTCATATGTACGACTACCTCCCGTTCGGAAGGCAGGCGTACATGTGTGGCCGGTGTCTGGAACTGGGGAGCCTGAAGAAGGAGGTTGAGAGACTTCAGATCAAGGTCCAGGAGCTGGAGGGCCTGCACACCTCAGAAGAATCGTGCTGGGCAACTGAGGATTCCACCAGAGAGAACCACTTCCAGGAGCAAGTTAAGGAACTCGAGAAATTCATCGAGGAGGCCTGCAGGATGGTGGAGGTACAGGATCACCAGCAATATAGACAGGAACCAACAGATGGAAGACAGGAATCAACCGATGGAGTACTGAACCCACCAGGCGCCGAGGGAGAACGACCCTGCGGAAGTATCGAGCAGTCTGAGGAGGCTGAGACCCACCAGAGCCCAGAGGGTCAGCTGCGGATCGCACCGAGGACACAGATTGGAGACCAAAAAGGAAGCTGAAGAAGAAGGGGAAATCTGCGATCGTGGTGGGAGACTTGATCCTGAGAGAAGTGGACAGTCACATAGCAGGAGGGAGAGAAGATCGGCTGGTGACATGTCTCCCGGGGGCAAGAACGAAGGACATCACTGACAGAATAGAGAGGATCCTGGAAGGAACTGAGACGGAGGAGACAGCGGTGATAATCCACGTTGGAACCAACGATGTCAGCAGAAGAAATTACAACAGGACTGCACTAACTGAGCAGTTCAAGACCCTGGGGAGGATACTGAAGCGGAGGACAAGGAAGATAGCTTTTTCTGAGATCCTGCCAGTACCGAGGGTGGATGCGAGGAGGCAGACCGAGCTGCAAGAAATGAATGGATGGCTGAGGAGATGGTGCGAGGAGGAAGGTTTCCACTTTGTAAGGAACTGGACAGCTTTTGGGGGGAAGAACAAGCTCTTCAGGAAGGACGGACTGCACCTGAGCAAGGCGGGAACAAGAATGCTGGCGAACAACGTGAACACTGCAATAGACAAGGCTTTAAACTGAGGAGAAGGGGAAAGCCGACAGTCGATCCAACAACGACACATCGGACTAGAGTATCGAACAAAGATACTGAGTGGGAAAACTGTAGAGGAGGACTTAAGGATGGAATACAGTGGTCCAAGAAACAACTGGAGAGCATAAAGAAGAGCAAACAGCAGGAGCTAAAGGGGCATGTAAAAGTGGAGAAGCTGGCTGAGGATAAAGGGGACACAACACAGAAGGAGGAAGAACAAAACGAAACTCGAGAGCTGGCAGCCCTAGAGGGGGTCGGCGGGAGCAACAAACCACAAGAGAAACCAGCAAGGAAAACGAACAACCGGGACTATAATTGCTTATACACAAACGCAAGGAGCCTGAGAGCCAAAATGGGAGAACTGGAAGTCATAGCCAACAAGGAGGACCTAGACATAATTGGAGTCACAGAGACATGGTGGTCCGAGGAAAACAAATGGGATGTGGTCCTACCGGGGTACATACTCTACAGGAAGGACAGGACGTACAAAAAGGGTGGAGGACTAGCATTATATATAAAAGACTACATTCACTCGACCAGGATGGAAACAGCAGTAAGGGCGGACATTTTGGAATCACTTTGGGTTAAGTTACCAGGAAGAAATGGGGCTAACATTAAACTGGGACTGTACTATCGCCCACCGGGACAGCCGGAAGCCAATGACCAAGATCTGGAGGCTGAATTGAGGCAGGAATGCAAAGGAGGAAATGTGGTAGTGGTGGGGGATTTCAACTACCCTGGGATAGACTGGAGTATTGGACACTCCAACTGCGTGAGGGAAACAAAATTCCTGGAGGCTGTGAGGGACTGTTTCATGGAACAGTTGGTCAAGGACCCAACGCGAGGAGATGCCACTCTCGACCTAATCCTCAATGGGCTAGGGGGACCCGCAAAGGAGGTAGTAGTAATAGCGCCACTGGGAAACAGCGATCACAATATGATCCAGTACAAACTAGAAGCAGGAACATCAAAGGTGAAGAGAACCACATCGACAGCGCTAAACTTCAGAAAAGGGAATTACGACGCTATGAGAAAGATGGTTGGAAAGAAACTCAGAAGCAGCTCAGGGAAGATGGAGACCGTAGAGAAAGCCTGGTCCCTACTCAAGGACACGATGCACAAAGCACAAAACCTGTACGTCCCCAGGTTTAGGAAAGGGTGCAAAAAGAATCGAGCAAAAAACCCAGTGTGGATAACAAATGCAGTGAAAAAGGTGATAAGGGACAAGAAAATATTGTTCAAAAATTGGAAAAGGGACCAAACTGAGGAAAACCAGAAGGAACACAAAAACAACAAAAGGAATGTCACCGGGTGGTTAAGGAAGCAAAAAAAGAATATGAGGAGAGACTGGCTAGGGAAGCGGGAAACTTCAAACCATTCTTCAAGTACGTGAAGGGGAAGCAACCGGCAAGGGAGGAAGTGGGACCTTTGGATGATGGAAATAAGAAGGGAGTGGTGAGAGAGGGAAAAGAGGTAGCCGACAGGTTAAACAAATTCTTCTCGTCGGTCTTCACAAGCGAGGATACATCCAATGTTCCAGAACCCGAGGAAATCATAAGTGGGGGTCAGGACGAAAAGCTAGAGCAAATAGAGGTAAGCCAAGAGGATATCCTTCGACAGATAGACAAGTTAAAGAGTGACAAATCACCAGGCCCAGACGGAATCCACCCAAGGGTACTAAAAGAACTGAGAAATGAAATAACGGTTACACTCCAGCAAATCTATAACATAAGAACATAAAAACATAAGCAGTGCCTCCGCCGGGTCAGACCACAGGTCCATCCTGCCCAGCAGTCCGCTCCCGCGGCGGCCCAAACAGGTCACGACCTGTCTGTATCATCAGAAGGGGCTCCCTTGCCACCTTGGTTTCTCATTTAAGTCCTGTCTTCCTATCGAAGTCCTAACCCTCCGGTCTTGCACCTGCACGACCTGGTTTGGTTTCTATACTCATTACCTGGTTAGCTTTCTATACTTGTGTTACATCCCAGCTCCTCCCTCAGTATCCCATGATCCCTTTATCCTTCAGGAATCCGTCCAATCCCTGTTTGAATCCCTGTACCGTACTCTGCCTGATCACTTCCTCCGGTAGCGCATTCCAAGTGTCCACGACCCTTTGGGTGAAAAAAAACTTCCTTGCGTTTGTTTTGAACCTATCTCCCCTCAGTTTCTCCGAATGCCCCCTCGTATTTGCTGTCCCCTTCAGTCTGAAGAATCTGTCCCTATCCACCCTCTCTATGCCCCTCATGATCTTGAAGGTCTCTATCATATCTCCCCTGAGCCTCCTTTTTTCCAGAGAGAAGAGCCCAAGCCTATCCAACCTCTCAGCGTATGGGCAGTGTTCCAGCCCTTTTACCATTTTCGTTGCTCTCCTTTGGACTCTCTCAAGTACCGCCATGTCCTTCTTGAGGTGCGGCGACCAATACTGAACGCAGTATTCCAGATGTGGACGCACCATAGCTCGATACAATGGCATGATGACTTCCCGTGTTCTGGTTGTTATGCCCTTCTTTATGATGCCAAGCATCCTGTTGGCTTTTTTCGAGGCTGCTGCGCACTGTGCAGATGGCTTCAGTGATGCATCCACCAGCACACCCAAGTCTCTCTCAAGTCTGCTGTCTCCCAACAATACCCCCCCCAATTTGTAGTTGAACAACGGGTTCTTTTTCCCTATATGCATGACCTTGCATTTGTCCACGTTAAACCTATCCTTAAAAACTGGGGAGATCCCGGAGGACTGGAAAATAGCGAATGTCACACCTATCTTCAAGAAGGGATCTAGGGGAGACCCAGGAAACTACAGGCCAGTGATCTTGACCTCGGTTCCGGGAAAGATGATGGAATCACTGGTCAAGGATAGCATCTGCGAGCACATGGAAAGCAATGGACAGCTGAGGGCGAGCCAGCACGGCTTCAGCAAGGGAAGGTCGTGCCTTACAAACTTACTGCACTTCTTCGAAGGGATAAACAGCAAGATGGACAAAGGGGAATCCATTTACATCATTTACCTTGACTTCCAAAAAGCCTTCGACAAGGTACCCCATGAACGGCTGCTTAAAAAGTTGTGGAACCACGGGGTGGAAGGGGATGTCTACCGATGGATTAAACACTGATTGGAGGGCAGGAAACAGAGGGTTGGAGTAAAGGGCCAATACTCCGACTGGCGGAGGGTCACGAGCAGAGTTCCGCAGGGGTCGGTGCTGGGACCGCTCCTGTTCAATATATTTATAAACGACCTGGAGATGGGGACAAATTGTGAGGTTATAAAATTTGCAGATGACACCAAACTCTGCAGCAGGGTTAGAACCACGGAAGACTGTGAGAACCTCCAAAAGGACCTAAAGAAACTGGAAAAATGGGCAAAAAAGTGGCAAATGAGCTTTAATGTAGAGAAATGCAAGGTCATGCATGTAGGGAAAAAGAACCCAATATTCAGCTACAAAATGGGGGGATCATTGCTGGGAGTAAGTAACCTTGAAAGAGACCTGGGTCTGTTGGTGGATACAACACTGAAGGCATCGGCACAATGTGCGGCGGCCTCAAAGAAAGCGAACAGAATGTTGGGTATCATCAAAAAGGGTATCACGACCAGGACGAAGGAAGTCATCATGCCATTGTATCGTGCAATGGTGCGCCCCCATCTGGAGTACTGTGTCCAGTACTGGTCGCTGTACCTCAAGAAGGACATGGCAGTACTTGAGGGAGTCCAGAGAAGAGCAACTAAATTGGTAAGAGGTATGGAAAACCTTTCATACACTGATAGGTTAGATAAGCTGGGGCTTTTCTCCCTGGAAAAGCGGAGACTTAGAGGAGACATGATAGAAACCTTTAAAATCCTGAAAGGCATAGAGAAGGTAGACAGAGACAGATTCTTCAGACTGAGGGGAGCCACAAGGGGGCACTCGGAGAAATTGAAAGGGGACAGGTTTAGAACAAATGCTAGGAAGTTCTTCTTTACTCAGAGGGTGGTGGACACATGGAACGCGCTCCCGGAGGCTGTGGTAGGGCAGGGCACGCTACAGGGGTTCAAAGAAGGTTTGGATAAATACCTACAGGATAAGGGGATTGAGGGGTACAGATAAACATAGAGATAGGTATAGGAAAGGCAGGGACAGATAGACATAGAGATAGGTACAGGAAAGACAGGGTCACTTAACAGGTCATGGACCTGATGGGCCGCTGCGGGTGCGGGCTGCTGGGCGCGATGGACTTCCGGTCTGACCCGGCAGAGGCAACTCTTATGTTCTTATGTTCTTATAGCTCCGCCCACCCCTGACATCACCCGCCGAACTCCCCCATAAAAGGGGAGGAGCCAATGGCGACGATCGCAGTCTTTGCAGCAAGGGGAAGCTAGGAGGGGCTGTGCGGAACTGCAACCCAAACCACGAGGCAGGCAGGCAGTGGAGGAAGCTGCGGGGTTTGAGGAATCGGAAAGCGGGCAGAGAGAGGAGAACAGAGGGCTGAGAACGGTGCAGACTGAGGCAGGTGGCCAGAGAGCGGAGCGGACAGAGAGAGGAGGTTAAAAGTGGTCAAGAGAGAGGAGACAGAGAGCGGAGCGGACAGAGACCAGAGCGGACAGAGTGAGAGGGTTAAAAGCAGGCAACCGGAGAGCGGAGCTGAAAGCAGGGGAGGAGAGCCAAGGGGCAAAACCAGACAAAGCGGAGCCAAGGGGAAGAGGCGAGAGATAGCTCCGCCCACCCCCGACATCACCAGCCGAACTCCCCCATAAAAGGGGAGGAGCCAACGGCGTGCAGCCGTTTGGCGCGCGGTGAAGGCGAGCGGTAAAGGCGCTCGCCTTAGCGAGAGCACCTTTGCGAAGGAGCCTTGAGAAGGAGCCAGGAGACCGGGCAGCCCAGCAACATCTAACTTCTTGAAAATAAACCACAGGTACCTCTTCTATACTCATTTCTCTCTTCTCTTGCTACTCTTTCAGCTAGCTGTGCGCCAGGCACCACCACACACACCGTGGGACATAGGAACGAGAAAGAAGTAATGGAGGCTGTAGGAACACAGCAGAGCTACCCAGTATACTGCATCGAATGTCATATGTATGACTACCTCCCCTCCGGGAGACGGGCGTACATATGCAGTCGATGCCAGGAACTGGATAGCCTGAAGATGGAGGTCTGGAGATTGCACCTTGTCGAAGGCTTTTTGGAAGTCAAGGTAAATGATATCTATGGATTCCCCTTTATCCACCTGGCTGGTTACCCCCTCAAAGAAGTATAATAAGTTCGTGAGGCATGACCTGCCCTTGCAGAAGCCATGTTGGCTCGACTTTAGCTGCCCATAGTTGTCGATGTGTTCCCAGATGCTGTCTTTAATCAGTGCTTCCATCATCTTTCCTGGGACCGAGGTCAAGCTCACCGGCCTGTAGTTTCCTGGGTTTCCCCTTGAGCCTTTCTTGAAGATGGGCATGACATTTGCTATTTTCCAGTCTTCCGGAATCTCTCCAGTTTTTAAGGATAGGTTGCATATTTGTCGAAGTGGTTCAGCTATTTCGTTCCTTAGTTCCTTGAGTACCCTTGGGTGAATGCCATCCGGACCTGGCGATTTGTCGCTCTTTAGCCTGTCTATCTGCCGGAGGACATCCACCTTGCTTACCTCTAGTTGGACCAGATTTTCATCCTGCTCCCCCTTTACGATCTCCTCAGGTTCCGGAATGTTGGTTGTGTCCTCCCTCGTGAAGACTGACGTGAAGAACTTATTTAGCCTGTCAGCTATCTCCTTTTCTTCTTTTACCACTCCCTTTCTGTCCCTATCATCCAAGGGTCCCACTTCCTCCCTTGCTGGTTGCTTCCCCTTAACGTACGTGAAGAATGATTTGAAGTTTGTTGCTTCCCCCGCCAGTCTCTCTTCATATTCTCTTTTTGCTTTCCTAACCACTCGGTGACACTCCTTTTGGTTCTCCTCTGTTTTGTCCTTTTTCCATTTTTTGAATGATGCTTTCTTGTCACTTATCGCTTTTTTTACTGCATTTGTTATCCACACTGGGTTTTTTGTTCTATTTTTTTTGCACCCTTTCCTGTACTTGGGGATGCACAGGTTCTGTGCTTCGTGCACTGTGCCCTTGAGTAGGGCCCAGGCATTTTCTACGGAGTCCATCTTCCTTGCGCTGTCGTTGAGTTTCTTTCTCACCATTTTCCTCATGGCATCATAATTCCCTTTTTTGAAGTTAAGTGCAGTCGTTGTAGTTCTTTTTACCTTTGATGATCCAATCTCTAGCCTGTACTGGATCGTGTTGTGATCGCTGTTTCCTAGTGGGGCTAGTACCGCCACCTCCTTAGCGGGTCCCCCTAGTCCGTTGAGGATTAGGTCAAGAGTGGCATCACCCCGTGTTGGTTCCGTGACCAGCTGTTCCATGAAACAATCCCTCGTGACCTCCAGGAATTTGGTCTCCATCATGCAGTTTGAGTGCCCAATACTCCAGTTTATTCCCGGGAAGTTGAAGCCTCCCATCACCACCACACTTCCGCTTTTGTATACCTGCCTCAGTTCAGCCTCCAGATCCTGGTCGATTTCTTACGTTTGTCCAGGTGGGCGATAGTACAGACCCAATTTTGTGTCTGCTCCAGTTCCTCCTGGTAGCTTAACCCATAGTGATTCCAAGTCGCCCGCCCTTACTGTTGTTTCCATCCTGGTTGAAGGTATGGATTCTTTTATGTATAACGCTATTCCTCCACCCTTCTTGTGTGACCTATCTCTCCTGTATAGTTTAAAACCTGGTAAAGCCACATCCCATTTATTGTCATCAGTCCACCACGTTTCTGTGACTCCAATTATGTCTAGTCCCTTTTTGCTGGCTAGGACTTCCAGATCTCCCATTTTAGCCCTTAGGCTCATAGCATTAGTGTATAAGCAAAGTAAGTCCCGTTTGTTCGCCTTTCTTGCTGTTTTTCCTCGTGGTTTGGCGCTCCTGGCGTCCCCCTCGTGAATAGCCAGACCCCAAGCCTCGTCTCAGTCATCCTCCTCCTGTGGTGTGTCTGTTTCGTCCTCAGCTTGTTTCCCTGTTTTTGGTTGTCCCTCTGGAATCCATTGTTCTCTATTAGTGCTGCTTGCCAGTTTTATTCGTGCACTAGACCCCTGCATTTCTCCCTTAGGTCCTTTTACAAAAAGTTCCCACTCAGTCCTGAGCCCTCTTTTACAGTGTCCTTGCTCAATATCTTTGGCCCGTGTCCCCTGCATTGCGTCCTTAGGTTCTTTTTCCAAAAATTCCCTCTCAGTCCCGATCCCTTTTTTACAATGTCCTTGCTCCATGTCCATGGCTCTGGGCCCCTGTAATGCATCCTTAGGCCCTTGTTCCAAAAATTTCCACTCAGTCCCGAGCCCTCTTTTACAATGTCCTTGTCTTTTACAATGTCTTTTACAATGTCCTTACTTGATACTTTTGTCCGATGTGTCAGATCGACTGTCAGCTTTCCCCTCTTCCTCAGTTTAAAGCCAAATCTATGATGCTCTGGACATTGCGTGCCAGCATCCTCGTCCCCGTCGTGCTCAGGTGCATTCCATCTCTCCTGTAGAGCTTATTCTTTCCCAAGAAAGTTGTCCAGTTCCGTGCAAAAAGGAAACCCTCCTCTTCGCACCATCTCCTGAGCCAACCGTTTATTGCTTGTAGTTCGCTCTGCCTCCTTGCGTCCGCTCTCGGTACTGGCAGGATCTCCGAGAAGGCTACCTTCCTTACCCTCAGTTTCAGTTTCCTCCCCAGGATCCTGAACTGATCAGTTAGTGCAGTCCTGTTGTAGTCCCTCCTGCTGACGTCGTTGGTTCCAACATGGATTACTATAGTTGTCTCCTCCGTCTCGGCCCCTTCCAGGATCCTCTCAACTCTGTCGATGACGTCCTTCGTTCTTGCCCCCAGGAGACATGTCACTAGACGGTCCTCTCTCCCTCCAGCTATGTGACTGTCCACTCCTCTCAGGATTGAGTCTCCCACTACGATAGCAGATTTCCCCTTCCTCAACTGTCTCTCTGGTCTCAGGTCTGTGTCGGTGGCGCAGTCCTCAATTCCCTCTTCCGGGTTCTGTCGGGTCTCCTCATCTGCCTGTCCAGATTCTCCGCAAGGTCCTACTCCCATGGTGTCTGGTGGATTCTGTCGTCCGCCCGTTGGTTCCCTCCTGATGAGCTGGTGGTCCCGTGCCTCCACCATCCTGCAGGCCTCCTCGATGAAATTCTCGAGCTCTCTAACTTGTTCTGTGATGTGTTCCACTCTGGTGGTGTCCTCCGTTGCCCAGCAGTCCATCGGTGGACCTCCCCTTGCACCCCGTGGTTCCATAGCTTCCTTAGTAGTCTTTCATGTGGCACCTTGTCACAGATTGCAGGTTCAAGTACAGGAGCTGGAGGGACTCTGCACCATAGAGGCGAAAATCTCCAAAAAGATCTGACAACACTGGAAGAATGGGCCAAAAAATGGCAAATGAGTTTCAACATAGGGAAGTGCAAAGTTGTACATATAGGGAAAAAAAACCCGATGTTCACTTACAAAATGGGGGGATCAGCACTAGGGGTAAGTGACTTTGAAAGAGACCTGGGAGTGATGGTAGACACAACATTGAAGGCGTCAGCGCAGTGTGCAACAGCCTCAAGGAAAGCAAACAAAATGTTGGGTATCATTAAGAAGGGTATCACGACCAGAAAGAAGGAAGTCATCCTGCCACTGTATCGTGCTATGGTGCGCCCGCACCTGGAGTACTGTGTTCAATTCTGGTCGCCGTACCTCAAGAAGGACATGGAAGTACTTGAGAGAGTTCAAAGAAGAGCAACTAAGCTAATAAAGGGTATGGAGGACCTCACATATACTGACAGACTGAAAAGGCTAGGGCTTTTCTCCCTGGAAAAGCGGAGACTTAGAGGAGACATGATAGAAACCTTCAAGATCATGAAGGGCATAGAAAAAATAGACAGGGACAGATTTTTCAAATTAAGGGGATCAACAAGTACAAGGGGGCACTCAGAGAAATTGAAAGGGGAGAAGTTTAGAACAAATGCTAGGAAGTTCTTTTTCACACAGAGAGTGGTGGATACATGGAACGCGCTACCAGAGGATGTGATAAACAGGAGCACGCTACAGGGGTTCAAAGAAGCTTTGGATAGGTACTTGGAAGACAAAGGGATTGAGGGGTACAGATAAGAGTAGAGGTAGATTATAGGGATGGGATTAGAGGTAAGTTATAAAATTAATCAGGGATCACTGTTCACGCACTAGGCCTGATGGGCCGCCGCAGGAGCGGACCGCTGAGCAAGATGGACCGCTGGTCTGACTCAGCGGGGGCAACTTCTTATGTTCATTCTGGATCTCAGGGCTCTCAACAAATTTTTAGTCAAAGAAAAATTTTATATGCTGTCCCTGGTGTCCCTTTATCCCCTTATCCCCTTCTAGATCAGAACGATTGGTTATGTTCTCTAAATTTCAAGGAGGCTTACACTCACATCCCCATTCATCCGGCCTCCCGTCAGTACCTCAGATTTCGGGTGAGGAATCTGCATTTTCAATACAGAGTGCTACCCTTTGAGCTGGCATCATCTCCCAGAGTGTTCACCAAGTGCCTTGTGGTAGCAGCAGCTCTAAGGAACCATGGTCTTCAGGTGTTTCCTTACCTAGACGACTGGCTCATGAAAGATTCAACATCTCAGGGGGTTATTGTAGCGACCCAATGGACTACGTGGTTTCTACAAAGCGTGGGATTCGAAATCAACTTTCCCAAATCCCAACTTCAGCCCTCTCAGAATCTACAGTTCATCGGAGCTATTTTGGACACTATCCAACTCAGAGCATTCCTTCCTCAACAACATCTGGATGCTCTTCTTCAGCGCTGTCACAAAGTATATTCCCGCTCTTCACTCTCAGCAAGACACATGATGGTACTACTAGGTCACAAGGCCTCCACAGTACACGTGACTCCTTTTGCCAGACTTCACATCAGACTTCCTCAGTGGATCCTGGCATCTCAGTGGACGCAGGCTTGCATACCACTGTCTCGACACATTACAGTCACTCCTTCGTTGAGACAGTCTCTCTTCCAATCTCTCCAGAGGTTTACTGTTTCAGACACCACCTCATCAGGTCCTCACAACAGATTCTTCGACCTACACTTGGGGGGCTCACCTCGACGGTCTCTGTACTCAAGTCCACTGGTCCAGCACGGATCGTCAGTGTCACATCAATCTGTTGGAACTCAGAGCTATCTTCAATGCTCTCAAAGCTTTTCAATATCTTCTTCATGACCAGGTTGTCCTCATCTGGATGGACAACCAAGTCATCATGTACTATGTCAACAAGCAGGGAGGAACGGGATCTCTCTCCCTTTGTCAAGCTCTGAAGGGTTGGGACTGGGCAATCCTCTACAAACACCTTCCTGAAAGCTGTTTACATCCAAGGGGCGAAAAATTGTTTGGCGGATAACTTGAGTCATCTTCTGCAACCTCACGAATGGACATTCAATTTCTTGCCTCTTCATCAATTTTTTCTCAGTGTGGGACTCCTCAGATAGATCTCTTTGCATCTCCCCACAACCACAAACTGCCTCAGTTCTACTCCAGGATATATTTTCCTCATCGCCTTGAGGCAGATGCTTTTGTACTGGAATGGACAAATCTCTTCCTGTTTGCATTCCCTCCATTCCCTCTCATACTCAAGACTCTTGTCAAGCTGAAGAACGATCATGCCACCATGATTCTGATAGCTCCTCGGTGGTCGAGACAGCAGGGAGCCATACCTTCTACCAGTTTTTCCATCTCTGCTTACACAGAGTCGAGGATCTCTACTTCATTCCAACCTGCAGTCTCTACACCTGACAGCTTGGTACCTCTCAATTGCAGCTTAAGTAGCTTTCCTCAGATCCAAGACAAAGGTGGACAAGTTCCTACCAAATGGAACATACGCAGGTGAGGCTGGACTCATTTAGAGCACTGGTCTTTGACCTGGGGGCCACCGCATGAACAGACTGCTGGGCAGGATGGACCACTGGTCTGACCAAGCAGTGGCAATTCTTATGTTCTTATTGAGGAAATTTGTAAAGCTGCCACTTGGTCCTCGGTTCATACATTCACTTCTAATTGTCTGGATGTTTTCTCAAGACGGGATGGCCATTTTGGCCAGAGAGTATTACAAAATTTGTTCTCCTAAGTTGCCAATGCTCCCACCATCCCATTCTGGTTAGCTGGAGGTCACCCATATGTGAGAATAGGTTGCCTGCTTGTCCTGGGATAATTTTATATAACCAGGAGATGTATCCATCACCAAACCCTTTTCAAATTCAGATTACTTACCATAACAGTTGTTATCCAGGGACAGCAAGCAGCTATTCTCACATATGGGTGACATCATCCAGCTGGGCGGGAAGGCACTCGCGCATGCATGGTGTGGCAGACTCGAAACTTCTACGTTTCTCCAAGCAAGTCTGCCTGCAAGGCTGTCCGCATCTGGGCTCCGTGGATGACATCACCCATATGTGAGAATAGCTGCCTGCTGTCCCTGGATAACAACTGTTACGGTAAGTAACTGTGCTTTCAGGGAAATCTGAATTTGAAAAGGGTTTGGTGAAGGATGCATCTCCTGGTTATATAAAATTATACACGAGGATAAGAATATGAAAACATCTTATATGAAAGCACGGGAAAGAGATTTAGGGAGGGAATGGTCAACTGACGAATGGGGAAAGATTGTATCCCATCTCTTCCATAAAGCTAGAGCAGCTGCTTTGGTGGAAAATGCTATTAATCTTCTAACAAGATGGTATATTACTCCGGTACTAATTAGTAAAAGTACTAAGGAGAAAAATGATGTTTTTGGAAGGGATGTGGAGAAAGAGGTACATTCTATCATATGTGGTGGGAATGTCAAAAGATCCAGAAATATTGGAAACAAGTATTTTACTATGTGAGTAAACTAATCCAGATACCTCTTGATATGGGTGCCGATAAGGCACTGCTAGCAATTTGAATAGAAGGGCTATCATCTTCACAACTTAAACTTATGGACTTAGCATTCATAGCTGCTACATTAATATTGGCCCAGCAATGGCGTACTCCAAATATACCCACTACGATATGAGAGATTGTTTAGGATTGGTTTGCGAAAAATATAGATTGTCAGCTCTTTTAACAAATCATTGGGCAAAGTTTACAGATGTACGGGGAAAGTATATTGAATTAGAAAAAGAAGATTTTTGAAGATCTAAATTATTTATTAGTCTATCCTTATGAAGAGATACCAGGCCTCCTCTTAGGGGGTCAGATGGAGGGAAGGGTGGTCTCAATGTTTGAACAATAAGATTTATATATTTGTAAATTATAGCAGCAACAACTCTTATGTTCTTATGTTAATTATGGTATTGTGATTTATAATTTGTATTGAGATTATTATATTTTATATCTTTTTGGTGAAAATTAATAAAATAAAGAATTATAAAAAAAGAAAAAGGCTCATAGATGGATCTTCTATCAAGATAACTGTGCATGTGCATGCACCGGATAATGCAAAAATATCTGCTGACAGAATGATGGCAGACATACGACAAAGAGCTGTGACCATTGTTGAAAAGCCTCGACAGATCATTCTGGGGAGAACAGCGGGTTCAACGTTAGAAACAGCTACATTATTGCCAGCATACTCGTCCATGCAGAGTACAATTAATAGAAAAAGAAAAGCAATGGGAAATCCAAGATCTGTCAGAGAGATCCAAATTCCAGAGCAGCTCCAAAGAACCATGCATGGTGAACAATTTCTTTTGTGGGATTCTGGTGAAAATGAAAGATGCATTTTCATTTTCACAACCCATTGATTTTCTGGAGCAACATGGGCATTGGTATTCCTTGGTATTCCACAAGGCTCTATTTTATCTCCTCTATTATTTAATATCTATTTGGCCCCTCTTCTGACCCTCTGTCAATCAATAGGGTTTACGGTTTACGCCTATGCTGATGATCTTCAATTATTGCACCCCATTGATCCAAATAACCAAACTGAGATTCAGGCAATTAATCATAAATTAAGTAAAGTCCACGACTGGTTAAATATTAATAAGCTTTCTCTAAACATTTCAAAAACTAATACTCTCCTCTTCCCCGGAAAAGAGGGAGCACAATTAATTTCTCCAGTCATCATCGAAAACATCCCACTTCCACCAATCACAACTACTAAAATCTTAGGTGTCCTTATAGACAATAAGCTAACATTTCAACCACAAATTAGTGCATTGGTTAAAAATTGTTTTTATAAATTAAGAATGATTCGATCATTGGCCCCTCTTCTTGATATTAGTTCCCTGAACGTTCTGATCCACGCACTTGTAATATCAAAAATGGACTACTGTAACTCACTATTAAAAGGAATCTATAACAAAGACTTAAAACGCTTGCAGCTTATTCAAAACACGGCCATTAAGATAATCTCGGGCGCAAAGAAATATGATCATGTTACCCCTTTGCTTCAAAATGCCCACTGGTTGCCTGTCCCACACAGGGTAACTTATAAAATTGCCCTTCTGACATTCAAAACTATGTAGACCAATACACCAGCATTCATAGACAGAGTTTTGATTCCATACGACCCTCCAAGATCTTTAAGATCTATTTCTCAATACAATCTTAACATTCCTTCTTTAAAAATTATTGGCACACGTCGCACCTCCACTTTTTCTGTGACAACCCCCATGATCTGGAATGCTCTTCCTTTATACCTAAAAATGGAAAAAAACTTAAAAAATTTTAAAAGCAACTTAAAGTGCTTTCTTTTTAAAGATGCTTTTAACTGAACTATTGTATTTTAGAGATTAATCTATACTTGTTCTATTTTGCATTTATTTTCCCAGTCCCTTTTGTGTTTACCATATATGTTCCTCACATTTTCTACATCAATTGTATTTCCCCCCCTTCCCTATTTGTGTCCATGGCCTGTTGGTCCATATTTACCTAGTATGTATTGTTGTCAGTCTTGCAGTTTTAATAGAAAAGTATGTTTTAATTGTTATATTTTTGTTTAAATGTTATTTTATACCTTGTACAACGCTTTGTAGTATCGAAAAAGCGTTCAATCAAAAAACTGAATAAACAATAAACAATTGGTTCATGGATGGGACATTTAAGTTTGCACCTCATTTGTTTGTTCAAGTGTTTACCATCCATGCCTTTATAGACAATCGTGCACTTCCCATGGTATATGTGTTGTTGAATAGCAAAACAGAGAACATAAGAAGTTGCCTCCGCTGAGGCAGACCATAGGTCCATCCTGCTCAGCGGTCCGCACCCGCGGCGGCCCATCAGGCCCATTGCCTGAGCAATGGTCTATACCTATCTATACCCCCCAATCCCTTTTTCTTCTAGGAATCTATCCAAACCTTCTTTGAAACCATTTAATGTTTTCTTGTCTACAACAGCCTCTGGAAGCGCGTTCCATGTATCCACCACCCTCTGAGTGAAAAAGAACTTCCTAGCGTTTGTTCTAAACCTGTCCCCTTTCAATTTCTCCGAGTGCCCCCTTGTACTTGTGGCGCCCCTTAATTTGAAAAATCTGCCCCTGTTTATTTTTTCTATGCCCTTCAGGATCTTGAAGGTTTCTATCATGTCTCCTCTAAGTCTTCGCTTCTCCAGGGAGAAAAGTCCCAACTGCTTCAATCTGTCGGTATATGGGAGATTTTCCATTCCCTTTATCAGTTTGGTTGCTCTTCTTTGTACTCCCTCAAGTACCGCCATGTCTTTCTTGAGGTACGGCGACCAGTACTGGACACAGTACTCCAGATGCGGCCGTACCATTGCATGATACAGCGGCATGATGACTTCCTTCGTCCTGGTCGTAATACCCTTCTTAATGATACCCAGCATTCTGTTTGCTTTCCTAGAGGCTGTGGCGCATTGCGCCGATGCCTTCAGTGTTGCGTCTACCATCACTCCCAGGTCTCTCTCCAGGTTACTAACCCCTAGTGGTGTTCCCCCCATTTTGTATGTGAACATCGGGTTCTTTTTCCCCACGTGCATGACCTTGCATTTCCCCACGTTGAAGCTCATCTGCCACTTTTCGGCCCACTTTTCCAGCTGCGTTAGGAGGACTATGAATGTGTACTAAGAAAACTGGTAGAAACCCGAAACACTTTGGCACCATTGACTATTCTGAGAGAGGAAGCCTGCAAGCCGCCAGCAGAGTAGTTCCTAAATGTACAATTTCTGGATGTCGCTTCCATCTTGGACAATCCTTGTGGAGAAAAATTCAACATGAGGGATTGTCCACATATTACAGGGATGATGAGAGAACAAGATTGTACACAAAAATGCTATTGGCATTAAGTTTTGTTCCTTTAGATGTTGGTGACTGTTTTGAGGAGCTGAATGAGAACCATCCAGATGAACTGCGGCTAGTATATGACTATTGGGAAAACAATTATATCAGTAGAAGGTGGCAAAATCATCGAGTTGATCCAACTTTTCCTACTTCTCTGTGGAATATGCGCTTCCGCGTTGAAGAAGGTCTGCCTTGGATCAACAATTAAGTGGAAGGTTGGCACCATGCATTCCAATCGTCGGTTTCATGCCATCATCCAAGCCTCTTTAAACTGCTTGAGCACATGCAGTGCGAGCAAGATCACACAGAACAGCTGCTTGCTCGATTCCATGCTGGTAACCGCGCAGCATCCAGCAGTAAGAGCACATATGAGAGTGACTCAAAGACTAATAGCACTGCTGCTAACATATGGACAAAGACCTCTCAATATCTCAGGAGTATAGCATGTAATCTGGAACTTTAGAGTTTGATCCTGAAGTTAAGGTTTTACTGTTGCTATACTAGAATTGCATTCACTCATTGACAAACTTTTATTATCTCTCCCTGCATTGCTCACATCCTTCAGCCCTACCTACCAGCCACTGCTCTTACATGTGCCAAGGTTGAAGGTTTCTTATGCTGATGAGGTAACCCACCTATGCTCATTTTCACACTTTGTTCTTTTCAAGTTAATATGGGTGATGTTCTCAGGTTTTTTCCTTCACATTGGGCATGTAATATGTTGGTATAGCCTGAGCAGCATCAGGGATAGCAACTGTTAAGCTCCTACCATTTCTGCACTGTAAAATGTATGTTATTTGATTTGAAGGGTGTGTTATTTGTTTAGGTCCTCACACCCAAATTGTAGCTTCCATCCAATCTTCCCCACCATAGATGCTGCAAAAAGTAATTACACACTTTAAACCAGGGGTGCCCAATAGGTCGATCGCCAAGGCAAAGTGAGTCGATCGCGGAGCCCATCCCGGGCTCCATGATAGACTCGCATTGCCTTCACAATCTACCAGGCCAATCAGCCTTCCTCTCCCCAACGTCAATTCTGCCGTCGGAGAGGAAGTTTCAGGCCAGCCAATCGCTGCCTGGCTGGCCTGGAACTTCCTCTCCAATGGCAGAAATGACGTCGGGGAGAGGAATGCTGGTCGGCCCGAACAGGGAAACAGGGAGAGCTTGGGGTGGCGGTGGCTTTGGGGTCTGTTCCCCGATGGCGGTGGTGGCTTGGGGGCCTGTTCCCCGATTGTAGCAGCAGTGGCTTGAGGGAGGGCAGGGAGAAAGAAAAAAAGAAAGGGAGACAGAAGGAAAGAAGAGAAACAGAATGAAAGAAAGGTGGCATGAAGAGAGAAAAAGGGAGGCAGGGAGAGAGGAAGAAAAAGTTGGGGGAGGGAATGAGGTCTGGAGGAGAGGAAGCATACAGGCTGAAAGGGAAGAAAGATTGGATGCACAGTCAAAAGAAAGTGCAACCAGACTCATGAAATCACCAGACAAGGTAGGAAAAATGATTTTATTTTCAATTTTAGTGATCAAAATGTGTCTGTTTTGAGAATTTATATCTGCTATCTATATTTTGCACTATGGCCCCCTTTTATTAAACTGCAATAGTGTTTTTTAGCGCAGGGAGCCTATGAGCATCGAGAGCAGTGCGGGGCATTCAGCGCAGCTCCCTGCGCTAAAAACGGCTATCGTGGTTTAATAAAAAGGGAGGGGGTATATTTGTCTATTTTTGTATGGTTGTTACTGAGGTGATAGTGCATAGAGTCATTGGCCTTGACCTCTTTGAAAAAAACCAGAATATAAATGACAATTCACATTTTCTCTGCGTACAGTATGACTTGTGATTTTTAAAAATTTTATTGTTGGTAGATCATTTTGACTTGGTCATTTTAAAAGTAGCTCGCAAGCCCAAAAAGTGTGGGCACCCCTGCTTTAAACTTATTTCTGGCCCAGAAACCCACAGGCCTGCACAGTACTGTGTTTAGGATCCCTTAACAGGCTACATCAAACACTCCAGTCCATCTTAACCAATGTTACACATTCAAGCCCTCCCCAGCCCTGGAGGTCACTACAAAGTCACATCCCTTCAGCCCTACCTACCATTCACTGCTCTCACATGTGCCAAAGATGAAGGATTTTTATGCCGATGAGGTAACCCACCTATGCTCATTTTCACACTTTGTTCTTTTCAAGTTGATGTGGGTGGTGTTATCAGGCTTTTTCCTTCATGTTGGGCAAGTAATATGTTGGTATAGCCTGAGCAGCATCAGGGATAGCCACTGTTAAGCTCCTACCATTCTGCACTGTAAAATGTGTCTTATTTGATTTGAAGGGTGTGTTATTTGTTTAGAAGGTCCTCAAACCCGAATTGTAGCTTCCACAAAAACCCATTGTGGGACCCCTCCTGCCAATCCTGAAATGTCAGGTAAAGTCCAAGAAAACGTCTTTGGCTGACATTGCTACCTGGATGTCCTGCCTATCATCTGAAATTAAATATGTTCAATATTGAGCTGCTCCTCTTTCCCACTACACCCTCTGCTCCTCCTCCTCATTTTTCTATCTCTGTAAATAATACTGACATTCTTCTAGTCTCTTCTGCTTGCAACCTAACTGTTATCCCTCAGTGTGGCCTCTCCCCCTTGCAATCAGTACAAATTCTGCTGCACAACTCATCTTCTATCTACTTTGCTACACTCATATCACCCCTGTCCTTAAGTCACTTCACTGGTTCACTATCTGCCATCGCATGCAGTTCAAAATCTTATTGCTGGCCTACAAGTGTGTTCATGCTGCTGCTCCTCAATATCTCTCCTTGCTTCTCTCTCCTTAGACATATACCATTGGTTCTGAATCTGTCCCCTTTTAATTTTTCCGAGTGCCCTCTCGTTCTTGTAGTTTTCGAAAGTTTGAAAAATCTGTCCCTCTCCACTTTCTCTATGCCCTTCATGATCTTGTACGTCTCAATCATGTCCCCTCTAAGCCTCTGCTTTTCCAGTGAAAAGAGCCCCAGTTTCTTTAGTCTTTCAGCATACGAAAGGTTCACAAGAAGAAGCTGTGGACCCGACACAAAAGGACACAAGAAGGTGTGGACCCGACACAGCACTGTGTTTCGGCGTCTGAGGAACGCCTGCATCAGGGGTCACTAAACATAACACAACATATTAAAACACATCATATAAAAATTAAAATTTTTTTTTTAAATTTCCTAAGCCATACATTTAAATAAATATCATTAACCTTGTTGGTGTCACTTTTAGCATTTTGGGTTTTCCCTTACAGCTATGCTGATGGGATAGTTTCCTTCTTTGTTGTCCTCTGATTTTCTTCTGTGTTCTTTTGGCTTATTTTCCTTTGGTGTGGTTTTTCTTCTTTCTTCCTCTCTTTCTTTTTTCTTTCTCTCTCTTTTTTCCTTTTCTCTCAGCCCCTTTTTTTCTTTTCTACTTTTTCTCCTTACCTGTGGCTTTTCATATCTCTCTTTATACTCCCCTTCCTCTTTCTTCAGTTCAGGTTTTACAATGCATGAAATGTTACACTCAAGATTCTCTATATTAACATTCTATAAAGTTGCTAGTTTGTTACAAAGTTATGTAGTGATAAACTTGAGATTTTCTGCATTAACATCCTGTATGGTTGCTAGCTTGTTACAAAACTTGTTCTTTCAGTCAAATAGCTTTTGAAGTTTGTTTACGCAGCTACATGTTTTTCACTCTTATTGTCTTATGTAACTATTATGTTATGCTGTAGTTTTTTTTTTAGTTTTTCTCCTGATGAAATATGGTATTTTGATGATCCTATTTCCATATTTTTACTACACAGCTTTGTTTTATCCCAGACCTGTCATCCGTGAACATATACGCCACAGGTTTGGTTTCATTTTTAGGTATTTGCATAAACATTATCATATGTTTTGTTTGTCACATATATATATATAACTTTGATATATGTATCATTCATTATATTTATATGTATTTATTTATTTACTTGTTTGGCCTCTGGTATTCATTTACTTGTATGGCTTAGGAAATTTTTTAAAAAAATTTTAAATTTTTATATGATGTGTTTTAATATGTTGTGTTATGTTTTTATGTTTAGTGACCTCTGATGCAGGCGTTTCTCAGACACCGAAACACAGTGCTATGTCGGGTCTACAGCTTCTGCTTGGGTCCTTTTATGAAATAAACAAGTTGATTTTACATCAGTGATCTTCAGTGGAGTTTTCATTGTCCGTTCCCACTTCCTTTTGTACTATTTTATACCCATGGGTTCTCTGTCCTGTTGAACTTTTTGGTGTTTACTCATATCCAAACCTGAAATTTGGATGTCAGTCAGATCTTAAAGATATGTAAAATTGTCTATTGCTATAACACATTGGGATATTATTTGAGCTCCATAAAAGTTTCTGTTTGGCATGTTTGTTTTGCTGTTTTAATTGTTCAATGGCAATGTTTAACATGTTTGTTTTGATTTCATAGCAGAACAGAGTTGTACTTCGGGAAGATTCCCTGTACCCCTCCTACTGTATATGGGTCTATCACCTGCTTTGCTACAAACTGAAGGGGCAGCAGAGTCTGCTAGTGAAGTAGGAGGGATTCCTGCTGCACAGCTCATGAGCACTGAGATATTACCCATCCATCCAGAATAAGAACATAAGAATAGCCTTACCGGGTCAAACCAATGGTATATCTAGCCTATAAGCCCATCATCATGGTGGCCAATCCAGGTCACTAGTAACTAGCAAAAAAAACAAGAGTAGCAACATTTCAAGCTACTGACCCAGGGCAAGCAGTGGCTTCTCCCATGTCTGTCTCAATAATAGACTAAGGACTTTTCCTCCAAGAAATTGTCCAAACCTTTCTTAAAACCAGCTATGTTAACTGCTCTTACCACAACCTCTGGCAATGCGTTACAGAGCTTAACTATTCTGAGTGAAAAAATATTTCCTCCTATTAGTTTTTAAAGTACACTTCCCCCTCTGAATCCGCGAATTCAGCATCTGCAGATTCAGGTATTTGCAATTTTAAACCAAAACAATCATTTTAATTTTTTGGGATATTTTAAGCCCTGTAAGCCACCTATTAAGCTTTACTTGGTGGTCTAGCGGGTTTTTGGGGCAGGAGTGATCTTCCCACGCTCTTGCCCTGTGCAGATCGCTTATAGGAAATGGCTGCCTTGAGCTCCCATAGTCTAAACTAAACTAACCTTAAGTTTGTATACCAAATCATCTCCATAAAGATAGAGCTCGACACAGTTTACAGGTAATTCAATAAATGAGGGAAGGACATAAGAAATTAGAGGTTATGAAGAGGATAGCTAACTTTACATTTTAAATGGATAGCTTTACATTTTGGAGAAAAGCCAGGTTTTCAGATGCTTTCGGAATAATTGGAATGAACCTAGGTTCCGCAGCGGGGCAGGAAGGTGATTCCAAAGCTCAATGAATTTGAAGAAATGGGATTTCCCTAATTTACCTGCATACATTAAGTTTCAATTTTTTAACGCACCATGAAGGTGATGGAGATTCTCGGGCCACTAAAGGGCGGTAAAGTGGCGAGAGGGAAGGGTGGATGCTGCAGTGAAGGGGATTGTGGGGACAGGGTGGTGAAGGGGCGGTGGGACGGGGACAGATTTTTTTTTCCCCCGTGTCATTCTCTACTGATGTATCCCACAGATATGACAACTGAAGGAGTTGAATTCTACTATGCAACGGCTCCCCCTTCTGCTTCTATTCCTTTCTCTCCTCTCTTCTACCTTACAAAGTATTTAGATCAATGCTATCTTGTTAAAATGTTTGTTTTATTTTTATTTTTCCTCTAACTCTACTTTTCACTTCTCTATTACCCTCCAGGTACTTTAGTTAGATTGTGAGCCTTCGGGACAGTAAGGGAATTTTTCAAGTACCTTTCTTATTTCTAATCTTAATGTATATTTTCTGTAAACCGCTTAGAACCTAACGGATGTAGCGGTATATAAGAAATAAATTACATTACATTACATTACATTACATTACATTACATGACGCCTTTTAACGAGGGGAAAGATAGTTTGAGTATGTGGATGGATCTGGTAGTGTAAGGTCTTGAAGAATTCCAGGATAGTGGGATTAGGGGATGAAGAATGCCACGTAGGATCTTGAAAATTAGACAGGTACATTTAAAGTGAATCCTAGAAATCACCGGAACCAGTGAAGTTTTGACAGAAGTGGGGAAACATGATCGAATTTGCTTTTTGCGAAGATCAACCTAGCCACAGTGTTCTGGATCCGCTGAAGTCTTTGAAGATTTTTCTTGGTTAGACTTAGATAGATAGAATTACAATAGTCCAGTCTGGAAAGAATGATTGATTGTACAAGGACAGCAAAATGTTGTTGGTGGAAGCAGGATCTCCCTTTCCTCAACACGTGAAGACTAAAAAAACATTTTTTTTACCAGAGATGAGATGATCATTAAAGGAAAATTTAGAGTCAATAATGATGCCAAAACTTTGCTTGAGAATTCAATCTGCAGTGTGGGACCAGAAGGTAGTGGAATGAGCATGGGTAACTGATCTAATTTTAGGCCAAGCCAGAGTAGTTTTGTTTTGGACTCATTCGAGGCTACGACAGGAGCTCAAGGCAGCCATTTCCTATGAGTGATCTGCACAGGGCAGGAGAATGGGACAATCGCTCCTACCCCGAAAACTCACTAGACCACCAGGTAAGGGGGGCTTATAGGGCTTAACATAGCAGGGGGAAGCGGGGGTTAGGGGCAGAACCGGCCCAAATATTATTCACAGTTTGTTAATATTTGCAGGCCGGCTCTGCCCCTAACCCCTGTGGATACGGCGGGAGAAGTGTATTTCACTGTAACTTTAAGTGTCCCCTAGTCTTTGTAATTTTTGACAGAGTAAAAAAAAATCAATCCACTCATACCTGTTCTACACCACTCAGGATTCTGTAGACTTCAATCATATTTCCTCTCAGCCACTTCTTTTCCAAACTGAAGAGCCCTAGCCTATTTAGTTGTTCCTTATTGAGCAAAGGAAGCTACAAGCCTTGCCCAACAAGATTGAAAATATTTATTCAATATCTATTGAAAGTCAACTAGTTAAAAATTCAGCTTTTCCATAGAGTTCCAATATAATTGTACAAAGAAATCTCACAGAAAGTTCCAATCCATATACTATCTATCTAGAGTTCTCAAATGTATTCCAGCTTTTCATCTTCCTATATACTATTATGTTAATTGATTATGTGACATCATGTCACAAGCTTCACACAATTGGTCAAAGCATTTCTATTTCATATAAGGCATTCTTTACAATTTGCTCTATATGATTCCATTTCAGCACAGAAAGCAAGGCCCCTTACAGGAGTCATGCCTTTGTAGCTCTTGCTGGGTCTTTAATAGGAACTCAGGTAATAAAAGTTGAATTAAATTGAAATCTATAAGGCAGAAATCTAAAATTTCAATTAAGATTCCTTGCCCCCACTTTATTTCCCGGTTTTAGCTTTGGGCACGTTATTTTCTCTCTCACCGATTGCTTATACAGTTTCTTGGTCATCTTCTAGCTACATACCTTTTTAAATTTTCTTTTATGTTTGTTTATACTAACAAATCACTTCCTTCGTATTCCCCAGACTTAGAAAGATTTGCCATACCCTGCTATTTGAGTCATAGTGCTATGTCTTCAATCCCCACTTAATAACTTCCTTGACTCTTTGAGGCAGTGATCATGTCCAGAACCTCAGTGGTCTTACCTCTTTTCCTTGCAAGGCTGCTCCGAGCAGAACCTGTCCTCCGGATAAATGTGAAATTTGTGGTAGAGGTCTACATGGGAATGAGATTGCAGGAATTCTGCAGGTCCCATGGTAACCCTTGCAAGGATCCCAGGTCCACGGGACTCCTGGTCCTTTGGCCATCAAGCTCCATCTCTATCTCCCTGATTGGTGGATGTACAGAGCACTCCCATGTGAGTTGCAATCAGCAACTGATGTGCTGAGGGATCAAGGAAGCTTAGAGGGAACCTTGGGCAAAGGTCCATGGGACTTCTGTGGGAATCCCCCCAGGTCCACGGGATTCCTGCGGGGATCCCCCCAGGTCCATAGGATTCCTGCAGGGATCCCCTCAGGACCACTGGATTCCTGCAGGGATCCCTCCCGGTCCACAGGATTCCTGCGGGGATCCCCCCCAGTTCCATGAGACTCCCATGGGGATGAACACTAGTCCTCCGGGGTACCCATGGAAATGCCAGCCTACCTTTGTTCCAATGTTCCCTCTAACCTTCTTTATCCCTCAGCACACCAGTTTCTGATTGCAATTCACATGGGAGAGCTCTGTACATCCACCAATCAGGGAGATAGAGCTGGAACTTGATGACCAATCATGAGCACTTCCTTATAGAAGTGCTCCTGATTGGCTATCAAGCTCCAGCTCTTTACCCCATATTGGTGGATGTGCAGAGCTCTCCCAGTAGTGAGCCTTGGTGTGAGACCTCCCCTCAAGAATCTCGTTGGCTCAAGCCTACCACCACTCTCTGTGGCTGTGAAGAGGAGTATGAGAAATACTGGGCAGTTTCACTGTTCAGCTCCAGAGCCAGACTGCCCTGCATTAAACTGCTTCACCCAGCAGGTACCAACATTAAATATGTAACTTAAAAAAAAAAAAGAGCGGAGGGGCAAGAATTGCTGCACCGGGCATTTTTTTCTGTTCATCAAATTCTGCCCTAAATCTACTTCTTTGGGATAGCATTTTGTTGATATGCCAACCCCACCCAACTGGGGAGAGGCAGGGAGAAGGGGTATTGGTTTTATGCCTGTTCTGGCAGATATCTGACTGTATTTTGAATTTTCTGTAAAACTAAATCAAAACTGTCAGACGTAATTACTGCTTTTTATGCGGACAGGTCATTTTTATGGGAGGGGGGAGATGGGATTCCTCGTGGGGACAGAGGAGATTCTGGTGGGAATGGGTGGGAATGGGCAGAATTCTGATGGGGACGGATGGGATTTCTGTCCCCACACAACTCTCTAGTTTATTTATTTATTTCAATTTCTATCCCATTCTCCCAGAAGCTCAGAAAGGGTTACAAGTAGACATTCACAATCATTTGAAAACAGACTAGTCCTGACAAATAGGTTACAGTAGACAATAACAGAGCTTATTCTAGAGACCAGACTGGTCATAGCAAAGAGTACTAGAAGTATATTGAGGAGGCAGTTTTTAATGGCCCGATTGGTAGAAGAGGAAGGTCTTTACTGCTCTGCGGAAGGTCATTAGTGAGTCTAGCAACCTGATCTGTGTGGGTAGTCGGTTCCATAGCTGAGGTAGGAAATGGCTGTAGGATCTTTTGTATGCCGTACTCATTCGGAGGGATCTCACTGTGGGAATGCTGAGTTTTTGTTCTGCTTTGCAGTTAGGGGTGTACAGATGTAGCTTGGATGCTATGTAGGCTGGGTTTTTTTGGTAGAATCTCTTGTGTGTCATGACCAGGGCTTTGAAAATGCATCACTTTTTGACTGGTAACCAGTGAGCTGCATAGAGCGCTGGAGTAATGGGGTCATGGTAGCTGAGGTTCTATAGGAGTTGAACTGCTGAGTTCTGGACTTTTTGGATGTGTTTTAGATCTCTTGTAGTGATGCCATTGAATAGGGAGTTGCATAGGCATATAGCAGTTGGGCTAAGTCTAGTTGGGCTAGTTTGTGGTCATTTACTGAAAACATGTTTTTCTTATGCCAATTAAACAAAACAAACTACAACAGACAACCAGAAAAACAGCTACTAATCCTATCAAGGCACACAATGGTTTGCTTGGCATCCAGGAGGTAAGCCAATCAAACCACCCTTTGTCCTCTACTTACAATTGTTCCCAATTGTGTAAGGCTTTTTTTCTAGAGAGGTTATGTGGCCTTGCTAATCACAAAAAGAATCAGGAACACTCTTGTCCAATAATGGCACATTTATCCTCACTGATTACTTGTTGGGATGTACTGTACATATCTTGTCTCTATCTCTATCTTTCCTATCTTCAATGGAGTTCCTTTCATTATTCTATTGTTACATTGTAAACCTCTTAGGTCAGTAAAATGCTGGAGCGGTATATCAAATCTTAATAAACATACCCCCCAGGAAGCAAGGAGATAATCAAAAAGCCATATATTTCTGAAGAGCTACAATACAAAAAGCTTCTGATGAAAGAGTCTGAGTAATCGTAGGAATTTCATTACCCATGGTTTCAATCAGTGTAGATAATTTCTGTAAAATTTGTGTTAGATGACCTATCTCATAAGAAGGTAGGAAAATCATACCAAACCATTCCCCTTCAGAAACAAGGGGGGGGAATTTTGCTTTGAATGGCTAGGCGGTAAAACAGAGAAGATTCTCACAGGGGGTAACAAGAATCCAATATAGCAGGTCCCATACCAACCCTTATGGAGCCATTGATAAGCATGGGGACCACAGATCCACCAACAGTTAGCATAAGAAGGTAGAAAATAATTACAATCACTTCTAAACCCAGAAGGATCTTTATCCATCAGTAAAGTATAAGGAAATAAAGTCACTCAAGGAAATAGAAATATTAGGAACATCAGATGAAACATACCCTCTTTTCTACGAAACTACGCTAGCAGTTTTTAGCACAGAGAGCCTTGCTGAATGGCCCGCGCTGCTTTCGACACTCATAGGAACTCTATGAGTGTCGGGAGCAGCGCGAGCCATTCAGTGCAACTGCTAGCACAGTTTAATTGAAGAGGTCCATAATGTTGACATGAACTCTTTACCAAGTGTCATAGCTCTTTTCTTAAAATGATATCAGAGAAAACCTGGGTAGGGTCGAACTAGGACAGGGGTAAGGTCAAAGCTAATAGAATAATGTGGGAGTGCTTGAAGAGGATAATTCATTGCAATGGTGGAACAATTTCCCTTGTGACTAAACTGAGGTGAAATTAATGTAGTGCGTACCATAAGATAGATAGAATAGTAGCAAAAGTCAGAAAAATTCCATGAAACAATGATGAGGAAGCTGAGCACAGACTCAACAATTACTAACATTAGCATATCTATCTACACGATATTTCATTTGCTCATATAAATTCCCTTGATCCAATAATGTTGGGAAAGGTTCCATTCTACAAATGCATGAATGAAGAAGGCAAAAAAAGAGAAAGGTGACAAGCCAAATAAATTACATTGCTAAAATCAATACTTAAACAAAATTCCTAGTATCAATATACCATAAGAAAGATTAGAACAACAACAAATATCAACAATAAAAATATAAAACAATAAAGAAAACGTGAATAGTATAGAGCTTGAGATGGCAAAATAGGCTGTACAGGTTCTCCTGACATCAAGTTAATAACAGTCTCTCTAATCCTTGACCTCCTGAAAATAGCAATGAGCATACTCAGGAAATCAAGAATTATCAATAGGCGCTGGCTTAATGTCCTTCAGATGCACTAAGGGAGTATATCCTTTTAATTTTACTGCATAAGGAAATAGTGTCTCTATTTGAAAATGTCTATAAAAATATGGCCGAGTCCATATATTTTGTGTGTACTGCCTTTTGTACACCTACTGGTTTTCAAGAAACTTGTATACTGGAACAATACTTTCAACAACCTTTTTCAGACCTCACTATGACTGTACTTCTGCTATTGCATATTCACATGCAACATAGAAATAACTCACAGGTCCCAACCAAAACAAACCAAGAAGTGAATTATTTGAAATCAGGCAACTCTCCTCAGGCCTTGCGTATTCTACATGCATGTAGTACTGCTCACTGCAGTTAGTAACTTTCATGAGTGCATGCACCATCATCATCTGAAGAGAAATAACCAAAACAGGTTAGAATTATTTAAAATATCATTTACAGCATAAACATTCGCTACAGTATGCTTTTTGTCTTGTGTTATAGTCAGAGAAAGTTTCTTGTGTTATCTATGCCTTCATGCAAGGAGTTAAAGGTTGTTGAATCACTATTGTAGTGCTGGACTGGAGCTGGCTTTGAAGCTTATAAGTATTCTCTGTACTGTTTGCCAGAGGCATATTTTTTTGTAGACTTTATTTTGTGAAACTGTTGTTGTTTTTTGTGAAAAGCTGAATGAGTTTTGCTTTATGTTTTACCTTTTTGACCCCTGAGATCAGAATAAAGACCATTCTTGACTTTGAGAGATTCTGCTTGAGTGTTGTATTTGAATGGTTGAAGCCAATTCTTACCTTTGTTCCCAGGCCTAGGCAGTTACCTAGGGCCAAGTAGCAGACCTGAAGATACCCCTGGTAGTAGGGGACACATCAGATCAGTGGTTGTCACATTTCAAATCTGTCCTGAGGAGTGTTTGTGACAAGTTGAAGACACCCGCATGAACTCTTATGTTTTGAAGTTTGTGGAATAAACAAGAAAGTTCACACTTATTTTTGCAAGATATATTTTATTTTGAGTTTGCAATCCTACTTGGTCACTCCAGTTCTGCTCGGAAGATGCAATGTGAGGGTTAAGGTCAAGTTTCACGCTTCCCTTACTCCCTGCCATAGCTGTTTTCTTTGACACATCTGTTGAATGTCAGATGTAGCTTAGCGCCCTTGGCCAAACCACCAGGTGGCACTAGCGCTGACAAACCTTCTGGATCTAGGCGTGCTCCCTCAGAACGGGGTAACCTTCAGGTAAACCTTATAGTTTAATTGTCCCAAAAGAGACACAACTTCAGACTTAAGCTTAAACTTTTATTCAGGTCTTTATTTATCCACAGTTCAGATCTTTCAATAAATGTCTAGTACTGGTAAAAATTGGTATTGGGGGACACTACACATTTTCTGCAGATGCTACAACTTTGGGAAGTACATATTAGCAAGGTCACCTATTTGGTGATTGTGGATGTATACATCTTTTCCCCAACAAGAAGCATTAGGAGTGATTCAAAAGTTATTTGGATTACAGATCATGATCGCATGTGGTTCCAACAGATTTTTTGGTTCAGCTGAGTGAAATAGCAATGAAAGGTACAACCAAAATGCAAATACTTTGGGAAGTATAAATCAAATACTGAAGATACAATATTACTTCCTAGAAACTTTGCATAAAGCACAGCCGTGCCTCAGAGACCGAGTCATCTAGCAAAATTTTTTTATGGTCAAATATATTTTATTGAGCAAGCAAGAACACAACATAGTAGCACAAAGTACAAAAACAGCTCAAAATTTTGTTTTTTGAAACCGTCCCCAAAAGAAACCCCCCCCCAAACCCCCCTCCCCACCACACCCACCCCTGGGTCCTCCTTCGAAACACAAATTAACAAAGAATTGAATAACAAACTATACAAAAAAGGCACAAAAGGGAAGTACAGACAAAGCATCAATTAAGTATCCGGCTACGAGCCAGAGGGGTCAAAGTATTCCAGAAAGGTTCCCAAGTGGTCTGGAAAAGACGACCATGTCGAGAAGCCAAGTCAGTCACATCCCGTCGCTCCCACATCAAAAGAGCGATCATGCGGCTCCTCCAAAGGGAATAGTCCGGTGCCTCAGCTTCAAGCCATTTCAGCAGGATGCATTTCAAGGCAATCAGGATAGACCACTTGAGGAAAGCTGCAACTCCCTTGAAACGTGGAAAGTAGTGAGGAACAGTCCCAAATAAAAGCAAAGGGGAACTGCGAACAGTAACATGCCAAATAGACTCCACAAAAGCAAATACAGCAGTCCAAAAAAGTTGTATCTGAGGACAAGTCCAGAACATGTGGCCTAAGCTGGCTTCCGGAGCCTGACAACGAAGACAGGCTGCATGGGGACGGAAGTGAGCCAAATAAGCCCTTCTAGGAGAAACATATAAACGAAAAATCAATTTAAAATGCTGCTCCCAAAAGGTAGTGTATTTACGAAAAGCAGGCAGGCGCCGGACAGCCTGAAGAAGGACATCAGAAGGCAAATCAACAGCAAGATCACCGGACCAAGCATCTCGCAGCTTAGAATGGTCAAACAAAGGGCATTCATCCTTCAAGTGGCGGTGATGAAACTTGAGAGGGACCGATTGTTGAGAACCAAGGGTAAAGGCCATGGACAAAGTCTCATGACAAGCGGCCTTCAAGGAGCTAGAAGGTAAGGAAGAGATATAATGATGGATTTGCATGTAAGCAAAATAGTCAGTAGCAGGGAGATCAAATTCAGCTCGCAACTGAGCAAAAGATTTAATGGCGCCTTCATCATTAACCAAGTGAAATAGATAATGAATGCCCCTTGTTTCCCACCGAGCAAAGCTCAGCCCATCAATCCCAGGTAAGAAAGAACCATTGAAACGAATAGGAAGGAAGGGAGAGACAGAAGGAGAAAGAGAGTGAAATTTACAGACCCAACGCCAAACCTTCCTTAAGGGTCGATGTAAAACTTTCATAGAAAGAGATTCAGGTTCTGAAGAAGGAACAGAATGAAGATATGCACTGAAATGAGTAGAAGAAAAGCAGGAAAGTTCCAGAGCTGAGGTAGTGAATGCCGAAGTACCCCGTAAAAGATCATTAATATGCCTCATTCCACAACCAACTGTCAAATAGCGGAGATTCAGTAATCCCAAGCCACCCCTATACCAGGGAGTTGCCACCCGCTTATAAAGCAAGCGAGGCCTCTTCCCTGCCCAAAGAAATTTCTGGACCAGTCGTTCCAAGCGGCGTTCGTCCCGAAACGTCAAATAAAGGGGAAGGACCTGGAAAACATAAAGCCAACAGGGGACCAGTAGCATGTTGTACAGGTGTACTCGACCCAAAAGTGAGAAAGGAAGAGACTCCCAAAGGTGCAACCTATTCTGTAACGTCTGAAACAACGGGGCTACATTCAACCGGTACAAACTAGACAAGTCAAGTGGAATAGTAACCCCCAAGTACCGCAAAGAAGAATCTGCCCAACGAAGAGGGAAGACACCCCGCCACGAAGTACGTAAATCTAGTGGAAAAGGTAAGGCCAAGGATTTATCTAAGTTAAGAGACAGCCCTGAATAAAACCCAAATTCAGAGATGAGATCCAGAGCCGCCGGGAGAGAATCTTCAGGTCGGGTAAGAATTAGAAACATATCGTCCGCGTACGCCAGGGTCTTAAGTTCGAAGTCACCGACCGAGAGACCTCGTACCTCCGCAAACCCCCGAAGAGTGCATAACAACGGTTCCAAAGAAAGAAGAAACAAAAGAGGGGAGAGAGGGCAGCCCTGTCGGGTGCCACGAAGAATAGGGAAGGAGTCAGTACAAGTCCCATTAACAAGCAATGATGCCGAGGGATTGGAATATAGGGAACGCACAGCGTCTAGAAAGAATCCCCCGAGCCCCACATACTCCAAGGTACGAAATAAGAAGGACCAGTGAATACTATCAAACGCCTTAGAAGCATCCAAGCTAACAAATAAGGTCGGAATCCGGAAAGATTGACACTGGGCAAGAGCAAGAAGTACCTTGCGGACATTATGTACAGACTGTCGGCCCCGAACAAAGCCTACTTGATCCTCATGGATAAGCTGAGGTAAATGAGGAGCAAGACGATCAGCCAACATACGAGCAAAAAGTTTAAGGTCCACATTGATCAATGAAATGGGACGATAAGATTCCGGCAAATCAGCAGTCTTACCAGGCTTCAAGAGTAAGGTAATAAGGGCCTCGTTTGCAAAACGTGGAAAAGAACCACGGGCCGAAGCAGCATCAAAATATGCCAATAAAGGTCCATAAAGTGTCGGAGAAAGAAGCCGATAGAAATCACCCGAGAACCCATCCGGACCCGGAGCCCGGTCAGAGCGGAGCGATTTAATAGCAGACTCCAATTCAACCGCCCTAAACGGACTATTAAGAGAGGCAATCGCATCCGCTGACAAACGAGGCAACCCAGAAGAGTGAAGATAGTCCGATATCATATCCAAAGAAGCGTCTTCCGGAGCTTCATATAACCGACTAAAGAAATCAAATAAGACCCCAGAGATCTCAGAAGTCCGAGACACCACACCTCCGCCCTGGGTACGCAGAGATATAATCGGCTTCCTGCCAGTCGTAGCATTAACCAAACGAGCCATAAGACGGCCGGGTTTGTTACCGTAGCGAAGGAAACGATGATGATAAAAGGCTTTGCATTTTTGGGAACGAGAATGGAGAAGGGAGTTCAGGGCCACCTGAGTAGACAAGTAGCAGTCCCGAGTCCCCGGAGAAGGGTGAAGAGAAAAAGACCGCTTTGCCAAACGCAAAGCCCGTTCCAGGGTAACAATCCCCTGATTAATACGCCTATGACGAGCACAGAGAAAGGAAATGATATGCCCTCTAATCACCGTCTTCCCAGCCTCCCAAAACAAAATAGGATCAGCCATGTGGGAAGCATTATTTGTAGAATAATCGTCCCACTGGGTCTGCAAAAAAGCACGAAAGTCCTCATCCTTAGCAAGATAAAAGGGAAACCTCCAAGACGGCGCGCGGAGGTAGGTAGGATCCAGGACAACATCAACCCAAATCGGGGCATGATCCGAAATCGACACAGGTCCAATCTCCGCCGAGTGAACAGAAGGAAACAAAGAGGTAGATAAGAAAATATAATCGAGACGAGACCAAGTACCATGGGCACGAGAGAGATGGGTATAGTCACGAACTTCAGGGTGGAGAAGACGCCACGGGTCTACAACTGAAAGTGAGTCACAGAAATCGGAAAGGAGATGACTCTTAGAACCCAAAGAAGAAGCAGAAGAGCTAGACTTATCCTGATCGGGATGCATCACCAAGTTAAAATCTCCCAAAAGAAGCAGCGGGTCATCAGGAAAGCGAGAACGAAGATGAAGCAATCGCTGTAGGAAGGCCGATTCTCCAGAATTAGGGCCATATACCACAAGGAAAAGATAAGAGCGACCACCCAGCGTAAGGCGAAGAAGCAAGAAGCGACCGTCAGACGACCTATCCAGAACCTGGACACCTATTGGAGAAGACTTACGGACCAGCACTGCAATGCCCCCATGACGACCCGAAGAAGAAGCAAAAAACACCTCCCCCACCCAAGAACGACGCAACTTAAGATGTTCTGCATCAGTCAATCTAGTTTCCTGTAGACAAGCAATATCAGATCGGTAGCGTTGGAGAGCAACAAGTATTTTGGATCTCTTGACAGGCGACGTGATCCCCCCAACATTCCAAGAGGTAATTCTAAATGGGGTACTCATGGCAGAAAAGCAGGAGAGAAGTAGAGCCAGAAAATGAAAAGGTAATTCCCCCCACATTCCAAGAGGTGAGTCTAAACGGGGTACTCAGGTCCTAAGTTAGAAAAAGGCACATAAGAGAAGAAAGAAAAGACCGAAAAACCACCCCAAGGGCCCAGCCACCCCCCAGAGCAGGAACACACAATAGCAATAATCCAAGAGGAAACCCACAATAACATTCCAGACAGTAACAAAAGCAAACCCCATAGAAGGAGGACCCCCCACCCCCCCAATCCAACCCAACCCACCCCACCCCATCCCAATACCCTTTCCATCACCCAACCCATCCCAACCCCTCCAACCCCAAGAAAGAAACCGTTCCACAGAAGTGGAACAAAAAGGAGTCACACAAAGATGGTTATGGGGCCCCAAATCCCCAATCCCACATCCAACACAAGCACCCCAAGCTCCACCACACGCATCCATTCAATCAAACAAACCTCAGCAATAGGCAGCAGACACAGGTGCCACAAATACGGCAGGGCAGAAAGCCACAGGAACAAAGAAGCCCTGGAACTGCCAATAGTACAGCACTCCCTCGCATCCCAGCAGCACGCCAGAGGCCCAACAAACAAAAACTGAGAAGCGGCCCCCAAACCATGCAAAGTCCATTTAATCCAAGAAAAACAAGCAGGCTCTACCCCCCAACAGACACACCAGTCAAACACATTCACAGCAGGACCAAAGCCACACCAGACTCCACTAGCAGCCCAACCAGACAGTATCTGCGTCCAAACTAAAACCAACAGGAAGCCAGTACCCAGAGGCCCACCAAAATGGGAAAGGGTGAGTAGGAGGCTCAGGAAAACCTTCCAAAGCCGATCATCCCCCCAGGCAAGCCCGAGAGAGGTCACCCTCCTACGAAGGTGTCAGGAGCGAGGTATGGCAACGGCCCCCTCAGGCCCCACACCCAGGCAGCCGGCCCGCTAGATCCCCAAGCAAACCTTGTAACATAACATAACAGCCAACCAAGCAAGGAGAACCGGCGCTGCCAAAGTGCGGGGCCGGGTATATCAGGAAGCGACATCATAAAAGACAGAGGGGCAAAGTAAATGTCGCAACTAAAACAAACATGGGAGTAGAATCCATCAAACACGGGCCAGCATGCCAGAGGGCACGAAGGGAAGCAGGGGGCCATCCCATTCTCGAGGCCGGGACTGTCGATCTAGAAGAGAAGCGCTCCACAGATGAGTGCTAGGGTAGCTCAGCAGCCAGGACCGGAAACTCAGGGGGCCGAAGAGGGCCCCGCTTCCCCGGGTAGCGCGTCAAGATAGTTTTGCGCGGCTTCAGCAGAGGGGAACATACGCCAGCCCGAAGGAGTCCAAATCTTGAGCTGCGCCGGGTAAAGAAGCTGGAAGCGAACTTTTCGATCGTAGAGAGCCGAACACACCGGTGAGAAGCGCCTCCGGCGTTCCTGGAGCGCAGGGGAGTAGTCCTGGAACAGCCGCACAGGGGAGTCCTCAAACGATAAGGTATTCCGCTTTAGCCTGTACTGTCTCATCAACTCCGCTTTAACAGCCGAGTTATGTATTTTGAAGATAATAACCCGAGCCCGCTCCCGATCATCCGAGCGCCGACCCAGGCGGTGTGCGCGGTCCAACCGCAACGGTCCCACGCCAGTTGGGAGCGGCAGCGCCGCTTGGAGCCAGGATTCCAAAGTAGAGAGAAGTCGGGCGTCGGGGACCGTCTCCGGGAGACCCACCAGGCGCAAGTTGTCCCGCCTCGAGCGATTCTCGAGGTCCTCCAGCTTGTCGGCCTGGCGTTGGAGCTGTGCCTTCATGGAAACCAGATCGGCGGCGGAGGCCGAACACGTGTCCTCAACTCCCGAGACACGGCTCTCCAGCTCTCCCGTGCGCCTGGTGGTCTCCCCCAGTAGGGCCTCAAGCGACGTTAACTGGCTCGAGAGATGATCAAATCGGGAGTCCAGCGCTCGCACCACCGAAGCCGAAAGCGCCGCTATATGCGCCTCAGACAAGGGGAGCGCGGAACCCAGGTCCCCCGCCGCCATTTTCGGATCAGGCCGCGCCGAACGGGTCTCCCTGTCTTTAGTGGCACGACTCGATTTGCTGCTCATGACCGGGCTAGTCGGTTGCACAAACCGGTCCATGCACGGTCCAAAAGTTCCGAAGATGCGCGGGCCGACAAAAACCAGAAATGTCAGGGTTTGAGAGATTCGGGGCCCCGGAGCACGAGCAAGGCACGTCCTGCTCGGCTCAGCACATCACGTGACTCCTCGCAAAATTTTTTTTATATATATTGCCAATCTTCAGTCACGTTCTCATTCATTGGCAACTGGCTGGTGCTTACCGCACATGGATATTGTAGTTCTATATTTTTATATCATTTTTTGAAATTTTTATATATTTTTCTAAATTTTTTTTTTTTTGTATTTCCATTGATCGCATTAACTTGTTTAGTGACGTCAGTGCACGTCGATCATCTGACCAACGTAAGCACCGGCAGGTCCGTATTGGACCATTTAAAAGCTCGGCGTTCTCAGAAGTTCGCCACCATTTAATAGATTAAGCTACACTAAGGAGCCAAGTCGATTGGTGTTCCGTGAGTTGCTAAATTAAATTTTGAATTTAACACGATATTGCTTTAAATTTAAAGGTATGTTTAGCCAGTTTACATTGAAAATAATTGAATTTTTTGTGTTTTAGGCACTGTCTATTACTTCCCCTGACGAAGCCACATCGGGTGAAATGGTGGCCCCGTTGGGAAAAACACAGTGCTGATAACAGTTTCAGATAAGTGCTTTATGAATATATGCACTATCTTATTAAGCATATTTATTTTTTTAAGAATGTGATTTGAAAAAACTAAAACACAAGAAAATTTAGAAAAATATATAAAAATTTCAAAAAATGATATAAAAATATAGAACTACAATATCCCTGTGCGGTAAGCACCAGCCAGTTGCCAATGAATGAGAACGTGACCGAAGATTGGCAATATATATAAAAAATTTTTGCTAGATGACTCGGTCTCTGAGGCACGGCTGTGCTTTATATGCAAAGTTTCTAGGAAGTAATATTGTATCTTCAGTATTTGATTTATACTTCCCAAAGTATTTGCATTTTGGTTGTACCAACTATTGCTATACTATGTCTTTAAGCAATTGGAACACAACCTTTGGGTTCAATATCCAACAAACTGAATCCATCCTAAGTGTACCTTCCCAATACGAAATTAACTCTACCGGTACTGAGAATTTAACTACTGATTGGAATCTCCTTTTCAATCAAACCAAAAAAATTATGAAGATTGAGCTAAACAGTGGAATCTTAGTAGAATATTGCAAATGTGAAAGAATTCCACGCGGATTAAGAATCAATAAAGAACCTCAAAATTTTAAGGATGATAATGAGTTTCTATCCAAATGGAATATGATTCTGAATAAATGTTCCTTTGACTTAAAAGCAGAAAACAAGTCGAGGATTTAAAACAAGATGTAGAAAAAACTATGACAACTTTAAAATCTACTCAATCTTCAGAATCATTCCAAAATCAATTGACTAAAATAAATGAAAATTTAGAAAAGTTTAAAGAAAACACCAAGAAGTTTAAACTTAAAAAATTCTACATAGATGAAAAAGACTACCAGAGTAATAAGGTGTACCACTGGATGCAAACTAATGATAACCAAGATACTACTGTTTCAACTTATGCAGCTGACTCTAGTACGTCCTCAACTAGCCTCAGCTCTTCAGGAAGCTCCAACTCAGGGAAACCTTTTCGGTCTCTGAGGCACGGCTGTGCTTTATGCAAAGTTTCTAGGAAGTAATATTGTATCTTCAGCTTCTGAAATAGCAATGACTCAAAACTACTTCATGTTTAAGGATATCTATTTTCAACAATGTTCAGGAGTAGCAATGGGAGCCTCTTTTGCCCCCTACCATAGCCAATCTGTTTATGTCCTTCATTGAAGAATGATGGATTTATAATTCTCCATATAAACAATATATGATATACTGGATACATTTTATTGCCATTTTTTTGCTTGTGGGAAGGCCTTTTGGAAGCTCTTCTTTTTGTTGGATACTTGAATTCTTGTCATGCAAACATTAAATTGGAGGTGCATTATGATGTCAGTAAAATCACCTTCCTGGATGTAGTAGTAGAGATAAGTGATGCACAATTTGAGACGTCGGTATATTCCAAAGAAACTGACAGAAATTCATTGCTTACATTTTCTAGAATGCACCCTTACCCAATGAAGGCTAATATGCCTTTTGCAATTTTTGCAATATCGATGGATATATGGAACAAAACAAAAATTTTGGGGAAAATCTGATGTACTACAGAATAAATTGGTGTTGTGTAGTTACCAGGTATTAATAGTAAAGAATTAATAGTGAGGAATTGATTCAATATAGAGAACATCAACACGATAAAGAGATTCTACCTTTTGTAATGAAATACTCCAATCTGTCTTCTCGCTTACAATGAACCATTCACCCTCATCTTTCAATGTTGAAAATGCATCCTTGCTTTGAGAACACTATGGTATCAAAGAAATAGAAATCTTGGTGATTCATTGAGTCCAAATATATTAAGGAGAGACGATAATCTGAAGGAAAACAGTTATGGAGGACATTATACATGTGTACATAGTACCATGTGCCCATTAATGTTAGAGACACAGATGTTTGAACACCTGTATACACATATGGTATATCAACTAAAAGATCACACTACATATTTGACTAGTGGGGAGGTCTATTTAATTTAATGCCATCACAGGGGGTCAAGACCTGCTTACAGGAACATAAATCCTGTGTCCAAATGAGTAGATTGGAAGAGCCACTGGTCATTTATTGCTGCCAGTATCGTCATGATTTTAGTGAGTTGAGGTGCATTATATTGGAAACATCAATCTACTAGAAGAGGGAACTGGTGCTGCTTTTTGCAGTAAAGGGAACAACGCTGGGCTTATGAGTTAAACAAGGTTAGCCCTTACGGGCTAAATGCCCGGATCGAATGGTCTGCATTCTACTAACAGCCTGTTGACATCCATCAGGATTTTTGTCTGATGAGGAAATGGGCGGAACTAGTAATGATAAAGAGTGCTAGTTCTTGGCATCCTTAAGCTTTGACATCATTTTTTTTTTGAAGCATTACAGCAAGTTTGGTAGATAACTTTGCAGTGTGAAAGACAGATGTGCTACTCCTGATGCAGCCTGGAGTGACATTGCTAAAGAAATCTACTGTAGCGGCATTTAATTTTTGGGTGACTGATAAAATGAAGAAAGTGATTAAAAAGAAGCTAAAAGGATCAGAGGCAAGGGTTAGGACCATAAACCAAGTGTGGATGTTATTTAAAAATACCATTGTGGAAGCCCAGACCAGATGTATTCCACATATTAGCAAAGATGGAAAGAAGAGAAAATGAGAGTTGGTATGGTTAAAAGGTGAAGTGAAAGAGGCTATTAGAGCAAATAAAAACAAACAAAACAAAATCCAAAACCATCATTTAAGAATGGAAAAAGGATCCAAATGAAGAAAATAAGATGAACCATAAGCAATGGCAAGTTAAATTCAAAGCACTGATAAAGAAAGCTAAGAGAGAATATGAAGAGAAACTTCTCAAAAAGGAAAAAAGTTATAGTAACAATTTTTTTAGGTACATCAGAAGCATAAAACCTTTGAAGGAATCCAAGGGACCATTGGATGATCAAGGAGCAAAAGGGGCACTCATGGAGGATAAGGCTATAGCAAAGAGACAATGATTTTTTTACTTTGGTCTTTATGGAAGAAGATGAACGAGATCTTCCTGAACTGTTAATGGTTTTCAAGGGTGATTATGTGGTGGAACTGAAAGAAATCTTGGTGAAATCTGGAAGATGTACAAAACCAAATTGACAAGTTAAAAAATGATAAATCATCTGGATCAGATGGTATTCATGCCAGAGTACTCTTGTCAGAAACTGTTTTCATAAACTTTGTATGATCAGATCTTTTTCCAGCTTCTTGGAGCCCCCCTCCTCATTAAACATTCTAACCCATTCACTAGTAATCGCCAAAAATTATTTTATGTAATATGCTTATTTTTATAATCTTTTGTAAACCGTGTTGAACTTCTGGTTACGTGGTTAATAAGCACGTAAAATTACGTGGTTACGTGGTTAATAAGCATGTAAAATTGACTATTGTAACTCCCTTTATAAAGGATTATTGCTATAGGAAATCAAATGCCTACAACTTATTCAAAATATTTCCATCAAAATCATTACTAATTCAAAAAAATTTGAATATGTCACCCCTCTTCTTAAAAACGCTCTATGGCTCCCTATTCTTTACCGTATCACTTTCAAAATTACCTTACTTACTTTTAAAACACTGCTTTCTAGACAGCCAGCCTTCATTGAAAAATTACTTATTCCGCATACCCTCTCTAGAAACCTAAGATCTTCTCAAAATTTTCTCTTCATTCTCTCCCTCCAGACCTTTCATATGCATCATACAACTTCATTTGCCATAACAGCGCCACTAATTTGGAACTCTCTATCCTCCAATATCAGGGAAGAATCAAATATTGATAAAGGCGCTTTCATTCATTGATTTGTAGCTTCTCTTCAGATTCTGTAATGGCAGCCCTGAATAGCCTTTTCCCCTCCCTTTTGTATTACCCATAATTGTGTTCTTTTCTGATTATATTGTAGTTCTCCCCCCAGTCCTTTTGTCTCCTGTTTGCTTGGGGTTTTTTTAAAATCTTTGTCCTAGCATTTGTTAAATATTTTGGGCTCCTTTTACTAAGCTGCATTAGGGCTTTAACGCGCAGATTAGCACATGCTACATTGCCATGTGCGCTAGACCTTAATGCCAGCATTGAGCTGGCATTAGTTCTAGCTGGGTAGCGCACAGTGTAGCGTGCGGTAATTTCCTGTGTGCGCTAAAAATGCTAGTGTGCCTTAGTAAAAGGAGCCCTTTAAATTTGCATTCCCTCCTTTAAAAAAAAAATGTATTGTATTTTACATCGCCTAGAACGTTGATAGGCGATTAATCAAATTTTTAATAAACCTTGAAAATAACTCAAACATAACCTTTTACAGAATATAACTAGCACATGGGGCATTACTCTTTACTTTAAACCATAAATTAAACATGCTTATAAAAGATTGGACTTGGATATATCTTGCAATGATAAGCACGCTGCTGATTGGATTAATTCAGAAGGTTCTATTCAGAACATGTCTATTTGCTAGGAAAGGTATTTCCCTATACAAACCTTCTTTTACATACCACAATAATCTTAAATTTGACAAAGTTGCTAAAATTATATCTATAATGCATAACATCTGTTTTATTTCTTCAAAATCTGAGTTTTTGCTCGGTTGATCTTCTCCAGAATGACACTGTCAGTGGTGGGAGTACATTTAGACTGAACCAGGATCATTTCATTCTCATTCTTGTGTTCTATTGCAGCCTCAGCAGCTTGATCCAAATCCCTGAAATTAAAAGACATTTCATGCTTGCAGACAGATAAGCATATGAAAAAAACAGTACTATACAAATGACTAGAAAACGATAATCTGCATAGATGTCATTATAGGGTGGTAAGGGGTAGATAAGTTTCACCCCCCTCAAAAAAATGGCTTGCCACTCCTTTAATATTCTAATTCCAGACTAAAACCCTTTACACAATAGTATGCCATGCCCTCTGTTTTTTTACTGCAACAATCCATCGTGCCTAGCAATCCGCTCACGCGGCAGCCCTTAGGTCAAAGACCAGTACCCTATTTGAGTCTAGCCTTACCCGCGTATGTTCTGTTCCAGTAGGAACTTATCCAACCTTTTCTTGAATCCCTGAAGGGTTTGATGGGATATTATCTCTGGCTGCAAAATTTTACGGACCTATTTATTTATTTAATTTGATTTCTACCCTGTCCTTCCAGTAGCTCAGAACAGGTTACAAGCCAACATTCACAGTGGAATATATTTGGACAGTACAATGACTATACAGCAACTTAAGTACAAGTTAAGAAGAATGGAGAAGAGAGTGCAGAAAGGAAGGGGGAATTTAAGGGGGGAAGGGGGGGTTGATTACAGTTGGATTTTTAGTTGAAGAGGAGAGTTTTCACTGCTTTCTGGAAAGTCATCAATGAGTTCTGTAATTTGATTTGCGGGGGAGAGTTGGTTCCAGAGTTGAGGGATGAAGTAGCTGAAGGAGCGTTTGCAGGCAGTTTCTCTATTTCAGAGTGGAGGAGGCAGGTGGGGGTGTACATGGTTAGCTTGGTTTCTAAGTAAGCTGGGGTGGTGGCGTAGATTCTTTTATGTGCTATTATGGTAATAGCACATAAAAGAATCTACGCCACCACCCCAGCTTACTTAGAAACCTTGAATGCGCTGATGTACCAGAGAACAGGTATTTTATTAATGGTTATTCGTGTTGTTTTTGTCTGAGCGAGGCTGTTATAGAGGGACTGGATGTTGGAGTGCCAGGTGAAGGCCGCTAGGTCAATGGAGTGGGGGATATTGGGTGCAGGCTTTGTTGAGATTATGAATGCCTGTGGCCTCATAGCGGGGCTGGGGTAGTTTTGATTGGGAGTTGGAACTCAATGAGGTGGCGGTCTGACCGGGACAGGTGTAGTGGTGCAGATTGTTTGTTGGGGCTCTGCAGTTAGGTCCCTATGGGTGAAGATTAAGTCCAAGGTGTTGCCTGCTGAGTGTGTGGGGGTGGTTACAGCTTGGTGGAATCCCAGGTTGGTGATGAGGAGAGGAAGCTGTCACTCATTCCTGAGGTGTTGGGGTAGTCTGGGAAGTTGAAGTCTCCCAGGATGGTCACATGTTTGTGGGAGATGGATAGCTCAGTGATGAATTCAAGGAGGGACTCTAGGGCTTCTGCTGGGGAGTGGGGGGCTCTGTAAAGAAGGATGAGGGTGATTTTTGTGTTTATGGCCCATGGTGAAGGCTAGAACCTCTAGGGTGGGAACGTTGATAGCTTATCAGTTTTGGTATGGTGGAGGTCTTGACGAAGGTGGCCACTCCGCCTATCATGAGTTTGATTCTGTGGTGAACAAAAAAAGGGGAAAATAATTCCACATCACAAAAGATGCATAGAGAATAAAAGCAGAATAAAAACCACACTATACCCAGATGAAAACAGGAAAATATAAAATGTTTATTACGACTTGTTCTCTCAGGAGGCTTTGATGAGCCAGGCACTAGGAGTTATCGAGTCTGCAGCAGGAACAGCTTTGGAGCTTTGGAGGAATCCAGAGACTGAGACAATTCAGCCAATACATCCAAGTACTTTTTCCTTTGCAAAACCCAGCAATGTTACCTTGGATTCCTTATGGGACTTAGTCGTTAGTATGGGGCAGTCATTGTTTTCACAAATAAAGGAATTAGAAAAAAGAGTATTGGAACAAAAAGAAGAACTTAAAAACTTTAAACAAGAGACTGCTATAATGGGAAATAAGATGGAAAATATTGAAAAAGATTTGTTAGGAGTGAAGCAAATGCAGACTACTCTTATTAGGGATAATACTAATTTGAGAAGGAAAATTGAAAACCTGGAAAATAATTCCTGTTCTGGTAATCTTAATTTATTAAATTTTCCAAAAACCTCAATGATTTCCGCAAAAGAAATGTTGAAAAAATATCTTATGGAAAATTTGAATATTTCGGAAGATATGCTTCCTCCTTTTACACAAGTATTCTATTTACCAGCAAAAGAACAAGAAGATCTTGTTCCTCTTCTAAAACAGGATTTACAAATGGATGTTACTGCAATCCTAGAAACATCATTGAAGGATATAGTAAAACCTGCTACGCTAATACTAACAGTGGCATTATTGCCTGATAGAGATTGGCTACTAAAGATGCTCTTCAAAAATATACATAAAGCATTTTTGGGACTAAAGATACAGATGTTCCCAGATGTGATTAAAGATACCCAAAAACGCAGATGACAATTGCTCCTTAAACCAGGGGTAACAATGTTGGGAGGTGTTTTTCTATTACGATATCCCTGTAAATGTATTGTTAATTATAGATCCAATACATATGTATTATTTGACCCTTCTCAATTAGCAGGGTTCCTCTCTACGAAACGCCTAGAAAGGGTAAATGAAACAGCAGCAATATTGTAAAGTAGTTAGAAGACTCCTACTACCGAAGTCAGATGTTTTGTTTTTCTTGTTAATAATATGATTTAATTTCATTAGCACTCACTTGAATTCATGGATCCATTATTATGGGATTAATAGTATTGATTAAGAATTGTATAGCCTAATTGATATTTTGTTTTGCTTAAATTATCTTATCTGTCTTATTTTCAATATTTTGTACAAGAGGTTTCTTGGAAAAATTTAAAAGTAATAAATAAATAAATATAAAATGTTTATTACAAAAAACAAATGTAGCTATGTGACTGTACACTATGGTAATCAATATGAAATAAAATGGGACCCAATGTGTAGTAGAATGATAGGACTCAACACAGTCTGTGTTTTGGAAATACTAGCCTTCCTTGGGAATCCTCAAAAAACCCTACAGGGTATAAGTAAATTTAATTGATGTGTACACAAATCAACCAGGGTGAAATATGTGAGAAGTGATATGCTGCATATCAGTGGTGGCTCAAGGCAATCTGCTGCTTGAGGTGAGGGATGAGCTGCCCCCCCCCCCCCCCAAGCATCCAAAATGTGGGTAGGACAAGGGCTGCCCCAAATATTAGGCAAAACTGGCCAGCTGCCTATGGCAACAACTTTTTAGCGGGTAGTAGGTTCAGTAACACAGTAGCCTCATGCACCACTCCTTTTAGGCACAGGTCACCCATGTTTAAAGCAAAACAATAGATCCTGCCAGACAAACTCAAAGAACCATGTTTCTCACCACACATATTTTGACTTGCTTTTCTGCAAAAACACAGAGGAGATATATGATAGTCAAACAACAAGAAGCAAAATGAGATAGAAAGGAAAAGAAAAGCTCTGTTTAACATATCATAATAAAATTAGATATATGGGAGCTGATATTTATTTTTAAAATTTATAACCCGCTTAAACCTAAGCAGTTCACAGAATACATACACAATACAAGCCAAGATAACTTACATACAACTAAAAACTTCTCCAATTTAAATAAACAATTGTTCAAAAGAAAGCCTCTACACTTATGGTGGAGCCATGGAGCTGTGAAGATGCATGCAGCAGCAGCTCCGGGGAGCCTTGCAGTCTGAACCTGCTAATATAGATTGCTACCTAATTTTTCTGCTCCTCTACGGCTAGCTCAGTACTTGGGCTGCAAATCGATTGAGTCTCGTGCAACGGTGCCAGATGGCTACAAAACCGATATGAAAAGACGGAGAAGGGGAAGCAGCAGGAAGCTAAAATGGCGGACATCATTGCGCCGGCTTCCCCTGCCTCACATTCACTCAGCTTGGCATGGGAGGCTGAGGTCACAAATGAAGTTCAGTTAGCCCTTGAATACACGGTGGGCAAACAACTCCAACAGATATTGGACAAATTAGAAATGGTGGACCAATGTTTCACAGCCATTTCCAATGACTTGCAGGAAGTGCAGCAACGTGTAAGCTCAGTGGAGGATTGTGTGCACGTGTTAATGACAGATTCCCATGCCACTACATCTCGATTACTCAAGCTGGAGGTCAAGGTAGAGGACCTGGAAAACTGGTCCCGCTGGAACAATTTATGGTTGGTTGGCTTCCCTGAATCAGTACAGGTTCAGACCTTGCATACATTTTTGGAGACCTGGCTAGTGGACTCTCTCCGACTTACCTCCTTGCCAGGGCTGCTCCGTAAAAAAAAGCGCTTATAGGCTGGGCCAGCAGCATGATGCCTCCAGAAGACCACGCATTGTGATTTTCAAGGTCCTCAATTATGCACATAAGATGGCCATCCTTCGTGCGATCAGAGCTGGGAACATGTTATAGTATGAGAACTGGCCTATAATATGCTTCTAGGATTATTCAGTGCAAGAACAGCAGGCTAGAAGAGCGTTTTCGCCTCTTTGTTCCCAGATGTTCCAGAATAAAGTCCGTTTTAACTTAATGTACCCATCTTTCATGATGAATCAACTCACTTATTTGAGAACATGGCTTCGGCTAGCTCCTTTCTACAAACTCTATCAAAGTCCTGATGGCAATCTCTACTTTGAAACTGTTTTGTGTGTTGTGCCACATATGACTTGAGGCAGCTTTGTGACCTGTTAAAGGAGCTGAACAGTTTCTACACAGTTTGCAGTTACCAGTTACCGGATTTTTCATTATGGACTGGATATTTAAGTATGTGCTAATCATATGGGGTGGAGGGGCATTTATGTGTTTTTTTCTTTCAGTTTTCTTTTATCTTTCTGATAACTCCTCCCTTTTTTAGTGTGAACTTTAGGGGTTGATACTGCTCCTTTGAGCTACCTTTATCATACTTAGTTTACACTTCCATATGTGGTTGTTTTTGCTGGTCATCAGCTCAGTACCTGTTTTATAGGGCTTACATTACCTGTCTTTTCTCTGTGTAGCCAATATGGTTGGCTGCTACCCAACTTAGCCTGTGGCTTGGTGGGCAGCGTATTGAACGCTGTTACAAAGGCCAGCTTGGGAGCCAGCCAGTGGCAGATGGCCTAACAAAATATCACTGTGAGGTCCCTTGGCTCCCAAGAAGTGACACTCGAGAGGTGGCCAGAAGAGGTCTGCATGGGAAAGGGGACCGCGAGAATACCGCGGGTCCCGTGGGACTCCCGCAGGGATCCCCCCTGATCCAGGGGACTCCCAGGGGGACCCCCCTCGGGCCCACGGGTACCCCCTCTAACCCACGGAACTCCCACAGGGATGGAAGGCTTTGGTAGCAGGGTTTGACTTACTGAAGCCTACCTAAATTCTGACGCAGCTGAGAGACCAGTCTGGCGCCATGGTGGAAACAGCCATGCTGAGCAGTGAGCTCAGCATGCACAAAGCTGAAAGCCTTGGTCCGGCGGTGGGGCGGGAACAGGAAGCAAGGCTCTCAGCTGTTTATGTGCTGAGCTCACTGCTCAGTATGTACACAGCTGAGGGCCTTGCTTGCTGATTAGTCGGCAAGGCTAGAGTGGGAAGATACAGGATGTATTTAGTGATCCGCCCAGCACCCCAAAGGCCTTGATACCGGTGAGACTCAAACTCGAAGAGAGTGACCCGAGAAAGCAGGAAACAAGGAATCGAGCGATTTGTTTTATCAGACCCAAGCTGAGGATGGAGCAGCAATGAGTACAGCAGGCTTTAGAGAAGCAGGAGGATTCTGCAGCCGGCAGTTAGGTAATTAACTTAAACATAAAAGAAACTGTGGAATTGATGATCCTGATGAAATCTTTTACTGTGTTTTATATTTTCATATTGCGTTTAATTTTTTAATTCATCTGCACCTTTTTCAAGTAAAGATTTCATCAGAATCATCAATTCCACAGTTTCTTTTCTGTTTGTGCTGCTGTTTTCCTAGTGGAATCTCAGGTGGAACCCTTTTTTTATTTTCTGATCAACCCTTGCTTTGTTTGCCTTCTGTGTCCAAAAACCCATTCTATCCCCCACCTCAGCATCTCTTTCCCTCCCTACCACTTTCCCAAGTCCATGCCTTCTGTGTCCAAAAACCCATTCCCTCGCCCGCCTCAGCATCTCTTTCCCTCCCTTCCTCTCTCCCAAATCCATACCTTCTGTGTCCAAAAACCCATTCTATCCCCCACATCAGCATCTCTTTCCCTCCCTTCCTCTCTCCCAAGTCCATGCCTTCTGTGTTCAAAAATTCATCCCCTCCCCCACCTCAGCATCTCTTTCCCTCCCTTCCTCTCTCCCAAGTCCATGCCTTCTGTGTCCTAAAACCCATTCTATCCCCCACCTCAGCATCTCTTTCCCTCCCTTCCTCTCTAACAAATCCATGCCTGCTGTGTCCAAAAACCCATTCTATCCCCCACTTCAGCATCTCTTTCCCTCCCTTCCTCTCTCCCAAGTCCATGGCTTCTGTGTCCAAAAACCCATTCCCTCCCCCACCTCAGCATCTCTTTACCTCCCTTCTTCTCTCCCAAATCCATGGCTTCTGTGTCCAAAAACCCATTCTATCCCCTACCTCAGCATCTCTTTCCCTCCCTTCCTCTCTCCCAAGTCCATGCCTTCTGTGTTCAAAAATTCATTCCCTCCCCCACCTCAGCATCTCTTTCCCTCCCTTCCTCTCTCCCAAGTCCATGCCTTCTGTGTCCTAAAACCCATTCTATCCCCCACCTCAGCATCTCTTTCCCTCCCTTCCTCTCTAGCAAATCCATGCCTGCTGTGTCCAAAAACCCATTCTATCCCCCACCTCAGCATCTCTTTCCCTCCCTTCCTCTCTCCCAAGTCCATGGCTTCTGTGTCCAAAAACCCATTCCCTCCCCCACCTCAGCATCTCTTTCCCTCCCTTCCTCTCTCCCAAATCCATGCCTTCTGTGTCCAAAAACCCATTCCCTCGCCCACCTCAGAATCTCTTTCCCTCCCTTCCTCACCCAAGTCCATGCCTTCTGTGTCCAAATACCCATTCCCTCCCCCACCTCAGCATCTCTTTCCCTCCCTTCCTCTCTCCCAAGTTCATGCCTTATGTGTCCAAAAACCCATTCCCTCCCCCACCTCAGCATGTCTTTCCCTCCCTTCCTCTCTCCCAAGTCCATGCCTTCTGTGTCCAAAAACCCATTCAATGCCCCACCTCAACATGTCTTTCCCTCCCTTCCTCTCTCCCAAGTCAATGCTTTCTGTGTCCAAAAACCCATTCAATCCCCCACCTCAGCATCTCTTTCCCTTCCTCTCCCAAGTCCATGCCTTCTGTGTCCTAAAACCCATTCCATCCCCTAACTCAGCATTTCTTTCCCTCCCTTCCTCTCTCCCAAGACCATGCCTTCTGTGTCCAAAAACTCATTCCCTCCCCCACCTCAGCATCTCTTTTCCTCCCTTCCTCTCTCCCAAGTTCATGCCTTCTGTGTCCAAAAACCCATTCCTTCCCCCACCTCAGCATCTCTTTCCCTCCCTTCCTCTCTCCCAAGTCCATGCCTTTTGTGTCCAAAAACCCATTCCATCCCCTACCTCAGCATCTCTTTCCCTACCTTCCTATCTCCCAAAACCATGCCTTCTGTGTCCAAAAACTCATTCCCTCCCCCACCTCAGCATCTCTTTTCCTCCCTTCCTCTCTCCCAAGTTCATGCCTTCTGTGTCCAAAAACCCATTCCCCCCCCACCTCAGCATCTCTTTCCCTCCCTTCCTTTCTCCCAAGTCCTTGCCTTCTGTGTCCAAAAACCATTCCTTCCCCCACCTCAGCATCTCTGTCCCTCCCTTCCTCTCTCCCAAGTCCATGCCTTCTGTGTCCCAAAACCCATTCTATCCCCCACCTCAGCATATCTTTCCGTCCCTTCCTCTCTCCCAAGACCATGCCTTCTGTTCCAAAAACCCATTCCATCTTGCACCTCTGCATCTGTTTCCCTCCCTTCCTCTCTCCCAAGTCCATGCCTTCTGTGTCCAAAAACCCATTCCCTCCCCCACCTCAGCATCTCTTTCCCTCCCTTCCTCTCTCCCAAGTCCATGCCTTCTGTGTCCAAAAACCCATTCCCTCCCCCACCTCAGCATCTCTTTCCCTCCCTTCCTCTCTCCCAAGTCCATGCCTTCTGTGTCCAAAAACCCATTCCCTCCCCCCTCAGCATCTCTTTCCCTCCATTCCTCTCTCCCAAGTCCATGCCTTCTGTGTCCAAAAACCCATTCCCTTCCCCAACTCAGCATCTCTTTCCCTCCCTTCCTCTCTCCCAAGTCCATGTCTTCTATGTCCAAAAACCATTCCTTCCCCCACCTCAGCATCTGTTTCCCTCCCTTCCTCTCCCCCAAGTCCATTCCTTCTGTGTCCCAAAACCCATTCCCTCCCCCACCTCAGCATCTCTTTCCCTCCCTCCCTCCCACCCAGGTCCATGCCTTCTGTGTCCAAAAACCCATTCCCTCCCCCACCTCAGCATCTCTTTCCCTCCCTTCCTCTCTCCCAAGTCCATGCCTTCTGTGTCCAAAAACCCATTCCCTCCCCACCTCAGCATCTCTTTCCCTCCCTTCCTCTCTCCCAAGTCCATGCCTTCTGTGTCCAAAAACCCATTCCCTCCCCCAACTCAGCATCTCTTTCCCTCCCTTCCTCTCTCCCAAGTCCATGTCTTCTAAGTCCAAAAACCCATTCAATCCCCCACCTCAGCATCTCTTTCCCTCACTTCCTCTCTCCCATGTCCATGCCTTCTCTGTCCAAAAAGCCATTTCCTCCTCCACCTCAGCATCTTTTTCCCTCCCTTCCTCTCTACCAAGTCCTTGCCTTCTGTGTCCAAAAACCCATTCTATCCCCCAACTCAGCATCTCTTTCCCTCCCTTCCTCTCCCCCAAGTCCATGCCTTCTGTGTCCAAAAACCCATTCCCTCCCCCACTTCAGCATCTCTTTCCCTCCCTTCCTCTCTCCCAAGTCCATAACTTCTGTGTTCAAAAATTCATTCCCTCCCCCACCTCAGCATCTTTCACTCCCTTCCTCTCTCCCAAGTCCATGCCTTCTGTGTCCAAAAACCCATTCCCTCCCCCACCTCAGCATCTCTTTCCCTCCCTTCCTCTCTCCCAAGTCCATGTCTTCTATGTCCAAAAACCCATTCAATCCCCCACCTCAGCATCTCTTTCCCTCCCTTCCTCTCTCCCATGTCCATGCCTTCTGTGTCCAAAAAGCCATTTCCTCCTCCACGTCAGCATCTCTTTCCCTCCCTTCCTCTCTCCCAAGTCCTTGCTTTCTGTGTCCAAAAACCCATTCCCTCCCCCACCTCAGCATCTCTTTCCCACCCTTCCTCTCTCCCAAGTCCATGCCTTCTGTGTCCAAAAACCCATTCTATCCCCCACCTCAGCATCTCTTTCCCTCCCTTTCCTCTAACCGAAGTCAATGCCTTCTGTGTCCAAAAAGCCATTCCCTCCCCCACCTCAGCATCTTTTTCCGTCCCTTCCTCTCACCCAAGTCTATGCCTTCTGTGTCCTAAAACCCATTCTATCCCCCACCTCAGCATCTCTTTCCCTCCCTTCCTCTCACCCAAGTCCATGCCTTCTGTGTCCAAAAAGCCATTGCTTCCCCCACCTCAGCATCTCTTTCGCTCCCTTCCTCTCTCCCAAGTCCATGCCTTCTGTGTCCCAAAACCCATTCTATCCCCCACCTCAGCATATCTTTCCCTCCCTTCTTCTCTCCCAAGTCCATGCCTTCTGTGTCCAAAAACTCATTCCCTCCCCCACCTCAGCATCTCTTTCCGTCCCTTCCTCTCTCCCAAGGCCATGCCTTCTGTGTCCAAAAAGCCATTCCCTCCCCCACCTCAGCATCTCTTTCCCTCCCTTCCTCTCTCCCAAGTCCATGCCTTCTGTGTCCAAAAACCCATTCTATCCCCCACCTCAGCATGTTTCACTTCCTCTCTCTGAAGTCCCTGCCTTCTGTGTCCAAAAACACATTCCCTCCTCCACCTCAGCATCTCTTTCCCTCCCTTCCTTTCTCCCAAGTCCTTGCCTTCTGTGTCCAAAAACCCATTCCCTCCCCCACCTCAGCATCTTTCCCTCCCTTCCTCTCTCCCAAGTCCATGCCTTCTGTGTCCTAAAACCCATTCTATCCCCCACCTCAGCATCTCTTCCCCTCCCTTCCTCTCACCTAAGTCAATGCCTTCTGTGTCCAAAAAGCCATTCCCTCCCCCACCTCAGCATCTCTTCCCCTCCCTTCCTCTCTCCGAAGTCCATGCCTTCTGTGTCCAAAAACCCATTCCCTCCCCCACCTCAGCATCTCTTTCCCTCCCTTCCTCTCTCCCAAGTCCATGCCTTCTGTGTCCTAAAACCCATTCTATCCCCCACCTCAGCATCTCTTTCCCTCCCTTCCTCTCTCCCAAGTCCATGCCTTCTGTGTCCTAAAACCCATTCTATCCCCCACCTCAGCATCTCTTTCCCTCCCTTCCTCTAACCCAAGTCAATGCCTTCTGTGTCCAAAAACCCATTCCCTCCCCCACATCAGAATCTTTTTCCGTCCCTTCCTCTCACCCAAGTCTATGCCTTCTGTGTCCTAAAACCCATTCTATCCCCCACCTCAGCATCTCTTTCCCTCCCTTCCTCTCACCCAAGTCCATGCCTTCTGTGTCCAAAAAGCCATTCCTTCCCCCACCTCAGCATCTCTTTCCCTCCCTTCCTCTCTCCCAAGTCCATGCCTTCTGTGTCCAAAAACCCATTCTATCCCCCACCTCTGCATCTCTTTCCCTCCCTTCCTCTCTCCCAAGACCATGCCTTCTGTGTCCAAAAACACATTCCATCTTGCACCTCTGCATCTCTTTCCCTCCCTTCCTCTCTCCCAAGTCCATGCCTTCTGTGTCCAAAAACCCATTCAATGCCCCACCTCAGCATCTCTTTCCCTCCCTTCCTCTCTCCCAAGTCCATGCCTTCTGTGTCCAAAAACCCATTCAATGCCCCACCTCAGCATCTCTTTCCCTCCCTTCCTCTCTCCCAAGTCCTTGGCTTCTATGTCCAAAAACTCATTCCCTCCCCCATCTCAGCATCTCTTTCCCTCCCTCCCTCTCTCCCAACTCCATGCCTTCTGTGTCCCAAAACCCATTCCGTCCCCCACCTCAGCATCTCTTTCCCTCCCTTCCTCTCTCCCAAGTCCATGCCTTCTGTGTCCAAAAACCCATTTCCCTCCCCCACCTCAGCATCTCTTTCCCTCCCTTCCTCTCTCCCAAGTCCATGCCTTCTGTGTCCTAAAACCCATTCTACCCCCACCTCAGCATCTCTTTACCTCCCTTCCTCTCACCCAAGTCCATGCCTTCTCTGTCCAAAAACCCATTCCCTCCCCCACCTCAGCATATCTTTCCATCCCTTCCTCCCTCCCAAGTCCATGCCTTCTGTGTTCAAAAACCCATTCAATGCCCCACCTCAGCATCTCTTTCCCTCCCTTCTTCTCTCCCAAGTCCATGCCTTCTGTGTCCAAAACTAAAAAGCCATTCCTCCTCCACCTCAGCATCTCTTTCCCTCCCTTCCTCTCTCCCAAGTCCATGCCTTCTATGTCCAAAAACCCATTCCCTCCCCCACCTCAGCATCTCTTTCCCTCCCTTCCTCTCTCCCAAGTCCATGCCTTCTGTGTCCAAAAACCCATTCCCTCCCCCACCTCAGCATCTCTTTCCCTCCCTTCCTCTCTCCCAAGTCCATGCCTTCTGTGTCCAAAAACCCATTCTCTTCCCCACCTCAGCATCTCTTTCCCTCCCTTCCTCTCTCCCAAGTCCATGCCTTCTGTGTCCTAAAACCCATTCCTACCCCACCTCAGCATCTCTTTACCTCCCTTCCTCTCACCCAAGTCCATGCCTTCTCTGTCCAAAAACCCATTCCCTCCCCCACCTCAGCATCTCTTTCCCTCCCTTCCTCTCCAAAGTCCATGCCTTCTGTGTCCAAAAACCCATTCCCTCCCCCACCTCAGCATCTCTTTCCCTCCCTTCCTCTCCAAAGTCCATGCCTTCTGTGTCCAAAAACCCATTCCCTCCCCCACCTCAGCATCTCTTTCCCTCCCTTCCTCTCTCCCATGTCCATGCCTTCTGTGTCCAAAAACCCATTCCCTCCCCACCTCTGCTCTCTCCCTCCCTTCCTCTCTCCCAAGTCCATGCCTTCTGTGTCCAAAAACCCATTCCCTCCCCACCTCTGCATCTCTCCCTCCCTTCCTCTCTCCCAAGTCCATGCCTTCTATGTCCAAAAACCCATTCAATACCCCACCTCAGCATCTCTTTCCCTCCTTTCCTCTCTCCCATGTCCATGCCTTCTGTGTCCAAAAAGCGATTCCCTCCCCCACCTCAGCATCTCTTTCCCTCCCTTCCTCTCTCCCAAGTCCATGCCTTCTGTGTCCCAAAACCCATTCAATGCCCCACCTCAGCATCTCTTTCCCTCCCTTCCTCTCTCCCATGTCCATGCCTTTATGTCCAAAAACCCATTCAATCCCCCACCTCAGCATCTCTTTCCCTCCCTTCCTCTCTCCCATGTCCATGCCTTCTGTGTCTAAAAAGCCATTTCCTCCTCCACCTCAGCATCTCTTTCCCTCCCTTCCTCTCTCCCATGTCCATGCCTTCTGTGTCCAAAAACCCATTCCCTCCCCCACCTCAGCATCTCTTTCCCTCCCTTCCTCTCTCCCAAGTCCATGCCTTCTGTGTCCAAAAACCCATTCCATCCCCACCTCAGCATCTCTTTCCCTCCCTTCCTCTCTCCCAAGTCCATGCCTTCTGTGTCCAAAAACCCATTCCATCCCCCACCTCAGCATCTCTTTCCCTCCCTTCCTCTCTCCCAAGTCCATGCCTTCTGTGTCCAAAAACCCATTCCCTCCCCCACCTCAGCATCTCTTTCCCTCCCTTCCTCTCTCCCAAGTCCATGCCTTCTGTGTCCTAAAAACCCATTCCCTACCCCACCTCAGCATCTCTTTACCTCCCTTCCTCTCTCCCAAGTCCATGCCTTCTCTGTCCAAAAACCCATTCCCTCCCCCACCTCAGCATCTCTTTCCCTCCCTTCCTCTCCAAAGTCCATGCCTTCTGTGTCCAAAAACCCATTCCCTCCCCCACCTCAGCATCTCTTTCCCTCCCTTCCTCTCTCCCAAGTCCATGCCTTCTGTGTCCAAAAACCCATTTCCCTCCCCACCTCTGCATCTCTTCCCTCCCTTCCTCTCTCCCAAGTCCATGCCTTCTGTGTCTAAAAACCCATTCCCTCCCCACCTCTGCATCTCTCCCTCCCTTCCTCTCTCCCAAGTCCATGCCTTCTATGTCCAAAAACCCATTCAATACCCCACCTCAGCATCTCTTTCCCTCCCTTCCTCTCTCCCATGTCCATGCCTTCTGTGTCCAAAAAGCCATTCCCTCCCCCACCTCAGCATCTCTTTCCCTCCCTTCCTCTCTCCCAAGTCCATGCCTTCTGTGTCCAAAAACCCATTCCCTCCCCACCTCTGCATCTCTCCCTCCCTTCCTCTCTTCCAAGTCCATGCCTTCTGTGTACAAAAACCCATTCCCTCCCCACCTCTGCATCTCTTCCCTCCCTTCCTCTCTCCCAAGTCCATGCCTTCTGTGTCCAAAAACCCATTCCTCCCCCACTTCAGCATCTCTTTCCCTCCCTTCCTCTCTCCCAAGTCCATGCCTTCTGTGTCCAAAAACCCATTCAATCCCCACCTCAGCATCTCTTTCCCTCCCTTCCTCTCTCCCAAGTCCATGCCTTCTGTTTCCAAAAAGCCATTCCCTCCCCCACCTCAGCATCTGTTTCCCTCCCTTCCTCTCTCCCAAGTCCATGCCTTTTGTGTCCAAAAACCCATTCCCTCCCCCACCTCAGCATCTCTTTCCCTCCCTTCCTCTCTCCCAAGTCCATGCCTTGTGTCCAAAAACCCATTCCCTCCCCCACCTCAGCATCTCTTTCCCTCCCTTCCTCTCTCACAAGTTCATGCCTTCTGTGTCCAAAAAACCTTTCCCTCCTCAACCTCAGCATCTCTTTCCCTCTCTTCCTCTCTCCCAAGTACATGCCTTCTGTGTCCAAAAACCCATTCCATCCCCCACCTCAGCATCTCTTTCCCTCCCTTCCTCTCTCCCAAGTCCATGCCTTCTGTGTCCAAAAACCCTTCCATCCCCCATCTTAGCATCTCTTTCCCTCCCTTCCTCTCTCCCAAGTCTATGCCTTCAGTGTCCAAAAACTCATTCCCTCCCCCACCTCAGCATCTCTCTCTCCCTTCTTCTCTCCCAAGTCCATGCCTTCTGTGTCCAAAAACTCATTCCCTCCCCCACCTCAGCATCTCTTTCCCTCCCTTCCTCTCTCCCAAGTCCATGCCTTCTGTGTCCAAAAACCCATTCCCTCCCCCACCTCAGCATCTCTTTCCCTCCCTTCCTTTCTCCCAAGTCCATGCCTTCTGTGTCCAAAAACCCATTCCCTCCCCCACCTCAGCATCTCTTTCCCTCCCTTCCTCTCTCCCAAGTCTATGCCTTCAGTGTCCAAAAACCCATTCCCTCCCCAACCTCAGCATCTCTCTCTCCCTTCTTCTCTCCCAAGTCCATGCCTTCTGTGTCCAAAAACTCATTCCCTCCCCCACCTCAGCATCTCTTTCCCTCCCCTCCTCTCTCCCATGTCCATGCCTTCTGTGTCCAAAAACCCATTCCCTCCCCCACCTCAGCATCTCTTTCCCTCCCTTCCTTTCTCCCAAGCCAATGCCTTCTGTGTCCAAAAACCCATTCCCTCCCCCACCTCAGCATCTCTTTCCCTCCCTTCCTCTCTCCCAAGTCCATGCCTTCTGTGTCCAAAAACCCATTCAATGCCCCACCTCAGCATCTCTTTCCCTCCCTTCTCTCCCAAGTCCATGCCTTCTGTGTCCAAAAAGCCATTCCCTCCCCCACCTCAGCATCTCTTTCCATCCCTTCCTCTCTCCCAAGTCCATGCCTTCTGTGTCCTAAAACCCATTCTATCCCCCACCTCAGCATCTCTTTCCCTCCCTTCCTCTCTCCCAAGTCCATGCCTTCTGTGTCCAAAAAGCCATTCCCTCCCCCACCTCAGCATCTCTTTCCCTCCCTTCCTCTCTCCCAAGTCCATGCCTTCTGTGTCCAAAAACCCATTCCTATCCCCCACCTCAGCATATCTTTCCCTCCCTTCCTCTCTCCCAAGTCCATGCCTTCTGTGTCCAAAAACCCATTTCCTCCCCCACCTCAGCATCTCTTTCCCTCCCTTCCTCTCTCCCATGTCCATGCCTTCTGTGTCCAAAAACTCATTCCCTCCCCCACCTCAGCATCTCTTTCCCTCCCTTCCTCTCTCCCAAGTCCATGCCTTCTGTGTCCTAAAACCCATTCCTACCCCCACCTCAGCATCTCTTTACCTCCCTTCCTCTCACCCAAGTCCATGCCTTCTGTGTCCAAAAACCCATTCCCTCCCCCACCTCAGCATATCTTTCCATCCCTTCCTCTCTCCCAAGTCCATGCCTTCTGTGTTCAAAAACCCATTCCATGCCCCACCTCAGCATCTCTTTCCCTCCCTTCTTCTCTCCCAAGTCCATGCCTTCTGTGTCCAAAAACTAAAAAGCCATTTCCTCCTCCACCTCAGCATCTCTTTCCCTCCCTTCCTCTCTCCGAAGTCCATGCCTTCTATGTCCAAAAACCCATTCCCTCCCCCACCTCAGCATCTCTTTCCCTCCCTTCCTCTCTCCCAAGTCTATGCCTTCAGTGTCCAAAAACTCATTCTCTTCCCCACCTCAGCATCTCTTTCCCTCCCTTCCTCTCTCCCAAGTCCATGCCTTCTGTGTCCTAAAACCCATTCTACCCCTACCTCAGCATCTCTTTACCTCCCTTCCTCTCTCCCAAGTCCATGCCTTCTGTGTCCAAAAACCCATTCCCTCCCCCACCTCAGCATCTCTTTCCCTCCCTTCCTCTCTCCCAATGTCCATGCCTTCTGTGTCCAAAAACCCATTCCCTCCCCACCCCTCGCATCTCTTCCCTCCCTTCCTCTCTCCCAAGTCCATGCCTTCTGTGTCCAAAAACCCATTCCCTCCCCACCTCTAGCATCTCTTCCCTCCCTTCCTCTCTCCCAAGTCCATGCCTTCTATGTCCAAAAACCCATTCAATACCCCACCTCAGCATCTCTTTCCCTCCCTTCCTCTCTCCCATGTCCATGCCTTCTGTGTCCAAAAAGCCGATTCCCTCCCCCACCTCAGCATCTCTTTCCCTCCCTTCCTCTCTCCCAAGTCCATGCCTTCTGTGTCCAAAAACCCATTCAATGCCCCACCTCAGCATCTCTTTCCCTCCCTTCCTCTCTCCCATGTCCATGCCTTCTATGTCCAAAAACCCATTCAATCCCCCACCTCAGCATCTCTTTCCCTCCCTTCCTCTCTCCCATGTCCATGCCTTCTGTGTCTAAAAAGCCATTTCCTCCTCCACCTCAGCATCTCTTTCCCTCCCTTCCTCTCTCCCAAGTCCATGCCTTCTGTGTCCAAAAACCCATTCCCTCCCCCACCTCAGCATCTCTTTCCCTCCCTTCCTCTCTCCCAAGTCCATGCCTTCTGTGTCCAAAAACCCATTCCCTCCCCCACCTCAGCATCTCTTTCCCTCCCTTCCTCTCTCCCAAGTCCATGCCTTCTGTGTCCAAAAACCCATTCCCTCCCCCACCTCAGCATCTCTTTCCCTCCCTTCCTCTCTCCCAAGTCCATGCCTTCTGTGTCCAAAAACCCATTCCCTCCCCCACCTCAGCATCTCTTTCCCTCCCTTCCTCTCTCCCAAGTCCATGCCTTCTGTGTCCAAAAACCATTCCCTCCCCCACCTCAGCATCTCTTTCCCTCCCTTCCTCTCTCCCAAGTCCATGCCTTCTGTGTCCAAAAACCCATTCCCTCCCCCACCTCAGCATCTCTTTCCCTCCCTTCCTCTCTCCCAAGTCCATGCCTTCTGTGTCCAAAAACCCATTCCATCCCCCACCTCAGCATCTCTTTCCCTCCCTTCCTCTCTCCCAAGTCTATGCCTTCAGTGTCCAAAAACTCATTCCCTCCCCCACCTCAGCATCTCTCTCTCCCTTCTTCTCTCCCAAGTCCATGCCTTCTGTGTCCAAAAACTCATTCCCTCCCCCACCTCAGCATCTCTTTCCCTCCCTTCCTCTCTCCCAAGTCCATGCCTTCTGTGTCCAAAAACCCATTCCCTCCCCCACCTCAGCATCTCTTTCCCTCCCTACCTTTCTCCCAAGTCCATGCCTTCTGTGTCCAAAAACCCATTCCCTCCCCCACCTCAGCATCTCTTTCCCTCCCTTCCTCTCTCCCAAGTCTATGCCTTCAGTGTCCAAAAACCCATTCCCTCCCCCACCTCAGCATCTCTCTCTCCTTTCTTCTCTCCCAAGTCCATGCCTTCTGTGTCCAAAAACTCATTCCCTCCCCCACCTCAGCATCTCTTTCCCTCCTCTCCTCTCTCCCATGTCCATGCCTTCTGTGTTCAAAAACCCATTCCCTCCCCCACCTCAGCATCTCTTTCCCTCCCTTCCTCTCCCAAGTCCATGCCTTCTGTGTCCAAAAAACCCATTCAATGCCCCACCTCAGCATCTCTTTCCCTCCCTTCTTCTCTCCCAAGTCCATTTCTTATGTGTCCAAAAACTCATTCCCTACCCCACCTCAGCATCTCTTTCCATCCCTTCCTCTCTCCCAAGTCCATGCCTTCTGTGTCCTAAAACTCATTCTACCCCCACCTCAGCATCTCTTTCCCTCCCTTCCTCTCTCCCAAGTCCATGCCTTCTGTGTCCAAAAACCCATTCCCTCCCCCACCTCAGCATCTCTTTCCCTCCCTTCCTCTCTCCCAAGTCCATGCCTTCTATGTCCAAAAACACATTCAATACCCCACCTCAGCATCTCTTTCCCTCCCTTCCTCTCTCCCATGTCCATGCCTTCTGTGTCCAAAAACCCATTCCCTCCCCCACCTCAGCATCTCTTTCCCTCCCTTCCTCTCTCCAAAGTGCTTGCCTTCTGGGTCCAAAAACCTATTCCCTCCCCCACCTCAGCATCTCTTTCCCTCCCTTCCTCTCTCCCAAGTCCATGCCTTCTGTGTTCAAAAACCGATTCCCTCCCCAACCTCAGCATCTCTTTCCGTCCATTCCTCTCCAAAGTCCATGCCTTCTGTGTCCAAAAACCCATTCCCTCCCCCACCTAAGCATCTCTTTCCCTCCCTTCCTCTCTTCCAAGTCCATGCCTTCTATGTCAAAAAACACATTCAATACCCCACCTCAGCATCTCTTTCCCTCCCTTCCTCTCTCCCATGTCCATGCCTTCTGTGTCCAAAAACCCATTCCCTCCCCCACCTCAGCATCTCTTTCCCTCCTTTCCTCTCTCCAAAGTCCTTGCCTTCTGGGTCCAAAAACCCATTCCCTCCCCCACCTCAGCATCTGTTTCCCTCCCTTCCTCTCTCCCAAGTCCATCCCTTCTGTGTCCCAAAACCCATTCCAACCCCCACCTCAGCATATCTTTCCATCCCTTCCTCTCTCCCAAGTCAATGCCTTCTGTGTTCAAAAACCGATTCAATGCCCCACCTCAGCATCTCTTTCCCTCCCTTCTTCTCTCTCAAATCCATGCCTTTTGTGTCCTAAAACCCATTCTACCCCCACCTCAGCATCTCTTTACCTCCCTTCCTCTCACCCAAGTCCATGCCTTCTGTGTCTAAAAACCCATTTCTTCCCCCACCTCAGCATCTCTTTCCCTCCCTTCCTCTCTCCCATGTCCATGTCTTCTATGTCCAAAAACCCATTCCATCCCCCACCTCAGCATCTCTTTCCCTCCCTTCCTCTCTCCCAAGTCTATGCCTTCAATGTCCAAAAACTCATTCCTTCCCCACCTCAGCATCTCTTTCCCTCCCTTCCTCTCTCCCAAGTCCATGCCTTCTGTTTCCAAAAACCCATTCCCTCCCCCACCTCAGCATCTCTTTCCCTCCCTTCCTTTCTCCCAAGTCAATGCCTTCTGTGTCCAAAAACCCATTCCCTCCCCCACCTCAGCATCTCTTTCCCTCCCTTCCTCTCTCCCAAGTCCTTGCCTTCTGGGTCCAAAAACCCATTCCCTCCCCCACCTCAGCATATCTTTCCCTCCCTTCCTCTCTCCCAAGTCCATGCCTTCTGTGTCCTAAAACCCATTCTACCCCCACCTCAGCATCTCTTTACCTCCCTTCCTCTCACCCAAGTCCATGCCTTCTCTGTCCAAAAACCCATTCCCTCCCCCACCTCAGCATATCTTTCCCTCCCTTCCTCTCTCCCAAGTCCATGCCTTCTGTGTCCTAAAACCCATTCTACCCCCACCTCAGCATCTCTTTCCCTCCCTTCCTCTCCAAAGTCCATGCCTTCTGTGTCCAAAAACCCATTCCCTCCCCCACCTCAGCATCTCTTTCCTTCCCTTCCTTTCTCCCAAGTCCATGCCTTCTGTGTCCAAAAACCCATTCCCTCCCCACCTCTGCATCTCTCCCTCCCTTCCTCTCTCCCAAGTCCATGCCTTCTGTGTCCAAAAACCCATTCCCTCCCCACCTCTGCATCTCTCCCTCCCTTCCTCTCTCCCAAGTCCATGCCTTCTTTGTCCAAAAACCCATTCAATACCCCACCTCAGCATCTCTTTCCCTCCCTTCCTCTCTCCCATGTCCATGCCTTCTGTGTCCAAAAAGCCATTCCTCCCCCACCTCAGAATCTCTTTCCCTCCCTTCCTCTCCAAAGTCCATGCCTTCTGTGTCCAAAAACCCATTCCCTCCCCCACCTCAGCATCTCTTTCCCACCCTTCCTCTCTCCCAAGTCCATGCCTTCTGTGTCCAAAAACCCATTCCCTCCCCACCTCTGCATCTCTCCCTCCCTTCCTCTCTCCCAAGTCCATGCCTTCTGTGTCCAAAAACCAATTCCTCCCCCACCTCAGCATCTCTTTCCCTCCCTTCCTCTCTCTCAAGTCCATGCCTTCTGTGTCCAAAAACCCATTCAATCCCCCACCTCAGCATCTCTTTCCCTCCCTTCCTCTCTCCCAAGTCCATGCCTTCTGTTTCCAAAAAGCCATTCCCTCCCCCACCTCAGCATCTCTTTCCCTCCCTTCCTCCCTCCCAAGTCCATGCCTTTTGTGTCCAAAAACCCATTCCCTCAACCACCTCTGCATCTCTTTCCCTCCCTTCCTCTCTCCCAAGTCCATGCCTTTTGTGTCTAAAAACCCATTCAATCCCCCACTTCAGCATCTCTTTCCCTCCCTTCCTCTCTTCCAAGTCTATGCCTTTTGTGTCCAAAAACCCATTCCATCCCCAACCTCAGCATCTCTTTCCTTCCCTTCCTCTCTCCCAAGTCGATGCCTTCTGTGTCCAAAAACCCATTCAATGCACCACCTCAGCATCTTTCCCTCCATTCCTCTCTCCCAAGTCCATGCCTTCTGTGTCCAAAAACCCATTCTATCCCCCAACTCAGCATCTTTCCCTCCCTTCCTTTCTCCCAAGTCCTTGCCTTCTCTGTCCAAAAACCCATTCCCTCCCCCACCTCAGCATCTCTTTCCCTCCCTTCCTCTCTCCCAAGTCCATGCCTTCTGTTTCCAAAAACCCATTCCCTCCCCCACCTCAGCATCTCTTTCCCTCCCTTCCTTTCTCCCAAGTCCTTGCCTTCTCTGTCCAAAAACCCATTCCCTCCCCCACCTCAGCATCTCTTTCCCTCCCTTCCTCTCTCCCAAGTCCATGCCTTCTGTGTCCCAAAACCCATTCTATCCCCACCTCAGCATATCTTTCCCTCCCTTCCTCTCTCCCAAGACCATGCCTTCTGTGTCCAAAAACCCATTCCAACTTGCACCTCTGCATCTCTTTCCCTCCCTTCCTCTCTCCCAAGTCCAAGCCTTCAGTGTCCAAAAACCCATTCCCTCCCCCACCTCAGCATTTCTTTCCCTCCCTTCTTCTCTCCCAAGTCCATGCCTTCTGTGTCCAAAAACTCATTCACTCCCCTACCTCAGCATCTCTTTCCGTACCTTCCTCTCTCCCAAGTCCATGCCTTCTGTGTCCAAAAAGCCATTCCCTCCCCCACCTCAGCATCTCTTTCCCTCCCTTCCTCTCTCCCAAGTCCATGCCTTCTGTGTCCAAAAACCCATTCTATCCCCCACTTCAGCATCTTTCACTTCCTCTCTCCGAAGTCCATGCCTTCTGTGTCGTAAAACCCATTCTATCCCCCACCTCAGCATCTCTTTCCCTCCCTTCCTCTAACCCAAGTCAATGCCTTCTGTGTCCAAAAAGCCATTCCCTCCTCCACCTCAGCATCTCTTTCCGTCCCTTCCTCTCACCCAAGTCCATGCCTTGTGTCCTAAAACCCATTCTATCCCCCACCTCAGCATCTCTTTCCCTCCCTTCCTCTCACCCAAGTCCATGCCTTCTGTGTCCAAGAAGCCATTCCCTCCCCCACCTCAGCATCTCTTTCCCTCCCTTCCTCCCTCCCAAGACCATGCCTTCTGTGTCCAACAACCCATTCCATCTTGCACCTCTGCATCTCTTTCCCTCCCTTCCTCTCTCCCAAGTCCATGCCTTCTGTGTCCAAAAACCCATTCAATGCCCCACCTCAGCATCTCTTTCACTCCCTTCCTCTCTCCCAAATCCATGCCTTCTGTGTCCACAAACCCATTCAATGCACCACCTCAGCATCTTTCCCTCCATTCCTCTCTCCCAAGTCCATGCCTTCTGTGTCCAAAAACCCATTCTATCCCCCAACTCAGCATCTTTCCCTCACCCCTCTCTCCCAAGTCCATGACTTCTGTGTCCAAAAACCCATTCCCTCCCCCACCTCAGCATCTCTTTCCCTCCCTTCTCTCCCAAGTCCATGCCTTCTGTGTCCAAAAACCCATTCTCTCCCCCACCTCAGCATCTCTTTCCCTCCCTTCCTCTCTCCCAAGTTCTTGGCTTCTATGTCCAAAAACTCATTCCCTCCCCCATCTTAGCATCTCTTTCCCTCCCTTCCTCTCTCCCAACTCTATGCCTTCTGTGTCCCAAAACCCATTCCATCCCCCACCTCAGCATCTCTTTCCCTCCCTTTCTCTCTCCCAAGTCCATGCCTTCTGTGTCTAAAAACCCATTTCCTCCCCCACCTCAGCATCTCTTTCCCTCCCTTCCTGTCTCCCATGTCCATGTCTTCTATGTTCAAAAACCCATTCAATCCCCCAACTCAGCATCCATTTCCCTCCCTTCCTCTCTCCCAAGTCCTTGCCTTCTGTGTCCAAAAACCCTTCCATCCCCCATCTCAGCATCTCTTTCCCTCCCTTCCTCTCTCCCAAGTCTATGCCTTCAGTGTCCAAAAACCCATTCCCTCCCCCAGCTCAGCATCTCTCTCTCCCTTCTTCTCTCCCAAGTCCATGCCTTCTGTGTCCAAAAACTAATTCCCTCCCCCACCTCAGCATCTCTTTCCCTCCCTTCCTCTCTCCCAAGTCCATGCCTTCTGTGTCCAAAAACCCATTCCCTCCCCCACCTCAGCATCTTTCACTCCCTTCCTCTCTCCCAAGTCCATGCCTTCTGTGTCCAAAAACCCATTCCCTCCCCCACCTCAGCATCTCTTTCCCTCCATTCCTCTCTCCCAAGTCCATGCCTTCTGTGTCCAAAAACCCATTCCCTCCCCCACCTCAGCATCTCTTTCCCTCCATTCCTCTCTCCCAAGTCCATGTCTTCTGTGTCCAAAAACCCATTCAATCCCCCACCTCAGCATCTCTTTCCCTCCCATGTCCATGCCTTCTGTGTCCAAAAAGCCATTTCCTCCTCCACCTCAGCATCTCTTTCCCTCCCTTCCTCTCTCCCAAGTCCTTGCCTTCTGTGTCCAAAAACCCATTCCCTCCCCCACCTCAGCATCTCTTTCCCACCCTTCCTCTCTCCCAAGTCCATGCCTTCTGTGTCCAAAAACCCATTCTATCCCCCACCTAAGCATCTTTCACATCCTTCCTCTCTCCGAAGTCCATGCCTTCTGTGTCCAAAAACCCATTCCCTCCCCCACCTCAGCATCTCTTTCCATCCCTTCCTTTCTCCCAAGTCCTTGCCTTCTCTGTCCAAAAACCCATTCCCTCCCCCACCTCAGCATCTCTTTCCCTCCCTTCCTCTCTCCCAAGTCCATGCCTTCTGTGTCCCAAAACCCATTCTATCCCCACCTCAGCATATCTTTCCCTCCCTTCCTCTCTCCCAAGACCATGCCTTCTGTGTCCAAAAACCCATTCCATCTTGCACCTCTGCATCTCTTTCCCTCCCTTCCTCTCTCCCAAGTCCAAGCCTTCAGTGTCCAAAAACCCATTCCCTCCCCCACCTCAGCATTTCTTTCCCTCCCTTCTTCTCTCCCAAGTCCATGCCTTCTGTGTCCAAAAACTCATTCCCTCCCCTACCTCAGCAGCTCTTTCCGTACCTTCCTCTCTCCCAAGTCCATGCCTTCTGTGTCCAAAAAGCCATTCCCTCCCCCACCTCAGCATCTCTTTCCCTCCCTTCCTCTCTCCCAAGTCCATGCCTTCTGTGTCCAAAAACTCATTCCTTCCCCACCTCAGCATCTCTTTCCCTCCCTTCCTCTCTCCCCAGTCCATGCCTTCTGTGTCCTAAAACCCATTCCCTCCCCCATCTCAGCATCTCTTTCCCTCCCTTCCTCTCTCCCAAGTCTATGCCTTCAGTGTCCAAAAACCCATTCCCTCCCCCACCTCAGCATCTCTTTCCCTCCCTTTTTCTCTCCCAAGTCCATGCCTTCTGTGTCCAAAAACTCATTCCTTCCCCACCTCAGCATCTCTTTCCCTCCCTTCCTCTCTCCCCAGTCCATGCCTTCTGTGTCCTAAAACCCATTCTATCCCCCACCTCAGCATCTCTTTCCCTCCCTTCCTCTCACCGAAGTCCATGTATTCTGTGTCCAAAAACCCATTCTTCCCCCACCTCAGCATCTCTTTCCCTCCCTTCCTCTCTCCCAAGTCCATGCCTTCTGTGTCCAAAAACCCATTCAATCCCAACTCAGCATCTCTTTACCTCCCTTCCTCTCTCCCAAGTCCATGCCTTCTGTTTCCAAAAAGCCATTCCCTCCCCCACCTCAGCATCTCTTTCCCTCCCTTCCTCTCTCCCAAGTCCATGCCTTTTGTGTCCAAAAACCCATTCCCTCAACCACCTCTGCATCTCTTTCCCTCCCTTCCTCTCTCCCAAGTCCATGCCTTTTGTGTCCAAAAACCCATTCCCTCAACCACCTCTGCATCTCTTTCCCTCCCTTCCTCTCTCCCAAGTCCATGCCTTTTGTGTCCAAAAACCCATTCAATCCCCCACCTCAGCATCTCTTTCCCTCCCTTCCTCTCTCCCAAGTCCATGCCTTCTGTGTCCAAAAAGCCATTCCCTCCCCCACCTCAGCATCTCTTTCCCTCCCTTCCTCTCTCCCAAGTCCATGCCTTCTGTGTCCAAAAACCCATTCTATCCCCCACTTCAGCATCTTTCACTTCCTCTCTCCGAAGTCCATGCCTTCTGTGTCGTAAAACCCATTCTATCCCCCACCTCAGCATCTCTTTCCCTCCCTTCCTCTAATCCAAGTCAATGCCTTCTGTGTCCAAAAAGCCATTCCCTCCCCCACCTCAGCATCTCTTTCCGTCCCTTCCTCTCACCCAAGTCCATGCCTTGTGTCCTAAAACCCATTCTATCCCCCACCTCAGCATCTCTTTCCCTCCCTTCCTCTCACCCAAGTCCATGCCTTCTGTGTCCAAGAAGCCATTCCCTCCCCCACCTCAGCATCTCTTTCCCTCCCTTCCTCCCTCCCAAGACCATGCCTTCTGTGTCCAACAACCCATTCCATCTTGCACCTCTGCATCTCTTTCCCTCCCTTCCTCTCTCCCAAGTCCATGCCTTCTGTGTCCAAAAACCCATTCAATGCCCCACCTCAGCATCTCTTTCACTCCCTTCCTCTCTCCCAAATCCATGCCTTCTGTGTCCACAAACCCATTCAATGCACCACCTCAGCATCTTTCCCTCCATTCCTCTCTCCCAAGTCCATGCCTTCTGTGTCCAAAAACCCATTCTATCCCCCAACTCAGCATCTTTCCCTCACCCCTCTCTCCCAAGTCCATGACTTCTGTGTCCAAAAACCCATTCCCTCCCCCACCTTAGCATCTCTTTCCCTCCCTTTCTCCCAAGTCCATGCCTTCTGTGTCCAAAAACCCATTCTCTCCCCCACCTCAGCATCTCTTTCCCTCCCTTCCTCTCTCCCAAGTTCTTGGCTTCTATGTCCAAAAACTCATTCCCTCCCCCATCTCAGCATCTCTTTCCCTCCCTTCCTCTCTCCCAAGTCTATGCCTTCAGTGTCCAAAAACCCATTCCCTCCCCCACCTCAGCATCTCTTTCCCTCCCTTTTTCTCTCCCAAGTCCATGCCTTCTGTGTCCAAAAACTCATTCCTCCTCCACCTCAGCATCTCTTTCCCTCCTTTCCTCTCTCCCAAGTCCATGCCTTCTGTGTCCAAAAACCCATTCCCTCCCCCATCTCAGCATCTCTTTCCCTCCCTTCCTCTCTCCCAAGTCTATGCCTTCAGTGTCCAAAAACCCATTCCCTCCCCCACCTCAGCATCTCTTTCCCTCCCTTTTTCTCTCCCAAGTCCATGCCTTCTGTGTCCAAAAACTCATTCCTTCCCCACCTCAGCATCTCTTTCCCTCCCTTCCTCTCTCCCCAGTCCATGCCTTCTGTGTCCTAAAACCCATTCTATCCCCCACCTCAGCATCTCTTTCCCTCCCTTCCTCTCACCGAAGTCCATGTATTCTGTGTCCAAAAACCCATTCTTCCCCCACCTCAGCATCTCTTTCCCTCCCTTCCTCTCTCCCAAGTCCATGCCTTCTGTGTCCAAAAACCCATTCAATCCCAACTCAGCATCTCTTTACCTCCCTTCCTCTCTCCCAAGTCCATGCCTTCTGTTTCCAAAAAGCCATTCCCTCCCCCACCTCAGCATCTCTTTCCCTCCCTTCCTCTCTCCCAAGTCCATGCCTTTTGTGTCCAAAAACCCATTCCCTCAACCACCTCTGCATCTCTTTCCCTCCCTTCCTCTCTCCCAAGTCCATGCCTTTTGTGTCCAAAAACCCATTCCCTCAACCACCTCTGCATCTCTTTCCCTCCCTTCCTCTCTCCCAAGTCCATGCCTTTTGTGTCCAAAAACCCATTCAATCCCCCACCTCAGCATCTCTTTCCCTCCCTTCCTCTCTCCCAAGTCTATGCCTTTTGTGTCCAAAAACCCATTCCATCCCCAACCTCAGCATCTCTTTCCATCCCTTCCTCTCTTCAAGTCCATGCCTTCTGTGTCCAAAAACCCATTCCCTCCCCCACCTCAGCATCTCTTTCCCTCCCTTCCAAGTCCATGCCTTCTGTGTCCAAAAACCAATTCCCTCCCCCACCTCAGCATCTCTTTCCCTCCCTTCCTCTCTCCCAAGTCCTTGCCTTCTGTGTCCAAAAACCCTTCCATCCCCCATCTCAGCATCTCTTTCCCTCCCTTCCTCTCTCCCAAGTCTATGCCTTCAGTGTCCAAAAACCCATTCCCTCCCCCAGCTCAGCATCTCTCTCTCCCTTCTTCTCTCCCAAGATGCCTTCTGTGTCCAAAAACTCATTCCCTCCCCCACCTCAGCATCTCTTTCCCTCCCTTCCTCTCTCCCAAGTCCATGCCTTCTGTGTCCAAAAACCCATTCCCTCCCCCACCTCAGCATCTCTTTCCCTCCCTTCCTTTCTCCCAAGTCCATGCCTTCTGTGTCCAAAAACCCATTCCCTCCCCAACCTCAGCATCTCTTTCCCTCCCTTCCTCTCTCCCAAGTCCTTGCCTTCTGGGTCCAAAAACCCTTCCATCCCCCATCTCAGCATCTCTTTCCCTCCCTTCCTCTCTCCCAAGTCTATGCCTTCAGTGTCCAAAAACCCATTCCCTCCCCCAGCTCAGCATCTCTCTCTCCCTTCTTCTCTCCCAAGTCCATGCCTTCTGTGTCCAAAAACTCATTCCCTCCCCCACCTCAGCATCTCTTTCCCTCCCTTCCTCTCTCCCAAGTCCATGCCTTCTGTGTCCCAAAACCCATTCCATCCCCCACCTCAGCATCTCTTTCCATCCCTTCCTCTCTTCAAGTCCATGCCTTCTGTGTCCAAAAACCCATTCCATCCCCAACCTCAGCATCTCTTTCCATCCCTTCCTCTCTTCAAGTCCATGCCTTCTGTGTCCAAAAACCCATTCCCTCCCCCACCTCAGCATCTCTTTCCCTCCCTTCCAAGTCCATGCCTTCTGTGTCCAAAAACCCATTCCCTCCCCCACCTCAGCATCTCTTTCCCTCCCTTCCTCTCTCCCAAGTACATGCCTTCTGTGTCCAGAAACCAATTCCCTCCCCCACCTCAGCATCTCTTTCCCTCCCTTCCTCTCTCCCAAGTCCTTGCCTTCTGTGTCCAAAAACTCATTCCCTCCCCCACCTCAGCATCTCTTTCCCTCCCTTCCTCTCTCCCAAGTCCATGCCTTCTGTGTCCCAAAACCCATTCCATCCCCCACCTCAGCATCTCTTTCCCTCCCTTCCTCTCTCCCAAGTCTATGCCTTTTGTGTCCAAAAACCCATTCCATCCCCAACCTCAGCATCTCTTTCCATCCCTTCCTCTCTTCAAGTCCATGCCTTCTGTGTCCAAAAACCCATTCCCTCCCCCACCTCAGCATCTCTTTCCCTCCCTTCCAAGTCCATGCCTTCTGTGTCCAAAAACCCATTCCCTCCCCCACCTCAGCATCTCTTTCCCTCCCTTCCTCTCTCCCAAGTACATGCCTTCTGTGTCCAAAAACCAATTCCCTCCCCCACCTCAGCATCTCTTTCCCTCCCTTCCTCTCTCCCAAGTCCTTGCCTTCTGTGTCCAAAAACCCTTCCATCCCCCATCTCAGCATCTCTTTCCCTCCCTTCCTCTCTCCCAAGTCTATGCCTTCAGTGTCCAAAAACCCATTCCCTCCCCCAGCTCAGCATCTCTCTCTCCCTTCTTCTCTCCCAAGTCCATGCCTTCTGTGTCCAAAAACTCATTCCCTCCCCCACCTCAGCATCTCTTTCCCTCCCTTCCTCTCTCCCAAGTCCATGCCTTCTGTGTCTAAAAACCCATTTCCTCCCCCACCTCAGCATCTCTTTCCCTCCCTTCCTTTCTCCCAAGTCCATGCCTTCTGTGTCCAAAAACCCATTCCCTCCCCAACCTCAGCATCTCTTTCCCTCCCTTCCTCTCTCCCAAGTCCTTGCCTTCTGGGTCCAAAAACCCATTCCCTCCCCCAACTCAGCATCTCTTTCCCTCCCTTCCTCTCTCCCAAGTCCATGCCTTCTGTGTCCCAAAACCCATTCCATCCCCCACCTCAGCATATCTTTCCATCCCTTCCTCTCTCCCATGTCCATGCCTTCTGTGTCCAAAAACCCATTCAATGCCCCACCTCAGCATCTCTTTCCCTCCCTTCTTCTCTCCCAAGTCCATGTCTTATGTGTCCAAAAACTCATTCCCTCCCCACACCTCAGCATCTCTTTCCATCCCTTCCTCTCTCCCAAGTCCATGCCTTCTGTTTCCTAAAACCCATTCTACCCCCACCTCAGCATCTCTTTCCCTCCCTTCCTCTCCCCCAAGTCCATGCCTTCTGTGTCCAAAAACCCATTCCCTCCCCCACCTCAGCATCTCTTTCCCTCCCTTCCTCTCCAAAGTCCATGCCTTCTGTGTCCAAAAACCCATTCCCTCCCCCACCTCAGCATCTCTTTCCCTCCCTTCCTCTCTCCCAAGTCCATACCTTCTATGTCCAAAAACCCATTCAATACCCCACCTCAGCATCTCTTTCCCTCCCTTCCTCTCTCCCATGTCCATGCCTTCTGTGTCCAAAAATCCATTCCCTCCCCCACCTCAGCATCCCTTTCCCTCCCTTCCTCTCTCCCAAGTCCTTGCCTTCTGGGTCCAAAAACCCATTCCCTCCCCCACCTCAGCATTTCTTTCCCTTCCTTCCTCTCTCCCAAGTCCATGCCTTCTGTGTCCCAAAACCCATTCCATCCCCCACCTCAGCATCTCTTTCCCTCCCTTCCTCTCTCCAAGTCCATGCCTTCTGTGTCCAAAAACCCATTCCCTCCCCACCTCTGCATCTCTCCCTCCCTTCCTCTCTCCCAAGTCCATGCCTTCTGTGTCCAAAGTTTCAAGTTTCAAGTTTATTAGATTTTAATATACCGACCATCAAGCAAATATCTGGACGGTTTACATTGGATTTAAAAATTTACAGATAAGAGTAGAAACAATTGAGAAAAAATAAAAACAAAAGATATTAAATAAATTAAATAGTATATGGTGAACATTAACGACAATAACAAGACAGACTTGACAGTGAGGAGAGAGGGAATGGATGGGTAAAGTTACATTGTAAGTAAGAAAAGGAGAAGGTAAAATTATGGTCTTACCTGTTAATTTTCTTTCCTTTAGAAGCAGCAGATGAATCCAGACTAGTGGGTATAGCTCACATCGACCAGCAGGTGGAGATAGAGAACTGATTAACAGTTGGCCTTAAAGCCTGGTGTTCCTCCTGTTGATTCAGTTATGCATTTTGCCCAAGCAGCCCGAAAGGAGCATGAGCATCCACAAAACTTCATTCCAGTATAAAATGTGCCACTAAATAATACAATTACCAACCATATCCCAACTGAAACAATAAACAAACACCCTACACACATACAGTGCACTTGGGGAGGGGCTCTGGATTCATCTGCTGCTTCTAAAGGAAAGAAAATTAACAGGTAAGACCATAATTTTACCTTCCATAGCAAAGCAGCAGATGAATCCAGACTAGTGGGATGTAGCAAAGCAAACTCAAACTGGGTGGGACGCCAATGCCGCCTCCGCCAGCACTGCAGCACCAAAACTTGCCTCCGCATGGGCCGCTACGTCTAAACGGTAATGCTTCGAAAAGGTATTACCCGACGACCAAGTGGCCGCCCGGCAAATTTCCTCCAAAGACATCCCCCCGGACTCCGCCCAAGACGTAGCCAATGCCCGAGTGGAATGAGCATGAAGGTGCTCCAGTACTTTCTTACCTGTCAACACATAAGCCGACGCAATCGTCTCCTTGACCCAACGCGCAATGGACGCTTTTGACGCCGCCATCCCCTTGTGTTTACCCGCGAACAATACAAAGAGATGGTCCGACCTACGAAAATCATTCGTCACCTCCAAATAATGGAGAAGCATACGCCGTACATCCAGTAGATGCAAAGACAAAAATCGTTTACCCCAATCCTCCTTCCGGAAGGACGGGAGGAATACACTCTGGTTCACATGAAATGAAGAAATCACCTTAGGCAGGAAGGACGGCACCGGCCGTACTGACACCCCCGTCTCAGAAAAACGTAAAAAGGGTTCTCTGCAAGAAAGCGCCTGAAGTTCCGATACTCGCCTCGCCGAAGCCATCGCCACCAAGAACACTGTTTTCAGCGTGACATCCTTCAAAGTGGCCGCTGACAGGGGCTCAAAAGGTGCCCCCTGCAACCTCCCAAGGACGAGTTTAAGATTCCAGGATGGACAAATACGCCTTACCGGCGGGCGGATATGGTGAACCCCTTTGAGGAAACGGATGACGTCCGGCTGCGAAGCTAGCGACGCGCCAGCCACCCGGCCCCTGTAACAGGCAATGGCCGCCACCTGAACCTTTAAAGAGTTATAGGCTAATCCTTTTTCTACACCTTCCTGCAGAAAAGCAAGAATAGCCGGCAGAGATGCATGGAAGGGCGCGATTCCCTGTCGTCCGCACCATGCATCAAAAATCTTCCAGACTCTCGCATAGGAGGCTGAAGTCGAAATCTTCTTAGCTTTAAGAAGCGTGGTAATCACCTGTTCCGAATAGCCCTTCTTCTTTAGCCTTGACCGCTCAAGAGCCAGGCGGTAAGACCAAAGCGGGCCGGATCTTCCATCCAGATTGGGCCCTGAGTTAGTAAGTCCGGAGTTACCTGGAACGTCACCCGATCGCCTACAGAAAGCTGAATTAGATCGGCGTACCACGGCCGACGCGGCCAATCCGGGGCCACCAGGATCACCCTGCCGTGAAAGAGAGAGATGCGTTGTAACACCCGACCTATCATGGGCCAAGGCGGGAACACATACAGAAGGGAATTTGGAGGCCATGGGAGAGCCAACGCGTCCACCCCCTCCGAGCCCTTCTCCTTGCGTCTGCTGAAGAAGCGAGACACCTTCGCATTGCGGGATGAAGCCATGAGATCCACCTCTGGCAACCCCCAACGCCGGACTAGCAGATCGAACGCCCGAGCAGACAGTTCCCACTCGCCCGGATCTAGAAGATTTCTGCTGAGGAAGTCCGCTTGCACGTTTTCGTGACCTGCAATGTACGCCGCCGACAGAAGCGGAACATGCCCTTCTGCCCACCGAAGCAATCTCCTTGCCTCTTCGGCCAACTGCGGACTCCGGGTGCCCCCCTGATGATTGACATATGCGACCGCCGTGACACTGTCCGAAAAGATCCTGGTCGGCCTGTCCTGAATCAGGTACTGAAAAGCCCTCAGCGCCAGCCTGATCGCCTTTAATTCCAGCAAATTGATGGGCCACTGGGCTTCCTCTAAGGACCACACTCCCTGCACCGAAGCTTGCAGGCACTGGGCCCCCCAGCCCCGCAGACTGGCATCCGTTGTCACCACCACCCAATCCGGTGTGGCCAACGGCATGCCCCGCCACAGGTGCAACTCGTGTAGCCACCACTGCATGCTGCGAGCCGCCCGAGGACTCCATTGGAGATGCACATTGTAGTCCAGAGAAGCTGGGGACCAGCGAGAGAGAAGCGACTGTTGTAAGGGCCTCATGTGGCCCCGAGCCCAGGGGACCACCTCCAGAGTCGCTACCATGGAGCCCAGAACCTGTACATAATCCCAAACCCGAGGTCTGGGCGACCCGAGAAGAAGGCGAATCTGAGCCTGCAATTTCTCTCCCCGGTCTCGGGGTAGAAATACTTTCTCCAGAGCAGCCCTATCCTCCGGTAAACGCTGTGTTTTGGTATCCCCAAAATCCTTCACCAATTTATCTAAGTCCTCTCCAAACAATAAACCCCCTTTAAAAGGGAGTCTCACCAGCCGAAGCTTGGATGCCGCATCTGCCGCCCAATGCCGGAGCCATAAGGACCTGCGCGATACCACTGAAAGAGACATCTGTTTCGCAGACGCCCTAATGATGTCATATAAGGAGTCTGCCAAATAAGCCAAGCCCGACTCCAAATCAGCCAGTTCCGAAGGAACAGAACCTCCAGACTCCATTAAATTATCGGTCATCCCTTGTGACCACTGCAAACATGCTCGCGCCGCATACGAGCTGCAAATTGCGGCCTGTAAGGTCACCGCAGCTACTTCAAAGGACATTTTTAGTGAAGATTCAATCTTCCTATCCTGCGCATCCTTTAGCGTAACTCCCCCTTCCACCGGCAAGGTAGTCTTTTTTGTTACCGCTGCCACCAAAGCGTCCACCCTAGGTAACCTAAACTTGTCCAGTTCGGTCGGGTCAACCGGATACAGGAGCCGCATGGCCTTCGCCACTCTTAAACTGGCCTCCGGCGTATCCCATTGCGCCGCGATCAGCTCCTGCATGGCTTCATGCACCGGGAAGGCCTTAGGTGGCTTACGGGTACCCGCCATCAGGGGGTTACCCGACACCTTAGCATCTTCCTGAGAGATATTCAAACCCTGCAAAGCCTTAGAAATCAAGGACGCCAGCTCCTCCCTATGAAACAGCTGGAGAGCGGAAGGATCATCAACTTCCCTACCCGGGGGATCCTCTGCCTCCCAATCTAAGACCTCCCCTTCCTCCAAAGATTCAGGAAGAGAGAAAGGGGATAAGGGAAGAGTGCCTTCTGCGTCCACGGTCGTGAGTCTGCGTTTCTTCGCCCCCTGCGACCGCCCAGGCGACACCCCAGGACCCGTAGGCGGTCCGGCATTAGCACAGGTCAAACCCGTAGAGGTAGAAGGCCCAGGGAGGGACGGACAGGTCACCGGCACCGACTGGGCCGACTGCGAGCCCTGTAGCAGAAATGCTCGGTGCAACAACATAATAAACTCAGGTGAGAAGGAGCTCACCCCCAGGAACGCTGAACCGCCCTGATCAACGCTTGGGCGCGCAGCCGCGCCGTCCCCAAGCGATCCCGGCTCCCCGACCGCCCCTGGCCTCCCCTCAGCCGCGGAAGAGCCTTGCAGCCCCCCCGAATCGACCTCGAGAACCGGGGACGGAGACCGTGCCTCGCTGACACGGGAGATGGCTAGCTCACAGGCCTGCAGAAAAGCGTCTTCTGCCGGTGTATCCACACACCCGGCAGAACAGAAGCCTGACAGTGCTCTGCGCTTCCCACAGCGCGAGCACCGCTGAGACGCCTCCGCTGCCATCTCTGCACTCGGTGAATTTCAAAAACTTTTTTTTTTTTTTTTGCACACACGCGGCGAGACGCCGCCGACCGCCGACTCCGCCCCCCCAGCTACCGCGGTCTACGAAAACGCACGACCGACTCCTAAACCATGAGGCAGAATACAATAAAGTTACTCACCAACCGGTCCCCCGCTCAAACTGAAGTCAGGTTACAGCTGGTAATTGCACTGCAAGCCGACTGGAAAACAGCCCGGCTCAGCACAAGCAGGAAGTCGGGTCTTTTTTTTTTTTTTTTGTTACTGGAATGAAGAAACCAAGACACAAAAACTCCTGCAGTGGCCCAAGAACCCACTCAACCAAACTGAGGGGAGGGTGGAGAAGGGACCTGGGAGGGCCCAGGTGTAGCTCCCAAAGCCGGCACCGCTCAGCCAGGCACCCCTGTCCAACTGAAGAGACCGAGTCTCAACAGAGGAAGCCACAGGAACACCACTTAAACCGGCCCCAGCCAGAATCCAGGAGCTAGAAAGTAAGCTCCATTCCTGCTGGGAGATAGAGCAAAACTGAATCAACAGGAGGAACACCAGGCTTTAAGGCCAACTGTTAATCAGTTCTCTATCTCCACCTGCTGGTCGATGTGAGCTATACCCACTAGTCTGGATTCATCTGCTGCTTTGCTATGGAAAGAGGGATTAGGAAGAAACATGTTGGATGGGGATAAGATATATTGAATGTTTAAAAGAGCAAAATTAGATAGAAAAGCAATTGAGAGGATAGATATTAAGTGGAAGAGAATGCATTTCGAAATAAGAAAGTTTTTAAGTTTTTCTTAAATTTGTCAAGGTTTTGTTCGTCACGAATTGGTTGTGGAAAAGAGTTCCACAATGTCGGGGCAGTTACTGCGAAGTTTATTTTGCGTGTGTAATAAAATTATTTTATTGACGGAATCAATAAGAGATTTTGATTTGAAGATCTTAGAGTTCGAGTAGAGCACTGAGGGATAAGAAGTTTGTGAAGAAATAATGGTAGTTGAGAAGATTTTATTTTGAATGACAAAAGGATGATTTTATAGGTGATTCGGTGCATCACGGGTAACCAGTGAGCATCTTTCAAAGCTGGCGTAACATGATCATATTTACCTAGGTTATAGATGAGTTTTATTGCTGTGTTTTGTATAAGTTGAAGGCGGCGAATTTCTTTTTGTGGAAGGCCGTTGAGTAAGGAATTACAATAATCTAGGTGAGAGATTATTAGAGAGTGAACGAGAATTTTGATGGATTCGGTTTCTAGAATTGAGGTCAAAGAACGAATTATGCGTAGTTTATAGAAACATGTTTTAACTACCGAGCTAATATGATCATGAAATGATAGATCTTTATCAATGGTAACTCCTAAAAGTTTGATTTTTGTCTCCATTTGAATTGGGATAGATTTGATAGAAATTTTATCTGGTAGAAATTCAGGGTTTTTGATTGAGAATAGAAGACCGCGAGATTTATCTATGTTAAGAGAAAGTTTATTAGAATGAAGCCAATCGTTTATGGAGTCCAGTTTATTGTTTATATCTTTTATGTCAGACGTTTTGGAAATATTGATTGGGTGAAGTAGTTGTATGTCGTCTGCATAGGCAAAGATCGTAAATCCTATAGATTGTGCTAACGTTAAGAGGGGAGATAGAAAGATATTGAATAGTAGAGGTGAAAGAATGGAACCTCGCGGAACCCCATAAGTTAATGATATTGAGGGTGAGGTTTCATTTCTGGCAAAGACTTTGAAGCTGCGATCTTGAAAGTAAGATGAAAACCATGATAGTGCCGTTCCTGTGATACCGCACTCTTCGAGTCTGTTTAAGAGAAGCGAATGGTCAATGGTGTCAAAAGCAGCAGATAGATCAAGTGAGATAAGGAGGACAGATTTTTGGTGGTCATGAAAGTAGTGTATGGTTGAAATAAGGCCTAGCAGAGATAATTCTGTTGAATGTGAGGAGCGGAAACCTGTTTGACAGGGATGTAAAACAAAGGTTTTTTCAATGAATTCTGACAAAAACCCATTCCTCCCCCACCTCAGCATCTCTTTCACTCCCTTCCTCTCTCTGAAGTCCATACCTTCTGTGTCCAAAAAACCATTCCCTCTCCCACCTCAGCATCTCTTTCCCTCCCTTCCTCTCTCCCAAGTCCATGCCTTCTGTGTCCAAAAACCCATTCAATCCCCCACCTCAGCATCTCTTTCCCTCCCTTCCTCTCTCCCAAGTCCATGCCTTCTGTTTCCAAAAAGCCATTCCCTCCCCCACCTCAGCATCTCTTTCCCTCCCTTCCTCTCTCCCAAGTCCATGCCTTTTGTGTCCAAAAACCCATTCCCTCAACCACCTCTGCATCTCTTTCCCTCCCTTCCTCTCTCCCAAGTCCATGCCTTTTGTGTCCAAAAACCCATTCAATCCCCCAACTCAGCATCTCTTTCCCTCCCTTCCTCTCTCCCAAGTCTATGCCTTTTGTGTCCAAAAACCCATTCCATCCCCAACCTCAGCATCTCTTTCCACCCCTTCCTCTCTCCCAAGTCCATGCCTTCTGTGTCCAAAAACCCATTCCCTCCCCCATCTCAGCATCTCTTTCCCTCCCTTCCTCTCTCCCAAGTCCATGCCTTCTGTGTCCAAAAACCCATTCCCTCCCCCACCTCAGCATCTCTTTCCCTCCCTTCCTCTCTCACAAGTCCATGCCTTCTGTGTCCAAAAAACCATTCCCTCCTCAACCTCAGCATCTCTTTCCCTCCCTCCCTCTCTCCCAAGTACATGCGTTCTGTGTCCAAAAACCCATTCCCTCCCCACCTCAGCATCTCTTTCCCTCCCTTCCTCTCTCCTAAGTCCTTGCCTTCTGTGTCCAAAAACCCTTCCATCCCCCATCTCAGCATCTCTTTCCCTCCCTTCCTCTCTCCCAAGTCTATGCCTTCAGTGTCCAAAAACCCATTCCCTCCCCCACCTCAGCATCTCTTTCTCTCCCTTCTTCTCTCCCAAGTCCATGCCTTCTGTGTCCAAAAACTCATTCCCTCCCCCACCTCAGCATCTCTTTCCCTCCCTTCCTCTCTCCCAAGTCCATGCCTTCTGTGTCCTAAAACCCATTCTATCCCCCACCTCAGCATCTCTTTCCCTCCCTTCCTCTCACCCAAGTCCATGTCTTCTGTGTCCAAAAAGCCATTCCCTCCCCCACCTCAGCATCTCTTTCCCTCCCTTCCTCTCTCCCAAGTCCATGCCTTCTGTGTCCTAAAACCCATTCTATCCCCCACCTCATCTCTTTCCCTCCCTTCCTCTCACCCAAGTCCATGTCTTCTGTGTCCAAAAAGCCATTCCCTCCCCCACCTCAGCATCTCTTTCCCTCCCTTCCTCTCTCCCAAGTCCATGCCTTCTGTGTCCAAAAACCCATTCAATGCCCCACCTCAGCATCTCTTTCCCTCCCTTCTTCTCTCCCAAGTCCATGTTTTATGTGTCCAAAAACTCATTCCCTTCCCCACCTCAGCATCTTTTTCCATGCCTTCTGTGTCCTAAAACCCATTCTACCCCCACCTCAGCATCTCTTTACCTCCCTTCCTCTCACCCAAGTCCATGCCTTCTGTGTCCAAAAACCCATTCCCTCCCCCACCTCAGCATCTCTTTCCCTCCCTTCCTCTCCAAAGTCCATGCCTTCTGTGTCCAAAAATCCATTCCCTCCCCCACCTCAGCATCTCTTTCCCTCCCTTCCTCTCTCCCAAGTCCATGCCTTCTATGTCCAAAAACCCATTCAATACCCCACCTCAGCATCTCTTTCCCTCCCTTCCTCTCTCCCATGTCCATGCCTTCTGTGTCCAAAAAGCCATTCCTTCCCCCACCTCAGCATCTCTTTCCCTCCCTTCCTCTCTCCCAAGTCCATGCCTTCTATGTCCAAAAACCCATTCCCTCCCCACCTCTGCATCTCTTTCCCTCCCTTCCTCTCTCCCAAGTCCATGCCTTCTGTGTCCAAAAACCCATTCCCTCCTCCACCTCAGCATCTCTTTCCCTCCCTTCCTCTCTCCCAAATCCATGCCTTCTGTGTCCAAAAAACCATTCCATCCCCAACCTCAGCATCTTTTTCCCTCCCATCCTCTCTCCGAAGTCCATGCCTTCTGTATCCAAAAACCCATTCTATCCCCCACCTCAGCATCTCTTTCCCTCCCTTCCTCTCTCCCAAATCCATGCCTTCTGTGTCCAATAAACCATTCCATCCCCAACCTCAGCATCTCTTTCCATCTCTTCCTCTCTCCCATGTCCATGCCTTCTGTGTTCAAAAACCCATTCTATCCCCCACCTCAGCATCTCTTTCCCTCCTTTCCTCTCTCCGAAGTCCATGCCTTCTGTGTCCAAAAACCCATTCCATCCCCCACCTCAGCATCTCTTTCCCTCCCTTCCTCTCTCCCAAGTCCATGCCTTCTGTGTCCAAAAACCCATTCCATCCCCCACCTCAGCATCTCTTTCCCTCCCTTCCTCTCTTCCAAGTTCATGCCTTGTGTCCAAAAACCCATTCCATCCCCAACCTCAGCATCTCTTTCCACCCCTTCCTCTCTCCCAAGTCCATGCCTTCTGTGTCCAAAAACCCATTCCCTCCCCCATCTCAGCATCTCTTTCCCTCCCTTCCTCTCTCCCAAGTCCATGCCTTCTGTGTCCAAAAACCCATTCCCTCCCCCACCTCAGCATCTTTTTCCCTCCCTTCCTCTCTCACAAGTCCATGCCTTCTGTGTCCAAAAAACCATTCCCTCCTCAACCTCAGCATCTCTTTCCCTCCCTCCCTCTCTCCCAAGTACATGCGTTCTGTGTCCAAAAACCCATTCCCTCCCCACCTCAGCATCTCTTTCCCTCCCTTCCTCTCTCCTAAGTCCTTGCCTTCTGTGTCCAAAAACCCTTCCATCCCCCATCTCAGCATCTCTTTCCCTCCCTTCCTCTCTCCCAAGTCTATGCCTTCAGTGTCCAAAAACCCATTCCCTCCCCCACCTCAGCATCTCTTTCTCTCCCTTCTTCTCTCCCAAGTCCATGCCTTCTGTGTCCAAAAACTCATTCCCTCCCCCACCTTAGCATCTCTTTCCCTCCCTTCCTCTCTCCCAAGTCCATGCCTTCTGTGTCCTAAAACCCATTCTATCCCCCACCTCAGCATCTCTTTCCCTCCCTTCCTCTCACCCAAGTCCATGTCTTCTGTGTCCAAAAAGCCATTCCCTCCCCCACCTCAGCATCTCTTTCCCTCCCTTCCTCTCTCCCAAGTCCATGCCTTCTGTGTCCTAAAACCCATTCTATCCCCCACCTCATCTCTTTCCCTCCCTTCCTCTCACCCAAGTCCATGTCTTCTGTGTCCAAAAAGCCATTCCCTCCCCCACCTCAGCATCTCTTTCCCTCCCTTCCTCTCTCCCAAGTCCATGCCTTCTGTGTCCAAAAACCCATTCCCTCCCCCACCTCAGCATCTTTTTCCCTCCCTTCCTCTCTCACAAGTCCATGCCTTCTGTGTCCAAAAAACCATTCCCTCCTCAACCTCAGCATCTCTTTCCCTCCCTCCCTCTCTCCCAAGTACATGCGTTCTGTGTCCAAAAACCCATTCCCTCCCCACCTCAGCATCTCTTTCCCTCCCTTCCTCTCTCCTAAGTCCTTGCCTTCTGTGTCCAAAAACCCTTCCATCCCCCATCTCAGCATCTCTTTCCCTCCCTTCCTCTCTCCCAAGTCTATGCCTTCAGTGTCCAAAAACCCATTCCCTCCCCCACCTCAGCATCTCTTTCTCTCCCTTCTTCTCTCCCAAGTCCATGCCTTCTGTGTCCAAAAACTCATTCCCTCCCCCACCTCAGCATCTCTTTCCCTCCCTTCCTCTCTCCCAAGTCCATGCCTTCTGTGTCCTAAAACCCATTCTATCCCCCACCTCAGCATCTCTTTCCCTCCCTTCCTCTCACCCAAGTCCATGTCTTCTGTGTCCAAAAAGCCATTCCCTCCCCCACCTCAGCATCTCTTTCCCTCCCTTCCTCTCTCCCAAGTCCATGCCTTCTGTGTCCTAAAACCCATTCTATCCCCCACCTCATCTCTTTCCCTCCCTTCCTCTCACCCAAGTCCATGTCTTCTGTGTCCAAAAAGCCATTCCCTCCCCCACCTCAGCATCTCTTTCCCTCCCTTCCTCTCTCCCAAGTCCATGCCTTCTGTGTCCAAAAACCCATTCAATGCCCCACCTCAGCATCTCTTTCCCTCCCTTCTTCTCTCCCAAGTCCATGTTTTATGTGTCCAAAAACTCATTCCCTTCCCCACCTCAGCATCTTTTTCCATGCCTTCTATGTCCTAAAACCCATTCTACCCCCACCTCAGCATCTCTTTACCTCCCTTCCTCTCACCCAAGTCCATGCCTTCTGTGTCCAAAAACCCATTCCCTCCCCCACCTCAGCATCTCTTTCCCTCCCTTCCTCTCTCCCAAGTCCATGCCTTCTGTATCCAAAAACCCATTCAATGCCCCACCTCAGCATCTCTTTCCCTCCCTTCTTCTCTCCCAAGTCCATGTTTTATGTGTCCAAAAACTCATTCCCTTCCCCACCTCAGCATCTTTTTCCATGCCTTCTATGTCCTAAAACCCATTCTACCCCCACCTCAGCATCTCTTTACCTCCCTTCCTCTCACCCAAGTCCATGCCTTCTGTGTCCAAAAACCCATTCCCTCCCCCACCTCAGCATCTCTTTCCCTCCCTTCCTCTCCAAAGTCCATGCCTTCTGTGTCCAAAAATCCATTCCCTCCCCCACCTCAGCATCTCTTTCCCTCCCTTCCTCTCTCCCAAGTCCATGCCTTCTATGTCCAAAAACCCATTCAATACCCCACCTCAGCATCTCTTTCCCTCCCTTCCTCTCTCCCATGTCCATGCCTTCTGTGTCCAAAAAGCCATTCCTTCCCCCACCTCAGCATCTCTTTCCCTCCCTTCCTCTCTCCCAAGTCCATGCCTTCTATGTCCAAAAACCCATTCCCTCCCCACCTCTGCATCTCTTTCCCTCCCTTCCTCTCTCCCAAGTCCATGCCTTCTGTGTCCAAAAACCCATTCCCTCCTCCACCTCAGCATCTCTTTCCCTCCCTTCCTCTCTCCCAAATCCATGCCTTCTGTGTCCAAAAAACCATTCCATCCCCAACCTCAGCATCTTTTTCCCTCCCATCCTCTCTCCGAAGTCCATGCCTTCTGTATCCAAAAACCCATTCTATCCCCCACCTCAGCATCTCTTTCCCTCCCTTCCTCTCTCCCAAGTTCATGCCTTCTGTGTCCAAAAAACCATTCCCTCCTCCACCTCAGCATCTCTTTCCCTCCCTTCCTCTCTCCCAAATCCATGCCTTGTGTCCAATAAACCATTCCATCCCCAACCTCAGCATCTCTTTCCATCTCTTCCTCTCTCCCATGTCCATGCCTTCTGTGTTCAAAAACCCATTCTATCCCCCACCTCAGCATCTCTTTCCCTCCTTTCCTCTCTCCGAAGTCCATGCCTTCTGTGTCCAAAAACCCATTCCATCCCCCACCTCAGCATCTCTTTCCCTCCCTTCCTCTCTCCCAAGTCCATGCCTTCTGTGTCCAAAAACCCATTCCATCCCCCACCTCAGCATCTCTTTCCCTCCCTTCCTCTCTTCCAAGTTCATGCCTTGTGTCCAAAACGCACTCCCTCTCCCCTTTTGTGTTCCGCGTTTGCCTCCCAGCCCATCTTTGCAACTTTCTCAGCAAAACGGAGCTCGAGCCGAGAGGCTTGTCTCCTGTTTCCTGCCTGCCCTGCCGCGCACAAATAGCCGACCGGAAGTATTCTCCGACGTCGGAGGGCAGGCTTTGCTTAAGCCCTCCCTCTGACGTCAGCGCTGACATCGGGGAACACTTCCGATCGGCTATATGTGAGCGGCAGGGTAGGTAGGAACAGAAGACGAGCCTTGCGGCTCGAGATGTATTGAACTCCGAGGGTCCCCCGTCCAGCTCTCTCCTGTGCACCTGGGGCGGAATGCCCCCCCGCCCCCCCTAGGTACGCCACTCTGACTGGCACCGGTCCGTGGACCGGCGGTTGAAGAACTGTGGCTAGGACCCATGGGAGGCCGGGCCCCCTGTCAGCTCCAGGCCCCTGAATGCAGGACTGGTAGTACTGCTCTGATGGCGGCCCTGAGTAAAAGGGCAAACTAAGGCTACAAGAAATACCCAGTCTTTATACTGGTCATTCACTATGCTTCTTAAACACTTTTAGAACGTGTTGCCTAGGCCTTGCTGGTAACAAGCTTGTCCCAGCCATCTTAACAAGCAGCTGGTGGCTCCACAAACCCGACCCGAGGATCTTCAGTGGATTCTCCCCACTACTACCCTTTACATATGTTTAGCAACCAAGTCCCATCCAAACATAAACAGGTAACAGAAAAAATGCAAAAACACACTTCCTTCAATGTCCCAAAAATAAGGCCCTAAATCCAGCCGTGAGCCTAGCACTGCTCACACTGCACTGGACTTGTGCTTCCAGCCAGCCCAAAAGAAAAACCAAAAATTCAAAGCACACAGTCAGGAAATTCCACTTAGCTCTGCTGTATAGTTGTTATTGTATCATTTCTACTACGTGTAAAACACAAAAGTTTTTTCAATAAAAATTTAAATATCAAAAAAAAAAAAAAAAAAAAAAAAAAAATAGAACTGTTTTTGTACTAATTTTGTTTTCTGCATTATGAAGAGTGTTCCAGCAGGACTTCCTACTTTAAGGAAGCACGTCGAGGTTGCATTTAAGTGAGCAGAGTCCGGCAACACTGAAGTCACAGGTACCGGCTCCGCTACAATTGGTATCAGGAGTGGGATAGTGTGCCTCCTGCTGGACATTCTGGGAACTGTTGAAAAAAAAAAAAGATTTTTGGAAAATAAAAAAAAAAGTTTTTGGACTTTAGCTAATTTGTTGTTTTAGCTTGTTATTTTAGTTTATTATATTGGTTCCTGTCCTGGAGGATCCGGTGTCCAGACGTTCCTGTTGAGGGTGACCAGAGGGATTCTGCCTGACCGTGGTGAATCGGAGGCCGAGAAGGATCTGGAGAACCGGTGTAAATAATAAGAGGACAAAAACGCAGTAACGACTGGGGGCCAAGGAGGCCTACAATCAAAAGGCTCAGACTCACCTTGCTCTGTGGTAAGCTGCTAGACCAGGGGGGGTGAGGGAATTGGCAACCCTAGTTATATGGTACCGCACTTGGGTTGGTCTTTCTGTTTGTTTCGATTGGCAGGCCGCACGACAAGATGGACCAGCAACAGCTGATCGCGTTCCTGACGGCCGAGAGACAAAAACAAAGAGAAGATCTTCAGTCGGTACTCAAGGCGACCCAGGAATTGTGGGAGAAGAGCCAGGAGGCAGCCCGACAGCAGTATGAGGAACTGGTTAGCGTGAGGGGTGAGCACACGGAAATGTTGTCTAATCTGTTGCAGAGCCCTCTAGCGAATATACTGGATAGACCGGGACAATGCTTGTTAACCGGGGCAAGGGCGGACGCCAAGCTGGGTTCTGTGCTGCCCGGAGATACAGTACCTATGATGAGGGTCTCTGAGGGAGGGGCACGCTCATATGAAAGTGTACCTACTACTAAGGGGTGGCCAGGCGAGCTGGAGAACCCAGGAGGTCAGATCCTGGAGACCCCGCACCAGGCTAACCCAGGGCCGCTACCTGAGGTGATACAGGAACAGAGGTTGGAAGAGAGGGCCACTAATTCCTTTAAACAGGCGCTTCCAGCGCCGAGGTGGGAACAGCCTAGAGGGACCTCTCAAAGGAAAAAGGGCTGCCTGGTTGATGGGGAAGGGAGAGGCCTAACCCAGTATCAAACTAGTTAATATTTAGCCCGGGTCTCCATAGCAGGGAAAGAAGGATGGGCTTTGGTGGACACGGGAGCGGACCAGTCGATGATGTCCACTGCCTATTGGAGATGGGCGTTTCCGAGGGATAAGTTAGGGAAAGAGAGTGATATGGTCACCATTAGGTGCGTACATGGGGACAGGCTAAATTACCCACTGAGGCCGACCACAATGTTGCATGGGAATAAGGAGTTCAGGGTTAAGTTTGCGATAGTCCCTGGGGCGCCCTATTCCCTAATATTGGGTCGTGACTGGGAAGGATTAAGAGAGTATTTGAACACGAAACAGGGGTTGGTGGGTACCCGTTCCCAAGGGCCGGTGTCTGAGGAAAAGGAGGAGGAGTTAGGAAAAATTTTTCCCTTCACAGGGGACGTTCTGCATAAATATCCTCAGAGAATGACCCGACAAACTCAGGCACAAAATAGGAGACAGAAGCACCAGAGGAGCCAGGCCCTTAAGCAAGCGATTAGCACTAAGGAGATACCTTCACTTCCTCTGGCAGTGAGGGAAATTTTTCCCACTTTCCCTGTTGAACAAAAAGTGGATGCCTCTTTACAGGAGGCGTGGCAGCAGGCCGGAGAGAAAGCGAAAGGTCCGGTATGTTTTAAGGTGAAACATGGTTTATTGTATAGGCAAATCCCAGGGGAGGTACCACAGAGCAGGAGAGAGCAGCTGATGGTCCCTCAGGGGTTTCGCAAAGTTATTCTACAGACTGCCCACGACCACCCACTAGCGGGACATAAAGGGGCTAAAGCCACCGCGATTCAGGTTTTGAAAAGATTCTTTTGGCCCGGGGTGTCACAAGACGTGGACAATTTTTGTAAATCCTGTCCAGCCTGTCAAAAGTTAACTCTGAGCAAGCCTGCTCGGGCTCCTCTTATATCGATACCTAAGGTGGATGAGCCTCTGGCTAGGCTGGCCATGGATTTGGTAGGGCCTTTGGAAAAGACTCCTAGGGGTATAAATTTATCCTGGTGGTAATGGATGCAGCTACAAGATATCCATGGGCTTTTCCTTTGCGGAAAACCTCCTCGGCAGCTCTTATGAGGGAGTTGATAGGGCTCTTTTGTACGGTAGGCTTTCCAAAAGAGGTACTTACCGATCGAGGAACTAATTTTCTTTCAAAAGAGATGGAAGAGTTTTGGCAAGGGTTGGGCATTCGGCATATAAAAACCTCTGCCTATCACCCTCAAGCCAATGGTATGGTTGAACGTTTCAATCAGTCAATGAAACAAATGTTGAAGAAGGTCTTGGATCAAGACAGGAAAGAATGGGACCTTGTGTTGCCCCTGGTGCTGTTTGCAGCAAGGGAAAAAATTCAGGATTCCCTGGGCGTAAGTCCTTTCGAAATGTTGTATGGCAGGGCTCCCAGGGGAATACTAGATATGGTAAAAGAGCACTGGGGTACACAGGAGGGGGAAGAGAAGAATGTTATCTCTTACTTGGCCCAGTTAAAGTCAAGGTTGGCTCAAGTGGCCAAAATAGGCAAAAATAACATGGAGTGGAGTCAGAGGAAACAAAGAATATACTATGATAAAAAGACTAAAGATCGCCAGCTCAAGGTTGGTGATGAGGTTGTAATCTTAGTTCCCTCTGACCCACACAAATTTCTCGCAGAATGGAAAGGGCCTGCCACTATTGTGGAAAAATTAAATCAAGTCGACTATAGAGTCAGGGATAAAAAAAATAGAGTTCAGACGTATCACATCAATCTCCTAAAGCCATGGAGGGAAAGAGAGATGCTGGCCCTAATGGCGGAGCAGAGACATGATGAGGATCTGGGACCCCAAGTCGCCGATTTAGGCCAAAGAGAGGGGGTTAATATAGGGACTGAACTGTCAGATAGACAGGTGGAACAGGTGGAGTCTCTGGTAGAGAAATTCGGGGAAGTGTTCTCTCCAATACCGGGGCGGACGGAAGTGGTGGTTCATGATATTGTCACTACACCAGGGAAGGTAGTTAGGGTGAAACCCTATAGGCTATCGGAGGAGAGAAAGGAATTGGTAAAAAAGCTGGTGAATGAGATGTTGACCTTAGAAGTCATTGAACCATCCCAGAGTCCATGGTGCAGTCCCATCGTTATTGTGCCAAAAGCGGATGGGACTCCCAGATTTTGTATTGACTTTCGCCAGTTAAATGAGGTCTCCGAATTTGATGCCTTCCCCATGCCCGGGTAGACGATCTATTGGATAGACTAGGTCAGGCTCAATTTCTCTCTACCTTAGATCTTACGAAAGGATATTGGCAGATTCCACTGTCGCCCGGAGCTAAGCCTAAAACTGCCTTCAGTACCCCGTATGGCTTATACCAGTTTAAGCGGATGCCATTCGGACTCCATGGGGCCGCCGCGACTTGCCAACGCGCAGTCATGGAAGTCCTAAGGGGGCACCACCAGTATGCTGCGGCCTACTTGGATGACATTGTCATATTCTCTTCGAGTTGGTCCCAGCATCTGGAACATGTCACGGCCATTTTAAAGGCACTAAAGAAAGCGGGTTTCACAATCAACCCGAAAAAATGCTATTTGGGGCAGAGGGAGGTAAAGTACCTAGGGTATGTAGTGGGTAAAGGCCAAGTCCAACCGTTGGTAAATAAGGTGCAATGTGTGAGGGACTATCCTCTGCCCAGGACAAAAAAACAGCTTCGAGGGTTCTTAGGACTCATCGGCTATTATAGGAGGTTCATACCCGCATTTGCCACGAGAGCAGCCCCCCTTACTGACATGCTTAAAAAAGACAGGCCAGATATTCTTTGGTGGGAGGACAAGGGGAGATGCGCTATCCATGACCTTAAGGAGGCTCTCTGTACCAACCCAGTGTTGAGTGCCATTGATATGTCTAAGCCGCTGATTTTGCAGACGGACGCCTCGGGCACCGGGTTGGGGGCAATACTTAGCCAGGAGGTACAAGGGGTGGAACATCCTATTCTATATCTGAGTCGCAAACTATACGCTAATGAGAGAAGTTATGCGACCGTAGAATTGGAATGTTTGGCAGCCAAGTGGGCTATGCAGACCTTGGAACATTACTTGCAAGGCCGGGCATTTACTCTGGTAACCGACCACGCTGCCTTGAAATGGCTGAATACCATGAGAAATAATAACACTCGACTTACTCGGTGGTATTTGGCCCTTCAGACCTTCAGGTTTAAAGTTCTACACCAGCCAGGTAAATTAAATACAAATGTTGATAGTCTGTCCCGGATGCAGGATGAACAGGAGGGGAAGGATAAATTAAAGGACAGTCATCATTTTAGGGTGAGGGTATGTCACGAACCTAGCCCTAGAGCTGGGCTCGTGCCAAGCTTTGCTAATGCAAAAGCTAGTCCTTTATTTCAAAGGGCTAATCAGGGAGAGAAGATTAAGCCCAATGTAAGAAAAATGCTGGATTTTCCCTTTAAACCTGAAGCAAACAAACAGCAGGGGGTGGAGGGTTTAGAGAGGAACAGCTTAGAACAGCCTCTGAGTCATGCCTCTTCCTCTACTGTTCCCCAGCTGAAGGTGATAAGCAGGAAACCAGGCAAGCCTAGGCAGGCAGTGCAACTAACTCCTCCTCCTGTGAGAACAGGGCGTGGGCATCTCTGCAATTTAGAGGCTGCTCTCAGAAGGAGAAAGTTAGTCTTCCCTGAGCCAGCTTCAGGAGAGGGCTCACCTGAGGAAGGGCTGCATTCCCTTGATGTTGAAATGCAGGAAGCAGATACTGACCTGGGGCTAAGTCAGCAAGCAGTGCCAGAGCCCATGGAATGTTCACAACCCGAGGATCTGCCTGAGAATTGTGGCATGGATTTAAGCTAAGTAGCTGGGTTAGGTGTTGGGCAAGGTAACAGGACTCTGACTGTTTGTTCCTTAAAACAAGGTGCTAAGTGAATTAGCTGAGGTTTGTGCTGCTGTGCTGTCTTGAAGCAAAAAGAAAAAAAAAACGTTTTTGTTTTCAACTTTAAAGTAGCAGCAAGCAGGAAGTTTATATATTTTTTCTGCTGAAGAATGTAACAGAGGGAAGTGAAGCAGGTGGGGAGAATTCACCAAACAACCAGGTTGGGTTAGTGGGGCCATTCGTGGCATTCTGTTTTACAGAAAAGTGTAATAGTGGATTCACTTACTCCCCTCCCCCACATCAGCTCTGGGAAGCTGATTGGGAAGAAGCCAGCTGAACTTCAGGGCTTGGTTCCAGCACTACTAAGAGTACTAGCTATAAGGCTGAAAGACTATTGGAGTTTAAAGCAGCAGCATTTTTGTTGAAGTTTATTTGGACTATCTGAAGACAAGGCTTTTGGACTATGTTATTCCTTTACTTACCTGCATTAAGGTGGTAGCTGAGCCTTTCTGTGTGAACTCAGCTATATTTTTGTTTGTGGAATATCTTTATAATTGTGGAGTCAGGACTGCGTGGGAAAATAGACTCCAGCATTCCAGTGCATAATAAAGATACTTGATCTTTCAACAAGAACTGTTTTTGTACTAATTTTGTTTTCTGCATTATGAAGAGTGTTCCAGCAGGACTTCCTACTTTAAGGAAGCACGTCGAGGTTGCATTTAAGTGAGCAGAGTCCGGCAACACTGAAGTCACAGGTACCGGCTCCGCTACAAACTGCTGGAACAATTCTCCTTGTAGATAATCCAGAATCTCCCTACTTCTAGAAGACCCCGCAATAGGGATACCCCAATCAATATCTGGTATGTTAAAATCACCAATTAGCAAGCCTTCCCCTTTTTAAGATATGTTCTGAATGTCTACTATTAAATCTCTATCTACTTCTTCCGTCTGTGAAGGAGGACTGTATATCACACCAATGTAAATATATTCACCATTCCTTTTCCAAATTGATCCACAGTGCATCTTCCTTGCCCTACAGATTCTGCAATTATCCCAGGACAAGCAGGCAGGTATTCTCACTAGTGGGTGATGTCATCCGACAGAGCCCCGATGCAGACGTCTCACAAGCATACTTGCTTGAAGAAACTTCAGAAGTTTCGAGATGCCCGCACCGCGCATGCACGAGTGCCTTCCCGCCCGATGTACCGGGCGTGTCTCCTCAGTTCTTTTCTTTCCGCGGAGCTGAGAAGTTTTGCTTCAATTTTCTGCGCTGAGTGAACCCGTGTTCTTCTTATCGTGTATTTTATTAAGTCGTTTCTTGTTTAAAAAAAAAAAAAAAATTCTTCCCGACATTTGACCGGGTCGGCTGCGTGGCTGAGGCCCCACTCCTTCGATCTTGCGGCAGAGCTTTTTCGGCCTATGTCCCGGCCGATTACCGGTTTTAAAAAGTGCAGCAAGTGCCAGCGCGCAATTTCGTTGACGGACCCGCATCGATGCTGCCTGCAGTGTCTTGGTCCAGAACATCTTCCGAAATCGTGCCAGCCTTGTTCCACTCTAACAGCACGTGCTTTTAAGCGTCGCTGTTTCCTGTGGGAGTCGATGTTCAAGATGGAAGCTGCTAAAGAACCTTCGGCTTCGACTTCGGCTGGCGCTTCGCCTGTACCTGCGAGGGCTTCTTCTACTCCTGCTGCATCGGGTCTCTTGAAGCCGGCCTCCTTCGTCCCGACCACCTGCTGCAGTGCCTCCTTCGGTCTCCTCAGAGCAGGTACCCCCTCAGACCATTCCCCCGGTGGTTAGCAAAGTGCCGAAAGCTTCTAAGGCTAAGCACTTGACCACTCGGGACCGTGAAGACCATGCAGGAGGTCCCACTTCGAGTGCGGCTCCCCCCTTGGCGGTTTCGCTGCGGTCGATCATGGAGGCTCAATTCATTGATATAATGACCACCATGGGGCCCAAGTGACTTGCCACGATCCAGGCTGGGCAAGCAGGCCCTCCTCGGGGGGGCGAGCCGCCCCCTCCTCCTCCCCCTCGCCGCTCGCTGCTCGGGGAGGAGGAGCAGAGCTCGGCGGCCAGTTCATCGAGGCGTGCTTCGTTTAGTGACATGCCGCCTCTGGAACCCATCCCCCTTCAGGGCAAAGAAATTTGGGATTTGCCTTCGGGTAGTCGAAGCCCTGGGCATCGTCAGGAGGAATTCTTCCACAGCCCCTTCCAGGCTTGGAATGCTGCTCGAGAAGCATCAGCCCATCCTCCTCTTCGCTCTACGGCATCCAGCCCCATCTACTCCTTGGAGGCCTCTGGGGAACCGTCTAAGCATCGCCGATCCAGATCTCCTTCGAGACACCGGGAGGGCATCGTTCCAGGCATTCTTCGAGGCATTCCTCTAGGCATTCTACAGTCTCGCCTCAGAAGAAGCTTCCACGTGTGGGGTATTCGTCTTTGGATATCTCTCCTCCTCCGGGTCCAGAGTACGAGGATACCTACGGCTCTTTCTCTCCTTGTCGATCCCAAGTCTCCTTGGATCCAGAGGCCTCGACTTCATCCAGCCCGTCCCGCAGGCCTGTGTTGGCGGATCAGTTGTCTTTTTTGTCTTTTCTCAGGCAGATGGCGGATGATCTCGACATCACCTTGGACTCGGGTTCCCGATACTCCAAGGAGTACCTCGATACAATGCATCTACCTCATCCTCCTGCTGAGTCTCTTCGCCTGCCTCTCCACAAGCTCCTCGACCAAACCTTCATGCGATGTTTTGAAACACCGTACTCCATTCCTGCCGTTCCTGGCAAACTGGATGCCAGGTACTGCACGGTACATCATAAAGGGTTCGAGGGCTCCCAGCTCTCCCATCAGTCTCTGTTGGTCGAGTCCTCCCTCAAACGTTCTCATCCGTCCCAGGTGTATGCCTCGGTGCCACCAGGCTGAGAGGGCCGGACAATGGATAAGTTCAGGCGGCGCATCTACCAGAACTCGATGATGGCATCCAGAGTTCTTAATTACACTTTCCATTTTGCCACCTATTTGGAGTTCTTCCTGCCTGTGCTTCGGAAGTTTACACCTTACATTGAGTCTCAGGCTCGTTTTGAGTTCGAGGAGGTGGTCGCCTCGCTGTCCCAGCTGCATCTTCAACTGATGCAATCCTCCTATGATGCCTTCGAGCTCTTGGCACGGGCTGCCGTCTGTTCCGTGGCCATGCGTCGCTTGGCCTGGCTTCGAACCAATGACATGGACCCGAACCTCCAGGACAGGCTGTGCGGGTGCAGATTTGTTTGATGAATCTATTGAGACCGTGACGAAGAAGCTGTCGGGTCATGAAAAATCTTTCCAGTCCATCCTTCGTCCCAAGCCTAAGCCTGCTCAGTCTCGACCTTCTCAACTGCCCTTGATCTATCAGCGGCGTTATACTCCCAGGCAGGCTCCTGCTGCGAGACAGCCAGCGAAGAGACATCCGCCGCAGAAGGCTCAACAAAAACCTCAGCCTTCTGCTGTCCCCAAGGCTCCTCAGCCTTTTTGACTCTATAGTGGGGAGCATAACCAACACCGTTCTGCTATCCCCGGTCTTTCCAATTGGGGGTCGCATCCATCATTTTTACCATCGATGGATGGCAATAATCACCGACCTTTGGGTCCTTACCATTATCAGGGAAAGATACTCTCTTCAGTTCCATTGAGTCCCCCCGGACCATCCTCCAAGAGAGTATCCTTCCAACTTGACCCAGACCGCCCTTCTTCTTCAGGAAGCTCAGGCCTTGCTCCGGCTTCAGGCCGTTGAGCCGGTCCCAGTGGACCAACACAACCGGGGGTTTTACTCCCGGTACTTCCTTGTTCCGAAGAAGACGGGCGACCTGCGTCCAATTCTGGACCTCCGGGTGCTCAACAAGTTTCTGGTCAAGGAGAGGTTTCGCATGCTGACCCTTGCTTCTCTGTACCCCCTCCTCAAGCAGAACGACTGGTTATGCTCTCTGGATCTGAAAGAGGCCTACACTCACATTCCCATTCATCCGGCCTCTCGCAAATTCCTCAGATTTCGGGTGGAACATCTTCATCTGCAGTATCGAGTGCTCCCTTTCGGCCTGTCCTCGTCTCCCAGAGTTTTCACCAAGTGTCTGGTGGTGGTGGCCGCTGCACTCCGGAACCTTGGTCTTCAGGTATTTCCCTACCTCGATGACTGGCTCATCAAAGCCGCTCCAGGGGTTGTCTCGGCGACCCAAAAGACTATCTGGTTCCTGCAGAGTCTGGGATTCGAAATCAACTTCCCCAAGTCTCATCTGCAACCGACCCAGTCTCTCCCCTTCATCGGGGCAGTCCTCGATACTATTCTACTCAGAGCATTCTTTCCTCCTCAACGCCTGGATGCTCTGCTTCATCTCTGCCAGTCAGTGTCTTCTCGCCAATCCATCTCAGCGAGACACATGATGGTTCTCCTGGGCCACATGGCCTCTACAGTTCATGTGTCACCTTTTGCCAGACTTCACCTCAGAATTCCTCAGTGGACCCTGGCATCTCAGTGGACACAGGTGTCAGATCCTTTGACTCATCACATCCTAGTCACTCCTGCTCTTCGTCAGTCTCTGCATTGGTGGATGATCTCTTCAAATCTATCCAGAGGTTTGCTGTTTCACTCCCCTCCCCACCAGAAGGTTCTCACGACCGATTCCTCGACCTATGCATGGGGGGGCTCATCTGGATGATCTTCGCACTCAAGGCTTCTGGACCAGTGCGGACTGACTGTGCCATATCAATCTGCTGGAACTCAGAGCGATTTTCAATGCTCTTCAAGCTTTCCAACATCTGCTTCACGACCTGGTGGTCCTCATTCGCACGGACAATCAGGTCGCCATGTATTATGTCAACAAGCAGGGGGGCACGGGATCGGCCTCTCTCTGCCAGGAAGCTCTCAGAGCCTGGGATTGGGCGATTCGCCACACCTTCCTCAGAGCTGTCTACATTCAGGGGAAGGACAATGCCTTGGCAGACAACTTAAGTCGTCTACTCCAGCCTTACGAATGGACCCTCCATTCCAGGCCCCTGCATCAGATCTTCTCTCAGTGGGGGACGCCTCAGATAGACCTCTCTGCGGCTCCCCACAACTTCAAACTGCCTCAATTCTGCTCCAGGATCTACACTCCTCACCGTCTCGAGGCAGATGCCTTTCTGCTGGACTGGAGGAATCTCTTTCTATATGCATTTCCTCTGTTTCCTCTCATTCAGAAGACTCTGGTCAAGCTGAAGTCCGATCATGCCACCATGATTCTGATAGCTCCTCAGTGGCCCAGACAGCCTTGGTACTCCCTTCTACTTCAACTCAGCAGCAGGGAGCCATTCCTTCTTCCAGTGTTTCCTTCACTGCTTACTCAGCATCAAGGATCTCTGCTCCATCCCAACCTGCAGTCTCTCCACCTGACAGCTTGGTTCCTCTTAACGTAACTCCTCGCCAGTTTTCCAAAGCGGTGAGGGAGGTATTGGAGGCTTCCCGTAAGCCTGCTACTAGACAATGCTACTCCCAAAAGTGGACTAGATTTTCTACCTGGTGTGTTTCTAATCATAAGGAGCCTCAACGAGCCTCTCTATCTTCTGTGTTAGACTATCTTCTACACCTGTCTCAGTCTGGCCTCAAGTCTACATCCATACGAGTCCACCTGAGTGCTATTGCGGCTTTCCATCAGCCTCTGCAAGGGAAACCTCTCTCTGCTCATCCTGTGGTTTCCAGATTTATGAAAGGACTTTTCCATGTCAATCCTCCTCTCAAACCCCCTCCTGTGGTTTGGGACCTCAATGTTGTGCTTTCTCAACTTATGAAACCTCCTTTTGAGCCTCTCAACAAGGCTCCGCTAAAGTTTCTCACTTGGAAAGTGTTTTTTCTGGTTGCCCTCACTTCTGCCCGCAGAGTCAGTGAGCTTCAGGCGCTTGTGGCGGATCCACCTTTCACAGTATTCCATCATGACAAGGTGGTCCTTCGCATTCATCCGAAATTCCTGCCTAAAGTGGTTTCTGAATTTCATCTCAACCAATCCATAGTTCTTCCTGTGTTTTTTCCAAAGCCTCATTCTCATCCTGGAGAATCAGCTCTTCACATTTTGGACTGTAAACGTACTTTGGCTTTCTACCTGGATCACACCAAACCACACAGAACTGCTCCTCAACTTTTCATATCCTTTAATCCGAACAAGTTGGGACGCCCTGTCTCAAAGCGTACCATCTCCAACTGGATGGCGGCTTGCATCTCTTTCTGTTATGCCCAGGCTGGATTGCCCCTTCCCTGTAAGATCACAGCCCATAGGGTCAGAGCAATGGTGGCCTCTGTAGCCTTCCTTAGATCAACACCAATTGAGATTTGTAAGGCTGCCACTTGGTCCTCGATTCATACATTCACCTCTCACTATTGTCTGGATACTTTCTCCAGACGGGATGGACAGTTTGGCCAAACAGTATTACAAAATTTATTCTCCTAAGTTGCCAACTCTCCCACCATCCCATTGAGGTTAGCTTGGAGGTCACCCACTAGTGAGAATACCTACCTGTTTGTCCTGGGATAAAGCAATGTTACTTACCATAACAGTTGTTATCCAGGGACAGCAGGCAGCTATTCTCACGCACCACCCACCTCCCCTGGGTTGGCTTCTCTGCTAGCTACCTGAACTGAGGAGACACGCCCGGTACATCGGGCGGGAAGGCACTCGCGCATGCGCGGTGCGGGCATCTCGAAACTTCTGAAGTTTCTTCAAGCAAGTATGCTTGTGAGACGTCTGCATCGGGGCTCTGTCGGATGACATCACCCACTAGTGAGAATAGCTGCCTGCTTTCCCTGGCTAACAACTGTTACGGTAAGTAACATTGCTTTGTGTGGCTTTAATATGATCTTTAAGATATAACGTTACTCCTCTTCCTTTTCTTTCTACCCTGTCTTTCCTGAACAGATTGTAACCAGGTATAACTACATCCCAGTCATGGTTCTCTGTGAACCATGTCTCTGTGATCGCCACTCTATCCAACTTATCTTCTTCTATCACAGCTTCTAGATCCAGAATCTTGTTTCTCAAACTTCAAGCATTAGCATATACTGCTTTCCAGACATTGCCCCCTTTTCCTATCCATGTAGAGGTATTAAGTGATTTACTTACCTGAGGGCTTATACTCACTTGGGAGCTTTGATCACCCTGCCCCATCACTTCTAGTTTAAAGCCATCTTTAGTAGATTAGCAAGCCTGCTGGCAAAAACACTTCTTCCCTTGCTTGATAGATGCACACCATCCCTGCTCAGCAGTCCTTGGAAGCTCCCATGGTCCAGGAAGCCAAAACGCTCTTGACGACACCATCCACGTAGATAAGCATTCATCTTCAGGATGCAAGCTTCTCTGCCTTGCATTTACCCTCGACAGGAAGGATGTATGAGAATATCGCCTGTGCATCTGACTGCTTCACCTTCTCTCCCAGAGCTACAAAGTCACTTTTGACTTTGTTCGCAAGGGTACCTAGCAGTATCTTTAGTGCCAATGTGAATGAGCAGAATCGGATAGTAATCATCAGGTTTGATGAGTCTTGGCAAGCTCTCCGTAACATCTTAGATTTTGGAAGTGTTCTGTAATCTGAGTCCAGCTGTCTTCCCTCAGCACAGCCTCTTCTTCCCCACTACTGGAAATCTTTGTCACCTCATGAACCTTTTCATCGATGTACATCTCATTCTCACAGATGCTTCTCAATCTTGCCACCTCCTCTCTCAGTTTTTTTTACGTCCTTCATGAGGGATTCAAGCTGAAGACAGCTTGTACATGGAACTATTCCCTCTGCCTGGGTAACATTTTCTGTCTCCACAGAGACAGAAGTTGTAACCTGAGCAGCAGCTTTAGTGATACGATGTTTCCCAGCCGTACAGTGGTGCAGAAAAACTTACACCTGGAAAAAAAAAGATAGGGCAGAAAAATCCTACCAAAGTAATATCCTGCTCCAGAGACAGGCAGTTCACAGGTTGCTATAAGTAAAGAAATGAGCTAGGGGTGGGCCTGCCAGAAACTATCTTTAATGCAGAATTTCTACAACTTTTCTCTTAGAACCAGGGTTAGGCACTAGGATAGCATTCCTCCCCTCAAGGGTCACCTATGGAGTCTGATCTCTTAAGAAAGTCTTCACACAATCTATCATTTCCACAGTAGACATCATGCTGTTGATATCATTCCTTTAAAGGTTTAAGGTCAATTCACTTGTAGCACTTCATTTTCAGTTTTGTTTGGCTTTTTGAGGCATGCACAACTATTGGACCTCTGGCTTGGAACTTAGGGCTAGATGTATAAAGGGCATAGATAGGATCCGATCCGTGTCCGGGGGCTGATTTATGTATCGCCCTCATGCAAATGAGGGTGATTGGAATCATGCCCCCATCCAACTGTCGGGATCACTCTCTAGTGATCCCGATGCATGTGTAGACCATCTGTTTTTACTTTTTTTTAGTTGCAAGCATAGGAAAAGAGGATGACTTTGGCAAATCACATGCTAGGGGAGTTATTCAATAAGGAGGTGCCTGTTTAGGCAACAGGAAAGGGTCTCAATGGTTCCCAATCTCTCCCCTTCGATCTGTTCAAAACGCTGCTGTTCACCTCGTGTTTTGCCAGGGTGGTTATAAGCACATTACTCCTCTCCACCTTATTTTTCTTTGCGAGCCATTGGTTATAACCCACTTTAAACCCACGGGCTCGTAGTGCGGGGAAGGGCAGGAGAATCGGGGCGAGAGCAGGGCGGCTAGTCAGGGCGGCAGGAGAGTTGGGGGTGAGAGCAGGGTGGCCAGGAGAGATTCGGGGTAGGCAGAAGAGAACAGGAGATTTGGGGTAGGCAGGAGAGAACAGGAGATTCGGGGCAGGCATGAAGAATCCCCCTGTTTGGGGTCTTCAGGAACTGACCATACGGCACTCGATATGCTGGTATAAGTAATATAAATTTTATTAATAAATCAATATCAGGTTGCAAGAATAAACCTTACAGCATATAGAGTAACAGCATATACTGATAAACTAGGCCTGGAAACAGCGGATCTGTTCTAATCCTATGGCCCTAGGAGCTCTCTTTTATATGTTTCTGATAGCTCATGGCCACATTGGTGCATATTACTTTTTTTTTTTCCTTCTCTTCCTATATTTTAAGTTTTTGTAAACCGTGCCAAGCTCCACATTCGTGGAGATGATGCGGTATATAAACTTAAGGTTTAGTTTAGTTTAATCACATTTGTCATTATACTTATTAATCTACTGATTGGTTAGTATAATGAGTGATACTGTGAGTCACGCCTTTTTCACTAGAACTACTCTGCTTTCTCGTAAATGTCCTATTAATATACCAAGATTCTCAACTCTGAACACCTGGGCCCAACTGCAGTTAGTCTTCTAAGTTTCATATCCCTATTCTTATGAAAATTCTAACAGCTGGCCGTGTTGACTTGGGTGGAGGGCTGTTTTCAGAAGAATTGTTATTTTCAGCATTGCTCTCTGCATGACTTGCTCTTCTTGGAAAAGCAGAAATATGCTTTTCTCAGGAACACAGGAATAGATTGTGTAAAAATCTGACAGCTTTAGTCAAACTGTTTCTTAAGCCATTTCAGGCTTTTCAGCAGCCATTTTAGACCTTTAACTGCGTTGGCCTGTTTCTGCTATGTTGGGGATTCTAGAGGGTTTGCCTTCACCTCTAGTGCCATAAAGGACTTCTCTTCACCTGCACAGGTCTTCTTCTTCTTCTCCCCTTCCTTCCTCAGGCAGGAGAGAGGAGATTCAGGGCAGGCAGGAGAGAGCAGGAGATCAGGGCTGAGAGCAGAGAAGCAGGGCAGAGAGCAGGGCGGCAGAAGGCAGGGCAGTCAGAAAGGACCTCAGCGACTGGTCCTCAGCAGTCGCTTATTTTTGGATCAGCCAGCCAAGTCGGTGTTGCTTTCTTATTTTAGTGAATCGCTTCCTGCCTGCATTAGAATGCTGTTCCCTCTCATTTGCATGCGCAGATCGGAGGATGATCAAGACAGAGGTTAGTGAATCGGGTCAGAGGGAAATGGGGTCGCTAAGTGGCCGGAAGTTGATCAGTGGGCTTAGTGAATCTAGCCCTTTGTCTGTACGACTGATGAGTTGGTTTTCACTGTTTTTTTTGTTTTTATACATTCACAAGGTAGTCTGTTTTTCATTGCTTATCTATACCCTTCTCATATACATTATATTTTCTCTGGTTATGTTTTTGCTCTCTGGTTGTTATTGATTATATTGTTTGAAGTAATAGTCATTACATTATACCATGACCATATATTGTAATTTGTGTCAAGCGTGTGTACATTGTTTTTATAGAGATGCTAGTTGCTGTCGCATCTAACGTTACTCGCAGTTTTTCCTGATTTTCTCTGCTCAAATGTCTTGACATCTGATGTATGCTTTTTGCAAATCAAATAGCTCAAACTATGTTACCTATATGGCTCTATGATTGGTAATTTAGGTTATATGAGTATACATTGTCTTTATAGAGATGCTATTTATACATAATATCTGATGCTACTCATGTTACTCTAGTCTCACATACCTGATTGGTATTTTTCCATTTTTTTACACTGATTCAGTTTTTTGCTTTGTACTTTACTTTTATCCCTGGACAAGCAGGCAGCATATTCTTATAGATGGGTGACGTCATCCATGGAGCCCCAGTACAGACAGTGCAAACGTGTACTGTCACTTTAACTTCTATAGAAGTCTGCAGACTGCCCATGCAGACTGCAGACTTGCATGCGCAAGTACCCTCCTGCCTGACATCGGCTTATAGGACCATCAGTTCTTAGTTATCCACGAAACTAAGTTGTCTGGATGCTCTTCAACTGCACATGTCTTTTCTCTTATTTTTCCTACCTTCCTGTTTAGATATCTTGTTTTCCTCATTAATTTTTTTCTTAAGTACTTCCATGCTTAATTTTCAGTTTTTTAATTTTTCAAATTTTGCGGCCTTCAAGCCCCTCTTGGCCTTTACCAGGCTGACGGCATCCAGCTTTTTTTGGACTCTCGTTCACTCAACATCTGATACCATTGAGTCTTTTGATAATGCTGGGCTATTTTTCCATCAATGTCCAAGCCTTCTAGTGGATTCAAGGAGTACTTCTTGGTACAACTGAGCCATTTCCATCACTGACCTGCACAGCTGGTACCTTGAGCACCTTGGTCCTGAGCATCAGGTAGACTCTTGTGTCCGCTGTTCTAAGCTCCAAAAGTGTTCCTTTTGAAGGTTAGGCTTCTAGAGCAAGAAAAGCTTTTTAGGTCCTCTTCAGCATGTCTTCTTCACCCTTGAAGCCTAAAAATCATTCTCCAGATGCATCGGCATCGACACCAGCACCACGTTCTGTGTTGACTCTGATGGTACCATCAGCTTCTCCCAAAAATGGTAAGAAGTGTTCTCATATTTCGTCCTCTCAAGTATTGAGTAAGTCAGTGTCTCCTCAGAGGTGTGCCTCTTCATCGAGGTCACCAATGGCTGACGCACTGCAGCACCAACATCTGCAGTACTGGAGCTACTTCAGAGATTAAATGAATTCTTTGCTTCGGTCTTCACTAAGGAAGATATGGAGGAAATACCAGTGCCAGAAATTGTATTCAATTCTGATGAATCAGAGAAACTCATACAATCTCTTTAACACTGGATGATGTAATGGGTCAATTTGACTAACTAAACAGTAGCAAATCACCTGGACCAGATGGTATACATTCCAGGGTGCTGATAGAATTGAAAAATGACCTTCCAGAGCTATTGTTAGTAATTTGTAATTTTTTCTTTAAAAACCAGCATAGTACTGAAGACTATAGGGTGAACAATGTGCCGCTGATTTTTAAAAAGGGTTCCAGGGGGTGCTAGAGAGCCCGAACAAGATGGAGGCTTGAGTCACGAGCTCCCGCCACTAACTCCGCTATTTTTAGCATATCACTTATTATCTTTGCGAAAACTGCCGACTTTTTGTGCAAATACGATGCCTCTCCCTAAGCAGGGCAAAATTGAGGCTGCCTTTGCAGGCACTTCGGGTGCCAAACGCCAGAAGCAGGATCCCCTGACGCCCACGAAAAACAAGACGAATAGGCCACGTGTTGATCCTGAACAGACAATCTCGGACCAATTGCAGCAAATCTCCAATATGATGTCGGAAAGTAAGGACGATATCAAGGATATTAAATATGAGATAATGAATCTCACGGAAAAAATATCTGCAATGGATACCAAAATGATTGCATTAGAGCGTAAAACTCACTTAATTGATGAAGTCGCCACGAATCAAAAAATGGATCGAAGAGCCATACACGCCATGGAAGTTCAGCTAGAGGATCTTGGCAATCGTGGGCGTCGTCAGAACTTACGTCTTAATGGGCTGAATGAAGGAATTGAAGGCCCCGATGCCTGTAAGTTTTTTGAAGATTGGCTTCCCAAAGTGCTCTCCCTTACTTTTACCCGGCCTTTGGAGGAGGAGAGAGCTCATAGGGTGCCCACTAAGGCACAAACCGGCTCCCAGAGGGCGAGACCGATAGTAATGAAACTGCTTCGCTATCCTCATGTGGCGGCGATCCTGGAAAAGATGCGATCGATCCATAAGGTTGAATGGCAGGGTCAAACTATTTACATATCGGCAGATTATACTAAAGCTACAGCAGATAAGCGGCGAAGATTTCTTGCTTTGCATCCGCGTTTGCGGGCGTTGGAAGCCCGTTTTGGTCTCCTTTCACCGGCTCGCTTCAAAATCACTTTTCAAAATAAAACTAAGACTTACACCGATCCGGATGAGGTGGAGCATTTTATTAAGGAGCAAGAAGCATTACAACATATGGAAACGTGACTATACTTCTCTGTTTTCTCCTTTTTAGGAGATCCTTCTGTTTCTGTTCCTGTTACTATGCCTTAGTATAGGCCATAAGTGGTGTGCTTTCTCAGATGCTGGTTATGTGTTTTCAATACTGTTTTGTAGCGGGGTTGGTGGGGGAGGGGGTTGACTCGAGTCCTCCATGTTGTGGTATCTCTTCCCCTCCACAGGCCCTCGGGGCGCCGTTTGGGCGGGATGATTGCAAGGCTTTTGCCTCGCGGGATGGGGGGGTGGTAGATTGATTGTGAGGGGGTGTATGTATGTGTGTGTGTCTGGGGTCTGTTTCTTTTTTACTTTTCTACAGAGCATAGCAAGCATAGTTTGGTTTTATATATTCAATGCAGGGGGTTATGTATACATGAGACGTTCTGTGTTTCCTTTTGCCATTAATCTTTCTACAGTTCCCTGATGACTTTCTGTAATGTTTTATCTCTAAATATTAGAGGTTTAAATCATCCCATCAAAAGAAAAAAGGCACTCCTGTACTGTAAACATCATTCAGCACATATAGTCTTTCTGCAAGAAACTAAACTAAACTCCATAGAGTCTGCTAAATTAAAACGTGATTGGGTCTCTCAATGTTTCTTTTCCCCCGCAGTTGCCTCTAAGGGAGGGGTGGCTATATTAATATCCAAACACCTTAATTACTCTATTATACATTCTTCTCATGACTCGCAGGGACGGTGGGTAACAGTCACACTGGAAATTAATACTATCCGATACACCTTTTTTACAGTATATGGCCCGAATGCCCCAAACACTGACTTTTTTAGAACAATAGCTAAAGAATTAGCTTCTATATCCACTGATTACTTTATAATGGGGGGTGATTGGAATTTAGTCTTGGATGCACATCTTGATCGCAGATCACAGTCATCTTATCGTTCTCCTCCTACACTTCCGTTATTAACACACATTATCCAATCCTACGGCCTAGTTGATGCCTGGCGTCTCTTTCACCCGAATGGTCTTGAATATACTTTCTGGTCCGCGCCACATGCATCTGCCATGAGATTGGACTACTTTCTTCTGTCTCAATCTCTCTTGTCATCTGTACGTACCACTTCTATTCTCTCTTGCCCTCTTACTGATCACTCGGCTGTTTCAATTTCCTTTTCTCTCTCTGCTCCTTCGTCTCCTACACCTACCTGGTGTTTAAACACTGCTCTTCTAGCGGACAAAGAATTTGTACATCAGGTAGAAGATTGGATGGTGGAATATTTTACACTTAATGACACAACGGAGCTGGCATTTCAAACCATTTGGGACGCCTATAAAGCCTACCTACGTGGTAGAATCATAGCTTATTTGGCTCATTTGAATAAAGAACGAAAGCGCGTGCTTATTGAATTAGAAACTCGAATTAAATCTTTAGAGAAAGATTATCATTTGACTCCATCTATCCCACTTTTGACTCAGATCCGTAAATTCAAATTCCAGTATAATTCCATTCTCTCTGAACGAGCTGGTGTCATACTAATACAAGAAGGGGCTCTTTACTATGAACATCGCAATAAAGCGGGGTCCCTGTTAGCCAATTACCTCAAACACAAAAAGAGAGCAGGGCATATTAAGGCTCTCAAGCCAGCTGGATCTATAATCACGAATCCTAATGACATAGTTAATCATTTTAAATCTTTCTATGAGCGTTTATATACTTCAGGGATTAACCCATCTGAAGATGATTTCGATAATTTCTTCAAAGATATGTCCCCTCCAATACTGCCATCTCAACTATTGGAGAATCTTAATAAACCTCTTTCAGAACTAGAGATAGGAGAGGCCATAGATGGCCTGAAAGCTGGTAAGGCGCCAGGAGGAGATGGACTATCTCTGGGGTTTTATAAGGTCTTCCGAAAGATTATACTTCCCAAACTTTTTACATTATATTCTGATTTCTTGCATAAAGCAACTAGTGGAGGCACTTTTGTCGAAGCAGATATTGTAGTATTTCCCAAGCCTGGACAGGATCCACTGCTTCCGAAAAATTATAGACCCATATCACTCATCAATTATGATTGTAAAATCTATGCGAAACTTCTTGCAGACAGACTTTCCAAAGCTCTCCCATTACTCATTCATCCTACTCAATGTGGCTTTGTGAAAGGTCGACTGACAGCGGATAATTCTAGAGTTTTCTGTCATGCACTTCAGGCAGCACGAAATGTTTCCACTCCAACATGTGTGATGTCATTAGACGCTGAGAAAGCCTTTGATTATGTGGAGTGGAAATATTTATTCTACACACTGAGGTGGTTTCAATTGGGACCGGTTTTCACAGAAATGGTTCATATTTTATATGCCAATCCCAGGGCCAGATTGAATGTGGAGGGGTATATGTCCTCATATTTTTCCCTGTCTAGGGGAACCAGACAGGGCTGCCCATTATCCCCTCTTTTATTTAATCTGGCCCTGGAATCTTTGTTGAGCAAACTTGATTCTGACCCTGATATTACGGGTATAACGGTGGGTCCAAATGAGGTTCGCTTATCGGCTTTTGCCGATGATGTTCTCCTCTATGTATCCAACCTGAAAGATTCACTCCCGGCAATTCTTACTCTTCTATCCAGTTTTGGTAGACTTTCAGGATATACCATAAACTGGGATAAAACTGAAGTATTGCCCTTGAATGTGTATTGCACACAGGATATGGTTGCACCGTTTGGCCTTACTTGGTGTTCCACGACCATTAAATATTTAGGAATTCATTTCTGTAACACTTGGCAAGATACGGTGGCTTATAATGTTAAACTCCTACTCTCCAAACTTCAAACACTATGCAACCAGTGGTCACCTTTGTATTTAACCTGATGGGGTAGGCTGGAGACCATTCGTATGATGTTGACCCCCCAAATTCTTTATGTGCTTCAAATGCTGCCTTTGCCTTTTCCTCCCATTCTGTTTAAACAAATAGACCAAATCTTGACTAGATTTTTATGGTCAGGTAAGCCACCTTGTATTGCACTGTCTACCCTCAAGAAACCCTGGTCCCAAGGTGGGGTTAACTTCCCTCATTACAAAAGATACGCTATGGCGGCGCTATTGCGGGGTGCCAGTAAGTGGTTTTTTGCCTCCTCACTGTGCTACTTTGCCTTATTGGGGCTTGCTGGAGCGTGCATTGGCGTTGCCCTACACTTTAACTGATGCTTACTATTCCAAAACAGTCCCTTGTTTCAACAAATGGGAGGTATTACACGCTACCCAACAGGCGATCCTTGAATTGAGCCGAACATTACAACATCCTCTATTCACCAGTATTTACTCCTCTATTTGGGGTAATCCTAACATCACTGTAGGCTCCAGTATGGTACATTGGACTTCATGGATAAATAGTGGTATTTGGCATATACGAGACATTCTGAGGAACCATAACTTATTGTCTTTTGCTCAACTACAGTCAAAGTATAACCTACCTTCCCATCAGGCGTATAGATATCTTCAATTATGTCACAGTTTACATGTGACCTATGGTCCTGAGCTTGAACGTCTACAAAGGGGTTCTCTTCTTTCATCCACCTTGTTGACCTCCTGGAGCACTAAACCTCATTTGATGTCTAAAATATATGATATTATACAGGGTACAGACTCGGATGATCTTCTCCCCGTCCAACGACAATGGATTCAAGATCTCCAGTGTTCTGTTTCTGAACAACAGTGGATTCAGGTGTGGTGCTATTGTAATAGACCTCTACATTCGGTGTCCATCAGACAATCATTGTTTTTTGTTCTACATAAATCATTATGGACTCCTGTTAAGCAACAACGTGTCTCCCCGACGCTCTCTAATAAATGCTGGCGATGTAAAACCGATCTTGATACTTTTCAACATATGCTCTTTGACTGCCCTCTCGTATCAGCTTTTTGGACCGAAGTGGGAGAAATAATAAGTCATATCTTCTCCTCTCTGATGACCTTATCATACTGTAAGGTAATTTTCCGATCTGCCATACTGGACCCTCCCCTCTCTCGTTCCCATTCTGTTCTTTATGACATTCTCCTGAGTTTAGCCATAAAAACTGTGCTCCTCCGTTGGAAACACACATCCCCAATACCAATGATTCAATGGTGGAATATGGTGCTTATGTGTTATAAATATGAATTACGTTTAGCAGAACGAAGAGGATCACTAAGGGTTTTTCATTGCATCTGGTCTCCCTTGAAACAATATTGTGACTGTACAACTTGAATGTATACATACCTTTGTAATACCCATCATTTTCGTTCTTATATGCTTTTATTTTGTTCTCGGATTTCTGTATGCTACTACTTGAATTATTACTATTTGTGACACCCTACGGATGCTATGCTATGATGCTAGTCTTGACTGCTCTCTTGCTTTTTGGTTTGTTATGTTGTTTTATGTTTTGCTTTTTACAATAAAAAGATTTGACTTTAAAAAAAAAGGGTTCCAGAGGTGATCCAGAAAATTATAGACCAGTGAGTCTGATGTTGGTGCTGGGCAAAAATGGTAGAGACTATTATAAAGAACAAAATGACAGAACATACATGTAAGCATGGATTAATGAGAGAAAGCCAACATGGTTTTAGTCAAGGGAAATCTTGCCTCACCAATAGCAACCAAGATGATAAAGAGGATGGAATGAGGAAAGACTAAAAAGGTTGGAAAAGAGACAGCTTCATCTTCATCTTGGAAAAGAGACAGCTGAGGGGAGATATGATTGAAGTCTGCAAAATCCTGAGTGGAGTAGAACGAGTACAAGTGGATCGATTTTTCACTCCATCAAAAATTACAAAGACTAATGGACACTCGATGAGGTTACAAGAAATACTTTTGAAACCAATAGGAGGACATTTCTTTTCATTCAGAGAATAGTTAAGCTCTGGAATGCGTTGCCAGAGATTGTGGTAAGAGTGGATAGTGTAGCTGGTTTTAAGAAAGGGTTGGACAATTTTCTGGAGGAAAAGTCCATAGTCTGTTATTGAGAAAGACAGGGGAAGCCACAGCTTGCCCTGGATCAGTAGCATGGGATATTGCTACTCTTTGGGTTTTGACCAAGAACCAGTGACCTGGATTAACCACCGTGAGCTTGATGGACCATTGGTCTGACCCAGTAAGGCTATTCTTATGTTCTTATGTTTACTGCATTTTTTTGAAGGGGTGAATGAACATGTGGATAAAAGTGAGCTAGTTGAACTTAGGTTTGCTAGTAATGTGGTTTGCGAGTGTTTTGCAAGACGAGCAAAACACTCAGCAAACTTGTCTCGCAAACCGAGCACTGCCCCGATAAATGAGCACTTACAGCTGCAGGAAGCACTGCTTCAGGGGGATTTCTCTTCCGTTCGCCAGCCAGCCTTCCACGCCGGGTGCCTTCCGCATGTTGGAGAGCCTCTATCTGAGCCCACGCAGCCGAGTGCTGTCCCATCTGCACATTGCGTATGATCACGCACAATGTCAATGATCGATGTTGAGGCAGTGAAAGATCCTGAACTAATTAATATTTTTGAGATATGGCCTCCAGAATAGTTTGGCCACAATCACATGTGAGTGCACTGAATGGGCCCACTGATGTATCCATGCCTAGTTATTGTATGGATTCTAAATTGGTCAGCTAAAGAACATATCAAGCCCTCATTTTACTGGAAGGGAGCCTTGAATATGGTGGTGAAAAACCTATGCTATTTAATAACTTATCAGCGCAGGTGGCATTGGGCTTCCGTAAGGTGACCATACGTCCCATTTTGAACAGGACCATTTCGTTTTTAGATCCCCTGTCCCGTTATCCCAACACACAGCTTCGGGTCGCCGAAATGTCCCGTTTTCAGGGACAGCGTTCCAAAGCTGTGCGTGGGGTCAATGGGACAGGTGATTGCTTTTCCTCCCTGCCGTGCCAAAGCATCCTCCCTCCTTCCCTTCCTCCAGCGCCCAAATCAACCACCTTCCCCAGATCTGCAGCCACTGCTGCTTGCCAGTTCCTCTCTCCTTACCTCCCTTCAGTGAGGGCCAGAGTGAGGCTTGGTGAATCCTGAGAGGAGCTATTGGAGCCCCAAAACGAGGCTTGAATTGCTATGAGTTCAGCAATTGCAGCTCCAGAATGAGGCTTGATTTTTACAGCACGAGAACCAGAGATGCACTGGTTGACTAGTTAATGCCTCCCAAAAATAGAAGTAGCAGCCAAGAAACCGAGGTAGGCGGTGAACAGGGGAGAGGAAAACCTGGACAAACTCTCACATTCTAGACAGACGTCCGGACACTCCTTTAAAAAAAGGACTTCTCTGGCTAAATCTGGACGTCTAATAATCCTAGATAGAAGAGGAGGGGGAATGAGGTGGGGGTTGTGAGGGCTCCACTGAAGGCTTCTGGGTGGTAAGCAGCGCGGTGGACTGGGGGGGCTGAATTGGTGCTGGAGCGAGGTGGGGAAAGAGGCTGGCAGGCAGCGACAGTGGACCGGGGGGGTGGCAGGGAGAGAGAGAGGGCGGTAGGTAGGCAGGCAGGCTGGCTTCGGGGGAGGGGGTGGGACAAAGGCTGGAAGGCAGTGAGGGGGACATAGGAAGGAAGCACTGGGGGCACAAAGGACATAAGAAGGGGCACTAAGGACATAGGAAGGAGGCACTGAGGGCACTAAGGACATAGGAAGGGGCACTAAGGACATAGGAAGGAGGCACTGGGGGCACTAAGGACATGGGAAGGAGGCACTGGGGGCACTAAGGACATGGGAAGGAGGCACTGGGGGCACTAAGGACATAGGAAGGAGGCACTAAGGACATAGAAAGGAAGGAGGGAGGTAATAGACAGGTACAATTGTTGGGCCTGAGTGCAGAAAGAAAGAAATGAAAGGAAGGATACACAGTCAGAACGAAACGCAGCCAGAGACTCATGAAATCACCAGCAAAGGTAGGAAAAATGATTTTATTTTCAATTTAGTGATCAATATGTGTCAGTTTTGAGAATTTATATCTGCTGTCTATATATTGCACTATATTATGTATACATGAAAAATGAATGGAAGAAATTGGGGGCGAGATTGGGGCGGGGCTAGGGCAGGAATGGGGGCAGGACTGACATTTAATAAATGCCCTCTTTTGATGAAAAAAATAAATGGTCATGTTAGGCTTCCGGCAAATACTCTGAGCTACACAATTAGAAGAAAGTTTTCCTGTTGCTCTGTTCAGCTAAGCTATGAATCTGTCACAATGGCTACTATTACTAGTACCTGGGGATTCTTCTGACTCAGGGGCAGCACTGATACAGTTTGTGGATCAGTTCAGTGGTCTCGCCCCAGATATGAGTGGGAGGCATGAGGGGGCACTCTATTTTATAAGTTCATGGCAGGGAGACAGCTTTGTTAAAAAGTTTGGGATGCTTTAATTTTCTTCCTTTCATTGAGACTTTACAAGAGACTGAGGCAGAAAAACATTATTAACTTTGGTATGGCACTCACTTGAGTAAGACAATGTTATATGTCAAATGTTGGATCAAATCAGTTCTTTTTGAAGTGATTGCAGTTCCACATCTATGGGCTTGCCTGGAAAGGGAAGCAGTGCTATGAGACAGTTTCTATACACAAGCAACAAGCAAGCAGGGAGAAACCACTTCAGACAGCAGACCAGCATGCGGACAGCAATGGAAGCAGCAGACAGAAGAAGGATGTTGAGCTACCCAGTTTTCTGCACCGTTTGCCATATGTATGACTACCTTCCCTCTGGGAGGCGGTCTTATGTATGTACTCGATGCAAAGAACTGGAGGGCCTGAAGAAACAAGTTAGACTCCTGGAAGGAAGAATACTGGAACTACAAGCGCTTCGAACAGTGGAGGAGGACAGAGAGGCAGAAAACTTCAAGACAGAGGAAACCATTGAGGAAGAAGTCTGGGAGTTAGAGAAGTTCATCGAGGAAGCATACAGGGAGGCTGTGGAAAATCACCAACAACAGTGGAACTGCCAAGATACACCCACAGTGAGTGAGGACCACCTGGAGGACAACTACATGGAAGAAATCGGTGACACAGCAGTGACTCTTGAAAACAGCAGAGGGAACCCACAAGAAGATGAGTCCAGTGCAAGCGAACACCAGACTGAGGGAAGCTGGAAGTCCACAGAGGACACGGACCTGCGGCTGGAGAGACAAGAGAAGGCAAAGAGGACAGCGATCATTGTGGGGGCCTCCATCATCAGACAGGTCGACAGACATAGCGGGAGGAAGACAGGATCAGCTGGTGACCTGCCTACTGGGGGCCAAGATAGAAGACATAGTAAGCCGCATCAACAGGATCATTGACAGTGTGGAAGGGGAAGATACGGCGGTGGTGATCCATGTGGGGACAAACAACATGAGCAAAAGGAACTACTGAAGGACCAGTTCCAGATGCTAGGAAGGAAGCTGAAGACCAGCATGCCGAGGGTAGCATTCTCAGAGATCCTGCCGGTACCTAGGGCAGATGAGAAGAGGCAGATGGAGCTGCAAGCAGTCAACGCATGGATGAGGCGCTGGTGTGAGGAAGAAGGATTCCACTTCATGCGCAACTGGACGACGTTCTGGGGAAAGAGCAAGCTATTCAAGAAGGATGGACTCCACCTCAGTGGAGATGGAACGAGGCTACTTGCAAGCAACATCAAGAGAGAAATTGAGAAGTTTTTAAACTAGGAAGAAGGGGAAAGCCGACAGTCGACAGAGTCAATGGATCGGGAACCAGTATAGCCAGAGGATACTGTGCAGGAAGATAGCGGGGAAGACTCACCGGATCATAGGGAAGACAGAAATCTTTACAGATCGAAAGGGACACAAGAGGGAAGGAAATTCAAGAAAGTAACAGGCCCCAAACTCAAGTGTATATACACGAATACAAGGAGCCTAAGGAATAAGATAGGTGAATTAGAAGCTATGGCACAAAAAGATAACCTAGACATCATCGGCATCACGGAAACATGGTGGAATGAGGAAAACGTCTGGGACATTGTGCTACCGGGATACAAGCTATACCACAGAGACAGAGTGAGTCAAAAAGGTGGGGGCATTGCCATATACATCAAAGAGGGAATTGAGTCTACTGGAGAGAACACACCAGAAATGAAGAATAAGTTAGTCTCTATGGGTCAAAATTCTGGGAACAAATGGAATGAACACAAAGATCGGCATCTACTACAAACCCCCAGGACAGTCAGAAGAAATTGATAGAGAGATGACGGATGAGATTAAACACAACTGCAAGGGAGACAAAGCAGTTATCATGGGTGACTTCAATTATCCGGGGACAGACTGGAACCTAGGCACCTCTGACTGCAGTAGGGAGACCAAGTTCCTGGATGCTGTAGGCAATTGCTTCCTGGAACAACTTGTCAAGGAAAATACGAGATGAAATGCAATTCTGGACTTAATTCTAAATGTACTATGAGGACCGGCACAGGGTGTAGAAGTAGAGGGGACGCTGGGAACCAGTGATCACAATATGATCCGCTTTGACCTGGAAACAGGGGCGAAACATCGATCCAGAACGACGGCCATGGCACTGAACTTCCGTAAAGGAAATTACGAAGGGATTAGACTCATGGTGAGGAAGAAGATTAAGAAGAGGATAAGCACTGTAAAAACGCTAGAGCAAACTTGGTCCCTTTTTAAGGACAAGGTCACCAAGACGCAAAATCTATATATACCATTTATCAAATAGGGATCCAAGAGGAAAAAGAACAAGAACCGCCGTGCTCACTAACAGTGAAGGAAGCAATCAGAGACAAGAAGACTTCGTTTAAAGAATGGAAAAAGTAAAAAACGGACAAAAATTTTAAAAATAACAAACGGCATCAAAGCAGGTGCCATAAGGCGGTAAGAGGAAAAATAGCCAAAGAAGAGAAAAACTTCAAGCTGTGCTTTCAATATATTAAGGGGAAACGACTTGCGAAGGAAGCGGTGGGGCCGTTGGATGACCATGGAATAAAGGGTGTGACAAAGCCATCGCCGATAAACTGAAAACAGTTCTTGCATCTGTATTTACCGAAGAGGAGATGCACAACATACCTTTCCAGTGTCATATGTATGACTACCTCCCCTCGGGGAGAAGTCATATGTATGCTGTCGGTGCCAGGAGCTGGAAAGCTTGAAGAAGGAAGTAAAGCGACTAGAGGACAAGATACAGGAGCTAGAAGGACTTCACACTACAGAGGACCCAATCAGGACAGCTATAGACTTCACAAATGAGAGACACAATGAGGAGGAGGTCAGGGAACTTGAGAAATTCATTGAGGAAGCCTACAGGAGAAGAGTGGAAGAAAATGAACTTCAGATGAACGATGAAGTTACACCAACACCAACATGGAAGGGAGAACAAGAAGCAGATGACCTCATAGAAGACACCCACAGAGGAACATCGCACGAGGGGGAGAAAATGGCAAGTCGATGCCCAGGAGAGGAAGCAGCGAAGCACACCGAGGACATTGATCTGAGACCGAAGCGAAACCTAAAGAAGGTAAAGTCAGCGATCCTAGTGGGAGACTCGATCCTGAGGCATGTGGACAGCCACATAGCAGGAGGGAGAGAGGATCGACTGGTTACCTGCCTCCCAGGAGCGAGAACCAAGGACATCATGGACAAAATTGGAAAGATCCTGGAAGGAGCGGAGACGGAAGAGACCACAGTAATGATCCACATCGGGACGAACGATGTCAGCAGGAGAGACTACAGAAGAAGCACGCTGATAGAACAGTTCAAGATTCTGGGAAGGAAGCTGAAGATGAGGACCCAGAAGATAGCGTTCTCAGAGATCCTATCAGTACCAGATGTGAAAAGGCAGGAGGAACTACATTCAATAAATGCATGGATGAGGAGATGGTGTGAGGAAGAAGGGTTCCACTTCGTGAGGAACTGGACAACGTTCTGGGGCAAGAGCAAGCTCTACAGGAGAGATGGACTCCATCTGAGCGCGGCGGGAACAAGTCTTCTAGCAAACAACGTCAGGAGAGGAATAGAACAGGCTTTAAACTAAGAAGGGGAAAGCTGACAATCGACCAAGTGTCGACGATTCGGAAGAAGGTATCCCGTGAAGATACCGAGGGGAAAAAAGGCTGGGAAGAAACAATGGACAAATTACAGGAGTCGACTAACCCAGAAGAGGAGGTTAGAAGGATTGTAACAAAAGAGAAGAAACTAAAGACCGAAGCACTGGGAACGGAAATGAAGACAAGAAAATACCAGGATCTAAATTGCATATATACTAATGCAAGCAGCCTAAGAAACAAAATGGGGGAATTAGAAGCCATGGCCAATGCAGAGGACATAGAAACTCACTGGAGTCTCTGAAACGTGGTGGAATGAAGAAAACAAATGGGATACAGCACTGCCGGGGTACAAACTCTATCGCCAGGACAGAAAGGAGGTGGAATAGCCCTATACATAAAAGAAAGCATACAATTGACAAAAATGGACACAGCAGAGACGACCAACAAGCTGGAATCATTATGGGTTAGAATACCGGGAAGGAAAAGGCCTGAAATAAAGATGGGCCTATACTATCGTCCACCTGGGCAAACTGGAGATATCGATGAAGAAATGGAAGCCGAGATGAAGCAAGAATGCAAAAGCGGTAACACGGTTATTATGGGAGACTTCAACTACCTTGGGATAGACTGGAGTCTTGGAAGCTCAAAATGCACTAGGGAGACATAATTCCTGGAGGCTATACAAGATTGTTTCATGGAGCAGCTTGTTAGAGAACCAACGAGGGGAAATGCCACTCTGGATCTAATCCTAAATGGGTTAAGGGGACCTGCAAAGGAAGTAGAGGTAGTGGGACTGTTGGGAAACAGCGATCATAACATGATCAAGTTCAAGGTTGAGGTAGGAATACCGAAAGGAAAGAGAACCATAGCGACAACTTTCAACTTCAGGAAAGGAAACTATGAAGCAATGAGAGAAATGGTAAGGAAGAAACTTCTGGTAGAACATGCCTGGTCTTTTCTCAAGAACACGGTGAGCGAGGCGCAAAATCTGTATATCCCCAGATTCAGAAAGGGATGCGAAAAGAGTCAAACCAAAGACCCGGCGTGGATAACTAAAATAGTGAAGGAAGTGATAGGCAATAAGAAAAATTCATTCAGGAAATGGAAAAAGGACAAACTGAGGGGAACTGGAAAGAGCACAGGAAGTATCAAAAAGAGTGTCACCGAGTGGTTCGAAAAGCCAAAAGAGAGTATGAAGAGAGGCTAGCCAGGTAAGCACGAAATTTCAAACCGTTCTTTAGATATGTTAAAGGGAAGCAACCGGCTAGGGAGGAGGTGGGACCGCTGGATGACGAAGACAGGAAGGGAGTGGTGAAGGAGGTGAAAGAAGTGGCAGAAAGACTTAACATGTTCTTTTCGTCTGTATTTACAAACGAAGACACATCCAACATACCAGAACCTGAGCAATTCTTCAATGGAAATCAAGCAGAAAAATTAACATCCATGGAAGTGAGCCTTGAAGATATACGCAGGCAGATAGAAAAACTAAAAACTGACAAATCCCTGGGTCTGGACGGAATCCATCCAAGGGTTCTGAAGGAATTAAAGGAGGAGATAGTGGAACTACTGCAGCAAATTTGCAATCGATCCCTGAAAACAGGCGTGATCCCGGAGGACTGGAAGATAGCCAACGTTACACCCATCTTTAAAAAGGGATCAAGAGGTGACCTGGGAAACTACAGACCGGTGAGTCTGACCTCGGTTCTGGGGGAAATGGCGGAAGCACTGATAAAAGAAAACATCGATGAACATTTTGAAAGAATCAAACTTCTGATAACCAGCCAACATGGTTTCTGCAAGGGGAGATCGTGCCTACAGTGGCATACCTAGGGTATGTGGCACCCGGGGCCCATCATTTTTTGACACCCCACCCCATGTAAAAAAATATTTTTTGTAATGACCATGAAACAGAATAAATGGTCAGAATAGAAACAGGCAGTGAAAATTTTCTTATATTCCAACCATAACATAACATAAATTATGTCTGAATTGTCATGACATCAGAAGTACATATGGAGTAGTTGCAGGTGATGCTTGGGACAGTTCTGATTGTGTTAGTTCGGTTTTATGTGTTTTTTGAATAGAAGGGTTTTTATTTCTTTTTGAAGGTTTTGCAGTCTGTGGTCGATGTCAATTGGTTGTAGAGTTGGGGGTCGAGTGCTGCAGCTCGAATGGCTAGGAGGTTGTGGAACAGTTTTTTTTCTTTTGACGTTTTTGGTTGGAGGGTGTGTGAATGGTGCGTGAGTTCTCCTATGTCTGTTTGAAGTGGATTGAATTATTTAGCTGAAGAAATTAGTTACCCCCTCATCCCACACACATTAATTCTCTTCCATTTTTGTTCCCATTATAAAAAACACTGATAAGTTCCCAGAAAAAAAATACATTAAAATAAGAAGTGAAAACAAAGGCCCCTACAGATGAGAACATAACATAAGAATAGCCTAACTGGGTCAGACCAATGGTCCATCATGCCCAGTAGCCCATTCTCATGGTAGCCAATCCAGGACACTAATACCTGGTCAAAACCCAAAGAGTAGCAACATTCCATGCTACCGATCCAGGGCAAGCAGACACTTCCCCCATGTCTTAATAACAGATTATGGACTTTTCCTCCAGGAATTTGTCCAAATCTTTCTTAAAACCAGCTACACTATCTGCTTTTACTATAACTTCTGGCCACTTCATTTTTAAGTTTAGATCTTTCCTTTCAAACAGAGACCTTGCTAGATGTCAAATACAGCACAAGGTAACTTCACATGGACTTAGCTGTGCAGGAAATGTGAATCTCCTCATACACCCACCATATAGTGCAAAAATGTGCAAAGGTCTGTTTTTTTCTTTCGATCACTACATAGCCTAATGCCACACAAGCAGCGCTGTTACAAACATATTCTGTAGGTCAATGCTAAGGATAACAAAGTTTCCTTCCTTGGACCAGAAGGAGATACTGATAAACCACTGGAAGAGATCTCAAAACAACACCCAAAGACCCACGCAGTGTGTGAACCAGTTGAGTGGAGTGGACTAACTAGGGGGTGGAAATGGGCCCGGAGTTTGCTCAGCAGAATTTCCCAGACCACCTCTTCCTCTCAACACATTGACACGCTGACACCACCACCACTAGGACCACCTCACTGGGTAGGCCAGCTCTGCTATAAACTTTATAAAACACATTATTATATTTTCTTATAAAGCACATATTTTAACTGAACTCTCTGACATCCTCAGCCTTTCCATTCACAAAAATAGAAGGAAGAAAAGTTCCCATTTCCTGCTGTCTCATGTCCCCGGCCTATACAATATTTTTTTTCTGCAGACCCTTCAAAAGTCTAACCAAATCCTCATTTCACTTGCATTATAAAGTACTGAGGATGCCATCTCTCCCCAATCCCAGGTCCTAAAGTCTAAGACAGTAGAGCAAACTAATGCTGCCAGATTCAGGAAAAAAAATTTCGATTCGATTCAGCCTATTGAATTGGTTTTTCAATTCGATTTTCCTGCCCAGTTGGGTGATTTTTTTCAAAACTCCTGGTGGGTTTTATAGCTTTTTCACCCCCTTTGGCTTCTCCTAACCACACTGGCACTGTGGTGTAAATAAAATAAAGAAACAAAAAGGACTTTTCCTCTCTCTGTTAAATCCTAGCTCACGTTTGCAGTCCAACACCAGCTCTGGCAGGATACACATTTCAAATCTAACATATTATAATCACAAAACAGAAAATAAAATTAATTTTTCTACCTTTTGTTGTCTGGTTATATTTCAAATCTTGTTGGTCCAAGGCTCTGGTTTTCTTCTGATAACTTGCTTGCCAGGGTCTCCTTCTTTCTTCTTTCTGCATGCTAACCATCCATCTGCCAACTCTGTCCTCCCTTTCCATTTCCCTTCCCTCCCCAGGAAGTCTGGTATCTTTTCTTTTTTTCATCTCCCTCCACAGATCCACCTTTTCTTAACTACCCTTTCATCCGGCATCTCTCCCTCCTTCCCCAACACCCCAGAGTCCACCATCTCTCCCTTTCTTTTCCCAATTACCTTCCTATCCAGTATCTCTATCCCTCCTCCACACCATCCCTTGTGTCCAATTTCTCTCCCTTTCTGTTCCTTCCCTCCCTAAATCCCATGGTCCATCATCTCTCTCCCTCTCCTCTAATTTCAGACCCATTATTTCTTCTTCCCCCCCAAAGTTTGGCATATGCACGTCTCTTTGAACACCCCCTTCCCTCCATGTACTTCTAAACCAGGGTCCCCCCCAAAGGCCTGTCCCCTTAAAGGTCTGCCTGTCCCCCCCTTGAAGGCCTGCCGGCCTGTCCCCCCCTTGAAGACCTGTCCCACCCCCTTGTAGGCCTGTCTCCCCCTTGTAGGCCTGTCCCCCCCTTGTAGGCCTGCCTTCCTGTCCCCCCCTTGAAGGCCTGCACCCCCCCTGAAGGCCTGCACCCCCCCGAAGGCCTGCACCCCCCTTGAAGGTCTGCACCCCCCTGAAGGCCTGCACCCCCCTTGAAGGCCTGTCCCCCCCTTGAAGGTCTGCACCCCCCTGAAGGCCTGCACCCCCCTTGAAGGCCTGTCCCCCCATTGAAGGCCTGCCTGCCTGTCCCCCCCTTGAAGGCCTGTCCCCCCCTTGAAGGCCTGCACCCCCCCGAAGGCCTGCACCCCCCCGAAGGCCTGTCCCCCCTTGAAGGCCTGTCCCACCCCCTTGTAGGCCTGTCCCCCCTTGAAGGCCTGTCTGCCCCCCCCTTGAAGGTCTGCACCCCCCCCGAAGGCCTGCCTCCCCCCTTGAAGGCCTGCCTGTCCCCCCCCTTGAAGGCCTGTCCCCCCTTGAAGGCCTGTCTGCCTGCCTGTCACTCCCCTCCCCCTTGAAAGCCTGCCTGCCTGTCCGCCCGCCCCACCCCGAAGGACCGCTCGCCCCCCTGGCCTCCCCGCACCACCTATGAAGCAGCACTACCTATGCTCCCGGCCTTGCCGTTCATTCCCCCCCAACCCCCAAAGGACCGCTTGCCCCACTGACCTTCCTGCACCACCTATGAAGCAGCCGCAGCAGGATCGCGACGTCAGCGATCCCTGCGCTGCTTAGGCGCTGCTTCCTGCGTCGCAGTCCCGCCCCTCCTCTGACGTCAGAGGAGGGGCGGGACCGCAGTGCAGGAAGCAGCGCCCAAGCAGCGCAGGGATTGCTGACGTCGCGATCCTGCTGCGGGCTGCTTCACAGGTGGTGCAGGAAGATCAGTGGGGCGAGCGGTCCTTCGGGGATGGGGGGGACTGAACGGCAAGGCCGGGAGCACCCCCTCAGGGCTGGCACCCGGGGCGGACCGCCCCTCCCGCCTCCCCCTTGGTACGCCACTGCGTGCCTAACAAACTTATTGCACTTCTTCGAAGGAATTAACAAACGGATGGACAAAGGAGACCCCATAGACATCATATATCTAGATTTCCAAAAAGCCTTTGACAAGGTGCCCCATGAACGCCTACTCCGGAAACTGAAGAACCATGGGGTGGAAAGAGACGTACATAGATGGATCAGAAACTGGTTGGCGGGTAGGAAACAGAGGGTAGGAGTGAAAGGCCACTACTCAGACTGGAGGAGGGTCACGAGTGGGGTCCCGAAGGGCTCGGTGCTCGGGCCGCTGCTATTTAATATATTCATAAATAATCTAGAAACAGGGACAAAGTGTGAGATAATAAAATTTGCGGACGACACCAAACTATTTAGTGGAGCTCGGACTAAAGAGGACTGCGAAGAATTCCAAAGGGACTTGAAGAAACTAGGGGAATGGGCGACAAGATAGCAGATGAAGTTCAACGTTGAGAAATGTAAAGTATTGCATGTGGGAAACAGAAACCCGAGGTACAACTATACGATGGGAGGGATGTTATTAAATGAGAGTATCCAAGAAAGGGACTTGGGGGTAATGGTGGACATAACAATGAAGCCGACGGCACAGTGTGCAGCGGCCGCTAAGAAGGCAAACAGAATGCTAGGCATAATCAAGAAGGGTATTACAACCAGACCGAAAGAAGTTATCCTGCCATTGTATCGGACGATGGTGCTTCCGCATCTGGAGTACTGCGTCCAATATTGGTCGCCGTACCTTAAGAAGGACATGGCGTTACTCGAGAGGGTTCAGAGGAGAGCGACGCGTCTGATAAAGGGGATGGAAAATCTTTCATATGCTGAGAGATTGGAGAAACTGGGTCTCTTTTCCCTGGAGAAGAGGAGACTTAGAGGGGATATGATAGAGACTTACAAGATCATGAAGGGCATAGAGAGAGTAGAGAGGGACAGATTCTTCAAACTTTCGAATAATAAAAGAACAAGAGAGCATTCAGAAAAGTTGAAAGGGGACAGATTCAAAATGAATGCTAGGAAGTTCTTCTTTACCCAATGTGTGGTGGACACTTGAAATGCGCTTCCAGAGAGCATAATATGGCAGAGTAGGTACTGGGGTTCAAGAAAGGATTGGACAATTTCCTGCTGGAAAAGGGGATAGAGGGGTATAGATAGAGGATTACTGCACAGGTCCTGGACCTGTTGGGTTGTCACGTGAGCGGACTGCTGGGCACGATGGACCTCAGGTCTGACCCAGCAGAGGCATTGCTTATGTTCTTATGTTATGTTCTTATGTTACCTACTGTACTTCCCTTTCATTTGCTTTTTCTTAATAAATTGTCCCTTTATTTTGCTATTGTTCTCATGTCTTAATAAATTGTCTTAATTTTGCTATTGTTCTCATGTCTTAATAAATTGTCCTATGTTTATTATTTGTTGTTTGTTCCCTATTTATATTTAAATTTTTAATGTACAAAGCGTTTCATGAAATTTTAATAAACTATGAAACTATGTCAGTCAAGTAGAGGTATGCAGGCAGATTAATAGGCTTAAAAACGATAAATCCAAGGGACCGGATGGCATCCATCCGAGGGTAATCGAGGAACTGAAAGGGGCTATAGCTGAACTGCTTCAACTAATAGCCAATCTGTCGATCAAATCGGGAAGGATTCTGGAAGACTGGAAAGTGACGAATGTTATGCCGATCTTCAAGAAAGGTTCGAGGGGAGATCCGGGAAACTACAGACTGGTGAGTCTGACCTCGGTATTGGGAAAGATGGTAGAGGCGCTGATAAAGGACTGCATTATTGATCAACTTGATGGACACAATCTGATGAGGACCAGCCAGCACGGCTTCAGCTTGACAAACTTGCTGCACTTCTTCGAGGGAGTAAACAGGCAGATAGACAAGGGTGAGCTAGTTTGGATTTTCAGAAGGCATTCGACAAGGTCCCGCATGAATGACTACGAAAAATTGCAAGCCATGGAATTGAGGGTGAAATAATCATGTGGATAAAAAAATGGTTGGGGGATAGGAAACAGAGAGTGGGGGTAAATGTACAATACTCGGACTGGAAAAGCATCACGAGAGGAGTGCTGCAGGTTCGGTGCTTGGACCCGTTCTCTTCAACATATTTATAAACGACCTGGAAATTGGTACGATGAGCAAGGTGATTAAGTTTGTGGACAATACGAAGCTATTCAGAATAGTGAAGACGCAGAAGGATTGCGAAGACCTGCAACGGACATAAAAACGCTTGAGAAATGGGCCGCGACATGGCAAATGAGGTTTAACATGGATAAGTGAGAGGTGATGCATGGAAGTAACAAAAATCTTATATACAAATACAGGATGTCCGGAGCAGTGCTCAGAGAGACCCCTAGGAAAGAGACTTGGGAGTACTGGTTGACAAGTCGATGAATCCGTTTGCGCAATGTGCAGTGAAAAGGGCGAACAGAATGCTAGGAATGATTAAGAAGGGGATTACGAACAGATCGGAAGTTATCATGCCACTGCACCGGGCCATGGTACGCCCCCACCTGGAATACCGCATCCAGCACTGATCGTTGTACATGAAGAAGGACACAGTACTACTCGAAAGGGTCCAGAGAAGAGCGACTAAAATGGTTAAGGGGCTGGAGAAGTTGCCATACTACGAGAGGTTAGAGAAACTATGCCCCTTCTCCCTTCAAAAGAGGAAACTGAGAGGGGACATGATCGAAACATTCAAGATAATGAAGGGGATAGAATTAGAAGATATAGACAGGTTGTTCACCCTCTCCAAGGTAGGGAGAACGAGAGGGTGCTCTCTAAAGTTAAAAGGGGATAGATTCCGTACAAACATAAGGAAGTTCTTCTTCACCCAGAGAGTGGTGGAAAACTGGAATGCTCTTCTGGAGGCTGTTATAGGAGAAAACACCCTCCAGGGATTCAAGACAAAGTTAGACAAGTTCCTGCTAAACCAGAACGTATGCAGGTAAGGCTGGTCTTAGGGCACTGGTCTTTGACCTAGGGACGCTGTGAGAGCGGACTGCTGGCCACGATGGATCACTTGTCTGACCCAGCAGCGGCAATTCCTATGTTCTTACTAATCATCTATCCCCCCTTTTGCAAAATTGTAGCACGGTTTTTAGCGCCGGCCATGGCGATAACATCTCAGATGCTCATAGAATTCCTATGAGCGTCAGAGCTGTTAATGCTGCAGCCAGCACTAAAAACCGTGCTACAGTTTTATAAAAAGGGGGGGAGGGGTAAATGATTACAGATTAATATTAGACATTCAGGGAGGCAGCTTGTAAGTTGGTTGGCCATGTACAACATGTGAGTCACTGAACACACCGGGCCCATCCCTGTGCAGAGTTGCTGCTGGGGGTGATGGAGCATGTGGGCTCCTGGAAGATGGCAGGTTTGGCTTTGGGGGTGGTGTAGCGGGTGGGCAGACAGGGAGGGATTCCCAGCAGCAGCTTTAGCAGGGCAGGCAGAGATCCCCGGCTATGCCTGTGACTTCTGTGAATGGGTCAGCTTCGGGGGGGGGGGGTGGAAGGGGCATGAACATGGGGGCACTAACTTGAGACATAGGAGGGAGGGAATAGAAAGAGAAAATTGATGGGTATAGAAACATAGAAATAGATGACAGATAAGGGCCAAGGCCCTAGTCTGCCCACCCTAATGACCCTCCCCTACCTTTCTCTGTGAATAGATCCCACGTGTCGATCCCATTTGGCCTTAAAATCAGGCACACTGCCTCAATCACCTGAAGTGGATCAACCACCCTTTCAGTGAAAAAGAATTTCCTGGTGTCACCATGCAGTTTCCCGCCCCTGATTTTCCACGGATGCCCTCTTGTTGCCGTGGGACCCTTGAAAAAGAAGATATCTTCTTCCACCTCGATGCAGCTTGTGAGATACTTGAACGTTTCGATCATGTCTTCCCTCTCTCTGCGTTCCTCGAGGTAGTATAGCTGTAATTTATCTAGCCATTCCTCGTATGGGAGATCCTTGAGTCCCGAGACCATCCGGTGGCCATTCTCTGGATCGACTCCAGTCTCAGCACATCCTTGTGGTAATGCGGCCTCCAGAATTGCACACAGTATTCCAGATGGGGTCTCACCATGGATCTATACAATGGCATAATGACTTCAGGCTTAAGGCTGACGAACTCCTGCGTATGCAACCTTGGATGAAGCTTGCTCCATTTGATTGGCAGTCTTCATGTTTTCACTGACGATCACCCCTAAGTCTCGTTCTGCTACAGTTCTTGTTAGGATCTTGCCATTAAGGGTGTAAGTCTTGCATGGATTTTGCCTGCCCAGGTGCATGACTGCACTTTTTGGCATTGAAGCTGAGTTGCCAGGTCCTAGACCAGCGCTCCAGTAGGAGTAGGTCGTGCATCATATTGTCAGGCATTGAGTTTTTGTCTTTTGTGCTTTTGCCCACTACATTGCTTATTTTGGCGTCATCGGCGAATAATGTTGTTTTACCTCGGAGCCCCTCTGCCAAGTCTCTTATAAAGATGTTGAATAGGATCGGGTCTAAGACCGAGTCCTGCGGCACTCCATTGATGACCTCCGTCGTTTCGGAAGGGGTGCCGTTCACCACTACCCTCTGAAGCCTACCTCCAAGCCAGTTCCCAACTCATTTCGTCAATGTGTTGCCCAATCCTATAGAACTCATCTTGCTCAGCAACCTGCGGTGTGGTACGCTATCGAATGCTTTGCTGAAGTCCAGGTATACCATGTCCAGGGACTCCCCAACATCCAGCTTCCCCGTCACCCAGTCAAAGAAGCTGATCAGGTTGGATTGGCAGGATCTCCCCTTAGTAAATCCATGTTGACGGGGATCCCGTAGATTCTCCTCGTTCAGGATCGTATCCAAATGGCGTTTGATTAGAGTTTCCATTAGTTTGCTCACTATCGCTGCCTCCATCCTTGATCCTTTCTTGTGGAGTGGAATGACGTTAGCCTTCTTCCAGTCCAACGGGACGCTACCTTTACTAAGGGAGAGATTGAAGAGCGCGGATAGCATAGGCGCCTATCAAGAAAAACGTGATTCTGTAACAAGGCGCCTCTAAAAATTTAGGCGGCCTTCAAAAAAATAGGCGCTATGCATGTTAGGCATGGGCGTGGCTATGTGTTAGGCGCCATCTTACAGAATCACTGCTCTTAAGCGCTCAGCTAGGCGCCTAACTTTTAAGTGTGCCTAGAGCTGGCCTATTTAATGGCAGTTCCAGCAAGACCCTGAGCACCCTGGGGTGTAGGTTGTCAGGCCCCATTGCCTTATTAACCTTGAGCTTTGACAGCTCGCAGTAGACACTGCTGGGCGTAAACTCGAAATTACTAAATGGGTCTACTGAGTCAAGCCTTGTCTGTAGCTGAGGGTCAAGTCCCAGCACCTCGCGGGTGAAGACTGAGCAGAAGTATTCTTTTAACAGATTGGCTTTTTCTGAGTCCGTTTCTACATAGTCTCCATCTGATTTCCTAAGACGTACTATCTCGCCTGAGTTCCTATTTCTGTCACTGATATACCTGAAGAAGGATTTATCTCCCTTCTGGATGTTCTTCGCTAGAGACTCCTCCATGCGGAATTTGGCCTCCCTAGCTGCTGTTTTGACGGCTTTTGACTTGGCCAGTTAGTCTTCTCTAGAGTCCTGTTTCCCTGATTGTTTGTAAGAGATGAATGCTTTTTTTTTCTCCTTGATGAGGTCCGAGATCTCCGCAGAGAACCACTGTGGCTTATTGTTCCTTAGCCGTTTACTTACTGTTTAACATAGCGGTTTGTTGCTTCCTTTTGGTGGCTTTCAGAGTCGACCACATTTCTTCCATGTTATCGGTTTCTGCTTGGTTTTGCAGCGCCTGATGAACGAAATCTCCCATGTCTTCAAAGTTTGTGTCCTTGAATTTGAGGACCTTGGTCAGTGTGGTAGATTTAGTGAAACCTTTCCTAAGATTGAACCATACCATGTTGTGGTCACTGGAGGCCAATGTGTCGCCCACCGAGACCTCTGTGACACTTTCTCTATTGGTAAGTATCAGGTCCCGTATTGCCTGATCCCTTGTTGGTTCCAACACCAGTTGCCTGAGTCTTGCTCCCTTCATAGAGTATGAGTGTGTGAATGAGAGATGGTGCACATGGTGAAAGGAAGAAAGGAAAATTGGGCATAGAGAGAGAAGAGTTAGGTAGAGATGCATGGGGGACTAGAAGGATGAGAGGGAGAAAAGTTGGATATGATGGTGGAGAGGGAACAGAGGGACAGATTGAAGGGGATACAATGGGGAGGAATGTTAGACATAGTGACAGAAGGAAAGATGTAGCATGGTGCTGGAGAGGGGTGATAGAAGGAGAAATGGGCATGGGGCTGGTGGGTTTTGGTAAAAAATGCTGCACATGATCCAGGGGATGAGAGGGAGAAATTGACTCATGGAGGGACAGAGAGAGATGTTGGTTGGGGAAGGGAATGAGGTCTGGAGGAGAGGAAGCGTGCAGGAGGCAGAAAGAAAAATATTAGATGCACAGTCAAAAGGAAGTGCAACCAGAGAATCATGACATCGCCAGACAACAAAGGTAGGAAAATGATTTTATTTTCAATTTAGTGATCAAAATGTGTCTGTTTTGAGAATTTAAATCTGATGTCTATATTTTGCACTATATTTTTCTGTTTTTCTATAGTTGTTACTGAGGTGACATTGTATATTTTAAAGTTATCTGCTTTGACCTCTTTGAACACCTCAAATATAAATGATAATTAAGATTTTCTCTGTGTACAGAGTGCTTTGTGTTTTAAACAAAAATTTTGTAGTTACCATTATCTAATATAATAAAGAGCTAGCCGCGCATGTGCACTCCTATTTGTGTGTTCCGTGCGTGTAGGTCTGTGGCCGAAGGAGTGCGCATGCACGAGTCCCCAGCCTTGACCGCGGCTTGAGGCGTATGCACCAGTTAGCTGCATTGGGCGACAGGAGCGGCTCTGGCAGCGGATGGCGAGAGGAGAGCTCATGGTCTTGCCACCGCTGCCGCTCTTATTCACAGCGGCCTGCACGTCGCCGACTCCCCCCCCCGGCAACAACCGCTCCCGCTCCTGTTCTTCCCCTCCCTCCAGTCACCGCTGCCATTCCTATTTAAAACGGCCTGCTGAGGTTCGCGGCCGGCTGTAGCGAACCTCGCAGGCCGCTCTCCACATGGTAGCACGTTCCCTCTGACGCGATTGCGTCAGAGGGAACATGCTACTGAGGTGAACAGCAGCCTGCGAGGTTCGCTACAGCCGGCCGCGAACCTCAGCAGGCCGTTTTAAATAGGAATGGCAGCGGTGACTGGAGGGAGGGAAAGAGGAAAAAGAAGGGCCATGGAGCAGGCAGGAAAGGGGGCTGTTTTGGAGGGAGGGTTGTGCTGAGTGCAGATAGCAATCATGGGGGGGGGGAACAGAAAGGGGCCATGGAGCAGGTAGGCATTGCAGAACAGGAGGAGAGGGAAAGGAGGCTGCTTTGGGGGGAGGGGTGTGCTGGGGGCAGACAGCAATCAGGTGGGGGAGGAACAGAAGGGGGCCACGGAGCAGGTAGGCATTGCAGAACAGGGGGAGAGGGAAAGGGGGCTGCTTTGGTAAGCAGGGGGGCCAGGGAGACAGACAGAAAGAAAGACGGACAGACAGGGGACCAGGGAGAGACACAGACACAAAGAATGACAGACAGACAGCGTCCAAGGAGAGAGACAAATAAAAAAACCCAGCCATACAGACATCTATTCTGGGCGGCGGGAGGAAGGCAGTACGGAGTGCTGCTGGGAGGAGGGCTTCGAGCTGCAGAAGACTGTCCCCAAAGCCCCTGCGGAGAGTTGGGCCAACCTCTCCTTCCTCACCGACGCCGAAGAAGCTGCAGGCCCCGCTCCCTGTCGCGCTCTGAGCACTCACGATTGGCTGATGGGTGTCATGCCAGTGCTGCAGGTACAGGGGGATGCTTTTGTTGCAGAGGTGTGCTGGGGGGTAGACAGCTTTGCTCGGGGGGGAGGGGGAAGACACAAGGGGGTCAGGGAGAGGGAAAGGGGTATGCTGCGGGCAGACAGCTTTGCTCTGGGGGGGCGGGGGAATGACACAAGGACACAGACACAAAGAATGACACACAGGGGGCCAGTGAGACAGACAGAAAGGAAGACATTCAGGCAGCGTCCAAGGAGAGACAGCCAGCGTCTAAGGAGAGACAGCCAGTGTCCAAGGAGAGAAAAACAAATAAACATAGCCAGACAGACAGCGGCCAAGGGGAGAGAGAGAATTAAAGAAAGACAGACACACATCTATTCTAGCACCCGTTAATGTAACTAGTGTATTAATAAGATTATATTGTGTGTATATGAAAAATGGATGGAAGAAATTGTATTACAATTAGTACTATTATTATGGGGATGGGGTCTAGTGTAGAGTTTGGGCATGTTTGGGGCGGAGCCTGGGCAAAGTTTGAGTAGGGGTACTCAGTTGATAATTTTCAGACTTAAGGGGTACTTGGTTTGAAGAAGTTGAGAAACTCTGCTTTAGACTATTGTAACATCATTTATCTAGGTTAAGAACATAAGAACATAAGAACATAAGCAGTGCCTCCGCCGGGTCAGACCATAGGTCCATCCTGCCCAGCAGTCCGCTCCCGCGGCGGCCCAAACAGGTCACGGCCTGTCCAAATCACCAGAAGGGGCCCCCATGCCACCTTGGTTTCCTATTTAGTCCTATCTTCCCATCAAAGTCCTAGCCCTCCGGTCTTGCACATGCACGACTTGGTCGGGTTTCTATACTTATTTTCTGGTTAGCTTTCTCAGTATCCCACGATCCCTTTATCCCTCAGGAATCCGTCCAGTCTCTGTTTGAATCCCTGTACCGTACTCTGCCCAATCACGTCCTCCGGTAGCGCATTCCAAGTGTCCACGACCCTTTGGGTGAAAAAAAACTTCCTTGCATTCGTTTTGAACCTATCTCCCTTCAGTTTCTCTGAATGCCCCCTCGTACCTGTTGTCCCCTTCAGCCTGAAGAATCTGTCCCTATCCACCCTCTCTATGCCCCTCATGATCTTGAAGGTCTCTATCATATCACCCCTGAGCCTCCTTTTTTCCAGAGAGAAGAGCCCCAGCCTATCCAACCTCTCGGCATATGGGCAGTGTTCCAGCCCTCTTACCAGTTTCGTTGCCCTCCTTTGGACTCTCTCGAGTACCGCCATGTCCCTCTTGAGGTACGGCGACCAATATTGAACGCAATATTCCAGATGCGGACGCACCATCGCTCGATACAATGGCATGATGACTTCCCGCGTCCTGGTTGTTATGCCCCTTTTTATGATGCCCAGCATCCTGTTGGCTTTTTTTGAGGCCGCTGCGCACTGTGCAGATGGCTTCAGTGATGCATCCACCAGCACTCCCAAGTCTCTCTCAAGACTGCTTTCTCCCAACAATGCCCCCCCCAATTTGTAGTTGAACAACGGGTTTTTTTTTCCCTATATGCATGACCTTGCATTTTTCCACGTTAAAGCGCATTTGCCATTTGTTCGCCCAGTCTTCCAGCTTGTCTAGGTCCCTTTGCAGGTCCTCACACTCCTCCCTGGAGCTAACTCTGCCGCACAGTTTGGTATCGTCTGCAAATTTTATAACCTCGCACTTTGCCTCCTTTTCCAGGTCATTGATAAATATGTTGAAGAGTAACGGCCCCAGCACCGATCCCTGCGGCACACCGCTCGTGACTCCCCGCCAGTCAGAATATTGGCCCTTCACTCCGACCCTCTGCAGTCTACCCGACAACCAGTGCTCTATCCATCGGTGCACATCCCCTCCCACCCCGTGGTTCCACAGCTTCCTAAGCAGCCTTTCATGTGGCACCTTGTCGAAAGCCTTTTGAAAATCGAGGTAAATGATGTCGATGGGTTCCCCATTGTCCACCCGACTGCTTATTCCCTCAAAGAAGTACAGAAGGTTCGTTAAGCATGACCTTCCCTTACAGAATCCGTGCTGGCTTGTTCTCAGTAGGCCATTTCTCTCAATGTGCTCGCAAATGCTGTCCTTGATCATAGCTTCCACCATCTTCCCTATAATTGAAGTCAGGCTCACCGGCCTGTAGTTCCCGGGGTCACCCCTCGATCCCTTTTTGAAGATAGGTGTGACATTCGCCAATTTCCAGTCCTCTGGTACCTCTCCAGTTTTCAAGGATAGGTTACAAATATGCTGGATTGTGCCCGCTATTTCTTGTTTTAGCTCCTTCAGAACCCTCGGGTGGATCCCGTCCGGACCCGGTGATTTGCCGCATTTTAACCTGTCTATCTGTTTGAGGACATCCTCCTTACTTACCTCTATGTGCTCTAATTTCTCAGCCTGTTCCCCACTCATGAGCTCCTCTGAGTCCGGTATATTAGATGTGTCTTCTCTCGTGAAAACCGATGAGAAGAACGTGTTCAACCTCTCAGCTACCTCTTTATCCTCCTTAATCACTCCCCTCCTATCCCCATCGTCCAACGGCCCCACCTCCTCTCTCGCTGGTCATTTCCCCTTTACGTAACTGAAGAATGCCTTGAAGTTTTTCGCCTCCCTGGCCAGCCCCTCTTCGTATTTCCCTTTTGCTTTTCTAACCTCTCGGTGGCATTCTTTTTGGCATTTCCTGTGCGCCTGGTGGTTTTCCTCCGTTGGATCCTTTTTCCATCTCCGGAAGGATACTTTTTTGTCGTTTATTGCCCTCTTTACTTCTGCCGAGATCCAAATCGGGTCCTTTGACCGCTTGTTCTTGCAGCCTTTCCTGAAACTGGGGACGTACTTTTTTTGTGCTTCCTGCAGGGTGTCCCTGAATAGGGTCCAGGCGCTTTCCACAGTCTCCATCCTAAAGATGTTTCTGAGCTTCCTCCCCACCATTTCCCTCATAGCAACATAGTTCCCCTTCTTGAAGTTGAGCGCAGTTGTTGCGGTCCTCCTTACTATGGGTGTCCCCCTTTCTAAAGTGAATCTGATCGCATTGTGGTCACTGTTGCCTAGTGGTCCTCCCACTTCTACCCCTCTTGCAGGCCCTCCTAATCCGTTCAGGATGAGGTCAAGAGTAGCACTCCCCCGCGTCGGTTCCCTGATCAGTTGCTCCATAAAGCAGTCCCTCACAGCTTCTACAAATCCTGTTTCCCTAGTGCAGTTGGAGTGACCCGTACTCCAGTCTATCCCCGGGTAGTTGAAGTCCCCCATCACTGTTACACTTCCAGTCCTGCACTCCTGTCTCAGTTCAGTTTCCAAGTCGTGTCCGACTCCTTCCGGCGCACCAGGTGGGCGATAATACAGCCCCAGTTTTATGTCTGCACCCTTGTTTCCCGGCAATTTGACCCATAGCGATTCCAGCCCTTCTGCCTTTGTTGCCATATCCATCCCGACCGAGTAGATAGAGTCTTTTATATATAGTGCTATGCCTCCCCCCTTCTTGTGGGTCCTGTCTCTCCTGTAGAGCTTGTACCCCGGTAGCGCCACATCCCATTGATTCTGCTCTGTCCACCATGTTTCTGTAATTCCAATTATATCTAGGTCTTCCCCCTTGGCCACGACCTCTAGTTCACCCATCTTGGCCATGAGGCTTCTTGCATTTGCGTATAAGCACCGCAGGTCCCGTTGTTTTTTCTCCACCTCTGCATTCACCTGGGCCGCCTCTCCTGTTCCCTGTACTTCTGCTTTGCCCTCAGCCTTTACCCTCGTAGCTTTCAGCTTCCCCACATTTCCGCCACCCCACTTCCCCGCTTTTCCTCTGGGTTTTCTTGCCCCCTCCTGGGCCCCTGCCTCTGTTCGATCCCCCTCGCCTTCTGTAGCCCCTATGTTACCCTCAGCTTTCGCCCTCGCGCCACCCAGTCCCCCTGTGTCTCCATGCCCTTTAGTCTCTTCCCAGCAAGCTCCCTTTACCTGTTGTTTCCCTCGCTGTCTGATCATAAGATCCACTGGTCTCTCTACTTCCTCCGTGCAGTCAGCCCGTTCAGCATCTGTTCTGGATACTGTTGTCCGAAGCGTCAACATCAGATCAGCTGTCGGCTTTCCCCCTCTCCTCAGTTTAAAGCCCTCTCGATCTCCTTCTTCACATTGGCAGCCAGTAGTCTAGTTCCCTCTGTGCTCAGGTGCAGGCCGTCCCGCCGGTAGAGCTTACTCTTTCCCCAGAAGGACGTCCAGTTCCTCACAAAGTGGAAGCCCTCCTCCTGGCACCATCTCCTCAACCATGCATTCACAGCCTGGATGTCTGCCTGCCTCTTTGCATCTGCTCTCGGTACAGGCAGGATCTCTGAGAACGCTATCCTCCGGGTACTCCGCTTCAGTTTTCGTCCCAGGACTCTGAACTGGTCAGTCAGCGTGGCCATGGTGAAGTTCCTCCGGCTCACATCATTTGTTCCGACGTGGACTATCACCACAGTCTCCTCTGCCTCTGCTCCGTCCAGGATCCTCTCGATCCTATCAGTGACGTCTCGTGTCTTGGCCCCTGGGAGACAAGTCACTAGCCGGTCCTCCCTTCCTCCAGCTACGTGACTATCTACCTCTCTCAAGATCGAGTCTCCCACCACAATAGCAGACTTCCCTTTCCTCAGCAACCTCTTCTGTCTCAGGTCCGTGTCCTCGGTGTAGTGTGGTGTCTCACCCTCGGGGTCTCGGTGAGTCACGGTCTCCTCCTCTTGCGTGGTTCCTCCGCTAGGTCCTTCCTCGGTGTCGCCTTGTGGATCCTGGGTCTCGTCTGCCGACATCCGTCTGTGCAGCTGCTGGTCCTGTCCTCCCGCCTTCCTATAGGCCTCCTCGATGAATCTCTCGAGGTCCCTCACCTGGTCCACAATGAGGCCAGCTCCGTCTGTGTCTTTGGTTGACCAGCTCGTCTCCTCTGTGTTGCGCAGTCCCTCCAGTCCCTCCAGTTCCTGGACCTTGACCCTCAATCTGCCGACCTCCATCCTCAGGCTTTCCAGTTCCTGACACCGACCGCATATGTATGCCCGCCTCCCGGAGGGGAGGTAGTCATACATATGACACTCGACGCAGTAAACTGGGTAGCTCTGCTGGGTTCCTGTAGCCTCCATATCCTTCTCTTTGCTCCTGCGGTCCCTCGGTGGTTGAGAGTGGCTTTCGGCGTGCAGCTAGTTGAAAGAGTAGAGAGAGAGAGAGAAGAGTGAGAAGCTGAAAGGGTAGAGAAGAAGAAAGTGGAGAGAAGAAAAAATTTTTTTTTTTTTTTTTTTTTTAAATTAGGTTAAAGTTAGGTTGCTGCTGGGCTGCCTGGGCTCCTTCTCAAGGCTCCCTCGCAAAGGCGCTCTCGCTAAGGCGAGCGCCTTTGCCGCGCGCCTTCGCCGTGCGCCGAACGGCTGGGCGCCGTTGGCGCCCTTCCTCTTAAAGGGGAGCCCGGGCCGATGCGACCTGTGACGCTCGGGGGTGGGCGGAGCTAACTCTCGCCGCGACCCCGATCTGCCTGCCTCCTTAGTCCTTCCTTCAGCGTCCCCGGCTCACCTCTCCTCCCTGCCTGAAACTAAAAGAAAAGAGAACACAAAAACCACAATCCAGGAAGCGCCTCTGCAGCTCGCCTCGTGTCCTGGCTCCCTTCCTCTTAAAGGGGAGCCCGGGCCGATGCGACCTGTGACGCTCGGGGGTGGGCGGAGCTAACTCTCGCCGCGACCCCGATCTGCCTGCCTCCTTAGTCCTTCCTTCAGCGTCCCCGGCTCACCTCTCCTCCCTGCCTGAAACTAAAAGAAAAGAGAACACAAAAACCACAATCCAGGAAGCGCCTCTGCAGCTCGCCTCGTGTCCTGGCTCCCTTCCTCTTAAAGGGGAGCCCGGGCCGATGCGACCTGTGACGCTCGGGGGTGGGCGGAGCTAACTCTCGCCGCGACCCCGATCTGCCTGCCTCCTTAGTCCTTCCTTCAGCGTCCCCGGCTCACCTCTCCTCCCTGCCTGAAACTAAAAGAAAAGAGAACACAAAAACCACAATCCAGGAAGCGCCTCTGCAGCTCGCCTCGTGTCCTGGCTCCCTTCCTCTTAAAGGGGAGCCCGGGCCGATGCGACCTGTGACGCTCGGGGGTGGGCGGAGCTAACTCTCGCCGCAACCCCGATCTGCCTGCCTCCTTAGTCCTTCCTTCAGCGTCCCCGGCTCACCTCTCCTCCCTGCCTGAAACTAAAAGAAAAGAGAACACAAAAACCACAATCCAGGAAGCGCCTCTGCAGCTCGCCTCGTGTCCTGGCTCCCTTCCTCTTAAAGGGGAGCCCGGGCCGATGCGACCTGTGACGCTCGGGGGTGGGCGGAGCTAACTCTCGCCGCGACCCCGATCTGCCTGCCTCCTTAGTCCTTCCTTCAGCGTCCCCGGCTCACCTCTCCTCCCTGCCTGAAACTAAAAGAAAAGAGAACACAAAAACCACAATCCAGGAAGCGCCTCTGCAGCTCGCCTCGTGTCCTGGCTCCCTTCCTCTTAAAGGGGAGCCCGGGCCGATGCGACCTGTGACGCTCGGGGGTGGGCGGAGCTAACTCTCGCCGCGATCCCGATCTGCCTGCCTCCTTAGTCCTTCCTTCAGCGTCCCCGGCTCACCTCTCCTCCCTGCCTGAAACTAAAAGAAAAGAGAACACAAAAACCACAATCCAGGAAGCGCCTCTGCAGCTCGCCTCGTGTCCTGGCTCCCTTCCTCTTAAAAATTCATTAGGAGGATGCGAATCATCTAAAATACAGCAGTGTGTAATTTTCAATCTAAAAAAAATCAGAACATGTAAAAGTTGCATTGGCTTCTGGTAAAAGCACAAATAATTGTTATAAAACATTATATGGTCTTATACCAAATTACCTTTTAGATCATTTTGAACTAGTAAAAAAAACAGATGTTCTTCACGAAACACAACCTTATTTTTTTCTCTCAATAAAAGATTTCTTAATAGAACCCTATCCTTTCAGGAAGGATTTTGGAACAAAAGTGGTAGTGGTTTGATCTTAAATTCTTCTTACCAGGCCTTTAGAAGATCGTTAAAAACTTATCTATTTTATTAATATGTATAATCTAGATAAGTTGTTAATTTTTTAATTTTATATTTTATATATAATGTACTGTGTTTTGTGGTGAAACTTCGCTGTGTTTTTACAGTTACCTCATATTGTAAACCGTGCGGTATTTAATAAATGTATTATTATTATAAAGTCAGCAATCGTCACTAAACCTGTGACAATTGCATTTGCAGACCCGATGAAAAAATGGCTCACTGCCTGGTTTTCTGCATGACCACTCGTTCCTCGATCCAACCATGCAAATAAGCTGATTAATTATTAAAATGCCATGTAAACTAGTAGTGCTTCCCGATGCACTAAAAAAGTAATTGCTTTTAGCAATCCCCCAAAAAGAAACAGGTCAAGATCAGTTGCATACCTAATTTTTTTTTTATGTTCAAATCTATTTTTATTAAGCAATAGTAAACACAATAGTCATAACAACCATGGTATGCATTTTCAACAAACACCCGCGGAGGACTGGACTCTTATGCCCTCCCCGGACCCACCTCACCCCCACCCCACAGCAAAGAATCCCCAACCCCCCACCCTCCCTACCCCAACCCCCCACAGATACCGAAAACTCTTAGGCAGGGAACATCAATGACACATAGAAGCACAGATTCAGAGGTGAAGTCTATTCAAAACACGGCTACGACTCTCAGGAGTCAAAATGTTCAGATACGGAGTCCACGTGTGAACAAAGTCTCTGCTCCGGCGTCGAGAAGAACAGGCCAAACGGGCCTCCCAACCCAGGAGTTCATGAAGGCGATTCCTCCAATACCAGAAAGAAGGTGGTTCAGAAGAAAGCCAGCAACACAGGATACATTTCTTCCCCAAAATAAAGCATTTACTAAGAAATAATTTTTCATAAGAAGTGTACATATGCAAGGAAGAGAAATGGGCAAACAGCATAGACTGCACTGAGACTGGCACAGGGGTCTGTAACAGGCCCTGTAAAAAGGAGGCCAGCTCAGTCCAGAATACCTGAATCCCCTCACAACTCCAAATACCATGAAAGTAAGTGTTCACCTCCAACGAACAGCGGGTGCATAATTGAGTATCAATACATCCCATATGGTAAGCCTGACTCTGGGAAGCATAGGCCCTCAGAACAGTGCGAAAATGACATTCGCGTAATTCAGCACTATGTACCAAGCCTGCAGTGCGTCTCAGGGCTGTTAACAAAAATTTGTCCCCCAAGTCCCTACCCAAGTCCCGCTGCCAGGCCTCCCGAATTCCAGGGAAAACCCTCGGCGGGCAGAGAGCCAGGATCCGGCTATGCAAAACAGAGATAGAGATCCTGGAATCAGGATCTGCAGTCAAAAAAGTACAGATCCGGATCCCAAAATCCCCTTGCAAAGAAGTCCCCTGGAGGGAAGCCACATAGTGACTGAGTTGACAATAAGCAAAAGGAAGTCCAATCTCAGGTACCCCCCTCCCCGCTAATTCAGCACAAGGTAAGAGAGATCCATCATCCCGCAGAACATGCCGCAACTGTTCCACCCCCCGAGCCCTCCAACGACCAAACACAGAAGGTCCAACCCCCGGAGGGAAAGCTAAATTCCCCACCAACGGGAGAAGTGCACTAGTATGTGAGTCCTGATTCCACAACCAAAGGATTTGATGCCACACTGTCCACAAGGACCGAAACAAGATACTACGCCTACAGAGTCATGGCAGTTTAGATAACGGGGCATGGAGGAGATACAATAGATGAAGAGGATAGAAATGATCCCGCTCCAAAGAGAGGTCTGTATAAAAAGAGGTACCCAACACCCAATCACTAATATGACGAAGCAAACAGGCCTGGTTATAAACCCTGAGATCGGGCACCCCCAAACCACCCCCGTAGGCAGGCCCCACCAACAAGGACCATTTTAATTTAGGTCTTCGTCCCCCCCAACAAAACCGGATCAATAGGGAGGTGAGGGAACGAATATCCTTCTGCAACAAAGAAAGGGGAAGAGTCTGAAGAACGTAAAGCCATCTCGGGAAGACAACCATACGAAATAAATGAATTTGTCCCAACAAAGACAGCGGCAACGCCTGCCATTTGGCTAGCAACAGTTTAGTATCCGCAAGGAGTTTATCTAAGTTAAGACGATACAGTTGGGCCACATCCATAGTCAGCCAGATCCCCAGATATCTAAAAGAGGAGTCAGCCCAGCCCAACGGGAAATTATCCCCCCAAAACCGCCGAAGACGAACCGAGGAAGCCAGCGCCTCGGATTTCACAAAATTCAAGACAAAGCCAGAGAAATCTCCATATTCCCGAAGGCTCTCCAATAGTACGGGCAAGGAACGTTGCGGGTCCGTCAAAAAGACCAATAAGTCATCTGCAAACGCCGCCATTTTAAAGTGGGAATCTCCCAAGACCAATCCCCGAATATCCGCATTGGCCTGAAGCTCCCGAAGTAGAGGGTCTAAAGAAAGCACGAACAGGAGCGGCGACAAGGGGCAGCCCTGGCGAGTCCCTCGGCAAATAGGAAAAAAAACAGAGCAAGTCCCATTAACCAAAATCCTCGCCTCTGGATCACTGTACAGCGCCTGGATGGCACCAAAAAAGAAGGGGCCCAAACCGTACGTCCTCAGCACTGCAAAAAGGTAACCCCACCGCACCTTATCGAACGCCTTCTCGGCATCAAAACTAATGAGCATGGCCGGGCTACCGTCCTGTCCCACCCGTTCCAATGCTAACAAGATACGCCGGATATTCTTAGCCACCGGCCTATCCCTCACAAACCCCGCCTGAGAGTCAGAGATCACCGATGGCAAAACGCGCGCCAGGCGGGTAGCCAAAAGTTTAGCCAAAAGCTTCGCCTCATAGTTCAACAGTGAGACAGGACGGTATGATTCAGGCAACAGAGGGTCCTTACCAGGTTTCGGGAGAACTATAATAGACGCTAGATTCACGTAACGAGGGAGAAAGCCCTTAGCAACACTCAGATTATAAACCTCAGCCAACACTGGCGCTACGTCCGTCACCAACAACTTGTAGAACTCATTCCGAAACCCATCCGGACCCGGCGCCTTTCCCAGCGGACTGACCCCAATCGCCCCTTCTACCTCCTCTGCGGTAATGGGAAGATCCAAGACGGCAGCATCCCGCTGGGAGAGACAAGGCAAATCGAGGCTGTCAAGATAAAGTTGCCCATCCAAAAGCTCTGGGCCTGGATCTGTATACACCTCAGCAAAAAACTCCCGCATTAGTTCACATATCTCCTCCGGCCGATGATGCAACCCCCCAGAAGAGCCCCGAAGAGCCGATATGCTCTCAGGTCCTCCCCCCGGAAGCGCCAGGCGGGCCAGCAATCGACTGCTCTTATTCGCAAACCGAAATAAATGAAACTTAAAGTATTCCCTCGTCCGCAGAGCCCGGAGATGCAACAGTTCATTCAGTTCCTGCTGGACCTCCAAAAGCTGCGCCCTAAGCAGAAATGAGGGCACCCTGCCGTATTGGCGTCTCAACACAGTCGCCTTCCGCTCTAGAGCCAGAATCCGCCTGTGCTTCAGCTTCGACTCCCTGGCCACATAAGAGATGACATCCCCCCGTAAAACAGCCTTAGCCGTCTCCCAGTAGAGAATGGGATCATCACGATGCTGTTGATTATTAAGTTGGAAATCACGCCAGCGCTGTATCAAAAACTCATGAAAACGGGTATCCCTATACAAATAACAGGGAAACCGCCAGGACCCTCTATTGTTCGGAGAGTCTCCCCAAGTCCACCGAAATCCCACCCAAGCGTGGTCAGATATTTCGATGGGGCCCATATCAACCCCCAGTACCCGGGGAAGCAGTGCGCGAGAAATAAGGATAAAATCAATTCGGGAAAGCGTCCCGTGCGCCCTGGACAAGTGGGAGTAATCCCTCTCCAACGGGTGAAGCACTCGCCACACATCAAGCAATCCCAAGGTGGATTCCAAAAGTTGACCACCCGTATAAAGTTTGGAGGTCTCTCTACCCCCCGAAGCAGTGCGATCCAACTTTGGATCCGGTACCTCATTAAAGTCCCCGCCCACCAGCATCGGAACATCTCCAAACTGCAAGAGTTGATTGCGAAGCCCCCTAAAAAACCTGACCGAAGGATTGTTAGGAGCGTAAACATTACAGAGCAAAAGTGGCCGATTATCAAGTAACACTAAGGCAGCTATGTAACGCCCCCCAGGGTCGCGGAGCACTTTCTGGGTCCTAATTTTTTTTTTAAATGTGCACAGATGCTGGGAGTGGTCTTTGGTATCTGACCAATCGAAGGCTTAGGCCACTCCCCATGCATCCCAGAATGCCTCTGGTTGGCCCAGGTGCCTAAGGCACCTTCTTAGATGCCTGGGCCAATCAGAGCCTTAGGCTCCTCCCCAGTGCATCCCAGAATATACTGGGAAGGCCCACCATTTTGGAAGAGGCAGGCCTGCCAGTAGGAGGGAATGGGCATCCCTCTTACTGGCCATCTTCTAAAGGTATGGGGGGGCGGGGTCTGGAGGTGTCAGGGGGATGTTGGGGTGTAAGGGAGTGTCGGGTGAGTATCAGGGTGTGTTGGGGTGTGTTAGGTGGGTGCTGGAGAGTGTTGGGGAGTGTTGGGGAATGTAGGGTGAGTGGTAACACGATTGTTATGGAAGACTTCAACTATCCCGGGATAGACTGGAGTCTTGGAATCTCACAATGCGCTAGGGAGACCGGATTCCTGGAGGCTATACAAGACTGCTTCATGGAGCAGCTTGTAGGGTGAGCGGTAACACAATTGTTATGGGAGACTTCAACTATCCCGGGATAGACTGGAGTCTTGGAATCTCACAATGCGCTAGAGAGACCGGATTCCTGGAGGCTACACAAGACTGCTTCATGGAGCAGCTTGTCAGAGAACCGAAGAGAGGGAATGCCACTCTGGATCTAATCCTTAATGGGCTAAGAGGACCTGCAAAGGAAGTGGAAGTAGTGGGACCGTTGGGAAACAGCATCACAATATGATCAAGTTCAAAGCTGAAGTAGGAATAACGAAGAGAAAGAGATCCACAGCGACAACTTTTAACTTCAAGAAAGGAAACTACGAAGTGATGAGAGTAATGGTAAGGAAGAAACTTAGGAACAGCTCAAAGAAATTGTAAACTGTAGAGCAAGCCTGGTCCTTATTCAAGGACACGGTGAGCAAAGCGCAAAATCTGTATATCCCCAGATTTAAAAATAGGAAGCAAAAAGAGCCGAACAAAAGACCCGGCGTGGATAACTAAAGAAATGAAGAAAGCGATAGGCGATAAGAAAAATTAATTCCGGAAATGGAAAAATGAAAAAACCGTGGAGAACTGGAAAGAGCACAGGAAGCATCAAAAAGAATGTCACCTCGTGGTTAGAAGAGCAAAAAGAGAATATGAATAGAGGATTGCCAGGGAAGCACAAAATTTCAAACCGTTCTTCAGATATGTTAAAGAGATGCACTCGGCAAGGGAGGAGGTAGGATCGCTGGATGATGAAGATAGGAAAGGAGTGGTGAAGGAGGAAAAAGAAGTGGCGGATAGACTAAACATGTTCTTTTCATCAGTATTTACAAAGGAGGACACATCCAATGTGCCGGAACCTGAAAAAATCTTCAAAGGAGATCAAGCAGAAAAATTAACATCCATGGAGGTAAGCGTTGAAAACATACACAAGCAGATAGATTAAAAACTGACAAATCTCTGGGCCCAAACGGAATCCACCCTACGGTATTGAAAGAACTAAAGGAGGAAATAGCGGAACTACTACAGCAGGCTTGTAATCTATCCATGAAAACAGACGTGATCCCGGAGGATTGAAAGATAGCTAATGTTATGCCCATCTTTAAAAAAGGATTGAGAGGTGACTCGGGGAACTACAGACCGGTAAGTTTGACTTCGGTTCCAGGGAAGATGGCGGAAGTGCTGATAAAGGACAGCATCGATGAACATCTAGAAAGGAATAAACTGATGAAAACAAGCCAACATGGCTTCTACAAGGGAAGATCGTGCCTAAGAAACTTATTGCACTTCTGGACTTGGTCATAAATGGCATTACTGGAAGGACAGCAGATGTAGAGGTTACGGCCCCGCTGGGGACAAGTGATCACAATACGATCAATTTTACCATTGGCATTGGAAAAGGGAAACCAATCAAGACTAAAGCCACAACCTTTAACTTCAAAAAAGGGAATTATGACAGCATGAGAACCATGGTTAAAAAACGGCTCAAGAAGGCGAAAGCAGAAATCCAAACAGTTGATCAAGCATGGTCTCTACTGAAAACCACCATTACAGAAGCACAGAATCTTTACATACCGAAGATATCCAAAGGAAGGCGAAAGAAGATCAAAAGAGAATCAGCTTGGTTATCCAAAGAGGTGAAGGATGCAGTGAGGGATAAGAGGAACTCGTTTAAAAAATGGAAACGTGAAAAAACAACGGAGGCTTGGAACTGCCACAAAATCGACCAGAAAAAGTGTCATAAAGCGGTAAGAGATGCCAAAAGAGTCTATGAAGAGAAGATAGTGCAAGAAACCAAAAATTTCAAGCCCTTTTTTAGGTATATAAAAGGAAAGAAACCAGCAAGAGAGGTAGTGGGTCCGCTCAACGATCAAGGAAGGAAAGGGTCAATAAAAGAAGACAAACAGGTTGCCGATAGATTAAATTCATTCTTTGCCTCTGTCTTTACAAATGAGGACACAACAACAATGCCAGAAACAAGGAGGATATTTGCCGGAAGCATAGAGGAGAGCCTCGCAACAGTACATGTACAGACTTGCGAGCCTGCTCTCCTCCAGCCCATCCGAGGGCTGCTAAAGGCTAGCGTGACCCAGCTTCTCTTCAGACCACTGCGGGCCGCCGAAAGTTTTTGATACGCTTCAGCGACTCCAAGGCAGAGGAAGGAGGAAGCTTCCTCCATCTTGTCCCTCCTTCCTCCGCCTGACGCCACTTCGAGCAGGAGGGATCTGCCCTGCTCCTGCTCTTCACTTGAACTCTGCCTTCCACAGCCCACCCAAGAGCTGCCGAAGTCCCTGCAAGACATTACTAGCTCGTTTGGGCTCCCTTCTGCCTCACCTTACCGCCCTCCCCCCTACTTGGCTTATCAAAGTCCACTGAGGGCCTCCAGACTCACAGCTCCCCTTGTCCAACCCGGATTCTGCCCATTGCCAAAGTCTATCATTGTTTATATTCCTGTTTCTGTGCCATATTTTATTATTGTCTATGCTCTTGTTTAGATGCTAAATTTTATTCTGTCTTTGCTTAGTTCAGCACCAAACTGTATTTCTGCCAAAGGTTTTACCAGACTCTCACTTTTCAGTTGCCCTGCTCCCCCCTGCACATCCTGGGCTACATACAAACCTTAACTGCGCAATCTCCCTTGTTATCCATCTACTGCCCCAAGTCTCTCCCTGCTAGGCTCCATACGGAAAGTACTTAGCTGCTAATTGCTCTCACCGATATAGCTCCCCCTTTGACCTACCCCTAAAAAAAAATACTCTCCTCCCTACTCTTGGCCCTGCACTCAGCTAGTCTAATTTAAGTCCCCCTGCTCCTTCAACTAACTCCATTTCCCCCCCTGCTGCAGACTCTCACACACCAACCACCCTGTCCTAACCCCGCCATGAACCCATCCTTCTGGATCCTTCTCCTCCTACTCTGCTCACCTCTCTATACTTCCCTTTGTCTGAAACCTCCCTCTCCCAACCTAGTCGACCCCGCTAACACCAATAACATCTGCCCGGGACTCAGAATCCCCACACTGACACGCACCAGAAATCCCCCTCTCAAGAAAACCCCCCAGAAAGTCAACCAAGATTCCCTAAAGCCCCTGCCCCCTGCCAATCTTCCCAACACTGCCTCGGACTCTCTCACCCCAGTCCCGACACTTTATTGCAATGCCAGATCCGCGTGCAATAAGACCCAAATCTTGAAGGACCTTCTAGACGAGCTCGACCCTGGATTCCTGTGCATCACGGAATCATGGATCGCCAAAGATTCACACAAAACGAACTCTTCCCCCACGGTTACCAAGGCCTCTTCTCCCCCAGACCCAATCGAAAAGGAGGTGGTCTGGCACTCCTCTACAAATCTTTCTTTGACGTCCAGCTCCTCGAGACGGGCACTCACGCTTCTCTAGAATATTTGCTTGCCTCAGTCAATGACGAACTCCGCACCCACCCATTGGGCATCCTGTTACTATACCGCCCACCTACCCCTTGGACCAATTCCTCCAATCTCGTCTTCGAGGCCATAACAAACGCCTTCCTTAAATTTCAAAGACTTCTGATCGTTGGTGATATCAATCTCCACCTTGACGACACCAACAGCAAGGACACGACTGAATTCAACAACTTCCTTACCTCCCTAGGCTTCCCCTCACCCACCCCCATTTCCAACCCACAAAAAAGGGCACACTCTAGACTTCACCACCTTCCTCGATCTTACCCCCTTCAAAACTTCAACCAACGACACTCGCTGGGAACAAGTCCCCTGGTCTGACCACTTCTTAGGGACTACCTGCCTCCCCATCTTCATGTCACATCTTGAATCCCCACCCCACTCCTCTCATTCCATAACCTTCCGCAAAAAAACCTCGAGCAATCTATTCTGGTCCAAATTCCTCAACCAACTCTCCTCCAACCCTAGACCTACAGACCCCGAATCCCATTGGCGCAACTGGACTGCCCTCTCCGAGTCCACCTACCACTCCCTTGCTCCAATATCCACTAAAACCATCTCCTACCCCCGAAAGGCCCCCTGGTACTTACCTCTTCACAGAGAATTGAAACAGAAATGTCGCGCTCTGGAGCGCAAATGGAAAAAAATCTAAATCCCCCTCTGATAGACAGACCTGGAGGGTCAATATTAAACTTTACAATTCAACACTAAAAAATGCCAGGAAGAACTTCTTCGGAGACAAGATCTCTAGATCTAACAACCAGATCAGTGCGCTGTTTAACATCTGGCGCTCCCTAACTACAAAAAAAGACCCATCCTTGCTCCCACCGTCTCTATCAGCCGATGCCCTTGCAAATTTCTTTAATGAAAAGGTTACCACCCTAAGATGCTCCTTCCCACCCACAGTCTCCTATAATTCCCTGACCTCTATTAACCTCAACCCTACCTTACCTGTCTCCACCCCCATTCCTGCCGACAGATCCTGGACCGTCTTCAAGCTTGTTTCCGAATCGCAAGTCTCCAAACTCTGCCTCAAACTAAAAACTTGCAAATGCACCTTGGATCCTTTCCCCTCCTATCTATTCGAGAATATCTCCACACAGGCCATCACTTCCCTCACCGAACTTATAAATTCTGCCCTAACATCGGGCCTTTTCTCCCCCGACATGGGACATATTTCATTGACCCCTCTACTGAAAAAGGCCGACCTTGACCCCTCCATACCATCAAATTACCGTCCAATAGCAAATATCCCTCTCCTAACCAAGTTATTAGAATCCATCATATCCACCCAACTCTCATCCTACCTAGAAAGATTCTCTATTCTCCTACCCCACCAATTCGGCTTCAGCCCCAACTTCAGCACCGAATCCCTTTTGGCCTCACTAATCTCTAAGGTGCAACAATTTCATTCTCGCAACAAATTCGCTGTTCTCCTACAATTCGACCTCTCCGCAGCTTTCGATGTCGTCCACTACAATATCCTAATCTTCCAACTCTCCGAAATAGGCATAAGCTCCAAAGTCCTAGATTGGTTCTCGAAATTCCTACGCTTCTGCTCCTACACCGTTAACACAAACGGTACCTCATGCCCCCCCTGGAAGCCGAAATGTGGAGTCCCGCAAGGCTCACCTCTCTCTCCTATCCTTTTCAACATCTACATGTCCTCTCTGAAACTCCTTCATCTATCCCCCCTAGAAACTCTCTACTCCTATGCTGATGACATCCTCATCTTACTTGAACTTAAGAACATAAGAACATAAGAAGCGCCATCTCCGGATCAGACCTTCGGTCCATCAAGTCCGGTGATCCGCACATGCGGTGGCCCTGCCAGGTATACACCTGGCTTACCCTATAGCCAACCATATCTCTATATGCCTCTCTCAAGGAGATATGCATCTAGTTTGCCCTTGAAGCCTAGGACTGTCGATTCTGCAATAATCTCCCCTGGGAGAGTATTCCAGATGTCAACCACTCTCTGTGTGAAGCAGAACTTCCTGATATTAGTCCTGAACTTGCCCCCCCTTAGCTTCATTTCATGTCCTCTTGTCCGTGTCAAATTGGACAATGTAAATAATCTTCTCTGCTCTATTTTGTCGATTCCTTTCAGTATTTTGAAGGTCTCGATCATATCCCCACGCAGTCTCCTTTTCTCAAGGGAGAACAATCCCAGTGTTTTAAGTCGATCCTCATATTCCAGTTTCTCCATACCCTTCACTAGTTTAGTTGCTCGCCTTTGCACCCTCTCCAGCAGTTTTATATCCTTCTTTAGGTAGGGAGACCAATGTTGGACGCAGTATTCCAAGTGGGGTCTGACCATTGCCCTATAAAGCGGCATTATAACTTTCTCCGATCTACTCGAGATTCCTTTCTTTATCATGCCCAACATTCTATTTGCCTTATTTGCTGCTGCCGCGCATTGTGCCGACGGCTTCAGGGTCCTATCTATCAGTACACCCAGATCCCTTTCTTGTTCACTTTTTCCCAGAGTTGCACCTGACATTCTGTACTCGTATTCCTTATTTTTACTGCCTAAATGCATTACCTTGCATTTCTCCACATTGAACTTCATCTGCCATTTCTCCGCCCAGTTTTCTAACCGACACAAATCGCTCTGGAGTTCCTCACTGTCCTCCTGCGATCTGATTGCCCGGCAGAGTTTTGTGTCGTCTGCAAACTTGATGATCTCACTGGATGTTCCGTTTTCCAGGTCATTGATATAAATATTAAAAAGGATCGGCCCAAGTACCGAGCCCTGGGGTACACCACTAGTCACTTTCTCCCAGTCGGAGAACTTCCCACTCTCTGCTTCCTATTTTCCAGCCATTTGCCTATCCATCTTTGTATATCTCCCTCTATGCCATGGCTTTGTAGTTTTCTGAGAAGTCTTTCATGTGGAACTTTGTCAAATGCTTTCTGGAAGTCCAAGTATATTATGTCCACCGGCTTTCCACTATCAATTTGCTTGTTCAAGGTCTCAAAGAATTGGAGTAAATTCGTCAAACACGATTTCCCTTTCCTGAATCCATGTTGACTGGGTTTCATCAAGTCGTGTGTGTCCAAGTGCTGAACTATGCTATCCTTGATCAGTGATTCAATCATCTTGCCAGGGACAGACGTAAGACTCACAGGTCTATAGTTGCCCGGTTCTCCTCTCGATCCTTTTTTGAAGATTGCGTGATGTTCGCTTTCCTCCAGTCGTCTGGTATCTGACCAGTTCTGATTGACAGGTTTGCAAGTTTTTGCAATAACTCTCCGATTTCAACCTTCAATTCCTTCAAGACTCTCGGGTGAATTTCATCCGGTCCAGGGGATTTGTCACTTTTAAGTTTGTCGATCTGGTAGTATATCTGATCTAAGTTCACTTCAACTGTGGTGAGGCTGTCCTCTATTTCTCCTGTAAACAGTTTCTCCGCTTCAGGTATTGTTGAGGTGTCCTCCTTCGTAAAGACGGACGCAAAGAAGGAATTTAGTTTGTCTGCGATTTGTTTATCTTCCTTGATGTACCCTTTTCTTCCCTTGTCGTCCAGGGGTCCCACTGCCTCTTTTGCAGGTTTTTTCCCTTTCACGTATCTAAAGAAGGGCTTGAAGTTTTTAGCCTCCCGGGCTATTTTTTCCTCATAGTCCTGTTTTGCATCCCTCACCGCCTTGTGACATTTCTTCTGTTCATCTTTATGTTTGTTCCAGGCTTCGGTTGTCTTCGTGCATTTCCATTTTTTGAAAGAGTCCTTCTTTTCTTTTATGGCTTCCTTCACCTGTATGGTAAGCCATGCCGGTTCTCCTTTGCCTTTAGTTCTCCGATCTTTGGAAATCCTCGGAATGTAGAGATCTTGTGCTTCTGCAATAGTATTTTTCAATAGGCACCATGCCTGATCTACTGTTTCAAGTTTGTCCACCATCTTCTCGAGTCGTTTTGTTACCATGGCTCTCATGCAATCGTATTTACCCTTTTTAAAGTTTAAGGTGGTGGTTAAGGTTTTGGTATGTTTCCCTTTCCCGATGTCAAGTTTAAAGTTGATTACATTGTGATCACTCGTTCCCAGTGGAACTATGACTTCTACTTCTGTTATCGGTCCGGTGAGACCATTTAGGACCAAGTCCAAGGTGGTGTCGCCTCTTGTCGGCTCTTTTACCATTTGCTCCAGGAAGCAATCCCCTAGCACCTCCAGGAACTTGGCCTCCTTGCCGCAGTTGGAGGCTCCTAGTTTCCAGTCTATTCCTGGGAAATTGAAGTCTCCCAATATAACTACATTGCCTGTCTTGCATACTTGTTTGATTTCCTCCATCATTTCTGAGTCAGTGACCTCCGCCTGTCTTGGGGGACGATAGTAAAGGCCAATTTTTGTATCTGCACCATTGTGACCAGGAATTTTGATCCAGAGGGACTCCAGCTTCTCTTTCCTGTCTGTTGTAATCATTTCAACAGAATCTATTCCTTCCTTAACATATAGGGCAATACCTCCACCTTTCTGCCCTTCTCGATCCCTTCTATATAGTTTGTATCCCTGTAGTACTGTGTCCCATTTGTTTTCTTCATTCCACCATGTTTCTGTTATGCCAATGATATCCATGTTCTCATGTCTTGCTATCGTCTCTAGTTCTCCCATTTTGTTTCCTAAACTTCTAGCATTTGTATACATACATCTAAGTTCCCTTTGTGTTACCTTTTTGGACCTTCTACTCTTGGCTGTCCTTACAGTTTCATTTACGGTATCCTTTACTGCTCCTGTGTTATCTCCCATGTTTGCTGTGTGGTCATCCCCTCCTGTGTCTGAGTTGTCCCTTCCTGCTTGTTCTCCTTTGTTGGCTGTGAGGTCGACCTCTCTTGTGCATGAGTAGTAGTCCTTTGTTTCTACGTCGGGGCATCCTGTTGTCCGTGCCATCGACCGGTGGTCGACTGTCGGCTTTCCCCTGTCCTTCAGTTTAAAGCCTTCTCTATTGCTTTCTTCATGTTGCCTGCCAAAACTCTTGCTCCTTCCTTGTTGAGGTGTAGTCCATCCCTTCTGTAGTACTTGCTTTTTCCCCAGAACGCCGTCCAGTTGCACACGAAGTCAAAACCTTCGTCTTCGCACCATCGTCTCATCCAGGCGTTGATCACTTGCAATTCCCCTTGTCTCTTTCCATCTGCTCTTGGTACTGGGAGGATTTCAGAGAAGGCCACCTTCACCTCCCTGATCTTCAGTTGTCTTCCGAGTGAGCGGAGCTGGCCCTTCATCTCTTCCCTGTCATACTTCCGCCCGCTCACATCATTTGTTCCCACGTGGATAAGCACAGCGGTGTCCACTCCCCGTGCGCCATCTATGATCCTGGAGATCCTGTTGGTCACATCCTTTACTCTTGCTCCAGGCAGACAGGTGACGACCCTGTCCTCTCTTCCTCCTGCGGTGTGGCTGTCCACGTGTCGTATAATGGAGTCGCCTACGATGATCCCCATCTTCTTTATTCGGGAGTTCCTTGGGGGGCGTAGGTCCACGTCCTTGGAGTAGGGCCAGTCATCTTCCTCCAATGATACTTCTTTGGATGGGGGGACATCTTCCTGTGCTCTCACTATTCCTCCTGGTGTGCGGTTGTCTCCAACCTCGTCTTCGTTTTCTTCTGTGTTTGCATGGGTGTCTTCTCTCCTCACATGGGTTTCCTGAGTACAGATTTCCAGCCCTGGGATCTCTACATGGTGCTGATGGGCTTCCTCTATGTACATTTCTAGATCCTTGACCTCGTCGTTTGGGCTGTACTCCACTAGAATCTTCTCCTGTGCTCGGATTCTGTCTTCGAGTTCCATCACTGTTCCCTCCAATAGTCTTACCTGACATTTCAAGCTATCCATCTCCATGCATCGATCGCAAATGTATGCCTGGATCCCCGAAGGGAGGTAGTCATACATATTGCAGTCGATACAGAAGACAGGAAAGCTCATCTTCTGACTTTCTTGGGCTTCCATTTCGTGGTTCACTCGTGGGTTGTCTGAGTGATTTGTTGTGACCTACTGCTGCTCTTTTTCCTACTGATCCTACCTCCCCCTTACCTTCTGACTTCCTGACTGCAGTCTTCCTATTTGAGTGAGTCTGTTTGTGTTACAGTGCCTGTGCCTTTGTGTGCTTGTGTCCCTTGCCTGCTGCTTCCTTGTGTTGCTTGCCTTGTTGTCTCTCTCGTGTGTGCTGTCTCTGCTCTACCTCACCTTGATTGTATGTGCGGGGTTGGTTTCTTTTGTGTCTGTCTCCTCCTTATCTTCTGTGCTTGTCAGTTCCTTACCGGTCTGTTCTCCTCTGGTGTTCTTGTGAGTAGCGCTCGTCCCTTGCAAGGCCCTTCGCAAAGGCGCTCTCGCTAAGGCGAGCGCCTTTACCGCGCGCCGAACGGCTGGGCGCCGTTGGCTCCTCCCCTTTTCAAGGGGGAGTCCGGCGCTGCCTGTGACGCGTGGGGGGGGGCGGAGCGAACTCTCGCCGCTACCCCGAGCCTACTGTCCTCCTACTTCCTGCTTGCTTCGGTGCTCGGCACCAACGCTGCCTGTCTCCTCTGCTTCCTGCTCCCCTTCTCTCCTCTCTCTTCGGCACCGCGTGTGCCGCGCTGGCTCCTCCCCTTTTCAAGGGGGAGTCCGGCGCTGCCTGTGACGCGTGGGGGGGGCGGAGCGAACTCTCGCCGCTACCCCGAGCCTACTGTCCTCCTACTTCCTGCTTGCCTCGGTGCTCGGCACCAACGCTGCCTGTCTCCTCTGCTTCCTGTTCCCCTTCTCTCCTCTCTCTTCGGCACCGCGTGTGCCGCGCTGGCTCCTCCCCTTTTCAAGGGGGAGTCCGGCGCTGCCTGTGACGCGTGGGGGGGGCGGAGCGAACTCTCGCCGCTACCCCGAGCCTACTGTCCTCCTACTTCCTGCTTGCTTCGGTGCTCGGCACCAACGCTGCCTGTCTCCTCTGCTTCCTGCTCCCCTTCTCTCCTCTCTCTTCGGCACCGCGTGTGCCGCGCTGGCTCCTCCCCTTTTCAAGGGGGAGTCCGGCGCTGCCTGTGACGCGTGGGGGGGCGGAGCGAACTCTCGCCGCTACCCCGAGCCTACTGTCCTCCTACTTCCTGCTTGCTTCGGTGCTCGGCACCAACGCTGCCTGTCTCCTCTGCTTCCTGCTCCCCTTCTCTCCTCGGCACCGCGTGTGCCGCGCTGGCTCCTCCCCTTTTCAAGGGGGAGTCCGGCGCTGCCTGTGACGCGTGGGGGGGGCGGAGCGAACTCTCGCCGCTACCCCGAGCCTACTGTCCTCCTACTTCCTGCTTGCTTCGGTGCTCGGCACCAACGCTGCCTGTCTCCTCTGCTTCCTCGAGACAGACTCGAACCTCTCTAACCTTGCTGAGAACATATCCACATGTATAACGAATCTCCAATCCTGGGCCCAATCTGTACAAATGAAACTGAATGAGTCCAAAACAAAACTACTTTGGCTCGGCCCAATATTAGATCATTTACCCACCTCCATCCCACTACCTTCCGGCCCCACTTTTCAGCTTGAGTTTTCAAGCAAAGTCCTAGGCATCGTCATAGACTCCTCTCTCTCCTTCAATGATCACCTCAACTCCTTGGTAAAAAAATGCTTCTTTAGCCTTCATATGTTGAGGAAAGTGAGATCCTGCTTTCATCATTCTCACTTTGCTGTCCTCGTTCAATCCACCATCCTCTCTAGACTGGACTACTGCAATTCCACCTATATAAGCCTAACTAAGAAGAACCTCCATAGACTTCAGCTAATTTAGAACGCCGCAGCTAAGTTTATTTTCGCAAAAGGCAAGTTCGATCACGTCTCCCCACTCCTCTCCAAGCTTCACTGGCTCCCAGTATACTCCAGAGTTCTCTTTAAATGTGCCTGCTTAGCCTTCAAGATCCTACATGGCGTCCTTCCTCCCGTTATCCCACTCTTTTGGAATTCCTCAAACCCACACTCCACCAGACCCTCCCAAAAACTGAAACTATCATTCCCCTCTATAAAAGGTATATCTCGCGCAGGAAAACTTGGTACATCCCTCCCCTTTAGAACTACAGAACTCTGGAACAACCTCTCATCCCCGCTCAGAAATTCAAGCTCCTTCCAATCCTTCCACAAACACTTGAAAATTTGGCTCTTTTCAAAAATCTAATCACCTCCCGTTCTCCAGTATCCTGTCCCTCTCTATCTCCTTAGTCCCTCTCCTATATCCCCTCATTGTAGTTCCTTTCCTCTTAACTCTGTAAACCGTACCGAGCTCTGCGCTGCGGAGATAGCACGGTATACAAACCCAAGGTTTAGTTTAGTTTACATGTGGGGTTGGACATGATATATTTTCAGATTGATAGACTTAAAAGTGACAAAGCCCCTGGACCGGACGGAATTCACCCAAGAGTATTAAAGGAACTTAAGATAGAAATTGGCGAACTATTACAATCCTTAGCTAACATGTCAATCAGAACCGGGCAAATACCGGATGATTGGAGGATAGCAAATGTCATCCCAATTTTCAAGAAAGGATCAAGAGGTGAACCGGGAAATTACAGACCTGTGAGTCTCACATCGGTTCCTGGGAAGATAATTGAAACACTAATTAAGGATACCATTGTACAACACCTGGAAGAGCACAACCTAATAAGTGCTAGTCAACATGGCTTCAGGAAAGGGAAGTCATGTTTGACAAATTTACTTCAATTTTTTGACAAGGTGAATAAACAAATCGATACTGGAGATCCAGTGGACATAATTTATTTGGACTTCCAGAAAGCGTTTGACAAGGTCCCGCACGCAAGGCTTATGAGTAAATTACTAAGTCATGGAATAGGAGGAGAAGTGCACAGATGGATTGGCAAATGGCTAGAGAACAGAAAACAGAGGGTGATAATAAATGGGAAATTCTCGGATTGGGAGAAGGTGACTAGCAGCGTGCCCCAGGGCTCGGTTCTTGGACCCATCTTGTTCAATATTTTTATAAATGACCTTGAAGAGGAAACGACATGCAATATAATCAAGTTTGCAGATGACACAAAATTATGTCGAGGGGTTGGCTCTCCAAGGGACTGTGAGGATCTTCAGAAGGATCTGAACCAGCTGGAAAAATGGGCGATAAAGTGGCAAATGAATTTCAATATAGACAAATGCAAGGTGATGCATCTGGGAAAGAAAAACAAAGAACATGAATATAGAATATTGGGTGTGACATTAGCCAAATGCGAACAAGAAAGGGACTTGGGGGTCCTGATAGACAAAACCCTAAAACCATTGGTTCAATGCGCGGCGGCAGCAAAGAAAGCAAACAGGATGTTGGGCATGATTAAAAAGGGGATCACGAGTAGGTCGGAGGACGTCATAATGCCACTTTACAGAGCGATGGTCAGACCACACTTGGAATACTGTGTCCAACACTGGTCTCCATACCTCAAGAAGGATATAACTCTGCTGGAGAGGGTGCAGAGGCGACCCACTAAACTAGTCAAAGATATGGAGAATTTGAACTACCAAGAATGCCTCCGAAAACTTGGACTGTTGACCCTCGAAAAGAGAAGATTGAGGGGGGATTTGATAGAGACTTTTAAAATATTAAAAGGATTTGACATAATAGACCAGGAAGAAGCATTACTGACATTTTCAGATGTGACACAGACAAGAGGTCATAACCTGAAACTGTGTCGCAGCAGGTTCAGGAAGTTCTGTTTCACACAGCGAGTGGTGAGCGCTTGGAATGCTCTCCCAGAGGAGCTTGTGGCAGAGACTAGTGTTCAGGGTTTCAAGCGCAAGTTGGATGCACACCTTCTTGCAAATCATATCGAGGGATATGGGAGATCCGGGTCTCCAACAGGGAGCACCTAACTGGGCCTCCGCGTGTGCGGTTCACTGGACTAGATTCTTGTAAACCGTGCCGAGCTCCACAACATCCGTGGAGATGATGTGGTATATAAACTTAAGGTTTAGTTTAGTTTAGTTTAGATGGACCTAGGTCTGATCCGGTGAAGGCGTTTCTTATGTTCTTATGAAGGAATAAACGAATGGACAAAGGGGACCCCCATAGACATCCTATACTTAGATTTCCAAAAAGCCTTTGACAAGGTACCCCATGAATGCCTACTACAGAAACTGAAGAACCATGGAGTGGAAGACGTACATAGATGGATCAAAAATTGGTTGGCGGGTAGGAAGCAAAGGGTAGGAGTGAAGGGCCACTACTCTTACTGGAGGAGGGTCACAAGTGGTGTTCCGCAGGGGTCAGTACTCGGACTGCTGCTGTTCAATGTATTTATAAATGATCTAGAAACAGGGATGAAGTGTGAAGTAATAAAATTTGCAGAAGACACCAAACTATTTAGTGGAGTTAGGACTAAAGAGGACTGTGAAGATTTACAAAGGGACCTGAACAAACTAGGGGAGTGGGCGACGAGATGGCAGATGGAAGTTTAATGTAGAGAAATGTAGTCTTGCATGTATGAAACAGAAACTCAAAGCACAGCTATACGATGGGAGGGCTGGTAATGGGTAAAAGTACCCTAGAAAAGGACTTGGGGGTAATAGTGGACAAGACAAGAAGCCGTCGGCACAGTGCGCAGCGGCCTTTAAGAAGGCGAATAGAATGCTAGGTATAATCAAGAAAGGTATTACAACCAGAACGAAAGAAGTTATCCTGCCGCTTGGCGATGGTGTGCCCACATCTGGAGTACTGCGTCCAGTATTGGTCGCTGTACCTTAAGAAGGATATGGCAATACTCGAGAGGGTTCAGAAAAGAGCGACGCGATTGATAAAAGGTATGGAAAACATTTCATATGCTGAAAGATTAGAGAAACTGGGGCTCTTTTCCCTGGAAAAACGGAGACTTAGAGGGGACATGATAGAGACAAGATCATGAAGGGCATAGAGAAAGTGGAGAAGGACACATTCTTCAAACTTTCGAAAACTACAAGAACGAGAGGGCATTCGGAAAAATTAAGAGGGGACAGATTCAGAACCAAAGCTAGGAAGTTCTTCTTTACCCAAAGGGTGGTGGACACCTGGAATGCACTTCCAGAGGGTGTGATAGGACAGAGTACGGTATTGGGGTTCAAGAAGGGATTGGATAATTTCCTAAAGGAAAAGGGGATAGAAGAGTTAGAGGATTAATATACAGGTCCTGGACCTGATAGGCCGCCGCGTGAGCGGACTGCTGGGCATGATGGACCTCTGGTCTGACCCAGCAGAGGCACTGTTTATGTTCTTATGTTGGGTGGGTATTGGGGAGTGTCTGGGGTTCGATGGTGTTGGCGGCAGGAGGGAGTGGGCATCCCTCCTGCCAATTGGATGTGTGTGGGATGTATGGAGTATCAGGGGTTTGATGGGGTAAGTGGCAGGAGGCATTCCTCCTGCTGTGGACAGTGTTGGATGGAGGTTCAGGGTTGGCTGTGGGAGGGAGTGGGCATCCCTCCTGCTGGCCAACTTCATAGGGAGGGGGATAGAGTTCCCCTCCGCGGCCGCTCAGCTTATCATGGCAGTGAGATTTCTTTGTCTCGATCAGCATAGTGGCCGTGACTATTTGAAATGTAGACCAGCTTTTTGTTAGCCTACATTTTAGGTGCCTATCGAAGCCCTAGGGAGACTCCTAGGGCAACTTAAGCTTGCCCAATGCCACTTCCAGGTGAACCACAACCATGCCCAGCCTTGGGCGAGTTTAAGCGTCCCTAGGCACCTCCCTACATCTACAACAGATGCCTATAGAGTAGGTGGCCTGTCTCGGGGTTTTTTTTTTTTTAGAAAATGTGCGTCCTGATTTGTTGGTTAGATAGTGGTAGGACGCATGGCATTGCCTACAATTGGTACGCCGTTTATAGATTTTTTCCCCTAACACTTAGGCACCCATGGTTATATCAGCCATAGAGCTGGTCTAAGTGTGGGAACCTAAAGGCAGCAGGGGTGTGTGCAACCACAGAGTGAGCTCCACCCATGTGATGCTTACATATATGTTCCCCTTGCAAATACATGCTAGATAAGTTGAGAAGGTATTTACAGAATAGTGTTTAAGTGCCTTGTTGGCACTTTTGTGGTATGTACTTGCATTCTAAACATTTACGCACACAAGGGGAATGTAAATGTGGATACCTAGATTATATAAGCTTACCCTTTAAGGGTTAGCACACAGCACTAAAACAGGCTTACTGCATGACACCGACAAAGGCACCTCAGTGTATTTGTTTTATCAATGAAGGAACTCTTAGTCCATGACAGAAGCTGGATCAGCCTAAAGTACAGTTCAACAGAACTCTAAAATTTGTCTATCTGTACTTGTAGAAATCAGAGCTTAATGAATATTTCTACTACCTTCAAAATATTTAAAAGTAAGCAGTCTCATACCCCACCAGGATATATGATCTGACCCTCTGTTCCGGAGCCACTCTTGCCACATATTTCTTTGCCTCATAGCGGTTATGTTGTTTCATACACATTTCAACAAAGGGCTACATGAAAAAATATAGAATAAAAGAGAAATATTAAACCAAATTGAAAGAACAACCAACAAGACTTAAAGTGATGGCCAAATATTAGCCACAGAAATGCTAATTGGGTGATTTCAGATTATAACATGAAGAATATTCAAATCAAATTGAAAGAACAACCAACAAGACTGAAAATGATGACCAAATATTAGCCACAGAAATGCTAATTGGGTGATTTCAGATTATAACATGTAGAATATTTAAATTATTTGAAATAAATATATTTAGGGAACATTTAGGGGTAATTTTATAAAGAAATTTCATATGTGAAGGTTCTGGTTATGTGCCTAAAAGTATGCACAGTACTATGAAGGTGAATACAGTACAGTCTTGATTAACTGACCTTTGCTAATCTGGCTATCTGGCATATCTCAAAGAGATGGGAGATACCACTTTCTCAAAGTATAGAACCAAGAATAATAGTGAAGGTGACCTTGGATGCTCAAATTCTTTATTATGTATAAAAAGACTCGATATGACTGTGCTTCAGCCACAAAGGCCTGCGTCAGGAGTCTAAAATAAAATAAACTTTAAGGCCCCGATTCTGCAACGTGTGCCTAATGGCGCCTGCCATTTAGGTGTCCGATTTAAATGGTTAATGAGCGATTTAAGGGTCTTAAGCGTTAATTGTGACTTAGATGGAGGTAGGTGCTAGCTAGACGTCCTTAGAATGTAGATGCGAGTTTTCGGACACATCTCCATATTTGAAGGCGCCCTCATAAAAAAGTTGAGTCCAAGTATGTAGACGTGGGCGTAACGGGGGCATGATTAGGGCAGGCTTGAGATAGATGCTAGTTGGGCGGCAGACCGCTTCTGAACATCGTGGAAATTGTAGGCAAATGAAAAGCTGGCCTAAGTGTGGTTTTAGCTTCATCTGAATGGGACTTTTCTATGGGCGAAACATAGGAATGCTTTGGGCTTCCTTTTTTTCCCTCCTAATAGATTTAATAAACCACCTTATCAATAGGGCACATCAATACAAACATACTTTTCTGCTCAAACAGCAATGCGATTTACTAATTACAGCACATGAAAACTTTTTTTCTCACCAAACACTGCTGTAATCAGCTCTTTCTTGAAAGCAAAGAAAGAATATGAAAAAGATAAAAACATTGCATTTATCAAAGCTTAAAAAAAAAAAAAAAAACCAGATACATACCTTACATGCATTTTCCTTCATTGCAAATGGAGGTGTGCAGCTGCACTATGCTGACCTCATTGTGAGATCATCAAGGTGCACCTGCAAGGTACAATGCCACAATTAAAAGATGTGTTGGGTGTTGAACTCACAACCTCTGCAAGATCAGCACATGATTTTAACACATTGAGCTACATCAGCTTCTAATCACATGGATCTCACTGCCCTGACATATCATAGCTTACTGAAATGCCTATGTATAATCTGCTTAGGAATATCACAGCTTTTCTAGCTCAACAAGTTAATGCACCTCCTCTATCCACTCCAGCTCACTGGTTCAAATCCCACTGTCATCTTCACTAATTTTAATAGCTTCTTATTAGCTCTCATAAGAGAGTCTAGATGGTGGACTTTGCCATTTTTCATCAGCACTGCGCAGTTTGCAGGCAAAGTTATTTTTACCTTCCCATGGCTAGGACATCCTAAGCTGTCATGGTAGGAAACTTCTCCCCTGACAGAAAGAAGCCATTTGTGGCTCACCAAGTTAAAGCGCCTTGATGTACCTTGTCCTTTCTCCAGCTCACCAGTTCAAATTATACTCTCACCTTCACTCATTTTAACAGCTTCCTATTCACTCTCATAAAAGTATACATGGTGGACTTTGCTGTTTTTCCTCAGCATTGTGCAGTTTGCAGGCACACTTAATTTGATCTTGCCATGGCTAGGATATCCTAAGCTCTCATGGTAAGAAACCCCTAACTCAAAGGAAGTGGCTGTGGCTCAACAGTTAATGGCACCTCTTCCATCCTCTGAAGCTCAAATCCAAATGATGTTTGGATACCCCAAAACATATTCAATTTTTTGGTGACAATCTGCCATCTAGGTGCATCTTGATGATCTCACAATGAGGTCAACATTGTGCATCAGATACATTCATTTGCTCTCAACTACAAGCCATTGTGGTAGAATGTATTTCTTTTTATGCAATATATGCACAGGGCAACAGGTATAAGAGTTTGTTAAAACTTCAGAGGGCTTGGACAGGTGTTGAAGGAAGGTACATGTTTTGAGATGTATCCTAGAGACATTACTATTGGTAAATTCAGTTTGGCTTTAGAATTGGGGGTGTGGTTTCATGCCTGAGGAGTGTGTGTTGGGGTGGGGGAAGGGGGTTTATGATGAGAGAACAGGCTACTTTAGACATCTGAGAATTGGTCCAGATAATTATGTTTAAATGATTTTTATTATTCCAGCAGTAAGAAGCAAATACAAACAGTAGGACCATTCAAGAAATAACATTTTCAACAATATAATCAGTTCCCATCCCATCCCCCCCTCCTCTCCCCTCCCCAAGAATCCATGGCCAGTCCAACAGCTGAGAGTGGGAATAAAATCTTAAAGATTCAAAAGTCTACTGCGAGCATGCGGTGTGAGGTCCTGCCAGAAGTGCTCCCACACCTGACAAAATTTGCGACCCAGGCCAAGAGTCAAGTCTCCCACCATGTGTCTCTCCAGTGTTGCGTGCACTATCATTAGGGATCTCCATTGTGCATATGACGGGGGATCATGGGAGAGCCAGTTGGTGAGGATGGCTTTTTTTCCCCATCAAAAGGGCTCTGGAGATAAATGCTGACATTCCCCTGGGTTTAGGCGAGGCTATATTATAAAATCCAAATAACGCCCTCGGTTGCGGAAGCCATCGCTTTACCCAAAGCGATGTGGTATATAGGCCAAGATGTCTCCAAAATTGTTGGATTGCAGGGCAGGCCCAAAACATGTGACTCAAGATGCGTGAGCCTGATTGCATTTTGGGCAAGAATGCGACGCAGTAATCCCCATCCGGGCTGCACGTTCCGGTGGAATGTAAAGTCTAAGAACAATTTTCAATTGCATTTCCCAGTGAGTAATATTGGGTGACACCTTCTGAATGTTCTTCAGGACCTGTTGTAACTGTTGAGCAGTCAACTGGCAATGCAAGTCCTCAGCCCATGCTGTCGCTAATATATCCAGATTCGTACTTGGTTGGCAATCCCAGATCCCCACAATATGAAATCGTAGAGGAATCCTCTGTTGGGCTGAAAGGCTGAAGAGTTCCAAAAGCGCCTCCCTGCAGACTTCAGTAAGGGCAGCCACTGGGAGGGACTGAACATAGTGACGGATCTGGTAATAGGCGAAGAGATCATTAGCCTGTAGGTCAAAAGTTTATTGCAGCTCAGCAAATGTGACCAGGCTCCCCTCCTCCGAAAACAGGTGAAAAAGATATTGTAGACCTTGTGCTTGCCACCTAAGAAAGATGGCATTTTGCATGCCCGGCTGGAAAGCTCCATTGCCCAGTATAGGCAAATATAAATACACCCTAGAAGACAATTTGGCTGTTTTACAGACCCATCTCCATGTCCTTCTGGCCGGCGTAAAAATGGGGTAATGAGACACCAAAGGACGCATCCTCGGATCCGCCACATGTAGAAAATAGCTCACATGGAATGGAGCCAGCAAAGATAACTCCAGTGGTGTAGCAAAAAAATCAGATGTTCCTCTAAACCAATCATTATTATGTCTCATCTGACAAGCCATAGCATACCAACGTACATTTAATAAACCATAGCCCCCCCTATCCCTGGGCAGACACATCTTTAGCAAGGGCATACATGGTCGCTTACCACCCCATAGAAAACGCTGTAGCTCTTTCGTTAAACGAATGTTATGGGCATGGGACAGCAGCAGAGGTAAAACCTGAAAGCAATGTAACCATTTGGGAAAGAGCACCATGTTAAAAAGGGCTACCCGGCCTGCCACCGATAAGGGAAAAGTGGACCAATTCTGTAGATGTTGTGAGGTGTCTTGAAGCAATGGGGTGATATTGCTGGAGTACAGGATCGTAAGGTCTCGGGGGATCTGTACCCCCAAATAGCGAATTGAAGTCTGAGCCCACGTAAATGGGAAGTGACCACTCCATGTCTGTTGTAGTGTCATGGGGCTAGCTAGGGCCATAGATTTCTGGTAGTTCAACGTAAATCCCGAATAAAATGTGAATTCGTCAAGCGCTTGCAATAAATATCGAACAGAGTGAGCGGGGTCAGTTAGCAAAAATACTAGGTCATCTGCAAAGGCCAACACTTTGAGTGAATGAGTCCTGAAGTCCACACCCACTATGTCGGGGTCCTGAGACACTGTGTGAAGAAAGGGTTCGAGGTACAATAGAAATAAGAGGGGTAACAGGGGACAGCCCTGTCGAGTTCCCCTCTCAATAGGTATTGGGTCAGTAATAATGTCATTGACAAGTAGTCTTGCTGTTGGAGTGGAATATAAAGTGTGTAATGCCGAGGCGAACCAGCCAGATATCCCCATACAATTTAGCACTTCAAAGAGGTACGTCCAATTGACCTGGTCGAATGCCTGTGCCGCATCCAAACTGAGTAGAAGCATAGGAGTGTGATGGAATTGCGTGTGCGCTAAGGCTATCAATGCTTTATGTACGTTGTGTATTGCTTGTCTACCCTGTACAAAGCCGACTTGTGTGGATGCAATCACATCGGGGAGAAGGGTCGCTAATCTATCAGCTAAGATTTTGGACAGAATTTTGATGTCTACATTCAGCAAAGAAATTGGGCGATAGGACTCGGGAGCAGAACTGTCTTTGCCATGCTTCAATATCAACGTGATTAAAACCTCATTCGCTTCTCCTGGGAAATGTTCATCCTGGATTACCTGGGAGTAATAGTCCCTTAAAAAAGGACTAAGCTGCCCTGAGAGCAGTTTATAAAATTCTGCCGTAAAGCCATCCGGCCCTGGAGCCGAAAAATTTTGTTGATTGTGGATAGCTTTATGTAGTTCTTTAGGGGTGATGGGTGCATTAAGAAACCTAACATCTGAGTCAGAGAGCGGCTGTAAACCGGAATCTGTGAAATAGTCCTTAATAAGGGGTTCAGCTCCCGAGTCCCGGCGCCCATATATCTTCCCAAAGTGGGACTGAAAAATTTGTGCAATGTGTTCATTGGTATGTTGAAATTGGCCCATACTATCCCTCAATCCCAAAACATAACGGTGACCCCACACCTGGGAAGTCAAACGGGCTAATAACTTCCCTGCCCGATTTCCATAGCGATGGTAGCGAAATTTTTGATACAAGAGCATTTTCACCTTGCGCTCATGTATTTAGGAGTTGAGGGTCGTTTCTACGGAAGCTAAATGTTCCCTAGCGTGGCAGGTCGGGAACAGGGTATACTGACGCTTAGCGCTTGCTAGCTCTTTTTCCAACCGCAGTATTCCCCGGGACAAATGGCGATTACGCGCTATTACATAAGCTATACAATCTCCACTGAGCACCACCTTAGCCATTCTCCAAAACAGTGTCGGATCATTGCTATGCTGACCATTAAAGTCTAGGAATTCACCCCATTTAGTCGTTAAGTATGTTTTGAAATGGTCATCAGAAAATAGATAACTAGGGAAGCGCCAACGTACAGGTCCGCATAAACCGAAGCCCACATTCACATCTAGCCAGATCATCGCGTGATCTGAAATCACCGCCGGGCCTATTACCGCTGCATCCACATTTAGAAATGCTCTGCGCGTGATAAGGATGTAATCTATCCTAGATTGTGTGTTATGTGCTCTGGAGCGGTGTGTGTAATCCCGTTCAGTGGTATGGAGAATTCTCCACGGGTCCACCAGATCTAAAGTGGCGCAAAGATAGGGCAGGCCTCTGGTATGAGATATACTCGCACCAGGTCCCGGCTGAGAACGATCACAAGTCTGGTCAAACACCTGATTGAAATCCCCTGCAATGTATACCAGATCAGTAACCCGCCCAAGAAGCATGGCAGTTAGACCCTCAAAGAAGGAATAGTCATAGGTATTAGGTGCATATACATTCATCAAGTAAAAGGAATATATGCCTACTGACAACTGCAGCAAGAGGTAGCGGCCCTGTGGGTCCGAGGCTACCACTTTCGCAGTGTAAGGCAATGTCTTACTAATCAGTATTGCCATCCCTGCCCGCTTATGAGTTGAAGATGCTGCATGCACTGCGGCTACCCAGGACCTCCTCAATTTCTGATGTTCCAAGTCTGTAAGTCGGGTTTCTTGCAGACAGGCTATGTCGACCTTATGTCGTTTGAGCTGTGTTAAAATTTTTGTTCGTTTTATGGGAGAGGTAATGCCCGAAACATTCCAGGATACTATTCTCAAAGTGTTAGCCAGCAGGTATAAAAGGGGCTAGTACAAACATATAAAATGCTAAGTGCGGAAAAAATCCACCCCGGGTTCCCAGCCATACCCAGGGCAGCCACATGATGCTCAGGACCTGCCTGAGCAGCACCAGTACCATGGTAAATGTCAGGTGCAGGAGTCTCGCAGCAGGGTCTGATCCCACCCTTCCCAATAATCGAAAGAATACCAGTAGCAACCACGTAGGCCAAGTACTCCCCCCCTGGAACCCCAACCCCCCCTCCCTTCCCAACCTTCTCCCCAATTGCATGGTTGTGGTCACAGCCTCAGGTTCGCCCTAGGCGGTCCCAAAGGTGTGAAAGATCACAAAACAATGCCACTCCGGGCACCGAGTTCCCATACAATAAATACAATAGTCATAAGAGCAGTCTGCAGAGCAAATGAACGTTAGGATATCAATTTCTGAACTAGAACAGGAAAAAACACAAAATTGTAAACAAACTTAAACCAGAATAGCAAGTAACAGCCATATTATCTGAGATCCAGGCTTCCCCCAAACCAGGAGATCCCGGTGCATCCACAATGCCACAGGCACACAGGAGCATGTGACAAACAAAGAAGCACACTATGTGCTCTTTCATGTAAGGTCCGACTGGGGCAACACCTGAGTGTTCACATAAAGGGCCACCTCAGCCGCAGCCTCAAATACCTGCCAGCGTCCCTGATGGTAAATTTTCAAAGTGGCTGGATATAAAGAGAGAAAGCGTATTTTTTTTCAGTCAAAGAGGAGCAAAGTGGGTAGAATTGCTTCTTGCGCTCTGTTAGGGCCACAGAGTAGTCCTGGAAAATGCGCACCTCAGACTCCTCAAATGCTAAAGTCTCCCGAAGTTGTTTATATTTGCGCAAGATTTCCACTTTATGGTTATAGTTTAAAAGTTTGGCTATTACCATGCGAGGCCTCGCCTCTCTTGCTTGTTCTCGGCCTAGCCGGTGTGCTCTCTCCAGTCAAATAGGCCCCAGGCCCTCCTTCAAGGGAAAGGAACTGGTCAGCCAGGCCTCCAGCACCTGCAGGAGCTTAGGACCGGGTACTGTTTCCGGAATCCCCAAAAAACGTAAGTTAGATTTTCTGGATCTATTTTCAAGATCATCCAGTCTTTCTGCTTGTTTTTGAGTCAGAGCCTGCAGTTCCTGTAACGTGGTGTCATGTGCCTGCTGTGTATCCTCGACGCTGAAACCCTAGTTTCCAGCACTGTGGTGCGGCTAGTAGTCTCCATAAGTAGATTTTCAAGCTTTTGGAGCTGTTCAGAAAGCTTTTCTAGCTGGGCTGCATTGCCACTGTTACTGCTTGAGTAAGGGCCGTCAGCGCCTCCGGCGCTATATGCTGAATCGCGGCTGTGGAGGTGACCGGCGCCATTTTGTCAGCGCTGTGCTGCGGGCGGTCCCGATCCTTTTTTTGAGTGCGGGTGGACATCGGCGACGCAGGAGAGGACAGAAATCTGTCCATAAATTGTGCACAGCAAGCGCTGCAAAGCGCTGTCTCCCGGCTCACCTCCAAAGGCTAGTAACAGGGCGCTTCAGCACTCGGGGCCCGGGAGCTCAGGCAGCCTGCTTCTGCCTTGGCTCAGTGCATCACGTGATCTCCTGGTCCAGATAATTAAAGCTCAACCCAAATGTGTTTAGCAAACAAATGCCCAAAGAACGCCCATAGAGTTTGGAAGTTTTGTGGTAGAAAAATGAATATGAAATATTTCCTAACCATACTCAACACTTGAACCCCTGATGTTTGGAAGATAAAAGCAGTGCTTTTAAGCATAGAGCTACACTGGGAATTCAGTAAGAGGAACCTCTACAGACTAAGCAGTTGACAAATGCCTTCTTGTAAAAGCTTTAAGAAATGAAGGAAATGATTAAAAGTCAGTACAGGTGTGTTTGGTCAAACAACACCCAAAGCACGCCCAATCAATTTGAAAGTTTTCTGGCGGGAAGTCCTAACAGTGTTTATGACGTCAGACACTACTTGGGTGTCCTTGCTATAAAGAAGACTGGTACAACAGATGTTTCTCTTTTAAGCTGTGTGCTGGTGCTTCTGGTGTTTGATTTGCGATATTGTTAGACTTTGTGCTGTTTCTTCTTTGTCCTACCTTCTCCCTTTTGCGCTCTCCCCCCTTCCATTTTCTGTATTTGTTCTGTGTATGGCTGTATTTGTCAGTTGGTGTCTTTTGCTTGGTGAAGGTGTGAGGATGACTGAGAACTTTGGTTTTGTGTTAAGTGTGGAGGGGAATAAACTGTTGGGGAGAAGAAGGGGCCAGGCCAGATTAGACGCAGAGGCCCAGGCCCACCACTCTCCCTGCTTTCATAATGTCATTGTCTGCCCCCAATGTCACAACCTCCATTTTCCATGTAAGAAGACTACAGCAAAAAGAAAGAGCAGAGGGGGCCCACAGTTAGTGTAGAGAGAGAGAGAGAGAGAGATGCTGAACAGTGGTATGGAAGGAGAGAAGATAAAAGGGAGAGATGGTGGATGTCATGGAGGCACGGAGAGATATGGGATGGGAGGGCAGTTGGGAAGAGAAAGGGAGAAAACTTGACATAGGAGGTTAGGGAGAAATGCTAGGATTTGGGGTGAAAAGGAAAGATGCAATGTAGGTTCCCCACCCTCCTACTGGTCTGCATCAAGGAGAAGAACAGAAAAGAGAGGGACAGATTTTGATCCATGGGGAAGTAGGTGGTACCACAGGATAGCCCTAATGAATATGCATGAGAGATTTGCATCTAATGGAGGTTTCAGGCATGAAATCTGCCCCACGCATAGCCATTAGGGCTATCCTGAAAACCTAACTGGCCTGGTAGTCGTTCAGGACAGGGTTGGGAACCACTTTTGAAAAGCATTTGAAACAGCAATTTAGCTCAATGAAGCACCTGATGAACAGCTCATGCAATAAAATATATTCAGAAACACAAACACACACTGCCAGTTATATTTTTAATTTATTTGATTATATTGCAAAACATCCATTGGATGGCTGTTGCACATTCCTCAAACCCCTCCCCCTTCCAACAGATGGCAAAATGCCATGGTGCAAATAAATGGCAGAATCACACCTGTTTGTAATTGGAGTGGTGTATAAAGGTGGCAACATGGATCCTAAGATGTTATTTTCCCTGGAGAGGTGCGGATCCTTCGTGGGTTCTAATTGCTATCATCCAACTATGATGCCCTCTATGGGAGTTGAAGCTGATGGGGACTGGAACTCAGGTCAGGATGCTATCTGGATGAAAGATTTGCAATGACAGAACCGTGGCATGGACATGCAGAGGAGGTCTAGCGAAGCCACAGAGTTCATGTGGCATGATTGCCCTGGGAGTGTGGTAACAGGACACAGTGGGCTCTAATGGGTCCCTTTCCCTGGCCATAGCCATGTCCCCGACCCCAGGGCTGGGTGTCAGATGTGACCAGGGGGGGACCACTGGCTGCTAGGGGCCTGGCTGGAGTAGGGCTAGGAGGTGGCCTGAGTTCCAGGATCCCCAGGAGAATGAGTCTGGGTGATGAGCTGGGGGAGAAGGTCTCTCAGAATGCCACACCTGTCCTCCAGAGCATGCCGTGTTCCAGCCTGCTCTGTTACCAGGGAGACCAATAGCTGGTTCCTGGTTCGGGCCTCTCTGGCGAGGACATATAAGAACATAAGAAGTTGCCTCTGCTGGGTCAGACCAGGGATCCATCTCGCCCAGCAGTCCGCTCCCGCAACGGCCCATCAGGTCCATGACCTGTAAGTGATCCTTTGTTTATAACCCTTTAATCTCCATTTTTCTTCTATCTATACCCTTTCATGATCCTCTCTCTACCTCTATCTATATCCCTCAATCCCTGTATCCTTCAGGAACTTGTCCAATCCCTCTTTAAATCCCCTTAATGTGCTCTGTCCTATCACATCCTCTGGAAGCGCAATCCAGGTGTCCACCACCCTCTCTGAGTGAAGAAAAATTTCCTAGCATTGGTTCTAAACCTGTCCCTTTCAATTTCTCCGAGTGCCACCTTGTTCTTGTAGTTCCTAATAGGCTGAAGAATCTGTCCTTTTCTACCTTCTCTATGCCCTTCATGATCTTATAAGTCTCTATCATATCTCCTCTGAGCCTTCGCTTCTCCAGGGTGAAGAGTCCCAGCCTTTCTAGCCTCTCTGCATATGAAAGGTTTTCCATACCTTTTATCATTCTTGTCGCTCTTCTCTGAACCCTCTCAAGTATCTCCATGTCCTTCTTTAGGTACAGCGACCAATATTGGACACAGTATTCCAGATGTGGTCGTACCATCGCACGGTACAGCGGCATGATGACTTCCTTTGTTCTGGTTGTAATACCCTTCTTAATAATACCCAGCATTCTGTTTGCCTTCTTCGAGGCTGCTGCGAATTGTGCTGTTGACTTCATTGTTGTGTCCACCAGTACACCTAAGTCTCTTTCAAGGTTACTTCCCTCTAGTACTAATTCCCCCATTTGGTAGCTGAACATCGGTTTCTTTTTCCCTATATGCATGACCTTGCATTTCCCTACATTGACATTCATCTGCCATTTATTCGCCCACTCCTCCAGTTTGTTCAGGTCCCTTTGTAGGTCCTCGCATTCTTCCGCAGTTCTAACCCTGCTACAGAGTTTAGTGTCATCCGCAAATTTTATAACTTCACACTTCGTCCCCATTTCCAGGTCATTAATAAATACATTGAACAGCAGCGGTCCGAGTACCGATCCCTGTGGAACTCCGCTCGTGACCCTCCTCCAGTCTGAGTAGTGACCCTTCACTCCAACCCTCTGCCTTCTGCCTGCCAACCAGTGTTTAACCCATCTGTGATGTCCCCTTCCACCCCGTGGTTCCACAGCTTCCTAAGTAGCCACTCATGGGGTACCTTGTCAAAGGCCTTTTGGAAGTAGAGATAAATGATGTCCACGGGTTCCCCTTTGTCCAAATGGCTGTTTACTCCCTCAAAGAAGTGCAGTAAGTTTGTTTGGCACGATCTAACTTTGCAGAAGCCATGTTGGCTCGCTTTCATTAGCCCATTTTATCGATGTGCTCACAGATGCTGTCCTTTATTAGTGCTTCTACTATCTTGCCCGGAACTGATGTCAAACTTACCGGCCTGTAGTTTCCTGGGTCTCCTCTTGATCCCTTTTTAAAGATAGGTGTAACATTTGCTATCTTCCAGTCCTCCAGGATCTTGCCAGTTCTCAATGATAGCGGAAATATTCCAACGAGTTTGCAACCTATCTCATTTCTTAGTTCTTTTAGTACCCTAGGGTGGATTCCGTCCGGGCCTGATGATTTGTCGCTTTTCAGTCTATCTATCTGTTGGAGGACACCTCATGGCTCACCTCTATTATCGACAGTTTTTCTTCTTGGTCTCAATGGAAGATCTCATCGGGTTCTGGTACACTGGATGTGTCCTCGCTTGTGAAGACTGATGAGAAGAACTTGTTTAACCTATTGGCTACCTCTTTTTCCTCCTTTATCACTCCCTTTCTGTCTCCATCATCCAACGGTCCTACTTCCTCCCTCGCCGGTTGCTTCCCTTTAACATATCTTAAGAATGATTTGAAATTTTTTGCCTCCCTGGCTAGCCTCTCTTTGTATTTCTTTTTCGCTCTCCTAACCACTCGATGACATTATTTTTGGCATTTCCTGTGTTCCTTCCAGTTTTCCCTGGTTTGGTACTTTTTCCATTGGTCCTTGCCATTGTTGTGTGTGCATTTTTGAAAGTTTGATAAGTTATTTATTTATCAACTTATTTATTTAATATGTCAAAAAACACCAAAAAAATATAAAATTGAAATGAAAAAAGTTCCAAGTTAAAAATAGTGAATTACTAGGAGGTTTTTTGGTCAATGATAGACACCGGAACCCCATACACATGCGAACGATCATTATCCCTTGTGGATGGTTCGCGGGGTTACTGAGACCTTTTTCCTCCATGTTAATTACCTATCTTTGGCTTTAACAAGAGATTTTTGATTTGGTTATAAGATATAAGTTGTCTCTTGATCCTCATTGGATTTTGTTAAAGAAGTATCAATGCCTCCCACATCAGGTGCTGTTCCAGGGCCCATTATGTCCATGACCTCACTCTCCAGGACAGTCAGTTGTAGGTCACCCCAAGGACCCTGTGCATTAATGAGTTCTTGCTTCCGCCAGACCAGTCTCCACATGGCACACCACTGTTTTTTCAGAGCTTCTATATCACGGCTCTGATGGTGGACCGCATCTATGTCATTGCATATCCTTCTCCAGATAGCCTGCTGGCCTTCTGTGCCAAATCAATCAGTTTCCCTCCCAAAGAGGGCATCATAGTGGGCCCTACTTGGGCCACATGGATCCGCAGCTCTCCAGGTAGAAAATTGCTTTTTCATTTAGGAGCCGTGTTGCAAAGTACATACAGCTTTCTATGTTACTTCTATAGAACACTTTCACATATACTCCCATAGCACACCCAATGAGCTGAGGTTTTTGTGGACATAGTTAGCACGTCTAGGACGCCACCAACAACCAATCATCTTAGACATTTGTTTGAAATAAAGCGCGTCATAGGCGTGGTTACCGCTTCCTGCAAAAACCTAAGCCGCTTATGATGTCAAGACGCCACATAGGCGTCCTTAGTATAAGAAGGTCCATCAGAGCACAGTTTGCTGTTTAGGACTCACATTCTGTGCTATTGCTTATGCTGATTTCTGAGACCTTAACTTTTCTCATTATCTTTTAACTTTTTGTCTCCTATACCTGCCACAATTCTATCCGTTCCACAGTTCCATTAGCAGCTTTAGAAATTTGCAACAGAACATAAGAACATAAGAATTTGCAGCTGCTGGGTCAGACCAGTGGTCCATCGTGCCCAGCAGTCCACTCCCGTGGTGGTCCCCAGGTCAATGACCAGTGCCCTGAGACCAGCCCTACCTGCTTATGTTCCGTTTCACCAGGAACCAATCCAACTTTGTCTTAAATCCCTGGAGGATGTTTTCCCCTATAACAGCCTCCGGAAGAGCGTTCCAGTTTTCCACCACTCTCTGGGTAAAGAACTTCCTTACATTAGTACGGAATCTATCACCTTTCAACTTTAGAGAATGCCCTCTCGTTCTCCCTACCTTGGAGAGGGTGAACTACCTGTCTTTATCTACTAAGTCTATTCCCTTCAGTATCTTGAATGTTTCTATCATGTCCCCCTTTCAGTCTCCTCTTTTCAAGGGAGAAGAGGTCCAGTTTTTCTAACCTCTCACTGTACAGCAAATCCTCCAGCCCCTTAACCATTTTGGTTGCTCTTCTCTGGACCCTTTCCAGTAGCACTGTATCCTTCTTCATGTATGGTGACCTGTGCTGGACACAGTACTCCAGGTGAGGGCGTACCATAGCCCGGTACAGTGGCATAACTCTCTCCGATCTGTTCGTGATCCACCTTCTTAATCATTCCCAGCATTCTGTTCGCCCTTTTCGCTGCCACCGTAAATTGTGCGGACGGCTTCATCGACTTGTCGACCAGTACTCCCAAGTCTCTTTCCTGGGGGGTCTCTCCAAGTACCGCCCTGGACAGCTTGTATTCATGCATAAGATTTTTGTTACCGACATGCATCACATTACACTTATCCATGTTGAACCTCATCTGCTATGTTGCGGCCCATTTCTCGAGCATATTTATGTCATGTTGCAGATGTTCGCAATCCTTCTGCGTCGTACCAATTTCCAGATCGTTTATAAATATGTTGAAGAGCACGGGTCCAAGCACCGAACCCTGCGGCACTCCACTGGTGACGCTTGTCCAGTCCGAGTATTGTCCATTTACTCGCACTCTCTGTTTCCTATCTGCCAGCCAATTTTTAATCCACATGAGTATTCCACCCTAGATTCCATGATTTGCAATTTTTCGAAGTAGTAGTTCATGCGGAACCTTGTCCAAAGCCTTCTGAAAATCCAGATATACATTGTTGACTGAGTCACCTTGTCTATCTGTCTGTTTACTCCCTTGAAGTGCAGTAAGTTTGTCAAGCCATGCTGGCTGGTCCTCATCAGATCGTGTCCGTCAAGGTGCTCAATGATACAGTCCTTTATTAGCGCCTCTACCATATTTCCCAGTACCGAGGTCAGACTCACCGGTCTGTAGTTTCCCGATCACCCCTCAAACCTTTCTTGAAGATCAGCGTAACATTCGCTACCTTCCAGTCTTCCGGAACCCTTCCTAATTTGATCAACAGATTGTCTATCAGTTGAAGCAGTTCAGCTATAGTCCCTTTCAGTTTCTTGATTACCTTCGGATGGATGGCATCTGGTCCTGGAGATTTATCATTTTTAAGCCTATCAATTTGCCGGCATATGTCTTCTAGACTGACCATCAGTCCTATCAGTTTCCCACATATAGCCTGTCGGCTTCCGGTATGTTGCGTATATCCTCTTCGGTAATCACAGATGCACTCCCTTCATTCCTCGGTCATCTAGAAGTCGCAAGATTATGGCGGTATAGAAAAAATAAAGTTATTATTATTATCTAACGGCTCCACCGCTTTCTTTTGGGACGTTTCCCCTTAATATATTGAAAGATCGGCTTCAGGTTTTTCGCCTCCTTGGCTATTTTTTCCTCATAGTCTCTTTTGGCCCCTTTTACCGCCTTAAGGCACCTGCGTTGATGCTGTTAGTGCTTTTTCCAGTTTTCATCCGTTTTTGACCTTTTCCACTCCTTAAACAAAATTTTCTTGTCCCTGATCGCTTCCTTCACTGTTGCAGTGAGCCACGCCAGTTCCTTCTTTTTCCTCTTGGATCCCTTGTTGATACATGGTAAATATAGATTTTGCGCCTCGGTGACTGTGTCCTTAAAAAGGTACCATGCTTGCTCTAGCGCAGGGGTAGGGAACACCGGTCCTTGAGAGCCGTATTCCAGTCGGGCTTTCAGGATTTCCCCAATGAATATGCATTGAAAGAAGTGTATGCAACTAGATCTCATGCATATTCATTGGGGAAATCCTGAAAATCTGACTGGAATACGGCTCTCGAGGACCGGAGTTCCCTACCCCTGCTCTAGCATCTTAACAGCGCTTATCCTCTTCTTGATCTTCTTCCTCACCATGAGTCTAATCCTGCTTAATGCCTGGGCCTGGACATGATCCTAATTGGGCCTGTTGCTGGTGCTTTTCAGGGCTGCTGCCTGCTGATTACCGGCCCAATTATGGAAGTGTCCAAGCCCAGGCATTAGCGGGATGAGACTCATGGTGGGGCTCCAACAAGCAGCCATCCTCCGACCTCCAACATTTAAAGGTACCTGCGCGGGTTATTTTTTTTTTTTTTGTATATTTGCTTCATAAGACACACCCTTATTTCCGCCCACTTTTGTGGAGGAAAAAAGTATGTCTTATGGAGCGAAAAATATGGTATATACAAAAACTATATGCAAAGACAAAAAGGGAAAGAGAGGGCAGGTGACCCCTGAGATCAGCTTGAGCTACCTCAGAAGGAGATACAGTCATTGAGAGGGCTCATGGCTGCTGAAAGAATGCCCTCGTTCACCAACCAGGCAAACAAGGGCATGCTCCATCCTCTCCATGCACCCTCTCAATGACTACACCTCCTCTAGGAGGGTAGAGAGGGAGTCTCTCAAGCTTCATGCCCCCTCCTGAGGCTGGTCAGTCTGCTCTTGGGGTGGGACAGCAAGGAAAGGGATGGGATCTGGAACAGGAGAGTGAGGGGAAGGGGTTGGGGGAGGGTTGGGAAGGGGTTAGTCCACCTGGAGACGCTGGTGGTGGGCCTGGCGGCAGTGGGGGTAGTGGTGATGGGGCAAGGGCAGCAGAGATGGTGGCAGTCCAGGTGGCAGAGGTGGTGGTGGTCCAGGCGCCAGAAGTGGTGGTGGTGTTGGTCCAGGCGGCTGCAGTGGTAGTCCAGGTGGTGGTGGGGACCCTGGTGATGCCAATGGGGGGTACTACTCCCCCTTCCTCCCCCAAGGACCATGGGGGGTCCTGCTGCGACTTCCTCCTCCCCTGATTCTTGCGGGTCATGGCCGGCTCCTTCCTCCTCTCGAGGGGGTGCCTGTGCTGCTGCTGCTTCAGCTTGACAAGAAGGAAACATGAAACAATCAGGGATGTAAACGACACTTTTGAATATGGCATACTTTGCTGCTTTCTTTTCTTCAAATGTTGTTAAAAGCACGCCGATAGTAAGAACTCTACTATAGGCCACATGCAGGGGAGGAATAACAAGCATCAACCTCCTACAACGTACATTATTAACATTTACATCAACGGCAAGACCCTGTGATGTCCCCAAACCCTACTGCTAGACCTGCTTGTACTAAACCAGTGGCTATTTCTAGGGCATGAAATAGAACTGTAACGTCTTGCAAACAGACAAGAGGAAATAGTGCAGCAGCAGTTCAAAGTTCCACTATATAGTATTTCCCTATCTGTTCTTCCTTGTACAAATGTGCTGAGGAGACATTAGTATGGAAGTATCTGACCAGGGTTTTGACTCAACTTATGCCATGAAGAGCAGTTAAACAAATGATCCTTTTGATAAAAGGATTGAAATGGAGGTGTGAATGGGCTTTGGTGTTGCGGGGTGGAGGGAATCGCAGCACAGCTGAAGTTTGAAGCAAGGTTTAAAAGGCCTGTTCCTGCCACCTTAGCAAGAGCCCACCATATAAGAACATGTTAATTTATCTGTTTGGTCTCCTTTAAAGATTTGCTCAGGTTCCGGTATGTTGGATGTGTCCTCTTTTGTAAATACAGACGAAAAGAATATGTTTAGTCTTTCCGCCACTTCTTTTCTCCTCCTTCACTACTCCCTTCCTGTCTCTGTCATCCAGCAGTCCCACCTCCTCTCTAGCCGGCTGCTTCCCTTTAACATATCTGAACAGTTTGAAATTTTGCGCTTCCTTGGCTTTCTTCATTTCTCTTTTGGCTTTTCTAACCACACGGTGACATTCTTTTTGATATTTCCTGAGATCTTCAACCTGGATAATGAAGAAAGAAAGGAGGAGGGATACGATGAGTGCCATATAGCAGTATGACATAACAATCTTACTTAAGTATTTGACCTCTATAATCACATAAAAATTGAGTCAAAGGTATGCTGGCCTCCAGTGACACTAGCTACTGATAATCGGGTCATAGCAGAAGCCCCTTACAATATATGGGGAGGGTGGTATAGCTCCTACCCTGCCCTCTTTGATGCCTGCCCCCACCCCCTCCTGCCACATGTTTTACATTAATGTATTTAGGTACTCAAGCATTTTCCCCTTTCTGTGCTGGTGGGCTCACAATCTATCTAATGTACCTGGAACAATGGGGGGGGGGGGGGATTAAGTGACTTGTCCAGTTTCACAAGGAGCAGCATGGGTTTAAACCCACAACCCCAGGGTGCTGAGGCTGTAGCTTTTAAGCGCTGCACCACATTAAAGTTTGTGGTCCATTCTGCCAAGGGTTGGCATGAATTTATTAATCTAGTGAAGCAATTTTTCCTGTCCTGGTGGGCTGACAATCATGCATAATAATAATAAAGCAGCTGGGGCAAAAAAATAGTTTGGAAGGGTCAGGAGCAGCATGGCTTTGAACCCCCAACATCAGGGTACTGAGGCTGTCACTTTAACCGCTGTGCCACAATCTCCCTAGACAGGAGACAATCTCCCTGCAGTCTGTGATACAGAAAGTAGTAGGTACTTGAAATGATATATGAGCACTTTATTTTTTTTTCCTTTGGCAAAGTTGATTTCAATATGTTTCCATTACAAATGCCAAGCTGGTGACCCTAAAGTAACTTGTGTGACAGAGGTTAAAGTGCATGTTGTGAATGGGATAGGTGTGCTGGAGGAGCTGAGTTTGTCAGTTCAAATCCCAGTACTGCTCCTTTGGGAAGTGTTTTTAAAACTGGCCAATTTGATATAGGTTTACATAATATTTTTTTTTTACATTATTGTTTGTGAGAACCTGACTATGAATACTTACTTCCCTGGGCCAGGAGGCTTGCTTGTTAAACCTCCTGGTGAGGCGATGCCATGACTCCCTGTACTGCAGGTATGACCTGCGATGATCACGGAGCACAAAGTAGTGGTGCTCACAGGGGAGAATGAGTCTTGCCAGGAGTTTGGAGTCCTCAGTGGAGAAATTGGGCTGTCTCCTGGCAGCCATCTTAGCAGAAGTAACTGCGTAATAAAAATCGGCAATTCTATGATGTCACAATGCAAAAACACGATTATGTTGTTGCGAGCCGCTTGGGAGTGCTTGTGGTGCTGCGCCAGCGCTTTGCGAACGCCGCTATTATATACATGACGCCTAAACCGAACAATAATAAAAACTTAAATGCTATTATTTAGTGGTTTGTTGTATAGCACAACGGTTAGAATGAAGGTTAGTATATAAACCTGATGTGAGTTCAACTCCCCTATATACACAATACACATCCTCTTTAATAAAACCCTAAGAGCGCATGCGCACTTACAATGGCATGATCCCTGACAGCGTGATTTGTGACTCCGTGGCCGTGTTCGATTTTCGGTGAACGGCAGCTTGTAGCGCATGTGGCAGCTTGCAGGGCGTGCGGCGGTTTGAGCGTTGGCGAGAGCAACGGCAGGAGGGTATCCGAGGTGCTTTGAGGCGTCCGGCTGCTACTGCTGCACAGGGAAGAGGAAAAAGTGGCTGCTTTGGCGGGAGGGGTGTGCTGGGGGGCAGGCAGCAATCTTGGTTTGCTCCAGGGGCCAGAGAAATATAGGCAGGGGGCCAGGGAGAGAGACAGACAGAAAGAAGTGGAGGGGGAGAGGGAAAAGGGGCTGCTTTGGGGGGAGGGGTGTGCTGGGGGCAGGCAGCAATCTTGGTTTGCTCGGGGGGGGGGGGGGCAGAGAGAGACAGGCAGGGGGCCAAGGAGAAAGACAGACAGACAAGGAGCCAGGGAGAGACACAGACAGAAAGAATGACAAACAGACAGGGGGCCAGAGAGACAGACAGACAGCCAGCGGCCAAGGAGCAAGAGAGACAGAAAGACAGCGGCTAAGGAAACAGAGACAAAGAAAGACAGACAGACAGACACATCTATTCTAGCATCCGTTAATGTATCGGACTTAAATACTAGTTTTAAATAAAAAAAATTACAAGCTACAGACTAAATAAATTACAAAAGTGAGACAGAGTAACTTGGGCATAGTCTCAGGAAGAACACACTATGGACATAAGTTCACATATTTTTGCAGCTGGTCTACTTTTCAGTGTTTTTAGAGTTTCAGCTAGACGCTAATTTCATTCAGTACAAAAGAAACCATTTATAGGCACCTTGTTTATCCTCTCTAGCTCACCGGTTCAAGTCCCACTGTCACCTATACTTATTTTTACAGCTTCCTATAAGAGAGCGTAGATGGTGGACTTTATTTTGAGCTGTATTCTAGAGATATTACTATTGGTAAATTCAGCTTGGCTTTACAATTGGGGCTGTGATTTCATGCCTGAGGAGTGTGTGTTGGAGTGGAGGAGAGGGGTTTAGGATGAGAGATCAGGCTGCTTTAGAAGTCTGAGAATTGGTGCTGATAAAGCTCAACCCAAATGTATTTAGCAAAAGAATGCCCAAACAGTTTGCAGGTTTTCTGGTATAAAAATGAATATTACATATTTGCTAACCGTACTCAAGATGTGAACCCCTGACGTTTGGAAAATAAAAGCAGTGCTTTTAAGCATAGAGCTATAGAGGGAATTCCTTTTAGAATTTGGTAACAGGAGCCTTTACAGACTAAGCAGATGACAAATGGCTTCTTGTAAAAACTTTGAGAAGTGAAGGAAATGATTAAGTCAGTACAGGTGTGTTTGACCAAACAACACCCAAAGCATGGCTAATCAGTTTGAAAGTTTTCTGGTGGGAAGTCCTAACAGTGCCAATGACGTCAGATGCCACCTAGGCATGCTTAGTATAAAGAGGTCTCTGGTAAAGCAGTTTTTTGTCTTTTAAGACTCCTTGTGCTTGTGCTTCTGGTGTCTGATTTGCGATATTGTGAGACTTTGTGCTGTGACCTCGCTGTTTCTCCTTTGTCCTACCTTCTCCCTTTTGTTCTGTATTTGTCAGTTGGTGTCTTTTGTTTGGTGTGGTGTGAGAGATGGCTGAGTACTTTGGTTTTGTATTAAGTGTGGAGGGGAATCAATTTTTGGGGAGAGGAAGTGGTCCAGCCCCAGCCCTGGGGCGTGGCCAGGTTAGATGCGGAGGCCCAGGCGACGTGGACGCCAGGCCCCCAGGGTATATAGGCCCAGGGTAAACTTCCTCGGTATGACAGATAAACGGTATGTGGGTCTCTTTAGATTTAGTCGGGAGACCATAGTTCATCTGTGTCAGCAACTACAGGATGATTTGGAACACACCACTCTTAGAGGACAATCCTTTCCAGTTTATGTACAAGTAACTACAGCCTTGGCTACTGGAACTTTCCAAAGGCCTCTGGGAGCTGGGGCTGGCATCAGTCAACCATCTGTCTCCAGGATTATAAATCGGTTTTTGGATGTATTTTTAAGGAAGATTGCTCTTTATATATTAACTAGTGTTTAAGCCTGTTACATTAACTGGTCTGTCTTTCTTTCTTTCTCTCTCCCTGCCCGTCTTTCTTTCTTTCTGTCTCTCTCCCTCCCGCTGTCTATCTTTCTTTCTCTCTCCCTCCCGCTGTCTATCTTTCTTTCTCTCTCCCGCCTGCTGTCTATCTTTCTTTCTCTCTCCCGCCTGCTGTCTCTCTCTCTCCTGCCGTCTGTCTTTCTTTCTGTCTGTCTCTCTCCCTGCCCCCTATCTATCTTTCTGTCTCTCTCCCTGGACCCCTTTGTCTGTCTGTCTTTCTTTGTCTGTATCTCTCCCTGGTCCCCTGTATGTCTTTCTTGCTTTCTATCTGTCTCTCTCCCTGGCCTCCTGTCTGTCTTTCTATCTTTCTTTCTCTCTCCCTCCCGCTGTCTGTCTCTCTCTCTCCTGCTGTCTGTCTTTCTTTCTGTCTGTCCCTATCCCTCCCCCCTATCTATCTTTCTGTCTCTCTCCCTGGACCCCTTTGTCTGTCTGTCTGTCTTTCTTTGTCTGTATCTCTCCCTGGTCCCCTGTATGTCTTTCTTGCTTTCTGTCTGTCTCTCTCCCTGACCTCCTGTCTGTCTGTCTTTCTTGCTTTCTGTCTGTCTCTCTCCCTGGCCTCCTGTCTGTCTGTCTTTCTTGCTTTCTGTCTGTCTCTCTCCCTGGCCTCCTGTCTGTCTGTCTTTCTTGCTTGCTTTCTGTCTGTCTCTCTCCCTGGCCTCCTGTCTGTCTGTCTTTCTTGCTTTCTGTCTGTCTCTCTCCCTGGCCTCCTGTCTGTCTGTCTTTCTGTCTCCCTGCCGGCTGTCTTTTGTTCTCGTGCACTGCCTGCCTGTCTTTCTGTTTCTGTCCATGGCCCCCTACCTGCCTTTCTGTCTTTCTCCCTGGCCCCCGTCTGTCTCACCCCCAAAGCAAACCAAGATTGCTCCCGTCCCCCAGCACACCCCTCCCCCCAAAGCAAAGCAAGTTTGCTCCCTCTCCCCCCACTTCCCTGTGCAGCAGCATTTCCTCCCCCTCCATTTCCCTGTGCATTTCCTTCCCCCTCCACTTCCCTGTGCAGCAGCAGCAGCATTCCCCCCTTCCTTCCCTGTGCAACAGCATTTCTGTTTGTTTCTGGCCGGCTCCTTTACAGTCCCTTGCCGAAGTTATTTATGAGTTTAAAGCTGCCGTGGCGGCTCCTCTCATGATCCGTGCATGCCTAAGAAGCCTTTTCTCTGATGGCAGCAAATAAAGCTTTGGTTCATTAACCACCTTTCTCTCCTTTTACAAGATCGTCTCAAACATTGGAGGATGATGCAGGACAATGTACAACAGATATGTGCCCCTTTTCTAATATTGTTGCTTCTTGCCTATCCCCTGCATCCATGGCTGATGACCCCCATTGTGCGTTCCCAGTGGCTAGAGGAGGTGCGGTATAATTGGGCTCTGAACACAGGTCATCATAGAACGTGCATTTGGGTTGCTGAAATCCTGATTTAGATGCCTAGATCGCTCAGGGCAACTGCTCTACAGCCCGGAAAAGATCTGTCAGATATTCACAGTGCTATATGCTACATAATATGGCAATTAGAAGAAGGATGCCAGACCCTCCTGAGCTGGTCCATGACAGCGACGATGACGAGGCTGCTACCTGAGCAAGAGGAGTGTAGAAGAGGCCAGGTGGTCAGGGGCAACCTAAAAAGACCCATTTCTTGGGCTAGTGGTAAGTATATTTCTTTATGTGATTTATATTTCTTTATGTGATTCCCTAAAGCTTCTCTCTTTCTTTCTCTCTCTGTCTGTCTCTCTGTTTCTCATATGACTGAATGTGATCATACCTTTTTCCCTAGGCAGCCCTTAAGCTCAGACGTCCCTGAACACCAAAGCAAGGAGTTATTGGTAGCAGCTCAAGTATTAAAGCAGGAATAATAGGTGAGAATACAATATTGCAACCTTTGTTTTTTGGCTGACTCAATATGTTGCTCCTGTATAACCTCTATATCATTCCATTAGCAGGCCTTATTACATTACATTACATTGATGTCTTCTATCCCACCAATACCTTTTAGTTCTAGGCGGTTTACAACAAGAAATTAGCCTGGGCATGTCCAGGGAGATTACAAGGTTGATAGTTATAGTATGAATGAACAACATTTCAAATAGTTAACAGCTTTCACACTCTTGTTGCAGGTTGGATGTACCAGATTTTCATCGTCACTATAGGAGGGCATCATGGTGTATTTCTTGATGGCCTGGTAAGAACAGTATATTGGAGATCATTTTAGGACCTTTTTTACAAAAATGTGCTAAATCAACGCATGTGCTAAACTAACGTGTGCATGTTATTCTATGGACACATTAGTAGTTACCGCACGGAAAATATTATTGGGCGCTCAAGTAACGTATGCAATAATGCATCCATAGGATAACATGCACGCATTAGTTTAGTGCATGCGTTGATTTAGCGCCCCAGATATCTGAACCAGTTCTCCTTAATTCTATTGTTTTCAGTACAAATAATACCTACAGTTCTCCTTTTCTGAAGCTATAGGGTAACTGTAGGCCTTCTGACAGGTTGAAGGGGAGGACTTCTCCAATGTATCAACATGCTTCCCCTCTATGCAGGTGTTGTGGCCCAGCTGACCAGCTCCTTATGTGGCTATCATCTCATCGTGAAGCTCTTCCTGTGATATGGACAGATCCTGTTACCTATTCTTGATACTTGTGCATAGGTAGGTACAAGACATTTTTGCTCACTTCCACTAACCTTCAACTCCAGGGACCAGAGAAATATAGGCTTCTTTGTCCCATTCAAGCAGCCTATCTTCTTGATAAACAATCCAGTCTGGCTGGATGATTAATGTATGTGAATTCTGTACAGGAGCCCAGAATTCTGCATCAACATTCCAGAGTCAGATTGATATAATTTCCCATAGGCCTTTGCTGACATTAGTTATGCCAACTGAAAATGCTGATTGCTAGCAATAGCTATGCTGACACTGTTAAAATGGGTGAGGGGGGATTTGAACCCACCTGGAGAGAATGGACAAGATACAACAAGGTGCCTTAACTTGATAAGCTACAAATGGCTTATTTCTGTCAGGGGAGAAGTTTCCTACCATGACAGCTTAGGATGTCCTAGCCATGGGAAGGTGAAAATAAGTTTGCCTGCAAACTGCACAATGCTGTTGAAAAATGGCAAAGTCCACCATCTAGACTCTCTTATGAGAGCTAATAGGAAGCTGTTAAAATTAGTGAAAGTGACAGTGGGATTTGAACCACTGAGCTCGAGAGAATAGAGGAGGTGCATTAACTTGGTGAACTAGAAATGTTTTTTTGTGGTAACTGTGATATCATTCCTAAGCAGATAATACATAGGAAGATCAGTAAGCTATGATATGACAGGGTGAGTCAGAGAAATTGGAGTGGAAGGTGGTGTAGCTCAATGTGTCAAAGCTGTGTGCTGCTTTTGCACAGGTTATGTGAGTTCAACTCCCAGCGCATCTTTTAATTGTTGCATTGTACCTTGCAGGTGCACCTTGATCTCACAATGAGGTCAGCTTTGTGCAACTGCACACCTCCATTTGCAATGAACTAGAAGCCACATTCAGGTCTGTTACATGTTTTATTCTGTTTTTAAGCTTTGCCAAATGAAGTTATGGGCTTTCTTTGCTTTGAAGAATGAGCTGATTGGAGCAATGTTTATTGAGAGAGAAAGTGTTATTTGGAGCAAGAAACCTAAAGCTGTGATTTTCATGTGCTGTAATTAGCTAATAATATTGCTTGTTTGGCCTGGAAATGAGTAAGTTTTAAATTCAATATGCTTGTATGGATGTGAGCTGTTTATGTGGTGGCTGAAATCACAAAATAAAATCCCTGAACTGTATTTAGAATATCACTTTGGAAATGTCCAAAATCTGCCAAAATCCCATTCAGAGAAACATCTACCAAATAACATCTATCTGACGCCCAAACAAAGCTCAATAGATGACTTACGCCTAAATAGCATCTATCCGACTAACGTCTAAAGCCCAAACAATGCAGCTTCCAATGTAGCACACAGGTTAAAGTTACACCCTTCTACACTGATGTTCCCAGTTCAACTCCCAGTCACTACCTCTCACTGAAAATAAAATATTATAAATATCCTTTTAAAGATGGCATACTCTGATACTTTTTTTGTTTTTATTAGGTTAAAGCTTACAATCCTGAAATAATGAAGAAAAAGAATGACAGGGCAGTGAGATGCACCTTGTGTTGTCTCCTGGCACCTATCCTATCAGAATTAACTGCCATAACGATGCCTATACGAAACAGTATAATAAAACCAGAATTGCTATTATTGTATGGCTCAATGTCTAGCACAGCAGATTAGAATGAAGGTTAGTGTGTAAGCATGTCATATTTATTTAACCATTCTTAAGATTCACAGTGATGTTCCTAGTTTAACTCCGCTGAAAATAATATATTATAAATATCCTTTTAAAGATGGTATACTGTATTTTTATTATGTTAAAGCTTACAATCCTGAAATAATGAAAAAGAATCAGAAAAACACATTTTTACATATAACTAAATACATTGTATGGACATCTACCTGGCATCTAGAAGAGAAAAAAATGCAATTATTGGAGACACTTATGTGACACCTATCGGATGCCGAGCCTGACATATGTGGCGAGGACATCTAAAGCATGCCTAAAAGTAGGCACAGTTTGCAGAATCGGGGCCTTAATGTATAATACATATAGGGCTCCTTTTATCAAGCCACGCTAGCGGGGTTAACGCGCGCAACATTTCATCACACATTAACCCCCGTGCTGGCCTAAAACTACCGCCTGCTCAAGAGGAGGTGGTAGCAGCTAGCGCGGCCAGCGGTTTAGCGTCCACTATTATGCGCATTAAACTGCTAGCGTGGCTTGATAAAAGGAGCCCATAGAATACATATAAAATCTTGTATATTATGTATAATAAAAGACTGATGATAATATAAATTTCAAAATACTTACAAATTATGATTCAGTATATGAGCAATGCATGAGAACTATAAAAACTACACACACACATTAAAAAAAAACACCTAATATGGGATGTTAATGATTATTGGATGATGTCAATATCAGTTCTCTGGAAGTACCAAAATATTAGAATAGAACAGCATATAAATGTGTAAAAATTATTATTAAAAATTATACCACAATGATGTGTCATTCTTAATAGGTGTATCTTTTTATACAATTTCTAATAATTTTTTTTTAATTATTCAAAAACGTTTTAACAATTAAATAAGCAAACTTTTTTCAAAAATAAAATACTATACTTTAGATTCTTAAAACTCCTTATAAAATGTGGGTATATTCTTATCAATCATATATAAATTATGAAAACATTAGATAAACCCAAATGTCAACAAAGAATTAAAGGTATTAATGTAACACCATTCAGAATTGAGCATTTTGTATCATCACTTATTGTCCCTATGGAATCAATTATTATAAAAGAGATTTTTGAAAAAAAAATTATTTTGCTCTTGTAATATATATCTTTAAATCAATAGTTATATAGAGTGATCTTGAATATCACCTATGATTGATGCCTATAAAAATTCAATTTCATTAAATATAGGGCTCCTTTTACGAAGGTGTGTTAGGGCCTTAACGCGCGGAATAGCGCTTGCTAAAATGCCGCATGCGCTAGCCGCTACCGCCTCCTCTTGAGCAGACAGTAGTTTTTCGGCAAGCGTGCACTAATCCGGTGTGTGCACGAAAAAGAGGAAAAAAGGAACTGCAGTGTGTGTATTTACACATACCTGCTCAAAGATCATAATATAGACAAAGCTTAAAAAAAAAAGAATAATTAAATATCTTAGTTATCTGCATAAATGATAACATGCAACAATCAAATATAAAAAGTAAAATGATTAATATATGCTAATTTATCCCCTCTTTTACAAAACTACAGAAGTGGTTTTTAGCACAGGCCGGCACGCTGAATGCTCAGCACTGCTCCTGATGCTCATAGAAACTCTATGAGTATCAGGAGCAGTGCATAGCATTCAGCGCACCGGCCTGTGCTAAAAATTGCTTCTACAGTTATGTAAAAGGGGGGGAGGGGTTAACAATTGTTGATTTTTATTGATTGATAAGTTTTTAATAAAAATATGAGTTTAATTAAATAAGGAATTATTACAAAAACTCTACTGATTTTCATCATATGATAAACTGAGGAATTTTTAATACTTGATCACACAGTATAAGTGCATGAATAAAATAGTCCAACCTGTGTTATGAATTAAATATATTGATTAATGCATTCCCATTTATGACATATTGTCATAGCTCTTATAAATGATTACTCGTACAAGCCGGCACGGCACGGAGGACAAAACTTTCACTAGATTGTTGTTTACATCATATGATAAATTAAGAATTTATAGATTAAGCAATACAAGTGTACTAATAAAATAGTCCAACCTATGTTATGAATATCTTATTGAATAGTATAATTGAAAATTGTATTATAAATGATTAGTCATACAAGCCTCCATGAAGGACAAATTTTCACACCACTATTGCTGCATTAAACCAACTATAACACCACTATCATACCAAAAATGATTGTTCTTCGTCCAAAAATCATAAGTGAATCACCTAGTTGAAAACACATTTTAATGAAGACTTACTATGCAAACTTAACCAAAGTATTATATACTGTATATATAATTTCAGAAACCTCATCCTCAAACCAGTCTCATTAAATATAATTTTCTAGAAAAAGGTTGGATGAACTTATAAAATCACTTTTAGATAATATTGTTTTGAAATTAAGTTAAAGCTAGTGTTCTTTAACTATAATTTTAAATGCTGCTGTCTTCTTTTTAGACAGAGACGTACCTAGGGTATGTGAAACCCAGGGCCCATTGTTTTTTTGACACCCCCCTGCCATCATTTTTGACACCCTTTCAATATAAAAAAATATTTTTTAGCAATGTTCCCTCCAGGTGCCAGCCATGAAGGGGTGTTCCTGGCATAGGGGTCATGATCTGGGAACTTCCCTTCTCACAGCTCGGTGCTAAGGCTCTAGATCAGTGGTTCCCAAACCCTGTCCTGGGGGACCCCCAGCCAGTCAGGTTTTCAAGATATCCCTAATGAATATGCATGAGAGAGATTTGCATATAATGGAAGTGACAGGTATGCAAATCTCTCTCATGCATATTCATTAGTGATATCTTGAAAACCCGACTGGCTGGAGGTCCCCCTGGACAGGGTTTGGGAACCACTGCTCAAGATAGTCTCCATGACCCAGCATGTTCCCAGCCTTCTCTCCCTTTACCTTCCATGAAGATGAAAAAAATGCCGACCTCAGCAGTGATTCAGCTACATCACCCGCGGCTCCTCTTTCTGCTTTCCGTGTCTGCCTCTGCAATCCACCCGGGCGGAAACAGGAAGTTGCGTCATTGTCAGATGCGGAAAGCAGGAAGAGGAGCCGTGGTGACGTAGCTGAATCATTGCTGAGGCCGGCAGTTTTTTTCAGCTTCATGGAAGGTGAAGGGAGAGAAGGTTGGGAACATGCTGGGCCACGGGGACTATCCAGAGCCTTGGCACCGGGCCATGAGAAGGGAAGTTCCCGGACCATGACTCCCAGACCAGGAACACCCCCCTCATGGCTGGCACCCGGGGCGTATGCCCCCCCCCCGCCCACCCCTTGCTACGCCACTGCTTTTAGAGATAATTTTATTTGCATTTCTCAAACAATAACTACAATGATATTATGGACTAAGGTAAAGCTCCTAAAGATATTAAACAGGGAAACATTAATACAATTTATAATTAGGATAAGACCTCATAAGTGAAAGATTTGTTTCATATATACACACACCTTCCTAAGATAGTGCATCAAATTCGGGTCATATAAAAACAAAAGAAGCTGGAATGAACTGACGAATATTAAGTAATGGCGTGTGACGTGATCTCCACCTGTATTGTCTATCAATCATATGCTAACCCAAAAAGTTTACGACATATGACGGCTATTGGAATCACATTCTAAAAACATTAATCAACTTAGCTTCCATTTGATATCCCTATTTAAATACAATGTGTAGAAACCTTGTAGTTGAAGTGACTTTTACTATTATAAAAGGTTGTTTAAAGAAAAAGAAATAACACGAAATGGAACATAAGAACTGCCATCACCGGATCAGACCTTGGGTCCATCAAGTCCAGTGATCCGCTCATGCGGAGGCCCAGCCAGGTGTAACCTGGCGAAAAACTTAGTCACCTGTAACCCTCTATGTGCCTTCCAAGGAGATGTGCATCTAACTTGCCCTTAAATCCTAGAATGGTGGGCTCCGCAGCAATCTCCACCAGGAGAGCGTTCCAAGTGTTCACCACTCGCTGTGTGAAGCAGAACTTCCTGGCATTTGTCCTGGGCTTGTCCCCCGTCAGCTTCAGTCCATGACCTCTTGTCCTAGTCACATTTGACATCGCAAATAACTTTTTGTCCTGCTTTATCTTGTCGATTCCTTTTATTATTTTAAAGGTCTCAATCATATCCCCTTGTAGTCTCCTCCTCTCAAGGGAGAACAGTCCGAGTTTTCTAAGCCGTTCTTCGTAGTTCAAGTTCTCCATACCTTTTACCAGCTTCGTTGCTTGCCTCTGCACCCTCTCGAGCAGTTTTATATCCTTCTTTAGATAGGGAGACCAGTGTTGGACACAGTATTCCAAGTGTGGTCTGAACATAGCTCTATATGAGAAATACAGGTATGCTTCATTAATGATAAAAAGCTGGAACCAAAATGAAAATGTCCAGACTGATAAGATTTAAATTATAAATAAGATGAGGGAAAATTCCCCTTTGGAGGATATATTTCAGCCATGAATCCCTCAAAAAAGTCAAAATAACCTTGCATACACCTTTCAAAGAGAGTGTATCGGCAGATTATTGCACAAAAGCAAGTGAAACTGGAATGAACATTTACTGAATGTTAAATAATGGTATCTGTCGTTATGTCCACTTGAAATCTTTAATGATTGTATGTTGAACTGGCAGACTTACAATCTGTGACATTTGTTAAAATCAAGTTTTCAAGATGTCAATCAAGTTTGCCGCCATTTTTGAGCATCCATTGAGATACAATGCAGAAAAAAAACTCATCCTCCTGTCATCTTGTACAAATCAATATTAAAATTAAATAGACTGAAAAACTGTTTCATCGATAAAGAAATGAAAATATTACAGATGATAAATACAACAAATAATAAAAAGTGGATTAAGAACAAAATTATAACAGAAAACAAAAGATTAATGCTATGGTATATAAAATATAACATTTGCAGAAAATTGTTAATATTAAAGAAGAAAATAAAACAAATTAAAGATTAAAAAATAATAATTAAAAATGTGACTAAAAATATATTAATAATGAAAAAATAAATAAAAAATAAAGCAAAAAGTTGACAATCCAAAATTATATATTTATAAGAATGTAAAAAATTATGTTAAGAAAGGAAAATAGAAAAATTAAAAAGGAAGAAAAGAAAAAGGAAAGAAAAAACCCTAAAAATTAAAATTTAAAAAGGGGACAGAAGAATAAAAACAATAATGAAATAATAAATGATAAAAGAAAAAAGAAAAAAGCAAAAGCAAAATGAGAAAATGGGGAAAATATAAGGGAAGAAAAGGACAAAGGAATGAAAAAAGGGGAATTGAAATGAAACTAAGGGCTCCTTTTACTAAGGTGCACTAGCATTTTTAGTGCACGCTAACACGCGCTAAACAAAAAAAACCTAATGCAAGCTCTATGGAGGCATTAGCGTTTAGCGCATGCTAGCGCACCTTAGTAAAAGAAGCCCTAAGATGAGGAGAGAAAAAAGAATAAAAGGAAAAATTGTTTAAAATTGAAGGAAAATGATAATGATAGCACTGAAGAAAAAGGAGTAAAAGAGAAGGAAAAAATAAAGGCATAGCTGCTTTTACATATCAAATTTATTACAGAAAACATCTCAGCTCTAATTCTGTGATTAGACTATTGGAAATGACTGTATTAAGGTTATAAATAAATTTTTTGTTCTTCTTACAGGAGTCTCAAATCTAAATCTCCGCCTCACGAACTTAATTTAATCATTCTGATCACAAAAATTTTATATCTGCTTTTGTGTGATTATTCTCGAACCAATGCTGAACCAAAGGTGCTGACTCAACATTTCTACTGATACAACTTCTGTCTTCAATAATCCTAGTTTTTATCATTCTTTTAGTTTTCCCAATATATCACCAATTGCATGGACAAATAATGCAGTAAATCACAGATGTATTACAATTTCTATTGTATTTCAACTTCATATCTTTTTTGTAACAGGATGTGTGTACTCTGACAAAACTATGCAATGTTTACAAATCATGAGGATCCACAACTTGAATGGCCTACATGTTCAATGGGCTGAAATATTTCTGGACCTATTTCTGATAAAGTGGAGAGAACTAATTGTTCTTTTAAATTTCTTGGTCTTGAGTAGGCAATGATCGGAAGTACATTTTTAAAACAATCGTGTGTTTGAAGGATATGCCAGTGTTTCTAATATGTTGAATTTCTCTTGATAAATAGGAACACTGTAGGGTGCACACTATCTTCGGTTTTTTTCTCTTCCTAGTATGTTATAGAAGTGTTGCTCTGCACTGTATCTTGGCTTTTCAAAATCCTTCTTCAAGACATTTTGTTGGATACTCACGCTGTAGAAAATTCTGTTTCATTTTTGGTTGTTCAAATTATGTAAAATCTGTACATAACCTACTTAATCTTATGGTACAGTTGACTCCATCTAAGTGCACGTCAGTTAAGCGCACACTTCAGTTATCCGCACGTGACGAGCACGGTCCCATTTTTTTTAACATTAAATTCAATGGACATTAACTCAGGATAATTGCACTTCTGATAAGCACACAATCTGCTTATGCACACAGATGTTATAGGTCCAACTGCCATTCTCTCATGTCATGTTCACTCCGGTTAACTGCATTCACACGTTCCGATGTGGATGAGCCACATGTTTTGGAACTGCAGCCTAGGCCTAGCCAGGTGTTTGAACTTTCGGAACTACAGTACTGTACCATGGCTTCGAGTGAACAAAAATCATTGTCTTTGGCTGAACATGTGTTGATGTGTTAAAAAGAATTGACCGCCATCTCTACCGGCCTGCTCTCCGCTACCTTCTCTTTTTTATGCGACTGAAGGCTTGGGAGCTCTGCCAGTGGGTCACTGTCTGTTAGTGCAGAAGGCCTTCTTAATGGCTAAGAGGGCGATTTTGGTGTGTTGGCGGACACCTGCTATTCCCTCCGTGGCGCAATGGCAACGGTTCCTGTTTGAGATGGCCCTTTTAGAACGTAGAGCAGTGTCGGGCCGGCTGCCACGTGGCTGGGACCGTTTCCAGGAGATTTGGGAGGTGTATTGGATGGCCTTACCTCATCGGTCCCGCAGTCTTCTGCTAAACTCATGAGGTGGGGGGGGATAGCCTCTTTTCTTCCTTACCTACTTATTCACTTGCTTCTTTCTCTTTTTGTTCCTGTTTCTCCTCTTTTCCTTTCCTTTTCTTCTATGTCTATTTTCTCCTTCTGTTTCCTTCTTACTTTTGGCTTCTTCTCCTTGTTTTCCTCTCTGGTGAACTGGTTGTGTGCACACTCGCTCTTCGGTTCTGTACATTTTGTAGTTGCTATTTGTTTTCTCTTTCTTGTGTTTTTCTTGCCTATTCTTATGCTGCTCTCCACTCTGGGGTGGGGGGGGGGGGGTTTGGTGGGCTTTTGGGGGAAAAAGTATGTATGAGCGGATGGATTTCCGTAGCCTGGGACCTGTTTTTCCTATTTTGCTAATTCCTCGGTTCCTTTTGATTGTCCCCGCACTGTAGATTTTGTACTCTGTATTTGTTTGATTTGATTACCTGCATCTTGTGTACTGTTTTCACATTTTGCTCAATAAAGAGATTTCAAAAAAAAAAAAAAAAAAAGAATTGACCAAAGGGAGAGTCAAGTCTCTATTGTAAAACATTACAACATTCATCCTAGCCAGATTTCTCAGATTTACAAAAAAAAGCAAGTGATATTGAAAGACTGGCAAAACAACAGTAATCCTACCAGAAAATGAAAAAGAATTGGGAAGGCTGGCGACGTTGAAAAGGAGTTGCAGTGATGGTTTGTGGAAGCTAGAAGTTGACAACTGCCATTCAGTGGAGCTCTGCTGATGGAGAAAGCAGCATAGTTATCTGAAGAACTGGGTGTAGAAGTCTTCAAAGCGACAAATGGATGGTTAAAGAGGTAGAAAGTTCATGATGACATAAAATTTAAGAAGCAGCACGGTGAAAAACAAGACACAGATGAATTTGGTGCAGAAAGATGGGCCATGGAAGTGTTGCCATCAGTCATTGGTGGATATGAACCATGTGACTTGTTCAACGCTGATGAGATGGGCCTCTACTGTCGTGTCATCCCTGATGGAACACTGGCTTTCAAACAAAGTGAAGCTGTTGGCTTCAAGGTGCCAAAGGAACGAATGACATTGCTGCTCAGTTGCAATATGGATGGTAGTGAAAAGCTTGAGCCACTGGTGATTGGGAAGAATCAAAATCCTCGATGCTTCAAAAACATTAAACGTCTGCCTGTTGAATATGAAAGCAACAAAAACGCATGGATGACATCGACATTGTGGATTGAATGGTTACAGGAGCCGCAAAAAACATAGCTAAAGATGTCACGGGCCATGTCGCAACAACCGTTCTAAATAAAATAAACCATTCCGCAGAGCAGGCAGGGTCAGGACTGGCTGTGGTTAGACGTGCTGCTAAAAGAAAGAGGACCCATCCTCAAGAGATTCTGCAAGGACCTCCAAAACCTTTTAAAAGAAAGAAACCCCAAGGTAACAAATCACAGAAGCTATCCAGCGGATCCAAGAAGAGAAGGGCCCATTCTACGAAACGTGATATATTCTAAAAAACCATGGCTTTTGTACACAACGGCTCTGAAGAATGCGTTAAATCAGAACTAGATCTGTTTGAGCTATCCCCGACCTAAACCCAGTATCGAAAAAAGCATCTATGTGGAAATACCACCATTATCAGCTTTATTGGAAACAGCACCTTTGGACTTCTACATAGTGGGGCACAGTGAAGACTACATTGATTTAAACAACACTCTCCTGCATCTGACCTGTAAAATTGTGAAAGAAGACGGTTCAGACATTGACGCAGCCGCCAAAGTAGCCCTGGTAAATAACCCAATTGCGTCTATTTTTAGCCAATTGGATGTTACCCTGAGAGACCAGCTGATTAGTCAGAGTAATAACTGCTACCCCTAAAGAGTCCTCATAGAGCTGATCCTCAATTACAGTGAAGGAGCCCTCAAATCACAGTTCACAAGCGGCCTGTTTTATAAGGCTACAGCCGAACATCAAAACGTTAGAGACATAGGTAAACGTAATATGGGTTTTACCGAAAGGGCTCACTTTACAGCATCTAGCCACAAGGTGGAACTGTTGGGACATTTACACAGCGATCTATTTTTTCAAGAAAAGCTACTCATCAATGGCGTAGATCTTAAAATAAAACTGTCTCGTAACAAAAACTCTTTCTGTTTAATGAGCGGTGATGCTGACCAAAATTATAAACTCCTTATCCTAAACGCAGCCCTCTTTGTATAGAGAGTTAAAGTGGCCCCTGGAGTGCGTTTGGGACATGCTGAAGCTCTACTGAATGCTAATGCCAAGTATGCGATAGACCGTGTGGGGTTGAAGGTGTTTAGCATACTGGCCGGCGCCCGTGTGACTAATCAGGAAAATCTCTTTTTAGGGCAGGTACCAAAGCTCATCGTGTTGGGCTTTGTGGATAACGACACTTTCAGTGGTAATTATGCTAAAAACCCTTTCAATTTTAAACATTACGATATTAATTTTGCAGCTCTGTATGTAGATGGTGAACAAGTACCTGGAAAACCTCTACAACCCGACTTTGAAAATGGAAATTGTGTGAGAGAATATATGCAACTGATTCAAGCGACCAGTAAACACCTGAAAGACAACGCCCTCCTGGTTGATCGTCAGGAGTTTTACAAAGGTTATAAGCTGCTAGTCTTGGCCTGTTGCCGGACCAGGAGTGCGCTGACCACTACTCGCTGATCAAAACCGGTAACCTGCGGGCTGAAATATGTTTTGCCAGAGCTTTACCTCACACTGTGAACATGAATGTGTATGGGGTTTTCGACAACGTGATAGAAGTTAATCATAGAAGGAATGTTCTTTTTGACCATTCTTGAACATGAACACCGTACAGATCTTCCGTGTTTTAAAGAAGGACTCCTGTGTTGCAGAATCTTTTTTAGATGTACTGCCCAGAGACTGGTTAACAGGATTAGAAATACCAAGGAAACCCGTGGGAATTGTCGTGAACACACACCCACACAACCTACCGGGTGAACACTGGTTGGCTCTCTATGTGACCGGGGACGGGACAGGAGAATTTTTTGATTCTTACGGACAACCACCGGATAGTTTATTCTTTCCTAAGAGCATTATGAACTTTTTCAATAAACACTGTAAGACCGTATTATATCATAACAGACAGTTACAGCACCCGCTGTCTGAGGCCTATGGCTATTACTGTGGGGGTTTTTTGGTTTTTTTTTACATCATCGCTGTAAAGGGCAACCTTTTGAAAATATTTTAGAAATGTATTCTGAAGATTTAATGCAAAATGATGAAATGGTACTGAAATTTGTAAAAAAAATATAAAACAAGTCTTGTGTAGACCTTTTCAAAACCCGTTTCATACTCCCCAGGGTTGTATTTCCTACCATGAATGTCATGCTGCTTCTAAATACAAAAAAAAAGTAAACCTTAAAATCAAAATGTCTGCAGTCTTTTATTTTCATTTTTAAAAAGCATTATTTTATTGAAGATATGTTTTTATACACTCAGCCACCGGTAACTGGGTAATAATTTACATCTTTTATGAGGCAGGAGTTCTTTGGTCTTGGCAAGTTTTGTATATAGTTCAGGAACCTTCATAGCTGGGTTCTCCTTGAGGCATAACAGTACATCTCTGTTAGCAGCGTTACCCACAACCGAGGAAGGCATATTTAATTCAGCTAGGGTTTGCATGAACTCCACCCAGCCTAGGGGCCTTCTTTGCTCTGAAAGAGCATGGGTCTGCGTAACACTCCGAACGAGGTCGAGCAGGTCAGAACCACTGCTAGGTTTTCCTTGGTATACAAACGTACCATTTCCCTCCCAGGATGCAACACTTTTGGTTTTTGACAGTTTGTTAAGCAAGACTTTTGGCATTTTTCCTATAGCGCATGTTGATGCTGTTTAACACTTCTTGAACTACAAAGTCGGGAGGTATACTATTTTCTGGAGAGGGGGTTGTTTAGCTTTTCTTTTTCCATATTCCTTTGTCTGCTCAACACGAGATAGCATTGGAACACTTCTGAGTAACGTTTAACTTTTTCATGGTCAGACATACCGGGACTCTGCAGTATGTTTTTCATTTCCTCGTCTAACCTACGTATGGTTGAGGTTCTAATATTTTCTTCCCGATCTATGGGGTTTCTCAAGCGCTCGAGTTGTTGACTAGGGACCAGGTACATTTTTTCAGCGTGATGCATCAGCGGTTTGTCAGAAGACCCTTTATCAAAGGGTAAAGCAAAACTTAACAAGGGCCCTATAAATCCGCCCGATTGTTTCACCAACTGCTTCTTTTTTTCTTAAGGGTTAATCTTTTATCACATAGTCTTTTTATAGCTTGACGCTTCTCTTTTAAAACCTTTACCTGGTTTTGTGAAAGCGGGATGTTACCTTTTAGGGTGTTAAGAGCGATTTCAGCTATAGCAGCCACCAAATCATCAGAAGCTGTATTCAAGGATGGCTTTTCTGTGCTGCGGCGAGGCTTGGACTAAAAGTTTTAAAAGGAGCAGGTTTCTCTTTACACGGATAGACATGTTGCCTGAGACACGCCCCAGTGTACATGAAGGGGTCTGGTTATGTATTCACAGCCTTTTTTAGGCTGCTTGTAGTTTTACACAATATACCGTTGTCCAGTCTGGCGGGAAAATATCAGTTCTCAATCTGTAAACCTCAGGCGTTGTGGTATTTAAGTCCACACAGAGATAGCCGTACGGCTTTCTGGTGGCATCCTCGAAGGCCTCTAAAAAGAATTGCGATTTTCCAGGATACATCTGTCTAGCCAGAATGGCTATCTGTAACTTATCTCTAGGATTCTTAAAGAGAACCATGTATTTGGTGTTTAAAGTTATAGTCCGCTTATTTTATCCTGGCAGAAAACATTCTGTACTATATATATGATGCTCAGGTTTCTGTGATGTACGTACTTAGTAAAAGCATTCTCTATTTTGCCGCTTTTACAGGCAGAATCCATTAGATCATCTATAATAACCAAGTTTACTTTATGGGTTGGAAACATTCGGTCATCGTTAAAAGTATCAGGCAAAATGTCCGTAAAAGTAATAAAAGGATATTTATTTAACATTTCTTTATACAAAGGTAGCCAACAACTATAACACCAAACAATACTGTCAGGTATGACAGACAATACATGGCCAGCGTGTTCTAACAGTTTTTGAACAAAGAAGCTCTTGCCTGAATTGGACGGTCCTGCTAATATACAAGAGAAAGGATGCGACCAGCGGGCATCCACTGTGCTAGTACCCGTAGGGTAGTGTGCTGAACCCATCCTCCTCCTTCACTCTTTTGTCATACAAAACTTGCTGTGTTTTTTTAATCACACCGGTCTCTATAGCCCACCTCTTTTTGTTTCTTATAATACCGGTTTGTTGCACCCCTATCTTTTTCTGGGGTAAACTCTCTGCACCCGGTTTGTAGTCAAAAACTAGATTTTATAAAATAGTAAAATTGATTTTCTGGCTGTTTTCTACATTTAACGTTATCCCTTTCACTTTCATACAGGTCTTTCCACTTGTCAGTTTGTAACCATATGTTTTAGGACCCGCTGATACATACTTTGTTATATGTTCATCGGAAGGTATCTCACTGGTGAGTTCTCCTAAATCGCCCAGAGGGGGGTTCCAGTCACCCTCGCGGCTCACAAATATCACAGAATCTGTATCGTGGTACAGACAACGTTCTTGTAGACTGTCTAGAAGTTTGTACAACTCTAAACGCACATAGGCTGTTGTAAAACAGGCTATGAAAATATTAGTGTTACCAGGCAAAGTAGTGCGGTATTTTGAGTGCTTCCAAGACACGCAGGCTGTTTCATCATCGATAAAGTCGCACAATGAAACCTCAAATTCAGGGGAAAACAGGTATTTAAAGAGATCATCGGGCTCTCTGACAATGCTAACGGTAGGCAAGTTTGTCCTTTGACCAAATTTTCCCCACAGAGAATTTAAGAAAAGTTTTGCTATTTGGCCTTTAGCAGGGTTTAGCTGAATATGGTCTGCATGCAAAAGTACACCTTCTTTTCTATAGAAATCAAAGATGTACATGTTTTGTTTTTCTGCACCACCGGGGGGGTGGCCAGAAGCCTCTTGTTTTTGACGGAGGTGTATTTTGATGTATTCAGAAAAGAGACTGTCAGATTTTTGCTCGAAATGCCAGATTTCATAGATTTCAACAACCACATACCCTTTTGCAATGGCAACATCCATCTCCACTGTGCACCAAGTCCCCACGAAAGCTCTCTCCTCATCTGTATGGGCACATGTTTCCTGTTGCCAAGCGTCTGCGCACATACGGCACAAAGGAAATATAAGCTTACCGCCCACCCTGATGGATAACACCGGGAAAAAGAGCTTTCTTGGAAGATATACTTTTGCTTTTATAAAACCAAAGTAATTTGTGGGTGGACCAAAGTTGTCATAAATGATTTGCGGATGACCTGTTGGATATTCCTTTGTTTTATTGACAAAAGGGCATAGGCTGGTAAAATCGTAGTAGTGTATTTTTTCCCCAGGTTTTGTTTTGTAGTATAGAGAAACAGCATTTGTTCTACTCCCAAAAAGGGCATTTTGTGGGACCAAGGGTTGCGGTAATGCAGCGCTAGCCAGCAAGTCTGCACAGCCCCTATCATTTTCTTTGACCATTCGCTTCCATTCATGCTCCCACAGACTCATGACCTTGAAGCCCAGGCTTTCCAAGTAGGCTGTCTTTAGCTGCTTTTTGTAATAAAGAAAGCCATAGGTTGTTGCTGCTACAGGATTCTGGTCTTTATCATTATAACAATCATGACTAATATACTTTTCAGATGTTTTGAGTTTATCGAAGGGGGTCATAAAACATAAGTGAATGTCACGGCATAGCTTACACATCCTACCCTTACATTTATGTTTCTCGTTCACATAGGACTCGCATTTCAGACACAGTGTTTTAGATAAACACTCCACTTCTTTTTTTCTGCGCCAGCTGCATATGTCTATCTAAACATTCTTTAGAGCGACAACACATCTTGCATTTAGGACATCTCTGTTGTATACCGACATTGTTCAAACACGTCTGTGTTGAACAAAGACGACACCATAATGTACAGGAGTGGTCGTGACTATAGGGCTTCTGACAAAAAGTACAGAAATTACGCTCCCCGTAGAATTTTTTCACATCGGTTATGCCGTAGAAATGATCATCATGTAGCAATAAGAAAACCGTTTTAGGATACACGGGTTGATCTGATGTTTTAAAGCAACATCACGAGTTTGTATAAAACACAACTCTTATATTTATCTTTAAATGTTGTTCTATGGTTGTTACATCATCGAGCATGACTTTTTTATGTACCAACCACCCCAAATCATTATGTAGCTTATCAGCACCTGTTAACAGTTCAGCATCTGTTAGTTTTACTGGCGACATAAGTGCTGTAAGGCTACCGGCAAAACACAGGTTATTGTCTGTGTTATTCAAATCTATTAAATACATACTTTTTTCTGCAAAATCTGGCTAAACAGTATAGATTTTAGCACCCTACGGGCCCCACCACCCATATTTCTTATTACAAGTACAACACGGAATAAATCACAGACCTGTATTTCTCTGTGACTTTGAAGGAGTTTAGCAACCTGGTCTAAGAAATCATCAGCATCTAGCGATTCGGGATTTAATTTACCAGAAAACAAGGAGTTGTGAAAAAGCGATGAATGTAGATACACTTGTACGTAGTCACCGGGCGAAACTCTGTTGCTGACATCGTCCAGGATATGTTGAATGCCTTGGCGTATGGCATTTTGAACCTCACGTAATGATGTTATCCTGTCTAAATTAAATATTGTTTCAAAGGCTTTGGTAACTTTGTGACCGTTTTTTGTTTTTAAACTCATGACCCATGCATATTTTGACAGGATATCTATTACCCGTCAGAACGTGAACTCGCAGGCCTTGAGCATGCGCAGATGCTCAAGGCCCAGCAGAAGAGGAGGCTGATCTTCGGGTACCGGCACCAAGCACAGGACATGCCGGTGCCCAGATGATGGTAAGAAGAGGTGGGGGGGTTGCCCAATCGCGTCGGGTCGGGGGTGCCAGATCGCGTCAGGGGGGTGCTGGATCGCAGGGGGGGGGGGGGCGGATCGCGGGGGGGGGGGGATGTTGCAGGATCGCAGGGGGGGGCCTTCGGGGGGAGCATTGCTGGTTCTCTGGGGGGAACGTATCAAAGCGAGTTTCCATTATTTCCTATGGGAAAACTCGCTTTGATAAACGAGCATTTTGGATTATGAGCATGCTCCTGGAACGGATTATGCTCATAATCCAAGGTACCACTGGTGTATAAATGATACTAAATCAACATCAGATACACCGCATATGGTCAACAGTTTTAATTCAAACAAAAACAAAGTAACAAAGCTGGCTTTCTGTCTCAGCACAGAGAAAGCAACAGACAATACTTCTGTCAAGGTGCTTGGAAGTAGAGAGTTGCGCGGGGACAGAAATCCCACCCGTCCCCACCCGTCCCCGCCAAAGTCCCACCCGTCCCCGTGAGGACTCCCACCCGTCCCCACCCGTCCCCGCGAGGAATCCCTCCGTCCCCACCCGTCCCCGCGAGGAATCCCTCCATCCCCGCCCGTCCCCGCGAAGAATCCCCTACGTCCCCGCCAGAAATCCCCTACGTCCCCATAAACTACAGAAATAGTTATTTCATTTAATTATGCTACTGAATTAAAGGCTCTGGTAGAAACCCATTTAAAAATAAGCAAAAAGACTTTATTAATTTGGAAATATTAATTGGGAAGAATACATACTTTGTAAACGGGTTTCTACCAGAGCCTCTAATGTTTATAAATTTTTATCAACACAACTAATATACTACTTTATCCTTAAGCAAAAAAAAAAAAAAGAATTTTTTTCCTACCTTTGTTGCCTGGTTTCTGCTTTCTTCATATTCTCATTCAATTCCTTCCATCCACTGCCTCTCTTCTCTCTGTGTCTTCCATTTGCTCTGTTACTGTGCCTCTCCCTTTCTCCCCCCTCCCAAATTGGTCTGGCACCCATCTTTTTCCTTCCACTCCCCCCATAGTCTGGCACCTCTGTCTTCTTCCCTGCCAGGGTCTTCTCCCCATTCCCTCTTCCCCATTTCCTTCCAGTGTCCTTCTCCCCCACCATCTTCCCCATGTCCTGTCAGGCAGCATCCTTCTCCCCCCTCTGCCTTCCCCATGTCCTTTCAGCGTCCTTCTCCCCCCTCTGTCTTCCCCATGTCCTTTCAGCGGCCTTCTCCCCCCCTCTGTCTTCCCCATGTCCTTTCAGCGGCCTTCCCCCCTGTTTTCCCCATTTCCTTTCAGTGGCCTTCTCCACCCCTGTTTTCCCCATGTCCTTTCAGTGGCATTCTCCACCCCTTTGTCTTCCCCAGTGCTTTCAGGGTCCTTCACCCCCTCTGTCTTCAACATGTGCTTTCAGCATCCTTCCCCCCCTCCTCCCGTTTTCCCCATGTCCTTTCAGTGGCATTCTCCACCCCTTTGTCTTCCCCAGTGCTTTCAGGGTCCTTCACCCCCTCTGTCTTCCCCAGTGCTTTCAGCGGCCTTCTCCCCCCTTAAACGTCTTTTCTTCTCCACTCCACCTTTCCTCCCTCCCTGCCCCTTACCTTTGTGGCGTTTCCGCACCCGACCGACAACAGAACAGGCCCGGTCGGACAAATCTCCCTGTCTTGTAGCCGCGAATCTAAATTACCTTCTTACAGCAGCTGGAGTATTGAAGCTGCTGTAAGAGGTAATTTAGATTCGCGGCTACAGGGCAGGGAGGTTTGTCGGCCGGGCCTGTTGTCGGTCGATCGGGGGACCTGACCGGCTGTGCACATTCTTCGGGGCGGACCGCCCCCTCCCCCCTCTTTCGTTCGCCATTGCCTTCTTCCTACCTGCCCTGCCGCTCACAGCCGACCGGAAGTCTTCCTGATGTCAGCGCTGACGTCGGAGGAAGGGAGGGCTTTGCTTAAGCCCTCCCTCCGACGTCAGCGCTGACATCGGGAAGACTTCCGTTCGGCTGTGTGCTGCGACAGTGCAGGTAAGGAGGAGGAGACTACCCTCACGGCTCAAATGCAGTGTACTGCGATCCAACCCCGCAGGAACCCCGCGACCCTCGGAGGCGTCCCCACGGGATCCCCGCGACCCTAGGGGGCGTCCCCATGGGATCCCCGCGACCCTAGGGGGCGTCCCCACGGGATCCCCGTGACCCAAAGGGGGAACCCGCGGGATCCCCGCGGGTCCCGCGGGATTCCCGTCATCCCCGTTCTCGTGCAGCTCTCTACTTGGAAGCTCAATTAGCCAAAAAGGAATCAAAAAACAAAAATATCCTGCCCCAGGTAGGTATTATTAAGTTCTGAATTTAGCACAGTCTTTAACTATTCTTTCAGGGAATGCAGAACTCATAGTCATCATTTCATTATACTTCAAGGATCCCTGGACTTCAGCTTATCCTAGTCCCAGTCTTCACCAGGTCCTTGGGGTTTTTTAAACAAGCAAAACAAAACTCCAGCGCTATGCAGCACTCCAGTCCTGGTGCTGCAGGAACAGGATTGCCGGGTTCACTCTCACAAAAAGCTTTGCACAAGCACCCACAAAATTACCCAACCCGAGGTCTTCTGTGAACCCAACCCCAATTCTGTAAGTTCTCAGTCTTGATCCAGTACTAACACCAGCCACACACCAGCTTCTCACAAAGCTCTCTCCTAGCTGATGTGGAGTAGCTCAATTAGTGCTAAGCACAAGTTCAGTACTGCTTCCAGCAGCTGTACAACAAAAGAAAAACACTCTTCAAAACATTCTTTGCCAGGTCCTTCTAAAATAGTCCCAACAAAATTCTTTAAGGAAACTTCCAAAAACCACAAGAATAATTCATGGGCAGGAAACTGCCACACTTATAGCCATGGGTTCCAGAGATTCCACTCCAGGCATGCCAGACTCTGCCTCTTCCATTTGTTCCTCTGGAACCTCTTGCTCTGCCCTGTCCTGTGTTACAGAACTTTCCCAATCCATGGGTTCTGGTTTGGGAGCTTGCCCTTGCCTGGCCAGGAGGATTCTTTCTGCCAGCCCTTCCTGAGCTGTCCCTCTCAGACTCTTTGAGAGCTGCTTTAAGGGAGAAGAGCCACTCCCAGTCTTACGTGGCTGAGGTACTGCTTTGGAGGCTCTTTGGCTCCCTCTCAGTTCGGTGGTAATATTACACTCTAGGAGCTGGTTGTATTTCCTAAGGGAGCTTGTTTTCCTGACAGGCTTTGGCTCGGGAAAGGGAACTAGGTCTGCAACAGATTCATTGTCCTCAGGATAGGCAGCCCTGTCCTCTACAACCTCTGAAGCTCTACCTGCTTCTGGATTCCTGGTTAGGAGAGTCGGCTTAACCCCTATTCTAACCTTGACAGGATCATCCTTGGGGATGGGCATGTCACAATGTGACGCAGCAGTATGGTCCGAGGTTTCGCCTTCTCCCATAATTATCTATCGGTGCAGCTGAATTGATAAATTTAATTTTTGTTGTGTTCCACTTTTTGTTGTGTATTTTTGCCCCCGACGTATGGACATTGGCTTCCAGTTGCTTATCGTATAATGTACAAATTATGCCTGCTCACTTTTAAGTCTTTGACATTTAAAACCTCAGCTTTTATTTATAAAGTTTTAATCCCTTATACTTCATCTAGATTATTGAGGTCAAATGACCAACATTTATTGGTCATCCCCTCTCTTAAAATTATTAACACACGGTGACAGTCTATTTTTTTCAGTCACGGCTTCTCAATCCTGGAATGCCCTTCCAATTTATCTAAGAGAGGAAAAGAATTTCAAAAAATTTAAGAACAAACTCAAGAGTCTTCTTTTTAAAGATGTATTCAATGATTAAATGAATTGCTTATGGCTCTTAATCCATTTTTAACTATTTTGATAGTTTTCATTTCCCTTCCCTATTGTTTTTAACCCTAATTGTTTTTCTTTATAACCAGATTGTATTTCATTCCTAGTTTTCCCTGTGTTTTTGATTGTATGTGCAATTTGACTTATTAATATGTTTTGTAGATTTAGCACATGTCAGTTATGTTTGTCTTCCTTAACTTTGTAACTTTTATCAATCTGTACATCACTTAGAATTCGGAATAGGCGATTAATCAAATTTTATAATAAACTTGAAACTTGAAACATTTGGTGCTTCCGTCCCATGTTCACACAGGATCAACTCATCAGTTTTCTAAGTAGTCAGTTGCATTCTTTCTAAGACTCTTCAGTACTTTTAGTCATTCATTGTCTCATTTTAATATATTTGGAATTGTTTGTATTTAGCTCCCCGATGTTCTGTACAATTTATGCTTCCCAGCATATATCGGCACTTATGTACTGTATGTTCATTTTTTCTTGCTTCCTGTTCCCATTTGATATGTAGTTTGTTATATCTGTTTTAACAGCAGATTTCTTATAGCTTTTAACTGAATTTTTAATTTAAAACTGAAGGTAGATAAAGCAATGGGACCGGATGGGATCCATCCCAGGATACTGAGGGAGCTCAGAGAGGTTCTGGCGGGCCCTATTAAAGACTTGTTCAACAAATCTCTGGAGACGGGAGTGGTTCCTGGGGACTGGAGAAGAGCGGATAAGGTCCCTATTCACAAAAGTGGTCACAGGGTTGAAGCGGGTCCAATTCCGGTACTCCTGTGCAAGTTGCAATCATTTATTGTGATGAACCCTCATGAGCATGGCTGCAGTCACCAGCTGTCTGCTCCAGAGCCCCATTTGCAACAGGGTTCCCTACACAGTCATTTTGGACACAAATCTGGAAGCCGCTTCGTTCATTTAGATCAGGGATCTCAAAGTTCCTCCTTGAGGGCCGCAATCCGGTTGGGTTTTCAGGATTTCCCCAATTAATATGCATTGAAAGCAGTGCATGCACATAGATCTCATGCATATTCATTTGGGAAATCCTGAAAACCCGATTGGATTGCAGCCTTCAAGGAGGGACTTTGAGACCCCTGATTTAGATGGAGAATTGCACCACTGTAGCTTGCCAATTGGCCTGTACCAACCTGACAAGCCGATTTTCCCCTTTCTCATTGATGGCTCATGCTGTCCCACAAATACCATGTTGAGTCATCAAAAAGGTTCCATTCATCCACTCATGGTACACTTTAACCACAGCAGCCTGTGAACAGTTCAATAACCCCACCTTTTCTGAAATGCTGCTGCCCTTGTCCCGGTAGCATGCCCATGTCGAGTCATCAAAAAGGTTCCATTCATCCACTCATGGTATACTTTAACCACAGCAGCCTGTGAACAGTTCAATAACCTCACCTTTTCTGAAATGCTGCTGCCCTTTTCAATGTCTAATCATGCTTTTTTCCCTATGACAGCCACAGTTGCTATATTAGCAACTTGATATCCCATCTATAAAGTCTACATGCGGCACGTGTATTTGTTCATTGGCTGTGCATCCCTGACATCAGAGGTAAGCAGTGGTCATAATGTGACTCGACCATATAATTAGAGATCCTGTGTGTTCATACCATGCTTTTTCTTACATTCCGTCACTGTTTTCCTCTCCACCACCTTCCTTGGGAAGGCATTCCAGGCATCCACCATCCTTTCCGTGAAACATAATTTCCTAACATCACTCCTAAGTGTACCACCCATAACCTCAATTTATGTCCGCTTGTTTTACCAATTTTCCTTCTCTGGGAAAGATTTAGTTCCATATTAATACGTTTCAAATATTTAAATGTCTGTATCATATCATCCATGTCCTACCTCCCCTCTACAGTATACATGTTCAAATCTTCTAGTCTCTTCTTGGATGTGTTTTGGCGCAGACCCCCTACCATTTTTGTCACCTTTCTCTGGACCACTTTAAGTCTTATATCCTTAATCAGTTATGGCCTCCAAAACTGAACACAATACTTCAAGTGGGGCCTCAATGACCTGTACAGAAGTATCACCTCCTCCTTTCTTCTGCTGATTACACCTCTCTGTATACAACCTAGCATCTTTCTGTCACCTTCAGATCCTCAAACAAAGCCTTTCGGCCCTGCATAGACTACATGTTGACAATTATACCATGGACAATTATACCATGGACATGTTGCATTATACCATGGAGCAGAAGAACGTGTAGATGTAGTCTTCGGTTGGTGGTTCATAACTGAGGATGAGGCTAAGGAAGATGTAATGGAACCAATTCCAGGCCTCAACCTGAGTATCCAAAGGCAGGGAAATAAATTTAGAGAGGAAAGAAGAAAAATGGGGAGCAAATGATGCAGGGTCAACTCAAAGAAAGCAGTTAGGACTTGGGGTAGATAAAAGCTGATGTGGCCGAGATGCAGACACTGCTCCTGAGGAAAACTGAAGCAAAAAAGAGATCAGTCCAAGTCAGAAGTTGGGTCCTGAGATTAGTAAGAGAATAGCTAGAACATGAGGAGCTTTTAAGATCTGAATCAAAACTGAGACTAGTGATAACAGGACCATTGGAGTTTTGATTACAGAAGTATTACAGGCAATGTGTATCGCAAACTGTGTGCCTCCTGAGATTTCAGGTGTGCTGCGGCATACTGGGGAAGAGGAGAGGCACTGGCTGACTGCCTACAGGACCTGCCTCTCGTGGCGAGAGGCATGTCCTGTAGGCAGTCAGCCGGCGCCACTGCCTCTCCTTCTCTCTGGCCCTCTTCCCTGCTGGCACCCCCCCCCCAGGCATCTTAGGGCCCATCTTAGGGCTTTCACACATGCACGGACATCGATGTGACATTGTTATGGTGATGTCCATACACTTCCGGATGCCTCGAGCTGCGGCCACTACGTTTAGTGTGCTGCAGCTCGAGAAAGTTTGCGGGACACTGACCTACACTATTGAACTCATTGCCTAGTGCACTGTGGATGATGACTTCTTATAAAGATTTTAGACAAAATTTATTTTAAAAAAGCCACATTTTAAATGATCTTCCAAATGCATAATTATTTTTGCTATTTAGATTTAGGTTTTAATATGTATTTATATACCACCACTCTAACATCTGAAACATTCATAATTAAAATCAACAATAAAATTACAAACACAAACAGCACTAAAACAATATAATCTGCTCAATATTATACCTATAAAATAGTATACTTGTATCTTTGGGACTGGTTATTTTGCATCATCATACATATTAAAAACTATCCATCCAGAAACATCTCCAACTATCCCTATTCTCAACCTCGAGGTTGATAGGCCTTCTGAACATCAGAGTTTTTAAGACTACTTTTAAAAGCCTTCATATTCTGCTCTTGCATTAAGTAGGCTGGTAACATATTCCATAACTTCAAACCCATGATGTAAACTATTGAAACCTTATAATCCTTCAGCTTCACTACTTTAAAAGGCACATTCAACAGTGATGTTTCTACTGACCTCAAAGCTCTGGATGGCTGATATAAATGTAATTTAGTAGCCAGTACAACTGAAGTTAAACTATTCAGTACTTTGAACACCATCAATAGTCATACCAAATTCTAAATTCATTAGGTAGTCAATGTAGTTGTTTCAGGATTGGGTTATAAACTCCCACCGAGAACATCCTCCCACTAATCGGGAGGATGCATTTTTATAGCTGTTGCATTTTTATAGCTGTTTTTGTGCACTTTTTAAAATATGTATGCTATGTTCTGATTGTAATCCACCTTGAGTTGGAAGGTTAAAGTGGAATATAAATGCTCATGTTAAATTAAAGGATAAACAGTAGTATAAGCTCAGCAGAGATGATACGAAGGATGAGGTCTGTCTTTTACAGTTGGTACATGCTTACCAAACATTAGTCTAATGCAGTGGTTCTCAACCCAATCCTTGGGATACTCCTAGCCAGTCAGGTTTTCAGGATACCCACCAATTAATATACATGAGATCATAGGTGCCTGAATGGGGGGGGAGGGCACAGGGACCGTGGCCTCCCCAAAAATTAGCGATCCGGCTCAGTGGTCTACCAAGGAGGGGGGCAGAGCGCCCTGGAACGAGAGGTCCTATACTCTGCCACGGGACCTGCACCTCAGTGCGGCTGCTGGTCCACCTCTTCCAATGTACTTGTTCCGGAACAAAGTCGGCAGCCATGAGGAGGTGCGAGCGATGACTGCGTCTGCCAGCTCTGCTCAGGAACAAGTGATGTCAGAGGGAGTAGACTGGCAGCCGTGCTTAGGTGCAGGAAGGTCCCACAATGATGTCCAACAGATGTCGGCTCTACTCTGGAAGAAGTAAGTGATATCGAAGGGGGTGGACTGGCAGCTGAAGTCATCACGGGACTTTGCAGCAACTCCCCGCGTCTTCCGGTCCACCCCCTCCGACGTCACTGGGATGGAGGGAGAGAGAACGGATTATGAGATTGAAGGCAAGAGAACTTTTGACTTGGAAGAGAAATTCTACAGTAGCAAATACAATGCAAACTTCATCACCCTCATGCAGGGCAAAGATTTTTTAATATGGTACTGGTATGGAAGAGTGGTGGAGGAAGAGAAAGGAGGCAGATGCTGATGGAATTGGTGTGCAGGGAAAGGGGAGAGAGACATAACGGGGAAGGATACTGGATGGAATTGGGTTGGAGGTAAAGAAAGGGGGACAAATGCTGATGGAAGTGAGGGGAAGGGAGAGACAAGGGGCAGATGCTGATGGAAGAGGGGTAGATGGAAAGAGAGAGGGCAGACAGTGGATGAAAGGAAGAGAGTGACAAGAAGATGAGGAAAGCAGAAACCAGAGAAGATAAAGGTAATTTTTTTTTTTTTTTGCTTTAGGGGAAACGTGTCACTGTTTTTGTGGTGTTGCACTGTATGCAGAGTCCAGCTTCTTGGTGGTTCAGTTTAACCTTTGTCTATGTATTTATATTTTATTCCCTCTTTTACAAAACTGTACAGCGTTTTTTTAGCGCCGGCCGTGGTGGTAACAGCTCTGATGCTCAGAATTCTATGAGCGTCTGAGCTGTTACCACTGTGGCTAAAACACGTACTACAATTTCATAAAAGGGGGAGGGGTTAGTTTGTGATTATATATTTCATACTAGGCAAAGGTATTTTCTGCGTTCTGTGTGTTCGAAAGACATGGTTTTCTGTTAGGATTGACACTACAGGATTGATCTGTACTAGTCTGGCTTGTTTAGTTTAAGAATGGGTGTATTGATGTTATACTGTTCACAGCAGTATGTAAGATGCTGCCTTTTCCTAGGTACACTCTTGTGTGATGTGTGAATTGTTACTTAAAATCATGTTTTTCATACTGATGGGAGGGGTGTCAAAAAATGATGGTCCCCGAATGTCACATGTGCAAGGTGTCACATATGCTACTGATCTGGCTGCAATTTTGCTTTAAATCTCCCTCTCTCCCCCCCCAGCGGGACCCTGCGGCACAATCTCTTCAGCTCCAGACTCCCCCATACCTGCCCCATCAGGGTCACTGATATTTTAAATGTTCCGGCAGCCGCAGCGCAGTGTCTTAATTCAGCAGCTGCCCGTCTAGACAGGAGCAGGAAGTTGCTGCTGAATTAAGACTTCCGGGGCAGGCTGACGGCAGAAGGCTCATCTCCTGGATGCTGCGCCATGGCTGCCAGAACATTTAAAATAACAATGATCCAGGGGGAGGAAGGTGTGGGGGAGTCCAGAGCTGAAGAGATCATGCTGCAGAGTCCCACTGGGGGGCAGGAAGGAAAGAAGAACATATGCTACATGGTGTGCACGCCATGGGCTGGGAATAGGGAATTGGGAAGCAGGGGAGAACAGATGCTGCACGGGCTGGGTTGGGGAGGCAGGGAAGAACAGATGTTGCTCAGACTGGGAGATGGTTGGGAAGGATAGATGCTACACAGGCTGGGCTGGTGAGGCAGGGAAAAGACAGATGCTGTAGAGACTGGGAGGGGGTTAGGAAGGACAGATGCACGGGCTGGCTGGGGAGGCAGGGATGGACAGATGTTGTACGGGTTGGGAAAGACAGATGCTGCACGGGCTGGGCTGGGCTGGGGAGAGGCAGGGAAGGACAGGCTGGGAGGGAATTGGGAAGGATAGATGCTGCACAGACTGGCAGGGGGGTTGGGAATTACAGATGCACGGGCTGGGGGATTGGCAAGGACAGATGCTGCATGGATGGGGTGCTGGGAAGGGACAGAAAGAGATATGCTGCCAGTGTGGGGGGGGGGAAGAGAAAAAGAAAATTGTTGTACATAGGTGAATGGAGTGGGAGGGAAAGGGAAACGATATACATTGGGAAAGGAAGAAAGAGGGAGAATTGTTGGACACGATAGTGGTGGAGAGGAGGGAAAGAGAAATATTACACTGGGAGGGAGGACAGAGGATTCAAAGAAAGGAACATAAGAATATAAGAATTGCCGCTGCTGGGTCTGACCAGTGGTCCGTCGTGCCCAGCAGTCCACTCATGCAGCAGCTCTCTGGTCAAAGACCAGCGCCTTAACTGAGACTAGCCCTACCTGCGTACGCTCCGGTTCAGCAGGAACTTGTCTAACTTTGTCTTGGATCCCTGGAGGGTGTTTTCCCCTATGACAGATTCAAAACAAATGCTAGGAAGTTCTTCTTTACCCAACGTGTGGTGGACACCTGGAAAGCGGTTCCAGAAGACGTAATAGGGCAGAGTACGGTACTGGGGTTTAAGAAAGAATTGGACAATTTCCTGCTGGAAAAGGGGATAGAAGGGTATAGATAGAGGATTACTGCACAGGTCCTGGACCTGTTGTGCCGCCGCGTGAGCGGGCTGCTGGGCGCGATGGACCTCAGGTCTGAACCAAAGGAGACATTGCTTATGTTCTTATGTCAGACTCCGGAAGAACGTTCCAGTTTTCTACAAATCATTCTTCGACGTTCAGCTCCTCGAAAAAGGTAGCTACACTTCACTAGAATATATGTTAGCTTCAGTCAACGACAAAACTCTATCCCCACCCATTGGGTATCTTGTTACTATACTGGCCACCAACCCCTGGAATAAATCCTCCAAAGTCGTCCTTGAGACCATTACAAGCGCTTTCCTAAAATTTCAGAGATTACTGATCATTGGCGATATTAATCTCCACCTAGATGACAACACCAGCAAAGATGCAAACAAATTCAACAACTTCCTCACTTCTCTAGGTTTCCCCTTCTAAAGGTTGGGAGACCAATGTTGGACACAGTATTCCAAGTATGGTCTGACCATCGCTCTATAAAGCGGCATTATAACTTTCTCCGATCTACTCATGATTCCATTTTTTATCATGCCTAACATTCTATTTGCTTTCTTTGCCACTGCCGCGCATTGTGCCGACGGTTTTAGGGTTCTATCTATCAGTACAACCAGGTCCTTTTCTTATTCGCTCTTACTCAGAGTTGCACCTGACATTCTACACTCGTGTTACTTGTTCTTTCTGCCTAAGTGCATCACTTTGCATTTTTCCACATTAAACTTCATCTGCCATTTCTCCGCCCATTTCTCTAACTGACATGAGTCACTCTGGAGTTCCTCGCTATCCTTCTGCGATCTGATTGCCCGGTATAGCTTTGTGTCGTCTGCAAACTTGATGATCTCACTGGATGTTCCTTCTTCTAGGTCATTGATGAAAATATTAAATAAGATGGGCCCAAGTACCGAGCCCTGGGGCACACCGCTAGTAACTTTCTCCCAGTCTGAGAACTTCCCATTTATGCCCACTCTCTGCTTTCTGTTCTCCAGCCATTTGCCTATCCATCTTTGTATATCCCCCTCTATTCCATGGCTTTGTAGTTTCCTGAAAAGTCTTTCATGTGGAACCTTGTCGAATGCTTTTTGGAAGTCCAAGTATATTATGTCCACCGGTTCTCCACTATCAATTTGTTTGTTCACAGTCTCAAAAAATTGAAGTAGATTCATCAAATATGATTTCCCTTTCCTGAAGCCATGTTGATTGGCTCTCTTCAGGTCGTGTGTATCCAAGTGCTGGACTATGCTATCTTTAATCAGTGCTTCAACCATCTTGCCAGGGACAGATGTAAGACACAGGTCTGAAGTTGCCCGGTTCTCCTCTTGATCCTATTTGAAAATTGGCGTGATGTTCGCTATCTTCCAGTCGTCCGGTATTTGTCCAGTTCTAATTGACAGGTTGGCAAGTTTTTGCAATAGTTCTCTGATTTCAACCTTCAGTTCTTTTAAGACTTTTGGGTGAATTCCATCCGGTCCAGGGGATTTGTCATTTTTAAGTTTGTCGATCTGGTAGTATATCTGGTCCAAGTCCACTTGAACTGTGGTGAGGCTGTCCTCTATTACTCCTTTGAACACTTTCACTGCTTCTGGTATTGTTGCGGTGTCCTCCTTCATAAAGACAGATGCAAAGAAGGAATTTAGTCTGTCTGCAATTTGTTTTCTTCCTTGATGTGCCCTTTTCTTCCCAGCTCTCATCTTACCTAGAGAGATTCTCCATTCTCTTACCTTACCAATATGGCTTCAGAACAACTTCAGCACCAAATCCCTTCTAGTCTCATTAATTTCAAAGGTGCAACAACTACATGCTGTCCTATTTCAATTCAATCTCTCTGCAGCTTTTGATGTCATCCACCACAATATTCTAATTTATCAACTTTCCGAGATAGGCATCAACTCCATAATTTTTGAGTGGTTCTCGAATTTCTTACGATCCCACTCCTACACTGTCAACACAAATGGCACCACGTCCGCTCCTTGGAAACCGACTTGAAGAGTCCCGTAGGGATCACCCCTATCCCCTATTCTCTTTAACATCTATATGTCTTCCCTGTAACTCTCCAATTTATCTTCCCTTGAAACACTCTATACATATGCTGATGACATCCTTGTCCTCCTCGAGACAGTTTTGAACCTTACCAACCTCTCTGAGAACATAACAGCATGCATAACGAAACTCCAATCCTGGTCCCTCTCAGTACAAATGAAACTGAACGAGTCCAAAATGAAACTACTCTGGCTCGACCCAAAATTAGAACATTTGCCTACCCTCTTCTCACTGCCTTCTAATGTCACACTTTCAAGCAAAGTTCTAGGCATCATTATCGACTTTTCTTTTTCCTTCAATGACCATCTCAACTTCTTGGTAAAATCATGCTTTTTTAACCTCCACATGCTGAGTAAAGTGAGATCCTACTTCTGCCAACAACATTTTGTCGTCCTTATTCAATCTATCATCCTCTCCAGACAAGACTACTGTAATTCCATCTATCTAAGTCTAACTAAAAAAGTCTTCAAAGACTTCAGCTAATTCATAACATCGCAGCCAAGTTGATCTTTGCAAAAAGCAAATTTGATCATGTTTTCCCACTTCTGTCCAAACTTCACTGGCTTCCAGTAATTTCCAGGGTTCATTTTAAATGTGCCTGCCTAACTTTTAAGATCCTACACGGATCCCTCCCCTAATTCCACTATCTTGAAACTCCTCAAGGTCCACCGAAAAACTTAAACTATCATTCCCTTCGCTAAAAAGTATCCTCTATGCGGGAAAATTATGGGGGAATCTCTCTTCTTCAGAATTGCAGGGCTTTGGAATAAAATTACTGCCCCAATACGGAATCTGGGCTCTTTCCAACTATTCCAAAAGCACCTGAAAACTAGGCTATTCACAAAAATGTAATGCTCTCTTCCCCCTATACTCAACCTCCAACCCCATTATGCTGTTATTTCCTATATTAAGCTCTTGTAAATCATGCTGAGCTCTATAATTTTGGAGAGGATGCGGTATATAAACTTAAGGTTTAGTTTAGCTTAGTTTAGTTTCTACCACTCTCTGGGTGATGAACTTCCTTATGTTTGTATGGAATCTACTCCCTTTCAATTTTAGGGCGCCCTCTCGTTCTCCCTACCTTGGAGAGGGTGAACAACCTGTCCTTATCTACTAAGTCTATTCCCTTCAGTATCTTGAATGTTTCAATTATGTCCACTCTCAGTCTCCTCTTTTCAAGGGAGAAGAGGCCTAGTTTCTCTAATCTTTCGCTGTACGGAAGCTTAACCCCTTAACCATCTTCACCGCTCTTCTCTGGACCCTTTCAAGTAATACCGTGTCCTTCTTCATGTATGGTGACCAGTGCTGGATGCAGTACTCCAGGTGAGGGCGCACTATGGCCCAGTACATTGGCATGATAACCTTCTCCGATCTGTTTGTGATCCCTTTCTTTATCATTCCTAGCATTCTGTTCGCCCTTTTCGCCGCCGCCACTCATTACGTGGACGGTTTCATCAGCTTGTTGATCAGAACTCATAAGTCTCTTTCCTTGGAGGTCTCTCCAAGTACCGCCCCAGACATCCTGTATTCGTGCATGAGATTTTTGTTACCGACATGCATCACTTTACACTTATCCACGTTGAACCTCATCTGCCATGTCGATGCCCATTCCTCGAGCCTGATTATGTCATGTTGCAGATCTTTGCAATCCCCCTGTGTCTTCACTATTCTGAATAACTTCGTATCGTCCACAAATTTAATTACCTCATTCATCGTACCTATGTCCAGATCGTTTATAAAGATGTTAAAGAGCACGGGTCCAAGAACCAAGCCCTGCGGCACCCCACTGGTGATGCTCTTCCAGTCCGAGTATTGTCCATTTTCACCCCACTCGCTGTTTCCTATGCTCCAGCCAGTTTTTAATCCATGTGAGTATTTCACCCTCGATTCCATGGCTTGCAATTTTCTGAAGTAGTCGTTCATGCAGAACCTTGTCAAATGCCTTCTGAAAATCCAGATATACAATAAGAACATGCATTAAGTATATAAAACTTTGCTGCTCTATCAAAAATTAAATATATACTTGACTTTAAGATATACACATTTACATGACTGGTAGTAGGAACCTGAATCCTCTGACTTTGACACTTTTCAGATCAAAAAGACACCCCGGGGAAAAACGGCACCAAAACAAGGCTATAAGCTAGCTTTGGAGACATCAGAAATTCCCATGGTGCTTAAAGTTATCAAAAAGTCACCAAAAATTTATTTCCAAATTGTTTTTTTGAAAACAAACATTCCATGCCCGAGCTACATGGAGAATGTGAAACATAATAAAAGCTGTAGCGCCTAAAGTAATGTGCTGTGATTAAGAACCCATGCACTGTGTCAGTGACCTCGTATTGCTGTTAGGCACCCTGTTGAAGTTTTATGAGCGCATTTAGATCTTATAAAATTATTTACAACTCTATACCTATTAGTGGTCTTAAGCTTTGCAGATTTAAGTATTATTGATTGCAATAGGGTTTCATTTTTGTCTTTAAAGATGAATGTAGGGCAGAAAGTAAAGGAGAGAAACAGCAAATGGATAAGAAGGCCATGGAAACACAAGAGCACAGACCAGAGACAGAGAAATGATGATTAGCTTACCAGACAACTAAGGTAGGGAATATGATTTTATTTTCAATTTACTGATTGAAATGTGTCAGTTTTGAGAATTTTTATCTGCTATCTATATTTTGCACTGTTCAGGAAGAAATGAATTTCTTTCAATTTCTCAGTTGTTATAATGCATGTAGAGTCGTATCTTAGGGTTTCGTTTGTGTATATTAGTACTTTTAGTTTGTGGTTCTATGTTTGCATAGGGGTTATTATCTGTATTCTGCATGTGTGACCAATGCCAGGTGTTCTGGTAGGAATGAATGTTGAGAAGCATAGTGTGCTCTGTGTAGTTTAATTTTGTGGTTAATCATTATGCGTGTGTATATTTGAAAAACGAATGGAAAAAAAATGGTACTACAATTAATACTATCATTATTATGGAGGTGGGGTCAGGGGCAGAGCTTGGATGGGGGTCTGGGCAGAGTTTTTGGGCCGCCCCAAACAAAAAAGCATTTTGCTGCCTATGCTTGCGATAGATCTGTATACAATGGAGGTAGTAAATGCAAACTTATCTGATGCATGTTCATTGAAGATATCCTGAAATCTGACTGGCTGAGTGTGTTGGGAACCTCTGGTCTAATAGTGTTTCAGGAGGAAAACATGTTATATACTGTATACTGAGAAAATGGACAGAAACAGGCTATTCCAACAAAAGAAATACAGGATGAATTACAGCAAGACATTAAGGGCTCCTTTTACTAAGGTGCGCTAGCGTTTTTAGTGCACGCACAAGTACCGTGCGCTAAACCGCGCGGTACGCTTCTAGAATAAGGCCAGATCAATTCTAGCGTTAAGGTCTAGCGTGCTGGGCAATTTAGCGTGTGCTATTCTGCGCGTTAAGGCCCTAAGATAAAGACTCAAGATTGCACTGGAGAATTAGCAAAGTGCTTTCCTACCAGATAGCCGATAGGTGATTTTTTACTTTTGGAAAACTTTTCCATTTCCTCCCAGTCTTCTCTCTCTGCCAGAGCAGAAATCTTCAGCCACCAGTACCTGCAAATAAGATAAATAATTCACAATCCCTTGAAGAGACTACAAAAGATGGTGATATTTTGAGGGCAAGTTTTTTAAACAAGTCCACTGTACATGTGTGTCTTTATAAATACTAGCACACCTGCTGAAATCATGGCACAACTGAACCTATGTATATTGACACTTGCTCAGGATCAGATGTAAATTTAATCATGCATTTTATAAAATTATCATGTAAGATATAATTTTCCTTCCTTGTCATCAGCAGTAGATGAATCCAGGAATCCTCAAATAGGACGGGTATCAGAAACACTCACGGAAAGAACTGACACAATGTCTAAGCAGTAATGCTTGGAAAAAGTATGCAAAGAAGACTATGTAGCTGATCTGTAAATCTTCTCATGAGAATATGCATGTAACTCAGCCCATGAGGTAGAGAGAGCCCTGGTAGAATGAGCTATGAGAGAAACTGAAGCTCACTTCCCAGAAAGAATATATTGTATTTTTTGCTCCATAAGAAGCACCTGACCATAAGATGCACCCCAAATTTAGAGGAGGAAAACAAGTTTCATGTTTCAAGCTTTTATTAAAATTTGATTGAGTCGCTTATCTAAATTCTAAGCAAGATACAAATTAATATATTATTTAAAACATAAATACAAGGGGGTCACATGGTGGCATGCACGGGAGAGGTCACTGAATAGCGGAGCTCCGTGCCTTTCCTAGCAAATCGGCTTGAACCGGCGGTGAAACCCCCCAAGGGGACAACTGTAACACTCCATATTCTTCTGCACATTCGGTGCAGCCTCTGCGTCTTTTGAATTGCAGCAGGAGGACTCCGATGACATCCAAAACCCTTCGTAAAGACCAGGAGAAACTCAAGGGGCCCAGCACTAAGATGGCGAAGCAGCCTGCTTCGCCTTCCTCAGCTGCTAACGCCTCCTGGACTGCAGAATCTACGGCAGAGATCACGGTGGCAGTGGAGGCTGCTTTGGATAAAAAACTGCAGAAACTTTATGATCGTGCTGAGGCTCACGAGCGGTTGGACAGCGTATGCATGGAGATGGATGAAATGCAGCAGAGACTTAGCGCTTTGGAGGATCAGGGTGAACCGTTAACGGCATTGAAACAGTGCGTCTCAAAGCTGGAGACTAAATTGGATGATTATGAAAATCGCTCCCGCCGGAATAATTTACGGTTTATCGGAATACCAGAGACTTCACGCGAGGGTGCTTAACTTTGCTTGATGGAAACCTGGCTCACAAGTCAACTTACCTTTGCTCTCATCTCGGCCTGCTCAGGATTAAGTGGACTCACCGGGTGGGCCCAGTGCCCTCAGCTGGATCTAAACCTAGAGCAGTTATCCTGCGGGTGCTTAACTTTGTTCATATGCAGGCTATATTGAGGGCCATATGCTCTGGCATGGCTCTGACACATGAGGGGGGAAAAATCCTCTTTTTTCAGGATTATTCAGCCCTGGTGGCGATTGCACAGAAAAAGTTTGTTCCAGTCTGTTCCGCTTTGGCAGCGAAGAAGATTCGCTTCTCCTTAATGTTTCCAGCCCAGTTGCGGATTCATCACGCAGGAATGGATCATTTTTTTGTGGATCCAGAATAGGCATTGGACTTTGTGAATACTTTGCCGGACTCTGTGCTTCCGCCCTGAAGGGGGGCGTACATTTTCTTATGGACTCCTGAGTCTTTTGCAGGCCGCTTAGCTGTGGCTTCACTGTGAGCCGGTCCAGTTCCAGGGACTGTTCTGGGCTCTTCACCGGGGCTTGATCTTGGACTGTTCCTGTCTGTAGCCCAGGTTCATTATTGTTGGTTGGTGTGCTGTTTTCTTTTTTTGCACAATGGGTGTTGGGTCTCCCTCGGGGGGATTCCTGTAAACATTTCTGGGAAGGGGTCCACTTTGAGTGCTCCGCATGAGCTGCTAGGGCACTTGTATGGTACAGGGGGGAGGGTGGGGTTGGCTTGGAAGCGATGGAGCTCTGGTTAGGGAGAGGAGGGGCTGGGGGAGTCTTGCATTGTTTTCAATTGTGGGTTGGTGGGGGGGATGTTTTCACCGAGTGTGAGGTGGACTACTGGTGGTTTGGGGTGTTTCCAATGGGTATGGAGACGGGTGAAGGCTGGGGTATTTGTTCTGCTGTGGGGCTTGGGAAGCTCTGATTTGCTGACGTGTAAAATTGTCTCTTGGAATGTGGGGGGGATTCACTCCCCAGTAAAGCACAGTAAGATCCTGTGTACATTAAAACAGCATGGGGCTGCTTTGGTTTTTCTGCAAGAGACTCACCTGTCGGCTGCTGAAGATCAAAAACTGTGTACCTGGTGGGTGGGGATACTATTGATAATCCTGCCATGCACAAGAAGGTGGGAGTGATTATCCTATTCAAGAAAGGGCTTCTTTTGGAGAAACATTCCATCCAGGTTGATGACCAAGGTTGTGGCTCATGTGACAGTGGACTATCAGGAGTTGATTTTGGTCAACTTTTATGCTCCTAATATCTACAATAAACAATTTTTTAGGAACCTTATTTGACATACTCAGGTAGCCTCTACTGTACCTGTTATTATGGGGGGATATTTTAACTCAGTATATGACTCCTTAGTGGATAGATCAGCCCTGAAATGGGTGGCTCCCACTGATTATACCAGAGGGGTACCATTATCATGTTCTGCTCTGGAACTCCTAGATGTGTGAAGGTTTTTCACCTGGATGGCAGGGATTATACCCACGTCTCTAGAGCCCATGGGACCATGTCCTGTATAGACTACTTGGCTGCTTTATGACTCGTCTTGTTGGAGCTGGGATTGGACCATCATGTATTTCGGACAGAGCTGTGGGAGGAGCGGGGTCCTTGAGTCTCTTTGCTCTGGAGATTTCTGAAGTCACTTTATTCTCAGGAAGCTACAAAGCCATGGCATAGAGGGAGATATACAAAGATGGATAGGCAAATGGCTGGAAAACCGAAAGCAGAGAGTGGGCATAAATGGGAAGTTCTCCGACTGGGAGAGAGTGACTAGTGGTGTGCCCCAGGGCTCGGTACTTGGGCCGATCCTTTTTAATATTTATATCAATGACCTGGAAAACGGAACATCCAGTGAGATCATCAAGTTTGCAGACGACACAAAACTCTGCCGGGCAATCAGATCGCAGGAGGACAGTGAGGAACTCCAGAGCGATTTGTGTCGGTTAGAAAAATGGGCGGAGAAATGGCAGATGAAGTTCAACGTGGAGAAATGCAAGGTAATGCATTTAGGCAGTAAAAATAAGGAATACGAGTACAGAATGTCAGGTGCAACTCTGGGGAAAAGTGAACAAGAAAGGGATCTGGGTGTACTGATAGATAGGACCCTGAAGCCGTCGGCACAATGCGCAGCAGCGGCAAATAAGGCAAATAGAATGTTAGGCATGATAAAGAAAGGAATCTCGAGTAGATTGGAGAAAGTTATAATGCCGCTTTATAGGGCAATGGTCAGACCCCACTTGGAATACTGCGTCCAACATTGGTCTCCCTACCTAAAGAAGGATATAAAACTGCTGGAGAGGGTGCAGAGACGAGCAACTAAACTAGTGAAGGGTATGGAGAAACTGGAATATGAGGATCGACTTAAAACACTGGGATTGTTCTCCCTTGAGAAAAGGAGACTGCGTGGGGATATGATCGAGACCTTCAAAATACTGAAAGGAATTGACAAAATAGAGCAGAGAAGATTATTTACAATGTCCAATTTGACACGGACAAGAGGACATGAAATGAAGCTAAGGGGGGGCAAGTTCAGGACTAATGTCAGGAAGTTCTGCTTCACACAGAGAGTGGTTGACATCTGGAATACTCTCCCAGGGGAGATTATTGCGGAATCGACAGTCCTAGGCTTCAAAAGCAAACTAGATGCATATCTCCTTGAGAGAGGCATATAAAGATATGGTTGGCTATAAAATAAGCCAGGTGAATACCTAGCAGGGCCTCCGCGTGTGCGGATCGCCGGACTTGATGGACCGAAGGTCTGATCCGGAGATGGCGCTTCTTATGTTCTTATGTTCTTATGATACTAAATTCCATGAGTTTCTGCAGGTGAAGTGGAGGGAGTATTCTGAGTTCAATCAGGGATCCGCCTCTCAGCCGGTTCTTTTCTGGGAGGCAGCCAAAGTGGTGCTGCATGGCGAAATTATCTCCTATGCGGCCCATAAAAAGCATGTGACAGCAGATGAGTTGAGGAGGTAGGAACGTCAAGTTCGGCTTGATAGGCAACGGTATGGGGCCTCAGGGTCTCAGTCTCATAGAGTGGCGTGGCTGACCTCTCAGGCTTCTAATATTCAGGAAAAGGCTCAGAGGTCGGCTCTTTATTTTAAATTCCAACTTTATAAAACATGCTAATAAACCAGGGGCTCTGCTAGCTAAGCTGATTGCCTGGGAGCGGGAGCCAAGTAGGGTGTTGAGGGTCCGCAATTGTCATGGGGACTTGGTTCATTATGCCGGAGCTGTTCAGCAGGCCTTTCTTACTTTCTTTGAGGACTTATATAGTCCAACTGATAATATGGGATTGGACTGTACTTCGTATCTGTTTAATGTGGATCACCCTTCTTTGTCAGATGCACAACAGCACGCGTTAAACTTGCCTATCCAGGAGAAGTAGGTGTCTTGTCTCATCGGGCTTAGCCCCCTGGGAAAGGCGTCCAGTGGGGATGGCTTGGTGGCAGAATTCTACAAGATTCTTCAACAGCAGATATACAGCTGTTTGGTGGTGGTCTTCAATTCTTATATTGCAGAAGTAGAATTACCATCTTCCCTCCATGATGCTTTAATTATTGTACTTTTGAAGCCTGGAAAGGACTTTCAGGCTTTAGATTCATACCGGCCTATCTCTTTATTATCATATGAAGCTAAATAATTTGTAAAGATTTTGGCAAATAGAATGGCAAAGGTGATCCCCGATCTTTTGCTGTTGTCCCAAGTTGGATTGTCCGGGGTTGCTCAGTTTCAAAAAATCTGAGACACATCTTTCTGTCCCTGGAATGAGTGCGGACTACTTTAACACCCTTCTTAGTGATTAGTTTTGATGCTAATAAAGCTTTTGATCGCTTCCGGTGGGATTTTCTGTTTGCGGCGCTTCGGGCTTATGGATTTGGGGATACATTTTTGAATGGGATACATACTTTATATCGTTCTCCCCAGGGGTGCCCTTAGTCCCCGCTTCTCTTTGTGCTGGTCTTAGATTTGGTACTTCGGGATATTCAGGCTCATCCTGAGATTGAAAGTGTGAACATTTGATTAGAGACTTTCAAGATTTCTGCTTTTGCTGATGACATTTTAGTTCATATTACTAATCCTGAGAGGTCTCTTCGAGCTCTTCTGGACACTTTTACAAAGTTTGGCAAACATTCGGAATTTCGGCTCTATTTGGATAAGTCAGAGTATTCGGTCACCAAGCCAGATCGGATGCCCAGCTCGGCTTTTCACTGTCCTTTGCGGCAAGCACAAGGCAGTTTTAAATATTTGGGTATTTTTGGGGGAGCTGATCCTGCCCAGTTATATCACCTTAATATACCTCCATTGTTGCATTTAACAGCGGCTCGTTTGGGCCAATGGTCTATGTTGCCACTGTCTCTTATGGGGCGGGTTAGTCTGTATTCGATGGTCATCTTTCCCAAGTGGTTGTACTGTCTGCAGACTCTCCCGCTTCGGGTGACCTCCAGGGATATCAACTTGTTGTATCAGGCAGTTGCACGTTTCTGTTGGGGAGGAAAAACAGCTCGCATGCGATTCTCGCGGTTGATTGGGAATTGGCGAAGGGGCAGCATGGGGATCCCTGATTTACACATATAATTTGGCCTACTTGCTTCAGCACATGGGGGATTAGTGTAATAATATTTCCCACTTCTCCTCTTTGGCAATGGAATGTGCCTTCTGTACCCCTTGGCATCTCTTTTATGTGTCGCAGGTTAGGCCGCGCATACTTCCAGGTCACATTTGCCGCTCGGGTGTTTTTCGATTTGCTCAGATGGGTTGGAAGGATCTTGCTAAATGGGGAGGCTTTGACCTGCACAGTAGTCGTCTTTTACTACTCCGGGGGAATGGCGACTTTCGCCCTGGATTGGAATCGGCTGTTTTTCCAACCTAGGAATCGAGGGGTATCACGTTTCTTCATCATGCTCTAACGGCTGTGGACACGTTAAGTCCGGTGGATTCCTTTGCAAGATTGGGGGGGCTTGTGGCAGGTGGTTTTTACCCATTGCCAATTGGATTATTATATTAGGTCCCTGCCCCGGGTTTCATTATCGGACACTGTGGTCAGCTGCTTAGACGAGTTGTTCTCTCTTGAGGCAGTAGATCAGCTGTCCATCTCCCTACTTTATAAAAAACTAGTGTTTAAGCCCATTACATTAACGGGTGCTAGAGTACATGTCTGTCTGGTTTTTTTTTATTTGTCTCTCTGACCTTGGATGCTGTCTGTCTGTCATTCTTTCTGTCTGTCTCTCCCTGGCCCCCTGTCTGTCTATCTTTATTTCTAACTCTATCCTCTTCCCTCAATCCGGCATGTGCCCTTTTTTCTTTCTGCTCCCCACTTCCTTCCAACGTCTGCTCCCCCTGTCCCTAAGACTTCCATTCAGTGGCTGTCCCTCCTCTCTCCTACACTTCCATTCAGTGTCTGTCTCCTTCTCTCTACCCCTTCTATCTACTGTTCACCCTCTATCTTGCCCCTTCCATTCACTGCCCTCTCTTCTCTTTCCATCCAGTGTCCGCCCTCTCTCTCTCTGTTCCATATGGCATCTCCTCCTTCCTTTCCCCTTTCCTTTTTCCTTGGTCTGGCATACATTCCTCCTTCCCTCCATGCCCTGTCATCTCTTCTTCCCTCCAAGCCATTCTCTCCCCCTCTGCTCCCTTTCCTCCTTGAACTTCATCGGGCAGCAGCAGCATTCACAATTCAGGTCTTCCTCTCTGTCGAGTCATCTTCCTGAAACAGAAAGTAGGCAGGACCCGCCAGAGAGGAAGGCCTGAAGCCGGCAACAGCAGCGAATTGTAAACACTGCTGCTGCCCGAAGAAGCCAGGCCTTGAAAAACCCGAGGCAGACGGCTTCTTTTCCCTCCCAGCCCAACCCCCGCTGACTCGGCTCCCTTACCCTTTCCTATCCCCGCCTGCATCGCAGAAGCAGCAATCGGGGTGGCCAGGACGCTCAGGAGACTGTGAAGGTGTTGGTGTGCGGCAGCGCTCCACGAAGCCCTCCTCCCGGCAGCCGCCGCCAGCACCAATCGGGGCGGTGAGGACGCGGGCAGGGAGAGAGCTTGCCTGTGCTTCCTCCAGCGATTGGTGAGTGAGGGCGCGAGGAGGGGAGTGGCTAGAGTGATCCCTGCCTCCGCGTTCTAAAATGGAACGCGGCCACGGATCAGAAATCACAGCGGCAGGGATCACGAAGTTTCAAGAGCGCATGCGCGCTCTAGGCTTTTATTATATAGGATTAGTTCAGGGACTGTCCCCACGGCAGCTTTCAGAGCTCCTGAATAAATATTCCGCTGATTTGGGTGTGGACTTGTCGGGGGCTGAATTTCTTCGCCTTATTTGCTTGATTCCCACTTAGGTGGTATCGGCAGAATTGAGGGAATGTCAATTTTGCATCATGTATCATGCTTATATCTCCCAACATTAATTTTATTTAATGAGGGGGTTAGCCACGGATCGTTGTGAACGTTTTAACGGGGCTTCCAATACTTTTCTTCAAGCACTGTGGTCCTGCCCGGTCATTGCAGATTTTTGGAAGACAATTCTTCAGTATTTGGGGGATGTTTTGCGGCAATCTCTTCGACCTCATGCTGGCGGGATTTTGCTGGGACAAGTGCAGGCTTTGCAGGTTCAGGTTAGGGGTGCCCATCGCTGGGTCCTGAAGGCTCATATTTTAGGTAAGAAGTATATTCTCCAATTCTGGACGCAGGTGGAGGCTCCTTCTTTTTGGCACTGGAAGAACCATTTACATACCCTGCTGTTACTGGAATTTTGGGCCCTGCATTTCACCTTCATTTCAAAATCCTTTTATTCAGTCTGGGGCCCATATATTCATAGACTACCCCCTCGTACTAGTAGTTATTTTCTTAACAAACTTGGGAACTGTATTACTAAGGTGACCATACGTCCCGTTTTTAGATCCCCTGTCCTGTTGTCTCCACGCACAGCTTCGGGACGCCAAGATGTCCTGTTTTCAGGGACAGCGTCCCGAAGATGTGCGGGGGGGGGGGGGGCACTGGGACAGGCGATCGCGTCCCCTCCCTTCCTCCCTCCCTGCCACCAGGGCCAGATTAAAGGGCTTGACAACAGGGGGACCCACCGGTGTGGTGCTTTGACGTCATGCACCAACAAGACTGCCCAATACGATTCGGTGATGGTGATTCCTACCTGCTTCCTGCCTGGTTCTGCACAGCCACAGTCAGCTCCCGGCCTCAGTCCCACCCCCACACTTGTTTTGCCAGCATGTCTTTTTATTTTCCTTCTCTCACCTCTCTGTCCTTTGTTTATCGAACTGCCAGCCAGCTGCTGTCCCATGCTGTCTTGTACTTATTCAGCCAAAGTGAGTAAGTTTTCTAGCTTCTTTGTCCCCATTGTTTGTTTTTGGCTCCACTGACTGAATTTACATCTGTTTAACTCCCTCTTCTCCATAGCGTTTTTCATGTATTTTATTGCCGGTTACTGCAGAGTGCTGTCATTTTTTTCTACTTAAGTTCAAGTGTTTTCTTTGCTACTCCTTATTGCTTTTACTTTTAAGCTGGTGTTTTAACTTTCTTTCAGTGTTTTATACATTTTTTTTTTTTGGGGGGGGTCTTCTCCTCTTTGAAGTGGCATCTCCACATATCAGGGCGTAATGGGTTGGGCATGGGTGTAACTGGATGGGCCTGGGGTTGGGTCTAGAGGTCCAGATCTTATTAAAGTAAAATCTGGTAACCCTAGACTTGGGGAAATCCATTTCTTATTCCTGGATAAGTAGCATAAAATCTGTTTTACTAGTTGGGATCTAACTAGGTAATTGGGACCTGGCAGGGCTGAATTAAAGGGTAGGCCCAGTAGGCACATGCCTCGGGTCTGAAAACATAAGGGGGCCCCATAGATGTGGTGTTATGATGTCACGCACCAACGAGGACTGCCCAATCCGATTCAGTGATGGTCCTGCACAGCTGCAATCAGCTCCCAGCCTCAGTGGTTGGGACGTGGGCAGGGCTAGGGGGCCCAGTGTACTTGTGTGCCCAGGGGCCCTCTAAGAATTAATCCTGCCCTGCCTGCCATGCCAAAGCCAGCCTGCCTCCCTCCGGACTGGCCCCCGCTGCTGCTACCTACCTGCCGAAGCCTGGCCTACCGCCGCTTCAAACCCCCCTCGGGTCCGCCGCTGCTGCCACCCGCCACATCTAAAGAAAAGTAAGGCCCAGGCGCTGGCCCACAAATCTTCCCAACATCAAGTCTGATGTCGGAGAGGAAGTTCTGGGACAGCCAATCACTGGGGGCACTGAGGACATAGGAAGGGGCACTAAAGACATGGGAAGGGGCACTAAAGACATGGGAAGGGGCACTAAAGACATGGGAAGGAGGCACTGTGGGCACTAAGGACATAGGAAGGAGGCACTAAGGACATAGGAAGGAGGCACTGAGGACACTAAGGATATAGGAAGGAGGCACTGGGGGCACTAAGGACATAGGAAGGAAGGAGGGAGGGAATAGAAAGGGACAACTGTTGGGCTTGAGGTTGCACAGTAAGAAGGAAACTCAACCAGAGACTCATGAAATCACCAGACAGCAAAGGTAGGAAAAATGATTTTATTTTCAATTTAGTGATCAAAATGTGTCAGTTTTGAGAATTTATATCTGCAGTCTATATTTTGCACTATATTTGTCTATTTTTCTATAGTTACTGAGGTGACATTGCATATTTTAAAGTCATCTGCCTTGATATCTTTGAAACCCCCCCAAACCACACTATATGCAGAGAAAATGTTAATTATCATTTATATTTGAGGGGGGGTTCAATTTTATGGTTACCACTATGAATTAATAATATATTATGTGTACATGAAAAATGAATGGAAGAAATTGGGGGTAGGGCTAGGGCAGGATGGGGTGGGGCTAGGGCGGGACTGACAATTAATAGATGTCCCCTTTGATGAAAAAAATAAATGGTCATGTTATGTATTACCCATGCCACCTCCACTGTTTCTGGGTTTCATCCTCCTGTGATGCATTCGTAGGATTGGGAGTGGGAGTTGGGGGGTGGGGAGGCTGGTGGGAGACTTCTTTCTGGTGGGTGGTGTCCCTGGGATGGGGAAGTTGGTTTTCCAGGGGGAGGTGGGAGGTTTGGGGAGGGCCTGTTTCTTTGAGAAGGGAGGTTTTGGGGGTTGGGTGGGGGATTGGGGTTTTCATTTGCATTGTGACTGCTGAGGGGGGAGGAAGGTTGGGGGACATATTTGATTTTGTAAACCTTGATGATGCATGCTATACTTATTGTTTGTTGATAGCTTGCGTGGTCTGTATTGTTGCTTGTTACCATCAATAAAAATTGTTTATACGTAAAAACATAAATACAAAAAAGTATAAACATATTTTAAAATAAAAAACAACGCCAATAGCCTAATAATTAAGAGTTTAAGTAAAACATAAAATGGTATACTAATTGGTTGACAATTTAACAGGCAAACCTTAAACAGGAAGGAGGCTGGGTTGGAACTACAAGTTATACAGGAAAGAAAAACAGATAAGGAATAAACAAAAGGGAAGGGAAGGGAAGGGAACACTGCTACTTGTTTCTTTTGGAGAAAATCGAAAAATAAAGGAGTGAAAAAATCAAGTGTATGCTTCTTTAAATAAACATTCTTTAAAAAAACATTCTGAACAAAATTCTCCCTGCCAGACTCTACACCCAACCCCACACTCCTTGCCAGGCTCTGAATCCTGTCCCCCCTCTGGTGGTCTAGTGGTAGGCTGGGACAGGGAAGGCAGGGACAGGGCAGGCAGGCCGGCCTAGTGACAAGCAGGCAGACCTAGTGGCCTAGTGACAGGCAGACCTAGTGGCCTAGTGACAGGCAGGCAGGCCTAGTAGCTTAGTGACAGGCAAGCAGGCAGGCTTAGTGACAGGCAGGAAGGCAGGCCTAATGGCCTAGTGACAGACAGGCAGGCAGGCCTAGTGACAGGAAGGCAGGCAGAGTCCCCCACCCCGAGGCAAGCAGGCAGGCAGGGCCCTCCCTTACCCTGCAACCTGAACTCCCCTGGACTGCTGGGCATGATGGACCACTGGTCTGACTTAGCAGTGGCAATTCTTATGTTCTTATGTTATGTTTTTAGTTCCTCCGGCAGTCCTGCCCTTCCCTCCAGCTGACTCTTGACAGAGTGGCGCAAAAACGGTATTTATTCCTTCCGGCTGACTCCCGTCAGAGCAGTGCAGAAGGCAGGTGCACGCTTTTCGCATGCCTGCCTTGTCCTGCACTGCTCTGTGAATGGCTGCCATCAGTTCTTGCCAAAACTCGTTGGTGATCATGAGATACTGAAGGAGAAGTTTATAGTTTATTTAAAATTTACTATATATGGTGAACATTCAGCAAATGCAGAGAGTGAAAATTTTCATTATCTTCCTTTTGAAAGAATGGCAGAAACAGCTGGTTTAGGTGAAATGAAGAAACCACTTTAGAAAGAGACAGTGGGAATGATCACCCCGGACTCTGAAAAGTGAAGGAATGGATTTCTAAAGGATAAGGACTGGAGCTCAGAAATCCTGTGAGTGGAAGACATTACCACCAAAAACACTGACTTCAATGTAAGGTCCTTCAAGAGGTTCAAAAGGGCACCAGTAAAGCTCAAAGAACCAGGTTATGAATCTATCCCTGACAAGATGGAAGAAAGGAAGGCTTAAGATGATTGACCGCCCTTCAAAAAACACACATAAGGATGAGCAGCATTCCGAAGCCAACTCCTGAAACAGGCTGAGAGAATTATAGGCTAAGCCTTTCTTAAGACTATCCTGTAAAAAGGCCAGTATGTGAACCACAGAAAAATTATATGCCTCTTTCCGCACATCATTTCTCAAAATGTCTCCAAACCCTAGCATATGCCGACGATGTCAACCACTTCCGTGCCTGCAGAAGTCACTATGATCTATTTAGAGTAACTTTTCTTCCTCAATCTTGGCCTCTCCAGAGCAAAGCCATAAGACCATAGGGTGATGGGTTCTCCATCTGGATAGACCCTTGAACCAGAAGCCCTGGATGAAGAAGCGTAAATGGCTTGTCCACCAGCAGATGAACCAAATCTGCATACCATGGCCCTCAGGGCATATCTGGGGCCACAAGAATTACCTGACTTGGATGACTAAGAGTCCTGATAGAGAATATCATGGTGACAGAATTTGTCACCGTTCCTGTCCCCACGGGAAACCATCCCATGTCATTCTTTAGTGTCTATCTCAACCTCAGTCCTTCTACATCATCATTCCTCAATGTAAGGCTTGAGGGTCAGTGGTTGTGCCCATTCATGCTCTGATTCTTCCCTCTCTCCTTAAAGAATGACATGGGGATGGTTTCCCATGGTTAATCGCAGGGACGGGAATGAGGACAAATTCTGTCACCATGACATTCTCTACAACTTCGAAGAACTTGCCCTATCATTGGCCACAGTTGAAATATATAGAGCAGACTAGATGTGGGCCAAGGCTGAATGAGGCTGAATGGTATTCATATTGAATTCCTTTCCTATGTGTGTTTATTTTAACTGTAAATCACATTGACCCTTCTGAAGAACCTGGGCACTTTTGCATTCCGATGAGATGTCATGAGATCAAACACCAGAGTCCCCCATCTCTGAGTGATCAGTGAAGACGTTCCTGGAGAGCCCTCATTTTCTCGGATGCTAGGAATTTGTGCTTAAATAATTTGTTTGAAAATTTGAAGCAAATGCAGTTCCACCCAGCTAATCAACAGCCAAGACTGCATTGCCAATGGAGTACTGCATGTGCCACCCTGACTGTTTATGTAGGCTACTCCCATAAAATTGTCTTACAGGATTTGGACTGACTTGTCCTGTAGAAGAGGAAAAAAAGCTAGCAATGCCATGTGAACTGCTCTGCGTTCCAAAGCAAATAAGGGGTCAAAGGGACTCTTCTTGCCCTGGATTGGTAGCATGGAATATTGTTACCCCTTGGGTTTTGGCCAGGTACTAGTGACCTGGATTGGCCACCATGAGAATGGGCTACTGGGCTTGATGGATCATTGGTCTGACCCAATAAGGCTATTCTTATGTTCATATGTTTAACTTCTTCCAGAGGCCTTGAGCATGGATTCAAGGAAGGACACGATCTTTTCTGTCATGGCCCCTCAAATCTAGAATTTGCTCCCAATCAATATAAGGGAAGAAAAATTACTTAGTAAGTTTAAAAGTCTCCTGAAAAGCTGGCTTTTTAAGGATACCTTTAACTGAGTTACTTGAATTTTATATATTCAGGATACTCTTTAGCGGACTAATAATGCTGTTAAGTGAAAATTGTGCGGGTAACCTTTTCCCCATCCTATTGTTTTATTACCTATGCCCTTTTTATTTGTTTACAAATTGTATTTAATCCTTTTTTTACCTTTTGTGTTTGGTTGGTCAAAAGTTGGATTAACTGTCTGTTTAATCAATGTGTTTTTCTTTTTACACCAATTTTATCGTTATTTGTAAATCGTATTGGATTATGATTTTGTGATCAAATCAAATTTTTAAATAAACTTGAAACTTGATTGAGATAGTATGCCCCACTCATGATTGTGACTCATGATTGTGACTACTACTATTCAAGGTGGGACCAACAGTGATATCTCTCACAGGAGATTGTCCATTCAAACAAACAAAATATATCTGGGAGCGAATGCTAGTGATGACATGAATCCAAGGTATCTTGGCCTGTTTTTAAGCAAAATAAAAATGTTTTGAGGCAGATAGAGGCTTTTATTTTCAAATCAGGAAATCCAAGATGGCCTTCATGGCAGCGATTTTAGTGCCAAGAAAGTCCCGGGGGAGTTACACTGGGGAGTTAAAAATTTGTGATTTTAGGATTTTAGAGGTGTAGGAATCTAAATCAAACCCCAAAATATTGAATTTAAAGAATCCCCCTGGTTTTGTTTCCCAGGCAGTCAGCCTATTACTCATTGTGCAATGCGAGCTGCGAGTGCAGAAACTGCAAACAGCTTATAAGGTGAACCCCTCTGCATCAACAAGCCTGGAATCCAGAATGCTTGTGACCTCTGACTGTCTCTCAGGCCCAGTGAACCGGCTGGAAACCTCAACCCCCACCAGATCTCACACACACAAACAGGGGGAGGAAAGCAGTCTGCCCCAATCCTGGAAAAACCACCAAGGAGTCAGCCTGTGTTCAAGTCCACTGCAGATGAACCTGGGGCAAGCCTTGATCTCAAGGGAATGGTCCCTGAACCCCTGAACTGTTAGTGCAGGCTGTCCAAGGGGGTGTACAACAAAGCAGTATGCCCCTTAGAAGCAGACCCTCAACCTCAGTCTATGCTCTCTCACAGACAGAGTTGTCCCAAGGGAGATTCTCTGCAGTACTGAAAAGCCTCGCAAATGGTTAGGAAAAAAGACCAAATTTAAATCAAAATAAAACATGAGCAGAAAAAAACAGCTCCTACCATCTTCCTAGTAGAGAAAATGGAGAGCAGCCCAGAAGGATGAGAGGTGGAGCAAAAGAATGCTAATGAAGCTCCCTACATGAATTCTCATGAGAAGGAACTGAATACCTATAAGTTCAGGAATAGAGTATCTGTTGCACTAGAAATGTTATATTGTATTTTGTAGTGTTAATAAAAAATATTTAGATAACAAAAAAATTTGTCAAAAACTATAAATTCTTTAAAAAATAATATTGAATTAGTGGATCAATGGACTCAGAATAATTTTCTCAGGCTTAACAGAACAAAACAGAACACTAAGGTGATGTGATTTGGTGGCACTGAATTATAGAGAGTCAATCTAGAATATTAGATATAATTTTAGATTCTAAACTTACTTTTGAGGCTCCAGTGAATGTCTTTACTGAAAAGGTATTTTATAAATTGGGCCAGCTATGAATTATTATGTCTTCTCTCCAGGAACTTAAGAATTGTTACAGATCATGGTGGACTCTTGAAGCATAAGTTGGGCAGTGGTTGTTCATTACTTGAGCACTATTTTTGATGACACACCAGTGATCATTTAGCTTGAAAATACATCATGTTTCAACATGGCTCCAGCATTCTTTATGTTCTGTCGGTTGCACAGTATTTTAATGATCTGGATGCTGCACCAGATAAACCTCAGCTTCAATTATAATGTGGACTATTTCTAGCTCTATCTTCTTTAGCGTATTTCTAAACAGTAGGTGGGCAATTTTGATTGGAACTGTTTTCAGACTCAAATATTCTATTAGAAATAGAGAATATGTTTACTCTGTAGATATGGTTTTTTAATATATGTGATTATATACTTGAATTGTTTATCCTTCAGATTTAGATTGTTGATATGATATAACTTATAGACCTTGATTTGTATTTATTTACTTTTATTCAATTATATATACACTAGTGTTTAAGCCCGTTAGATTAACTGGTGCTAGATGACCGCCTCTCCTGCTTTTGAACCTGGGCAGGGGCAGAGCCGGGGCGGGAGGGAGAGGCGGTGGGAGAGCAATTTCAAAGCCTCGGCAGCGGCGGCTCCTTGACCAATCGGCGCTTACAACGTCTCCACACTCGCGGTCTGGTTGGCTCCCCCACCAAAGCCCTTCGCAGTGGCAGCCCCTCCCGCATCCGTCCCCGCGTCCCAAGCCTCTCCGAAGGCCGGCTCCCACGAAAATGGTACCCCTCTGTCCAAAGCCGCCGCGGCAGCCTCCCTCAAGACACATTTCAAATCTGACATATTGTAATCACAAAACAGAAAATAAAATTATTTTTCTTACCTTTTGTTGTCTGGTCATTATTCATATCATGTAGGGGTCCTAGGCTATGGTTGGCTTTTGATAACTCGCTTGCCAGGGCCCCTTCTTTCTTCTTCCCTCCCTCCATCCCGGCAGCTGAAGACAGGCACCTCCCCCCAGTGGTCTGAGACAGGAGGGAGCAGTTAGGAGAGGGTCTGAGGGCAAAGAGGGGCTCAACAGCGCACAACCACCTTTTCTTCCCTCCCTCCATCAGGTGCAGTGCAGCTCCACCAATGTTAAAAGGAGCCGCGTCGAAATCGGAGGCCTGACACTGCCGTAGCACGTTCTCCTCTGCCTTGGTCCCGCCCCTTCTCTGTCATATGGGACCGCGGCAGAGGGAACGTGTTACGGTGGCGGCAGGGCTCCAATTTGAAAGCAGCTCCTTTTAACATAGGAGGAGCTGAACTGTACCTGATGGAGGAAGGGAAGGAACAGTGGGGCAAATTTTGGCAACGGCAGGAATTGATTGGCGGGCCAAGCACCGTGAAACTTTGTTTCTTTAGGCAGCCCCGGTTGTTTACTTGGATTCAATGTGAGCCGGGTGAGGAATGCCGCCGCAGCCTCACGGCTAGGTAGGGGGACAACAATGGCGCTTTTGCTCAAGCCCCCGCCGCAGCTCCTCTCTCGATCCTGGTGCGGTTCGAGAGAGGAGTCGTGGCGGCGGTTTGAGCATAAGCGCGATTGTTGTCCCCCTACCTAGCCGCGAGGCTGCGGCGGCCTTCCTCACCCGGCTCTGACGGCTGGCGGGCGGCGAACCCTAATGCTGACATTGAATCCAAGTAAACAACCGGGGCTGCCTAAAGAAACATGGTAATCATATTCTGTCCTGAAAGCCCCCGTCGCAGCTCCTCTCTCGATCCTGCTGCGATTTGAGAGAGGAGCCCTGGCGGCAGCTTGATCATAGTGCACAGTGAGAGCCAGGGGCGCGCATGCGCACTTGTTTTTCCGCAACGGATCAGGGAACACGTTTTTTTAGTGCACATGCGTGGCCTATCATTTTATTATATTAGATATCTATTTATTTATTTATTTACTTTTATCAAATTATATTTATTAATTTATCTATTTTACCTATCTATATACCAAATTAATTATTCAAGCATTTGAATATCTAATTGTTTGTTGGCATATCTATCTATACTATACTTATTTAATTTTATGCTTATTTACATATTTAACTATTTACATTTTTATATATTTACATATTTATTTATCTAATACATTAACTATATGTGCAATGAAGGGGGGGGGGGCGCTAGAGAGCCCAAACAAGATGGAGGCTTAGGTCCCGAGCTCCCGACACTGATCCCGTTACACAGCGCATATCATCCATTCTAACCTGCTATTACATTGATTTTTCTATACGCGACGATGCCTCAACCTAAACAAGGTAAAATAGAGGCTGCTTTCGCCGGCACTTTGGGCGCGAAGAGGCCAAAACAGGACCCGCCGACGCCTACAAAAGGAGAAGCAGCCCGACCACGTGTCGATCCCGAAACAACAATCTCTGAGCAACTTCAACTAATTTCTAACATGATGTCGGAGAGTAAAGACGACATTAAAGACATTAAACATGAAATTATCAACTTAACTGAAAAGATTTCGGCGATGGATGCCCGACTGCTCGCTCTGGAGCGCAAAATCCAGGCTGTCGATGAGCTTGCCTCTAATCAGAAAATGGACCGCCGAGCCCTGCATGCGCTAGAGAGTCTGCTGGAGGACCTCGGTAATCGCGGCAGGAGACAGAACCTTCGCATTAATGGCTTACATGAGGGGCAGAAGGGTCAGGTGCCTGCAATTTTTTTGAGGACTGGCTTCCCAAGGTGCTCTCCCTCAAGTTCGATCGGGCACTGGAGGTGGAACGAGCCCATAGAGTGCCGACCAAGGCACTGTCAGGTTCCCAGCGTGCACGCCCGATGGTGTTGAAATTACTGCGTTTTCCACATGTTGCGATGATCCTGGAAAAAATGCGATCTGTGAAAAAAATTGAATGGCAGGGGCAGACGATTTACATGTCCGCGGATTACACGAAAGATACGGCTGAGAAGCGCCGTAAATTTCTGGCCCTACGTCCTCGACTGCGTGCTATTGAGGCCCGCTTCTGTCTCTTGGCTCCTGCGCGCTTCAAGATTACGTATCAAAACAGAACTAAAACTTACACTGATCATAATGAAGTTGATAAGTTCCTGAAAGAACAAGAGGACCTTGTGTGTATGGATACTTGACCTTATGTATTTTTCTTGCTCACATTTGCTAATGTCACGATATCAAGTGCTGATGTGTGTGCAGGTGGTTACATATCTGTTTTGCTCTTAATGTTCTACTACGGTGGTCATGGGCGCTGTTTTTTCCACTAATACTATTTAATGTTTGGTTCATCCTGTTTTTTCAATGGGATCGCTGTGGGGGGGGGGGTGAGAGGACTTTGAGCCTCCGTGTTGTTGCTGTGTCTCCTCCCCTCCGCAGGCCCTAGGGTCGCCTTTTGGGCGGGTTGGTTACAAGGCATCTGTATTGTGGGGGGATGGGGGGTTGTGTGAATGTGTGTATGTATGGGGTTTTTCTTTTTGGGCTTAGCTTAAGGCAGCAGGTTTCACATATGAGATCTGCATGGTATGGGGATTTCCCTACTGGTGCTGTACTGTTATTGTTATTGACTCTGATGCTGCTTTTCAATGATGGGAGTATGTAAAGTATTATCTTTGAATATTAGAGGCTTAAATCACCCTATTAAGAGAAAAAAAATGTTGCTGTTTTGTAAACATCACTCTGCACAGGTGGTTTTTTTTTGCAAGAAACCAAGTTGAATGTTATTGAATCTACCAAACTAAAGAGGGATTGGGTCTCCCTTTGTTTTTTTTCTCCGGCTATTTCCACTAAGGGGGGGGGGGGTTGCTATTCTACTGTCTAAACACCTTCAATATACTATAGCTGGCTCTTCCCATGACTCCCAGGGTCGCTGGGTATCAGTCACCCTTGACATAGCCTCCAGAAGATACACATTCCTCTCGATATATGGACCCAATAATTCAGACCCAAAATTCTTTCATGAGATATCTAAGGAGATGGCTTCCCTTTCTACTGACTATATCATTGTGGGGGGAGATTGGAATTTGGTTATTGATTCACACCTAGACCGTAAATCTCAATCATCTTATCGCCCACCGTTGACACATTCACTCTTGCAGAATATTATCCAGTCCTATGACCTCGCTGATGTCTGGCGTCTATTTCATCCCAAAGACCCACACGTCTGCTATGCGGTTGGATTATTTCTTGTTATCTAACTCACTCATACGCTCTGTTCAATCTTCATCTATACTCTCATGTCCTCTTTCGGAACATTCTGCCATTTCAGTATCCTATATTCTTTCAGCCTCCTCACCTACCACATCCTCATGGCGTTTGAATATTGCTCTTTTGACGGACCAAGAGTTCATATCCCAGGTTGAGACGTGGACAGCTGACTATCTCTTGCACAATGATACGCCACTTGTGTCCTATCAGACCATCTGGGATGCCTACAAGGCGTACCTGAGGGGTCGAATTATAGCTTATTCGGCTCATCTTTCCAAACTACGTAAACGGTATCTTCTTGATCTTGATGACCAGATAAAATCCCTGGAGGTCCGATATCATATCTCTTCGGATGCCTTAGATCTACTACAAATTCGTAAGTTGAAATTCCAATACAATACCATTCTATCTGAGCAAGCTGGTGTAATGTTACTTAATGAGGGTGCTCTGTATTATGAACATCGAAATAAAGCAGGTACCCTGTTAGCTAATTACCTTAAACAAAAAAAAAGAGCTCATCATATTACTGCCCTTAAACCGGGGGGGCTCTCTCATCACTGACCCTGTTGTTATTACTGACCAGTTTCACTCCTTTTATGAGAAATTATATACCTCGGGGGTTACTCCTTCTGAGAGCGACTTTGACGAGTTCTTCCGGGACTTGTTACCTCCTTCTTTTCCATCTAAACTTCATGCTGAGCTTAATCAACCCTTATCTGCTTCAGATGTTAGTGTGGCCATTGGTGGGTTGCGATCGGGTAAGGTCCCGGGAGGTGAGGGTCTCCCCCTGGGTTTCTATAAAACTTTTCAAACCACTATGATTCCATTGCTCCTTCGGCTCTATACTGACTTTATGAATAAGGGTTCGAGTGGGGGAACTTTTGCTGAAGCGGATATTGTGGTTTATCCCAAACCTGGGCGTGATCCCTTGCTCCCTAAAAATTATAGACCAATCTCTTTACTCAATTATGATTGCAAAATCTATGCAAAGATACTTGCAGATAAGACTCGCCAAGGTTCTACCTTTGCTCATACATCCTACTCAATGCGGTTTTGTCAAGGGCCGACTTACGGCTGATAACTCCAGAGTACTTTGTCATGTGTTACAAGCCGCCCGTAATGTCTCCATTCCTCAATGTGTGATGTCTTTAGATGCTGAAAAAGCTTTCGACTATGTGGAATGGAGATATTTATTTTACACCTTATACTGGTTCCAATTGGGTGATGTCTTCATTGATATGGTGAGCCTTTTGTACCCTAGGGCCAGATTGAATGTGGACGGTCATTTTTCCTCTTATTTCTCCCTATCCCGAGGAACTCGTCAGGGGTGTCCCTTATCGCCCCTCCTGTTCAATCTGGCCCTGGAGCCCTTGCTACGCCGATTAGATACCTCTGCTGCTATTCAGGGTATAAAGGTGGGCCCTCGAGAGGTACATCTTTCCGCTTTTGCGGATGATGTGCTTCTTTATGTTTCCAATCCGGAGTCTACTCTGCCGGCTGTGCTTACCCTTCTTTCAGGCTTTGGTATTCTATCAGGCTATACCATCAACTGGGATAAAACTGAAGTTCTCCCTTTGAATTCGCATTGTACTCAGGCAATGATATCCCCTTTTGGTCTTACGTGGTGTCCCCATGGCCTTAAATATCTGGGCATCCGCTTCTGCAACACCTGGCAGGACACGATAGATTTGAATGTTACGATACTACTGACCAAGATTCAAACACTATGTTCTCAGTGGTCCCCCTTGCATTTGACTTGGTAGGGCAGACTAGAGTCCATATGCATGATGATGACTCCACAAATACTATACGTCTTACAAATGCTCCCTCTTCCGTTTCCCCCTATTTTCTTCAAAAAATTGGATAGGATTCTTGTCCAATTTCTTTGAAATGGGAAGCCACCTCGCATTGCACTATCTACCCTTAAAAAGCCCTGGCACCAGGGTGAAGTAAATTTCCCCCACTTCTCCTTATATGCCTCTGCGGCGCTATTACGAGGCATCAGTAAGTGGTTTCTGCCCCCGAAAAGTGCTGATTTACCTTACTGGGGGGAGATTGAGAGGGATTTGGTGATTCCCTACTCACTTGATAAGATTTGTTTTTCCTCGGGGGCTCCATGTCTACGGGAGTGGGTGATTCTCTCTGTATCTCAGAAGGCACTTATAAGCCTTGGGCGGGATTTGCGATTTCCCCTGTATTTATCTTTTCACTCTCCTATTTGGGGTAACCCCCAGATCACGGTTGGCTCCCGAATGCTCTACTGGTCTGTCTGGATTGCATGTGGGATCTGGTGTATACGAGACCTATTGAGGGCGGGCACTCTGATGACATTCTCACAGTTGCAATCCACTTATGGGTTGCCTCCCAATCAAGTCTATAGATACTTACAACTCAGACATAGCATCTGTGCTTCCTTTAGGGCTGACTTGCGACGTCTTCATCGCACTCTTTCCTCCCCTATTATCCCTATGATGTCAGCTTGGAGTAACAAGCCTCATGTCATGTCTGTGATATATGATGTTATCCGGACTGCGGTCCCGCTCACGATTCTACCTATTCAAAGATTGTGGGAACGGGATCTCTCTCTTTCCATCTCTGAGAGTCAATGGAACCAGATATGGCGGCACTGCAATAGGCCCAAGCATTCGGCCTCTATTAGACAGTCTATGTTTTTTGTTCTTCACAAATCACTTTGGACTCCAGTCAAACAACAACGAGCTGTATCCACTTCCTCTAGTGCGTGCTGGAGATGTCTCACATCTGTTGGAACTCTACAACATATGCTTTTTGACTGTTCCTTTGTTTCTGGCTTTTGGTTGGAGGTTGGTGACATTGTGAGCCACATTATTCCATCTCCTGCAGTATTGACGTATGGTATGGTAATATTGCGTTCAGCAGTACTTGAACCTCCTCTTCCTCGACATATGGAGACCTTGTTTGACATTCTCTGTGGATTGGCCATCAAGACTGTGCTGCTTAATTGAAGACGCAACGACAGATGTCTACCTCGCAATGGTGGTCTATGGTTCTCTCTGCCTATAAATATGAGTCCAGAGTGGCCGAGTGCAGGGGCTCTCAATCAGTTTTTCGCGATGTCTGGTCTCCATTGATATCCTATTGTGATTGTGCAAACTGACATGTTCTTGTGCAATTTAGTTTATACAGTACTGTATTTCTGGTGCCATTGTGTCCATGCTACTGACTGATTATGTCATGCTTTTGTATCACCTCTGTTTTTCATATTGGATTGCTTATTTTGCTGCCTTATGTTGTTATATATTTTTGTTTTCTATGTTTGTTTCTTTCATTAATAAAAACTGATTGACTAAAAAACTATATGTGCAATTACTTTGGCTTTTATGCCTATTCATTTATTAATTAATTTACTTAATTTACTTTTATTAATTTATTTTTAACAAATTCTATATATTAATTTATCTATTTTTACTTATCTATATACCAAATTAATTGTATATCCAATTACAAGCTTATCTGTATATATTTCATCATATACAAGTATATTTATTTATTAATTGATCTATTATTTATTTGATTGTTCATTTATTAATATATGGTTATGGGATATTTATTTGGTCAGTTGAGATCTGGGGGCAGGTTTCATCTTTGTGACTTGAACTCATTGATTTCCTATTTAATTGGTAAGGAAATCAGAGTTGCAGTAGGGGATATGGGGAGGGGAGAGGGTTGGAAAGTGAGGAAGGTTGGGTGGGCTTCCAGGACTGTTCATTTTTGGGTTGGGCTAATTATATGGATTTTTAGGCCCGGATTCTGTATAGAACGCCTAGGAGGGGGCATCCTATACAGAATTGGCCTACACTAACCCTGATTTTGTAACCGGCGTCCATGTTACAGACGCTGGTTATAGAATCGAGTTAGATGCGGCCGCTACACTTATCGCGGCAAGGGATCTCCCTGCTGCGATAGATATAGTGGCCGTAGCCGCCTATCCCTCCCAATCGCCAGCAGGAGGGTACCCAATCCCTCTTGCCGGAACACCACCCTCCGGACTCCCCCAAAGCTAATGCCCCCCACACTAGCACCCCACAATGACCCCCCTAACCTCCCCCCAATTAACCTCTAATTGTTGGCCAGCCGGGTCTTGTGCTGTCCGCCCGGCAGACCCACCTCGTCGAAATGAGGTGGGCCCGCCCCTTCCCGGCCCATCCCCGCTAAGCCTAAGGCCTGATTGGCCCAGGGTCTAGGAGCCCAGACCAATCAGACCAACCAGGCAACTGTGGCCGCTATACTTATCACGGCAGGGAGATCCCTTGCCGCGATAAGTATAGCAGCCGCATCTACTTACAATGTAGGCCAGCATCTTGCTGGCCTACATTGTAATCGTCTCTCCCTCTACTAGGGAGACGCGTAGGGCTGCCCAGATTCGCCTAAGGCCCTTAGGCGAGCTTAGGCAGTCTTTCGGGCCCCCCTAGGCTCCCGAAGACGCCTTCAATATAGGTCTGCCCGGGGGAGCATTTTTAAAAAAAACGTGTTTCCCGATTGGCTGACACACTTTGCAGAATCAGGGCCTTAATGTTTATTTTTTAAATATTTTTTTATCTAATTTATTTTCTTTTGGTTTTTGGATTCTGTTTTGTTATACTTCTACATGTCCAACTTCCATGACTGTGACACAAGTTTGCATCTGGGGAAAGGGCTGGGTCCCTAGATGTTTATATTTTAATTTATTACAAAATATATCTTTTTTTCATTTGGGATGATGGTAGTTAAATCTTCTTCATCTTGGAATGTTTCAGGAATAAATTCAGTAATTAATTGTGCTAAATTACTTTCGTATATTTGTCGTCAGGAAATAGACATAGCTTGTATACAAGAAACCAAATTGTCTGATGTAGAACATATGAAACTTAAAACTGGTTGGGTGAGAGAAGTTCATTGTTCCTCCACTAATTATAAAAAGGGAGGGGTAGCTATCTTAATTAGTAAACGCTTACAATGTCATACTAAGCTGTTGTCTAAAGATTCTTCTGGTCGCTTTCTTTTATTACAGGTAACTCAGAGTTCTTTTTCTTCTAACATATTAGAGAGTGGTAGAAAGCTGGAACGCCCTTCCAGAGGCTGTTATAGGGGAAAACACCCTCCAAGGATTCAAGACAAAGTTAGACAAGTTTCTGTTGAACAAGAACGTGCGCTAGTAGGGCTAGTCTCAATTAGGGTGCTGGTCTTAGACCAGGAGACCGCCGCGTGAGTGGACTGCTGGCCATGATGGACCACTGGTCTGACTCAGCAGTGGCAATTCTTATGTTCTTATATGCTCTCACTATTCATAATCATGCTTTTTTCCAATCTTTGACACAGACTGCATTAAATTTAGATTCTAGTCCCCTTATTTTGACTGGGGATTTGAATCAAGTATTGGATCCCTCTCTTGATAGATCTTCTCCGGGTCAGCAGAATTCTATTTTGCATAAAGGAGTTCCCTTTTTGTCCTCAGTATTAGATTTAGTTGATCCTTGGAGATTATTACACTCTGAGGAAAGAGTGTACCCACCTTTCTCGTTCTCACTCTACCTGGTCACGTATTGATTATATTCTTATATCTCAATCTTTGTTTCCTAAAGTACTCACTTCTATCATTAGTCCGTTGCTCATTTCTGATCATACCTTGATATTTATAGATCTGGAATTGAATACTCGTAGATGTGGCAATTGGCTATTTCCGTCTTATTTATATGATGACCCTAATTTTCAACAGTTTCTTGTGAAGCGATGGGCAGTTTATGCTCATTTTAATTCAGAATATGTGAATGATCCGATCCTTTAGTGGGAAGTTTCCAAGGCTGAACTACATGGAGATGTTATAGCTTATGTTGTGAAACGTAATTGTTGTATTGCTTCTAAGATCATCTCTCTTGAATGTAAATATCAAAGTGCAAAGAAAACCTATCTTCAGTGTTCTACTTTGGCTCATAAAGAGGCTATGTTGGCAGCACAGATAGCTTTGAATACTCTTTTTCATGAAAGGTCAAAGCGTAATACACTTCATCGTAAATTTCGGTTCTTTCGATTTGGTAATCGTCCAGGTCGTTACCTTGCTTGTCTTACTAAAGCTTGGAGTGGGCCTCGCTTGATTCCCTCTTTTCGACTTCCAGATGGGACTTTTTTTTTTTTTTTTAAATATCATGTTTATTGAGACAGGAGACAACTGGACAACAATAGTCAACCACAAATCAGCAAAATATGACAAAATGCGAGAAAATATACAAAAGATACAGCGGATACCACAGAACAACGGCATGGGAAAAGGGTGGATATCTCGCACCCCAGTGCCCCCCATCCATTTTAGTATATAAAATCAACCAGAATCCCCAAACAATTCTTACAAACCACTGTCACAGTCACGCACGGCACTCGCAAACCTACAAATCCCTTCCATACATTGCAAATCTCAGCCAGACATACACACAGATAAAAACCCAAACACACATCTCACACTCAATCTCACACTCTCTGCCGGAAAAAGGCGGTAGGGTAGACAATATATAAGGGAAAGTCAGGAAACCGCACATACTAGTACAGAAAATTGGCAGTAGCACCTAAGCATCCAGGTCCAAAATCAGGAGCCAGAGGGAACAATAAGTCTGCCAGTGAGCTTGTGGGCAAGATGCATAAGTGTCCAGCTCAAAGTGGGCTTGCTGCTTCATCTTGGTGACCCACAAGGTGTAGGATGGTGCCTCTTCGGAAGTCCAATACTTCAGGATAAGCTATTTCCCCACAAGTATCGCATGGAGAACAAATTTCTGAGAGGGAAAATCCAAGCCATGGTTTTGCAGGTCATGAACATCCCCCAACAACAGAGCAGGTGCATTCCAGGGCATCGCACAATGCAGAAGAGCAGCCAGACAACTTTTCACCGAATCCCAAAAAATCAGTTTGAAACAGTCAAAAAATGAATGAATAAAATTACCCCTGTGGGACTTACATTTAAGACATTTATCCTCAGGCCATAGCCCCATAACATGTCCCCGGGCTCGTGTAAGATAAGAGCGATGCAAAATTTTATATTGGGTCTCCTGCAGGGTTGCCGCTTTCACATGAAGGTATAGCGTCTGGAAGAGGAGTCGTATATCGAGGATGGAAACATCCAACTCAAGTTCGGTGGTCCATTCACCGACCAGAACATGAAGACAACTCTCCCCAAGGCTATCCCTCCCCTCCCTATACCAAGTGGAAATTTTATTAGTCGCAGCGGGGGTGGATAGGAAAATCGTGTCTAAAGTACCATAACCCCATCACTCCCCGTGAGAGCGCACCAAGGAATGATAGCAGCTAACATTTCTTCTTGCATAACCAAACTTCAATCCTGGGCTCACACTGTACAAATGAAATTGAACGAGTCCAAAACTAAACTACTTTGGCTCGGCCCTAAACTTGATCAATTACCCACTTCCATCCCACTGCCCACAGGCTCCTCTCTACAGCTGGAATTCTCTAGCAAAGTTCTGGGCATCACCATAGATTCATCATTATCCTTCAACGACCACCTCAACTCCCTGATAAAAAAATGCTTTTGCAGCCTTCACATGCTGAGGAAAGTGAGATCCTGCTTCCACCAAAAACACTTTGCCGTCCTCGTACAATCCATTATCCTCTCCAGATTGGATTATTGCAATTCCATTTACCTAAGCTTAACAAAGAAAAGCCTCCACAGACTCCAACTAATCCAGAACACCGCGGCCAAACTTATCTTCTCAAAAAGTAAATTTGACCATGTCACACCGCTCCTATCCAAACTCCACTGGCTTCCCGTTATTTCCAGGGTCTACTTTAAATGTGCCTGCCTAACCTTCAAGATCCTCCATGGTATCCTTCCTCCTTTTATCCCTCTATCCTGGAATTCCTCAAATCCAACCTCCACTAGATCCACTCAAAAATTAAAACTATCCTACCCCTCCTTAAAAGGCATCTCCCTTGTTGGTAAACTTGGCTCTTCCCTCCCTTTCAGAATCACTCAGCTCTGGAACAGTCTCCCTTCCCCTCTCCGCAATTTGAGCCCCCTTCTACCATTCCGTAAGCATCTGAAGACCTGGCTCTTCTCCAGAACGTAACCCCGTCCCGCTCCTGGCACTCTCACACCAACCTCTCTTCTCTCATACTTATATAATTCCACTGTAGTTCCGTTCCTTCCCTAACCATGTAAACCGTGTCGAGCTCCATCTGCGGAGATGATGCGGTATATAAACCCAAGATTTAGATTAGATTAGATTAGATTAGTAGTGATGAATTTGGAGGTATGTGTAAATATGGGTAGGAGGTAAAGACCACGAGGCCTGCATTTGAGCAAATGAAGGAAACAATCCGCCCCCCAGAGCCAGTGCAGAACCCAAAGTCGTGTCACGCTCTGGGCGTCGCCGCAGACCCGCCATACCCCCCACCCCGGGAACAAAATCAGGGTTACGAAGTAGAGAAAGAAAAGGGGAAACAGCGGGCAACTTACCCTGTTGCATGCGCCACTAACGCCAAGCTCTGCGAAAAGGAAGACGGAATGGGAAAGCAGGAGTACCAGACCCCCCGCCCCGTGAATAAAGGAGGAAAAAGACCAGGGTAAGCAGCAGTCTGCAAGTAAGGCTTCAGGAGAATAACGACGCGATGAGACCAGTTGCTCATGAATCCAGCGAAGAAGCGCTGCGACGTTATAGACACGAAGAGCGGGTAGGCCCAAAACCCCCCTGTCACGGCTCTGGGACAACTTAAGAGCACTGATGTGAGCCACCCTCCCCCTCCAAACAAAAGAACGAACAATAGATTGGTAGGAGCACTCATCCGTGCATGATATCCAGACGGGAATTGTTTGCAACATATAGAGCAATTTTGGAAATAATACCATTTTCACTAGTGCTACTCGACCGAGCAATTAAAGGGGGAGCAATTGCTTTAATCCGTCCGATAGTAGCAGTGATTTTTGCATCATACAGCTTACGGAGATCACGATAGAGCATGATACCTAAATATTTCAACTTCCCTGGGGCTATGCAGACGCCCAGTCCCTGGCACCAAGGTTCCACAGCCGCGGATCCTAACAAAAGAGCCTCCGTCTTATCGAAATTAATTTTTAGGCCCGAAAAAACGCCATAAGAACAAATGATGGACATCAAGACGGACATGGTCTGATCAGCATGATTAACAAAGAGAAGCATATCATCAGCAAACATGCTAATACGGAATTCCCGACTGCCCACCTGAAGCCCCTCCAACTGGGGGTCCTGACGAATCCGAGCAGTCAACGGTTCTAAGGAGAGAAGAAAGAGGAGCGGTGAGAGGGGACACCCCTGCCGTGTGCCCCTCCCAAGAGGGAAGGGGTCCGACACTCCACCATTCACTAATAACTGAGATTGAGGATTATGATACAGCGCGGACAGCCAAGCAATGAATTTGCCTCTGATACCAAAGCGCTCAAGTGTCCCAAAAAGATGGGGCCAAGAGACCATGTCAAACGCCTTCTCGACATCTAAGCTGGTAATGAGCGCCCTATCAGTGGGGACTCGGGAGGACTGCAACACCGCGAGGACTTTCAAAAGGTTCATGGATGCATGCCTGCCCGGTACAAATCCCACCTGGTCTTCGTGAATGAGAAAAGACAAAAATTTGTTAAGTTGTGCCGTAAGGCCAAAATTTTTATATCCTGATTTAAAAGGGATATAGGCCTATAGAACCCCAAGGCATCAAGCGGTCGCCCGTGCTTGGGAAGAATGATGATGTGTGCCCTGTTGTGGGAATCCCCAGAAGGAGGAGTAGTGCGAAGTCCCATAAAATAATTCCCTAAAGAAATTAAAGCCGAAGGGTCCAAAAGTTTATAAAACTCAGGGCCAAGACCATCGGGTCCCGGTGTTTTGGCTAGTTAAGTTTTTTAATGGCCACCTGCAACTCCTCACCTGTAATGGGGCCATTAAGAGAGGTACTTTGGTCAGCAGACAGCGAAGGAAGAGAGATGCCCTGGAAGAACCGCTCACTAGCAGCCGCATCAAAAGGTTGAGCAGTGTAAAGGTCGGAGTAAAATTGCACAAATTGTTGCATAATAGCCTGATGGGTAACTCCCTGTTTGTCTTTGATAGACGTAATAGTATGCCGCGCTTTGTGAGGGCGCACCAAATTAGCCAACAACCGCCCCATTTTATCACCCCACCGATGTAGTTTATATTTGTAACAATATATATTACGACTAGCTCGTTGATCCAAGAGAAGGTTAATTCTAGATTTAAGGATTCTCATGGTCTGTTTTGTGGTATCATCAAGATGAGAAATATGAAGAGTCCGATAAGCAGCAAGATCCCTGGACAAAGCAAGGAGCTCCGCATCCCGTTGTTTTTTCAAGGAAGCGGAATAAGCGTGAATGTGCCCCCGCATGACCGCCATGGAGGCCTCCCAATAGATAACTGGGCCCACATCCTCCACAGAATTAGTGTGAACAAAATCATCCCACCTCTTTTGAAAGAATGCACGGAAAGAAACATCTGTGAAAAGATAGGGTGACATACGCCAAATGCGCCCTGCTGCTTGGGAGCCAAACTGGAAGGCCAAGCCCAAAAGAGCATGATCGGAAATGCTGGCACTTGTCAGATATGGGAAGAAAGAAGCAGAGATAAAAATGTAGTCAATGCGAGAGTAAGTCGTGTGAGGGTGGGAGTAAAAGGAGAAATCATGCTCATCGGGGTGCAGAGTACGCCAAGAGTCCAACAGGCCCAATTCTTTCATAAGAAAGTGCACCCCTTTGTTGAAGTGTCCCTTCGGTACCGGTTTGGCAGGCTTATGGTCCCATTGGAGATGAGCTACGAAATTGAAATCTCCACCCATGATAATCTGCTGGGGCAAAAGCGGAGCAAGGAGGCCCACCAAGGAGGTGAAAAAGGCATGTGTATACGAGTTAGGGGCATAGACATTACACAAGACCAGAGATTGCCCCCACAGTTCCCCAATCATGATAATATACCGCCCATTGGGATCCGCAATCTGACGGTGAAGATGAAAAGATATGTTTTTATGTATAAGTATGGCCACCCCACACCTCCGAGCTGTGAAGGAAGCGTGACCCACCACACCCACCCACTCTCTGCGGAGTTTATCATGTTCTAGAGGGGTCAAATGCGTCTCCTGCAGAAAGGCAATGTCAGTGCATTCCCGCTTAAGGTAGGCTAGGATTTTGGTACATTTGATGAGGGAGTGAATCCCATCTACATTAAGTGATTTCACCTTCAATTGAGTCATGTCATATAAAATATATAACAGCAAAAACCAGAAAGGTAGCAAATAACAGAAAACAAGGGTAGGACATCCCAGCCTAATCCCACCCTATGTGACATAGCCAACTGCGTAGTAGGAATCAAATTCATGGAAAAACCCCAGCGCCACAGGCCCTTCCAGCAGAGAAAGCAAACCCACAAACCCACGCATACAACCAAGCACCCCAGAACACCCCAACCCTCTCTCCCAGCCCCACCACAAACTCATTCTCAGCGAGGAAAAAGCCCCGCTAATCCCCAAGCCCTAGAACAATCCAACAGGTAGCTCCGGGCCGCATCACTAAGAGTTGCAGGCCAGCCCAGTTTTGCTCTGGCTCCCTTTCATGAGCCCCCTGCACAGTACATGAGCCATACACAAAGAACTGAAGGAAAAGATGGGAGCGAGAAACCCTATAGGCATTCCCATAAAGGTAAAGGCACAACGGAGAAAGAGACATGTAGTCCTGCAGAAAATGAAACAAAGAAACTAGCAATGTGTAGGGAAACACAAGGTCCACAAAGTTTCAACTGTGTAAGGGCAGCAGGAGCTCGCCTGATAATGAGGCGCCCAAAACAGAAAGACAAAAACCAGGCTGGCAAAGACCAGAGTAACAAAAGACTCAGCTGTGGAATTTGCTCTGCCCTGGAAGGAGCAGCTGGCTCCAGTTGACATGTGCCCAGCGCAAGGTCCCCATGTGGCAGCCTCAGGATGCAGCGCTCGGTAGGGCAAACGGCCAAAGCTCAGTAACTGCCAGCATCACACTGCAGCCCCCCATCAGCCAACATGTCTGAAACAGACCAAAACAACTGGGCATAATGGGGCTGGTCCAGCTACCAGTACAGAACTGGATCCAGTAGGATCAGGAGGCCCCACGATCCCCACATGCCACAGCAGGCAGAGTTTTGATGAATCCCTCCAATTGAGCCGGAGTGTTATAAAACGTGGTGGAATTGTTATAAGTCACTCGGGCTCTAGCTGGATACAGGAGGGAGAATTTAATTTTGCGCTTAAAGAGCTCACTACAGTGAGGCGCCATAATCCGGCACCGCGACGAGACTTGAGGGGAAAAGTCTTGAAATAGAAGCACCTTTTGTCCCTCGACTTGCATATTAAGATCTTTTCCCCGGCGGTAGGCAGCTAACACTTGTTCCCGCACAGCATAATTAAGGAATCGAGCAATGACCGGCCGGGGTCTGGACTCTTCGTCCCTGCGGGATCCCAGTCGGTGGGCACGTTCTATAGAGAAAGGTACCAGCGGGGTAGATAGGCCAACAGCCTTGGGAAGCCAGTCCTCCAGCCAGGTACGAAGATCCACATCGCGGACAGAGCCAGGAATCCCCACAAACCAGAGGTTGTTACGCCGACCCCGGTTCTCCTGGTCCTCAAGGCGGTCCAGTAAAGCCTTGTTCTCCGACTCCAGCGTGCGAAGGCGTTCTTCGTAGTTAGCCACTGTGTCCTCTTGCTGGGCAATGCGGTCTTCCGCTCGCTGCAGCCGCCCAGCTTGGGAATCGAGACTTTCCTTGATACCTTCCATAAAGGTATGAATAGTGGCTAGTTTATCCTCCATTACCAGCGTGAGGGATCGTGTAAGCTCCTGAACTGCTGCCGCCTCCAGGGTGAAAACAGGAGCCTCATGGTGTTCCGCCATTTTAGGATCCGGTCCCTTCTGTCTATCTCGCACGCTTCTGGCGGGTTTAACGGCCATCAACCCGTCCCGGGCTCGAAATACAAGAAAAAGAGGCGGCGGCACAAGCACCCCCGGTTCCACGTTGCAGAGCACACTGCCGGCCGGATAAAAGCTGAGAAAAATAGCAGGATGTGTGAGCACGGCCCGGAGCTACACAGCGGCACGTCCTTTCACTCTCCTGGCATCACGTGCCCCTCCTTCCAGATGGGACTTATACTAATGACTCCTCTCAAATCTTTCAGGCTTTTTGCAATTATTTCGCTTGCTTATATACTGTACAGCTGATTCTTCATCACAACCTTCTCTGGTACAGATGTATTTCGAAGATTCGGGTTTGCCTCGTTTAACTTCTGAAATAAGAGATTCTTTAAATGCCCCATTATGAGGGTAGAAGTTCAACAGGTTATTAAATCTTTATCCACTTGTAAAGCACCTAGACATGATGGCTTTAAAGCAGAATATTACAAGTTATTAATTTATCATCTTCCAGGATTGTTAGTGAGGTATTTTAACTCATGTGTTGATGTAGGTTATTTTCCCCTTGGTGTTACAGATGCATTGATAATATTAATACCGAAACCTGGGAAAAACCCTCATAGTTTTGATTCATATAGATCAATCTCCTTGCTAAATGCTGACTTAAAAATTTTTGCTCGGGATTTAGCGGATAGGCTTGCTTTATATATACTTAGGCTTATTGGTCAAGAACAAGTTGGATTTGTTCATGGCAGGCAATCTGTATTGCATGTTTGCAAAGTTTTGATGGTGTTGGTGACAGGTCAGGGGAGGGGATACCCAGACTCTTAGCTAGTTTAGATGCACAGAAAGCCTTTGCCCGAGTGGAATGGTCTTTCCTTTTTCAAACGCTTTCATATATGGGGTTTTCTGGTTGGTTTCTTGACTGTTTATATGTTCTATATACCAATCCTCATGCATCTATTCTAATCAATGGAACTCGTTCTTCTTTCAATATTTCTCGAGGAACTCATCAAGGTTTTCCATTGTCTCCATTGCTTTTTATTTTGTATTTGGAACCTTTATTACATACTCTCTAAAGTGATGTTCATATTACAGGCATTTCTATTGCGGGTCAAGACTTTAAGATTTTGGTCTTTGCTGATGATCTTATGCTTATATTGACTAATCCTGAGAGGTCTATAAGACATCTAACTTGATGCATTGGCAGAATTTGGCTTCCACTCTGGCTTTCAGTTAAATTATCAGAAATCAATGGCTCTTCCATTTCATTCATCTTTGCCTTCTAAATGGAGTGGTATTTTTTCTTTAACCTGGGCGTCTGATAAAATAATATACCATGGCATATCAATTCCACAAAATCTTAATCAGCTTCAAGATATTAATATACAACCTTTGTTAGACAAAACTAAATCTCGTCTATTGACATGGCACCATTTTCCAGTTTCTCTGATGGGGCGTATTGCCTCAATGGTTATATATTTATCAGATGCTCCCTCTTATTCTTTATCGAAGAGTTGAATTTCAATTAGATAAACTTCTTAGGGCATTCCTTTGAAAAGGGAGACCTCGTCTTTCATTACATTAAGTTGGCTTTAAAGATTGATAAAGGTGGTCTTGGTCTACTTTCTTTGAGTCAATTTGTGGATTCTTGCCATATGAGGCATATTCATGACTGGTTTCTTTCCACGTATTTTTCTTGGACTTCTGTAGAACTTCATTTTTGGAAGCCTTATTTTAGTTTTCTTCTCCATTCATCTAGAATAGAGTCTGCTGTCCTGAAGAATCCTTATTATTTCTTACTTACCCCTTTAAGAGCTACTTGGCGCCAAATTTGTAAAAAATTATCTTTTAATTTTCAAATTATTCCTTTGTTACCAATTAGTGGTAATGGATCTTTTAAATTTGGAATGGTATCATCTGGTTTTAGGGCAGATAAGAGGGGTCTCTAATTTACTTATATCAAATCCTTAGAGATGATGGAACTTTGCCAACTTGTTCTCAATTATGTACTGATTATGGATGGCCCCATGTGGATATTTATTTATATCTTCAATTTAAATTTTATGTGTCCTCCCTAACTTCCAAATTTTTGAATTCAAAAATTTTTGAGATTTTGTCAGAGGTGCTTTGGTTGGAGGCCCAGTTAATAGTACCTTTAAAATATTTTAGACACTCGATGCTGGCATTTTCTCCAAACATGGATTATGACAAAGTGGCTCAAGATTGGAATGTTAAATTGAAGATCAATTTACAAGGTACTCATCTCAAAAGATTTTTATCTTTATTACATGGTTTTATACCTGACATTTCTTATTTTGAGATGGGTTATAAATTTATTTTTCGTATGTAAATGGCACCTTGGAGAGCCTATAGATCAGGGGTGACCAACCTGCGGCCCGAGGGCTGCATGCGGCCCCGGCCCCGGTCGAGGGTGATGCGGTGTTTTCCTCTGCTGTCCCCGGGTGTTTACCATCTTGCCGGCTTCCTCCTCTATCTTGCTGCAGCATTTGCGTGGCCCCAGAAACTTTTTTTTCCACCAATGCGGCCCAGGGAAGCCAAAAGGTTGGACAATTGTTTCTGTAGGTTTCTGTTTAAAATGGGATCATCCTAAGGCTACATTATCACATATGTTTTGGGAATGCCCTTTGATTTGTCATTTTTGGTCAGAGATTTTTTTCCAAGGTTAGTATAGTATGTGGCATGTTAAATGGCATTATAATAGTTATAGCCTATTTTGGCTTTTTGATATACAACATCCAGTGCCTAAGGGGTTTAAAGATTTTTTGAAAAGGGTAATTCTCTCGGGGTTGAAAGCAATTCTTTATTCATAGATAGGGCCTACAGGACCAAATTATGGTCATTGGAGAGCATGAACGTTATGTTTAGTGCTCATGGAAGCTATGTCTGTTTCTGACTGGGATACGAAACAAGGTAGGATTTTACTTGTTATTTGGAAACCATTCTTAGAAACACTGACTCCAGCTGCTCGCAGTTGTGTTTTGTTATATAGACCTTAATATTTTTTTTTTAAACAGTCTTGGAAGAAGAGTAGGTCTAATTATAATTATTCTTTCTTTCTTTCTTTATTTTTAAAACTATTATATTTATATGCTAATTTATTCAGGAAATTGGGTCGGTAGTTGGGTGGGTGGTGAGAAATGGGTTTGTAAGATAGAGAGTGGTAGTTGAAATTGAAATTGTTTAAATTTATTGTTTTACTTATATATCTATATATATTTGTATATTTAATTTTCATATTAAGAATTGTTGCTTAGGTTATTTTACTCCCTTAACTTGATTACTGTCATTCATTTTATCTTGGAATTTCAGCTAAACTACAGCACAAGCTGTAGTTATTACTGAATACTGCTGTTAGACTTACCCTCTCAAATTTATCAAAACCAAGATTTATCCTCTTTTGAGAGATCTACTCATACATTGCTTCCCTTTTCAGACTCTAGTTCATTTTAAAATAGCATATCTAGTTTTCAAGACTGTACAGAATGAGTTCACTTTTCCTTCTCAGTTACATGTCTTTTCTATTAGATAATGATGTTCAGCTAATCATGTCATCAAAAGTGAGTTATCTAAATATGATGGTTTGTTAAAAACACATTTTGGAATTTTTTTTCCTTATCAAGGGGCTCAGGTTTGGAATGATATTCCTTTACAGATCAGACAAATTCCATCTTATATATTATTTTGTAAGGCTTTGTAATCATACTGTGACAAACCTACTGCAACACCAAGGTTTATCATAGAGAAATATAATAATAATAACTAATAATAATAATAACTTTATTTTTTCTATACCACCATAATCTTGCGACATCTAGGCGGTTCACAGTAAAGATTAGCTGCACAGACAGCGAATTACAGCGCAGGAAATTATACAAACCCCAGTGCAGAAGGGCAGACCAGGTCAGAGCCCAGGACATTAATTTAGCTGACTACCCTATGTGCAGTGAAGATGAGACTAAGACATAACAGGAAAGGTTTGCCTTACCTGAGGCAGTGGCAAAGCAAAGTAGAAAATCTTTGCCCTACTATTATCCAGTTCCTGTAAGGCAGAAAACAGACTGACAGTTTTTCCTCAGAGAAATGTCCCAGGCTGAGGAAGGAAAGCCCTTCCCCCCTTCTGAAGCCAAGGGTGTGTGCGTTTTTCCTTAGCTTAAAACGAGGTTCTGCAGAGAGCAGAGGAGGAGGAGAGACAGGAAGCTCAGAACGGGACTGAGCTTATCTCAGACCAGGCAGGCAGCCCTGACTTGGAAATGAGAGATGAGCAAGGTGAAGGAAACCTTCCTTCAGGAGTCTGATCCTCAGAGCTGTGTGAGGATATGATATGGGAAGACAGCAATGCTACAGCTGAGATTTGGCCAGAGCAAATGGAAGTGGCTTGAAACAAACGTGAGTTTTCCATGGCTGTTTTTTTTTTTGTCTGGTAAGCAGACTGTGTGGGCTACCAGAGAGGATAACTTTGACTGTAAAGTTTTCTACATTTTTCTTCTGTGCTTTAAGCAAAGGGGCAGTATCCTTCACTGTACAAAACTGACTAAATTAAGCCAAATGCTGAGCAGGACACTCAGCCTGTTTGTTTCTCTGATTCACTGTGCACAGATTTCCGTAGGAGAAGACCAGCTGATAGTGGTTACTATAACAACCTGTTAATTGCGTTGAGCCTGCATGTTTCTCAGAAACTAATTGAAAATCTCTGAGTGTAAAACTGCTATGTTTCCTCTGTTAAATACCAGCTCAGTTTTGAATTGAGTTTATCTCTGAGAACCAGTATTTACTGTCTCCTGCCTAATGCTGCAAAACTGTATGTGTGTTTTGCTAAGGAACCTGCTTCCCAGAAGTGTAAATTATTCTGTTACTTTTCCTATGACTACCTGTGCCAGCAGCCCAGTAGTGCTGGTCTTTAGTCACTGCCATAAACTCCCATCCTGCAGCTCAGAAATAGGGAGCTGCTTATTTCAGTTGTTGTACAACAATGAAGCATTTAAGTTAAAAGATTGTATTCTTGTGCCTGCATAAAGTATTCCTAGCCTTAAGACTCTGGTGAAGAGGAATGTGTATAATCTTCTTGCTAAAGTCCAGAACTGGCAGCAGAGTTAGTTTGTTTTGTGGAATCTTTTCTTTTGGTTATATTTTCATGCTCACATTGAAACCTGTGATGAACTATAATTTTGAGGCCAGCGGCCAAATAAAGTATTTATTTTTCAGTAAGGCCATTCTGACTAAATGGTATTCTGTACAAGATCTTTGAAAGAGCAATTCTAGGCTGTTGCCTAGGGGTAAAAATCCTGAGAGGCTCCCCTAGTTCCAGGGGAACCATGCCAGATTGGAGCAACGTGTTACTACCTGACTGTCTGTTATGCTCTTTGAGGGCTCAGGTGCGACAATACATATTCCCTAAATCTTTGAAAATTTATTGAGCAGATTTTTCAAAAGGTGTTTCTTTTAGTTTATAATGTAATTCTCAACTAATGTTAGTTAACATCTTATCTTGTAATCCGCTTTGAATTCCAGTGAAACCAGGCAGAATACAAATCTAAGGAATAGAATAGCTGAGGAAACTGCTGCACACAGGAAGGGCCGCACACGCTCAGGACCATAGTTCTGGAAAAGCTGTTTTGTCTCATTGACATTGAATAATATTATCTGTCCTACTTTTTGAAAGAATATGAAAATTCATTGTAACGCTGTGCTGCTTACCTTTTGTCAGGAATTTTGAATTCTTTGTAGAACTGCTCAGCTTTGCTGAACATGCCATCCATTACCAGATTATAAACTGTGTCATGCAGGGACATGTCTAAGTACGATTTATCCAGTTCATCCTCTAACCTGTGTTGCATTCGCAGCAGCTTAATTTGATCCTCGGTTGCCTATAGACATTGAAAATAAATAGCAAGGTTAGATAAACCCATGCAGCAGAAAAACCAATGAAAAAAGATTTTCTGTATAAAAGCACTTTTTTCTATAAAGATGTAAATTTTTATCATTTTCATCATATAAACACTACTTTTATCAAGCTGGACACATTAATGGAGTACAATTGGACATAACACATATGGAAAGGGAGAGCAAAGAGTGAAAAACACAGAGGACTTTAATAGATGGCTCAAAGCCTGGTGTCATTAAGAAGGCTTCAGGTACATAGGAGGATGGGGAAATACATGGAAGGACAAGAAGCTATATTGCACTGATGGGCTACATATTACTACAGCAGGAAAAAGAAACCTTGCAGAGAAATTTAGACAATATTTTTCTAGGCATTTAAACTAGAAGGTGGGGGTGGTGTATGTACGAAGGACAATTATAGAGACCACCCCCGGCAAAAGAAAAGATGTGATAGTAGTAAAGACTGCAACATAAGCAATATCAGGAACTCATTTCTTAGTATTGCAACGGAAAGTGAAACGAAACAAAAATCCATACGAAAAAGGAGATTATCGCTGAAAAATAGCTGGAAAGCAATGACCACAAATGCTCGCAGTCTAAGCAACAAAGTTCATGATCTGCAAGCCCTGATGTTAGAGGCAGATCTAGATATTGTCGCTATCACAGAGACATGGTTCAGTGAATCACATGGACGGGATGCAAACATACCAGGATATAATCTTTTTAGGAAGGACAGAGATAGTCAAAAAGGTGGAGGAGTAGCTCTCTATGTAAAGATCAATATCCAAGCGACCGAAATGCAAGGGACCTGGGGAGAGGAAGAAGCGATATGGATTGCTCTGAAAAGAGAAGATGGAACTTCTATCTATGTGGGTGTAGTCTACAGACCTCCGACTCAATCGCAGCAAATTGATAAGGATCTGATTGTGGATATCCAAAAGTTGGGAAGGAAAGAGGAGGTTCTGCTGTTGGGAGATTTCAACCTGCCAGATGAGGACTGGAATGTTCCGTCTGCAGAATTGAAAAGAAGTAGGGAGATTGTGGATGCCTTTCAAGAGGCTCTGCTCAGACAAATGGTGACGGAACCCACAAGGGAAAAAGCGATATTGGATCTGGTCCTCACAAATGGAGAGAGTATCTCTAATGTTCGAGTGGGTGCTCACCTGGGAAGTAGCGATCATCAAACGGTTTGGTTTGATATAACGGCTAAAGTGGAGAGCGGCCGCACAATACTTAAAGTCCTAGATTTCAAACATACGGACTTTAATGCTATGGGAGAGTACTTGAAGAAAGAGCTGTTAGGATGGGAGGACATAAGAGAAGTGGAAAGACAGTGGTCTAAGCTGAAAGGAGCGATAAAAATGGCTACGGACCTTTATGTGAAGAAAATCAATAAAAACAAGAGAAAAAGGAAGCCGATATGGTTCTCCAACGAAAATAAAGGCGAAAGAGTTGGCGTTCGTGAAATATAAATAAAACCAAGAAGAGGAGAGCAGAAAGGACTACAGGGTGAAACTGAAAGAAGCCAAGAGAGAGATACGTCTGGTGAAAGCACAGTCGGAAGAACAAATGGCTAAAAATGTAAAAAAGGGAGACAAAAATTTTTTCAGATATATTAGTGAAAGGAGGAAGATGAAAAATGGAATTGCTAGGCTAAAAGATGCTGGGAACCAATATGTGGAAAGTGATGAGGAGAAAGCGAATGTGCTAAACAAATACTTCTGTTCTGTGTTCACAGAAGAAAATCCTGGAGAAGGACCGAGATTGTCTAGCAAAGTTACATGAGAAAATGGAGTAGATTCTGCGCCGTTCACGGAGGAGTGTGTTTATGAGCAACTTGAAAAACTGAAGGTGGACAAAGCGCTGGGACCAGACGGGATCCATCCCAGGATACTAAGGGAGCTCAGAGAGGTTCTGGTGAGTCCTATTAAAGACTTGTTCAACAAATCTCTGGAGACGGGAGTGATTCCTGGGGATTGGAGGAGAGCGGATGTGGTCCCTATTCATAAAAATGGTCACAGGGATGAAGCAGGAAACTACAGGCCGGTGAGTCTCACTTCAGTTGTTGGAAAAATAATGGAAGTTTTGCTGAAAGAAAGGATAGTGTACTTCCTTGAATCTAACGGGTTACAGGATCTGAGGCAACATGGCTTTACAAAAGGTAAATCGTGCCAAACGAACCTGATTGAATTTTTTGATTGGGTGACCAGAGAGCTGGATCGAGGACATATGCTAGATATAATTTACTTGGATTTCAGCAAAGCCTTTGATACAGTTCCTCATAGGAGGCTGTTGAACAAACTTGAAGGGCTGAAGTTAGGACCCAAAGTGGTGAACTGGGTCAGAAACTGGCTGTCGGACAGACGCCAGAGGGTGGTGGTTAATGGAAGTCGCTCGAAGGAAGGAAAGGTGAGTAGTGGAGTCCCTCAGGGATCAGTGCTGGGGCCAATCCTGTTCAATATGTTTGTGAGTGACATTGCTGAAGGGATAGAAGGAAAAGTGTGCCTTTTTGCAGATGATACCAAGATTTGTAACAGAGTGGACACCGAAGAGGGAGTGGAAAATATGAAAAAGGATCTGCAAAAGTTAGAGGAATGGTCTAATGCCTGGCAACTAAAATTCAATGCAAAGAAATGCAGAGTAATGCATTTGGGGATTAATAATAGGAAGGAACCGTATATGTTGGGAGGAGAGAAGCCGATATGCACGGACGGGGAGAGGGACCTTGGAGTGATAGTGTCCGAAGATCTAAAGGTGAAAAAACAGTGTGACAAGGCAGTGGCTGCTACCAGAAGGATGCTGGGCTGTATAAAGAGAGGCGTAGTCAGTAGAAGGAAGAAGGTGTTGATGCCCCTGTACAGGTCATTGGTAAGGCCCCACTTGGAGTATTGTGTTCAATTTTGGAGACCGTATCTGGCGAAGGACGTAAGAAGACTTGAGGCGGTCCAGAGGAGGGCGACAAAAATGATAGGAGGCTTGCGCCAGAAGACGTATGAGGAGAGACTGGAAGCCCTGAATATGTATACCCTTGAGGAAAGGAGAGACAGGGGAGATATGATTCAGACGTTCAAATACTTGAAGGGTATTAACATAGAACAAAATCTTTTTCAGAGAAAGGAAAATGGTAAAACCAGAGGACATAATTTGAGGTTGAGGGGTGGTAGATTCAAAGGCAATGTTAGGAAATTCTACTTTACGGAGAGGGTGGTGGATGCCTGGAATGCTCTCCCGAGAGAGGTGGTGGAAAGTAAAACTGTGACTGAGTTCAAAGAAGCATGGGATGAACACAAAGGATCTAGAATCAGAAAATAAGATTAAATATTGAACTAAGGCCAGTACTGGGCAGACTTGCACGGTCTGTGTCTGTATATGGCCGTTTGGTGGAGGATGGGCTGGGGAGGGCTTCAATGGCTGGGAGGGTGTAGATGGGCTAGAGTAAGTCTTAACAGAGATTTCGGCAGTTGGAACCCAAGCACAGTACAGGGTAAAGCTTTGGATTCTTGCCCAGAAATAGCTAAGAAGAAAAAATTAAAAAATTTAAATTGATCAGGTTGGGCAGACTGGATGGACCATTCGGGTCTTTATCTGCCGTCATCTACTAACATGTGGCCTGTCGCATCCCACTCCCTATCTCTTGTATATGTGTGTGTTGGTGGTGGGGGAGCGCTATGTGGGTGCTACCATAAAGACATAAGACTCACCCAACTAGGCCAGATTAGGAAATGTCATCACCAGTATAGAGTGGTAGTGATGGGGATAATTGTATTATGCAGAATATAAGGTGGGGGGGGGCATAACTATTATGTATTAGATACAATTTTAGTTAAAACTTTAAAGACTAATATTATATGAAAGATGTAGCTGAATAATTGACACAGCAAGGTTTATACAGCACAGTTCGCAGAGTACATATTTTTCCTTCATAGAACAAAATATTTTGGTTTAATGTCTGGAATAAGATAGATGTTGAAGCCATACTAATAGGTCCCTGAAAACAAGCTGACCAGGCTGACCTAGAATATCATTAGATGTTTAGATAGTTTAGAGAGAAAAACATATCTGTTTATAAAAACATATTTTTCTTCCATTTACAGTTAGGGCAAATATTGATGAGCTTGTAGTTATAAAAAAATCATGTGACTATAACCATGTGATTGCAGCCTACAGGAATGTATTGTTTAGCAAATGAGAGAGTTTCTAGTAAACATATTTGCAATAGAAGAGAACATGGCTGCAAGGGTCAGTGTGACCTCAGCAAGCATGTTGTTCACTTCCTGAGTTAAGTCATTGTTGCTAAGGAACAAAGTAAAATTAATAGAAAACCATGTGACTTGAATAGAACCAAATATGCAATTTGTAAATGGATTGTAATTGGAAGATGTACTCACTGCGTATGGTGTCATCAGCAAATTTAATAACCTCACATTTCGTCCCCGTCTGCAGGTCGTTGATAAATATATTGAACAGGAGCGGTCCCAGCACCGACCCCTGTGGGTCATGAGCGGAGTTCCACAGGGGTCGGTGCTGGGACTGCTCCTGTTCAATATATTTATCAACGACCTGGAGACGGGGACGAAATGTGAGGTTATTAAATTTGCTGAAGACACCAAAATCTGCGGCAGGGTTAGAAACACGGAAGACTGCGAAGACCTGCAAAGAGACCTAACGAGACTGGAAGAGTGGGCAAAAAAGTAGCAGATGAGTTTTAACATAGAGAAATGCAAGGTCATGCATGTAGGGAAAAAGAACTCGATGTTCAGCTACAAAATGGGAGGATCACTGCTAGGGATGAGCAACCTTGAAAGAGACCTGGGGGTGATGGTGGACACAACATTGAAAGCATCAGCACAATGTGCGACAGCCTCAAAGAAAGCGAACAGAATGTTGGGTATCATTAAAAAGGGTATCACGACCAGGACGAAGGAAGTCATCATGCCGCTATATCGTGCAATGGTGCACCCACATCTGAAGTACTGTGTCCAGTACTGGTCGCCATACCTCAAGAAGGACATGGCAGTACTTGAGGGGGTCCAGAGGAGAGCAACTAAATTGGTAAATGGTATGGAAAACTTTTCATACACTGACAGGTTGAAAATGCTGGGGCTGTTCTCCCTGGAAAAGCAGAGACTTAGAGGAGACATGATAGAAACCTTCAAAATCCTGAGGGGCATAGAGAAGATGGACAGGGACAGATTCTTCAGACTGTGGGGAACCACAAGTACAAGGGGTCACTTGGAAAAATTGAGAGGGGACAGGTTTAGAACAAATGCGAGGAAGTTCTTTTTTACCCAGAGGGTGGTGGACACATGGAACGCGCTTCCGGAGGTTGTGATAGGCCAGAGCACACTACAGGGTTTCAAGGAAGGTTTAGATAGGTTCCTAAAGGATGAGGGGATTGAGGGTTACAGATAGATGTAGAGGTAGGTTAAGAAATGGTCAGGAACCACTTTACAGGTCACAGACCTGATGGGCCGCCGCGGGAGCGGACCGCTGGGCGTGATGGACCTCTGGTCTGACCCGTGGTGGCAACTTCTTATGTTCTTATGTTCCCAATAAAATGGCCAGTCACCTGTATTTAAGAAGCCTTTCTGATGTCCCATTATTTTGGAGGATGCAGAAATGCTTCTCAAAGCTTTAAGACTATTTAGCTATAATTGAGTGTGGAATTCTTTGATCTCCTCAGATAGAATTAAGAACTGAGGAATATATGGAAGATTTGAGGGCATGTATGTAGCCTGTCTATATAGTTATTTCAGCTAAACAGTACAGCCCAGGAACTTGTCAATATACTATTGACAAAGCAGGTCTGAAAGAAACAATCTCTTGATGAATTGTCTGAAATTATTTATACAAGGGTAAATCAAAAAGTAAAGGCAACATAAATTAACAGCTTTAACAGAAATAAATGCGAGCAATTCAACATATCACTTTTCCACATAGTACTCATGCAAGACAATACATTTTTATTGTATCGTTCAACTAGCTTCTGCATTCCTGCAGAGAAGAAGTTTTTTGGCTGCTTCTGAAGCTAGGTGAGCATTGTTTCCTTTAATTCATCATGCACCCATGACTCGTCACCAGTGACAATTATTTACAGAATACTCGGATCTTCTTCAGAAGTGGGTCGCAACCTCCATATGCTGTTGCTTGTGCAGATCAGAAAGCTGTTTGGGAACCTATCATGCACAGACTTTCCTGTATTGCAAGTTATCATGCATTATGGCAAATGCAGATCCATAGCTAATATCCAAATTTGCAGCCAACTGAGACACCGTTATCTGTTGGCCTCTAATCAAGGTATCTGCCCTGCCAATGAGCTCTTGTATGTGTGATGTTAATAAGAACTAACTTGCCCAATATGGTTAAAATTGAGAGAGAGAGGCACTTGTTAGATAGAATGATGGAGCACTCTAAGGCATCAAACAATTACTTTTAATGTTTGATTCACCCTCATATAATGTATAAGGTGTGTATGTAATACTTTTTCCTATCAATTGATAGGCATTCCTTTATATATATATATATATATATATAGCAGTTACTTCCCTAACAAGTGTTATCCAGGGACAGCAGGCAGATATTCTCAACATATGGGTGACATTTTCCACAGAGCCCTGATGCCAACAGCTTCACAAGCAGACTTGCATGAAAACTTTTAGAAAGTTTGCGACTTCCGCACTGCGCATGCATGAGTGCCTTCCCGCCCAATGTAGGGTGCACGTCTCCTCAGTTCAGATAGTTAGCTAAGAAGACAACCAGGGGTAGGTTGTGAGAATATCTGCCTGCTGTCCCTGAATAACACCTGTTATCCCAGGACAAGCAGGCAGCCTATTCTCACATATGGGTGACGTCATCGACGGAGCCCAGATGCGGAAGCCTCGCAAGCAGACTTGCTTGTAGAAACTAGAAGTTCCGAGTCGTCCGCACCACGCATGTGCCTTCCCGCCCAGCGTAGGGCGCATCTCCTCAGTTCTCAGTTTTCCGCAGAGCTGAGAAGTTCGTCTTTGACTCTCTGCGTTTAACTTTTCACTTTGTGCCTTCTCTACACCTCGGTTTGTGTTTTTTTCTTCATGAATCGCTGTTCGTACGTTCTTTATTTTATTTTGAGATTAAAAAAAAAAAATTCAGTTCTTCCGTTCGGCTGCCGGGGCAGGCCGCTCGGCCGCAGCCCAGGGGCTTCGAACTTGCAGCGGCTGTTGAAGCGACAGGCTTCAAGACGTGTAGCCAGTGTCAACGTTCAATTTTTCTCATGGACCCTCACACCAGGTGCCTCAAGTGCCTTGGGCCACAACATCATCCGAAGTCGTGCAAACGCTGTGCTACTCTTCAACCTCGAGCCCTTAAACGATGTTAACTTTCGGTGGAGAAGCTCTTCCAGATGGATTCGTCCACGTCTTTGAAGCTCACCTTGGTCTCGCCTTCGACCGAAGGCCCTCCTGCCTCCACCGCTTCGACTTTGAGCCTCATCAGACCTTCCTCGTTTGCAGCAGCTCTTTCCTCGACGACGTCTGCTATATCTTCCCCTGTTTCCTCAGGTCAGATAGCTCAGCAGACAGTTCCATCAGTAGTGCTTAAGGTGTCTAAGACTTCTAAGTCGAAGCACATTTCCACTGCCTCGGTAGAACCTCCAGCCAAGGCAGGTGGTCCGGATTCAGATGCGGATCCATCTTTGCCGGCTTCTTTCCAGACCATGTTAGAGCAGCAATTTATTCAGTTCCTCACCAAAATGGGACCGAAGCTAGCTACTCTAATCCAGCCTGGGCATCCTGCAGACTCCTGCGAGGTCGAGCCTCTTCCTATGCCTCAGTATGAGTCTACACACTCTATGCAGGGAGCAGAGTCTCTGCGAGTATCTGGTCTGGCATCTAAGCACCTGAAGCAAGGAGCAGATTTTTTGCAAGTGCCTCGGCAGGAATCATCACACTCCTTGTAGAATCTTTTATAGTGCATTGAGGTTCCTCCATCAAGCCTCTGGAGCTTCGATCCACAACCTCCAGTCCTATCCATTCTTTGGTGGCATCAGCTGCTTCTGTCTCCAAGGCGAAGTCTCCTCAATCTTCGAGATCTACTTCCAAGCACCATTCTCACCGACGGTCGAGACCTTCATCGAGGCATCCTTCCAGGCATAGTTCTTCTTCTAAGGAGCGTCCTTCTTCAACTAAGCCTCAATCTATACCTACTTCTACTAGACTGCCAACTCCTCATTCGAGGTCACCACTTCCTCACCTCAAGGACTCAGCGGCTTCCATAGCCTCGTCCAAGTCTCCCTATTCTTTTGAGACCTTTTTTCCAGCCGAAGCTTCATCTTCGACCCAGGCTGCCTCGACGACCTCGAGTCCTTCTCGAGGCAAAGCATTACTGGATCAGCTATCTTTCTCCTCTTTTGTTTGTAAGATGGCTGTGGACTTGGACCTTCAACTGGATGCTGGTTCAAAATAATCTAAGGCAGGGGTGCCCAATAAATTGATTGCGATCGACCGGTAGATCGCCAAGGCAAAGTGAGTCAATCGCGGAGCCCATCCCGGGCTCTGTGATAGACTCACTTTGTCTTGGCGGTCTACTGGGCCGATCAGCCTTCCTCTCCCCGAAGTCAATTCTGCTGGCAGAGTCACTTAAGCTTCCTATTCATAAGCTTTTGTCTCAAACTTTTACCAGATGCCTGGAGACTCCTTATGCAATTCTAGCTGTTCCAGGAAAATTGGATTCCAGATACAAAACTCTCCATTGTAAGGGATTTGAGAATTCAATCCCTACTTGTGGAGTCCTCCTTGAAGAGGTCCCATCTTTCCAAGGTTTATGCCACAGTTCCTCCTGGAAGAGAAGGGAAAACTATGGACAAATTTGGACGTTGCATCTATCAAAATGCCATGATATCCTCTAAAGTCCTCAATTATAATTTCCATTTGGTCACCTATTTTGAGTTCCTTATTGCTCTTTTGCCTACATTTCTTACCTATTTAGACACTCAAAAACACTTTGAATTTCAGGAAGTCATCGCTTCTCTATCATAGCTCAGACTACATCTACTTCAGTCATCTTATGATGCCTTTGAGTTGTCTACCCGGGCGGCTGCTTGCTCTGTAGCAATGCGTCGCCTTGCCTGGCTTCGTACCATTCACATGGACCCTAATCTTCAGGACCGCTTGGCTAATATTCCTTGTGCAGGCAATGACCTCTTCGATGAATCTATTGAGGCAGCCACCAAGAAGTTGTCTGAACATGAAAAATCTTTCACTTCGGGCGGGAAGGCACTTGTGCATGCGCGATGTGGAAGTCGCAAACTTTCTAAAAGTTTTCAAGCAAGTTTGCTTGTGAAGTCAAAGCCAACTCCTGCCAAGTCTACACGTCCTCTTCCTATTTACCAGAGACGTTTTGCTCCAAGGACTGCTCCTTACACTCACCCTCCTCCTAAGAAACAGCAGCCTCAGAAGCAACAAAAATCTCAACCTTCTGCTGCACCTAAGGCTTCACAGCCTTTTTGACTGTTTACAATAGAGCATAACCTTCATCGTTCTGTCTCTGACTTCTCTTCCCCCTATAGGAGGTCGTCTCCATCATTTTTACCACCGATGGATGACAATTACATCCGACTTCTGGGTGCTGTCCATCATCAGGGAAGGATACTCTCTTCATTCCACCAGAGCTTCGTCCAAGAGAGTATCCTTCCAGTCCATCTCAGACTGCCCTTCTTCTTCAGGAACCTCAAGCTCTGCTTTGTCTCCATGCCATCGAACCAGTTCCTTTGGAACAGCAGAACAGGGGGTTTTACTCCTGTTACTTTCTTGTTCCGAAGAAGATGGGCGATCTGTGGCCCATTCTGGATCTCAGGGCTCTCAACAAATTTTTGGCCAAAGAAAAATTTTGAATGTTGTCCCTGGCATCCCTTTGTCCCCTTCTCGAGCAAAATAACTGGTTATGCTCTCTGGATCTCAAGGAGGCCTACACTCATATTCCCATTCATCCGGCCTCTCGTCAATATCTCAGATTTTGGGTGGGGAATCTACATTATCAATACAGAGTGCTACCCTTTGGCCTGGCTTCCTCCCCCAGAGTGTTCACCAAGTGCCTAATAGTTGTAGCAGCAGCTCTAAGGAACCATGGTCTTCAGGTATTTCCTGACCTAGACTGGCTCATCAAAGATTCCACATATCAGGGGGTTATTGTAGCGACCCAACGGACTACGTGGTTCCTACAAAGTCTGGGATTCGAAATCAACTTTCCCAAATCCCAACTTCAACCCTCACAGAATCTACAATTCATCGGAGCTGTTCTGGATACTATCCAACTCAGAGCATTCCTTCCACAACAACGTCTGGAAGCTCTCTTTCAACTCTGTCATACAGTGTCTTCCCGCTCTTCCATCTCAGCGAGACACATGATGGTACTCCTAGGTCACATGGCCTCCACAGTACACGCGACTCCTTTTGCCAGACCTCACCTTAGAATTCCTCCCTGGACCCTGGCTTCTCAATGGACGCAGGTTTGCGACCCACTTTCTCGACACATATCAGTCACTCCTTCTTTGAAGCAGTCTCTCCGTTGGTGGATGCTCTCTTCCAATCTCTCCAGAGGCTTCCTTTTTCAAATGCCCCCTCATCGGAAGGTCCTCACGACAGATTCTTCAACCTATGCTTGGGGCGCTCATCTCGATGGTCTCTGTATACAAGGCCACTGGACCAGTACGGATCGTCAATGTCACATCAATCTGTTGGAACTCAGAGCGATCTTCAAGGCTCTCAACGCTTTTCAACATCTTCTTCACAACCAGGTAGTCCTCATTCAGATGGACAACGAAGTCGCCATGTATTATGTCAACAAACAGGGAGGGATGGGATCTGCCTCCCTTTGTCAAGAAGCTCTGAAAGTTTGGGACTGGGCAATCTGCCACAACACCTTCCTCAATGCTGTCTACATCCAAGGGGCGAAGAATTGCTTAGTGGACAACTTGAGTCGTCTTCTGCAACCTCACGAATGGACACTCCATTCCTCGCCTCTTCATCACATTTTTTCACAGCCTCAGATAGACTTCTTTGCAGCTCCCCACAACTACAAACTGCCTCAGTTCTGCTCCAGGATATATTCTCCTCATCGCCTCATCGCTTTTCTTCTGGAATGGACGAATCTCTTCCTCTATGCATTCCCTCTCATTCTCAAGACTGGTCAAGTTGAAGAACTATCATGCCACCATGATTCTGATTGCTCCTTGGTGGCTGAGACAACCTTGGTACTCCCTTCTACTTCAACTCAGCAGCAGGGAGCCATACCTTCTACAAGTTTTTCCTTCTCTGCTTACACAGAGTCAGGGATCGCTGTTTCATCCCAAACTGCAATCTCTACACCTGACAGCTTGGTACCTCTCAACATTAACTCCTTTTCAGTTTTCTCAACCTGTCAGAGACGTTTTAGAGGCTTCTAGGAAACCTACCACTAGACAATGCTATCACCAAAAATGGACTAGATTTTCTATGTGGTGTTTTTCTCATGATAAGGAGCCTCAACATTCCTCCTTATCTTCTGTTTTGGATTACCTTTTGCACTTATCCACTTCTGGCCTCAAGTCTACATCAATCCGAGTCCATCTCAGTGCAATTACAGCTTTCCAACAGCCTATTGAAGTAGAGAATGACACGGTGACAAAATTCATCACCGTCCCCGTCCCCGCGGATAACCGCGGGAAATAATCCCATGTCATTTTTTAGTGTTTATTTCAGCCTCAGTCTTTCTACACCAGCATTCTTCAAAGCAAAGCTTGTGAGTCAGTGGTTGTGGCCATTCATACTCTGGTTCTTCCCTCTCTCTTTAAAGAATGACATGAAGATGGTTTCCCGCGGTTATCCGTGGGGACGGGAACGGTGATGAATTTTGTCACCGTTCCATTCTCTAAAGGGAAACCCCTCTCTGCTCATCCGGTGGTTTCCAGATTCATGAAAGGACTTTTCAATGTCAAACCTCCTCTCAAACCGCCTCCTGTGGTTTGGGACCTCAATGTTGTCCTTGCTCAATTGATGAAGCCTCCATTTGAACCAATTGACAGGGCTCATCTGAAGTATCTCACTTGGAAAGTGGTGCTTCTCATTGCCCTCACTTCTGCTCGAAGAGTAAGTGAGCTGCAAGCTTTAGTTGCTGATCCACCTTTCACTGTGTTCCATCATGACAAGGTGGTCCTCCATACTCATCCTAAATTCCTCCCTAAAGTGGTTTCAGAATTTCATCTCAACAATCTATTGTTCTTTCAGTGTTCTTCCCAAAGCCTCATTCTCATCCTGGAGAATCAGCTCTTCATACTCTGGACCGTAAACGTGCTTTGGCCTTTTATTTGGAATGCATCAAACCACACAGAACTGCTCCTCAACTTTTTGTCTCCTTCGATCCAAACAAGTTGGGACATCCGATCACTAAGCGTACCATCTCCAACTGGATGGCTGCTTGTATTTCTTTCTGCAATGCCCAGGCTGGATTACCCCTACACAGTAGAGTCACATAAAGTCAGAGCAATGGCAGCTTCAGTAGCTTTCCTCAGATCTACACCTATCAAGGAATTTGCAAGGCTGCTACTTGGTCCTCGTTTCATACTTTCACTTCTCACTATTGTTTGGATGTTTTCTTCAGATGGGATGGCCAGTTTGGCCAGACAGTATTACAAAATTTATTCTCCTAAATTGCCAACACTCCCACCATCCCATTATGGTTAGCTTGGAGGTCACCCATATGTGAGAATAGGCTGCCTGCTTGTCCTGGGATAAAGCACAGTTATTTACCTTACAGGTTTATCCACGGACAGCAGGCAGCTATTCTCACAACCCAACCACCTCCCCTGGTTGGCTTCTCTGCTAGCTATCTGAACTGAGGAGACGCGCCCTACACTGGGCAGGAAGACACTCGTGCATGCGCAGTGCGGTCGACTCAAAACTTCTAGTTTCTACAAGCAAGTCTGCTTGCGAGGCTTCCGCATCCGGGCTCCGTCGATGACGTCACCCATATGTGAGAATAGCTGCCTGCTTTCCCTGGATAACACCTGGATAACACGGTAAGTAAACTAAACTAAACCTTAGGTTTATATAGCGCACCATCTCCACAAGCGTAGAGCTCGGCACGGTTCACAGGGTTAGGTTGAAAAGGAGCTACAATGAAGGGTTATAGGAAAGGAGCTAGGAAGATAAAGAGGGACAGGGTACCAAAGAGCGGGAGGTGTTAGATTTTTGAAAAGAGCCAAGTTTTCAGGTGTTTGCGGAAGGATTGGAGGGAGCTTGAAATTCTGAGCGGGGATGTGAGGTTGTTCCAGAGTTCTGTGGTTCTAAAGGGGAGGGATGTTCCTAGTTTTCCTATGCGGGATATACCTTTTGCAGAGGGGAATGATAGTTTCAGTTTTTGGGAGGATCTAGTGGAATTAGGGTTAGAGGAGTTCCAGAAGAATGGGATAACGGGAGGGAGGATGCCATGTAGGATCTTGAAAGCTAAACAGGCACATTTAAAGAGGACTCTGGAATGAACTGGGAGCCAGTGAAGTTTGGACAGGAGTGGGGAGACGTGGTCGAACTTGCCTTTAGCGAAAATAAGCTTGGCCGCGGCGTTCTGGATTAACTGAAGTCTATGGAATTTTTTTTTAGGCTTAAATAGATGGAGTTGCAATAATCCAGTCTAGAGAGGATGGTGGATTGAACAAGAACGACGAAGTGAGAATGATGAAAGTATGATCTCACTTTCCTCAGCATATGAAGACTAAACAAGCATTTTTTTACCAAGAAGTTGAGGTGGTCATTGAAGGAGAGAGAGGAGTCTATGATGATGCCAAGGACTTTGCTTGAAAATTCAAGCTGAAGAGTGGAGCCGGAAGATAATGGGATGGAGGTGGGTAAATGACCTAATACTGGGCCGAGCCAAAGTAGTTTTGTTTTGGACTCATTCAATTTCATTTGTACAGAATGTGCCCAGGATTGAAGATTCATTATACATGCGGATATGTTCTCAGCGAGGTTAGTGAGGTTCGAGTCGGTCTCAAGGAGGATGAGGATATTGTCAGCATAGGTGTAGAGAGTTTCCAGGGGGGATAGATGAAGGAGTTTCAAAGAGGACATGTAAATATTGAAAAGGATAGGAGAGAGGGGTGAGCCTTGCGGGACTCCACATATCGGCTTCCAGGGAGGGGATGAGGTACCGTTTATGTTAATGGTGTAGGAGCGTAAGCGTAGGAATTTCGAGAACCAGTCTAGGACTGTGGAACTTATGTCTATTTCAGAGAGTTGGAAGATTAGGATATCATGATGGACGACGTCGAAAGCTGCGGAGAGGTCAAATTGTAGAAGTACAGCAAATTTGTTGCGAGAATGAAGTTGTTGTACCTTAGAGATTAGTGAGGCTAATAGGGATTCGGTGCTGAAGTTGGGTCTGAAGCCAAATTGGTGGGGTAGGAGAATAGAGACTGTGCTTTATGGTAAGTATCCAAGGACAAGCAGGCAGTATATTCTCAACATTTGGGTGACCTCCAAACTAACCAGAATGGGATAGTGGGAGTGTTGGTAATTCAGGAGAATAAATTTTGTAAAACTGCCTGGCCAAAATGGCCATCCAGTCTGAAAAAAGAATCCAGACAATAATGAGAGGTGAATGTATGAACTGAGGACCAAGTGACAGCCTTGCAGATTTCCTCAATAGGAGTAGATCTAAGGAAAGCTACAGCTCTAACTTTATGAGCTGTGACTCGAGAGATGGAAGCAGCCAACCAGTTGGAGATGGTTCGCTTTGACAATGGATGTCCCAACTTGTTTGGATCAAAAGAGATAAAAAGTTGAGGAGACGATCTATGTGGCTTAGTCCTTTGTAAGTAGAAAGCCAACGCATGCTTGCAGTCCAAAGTATTAAGAGCTGTTTCTCCAGGGTGAGAATGAGGCTTTGGAAAAAATACTGGAAGTACAATGGATTGATTTAGACAAAATTCTGAAACAACTTTTGGTAAGAATTTAGGATGGGTACCAAGGACCACCTTGTCACGATGAAATACTGTGAAAGGAGGGTCCACTACTAAAGCTTGCTGACTCTGCGAGCAGACATGAGAGCAATGAGTAAAACCACTTTCCAGGTGAGATATTTGAGATGAGCTTAGACAATGGTTCAAAAGGAGGCTTCATCAATTTGGCAAGAACCACATTGAGGTCCCAAACCACTGAAGGCAGTATGAGAGCTGGATTGGCATTGAATAGTCCTTTCATAAATCTGGAAATCACAGGATGAGCCAAGAGGGATTTCCATTTGAATGGCTGATGGAAAGCAGCAATTGCACTGAGATAGACTCTAATGGATGTTGATTTGAGGCCTGATTGAGACAAGTGAACCAGGTAATCCAGAACTGAAGACAAGGAGGTAGAATGAGGGTCCTTGTGATGAAGAGCGCACCAAGCAGATAAACGAGTCCATTTATGGTTATAACATTGCCTGGTGTAAGGCTTTCTAGAAGCTTCTAAAATGTCTGTTACAGATTGAGAGAACTGTAGATTGGCAGTTACATTGAAAGATACCAAGCTTTCAGGTGCAGAGACTGCAGGTTAGGATGAAGTAGAGACCCCTGACCCTGTGCAAGCAGAGACGGAAAAACTGGTAGAAGCAGAGGCTCCCTGCTGCTGAATTGAAGTAGAAGAGAGAACCAAGGTTGTCTGGGCCACCAAGGAGCTATCAGAATCATGGTGGCATGTTCATGTTTGAGTTTGACGAGTGTCTTGAGAATCAAAGGGAATGGAGGAAACGCATATAGAAACTTGTTCATCCATTCCAGAAGAAAGGCATCTGCTCCAGGCGATGAGGATAGTATATCCTGGAGCAAAACTGAGACAGTTTGTTGTTGCAGGGAGATACAAAGAGATCTATTTGAGGGGTTCACCACTGAGAAAAAATGTGATGGAGAGGCGATGAATTGAGTGTCCATTTGTGAGGCTGTAGAAGATGACTCAATTTGTCTGCCAGGAAGATTTTCTCTCCTTGAATGTAGATGTGTACGAATGAGGACTACTTGATCATACAGAAGATGCTGAAAAGTTTTGAGAGCATTGAAAATTTCTCTGAGTTCTAACAGATTGATGTGATACCGATGATCTGTGATGGACCAATGCTCTTGAGTACGAAGACCATCGAGATGAGCCCCCCCAAGCATAGGTGAGGAATCTGTCGTGAGGACATTCTGATGAAGGAGCGTTTGAAACAGTAAATCTCTGGAGATATTGGAAGAAAGCATCCACCAGTGGAGAGACTGTTTGAATGAAGGAGTCAGTATAATGTGCTGAGAGAGAGGATTGGAAGCCCGTGCCCAATGAGGAATTCTGAGGTGAAGTCTGGTAAAAGGAGTCATGTGAACTGTAGAGGTCATATGTCTGAGGAGAACCATCATGTGTCTCGCTGAGAGCGAAGTGAGGTGCAACATTTTGTGGCAAAGCTGAATGAGAGTATCCTGATGTTGTTGAGGAAGGAATTCTCTGAGTTGCACAGTGTCCAGTACAGCTCCAATGAACTGTAGAGTTTGAGCGGGTTGTAGTTGGGATTTTGGAAAGTTTACTTCGAAACCCAAACTTTGGAGGAACCAAATAGTCTGTTGGGTCGCTACAAGAACCCCCTTAGATGTTGAATCTTTGATGAGTCAGTCATCAAGGTACAGGAAAACCTGAAGACCATGGCTGCACAGAGCTGCTGCTACTACCCTAGGCACATGGTAGAAACTCTGGGTGATGATGTCAGGCTGAAAGGTAGCACTCTTTATTGAAAATGATGATTTCCCACCTGAAATCTGAGAAACTTGCGAGAGGCCAGATGAATGGGGATATGAATGTAAGCCTCTTTGAGATCCAGAGAGCATAACCAATCATTGTAATCCAGAGACAGCATCCAAAATTTTTCTTTGACGTGAAATTTGTTGAGAGCTCTGAGGTCCAAAATAGGTCATAGATCTCCCATCTTCTTCGGGACAAGGAAGTAACAGGAGAAAACCCCGTGCTCTGCTGTTCCAGAGGAACTTCCTTGATGGCACAGAGACAAAGCAGAGCTTGAGCTTCCTGAACAAGGGTGAGCTGCGATGAATTAGAAGGGAGATCTCTCTTGGAGGGAGATCTGATGGAACCTGAAGAAACTGAAGAGAGTAACCCTCCCTGATTATGGTGAGGACCCAGAGATCGGATGTATCAGTTCCCATCTTTGATAAAAATGATGTAGATGACCTCTGATGGGAAGACAGAGGCAGAAAGTTTGATGTTATGCTCTGTGTTAGGTGGTCAAAAAGGCTGAGTGGAATTAGGTGTAGCAGTAGCCTTTGTTGCTTTGTTGTTGTTGCTGTTGTTTCTTAGGAGGCGGCCTTGAATAAGGTGCTGACTTCTGAAGATAGCACCTCTGATAAAATGGAGGAGGCCTACAACTCTTAGCAGTGGAAGGCTTCGGTTTCAGCCTGACTATGGAGACAAACAATTTCTCATGCTCAGACAAGCGCTTTGTAGCAGCCTCAATAGAGTTATCAAACAACTCATTTCCCTGACATGGGATGTTGGCCAGTCGGTCTTGCAGATTCGGATCCATATCTACGGTGCGGAGCTAGGCTAGACAGCACATCGCCAGTGACTCTAGAGGACATTTCAAATGTATCATGTGCAGCCTGAACCATATGCATGCGAAGGTGACCCAGAGTGTGATGCATGTGCTGAAACTCTGGAAGTCGATGTTGAGGAAGATACTTGAAGAAAGTAGGCATGGTGTTGACCAAAGCTTCAGATAAAACGTGAACACAAAGTTATAATTTAAAATCCGATTTGTCATCATTGAATTTTGATACAGCCGACGGCCACACTTGTCCATGGTTCTTCCCTCTCGGCCAGGAGGGACAGTGGCATACACTTTGGCAAGATTGTTTTTGTTTTTTTTAAAGAAAACTCCACGAGAAGAGATTGATGTGATAGTTTAGACTTCTCAAATCACTTACAATGAACCAACTTATATCAAGATTCCAGATTTCTTATGAAAGCTTGAGAAAGAGTGCATTCATGGGTAATTTTAAAGAAACTCTAGGAGGATTAGGCATATCTAGTTCTTCCAAATACTCCTTAGAGTATTTTGAATCAGACTCTAAAGTAATGTTACAGGCGGAATAGAAATCCCTAATGTAATGTAATGTAATGTTGAGATCGTTACTCATTTGGCATAGAACCTTCATAAAGGACACCGGATCTGAAGAGGATGACTTCATTTATTGCAGAGAAAGAAGGTGAAGCCTCTCTGGAGTATTGCTTTCAAAGATCTGCATCCATAGGCGAAGATGCAGATGAACACCCACTTCTGGAATGAGTAGAAGAAGCAGAACATTTTTGTTTTGAAGAACAAGCTGGTGAAGAAAACCTCACAGGAGAAGAACTCGACTGGCGAGAATGCTGTGGTTCCACAATAGATTTCCTTGACAAAGGAGTTGGTGGTCTCAAAGAGTCTTGATGCTTCAATAAACAAGGTCTGTCTTGAGAAGAAGATCTGGGCCTCGATGAATGCCTCGACAAATGATGTGAAGAGGAACTATGCCTCGAATCACGGGCCCGTGATCGAGTCAAATCCAGCCTCGATGAGGAATGTCGAGGAGTCCTCGCCCTGTGCCTCGAAAAAGGCAATGCCTTATGTGTAGAGGAAGGACTGGAAGTTGGAGATCGAAGTCGAGACACTGATAAGGACTCAGCTCCTTGTTCAGATGTATCTCAAGGTACTCTCAAGGACCCAGCTCCTTGTTCAGATGTATCTCAAGGTACTCTCAAGGACTCAACTCCTTGCATACAGTGTGTAGATTGATCTCGAGGCACTCTCAAGGACTTGACTCCTTGAATAGAGTGGTCAGGTTGGACTCGAGGCACTCAATACTGATAAGGACTCAGCTCCATGTTCAGATGTATCTCGAGGTACTCTCAAGGACTCAACTCCTTGAATAGAGTGGTGAAGTGCTCAGGCTGGACTGCAGGGTCGAGGCAGGAGTCAATTTGGCAAGAATGTTACCAAACTCCTGATGCAGAATAGTTTCCAACATATTCTGCAAAGCCGGCAACAAGACCACTGGAGCTGGTACAATTGGTGTGGCTATGGACTCTGAGGAAGACGACCTCGAGGAAGAGTGTTGCCTCAATTTGAGACATGCTTCCTGGGAAGTCTCGAAGTGACCGGGTCCACCAGGGTCACTGTTGAAATGGCCTGTGACTCCTGAAGGGTTGGCTTGGGTAGCTTACTTGATGGAGAGACTGAGGATAACAGCCCCTCCAGAGAGGATTTAGCTGACTTCCCCGAGGATGAGGACTTTACCAACGAGGAAGACTTGAGCGAGGTTGAGGTTGAAGCTTTGGGCCCCACAGAAGACATCAACAGAGTCGAGGTCGAGGTTGCAATCGGGGTTGAGGCTTTAGTTGAAGAAAGATCCATTCCCCCAAATATTTTTTCAATTTGAAGTCGACGACATTTAAGGGCTCGATTTTGAAGTGTAGCTCAGCGGGTGGGCGCACGACTCCAGACGATGATCAGGTCCTAAACACTGCACACACCACTTTTGTGGGTCAGTGATAGAGATCACGCGTTGACACCGGCTACACTATTTAAACCCTGTGACTGGCCGGGACATGGAATGAAAGACGGCCGCGGCTAAATCGAAGCCCACAGGCTGAGGCCACGGAACAGGCCCTGCTGTGACATGACCGAAAAAATTTGACAAGGACTTTTTTTTAACATGCGCAACAAAGCGACCCTGTAAATAAGAAGAAAATACTTGAGCCGTGGTGAGAGAAGACACGAGTAGAACTAACTCTCGCGCAGAGCTTGAAACGTGGGCTTCTCAGCTCCACAGAACTGTGCAGATGCGTGCCCTATGTCGAGCGGGAAGGTACTCACGGCGTGCACGGTGCGGCAGTCGCAAACTTTCTAAAAGATCTTCAAGCATGTCTGCTTGTGAAGTTGCCCGCATCGGGGCTCCGTGGATGACGTCATCCATATGTTGAGAATATGCTGCCTGCTTGTTCTGGGATAAATATAAATATATATATATATATATATATATGTGGACCAGATTGTTGGGTTTATTTTTGTAATCATATTTATTAAATTTTCAAGAAAATACAATCAAGTACAACAATGCAGCACAGAAGCAAAGTTGTCATATATGAAAAAACAAACAACAATGACATTATCACAAAGGTCCACAATTTAATTAACTTTCCATCCCTACACTTTCCATCCCAGGAATGTGAGGGAAAAAGACAACAAAAACTCAAATCAGGGGCAACCAAGTAAGACATGGCTGTGAGCATGTGGAGTTAAGGTATCCACAAAGGGCTACCAAATAGTTAGCAACACTCGTCTCTGTTTAGTATCCCAGTGAGACAGATGCATAGTTTCTATAGTCAGGAGGTGCAGCATACACAAGCACCAGTGACCATAAGTAGGACTCAGGGGTCCTATCCAAAGAAAAAGTAGAGCCTTCATGCCCGAGAGAATCACCCGTCGAAGAAAACCTTTAAGGTCTCTGGGTATAGGATGCTGAAGGTCAAAAAGTCAAAATAGACTATAACAATTACAGTGCCATCTGGTTTGCCATATTCTGGCAACCCTGGAGAAGATAGCAGATCAGAAAATTTGCACCAAGGGACAGTCCCAAAACATATGTGACAGAGTGGCTTCAAGGTGACCACATTTGCAGAGACGAGTGTTGCTCTATATGCACGCCAAGGTGCTATGTACAATCGACAAAGAAATTTATAGCTCATTTCAAAGTAGGAAATGTCAGGCAAAAGGCTATTAAGCAATTTCAGGAAGCATTATATATGAGGGACCTGCAACTTAATCTGTAATTCAATACTCCAAGCTTGGGCTACTTTGGCATAGTCTAAAAAAGGAGAGAATTCCAACAGTGAATGGCAAAAATATTTAAGAAATACCATCGGCTGGGCATCTAACCAATAAACATCAGACAGGTTTTCATATACTATAGCAAGCAATGCCGAGGAAGGCAAAGAAGTCACATAGTGCCTGAGTTGGAGGTAAGAAAAGACATCCAATCTGCTTCAACCATAAGTAGTGCACAACTGGGAAAGTGTTGATAGATTGCCCTCATCAGTAGGAAATGCTTCCCCTCCTATCCTCCAGAAATCTGGCAGCTGCCATACCTGGTAGAAAGGAGCCATTTCCACAAATGCACAAGAGAGGTATAGCCTGAAAATCTAATTTCAATTGGGCACACACTTGTCGCTAGGTGGATCTCAAGGGAGCGAGAAAAAAATTATAGGGGTTCCCCAGGACTTCAGCAACAACTCGAGTGGTATGCAAGAGATAACTGAAATGAAAGGGTTTTCAAAGCTGCAATTCTACTGGAGTCCATGAGAAATAAGACGTAGAGAGAAACCAATCATGTATATGACACATGTGACAGGCCTCTACGAATCTCCGCAAAGGTAACAATCCCAGTCCACCTCCATCTATTGGAAAAGCCACCAGACGCAAAGGAAGGTGTGGGTGGCCGCCCAACCAAAGAAACCCACATAGCATCTGTTCCAATTGACACTCCACACTCCTGGAGAAGGACAGGGGCAACAACTGATAAACATACAGCCATTGAGGTAGTATCATCATATTATAAAGAGCAATGCGTCCTATCAAAGAAATGGGAAAATGCCGCCAAGTCAGCAAGCGTGATTTGGTCTTGTTCAAGAGCTGTATATTAAAATCATGTAGTTGGGTGATATCCTGTGGAATCATAATTCCCAAACATATAACTTTCCGAGGTGCCCAGGTTAATGGGAAGGGGACATTTCATTGTGCAGGCAAAGTCAGTTGGAATGGGATGACTAATGATCTCAGATAGTTCAACAAGAAACCAGAGTGAAAACCATATTCAGCCAAGGCATCAAGCAGATGAGGCAAAGAACATTCTGGATTTGTCAAGATAAGCATCAAATCATCTGCAAATACCAAGGCTTTCAATTCATAGTCAGCAACAGGGAGGCCAGTGATGTGGCCATCCCACTTCAAGGTTCTCAATAAAGGTTCTAGATATAAAAGAAATAGTAATGGGGAGAGGGGACACCCCTGATGGGTCCCCCACGAGATAGCAAAGGGGAACGAGTCCCATTGATAAGTACTGACGCAAGAGGGCCAGCATATAAAGTGTGCAAACTATCCAAAAACCAACCAGATATGCCCATGTGAGATAGGGAAGAGGAAGGACCATTCCACCCGGTCGAAGGCAACCCAGGTGTTGCAGTCGCCTGGTCTGTCACCAGTACAGTCAAAATCTTACACACATTCAGTAAGGACTGGCAGCCATGCACAAAGCCAACCTGCTCCTCCCCTATAAGCAGGGATAAATAGGATGTCAATCTATCCGCCAACACCCGTGCAAAATTCTTAAGGGTCAACGTTGAGCAGGGAAATAGGGCGATAAGATATGACATACAGAGGATCTTTTCCTGGTTTCAGAATCAAAGTAATAAGGGTGTCTGTGGCACCTGGAGGAAATAAAGCATCATCCACTCAAGTATTGAAGTAACACACCAGCACACCTGGAAGATGATAAAGAAGTAATTTATAATATTCCGCGGTAAACCTGTGAAGCTATCTTGTTTAAATATAGTCCAAAGCGGAAAATGTGTATGACACTGAGATATATCAAAAAAACTTTCAGCTAGCCAGCCGGCAGCCACCTAACCAAACTAGAAGGTCCTGCGCAGTGCATGGCAAAAGAAAAAAGAAAAAATGAAAGATACCACAAGAAAAGTGAACTGAAATCGGTGAACTGAAAACTTAGTGAAACAAAATGCCGGTAAACCATCTAGTGAAAATAGGATAACAATGTAAAAAAGGAAGAAAAAACTGTAAACTAAGTGAAGCAAGATACCGGTAGAATGTCTAATTAAAAAATAGTGCCCAAAATCAAAAACAACAATATGAAAGAAGATTAAACACAAAATTATGTACACTTCTCCCTCCCTATTTGCGGGGGTTAGGGGCAGAGCTGGCCCGCGAATAGGGAAAATTCCTGAATAACTTTTGGGCCGGCTCTGACCCACCTCCGGACTTACCTGGTGGTCTAGCGGTGACACAGGGCAGGAGCGATCTTCCTACACTCCTGCCCCGTGCAGAGCCGTGCTGTGAGTTCCCGTGGTCTCATGAGACAACAACAGAACTCCCTGTTGTAATCTCATGAGACCACAGGAACTCACAGCACAGCTCTGCACAGAGAAGTAGTGTGGTAAGATTGCTCCTGCTCCTGCGGTAGCTGCTCGCCTCCTCCGCCTCCGATGGCCCCCCTCCGCCTCCGATCGCCTCTCTTTTGCCCCAATCCAAGTCCCAGGGCTGTTTTTTTTAAATGCGGGCTGCCAATGAGCATCTCTCTAGGGAGTGGGGGGACCTGGGGGAAAACCCACGAATAATCGAAACCGCGAACAACGAAACCGCGAATAGGGAGGGGGAAGTGTATAAAGCGATTATAAACTTACTTACCAGTGAATGGTAAGGGCTCCAACGTGATGTAGGGCAAAAAGTATAAGTGGAAAACGCCGTAGGGTAAATAGCAATAAAATCTATTGAATGTGAATGTGTGATGACATCAGTATAATGGTCAAGAGCGAAGTGACGTGAGGAATGTCATAAGGATAATGTGAGGAAAATAAATGAATGCTTTGGATTAATTCATAGGAAAGACTGACAGCTTATATTGTAGGCTTTGATATAAAGTAGCGACCCCAAGAAAAAGTGAACTAAGAAAATGTCCAGGTCAGAGGTCAAAGGTTGTGAAGTGAAAAAAAAAGGGAAGTAAAAAAAAGGGTAGAGGAAGATATGTGAATGAAATGTTTAGCATGAAAGAGGCATAATGGGTGTAAAATTGAACCAATCATAAAGTTAAACTAATGAGGTTCGGATGATATGCTTGGAGAATAGGGGACCCACATAAAATGTAAGAGGAGATATCATGTGTATGAGACCTATATTATGCAACACGTAGACAAACACTTAGACAAACATGATTTAATGAGATGGAGTCAGCATGGGTTCAGCCGAAGGAGATCTTGCCTCACAAATCTGCTTGACTTCTTTGAAGGTGTGAATAAACATGTGGATAAAGGTGAGCCGGTTGATATAGTGTATCTAGATTTTCAGAAAGCTTTTGATAAAGTTCTTCATGAGAGGCTCCTGAGAAAATTAAAGAGTCATGGGATAGGTGGCAAAGTTCAGTTGTGGATTAGGAATTGGTTATCAGATAGAAAAATGGTCATTTTTCTCAATAGAGAAGAGTAAACAATGGAGTGCCGCAGGGGTCTGTACTGGGACCGGTGCTATTTAACTTATTTATAAATGATCTGGAAATTGAAACGAGTGAGGTGATTAAATTTGCAGATGACACTAAACTGTTCAAAGTTGTTAAAATGCATGCAGATTGTGAAAAACTGCAGGTGAACCTTAGGAAATTGGAAGACTGGGCATCCCAGTGGCAGATAAAATTTAATGTGGACAAATGCAAAGTGATTCACGTTGGAAAGATTAACTTGAATCAGTTACCGGATGCTAGGGTCCACTTTGGGGGTTAGCGCCCAAGAAAAGGATCTGGGTATCATTGTAGACAATATGATGAAACCTTCCGCCCAATGTGTGGCGGCGGCCAAAAAAGCAAACAGGATGCTAGGAATTATTAAAAAAGGGATGGTTAACAAGACTAAGAATGTCTTAATACCCCTGTATCGCTCCATGGTGTGACCTCATTTGAAGTATTATATTCAATTCTGGTCTCCTTATCTCAAGAAAGATATAGTGGCGCTAGAAAAGGTTCAAGAAGAGCAACCAAGATGGTAAAGGGGATGGAATGCCTCTCATATGAGGAAAGATTAAAATGGTTAGGGCTCTTCAGCTTGGAAAAGAGACAGCTGAGGGGAGATATAATTTAAGTCTACAAAATCCTGAGTGGAGTAGAACGGGTACATGTGCCTGGGCCAATCAGCGTCTTAGGCCGCTCCCAGGTGCATCCCAGTATGCACCAGGAAGGCCCACCATTTTGAAGATGCATGCCTGCTGGCCAAAGGGAGTAGGCATCCCTCTGGCTGGCCATCGTCAAAAAGGTATGGGGGTGGGGATAGGCATCCCTCCTGCTAGGGGTGTCGGAGGGACGGGGACTCCGGCAGCGGAAGGGAATGGGCATCCTTCCTGCTGTCCTTCAATTTGAGGGTATTTGTTGTTGTTGTTGGGGGGGAGGAGGCGGAGCCTGAGCTGTCAAAGCCTTAATTTCCTGTTAGTGCCTGAGCCAATCAGCACGCAGGTCATTGACCGGAAAGTAAAGCTATGACAGCTCAGACCCTGTCAGAAAAGTTGGCCACAAATGTGGCACGAGGTTGGGAAATCACCCGGCGATGATAGAGAATCGCTCGGAGTACTCCTTTAAATTGTGATGTGCCCATTTTTCCACCATTTTAATATTAATGACCTTGTTGTACTACTTTTGCATGGCAGAGTCAGAGATTGATGGAAAGATCAGAAAAGGCTGTTGTGATAATCAGCCAACAAATACTAGCATGCTAAACCAACTGGAAGCTGTTTAGTGACCATCTTAAGGGCACAGTAAGTTTTTAGAATCGTGCCTTAAATCAGAAAGAGGAAGACAGGCTAAAATATCTGGAAAAGTTAAGAGAGGTTGGTTGAGTAGTCAGGAAAACAAAGAAGCAAATGGAAGAAAAATAGCCAACACGGTAAAATGGGGGGACCAGACATTTTTTAGATATATTCAGGGCTGCCATCAGGGCAGTACTACCAGTCCTGCATTCAGGGGCCCGGAGCTGACAGGGGGCCCGGGCTCCCCCAGGGTCCTAGGCAACAGTCTAGGGAGGGGGCGCTTCACCCCAGGTGCACAGGAGAGAGCTGGACGGTGAACCCGCGGAGTTCAATACATCTCGAGCCATGAGGCTCGTCTCCTGTTCCTACCTGCCCTGCCACTCACATATAGCCGATCGGAAGTGTTCCCCGATGTCAGCGCTGATGTCGGAGGGAGGGCTTAAGCAAAACCTGCCCTTCGACGTCAGCGCTGACGTCGGAGAATACTTCCGGTCGGCTATTTGTGCATGGCAGGGCAGGCAGGAAACAGAAGACAAGCCTCGCGGCTTGAGCTCCGTTTTGCTGAGAAAGTTGCAAAGATGGGCTGGGAGGCAAACGCGGAACACAAAAGGGGGGAGGAAGTGCATTTTGGACACAAGGCATGAACTTGGGAGAGAGGAAGGGAGGGAAAGAGATGCTGAGGTGGGGGATGGAATGGGTTTTTGGACACAGAAGGCATGGACTTCGGAGAGAGGAAGGGAGGGAAAGAGATGCTGAGGTGGGGGAGGAAATGGGTTTTTGGACACAGAAAGCAAGGACTTGGGAGAGAGGAAGGGAGGGGAAGAGATGCTGAGGTGGGGAGGGAATGGGTTTTTGGACACAGAAGGCATGGCTCTCCTCCTCTCCTAACCCCTGCCTTCCAAGTCTCTCTCTTGCCTCTCTCCATCTGTGGCTGCTTGCAGGCAAGCTGGATTGTTCGGCGTTGGCTCCGCCCCTTTTAAGGCGGAGCTCCGAGGTCCGACGTCGGAGGGGTGGGCGGAGCTACCTCTCGCCGCTACCCCTCGCTCTGCACTCTCCCTGTGCCCTCCTGGCTCTCCTCCTCTCCTAACCCCTGCCTTCCAAGTCTCTCTCTTGCCTCTCTCCCTCTGTGGCTGCTTGCAGGCAAGCTGGACTGTTCGGCGTTGGCTCCGCCCCTTTTAAGGCGGAGCTCCGAGGTCCGACGTCGAAGGGGTGGGCGGAGCTACCTCTCGCCGCTACCTCTCGCTCTGCACTCTCCCTGTGCCCTCCTGGCTCTCCTCCTCTCCTAACCCCTGCCTTCCAAGTCTCTCTCTTGCCTCTCTCCCTCTGTGGCTGCTTGCATTGAGCAGTAAGAGGCTTACCCTCAACTGGCATGTGAAAAGCAGTAATAGCACTGAGATGGACTCTGATAGATATAGATTTGAGTCCAGAGTCAGAGAGAGAAAGTAGATAATCCAACACTAATTCCACTGCCAAGGAAGTTGGGTCATGATGATGAAGACACCAGGAAGAAAAGCGAGTCCACTTTTGCTGGTAACACTCGAGTGGCTGGTTTTCTGGAGCTATCAAGGATTTACCGCACAGGCTGAGAAAGATGTACATCAGATGAAGTCAGCCCGAGAAAAAACAAGCTGTCAGGTGTAATGATTGCAGGTTGGGATGTAGAAGGGATTCCTGATTCTGAGTAAGCAGAGTAGGAAATACTGGAAGAAGTTTTGGTTCCTTGGAATTGAGCTGAAGTAGAAGGGAGAACCAATGTTGCCTAGGCCACCGAGGAGCAATGAGGATCATGGTGGCTGCCTCTCATTTGAGCTTGAACAGAGTTCTCGACATGAAAGGAATTGGAGGGAGTGCATATGGAAATAGGCCTGTCCAATCCAGGAGAAAGGCATCCGCTTCCAGACGGCGAGGAGAATAAAGTCTGGAGCAAAACTGGGACAACTGGTGCTAGTGAGGAGCCGCAAACAAGTCCACCTCTGGAGTATCCCATTGAGCAAAGATGGACTGGAGAATTGCAGAGTTAAGAGTCCATTCGTGAGGCTGAAGAATTCTGCTGAAGTTGTCTGCTAGGGAATTCTTTTCCCCTTGAATGTAGAGAACCTTCAAGAACAGAATGCGAGCTGTTGCAAGTCCAGATGTTCTGGGCCTCCTGACACAACAGGATATAGCCCTTGCCACCTGGAGGGCTTGGGGGCAGAGAAGATGATGGAAGGCCTTGAGGGCATAAAACATTGCTCTGAGCTCCAGGAAATTGATGTGAAATTTACGCTCCTTGGTGGTCCAAAGACCCCGAGTCTGCAGATCATCCACATGTGCCCCCCAAACATAAGGAGAGGCATCCGTCATGATGACTTTGAGATGAGGGGGTAAGTGAAATAGGAGACCTCTGGAAATATTTGTTGAGGTCATCCATCATTGAAGTGATTGCAGGAGAGATGATGTTACAGATATATGCTGTGAGAGACGATCTGTCGCTTGTGACCACTGAGATGCAAGGGTCACAAGGTGAAGTCTTGCCAGTGGAGTGACATGAACAGTGGAAGCCATGTGGCCCAGTAGAACCATCATGTTTCTTGCTGAGAGGGACTGCAAGGAAGAAGCTGCTGACAAAGGAGAATGAGAGCCTGAAGACAATCTGTAGGAAGAAATGCTCTCATGAGAGTGGTGTCTAGGATTGCCCCAATGAACTGCAGACGTTGAGTTGAAAGGAGATGTGATTTGGGAAAGTTGACTTCGATTCCTAGAATCTGAAGATAAGAAATGGTCTGAGACGTTTCTTGGACCACTTCCTGAGAGGATATAGCCTTGATTAATCAGTCGTCCAGGAAAGGGAAGACTTGGAGACCGTGCGATCAGAGATATGTGGCTACTACAATGAGGCACTTCGCGAAGACTGGGGGAAGATGCCAGGCCAAAAAGAAGAACCTTGTACTGGTAATAACATTGATTGATTTGAAAATGGAGAAACTTCCTGGAAGCCGGATGAATTGGGATATGTGTGTAGGCTTCCTTGAAATCCAGAGAGCACAGCCATTCATTCTGCTTGAGGACAGAATAAAGCAGGGAAAGGGATAGCATCCTGAATTTCTACTTGACTAGAAATTTGTTGAGAGCTCTGAGATCCAGGATGGGTCTCAGTCCTCCGGTCTTCTTGGGGACCATGAAGTAATGGGAATAGAATCCCTTCTTCTGCTGATTGAGAGGAACTTCCTCGATGGCATTCAGCAGGAGAAGGGATTGAACCTCCTGCAGAAGAAAGGAGGACTGTGCAGGGTGCAAAGCAGACTCTCTTGGAGGATGGTCTGGTGGCAAGGTATGAAAATTGAGAGTGTAACCCTGCCGAATGATGTTGAAGACTCAGAGATCTGATGTTATGAGCTCCCAGTGATCTATGAATAACTGAACATGGCCTCCGATGGGTTGAGGCATAGGCTGTAGAATGTTGACATTGGCTATGCTCTGAATAAACACGTCAAAAACACTGTGTTGATTTCTGAGGAGCAGCCTGTTGTTTTTGATGTTGCTGATGTGGTTGTTGTTGCCTCTGTCTCCTGGGTTGGAGCCATAGGTTTTACAGCAAACCTTTGTTGATATGAAGATTGTTGTCTGAAAGGACGAGAAGGTGGAGGTTTCTTTTTGGGCTTGACCACAGTGTCACACCTGGTCTCGTGGGCAGACAACTTCTGGGTAGCCGTGTCCATGGAAGCACCAAAAAGTGTGTCCCCCAAGCAAGGTGCATTTGCTAGTCTGTCCTGGTGGTTAACGTCGAGCTCAGACACCCTAAGCCAGGCAAGGCATCTCATAGCAACTGACATTGCTGCCGCACGAGAGGTAAGCTCAAAGGTGTCATATGTGGATCTAACCATGTACTTACGGAGTTGGTGCAAGTCAGAAATGAAATGTTGGAAAGCAGGAAGCTTACGATCCGGGAGGTATTTCTGGAACATGGCCATTGTTTTACTAGATCGCCAGGAGAACAGCCACAAAGAAGAAATGGGTGACACAGCAGTGAGCTCTGGAAGCAGCAGAGCAAACCCACAAGAAGATGCCAGAATGAGAGAAGATGGAAGTGCACAAAGGACACGGTCCTACGGCTGGAGAGATGGCCACACACCAGGGACACAGACCTGCGCCTAGAGAGGCAATAAAAGATAGAGAGGACAGCAATCGTTGTGGGGGACTCCATCATCAGACAAGTCGACAGCCACATAGCAGGAGGAAGGTAGGATCGGCTGGTGACCTGCCTACCGGGAGCCAAGGTAGAAGACATAGTGAACCGTATCGATAGGATCATCAACAGCGTGGAAGAAGAAGATACGGCGGTGGTGATCCATGTGGGGACGAACAACGTGAGCAACAGGGACTACAACAGGGAAGTACTGAAGGACCAGTTCCGGATGCTAAGAAGGAAGCTGAAGATTAGAACGCAGAGGATAGCATTCTTGGAGATCCTGCCGGTACCCAGGGCAGATGAGAAGAGGCAGATGGAGCTGCAAGCAGTCAACGCTTGGATGTGGCACTGGTGTGAGAAAGATGACTTGTGTCAGTTAGAGAAATGGGCGGAGAAATGGCAGATGAAGTTTAATGTGGAAAAGTGCAAAGTAATGCATTTAGGCAGAAAGAACAAGGAACACGAGTATAGAATGTCAGGTGCAACTTTGGGTAAGACCGAACAAGAAAAGGACCTGGGTGTACTGATAGATAGGATCCTGAAACCATCAGCACAATGCGTGGCAGCGGCAAAGCAAATAGTATTCTGACCATTGCCCTATAAAGCGGCATTATAACTTTCTCTGATCTACTCGTGATTCCTTTCTTTATCATGCCTAACATTCTGTGTCCAACATTGGTCTCCCAACCTAAAGAAGGATATAAAACTGCTGGAGAGGGTGCAGACACGAGCTAATATAAGGTATGGAGAACTTGGAATACGAGGAACGACTTAAGAGACTGGGATTGTTCTCCCTTGAGAAAAAGAGACTGCGAAGGGATATGATCGAGACTTTCATAATACTGAAAGGAATCATAAGAACATAAGAAGTTGCCTCCGCTGAGTCAGACCAGAGGTCCATCTCGCCCAGCAGTCCGCTCTCGCGGCGGCCCATCAGGCCCACTGCCTGAACAGTGGTCTCTGACTAATTTTACAAATTACCTCTAATCATATCCCTATAACCTTACCTCTACTCTTATCTGTACCCCTCAATCCCTTTGTCCTCCAGGTACCTGTCCAGACCTTCTTTGAAGCCCTGTGGCGTGCTTCTGCTTATCACATCCTCCGGTAGCGCGTTCCATGTATCCACCACCCTCTGGGTGAAAAAGAACTTCCTGGCATTTGTTCTAAACCTTTCCCCTCTCAATTTCTCCGAGTGCCCCCTTGTATTTGTGGTTCCCCATAGTTTGAAAAATCTGTCCCTGTCCACTTTATCTATGCCCTTCATGATCTTGAAGGTTTCTATCATGTCTCCTCTAAGTCGTCGCTTTTCCAGCGAGAAAAGCCCCAGCTTTTTCAGTCTGTCAGTATATGAGAGGTCAACAAAATAGAGCAGGAAAAAAATTATTTACAATGTCCAATATGACATGGACAAGAGGACATGGACTGAAGCTAAGGGGGGACAAGTCCAGGACAAATATCAGGAAGTTCTGCTTCATGTAACGAATGGTGGACACCTGGAATGCTCTCCCAGAGGAGGTTATTGTGGAATCCACCGTTCTAGGATTTAAAAGCAAACTAGATGCACATCTCCTTACGAGAAGCATAGAGGGATATGGGTGACTAAAATTACGCCAGATATACACCTGGCTGGGCCTCCGCATGTGCGGATCGCTGGACTTGATGGACCAAAGGTCTGATCCAGAGATGGCAGTTCTTATATTCTTAAGGATTCCACTTCGTGTGCAACTGGACGGCGTTCTGGGGGAAGAGCAAGCTATACAGGAAGGATGGACTCCACCTCAGCAGAGACGGAATGAGGCTACTAGCAAGCAACATCAAGAGAGAAGTTGAGAAGTTTTTAACTAGGAAGAAGGGGAAAGCAGACAGTCGACCGAGAGAGAGAGTCGATGGTTCGGGAACCGGTATACCTGGAGGATACCGTGCAGTAAGATAGAGGGGAAGACTCACCAGAGGAAACCACGCAGGAAGATATAGGGGTAGGCCCACCGGATCACAAGCAAGACAGATTGAAAGGGACACAAGAGGGAAAGAAATGCAAGAAATAAACAGGTTGTAAACTCAAGTGTATGTACACGAACGCAAGGAGCCTAAGGAATAAGATGGGTGAATTAGAAGCTATGGCATAAAAAGATAATCATCAGCATCACAGACACATGGTGGACTGAGGAAAACGTCTGGGACACTGTGCTACCAGGGTACAAACTATACCGCAGAGACAGAGTGGCTCATAAAGGTGGGGGCATTGCCATATATGTCAAAGAGGGAATTGAATCTACTGGAGAGAACACGCCACAACAGACGGATAAGTTAGAGTCTCAATGGGTCAAAATTCCAGGAACAAATGGACTGGAAACGAAGATTGGCATCTACTACCGACCCCCAAGGCAGTCCGAAGAAATTGATGGGGAAATGACACACGAGATTAAGTGCAGTTTAACTGCAAGGGATGCAACGTAGTTATCATGGGTGACTTCAACTAACCGGGGATAGACTGGAACCTGGCACCTCCAGCTGCGCTAGGGAGACCAAGGTCCTGGATACTGTAGGCCAGAGGTAGGGAACTCCGGTCCTCGAGAGCCGTATTCCAGTCGGTTTTTCAGGATTTTCCCAATGAATATGCATTGAAAGCAGTGCATGTAAATAGATCTCATGCATATACATTGGGGAAATCCTGAAAACCCGACTGGAATACGGCTCTCGAGGACTGGAGTTCCCTACCCCTGCTGTAGATGATTGCTTCCTGGAACAACTTGTCAAGGAAAATACGAGAGGAAATGCAATTATGGACTTAATTCTAAATGGACTACTAGGACCGGCATAACATGTAGAAGTAGAAGGGATGCTGGGAAGCAGCGATCACAATATGATCCACTTCGACCTGAATGCAGGTGGGAAACATCGGTCCAAAACGACGGCCATGGCGCTGAACTTCCAAAAAGGGAATTACAAAGGGATGAGACTCATGGTGGGGAAGAAGATTAAGAAAAGGATAAGCACTGTAAAAACGCTAGAGCAAGCTTGGTCCCTTTTTAAGGACACAGTCACCGAGACACAAAATCAATATATACTGTGTATCAACAAAGGATCCAAGAGGAAAAAGAACAAAGAACTGGCATGGCTCACTGTAGAGGTGAAGGAAGCGATCAGAGACAAGAAAACTTTGTTTAAGGAATGGAAAAGGTCAAAAAAGGACGAAAACTGGAACAAGCATAAACAACATCAACGCAGGTGCCATAAGGCAGTAAAAGAAGCCAGAAGAGACTACAAGGAAAAAAATAGCCAAGGAGTCGAAAAACTTCAAGCTGTTCATTAGTTATATTAAGGGGAAACGACCCGTGAGGGAAGCAGTGGGGCCGTTGGATGACCATGGAATAAAGGAAGTGCTAAAGGAGGACAAAGCAATCGCTGACAAACTGAACACATTTTTTGCATCTGTATTTACTGAAGAGGATATACACAACATACCAGAACCCATCAGGCTATATGCTGGAAACGAAGATGGGAAACTGACAGGGTTGACGGTCAGTCTAGAAGAGGTTTGCAAGCAGATCGATAGGCTTAAGAGCGATAAATCCCCGGGATCCGATGTCATCCATCCGAGGGTCATCAAGGAACTGAAAGGGACTATAGCTGAACTGCTTCAGCTAATAGCCAATCTGTCGATCAAATCGGGAAAGATTCCGGAAGAATGGAAGGTGGCGAATGTTAGACCGATCTTCAAAAAAGGTTCGAGGGGAGATCTGGGAAACTATAGACCTTGTTACCGGGAAAGATGATAGAGGTGCTGATAAAGGACCGCATCATTGATCACCTTGTCGGACACGATCTGATGAGGACCAGCCAGCACGGTTTCAGTAAAGGCAGATCTTGCCTGATGAACTTGCTGTACTTCGAGGGAGTAAACAGGCGGATAGACAAGGGCGACCCAATCAACATTATCTGGATTTTCAGAAGGCGCTCGACAAGATTCCACATGAACAACTACTTCAGAAAATTGAGAGCCATGGAATCGAGGGTGAAATACTCACGTGGATTAAAAACTGGCTGGAGCATAGGAAACAGAGAGTGGGGGTAAATGGACAATTCTCAGACTGGAAGAGCGTTACCAGCGGGGTGCCGCAGGGCTCAGTGCTTGGACCCGTGCTCTTCAACATCTTTATAAATGGAATGGACATTGGTACGACAAGTGAGGTGATTAAATCTGCGGACGATATGAAGTTATACAGAGTAGTGAAGACATAGGGGGATTGTGAAGATCAAGCTCGAGAAATGGGTAGCGACATGGCAAATGAGGTTCAATGTGCATAAGTGCAAAGTGATGCATGTCGGGAACAAAAATCTCATGCATGAATACAGGATGTCTGGGGCGGTACTCGGAGAGACCTCCCAGGAAAGGGACTTGGGAGTTCTGATTGACAAGTCCATGAAGCCATCTGCATAATGTGCTACGGCGGCAAAAGGGCAAACAGAATGCTAAGAATGATCAAGAAGGGGATCACGAACAGATCCAAGAAGGTTATCATGCCGCTGTACCGGGCCATGGTGCGCCCTCACCTGGAGTACTGTGTCCAGCACTGGTCACCGTACATGAAGAGGGACATGGTACTACTCGAAAGGGTCCAGAGAAGAGTGACTAAAATGGTTAAGGGGCTGGAGGAGTTGCTGTACAGTGAGAGATTAGAGAAACTGGGCCTCTTCTCCCTTAAGAGGAGACTGCGAGGGGACATGATCGTAACATTCAAAATACTGAAGAGAATAGAATTAGTAGAGAAAGACAGACTGTTCACCCTCTCCAAGGTAGGAAGAACGAGAGGGCACTCTCTAAAGTTGAAAGGGGATAGATTCCGCACAAACGTAAGGAAGTTCTTCTTCACCCAGAGAGTGGTAGAGAACTGGAACGCTCTTCCGGAGTCTGTTATAGGGAAAGACACCCTCCAGGGTTTCAAGACAAAGTTGGACAAGTTCATGCTAAACTGGTGAGACTAGACTCATTTGGAGCACTTGTCTTGACCTTGGGGCCACCGCATGAGCGGATTGCTGGGCAGGATGGACCACTGATCTAACCCAGTGAAAACAATCCACTGATGAAAACAAAAACTGTGGATACAGATGTTCTGGTGATAATTTATTAAACACTGGCATATTAAACCATGAAAATTCAATTAAAAAAGTACAATGATAAAAAATACTGTGATAAAAATCCAACCGGATCCTACACGGTCCGTGTTTCGGTGAACACGCCTTCCTCAGGGGTCCAATGGTTTGCAAACTCACATATAAAGAATTGGACTGAAAACAGTCTATTGTCTTTAAACATGTGAGCAAAAAACACTGCAGACAAGCTGAAGTAGCAAAAAAATGCTACACATGACCTTTTTATGATCCATTTCTTGATTTCTGAGCTTGTTGCTCGATTACGGTTATTGACTTAATACTCGTATTTACAATTTTGCCCATTTAATATGGTCTGTATATTTCTAGCAACCATAATTGTAGTTGTTATTCAAGCTGTGCATTTGGAATGTATATTACAATTGATAATTCAATATGTATTATGTTTTCTTTATACTACAATAAGAATTATATGAAATAAAAAAAGAAAAGAAAAAGGAGGCTAACAAGTACTTTATTAGAGTTCTTTGTGGGTGTGAATCTGGATATGGATAAAGGCAAACTGGTCAATATTTGGATTTTAGAGAATGTTTTATAAAATCCCTCATGAGAAACACCTGAGGAAATTAAAATGTGAAAGGACAGGGAGCTGATGTCTTACTATGGATTAGTAACTGGTAAAAAGACAGGACATGAAGAAATGAACTAAATAGTGGAATTCCTCAGGAATCTCTAATTATTAAGTATTAGTTAACTTATTCATTAACCATCTGGAAAAAGGAGCAATAAATGAAGTAATCACACCTGTAGATGAAACAAACATTCATACTAGTAAAGAAGATAACCTGTGTATGAGGACTTCGAAGGACAGTGCTGAATTGGGCATCTAAATGACAAGAAGATAGGGGATTCTGACAGCAAACTCACCATGCACAACCCCCTCACTAAAATAAAGAGAATGGTGGCTATTTAATCCTCAATATCTATGAATCATCTATTATCTTAAGCCCCTAAAGTAAGCAGGCAAGTCAAGAGAACACAGTGGGAGAGAAGAGGATGACAGGGATACTGGCATCCTTTCTGCCCAACTTTGTTTAGTGGAGCATAAAGAAGGGGGATAGTGAGGAAATATGGTGTCAGTACACCATCAGTCTACATAAGAACATTACAGTTGCCATACTGGGACAGATCAAAGGTTCATCAAGTCCAGTATCCTGTTTCCAACCATGGCCAACACAAGTCACTGGCAAGATCCCAAATAGTATAACAGATTTTATGCTGCTTATCCTAGGAATAAGTAATGGATTTCCCTAAGCCCATCTTAATAATGGTTTTCATTAATTTTTAAGCTAGGGCCACTTTGGATTCTAATAAACTAAAGGAAAGCTGCCAAATATCTTCCCATGTAGAGCTACGACACCGCTGACTGGTGTATATCAATGATATCCAGCCCCACAACCAGCGGTCAAACGTCAGTGGGTGTACCCTTAATGGATGTGAGCATTTCCAAATGCATTCTCTTTTGTTTATTCAGAAATGCCATATTCTCCAAAAATGCATTCCTACCCCCATCTACTTTTCCTTTTCTGTCCTGAGCCTGGGTAGAGAGGCAGAGAAGCAGAAAAAAGTAATCCAGAAAGACAATGAGGGCTGCCAATGAGGTCTCCTGGAGATGCCATTGATCCCCGGGCCTTGCATTGAAGAACACTGGCTTATGGACTTTTGTTTTAGTTTTTTTTAAGTTTTTTAAGTTTTATTAGGATTTTATATACTGCCTATCAAGGTTATCTAAGCGGTTTTACAATCAGGTACTCAAGCATTTTCCCTATCTGTCCCGGTGGGCTCACAATCTATCTAACGTACCTGGGGCCATGGAGGATTAAGTGACTTGCCCAGGATCACAAGGAGCAGCGTGGGGTTTGAACCCACAACCCCAGGGTGCTGAGGCTGTAGCTTCAACCACTGCGCCACACACTCCTCCTTTTAGGAAATTATCCAAACCTTTTTTAAACCCTAAGCTAATTGCTTTCACCACATTCTCCAGCAATGAATTCCAGAGTTTAATTACACATTGAGTGAAGAAATATTTTCTCCGGTTTGTTTTAAATCTACTACTTAGTAGCTTCATCGCATGCCCTCTACCTGTTCCACTCTACTCAGTATTTTATAGACCTCTACTATAGCTCCCCGAGCTATCTCTTCAGGATGAAGAGCCCTGGCTGCTTTAGCATTTCCTCATAGGGAACTAGTCCCATGCCCTTTATTATTTTTGTTACCATTCACTGTACCTTTTCTAATGTCACTATATCTATTTTCAGATGAGGCAACCAGAATTGCACACAGTATTCAAGGTGCAGCTGCACTATGGAGCAATAAAGAGGTATTATAACATTTTTGTCTTTGCTTTTCATTTTTTCCAGATAATGCCTAACATCCTGTTTGCTTTCTTAGATGCTGCTGTACACTGAGCTGAGGGTTTCAACGTATCCTCAACGATGACACCTAGATCTTTTTCTGGGCAGTGACTCCTTACGTGGAACCCTGCATCACATAGCTATAGTTTGGATTCCTCTTTCCCATATGCATCACTTTGCACTTGCTCATATTAAACATCATCTGCCATTTTGATGCCCGATCATCTAGTCTCCCAAGGTCCTCTTTCAATTTTTCACAATCTTCTTGCGATTTAACAACTTTGAACAACTTTGTGTCATCGACAAATTTAATTCTCTCACTAGTTATTCCCATATCTACTGTATATCTGATAAATATGGTAAAAGCAGCAGTCCCAGCACAGACCCCCCTGGGGAACTCCACTATTTAAACTCTATTCTCTTGGAATCTTGAAAACTTAACAATAATTCTGTATCTTAGACAGACTTTAAAAAGGAAGAAAAAGCCTTAGATCCACATCTTCAGCCAGAATAAATCTAGCTGAAAGACTAGAAAGGGTAAACACATCACTAGCTTATAAAAATCCTCGCCATGTTATGTGTGATTTTAGATGTCTAAATTAGCGTGATAAGATACTAGCTTAGTTTAATGCACAGCTCAGCATTGCAAATATAGTCACTAATATGTGGCTTATGAAAGGGTAACAGCTGCGTGCTGAACCCAAAAATTTCAAATCCATAACACTTTGGCTTGTGCAGAGCTGTGCTGAGCGTCCAGGGTGTCTTCCTCTTCTGACGGTGGTGACCAGCATTTCACTATTGGCTGCGTCAGGGGGGATGGGAAATGAAATGCTGGTCACCACAGCTCTGCACAAGCCAGTCTTTTAAAACAGTTCTTAATCCAGAATAGGACATTAGATCCTATTCCATGACTTTCTAATTTCCTCAGAAGTCTTTCATGAGGTATGTTTGTCAAATGGGAGAGTGTGGCACAGTGGTTAGAGTTACAGCCTCAGCATTCTGAGGATGGGGGTTCAAACCCACACTGCTCCCTATGACTCTGGGCAAGTCACTTAATCTCCCCCTCGCCCCAGATACATTAGATAGATTGTGAGCCCACTGGGACAGACAGGGAAAAATGCTTAAGTATCTGAATAAATTCATGTAAATCGTTCTGAGCTCCCTTAGGAGAATGATATAGAAAATTGAATAAATAATTGACTTTTGAAAAACCAAATACAAAATATCAATTGTTTCACCTTTATCCACGTTTATTCACCCCTTCGAAGAAATGTAATAAACAAAATTTCCTTTGACTAAATCCATGTTGTCCTTGTCTCATCAATCCATGCTTATGCATATGCTCTGTAATTTTGTTCTACCATTTTGCCTGGCACCAACATCAGACTCACTTCTACCATTGTGCCTGGCACCAACATCAGACTCAGGTCTATCATTTCTTGGATCACATATGGAACCCTTTTTAAAAATTGATGTTATGTTGAACATTCTCCAGTCTTCTGGTACCATGCTGGATTTTAAAGATAAATTACAAAGTATTAAATAGCTTTGCAAGTTCAGTTTTCAATTTTATCAAAACTCTGTAGCTTGTTAAGAGTAGAGAACATTTTCTGCTGAAAATATATTTAATAATGTTCAGCTGAAAATTCTCTTTGTGATAATGGGCTAAAATTAACAAGTTATCTTGGATATTCAATGGGATTAAAATATTTGCCTTCATTTTATGTTATGGAAACTTCTATACCACTCATCGAAAAGGGGGTGGGTGGATGGTGGAGAAAAAGCATGGTGTCAGCATCCAGTGGCGTACCTAGGGGGGGGCGGGGGGGGCGGGCCGCCCCGGGTACCAGCCCTAAGGGGGTGTTCCCGGCCTTGCCGTTCAGTCCCCCGCCACCCCCGAAGGACCGCTCGCCCCACTGACCTTCCTGCACCACCTGTGAAGCAGCCCGCAGCAGGATCGCGAAGTCAGCGTCAGCATCCCTGCGCTGCTTCCTGCGCCGCGATCCCGCCCCTCCTCTGACATCAGAGGAGGGGCGGGACCGTGGCGCAGGAAGCAGCGCAGGGATCGCTGACGCTGACTTCGCGATCCTGCTGCGGCTGCTTCATAGGTGGTGCGGGGAGGCCAGGGGGGCGAGCGGTCCTTCGGGGTGGGTCGGGGCATCAGGCCTTCAGGGTGGGGCGGGCGGGCAGGCAAGCAGGCTTTCAAGGGGGAGGGGGTGACAGGCAGGCAGGCAGGCCTTCAAGGGGGGACAGGCCTTCGGGGGGGGGATGCAGACCTTCAAGGGGTGCAGGCATTCAAGGGGGGCAGGCAGGCCTTCAGGGGGGTGCAGGCCTTCGGGGGGGGGTGTAGGCCTTTGGGGGGGTGCAGACCTTCAAGGGGGTGCAGGCCTTCAAGGGGGGGGGAACAGGCCTTCAAGGGGGGAAAGGCAGGCAGGCCTTCAAGGGGGGGACAGGCCTACAAGGGGGGGGACAGGCCTACAAGGGGGGGGACAGGCCTTCAAGGGGGGGTGCAGGCCTTCAAGGGGGGGTGCAGGCCTTCAAGGGGGAGACAGGCCTTCAAGGGGGGGGAAAGGCAGGCAGGCAGGCCTTAAAGGGGGGACAGGCCTACAAGGGGGTGGGACAGGCCTTCAAGGGGGGGACAGGCCTTCAGGGGGGTGCAGACCTTCAAGGGAGTGCAGGCCTTCGGGGGGGGTGCAGTCCTTCAAGGGAGTGCAGGCCTTCGGGGGGGGGTGCAGTCCTTCAAGGGGGTGCAGGCCTTCAAGGGGGGGAAAGGCAGGCAGGCAGGCCTTCAAGGGGGGGGGACAGGCCTACAAGGGGGGGAGAAGCTACAAGGGGGTGGTACAAGCCTTCAAGTGGGGGACAGGCCTTCGGGGGGGGGTGCAGACCTTCAAGGGAGTGCAGGCCTTCGAGGGGGGTGGTGCAGGCCTTCAAGGGGGTGCAGGCCTTCAAGGGGGGACAGGCCTTCAAGGGGGGGGAACAGGCCTTCAAGGGGGGAAAGGCAGGCAGGCCTTCAAGGGGGGGACAGGCCTACAAGGGGGGGGGGACAGGCCTACAAGGGGGGGGACAGGCCTTCAAGGGGGGGTGCAGGCCTTCAAGGGGGGTGCAGGCCTTCAAGGGGGAGACAGGCCTTCAAGGGGGGGAAAGGCAGGCAGGCAGGCCTTCAAGGGGGGTGCAGGCCTTCAAGGTGGGACAGGCAGACCTTTAAGGGGGGACAGGCCTTTGGGGGGGGCCATGATTTAGAAGTACACGGAGGGAAGGGGGTGTTCAAAGAGACATGCATATGCCAAACTTTGGGGGGGGGAAGAAATAATGGGTCTGAAAATAGAGGAGAGGGAGAGAGATGATGGACCATGGGATTTAGGGAGGGAAGGAACAGAAAGGGAGAGAAATTGGACACAAGGGATGGTGTGGAGGAGGGATAGAGATACTGGATAGGAGGGTAATTAGGAAAAGAAACGGAGAGATGGTGGACTCTGGGATGGTGGGGAAGGAGGGAGAGATGCCGGATGAAAGGGTATTTAAGAAAAGGTGGATCTGTGGAGGGAGATGAAAAAAAGGAAAGATACCAGACTTCCTGGGAAGGGAAGGGAAATGGAAAGGGAGGACAGAGTTGGCAGATGGATGGTTAGCATGCAGAAAGAAGGAGACCCTGGCAAGCAAGTTATCAGAAGAAAACCAGAGCCTTGGACCAACAAGATTTGAAATATAACCAGACAACAAAAGGTAGAAAAATTAATTTTATTTTCTGTTTTGTGATTATAACATGTCAGATTTGAAATGTGTATCCTGCCAGAGCTGGTGTTGGACTGCAAACGTGAGCTAGGATTTAACAGAAAGAGGAAAAGTCCTTTTTGTTTCTTTATTTTATTTACACCACAGCGCCAGTGTGGTTAGGAGAAGCCAAAGGGGGTGAAAAAGCTATAAAACCCACCAGGAGTTTTGAAAAAAATCACCCAACTGGGCAGGAAAATCGAATTGAAAAACCAATTCAATAGGGCTGAATCGAATCAAAATTTTTTTTTTCCTGTATCTGGCAGCATTAGTTTGCGCTACTGTCTTAGACTTTAGGACCTGGGATTGGGGAGAGATGGCATCCTCAGTACTTTATAATGCAAGTGAAACGAGGATTTGGTCAGACTTTTGAAGGGTCTGCAGAAAAAAAATATTGTATAGGCCGGGGACATGAGACAGCAGGAAATGGGAACTTTTCTTCCTTCTATTTTTGTGAATGGAAAGGCTGAGGATGTCAGAGAGGTCAGTTAAAATATGTGCTTTATAAGAAAATATAATAATGTGTTTTATAAAGTTTATAGCATAGCTGGCCTACCCAGTGAGGTGTTCCTAGTGGTGATGGTGGCAGCGTGTCAATGTGTTGAGAGGAAGAGGTGGTCTGGGAAATTCTGCTGAGCAAACTCCGGGCCCATTTCCACCCCCCAGTTAGTCCACTCCACTCAACTGATTCACACACTGAGTGGGTCTTTGGGTGTTGTTTTGGGATCTCTTCCAGTGGTTTATCTCCTTCTGGTCCAAGGAAGGAAACTTTGTTATCCTTAGCATTGACCTACAGAATATGTTTGTAACAGCGCTGCTTGTGTGGCATTAGGCTATGTAGTGATCGAAAGAAAAAAACAGACCTTTGCACATTTTTGCACTATATGGTGGGTGTATGAGGAGATTCACATTTCCTGCACAGCTAAGTCCATGTGAAGTTACCTTGTGCTGTATTTGACATCTAGCAAGGTCTCTGTTTGAAAGGAAAGATCTAAACTTAAAAATGAAGTGGCCAGAAGTTATGGTAAAAGCAGATAGTGTAGCTGGTTTTAAGAAAGATTTGGACAAATTCCTGGAGGAAAAGTCCATAATCTGTTATTAAGACATGGGGGAAGTGTCTGCTTGCCCTGGATCGGTAGCATGGAATGTTGCTACTCTTTGGGTTTTGACCAGGTATTAGTGTCCTGGATTGGCTACCATGAGAATGGGCTACTGGGCATGATGGACCATTGGTCTGACCCAGTTAGGCTATTCTTATGTTATGTTCTCATCTGTAGGGGCCTTTGTTTTCACTTCTTATTTTAATGTATTTTTTTTTCTGGGAACTTATCAGTGTTTTTTATAATGGGAACAAAAATGGAAGAGAATTAATGTGTGTGGAATGGGGGGTAACTAATTTCTTCAGCTAAATAATTCAATCCACTTCAAACAGACATAGGAGAACTTGTGCACCATTCACACACCCTCCAACCAAAAACGTCAAAAGAAAAAAACTGTTCGACAACCTCCTAGCCATTCGAGCTGCAACACTCGACCCCCAACTCTACAACCAATTGATATCAACCACAGACTGCAAAACCTTCAAAAAGAAATAAAAACCCTTCTATTCAAAAAACACATAAAACCGAACTAACACAATCAGAACTCTCCCAAGCATCACCTGCAACTACTCCATATGTACTTCTAATGTCATGACAATTTAGACATAATTTATGTTATGTTATGTTTGGAATAATGGTTACATATATGAGGTTCAATAAAAGAAAATTTTCACTGCCTGTTTCTATTCTGACCATTTATTCCATTTCATGGTTATTGCAAAAAAAAAAAAAAAAAAAAAATTTTTTTTACATGGGGGGGGGGGGGGGTGTCAAAAAATGATGGGCCCCGGGTGCCACATACCCTAGGTACGCCACTGTCAGCATCTCTAACCGAGATTACTAGAGGAACTCAGTTTTACCTGCAGAGCTGAGATGCCTCATTTGAAATGCAAGGGGTGCATTTGAACCAATTCCCCTGTGGTAAGGAGGTTCTACCCTTGTACAATGTTCAATTTTAGAGTTTACCACCACCGCCGTGGGTTCCCACGTTGAGTCTGGAGAGTTGTCTGAGTTATGTTCTACAGGAAGAGTTGCTAAGAACCCGGACTTGGAGGTTTTTCTCTCTGCTCCCAAAGCTGATCCCCTACTGCATCTTGCTTCAATTGTGGTTCAGTTGGGGTAGCCCTGTGCAGTTTCTTTCATTGGACTGTGCAGTTTCTTTCATTGGGTGAGACCCCAATTCCAGGGCCTGAAGTCATGAGAAATCCAAAGGAGCTGAGAGGTTTGGGAGCTAGCCTGGGGGCTTCTTTGCAATTAACAAGACCAGCGGTGGTGACACTAGAGAGCATTTGGGAAGCTCTCTCGAAGCTGAATGCCTTAGTTGTCAAGTCTTCCCAGGAAGTTGAAATCTTTGTGAGTACTGTGCACACTTTGGGGAAAAAACTTGATGGAACAAAAGAAGAACTACCTTACTTCTGGAATTAAGGACAACATTTTGCTTAATAGAAAAGTTGAACAACTAGAGAACTATAATCCTAGATTGAATATGCGCTTTTTGAATTTTCCTAAATCTCTGGGAGTGACTCCTATAGAAATGTTGAAAAAGTATTTAATTGAGGTATTGAGATTTTCTCCTGAAAATATTCTGTCAGTGAACTGAATATACTATTTACCTGCAAAGAAAGAAGTAGGAGCTACCTCAGAGGCAGAAGAAATGAATTCAAGCATAAGGGAATCATTGAATGTTACGGATTTGCTTGAAACCACAGTATCCGATACTTCTGAGAGCGCTACTTTATTAGTGTCATTTGTTTTTGAGCAAGATGTTTATGCTACTTTAAGATTATACTTTCGCAACTCTCAAATTTTGTTTTATGGTAAAAACGTTTGGATTTTCCTCAATGTTTTTTTTTTTTTTTAACTTTAATTCTTTATTGTATTTTCAACTTATAACAATAAAACAAATTAAAAGGAAAAATACCATGGAAACAGAAATATAGCTAATTAGCAAAAATCAAAACATTCCTGCAAAATAATTACAGGTAAAATAATACATTCCAAAGTTAATTAGTTCACAATAAGAGGGACGGACCTATAACTGACTGAATAAACTTTTACCATCAAAAACAACATTAGGAAAATAAAGATGTCACTTGATAGTCCCTGAGCAATTCCAATTGAGCAGATTAACTGTAGTATAACTCTCATGAAGCAGGTATAGACTGTGTGGAAATAAATTTAGATAATTGCTGCAGCTCATAAAATACATATCTATTACCTTTATATACCATTACACATTTACATGGATATCGTAAAATGAAGGTTGCTCCTAACCGTAATACCAGGATACATTCTTACTTTATATGATATAAAAGAAACGTCTCTAAATTTAAAGAACAGTTTAAGTAACCATTCCCTGTCGGAATCAATGGCAAACTGTACCAAAAGAGTAGCCGAAACTTAGGCTTCACTATTAGACCTCTCTAGGAAATTAGTTAAATCAAGGCTATCAGCAGACAAATTCTGCTGATTAGCAACTTGAGTTTTTATTCTCCCAGGCAAATAGTATATTTTAGAGAGGAGTGGATACCAGATGCCTCTGGTACTTTCAGAATCTCATTCAAATATCGCTTAAACATATTTTGTGCTGAGATATAAAAAACTTTTGGGAAATTTATAATCCTAAGATTACATCTTTTAGTTACATTCGCCAACATTTCATTCTTAAAATGCAAATTCCCACTATCTTTAACCCAAATTAAAGCTTGCAGTTCCAAATTTTTCAATCTAGTTTCACAGTCTGCCATTTTGTTCTCCAAAGTAGATAATTTGTTCTTAATTTCTGTGTGCTCAGAGAGCATCATCATGCAAGAAGTAGATAACTGTTGAATTTGATTACCCAGAGAAAGTTGTAGGCTGGAAATTGCCTCCCAAATCGTCTCCATATTGATGACCTTAGGTCTTTGGAAGGGGGCACTCTCCATTCTAGGACCCATAATAAAAATACCTTGAGCTGCAGCAATCGAAGAAACATGAACCAGTTCCTCTTCACGGGTTTACTCCATTTCCTCCACCCGACTTGTTGAATTATCCTCCTGCCCCTGCACAGGGTCAGGAGACCTGCTCTGCTGAGGCAGAGAGGAAACGCCCAGGGCCGATCTAACCTATGAAATCTCCTCCGTAGCTCCTGAGGGACTTGGTGGGCTCATCTCCTCCGGAGATAAGCTGGTGCCTTCAAAAGAGGATACGCTCGCTTCAGCCCGCGAGCCACCTCCAGCTGAAGATCCTTCCGGTTGTTCAACTCGGGAACCGCGCTCCACGAAGGCATCCATCGGCCCAGTAAGAGAAACAGATACCTCCGGGAACACCCGGATCTTAGATTTTCTTTTTACTATCAGGTAAAATTAAAGAAAAAATCTTTCCTGGCAACGGCGTCTTCGTGTTAGCTTCAAGATGCCATCTTAGGTTTGCTCCGTCTCCCTGTTGGATTTTCCCCAGTGTTACCAGACAAACACAGGTGTGAAGGAAATTATTTCTGGCAATGTGAACTGAAACAGTGACTTTAGGTGCCTCTTTTCTTTTGGCCTATTCATGTAAATGCATGGTTAAATATCTTGGATTGAAGTATGTATTTTTTCACCTGAACAGTTATAAGCCTTTCTGGATTTGAAGACGTTGACAGCAGGGAATGTTTAGTCATTATGAACAGCAGTTTAGATAACCAATTCCTTTGAAATATTTGTAATTTTAGTTTCTCTTCACTTTACTGGGGCCTCCCCTTTATCTATTGTGGTCTAAGGAAGATATTTAGCCAATTGTATTTTTTTTCTGTAATTTTCTTTTCTCTATGATATTTCTTTATGTTTTTCCAAAGCAAGAGTTATCTTGTAAAATATGTTTAAATAGCAATCAAATATAAATTTATAAAAAAGAAAGCTTCTATATTGCTACTAATGACTGGGGAGTTAATTCATAGTGGTTTACATGAGCTTTTCTAAAGGTGCTACAATTCAGAGTTAGCGTTTTTTGAGATGGTTTTCAATAGATGCATTTATACCATAATCAATTATCTTATGTCTATGTAAAAAATTTTGCTCTTACCTTACAAGCAAATTCATTCTTGGCCTTGCTGTACTCATCAACAGCACTCTGCAGTGCTGAGACTCTTCCCTCAATTCTCTACAAGAAAAAGAAGAATATATCACTAATAGTTTGTTCCTGAAATGTAACCAAGTTTGAAAATCATATACTAAGTGCTAACACATAGCAAGGATTTTAAAAGTAACATAAGGTTTATTGGTTTTAAAGTTCAACATTTGGATTTATTATGTTAAAATACTGTATTTATTAAGCTTGCACCATTGGTGAGGCACAAATTACATTCATAATTAAATAAGAAACACATGATATGTAACACTTAGGCCCTGATTCTACAAAGTCTACCTAAAGTTAGGCATTGATATTGGCGCCTATTTTAATTAATCAATAGGCTTAATTGGTGCTGATATTGGCACTCAATACCTCACAATTGGCTTTAATTGAAAGTTAGGCATCTAACTCGAAAAACTCAATTCTATAAAAAGTAGGCGCTTAGTCCAAAGTGCCTACACTAAAAGTGGTAGGTAGATCATGAGCATGTTATTGAGTTAGGCACCTCTTTGTGAATTAGGAGCCATTAGGCTCCGATATCAGCACCTTACTTTAGGTAAAGAAAACCCTAGCATAAATATGGTGCACCTAAATGTTAGAATGCTTAGATGATGCTATGTGTAATTCTATAATAGGTGCCTATGTTTTATAGAATCGGTGCCAATATCAGCACCTAATTTTAAGTGGACTTTATAGAATCAGGGTCTTAATGCATACTGTGGCAAGCATGTGAAGGAATAATGTCTTAAATTATTTGAATCTTATGACTTAAGTGGTAACATTTTTGACCACTTAGGGGTTGTAATCAAAATGAGCTACCATTAAGACAGGTTATTTTACCACGTTGTTCTATTTTAGAACAGGGTTCCAATTTATGCATAGTGACTTTGTGCTAAATTAGTATAGCTTGTGATAAAATAACCCACTTTAATAGTAGCCCATAGTGAAGATATTTTTAATTTTTTTTTAATTTTAAGAGGAAACGTGCCTTTTCTGAGGTGTAGCTAGAACGCATATAGAAATTTCCAAGTTCCTGATGATCATCATCTTGATTATAGAGATCCTTTAAAGTTTCAAGTTCCTGGTGTTTACAAAACTGCAAAATAAAATACAAGAAACACAAATATTGAATAAATGCTAATTTAAATAAAGGTTATAAACATAACAGCAAATCAGATGTCAGACCAAGATGATACCTTTGTAGGAGAACACTTCTCAGCAATAAATCAATGTACTACACTACAAGGAAACTTTAAAGCAATCTAGGAACATAAAACTTTTAAAGTTAAAATAAGATATTTTGAAACTAACAAGAAAGGACTTAGGGCTCCTTTTACTAAGCCGAGCTAGTGACTTTTCATCATGCATTAACCCCCGCGCTGGCCTAAAAACTACCGCCTGCTCAAGGGAGGCGTTAGCAGCTAGCACGGCCGGCAGTTTAGCGTGTGGTATTATATGCATTAAACCACTAGCGCAGCTTGATAAAATGAGCCCTTAGTGATCTGGGCTTCATGATACAGACATTTAAAAATTTAGAAGGTATTTACATATCAACAAATCTTTTTCAGATCCCACTGCAGCTCCTTGTGATCTTGGGCAACTCACTCAACCCTCCACTGTCTCATGTACAAATAGATTATAAACCCTCCAGGGTCAGCAAAATGCCAGCTTTACATAGATGCCTACTGCTTCAATAGCTTTCCGACTTGCAGGCACTATATAGCAAATTAAATAAAACAAAATACATGGATATTGAGAGACAGGGAAACAACAGACCTAGAGGAACTGAATTCAGGTTAAGAGTAAAAACAGGAAATACTTTTTCCTGAAGAACACAACATTTGCCCTACTGGGTGAGACCAAGGGTCCATCTAGCCTAGTATCTTATTTCCAATAATGGTCAGTCTAAGTAATAAGTACCTGGCAGAGTCCTAAAAAATTAGCAAGATTCCATGCTACTTGATTCCAAGAATAAGCAGTGGCTTTCTCCAAATCAGAATCAGAAAATAATATTAAATATTGAACTAAGGCCAGTACTGGGCAGACTTGCATGGTCTGTGTCTGTATATGGCCGTTTGGTGGAGGATGGGCTGGGGAGGGCTTCAATGGCTGGGAGGGTGTAGATGGGCTGGAGTGGTTTTAACGGAGATTTCGGCAGTAGGAACCCAAGCACAGTACTGGGTAGAGCTTTGGATTCTTGCCCAGAAATAGCCAAGAAGAAAAAATAAAAAAAATTGAAATTGAATCAGGTTGGACAGACTGGATGGACCATTCAGGTCTTTATCTGTCGTCATCTACTATGTTACTATGTTACCTTAACAATGGTTGAGGAATTTTTTTGTTTGAAGACTTTTCTTCCATGAATTTGTCCAAAACATTTTTTAAAGCCAGCTATAAGGAATAAATGGATCACAGTAGGGTCAGGCAGACTATGACACAGAAACATACACCCTCATAATTGTACCTACCTACTGAATTCCTTTGCTCTATTAGAGCATTTCAGTGCTCAAGAAAGAACTGAAATCGAACTGGAACCAGTAAAGGTAACTTATGAAGAAAAGCACTCACAAAGGAAGAGTAAGAAACCTGAAGCCAATAAATTATTGTTTTTAGGGGATTCTATCATCAGAGGCAATAACAATGAAACGCAAGACAAGGAACCTAAAATAGTGAAGTGTCTTCCAGGATCCTCGGCTACTAGGAATACCCAACAAATACTATCTATAATTAAGGAAGAAACTAAAAAGTCTAAAGCTGATGTTATCTATCTGGGAACAAATGACCTAGCCAACAACTCCACACTTGCAGCTCAGAAAGCCTTTCAGGAGCTTAGTGAGGGCTTCAAACCTTTTGTAAAGACTGTAGCTTTTTCCAAAGTACTGCCAGCATATGGAAAGGGAGAGCAAAGAGTTAAAAATACAGAGGAGGGGGGGGGGCGTGGCCGTGCAGAGCACAGGGAAGACATGTTCTCTCTGAGCTCCGAAGTTCTCCCTCCACATTAGCCCTTTTGAACTAACTTCTCTGAGCGGATTTACCCAAGCGCTAGACCACTGCTGCCCTCGGGTCTATGGACAAATTTGTGCTCAAAAACAGCACTGATATGGCAACAAAAAGTGGCAGGAAGGAGCGGGAACGGCTGAAATCGGGCTCAGGGCCTGATGGCAAGATGGCGGGCCAGGCAGAAGCATCGGACCTCGTGGGTGAGGATATGGTATCACGGCTCACGGATGCCGTGGTCCTAGCTCTGGGTTCCCGGCTTGATAAAGTGCAGGAATCGTTGGAGACACTTTCTGCTTCTGTGGCTGATTTTAACACCCGAGTGACTGAGGTGGAACACCGTGTGGGCACCGTGGAAGACGCGATTACCCAAGTGCAGGAGGAGCTACGCCAGCTTAAAAGCACGGTGCTGAGTGCCTCCGACAAATTGGACGATTTGGAGAACCGCTCAAGGCGAAATAATTTGCGTCTGGTGGATATCCCTGAAACTATTTTGGATGCGGATCTCCTGCCTACCCTGGAGAAATGGCTGGCCTGAGGAATTATTGGTTTCCCCTGCTTTTGGCCCGCTTCGCATAGAGAGGGCCCATAGACTGGGCAGGAAGCAGGAGGGGATGACAAAACCACGAGTGGTGATAGTTCGTATATTGAATTTTGCCATAAAAGATCTGCTCCTTAAAAATTTCCGCCAGCGAAGAGATCTTCAATTTCAAAACCATCGTATCCTGCTTTTCCAGGATTACCGTATTTTCACATAGATAACGCGCACCTGTGTAAAACGCGCACACGGGTATAGCGCGCGAAAAACACAAATTTATGTACAGCAATTTTTATATACCACGCACACCCGTATACCGCGCATGCTGCCCGACTCTCCCGTCACTGCCCGACTCTCCTTTCGGCCGCCCCGACTCTCCTCTGGCCACCCTGACTCTCCTCTCCCCCTTGAAGTCCTGTCCCCACCCTGAAAGCCTGATGCCTCCCCCGACGTCCGATTCACCCCCCCCCCGCAGGACCGCTCGCACCCCCACCCCGAAGGACCGCTCGCACGCACCCGCACCCCCACCCCGAAGGACCGCTTGCGCGCACTCCCACCCGCACCCCCACCCTGAAGGACCGCTCGCACCCCCACAGCCTCCCGACCCTCCCCATCATGTAGAAGCTCCTACCGGTGTCCTGCTGCTTCCTCTTGGCGGTCCCGACTCCCCGACACGATTGGGGCAAAAGTGAGCCCAAGCCCTCTTGCCCCGCCGACTCCCCAACTCCCCGACATTATCGGGCCAGGAGGGAGCCCAAGTCCTCCTGGCCCTGGCGACCCCCCCGCTAGTTGTTCGGGCCAGGAGAGAGCCCAAACCCTCCTGGCCACGGCGACCCCCTACCCCCACCCCGCACTACATCACGGGCAGGAGGGATCCCAGGCCCTCCTGCCCTCGACGCAAACCCCCCCCCCCCCAACGACCGCCCCCCCCAAGAAACTCCGACCGCCCCCCCAGCCGACCCGCGACCCCCCTGGCCGACCCCACGACACCCCCACCCCCCTTCCCCGTACCTTTGTGTAGTTGGCCGGACAGACGGGAGTCAAACTCGCCTGTCCGGCAGGCAGCCAACGACGGAATGAGGCCGGATTGGCCCATCTGTCCCAAAACTCCGCCTACTGGTGGGGCCTAAGGCGCCTGGGCCAATCAGAATAGGCCCGGGAGCCTTAGGTCCCTCCTGGGGGCGGGGCCTTGGGCACATGTGCCTCAGGCTCCGCCCCCAGGTGGGACCTAAGGCACCCAGACCTATTCTGATTGGCCCAGGCGCCTTAAGCCCCACCAGTAGGCGGAGCTTTAGGACGGATGCGCCAATCCGGCCTCATTCCGTCGTTGGCTGCCTGCCGGACAGGCGAGTTTGACTCCCGTCTGTCCGGCCAACTACACAAAGGTACGGGGAAGAGGGGTGGGGGTGTCGTGGGGGTCGGCCAGGGGGGTCGCGGGTCGGCTGGGGGGGCGGTCGGAGGTTCTTGGGGGGGCGGTCGTTGGGGGGAGGGGGTTTGCGTCGAGGGCAGGAGGGTCTGGGATCCCTCCTGCCCGTAATGTAGTGTGGGATGGGGATAGGGGGTCGCCGTGGCCAGGAGGGTTTGGGCTCCCTCCTGGCCCGAACAACTAGCGGGGGGGGGGGGGGGTCACCAGGGCCAGGAGGACTTGGGCTCCCTCCTGGCCCGATATTGTCGGGGAGTTGGGGAGTCGGCGGGGCAAGAGGGCTTGGGCTCCCTTTTGCACCGATCGTGTCGGGGAGTCGGGGGGGCAAGAGGGCTTGAGCTCCCTCTTGCCCCGATCGTGTCGGGTGTCGGGACCGCCAAGAGGAAGCAGCAGGACACCGGTAGGAGCTTCTACATGATGGGGGGGGTCGGGAGGCTGTGGGGGTGCGAGCGGTCCTTCAGGGTGGGGGTGCGGGTGGGAGTCCGTGCGAGCTGTCCTTCGGGGTGGGGATGCGGGTGCGTGCGAGCGGTCCTTCGGGGTGGGGGTGCGAGCGGTCCTGCGGGGGGAGGTGAATCGGACGTGGGGGGGGAACTATGTAAAAAAATTTTTGTACAACGCGCTCATGCGTATAACGCACAAGGGTGTGCGCGGTATGTAAAAACCACGTATAACGCGCGCGTTATATGCGAGAAAATACGGTACTCCACAGAGGTGGCTGCTTTTCGCCAATTTGCACTGCCCTCACGGAGAAGCAAATTCGATTCACATTGCAATTCCCTGCTAAGCTCCGGGTTATCCACAATGGCACACCGGTGGTGTTTGAAATATGTGCGGCGGCCAGAACACAGCTGACCACGTGGTTCCCTGACCTACTGCCGGGAGCTTGATCTGCCTTTTTTGCCTCTGTGGAGAGTATGCACATTTGACTCGGAGACCTTGGAGAGTGGGGGATACTTCTACCTGGGAAATCCGGTTTGGAACCTGGACTATGTTTACTTGTCCAGTTTATGCAGGTTTGATGTCACATTTTTGTCTTGTTGCTGCTACAGCGGTTTGCCATCTTATTGACATTTTTATTTCTTTCTTTCTGCTTCCCTGCTTGAATTGGCTCTGTATCTTATACAATGACACGGACTAAGTGGGGGTGTGGAACTGTTTTTTGATATATACTGTTATATTTCCTACATTGTCTTTCGTTTCTTTCCTTCTTGGAAGTTTGGGCTCTGTTTTTCAGGCGCTGTGAGGGGGGGCTTCTGGCCACATGGAGTCCTTCTTGGTGTGGTGGTTTTTGGTCTGTTGGGGGGTAGGGTGGGAGGAGGGAGTGGGGTGTTCAGGCGGGGGGGGGGGGGAGGGGGGAGGCTCCTGACCTGTGTGCATGTTGCTGATTCATGTGAGGAAGTGCAGTGGAGATTGGGCTCCTGGGGGATGGGCTGGGACTCTTGGCAGCTGTTTTGTGCTCTTTTTCTCTTTTGGTATATCTGGTTCTTTTTTCTTTCTTATGCCTGTTAAGAAGGGTTTGAGGTGTGTGTCATGGAATGTTTCTGGTATCAATTCTCCTATTAAGAGAACTAAGATCTTGCAGTGTCTAGCCAGACATCAGGCTGATGTAGCTGGACTGCAGGAGACTAAGCTCACTGAACGGGAACATAGTAAATTGTGTCAATCCTGGGTGGGGCAGTGTTACTCGGCCTCATCCTCCAAAACTAGGGCTGGGATGGCACTGTTGATCCGCAAATCGGTGTCTTTTACTTCATCTCGGGTCCTCTCAGATCCAGAGGGACACTATGTTATTGTCCAGGGTTCTCTTAATCAGCGCTCTGTAATTTTGATGTCCGTATACGCACCCAACAGTGCACAGCGGTCCTTATATAGGACACTATTGGGGGTACTGCTGTCTGTCTCACAAATCCATGAGTCTCAGAAAATCTTTTTTGGGGATTTTAACTCTATACTAGATCCATATCTGGATTCCTCTAAGGGATCAACTCACACCTCCGGTAGGTCCGATAATGGGCTTGCTGCTTGGCTTTGGATCTAGTGGATGTCTGGCGGACCCTACACCCAGGGGAGCGGGATTTCACTCATACGTCTAAAGTGCATAATTCCTCCTCTAGACTAGATTATATTTTCCTCTCGCACTCTTCCTTTTATGCGGTCCACACGGCTGAAATTGGAGTACTGGCTATCTCGGATCATACCTTGGTGTGGATGGACATCAGCTTCTCGGCTGGCGCCCTGGGGGGAGGGAAGCACTGGCGATTCCCGATAGCACTTTATTTGGACCCAGACTTTAAATCTTACTTGGAGCAGCAGTGGCGGGACTATGCGGAATTTAATGGGGACCATATGGCTAATGGAACTTTGTTTTGGGAGGCTGCCAAGGCAGTGCTCCTAGGGGCTGTGATAGCTTATTGTGCGCGACGCAAGAAAAGGTTAGCGGAAAAAATCTTGGTTCTTGAACGCAAGAATCCTACCCTGCCTCATAAACATGCTTTTCAGACGGCCCAGTCAGTACTCCACGCATTTCTTCATGAGAGAGCCCACAAATCCCTTTTCTATTATAAGTACCGACTACACCGTTTTGGTAATAGGCCAGGTAGAATGTTGGCCCAGATGACCAAGGCGAGGCGAGGTGCCAATTTGATTACCTCGCTTAAAGATGATGGGGGAAGGTTGGTCACGGATGAGTCTCAGATGGAAAAGCTATTTGTCACCTTTTATAGCTCTCTATATACTGCGGAAGTAGTGGGTCGGGAATCTCAGATTCGGGCTTTTTTGGACTCTTTGCCCTTACCAAAACTATCAGCGACGGACTCGGAAGTCTTGGCTTCTCCTATAACCCGAGAGGAGGTGCTGGGTGTACTCAAGCATCTACCTCTTTGTAAATCTCCAGGCCCGGATGGCTTGGGGGGGGGGGAATTCTATCGTCTTCTTCAGGGGTATGAGGCTGATCCGTTACGGGGATACTTTGAAAGAGCGGCGGAGGTCGGGCAGTTTCCTCTTGGAGCGAATCGAGCACTGATTACTGTATTGCCTAAGCCGGGAAAAGACCCCTTGCTTATGGGATCCTATAGACCTATCTCGCTTATTAATGTTGATCTAAAAATTTTAGCTCGGGTTCTGGCTAACCGTTTGGCCCAGTTTGTTCCCTCTTTGGTGGGTGAGGATCAGGTAGGTTTTGTGCGGGGGCGATTAGCAGGCCATAATGTTAGGAAGCTCATCCTTGCTTTGGCCCATTGTGTTTCTCGGTAGCAACCGGCGCTGGCTATTAGTTTTGACTCCGAAAAAGCCTTTGATAAGAGTAGAGTGGGCTTTTTTATTCCCCTTGTTGCGATATTATGGGTTGGAGGGGTTCTTTATGAGAGCTCTTGGGGCCCTTTATTCACACCCAGTGGCGGCCGTATTGGTTAATGGGGTAGCTTCTCTGGACTTTGTGCTTCAACGAGGAACTCACCAGGGCTGCCCCTTGTCCCCTCTGCTTTATATATTATTTTTGGAGCCTTTGTTGATTTCCCTTAGATGCCATCCTCAGATAGCTGGAGTGGAGTTGGGGAATTCCTCTTTGCGTTGCATGGCTTTTGCCGATATTATTATGGTAATGTTGACTGACCCGGTTTCGGGCCTCCCTAGATTATTGGAGATGTTTCAACGGTTTGGGGAAATCTCGGGCCTCAAACTCAATGTGTCTAAATTGGAGGCGCTTCCTCTTCATATTAGTATCTCACATGCGTGGGCTGATTTCCCGCTTCGGGAAGCACCACAGCAGGTAAAATATTTGGGGGTTCTGATACCGTCATCCCTCACGCGACTCTATGAGATCAATGTGAAGCCCCTGCTCCGGAGCACAGTTGAGCTCCTCCGCTTGTGGAGTGCTTTGCCGGTATCCCTTGCGGGGCATATATTTTTGTACAATATGATGATTGTCCCTCAGTGGCTTTATCTGTTTCAAACTCTTCTGCTGTGGTTGCGGACCGGGGACTTAGCTCTGTTATGTAGGGCTTTGAGGACTTTCTTGTGGCGTGGGCGCCGGTCTCGGCTATCTCTTCGTATTTTGATGTTGCCTGAGTCGCAAGGGGGATTTGGACTGCTCGACATTCGCGCCTATAATCTGGCTTGTGGGACTAGATTGCTTCGGGACTGGTGTATGAAGAGCTCCTCTTTTTTAATGTTTTCTGTGGACAGGGATTTTTTTACACCCTATCTCTGGTTTGTTTTTGTTACATGCTCCAGCTGCCCATTTGGACTCTGTCTACCGGGGACATGTCGTTTGGGCATATATGAGACACATTTGGAAATTACTTTGTAAACATCTGGGCATTAACTCCCACATAACTCCTCTTCTACCACTGGTGGGTAATTTGCATTTTAAACCGGGCAGTGACAGCAAGGTGTTTAGGATTTGGCATGCACATGGAGTTCGTAGAATTGGGGATACTCTCTCCGATGGGGGCGATCTCCTTTCTTCTACCGAATTGGGGTCGCTGTATGGGCTGGATAGGGCGGACGCTTTCGGCTACTTCCAGCTCCAACATTATGTCCGCAGCTTCTCTGGGGATCTGTTCAGCGGTTCTGTGGCACGGGATCTTAGGAGGTGTTTGGCGTTGGGGGAGGACACGCTTCACGTCTTCGCTGTTATGTTGATGCTCTGGGCCCCCCCTACAGACCGAACGGGCTGATTGGTTGGCAGGGGCATGGAGTGCTGACTTAGGCTGCATAGTTCCGTCTGCACTGATCTCTCGCTGCTTTGTTCATTTGCGCACCATATCATGTAACATGTTACACAGGGAACAAGAATATAAATTCCTTCACAGGGCTTTTCTCTCCCCTCACAGAGCACACCGGGCCGGTATTGCGGCTCATGCGGGGTGCCCCAAATGTCCCGTCAATCCTGCTTCCCTGGGGCATATGTTTTGGGAGTGCCCCTCTGTGCGCGCCTTTTGGCAGCTTGTTTGGGTCTTTTTGTCCTCCTTGGTTAATGGGCTCCCAGGCTGTAACCCCTGTGTAGCTCTTTTTTACCAGGCGGCGGAGCTTCATGGTTGCACTGTTGGGCAGCGGCAGTTGATTTCTAAGGCCCTTTTGCTGGCTAAGAAAGCCATTTTGACTTTTTGGTGAGAGCCGCATGCTCCCTCCTTCTCTATATGGCAGGGGTCTCTTTATGACTTAGCTCTCTTGGAAAGACGGGATGCGGGCACTCAGGATGAACGAAGGTGGTCTCGATTTCAGGATGTATGGGAGGAGTATTGGCTGTCCCTTCCCCATCGCGAGAGGATTCTACTATTGAACTGTTAGCATCTACTGGGGTCTTCCGTCCTCTTCTGTCCTCTCCCTCTACAGACTCATTCTTACCTAGATTCTCTTCTGGGGCTCATTTCTCTTTCTATTTATTTTTTCCTCTTCTTCCTCCCTTTTTGATCTAGTTTTCCTCCCCATTTTGTCTCTTTTGTGTATTTCACAGGTCGGGAGTAGGGGTGGGTGGGGGGGTTGGGGGGGGGGGTTTGGATTCGGTTTTCTATGGTGTATTCTAATGTATGTTATAGTTTAGTATTGGGGTGATACACCATGTCTTGGGGGGGTTTTCAGAGGGTTTTACATGGAAAATTGTATTGAGCACCTCTTGTTCCTGAGACATCTGATCTTGGTTGTGTATATGACCTTTGCTCTCTGTATGCCCGGTAGGGCGGTTTTCTCTGGATTGCTGGATGTCCCTTCACTCTGTTCTGTTCTGTGTGTACTGGTTTGCTCAATAAAGAAATATTATATATAAAAATACAGAGGACTTCAATAGGTGGCTCAAAGCCTGGTGTCATCAAGAAGGCTTTAGGTACATAGGAGGATGGGGAAATACATGGAAGGACAAGAAGCTATATTGTACTGACGGCTACATATTACTACAGCAGGAAAAATAATCTTTGCGGAGAAATTTAGACAATATGTTTCTAGGCATTTAAACTAGAAGATGGGGGTGGCATATGTATGAAGCACAATTATAGAGACCACCCCCGCAAAAGACAAGATGTGATCGTAGTAAAGATTGCAACACAAACAATATTAGCAACTCACTTCTTAGCGTTGCAACGGGTAGTGAAACGAAACAAAAAACTATACAAAAAAGATCACCGCTGAAAAATAGCTGGAAAGTGATGACCACAAATGCTCGCAGTCTAAGCAATAAAGTTCATGATCTGCAAGCCCTGATGTTAGAGGGAGACCTGGATATTGTTGCTATCAGAGACATAGTTCAGTGAATCCCACGAATGGGATGCAAACATACTGGGATATAATCTCTAGGACAAAGAAATGCAAGGGACCTGGGGAGAGGAAGATCTGATTGTGGATATCCTCCTCCCCCCACCTGGACCTTCTAGCCTGCCAACTATCCGATCACACACTCACGTACCTTGACCTGCCTTCTTTGCTACATTACACCAGGCAAATGGAACACCTCCAAACACGAACTCGAAGATTTCGTCTTCCAGAACTTGCTGAACTCAACTCATAACTTACTCCTTGGAGACATTAATCTACACCTAGAAGACCACACCTCAAAACAAGTCGAAGATCTACTCTCATACCTCAATGCACTATCCTACCAAATCCTTAACCCCCAACCCATGCATGAAAAATGCCACCAACTGGATATTGCAGCATACACACCCAAAACTCCCACACACCAGATATCCACATCTCCAATGGTACCTTGCATTCCTCCCTCTGGTCAGATCACTACAAATATACCTTCAACATCAATTGGCACAAAGTAACAACAAACCTGAACCACAAAAAACCTCCTTCACAACTCGCCAAAAAATCGAACCAACCACATTCTGGGACAAAATAGACCCCGCAATAGGCTCTACAGATACCAAGGAATTTATATGCCACTGGCGCACCTTAAGCGAAACAACACTGAATGTTCTAGCCCCTTTAAAACCCAAAAACAGAATTTGCAGGCCATCCGACAAATGGTTCGACACTGAACTTCTACAACTAAAAAGGCACTGCAGACAACTTGAAAGAGCCTGGAAAAAGCAGAACCATGAACAAACCAAAGTTGAGTGGAGAAAACTAATCAAACAGTACAAGATCAAACTTAATGAAAAACGGAAAGCCTACCACTCCAAACTAGTTGGCACCAAAGCCCCAGACACTAAAATTCACTTCAAACTAGTAAAAAACATCACTGACACCAAGCCTCTCTTAGCCACTCAAGGAAATCACCCACCAACAGCCTCCCAGCTAGCTGACCACTACAAAAGCAAGATCACCACAATCAGATCCACCTTCAATAACTCATCAGCCTACCTCAACGAGATTATAACAAAACCTACATCAGAAGAACCCATAGTAGCCGAGAGGACCTGGACCTCCTTCCCTCTAGTTCAATGGTCTGATATGGACCGTCTATACAAAAAATACAACAAAGCATCATGTGACTTGAACAACTGTCCCTCATACCTCCTAACAAACGCTACCCCTAAATTCAGAGCCAACCTCATGCAATGGATTCAATTCATACTCACGGATGGTCAATTCCCACTTGAACTAGGTGAGATTATAATCACCCCTCTACTGAAAGATCTCAAAGGCCCAATAGATACCCCCTCTAACTACAGACCCATCGCCTCAATCTCACTATACGCTAAATTAATAGGACTAGTAGCACAATACTTCACCAACTACCTAGAAGATCATAACATATTTCACCCCTCTCAATCAGGATTCAGATCCAGCTATAGTACAGAGACATTATTAGCAACGCTACTAGACACAGCTAGACAGCACCTTAGTAAAGGAGGAAGAATGTTGCTAATTCAACTCGATCTCTCAGCGGCATTCAACCTGGTAGACCACACCATACTACTCCAGATACTAGACGCCATAGGGATCTCAGGAGCAGTATACAACTGGTTCCAAGGATTCTTAAAATCAAGAACCTAAAGAGTCAAGTCAAACGACCACAAATCGGACCCCTGGTCTAACCCCTATGGAATCCCCCATGGATCACCACTATAGCCTATGCTCTTCAACCTCTTCATATCCTCCCTTGGCTTCACTTTAGATACCCTAAACGCAACATCCTTCAGCTAAGCAAGTGATATAACCATACTCCTCCCCTTCGACACCCAAGACCCCACCTCTTTAGGCAACCTAAAAACAACACTGGAAGTAGTAGAATAATGGATGCTAGAACACAAACATAAACAAGAAAACCACTCAAAAAGCATTTTTCACCATGCACAACCTTCGAAAAATAAGAAAATTATTTGAAAAAGTTCACTACAGGATCATAGTCCAATCCCTTGTCCTAGGACTAGTGGACTATTGCAATATCCTCTACCTTCCATGCCCCACAAACTTGATAAACCAACTGCAGACCATTCAAAACACAGCTCTCAGGCTGATCTATTCACTCGGAAAATTTTACCATATCACTAATGCCTACCTATCACTAGCTACCAATACGAGCTCGACTCCAATTCAAATTTTATTGTCTACTATACAAAGCAATAAATGGAACTGCACCCACCTATCTCAACAACCGTCCAAATTTCAACCGCACATCCAGAATAAGAACCCAGATCCTATTTCAAGGGAACTCAGCAAAAGAAGATGTACGACGGCCTCCTAGCAACGCAGGCAGCGAAACTGGACCCCTGTATCTCCAACCTGTTGTCAACTACAAGTGACTTTAAATCATTCCGAAAAGAAATCAAAACTCTGCTATTCAAAAAAACTATACAACCGACCCTAACAAGTAACCAACCCTAAACTCTTCTTCCCTACTAGTATTCCTCAATTCTCCTCTCTTCCCCAACCTCTCCCCTCTGCCTCCTCTATTTAACCTCCTTAATTCTCCTCCCTTCCCCAACCTCTCCACTCTGCCTCCTCTATTTAACCTCCCCTAAACTGTAATCCCCCTGCATCTACTATGTAAGCGTCCCCTAAATTGTAATTCCCTGCATCTACTGTGTAAGCGTCCCCCAAATTGTAACTTCCTGGAAAAGCCCAGCTATCTTATACTATAATCCGCTTAGAACTGTAAGCATCCCCTAAATTGTAACTTCATGGAAATGTCCAGCTATCTTATACTGTAATCCGCTTAGAACTGCAAGGTACAGGCTGAATATAAGTCACTAATGTAATATCCAAAAGTTTGGAAAGAAAGAGGAGGTGCTGATGTTGGGAGATTTCAACCTGCCGGATATGGACTGGAAAGTTCCATCTGCAGAATCAGAAAGAAGTAGGGAGATTGTGGATGCCTTTCAAAAGGCTCTGCTTAGACAAATGGTGACGGAACCGATGAGGGAAAAAGCAATATTGGATCTGGTCCTCACAAATGGAGAGAGAGAGAATATCTAATGTACGTGTGGCTGCTCACCTGGAAAGTAGCGCTCATCAAACGGTTTGGTTTGATATAGCGGCTAAAGTGGAGGGCGGCCGCACGATACTAAAAGTCCTAGATTTCAAATGTACGGACTTAAATAAAATGGGAGAGTACCTGAAGAAAGAGCTGTTAGGATGGGAGAACATAAGAGAAGTGGAAAAACATTGGTTTAAGCTGAAAGGAGCTATAAAAATGGCTACGGAACTTTATGTGAAAAAAATATAAACAAGAGAAAAAGGAAACTGACGTGGTTCTCTAAACTAATGGCAGAGAAAATAAAGGCGAAAGAGTTGGTGTAATATTGAAAAAAACCAAGAAGAAGAGTACAGAAAGGACTACTGGGTGAAACTGAAAGAAGCCAATAGGGAGATACGCCTGACGAAAGTGCAGGCAGAAGAGCAAATGGCTAAATATGTAAAAAAGAGAGACAAAATTTTTTGCAGATATATCAGTGAAAGGAGGAAGATGAAAAATGGAATTGCTAAACTAAAAGATGCTAGGAACTGATATGTGGAGAGTGATGAGAAAAAAGCAAACGTGTTAAACAAATACTTCTGCTCTGTGTTCACAGAAGAAAAACCTGGAGAAGGACCAAGATTGTCTGGCAAAGTTACATTAGAAAATGGAGTAGATTCTGTGCCGTTCACGGAGGAAAGTGTTTATGAACAACTTGAAACACTGAAGGTGGACAAAGCGATGTGACCAAACAGGATCCATCCCAGGATACTGAGGGAGCTCAGAGAGGTTCTGGCGGGTCCTATTAAAGACATGTTCAACAAATCTCTGGAGACGGGAGTGTTTCCTGGTGACTGGAGAAGAGCGTATGTGGTCCCTATTCACAAAAGTGGTCACAGGGATGAAGCGGAAAACTACAGGCTGGTAAGCCTCACTTCAGTTGTTGGAAAAATAATGGAAGTGTAGCTGAAAGAAAGAATAGTGAACTTTCTAGAATCTAATGGGTTACAGGATCTGAGGCAACATGGCTTTACTAAAGATAAATCGTTACAAATGAACATGATTGAATTTTTTGCTTTGGTGACCAGAGAACTGGATCGAGGACATATGCTAGATGCAATTTACTTAGATTTCAGCAAAGCTTTGACACAGTTCCTCATAGGAGGCTCTTCAACAAACTTGAAGGGCTGAAGTTAGGACCCAAAGTGTCGAACTGGATTAGAAACTGGTTGAAGGACAGACGCCAGAGGGTGGTGGTTAATGGAAGTCGCTCAGAGGAAGGAAAGGTGAGTAGTGGAGTCGTTCAGGGTTTGGTGCTGGGACCGATTCTGTTCAATATGTTTGAGTGACATTGCTGAAGGGTTAGAAGGAAAAATTTGCCTTTTTGCAGATGATACCAAGATTTGTAACAGAGGAAGGTTTAGATAGGTTCCTAAAGGATAAGGGGATTGAGGGGTACAGATAGAAGCAGAGGTAGGCTATAGAAATGGTCAGGAACAACTTCACAGGTCATATATCTGATGGGCCGCCGCGGGAGCGGACAACTGGGTGCGATGGACCTCTGGTCTGACCCAGTGGAGGCAACTTCTTATATTCTTAGTAGACACTGAGGAGGGAGTGGAAAACATGAAAAATAATCTATAAAAGTTAGAGGAATGGTCTAAACTCTGGCAAATAAAATTCAATGCAAAGAAATGCAGAGTAATGCATTTGGGGATTAATAATCGGAAGGAGCCATATATGCTGGGAAGGGAGAGGCTGATATGCACGGATGAGGAGAGGGACCTTGGGGCGAGTGTCCAAAGATCTAAAGGTGAAAAAACAGTGCGACAAGTAGTGGCTGCTGCCAGAAGGATACCGGGCTGTATAAAGAGAGGCGTAACCAGTAGAAGAACGAAGGTGTTGATGCCCCTGTACAGGTCGTTGGTGAGGCCCCACTTGGAGTATTGTGTTCAGTTTTGGAGACTGTATCTGGCGAAGGACACAAAAAGGCTTTAAGCGGTCCAGAGGAGGGACGACGAAAATGATAGGAGGTTTGTGACAAAAGATGTATGACGAGAGACTGGAAGCCCTGAATATGTATACCTTAGAGGAAAGGAGGGACAGGGGAGATGTGATTCAGACGTTCAAATACTTGAAAGGTATTAACGTAGAACAAAATTTTTTCCAGAGAAAGGAAAATGGTAAAACCAGAGGACATAATTTGAGGTTGAGAGGTGGGAGACTCAAGAGCAATGTAAGGAAATTCTTCTTTACACAGAGGGTGGTGGATGTCTGGAATGCGTTCCAGAGAGAGGTGGTGGAAAGGAAAACGGTGACGGAGTTCAAAAATGCATGGGATGAACACAGAGGATCTAGAATCAGAAAATAATAGTAAATATTGAAGAACTAAGGCCAGTACTGGGCAGACTTGCACAGTCTGTGTCTGCATATAGCCATTTGGGGGAGGATGGACCGGGGAGGGCTTCAATGGCTGGGAGAGTATTTGATGGACTGGAGTGAGCTTTGACGGAGACTTCAGTAGTTGGAACCTAAGAACAGAACCGGGCTGAGCTTTAGATTCTTGCCCAGAAATAGCTAAGAAGAAGAAGAAAAAAATAAATTCAACAAATTTTTAGATTGAATCAGATTGGGCAGACTAGATGGACCATTTGGGTCTTTATCTGCCTTCATTTACTATGTTACTTGCTCCAGCAAAGTGTTCCAGAGCTTAATTATATGCTGAGTGAAAAAAGCAGGTTTTCTCTAAGAACTGCAGGTCAAGTATTCTCACATCTAGGTGACGTCAACCAACAGAGCCCATTGGGGATGTTGACTATATATATCAAGTATAAAATTCTAGCAGCATCCCCCTTCATATGTATGGGTGTCCTCCTGCCTGATGCATTAACAGAGGTTCTTTAGTAGGATAATATAGTTATAGGAATACAACTCCTATGAAAGGTAGGTAGGTATGTAAGAATACTTGGCCTGCTGTCCTCAGAGAATATTTGCTTTAGGTAAGTATATTTGCTTTCTCCAAGGACAAGGCAGCTATAGTATTTTCACATCTGGGAATCCCTAGCTACAGGCTCATCAAAAACAAAAATGGTATGACAATAGGGATACAAAATGCTGAGGCCTTGAAGTCAAATCAACCTGAAACTATATACAAACTGGTTGTGAAGGTGCAGTCTGGAACGGAACAAACTCAGACCTAGGAGTGTTGAGTCGGATTCTAGACACTAAGCAAATTCTGCAGGACTGTCTGACAAAAACACCTATCATATTGGGTATTCTGCTCAAGGCAGTAGTGAGATGTGAATGTATGGACAGAAGACCACATCACAGCTTCGCAAATCTCCTCAATAGAGGCTAACCTCAAGTGGGCTACTGACGAGGCAATAGCTCTAACATTATGAGCCTTGACATGATCCTCTAGGGTTAACCCAATTTGGGTATAAGCAAAGGAGATGCAATTTGCTGTGTATATTGTGTGTATATGAAAAATGAATGGAAAAAATTGCATTACAATTAGTAAAGGAGGCAGGATCTGGGGAAGAGCTTGGGTGGGTCTAGGGTGGAGCTTGGGAGGTCTGTGGTTGGGGGTGCTCAGTTGATATTTGTTAGACTTCCCTGCTGGCATGTCCTACTGGCATTTCAGTGCCTGTCTGGAGGGCCTTTGCGCATGTGTGGATGTCAACGTGATGATGTCATGCATGACCGTGATGCTATCATGGCGACATCCGTGCACTTCTGGATGCCTTGAGCCGTGGCCACTACCTTTAGTGTGCCCCCGCTCGAGAAAGTTCGAGAGACACTGGCATAACAGAACAAGATGCAAGCAGCCAACCGATTGGAAATCGTTCTTTTGGAAACAGGATGCCCCAACTTGTTAGTGTCAAAGGAGACAAAAAGTTGAGGAGAAGTTCTAAGTGGTTTAGTCTTATGCAAATAGTAAGCCAATGCTTGTTTGCAGTCCAGAGTATGAAGAGCCATTTCACCAGGATGAGAATGAGGCTTAAGAAAGAATACTAGAAGAACAATTTATTGATTGAGATGAAAATCAGTGACTACCTTCGGTAGGAACTTCGAATAAGCTCAACCTTGTCATGATGGAACACAAAGGTGGATCCACTACTAACACTTGGACTTGGAGTTCCTTTACTCTTTGAGCAGAAGTTAGAGAAATGAGAAAAACTACTTTCCAAGTAAGGTATTTTAGATGAGCCATAGACATTGGTTCAAAGGGAGGTTTCATCAATCTAACAAGAATCACATTAAGATTCCAGTGCTTTGACATTGAAAAGACCCTTCATGAATCTGGAAATTAAAAGATGAGCAGTGAGAGGTTTGCCATCCATTGGTTGATGAACTCGGATGGAAGTAGATTTGAGGCCAGAGTCAGGCAAGTGAAGTAGATAATGCAATACTGAGGAAACAGATGGATTTTGGATTCTGCTGATGCAGGGTACACCAAGAAGAAAAATGTGTCCATTTTTTATGGCAACACTGCTGTGTGGATGAAGCCTCCAAGATGAAGCGGACAGGCTGAGAAAAGTGAAGATCAGCTGAGCTTAGCCCAAGAGGTACCAAGCTGTTAGATGTAAAGATTGAAGAGTGGGATGCAGAAGAGATCCTTGATTCTGCATTAGAAGAGAGGGGAGAACTCATCGAGGAGTTATATGAATCATGGTGGCCTATTCCTGTTTGAGTTTGACAAGTGTCTTGAGGACGAGAGGAATGGGAGGAAACGCATAGAGAAACTTGTGCATCCAATCCAGCAGAAAAGCCCCATCCTGGAGCAAAACTGGGGTAACTTGTGATTTAGAGGGTTCGCAAACAGGTCGATGTGAGGAGTTCCCCACTGAGAAAAAATCTGATAAAAAACTGGAGAGTTGATCATCCATTTGTGAGGTTGAAGAATTCTGCTGAGTTTGTCTGCCAATGAATTCTGTTTCCCTTGAACATTGCTCGCAACATCTTCCTCAAAGCAATCTACAGTAAACCCCTGCGAATTCACAGTTTGTGAATTGCAGACTCAGTAACTCATGGTATTTTCCAACTGCCACTTCCTTATCCTAAAATCATGGTTACATCAATCAGGAGCTGCTATCTGGCGTGTCAAATCAGCTCCTGCTTGGTGTAGCCTGACTTTAATAACAAGAAGAGGCGGTCAGAGAATACCGCGAGTGATTTTCTGTGTCTGCCGGCGCCCCAGTTGCCCTCTCCTGCCTTTTGACAAGCGAAAAACCATATTCGCAGTTTTTCAAAATTTGCAGGGTTCCTGAAATGGAACCCCTGCGAATTTCGGGGGAGTACTCTATCACCCTTTGCCAGATCTTCTGGGCCTCCTGACAAAGAAGGAGAAATCCTGGTCCTCCTTGTTTGTTTAGATAATACATGGCCACTTGATTGTCTGTGCGAACTAGAAGGACATGAACTGAAACTAAATGCTGAAAAGCCTTGAGAGCATTGAAAATCGCTCTGAGTTCCAGTAGATTGATATGATGGCACAGGACCTGGGGGAACCAGTGACCTTGAGTGTGAAGTCCATCTAGATGAGCTCCCCAAGAATAAGTGGACGAGTTCTTGGTCAGAAGCTTCTGATGCAGAGATAAGTGGAATAATAATCCTCTGGAAAGATTGAAAGAGTTCATCCACCACTGCAGTGATCGTTGAAGAGACGACATGACTGTAATGTGCTGCGAAAGAGGATCGAGGTCTTGGGACTACTGAGATGCTAATGACCATTGAGGCGTCCGTAGGTGAAGCCTCGCAAATGGAGTTACATGGACTGTGGTGGCAATATGTCCCAGGAAAACCAAGATGGATGCAAATTGAGAAATTTGTTGAGAGAGCTGAATCAAAGCATCTTGATGCTGCTGAGGAAGAAATGCCCTGTTGAATAGTGTCCAATTGAGCCTCTATGAACTGGAGTGTTTGAGATGGTTGAAGTTATGACTTGGGAAAGTTGATCTCAAACCCCAAATGTTGAAGGAAGAGTATTGTCTGATGGATTGCTAAAAGTTCCAACTCAATACAGTCGCAAATATAACGAACTTGTGTGACTTGGCTGGAAAAACCTATCCAAGTCGAGTAATGTTATTTTATATATGAAACCCTCAGAGTCCTGCGCTGTTCAGTGTAATCGCTGAATCAGCTAATGGCAGGTGAGCAGTTATCTTTCATTGGGTATTCATATTTTTGTTTTATTTTAACATTTTTTACGTTTTTTAATAATTTTTAATGATCTCTTTAAGCGTTCTTTTGTCTAAATGCACTATATTATATGCAACTTAGCAGCTAAAATGACTAGTGACACTTATCTTTGGTTGGTCGCTTGTGTATCAGGGACGCTCAGCCGGTACACAAAGAACTCGACGGGACCCGTTTCGCCGGTTAAGGCTTTGTCAAGGGTCAGGCTATTCAAGCTGTAAAAGAGATAATAAACATCAATTATCTATACTCGAAATTCAATATAAACAGTCAAGTTACTATTAAAACACTAACTGAAGGTACTCACTGAGCACAGCTAGACCCGTGCTTAACAGGTCAAAGATGGCGCCGGCAAACTGCCGGAAGTACACTACTGTATATGATGTCTTGAGAATGACGACGTCACTACCTTCGAAGAGACGACATGACTGTAATGTGCTGCGAAAGAGGATCGAGGTCTTGGGACTACTGAGATGCTAATGACCATTGAGGCGTCCGTAGGTGAAGCCTCGCAAACGGAGTTACATGGACTGTGGTGGCCATATGTCCCAGGAAAACCATCATGTGCCTGGCTAAGATGGATGCAAATTGAGAAATTTGTTGAGAGAGCTGAATCAAAGCATCTTGATGCTGCTGAGGAAGAAATGCCCTAAGTTGAATAGTGTCCAATTGAGCCTCTATGAACTGGAGTGTATGAGATGGTTGAAGTTATGACTTGGGAAAGTTGATCTCAAACCCCAAGTGTTGAAGGAAGAGTATTGTCCGATGGATTGCTAAAAGGACATCCTGACAAGAAGGATCCTTGATGAGCCAGTCGGCCAAGTAGGGAAAAACTTGAAGACCCTGAGAGCACAAGGCTGCTGCAACCGCCACCAGGCACTTTGTGAACACCCTGGGAGAGGATGCTAGGCCAAAAGGTAGAACTTTGTATTAATAATGGTGGTGCACCACCTGAAACCTGAGAAACTTCCTGTAAGCTGGATGAATAGGAATGTGAGTGTAGGCCATTTGCTCTGGCATTCATTTGAACTATGAGGGCAAAAAAGTCCTTTGTTTTCAGGATTACTCAGCGAAGGTAGCAGATGCTAGAAAGAAATTTATACCAATGTGCTCTGCCTTAGCGGCAAGGAAGATCCGATTCTCCCTGCTCTTTCTAGCAAGGCTGAGTGTGTCTCATGCAGGGAAAGACCAATTTTTTTAAGATTCTCACCAGGCTCAAGATTTGTTTAACACTCTGGCTGCTACCCCACCAACACCCTGAACTAACCTGGGAACTGACTAAATGGCATCAGGGCTCTACAAATTCAAGGGACAGATTGGACTCATGAGGCCTTTGCAGTGGGGCCTCTGGATTATTGATTCTGCTTATGAGACACTAGAGCAGGAACTTAGAACCTAACGGATGTAGCGGTATTTAAGAAATAAATTACATTACATTACATTACATAAGTAGTGGAGAAGTTGTATTTCCTTACTGATGGCCATTGTATCTGCCTTCAGTTATTGATTTATCTATGGGTGGTTTAGCCAAGCACCATACTTAATAGTACTGTACAGAGTGAGGCTATATGTTGTTAATAAGGGAAGGGTAGACACTATACGGGACTGAATAAGTCAAACTGGCCACTAAGCAGGGGAGGGAGAGGTATGATAAGAAGCACAAGTGGCTTGGGGGGCGAGGGATTGCTCATTCAACTTGGGAAAGGTCCTGTATGGGGTTGGGGGAAGGAGGTCGAGATAGAGGTAATGGTACAATTAATTTACAGATCAAAGTGGTGATACTACATAGGTGAGGGGGAACAGGTTGGGATGTCACCCTTCCATATATTTTTTCCTGCTTCTGTTAGCTGGAGAAAGATGAAATTATGACATATAAAATAATTTAATGGAATGTGAGGGAGATTCACTCTCCAATAAAGCACAACAAGATTTTAATAACGCTTTACAGACACAAAGCTAGTACAGTGGTGCCTCACACAACGAACTTAATTCGTTCCAGGAGCAAGTTTGTTATGCGAAAAGTTCGTTATGTGAAACGCGTTTTCCCATAACAATACATGTTAAAAAAATAATTCGTTCTGTAGCATATAATATGCTAAGATGACATAAAAAAAGATAAATTTTTTGTTATTATTTTTATTTAGATACATCTAAAAACATAATTTTTTTTTAAACAAACATACATTTTTTAAATTTTAAGACAGACTAAGTAGAGTCTACCGAATCTTGCACATCTTCATCCATTTTCTGCTTTTTAGCCGATGGTTTCATGAAAAACCTGTCCAAAGTCGTTTGTTTTTCTCTTTTCTCCAACATCTGCCGGAAATAACGGACAAGAGTATCGGAGTAAAGATCGTTGATCCTGTTTGCTTCAGCTGAATCCGGATAGTGGGCATTGGTAAACTCCTGAACTGCTTTCCATTTGACCAGGATGTTCTTGATGTCAGCAGTTGGGATTGGTTGATTGTTTGATTGTTGCTCCTCGTTATCAGATAACGCTTCCCTTTGAGCATTGTCCTGTTGCTGGACCAGAAGTGCTTGGAGCTCTTCAGTTGTCAGCTCTTCTTCGTGTTCCTCAATAAGCTCCTCTACATCCTCTTCCTCTACCTCTAATTCCAACCTTTGGGCCACTGTGATGATGTCCTTCACCACTTCTGTGTCATCAACTACTGCTTCTTCCTGGGTCCACGAAGGCACAAGCATCTTCCAAGCAGAAATTAGGGTCCTTTGTGACACTTCTTCCCAGGCCTTCTGTATAAGTCGTATTGCCATAAGGACATCAAATTTCTCCTTCCAAAACTTTCGGACAGTCATATTGTCTCCACCAAACTCGCATTCTTCAAACACCTTATTAAAGAGGGCTCTAGTGTAGAGTTTTTTTAAGTTCGCAATAACTTGCTGATCCATTGGCTGAATAATGGATGTGGTGTTTGGTGGCAAATACTGCACCTTGATAAAAGGATAATTTTCCTGCAATATTTCCTCTAGGTCTTTTGGGTGAGCAGGGGCATTGTCAAGTATCAGAAGGGCTTTGAGCGGCAGTTCTTTTTCCAGCAAGAATTTCTTCACGGCAGGAGCAAAGGTTTCCAGAATCCATTCGTTGAAGATAACTTGGGTCACCCAGGCTTTTTGATTGGACTTCCAATGGACGGGCAGTTTGGACTTAATAACGCTATTTTTCTTGAAAATTCTTGGATTTTCAGAGTGATAAACCAATAGAGGTTTGATCTTGAGGTCTCCGCTGGCATTAGACGAAAACATAAGGGTAAGTCTGTCCTTCATGGCTTTGTGTCCTGGCAATTTCTTCTCCTCTTTTGTAATGAAGGTTCTGCTCGGCATTCTTTTCCAGAAAAGACCCGTTTCATCGGCATTGAACACTTGTTGTGGGCAGTATCCTTCATCCTTAATACATTTTTGAAAGTTAATAGAGAACTTTTCTGCTTCTTTCTTGTCAGCACTGCCAGCCTCACCATGCATAGTAACGCTGTGGATTCCACACCTTTTCTTAAATCTAAAAAACCACCCCCTGCTGGCTTTGAATTCTTCTTCATTAGCTTGATTGCTGCTACTTCCAGGGACGTTTTTCTTTAGATCGTCATAAATTCTCTTGGCTTTGTGACAGATAATATCTTGGGTTGTTACGTCACCTTTCACCTGCCTGTCCTTAATCCAAATTGCTAATAGCCTCTCCATTTCCTCATGGATTGAAGACCTATGTTTTTCATGAAATAGTTTTGATACTCCTTTGGCTACTTTGGCTGATTTGATTGCATCCTTATTTGTCAAAATGGTGAAAATGGTGGTCTTGCTGAGGCCAAACTCTGTGACGAGGTCACACTGTTTTACCCCACATTCACTCCTTCTAATTATTTCCCGTTTCATTTCAACAGAAATCACCTTCCTGCTTTTTTTAGAAGCCATGATATACAGTATATAAAAAATATAGAGTTTATCTTAAAAGGACGACTGTATACAGTGAGAGAGGGCAGAGTCTCAGTGGCAAAAACTGGGACTTAACTTTTCTTTTTTTTTTTTTTCTAGCATCGGGGAAGCGGCGAGAGTAGCTCCGCCCCCCCCCAACGCATCAGCAGTAGGCGCCGGGCCCGACGGTCCGCCACTGCACAGGGAGCCAGGCGAAGGGCTGTGAGAGAGGGCAGTTAAGCGCAGTGAGTAACGCAGCTCGGGCGACTTCGTTGTGTGAAACGAAGTTCGTTGTACGAATCAAGACATGAAGTTCGTTGTGTGCAGTGTTCGCTGTGCGAGGCGTTCGTTATGCGAGGCACCACTGTATAGTCTTACTTCAAGAAACTCATCTAAACATCACTAAATACCGTAACTGTGTAGATGGTGGGTGGGGGATATTATTGAGAACCCAGCAGTACAAAAGAAGGGAGGGGTGATCATTCTGTTCAAAAATGGCATAGTTTTGGAAAAGCACTCCGTTTATGTGGATGCGCAGGGCAGGTTTATTGTTGCCCATGTGTCAGTAAACAATCAGGAGATGCTGCTGGTCAATATGTACACACCAAATAAGTATGAAAAAACCTTTTTCAGGGATCTTATCTGGCACACACATGCAGCAGCTTCGGTGCCGATTATCATGGGAGGGGACTTTAATACTGTTTTTGATCCCTTACTAGAGAAATCCACTCATAAAGGAATTTCACCCATTGACTACGCAAAGGGCATCCCTTTAATATCTGACACCTTAGAATTACTGGATTCCTGGAGGTTTTTTCACCCAGATACTAGGGACTATACACGTGTCCCACGCTCATAGCTCACTGTCTCATATAGACTTACTGCTGATATCTGCCACCCTCTCTTCCTGCCTCCATGCACCAAGAATTGGTCCCTCCTCTGCCCAGGATTTAGAGGTTACCCAGGACACTCTATTTCTATTATGACACCAAATTTCATGACTTTTTTCAAAGAAGGTGGAAGGAGTATGTGGAGAATAATAAGGAATATATTTTGCGGGCCTCTTCTTTTTTGGGAGGCCGCAAAAGCAGTACTCTGAAGGGAAATCATATCTTATAATTCACACAAGAAACGGTCTAATGAGGCAGAAATAAAGAGATGGGAAAGACAGGTTAGGTTGGATAGGCAACGTTATGGCATTACACATTCAAGAGCTCATAAGCCAGCTTGGCTGACATCTCAAGCAACACTTAATCAGCTTTTGCATGATAGGGCAAAGAAGTCACCTCAATACTATAAATTTCAGTTATATAAACATGCTAAAAAATCAGGAGCCTTTTTGGCCAAAATGATAGCAAAGGAGCAGAGACCCAGAAGAGTGTTAAGGATCCAAAACCTGCAAGTAGTCTCGGTCTGCACTTACCAGAATATCACACAAGCGTTTTAAACATTCTATACCACTTTATACAAAGAGCCAGAAAGAACAGACCTTGATAGTGCATTATATATAGCTAATGTGAACACCTATCCCTTTCAGAATCCCCCAAACAGGTCCTTAATTTGTCAATACAGGAGGAGGAAGTATATTATAATATAGGGAGAAGCGTATTGGGGAAGGCACAAGACATAGATGGCCTTTTGGCCAAGTTTTATAAGATTCTCCAAATAAAGATCTTGAGCTGTCTAATGGCAGTATTTAATTCTTGTATGGAGAAGGAAGAATTACTGGAGTCACTGCAGAAAGCCCTTCTTATAATACTTTTGAAGCCAGGGAAGGACCCCAATCTCTGCACTTGTAAAGACCCATATCCCTGATCTTGTTTGAAGCTAAACTTTTTGCGAAGATTCTGGCAAACAGAATGGCAAGGGTAATGCTGAACCTCCTGGCAGCTCCCCAGGTAGGAATCATTTGGGGTTGATCGGTATCAAAGAACTTGAGATGTATTTTGTTATCTTGGGAAAAAGTAAGGAGTGATTCCCTGCCTTCTTTACCAATAAGCTTTGACGCCGAAATGGCCTTTGATTGGGTTCACTGGGATTTTATAATCAAGGGGCTTCGAGCATATGGGTTCGTGGGAAGGATTGTGGCAGGGATTTGAGCATTATATTACTGTCCCACGGCAATGCTTTTTGGACTTGTTTGCAGTGCATGGGGGAACAAGACAGGGATGTCCTCTGTCTCCTCTTCTCTTTGTACTGTCCTAGATTCACTGCTGAGAGACATACAGTCAAATCAGGAGATAGAAGGGATAGTCATAGGAACTGAAACTTTCGGCTTTTGCAGATGACATATTGGTCCACATTATCAATCCGACCTTGTTGGAAACCTGTGTTGAATTTGGGGACTTTTCGGACTTTAAATTAAATCTTGCTAAGTCTGAGTATTTGGAGACTTTGCCTAGTTGGAGTCCAAGAGAACCTTTTCACTGCCCCCTTTGTAAAGCTCAAGGATCGTTTAAATATTTGACAAATGTCTGAGTGTCAAGCCCGCACAGTTGTATGATTTTAATGTACCCCCATTATTGACTTCCACTCAACTCAGTTTTCAACAACTGGCAGCCATTATCTCTCATGGGTCGAATTACCTTATATGCTATGGTCATTTTTCCCAAATGGCTGTATTATATGCAAACTCTCCTTTTACACTTGAAGTCAAATGACATTAAATCATTATATTAGATGTTAGCACGCTTTTGTTGGGGGGGGGGGGGGCAGATTACATTTTCCCATTTTGCTGGGGAATTGGAGACAAAGAGGTCTAGAGATCCCAGACATTACAACATGGCTTGCCTCCTTTGCCACATACGCGATTGGTATAATTCCACAGATCACTTTTCACCTTTAGCTATGGAACGAGTCTGGTGTGCTCCACTTCATTTGTATTATGTTTTACATGCCAGACCCAAGTCACTTCCTAGACATGTCCTCTCCTCAGAGTTGTTTCAAGCTGCGAGAACCGTGTGGAGAGACTTAGCAAAATGGGGACATTTAGATAGTACGCACAGCTGGATTTTGGACCGGGAATGGAGAAACCTTCTTTTTCTAGGTGGGGTTTTTGGAACTCGAGTTACTTAAACATGTTCTCCCTGCGGAGAGTGGGATGCGCCCCTTGACCTCTCTTTGGAGCCCTGATTAGAGGTCTTTGCGTACAAACAACTAGGCCACTGTGTGTAATCTTTGCCAGTGTCATCTTTGACAGCGGAGGTGGTCAATAGATTTCCATCAAAGATGACTTTCTGTCTATATCATTACTACATAAAAGGTTAGTACAGTACTTGCCTCCCAAAAACTTTTCCAGGATCCTGGACAGGTGGTCCACGGACCTTGGGGCTAGCTCACCATTTCCGAATTTCAGGAATTTATATGGATTATCCCCACTTGGATGCATCAGCGGAACTACGGAAATGCCAATTTTGTATACTCTGTCGAGCATATATCTTGCAACATAGCCTCTTTCTCATGGGTAGGACTTCTTCGGACCTTTGTAGATGTTAGGTTTTGGCCAGGTACTAGTGAACTGGAATGTCACCGTGAGAATAGGCTACTGGGCTTGATGGACCATTGGTCTGATCCAGTAAGGCTATTTTTATGTTCTTATTTGGACAGCCTCCTTCATGCATGCTTTATGGAATTATCCAGAGATAGATAGATTTTGGAGGGCAGTCATTGGATTTTTGGACAGTATTCTGCAACAGAATATTTCCTTGCACCCAGGGGGCATACTGTTAGGACTGACCGCGGTATTGTAGATTTGGGGAAAAGGCCTATGACTTGGACTGAAGATGGCAGTACTTTTCTTTATTTCTACTCTGACCCTGCTGTTTCTGGTTTTTTTTTTCAGCAGTCCAAAGCCCGAACTCAGCTACACAGCGAAATGCCAGCTACTGGCAAAGACAGCGAGAGAATTAATAAGCTGCCTGCAATTCTACTTGAACCCTGACTGAGCTAAGTTCTTTGTATTACCTTCATGTCATTGAGTGCATAAGTTTTGAAGTAGCATGATATACTAACTCATTAACATACTAAGAGTTTAGCAGAGAACGACGACATCAGGCAGGAGGGGAGTGGAGCCAGTGAGGAGTTTTCCCTTTCTAGTGCGGTTGTTTAGTTAACATACTTCACAACGCATGGGGATCTGAGGCTCCTTCCCCTTTTTGATAGTTTATACACTCAGAATACATCAGAGGCAAAGATAAAGGCTATACATACAATCCCTGTCTCCATGTACTCGTAGTTATTTTTTTTAACAAATTAGGGGACACTGCATTACACCACTGAACTGGTACTTACCATTACATTGGCGAACAATATTTTCTCTTCCTCATTCCAGAGATTGGGGTTTAATCTAAATAAAAGGGGGGAGGAGGAGGGGAGACAGAATTGGAAGGGGGATTAGAGGGAGGGTGTTGGGGGAGGGGTAGAGGGTAGTGTATTCACTGTATAACATTTTGTTCTGTTTAAGTTGGTTTGTATATACATTAGCACAAAAAGCAAAATGTATGATTCGTTTGTATAATTTTGATCAGTAGCATTGTTATATAGTTGCATAATCACCAATAAAAATTGTTATATCTAAAAAAGGGGTTGAATAATTCCTAAAAGAGAAGTCTTTAAGTCATTACTGAGATAGCTTGGGGAAATCCATTGCTTATTTATGGGATAAGCACCATAAAATCTGTTTGGGGTCTAGCTAGGTATTTGGGACCTGGATTGGCCACTGTTGGAAACAAGATACTGGGCTTGATAGACCTTCAGTCTGTTCCAGTAAGGCTATTTTTATGTTCTTATGAGGACAAGGTCTAGCACTGTGAAAAACAAAGGAAACCTTATGAACCACAATAAGCTAAAGAAATACATGCGGTGTTCTTCCCAGAATTTTTTCCAGCTGGGTGGCGTGGGGAAATTTGGTGGTGGAGAAAAGTAAATGTGCATTATTTTTATTAGTTAATTATTATTAATTCTTTTCCAATGCTCAATATGGCTTCCTTTTTTAAGGTTTGACTCTTAGGCAGTGTTCCAGTAGCATTTAAGCCACCCTTGTAAAAAAGTAATGCAGATCCTCTTATTCCGAATAACTACTGACCAGTATCAAACCTTCCATTTCTTTCAAAACTACCGTACTTGAGAGAGTGGTATTCAACCAACTTCAAACTTATGTTGAATCAGTTAATGCTTTGCAAACCCAGCAATCTTTTTTGTTTAAGACATAGCACAGAGACAGTAGTTCCTGCCTTAGGGCTCCTTATACAAAGCTGGGATAGCAATTCTGCCACAGCAAATGCACTGAAGCCCATAGTAACATAGTAACATAGTAGATGACGGCAGATAAAGACCCGAATGGTCCATCCAGTCAGCCCAATCTGATTCAATTTAAATTATTTTTTATTTTTATTTTTTTTCTCCTTAGCTATTTCTGGGCGAGAATCCAAAGCTTTACCCGGTACTGTGCTTGGGTTCCAACTGCCGAAATCTCTGTTAAGACTTACTCCAGCCCATCTACACCCTCCCAGCCATTGAAGCCCTCCCCTGCCCATCCTCCTCCAAACGGCCATGCACAGACACAGACCGTACAAGTCTGCCCAGTAACTGGCCTAGTTCAATCTTTAATATTATTTTCTGATTCTAAATCTTCTGTGTTCATCCCACGCTTCTTTGAACTCAGTCACAGTTTTACTCTCCACCACCTCTCTCGGGAGTGCATTCCAGGCATCCACCACCCTCTCCGTAAAGTAGAATTTCCTAACATTGCCCCTGAATCTACCACCCCTCAACCTCAAATTATGTCCTCTGGTTTTACCATTTTCCTTTCTCTGGAAAAGATTTTGTTCTACGTTAATACCCTTTAAGTATTTGAACGTCTGAATCATATCTCCCCTGTCTCTCCTTTCCTCTAGGGTATATATATTCAGGGCTTCCAGTCTCTCCTCATACGTCTTCTGGCGCAAGCCTCCTATCATTTTCGTCGCCCTCCTCTGGACCGCCTCAAGTCTTCTTACGTCTTTCGCCAGATACGGTCTCCAAAACTGAACACAATACTCCAAGTGGGGCCTCACCAATGACCTGTACAGGGGCATCAACACCTTCTTCCTTCTACTGACTACGCCTCTCTTTATACAGCCCAGAATCCTTCTGGCAGCAGCCACTGCCTTGTCACACTGTTTTTTCGCCTTTAGATCTTCGGACACTATCACCCCAAGGTCCCTCTCCCCGTCCGTGCATATCAGCTTCTCTCCTCCCAGCATATACGGTTCCTTCCTATTATTAATCCCCAAATGCATTACTCTGCATTTCTTTGCATTGAATTTTAGTTGCCAGGCATTAGACCATTCCTCTAAATTTTGCAGATCCTTTTTCATATTTTCCACTCCCTCTTCGGTGTCTACTCTGTTACAAATCTTGGTATCATCTGCAAAAAGGCACACTTTTCCTTCTAACCCTTCAGCAATGTCACTTACATACATATTGAACAGGATTGGCCCCAGCACCGAACCCTGAGGGACTCCACTAGTCACCTTTCCTTCCTTCGAGCGACTTCCATTAACCACCACCCTCTGGCGTCTGTCCGACAGCCAGTTTCTGACCCAGTTCACCACTTTGGGTCCTAACTTCAGCCCTTCAAGTTTGTTCAACAGCCTCTTATGAGGAACTGTATCAAAGGCTTTGCTGAAATCCAAGTAAATTACATCTAGCATATGTCCTCGATCCAGCTCTCTGGTCACCCAATCAAAAAATTCAATCAGGTTCGTTTGGCACGATTTACCTTTTGTAAAGCCATGTTGCCTCGGATCCTGTAACCCATTAGATTCAAGGAAGTACACTATCCTTTCTTTCAGCAACACTTCCATTATTTTTCCAACAACTGAAGTGAGGCTCACCGGCCTGTAGTTTCCTGCTTCATCCCTGTGACCACTTTTATGAATAGGGACCACATCCGCTCTCCTCCAATCCCCAGGAATCACTCCCGTCTCCAGAGATTTGTTGAACAAGTCTTTAATAGGACTCGCCAGAACCTCTCTGAGCTCCCTTAGTATCCTGGGATGGATCCCGTCTGGTCCCATCGCTTTGTCCACCTTCAGTTTTTCAAGTTGCTCATAAACACCCTCCTCCGTGAACGGCGCAGAATCTACTCCATTTTCTCGTGTAACTTTGCCAGACAATCTCGGTCCTTCTCCAGGATTTTCTTCTGTGAACACAGAACAGAAGTATTTGTTTAGCACATTTGCTTTCTCCTCATCACTCTCCACATATTTGTTCCCAGCATCTTTCAGCCTAGCAATTCCATTTTTTATCTTCCTCCTTTCACTAATATATCTGAAAAAATTTTTATCTCCCTTTTTTACATTTTTAGCCATTTGTTCTTCCGCCTGTGCCTTCGCCAAACATATCTCTCTCTTGGCTTCTTTCAGTTTCACCCTGTAGTCCTTTCTGCTCTCCTCTTCTTGGGTTGTTTTATATTTCATGAACGCCAACTCTTTCGCCTTTATTTTCTCAGCCACTAGGTTGGAGAACCATATCGGCTTCCTTTTTCTCTTGTTTTTATTGATTTTCTTCACATAAAGGTCCGTAGCCATTTTTATCGCTCCTTTCAGCTTAGACCACTGTCTTTCCACTTCTCTTATGTCCTCCCATCCTAACAGCTCTTTCTTCAGGTACTTTCCCATTGCATTAAAGTCCGTACGTTTGAAATCTAGGACTTTAAGTATCGTGCGGCCGCTCTCCACTTTAGCCGTTATATCAAACCAAACCGTTTGATGATCGCTACTACCCAGGTGAGCACCCACTCGAACATTAGAGATACTCTCTCCATTTGTGAGGACCAGATCCAATATCGCTTTTTCCCTTGTGGGTTCCGTCACCATTTGTCTGAGCAGAGCCTCTTGAAAGGCATCCACAATCTCCCTACTTCTTTCCGATTCCGCAGACGGAACATTCCAGTCCGCATCCGGCAGGTTGAAATCTCCCAACAGCAGAACCTCCTCTTTCCTTCCTAACTTTTGGATATCCACAATCAGATCCTTATCAATTTGCTGCGATTGAGTCGGAGGTCTGTAGACTACACCCACGTAGATAGAAGTTCCATCTTCTCTTTTCAGAGCAATCCATATCGCTTCTTCCTCTCCCCAGGTCCCTTGCATTTCGGTCGCTTGGATATTGATCTTTACATAGAGAGCTACTCCTCCTCCTTTATGACCATCTCTGTCCTTCCTAAAAAGATTATATCCCGGTATGTTTGCATCCCATCCATGTGATTCATTGAACCATGTCTCTGTGATAGCAACAATATCTAGATCTGTCTCTAATATCAGGGCTTGCAGATCATGAACTTTGTTGCTTAGACTGCGAGCATTTGTGGTCATCGCTTTCCAGCTATTTTTCAGCGATAATCTCCTTTTTCATATGGATTTTTGTGTCGTTTCACTTTCCGTTGCAATACTAAGAAATGAGTTGCTGATATTGCTTATGTTGCAGCCTTTACTACTATCACATCTTTTCTTTTGCCGGGGGTGGTCTCTATAATTGTCCTTCGTACATACACCACCCCCACCTTCTAGTTTAAATGCCTAGAAAAACATTGTCTAAATTTCTCTGCAAGGTTTCTTTTTCCTGCTGTAGTAATATGTAGCCCATCAGTGCAATATAGCTTCTTGTCCTTCCATGTATTTCCCCATCCTCCTATGTACCTGAAGCCTTCTTGATGACACTAGGCTCTGAGCCATCTATTAAAGTCCTCTGTGTTTTTCACTCTTTGCTCTCCTTTTCCATATGCAGGCAGTATTTCAGAAAAAGCTAAAGTCTTTACAAAAGGTTTCACGCCCTCACCAAGCTCCCGAAAAGCTCTCTGTGCTGCAAGTGTGGAGTTGTTGGCCAGGTCATTTGTTCCCAGATGGATAACAACTTCAGTGTTAAAATCCTTAGTTTCTTCCTTAATTATAGTCAGTATTTGCCTGGAACTCCTGGTAGCTGAGGATCCTGGAAGACATTTCACTATTTTGGTCTCCTCGCCCTGTGTTCCAAGGTTAATGCCTCTGATGATGGAATCCCCCAACAGTAATAGTTTTCTGTTTTTGGCTTTTTTATTTGTACTTAGGGTGCTCTTGTTCTCTTGAGTTTCCTTCAATGGTTCAAGTCCCACCTCCCTTCTGTTTTCCTGAGTATCGCAGTGCACTAGTGGAGCGAAGGAATTCTGTAGAGGTAATATTAGTGAAGGTGGATGTTTCTGTGTTATATGTCGCAGTCTTCCTGAGCCTACTGTGACCCATTTATTCCCGGGCTGTTTTATTCTTTGAGGTAGAGGTGGTAAGTTGGTATGATTTTGTGGAGTGATGGAAGCTGCTTTAATTGTATTCAATTCCTGTTTAAGTTTGCAGAGCTCCTCCTTAATACTGGCAAGTTGAAGACAGATGGGGCAAGCCTTAAGCCTCCAAATAGTATGTCTTGGAATTAAAGCACCACAGTGATTGCATAGAATAAAGGTCATCTTGATTGGTTGTGAAGTGACCAGAAATATAGGCTCTATACCACCTAAAACACAGTATTTTAAACAAAAATGCAGGAAGAGGAAATAAGATTTAACAGAGGAAAGAGAAGGATTTATTTTTTTGTGCTTTTTTTATATATATATATTTTTTTTAGTAAGAAACAGGGAGGAGAAGAGAAATTAAGCAGATATAATGCTGAAAACCAGTGAAAAGAGCAGAATATGAAATGTTGAGTAACTTAGCTTTTAGAAGTTCACAGGGCAGCCTTGTTTCATAGGAATTGAATGGACTTTGGTGCATTTGCCATGGGAGAATCGCTATGATGGCTTTATAAAAGTGTTTATATTTTTGGAATGATGCCATATGTATTTTCATATTATGTTTTTGAAACTTAATAAAAACTTTCATGAACTTTAAAAAAATGGGGCCCTTACTGCGTGAACTCCATAGTCATCTAGACCAGTTACTCAACTTTTTCAAGTCAAGTACCCCCTAAGTCTAATAAATACCAATCAAGTACCCCAGCCCTGCCCCTTACCCCACCCCCATTTATAATAGTACTAATTGTAATGCAATTTCTTCCATTCATTTTTAATATACACACAATATCTTATTAATTCATAATGGTAACCATAAAATTTTTTAAAAAACCACAAAGCATGCAGAGAAAGCACAGTTACTTACCGTAACAGGTGTTATCCAGGGACAGCAGGCAGATATTATTAACTGATAGGTGACGGCACCGACGGAGCCCCGGTATGGACAATTTTAGAGTGATTGCACTCTAAGAACTTAGAAAGTTCTAGTTAGGCCGCACCGCGCATGCGCGAGTGCCTTCCCGCCCGACGGAGGCGCGTGGTCCCCAGTTATGATAAGCCAGCTAAGAAGCCAACCCGGGGAGGAGGGTGGGACGTAAGAATATCTGCCTGCTGTCCCTGGATAACACCTGTTACGGTAAGTAACTGTGCTTTATCCCAGGACAAGCAGGCAGCATATTCTTAACTGATGGGTGATCTCCAAGCTAACAAAAAGAGGGATGGAGGGAAGGTTGGCCATTAGGAAAATAAATTTTGTAAAACAGATTGGCCGAAGTGACCTTCCCATCTGGAGAATGCATCCAGACAATAATAAGAGGTAAAAGTATGAACTGAGGACCAAGTAGCAGCTTTGCAGATTTCCTCAATAGGAGTTGATCTGAGGAAAGCCACAGATGCTGCCATAGCTCTAACTCTATGGGCCGTGATAGAACCTTCCAGTGTCAGTCCAGTCTGAGCATAACAGAAGGAGATGCAAGCAGCCAGCCAATTGGAAAGCGTACGCTTAGAGACAGGATGTCCCAATTTATTGGGATCAAAAGAAAGAAAAAGTTGAGGAGAAGAGCGGTGAGGTTTAGTGCGCTCCAAATAGTAAGCCAAAGCACGCTTACAGTCCAAAGTATGCTAGGCCTGTTCCCCAGGATGAGAATGAGGTTTCGGGAAGAATACAGTTAAGACAATGGACTGATTAAGGTGAAAGTCAGAGACAACCTTAGGGAGAAACTTTGGATGTGTACGGAGAACCACCTTGTCATGGTGAAAGACAGTGAAAGGTGGATCTGCAACTAGTGCATGCAACTTACTGACCCTCCTGGCAGAGGTAAGAGCTATAAGGAAGATGACTTTCCAAGTGAGAAATTTGAAATGAGCTGTGGCCAATGGTTCAAAAGGAGGCTTCATTAAGGCGGAAAGAACCACATTAAGATCCCAGACATTAGGAGGGGGCTTGAGAGGTGGTTTCACATTGAAAAGTCCCCGCATGAATCTGGAAACTAAAGGATGAGCCGTGAGAGGTTTTCCCTGAACTGGCTCATGAAAAGCAGTAATGGCACTGAGGTGGACTCTGATAGAAGTAGACTTGAGACCAGAGTTAGACAAAGAAAGAAGATAATCCAACACAAGTTCTACTGCTAGTGAAGTTGGATCATGATGATGCCAAAAGTACCAGGAAGAAAACCGGGTCCACTTCTGTTGGTAACATTGAAGAGTGGTCGGCTTCCTGGAACGGACAGGCTGAGAAAGAAGAGAGTGAGATGAGCTCAGCCCGAGAGATACCAAGCTGTCAGGTGCAGAGACTATAGGTTGGGATGTAGAAGGGACTGCTGATGCTGAGTAAGCAGAGAAGGAAACACTGGAAAAAGTATGGGCTCCCTGGAACTGAGTTGAAGAAGAAGGGAGAACCAATGTTGCCTGGGCCACCGTGGAGCGATGAGAATCATGGTGGCTTTTTCCCTCTTGAGCTTGAATAAGGTTCGTAACATGAGAGGTAGAGGAGGAAAGGCATAAAGGAATAGATTGGAGAAATGCATCTGCCGCCAGACGATGAGGGGAGTAGAGTCTGGAGCAAAATCGGGGCAGCTGATGATTGTGAGGAGCTGCAAAAAGGTCCACCTGAGGAGTGCCCCATTGAGCAAAAATGGTCTGAAGAGTCAAAGGATCGAGAGTCCATTCGTGGGATTGGAGAATTCTGCTGAGCTTGTCTGCTAAGGAATTTTGCTCTCCCTGAATGTAGACAGCTTTCAGGAATAACTGGCGAGCTGTGGCCCAAGACCAAATCTTTTGAGCCTCCTGACATAACAGGCGAGAGCCCGTCCCACCCTGTCTGTTGATGTAGTACATTGCAACTTGATTGTCTGTGCACAGCAGTAGTACTTGAGGAAAGAGGAGATGCTGAAAAGCCTTGAGGGCATAAAACATCACTCTGAGTTCCAGGAAATTGATATGGTGTTTCTTTTCCTGGGCAGTCCAAAGACCTTGAGTTTGAAGATTGTTCAAGTGAGCTTCCCAGGCATATGGGGACGCGTCTTTGGTGATGACCAGATGATGAGGAGGCAGATGGAACCGAAGACCTCTGGAAAGATTTGAAGATGTCAATTAGAGAATGACACGGGGAAAAAATATGTCCCCGTAACTGCCCCGTCCCCGTCCCACCATCCTCTGCACAGCTCCGTCACCGCCATTCCCTTCACCGCCCCGTCACCGCCATCCCTTTCACCGCCCCGTCACCGCCACTGCCATCCCATTCACCGCCCCGTCACCGTCCCCGCAGCATCCATATAAGCCTTAGTACTGTAATATTTAGCTTATTCCTTTCTTATAAATCAAAGTTCCTGCTGCTGAACTAGAGAAAGAGATGTTCAGCTGGCAGAGCTTTGTTTATAAATTTTTATCAACACAACTAATATACTACTTTATCCTAAAGCAAAAAATAAATAAATAAATATAATTTTTTTTCTACCTTTGTTGTCTGGTTTCTGCTTTCCACATCTTCTCATTCAATTCCTTCCATCCACTGTGTGTCTTCTCTCTGCGTCTTCCATTTGCTGTTACTGTGCCTCTCCCTTCACCCCCCCCCCCCAATTGATCTAGCACCCATCTTCTTCCCTCCGCTCCCCCATAGTCTGGCATCTGTCTTCTTCCCATTCTGTCTTCCACATTTCCCTTCAGGGTCTGTTCCTCTACACCCTCCTTCAATGTCTGTCCTATTCCTTTCCACCACCACCCTTTCCTCGCTCCTTTACCATCTGTTCCTTTCTACCACCCTTCAGCTCCTCTCGTGTGACCTATCTATCTACCTTCCTCCCTCTTATTTTCATGGCACGTTACAATGTAATTTGTGCAAGCCACTGGAGCCTGCGAGCTTGGTCCCTGTCCCATCCCCACAAACCATCTTGCTTCTTTGCTCCTATTTTCCCCATTTCTAATATCTCCCCTATGTATCTGCCATTGCCCCTCCCCTTGTGTCCATATACCATCCCCATGGCATGTCCCCTTTATGCCTCTGTCCCTATGCCCCATGCACATAATTTCCCCTCTTTCTGTTACCTTTCTGTGTCCAGATTTTCCCTATCTTCCTCTTCCATACCAGTGTGCTTCTTCTTTTCAACCCCCATCTAGCTTTTTTCTCTCTTTCTTCTTCCCCCCCTGCTTCTAGCATCTGGCTCACCTGCCTGTCCTTCCCTTTCTTTCCTGCTGTGGGTTTTTCTTTCCATCTTCATCCCCTTGGCCCAGAATCCTTTTCCCTTTCACTCCCTCCTTCCAGTTTGAGCCGGGAACACGGGCGATCGCACGGTCCTCACAGCCCCCACCCGCCTGCTTAATCGATCCTAGTGTTTAGCTAGCTCTCTCCCTTCTCCTCACCTTAGTTTGCAGGCTTTATTTTTCGGCGACCTGCACGTTTTCCCAAAGAGCCGCGCATGCGTGGCTGCTCAGTATTCAATCTTCTGCTCTGCTGCAACTTCCTGTTTCCGGTTGCGTCAGAGCAGAAGATCGAAACTGAGCAGCAGCGGGTGCGCGGCTCTTTGATAGCGTGCGGGTCGCCGAAAAAGAAAACCTACAAACTAAGGTGAGGAGAAGGGAGAGAGCTGGCTAATCACTAGGATCGATTGGGCAGGCGGGTGTGGGCTGCGGGGACCGCGCGATCCTTCATGCCTCACTGCGGGGACAAGACCATTCACCGCTCCACGGGGCGGTGAATGGCCTTGTCCCCATCGCCGCAGCGACTGCTTGTTTTCGTTCCCCGTTTTGGCGGGTTACCTGCGGCTAAACCGCCACCGTGTCATTCTCTAGGTTCATAGACAGTAACGCGGAAGACAAAGGCGCGCGCCGACAACTGAGCGCAAGACGGAGGCGCGCGCTGAAGAAAAAGACTGTTTTTAGGGGCTGCGATGTTGTTGGGGAGCCCCCCCCACTTTACTTAATACAGATTGCGGCGGCGTTGTGGGGGGTTTGAGGGGTTGTAACCAGTGTTCCCTCTAAGCTGCGCTGGCGTGCGCCGGCGCACAAAATATTGCATCGCAGCGCACAAGTTTACGTCACAGCGCACGGCGTACGGAGATGGCAGGGCGGCGAGAGGAGAATCGGGCGAGTTGGCGCTGGCGCCCGATATTTGTAGCGCACAGCGAAAAAAATTTTGCCCACAACACCCGCCCGCTTAGAGGGAGCACTGGTTGTAACCCCCCCACATTTTAGTGAAAACGTAATTTTTTTCCCTAAAAACAGGGAAAAAGTTTTCAGTAAAATGTGGGGGGTTACAACCCCCCAAACCCTCCACAACGCGGCGCGATCTGTATAAAGTAAAGTGGGGGGGTTCCCCCCCACACCCTCCGTCGTAGCCCCTAAAAACAGTCTTTTTCTTCGTCGCGCGCCTCCACGCTGCGCTGTTGTCTGCTCGCGCCTTTGTCCCGGCGCGCTTTTGACCTGACACCGTCTCTCTCACTCTCTTTGTCTTCCCCCTCCCCAGGGTCTAGCATCTCTCTCTCTCTCTCTCTCCTCGGTTCAGGGTGTTTCCCCTCTCTACCTTGGGCAGGATTCACTAAAGTCCCGAAATCTATCTGATTCGTGTCCTATCCGTTTCCGAGTCATTGTAGCCGATCGATTCAGTAAAGCTTGTTCATGCAAATGATCCAATCGTAAACCCGCTGTTATTAGCACTGAAACATCGATAGACGTGCGTGCGAACTGTATCCTTGTTGATTTTGAAGCTCATAACGCATGCACTAGCTTTTTAGGACTTCACTGGTAGAAATGGGGCATGGTTAATCACGGACGTCATTAGCGGGCTCCGAAAGCACCTACCGCAAAGCATTGTTGTCGTAAAAAAGGAAATATAAGGAGGTCTTCTTACCAACTGTTATTTTTCTGAAGTACTTTTGTAGTGTAGCCAACAAGCACCATCCATTTTTCTCTGGAAAAGTGTTGTTAAGTTGCTAGAAGGCATAACAGTTAACAGCTGTTGAATGCGCTGGGATCATGCGCTGTTATATACAGCCTACGAATCCCAGGAGGCTGTGTGGCTCTATCTGCCGTGAAGCACGAAGCAACTACTAGCGACACCATGACGTCACATGCATGCGACAATCCAGCTGGAAGGAAAGGGGGAGGGATAGCTGGCCCATAAATGTTTTATTTGATTTTGGATTTTTTTTGTTATTTGGCATTGATATTTGAAATGTACAATGCGCAAGGAGAGCATGGGATTAATCCGCGATTTTCTTGCCATGCGCATTCCAAATCTGAGATTCACTCCCACGCTCACTATGCGCATTCCAAAAAAATAAAAAAAATATTTCTAACGCTTATGTACATGAAAGTTTACATATATTTAAAAGTTTTGTTATATTTTGGATTTTTGGAGGGGTAGATATATATTTTTAATAGGGTTCTTAACATGCACATGTCAGTTGCTAGGCAGAAATAGTTGGCGAGGATGTAAACGACTGGTCCTCAGCAGTTGTACCTTTTTGAACAGGAAAGGCCAGTCGGTTTGGCTGAAATGGTTTCATGAATCAAAGCATTAAAAAATTTACATGCCTTTTTACTCATTTGCATGCGCAGATCGGATCAGGTGTGGATGGGGTCTGGAGGTTAGTGAATCGAGCCGGAGTCGGAAAGTGATCGCAAACCGATCAGTACACGATCGGTTGGCTTAGTGAATCTAGCCCCTTGTCTTTTGGTTCAAGTCTGCTTTCCTACCCCTTCTCAAGGTCCTTTTCTGTCTCTTTGTACATGTAAGGGTTCATTCTAATTCTCCTTAAATATTGCTGCGTTTGTATGCATTTTTCAGTACATTATAGAAATCTTCATGCAAGGCAGATCATGTATAAAAGGTAAGAATATTAAAAAAGAAAAAAGCAGAAGAAAAATTAAATCACCGCAGAGTACAACTGCCTACGAACACATCTGGACCAGAATAAATCACCAGCAAACTAATCCTTAATCCTACAAGAGACTGGAGGAACAACATTTATGACAGGAAAATATGTTGGATCCTGCCACCAGGCCAGAACTAATGTCAACAAAACCTGACGCTGTCTTTGCCTTTATAAATTTATGTTATTGTTACTGTTAGTGTATTATGAATTATTTCTATCTGAACCACTAGCTCTTATCTTTATGCTCATATTCAGTGATTTCATTCATTTAAATTGCAACACTCAAATTACACGGATAACGTGGTGTTATTGCCAGTTAGTCTATTTTAAAACCTGGAAACAGACGTTGATAAAAACAAAACAAAAATGAAGTGATGATTTTATTTTATTAAACTTAATCCATAAAAGCAGCAACTTTGTCACCCTTTAGTTAGTTGGCCGAAATTATATTTAAAGCAATTAAACTTCATGTTCTACCTATAATAACCTACGCCCCCAATGTGCCCTTAACACCACCTCCAAATCTATGCATACATTTCACACATAGAATTTATTCATGGAACCAGTGCGAATAAAATACATTAACACTCACCACTTTAGTGGCAAACCATGGTTAACTAGAATGGTACAGCAAGTCCTCACTTCAATATTTCAGCACAGCCATATTTGTTCTGTACCAGAGATAATGTAGCAAAGTTCACACTAAGGTATACAAGGACCAGCAACACAGACAGAAAGTATCACTTTATCTACCGGCGGGTGAGTATAGCGAGTTCCATATGCAGTGATCTGGATGCCTATGGAGGAGGCCATACGCATGCGCTAGTATATCAGGTGACCTCTGATGTTGCTGGTCCGTGCCTGTGTCGGGGTGAAACTTGCTGCATCATTCCGGGCAGAGAACAAGTGCGGCTGCGCTGAATTATTAAAAGGAGGAGGAGGAGGCGGTACTTAGATGTCTTGGAGGATCTTACATTTTTACGTCATTACCGTACAGACCCCGAAGCAGAGCCCTTGGTTGTGTTGCAAAGGGAGTGTAGGAGAGACGCCCTGAGGGAAGGAAGTGTGTTATCATTTAAGTTCAGTATTCTCCCTAGTGTCTTTTAGCCAGGTGCTCACCTAAATTAGCCAGGCGGAGCGCCCGGCTAAAAGACGCTAGGGAGAACACAGACATGGTTTGAAATAAAAGGCAACTGTTGTACTAAAATGAAGAAAAGACATTTTAAAAAACCAAATGGGAAGGCACTACTAAGTTCACCACAAAACAGACATGTCCTCTCTGCTCTACGGAAATGCAAAGATTGGTCAACTGGCACCCATGCATGTACAGTGCAATGCTGCTAGAAACGTCTAACCACAACTTGCTAGCAAGCATCCACACCATCAGGCTCCATCAGATGACATCATCTGCTCTTCTTCGGAGAACAAAACTTATAGAATTTTCCCATCAGCGCTTACAGCTGCACTGATCACCTAATTGCTCATTTGGGCCTAGGATTTGGAGGCGAGTTTGAAGATGAAATTGCTCTAACCTCTCTTGGTGTTTAAAACAATCTAAAATATTAACAAATTTGAGCTTGTTGCTTTTATCCTAAATTGGCTCCTCTTGAATATACACTTTTAAAAATTCCACTAATAAATAGCAAAATGCCCCCTTTACATATGTAAATGCTGGAACCTGAAAGTACAAACCTCTGTACTTTTTAATGTACTTTTTTTAAGGGGGCAGGGAGGTGTTAAAATGTCTGTTGCCCTTAGGACTGGGTTGTAAACCATTGACCTAAATGACTTGTACAAAATTGGTCTTCAAGTGTAACAATTCCTTACATTTTCCTATATGAATGTACATATTATGAGATATTTGTATAAAATAATTTTATACTTAATTAAAAAGAAATATTAATTCCTGCCAATTCTACAACAGCATCAGCCAGAGGTTAGCTGGTTTTCCATGTGCCTGATCAGACTACTTTACATCATTCCAACTCATCTTTATCAGGACTGGATAAAGCCTTAACATTATTGGCAATTCCTCACCTGTCGGTAAAGACTCAAGGCCACTGGCTGATTCTGCAATGTCATGAAAAACTCTGCACGGTTTAGTTCATTCTTCAAGTATGTCACAACAGTGTACACTGCAATAAAAAGACAAATGTTATATGGGAAATAAATAAAATGACTACAAAGAATATTTTCCAATGAACATGTACAAACACTATATTACAGAGAATCTATCTTAATGGTATATCCACTTAAGCTCAGAGCGCAACAGAAAGTACCTTAAATATCAACAAAACTGAGAAGGATATAAAACTTGCATATGGGGCATATTCAAGCACCCAACAAACAGCAGCTCAGAAGCGTCCACAAAGCTCTTTCCCCCCACCTTTAAGTGAGCCGCAATAGAGGTTTCCTTTTGACTGTGCATCCCACATTTTTTTCTTTCTGCCGGAGCATTTAGCGCTCCAGGCCAAAGTAGAAACCTCTATAGTGGCTTAGTAAAAGAGGTGCTCGAGTGTCAATATAAGAGTTTAAGACAGCACTTATCTTAAGACGCTGTCGGAGCCCAACGGGACCCATTTCGCCGAATCTTCGGCTTCTTCAGGGGTCGTGACAGTTAATGGGCAGCTCTGCTCTCTGATTTTTATGGCATAAAATGGCGCTCCAGGCCAAAGTAGAAACCTCTATAGTGGCTTAGTAAAAGAGGGCCTTTATTAGAGATATATGGGTATTCGACATGACACGTGTTTTGGCTTAAATAACCTGCTACAGGAATCTAGATATTTTAACATAAAAAACAATAAATAAGTACCATATATACTCAAATATAAATCAAGACTATAAATGGGCCCAAAATAGGGGCCTTGGTTTATATTCGGGTCAGTGCTGACTTGCCCCTCTTTCGGGCCTGCCATGAGACCTGGAGGTCCAGCGGCGGGCCGGGATAGGAGGGATCCCATCTGTCTCCTGTCCTGGCAGACTATAACCTTTACCTCCCTTCCCCTCCCTGGTGTATTTATTTATTGAAAAGGCTTCTCAACTGCCTATTTCTAGACGGCTTTACAAATAGCAACATACATAAAAATAAAATAAAGAACAAAGAAAAAAAACAACAAAATTTATACAAAAAACCAAACATTTCAGATCATTCAGTGAAAACAATTGATTCACAACAGTCAAATATATATCAATCCCTGGTGGTCCAGCAGTGGGCTGGGACAGCAGGGATCCCTTTCATCCTTGTTCCAGCCAATTCTAAGAATTTTTACCTATCTCCCGCCTCCTCCATGTACCTTCAGAATTCCTGGTGTTCCAGCATTGAACTGCAGCAGGAGCGACTTTCCTTCGTTCCTGCCCTTGCAGAGCTGCTAACTGATTGTCTACCGTGAGAACTCGCAGCAGCCAATCAGCTAGCAGCTCTACAAAGGCAGGAGCGAAGGAAGGTTGTTCCTGTTGCGGTTATCGCTGGACCATCAGGGATTCTAAATGTACACAGGGGAGGCGAGAGGGAGGTAAAAATTCTTAGAATTGGCTGGGACAGGGGCAGGAGGTATCACTGCTGCCCCAGCCCACCGCTGGACCACCAGGACTTACGGCAGGCCCAGTGGAGGCCTGCAAGGCATCAGGAGGGAGGGGGGACAGGGTACAGAATCCTACAGGGCAGGGAGAGAGGGGAGCTGGGTGCAGGACAAGGCTCTGCACCCAGTTTATATTCAAATCAACATTTTTTGGGGGAAAAGGGTTACCTCGGTTTATATTCAGGTTGGTTTATATTCGAGTATATACAGTAAATCAATAAAATATAAGCAAAATCTATGCATGAATAAATAAGAACATAAGAATAGTCCATCTAGCCAAGTAGCCAGTCCTCATGGTGGCCAATCCAGGTCACTAGTCCCTGGCAAAAACCCAAAGAGTAGCAATATTCCATGCTATCGATCCAGGGCAAGCAGCAGCTTCTTCCATTTCTATCTCAACAACAGACTATGGACTTTTCCTCCAGGAAATTGTCCAAACCTTTCTTAAAACCAGCTACGCTATCCGCTCTGACCACAACCTCTGGCCCGAATATCCAACAATCTTTGTACAGTGACTTGGCACTTTGATTGCTTAGTCTGGGCACCACTATACCAGATGCTGGGCAAAGTCCAGGAGCCACTGGTTGGACCAAATCTGAACTCAGGCTTGTAGGAACGCTGAAAGCCGGCCTCATGAATACAGAAGGGCCTCCCTCAGCCTGTCTTCAATATGACTTCTTTGGTAGAGGAAGCAGTATGGGAGACAGAGGGCGCTTAAGGCACCTGGAACTTCTGCCTGCAACTTCGGGAAAATCTCGAGTTGTAGAACTGGACTATGGGTAAGAACCCTGGAAGCCATGAAAAATTAGAGTGTCTGAACATCATGAGATTCTGGGTCTGCTGTCATGCAGGGCCCTAGAACAACTGTCCTCAACAGTGTGCATGAGGTCATCCAAGCATTAGCCAAATAATAACTGTCCTTGAAAAGGGAGCCTCGCAAGAGTAGCTATATAGGAGGATATACCGACTCAGTGGCAAAGCCAGAGCATTCTAAGAGCAGACATCCAATATGATGACACTTGAACCAGGACCCACCTAAGGACATACAGAACATCAGGAATATAATATACACCAGACAAGAGAAGCTGAGGAGGAGGCTCTACATCATCATCATCCTCCAAGATGTTCAGCTACAAACCAGCATGAGTAACAAGAGTGCTGCTGAGACAGCCTGGACTCTCAGAATTGCTGTTTCAAAGAGTAGATGAAGAATCACATCCACACAGCAGTCTTGCATGTCCGTGAGTACCACTCCACCTGCGCTGGGAAGGAAGGTGTGCTTAGACATCTGTGCAACCAAGGAGCCCACTCAAGGTGCCAGAGGATAAAGATGGGACAGGGCACTTGTTACTGTGAGAGACCCTTTTAGAGTAGCTCCTGCCCGAAGAGCAGACTGTCACTACCAGGATGCCAAGAAAACATGGAATACTGCCCCCTCACTCCACAAGAGAGAGGAGGAAGCAGAAGGAGCTAACAGAGCTCATACAGAGACTCCAAAAAGAGATTCAGCAAGGCAGCAGACTTAAATAAATGCAGAACCACAGGATCATTCCCAGGGAGGAAAGCCAGAGAAGGAGCCACAGAACAGACATGCTGGCTTATGTCCTGAACCACAGGAAAGGCATCCCTAGAAAACAAGGGGTCAGCAAACTGATCAACAGCAGCACAGCAAAGAGCAGGGTCTGTTAACAGGACTTTCTCAGGGAGGCAAAGCCACTGATAGACAAGTCTGAGGCACAGCTGGACTGTGCAGAAGAAGAACACTGGTCTGTCAAGCAGGGCACAAAAATTTCATAAATCTGAAAGGGCATCCTGACCATGGAGCGAAGAGTCACCCTCAGATTGACTAAAACCTGCGATTCTCGGACTGCGGGGCGTTTGCGTCCTTTCGCGCAGAAATGGCAGCATTGCTAGGTCCTGAAAACAGAGAAAGCCGTCCAAAGAGCTTTGTGGATAAGAACATAAGAATAGTCTTACTGGATCAGACCAAAGGTCCATTAAGCCCAGTAGCCTGTTCTCATGGTGGCCAATCCAGGTCACTAGTACCTGGACAAAACCCAAAGAGTAGCGACATTCGATGCTACTGATCCAAAGCAAGCAGTGGCTTGCCCCATGTCTTTCTCAATAACAAACTATGGACTTTTCCACCAGGAAATTGTCCAAACCCTTCCTAAAACCAGCTACGCTATCTGCTCTTACCACAACCTCTGCCAATGCATTCCAGAGCTTAACTATACATCTGGGTTGTTGTCCTCCATTAACCTCATTGTTTGTTGCAAATTTGATTTTCTGCTATGGATTTGCTCTTCTTCTTTTGCTTTTTGCTTATTCAAGCACTGGTATACTGTATAGTACAATTCTGAAACAAAATCTGCACATGCAACAAAAAAATTACCCAATAAAGCACTTACCCAGATCAGTATCTCCACTTTCAATTGCTTTGCTCAAGGCAAGTTTGCTTCTCTTCATCTTTAACAGCAAAGGTACCTGCTCCCCAAATCTAGGTTCATATTCCAAAAGCTGCAAAAACATAAAGCATTCATAACATTAATACAGCAAACTAATTTTAATATACTTTCAGAAAAAAATGCCAGATTTTTCCTTATGGGATAAGTGAGGGCAGCAGGCATTAGCAAATTGCCCAACTAAGAGTGCGCCAAGAAACCATCATACAAGTAGTGGTTCCCTAGGTTGACTGCAACTTAGAACTTGCATTTAGAGACTACCATTACCTTTTATGGGTAACACCATCTATGGCGTTCAGTGTGAGAAGCTGTACCTCAAGAACTTTTTTTTAGATGACTTTGGGTAGGCTAAGCCAAACGTGCACCAGTGGCATAGCTACAGGTAGGCCTGGGTGGGCACAGGCCCACCTACCTTTGGTTCAGACCCACTCAGGGTGGCACCACATAACCCTCCTTTCCCTCTCTCATCCATGGCATCCCAGCATCTGCCTTTCTATCTTTCAAGCCTGTCCCTCTCTGGTATATGCTACACACATCCCTGGTGCCTGCAGCGACTCATTTTTGTGCTGCTGCTGGCCCTGAAGGCTTACCACTGCTGCAACCTGCAAAACAGGAAAGTGATGTTAGCGAGGGCAGGATGCAGCAGAAGACAGCCTTCAGGACTGCTGGCAGCAAAAATGAGTTGCTGAGGGTGCTGGGAACATGTATAAGATATACCAGGGAGGGACAGGCTTTAGAGATAGGACGGTAGATGCCAGAATATCATGGAGGAGAGAAGGGAGATGTGCTGGATGGATATTAAAATACTTTAAAATAAAAACAAACAAACAAAAAAAACCCTGTGAGGGGGGGTTTGTGAAATGGCCCATCCAAAATACTGGGTCTGGCTTTGCCACCGATGTGTGCCTGTTCCAACTTGTTGCTGTCATGCAGGACCTCCTTAGTCTATTACTAGTATGGGGGAATATAACTCTTTGGGGAGGTGGGAGGGTTGTGAGAGTTTAAGACCTGCTGTCCTCAGAGAGTATTTACTATAGGTAAGTAACTTTACTTTTTCTAAGGACAAGCAGGACTACAAAATCATCATCAATGGAACTCCTTAATATAAGCTGCCTTAAACAGAAAAAAAGGAAAATAATACAACAAATACCACCGCTACCACCACCACCACCACCACCACAGGCAGAAACCAATATTTTTTAGAAGCAACAGACCATATTTATTATTTTTAATTATTTTGTGGTGGTGGTGGATGTTATCTCTTTGTGGAAGGTAATCTGAAAGAGAAGGGCCCAGGAGGGATGGAGTTAGATTCTAAATTTCAAATAAATTCTGGAGGACTCTGGCCAAATCTACTGCTGCATCAGGAGTCTTGGTTCTAAACAATAGTGGGATGTGAATGTATGGATGCAAGACCATGTTGCAACCCTGAAATTATTTTCTGTGGAGGATAACTTCAAGTGGGCTACTGTGATAAGATGAAGATACTGTCACTGGCCAGCAGAGGGAAGCCTCAGCAATGGTAATGGAGCTCATTTACATATAAGATCCTGCAGACACACCTGGGAGCTGTCAACTCATCCTGACTGGAAAAGGGTGCTGAAAAGAACAGTTCCAGCACAGAGAGCTGGGGAAAGCAAGAGCTCCCAGGCGACCATTGAGGGAAGGAATGCTGGCTTTGGCCTAACCTTTGGTAAGCCTGACCTAGACTGGCCTGTCCAGTACAGCTTGGAGTGACCAGAGAGGGCCTGGTGGAGAGAGACTGAGCGACTGGAAGTGTGTTTGGAAGAAGAAACTGAGTGACTAGGAGAATCCTAAGGGAGAGAGCGGTGACAGGAGGGTCCATGGGGGACCAATGTATCGGTAGAAACCTGGCTGCAGATGACTGGCAAGTGACTGGTAGAGGGACCAGAGGGAGGAGCAAGAAGATCTGCAGGGAAGCAGCCTAAAGAATTGGAGAGGAATGGCTGAAGGTGACTGGTGAGTGACCAGTGGAGCTAGTGGCGACCAGCAGAGAGACTGCTAATGATACCAGAAGCAGCCCGAAGACCCAGAGGTCCAATGAGAGCTGGAGAGGACCCGGTGAAGAACAAAAGACCCTGGACTGACAGTGACTGGCGAGTGACTGGTGGAGGGCCCGGCAGGGATGGTGGCAACCAGCAGAGACTCCGGTAATGATACTTGGAAGCTGCCTGAAAACCCAGGGAGGGTTTGGAGAGAACCAGGTGCTGACCAAGGAGGAACTCAGAGGAGCCTGGTTGGGTTTTAGAAGTAAGAAAGATGACCAGATGTGCCTGGAGGTGATGAAGTGACAGGTGATGACCGCTTAGCCTGATCACAGCTACTGACACAGACATTGCCTGACATGATTCTCTAGGGTCAGCCTAGCTTGGGTATAAGTGAAATAAATAGAGTATGCTAGCCAATTAGAAAGTGTGCATTTTCTGATGGCAAAAAGCTGGGTGGACTTTCTATGGAATTTAGTTTGCTCTAGATCAGGGATGTCAAAGTCCCTCCTCGAGGGCCGCAATCCAGTCGGGTTTTCAGGATTTCCCCAATGAATAAGCATGAGATCTATTTGCAAGCACTGCTTTCATTGTATGCTAATAGATCTCATGCATATTCATTGGGGAAATCCTGAAAACCCGACTGGATTACGGCCCTCGAGGACCGACTTTGACACCTGTGCTCTAGATAGAAAGCTAAGGCTTTCATGCAGCTCACTTCCGCATTTATGGGCATGTGGTTTAGGAAAACTGGTTGGAAAGATTGCTAACTAGTTAAGATGGAATTTTGACACAACTATAGGAAGTAACTTACGATAGGTGCACAGATCCACAATATTATTTGAAAAACAAAAAGTGGAAGGTGGATCAGATACAAGGCCTAGAATTCAGTAACTCTGCATACCGAAGTAATTGCCACTAAAAATAAGACCCTCCAGCCCAGGTACTTCAAATGACAGCAATCTAGTGCCTGACAAGGAACTTTCATCAGCTATGCAACAATTCTGAGGTCCAATTCTGAGGTCCAATTCTGAGGTACAAGAGGCTTGATGGACATTTTCATAAGTAGCAATCCTGTACATTGATGGGTTTACTTTCTATCCAAAGCACTAATTGGTTCTCAGTCCTCCCTTTGAAAAATGTAGAGGCATTCAAGCACATTTTGTGTAGAGCAAGTAAATGGATTTACAATCTCGATCTCACACCAGATGGTAAACCTTTCTCATTTAAAACCATATGCTCTTTTAGTGGAATATTTCCTGGAAGCTAGCAGGCAAGTTTAGAGACGAAAATGTCAACCTCTCAAAATCCAAGCTGTAAGAATGAGGGTGTTAGCAATGAAGAACTTATTTGGAGCAGGGCAGGCAGGAGAAAGTCAGGAGGCAGGCGAAGAGGAGACAAGAATCGGGAGCTGAGAGAGGAACAGAGAAGCAGGGCAGGCAAGAGTGAGGGGCAGTGGCGAGAGATAGCTCTGCTCACCCCTCTGATGTCAGCGAGGCACTGATCCGGAGCTCCCCCTTAAAAGGGGAGGATCCAATGGCGAGTTAACATCGGAGCCCAGTGAACAGGGCAGGCAGGAGAAAGTCGGGAGGCAGGCGAAGAGAAGGCAAGAATCGGGAGCTGAGAGAGGACAGTAAGAGAGGAACAGAGAAGCAGGGCAGGCAAGAGTGAGGGGCAGCGGCGAGAGATAGCTCCACCCACCTCTCTGACATCAGCCAGGCACTGATCTGGAGCTCTCCCTTAAAAGGGGAGGGGCCAACGGAGCTTTGCCGTTCTGCGTGCGAAGGCGAGCGTTAAAGGCGCTCGCCTTAGCAAGAGCGCCTTTGCGAAAGGGCCTTCATAAGGGGCGTGTCACTGCACGAGCAGCAGACAGAGAGAGAGAGAGGACACCAGCAGCAGTCAGAGAGAGAGAGGGGGGACACCAGCAGCAGACAGAGAGAGAGAGAGAGAGAGAGGACACCAGCAGCAGATAGAGAGAGAGGACACCAGCAGCAAACAGACAGAGAGAGAAAGAGAGAGAGAGGACACCAGCAGCAGACAGAGAGAGAGAGAGAGAGAGAGAGAGAGAGGGGACACCAGCAGCAGACAGAGAGAGAGAGAGGGAACACCAGCAGCAGACAGAGAGAGAGAGAGAGAGAGAGAACATCAGCAGCAAACAGAGAGAGAGGGAGAGAGGATACCAGCAGCAGAGAGAGAGAGAGAGAGAGAGAGGACACCAGCAGCAGACAGAGAGAGAGAGAGAGGACACCAGCAGCAGACAGAGAGAGAGGACACCAGCAGCAAACAGAGAGAGAGGGAGAGAGGACACCAGCAGAGAGAGAGAGAGAGAGAGAGAGAGAGAGAGGACACCAGCAGCAGACAGACAGAGAAAGAGAGAGAGAGAGGACACCAGCAGCAGACAGAGAGAGAGGACACCAGCAGCAGACAGAGAGAGAGAGAGGACACCAGCAGCAGACAGAGAGAGAGAGAGAGAGAGAGAGAGAGAGGACACCAGCAGCAGACAGAGAGAGAGAGAGAGAGGACACCAGCAGCAGACAGAGAGAAAGAGAGAGAGGACACCAGCAGCAGACAGAGAGAGAGAGAGAGGACACCAGCAGCAGCAGAGAGAGAGAGAGAGAGGACACCAGCAGCAGACAGAGAGAGAGAGGACACCAGCAGCAGACAGAGAGAGAGAGAGGACATCAGCAGCAGACAGAAAGAGAGAGGACACCGGCAGCAGACAGAGAGAGAGGACACCAGCAGCTATGGAAGCTGAAGACAGGAGCAGCAAGATGAGTTACCCAGTTTTCTGCACCGTCTGCCATATGTATGACTACCTCCCCTCTGGGAGGCAGTCTTATGTATGCACTAGGTGCGGAGAACTGGAGAGCCTGAAGAAACAAGTATTCTGCCCTCTAGACTCCTAGAGGGCAGAATACTGGAACTAGAAGCACTTCGAGAAGTGGAAGAGGAGGACAGAAATGCAGAGAACGTCACAACAGAGGAAACCATTGAGGATGAAGTCCGGAAGCTGGAGAAGTTCATCGAGGAGGCATACAGGGATGCCTTGGAAAATCACCAGCAACAGTGGAACTATCAGCCAGCACCAGCTACACCTACAGGGAGTGAGGATCGCCAGGAGAACAGCCACAAGGAAGAAATGGGTGACACAGCAGTGAGCTCTGGAAGCAGTGGAGCAAAGCCACAAGAAGATGAGTCTGGTGCAAGCCAACGTCAGGATGAGGGAAGATGGAAGTGCACGGAGGACACGGACCTACAGCTGGAGAGATGGCCACACACCAGGGACACAGACCTGCACCTAGAGAGGCAAGAAAAGATAGAGAGGACAGCAATCGTCGTGGGGGACTCCATCATCAGACAAGTCGACAGCCACATAGCAGGAGGAAGATAGGATCGGCTGGTGACCTGCCTAGTGGGAGCCAAGGTAGAAGACATAGTGAGCCGCATTGATAGGATCATCAACAGCGTGGAAGAGGAAGATACGGCGGTGGTGATCCATTTGGAAACTAACAACATGAGCAGCAGGAATTACAGCAGAGAAGTACTGAAAGACCAGTTCCGGATGCTAGGAAAGAAGCTGAAAACTAGAACGCAGAGGGTAGCATTCTCAGAGATCCTGCTGGTATCCAGGTTCCGATGAGAAGAGGCAAATGAAGCTGCAAGCAGTCAACATGTGGATGCAACACTGGTGTGAGGAAGAAGGATTTCACTTTGTGCACAACTGGATGACGTTCTGGGGGGAAGAACAAGTTATTCAGGAAGGATGAACTCCATCTCAGCGGGAAAGCCGACAGTCGACCAAAAGTCGATGGTTTGGGAACCAGGAAGACTCAGTGGATCATGGACAGGACAGAAATCCAGATGGATCAAATGGGATGCAAGAGGGAAGAAAGTGCAAGAAAGTAACATGCCGAAAACTCAAATGTATATACACGAATGCAAGGAGTCTAAGGAACAATATGGGTGAATTAGAAACTATGGCACAAAAAAAGAACCTTGACATCATCGGCATCACAGAAACATAGTGGAATGAGGAAAATATCTGGGACACTGTGCTACAGGAATACAAGCTATACCACAGAGACAGAGTGGGTCAAAAAGGTGGGGGTATTGCCCTGTACGTCAAAGAGGGCATACAGTCTGCCGGAGAGAACACGCCGGAAACAAAGAATAAGTTAGAATCTCTATGGGTCAAAATTCCGGGAAGAAATGGAATGGAAATGAAGATCGGCATCTACTATTGACCCCCAGGGCAATCCGAAGAAATTGATGAAGAAATGACGACTGAGATTAAACTCAACTGCAAGGGAGGAAATGCAGTTATCATGGGTGACTTCAATTACCCGGGGATAGACTGGAACCTAGGCACCTCCGGTTGCAGTAGGGAAGCCAAGTTCCTGGATGCAGTGGGCGATTGCTTCCTGGAACAACTTGTCAAGGAAAACATGAGAGGAAATGCAATTCTGAACTTACTTCTAAATGGACTACGAGGACCGGCATAAGATGTAGAAGTAGAAGGGATGCTGGGAACCAGTGATCATAATATGATCTGCTTCAACCTGGACACGGGGGTAAAACAATGATCCAGAACGACGGCCATAGCACTGAACTTCTGAAAAGGGAATTACGAAGGGATGAGACTCATGGTGGGGAAGAAGATTAAGAAAAGGATAGGTGCTGTAAAAATGCTAGAGCAAGCATAGTCCCTTTTCAAGGACACAGTCACCGAGGCGCAAAATCTATATATACCGTGTATCAACAAGGGATCCAAGAGGAAAAAGAACAAGGAACCGGTGTGGCTCACTGTAGCAGTGAAAGAAGCGATCAGAGACAAGAAGATTTCTTTTAAAGTATGGAAAAGGTCAAAAACGGCCGAAAACTGGAAAAAGCACAAGCAACATCAACGCAGGTGCCATAAGACAGTAAGAGGGGCCAAAAGAAACTACGAGGAAAAAATTGCCAAGGAGGCGAAAAACTTCAAGCCATTCTTTCTAAATATTAAGGGGAAACGACCTGCAAAGGAAGCGGATGACCATAGAATAAAGGGAATGCTAAAGGAGGACAAAGCCATAGCCGACAAACTGAACACGTTTTTTGCATCTGTATTTACAGAAAAGGATATACGCAACATACCGGAGGCTGACAGGCTATACCTAGGAAACGAAGATGGGAAATTGGCTAGGTTGATGGTCAGTCTAGAAGATGCATGAAGGCAGATTGATAGGCTCAAGAGCGATAAATCCCCGGGACCGGATGGCATCCATCCGAGGGTAATCAAGGAACTGAAAGGGTTATAGCTGAACTGCTTCAACTAATAGCCAAATCTGTTGATCAAAATGGGCAGGATTCTGGAAGACTGGAAAGTGGCAAATGTTACGCCGATCTTCAAGAAAGGTTCAAGGGGGAGTACCGGGAAACTACAGGCCAGTGAGTCTGACCTCAGTACTGGGAAAGATGGTAGAGGCGCTGATAAAGGATCGCATCATTGACCACCTTGACGGACACAATCTGATGAGAACCTTCTAGCACGGCTTCAGCAAAGGAAGATCTTGCTTGACGAACTTGCTGCAAGTTTCAAGTTTTATTAGAAATTTGATAAATCGCTTATTCATAATTTACTAAGCGAATTACAGTAACATCCAAAGTAAACATACAATTTAAAAATTTAGTTAAAAAGGGATGGACTAACAGACATACTGACAAAACTGAAAACGAAGGGAGTAAGGGGGTAAAGTTACAAAATTTATAATTTTGGAGAAAGAAAAGAGCTATAGACTGCACTTTTTTGAGGGAGTTAACAGGCAGATAGACAAAGGTGACCCGGTTGACATTGTATATCTGGATTTTATGAAGGCGTTTGACAAGGTCCCGCATGAACGACTACTTCAAAAATTTGTGAGCCATGGGATTGAAATACACACATGGATCAAAAACTGGTTGGCAGATAGAAAGGAAAGAGTGGGGGTAAATGGACAATACTCGGACTGGAAAAGTGTCACCAGTGGAGTGCCGCAGGGTTCGGTGCTTGGGCCTGTGCTCTTCAACGTATTTGTAAACGACCTGGAAATTGGAATGACGAGTGAGGTGATTAAATTTGCAGATGATACGATGTTATTCAGAGTAGTAAAGACACAGGAGGATTGCGAAGACCTGCAACAGGACATAAACACGCTCGAGAAATGGGCTGCAACATGGCAAATGAAGTTTAACGTGGACAAGTGTAAGGTGATGCATATTGGTAACAAAAATCTTGTACATGAATACAGGATGTCTGGTGCAGTACTCGGAGAGACACCCCAGGAAAGAGACGTCCTGTACAGAATCGAGCCTACACCTGCCCAAAGTTAATCCGATTCTGTAACCGACGTCCATGTTACAGACCCCGGTTACAGAATCGGGTTTAAAATGCCCCAGACCCCCCTGATGGCCCCCCCAAAGATCGCTGGTAGGAGGGTGCCCAACCCTTCCTGCCGACAGAACCCGCCCTCCCAAAGATCGTCGGCAGGAGGGTGCCTAACTCCTCCTGCTGGACCCCCCTACAGCCTCCCTCCGAAGATCACCGGTAGGAGGATGCTCAACTCCTCCTGCCGGACCCCCCAACAGCCCCCCTAAGATTGCCAGCAGGAGGGTACCCAACCCCTCTTGCCGGACCCCCCCCAATGAAAGCCCCCACCCCGGAACCCCTCCTTGGCATTACCTCCAATTTGGCCGAATGGCAACATGTACTGTCCAGCCAGCAGGCCCGCCTCCATCCAAATGAGGCGGGCCCGCCCCTCCACTGCCCAACCCACAGGATCCTAGGGCCTGATTGTTCCAGGCGCCTAAGGTCTCTCCCGCTATAGGAGGGGCCTTAGGTGCTTGGACCAATCAGGCCCTAAGATCCTGTGGGTTGGGCAGTGGAGGGGCGGGCCCGCCTCATTTGGATGGAGGCGGGCCTGCTGGCTGGACGGTGCAAGTTGCCGTCCAGCCAAATTGGAGGTAAGCCCAAGGAGGGGTTCCGGGGTGGGGGCTTTCGTTGGGGGAGGTCCGGCAGGAAGGGTTGGGTACTCTCCTGCCGGCGATCTTAGGGGGGCCGTTGGGGGGTCTAGCAGGAGGAGTTGGGCACCCTCCTGCTGGCGATCTTTGGAGGGGCTTTAGGCTATAGGAGGGGCCTTAGACGCTTGGACCAATCAGGCCCTAGGATCCTGTGGGTTGGGCAGTGGAGGGGCGGGCCCACCTCATTTGGACGGAGGCGGGCCTGCTGGCTGGACAGTGAGTTGCCGTTCGGCCAAATTGGAGGTTCCCAGAGGATAAAGGGATTGAGGGGTACAAATAGGAGTTGAGCTAGGTTATAGGAATAGTCAGGGACCACTGCACAGGTAATAGGCCTGAGGGGCCGCCGTGGGAGCGGACCGCTGGGCGGGATGGACCTCTGGTCTGACCCAGCGGAGGCAAATTCTTATGTTCTTAAGCCCAAGGAGGGGTTCCCGGGTGGGGGCTTTTGTTGGGTGGGTTCGGCAGGAAGGGTTGGGTACCCTCCTGCCGGCGATCTTAGATGGGGCCATTGGGGGTCCGGCAGGAGGAGTTGGGTACCCTCCTGCTGGTGATCTTCTGGGGGGGGGGGAGTTCTGTCGGCAGGAGGGGTTGGGCACCCTCCTACCGCGATCATCAGGGAGGGGGTTGGGGAGGGGAGACTGGCGGCTATAGCTGTGCCCAATATAGTAATTGCGGCAGGGAGATCCTAGACGCGATTAGGTATAGCCTACATTGTAAGCGTCTCCTGCTCTACTAGGGAGACCCATAGGGCCACCTAGGTTCACTTACGGCCACTGCCTAGCCTTAGGCGAACTTAGGTGGGCTTGCGGGCCTCTCTAGGCTCCCTGGAGGTGCCTTCAATATAGGCGGCCTGCCTGGGGAGTATTTTTTTTTTTAGAAAAAGTGCCTCCCAATTGGCTGATTAGACAGCTGTAGTACGCCTACAGCTGCCTACAATCGGGAGCACTTTGCAGAATCAGGGCCAGAGTGTGTGTTGAAATGCAGATCTTAGAGTTCTAGGAGGCTCATATGGGATCAGGAGTCTATTAATGAATGCAGGCTCATTGATCTTTTGAGATTTTAAAGTTAGGAGTACAATTTTATACGTAATCCAAAATACTGCTATCAAACTGATTTATAACGCTAGAAAATATGATCATGTTACGCCACTATTTATCGATGCTCATTGGCTTCCCATCAGTCATCGCATTCTATTTAAGGTCATGCTGCTTATATTTAAAACCTTAGTCTACAACGAACCCCAATTTATAGCAAGAATGCTAATCCCTCATAACCCTGCACGTTCACTCAGATCATCTTCTCAAAATCTGTTAGCTATACCTTCACTGAAAACAATAGGTACAAGAAGATCTGATATGTTTTCTGTAATTGGTCCACAATAGTAGAACTCTCTGCCACAACACATTAAAAACGAAAAAGATCTCCTCTCTTTTAAAAAATCCTTAAAAACGCACCTTTTTAAAGATGCTTTTAATACTTAATTTTTTTAGACTTTCATATTACTTTTAATTTTTTAACTACCCTGTTTCCTTTTGTTTTTTCTTTATTTGTTTTTCTCGATATAACAGATATAGCTTTTGCCCTCCTTCCCCTCCAGCTAAAGTTTGTCTTGTCTTAAATTCAATGTTAATGAATTTGTATTTTATAATCTTATTCTCTTCCATAATTGTGTACATCGCTTTGTAAACCGATTCAACGATTCATCAAATATTAATAAACCTTGAACCTAATCCGATGAGTGATGGGTAGCCAATATGCCTTCTTTATCAGGGGAATGACATGATCATATTTTTTCGAATTCGTAATGATTTTAATGGCCATGTTTTGGATCAATTGAAGACGTCTAATATCCTTTTGACATAATCCTTTGTATAGCAAATTCTAATAATCGATTTTTGAAATAACAAGGGAGTGAATCAGAATATTGAGACAATGAGTAAGTATCTAGGAGAGAGACTAATTTGGAGACGATAGGTTAGTTTGTTGTCAATAATGATACCTATGATTTTAACTGAAAAAACTGATTCAATTGGGGTATTTTGGATGGATAATGGTGCTGCAAGTTGGAGGTTATCTTTCTATGGGAAAAGAACACAGCTGGTTTTTGTGATACTAACAGAAAGCATATTGGCATTTAAGCAATCTCTGATTTTTTCTAGCTTAGAATTGATGGAAATGATGTAGTTAAGATTAGAGGGATCCATGGTGTGGAGAATTTGAAGGTCATCGGCATAGGCAAAAACTGAGAAGCCGATTGACTGACAAAGGGTTAATAGCGGAGCGAGATAGATATTAAAGAGTAATGGAGATAAAATAGACCCTTGTGGAATGCCGAAGTTATTTTGAAAGGAGGAGAAAATGGAATTACTGAAATGCACTGTGGAAGTCCTGCAAGCGAAGTAGGAATGAAAGTGATGCCGACAGAGGCCAGTCTTTGAAGTAAAAGCTGATGATCTATGGTATCGAAACCCATTTGATTGGGGTGTAGTATTGAGTTTTGCCTACAAAGTCAGATAGTTGATTATAGACAATTTTTTCTGTTAATTTGGCTAGGAATGGAAGGTTGGCGAGAGGTCTATAATTAGCACAATCCTGGGAGCTTTTGGGGGATTTTTGATGATTGGGTAGAGAGTAGAATGTTTCCAGACATTTGGTAAAGTAGATGTAGTAAGACTCTTATGGATGAGTTTTAGAATATAAGGCCCGAAGATAGAGAATTAGCATCTTAGGATAAATGGGGGAATAGACTCTGGATTAGATCCTTTGGTGTTGAGCGATTGTATGATACGTGTGGAGATAGAGTATGCCGGGAACTTGCTCGCCACTCTGAAGAGATCATACAAGGCATATGCCACATAATCTACACCTGAAATTAAAAAAGAAGATCCAAAAGTTCAACAGTGTCAGGATCATGGCAAAGCTTTGAATGGCAAGCTCTGGCCACAAAGAAAGCATCCATGCCTACTTTCAGTCTGGAGGCTGCAGAGTCAAAGAGCCTTTTGAGGCCAAAATCAATCCTATGGTCCTGTGCATCTTTCAGCACAACCCCCTTCCCTTTACTAGGGAGAGAAGTACGTTACCACCACTACCATTAGCTTGGTGAAGGTCCTGGGTCCTGGAGAAGTGTGCTACCAAGGAATTCTCTTTCAGAGATGTAAAATGCTGGTTAAACATGTCTGCCATGGCTCTAACGACTCTCAGAGGACCTTCGGACGCCTCCCAGTGATCCATGAGCAATGTCCAGATGATCAGGAAAAGAGGAAGACTGCGGCTTCATGCTACTCATTGGACTCTGCCCCCTTCAACAAGGTTTGCTTAATGCCCTTTAAATTGAGCTTCTTTGTGGCGCATGCACAATCCGACTCAGAGAGCACATCACCAGTGCACTATTGTAGCACCCAGCAACTGTTATAGCCTGCTATTTTGTTTCTTTGAAAGTTTGTTTGTTCCTTTTATTTTAGTTAGTGCATTTATTATTTTTCCAGATCGCCGCCTTAGTTTGTCATTGATCTGCCGCCGCAAAGCGGTGGTGAAATTAGACTCCACCCCCTTCAACAAGGTTTGCTTAATGCCCTTGAAATTCAGCTTCTCAGTGGCATGCACACGCCAAAGGTACGTGCTTAAAGAGCAGATATTGCTCCTTAGTGCGCGCCTTCGTGCGCAGCCTAAGGGCGCAGGTTTCCTTAAACCTAAACACCCTTCATCAACAAATGCAGTAAGTCTTTTCTTCTCTTTAATCCTTCAAACTTTCAATCTTTCAAACTTTCTAACCTTCGAACCCAAACGCCCCTCATTAACAAAAGTTGTAGCTTCTCTCTTCCTATTAACCCTTCTTGCCAGAGCAGGGGAAACTCCCATCTGTACTCCTAGCATGGATTCAAAGACATCTTCAATCCCAATTGTATGGGGTAATTGACCTATTCATCCTCTTTTCGCAGCCCCGTCACACATCTTATCGAGTGGAAATCAATCCCTCCCCTGTGTTTTCCTCAATAGCACAATGCTCTTCCTCTTTTGGCCTCCATTATGCCCCAAACCATTCTATAACCACCACTCCTCCCATATTATCCACAAAGGGAAATGCTTCTCAGAATATTAAGATTTCCTGTCAAAATTTCAAGAATTTCACTATAGAATTGGTTAATTCAAGATCCTTCAGAGGCAAGTATCACCTTATCAAAGATGCCAAAATCTCCAATAACCTTGATATTCTCTGTATAACAGAAACCTGGCTATCCGAAGGTGATGAAGAGTCTCTCCTCCTTTGCTGTCCAAAGGGCTTTTCATATCACTATAACCATCGTTCTGGGCGTAAGGGAAGTGGACTTGTGGTAATTTATCCTGATGGCTTAACATCCTCTACTGAGTTCTCACCCCCAAGATCCTGCAAATGCTTTTTGAATTCTGCATATCTTCTAGTAATCCAATTATCCTGGGCGACTTATTCACTTTGATGATAATTCACTCCCATCCACAAATGAATTAAAAATCCACCTGCAGGATTTGAATCTGACCACTCTTATCTCCGGCTCAGCTGGACATACCCTAGACATAATTCTTACATCCGACCATCCAGTGCCTAAATTTTCTATCCCTAAAATTCAATCCCTCCCTTGGTCAGATCATGCCCTAATTTCATCAGAAATTAATTCCTCTACTGATAATAAACCTCCTCAAACAAAAATAATTAAATTTAGAGATTTCAATAATTTAGACCCACCCTCCATTTCAAATTTTCTTCTCTTAAAAGAGGAAGACTAATTTATCAAAAGCATGGATGAACAATTATCCATTTGGAACAACGCTATCCACTCCTTTATCCATAAAACCATCCAGAAACAAGAGTAATTTCACCCGAGGCTCAAGAAAATCCTTGGTTTTCCAAAGAACTTCATCTCTTAAGACATCAACTCAGGAGCCTAGAGCGTACATGGAGGAAAAATAAAACTACTGACAATTTAAACAAATTATTTGTTCAATCTTCTTATTACAAAGCAAAAATTAACTTAACCAAAAAATAGTATTACTCATCCAGGATCAAGGCTAAAAAATCCCTCTGTATGATCTTTAGCCCCATGTCTAAGAAACATGAATTAGCTTCTTCTGACTTTCCTTTAGTACAAGTGCTTGCTAACTACTTTCAAAAGAAAATAGACACAATTAAAAAACAAATAGCACATTCAGTTAGTAACATTGTGAAAACCTCTGACTTACCCATCTCCCCGGGCAATCATCTTCCAATGGCTACATGTTCTTAGTTTAAATTACCATCTTTGTCAGAAATTCAACACTTATTTCATAACATTAATATAAAGGGATCAAACTCGGAGATTATTCCCCCTTTCATTTTAAAAAGATTCTTTACTCAATTCGGTAGCTTGATATGCACATTAATCGTAAACAGCTTAAAAACCTCCATCATCCGCTTTATCATTAAAGATCAGAAACACATAATGCTTGAAGAATCAAATTACTGCCCAATAGCAAACATTCATTTTCTAGCGAAAATGACTGAAAAATTGGTTTTCAATCAGATATCAGAATTTGTGGAATCTACAAATATTCTCCATTCCCATCAAACAGACTTCAGGACAAACCATTCAACTGAGCACTCCTTACAGGGGATGACAACCACTATATTCTTATCATTTAAATCACCATAATGCCGTTTGTCCTTATTCCTTTAGATCTGTCATCTGCTGTCAATACTATAGACCAGTGGTAGGCAAACTCATTAGTCAAAAGAGCCAAAAATCAGCAGTACAACGTTTAAGATTTCCTTTGAGAGCCAAATTTCTTTTGAAGAACCATGTTTTTAGGAGTCGGTTTAAACTAGCTACTAACATTAAATAAAACCAGATATCATAATAATAATAATCTTATTTGTTGACAAAAAATATTTTTACATTAAAATAAAAATATGACATAACACGCATTTAATGTGATCAATGACCTTGCATTTCCTTGGAAAGTTTGTATGTCAGGTTTGTATGTCGTTTTTTATTTCAAGCAGGATTCCAGGTTCTCATGCTTGAAAAAGGTTCATGCTTGAAAAAGATTGTTCACATGAATATGTAGAGCCTAAGAGTGAAAGAACAGCAAATGCTAGTTTTTTTAATTGATCATATGAGTCAGGAATACTATTCCAGGTGTTGAAAATTATCATGTCTACCTTCTCCAGGTCTTTCAAAGCAGACTACTTGTGCTATGAACTAAAATTACATTTATTTTTCTCCAATTTTTCCAGATCAGCATTAAGGTGTTCCAATTTCAAACTCCATAATTCTTTGTTTTTTTTAACTCCAGTAATTGCATTTCAAAAGCGCCAATGTCAATATTAAAAAGAGAACAATGCAATTCTGTTACGTCAGCACTGAGAGGTTTTTTAACAAATGCTAACGTATGCTATTTCTGAATTCTTAAAACCTCCATAGAAAAGCTTCCCTCATATTTAAAATTGCTGTTTGAAATAGTAAATGTCAATTACCGAGTTATTTTCTTGGCGATGTTTCAGCAGGCTCAGAAAATGAATTAATGTTTCTTTTTCAAAATCTTGAGCAAAAAGGGATAATTTGTTTTCAAATGAAATGACTTCTTCCAACATCAAAAAAATTGTGTTTCCCTTCTCCTGTAGTTTACGATTAAGATTATTTAGATGAGATGTAACGTCTACCATGAATTAAAATTTTTGGATCCATTGATCGTCCATTAGTTCAGGATAGTCAACACTCTTCTCAAGGAGAAATGCTTTAATTTCTAATAATAAGGAAGTGAAACGTTTTAAAACGTTTCCTCTTGAAAGCCAACGTACCTTATTATGCAGCAGAAGATCTGCGTATTCACTCTCCATTTCAACTAAAAATTCTTTAAATTGGCGATGATAAAGAGCTTTAGCTACAATTGTGTTGACAATCTTGATCACCAATTCCACAACATTGCAAATTTCTTTTGGAAATGTCTGCGCATAAAGCGCTTCTTGATAAATGATGCAATGATAAGCAAGTATCTCATGATTCATTTTTTCCTTCAAAATAGGAACAAAATCTTTTCTCACTCCAGTCATACTTTTTGCCCCATTTGTTAAAATTGAAACAATTTTGTCGAGTGGAATATGATGTTTCGCCATGCATTCAATGATAGCATTTGCAATATCCTTGCCACGTGTTTGACCTTTCAGTGACAATAATCCTGAAAGTTCTTTTTTAGGACCCGTAGACAAAATAAATGGAACAAAAAGTGAAACTTGCACTGTGTCATTTATGTCACAAGATTCGTCAACAGCTATTGATTAAGATGAAACCAATTTAAGATCTTTGATTTGCTAATTGGTTATATTCAAAGACATTTTGACTATCCTTAATGTTTTAGCAGACAGTGGTAACTCTAAGTTTTTAAAGAATTTCTGCTTGTTCTTAAAATCCCGGAATAGCTCTTCGAATGCATTTATAAAACAACTTTTAATGTACTCACTGTCTGTGTATGGTTTGCCTCTCTTAGCAATCTCTTGACTAACAATAAAGCTTGCAATATTAACATTGCTGGAAGATTGCACCCAATAATTAAATACAGAACTTGATTTTTCTTGACTCTTCTGAAGTTCCTCAACTGCTTTCTTCCTCGCATCACCGGCGGGATATTTACTGCCAAATGACACGGGTTTAGTTGTAAAGTGTCTTTCTAAATTTGATTTCTTGTTCTGCGCCAATTTTTCTTGACAAATAAGACAGGTCGGAAGGCCATTTGAGTTTTTATCTTCCGTTTATCTTTGCTTCTTCTTTGTAGCCATGTCAAATAGGTGGCAGCTAAAAACATGTTTCATTTTAATTAATTAATTTTTTTTTTAACATGAAATTTTATTGAGTTTTTGTAAGGTATAAAAAAGAAAAAGGTGTACAAGTAATATAAGAACAGTCAGGACAATCAGAAAAAGTAGACAGCAAAACGAAATCTGGGAGAGATGATAATAGATAATACAATACAATACAATGTTGAAACATGTCCAATTATGGTACAAAAGAAGGGAATGCAAAAATGGGAGGAAGAGAAGATAAGGGGAGAGAGGGAAAGTAAAGTAAAAGAAGGGAGAGAAAAGACTAATGCAGGTAGGAAGGAGAAATCATCAGAGGAAAGAGAGGGGAAGGGAAGGTAGAAAAGAAGAGAGGAAATCCCTCAGAGGTCAAGGAAAGAAAGGAGAAAAAGGAGAGAAAGAAAGAAGAGAAAGCTAGGAAAGAGAATAGGAATAAGAATAAAAGCATATATAAGAAGTACAACGTGAGAGAGATCAAAGATGATCTAGATACTCTATAAAGGCGGACCATTTTAGATGAGCCTTGGAGGACAAGGGTGTGTAAGTAGAGATCAACATTTCATGTTTGTGAACCACGATTGAAACCAAAAATGGATTGAGATTGATTCAAACGACTTCCAATTAGAGAGTATTAGTCTTAAGGCTAGGATAATAAGTGTATCAAATAGGGTGTGTTGAGTTTGAGGTAAGTTAAGCATAGGAGCCTCAGATTTCAGTAAGATAATTGAAGGAGAAAGAGCAGCTTGGATGTTAAAAATCCGATTAAGATGAGACCATAAATCCAACCGGAAGAGTTGAAGTAGAGGACATTCATATAACATATGCAGTAATGTGCCAGGGAGAGACTTACATTTCCAACATTTGTTGGATGGAAGAAGACCAGCAATATGTAGTTTTTGGGGTGTCCAATTCGTTCTATGATGTAGGAAGAACATTGATTGAGTCGAGTTTGCTGAGGAGATTGTTCTGACTGTCCGATATTGGGTGTCCCAATTCAAGTTCCCATGTTTTATGTAAAGTAGTATCAGTTTTTGTATAGGGAGTGATGAGCAATTTATACATTTGGGATGCCACATGACTCGTTGTAATAAGCAGGAAACAGTGTGAAATCAAGGAAGGGATTCCAATTACTACTGATTGTAAAATTTTTGATTTAGTGATTACATTAGTAAGTTGTAACCACTGATAAAAAGCTGAAGCTGGAAGAGCAAATTTGCTATATAGCTCTGCAAATGTCAACAGTTGTAAGGCTGGCGTACATATGTCGTTTAGAGACCATATCCCTAGAAGGCCAAAAGATTGGTGTTTTGTCAATTATTATTATTATAAAACTTTTTTTATTGGCAAATGGAATAACATCTCACAAGCATAGAATACAGACAAGGATTAGAAACATTTCCAAAAACAATCAAATGAGGACCCCCTCCCCCCAAAGAGGACTGGACTCTGATGTCCTCTTCAGGAAACAAAAAGGCCCAAACTCCCCCCAACTAGCCCAAACTAAGAAACATGGATTGTGCCATAGTGAGATTAAAGAAGTACAAATTGAAAATCAAGTAATTGATCGAGCTCAAGTAGGCAAGAAACAGACTGAGAGATGATAGGGTTGTTTTTGTGGATTTTTGAGTGGGATGTCAGTAGTGCAATCAGCGAAGGAGAGAAAGTACAAAGGGAGTGTTTTAATTGTAGCCAGAGAGGACAATAGCTAGAAGTCAATGAAAACCATTGGCTAGATTGTTGTAAAATAAAAGCCTTGTGGTAGGTCAGAAAATCAGGTAATAACACTCCGGCTGCAGTTTTGGGAGTTTCAAGCTTTTTAAGGGCAATTTTTGGTGGTTTTTGATTCCATATAAAGGAAGTAAAACAAAGTTGGGAACAATCGTGTGATCATACTAAGGATAAAATTTATTTTAGGAGCTATGACCATTTTAATTGTTTCAATTCTGCCCCACCAAGAAATATGGAGAGGGTGCTAGGAATGTAATAGGGTCTTAATGTGAGCAATAAGTTTTTCACTATTGTGATGCATTGTAGCTGACAAAGTAGTATGTAAATCAATTCCCAAATATCTCATACTTGAGGGGGACCATAGAAGATGAAAAGGTTGAACCAGAGTCGGTAAAGAATATGTGTTGAGTGGCAACACTTCCGTTTTAAGCTGGTTGATTTTGTAACCAGAGAAGAGAGAGAAAGAACCTATTAAATAAAAAAGGGCGGGTAGAGATTGATCAGAATTAGTAAGATAAAGTAGTACATCATCCGCATAAGTCGTAAGTTTATATTCAATGTTATTATGGAGGATACCAGAGATTCTTTCACAAGAGTTAATTGCTAGAAGAAGGGGTTCAAGAGCGATATTAAATAGATAGGGCGAGAGGGGACAACCTTGTCGGGTACCTCTATGCAGTGTAAAGGAAGTCAATAATCTGTTATTAGTAATTATAGAGGCCTTAGGGGAGGAGTAGAGGATTTTAACATAATTAATAAATTGTAGGGGGAATCCAAACCAGTGCATTGTATGAAAGAGATGGGACCATTCAACTCTGTCAAATGCTTTTTCAGCATCAAGAAGAGGGCTATACAGGGTTTTTTTTAAGATACGTGCAATGGAAGTAAGATGGAAAAAGAGACGGGAGTTGTCTGTTTTAAGTCATCCTGGCATAAAGCCCACTTGATGAGGGGAGATGAGCGAACCTATCGGACGTTGAAGTCTATTGGATAAGATAGTAGCATAAATTTTGTAATCAGTATTGAGTAAAGAGATAGGCCTATAGTTCAAAATTAGGTGAAGATCTTTGCCAGGTTTCGGAATAACAGTGATAATAGCATCCAAAAAATGACTGCTAGATATTTTTTGTGGATCTAAAGAATTGAATAAAGCTGTGAGAGTGTGAGAGAGTTTATCAAGAGTTTGTAAAATTCTACTGTAATGCCATTGGCACCAGGTGACTTACCAGTAGATAAGTGTTTTATTGCTAAAAGAATTTCTGATGAGTCAAAGGGGCATTTAAGATTTTCTATATCGGATGAACCTAGTTTAAGAGATTGTAGTGTGGCTAGGAATTCTTCAGCACAGGGCGACTGCTGCGTGATTTCAGAGGAATAGAGTTGAGAGTAAAAATCATGGAAGGCCTGTGAGATGTCAGAATGGGACAAAAGGAGTTTCCCATCCGGAGCTTTAATAGAGGAGATTTGTACTTTAGTTCAATTTCGCTTAAGATAGTTAGCAAGCATTTTACTACTTTTGTTCATCTCCATGTAATATTTAGTAGATGTGGTAAAAATATCTTGTTGTGCTGCCATAGTTGCCAATTTATTATGTGTAAATATGTTTATTGAACAAGAGAATAAAATGACAGCATACAACAAACAAAACTTTTTCTCCATACCAGCTCAATTCCCAATCCCCCCCCAATCCCCCCGCCCACCCCACCCAGGCAGCAGCAACTAGAACCAATGTGAGAAATAAACAAGAAGCATCTCAAGCTTCCCAGAGTTGTCTACGAATACAGGGAGTAAAGGTCAAACTAAAAGAATACCAACATTGACGAAAAAGTCTGCCAGCCTTGGCTGACAAGTCCACAATGTCTCTGCGCTCCAGCAACATTTGCTGTAGCATTAATGCTCTCCACTGCTGAACAGTCGGGGGCTGAGAAGAAAGCCACTGCAACAGAACACACTTCCTCCCCAGCAGGATAGTCCTCTTAAGAAAGGCTGAACAGCCCGGCTTGGGTGGATGGAAACGAATCTGTAGAGTAATGAGGAAACTCGGATGCAGTCTCCAAGAACACCCCCATAACTGGGCCACAGCAGATATCAATTGCAACCAAAAGGCAGACACCAGTGGGCAGGTCCAGAACATATGTCCAAAAGATGCCATGGGCTGTTCGCATTTACCACAACTGTGCTCTGCACTAATCCTCATTACATGAGCTCTCTTGGGGGGATAAAAGGCTCGCAAGATGAATTTATAATTGCGTTCCCACTCCATGGAAGAGAGGCGTAGAGCACTCCCCAAGCAAAGTCCCTTTTGAATCATCTCAGCTGTGATGGACACCCGCAAATCCTCCGTCCATTTCCTGGCCAGTGCCAGGAAATCTATATCTCCCAAGCAGTCTAGTAGTAACCCATGATACATTTTCAGGGGTATCAGGTCCTGTGCTGTCAGTCCAAGGACTTCGTGTAATTTAGTGTAGGTCTCCTCACACAGCACCGCCGGCGTCAAGTTCCGCAAGTAATGCTGTAATTGTCTGTAGGCAAACCAGTCAGCTGCGGTAAAGTGGAATTGTGTGGTTAGATCAGGAAAGGAGATAGGAAGTCCCGTATGGTATACGGCCTGGGAGACGTACTGAAGTCCCAGTGAAGTCCAGCGATGAAACGGTCCAGAATCTAGACCAGGTGAGAAATCTCCATTGCCAGCAATGGGCAAGCAAGACGTCACCCTGGAGTTGATCTTCAACAGTCTGCACAGGGATTTCCAAGCTCTGCGCATGGCCGGTAGAAGTGGATGCGAGCGAAGCTGTGGCAGGTCTGGCAAGTGGAGAGCATGTAATAAATAACTAAAATGGTAGGGTTTAAAGCAATAGCATTCAATCTCCGGCAAGGAAAAATATTTAGTATCACAAAACCAATCGTGGATATGTCGTAACTGGCAGGCAAGGTTATATCTAGAAACACTCAGGAGACCCAACCCCCCTTTCCTACGAGGTAACATCAACTTGGATAAAGAAATCCTAGCCCGCTTCCCCTGCCATAGATATGTGGTAAGGTGAGAATTGTGTTGAGATACATGAGCCGGGGAGAGCATGATGGGGAACATTTGTAGGATATAAAGCCATTGGGGCAGGATCATCATGTTGTAGAGGGCAACACGGCCTGAAAGGGACAGGGGAAGGCGTCTCCAGTTAGAAAGAGTAGACTCCGTACGACGGAGCAGAGGTAAGATGTTTGCAGTGTACAGTCTATCCAGGTCCCGAGGTATAACCACCCCCAAGTAACGCAAGGAAGAAGAAGCCCATTGCAACGGAAACTCCCCCTGCCAACCCTGACGTACAGCATCTGAAGTTGGCAAAGCCAGGGATTTCTGCTTGTTAAGAGTCAAGCCAGAGTAAAGATGAAACTCGTCAAGGATGTCCAACGTTCGAGACAGGGATCGATGGGGGTCCCCCAGAGTGAGTAAAAGGTCGTCGGCAAATGCCAACACCCGCAACTGGGCAGAACCCTCGGACAATCCCACAATCTCATCATCTCTCTGGAGAGTACGCAACAAAGGATCCAAATACAACAAGAAGAGCAGCGGAGACAATGGACATCCCTGGCGAGTCCCCCTACCTACAACAAAGCCAGTAGAGCGCACTCCATTTACTAATATCGAGGCTGTGGGGTCTGAGTAAAGCGGTCGGAGTAAGGCCAAGTAACTGTCCGGGAGTCCAACATGCTGTAATACCTGAAAGAGATACTGCCACTGAACCTTGTCAAAGGCCTTCGCCGCGTCCAGTCCGACTAACAGACCCGGACATTGAGTATGCTGTGCCCGCGAGAACGCCATCAACACTCTCCTTACGTTCAAAACCGAGTGCCGCTCCCGAACAAAACCCACCTGCTCTGGCACTATGATGGAAGGCAACAAAGGTGCCAACCTATCTGCCAGCACTCGAGCTAAAATTTTTATGTCAACGTTCAAGAGCGAAATCGGCCTGTAGGATTCAATCTCGGTGGGCGGTTTAGATGGCTTTGGAATCAAAGTAATGAGAGCGTCATTCGCATAGCAGGGAAATGTACCGCAGTCGTGAACTGCTGAATAATAATTTAGCAAGGGCTCCCCCAGGACCGAGGCTAAGATCTTATAGAATTCCGGAGAATAACCGTCCGGCCCCGGAGCCGTGCAGGTCTTCAATGTTTGTATTGCTCGTAACACTTCTTGTGTGAGTAAGGGCCTATCTAATCTAGATTTCTGGGCAGGAGATAATTTAGGCATCCCCGCGTCCTCTAAGTAAGCACTCACATCAGGACCCATATAGGGACCCGGGGAAGCATAGAAGGCCTCAAAATAATGTTTGAAACAATCTGCAATTGCCACTGCTGAGGTCAATATGTTCCCCGAGGTCTCACGGATCATAGGAATATATCTAGAACCCGACCAGCTTTTAGTTACTGATGCTAGCAATTTCCCCGTCTTGTTTCCATGTTTATAGAATCGAAACTTTCTATAAAATAACAATTTCTTCGTGCGTTCATGTATAAGGGTATTCAACTCAGCCAAAACCGTTTTATACATGTCATTAGTAGCCACCGACGGGGAATTCAGCAGTTCACGTTTCAACTGCCGCGAATGACGCTCAAGTTGAACTATGCGATGTGCAATGCGTCTGGTCCTAGAGGCAACGTAAGCTATAATATCTCCACGCAACACCGCTTTAGCTGTGTCCCAAAATAAAATAGGTTGTTCTATGTGTTGCGCATTAAAAGAACAATAAGCCTCCCATTTAGTCATTAGGAATTCCCGGAAATGAATGTCTTCATGCAAGTACGCAGGGAATCTCCATCCCGCCCCCAAACTCGCAGGGCCCCCCACTGCAACATCTAGCCAAATCATGTGATGGTCCGACACCTCAAGAGGGCCAATGGTAGCCTCCGAGACCTGCGCGAACAGTGTTTCGGATAAAAGTGCATAATCGATCCTGGAGAAAGAACCATGGGCTCTGGACTGATGAGTGTAATCTCTCTCCGTGGGGTGTAAGAGCCGCCAAGGATCCACCAGTCCCAGAGCTCGACAAAGATAAGGGATCCCCCTAGTCAGCCTCCCAGACGATATCCCCGTTCCTCCAGAGCGATCCACACCCGGGTCCATTACCTGATTCAAATCACCCACTACAATCAGGGGACAGTCTGAATCTCGCAAGCAAATATTAACCAAGTTTTGAAAAAATGAGTGTTGATATTTGTTAGGGCCATATCCCACCAGAAGCCGAAAAGGCCCCCCAGGTCCAACCACCCGCACCAAAAGGTACCGACCCTGAATGTCACGCCTCAGAACCTGGACTGTACACCGCAGACCCTTCCGAAATAGAATCGCCACCCCCGCCCTTCTCCCAGGGGAGGAGGCATAATGCAAGTCCCCCACCCAACCCCGGCGTAATTTCTGGTGTTCTAAATCCGTAAGTCTAGTCTCTTGTAGACAGGCTATGTCTGCCGAGTGATGTTTCAGTTGAGACAAAATTTTAGTGCGTTTGGCGGGGGAAGTAATGCCCGATACATTCCAGGAAAGTATACGCAGCTTCCGGTCACCCATCAGAGGCCAACACCAGACCTACCACAGCTAGCAATGAGTTCTAGAAAACAGAGTCCCAGGGTGCCCAGCCCCACCCCAAGACTCACACACACACGCTTTGTAGACATCCTCACCACTTTGAAAGAAATTAGCCCATGACAACCCTGAAAAAGAAAAACAAAATAAACTAATAATAGTGTCGCTGCCACCCAGGACCCCCCCTCTCCCCAAATCCCCCCAACAGCCCCAATCTTCCCCCACATGTGGGAGCTAAGAGGTCACCCGAGACGTCCCGTCCAGGGCCGCCCCGCCCCATCAAAATGTGCGCCCCTAAGGGCTCAAAAGACAAAGTCCCCCCGCTAATGAACCAGAACTAGCCATTATCACAAATAAACCACATTGCAAGACTAGGAACAGTTCAGTCAGTCAGCCCCCGGATCTGCGCTATCAAGAAGTTTGATAAATGCAGCCGCTTCATCCGGCGAGTGAAAGGATTTCCAGATCCCATTTCGCTGGATCCGCAATACAGCTGGGTAGTTGAATTGGAATCTCTGCTTGAGCTCCGACAACTGTGCACACAGTGAATAGAAAGGCTTCCTCCTCTCCTGCAGGGCCATAGAGTAGTCTTGGCTGATGCGAATCGGGGAGCCATCATATTTCAAAGTATCTTTCTTGATTCTGTACTGCTGTAGAATCTCCACTTTGTGTCTGAAGTTTAAGAGCTTTAAGATGACCACACGTGGTCTGGTTTCCAGGCCAGGGCGAGGGCCCAATCGGTGCGCTCTTTCAATGCGCACAGGCCCCGCAGCAGAAGAGAGCGGCAGCTCCTCACGCAGCCACCCCTCCAGCAATTCCGGCAGCGAGCGATCCGGGAGCGTTTCCGGGACACCCATCAGGCGCAGGTTCGAGCGACGAGACCGGTTTTCCAGGTCATCTAATTTATCAGCTTGGGCTCGAACCTGCGCCTGTAATGCAAGGAGATCGGCACTCTGAGTGATACCTGTGTCCTCCAGGGAAGAAACCCGCTGCTCAAGTTCCGTTGTGCGTGCCGACGCTGTTTCCAGCAGCGTTTCGATATTAGTTATCTGCGCGGTCAGCACCTCCAATTTCGGTCCCAAGACCTGGGCCAGAGCTTCCTTGATGTCGCTCAACGCGGCTTCTGTCAGGCTCGATACCGCCGCCGCGGGGCTCGCCTCCATTTTGGGGTCACCAGGCCGCACCCGATCTCGATCCTTGCGGGCCGATTTAGCTTGCATTAGATCCCTGGATCTGGTAAGGTATCTTTCCATATGCTAGCGCAAGCACAATCCGTGGCGTGCGCGCGAAGAGCGGGGTTCATTCAGCAGATATTAGTGGAAAGTCGGCAGGGCAGCCCCGGAGCGAGCGAGGAGACGTCCTCACGCGCTCATGACACCACGTGACCCCTTGCCAATTTATTATAAGTATATTTTAATCTATAAATTTGGGGCAGAAGAGATTTATCATTAGAAAGAAAAAAGTCATGTTCAAGACTTGATTTGAAGTTTAAGCTTGTGTTCTTTTCTATCTTGTTTTAGTTTAAGCGCTTGACAAGAAATCAATTCTCCTCTTAAGGAGACCTTAAAGGCCTCCCATATGATTAGGGGGTCCATGGAATCAGAGTAATTGAATTGAAAGAATTTGTAGAAGTCCTCTGCCTAACAGATTCATCAGATAGAAGGTGAATAGGCAATCGCCAAATAGGGGATTTAGCTGGGCTCACGGTGTCCCATTTTAAGTTAAGTGATATAGGGGCATGATCTGAGATGACAATAGAGTCAATTGAAGTGGAGAGTAGATTAGATATTAGCGAGGAGGAAATAAGAAAATAATCAATTCTCGAGTAGCTTTTATGAGGGGAGGCAAAGTAGGTATAATCTCTATTATCTGGGTGTTGTAGCCTCCATGGTTCCATGAGGTCATAATGTTTAAGCAGGGAATTTAAGACAAGATTAGCTTTAGAAGGTACCACGACACTGGAGGAATGTCTATCCAGCCAGATGTCTAAGGATAGATTAAAGTCACCAGCCATAAATAAGAGGGAGGTTATCAAACTCAGCAATGATGTGGGAAAGTTGAGTAAAAAATTCAGGGAATCTACATTAGGTGCATATACATTAACAAGAAGAACTTCCTGCAAAAGAATATGTGCCTTAACTATCAACCATCTGCCTTCAGTATCGTGTTTGACTTCCAGAATCTGAACCGGAGTAGTTTTATTAAATAGGATCGCTACACCATGTTTTCTACCAACCGCTGGAGCCTCCGCCAGATAAGTCAGCCAGTTATTATTACCTAGGTAATGGGGGAGATTAGAGATATGAGGGCTTGAATTGTTTAAGATGAGTAATGATTTTTTTTCCTCTTTATGGGATGTCTCAGGCCATTAACATTCCAAGAAATAAAAGAGAGGTTGGAAAATATTTTATTGCTAGCCATAGTATTGTAATGAGCTGTTTATACGTGCATGGTACATCAACTCAAGAAGTAATGAGAGAGAAAGAAAAAGGGAGAGAGAGAGAGAAAGACCTCTGAGGGAGAGAGAGAATTAAAGGCATAAAGAGCTGAAGAAAGCTCAGCCAGACTGCAAAGATTGAAGGTGAAAGGGGGAATAGCAAATAGACAAGGGAGACCTGAAAAGAAGGTATCCTCCTATAAATAAGACAATATATAAAAAAAACTGGAAATCAAGGAACCATATAGCAGTAAAAAAATAATATTAGTAATTATCCATAAATTCAAGAACATAAATCAGGAGAAAAAAAACAAGAGGCAATTTTGCATATATCAAATAAATCAGTTGAGGACAAACAACGTAAAAAATGAAAAAACAGAGATGGCAACTAAAATTCTGAAAGGTAGTGTTACCATCTGTCAGTGATATATTAATCTTCAAATAATAGAGAAAGAGGGATAGTAAAAGGAAGTTAGAGATAAATAGGGAATCTAACACTGAAGAGAAATCAGATATAGCAATATACAATTAATCTAATATAATAAAACCCTAAGCGTGCATGTGCACTGTTACCTGCGTGGTTCCATTTTCCGTGAGCTATAAGGGCCCTGGCAGGCAACAGTGCGCATGCGTGCTTAGGATTCTGTTTCCCTGTAAGAACACTTGCGCACCAGAAGGTGATGTTTTCACACTCGCGCACCAGAAGGTGATATTTTCAGGTGATGTTTTCTATAAATAAATTGCTCAGGAACATCTTTTCTAAAGTTCTTTGTGCTCCCTGCTCCCTTAATGTCTTTTCAGATAAACTATCTGTGCCTTGAAGAAGGCACAGATAGTTTATTAGCATACGTATGCGACTCCCGAGCTCCAAGCTGGCTTCAGAAGTGCCGAAAACAGGACGTTACAGAGATATTTATACATTCTTCTGGCTATACAACTGAATTCTAGAAAAAACTTTTCACATGTTACTTTTCTTAACAATCATTGGTCCTCAGCTCACACTAGCAGGTCATTAGCAAGTCACTTATCTAGGCCCTGCAGTCTTTCTGTTGCATGTCGTTTATGCTGAGATAGCCATAAGAAGTTAGAATGTCCAAGCTAACACCCAGTACAGGCAGGCTAGAACATGACATAAGTTAGGTCTGCAGCTAAACATAATTCAGCATTTTATTAAAGAGAAAACGTAGTTCAACACATAGGAAAACCAGACCCAGACTCCTTTAGTACTTGGAAAACCAGTCCCAGACTCCTTCAATTGGAGAAAAACAAAACAAAACAAAAACCACCACATAGAGCTAATGACAAAGTCAGCAGCATGAACAGCAAAAAGGCAGAGACTGCCAGATATAAACAAGAGCTATATACAAATATCCCAGTATAGGACTCAACACATATGGCTGACAGAAATAAATGAGGTGGGAAAAACACTGTACAGTCAGACAGGAATCACTTCACAATAGCGCTGCAAGGGAGACCAAATACTATGAAAACTGGCTGTGAACCCTTGCATTCAGCCATACGGAACTCATATTTATAAGCAGAAAGAACCATGTTCCACCAACGGGACGTTGACACCTGATTCTGCTGTTTCCAATGAAGCAACACAGACTTGATGGCCAGTCCAAGAAGAATGTAAAAAAGAGTAGCGTGTTGTCGCGAAAGAGGCAGTTCCAAACTGGCAGAACGCAAAATCACCATGTTGTAAGTCAAAGAAGCAGGTGAGAGGAGAATATGACTCACAGTATCCCCTACCTCCAGCCAGAATCCAGAAACGGAGGAAATCAAAAAGCATGTGTTGGAAGGTACCAACTGACTCAAGGCACCTCCTGCACGCATTGGAGGAAGACGGAGAGGAGAGTTGTTGTTTAATTGGTGTCCAAAGTGATTTAGGTAGAACAAAAAACAAAGATTGTCTAATAGAGGCTGAATGCAAGGGTCGATTACAATAACGCCAAACCTGTACCTATTGACTCTCAGAAATGGTACAATTAAGGTCTCGTATCCACATCCTCTGAATAGGAAGAAGACAAGTTGAGCCTCAATTCTGTAAAATATCATAGATCACAGACATTACATGAGGTCTATTACTCCAGGAGGCTAACAACGGAGCAAAGTAATAAGATCCCTGATGGAGATTATCCAGGGCCGGGCCAAAAGCAGCATGGATACTATGACACAGTTGGATATAACGATACATCTGATGTGAGGGCACCGCATAAGCGGATTGTACCTGAGGAAAGGTCATCAAAGTACCGTTTATCATTAAATCTCGTAAATACCAAATGCCACAGGTAACCCAGGTAGGAAAATACACCATACGGGATCCAATAGTAATATGAAGATTACCCCAAATAGGAGAGTGGATACTAGTATGCATAGGACATTGTAGAGTCCTACCAAGGTCAATCAGCGCCCCCTGCGAAGCAGATAGGACCACCCAATCCCAGAATCCTGGAGCCTTGGTGGAAAAGCATATAGTGTCTAGAGAACTAGGGGCCACTAGATCCCGTTCAAGCATCCACCAATATGGCCACACAGCACTCGCCCGAGGTAAAAACCATTTACTGACACCTCGGAGTAAGGCTGATATGGCATATAGAGAGAACTGTGGGAAATTAACCCCATCCTGGCTCCATGGTTTCTTAAGGGCAGATAGCGCTATGCGAGAAGGTTTCCCACCCCAGAGAAATTTGGTCAAAATCTTATCCAATTGTTTGAACAAGGAAGGAGGAAGAGGTAGCGGCAACATCTGTAAAACATATAGAATTTGAGGGGTCAACATCATATGAATAGTCTCCAATCTACCCCACCATGTTAAATGCAGGGGGAACCATTGAGAACAAGAGGCTTGGATCTTAGTAATCAGCAATTTGACATTCAATGTCACAGTATCCTGCTATGTGCTGCAGAAGCGAATTCCCAAATACTTAAGATCATTGGAGCACCAAGTGAGACCATATGGGGCTACCATATCCGGAGTACAATAAGTGTTCAAGGGCAACACCTCGGTCTTGTCCCAGTTAATGGTATAACCGGATAGTCCACCAAAATTAGAGAGAAAAGTAAAGACAGTCGGAAGACTGTCCTCCGGTCTGGAGATATAGAGAAGTATATTGTCAGCAAAAGCGGATAGACACACCTCATTGAGGCCCACCATGACACCATGAATATCGGAAGAAGAATCTAAGTGCCGCAGCAAGGGTTCCAGGGCCAGATTGAACAGGAGGGGCGACAAGGGACAGCCCTGCCGCATTCCTCGAGACAGGGAGAAGTAGGGAGACAAATAGCCGTCCACGTTCAATCTGGCCCTAGGGTTAACATACAAAAGACAAACCATATCTATGAAGGCATCCCCCAGTTGGAATCTCAAAGTATAGAACAAATACTTCCATTCCACATAGTCAAAGGCCTTCTCGGCATCCAATGACATCACACAGGTTGGAATGGAAGTATTGTGGGCGGCCTGCAACACATGGCAGAATACTCTAGAATTGTCTGTAGTCAATTGCCCTTTCACAAAACCACATTGAGTAGGGTGAATAAGCAGAGGGAGAGCTTTAGCGAGTCTTTCTGCAAGAAGTTTCGCATAGATTTTTTTTTAAATTATTATTTATTTATAAATTTCAAAATTTAACACAAGAATCCTCTTGTTACAGTAAATCAGAGAAAATACATACAAGAAAATTATCCATTTGTTACACAACATAATCCAGGAATTCTTAATAACATAAGTAAAAGGAAATAAGAATAATTTCAATGTTGTGAATGAGTTATCCTTTCTTAGACCACAATAACCTCCTAACAGAGCAAGATGTAAAGAGAAAAGGAGTTCTCAACCAATGTAACTAATTAGAAGGAAAAAGGCTTAACATGATTCAAACCAGTCTAATAAAATAAAATTACAGCCATCACACTTAGGTAAACTTTTTAGTGTCCAAGAAGTTACTGAGCTGCTCCAGCATAAAGTAAACATATTTAGTACCAGCATATCGAATCAAACACTTACAGGGATAGCTTAACAAGAAGGTAGCTCCCAATTTTATTGTTTCTTCTCTCATATTTAAAAATAATTTCCTACGTTCCTGAGTAGATTTTGTATCATCAGGAAAAATCCATATTTTTTCTCCCAAAAATAAATTTTGGGAGAAACGAAAAAAGTTTTCATAATCTTATTTAAGTCTTGTTCAAAGACCAATGAGACTAAAAGAGTACCACGGTACTGAATCTCTTCCTGTGAAGTTTCTAAAATCCCAGTAATATCTTTTAAATCCAATTCCTGTGGTTTATCCAACTGTTTGTCAGTATTGTTTTCTGGTCTTCTAGGAAGATAGTATATCTTATTTATAGGTGGAATCAGTTCTTGAGGAATTTTAAGGTTTTCTATAAGGTATCTTTTGAAAACTTCAATTGGTGAAGAAACAGAAAGTTTAGGAAAATTTAATACCCTTAAATTTAATCTTCTATTGAAGTTTTCCAGTTGCTCTATTTTGTTCTGAATAACAGTTCTGTCCTTAACCATATTAGCTGAAATAACTTGTAATGAGGATATTTCTTTATTTACTAGGTCAAATTTCCTCGTTGTTTCTAGCTGGTTATTTTTAACTAAATTAGATAAGTCGTCGAGTTTACTCACAACTTTAGAAGCATCATCTGCTGATTTAGTAGCTGCAGCTTCGAGCCTCTGAAGCACTTTCCAAATGTTGTTCAGTCACTTCTGAGGAGTCGGTTCCCTCCGCTCCTAAGATCGATGTTGACTCGGCGTCCTGGGCTGCGTGGTCACCCCCACCGCAGGATAGCATCGAACTACTCAGGTTCTCAGCAATCTCGCGCTCCTCGCAGTCCTGCGCCGGATTTGGTGGTAGTCTGGCTGCTTGGGGGGAGAGTGATGTCTCAAATCCCATAGCTCCGGCGTCTCCATCTGTCGGTGCAACAGCGGGTAAGTTTCCCCCTCCAAAAACGACCGGTGAGCTCGTGAGAAACCGGTCCATATGCAATTGCCCGGGCTTGGCGGGGTCTGCTCGGAGAATGCCCTTGCGCTTACTGTGAGGCATATTGAAAATTAAATTTTAAAGGAAATATGCTAGTAAGAAATATACTAGTAAGAAGGCAAGGAAGGACGGAGCTCCAGCTCTCACAGCGTCATGCCGCCGCCATCTTGCCTGAGTCGGGAAAGTGTCGCATAGATTTTACAATCATAATTAAGTAAAGAGATGGGTCTGTAATTTTTTATTTTTTTTTCCAATTTTTATTCATTTTCAAAATTACATAAAGTGTAAGTACATATTCAATCAGATAATCAATGCAAATTTCACTTTCATTCTATCTTTGGTTAATTACATAACTTCTTACCCCTCCCCCTCCCATCCCTCCCTACCACATAACTAATAATAGGGATCATGCCCAGGTTTGGGAAAAACCACGATGTCAGCTTCGGCAAAGGTGCCCCCACCAGTCCCTCTATTCAAAAAATCAGCATAGAGCCTAAGTAGCAGGGGAATCAATAGCTTTTGGAAAGATTTATAAAAGCCCAAGGAGAAACCATCGCCCCCCGGAGCCTTACCAGAACGTAAGCCAGCTATGGCCTCGCTAATTTCCATCGCCGTCAGGGGTCTATTAAGATCCGCAAGAAGCTGAGGCGGAAGTGCGGGAGGAGTCAAGTCTTGAAAGAAATTCTCAAAGTCCTCTAATGCAGGATCAACTCCCGACGTGTATAAGTGCTCATAAAAGGAGCGAAAATGATCAGCAATGGCAGTGGGGTCGGTAACAAGGGAGCCGGACGGCTTAAGGGCTTTTATGTGGCCAGCTCTTTTTTTCTGTTTGAGATAATTGGCCAACAATGTGTCAACTTTATTACGATGTTCATAATATAAAGCCCCCTCATGCATCAACATTATGCCAGCCCTTTCAGAGAGAATAGAGTTGTATTGAAATTTGAGTTTGCGAAGCTGCAGGAAGTCGGAAGCAGAGGTTGTGGCATGGTAGCAGACTTCCAAAGATTTAATTTGAACATCCAAATCAGTAAGTAATTTCTTTCGTTCTTTGTTAAGGTGAGCTGAGTACGCTATGATTTTACCTCTTAAATACGCCTTATAGGCATCCCAAAGGGTCTGACAGGTCATCTCTGGTGTATCATTACAAAGAAGGTGGTCTGCGGTCCATGCCTCAACCTGATCCAGGAATTTAGGATCTGCCAGAAGAGCAGTATTCAGTCGCCAAGTAGAGGCAGGAGAAGAAGCAGCAGAAAGACTGAAAGACACAGATATTGCTGAGTGGTCAGATAGAGGAAATGAAAGTATAGAAGAGGAACGAACAAACTGTATAAGCGGTTGAGATAGAAGGAAATAGTCCAAATGCATAGCCGACGCATGAGGTGCTGACCAAAAGGTATACTCCTGATCCTTAGGATGAAAAAGACGCCAAACATCAGCAAGGCCATAGGATTGGATAATATTCAGCAGGAGTGAAAGCGTGTTTGGGGAACGGTAAGAGGATCGAGATCGACGATCCAAATGTGCATCCAGGACTAGAATCCAATCGCCACTCACTATAAGATAGTCAGTGGAGACAGAAGCCAACTCTTTGGCCAAGTCTCGAAAAAATCCCTGGTCAGCAGTATTAGGAGCATATAGCGCCAAGAAGGTATAACGATGGGAAGCGAAGTCAAGAGTGACTGAGACCCAGCGACCCTGAGAGTCATGGGAAGATCTGATTATATTGTAGTGGAGATGTTTAGCAAGTAGGATAGCCACTCCACTCTTAGAGGAAACAGCTGGAGAGAAAAAACAATGGGGGACCCAATCTCTTCTCAACTTGGCAGATTCAATCGAATTCAGCTTTGTTTCCTGCAGAAAGACCACTTGAGCAGAATGATGTTTACAGAATAACAACATTTTCTTTCTCTTGATAGGGTGGTTCAAGCCTCTAATATTCAGAGATAACACATTACACTTCGCCATTAATAAGAAGCATAGTAGAATGTAGCCCGTACAGCATATACACAGACACCCCTCTGCCATGGAATCCCAAAACAAGAGAAAAGCTGCCTTGCTCTAAAAAAAAAAAAAAAGAAGAAAACCCCCAGTCATACACACACTCATAAATCCCCCCACCCTCCCAACAACCAGCCAAACTCCCACCCGCCCACAAGACAAAAGCCTTGTAACCATCCCGCCCAAAAGGCAACCCAAAGGCCTACGGAAGGGAAGAGGTACAGCAACATGGAGGCTCAAAAGCCCCTCCCTCCCCCAACAGCCCCGCAAAAAACAATTTTGGAAATTACAGAAAACATAACCGGTAGAAACATTTCACTCACAACTCATATATATGTATAACAACAGCTATAGCTTATATTATACTGCACAATGTGCAGCACAGATATAGAGATAGAATCTATGCACATGTAGAGGGACAATCAGGTATCCATATGCAAAAGTTCTTCTTGTTCCTTAAGGCAGTGTTTTTCAACCTTTTTTGGGCAAAGGCACACTTGTTTCATGAAAAAAATCACGAGGCACACCACCATTAGAAAATGTTAAAAAATTTAACTCTGTGCCTATATTGACTATATATAAAGTAATTCTCTTGAATAGGAATCAAATAAACACAAAGAAAGTATTTTATAATGCTGCCACCGCCAACAACACCGTTGGCGGCGGTGGCACTCAAGTGGCTAAAGAGCCGCAGTTTGCCGGCCTAGGGACGACACTGGAGGGTGGCCAGCTGTGCACCCCATTGGGACGTAAACCCGGGGTGGGGCAGACCGTCCCCCCCCCACCCTGGTATGCCACTATCTGTACCTCACTCCCTCCCTATGACCAAAAATTCTCCTTTCTTCTATTCCCCGTGTACACAACCATCTCTTTCCCTCCCTTCCTCTCTCCAAAGTCCATGCCTTCTGTGTCCAAACACTCATTCCCTCCCCCACCTCAGCATCTCTTTCCCTCCCTTCCTCTCTCCCAAGTCCATTTCTTCTGTGTCCAAAAACGCATTCCCTCCCCCACCTCAGCATCTCTTTCCCTCCCTTCCTCTCTCCCAAGTTCATGCCTTGTGTCCAAAACGCACTCCCTCCCCCCTTTTGTGTTCCGTGTTTGCCTCCCAGCCCATCTTTGCAACTTTCTCAGCAAAACGAAGCTCAAGCCGCGAGGCTTGTCTTCTGCTTCCTGTCTGCCCTGCCGCACACAAATAGCCGAACGGAAGTATTCTCCGACGTCAGCGCTGACGTCGGAGGGCAGGCTTTGCTTAAGCCCTCCCTCCGACGTCAGCGCTGACATCGGGGAACGCTTGCGATCGGCTATATGTTAGCTGCAGGGCAGGCAGGAACAGAAGACGAGCCTCGCGGCTCGAGATGTATTGAACTCCGCGGGTCCCCCATCCAGCTCTCTCCTGTCCACGTGGGGCGGACCGCCCCTCTCCCTAGACTGGTGGTACTGCCCTGATGGCGGCCCTGACCGTACGGCACACCAGGCAACATCTCGCGGCACACTAGTGTGCCGCGGAACAGCGGTTGAAAAACACTGCCTTAAGGAATCGATCTACCTCATCCGGATCCGTATAAGTTTTAGTTCTGTTTTGATAGGTAATCTTGAATCGTGCTAGAGATAAAAAAACAAATCGGGTCTCAAGAGCACGCAGACGAGGGTGCATGGCCAGAAACTTACACCGTTTTTCAGCCTTGGCTTTCGAGTAGTCAGCAGATATATAGATCGTTTGCCCTTGCCATTCAACTTTCCGGAGAGATCGCATTTTATCCAAAATCACAGCAATTTTATCCAGAAGCGCAGCAATTTCAACACCACCGGGCGCGCACGCTGGGAACCGGAGGGCGCTTTAGTCGGCACTCAGTGGGCTCTTTCCACCTCCAATTCCTGTTCAAATTTGAGGGAGAGCACTTTGGGGAGCCAATCTTCAAAAAATCTACAGGCATCCGAACCTTCTGCCCCCTTATTTAATCCGTTAATACGCAAGTTCTGCCGACGCCCTCGGTTGCCAAGGTCTTCCAGCATACTTTCCGGTGCGTGCAGGGCCCGCCGATCCATTTTTTGGTTGGTGGCCAGCTCGTCTATGACCTGCGTTTTGCGTTCCAAAACCACCATTTTCGCATCCATCGCCGATAACTTTTCAGTGAGGTTCATAATCTCATGCTTTATATCTTTGTCGTCCTTACTTTCCCACATCATGTTGGAAATCAGCTGAAGTTGGTCAGAGATCGTTAGCTCAGGATCAACACTGGTCTAGCTGCATCTCCCTTCATAGGCGTCGGCGGGTCCTGTTTCGGCCGCTTAGCACCACATGACCCGGCGAAAGCGGCCTCAATTTTACCCTGCTTGGGAAGGGGCATCGTTGCAGCACAAGATAGCGATGATTTGACCAGGTAGAAAGAGTGAAATGTTAATTATAGCGGAGCCGTTGGTGGGAGCTCGGGACCTAAGCCTCCATATTGATCGGGCTCTCTAGCGCCCCCCTACTTATATTTGTTTATATTGTATTTTATTGTTGGTTTAATTCAGGGGTGTCAAACTCAATCACATTAAGGGGCCGAAATCCAAAACACAAGCTAAGTAGCGGGCTAGTCACCACCCAATCTACACCCCAGACCCCGCCCCCATAATAATACTAATTATAACACCATTTTTAAATTCATTTTTCATGACTTCTGGGTAGTCTGCGAAGTTGAGGTCACCTAGGACTATGATTTGTTTATGGTTTTCAGACAGGTTGCTTATAACAGCAGTTCTTCGAGAGCAGAAATAGGGGAGGAGAGTGCCCGTTAATCTAACGGGCTTAAACACTAGTATAAAATAAGTGTAAATCCGGTATCAGGTCAAAAGCGCGCCGGGACAAAGGCGCGCGCAGACAATTGAGCGCAGCGCGGAGGTGCGCACCGAAGAAAATTACTGTTTTTAGGGGCTCCGACGGGGGAGCGTGGGGGGGAACCACCCACTTTACTTAATACAGATCGCGCCGCATTGTGGGGCGTTTGGGGGGTTGTAACCACCCACATTTTACTGAATACTTCACTTTTTCCCTGTTTTTAGGGAAAAAGTTAAGTTTCCAGTAAAATGTGGGGGGTTACAACCCCCAAACCTCCCACAATGCCGCTGCGATCTGTATTAAGTAAAGTGGGGGGGCTCCCCAATAAAAACCCCCGTCAGAGCCCCTAAAACAGTAATTTTCTTCGGCGCGCGCCTCCGTCTTGCGCTCAATTGTCAGCGCGCGCCTTTGTCTTCCACAATTATGTCTATGAACCGTAAATCCTGTGCAATACAATAAAATAGTTCATTAAAACTGGCTAATAGAAACAAATTGGGTAAAATATTCAAATTGATTTCAATTAGTGCCATCAAGAAAAAGGTAAACAAAAAATTATCTTGGATTCATTTGTAGCGCATATGTAGATAATTCATCAATATACAGAGTATAAAAAATCATAAATTAATGTTAGTTAAAGCAATAATAGTAAATATGTCATTACAGTCTAGATATTGGAAGCAATCAAAGAAATACATCATATACAGTGGTACCTTGGTTTACGAGCATAATTCGTTCCAGAAGCATGCTTGTAAACCAAATTACTCGTACATCAAAGCAAATTTCCCCATAGAAAGTAAGGGAAACTCGCTTGATTCGTTCCCCCCCCGAGGCCAGTGGCACTACTCTACCCCCCCCCCCCGAGAACCAGCATTGCTCCCCCCCACTCACTAAGGCCCCCCCTTGCATGATCTGCCATACCCCCCCCCCCCCCGCGATCTGGCACCCCCCTCCCCCCGCTCACGTCGCCCCCCGCCACGATCCGACATCCTCCCCATACCCATCACCCATCCGAACACATCACTTACTCCCCCATCTGGCACCCGGCACCAATGCACAGGACATGCCGGTGCCGGTGTCCGAAGATCTGTCCTCCTGTTTGCTGGGCCTTGAGCATCTGCTCATGCTCAAGGCCTTAGTTCCTGCTCTCTCCGAGATTCTCGGAGATCTCGAGCTCGGTTTGCGAGGCACCAATTTTGCAAATGTTTTGCTCGTTTTGCAAAACACTCGCAAACCGGTGAACTTGTAAAACCGAGGTACCACTGCATAAAGATTCAGTTGTAAATGGAACAATTAATGATTATCTGAGGATGCAGATTAAATATTTAATGAGCATCTAGAGAGAAGAATGACGGGAATAACTCATCAGTTAAATAATTCAGAAACTATTGAGGAGTCTAGATATGAGGGACAATCAGAGAAAATTCATTACAGTGGAACCTTGGTTTACGAGCATAATTCGTTCCAGAAGCATGCTCGTAAACCAAATTGCTCGTATATCAAAGCAAGTTTCCCCATAGGAAGTAAGGGAAACTGCTTTGATTGGTTTCACCTCCTCCCCCCCATCCACGAGGCTACCGGCGCTGCTCCATTCTCCCCCCCTTGAGGAATCCGACGCTGTTCCAAACTCCCCCCTGCGAACCAGCATCCCCCCCCTCTCGCGTTGCCCCCCCTCCACTGCGATCCTACTTTCCCCCCTCCCGAGCAGTCAATGACACCCTTTACCCGACTTGGCACCAGTGCCGGTGCCCGAAGATCCTCCCTCTTCTGGCGCGGCTGGGCGGTGCGTCGGAGATCCTCCTTCTTCTGGGCTAGGCTGGGCTGGACTGGCTTTGAGCATTTGCGCATGCTCAAAGCCTTATGGTCTCGCTCTCTCCGAAATTGAGAGCGAGACCGGAAGGCTTTGAGCATGCGCAAATGCTCAAAGCCAGTCCAGCCCAGCCCAGACCAGAAGAAGGAGGATCTCCAATGCACCGCCCAGCCCAGGCCACGCCAGAAGAGGGAAGATCTTCGGGCACCGGCACTGGTGCCAAGTCGGGTAAAGGGTGTCATTGATTGCTCGGGAGGGGGGAAAGTAGGATCGCGGTGGAGGAGGGGATGCCGGATCACCGGGGGGGGGGGGGGCGCTTGTACAGCGAGGCAAGCTTGGTTTACGAGGCACCAAGTTTGCGAATGTTTTGCTCGTCTTGCAAAACACTCGCAAACTGGTGCACTCGTAAACCGAGGTACCACTGTATATGGTAAAGTGGTAATACTGATAAAATTTCATGGGGTTCAAGTTTCAAGTTTATTAAAATATTTGTTTGACCGCTTAATCTAATTTCTAAGCGGTTAACATAATAAAATTACATAAAAACAAGTGAAACAGTTACATTGAGACGTATATTAAAACATGGAAAACAAGTGACTTGCACAGACATACGGCAACAAAGGGATGGATGGGGAAGAACTACAATTAATATAGGATAGGCAAAACATAAATGGCTAAAACAATAGGTTAAATATTAAGTAGCTTGAAAGACATGTAAAAATCAATAAGTTCATTAAGCTGAGCAATAATTAAAAAGCATAGAATACTAAAAAAAACAAGTTTTAAAGAAGGTCAGACTAAGAATAAGACTAATGCTTATTAACTTAATATAGTATTGTTAAGGTGATTATTTTCATATCTTGAACTGGTAGCAAACGATGACATAAGGCACCTTTAACTAAGAAGTTTGATACTATCAGCAGTACATAAGACAGACATAGAAATCTAATATAATAAAGTTGTAGCCGCGCAAGCGCACTCCCACCTGCGAGCGCCGGTTTTCCATGAGCTGTAGGGCACCTCAGGTAGGAGTGCGCATGTGCGCGAATCTCTCTCTCTGGCCGGTCGTCGTCTTAGCTCCTCTCCCCGGCACACCCGAACCCCCGTTCAGCTTCTCATCCGACCCTACCTTCGGCTCCCTTACTCCCTTGCCGCCGCTCCTCTTCTCTTCCCGCCCCGCGGTCAAGACAAACGTCCTTACTCCAACAGGGGCCGCAGCACTCTAAACACGCTGCTTCGCGGCCTGCTACTGCCCTGATTTACTCTGCCCGACACGGCAGAGGAAATCAGGGCAGTAGCAGGCCGCAAAGCAGCGTGTTTAGAGTGCTGCGGCCCCTGCTGGAGTAAGGATGTTTGTCAGGACCGCGGGAAGGGGGCGGCAAGGGACTAAGGGAGACAGGCAGGGATCCTGAGAGATGGGCACTTTTACACAAAAAACAAAAATCCGGTAAGGGACGACGTGGAGGGGGAGGGAAATACCGCTACTGCACCACATACCCGCTCTCACAGATCTTTCAGTACTCTAACGAGCAAAATACCCTTACAGATGGCACACCTCCGTGGTAATAGCATGCGCATTCAACGGTTGCTACCGAAGGCACCGACATTGAAGAAAAGGTTGTTTGTTGTTTTTTTAAAAAAGCAGTTTGCTGGGCAGGAAAAAAATACTTGCATTTTGTTTTGGGTGAAGAGTGTGTGCTGGGGAAGCTGTTAACTATTGTGCATTACTTTAGGTAAAGGACAGAGTGTGTGTGTGTGTGTGGGGGGGAGGTGCTAGGGAAGGGGCCCAGGGAGCAAACTTGCTTTCCTTGGGGGGGGGGAGGGGTGTGATTGGTGGTAAAAGGAAGGGAGAGCAGGGAAGGGGTGCTGCTGGACATGTGGGAGAGACAGAAAGGAAGAAAGAAAGAAAGATGGGGCAAGGGAGAAAGAAAGAAATGCCTAAGTCTACACATCTATTCTAGCACCCGTTAATGTAACGGACTAAAAAACTATTATTAATATAATTAAATAGTAGAGTAACATAGTAACATAGTAGATGACGGCAGATAAAGACCCGAATGGTCCATCCAGTCTGCCCAACCTGATTCAATTTAAATTTTTTAATTTTTTCTTCTTAGCTATTTCTGGGCAAGAATCCAAAGCTTTACCCTGTACTGTGCTTGAGTTCCAACTGCCAAAATCTCTGTTAAGACTTACTCCAGCCCATCTACACTCTCCCAGCCACTGAAGCCCTCCCCAGCACATCCTCCATCAAACGACCATATACAGACACAGACCATGCAAGTCTGCCTAGTACTGGCCTTAGTTCAATATTTAATATTATTTTCTGATTCTAAATCCTCTGTGTTCATCCCAACGCTTCTTTGAACTCAGTCACAGTTTTACAATCCACCACCTTTCTCGGGAGCGCATTCCAGGCATCCACTACCCTCTTCGTAAAGTAGAATTTCCTAATATTGCCCCTGAATCTACCACCCCTCAATCTCAAATTATGTCCTCTGGTTTTACCATTTTCCTTTCTCTGGAAAAGATTTTGTTCTACGTTAATACCCTTCAAGTATTTGAACGTCTGAATCATATCTCCCCTGTCTCTCCTTTCCTCTAGGGCAGTGGTTCCCAACCCTGTCCTGGAGGAACACCAGGCCAATTGGGTTTTCAGGCTAGCCCTAATGAATATGCATGAAGCAAATTTGCATGCCTATCACTTCCATCATATGCAAATCTCTCTCATGCATATTCATTAGGGCTAGCCTGAAAACCCGATTGGCCTGGTGTTCCTCCAGGACAGGGTTGGGAATCACTGCTCTAGGGTATACATATTCAGGGCTTCCAGTCTCTCCTCATACGTCTTCTGGTGCAAGCCTCCTATCATTTTCGTCGCCCTCCTCTGGACCGCCTCATGTCTTCTTACGTCCTTCGCCATATACAGTCTCCAAAACTGAACACAATACTCCAAGTGGGACCTTACCAATGACCTGTACAGGGGCATCAACAACTTCTTCCTTCTACTGACTACGCCTCTCTTTATACAGCCCAGCATCCTTCTGGCAGCAGACACTGCCTTGTCACACTGTTTTTTCGCCTTTAGGTCTTCAGACACTATCACCCCAAGGTCCCTCTCCCCGTCCGTGAATATCAGCTTCTCTCCTCCCAGCATATATGGTTCCTTCCTATTATTAATCCCCTATTATTAATGCATTACTCTGCATTTCTTTGCATTGAATTTTAGTTGCCAGGCATTAGATCATTCCTCTAACTTTTGCAGATCCTTTTTCATATTTTCCACTCCCTCTTCGGTGTCTACTCTGTTACAAATCTTGGTATCATCTGCAAAAAGGCACACTTTTCCTTCTAACCCTTCAGCAATGTCACTCACAAACATATTGAACAGGATTGGCCCCAGCTCCGATCCCTGAGGGACTCCACTACTCACCTTTCCTTCCTTCAAGCGACTTCCAGTCCGACAGCCAGTTTCTGACCCAGTTCACCACTTTGGGTCCTAACTTCAGCCCTTCAAGTTTGTTCAACAGCCTCCTATGAGGAACTGTATCAAAGGCTTTGCTGAAATCCAAGTAAATTACATCTAGCATATGTCCTCGAACCAGCTCTCTGGTCACTCAATCAAAAATTTCAATCAGGTTCGTTTGGCACGATTTACCTTTTGTAAAGCCATGTTGCCTCGGATCCTGTAACCCGTTAGATTCAAGGAAGTACACTATCCTTTCTTTCAGCAAAACTTCCATTATTTTACCAACAACTGAAGTGAGGTTCACAGGCCTGTAGTTTCCTGCTTCATCCCTGTGACCACTTTTATGAATAGGGACCACATCCGCTCTCCTCCAATCCCCAGGAATCACTCCCGTCTCCAGAGATTTGTTGAACAAGTCTTTAATAGGACTTGCCAGAACCTCTCTGAGCTCCCTTAGTATCCTGGGATGGATCGTGTCTGATTCCATTGCTTTGTCCACCTTCAGTTTTTCAAGTTGCTCATAAACACCCTCCTCCGTGAACGGCGCAGAATCTACTCCATTTTCTCGTGTAACTTTGCTAGACAATCCTTCTCCAGGATTTTCTTCAGAACAGAAGTATTTGTTTAGCACATTTGCTTTCTCCTCATCACTTTCCACATATTGGTTCCCAGCATCTTTTAGCCTAGCAATTCCATTTTTCATCTTCCTCCTTTCACTAATATATCTGAAAAAAATTTTGTCTCCCTTTTTTACATTTTTAGCCATTTGTTCTTCCGCCTGTGCTTTCGCCAGACGTATCTCTCTCTTGGCTTCTTTCAGTTTCACCCTGCTCTCCTCTTCTTGGGTTTTTTTATATTTCACGAACACCAACTCTTTTGCCTTTACTTTCTCAGCCACTAGGTTGGAGAACCATATCGGCTTCCTTTTTCTCTTGTTTTTATTGATTTTCTTCACATAAAGGTCCGTAGCCATTTTTATCGCTCCTTTCAGCTTAGACCTTTCCACTTAGAAGTCTTTCCACTTCTCTTATGTCCTCCCATCCTAACAGCTCTTTCTTCAGGTACTCTCCCATAGCATTAAAGTCCGTACGTTTGAAATCTAGGACTTTAATTATCGTGCGGCCGCTCTCCACTTTAGCCGTTATATCAAACCAAACCGTTTGATGATCGCTACTTCCCAGGTGGGCACCCACCCGAACATTAGAGATACTCTCTCCATTTGTGAGGACCAGATCCAATATCACTTTTTCCCTTGTGGGTTCCGTCACCATTTGTCTGAGCAGAGTCTCTTGAAAGGCATCCACAATCTCCCTACTTCTTTCTGATTCCACAGACGGAACTTTCCAATCCGCATCTGGCAGGTTGAAATCTCCCAACAGCAGAACCTCCTCTTTCCTTCCAAACTTTTGGATATCCACAATCAGATCCTTATCAATTTGCTGCGATTGAGTCGGAGGTCTGTAGACCACACCCACATAGATAGAAGTTCTATCTTCTCTTTTCAGAGCAATCCATATTGCTTCTTCCTCTCCCCAGGCCTCTCTCCAGGTCCTCTCCCCAGAAAAGAGATATATGGCAACAATGCAGGCAGAGAAACATAATTCATACAGCAATCAAAGGGATAGAATTATAAAATTTGTCTTTTAAGGGAAACCAAAAGAACATGAGATGAGCATCATAGACAGTAATATTAGAAATGTAAAATCAGAAGTAAGTAGATGGCAAGCAAGTGGACTAAACTGGGGGAAACTCAAATAAATTGTAATATTAGCAAGAGAATGTATATCAAAATGAACATACTATAGTATAGAGTAATAGTGAAGCAAAAGGGAAACGAAAAAACGGAAGGCAATAAAATAAACAAGCACACTAAAAAGAACAAGTCCGTTGCAAATCTAGGACTCCAAGAACATAAGGTACCGAAGCAGAAAGTCCGTGTAAACAACACAAAAGCAAAATTTAACTATAACCCATGATTCACAGACAGACAACGGAGGAGAGAAGGAAACGATGCAGAGCAAGAAAAAGGAAAGGAACAAACAAAAGAGGGAGAAAGACAACTACAAGCGAAAAACGCCAGCGTAAACAGCAAAGGGAGAGGCAAGCAAACATATTAGATAATAAATATTCAATTCATAAGCAATGCATGAGGATGAAGAATATCCGAAAAGCATAGCACATAAAATACGCTACAATACAAACAGAAAAGAAGAAACGCAAAAACCGCATGGAAAAAACCCAGCGAAACTCAGGGGCTAAACCGGAAAGAATGAAGAGAGGAAGAAAGCAAGTACTGAGTGCAAAAAAGGGGGAAACCAAACGACAAAGGGAAGAAAACAAGAAGAAGTAGGGTGCTACAACAACATATTCTGCAGCAAAGAACAGGAGACATATCAGCACGCACGCTGTGGGGTACATAGAGGCATATAAAAGAAAAAAAAAAAAAAGATGTGCGCATGGAGAGGAAGGGAAATACACAGAGACGCCACAGATATCCAGGAAGAAGAAAAACAAGCAATAGAAGTTTCAATAATTCATTTGTTAGATTTGGTCAGGCAAAATAAAAAACAAAGGTAAAAATCTCATATCAGGAGAAAATCACTAGAAAGAAAATGGAGTCGGATCGAGCGTGGGAAGGAACAGAGAGCAAGGGGAAGAAGAAGGCAATTCAAAATGGTGGCAAAAATACCAGAAATAAACAGAAGTAATCAGAAATTGTGAAATGCTGTAAAACCAAGCAAGGGAACAAGAGTTCTACAAATGTAAACGTGAACAAAGATACCCCGATGAGGGGAAAAGTAAAAAAAAAACAGTGAAGAAAGTTGAATTCTGAACTGTATCCGAGTCTATCGCTGATATCGAACAAGCATCAGTGAATGAGGGCAAGACAGTCAGGTTCCCATTACTTGGGATTGAATTTGATCCAGATGAGCTTGGAGTAAGTCAGGTGAGTCAAAAACTTTGGTAGCATTATTGATGGTAACGATCATTCTTGCTGGGTATTGCAAACTATATCGGGCATTCATTGACTTCAGTCTGGGTATCATAGCCAGGAAGGACTTTCTTTTTCTAGCAGTAGTTTGGGCAAGATCAGGAACAATAAAGATCTTTCTTCCATTGATGATCAATTCATTATGTGTTCTATCAATGGTAAGTATACCATTGCTGAAAGCGTAGGAATCTAACCACAATCGGGCATGGGGAAGATTGATTTTTGAGTCATTCTGGAGGGAAAACTGTGAGAGCGTTCAATATCAATGACAGACTCAGTCTCTAACTGTAATACTTTAGGTAACCATTTCTGTAGAAAAACAGTCATGTCGGTTCCTTCATTTCCCTCCTTTAAACCGATAATTCTCAAATTATTCCTACGACTTCTGTTAGCCAGGTCTTGTTCCAGCTTTTTGAAATGTTTGTCAATAAGACTCTGAGATTGTGCTGATTCCAGTGCAGCAGAATCTGCACGTGCTTCAAGTTTTTCAATGCAAAGCTGGAAGTTGGATAGAGAAGTATTACTCTCAGCAAGATCATTTTTTTAAATTCTCTTGTAGTTTCAAAAGGTTTAGTTGTCAGTTCCCTGAGGGCACGGAGTTCATCCAGTACAATATCATTAGCAGTGGTGGCTTTCTTTTCAGGTGAAAGTTTTTCAGGAGTCGGTGGATCTGGTTTGGTTCTTTTCACACCAGCAGATGAGCTAGTAGCCACATCCATTTTGCATGGTTTTGATGCTGACATTTTCCTTTATCTGAATTGCAGAAAAAAAAACTGCTTTAGGAAGATAGGTTTAGTCCAGCTTTGGAAAATATTAAAGTATAGGAGGAGAACAGAGTTCAGGCTTCCATCTTGTCTAGAGCTCGGGCACGCCTCTTCCCCCTCCTCCCATTTCATTTTAATTTATAATAAAAGCAGCAACACAAAGTTAGAACAACTTATTAAATTGATGCCCAAAATACCTGTGAAATCTGCAGCTGGTTGAAAGATACGAGTACCTTAATGTTCTTAAGGTACTCTTATCGCTCATGTGAGACTTTTTGGCACGCCAGGAACTGACCACTGTACACACTGACGGACAAGCTGTGACTGGCTCGCTCTCACTCAACTTGTGCGTTAGACGTGTGTGCCTCCTCCACGCCGCATACCACGTGTCCGCTTGCGCTACGATGGCTATGTCAACCCAACTGAAACCCTGCTCGCCCGCACATAGTTGAAATTGATTCGTGGCAGAGTTTCAAGTTTCAAGTTTATTAGGATTTTATATACCGCCTATCAAGGTTATCTAAGCGGTTTTACAATCAGGTACTCAAGCATTTTCCCTCTCTGTCCCGGTGGGCTCACAATCTATCTAACGTACCAGGGGCTATGGAGGACTGAGTGACTTGCCCAGGGTCACTAGAGAATGACAAGGGGAAAAAATCTGTCCCCCATCCCCGCGAGCTTGGTCCCTGTCCCATCCCCGTGAGCTCGGTCCCCATCCCCGCAAGCCAGCTGATCCCATCCACACAAGCCTCGAATAGTTTTATATTGAAATTATTATATTAAAGTATAAAAAGAAACAATATTCTTACAAATGTCAATTTATAAATCAGTGTCTTCTCCCCACTCTCTCTTTCCCATTTCCCTTCAGCATCTTCCCCCCACTCTCCACTTCTCTTGCCCATTTCCCCACAAGCATACCGGGGCCGCAGGGTTTCCTGAACACTAAGTAGAAATACAATAGATGTATCGGACCACTAGGAGGGACAGTCCGGTACTATAGAAAAGTGGTGAAATCTGCACAGTCAAACCTGCAAGGATTACTAGATGTCTTTCAGCAGCTTCCCTCCCTTCCCCTTACCTTTGTGGTGATTTTCTTTTTTTTTTTTTTGCCTTCCAGTTGCCCGAGCAGGCTTTCATCAAATTGCGTGTGGCTGCCGAAACTTCTCCTCTGATGCAACTTCCTGTTTCCAGTTGCATCAGAGAAGTTTCGGCAGCCACATGCGATGAAAGTCGGCTCGGGCAGCTGGAAAACAAAAAAAAAAGAAAATCACCATGGTAAGGTATGGGGGAGGGAGGGAGATGCCCGATCAGTGGCGTGTCATTCTCTAACGATCGGCGGTTTGCTGACCACTGCTATATATTACAAAGATTAGAATCTATTGGAGTTTCAGGTCAGGTTCTTTCCTGGTTTCATTCTTACTTTTCTAACCGCCAACTGAAAGTATCCATACTAATAAAACCCTTAGCGTGCCTCTGTATGCGCAGTAGAGTAGAACTCTTCCTGCGGCGGTTTCACCATCACCCTCCCTCGGTGACGCTGCAAGGCTGGAGCCAGTGATGACCATCAAAGCGGCAACTCCCCCCTCCTGCCCTCTCTCCGTCTGCCGAGGAAACCCCGGGAGAAGTAAGTGGCAGTGGCATATCAAGTATGTGTGTGTGGGGGGGAGGGGTGGACCGCCCTGGGTGTAATCATGAGGGAGAACAGCAGGCATGGGGGAGACAGCAGGTATGATCATGGCTCTGCTGCGATCCCAGGGCAGGCAGGAGGTTTAATCGCGACTCTGCCGCGATCCCTCGAGGGCTCCTGGCAGTGCTTAAGATGAGGCAGCAGTCTGGGAAGAGCAGAAGATGCCGGGAAGAGCAGGGCTGGGAAGTGCAGAAGAGGGTCCAGGGAAGGAGTTAGAAAACATAGTAACATAGATGACGGCAGATAAAGACCCGAATGGTCCATCCAGTCTGCCCAACCTGTTTTTTGTTTTTTTTTCTTCTTAGCTATTTCTGGGCAAGAATCCAAAGCTTTACCCGGTACTGTGCTTGGGTTCCAACTGCAAAAATCTCTGTTAAGACTTACTCCAGCCCATCTACACCCTCCAAGCCATTGAAGCCCTCCCCTGCCCATCCTCCACCAAACGGCCATACACAGACACAGACCATGCAAGTCTGCCCAGTAACTGGCCTAGTTCAATATTTAATATTATTTTCTGATTCTAAATCTTCTGTGTTCATCCCACGCTTCTTTGAACTCAGTCACAGTTTTACTCTCCACCACCTCTCTCGGGAGCGCATTCCAGGCATCCACTACCCTCTCCGTAAAGTAGAATTTCCTAACATTGCCCCTGAATCTACCACCCCTCAACCTCAAATTATGTCCTCTGGTTTTACCATTTTCCTTTCTCTGGAAAAGATTTTGTTCTACGTTAATACCCTTCAAGTATTTGAACGTCTGAATCATATCTCCCCTGTCTCTCCTTTCCTCTAGGGTATACATATTCAGGGCTTCCAGTCTCTCCTCATACGTCTTCTGGCGCAAGCCTCCTATCATTTTCGTCGCCCTCCTCTGGACCGCCTCAAGTCTTCTTACGTCTTTCGCCAGATACAATCTCCAAAACTGAACACAATACTCCAAGTGGGGCCTCACCAATGACCTGTACAGGGGCATCAACACCTTCTTCCTTCTACTGACTACGCCTCTCTTTATACAGCCCAGCATCCTTCTGGCAGCAGCCACTGCCTTGTCACACTGTTTTTTCGCCTTTAGATCTTCGGACACTATCACCCCAAGGTCCCTCTCCCCGTCCGTGCATATCAGCTTCTCTCCTCCCAGCATATACGGTTCCTTCCTATTATTAATCCCCAAATACATTACTCTGCATTTCTTTGCATTGAATTTTAGTTGCCAGGCATTAGACCATTCCTCTAACTTTTGCAGATCCTTTTTCATGTTTTCCACTCCCTCTTCGGTGTCTACTCTGTTACAAATCTTGGTATCATCTGCAAAAAGGCACACTTTTCCTTCTAACCCTTCAGCAATGTCACTCACTTACATATTGAACAGGATTGGCCCCAGCACCGAACCCTGAGGGACTCCACTAGTCACCTTTCCTTCCTTCGAGCGACTTCCATTAACCACCACCCTCTGGCGTCTGTCCGACAGCCAGTTTCTGACCCAGTTCACCACTTTGGGTCCTAACTTCAGCCCTTCAAGTTTGTTCAACAGCCTCCTATGAGGAACTGTATCAAAGGCTTTGCTGAAATCTAAGTAAATTACACCTAGCATATGTCCTCGATCCAGCTCTCTGGTCACCCAATCAAAAAATTCAATCAGGTTCGTTTGGCATGATTTACCTTTTGTAAAGCCATGTTGCCTCAGATCCTGTAACCCATTAGATTCAAGGAAATACACTATCCTTTCTTTTAGCAACACTTCCATTATTTTTCCAACAACTGAAGTGAGGCTCACCGGCCTGTAGTTTCCTGCTTCATCCCTGTGACCACTTTTATGAATAGGGACCACATCCGCTCTCCTCCAATCCCCAGGAATCACTCCCGTCTCCAGAGATTTGTTGAACAAGTCTTTAATAGGACTCGCCAGAACCTCTCTGAGCTCCCTTAGTATCCTGGGATGGATCCCGTCTGGTCCCATCGCTTTGTCCACCTTCAGTTTTTCAAGTTGCTCATAAACACCCTCCTCCGTGAACGGCGCAGAATCTACTCCATTTTCTCGTGTAACTTTGCCAGACAATCTCGGTCCTTCTCCAGGATTTTCTTCTGTGAACACAGAACAGAAGTATTTGTTTAGCACATTTGCTTTCTCCTCATCACTCTCCACATATTTGTTCCCAGCATCTTTTAGCCTAGCAATTCCATTTTTTATTTTCCTCCTTTCACTAATATATCTGAAAAAATTTTTATCTCCCTTTTTTACATTTTTAGCCATTTGTTCTTCCGCCTGTGCCTTCGCCAAACGTATCTCTCTCTTGGCTTCTTTCAGTTTCACCCTGTAGTCCTTTCTGCTCTCCTCTTCTTGGGTTTTTTTATATTTCATGAACGCCAACTCTTTCGCCTTTATTTTCTCAGCCACTAGGTTGGAGAACCATATCGGCTTCTTTTTTCTCTTGTTTTTATTGATTTTCTTCACATAAAGGTCCGTAGCCATTTTTATCGCTCCTATCAGCTTAGACCACTGTCTTTCCACTTCTCTTATGTCCTCCCATCCTAACAGCTCTTTCTTCAGGTACTTTCCCATTGCATTAAAGTCCGTACGTTTGAAATCTAGGACTTTAAGTATCGTGCGGCCGCTCTCCACTTTAGCCGTTATATCAAACCAAACCGTTTGATGATCGCTACTACCCAGGTGAGCACCCACTCAAACATTAGAGATACTCTCTCCATTTGTGAGGACCAGATCCAATATCGCTTTTTCCCTTGTGGGTTCCGTCACCATTTGTCTGAGCAGAGCCTCTTGAAAGGCATCCACAATCTCCCTACTTCTTTCCGATTCCGCAGACGGAACATTCCAGTCCGCATCCGGCAGGTTGAAATCTCCCAACAGCAGAACCTTCTCTTTCCTTCCAAACTTTTGGATATCCACAATCAGATCCTTATCAATTTGCTGCGATTGAATCGGGGGTCTGTAGACTACACCCACTTAGATAGAAGTTCCATCTTCTCTTTTCAGAGCAATCCATATCGCTTCTTCCTCTCCCCAGGTCCTTTGCATTTCGGTCGCTTGGATATTGATCTTTACATAGAGAGCTACTCCTCCACCTTTATGACCATCTCTGTCCTTCCTAAAAAGATTATATCCCGGTATGTTTGCATCCCATCCATGTGATTCACTGAACCATGTCTCTGTGATAGCAACAATATCTAGATCTGCCTCTAATATCAGGGCTTGCAGATCATGAACTTTGTTGCTTAGACTGCGAGCATTTGTGGTCATCGCTTTCCAGCTATTTTTCAGCGATAATCTCCTTTTTCGTATGGATTTTTGTGTCGTTTCACTTTCCGTTGCAATACTAAGAAATGAGTTGCTGATATTGCTTATGTTGCAGCCTTTACTACTATCACATCTTTTCTTTTGCCGGGGGTGGTCTCTATAATTGTCCTTCGTACAAACACCACCCCCACCTTCTAGTTTAAATGCCTAGAAAAATATTGTCTAAATTTCTCTGCAAGGTTTCTTTTTCCTGCTGTAGTAATATGTAGCCCATCAGTGCAATATAGCTTCTTGTCCTTCCATGTATTTCCCCATCCTCCTATGTACCTGAAGCCTTCTTGATGACACCAGGCTCTGAGCCATCTATTGAAGTCCTCTGTGTTTTTCACTCTTTGCTCTCCCTTTCCATATGCAGGCAGTATTTCAGAAAAAGCTAAAGTCTTTACATAAGGTTTCACGCCCTCACCAAGCTCCCGAAAAGCTTTCTGTGCTGCAAGTGTGGAGTTGTTGGCCAGGTCATTTGTTCCCAGATGGATAACAACATCAGTGTTAAAATCCTTAGTTTCTTCCTTAATTATAGTCAGTATTTGCCTGGAACTCCTGGTAGCTGAGGATCCTGGAAGACATTTCACTATTTTGGTCTCCTCGCCCTGTGTTCCAAGGTTAATGCCTCTGATGATGGAATCCCCCAACAGTAATAGTTTTCTGTTTTTGGCTTTTTTATTTGTACTTAGGGACATTGTCCCTAAGTACAAGGCAGCGGGAATGTGAGTGGACCCCCAACTAGATAAACACTGGGGTCTGGAAGAGTTGTGGAAGTTGGAAAAGGGAAACAGAGACAAAGGGAGCCATGTTGGATGAGGGGGAAGGGATACAAGGGATTGAGAAATGTGTTGGTGATGGATGAGGGAAGAAATATATAAAGAAAGATGGGGTGATTCTTGATGGAGGGGAAGACAGACAGCAGCATGCTGGATGGGATAGCAGAGAGAGATAGAAGAAGATGGAATGATGCTGGATGGGGAGAAGTGATTTAGAGTGATGCTGGATTGGGAAGAGTGGATGATGATGGATAAGAAGAGAGATGGGGTGATGCTAGATAAGGGAAGAGAGATAGATTAGGGGACTGAAAAGGGAGACAGAACAATGCTGGGTGGGGAACAGGAAGATTAGACATTAGGGTGATGCAGAATGGGGAAGAGAGAAAGAGCGATGCTGGATGGGGGAAGAGAGATAAATTGGGGGGAATGAAAATGAGGGAGACAGAACAATGCTGGGTGTGGTGCAGGAAGATAAATAATTTGATGCTAGATAAGAAGAGGGAGAGATGCTGGATGGGGAAGCGAGAAAGAGACTGGCAATGATGCTATGCTGAATTGTTTGGAAGAGAGAGCAGAATGCTGGATGGGGAAGAAGAGAAAGGAAGACAAGATGTAATGCTGAATGGGGAGGAGAGAGATTGGGTGATTCTGAATAAGGGGGAAGAAAAAGAAAGATGGGGTGATGCTGGGTAAGGGAAAAGATGGGACATGTGAGAGAAGGAGGGTTTAAAGGGAGGTTCTTGGGAAAAGAGACCTGGTGTATGAAGCTGTTAAAAGAAGACAGTTTAGAAAAGAAGGCTGGAGCTTGGGACTGCAAAAGGTGAGTTGTGAGAGAAGGGATCTAGGTCTGGATTTGGGGGCTGAAAGGAAGACAGGTGTGATAAGGAGACTATAACTTATAAGGGGCTAAAACTGAGGGCTGGAAGAGCAATTATAAGAAGGGGGTATATAATTATAATTATAAGAAGGGTATATAAATATAATTATAAGAAGGGTTAGGGGTATTTAAAAAGGGAATGTATGAGAGAAGGCAGCTGGGGATGAAAAAAGGGGGAGGTGGGAGAAGGAGGCTGGTTCAATTTAACCTTTGTCTATGTATTTCTATTTTATCCCCCCTTTTACAAAACTGGAGCGTATTTTAGCGCCAGCCATGGTGGTAGCAGCTCTGATGCTCAGAATTCTATGAGCGTCAGAGCTGTTACCACCATGGCTAAAATCCACACTACAGTTTTGTAAAAGAGGGAGGATTTAGTTTGTGATTACATATTCCATACTAGGCGAAGGTGTTTTCTGTGTGTTCGAAAGACATGGTTTTCTGTTAGGATTGATGCAGGATTGATCTGTACTGGTCTGGCTTGTTTAGTTTTATAATGGGTGTATTGATGTACTGCTCATTGCAGTATGTAAAATGCTGTCTTTTCCTAGGTACTCATGTGTGACATGTGGATTGTTACTAAAAATCATGTTTTCCGTACAGATGGGGGTGTGTCAAAAAATGATGGACCCTGGGTGTCACATTTGCTAGGTACGCCACTGCATTAAGGCCTGCAATAATATGCTGTTCAGGGATCCAGCATATATCTCTGTGGGGAGGCCAGTGAAATGACCGTGCAAGATCTTGTGGATGCAAAAAATTAACTAGGATGTCGCATTCTTCCATTGAAATTTCACATCCACCAAGAATTGTCATATATGCAAGCTAAGTATTGTCCAGGTTGAAAGCTGAATGCTTGAAAGGTAGGGACATGTTCAGGATCAGTATCAGAATCTAAGACATTGGCAATGAATAAGCTAGTGTCACTTGAAATTTTGCTAATGCAGTGTCTATGGGCTTAAATTGGTGATTTTCTCTTGTTCCAGCCACTTTGTAGCCCATACTAAACCTTTGCTCCTGAGCAGGTCTTATTGATTCAAAATCTTCCTTAGCACTGAAGAAAAATTTGATTCCCGAGTCAGAATTCAAATAGATCCCTTGGTGTCAAAATTTGGTTATTGAGAGGGCGTTGTAAGCTGGCATGGGTAGATAAACGCTTGGCTGTTCCCCCAATCCCATCACATGGAGATTTGTCATGGCTGGTGCCAAAGAAGTTCCACTTAGTAGCAATTTGAAAGTCAGTATCATAACAACTTTATTATTCTATACCGCCATAACCAAACGATTTTAGGTGGTTTACATAGAAGAAGGCTGGACAATCAGCGAAATACAAAAGATTAAAAATACAACAATTTTCTTAAATATATTTAGTACAGAATTTTACCAACAATAACATCCATATTTAGGAAATTAATCTGTCAAACAACGCCATCTTAAGTACTTTTCGGAATACACCATAATACGATATAGCTTGACCAATGCATTTACCCAACCAGGACTGCTCTTTACCTGCTTGAAACGGAAGAGTCTTATCCAAAAAAGTCTTGTACCTGCAACCAGTAATTTTTGGATAAGCAAATAAATGTAAACTTCTAGTTTTCCTCGTTGGAATGTACAACATGAAATGAGATAAAAAAATAAATTGGAGAAAATCCCCAAATCAGCTTAAAACAGATACAAGAAAATTTGAATAGTACTCGCACCTCCACCGGCAGCCAATGCAACAAACAATAGTAAGGACTAATGTAGTCATTTTTCTTCAATCCAAATATCAATCGGATAGCCGTATTCTGCATTATTCTCAATTTTCTCAATACTTTCTTAGAAGCTCCTAAATAAACAATATTGCAATAGTCCAGTATAGGTAAAACTAATGCCTGCACCACTAATCTAAAAGATAAAGGATCAAAATATTTTTTTAGTCTTTAATTTCCATAGTGCAAAAAAGCATTTTTTTTTATCACTGAATCATTATGCTCTATCATGGTTAGACGGCAATCTAGTATGACTCCTAATATTTTTATAGATTTTGAAATCGGATAGTCGTAACCATTTAGGTGAAGCAATGATTTAGTTATTTTATCATTTGGGCTGGCCAAAAAAAGTTTGGTCTTTTCTGGAGAGGTTAATGAAATTCTTGAAGTTTTTATATTGCATAGCAGAACCATCACTAAAGTAGTGAATATGTCTTAAGACAGACAAGACTTCCTTCAGATGCAGAATAAGCTTCCTCAAAAATGCATGAACAGCAATAGTATCGTGACACAAGTAGTCACTGATCATGCATATGTATAGGCTTTGGATATCAGGATTAAAGAAGTAGACAACGAAGGGGTGTATTGTTGCTTGGCTATTTTCCCCAGTGAAACCCCTGTACTGCATCCTGAACGATGAAGGAATAATTTTCAGCGAAGTCCATCAAAACAATAGCATGTCCCTCCTTTATATTTGCTTTCAGTTCCTTCAGGTAAGCACTTTGGTACTTGGAAATAAAATGGTGGCTGACCAAATTAGAAATTTTTCCAATTAATTCGGAAGTGAAGTCCTCTATGGATAACTGCCGAGTTTCCAGTGTATCCCGATCAGTGTGAATCCACTGCTTAAATTCAATGATATCATCTGGATCATGTTCACCAAAGAACTCAGTAAAATATTCCTCCAGAGGGATCTGCACAGGACATATTTCACACTTCTGCAACATGCAGTTTTTTGAGTTCATATCACAGACAGTTTTATTCAGAAGCACCTTGTAGTCATCTGGAACTGCAATTACTGAAAGCATAAGTTTCACATTCTGGTGGATTGTGCAGTCTCTGATGGACTGACTGTGACACACTACTTTGGCCGAAGCTCACAGAACTTTGAGAACCCAATTTCAGGCCCATGTTGACTACGATAGGTGGTGTACTATACAGTTCCTTCAGATTGCATAATAGCAATCTTTTCTGCTTTTGCACTTTTTCACTACTGATCCGAACAGAGACATAATCTTTTTTGCCTGGGCATATTCTAGAGATTTCATCATCTTCATAAAAATCCAGGACTTTCTGTGTAATCTGCTGAGCAAGCACTTTTCCTTTCTTTGTTGCTGTTTTAGCTTCCTGGCCTTTTTAACTATTCTTGTCGAAACGCCAAATTCCAAAGCAGTTTTATCAATAGTCCAGCTGTGTAGAGCAAGAGTGAGAATTTGTATTTTCTCCCTATTACTAGATCGTTCCAACTTCTGCTTTAATTCAGTCAATAGAAGGTCATAGTCAGAACACCTTTTACATTTGCCACTTTCTGGTTCTGCTTTGATATCAGCTGGAGTTAAGTCACCATTAACTGCAATTTGGTCTGCAATTGCATTATGGACTTCAGAGAGTTTGTATTTAGTATAACTTAAGGAATTCTGCTTGCTAATCCGTTGAATCTTTAGAGGAGAGATTCCTAGAGGTGAAAGCTGGGCTATTTAGATCTTGCAGTTTGGCACACAAGTCTTGCCTGCATCTTGGGCAAAGCTTTTGGCCTGGTTTAAACTCGTGCTTTGTGATAGCTTTTAAATGATCAGCTGCAGGAAGATCAATTGGGCGTAGACCTTTGATATTACTGTGATTCTGTTTTCTGAACCGATTACAGCAGTTTTACAGTACAAATTCAAACTTCGTCAGAATCAAGGCTTCATGATGAGTACAGATATTAGATTACACGGATAAAGTAGAAAGTCCAGAGCGTCTTTTAATTAATTCTTAGTCAGGCAAAGAGAAATCAGAAATAAGCTTCAAGCAGCTTTCTCTAGAATAGAAGGTAGATGGTTTCTGGCACTCAGAACTATCATAGATTCCAATACTGCAGGGCTCTAGCTTATTATTAGTCTCCATAAGATAAAAGTCACCTAAAAATACAGAATAAAAGTAAGGTGAAAAATACAATGAAAATAGAGCAAAGCAAGTTGTACATGTCAGCAAGTACAGAGTAAGTTTACAAAATCCACACTGGCATAGACTAGTTAACTAGGGAAAGAACCAGATGCTGCACAGAAAGAATAGATAGAAAGCAACACGCCAAAGGCAAGCTTTGTCAAATAATGAAGTCATATGGTGTCATAAGGTCATGATGAACCTTAAAGCAAGACTTATTCATACAGCCACTGTGCTGTGATAGTTGCAAGTCAGAACATGTTCAGAATAAGTCAGAACATGTTCAGAAAAGCTGCATGTATCAGACATACTACTACAGCTATGCGGAGATTCTTGTGAATCACATGATTATGCGTTTGGGCTTGAACGCAGAAAGTAGTTTGTGCAAGCAAATGCATGTTTTGACTGTCATCTTGCAAAAGTGCACAGTAAGTTTGTCAAACGCTGAGCATAGTACAAGACGAGTACTTCTGGCTGGCAAAGCTTGGTTACGAGGTTTTTTTGTTTTTTTTAAATCTTTATTGATTTTCAAATTTGATAGTGCAATACATTGGTTACGAGTTTTGAGATCAATATAGTTCCACTGCACATTCACAATGAAGAGCCAATGGCCCTTCAAAATAACATGTTTACGCAAGCAAATAATGCTCATCTTTAAATCATCAATTCTCATCAAAGAAAGATCAGGTCCAAGATGAAACAGGATAGCTTCTGTAGCAAAAAAACATGCTCTTCCAAATGATATAAAAAAAAAACCCCAAAAACCCTGCACTTATTTGATTCTGAAGAACAGTGAAAATTTGCATAAATGCATAAAGCCTTATTTTTTGGATTGCCATATCTTCAGCTTCACTTGACTGTAAAAGCTCATATTGCAAATCTTGGAAGTACCTCATGGTACATGTCTGCTGGTAAAATTGTACCTTCAGCTGACTTACCTACCAGCAGCAGTAAGGAGCCAAACTTTGTGAATTATTTTGCCTACTTTGCTGACCTGTAGAAATGGAAGCACGTTTGGAAAAGATTTCAAACTTGGCACAGAAACTTGCCCCAAGGTGTTGTACCAAACAGCAAAATTTCAGACTCCTAAGTAGTTTCCTTCTGCCGCAGTGCTTAAGCAAAGTTGGCGTTTTAGGTCACATGAGGCATGAGTGGATCGATTGCTTTTCTTCAACCACCCTTAGCTCCTGACCAAATTGAGATAGATCCTAAAAATTTTGCAGAGTTTCATTTGAGATCCTAGACAACACCCCTATAAAATTTGGTTGGATTTCAAGGGGGTCGAACGTGGGCTCCTGATCCAATTGACATGGAATATTTTGTTCAGCTCTGATATAAGATGGAAGAGAGTTCCAGGTCATAGGTGCTGTGAAAGAGAAAATGGAGGCATGACGGGTACTGATAATTTTTAGTGAGGGGACACAGAGTGTTTATTGCGAGGCGGATCTTAAAGCTCTGGGTGGATCATATGGTATCAGAAGTCGGTCTAAGAAGGCTGGCTCGTTGAGTTTTTTTGTTTTAAATGTTAAGAACTTACAATCTAAACAGGCAAGACAGACAAACACAATGTCATGGATATAGTTAAAGGGAACGGCTAATCAGCTGGAGGGGTTGGAGGGCAGAGGAGTAGAGTTAAGGATAGAAGGCTATATCAAAAAGGTGGGTTTTCAGTCTGCTTTTAAACAAGGGAAAGTACTTGATGGACAAACTCGGGTAATTTATTCCAGGCATAGGGGGCAGCTAAATGAAAGGAATGAAGTCTGGAATTGGCAGTGGAGGAGAAGGGTAAAGCTAAGAGTGACTTATCTGAGGAACAGAATTCTCTGGGAGGTGTATGAGGAGAGATATTGAGGGGCAGCAGAATGAACACACTTGTAGGTCAGCAATAAGATCTTGAACTGTATGTGATGATAGTTAGGGAGCCAGTGAAGTAACTTAAGGAGAGGGGTGACATGAGTATAGCGAGGTTGGTAGATGAATCATGCAGCAGAGTTTTGCACAGATTGCAAGGGGGAGTGCCAGTTAGAAGTAGATTGCAGTAATCTAAGTGTGAGGTTACGAGAGCTTGGACAAGAGTCCGGGTAGTGTATTCAGAGAGGAAGGGGTGAATTTTGGTGATATTGAAAAGATAGAAGCGATAGGTCTTAGCAGCTTGTTGGATGTGCATAGAAAATGAGATGTCGGAATCGAAGACCACTCCAAGGTTGCAAGCAGAGGAGACTGAAACAATGACAGTATTATTTATTGAGATGGATCCCTTTATACTGGAATACTCTTAGATCCTGCTACCTGAGGAATACACAGAAATATAAATTATCATTCCCTTCTTTTAATGGAATTAAATCTGTCGGAAAGCTTAGTCAGTCCTTTGCTTTCAAGTTGATAGACTTGGAATGGACTTCCTGACTCTGTCAGATTGACAGCTCAGCTACAAAGGTCTCATAAAGCATTATAAACTTAGTTGTTTTCAAAATATCTAAAAGGCTTACCTATAAAATTTACTAATTGACAGCATCGTAAGACCTATTTTTATGATAAACGTAACTTATCCCTTTCCTTCTCCTTTCTATGTTTTCTGGTCTTTGACCACTTGTAAACCGAGTCGAGCTCCGATGGGAGAAGACCCGGTATATAAACTGAAGACTAGATTAGATTAGATGGAGAAAGGAGAAGGAGGAGCAGAGTGTTTAAGAGGAAAGAGGAGCAGCTCAGTCTTAGACATATTTAGTTTCAGATGACGGCAGGACATCCAGGCAGCAATGTCAGCCAAACAAGCAGAGACTTTAGGTGAAATTTCAGGTGTAGAGAGGTAGATCTGGGAGTCATCAGCATATATATGATACTGGAAATCATGGGAGGAGATCAGGGCACTGAGGGAAGAGGTGTAGTGAGAGAAGAGGTCCTAAGAAAGAATCCTGGGATACACCAACTGCTAGTGAGGTAGCAGCAAAAGAGGATCCACCAACACATACACTAGAGGTACGTTGGGAAAGGTAGGAGGCAAACTAGGAGAGGACAGATTCACGGAATCTAAATGAGGACCGTGTATCAAGGAGTAAGCTGTGATTAACAGTATCAAAGGCAACGGACAGGTCAAGAAGGATGAGGATTAGAGTAAAGGCCCTTAGATCTGGCCATGAACAAGTCACTGCAGTCTCTGTGGAGTCTCTGTGGAGTGTTGGGAGCAAATACCAGATTGTAGAGGACTGAGAATCTGTCAAGTTGAAAGGAAGTCCCGGCAGCTACGGAAAATAGCTCGATTGAGTATCTTGGATAGGAAAGGAAGAAAGGAGACAGGGCAATAGTTGGATGGGCAGGAGGGGTCCAGCGAGGGTTTTTTGAGAAGCAGCTTAACCACCGCATGTTTGAAGGCAGCAGGGATAGTTGCAGTGGAAACATAGATTGAGAATATGACATATGGGAGGGATAATAGTATGTGAGATGGCGTCGAGTAGAAGGGTGGGAATAGGGTCTGAGGGGCATGTAGTAGGCTTGGCTGAGAGAAATTGTGCAGTTTCTTCCTCTGTGATTTCAGAGAAGGAAGAAAAGTCAACAGTAGTTGACAGAGAGACAAGAGGGCGAGACAAGAGGGTGGGACCAGACAGGAGAAGCTTCCTGAGCTGTTTGAGTGAAGGATGAAAGGGAGGTATGAGATTGAAGCTCAGGAGAGTGGATGGTAGTGCTGCCCGATTCAAATTGATTCACCGATTTGAATCAGGTGAATCGATTTGAATCGATTCAATTTTTTAAAAAAAAAATCGGCCTCCCGATTCAATGGCCGACCCTTCCCCCATGCCTTCCTAAAGCAGGAGCTGCAGTGCTGCCTCTTGCTGGCCATCCGCTGCTGCTCATGCTTGAGGGGGGAGGGTTTGTCAGAAAGGCCTCCTCCAGCTTGCCCGTTCTTGCCTCCCCCAGCTTCCCCGCTCTTACCTCCTTTATACTAATAGGGCAGCTTGCAGGCTCGCTGGTGTTATAGCGATCCCTGCAGCTGCCTGTGGTCATCAGCGGCACGTTCTCTCTGCCGCGATCCTGCCCCTGACATCAGAGCAGGGGCAGGACGTAGCAGGAAGAATGTACCGCTGAGGAACACGGACAGCTGCAGGGATCGCTATAACACCAGCGAGCCTGCAAGCTGCCCTATTAGCGGTAAGGAGGTGGGGAAGGTGCAGACTTGCAAGAGGAGCAGCATTCGTTCCCAGTGGGGGGGAGGAGAAAATGTGCCTTCGCGGCGGGGGGGGGGAAGCAGGCGTTCGTTTGCAGGGGGGGGGGGGAAGCAGGCCTCAGCGGGGAGGAGGAGAGAAAGTGCCTTCCTGGGGGGAACAGGTCTTCGTGGCGGGGAGCAGGCCTTCAGGGCAGGGAAGCAGGCCTGTGCAGAGGGAGGAGGAGGAAGAGTTCCTTTGGCGGTTCATAGACTTAACTGCGCGAGACAGACGCGGGACAACAATTCAGCGCAACACTTCAGCGCGCCGCAGAAAAACCTTCTTTTAAAGGGCTCCAATGGGGGGTGTTGGTGGGGAACCCCCCACTTTACTTAATAGTGATCTCGTTGGCATTGGGGTTTTTTTGGGGGTTGTAACCCCACATTATACTGGAAACTTTAACTTTTTCTCTATTTTTTAGGGAAAAAGTTAAGTTTTCAGTATAATGTGGGGGGTTACACCCCCCAGACCCCTCAACATGGCAGCGTGATCCCTATTAAGTAGAGTGGAAGGGTTCCCCTGTTCCCCCCTCACACCCCCATCGGAGCCCTTTAAAAGAAGGCTTTCTGTGGCGCGCTGAAATCTTGTACTGAATTGTCGGCGCGCGTCTATCTCGTGCGCTTAAGACCTGTCACCCCTTTGGCGGTGGGGAGGCAGGCCTGTGCAGAGGGAGGAGGAGGAAGGAGTAAGAGAGGGGAGGGGAGATGCCAGACCTGGGGTGAAGTGAAGGGAAGAGAGAGACCAAAAAGAGGGGGAGGAAAGCAGAGAAGAGGTGCTGGACTAATGGAGAGAGAAATGCAAGACCACAAGGGGAAGGGTAAAAGAGGGACAGATACTGCTCCAAAGTAGGTGGGCAAGGTGCAGGATGGCAGGAGTGATAGTAGGAGAAAGCCTGTACCTGGGGAAGAAGATACAAGAGGTAAGGAAGAAAGAAGAAGCTGGATATGGGGAGAGATAAGATGCTGGGTATTGAGGGAGCTTAGGAACAGGGACACAGAAGAGAGATGCTGGATGAAAGGATAGATGAGAAAAGGAGAGATGGTGGATCTGTGGATGGTGGAGGTCCATCGCTGCAGCTGCAGGGCGATGGAAATGAAAAAAAGGAAAGATGCCAGACTTCCGGGAGAGGAAAGGGAAACAGAAGAGGAGGACAGAGATGGAAGATGGATGGTTAGCATGGAGAAAGAAGAAAGAAGGAGAGCCTGATCAGAAGACAACCACACCAACATAGGACCAACAAGATTTGAAGAATGACCAGACAACAAAAGGTAGGAAAAATAATTTTATTTTCTGTTTTGTGATTAGAATATGTCAGATTTGAAATGTGTATCCTTCTAGAACTGGTACTGGATCGCAAACATGAGCTAGGATTTAATAGAGAGAGGAAAAGTCTTTTTTATTTATTTTGTTTACACCACAGGACCAGTGTGGGTAGGAGAGGGTGAAGAGGCTATAAAATAAACCCACCAGGATGTTTGGAAAAAACCACCCAATTGGGTAGGAAAATTGAATCGAATCGAAAAATTGATTCAATAGGCTGAATCAAATCAAATTTTTTTCCCTGAATCGGGCAGCACTAGTGGATGGTAGGTAAGGGAAAAGGATGTGACTTTGTAGTGAATTCAAGGGCGATCTTGCGGACCTTGTCATTGAAGTAATCAGCCATAATCTGGGGAGAGAGAGGAGGGTCGGAATTGGGAGCACTTTGAAGAGGAAGTTAAGCGTAGCAAAAAGATGATGGGGTTGGAAGAAAGGGATTTAGTTAGTTGGATGTAGTAGTCTTGCTTGACCCGTATAAGTGCAGAATTAAAGGAAGTCAGCATAAATTTAAAGTGAAGAAATTCAGCATGTGTGTGAGATTTGAGTAAACCAAGGTTAAGGTTTGGTACACCTGACAGAACAAGGAACAGGGAGAGCAAGGGTATCCAGAGCAGAGGAGAGAATAGAGTTGTATGATGAGAAAGCCTTGTGGACAGACTTAGATAACATAGTGGAGGCAAGGAGTGGTGAAACAGTGGATGAGAGCATGGAAGGATTGAGGGCTTGAAGATTTCAAAACCTCTTGGAGGTGACTGGGCATGGCGAAGGGGGAGGGTGAAGGTTATCCGATGGTGATCAGAGATGGGGAGCAGTGAGGTAGAGAAGTTAGAGAGAGAGCAGTTGGAGAAAAAGACAAGATCATGGCAATGGAGCAAAATTGGAGGTCAAATGAGGAGATTAAGGCAAGAAACTTAGAAGCATGCTTGCCAGTGGGATCATTAGGATGAAAGTTAAAGTCCCCAAGAATGAGGGAGAGAGAAGATGAATCAAGGAAGCCCAAAAGCCAGGAGTCAAATTCAGTGAGAAAGGAGGAAGGGGACTTGTTGGGGGGACGATAAATGACTACTATACACAGAGGTAAAGGAGTGAATAGGTGGACGGTGTGGACTTCAAATGAGGAAAAGATGTGGGATAGAGGGAGAAGTTGGAATCTGAAAGAAGGAGAGAGAAGAAGCCCACACTTACGCCTCGACCAGTAGGATAAGGTATATGGGAGAAGTGGTAGCCACCATGGGAGAGGGCAGCAGCTGCAGTGGAGTCCTCAGGGCAAATCCATGTTTCAGTTAGAGTAAGCAGATGGAGGGACTGGGAAATAAAGGGGTCATGAATGTAGGGCAATTTATTGGAGGCAGAATGAGCATTCCAAAGGGCACATGAGACAGGAAGAGAGGAGGATTGAAGGGGAGGAATAGGTATAAGGTTAGGACAGTTACACACATGGGAAAGCAGCTAGTGTGGGCCAGGGTTTGGATTCACATCCCCAGCAGAGAGCAGAAGAAGGTGTAAGAGAGTGTGCCAAAGCAAAGGGGAATAATGACGGCAATGACAAAGATGGGTGAGGCTCAAAGAGAAAGGAGATGGATGAATGGAAGAGAGAGAGAATGCTTGAGCTTGAGTGCAGTGAATAAGGTAGAAGACAAGATGGCTGGTGAGGGGCTAGGAAAAGAAAGTTACTAAGGACTTATGTTGTGGAGGGAAAGGGAGCAAGATTGGGGAGAGTGAGTATGAGAAGCAGAAAGTGAATAGAAGCCACAAGGAGAGGAACAGAGAAAGGAAATAGAGCTATACAAAAAGAGGAAGTGAAAATATGGAGGCACCTTAAGGAGGCACACAAAGGAGCACACTAAGAAGCTCCTTCATCGCGCGATGCATCACATACCGGTGGCACGTACCACCCAGAGAGAGTTCAAATTAAATAGCAAGGCTAGTGAGGTCATCTGAGTGCTTGCTTGGGAGGGGCTTCAGTCAGCTAGTCAGAGGCAGCAGAGGAAGGGCCTAGAAGTGGACTGCAAGAGATGGGGGATGGAGAGATGAATCTGCTGATCACCCTGAAAGAAAACAGAGGAAGGAATTTAGTTTAGAGGGCAAGCTGGACCAAGGGGAAAACAGACAAAAACTGAAGGGCTTAGAATGAATCACTAACCATTTGCTGGAGGAAAGATGAGCCCAATCAGGACTGAAGTAGTAAGTAAGAGAGCTGGGGGGTCACGTGATAGCTGGATCCTGAGCGGACGTCCGAGCACAGAGCTCCGCTCCGACTTCCCTGATTTCTCCCCCCTACTAGCGGTCCATGCAGGATGAACGTTTTTTTTTTTTTTAGATCGCCGGTGTAGGCATCAGTGCAGGGGCGCACTGTTGCGATATGGGGAGGTGCTGACTTCCTCTTTCAGCCGCGGGGGGGGGGGGGGGATGCCGCCAAAAGTTTCCCGGCTGGTGAAGCAGTGCGGGAGCCCAGCGTGCAAGATGGCCGGCACGCAAACCGACATCCCAGCAGACCGTTCTGATGATGTGCTGCAGGTGTCCATGAGGCATTTGTCGCAGTTGCTAGATGATAAACTCGCTAAACTGCATGCCTCCATGGATGAATTGAAGGACACCTTGGCAGGACAAGCCGTCCAACTGCAGCACGTGGAAATGAGAATGTCGGCCCAGGAAGATCGTGCTGGGGTGGCAGACGGGCGGCTCGACTCGTTGGAAACTCGAGTTTGTCAGCTCATGGAGAAAGTTGAGGATCAGGAAAACAGGGCCCGACGGAAGAACCTTCGGATCATTGGAATCCCAGAGACTGTTAAAGACTCTGAGCTCCTCCATATTGTGGAGAAGTGGCTGCCGAAGGAGTTGGGCCTCCCAGAGCACGCGGGCCTTGTGGTGGTGGAATGTGTCCACCGTGTGGGGCAACGACGGGAGCATGAGGGCACTAGCAGACCGAGAGCCGTGCTGGCCCGCTTTCACAATTATGCTATCAAAGCCCGTCTGCTTGAGCTATTTAAGAAGTCCCGGCGTCTGGATTATGAGGATGCCAAGATTTTGATCTTCCAGGATTTTTCTATTAAGGTGGCCGAACAGCGCAGAACCTTCACACCTTACTGCTCTCAGCTGGTCACAAGAGGAATCAGATTTGCCTTCTTATATCTGGCTAAGGTGCGTTTGACCCATGAGAATTGCACCTTTACTGTGTCCCAGGCGGAGGAACTCAAGCGCTTTATCGAGAGTCTCCCCGCCCAGTAGGCCTCCTGTGAACACCTGGCTGCTCTTTACCTACTGGGCGCCTGGTGGCGATCTGGACATGGATGAAGCATGTCGTTTCCCTTTTCATCTTTGTGTCTCCATCTTGGGGGGAGAGGCCCCTCATGGTCCCTGTCGATGTCTCCGGTGTCACCTTGAGAGAGACTTTGTGGAAGTCCTTGACTTTTGAACCTGCTGCTTTGGCCGGAAGGGGCCTCTCGTGGAGTACCTGACAAGAGGATTTTTCTGGCAGGGCTGCCTCCCCCCGGGAGCTTCAAGGGGGCTTCGTTGGACTTTTCTTGGACTTCTTTCTGTTATGAGGGGGGGGCTTTGTTGCCCTCCCAGTTTTTCTCGTATTGTGTTTCTAGTTGTATGCCCCTGCATATATTCGTTTCCACGCAGGTTATGGACGATTCTGGTTTTTGTTATTGGACATGCTTATGGGGGTGGATGGGGGGGAGTTCTGGGGAGGGGAGTGTGGGTATCTGTGTCTGTTTGTAGTTGGGGTTGGTGCTATAGTAGTGTGGATGAGAGTGTGGCTGTGGGTTGGGGGGGTGTTGTGGGGGGGATAGATAAGAGAGACGTCTGTGGGGGGTGGGGGTTCTGTCTGAAGGAACAGGAAGTTTTGTTGGGGAGGGGGTGGGAGGGTGGACTGCATCCTGGGAGCCTGGCTCCGTCTAGTTTCATGGGTGAGTGGGGGGAGCGATGGCTCGGCTGGGAGGCCGTTGCTCCTGTCCCATGTGGTCTTTAGTTATTCGTGTGCACCCTTGCTGCCTCTTGGTCTCATGAGTGGAGTTAAAATTGCTAGTTTTAATGTTGATGGGCTGCACTCCCCTGTAAAGCGCAGCAAGATGCTCCAGTACTGCAGGAAGTTGCAGGTGGATGTCTTGCTGCTCCAAGAGACGCACCTTAGCGCTTTTGAGCACGCCAAGCTCCAAAGAGATTGGGTGGGCGACCTTGTTTATGCCTCTTTTAATAATAGACAACGTGGTGTGGCTGTACTTTTCCATAAGAAACATACTTGTACGCTACATAAACTGCTTTCAGATCCTGAGGGTCGATATGTAATCTGGGTTGGAGAATTCTTGGGGAAAAAATATGCTTTTTGCTCCATCTATGCCCCCAATGTTTATTCCCATCGCTTCTTTTCTGTCTTGGTGGCTGCCCTTACCCCCTTTTCTGAGTACCAATTAGTGCTTAGTGGAGATTTTAATATTACTGCTGACCCTCTTATTGACTGCAAGCCTCCTAAGCCTCATTTACATCAAGGGGAACATAAGGGTGTTAATTTTGTCAATTCTCAATTGGGACTTGTGGACCTGTGGCGTATGCTCCATCCCGATGAATCTGATTTTACTTATTATTCTCCCGTGCACAATGTGCATAGTCGCTTGGACTACTTGTTAGCAGCCCCGTCCCTCCTGTCCAGAGTTAAGCAAGTGATGATTGAAGATGGTGTTCTCTCTGACCATCACTTGGTCTGGATGGAGCTACTTGATCCGCAGGTGTCACAGAGGTCGTTGTCTGGCTGGAGAATGAATCCCACCTTGTATGAAGATGCTGATTTCCGGACATTTCTGGAAGAACAATGGGATTCTTACCTAGCGGACAACTCCTCCTCTGATGTTTCTGAGGTGACATTTTGGGAGGCTAGGATACTGGGCCCCTTCCGAGATCTATGTCAGGCCCTCTGTGGGGGGGATTTGCCTCCGCACAGACTTACCCATGTGCATATCGTTGTACTCCTGAAGCCCGGTAGACCAGAGGACCAGTTGGGATCTTACCGGCCAATTTCCTTGTTAAATCAAGACATTAAACTGTTTGCTGCTATCCTGGCTGCGAGGCTTGGTAAGGTGTTGCCCTCTCTGGTTCATCCGGACTAGGTAGGTTTTGTTCCGGGCCGTTTTTCCTCTGCGAATGTTTTGCGTGCATTGTCGGTGTTGCAGAACCCTGCCCTGTTGGAGGGGCATCCTGGCCAGGAAAATGCCCTCATCGCCAGTCTCGATGCCGAAAAGGCATTTGATAAGGTCTTATGGGACTACCTGTTTTGGGTCCTGCCACAGCTGGGCATTTTGGGGGGGTTTCCTGGCTGGAATCCGTTCTCTTTACGCTCAGCCGACTGCTCAGATTTTGGTGAATAGCGCACTCTCCTCCCCTTTTCCCTGGCGCGGGGTACGCGGCAGGGGTACCCGCTTTCGCCTATGCTATTTGTGTTGGCCCTGGAACCTCTAGCTACCAAGATCCGGCAGCATCGGACCTTACGGGGTATCCATTTGGGGTCTCAGGAATTTAGAATCAACCTGTTCGCGGATGATATGCTCATTTTTTGGGGTGATGCGGTTACGGGAGTTCCAGTGATGATAGAGCTTATTCATCATTTTGGTGCGTTTTCTGGTTTGCGGATTAACTTTGATAAATCTGAGGCTCTGGCACTTCATCCGCAATGCGCTCTCCGTGATGATCCCACTTTTCCGCTACAATGGTCTCGGGGTACGATTAAATACCTGGGGATTTATTTGCATGCGGATCCTCGGGTAGTCTATCAGAAAAATGTTGTGGATAAATTGGATGTTATCCGAGGGTTGTGTCGGAGGTGGATGGACTTTCCGATTTCTTTTCTTGGGCGCATTGCTCTTATTAAGATGGTCCTCCTGCCGAAATTGCTTTATCCCCTGCAAATGGCACCCTTATGGATTAAAAACGCGGATGTGCAGGTCTATAAAGGAATTGTTTCTTCTTTCATTTGGCGTTCCCGGAGGGCGAGAATTGGATACTGTAAACTGATTAGGGAGCGAGCCCAAGGGGGCGTGAATCTACCTGATCTTCGTCTTTATAACATGGCGGCTCTGCTCCGCTGGGTGCACGAGGTGTACTCAGGTGCGTCCAAGTTTGCCCCACCCGGGTTCTGGGAAGAGCTAGCAGCTCCGTTGTCAGTGTTTAATGCTTTGTGGAGAGGAGCTGGGGCTTGTGTCTCTCTGCTTTGCGTAGCGCGTGGTGCTGGTGGCGTAGGGAGGTGGGGGGTTCGGCAGGCCCCTTTCCCTTTGTGGAGTTTGTAGCTAATCCTAACTTCCCCGCTGGTGCGCATGCCTTCTTTGTGAGGGCTAGCAGGACCGGCTGTCGGTTTGTGGGCCAAGTCACTGAATTGGGGTTGGGGTTGATTCCTAGTTTTCAGACTTGCCAGAATTCGTGGACTTGGAATGCGGGATCCATATTGGCCTATTTGTAACTTCGAAGTTACTGCTTCTCACTTCGATCGCGGTCTGGGCAGGTGCCTGTTTTTTCCCCGTTGGATCGGGCTTTCCTTTCCCTCTCTCTAGAGTTTAGCACGCTATCGGACTGGTATAAATTGGGGAGGTCCTGGAGGCCTGCCGGGTTTTTGACGTCCCTGGCTGAGGCTTGGAGCTCTGAACTGGGTGAGGAGGTCACCGTTGATGACCTGACTCTGTGCTTTGATGAGGTGCTGGGGTTGCCCCTAATGTGACTTTGCAAGAAATTCATCTTAAGATATTACATAGGGCTTACATTATCCGAAGTAAAGGGTGTGCCATGGGCCTGTGGCCGGATGCTTTTTACCCACGCTGCCCGGCTCTAAGGGGTACGTTGGTGCATCACTTTTTGGAATGCTCTTTTGTGGGTTCTTTATGGGTACAGGTGCTTCGGGCGGTGGAGGTGGTTTTGGGACAGTCTATGGAATGGTCTTATAAGACTCTGCTGCTTGGTGTCACGGGACCCCTAGTTGAGGCTGGAATTGCCCAGCCCTCGCGACGCTTTGTCCTGATCGCTCTGGGGCTTACCAAAAAGATTATTTTGCAAACCTGGGTGGGTGAGGTGCGACCCACGATCCAGAAGTGGCAGGCTTCTATGTCCCAGATGGCCAATTGGGAGCGCCAGCGCAAGCGGGGTGCCACTAGATGGCAGACGGTGGCTTATCTGGACTGTTGGAGTTCTTTCTGATGTGGGTCACTTCCTAGGATGCAGGGGGAGGGGTTGGGGGTGGGGTGGGTGGGTGGGCATTGGGGAGGTGGGGTACGGGAGGGGGGCTTTCTGTACCTCAGTGTTTTTGTATAAAAATTGGACTCTGCATGGGAGTTCTTTTTGTTTGACTTGATTGACTTTTTGCCTGATAGCATTGTTCATTTGTACTGTTGTTTTTCTTTTTGTGGTGATCCTGGCTTGACCGCTGTATATTTCTCCTGTGCTTTGTTCCTTTAATAAATATATATTAAAAAAAAAAAAAAAGAAAGAGAGCTGCCCAGAGAGGGTTCAAATTAAATAGCAAAGCTAGTGAAGTCACCTGAGTGCTTGCTTGGGAGGGGCTACAATCAGTCAGTCAGAGGCAGTGAGGGAAGGGTCCAGATGTGGACTAAGAGAGATGGGGGATGGAGCAATGAATCTGCTGATCACCCTGAAAGAAAACAGAGGAAGGAATTTAGTTTAGAGGGCAAGCTGGACCAAGGGGAAAACAGACTGCCAACTGTTTGGTCATTCAATCTAAGAATCAATCAGCCTCTCGTAAAACCATGATACCTCGGGTCCTGCAGTCATTTCAATTCTAGAATCTCATTATCCTCCACTTAAGAAGCATGCCAATGCAGTTTATAAAAGATTAATTAATTAAATAAAATATGTAGGGTCAAGAAATTAATTATTTATAAATTTTTGAAAGAGATGAGTTTTTAATAGTCTTCTAAAATGAAAATAAGAATGTGACATGAGAAGAAGACGATGAAAGACTTTGTCATATAAAACTGCTTGGAAGAAAAGTGTTCGATTGTGGTAATTCTTACTTTTATAACCCTTGACGGGTGGGAAAGCAAAAAGGAGATGAGATCTTCTGTTATTTCTCTGAGAAGTAACACAAAATATATTAGCCAAGTATAAAGGAATCTGACAAAAGGCAGCTTTGTAATATAAACAGCCCAGCTTGAAGATCACACGGGCCTCCACAGGGAGCCAATGCAATTCCTGGTAGAAGGGGGTCACACGATCAAATTTCTTTAGTCCAAAAATGAGTCTCACCGCATTATTTTGAATAAGTCTCAGTCTGTTTATATTTTTCTTAGGTAAATGATATTACAATAATCTAATTGACTTAGCAATAATGAACCAAAATTTTGAAAGCAGGAGTATCGAAATATGGTCTGATGATGCAGTTTCCAAAGTGTGTGATACCCCTTTTGAACTAAAGTGTCGATCTGGTTTTTCATAGTTTAATTTTGATCTAAAACAATACCCAGAATTTTGAGCGAGGAATGAATCGTAAATTGGGTAGTATTTATAGTGATGGTAGGTTCAAGAGTTGTCTTTCAAGAAGAGGCTATAAAGAATTTTGTTTTTTCATGATTTTTATCCAGGACTCCATAGAGTTAAGGACAGCTTCTACAGTGTGGATTATGTTAGAAATAGTTGTACTGTAAGGAATGATTATCGTGATATCATCAGCATAGCTGAAGCATTTTATTCCTAAATTACTTAATCTGGAAGCAAGGGAAGAAAGATATACATTGAACAAAGTAGGAGAAAGTGGGGAACCGTGGGGATCCCCACAAGGATTCTTCTATGTGATGGAGATGTCGTTATTGATCTTTATCTGGTATGAGCGTGATTTAAGAAATCCTTGAAACCAGGAATGTACTTTAACTTGGATCCCGAAGATATCCAGGCATTCCAATAATTTAACATGATCTACCAAGTCAAATGCGCTACTTAAATTGAACTGCAAGACAAGAGCTCTTTTACCTTTACTGAGAAGGTTAAGTAATCTAATAATGCAGCCAAAACAGTTTCTGTACTAAATTAAGATCTAAAACCTGATTGAGAATCATGTAATAGTGTATGTTATTCTAAGAAATTTGATAATTGAGTATGGACCAGGCCCGCTATGGTTTTTACGAAAAATGGAATAGATGCTATTGATCTGTAGTTGGCTGGAGAAGAGGGTGATTCCTTAGGATTTTTAATAATTGGAGTAATGATGATATGGCCTTTGTCTTGGAGAAATTTTCCTTGTTCCAAGGAATTAGATAACCAATCAAAAAGTTCCAATTTGATACGTTGGGAAGCTTTTTCCATGAGAGCTGGAGGGCAAGGATCTAGAGCACAAAAAGATTTTACATATTTTTGATGTGTCACCCCAAGGATTGCTGACATCTGGAGCTGCCAAATCTCTGTCTGGATCCCTGATAAGATCTCTGAGCAGAGGCAACTGGCTCAGTACTGGCGGAAATGTTGTAAGGAACGAAAAATGCTTCTGCCTTCCCTGGTGGACTGGCAAGGTCTGTTATCTGGCAAGGTCTGTTATCTGGCAGGGTCTTGAAACGGCAATCTGCCACACTGTTCATAAGGTTTTCAAATCCCTTTCCAAATAGCATCTTCCCTTTAAAAGGCAGTCTTGGCCTTGGAAGCTGAATCACCCACCCATTATCTGACCCAGAGAATCCTGTGAACGGCAATGGTGTACACCAATACCTTACTCGTGACTCCAATGATGTCAGTGAGTATCCGCCACATAATCCATTCCCTCCAACTTTAGTTGGGGCATACATTTTCCTCTGCCATGGGACTGCACTGCAATCTGGTGTAGCAAGCACATGCCACAAACGAGACTGCCATTAAAGCTTTGATTCCCAAAGCTAGAGCTTAAAATTGCCTCCTAAGTATCTCGTCTACCTTTAACATCACACCTCGCTCACTAGGAAGGGAGGTACGCTTTGTCACTTGAGCCATCGTGGAATCCACTTTCAGCTGAAAAAACAGCTGCTGAAATTGCAGAACCATATGGTAAAGCTTGGACGTAGTCTTAGCTATCCTTAAAGATCCTTCCAGAGATTCCCATTGTTCATTCACCAACAAGATGATGTCTGAGTGTGCAGGAAAAAAATGTAGTCTGAACATTTGTGCCACTCATGACTGCACTGTGAGGTCGATGGCTGTTCTGATTACAGCTTCAATTCCCTGAGTATATCCGTAACATGAGGCACTGAAGCTGATTTGAAAAGCTGCCATACAAAGGAATCCTCTCCCAGGTTGAGCGGGACTCTTGTCTCCTGACTTCTGGTACCTGAAAAAGATACGGAGTCCTCCAGGCAAAAAACTGCACTCTGGGAAAGTAAAGACATGGAGACTGAGCTCCAATCCTCCTAGTCCTAATTTTCATGGTCACTCAGGCTGGACACTGGATTCCTTAGCGGTGGGGAGGCCTCCTGGGAAGGAATCTCTCTCCCCTGTCCTGCAGGCAGCGCAGAGCATCCAGGACCCATCAAATAAGCTTTCCACAGGAGAACCATGAAATCTGGGGTAAACTCCTGAAAATGAGACCCCATAGATCCTTGAAGGACCTCAGACTGGTATCTCTTCAGCTCCCCCTTTTCTACACATCTTGCATTTCATGTATTCACTGTTCAGGGTCTCCGAGAGGGATTTCTTCCTAAGCCCAAGACTCACACCCCTCCCTCACATGCCCCGCAGTACACAGATGCTCCTTGGCTGGCCATCCAGAACAAAACTGGCATGATATGGGGGCAGAACAGGTTGAGGAGTATATCGCAATTGATTTTCAGGCAAACCAAGGGGTTATGAGACAGATGGAAGCTTTAGAAAAAAATAATAATTTAAGATCCAAGATGGCCGTTGCCAGTGAATTTGCACCATAAAAACTCATGGAGGCTCCCCTAAAATTCAAAAACTTCAGGGAAAGGGGTTGTGGAGGTGTGTGACCCTATCTCTGCCCCCAGAAACCCTTAAAAACCAAATTTTAAGAATCCCTTTCCCCCCTGATTTTTCACATAGGGAAGAAAAGGGCTGTACTCACTGTCTGCCTGTGTCAGCTTTCTCTGCATGGAGAAGACTTTCTGCCTAAATTTCTGTCAGAATGATCCAAAACTGGAGATCTTTGGGCTGTCAGTCGGTCCAGCATCAACTATAAGCTCAACCCCCCCACGGATCCTCATGTTTCAACAGGGGAAGCAAAAAATGTAGTTGGTTCACTGAAGCCCAAAGGGACTAAGCACAGGGGCCCCACAGCCTGTACTCAATCCTTAGATATATCAGAAAGTGAGCTAGCTCCCAGGAGAATGGACCCCGAGCTTCCAAGATACACAGAGCAGGCTGGCTCAGCAGGTACATTTAGGGGTTGCCACGTGAGCTGCAGACCACTTGCATGGAATCTCCATCCTCTCCCAGGCAGAGTGGCCTCAAATTGGGGACCTTTAGGCACCTAAGCCTCATGAAATTGATAAAATATACCCAAAAATAATAAAAACAAACAGAGTAGATCACATCAGAACACACCTTCTCAGTTCGCTTGCAGAAGAAAAAACTGGAGAGGGCACTATATTCCACTGGTGAAGGAGGGGAAACTGAAAGATGTGATTGACATCCTTCTGCAACAGTTTGTGACCGGAGGATATTCACTTAAGTACAGACTCCTATATTTGTGTAAAAAAATTTATATGTAAATATAAATTTGTCTTAAAGCTTCTATCATCAGAGCTTGGAGACCCTCGGTCACTATGAGGTTTGAGCAGACACCACAACTAAGGACATTATGCTCTATTCTCAGCCACTACAAATAGACCTCAAGAAAGTCAGCTATGCACTTAATTTGCACTAGGAACTGTATCTGAGCCAGCTGGGTTTTTTTAAAATGTAAAAACAAAGAAAAAATTCTGCTGGAAAATGGAAAGCCAAACAAGGCCACGTTAAGAAAGGAAAAAAAGATTATGTTCAATATATTGCATAGAATAATTAACTTGGGAGAATTCATACATAAGAACATAAGAAACGCCCTCACCGGATCAGACCGAGGTCCATCTAGTCCGGTGATCCGCACACGCGGTGGCCCATTTAGGTACTCCTTTTTGGAGACCCGAATTTCCCGTATCCCTCAATATGATTTGCAAGAAGGTATGCATCCAACTTGCGCTTGAAACCCAGAACAGTAGTCTCCGTCACAACCTCCTCCGGAAGAGCATTCCAAGCGCCCACCGCTCGTTGTGCGAAACTGAACTTCCCGACACTTGTCTTGAACCTGCTGCCACTCAGTTTCAGGCTATGACCTCTTGTCCATTTCACATCCGAGAAAGTTAGTAATGCTGCTTCCTGGTCTATTTTATCAAATCCTTTTAATATTTTAAAAGTCTCAATCAAATCCCCTCTCAGTCTTCTCTTCTCGAGGGTGAACAGCCCCAGCTTTTGGAGCCGTTCTTTGTAGCACAAATTTTCCATACCTTTGACTAGTTTCATGGCTCGCCTCTGCACCCTCTCCAGCAGAGTTATATCCTTCTTAAGGTATGGAGACCAGTGTTGTACACAGTATTCCAAATGCGGTCTGACCATTGCTCTGTAAAGTGGCATTATGACTTCTCCCGATCTACTCGTGATCCCCTTCTTAATCATGCCTAACATCCTGTTTGCTTTCTTCGCCGCCGCTGCGCATTGAGCCGAAGGCTTTAGGGTTCTGTCAATCAGTACCCCCAAATCCCTTTCCTGTTCGCATTTAGCTAATGTCACCCCCAACATCCTATACTCATGTTCTTTGTTTTTCCTTCTTAGATGCATCACCTTGCATTTGTCTATGTTAAAATTCATCTGCCACTTTGTCGCCCACATTTCCAGCTGGTTCAGATCCTTCTGAAGATCCTCGCAGTCACTTAGAGAGCCAACCGCCCGATATAGTTTTGTATCATCTGCAAACTTTATTATATCGCATGTTGTTTCCTCTTCTAGGTCATTTATGAAAATGTTGAACAAGATAGGCCCGATAACCGAGCCCTGGGGTATGCCGCTAGTTACTCTCTCCCATTCCGAGAATTTCCCATTTATGTTAACCCTCTGCATTCTGTTCTCTAGCCATTTACCGATCCATCTGTGGACTTCACCTCCTATTCCATGGTTTAATAGTTTTCTCATAAGCCTTGCATGAGGGACCTTGTCAAATGCTTTCTGGAAGTCCAAGTAAATTATGTCCACTGGATTACCACTATCAATTTGTTTGTTCACCTTCTCAAAGAATTGAAGTAACAGGTGATATCCAGGGACAGCAGACAGATATTCTCACTGATGGGTGATGTCACCGATGGTGCCCCGGTATGGACCACTTTAAAAGTGCATTGCAACTTTATGAACTTAGAAAGTTTGCGATAGCCCGCACCGTGCATGTGCGAGTGCCTTCCCGCCTGACGTAGGTGTGCGGTCCTTCAGTTAAGATAAGCCAGCTAAGAAGCCAACCCAGGGAGGTGGGTGGGTTGTGAGAATAACTGCCTGCTGTCCCTGGATAACACCTGTTACGGTAAGTAACTGTGCTTTATCCTAGGACAAGCAGGCAGCATATTCTCACTGATGGGTGCCCTCAAGCTAACAGAATGGGATGATGGGAGAGTTGGCCTTAAGAAAATAAATTTTGTAAAACTGATTGGCCGAAGTGTCCATCCCTTCTGGAGAATGACTCCAGACAGTAGTGAGAAGTGAAGGTATGAACTGAGGACCAGGTGGCAGCTTTACAGATTTCCTCAATGGGAGTAGATCTAAGGAAAGCAACAGAAGCTGCCATAGCTCTAACTTTATGGGCTGTGACACAGCTCTCCAGTGCCAATCTGGTCTGAGCATAGCAGAACGAGATGCAGGCAGCAAGCCAGTTGGAAATCGTTCTCTTGGAAACAGGATGCCCCAACTTGTTTGGATCAAATGAGATGAAGAGTTGGGGAGAAGTTCTGTGTGACTTTGTGCGATCAAGGTAGTAAGCCAAAGCTCGTTTACAGTCCAACGTATGTAAGGCTACTTCTCCAGGATGAGAATGAGGCCTAGGAAAAAATACTGGCAGAACAATTGATTGATTGAGATGAAAGTCAAGAGACAACTTTTGGAAGAAACTTTGGATGTTTACGCAGAATCACCTTATCATGATGGAAAACTGTGAAAGGTGGATTTGCTACTACTGCTTGTAACTCACTGACCGTCTTGGCAAAGGTGAGAGCAACAAGAAAAAACACTTTCCAGGTAAGAAATTTGAGATGAGCTGCAGCCATTGGTTCAAATGGTGGCTTCATCAGACTGGAAAGAACCACATTAAGGTCCCAGATGACAGGCGGAGGCTTGAGAGGTGGTTTCACATTGAAAAGCCCTTTCATGAATCTGGATACCAAAAGGATGAGCAGTAAGAGGTTTTCCCTGCACTGGTTCATGATAAGCAGTAATAGCACTGAGATGGACTCTGATGGATGTAGACTTAAGTCCAGAGTCAGATAGAGAAAGCAGATAATCCAACACCAATTCCACTGCCAAGGAAGTTGGATTGTGATGATGAAGAAGACATCAGGAAGAAAACCGAGTCCACTTTTGTTGGTAACATTGCTGAGTGGGTGGTTTCCTGGAGGCATCAATAATCTGACAGACAGGCTGAAAGAGTAGAAATTGAGAAGAACTCAGCCCGAGAGAAACAAAGCTGTCAGGTGTAGAGACTGCAGGTTGGGATGTAGAAGCGATTCCTGATTCTGAGTAAGTAAAGTAGGAAATACTGGAAGAAGTATGGGCTCCCTGGAACTGAGTTGAAATAGAATGGAGAACCAATATTGTCTGGGCTACCGTGGAGCAATGAGAATCATGGTGACTGCTTCCCTTCTGAGCTTGAACAGAGTTCACAACATGAGAGGAAATGGAGGGAATGCATATAGAAACAGGCCTGTCCAATCCAAAAGAAAAGCATCCGCTGCCAGATGGAGAAGAGAGTAAAAGTCTGGAGCAAAACTGGGGCAACTGGCGATTGTGAGGAGCTGTGAATAAGTCCACCTGTGGAGAGCCCCATTGAGCAACTGGAGAGTTGCAGAGTCGAGAGTCCATTCGTGAGGCTGAAGAATCCTGCTGAGGTTGTCTACTAGCGAATTCTTCTCCCCTTGAATGTAGTCAGCCTTTAAGAATAGATTGCGAGCTGTCACTCAAATCCAGATTTTCTGGGCCTCCTGACACAACAGAAGAGAGCCTGTGTCTCCTTGGTTGTTGATGTAGTACATTGCTACTTGATTGTCTGTGCAAAGGAGGAGGCCTTGAGGAAAGATAAGATGTTGAAAAGCCTTGAGGTGAGCAAGGGACATTTGATGCTGGCGCACTCATAAGCTCAAGGTGTGAAAAATAATAAAAAACATGCAAATTGACACCAATGCAAGGCTCTATTCAATTTTATTGTTGCTATTGTGCTATCATGGACATCCCAAGGCCAGTTGCATTAGTGGGAGATCGTTATAGTTACCAAAATGCTGGCCTTCTGATAATGAGCTCAGCTTAAGATCTCAAGACCCTCCAGTGTGACAGCATCAATTTCTCAACCAATAAAAATTAACAAAGGAGGTGTTTAAAGTTAGACAAAGAAAAAAGTTTCAGAAAATTACATTTGTTTGCTTACATTCATTTCTGAATATACATTTACATTTTATAACATATCCAATATTCAAGAGAATCTACAATTATTAACAGGGTGCTGAAAATTAGTCAGCCTGCTTGTCATTACAATAAAGGAGAAGGTGGACGAGAAGGAGGGGCTATTCCCCCCTAAGTTGACAGTTTCAAATTTCATTGTCTTTACACAGAAGCCTTCCTAGAAAAGGAGGAGGAGGGGCTGGTTTCCCCTCTCTTTGCTAGAGACTGCTAATTTCCAGATGTTGTGCCCTTTGAATTTCTTTAGGTTGCAAATATATATAATATGTTTTTTCAAAACCCATTCTTTTGTTCAATACACAATGGGGGAATGGGCGGCGAGATGGCAGATGAAGTTCAACGTTGAGAAATGTAAAGTATTGCATGTTGGAAACAGAAACCCGAGGTACAACTATATGATGGGAGGGATATTATTGAATGAGAGCAACCAAGAAAGGGACTTGGGGGTAATGGTGGACATGACAATGAAGCAGACGGCACAGTGCGCAACAGCCGCTAAGAAAGCAAATAGAATGCTAGGCATAATCAAGAAGGGTATTACAACAAGGACAAAAGAAGTTATCCTGCCATTGTTTCGGGCGATGGTGCGCCCGCATCTGGAGTACTGCGTCCAATATTGGTCGCCGTACCTTAAGGAGGACATGGCGTTACTCGAGAGGGTTCAGAGGAGAGCGACGCGTCTGATAAAGGGGATGGAAAATCTTTCATATGCTGAGAGATTGGAGAAACTGGGTCTCTTTTCCCTGGAGAAGAGGAGACTTAGAGGGGATATGATAGAGACTTACAAGATCATGAAGGGCATAGAGAGAGTAGAGAGGGACAGATTCTTCAAACTTTCGAATAATAAAAGAACAAGAGAGCATTCAGAAAAGTTGAAAGGGGACAGATTCAAAATGAATGCTAGGAAGTTCTTCTTTACCCAATGTGTGGTGGACACTTGGAATGCGCTTCCAGAGAGCATAATATGGCAGAGTAGGTACTGGGGTTTAAGAAAGGATTGGACAATTTCCTGCTGGAAAAGGGGATAGAGGGGTATAAATAGAGGATTACTGCACAGGTCCTGGACCTGTTGGGCCGCCGCGTGAGAAGACTGCCGGGCATGATGGACCTCAGGTCTGACCCAGCAGAGGCATTGCTTATGTTCTTATGTTATGTTCACACAATCACATACTTTCAGGCCCTTCATTCATAATTTTCATTCATATTTAATACCTGTTATATCTTAGTTTGGGATCTTTTTTCCTAGCTAGCCTAAGGCACATCTGGTATCAATTAACACCACATGGCTTAGCAGTGGGAAAACTAAACAAAGAAAAGCAGAGAGAACAAAGAAGACAGAAAACTAGTCACTGACACAAAATGGTGTCCAAAGACACAGCAGATATAGCAAAACAAAGAACCCAAAATGGAGTCCATGTGATTTCCTTCATGATCTAGCCCAGGGGTGTCCAATGTCGGTCCTCGAGGGCCGCAATCCAGTCAGGTTTTCAGGATTTCCCCAATGAATATGCATGAGATCTATTAGCATACAATGAAAGCAGTGCATGCAAATAGATCTCATGAATATTCATTGGGGAAATCTTGAAAACCCGACTGGACTGCGGCCCTCGAGGACTGACATTGGACACCCCTGATCTAGCCTAATAGCAAAGTACATAAAAAGAATATTATACTTTCCCTTATATTAATCTGTAATGTGTTTTTCTGGCTTTAGCTTCATTCATATTCAGATTTTTATTCACCAGTTTGTTGTACACTTCTATTGGGCATGGCCTTAACTGACGCATATGCTTGTATCTAACTAGAGTTACCCAAAATCATACAAAAAGTAGGCACTTAATACTGCACTATCATGTTCTGATATCCATTCCATTACCATCCCATAAACATCACCCCTACTGGCCATGAGCCACTACTGCTCAGAGGCATAAAACATCACTCTGAGTTCTAGGAAATTGATGTGACATTTCCTCTCTCTGGCGGTCCAAAGACCCTGAGTATGCAGATCATCCATATGAGCCCCCCAGGCATAAGGGATGCATCTGTTGTAATGATCTTATGATGAGGGGGCAAGTGAAAAAGGAGACCTCTGGAAAGATTGGATGAGGTCATCCACCATTGAAGCGACTGCAGAAGAGATGATGTCACAGATATGTGTTGTGAAAGACTATCCATCGCCTGAGACCACTGGGAAGCCAGAGTCCACTGAGGAGTGCGCAGATGGAGTCTTGCCAGTGGCTTTACATGGACAGCTGAAACCATGTGACTTAGAAGAACCATCATGTGTCTGGCAGAGATGGTTTGAAGAGGAGGCAATTGCTGACAGAGACAGATGAGAGTCTGAAACCAATCTGGTGGAAGAAACGCTCTCATGAGAGGGGTGTCTAGGATTGCACCAATAAACTGAAGATGTTGAGTCGAATAAGATGTGATTTAGGGAAGTTGACTTCGAAAACCAGAATCTGAAGAAAAGAAATGGTCTGATATGTTGCTTGGACCACTTCCTGAAATGAAACAGCCTTGATCAACCAGTCGTCCAGGTAAGGAAAGACTTGAAGGTCGTGTAATTGTAGAGATGCGGCCACTACAATCAGGCACTTCATGAACACTCTGGGAGATGATGCCAGACCGAAAGGAAGAACCTTGTATTGGTAATGACAATGACTGATTTGAAACCGGAGGTACTTCCTGGATGCCGGATGAATCAGGATATGTGTGCAGGCTTCTTTAAGTTCTAGGGAGCATAGCAGTCATTCTGATTGAGGAGAGGATAAAGCAGAGCAAGTAACATCCTGAATTTCTCCCTGACTAGAAATGTGTCCCTGACTGAGATGGGTCTCAGTCCTCCGGTCTTCTTGGGTACTAAGAAGTAACAGGAGTAGAATCCCCGACCCTGCTGATCGAGGGGAACTTCCTCGATGGCATTCAGCAGAAGAAGGGATTGCACCTCCTGCAAGTTTCAAGTTATAAAATTTGATTAATCGCTTATTCCAAATTCTACGCGATGAACAAATCAATAAAATTACAAAATTGGGGAACAAACATAATTAACAAAAAACTAAATCTTACAAAACATAATAAAGACTATTTTTAAAAACATAATAAAACATGAGGAAAGACTAGGAAAAGAAATACAATCTAATTAATAGAAAAAAGACAAGTAAGATTAAAAACAATAGGAAGAGAAAGAACAAAGAATCTCAAAAGACATGAAGATAAAATGAAACTCCTAGACAATTTCTAGTCATTAAATGCATCTTTAAAAAGAAAGCTTTTGAGTTTGCTCTTAAATTTCTCCAAGTTTTTTTCTTCTCTTAAGTAAATTGGAAGAGAATTCCATGTTTGAGGAGCTGTAACGGAAAAGATGAAATGCCGTCGTGTATTAATAATTTTAAGGGAGGGGATGATTAATAAATGTTGGTCATTAGATCTCAATAATCTGGATGAAGAATAAGGCATCAATGATTTGTAAATGAAAGCTGGGGTTTTAGATATCAGAGATTTAAAGATAAGCAAACTTAATTTGTACATTATGTGATGTGCGACAGGAAGCCAGTGTGCTTCAGGAAGCCAGTGTGCTTTTTTAAGTAGAGGAGTCACATGATCAACGTTCTTGGCTTTCATAATAAGTTTAATTGAAGCGTTCTGGATGATCTGCATATGTCTGATTTCCCTTTGAGCCATTCCCTTAAATAGGGCATTACAGTAATCGATTTTTGAAATAACCAAGGAATGAATTAATATATTCAAAGACTTTGGACATAAAAATTTTGACACTGAATGGATTTGGCGGTCTATAAAAAGTTGATTTAACAACGTTACTAATATGGTCATGGTAGGTTAATTTATCATCGACGATAACACCTAGGATCCTAATTATATTTATCAACTTTAAAGTGATACCTTTAATAGAAATTGGAAAGATAAGTTTATAACTATCTTTCCGGAGAAAAAACATAATATTTGATTTATTAATGTTAAGGGCTAATCTGTCGGTGTCAAGCCATTGATGAATCTGCTCAAGTTTCTCATTAATTGATGATGTTTTAGAAGAACTATTGGGATCCAGCGGGTGTAAAAGCTGGATATCATCCGCATAAGCAAATACGGTAAATCCAATGGATTGACAAAGAGTCATGAGAGGTGCGAGAAAAATATTAAACAAGAGGGGAAAGAATGGATCCCTGTAGAATACCTTATGAAGCTGAGAAACTTTCAGAAGTTGTATTGTTAAAAGACACAGTTGATGAATGATTTTCAAAATAGGGTTTAAACCAAAGAAGGACCTGGTCCGTAATACCTATGAATTGAAGTTTATCTATTAAAAGATTGTGGTCAATTGTGTCAAATGCTGATGAAAGATCGATTGAAATCAGAAGAACAGATGTATGATGATCCAAGTAGTAAAGTATGGAGGCAGACATGCCAATCGGTGAATGTTCAGTAGAGTGATATTGTCTACAACCTGTTTGATTTGGGTGTAAAATATTCATTTTTTCTGTAAATTCTGATACTTGGTTAAATACTATCTTCTCAGTCAGTTTTGCCAGGTAAGGGATATTTGCAATTGGCCTATAGTTGGATTTTTCTTCAGAACTGATTTTATGATCCTTAATAATAGGGCGGATGACTTTTTCCTTCCATACTGTGGACATAATGCCTGGTTGAAGACTTTCATTAATTAAAGCAAGTATGGAAGGACCGAAAATTGCAAAATAACGCTTAAGAATGAAAGGAGGAATTGATTCTGCTTGAGTACCCTTGGTATTGATAGTTTTAATAAGGGATTCAATCTCTCTAAGATTAGGGAGATTAAATTGTGCGCATTTGAAGATAATGATGACATTGGTTCAATTTGTTCCTGGACAGGAATGGGATGTTGATTCATGGTTAGGTTTTTCCTGATATTGTTAACCTTGTCTATAAAATAAGTTGCTAGTTCTTGAGCTGTAGGCAGGGAGTAAGAAGTTTGAATTTGTTTTTTAGTTGTAGAAGTAACTGACTTTAAAATAAAGTAAAGCACAGAGACATTTTTGGCTTTCAGAATTTGACTTGAATAATATTTCATTTTGGCTTGGTTTATTTTTTTCTTTATACATATTGGAGTGTTCTTTGAATTTTTCAAGATTGGCCTGGGTCTTATCTTTTCTCCAACTACGTTCTAGTGATTGAAGTTGTTTTTTTAACTAGAACAAGTTCCGCCGTAAACCAAGGATTAGAATGTTTTCGTGCTGAGATAGATTTTATTTGAATCGGCGCTAGTTCATCTAATAGAAGCTTTGTGGAAGCATTCCATTGGGATAAAAGATCATCTAAGGAGTTAGTCTTTAAGTCAGAGAGATTTAACTTAAAATCTGAGGTAATTAAGTCTGATGATAGGTTATTAATGATCTGGCATGTTGTATGTATTTTAGTGAAAGAAGTTAAATGGGTTATAGATACTAGACCAGGGAACTGGTAGACAGGGTCCTATCTGATGATTATCAGTTGTAGAGGAAGATGTTAAGACCATATCAATTGTATGACCTGCTTGATGTGTTGGAACTGTTAAAAGTGGACATAGGTCAAGATGGTTAATGTGGGAAAGAATTTCCTTAGTGTAAATATTATTAGGATCGTCAAAATGGATATTAAAATCTCCTAGGATCAGGGGATTAGTAGTGGAAGATCCAAAATCAAACAGAAGTGATTGTAGTTGAGAGAGATTTTCACAATTGATAGGTGGTGGTAAGTAGATAAGAAGTGCATCTAATTTGGGTTTAATCCGTAGAGTTAATTGTAAAAGTTCAATAGAGGAGTATTCTGTACCTAATGCTACGAAAGATAACTGCTAATCCTCCTCCACGTTTTATAAGACGATGGTTATAAAGAAAAGAAAATCCAGGAGGACAGGCATAGGAAAGATAAACTTCTTCCCCTTCAGTAAGCCATGTTTCAACTAAACATAGTACATCATAGGAAGATTGGACAATTAGATCTTTGATTAGATGGTGTTTGGTTTTAAAGTTAATTAAACCTATTTTGATTTGATTGATTGTTGGGTTTAATGAGACATCATTTGCTTTGAGAGAAACTGATTGATGAGGTACAAAGGGAATATTTAAGTGCTCTGTAGGTTGTAGAGAGGCTATCTTTCTAACAGACTTAAAAGGACGATGCCCACAAATAACAGGGATACTTGAGAGGGGACTATCCATTTGTGGCAAACTATTAGGATAGAGCAGACAAGCAGAAGCAAATTCTAAATGAGTGAGTCGAGAAGTGACTTAAAACAAGGAATAAAATTGACAACGTTAATAAAAAGAAGATTTTAAAAGATTTACTTGATAAAATTATAAAGTTTTCTTTGTTGCCTAGCAGTCGCGCACAAAGGAGCGCAATAAGGAGCAGGATCTGCTCCTTAAGCACGCGCCTTTGCGGCGTGCGCCACAAGAAGCCTAAATTTAAATGACATGTACCGGGTTTAAGAGGGCGGAGTCCACAGCGTGCCACCGCTATGCGGTGGCAGAGAAACCTTAAGGAAGACTGTTAGAAAGAAATTAAGAGCAAGGTAAAACAATAGCATAAAACATTAGAAGTTGATAAAACAATTAAAAAAATTAATTCTTTAAAGTGCGTCGTGCAATGCAATGCAAAGGGGAGCAGTGCTTCAGGTGATAGTGAGTGTGCGCCGCAAAGAGACTGAATTTAAATGACATGTACCGGGTTTAAGGGAGCGGAGTCCACAGCGTGCCAGGAGTACTGTGCAGGGTCCAAAGCAGACTCTCTTGGAGGGCTGTCTGGTGGAAGAGTCTGGAAATGTAGAGCGTAACCCTGACAAATAATGTTGAGGACCCAAAGATCTGATGTTATGAGTTCCCAACAACTGAAGACAGCCTCCAATGGGCAGAGGTAAAGGTTGAGAAATGATAAGACTGGCTATGCTCCGGTGAAACAGGTCAAAAAAGGCTGTGTAGATTTAGGTGGTGCAGCCTGTTGTTTCTGTTGTTGTTGACATGGTTGTTGCTGCTGCTGTTGCCTTTGTCTGCGAGGTTGAGATTGAGGTGGCTGCAGAGGCCTAGCAACAAAACGATGCTGATATGAAGACTGTGGTCTGAAAGGATGAGCAGATAGAGGCTTCTTCTTGTTTTTAACCAAAGTATCCCACCTGGTTTCATGAGCTGATAACTTTTGGGTAAAGAATCTCCAAAAAGTTAATCTCCCAAACAAGGAGCATTGGCCAGACGATCCTGGTGGTTGACATCTAGCTCCGACACCCTAAGCCAGGCTAAGCGCCGCATAGCCAGACATGGCTGCAGCTTGAGAGGTGAGCTCAAAAGTGTCATAAATAGAGCGTACCAAAAATTTTCACAGTTGCAGGAGAAATTCATGAGGGAGTTGAGGATTGTCAAAACCTGGAATTGAAACCACCCTATAAAGGGAATCAAGCTTACGAGGAGCCCCAGGGATGTTCAAAGGAGTTTAAAGATTTTTATAAAAAGTCTCCCTTAGAATGTCATGGATAGGGAGCTTAAGAAACTCCTTAGGTGGCTGCTCATAATCTAATGCATCCAAAAATGCTTTAGATTTCTTTGAATCAGTCTCCAGAGGTATAGAAATAGAGTCTGACATTGCTCTCAAAAATTTGGAGAAAGAAGTCTGATCTGGTTTTTGAACAGGCTCTTGAGAAGAAGGAACTTGAGAGTCTTCATTAGAAGATGCCTCAACATCAGTGAGAACAGGCTTTTCAGAATCTTCCCAAAGATCTGAGTCCCATGTTGGTGGAAGACGACGTTGAGAACCGGGTGTCGATGGCTCAAGATGTTACATCTTCTTCGATAATTTACTCGATTTGACTGACCTCGTCTTGGGAGATGTGTGTGAAGAAGAACGATGTCAAGCTACCTCCGACATCGAACCTTGAACCAAGCCTGTCGGCACCGATGAAAGTTTTCGTTCTGGTGCCGAGACAATAGACACCAGTGCCATAAGGGTCGATGCCAACAACAAAAGCTCAGACCGGACCAGCACCGGAGGAGCCTGTGTCGCCATGACAGGGAGTAAGAGTTACAATTGCTCCCATGACTGGACTCACAGCACTTCTTCAATTTGCTGCTGAAGAGTCTGTACCGGTACAGCTGGCTTTTTCGCCAGTACCGTTGGTGCTGCTCTGCACTCTGGAGATGAGAAGGCCGATGACGAGGCGCTTACCTCAATCAGAGCCCCTCGAGGTCTGCAGGACTTGGCTCACTACTGAAGTGACCTGAGGGCCCGAAGGGGTGGGGGAAGGCTTCTTAGTCTGCTTACCCACTGGATGCAACACCGAGGTGGATTCCAGCGATGTCGAGTGATGTAACGTTGACTTCGGCGTGGACTCCGATATCAGAACCAGTGCCGAATCTTCCTCCATACCAGACCGAACCTCAAACGTTGTTGAATTTGACAGTTTTTGAGGGTCCGCTTTTGAAGAGAAAAACAATGAGTGCACGAATCAGCCCTGTGGTCTGGCCCTAAACACTGGAGGCATCAGCGATGCAGGCCAGTGAGAAAAATTGGGCGAGCACACCATTTGCACTTTTTAAAACCCGTTTGCGGATGGGACATGGATGGAAAAATGGACTCGGCAAAATCAAAAGTCGAGGTTTGGGGCATGGAACAGGCCCCGCCGGGCCGCGACTGCGAAAGAGAAAAAGTAAATTTTTTTTTTAACTTTAAACAAAAGAGAAAAGAAAAAGAAAGCTGACAAAAAAGTCAGAAAAAATGCCATGTGAGCGGGAAGGCAGCGAAAAAAATATCAACGGACGTTGATAAGTGACTTCTTAGCTTCGTGGAAACTAAGAAACTGAGGGACTGCGCGCCTATGTTGGGCGGGAAGGCACTCGCGTGGGCTATCGCAAACTTTCTAAGTTCTTAAAGTGGCAATGCACTTTTTAAAGTGCTCTGTACCGGGGCTCCGTCGGTGACATCACCCATCAGTGAGAATATGCTGCCTGCTTGCCCTGGGATAAAGATATTTCTGGAATCAAAGGAAGCAAAATGAGGCCAACAGAGGAAGTTAAAACAGTGAAGAAAATTCTCAAAAACTTCAGAAAAAATGTCACATCCAATTTCTGCCACAGTCACAAAAGGCCTGAAGAGATCATATGCAATAGTGAAAGTCTGTAATATATACAGTATGTGCATGCCTTGAAAAACCTGAAAAGACTTTCCAAAATTCTCTGAAATATCATTATTTGGTGGGTAAAACAATATTTTTTATAATTTCTTGTATGAATTGGTGTATTTTATGAAAATAGGTCTGTAATACTCTTTCTGTAACAAATGTAATACACTGTTGTAGTCTTCTAAAATAATAAAATTTAAAAATAAAAATACCGATGTAATCAATGACATCACCAACTTGTGTGAATGTATTACCCTGCTTATCTTTAGAGAAAATAGCAGAATAGTCATCTCATCACTTGCATATATCCAATTGAATTTTCTATTTTCTATTTCAGACTTATTTAAAACAGATCATCTATTTATGAGGTCTGATAAAATTAACAGATATCAAAAGGACAACAAAGTCACTTAAAGTAATTCAATAACCCTATATATTGCACTTTATTACCTATATGTTTACCCTAGAGCAGTAGTGGGTAAACCGCGGCTCGCGAGCCGCATACGGTTCTTTAGACACTTGATTACGGTTCTTTAGACACTTGATTGTGGCTCTGCTAGAGAGTGTGGCCCAACAAAGAGTTTTGTGCAGCCCAGCTTCTCCCTCCCTTCTGTGCCTCCCTCCGGCGGGTAGTTTTCTGGCCGTCTCCCTTGCTGGCAGCGCCGGCTCCTTGTGCGCGATCTGCGGCTGTGTCAGAAGCGTTCCCTCTGACGTCATGACGTCAGAGAGAAGGCTTCTGAATCAGCCGTGAATTGCATGCGAGGAGCTGCAGCCACCCGCAGACGACTGCAGCAAGGGGGCCGGCCATTTTGCATGAGTTAAAAGACTACTTTATTGTGATGTACTAACTGACCAAAACGACCAAGGCTTAAAGTTCACGGATCCTTCTGACTGAGTTAGCTGTAAGTAGGAAAAGTAATTTCCATTTGAGATGCTTTGGCAATTAGGGCTCCATCAGCACTAAGGATGGCTTTATGAAAGGAGAGATCATAATGGTTTTTGCCTCGCATGGAACACCAGAAAGAAAACAATTTCCATTTGAAGGCATAGAATTTCCTCTTGGAAGGTTTTCTTGCTGCAACCCAAATATCCTGAATTGAAAATGGCAGACCCACGGAAGCAACTAGGCATTGCTCGATTTCCAGACCATCAGAGTTACAGACCAATGGTTGATTATGTGTTAAGGTTGGAAACACATATCCTTCATTCTATAATGTCAGTAGCTAAATGTCAATGTAAGTGCCATTTGCATGCTCATATTATAGAATACTATGACTTATACATACACATTTTACAGATTTGCATATGTTGGGTGCTGAACAGTATTTTATAATCTGAGCATGCAAATTGCATAGTGGACAACTGTAATGTAGGTGTGGTATGGGCATCTCCCATAATAATATAAATGTTATAGAACAGTATTCATACATACTAAAGTGCTGCATTTATGCTCATGCATTTATACCTGCCATAGACATGGAGTAAGTGGGCACACATACAGAGTTAGAGATGGTGGGCAATGGTCTGAAGGGAGAGAAGTTGGACCTGGAGTGGTGTGGAGGAAGAGGGAAATAGATACTTGAAGGGAGAACTGCTGGGAAGATAGAGAGAGAATTGGTAGACCTGGGGGAGGGAGGCAGGCAGGCAGGCATGGGGGATAGATGGGGTGGGAGGCAGTTGGGAAGAGAATGGGAGAGAAGTTGGATTTGGGAATGGAAGGGAGGTAGGGAGAAATTTTAGTTCTGTGGATGGAGGGCAGAGATGTGCAGCATCTTTTCCTCCCCATTTCATTGTTCAGCCTCAAGGGGGGAGGGAAGAAGAAAAACAGAAAAGAGAGGGAGCAAAAATGTTGGACCATGGGGATAGAGGAGGAGAGATAGACCCATGGGAGGGCAGGAAGGAAGAGAGCTTGGATAAGAAAGGGGATGGAAAGAAAGGGACAGGGAGTTATAGCCTGACCAGTAGAGAGAGGGAGGGGATTCTGAAAGTGGTGAGCCATGTGAATGAGGTCAAAAGGGAGATGACAAAATGAGTGAGAGAGCAATGAGTACAGTGGTAGAAATGTGGTAATGGGGAGTTCGTGCCGAGCTCTATAATTATGGAGAGGATGCGATATATAAACTTCAGGTTTAGTTTAGTTTAGATAGCAGGAAATAAGAGGCTAGGAAAGGAGTGAGATGGGAAATATGAGAGCTAGGAACTGAGAGAAGATGGAGAATTGAGAGGTAGCTGCACATTTAAAAAGAAGGGTGAGAAAGAAGGCAAGATTTGAGTGGACAGAGGTAAAAAAGAAAAGAAAAAGTTAAGAAAGCTGAAAGGGAAAAATCAATATGCTGGAGACAAGCATAAGGAGGAAATGGAACAAGAGAAGAAAAAAAAAAATGAACAGCAGACACTGGAAAGAGAATTAGTTGAAGATAGACAAAAAGCAGAAAGAGAAATTGGGACCAAGATGATGGAAAAACAAAATATCCAGACAACAAGGTAGAAAAAATTGTTTTATTTTGAATTTATTAACTGGAATATTAGCTTTGGGATATGTGCATCACAATTATTTCTATATTCAGTGGTGTAGTCATATACAGCTGATTTAGGATAGGGACTGGAGCCCAAAATTAGTGAATGGGCACCAAAGTTTTTCCCCGCCTGAGTGCAATTTACAAATACTTGAGCTATGGGGATTCCCAAGCCCTGCCACCTAAAGACATCTTCCTGCAGTCTGGCAACCCCAAATCTCCAAGCTTTGCAGCCAATAGCAATATCCTCAAGCTGCCACTGCTTTCATGCTTTCTTTTGACTAATGAGTTTGCCTACCAATGCCCTAGAGCTAATACACTACTCCACTAATCAGGCCTTAGTTTTCCATAAGATATGTCACTTCAAATACAAAAAGCATGGAAGGATTACAAAGATGCTTTCAGGGCTGTTTTTGTTCTTCATAAAGCAGTACGACGGAACAATTCCTGCAAAGTCACATGCTCACATATTTCTTTCATATACCTTTATAGCAAGCTCCATTCTTCCACAGGCATGTGCCCTGGCAGCAATCTCAGAGTATGAAATACCCGGTGTGTCGCCCAGCTTTTGATTGATGGCTTTTGCTATCTCTTCATCAGACTTGTCCTTCTGCTGAACCTGTAGAAAATAGAAATGTGTCCCTACTTAATTTCTTCTAGGCAGAGCATCATTATTATTAGAACAACATTTTTTAGAGAAAGAGAAAAATGCTAACTCTACCTTATAGCATGCCCAGTGAGCCAATATTCGACTAACTCCTTGAAATTCCGACAACCGCAGGTAATCACAGATTTTAATAGCGAGAGAGTAAAGTCTTCGTAAAACTAATCTAGAAATGATCATAAACAATATGTATACTTGTCAACAACAAGCTAAACAGACTTTCAAAAATATTTGAAAAGGTGGTTACACATGGCTGATAATTGTGCATGATTTACAGAAGCAGCAGAGGATACTAGAATTTAAGTGTATCACAACATAATCCCCCTAATTCTATAATATCACAAGCAAATTTTTACACTTAAAGGGGCATAATAAAATATGTGCCTAAGTCTGAGGTTGGACGTTTTGTGCAAGATGTCTACAAACCCAGCAGAAAAAATGTCCATTTTCAAACCTGCCAAATGTCTATCTTTTATTTTTGAAAATGAGCTAGGTATAAGTTTTGGTTCTTAGGATGTCTACCTTTTTGCCCATTTTCAAAAATAAAAATGTCCACATGAAAAATATACAAAAGCAAGTTTTGTAGACATACCCCCAACTACCTTGTTTGATTGCGGCAGTAGGAATCCCCATCAGCTGAGCCGGTTTTGGGGATTCCTCTCAGCTCAGCTCATGGGGATTCCCCCTGCCAGGATCAACTGAGCCACGGAGCCCTACACCACTCCCCCTGACATCCAGGACCCCTCCTGACCTCCTCCACATCTTCCCAACATCCTGGATCTTCCCCGACATCTCTGCCCCCCCACATACCCCCAGCATTCCTGGGCCCCTATCCCACATCCCCGGAACCCCCCCATACCTTCAGAAGAGCAAATGGCAGGAGGGAAGCTCACTTACTTCTGCCTATAGGGCCACGTGCTACAAATAATGGGGCATCCCTCTTCCAATGCATCTTGGGATGCAGTGGGAGGAGCCGAAGGCCGTGTCTGGTTCAAAATTGCTGAGCCACCAGGAATCCCTGAAACCAGCTCAGCTGATGGGGATTCCGCAGAAGCCTATGGTTTTTTTTTGTTGTTGTTCTTTGGCTGGTGGGAGGGGGTCATGACTACTGGGGGAGTAAAAAGGGGGGGAGTCATGCAAGTCTGGGCACCTTAGTGGAACTTGGAAGCAACTCAAACAGGTCTAACTATCGGCGTCTACCTTCCCTCTAGAAAAGCTTTGATTATGGCTGGGGTTTGTCCAGGATGAAGCCTGCCTGATTCCCACCAATAACACACCTCCTAACATGCCCCTTTGCTCTCTGGTTCCACAGCAACTTAGAAGTGCTGCTACACATCTAGAAAGTTGGTTTTGATTCACTGCTTAACAAAAATAAAAGTTATTTGCTACTGAGAACTTAAGAAGTGTTATTAGTTAATTTAATGACGCTTATTTCAGATCTGTAATTGAAATTCAGCTAGCACATCAGGTTTCTGAGATACACGTTACTGATTTTTTAGACAGTTTGCCATATCGGCACAATACTGCGAACTGTGTCTCACCAAACTTGTGTTATGTAGTTTACTCTGAAAACAAACACAAAGACAATAAGGAGACATGTTATAGCATATATTTACGCCTCTCTTAACTCACACAAAAGTGATGTCAGTATGTTCAGAAATGTTTGAGACACTTGCTTTTATGCTTGTACGGTACATAAGAACATAAGAACATTGCCGCTGCTGGGTCAGATCAGTGGTCCATCGTGCCTAGCAATCCGCTTCTGCGGCGGCCCTTAGGTCAAAGACTAATGCCCTGAGACTGGCTTTACCTGCGTACGTTCTGGTTCAGCAGGAACTTGTCTAACTTTGTCTTGAATCCCTGGAGGCTGTTTTCCCCTATAACAGCCTCCAGAAGAACGTTCCAGTTTTCTACCACTCTCTGGGTGAAGAAGAACTTCCTTACATTTGTACGGAATCTATCCCCTTTTAACTTTAGACAGTACCCTCTCGTTGTCTCTCTTTGCAAAAACTAACAATAGTCTCTCATCATACTGGAATTGAACTTTCCCCAATATCTGCTTTCCATCACCTTGATATTTTGATGAAAATTTTCCCCATGCTCATCGTTGAGATGAGAAGAAGTCGAGATATGAATGTAAGAAGTGCATTTTAAGTCAGTATGTTCTCTGTAAGCTCACCATAATTCTCTGTTTGGGGTTTTACCAAGAAAATCTTGAGCAATCAGCACTGTGTCTCCCATGCTGCAGATTCAGCTGGGTTCAGCTTCTGTTTGAAGGCATCATCAAGGATGAATTCACGGATTTTGGGTCCAACAAAAACACCTTCTTTAATTTTGGCTTCACTTTTCTCCAAACTAAACGTACATACTTCTTAGGTGCTGAAACACATCACCATTTCTAAACATCGCTTCGACAAAATTTTTCAGCAGTTTTATGTGAAGTGCTGAAGACAGATTTTCTCATGATGTACTAACAGTAGGTGCTTCACATTGTATCTGCCAGGGACGGATTCATCTTGGTTTAGTCATTGTTTCTGCCTGTAGTGGTTGCCATCATCGTGACTATTCCAAAGACACAAGAAGCACATGTATTTGATGTAGCCCAGTTGCAGACCCAGGAGTGGCACAACTTTGAGATCACCAAAGAGGTTCCACTGGTGATTTGCATAGCATGTGAGTTTTAAAAGTGTCTCCATCAATTCGTACGTTTCCTTCAACCCAACTGCATAAGCAACAGGAACAGAGGAACAGAGGAACTACTTCCTAATTTTTCGGTACCTGAAACCTTTAAAGTTCCATGGTCGGATCATAGCATTATTCAAACAGTTTTAAAACTAAATCATAACCACGATTTACCACAATTAACTAAAGTAGTCAAGATAAGAGATTTTCAAAAAATCGACGATTCTCTAATCACTTCACCAATAAATGATTTAGACAACTTTAAATCTTTATCAATAAATGATCAACTACTCATGTGGAACAATAATTGTCAATCACTTCTCGACAAACTAGCTCCTATAAAATTACAAACTATCACTCCCAAGAAGCAGAAAAACCCTTGGTACAATTCCTCCCTTGCGTTATTAAAACGACAACTGCGATCAATCGAACGTAAATGGCGCAAAAATCCAACTCAAATCAATCAAGACACTTATAAACAACAATCACATCATTACCGTGAAATGATCAACAAAACAAAGAGACAATATTACACTCAAAAAATCTCCATGACAAAGAACTCCTCAGCGCTTTTTAAATTGTTAAAACAACTAACAATTTTTAAACATAAACCTATCATTTCTCCAACTGATACCCCTTCTGCTAACTGTTTAGCCAACTTTTTTCATACCAAAATAATATCAATAAGAGCAAACATAACTAATAATACTAGTGTATCTACACTCAAAGATTTCACGGATAACCTAGATTTAGACGAAGATCAAAAATTAAAAACCAGGTCCCTACATGCCACTTGTTCCAACTTTACCCTACCATCTTTAACAGATATAAAACAGCTATTTCAAGGTCTAAAACTTAAAGGGTCTATATCTGAATCCTTTCCACCTTTTCTTCTCAAACGTTACTTCTCTATATTTGGTCCAGCTATCCTTCAAATTATACATACAAGTCTGTCCACCTCATCAGTTCCAATGGATTGGAAGCATTCTGTTCTACTTCCCATCATCAAGGATATCAAAACCAGTTTGGCAGATTGCTCCAACTATCGTCCAATTTCGAATCTTCCATTTTTAGCCAAAATCACTGAAAAAGTAGTATTTCAACAATTATCAGATTTTATTGACAAAACTCAGGTATTACACCCGAATCAAACTGGATTTCGTAAAAATCATTCAACTGAACATTCATTATTAGGCCTGGTTACAACTATTCACTATTTTCTGGATCAACATAAATCTGTTATTCTTATATCTCTTGACTTAGCCGCTGCATTCGATACAATCGATCATTGTCTATTACTCCATCGCCTTTCTTCTATAGGTCTCACAGATCAAGTATACGAATGGTTCCGTTCTTACTTTACAGATAGATCTTCTAATGTTTTCTTTAAAAATTCCTTTTCTAAGCCATATCATAGTAAATATGGAATACCACAAGGGTCCATACTTTCACCATTATTGTTTAATATCTACTTGGCCCCATTATTAACATTATGTCAATCCATAGGCTTCACAGTATATGCCTATGCAGATGATTTCCAACTTCTTCACACCCTTGATCCTAATAGTTTGCAGGACATAACAGAAATTAATAATAAGTTAGCAAAAATTCATGAATGGTTAAACAAAAATCAACTCTCCTTAAGTATCAATAAAACCACAACTGTGCTCTTTTCAGGGAAAGAAGGAGTTCAACTTACAAGTCCAATTATAGTTGATAATAAACCACTCAATCAGACCACTAAAACCAAAATCTTGGGGGTCTTAATAGATAACAATCTCACTTTCCGAGAACATATCAGTGCAATGGTCAAAAACTGTTTTTACAGATTAAGAATGATCCGTTCACTTGCTCCCCTTCTTGATTCATTTTCTCTTAATACACTGATCCACTCGTTAGTTATCTCAAAATTAGATTATTGTAACTCCTTATTAAAAGGGGTTTACCAAAAAGATATAAGGCGTCTTCAACTTGTTCAAAATACTGCAATAAAGATTATTTCAGGTTCAAAAAAGTTCGATCACGTCACACCTTTATTACAAAGTGCTCATTGGTTGCCTATATCTTACAGGATTACTTACAAAATAGCTCTTTTAGTCTTTAAGACATTAAAATCTAATACTCCGGCTTTCATAGATAGGCTCTTAATTCCATACAGTTCATCCAGAGCGCTCAGATCAGCTTCACAATGTACTTTAAATGTTCCCTCTCTAAAAGTTATCGGAACCCGCCGTGCTTCCATTTTCTCCGTTACGGCACCAATGTTATGGAACTCTCTTCCTTTATATTTAAGATTAGAACAAGACTTACAAATATTCAAAAAGAACCTAAAGTGTCTTCTTTTTAAAGAAGCCTTTAATTGACAGATTATTCTCTTTCTTCTTGACCTTTTTTCGGTCTATCATCTTATCCCCTTATCTCCCTAATATGTTTCCCTTTTATGTAATCTTTTAACAAATATTGTATTTCCTCCCCACCTTCCCATTGTTATCAGTTGTCTTCCTGTTTAATGTTGTTACCCAGTTTGTTTAGAAGAATAGTAATTGTATAAGTGAGTCCATTTTAAACTCTATTTTATTTATGTAAAACGCTCTGAAATTGGAAAAGCGTTTAATCAAACAATATAATAAACTTGAAACTTGAACCCAATTCTGCTTTCTCCTTTGACAGTGAGAAGTCTCTAACCAGATCATTAAGATCTTCATAATTTAGTAGGTGAGGTTATTTAACGTGGACAAGTGTAAGGTGATGCATGTCGGTAACAAATATCTTATACACAAATACAGGAAGTCCGGTGCAGTACTCGGAGAGACCTCCCAGGAAAAAGACTTGGGAGTACTGGTCGACAAGTCGATGAAGTCATCCGTGCAATGTGCGGCGGTGGCAAAAAAGACGAACAGAATGCTAGGAATTATTAAGAAGGGGATCACTAACAGATTGGAGAAGGTTATCATGCTGCTGTACCGGGCCATGGTACACCCTCACCTGGAATACTGTGTCCAGCACTAGTCGCCGTACATGAATAAGGACACTGTACTACTCGAAAGGGTCCAGAGAAGAGCGACTAAAATGGTTAAGGGGCTGGAGGAGTTGCCATACAGTGAGAGATTAGAGAAACTAGGCCTCTTCTCCCTTGAAAAGACAAGACTGAGAGGAGACATGATCAAAACATTCAAGATAATGAAGGGAATAGACTTAGTAGATAACGACAGGTTGTTCACCCTCTCCAAGATAGGGAGAATGAGAGGGCACTCTCTAAAGTTAAAAGGGGATAGATTCCCGTAAAAATGTAAAGAAGTTCTTCACCCAGAGAGTGGTGGAAAACTGGAACACTATTATAGGGGAAAACACCCTCTAGGGATTCAAGACAAAGTTAGACAAGTTCTTGCTAAACCAGAACGTATGCAGGTAAGGCTAGGCTCAGTTAGGGCACTGGTCTTTGACCTAAGGGCTGCCGTGGGAGCGGACTACTGGGCAAGATGGACCCCTGGTCTGAACCAGCAGCGACAATTCTTATGTTCTTATCCCCTTCAGATTCATACAACTCCTTCACAGCAGCAAAAGCACATTCTTCATCTGAACTTTCAGCACATCGAGCTGCAGATGTGGAAGGAGAAATTGGAACTGGATTCTCCGAGTCATGAGAAACGGGTTTAATTGCTGATGGGCAATCAAGATACACAAATTTTTATTTATTCCTCTTTGTAAATTCAGCAATTTTTGTCATGCAAAAATAACAGTCTGAGTGATGATTTGTTGGTTCACGCCACACCATGGGTAAAGTGAAAGGCATCTTCTTCTGTTTCCCATTCAGCCACTGTGTTAATCCGGAATAGCAGACAGTGCAGCACACATGAGGTGCACACGTTTTATCTTGGTCACCAACTTTACAGTCAAAATAATGTTTGTACGCACTTTGAAATCTGTTGGACAGATTCTTTTGCTGATCTTGTGCAGTAAATTGTCCGCAGACATAACAGAAATTATCAGGATGGTTAACACAGCCTCATATGTTCATAATAATTATAATATCTTAGACAAAAACAAACAAAACAAAGATTCACAGGTAGAAAAAGCAGCAGAATCACTTTTTAGTATAAACTTTCAAATTATTGGTATATGTGATCGATGAGCTGTCCTAAAATGCAATATTGTGTTACAGAAACAGTAAAATACCGATGCTTCACGGTAGCGTTATGACGAAAATGAAATAAACACAAACTTGACGGATAACTTAAAAACAGGATGTGATAGACAAAATCTGTTTTCAGATTTAGAGTCAGCAGAACTCAAGTAGCAAAAAGCTTGTTGACCAATGTATTGGTACCTGGATGTCCAAGTGCTGACGTAGGCTAGCGTTTGGATGTTTTAAAGTTTTGCTTATGAGCCCCTTGTTGTTCAAGATTGTGCATGTAGAAATTACAGATTACAGTTAGTTATACAAAGTAACAATTGGTGAATGAGATGGCAATTGGTGCTAAGCACCAGATTGGAAATTATTTTGCTCAATCTCCAATCTCTTAAACTTATTTGTATATTTTCATTTTATTCCTTTATCTTTTTCTTTTTTTAATTATTTGAATTGTACCTTTCCCTCACAATTCTTGGAATTTTTTAATATCTTTTTTTATTTTAATAATTGTTTACTCAGGTACTTTAGCTAGATTGTGAGCCTTCGGGACAGATAGGGAAGTACTAAGTATCTGTATTTTATTGTAAACCGCTTAGATCTGTAATATGCTTAAGTAGTATATCAAATGTTAATAAAACAAACACTTCTCACCAGTAATTGGAGTTAACAGGTGTTAATTAGCATGAATTTATAGTAACACTTGTAACTGTATTTATCTGTTATTCAATAAACTTAGGCCTAGATGCACTAAACAGGGTTGGTAAGACCATTGCGGCCCAATTTTTGGCCAATTCCAAAAGTGCAACTAATGCTCAAACAAGTTTGCATACAAATGATTTCAGTGGAGGATTGTCGTAATCCCCGTCCGATCCTGCTAATGAATCATTGTAAGAGTGACTCTCACACATGCAAAGCCAGCAAGGGAAGTCCCGAAGCAGCCTTCTGCCATGCAGCTGTTCAGGCAGCAGCCACCCTCCCTCCCTATCGCGGGTCGAACATTCCCCCACCCTCGCACCCAATATATTTTCTGCAGAAAATTCCATTTATAAACAGACCCCCTTCCGCCGAAGCTGACCCAGAAGGCATCCCTCCGATGTCAGAACTGATGTTGTAGGGAAGCCTTTTGGGATAGCCGGGGATCCTAGTTACCTCAAATGTCCTCCTTCCAGCTGGGTTTCTCCTGCCTGTCTTCAGCAGAACTTATTTGCTGGGATGCGCGCAGCGGCTTTTGCACACTGCACATGGCTGACCCAGAAGCCATCACTTCTGGGCTTATTCAGTTTTCTCGAGAGTGGAAGGGATATTTGTGAAGAAGAGGAGAGACAGGGGTTTTGTTGATCCTTGCTGTGTATTTGTGTTTATAAAATAACAATTGTACAGAATATGGTTTCATTTTATACTTGAACAAAATAAGTTCAGTATAAAATCAGAACTATTCGAGGTGTGCGGGAATGGGATCAGATGGCTTGTGGGGACAGGGACTGAGCTGGTGGGGAAAGGGACAAATGTTTTCCCTGCATCATTCTTGACTGCTGAACACAAAAGTGGCTGTGAAAATATCTAGAGGGAACTAGATCCTTTTAGTGAATGAATTTCACAGGGAAACACAGAAGTGCAGCTAGAGACTGGGAAAAGGTGATTCGAACCCAACAAACAACAAAAGTAGGGGAAATGATTTTATTTTCAATTTAGTGATTGAATTGTATCAGTTTTGAGAATTTACATCTGCTGTCTACATTTTGCATTATTCAGGAAGAAATGCATTTGTTTCTATTTCTCTGGGGTTGTACTGCATACAGAGTCTTGCATCTTAGGGTTTCATTTGTATATATTAGTACTTTTTGTTTGTGGTTCCATATTTGCATAAAGGTTATCTGTGTTCTGGTAGGAATGAATGTTGAGAAGCTTACAGTGTGCTTTTTGTACTTTAATTTTGCGGTTAACCATTATGTGTTGTTAATAAGATTATATTGTATGACATAGAAACATAACATAGTAGATTTTAAGAATAAATGGGATGCCCACGTCGGATCCCTATGAGGATAGCGTAGAGGGTCGGATCCCTACGAGGGTAGCGTAGAGGAGGGCAGCTTGGGGAGGGTTGATAGAGTGGGCAGACTTGATGGGCTATGGCCCTTTTCTGTCATCATTTTCTATGTTTCTATGACAGCAGATAAAGACCCGAATGGTCCATCCAGTCTGCCCAACCTGATTCAATTTAAAATTTTTTAATTTTTTTCTTAGCTATTTCTGGGCAAGAATCCAAAGCTCTACCCGGTACTGTGCTTGGGTTCCAACTGCCGAAATCTCCGTTAAAACTTACTCCAGCCCATCTACACCCTCCCAGCCACTGAAGCCCTCCCCAGCCCATCCCCCACCAAACGGCCATACACAGACACAGACCGTGCAAGTCTGCCCAGTACTGGCCTTAGTTCAATATTTAATATTATTTCTGAATCTAGATCCTCTGTGTTCATCCCACGCTTCTTTGAACTCAGTCACAGTTTTACTCTCCACCACCTCTCTCAGGAGTGCATTCTAGGCATCAATCACCCTTCTCCGTAAAGTAGAATTTCCTAACATTGCCTTTAAATCTACCACCCCTCAACCTCAAATTATATCCTCTGGTTTTACCATTTTCCTTTCTCTGGAAAATATTTTGTTCTACGTTAATACCCTTCAAGTATTTGAATGTCTGAATCATATCTCCCCTGTCCTTCCTTTTCTCTAGGGTATACATATTCATAGCTTCCAGTCTCTCCTCATACATCTTCTGGCGCAAGCCTCCTATCATTTTCATCGCCCTCCTCTGGACCACCTCAAGTCTTCTTATGTCATTTGCCAGATACGGTCTCCAAAACTGAACACAATACTCCAAGTGGGGCCTCACCAATGACCTGTACAGGGGCATCAACACCTTCTTCCTTCTACTGGCTATGCCTCTCTTTATACAGCCCAGTATCCTTCTGGCAGCAGCCACTGCCTTGTGTGATAGGAGAGAGTACGGTATTGGGGTTCAAGAAGGGATTAGATGATTTCCTGAAGGAAAAGGGGATTGAAGGGTATAGATAGAGGATTACTATACAGATCCTGGACCTGATGGGCCGCCGCGTGAGCGGACTGCTGGGTATGATGGACCTCTGGTCTGACCCAGCAGAGGCACTGCTTATATTCTTATGTATATACATTTTTTTAAATAAAAAAATAATACTTTTATGGGGGCAGGGTCTGGGGCAGAACTTTCAGGCACCCCCCAAACAAAAAAGCATTCCGCCACTTATGCCTAGAATGACTATTTGAATAAAGTTGGGATTAAGTATAGTAACATCTATGAGGTGAAAATAACCAGGTGAATCACTGGAATGGTGTCTCAGGGTGAGGAAGGATCTATACTTCTACTAAGACAAAGTATTTTAATAAACAATTGGGCCCAGGACTTAGCCTGTGTTTTAGATTTTGGCCCCTTATGTGAATGAGTTTGACACCCCTGTCCTAGGCGGAAGCTAGCTGGAAGGAAAGGGTTCTCTGAGCAGAGCTGGACAAAAGCTGCTCAGGACGAAAGTATCTATCCTGCTTCAGAGGATGAGTCCCTTATGGAGGTAGAGCGATATGCCTTTGAGGGGAATTAAATGGAGTGAAGTCCAACAGCAATGGATGATATGTCTGAATTAAGCATGAGTCATGTAAGGTACTGTGTGGAGGAAGGGAATGTAAAGCTTGTTGAATATCAGGTGGTGATCTAAAGCACAGTCACTTACCGTAACAGTTGTTATCCAGGGACAGCAGACAGCTATTCTCAACATATGGGTGACGTCATCCACGGAGCCCAGATGTGGACAGCCTCGCAAGCAGACTTGCTTGTAGAAACGTAGAAGTTTCGAGTCAGCCGCAAAGTGCATGTGCGAGTGCCTTCCCACCCAGCACAGGGCGAATCTCAGATAGCTAGCAGAGAAGCCAACCAGGGGAGGTGGATGGGTTGTGAGAATAGCTGCCTGCTGTCCCTGGATAATAACTGTTACTTTATCCCAGGACAAGCAGGCAGCCTATTCTCAATATATGGGTGACCTCCAAGCTAACCAGAATGGGATGGTGGGAGCATTGGCAACTTAGGAGAATAAATTTTGTAATACTCTCTGGCCAAAATGGCCATCCCGTCTGGAGAAAACATCCAGACAACAGTGAGAGGTGAAAGTATGAACCGAGAACCAGGTAGCAGCTTTGCAAATTTCTTCAATAGGTGTAGATCTGAGGAAAGCTTCTGAAGCTGCCATGGCTCTGACTTTGTGGGCTGTGACTCAACTCTGTAGTTGTAGCCCAGCCTGGGCATATCAGGAAGAGATACAAGCAGCCATCTAGTTGGAAGTGGTATGCTTAGAGATTGGAGGTCCCAACTTGTTTGGATCGAAGGAGACAAAAAGTTGAGGAGCAGTTCTGTGTGGTCTGGTGGGTTCTAAGTAGAAGGCCAAAGCACGTTTACAGTCCAGAGTATGAAGAGCCGATTCTCCAGGAGGAGAATGAGGTCTTGGAAAAAACACTGAAAGTACAATAGATTGGTTGAGATGAAATTCTGAAACCACTTTAGGTAAGAATTTAGAATGAGTACGGAGGACCACCTTGCCATGATGGAAAACTGTGAAAGGTGGATCAGCAACTAATGCTTGCAGCTCACTTACTCTTCAAGCAGATGTGAGGGCAATGAGAAAAACCACTTTCCAAGTAAGATACTTAAGATGAGCCGTAGACATTGGTTCAAATGGAGGCTTCATCAATTGAGAAAGAACAACATTGAGATCCCAAACCACTGGAGGAGGTTTGACATTGAAAAGTCCTTTCATGAATCTGGAAACCACCGGATGAGCAGAGAGGGGATTCCCTTCAATAGGCTGATGGAAAGCAGCAATTGCACTGAGATGGACTTGGATCGATGTAGACTTGAGGCCAGAGGTGGATAAGTGTGAACGATAATCTAAAACAGAAGATAAGGAGGAATCTTGAAGCTCCTTATCGTGAGAGATGCACCACGTAGAAAATCTAGTCCATTTTTGGTGGTAGCATTGTCTAGTGCAGTGGTTCCCAACCCTGTCCTGGAGGACCACCAGGCCAATCAGGTTTTCAGGCTAGCCCTAATGAATATGCATGAAGCAGATTTGCATGCCTATCACTTCCATTATATGCAAATCTCTCACATGCATATTCATTAGGGCTAGCCTGAAAACCCGAATGGCCTGGTGGTCCTCAAGGACAGGGTTGGGAACCACTGGTCTAGTGGCAGACTTTCTAGAAGCCTCTAAAATGTCTCTTACAGGTTGAGAAAACTGAAGAGGAGTTATGTTGAGAGGTACCAACCTGTCAAGTGAAGAGACTGCAGATTGGGATGAAGTAGAGATCCTTGACTCTGTGTAAGCAGAGACGGAAAAACTGGTAGAAGTAGAGGATCCCTGCTGCTGAGTTGAAGTAGAAAGAAGTACCAAGGTTATCTCGGCCACCGAGAAGCTATCAGAATCATGGTGTTATGATCGTTTTTCAACTTAGTACCAAGGTTATCTCGGCCACCGAGAAGCTATCAGAATCATGGTGTTATGATCGTTTTTCAACTTGACAAGAGTCTTGAGAATGAGAGGGAATGCATACAGAAAAAGATTTGTCCATTCCAGTAGAAAAGCATCTGCTTCGAGGTGATGAGGAGAATATATCCTGGAGCAGAACTGAGGCAATTTGTGGTTGGGGGGAGATGCAAAGAGATCTATCTGAGGCGTTCCCCAGTGCGAAAAAATGTGATGAAGAGGCGAGGAATTGAGTGTCCATTCATGAGGTTGCAGAAGACGACTCAATTTGTCCACCAAACACTTTTTCGCCCCTTGGATGTAGATAGCTTTGACGAAGGTGTTGTGGAGGATTGCCCAGTCCCAAACCTTCAGAGCTTCTTGACAAAGGGAGGGAGTTCTTGTCCCCCCGTTTGTTGACATAGTACATGGCGATTTGGTTGTCCATCCGAATGAAGACTACCTGGTCGTGAAGAAGATGATTCTTTGAGAGCATTGAAGATTGCTCTGAGTTCCAATAGATTGATGTGACACTGACAATCCATACTAGTCCAGTAGCCTTGAATACGGAGACCTTCGAGATGAGCCCCCCAAGCATAGGTCGAGGAATATCTCATGAGGAACTTCTGATGAGGGGGCGCTTGAATCAAAAAGCCTCTGGAGAGATTGGAAGAGAGCATCCACCTGCGGAGAGACTGTCTCAATGAAGGAGTGACTGTAATGTGTCGAGAGAGTGGTTCGCAAGCCTGCGTCCACTGAGATGCCAGAGTCCACTGAAGAATTCGGAGGTGAAGTCTGGCAAAAGGAGTCCCGTGCACTGTATAGGCCATGTGACCTAGGACAATCATCATGTGTCTTGCTGAGATTGAACAGCGAGAAGACACTGCATGACAGAGTTGAAGAAGAGCATCCAGATGTTGTTGAAGAAGGAATGCTCTTAGTTGGATAGTGTCCAGAACAGCTCTGATGAACTGTAGATTCTGAGAGGGCTAAAGTTGGGATTTGGGAAAGTTGATTTCGATCCCAAGCACGTAGTCCGTTGGGTCGCTACAATAACCCCTGAGATGTTGAATCCTTGATGAGCCAATCGCCTAGGTAGGGGAACACCTGAAGACCATGGTTCCTTAGAGCTGCTGCTACCACCACCAGGCACTTGGTAACCACTTGGGGAGATGAAGCAAGGCCAAAGGGTAGCACTCTTTATTGGTAATGCAGCTTCCCCACCCAAAATCTTAGATATTGATGGGAGGCCGGATGAATGGGAATGTGGGTATACGCCTCCTTGAGATCTAGAAAACATAACCAATCATTCTGATCTAGAAGGGAGTATAGGGGCGCCAGGAATAACATGAAAAATTTTTCTTTGATCAAAAATTTGTTGAGAGCCTTGAGATCCAGAATGAGTCGCAGATCGCCCTTCTTCTTCGGAACTAGGAAGTAATGGGAGTAAAACCCTCTGTTTTGCTGTTCCAAAGGAACTGGTTCGATGGCACGGAGACAAAGCAGAGCTTGAGTTTCCTGAAGAAGAAGGGCGGTCTGGGATGGACTGGAAGGATACTCTCTTGGAGGAAGCTCTGGTGGAACCTGATTGCAATGAAGAGAGAATCCTTCCTTGATGATTGACAGCACCCAGAGGTCGGATGCAATGGTCTCCCATCAGTGATAAAAATGATGGAGATGACCTCCTATGGGGGAAAGAGACAGAACAATGGAAGTTATGCTCTGTTTTAAACAGTCAAAAAGGCTGCACAGTTTTAGGTGCAGCAGAAGGCTGAGGTTTCTGTTGCTTCTGTTGCTGTTGTTTCTTGGGAGGTGTTCGATTGTAATGAGCCTTCCTCGGAGTATAACACTTCTGGAAAATTGGAGGAGGATGTGAAGGTTTCACAGGAGCTGGCTTAGGCTTTGGTCTGACAATGGAAGCAAAATATTTTTCATGTTCAGACAATTTCTTAGTGGCTGCTTCTATGGATTCATCAAAGAGGTCATTGCCTGCACAAGGGATGTTAGCCAGGCGGTCCTGAAGATTAGGGTCCATGTCAATGGTGTGAAGCCAGGCCAAGAGACGCATTGCTACAGAGAAAGCAGTGGCCCTGGCTGACAATTCAAAGGTATCATAAGAGGACTGAAGAAGATGCAATTTGAGTTGTGACAGAATAGAAATAACTTCTTTGAATTCGAAGTGCTTCTGTGTATCCAGGTAATTGAGAAATTTGGGAAGGAGATCAATGAAGAACTTGAGATAAGTAACGAAGTTAAAATTATAATAAAGGACTTTGGAGGACATCATAGCATTTTGATAAAGACAACGTCCTAACCTGAACATAGTTTCCCCTCCTTTCAGTAGGAACAGTAGCATAGACTCTGGAAGCATGGGATCTTTTTAAGGAGGACTCCACCAGAAGGGATTGGTGAGACAACTGTGAATTCTCAAATCCTTTACAATGCAGAGTTCTATACCTGGAGTCCAATTTGCCTGGAACAGCATATAAGGTGTCTCCAGGCAGCGTGTGAAAGTCTGAGACAAAAGCTTATGAAGAGGAAGCTTAAGTGACTCTGCAGGAGGTTGAGGGAGATGCATGACCTCGAGATACTCCTAGGAGTACTTAAAACCAGCATCTAATTGAAGTTCTAGATCATCAGCCATCTGGCTGATCTGCCAAGGCCTTGCCCTGAGAAGGACTCAATGACCTTGAGGTGGCCTGGGTTGGAGGCGAAGCCTCTCTGGAGAAATGACCAAAAGAATATGGAGACTTGGATGAGGCAATGGAAGCAGCTGAGTCATCGAGGTCTGGAAGTGGAGACTTCGATCGAGGAGTTGGTGATTTGGAAGAGCTGGAAGGTCTGGAATGAGGCCTAGACGAAGAAGGTTGCTCTTTGGAAGAAGACCTATGCCTGGATGGATGCATCAATGAAGGCCTCGATTGACGACGAGAGTGGTGTGTGGAAGCAGGTCTCGAAGATCGAGGAGACTTCACCCTAGAGATGGAAGTAGGCAATGCTACCGGTGAATGGATAGGGCTAGAAGCAGTAGATTGAAACTCAGGAGGTTTGATGGAGGAATCTTGAAGCACTCCCAAAGACTCTGCTCCTTGTATGGAGTGTGAGGATTCCTATCAAGGCACTCGCAAAGAATCTACTCCTTGCATAGAGTGCGCAGATGCCAGACCAGACACTCGCAAAGACTCTGCTCCTTGCATAGAGTGTACAGGTTCAGCTCGAGGCATAGGCAGAGACTCGACCTCGGAGGAGACTGCTGATTGCCCAGGCTGGATTAGAGAAGACAGCATCGGCCCAAATTTGCTCAGTAACTGAACAAACTGCTGCTCTAACATGGTCTAAAGAGAAGCCGGCAAAGATAGATCCATGTCTGAAACCGGACCACTTGCTGAGGCTACAGGCTCGAAGGTGGCAGTGGAGATGTGCTTCGACTTAGAAGTCTTGGAAAGCTTGAGGACCACCGCTGGAAACTTGTGCTTAGGTTTCTGACCTAAGCACAAGGGGAAGCTCAGGGGAAGAGACAGCAGGTTTACTCAAGGTCAGAGATGTCCCAAACGAGGAAGATCTGATGAGGCTCGAGGTCGGAGTCGGGGAATCTGGGACCAAGGCAGTGCTCGAGGTCGAGTCCATCCCAAAAAGTTTCTCCACTAAAATCCGATGATGTTTAAGGGCTCGAGGTTGAAGAGTAGCATAGCGCTAGCACAACTTAGGATTATGGTCAGGACTGAGGCACTTGAGGCACCAACAGCGTGGGTCTGTGAGGGAAATCGCATGCTGGCACTGGCTAAACTTGAAGCCCGTTGCTGGCCGGGATATAGGAGGGAAAATAGCTGCAGCAAACTCGAAGCCCGTAGGCTGCGGCTGAGCGGCCTGCCCAGCCAGTCGAACGAATAAAAAAAGTCTCTTTTTTTTAACTGAAATAAAATAAGGTAACAGCAATTCGTGACAAAAAGAAGGCACGAAGTAACGAAGCTTAGGGCAGAGTGTCAAAAATGGACTTCTCGGCTCCTAGGAAAACTGAGAACTGAGTAGACTCACCCTGTGCTGGGCGGGAAGGCACTCGCGCATGCGTGGTGCGACTGACTCAAAATGTCTACATTTCTACAAGCAAGTCTGTTGTCTGCATCCGGGCTCCGTGGATGATGTCACCCATATGTTGAGAATAGGCTGCCTGCTTGTCCTGGGATAAAGCAGTGTTTCTCAACCTTTCCCTAAGCCTAACAAATACCAACTGAGTACCCCCGGCCAAACTCCGCCCCTGACTCCAAGATTAGAGAAACTGGGCTTCTTCTCCCTAAAACAGAGAAGATTGAGGGGACATGATTGAAACATTCAAGGTACTGAAGAGAATAGACTTAGTAGATAAGGACAGGTTGTTCACCCTCTCCAAGGTAAGGAGAACGAGAGGGCACTCGCTAAAGTTGAAAGGGAATAGATTCCGAATGAAAGTAAGGAAGTTCTTCTTCACCCAGAGAGTGGTAGAAAACTGGAATGCTGTCATAGGGGAAAATACCCTCCAGGGATTCAAGACAAAGTTAGACAAACTCCTGCTGAGCCAGAATGTATGCAGGTAGGGTTAGTCTCAGTTAGGGCACTGGTCTTTGACCAGAGGGACTGCCGTGGTGAGCAGACTGCTGGGCACGGATGGACCACTGATCTGACCCCAGCAGCGGCAATTTTTATGTTCTTAATACTAATTGTAATGCAATTTCTTTCATCCATTTTTCATATCTATCATAATAAAACCCTTAGCGTGCATGCACACTTTAAACTCCGTGCTTTGTGCTATTGTGCCACGCATGCGCAGTACAACAATTTGCCTGCTTCTGATCACCTGTGCCTGCCTCAGCATATTTCCTGTCTTCTACCCCGATCTCCGATGCCAACTGACTTCCTGCCTGCTCTGCTGGGACGACTTTTCTTCTCACCTCCGGACCAGCAGCAGCAGCAGCCATGGTTTCATCAAGCAGCCGCGAGGCCTTTGCTAGGCCGGCTCACTTCGATAATGCAATGCGGGCAAGCCTGGCAAAAGCCCCCTGGGTGCCTGGACTAGCGGATGCTGGACAGGGAGAGCAAGGAAGGGAGAAGAGGTACTACTGGACAGGGGGAGGCAAAAGTAAGGGAGAAGGGCTACTGCTGGACAGGGGGAGCAGGGAAGAGGTGCTGCTTGACAGGGGGGAGGTAAAAGGAAGGGAGAAGATGCGGGAGGGAAGGAGGACCAGAGGAGAAGCATGCAGGAGGCCCTGGAAACATAGTTAAAAGCACAGAAAAATAAGGTCACCAGACAACAAAAATAGGGAAAATGATTTTATCAATAATAAGCACACATGCACACTTGACACTCCGTGCCTTCGTACATCCGTGTTTCTGCATGCGCAGTACACTGCCATGCCTTCTGAGAGCGAAAGGTAAGGGTGAAGGAAGGGAAAGACAGCCATGGTCGGAAGGTGGGCGTGACCATTTGGAAGGAGAACCGGTCATGTTCTGAGGGAATAAACTGCCTCCATTTGGGAGTGACAGAGGGGGTCCAGGAGCAGAGGCGAACGAGACCGACCCGGTGAGGGCGAAGTTGACAGAAACATTCACAGTTTGAGTGAGACAGCGTGCACGAGGGGGGGAGGGGAAGACAAGGTTTGCTTGGAAGCCAAGGAGCCGGAGGTAAAAGGGAGGAGAACTGCGATCGGACATCTTGCCTCATCTCAAGGACGCATCTTATCTATCTCTGCAATTGCCCCAGCTGGAAAATGCAAAAAAAGCCGAATCCTCCCTCCCAACCAACTGGAAAGGAAATGAAATCCTTGCAGAGCAGGGGACACAGAAAGAGAGACAGACAGGGGGCAGGGAGACAGAAAGATAGACACACAGAAGACAGTGGGACAGGGAGAAAGAAAGAAAAAGAAAGAAACGCCTCAGCACCCTATTGGGCTAAAGTCTACACATCTATTCTAGCACCCGTTAATGTAACGGGCTTAAACACTAGTACACACAATATATTTTTTATTTTTATTGATTTTACCAATATAATTACAAGCATCCACTTGTTCTGGAAATACAGAGAATAAAGAATTAACAAATAGTAGAAATTTACAGTCCAAAAATAATAAATGTAAACTCTTCCTTAGACCAGAATAAAAGTTAAGGGGGAACCCAAGAGATAAGGAGATCAAATAAAGGTATACATTGAATTAAGGCATATGCTTAACGGGTTATAACGACATCTGCAATTTAATTATTATCCCTGAATTAATGGAGCAGTTTCTTAGTATCTACAAAGGCTTTAAGCTGATCAGGGGCAAAGAAGGTATATTTAGTCCCTGCATACTTTACACAGCATTTACATGGGTAACTCAACAAAAAAAGAGGCCCCTAGTACCTTAACCTCTTGTCTCATGCTTAGGAATAATTTTCCTTCGATCCTGAGTAGATTTAGTCACATCTGGATAGACCAAATTCTCTGCCCAAGAAACAAAGCTTAAGAAAAACAAAAAAACATATGCATCACAGAGTTTAGGTCCTGTTCAAAAACAAACGAGACAAGAAGGGTAGGACGAGATTGAATTTCTAAAGATTTTTCCAGTAAATCTGAGAGGTTAGTAATATCCAAGGATTGTAGTTTTTCGGCTTCAGGTTGATTGGAGTTTCTTTTTTTTTTTTTTTTTTCAGGAAGATAATAGATACGATTAATGAAATGCATTGTTTCAAATGGAAATGTTAATACTTCAGACAAATATTTTTTAGGCATGTCGCCCGGTGTTACTTCTGTAGCCTTAGGAAAATTTAACAATCTAAGGTTCAACCTTCTGTTAAAGTTTTCAATTTGTTCAATTTTTCTATGAATAAAAAGTTTATCTTTTGGCAAGTTCCCAGTTAAATTCTGAAGAGATGATATCTCTTTGTCCACCTGATCAAGTCTATTTGTTGTATCATTCCTTATGGATTCCACAGACTTAGTCAAATCATCTATTTTACTCACAACCGTTGAAAATTCCAGTGTTGATTTCGTAACTGCCACTTCCAGCCTTTGTAAAACACTCCAAACTCCCTCCAAAGTAACCACCGTGGGGGAGCTCGTTCCAATCGCTCCCTGAATAGTTCCAACATCGACGTCAGCCTGCAGGTCAGCTCCCTCTCTGCGAGTCAATCTCAACCCATCCTGGGGTGGAGATGCTGCAGCGTCGCTGAATTCTGACATTGGATGCGGTGGAGGCAGGGAAAACGGAGGAGATAGAGATGTTTCCAGCCCAGAAACTCCGGAGGCTCCTTCCTCTGAAGTAAAAGCAGGGAACTCAACTCCGTAAACAGATGGTGAGCTTGCCATAAAACGGTCCATCCGTAGCTGTCCCGGTTGAGAGGGATTCAGCCGAACATAGCCTTTCCTTTTTGTATGTGGCATTGTAGCTTATCAACATAGCAGGGAGACCGGATTCCTGGAAGCTATACAGGACTGCTTCATGGATCAGCTTGTCAGAGAACTGACGCGAGGAAATGCCACTTTGGATCTAATCCTTAATGGGCTAAGAGGACCTGCAAAGGACGTGGAAGAAGTGGGCCCGTTGGGAAACAGTGATCATAACATGATCAAGTTCAAAGTTGAAGTAGGAATACCAAAGGGAGAGAACCACAGCAACAACTTTTAACTTCAAGAAAGGAAACTATAAAGCAATGAGGGTAATGGTAAGGAAGAAACTCAGGAACAACACAAAGAAATGGCAGACTGTAGAGCAAGCCTAGTCTTTATTCAAGGACACGGTAAGCAAGGCGCAAAAATCGGTATATCTCCAGATTCAGAAAAGGGTGAAAAAGAGCCAAACAAAAGACCCGACATGGATAACTAAAGAAGTGAAGAAAGCAATAGGGGATAAGAAGAATTCATTCAAGAAATGGAAAAAAGGCAAAACCGAGGAGAACTGGAAAGAATACAGGAAGTATTAAGAAGAGAATATGAAGAGGCTAGCCAGGGAAGCACGAAATTTCAAACCGTTCTTCAGATATGTTAAAGGGAAGCAGCCAGCTAGGGAGGAAGTGGGACCACTGGATGACGAAGATAGGAAGGGAGTGGTGAAGGAGGAGAAAGAAGTGGCGGAAATCATCAGTATTTACAAAAGAAGACACATCCAACATACCGGAACCTGAGCAAATCTTCAAAGGAGACCAAGCAGAGAAATTAACATCCATGGAAGTAAGCCTTGAGGATGTACACAGGCAGATAGAAAAATTAAAAACTGACAAATCGCCGGGCCCCGACAGAATCCACCCTAGAGTATTGAAAGAACTAAAGGAGACAATAGCAGAACTACTACAACAGTTTTGTAATCTATCCCTGAAAACAGGTGTGATCCCGGAGGATTGGAAGATAGCCAATGTTACGCCCATCTTTAAAAAGGGATCGAGAGTTGACCCAGGGAACTACAAACTGGTAAGTCTGACCTCGGTTCCGGGGAAAATGGCGGAAGCACTGATAAAAGATAGCATCGAGGAGCATCTAGAGAGGCATAAACTTATGAAAACAAGCCAATATGGCTTCTGCAAGGGAAGATCATGCCTGATGAACTTATTGCACTTCTTTGAAGGAATTAACAAATGGATGGACAAAGGGGACCCCATAGACATAGATTTCCAAAAGCCTTTGAGAACGAACCCCATGAACGCTTACTTCGGAAACTAAAGAACCATGGGGTGGAAGGAGACATACACAGATGGATCAGGAATTGGTTGGCGGGCAGAAAGCAGAGGGTAGGATTGAAGGGCCACTACTCGGACTGGAGGAAGGTCACGAGTGGTGTTCACGAGTGGTGGTCCAGTGCTTGGACCACTGCTATTCAATGTATTTATAAATGATCTAGAAACGGGGACGAAGAGCGAAGTAATAAAATTTGCAGATGACACCAAGCTATTTAATGGGGCTAGGACTAAAGAGGATTGGGACGGAAGTTGCTGTAAAAGTGAACTGTGTTTGAATTAAGTACATTTCCAAATCAGCATGAGCCTGTGTGGCTGCAACAGCATAACTTTACACAGCATTTACATGGGTAACTCAACAAAATATCCAGCGCCTTCCCACTTTGGGTCTTGGTCTCTCCTCTTTTTCCCTCTGCTTACACCCTCCCCCAGATTCAGTGTCAAGTTCCCCTTTGTACCTACACCACCTTTGTTTCAGGTCTCCCTCTCTCTCCCTCCTCTGTTATGATCGTACATTCTCTCTGTTCTTCCTCAGGGTCTCTTCCCCTGTGTCTGCACCCTCCCATAGTCCAGCATCTGCCACATGTCTTTTCTCTTTGGTCCAGGCCTCTCTCTTTCTCTGTCTTCCTTTTGCTTACAAACCCCCTCCCCCATGTCCAGCATTTGTTGTTCTCCTTTCTTCCAGGTCTTTCTCTGCCTATTTCTCTCCTTCCTGCCTCCATCCTTCCTATGTTCCTCCTTCCTATGTCCCCCTCACTGCCTTCCAAGCCTTTGTCCCCCCCCCATTCCTCCCTCCCTCCCCGAAAGCTGCGCCGAATGCCTGCCTGCTGCCGTTTCCTCCTCCCTCGCCACTGGCCCACTCCATTTAATTAACCCCCCCTGCTGCCACAACTCTGGGAAGGGCCAGGCGTGTGCAGCGATTGCACGCCGCCAGCCCTACAGTCTTTCCCTGTCAATTCTGATAACGGAGAGAAGGTCTGGGCCAGCCAATCACTTGGCTGGTGCAGACCTTCTCTCCGATGTCAGAACTGATGTCAGAGGAAGGCTTCTGGGCCGGCGGCATGCAATCACTGCCGGAGCCTGGCCCTTCCTCTCCTGGAGTTGTGGCATCAGCAGGGGTGAGGTGGGTAATTAAATGGAGCAGGCGGATGGCAACGGCAGGCAGGGGTCCTCTCACTTACCCCTAACAGGCGTTCTGGTACCGTGGAAGCGGACTGCTGGGCACGAAGGACCACTGGTCTGACCCAGCAGCAGCAATTATGTTCTTAAGTACTGTAAAGAAACAGTTATGTCCTCATGAAGGACATAACTGTGAGGTTGATGTATGAATGTGAGGTTTTGTTAGTAATAGAAAGAAAACCGGAATTCCTGTGTGCAAGTAAAGCATAGTGAAGGGGGGATGGGCTAGGGTTGACTAACGTGGAAGAGGGTTAATTCAGTGACCTGACATTCCACATCCTTGATAAAGGGAACAATTGGGGGAGGGGGGATTCTTAGACCATTAGATCAAAAGGTGGTTTGGATATCAGTCCCACTATTCAGGGTGAAGGACTGGCCAGTGGGGAAGCTGTAATTCAGGGAGTCTGGTGGGAAAAGCTTCCTGAACAAACCTTAACCAAACAAACCTTAACCAAGCCTGGAAGAGAGGGGACTAACGCTATATCCAAAGCTCCTGGATATAGATTCTTAGAACCAGAAAGCTGCAAAGACTGAACAGAGAAAGGCAGCTGGACTGAGGAAAAGAAACTTATTTAAAGGGAATTAGTTTTGGGTTTTATTTTTCCTTTTTGACTGATGAAAGAAGTTGCTGAAAAAGTGAACTGTGTTTGAATTAAGTACATTTCCAAATCAGCATGAGCCTGTGTGGCTGCAACCAGAACCAGTGCAATTTGAACTGGATAATAAAGGCTGGAACTATGAACTGTTGGTGGATAGGTTTTTTTCTTTTTCTCCTCTGTTGTCATTTCATAGTGGTTCTCCAGGGAGCACTGGTCCTTGCGCTTGGGACGAAAGCCTGGTTGCTGGCGCTAGGCATACCCCAGCCCCATCACAATACAAAGGGAGCATAGGGAACTTCCCTGCCACATAACAGCATTCTGGTCTGTTCTGCAATATATAAGAAAACAATAAACAGGCAACATGAAAAACAGGCAAGAACATGGAAGCAACATGGAACCAACCTGCTGCGTACAATGAGCACTAACTGAGAACATGCCTTCGGAAAGATATGTACTCACATATGCAGAACAATTCCCCACAAGGCCCATCTGCTAGTTGGAAGATACTCAGGCCTGAAAGGAGAAACATCCGACGTAGAAAATATGAAGGTGATACAGAGAAAAACTGAGTAGACAAAGGGCGGGCCATATTGACTTTACTGGAGACCAACAGAAAGAAGATTGTCAGTCCTGCCTTACCAATGTCAGCAAAGGCCTATGGGAGATCATATCATTCATGTCTGACCTTAGGGTATAAGGTAAGAACCTAATCTTCCATTCTGTTACATCTCCTCTGGAGTCAATATGATAGGTGACGTATGAAAGCAATGGCAACATCTGGGGTGGGACAGCAGAGCCTGCCTGAAATACTAAGGCCCCAAAAGCAGTGACAGACCCAGCTGCCACATACACTCAGTAAAATCTTGTAAAGGTATAAAGAGACGACCAGTGGCTGCTCTACATATTTCAGCCAGATGAATCTCTCGAGACTGTGCATGAACGACTACTTCAAAAAATTGCAAGACTCAGGATGTCTTTTAAATTTTTATCCCTAGTAAACGCGATCCTTAAAGGAACATCTTGAAAAGCAGATAAAGTTTGAATAATCTTCCAATTTCCTGCCAACATCCTGAAGAAAAATTGGAAGATTATTCAAACTTTATCTGCTTTTCAAGATGTTCCTTTAAGGATCGCGTTTACTAGGGATAAAAATTTAAAAGACATCCTGAGTCCATCTACGTACCGCACTATCTCAGTTGATCAACCCTTGTCCCCACGGGGTTTTTTTAAGTGCGGCTCATGCAGCATCTGTTCTGTCACAGTGCAGGGATCGACATTTACCAATCCTGTCGACAAGAGGATATATCACATGCAGCACTTCATGACCTGCAACTCTGACTTTGTCATATATGCCATTATTTGTCCATGTGCAAAAGTTTATATTGGCAAAACAATACGTCCGTTTCGGATACGGATGTGTGAACATAGATCCAACCTTAAGCTCAAGAAGATTAGTGCCCCCATAGTAGAACATTGTTTGGAATTTGCACATGATTTCCAACAGCTAAGATGCGTTTGTATTGACAAAGAAAGTAAGAATGCTTGAGGAGGTGACCGGCATATTAAACTCCTTCAGAGAGAAGCAAGATGGACATTTCAGCTCAACTCTATGAAACCTGCGGGTTTGAATAGTAATATTGGTTGGCACTCTTTTTTCTAAACATGATTTGTGACGTCATTGTGCACCTCCTTTAAATACGCATGCGTGGCGTTCTAGCGCCATCGGCGCCATTTTTTGAAGTGCTAGTAGTTCAGACTGAATGCAGTGAGTACTATTTCGCAGAAACATTGAGACAATTGTGGCATATCTATTTGATTGAAAGTTATAGCACTTGTCTTTTCTTTTTGCTTTTTAGCTATCAAAAAGTCCCCCGACGAAGCCAATAATCTGGCGAAACGGGTCCCGTCGGGCTCTTATCACTAATTCAGATAAGTGCATTATATTGTTGTTCACATTACCGGTTAAAAAGTGAGATGTGTTGAATACACGATATAAAAGTCTTTTTGCTAATCGGTCATGAGAGGTTTTTTGAGACCAATGATAGAGAACCTGTCCTGCTGAGTAACCATTGCAGAATTAAATATTCTTCATGGTGCAGGCTTCTGAGGTCCTTTCCTCTCGTTAAACATTAAATCCAATTGCATATAGAACCTGTATCTGTTGTTTTGTTGTCCACTTGATATAGTAACATATTTACATGATTTGAAGAAAATTTCAGCTAACTGTTTGAGGGCTGCAATAGAGGACTTTGGGGGCCACACACAGTCCTGGGACTGTGTACTGGAGACTACTGGTGAACATAAGAATTGCCACTGCTGGGTCAGACCAGTGGTCCATCATGCCCAGCAGTCTGCTCACGCGGCAGCCCTCTGGTTTAAGACCAGCACCCTGAGACTAGCCCTACCAGCGCACGTTCTTGTTCAGCAGGAACTTGTCTAACTTTGTCTTGAATCTTTGGAGGGTGTTTTCCCCTATAACAGCCTCTGGAACAGCGTTCCAGCTTTCTACCACTTTCTGGGTGAAAAATAACTTCCTTACGTTTGTACAGAATCTATCCCCTTTCAACTTTAGAGATTGCCCTCTTGTTCTCCCTACCTTGGAGAGGGTGAACAACTTGTCCTTATTTACTAAGTCTATCCCCTTCAGTACCTTGAATGTATTTCGATTCTCTGTAAAGTGGATTGTTTGTATATTTTTCCTTTTCGTCTGTCCTGGATGTTAAGCATATTTCTATTTATATTCATGGAATGTATATTAAAATTCTTAAAAAAAATAAGATGAGTCAATTTTGGGATGTCAACACATTGTAAGAAGACTTAGTACTACTTATCATTTCTATAGCACTACTAGATGTATGCAGTGCTGTACATTAAACATGCAAGAGATAGTTGGATAGTACAGCTTTGCACTTTCCTTTAGGAGATAGGTTACGTCAATTTTTTTATTTGATATCCCTGGGGGGGTCTGTCCATATCTGTCACTCACAGGACACTAGTAGATTTGGGCCTTGCAAAGAACTTTTCCCAACTCCGCGGGAGATGGGAGAGCAACCTGGGAACTTTAGTGTCTGCCTGGAAGATTCAGAACAGTATAAAAGCATTCTTTCTGAGGTCCGTAGTGCTCATTTGCGGGAATGTGCTTTGAGAGTAATCCATCGGGCGTATGTTACACCCTCCCAGTTTCACAAAATAGGCTATGTCCAGATTCTTCTTTGTTTGAAGTGCAATTTAGAAGAGGCCAATTTTTTTCATGCCTTTTGGCTTTATCTCACTGTTCAAGTCTCCGAAGGTGCTTCTTTTGGCGCTGCTGAGCTCCTGTGGAGTTTGGGGGTGGGGCTCTAGATTATGGGTCTGGAAATTATGTATCTTGGACTTGAAATCGATTCTGAAAGAGTGGACCTCCCTCTTATTGGGGTTGGAAATTGGCTATCCATGAGTTATTGGGAATGGAAGCCCAAGACACAAGGGGCACCTACAAAAGGAGAAAATATTTTCTAGCTATTTGGGACCCTTATCTCAATTCTTTAACACCTCAAATGCGTAGCCGCACTTTGAATCAGCTTTGAATAAACCCTGCTCTGTGCAGCACTTTGTTTCTAAACTAAACCTCATCTCCATAAAGATAGAGCTCGGCACGGTTTACAGGTAAATTCAATAAATGAGGGAAGGACATAATAAGAAATTTCTATCTTTCATACTTCAGTGCTATCTTTCAGGGGGGATGGGGGAATGAGTTTGGGGGGGTGGTGGGAGAGGGTGGTAGAACATGATGTCCTGCTATGCATACTCTGGGTTTATTTTGATAACTCTGTGTTCTGCTTCTTTGCATTCCATAGTGCTTTTCTGCTTTTGGTTGTTATTCCTAATTATTTTCATTACTTGGGGGAAAGGCGGGGTGGGGGGTGAGGGGAGGGAGAGGTACTATATGTTTTCCAGGGCTCATAAATCATACTCTTCAAAAAACACGTTAAACCTATCCAGCACAACAATCCTAACCCAACATCCAACACTCTATAAACCCTTAGTACTCTCTAATTTTTCTAGTTACCAAACATTATCTAAAACCCATAATTATCCCTTAAAATTTTATCTCATCGTTTAATCTATTTCTTTAAAGTTGAAATGTAATTCTTGTTTTAGTTTGTATGTAATCTGCCTTAAACCGCAAGGTTATGGCGGAAAAGAAATCACTAATGTAATGTAATTAGAGTATAGGGTCCTGGAATGTTATGTTCTCTATTTTGAGAGTGGTTTGGGTATTGGGGAGGGGTATAAATAAGAATTGGGGTTCCAGTTGTATTTCTCTAAAAGATGATGACTATATTGTCATGACCTTCATAGCACCATGTTTGTTCTTTCTGCATTGTTATTGCATCTTGCCTTGGTCTTCACTTTTGTACTGTATGGTTTATCATCAATAAAATTTTTTGCACAGAAACATGCAAGAGACAATCCCTGCTAAATAGAGCTTACAATCTAATTAACATAAATAAACAGGACAAATAGAAGTTAGGGAATTTCTCACAGAGGAAATAATAATAATAATAATAATAAAAAGACACAAATTTTCACCACTCTGCTCGGCCCTCTATGCTCGCAAAAAGCAGTTACATAAGAACATAAGCAGTGCCTCTGCCGGGTCAGACCACAGGTCCATCCTGCCCAGCAGTCCGCTCCCGCGGCAGCCCAAACAGGTCAAGACCTGTCTGAATCATCAGAAGGGGCTCCCTTGCCACCTTGGTTTCCCATTTAAGTCCTGCCTTCCTATCGAAGTCCTAGCCCTCCGGTCTTGCACATGCACGACCTGGTTGGTTTATACTCATTACCTGGTTAACTTCCTATACTTGTGTTACATCCCAGCTCCTCCCTCAGTATCCCACAATCCCTTTATCCCTCAGGAATCCATCCAATCCCTGTTTGAATCCTTGTACCGTACTCTGCCTGATCACTTCCTCCGGTAGCGCATTCCAAGTGTCCACGACCCTTTGGGTGAAAAAAAACTTCCTTGCATTTGTTTTGAACCTGTCTCCCTTCAGTTTCTCAGAATGCCCCCTCGTATTTGCTGTCCCCTTCAGTCTGAAGAATCTGTCCCTATCCACCCTCTCTATGCCCCTCATGATCTTGAAGGTCTCTATCATATCTCCCCTGAGCCTCCTTTTCTCCAGAGAGAAGAGCCCCAGCCTATCCAGCCTCTCGGCGTATGAGCAGTGTTCCAGCCCTCTTACCATTTTCGTTGCTCTCCTTTGGACTCTCTCAAGTACCGCCATGTCCTTCTTGAGGTGCGGCGACCAATACTGAACGCAGTATTCTAGATGTGGATGCACCATCGCTCGATACAATGGCATGATGACTTCCCGTGTTCTGGTTACTATGCCCTTCTTTATGATTCCCAGCATCCTGTTGGCTTTTTTCGAGGCTGCTGCGCACTGTGCAGATGGCTTCAGTGATGCATCCACCAGCACACCCAAGTCTCTCTCGAGTCTGCTGTCTCCCAACAATACCCCCCCAATTTGTAGTTGAACAACGGGTTCTTTTTCCCTATATGCATGACCTTGCATTTGTCCACGTTGAAGCGCATTTGCCATTTGTTTGCCCAGTCTTCCAGCTTGTCCAGGTCCCTTTGCATGTCCTCACACTCCTCCCTGGTCCTAACTCTGCCGCACAGTTTGGTATCGTCTGCGAATTTTATAACCTCACATTTTGCCTCCTTTTCCAGGTCATTGATGAATATGTTAAAGAGTAAAGGTCCCAGCACCGATCCCTGTGGCACACCGCTCGTGACTCCCCGCCAGTCAGAATATTGACCCTTTACTCCAACCCTCTGCAGTCTACCCGACAACCAGTGCTTGATCCATCTGTGCACATCCCCTCCCACCCCGTGGTTCCACAGCTTCTTAAGTAGCCTTTCATGAGGCACCTTGTCGAAAGCCTTCTGAAAGTCGAGGTAAATGATGTACCCAGCACTCCTGAAAATCTGGACGAGTGCTGGGTGGAAGACTTTCGACACGATGGCCTCAGCTCAGGCCTATTTGGACACCTTACCGGAGGAACCTAGTACCTCTAATTCCACCTGATTGTCTCATTATTTTTGCCAGTTGCTCAGCTTGGACTGAGTTGTGTGGGTGGCCCGCGAGTGAGCGCTTTTGTGATGTGCACTATAGTTTTAGGTTATTGCTATATTACTTGCCTGTGTGCATATGTTTGTGGGGACGCTTAGTTGGAGTAGTTTGAGATGTGTTTGTTGGCTTATATGCACTTATTCCCTTTAAGCTTCTTTGCTTCTCCTTCCCTCACCAGATAGTGGCTGCGACTCTATAGTACTGGGTCCTTTCCCCTTGCATCACTTCTTACTATTTGGGGAGGTACTCTTTATTCTTCAAGATGTGCAGTGACGACTTGTAACTCTTCTAGTGGTTGGGGAGAAGTGCATTAGTGAGTGTGTCTTGTGTGTGTTCTTCAGTTTGGATGATTTGGGGTGTTCCCCTATCTGGGTTGGGTGGATTGTGTGCTAGGGGTTGGTGTAAGAGTGTGTCTTGTGTGTTTGCATTCCTTCCTTTGGGGTATCTTTCTCTTTGGTTTCCTTGGAATGTCAATCTGAGTGAGGTGTGTGAGTGGTTGGTTTAGTTTAGCTTTTGACTCTTCTTGGACCTGCCTCTTGACTCCCCACCCCTTCTGGTTCTGTTGTCTCTGTTTATTCAGATGTATTTTGGGCCCTGCTTGTTTGGGGCCTTGTGTGAGTCTGTATCAGTCAAATAGGGGTTGGCTTCCCACTGTTTCTTTGACTGCTTTTTAAGATGATGTTGGGAGGCTCTCTTATGTTCTGTTGCATTGGACGGGGGAAGAGGTACCTGAGTGTTTCTGGTGTGTAGTGTTTTACAGTGTTGGGAGCTTGTTTATCTCCACTGTGTGGGTATGTGGGGGGGGGACTGGGGGCCCTGTTCACAATGTAGTGACTCCCTCGCTTTGTACCCTCTTGGTGGTGTGGGGCGGGTTTCTGTAGTTTTCTTTTGGGGGAGGGGGGTTTGATATGGGGTGAAGGGGGGGTTGAGAGGTTGGGTGGGCGGTCCTCTTTCGGTTCTATTGTTGGGTTTTTTGGGACCTCACATTGTGTTGTGATTTCCATTCTATATAGCTTTACTGCCCCCAGGGGGGCTGGGCTCCTGGGGTTCCTCTCCTGTCTTTTTTCTGCGTTCTTTTATCTCTTTATTACCTGATTTTCCAATCTGAGCACTCCTTTTAGACTTACCTCTTGGAACGTGGGGGGAATTACCTCACCGGTTAAGCGGTCTAAAATTTTATCAGCTCTCCAAAGTTATCACTCGGATATTGCCTGTTTACAAGAGACTCGCTTGATGGATGCTGAACATCTTAAGCTGTGTCGTTCTTGGGTGGGGGAGGTCTATTTTGCTTCTTCTCTGGGTCGCCATGGCGGCATAGCCGTGCTGGTCCACAAATCCTCGCTGTTGGGTGTTCAAATCCTAGATAAGGCTGATGATGGTCGCTACCTTCTTTTGTGCCTGACGCTGGATGATAAGCACTACCTTCTTTTGGTGGTGTATGGCCCCAACTTGTCGGAATCTTCTTTTCTGCAGAAGCTAATTTGGCTTTGCTGTCCTTATTCTACCAACCCGCTTTTTGTTTTGGAAGATTTCAGTTTGGTCTTCGATACTGACTCTGATAAGTCAGGTACTCCCTCTACTTCACTGGGGGCCCGTGGTCGACTCCTTTCTGATTTTTGTGATACTCTTTCCGTGGTGGACCCTTGGCGTCTTCTTCACCCTGAAGCTCGTGATTATATGTTTTTCAAGTGCTCCTACTATATCTGACCTCCCGTGATGAACGATGCGTGGAGCGCTTGGTCCAGAAATTTCTTTAGGCTGGTAAGAAAGCTCGTTTGCCCTACTGATGTGCAGCGGCTCCATGGTATAAGGGTGGCCTAGGTTTGTTGAATCTTCATTTTTTGACTATTGGTTGTGGTATGCGCCATATTAATGATCTTTTTAGGGGTTCCTCTGCCTTTACTAATACCTCTTTGGAACTTTCTTGTTTCCAGACTACACACTTTAGTGCTTATCTTCATTCTGTTCCCTCTACTTTACCTGAACCTCTTTCTCGAAGGGTGCTCCACCGTCCACTCCGGAAGGTTTGGCAATGGGTCTGTAAATTTCATTCTATTAGTTCTACTGTTACTCCTTTTCTGCCTTTTATCCACTTTAATGGCTCCTTTCTTCTTGGGATAGATGGGGGCTAGTTTTGTACAGTGGGGAGCAAGGGGAATTCATTATGTGTTTCAGTTGGTGGATGATGGGGGGAGGATTCGGTCCTTCGCCCAAGTGAGGGAGGACTATGATCTTCTGCCCACTGATTATTTTGCTTATATGCAATTTCACCATTACCTTAATTCTCTACCCTCTGACTCCTTAACGACTTCTTGTCAGGAGTTGTTATCCACGGCCTTTACAATTGGCTCTCAGCTCCCTGTTCCCCTTAAATTTCATCAACGTCATTTGAAGAATGAGTCCCCCTTGCTTGACCATATTAGATTACGGGATGCCTGGGCTCGTGACCTTGCTGTGGACTTATCTGTTGCTGTTCGCAGATTATCTACTTTTCGTAAATATACTACTTTTTGGGAACAACATTACAAGTTAGTCCTTTGTTTATATATTTCTCTCTGGCTTTCGTGAAACTGCTGACTATCTTCGCTGTCAAGCCCCTGAGGCGGGCCTGGGACATATGTTCTGGACCTGCCCCAATATTAGCTCCTTTTGGGAAACTATATTTCTCTTTGTGGAGCGCATTTGGTCCATTATCATTATCCATTCCCCTGTGTTACAATTTGGTAATGTACCTCATTTTCACCCCCAGAAACCAGAGGTGGCTGCCTTCTTAAGTGGACAGTTCTTATTGCTTTAAAATGTATCTTACTTAAATGGCTTGATGGAGAGGCGCCAGATTACTCACTCTGGAGGTGCCAGATGATTACTCTTCTGATGTGGAGACGTTGGGATGTGCGAGGCTTTTTCTCTCTTTCAGGGCGCTCTTTTCAACGCACTTGGGAACCCTTTTGGACCACTATGACTCCCCTGGCTCGTAGCAGCTTGCTTAATTGCTGATACATTGTTTCTTCTATTACTATGCTTTTTTGTATACCTCTGTATTATGTACTGTACTCTGGTTTATTATGGGGTAGACTTGGAAGGAGGTCTTGGGGGAGGGAAGGTTTTGGGGGAGTTGGGTGGAAGGATATGATGCTGGGGTTTTTTTTAATATAATTTGAGCTTGTTTTCTCACTTATACTGCTTATTGTTGGATTTCTGTTAAGCTCGATAAAATATATTTGACTATAAAAAAGACACTGGTACTTTACATGTTAGTAGGAATTAGGAATTCTTTATGCACAATTTCAGTCCTAAGAGATGGTTTCCTTCCGGCCACCTCTAAGATACCTTCTATTTATATTATTTATTTTACTCTTCAGACCCTCAGAAATGCCACCAGGTGTTCAATAACATTTCATAACAACTGGCTTTATGCATCAAGTCTTCACTGGGTCGCATATAAATACTTTCAATGGTTATAATATAGACTCCAATAACATGGATTATATAAATTAATATAGCATGACTGCTTTCATACTTAACTTAGGTGGTGATAATAAGGGACAAGTGCACCGACATGTTTCACCCTTAGGGGGTTTCCTCAGGGCTACAATCCCTAAAGTGAAAAAGAATAATCTTAGTACTAATAAAACATATTTCTTTTGCGAGTCTAACAATTTCTATATTATTAAAATTGTTAGAATCTGTTTCACGCCACGCGACCACCCGATATGCTATTGTTAAGATGGCCGCGGCGTGCTGCTAGTCTCATTAAGTACTACCCGACTCAGCTGTCAGTGACGCTGCTGGGTGGAGCTACAAGCGAGTGCGTCTACAAGTAACGTCATAAGACCTGCACTGACCCTTAGCCGGGAGTAAACACTACTGGACTGTGACTAATAAATGTTAAAACACTCCCGATGGTTTATATGAACGATGGAGCCCTATACCCCCAGGGAGGCATCATAGAAAGCAATGTTACTTACCGTAACAGTTGTTATCCAGGGACAGCAGGCAGCTATTCTCACTAGTGGGTGATGTCATCAGACAGAGCCCCGGTACGGACGTCTCACAAGCATGTCTTGCTTGTAGAAACTTAAAGTTTCTAGATGCCCGCACCGCGCATGCGCCGGTGCCTTCCTACCCGGAGATCCGGGCGTGTCTCCTCAGTTCAGGTAGCTAGCCTGAGAAGCCAACCCAGGGGAGGTGGGTGGGACGTGAGAATAGCTGCCTGCTGTCCCTGGATAACAACTGTTACGGTAAGTAACATTGCTTTATCCCAGGACAAGCAGGCAGGTATTCTCACTAGTGGGTGACCTCCAAGCTAACCTCAGTGGGATGGAGGGGGAGTTGGCGACTTAAGAGAATAAATTTTTCAATACTGTTTGGCCAAACTGTCCATCCCGTCTGGAGAGGGTATCCAGACAATAATGTGAGGTGAATGTGTGAACCGAGGACCAGGTGGCAGCCTTGCAAATTTCCTCGATTGGTGTTGATCTGAGGAATGCTACTGAGGCTGCCATTGCTCTGACCTTATGGGCTGTGACCTTACAAGGAAGTGATAATCCAGCCTGGGCATAGCAGAAAGAGATACAAGCCGCCATCCAATTAGAGATGGTGCGCTTTGATACGGGTCTTCCCAACTTGTTAGGATCGAAGGAGACAAAAAGTTGAGGAGTGGTTCTGTGTGGCTTGGTGCGATCCAGGTAGAAAGCCAAGGCACGTTTACAGTCTAGAGTGTGAAGGGCCGATTCTCCGTGGTGAGAATGAGGCTTAGGGAAGAATACTGGAAGTACAATGGATTGGTTGAGATGAAATTCGGAGACTACCTTAGGCAGGAATTTCGGGTGAGTGCGGAGGACCACCTTGTCATGGTGGAATACTGTGAATGGTGGATCCGCCATCAATGCCTGGAGTTCGCTGACTCTGCGAGCGGACGTAAGGGCTACAAGGAAAAGCACTTTCCAGGTGAGATACTTCAGAGGGGCCCTGTTGAGTGGTTCAAACGGGGGCTTCATGAGATGGGAAAGGACTACATTGAGGTCCCAAACTACTGGGGGTGGTTTGAGAGGAGGGTTAACATGGAAGAGTCCTTTCATAAATCTGGCGACCACCGGATGGGCCGAGAGGGGTTTCCCTTGTAGGGGCTGGTGGAACGCCGCAATAGCGCTCAGGTGGACTCGTATGGATGTGGACTTGAGCCCAGATTGAGATAGGTGTAGGAGATAGTCCAGCACGGAGGATAAGGAAGCTCGCTGAGGTTCCTTTGACTTAGAAACACACCATGAGGAGAATCTGGTCCATTTCTGGGAGTAGCATTGTCGAGTGGCGGGCTTCCTGGAAGCTTCCAAGACCTCCCTCACTTCTTGTGAGAATTGGTGAGGGGTTACGTTGAGAGGAACCAAGCTGTCAGGTGGAGAGACTGCAGGTTGGGATGAAGTAGTGATCCTTGATGTTGAGTAAGCAGTGAAGGAAACACTGGAAGTGGTACTGGTTCCCTGCTGCTGAGTTGAAGTAGGAGGGAGAACCAAGGTTGTCTGGGCCACCGAGGAGCTATTAGAATCATGGTGGCCCGTTCGAGTTTCAGCTTGACCAGAGTCTTCTGGATCAGCGGGAATGGTGGGAACGCATATAGAAATCGTTTCCCCCAGTTCAGTAGGAAAGCATCTGCCTCGAGGCGATGAGGAGTGTAGATCCTGGAGCAAAACTGAGGCAGTTTGGCGTTGTGGGGAGCCGCAAAGAGGTCTATCTGAGGCGTCCCCCATTGCGTGAAGATTTGGTGAAGGGGGCTGGAATGGAGAGTCCATTCGTGCGGTTGTAGCAGACGGCTTAGTTTGTCTGCTAAGACGTTGTTCTCCCCCTGGATGTATACTGCTCTGAGTAGGGTGTTGTGGCGCACCGCCCAGTCCCAGACTCGTAGAGCTTCCTGGCAAAGGAGGGCCGAGCCCGTGCCTCCTTGCTTGTTGATATAATACATGGCGGCCTGATTGTCTGTGCGAATGAGGATTACCATGTCGTGGAGTAGGTGTTGGAAAGCTTGGAGCGCATTGAAGATGGCTCTGAGTTCCAGTAGATTGATTTGGTGTAGTCTTTCCGCACTGGTCCAGAATCCTTGGGTGCGGAGACCCTCCAGGTGGGCCCCCCATGCGTAATTCGACGAATCGGTTGTGAGAACTTTCTGATGGGGGGGAGAGTGCATCAGCAAACCTCTGGATAGATTCGAAGAGGTCATCCACCAAAGTAGAGACTGCCGAAGAGCAGGTGTGACTAAGATGCGTTTGGATAGTGGATCGGACGTCTGATTCCACTGTGATGCCAGGGTCCACTGGGGGATCCTGAGGTGGAGTCTGGCAAAGGGTGTCACATGTACTGTAGAGGCCATATGGCCCAGGAGCACCATCAGTTGTCTCGCCGGTAGGGTTTGGCGAGTAGACACCGACTGGCAGAGATGAAGAAGAGACTCCATGCGTTGCCGAGGCAGGAATGCTCGGAGTCGGGTGGTGTCCAGGACCGCTCCGATGAAGGGGAGGGACTGGGTGGGTTGCAGATGAGACTTGGAGAAGTTGATCTCGAAGCCCAAATTCTGGAGGAAGTAGGTTGTAGCCAAGGCCGCCGAAGTGACCTCTGGGGCTGACGGGGCCTTGATGAGCCAGTCGTCGAGGTATGGGAATACTTGTAGACCCCTGTCCCGGAGTGCTGCGGCCACTACCACCAGGCACTTTGTGAAGACTCTGGGGGATGAAGATAGGCCGAATGGTAGCACTCGATACTGTAGGTGCAGATTTCCCACCCGAAATCTGAGGAACTTTCGGGAGGCCGGGTGAATGGGGATGTGAGTGTAGGCCTCCTTGAGATCCAGGGAGCATAACCAGTCGTTCTGCTCGAGGAGGGGGTATAGAGAAGCCAAAGTCAACATGCGAAACTTCTCTTTGACCAGGAACTTGTTGAGGGCCCGAAGGTCTAAAATGGGTCGCAGGTCGCCCGTTTTCTTCGGGACGAGGAAGTACCGGGAGTAAAACCCTCGGTTCAATTGGTCTGACGGGACCGGCTCGACAGCCCGAAGCTGAAGTAAGGTTTGGACTTCCTGAAGAAGAAGGGCGGTCTGCGTCGAGCTTGAAGGATACTCTCTTGGAGGATGGTCCGGGGGGACCCGGTGGAATTGAAGAGAGTATCCTTCTCTTATGATGGTGAGGACCCATAGGTCCGTGGTTATGGCCTCCCATCGATGGTAAAAAAGATGGAGGCGGCCCCCTATGGGAGAGGCCGAGGTTATGCTCCCGGGAGGGGCGTCAAAAGGGCTGGGGAGCCTTAGGTACAGCCGGTGGCTGAGGTTTTTGCTGAGACTTCTGGGGAGGTTGTGTCTTCGCAGGCTGTCTCGCAGCAGGCGTTTGTCTGGGCATGTAACGCCGCTGGTAAATCAGGGGTGGCCTGGAAGGTCGAGACTGTTGAGGTTTGGGTTTGGGCCGCAGGATGGATTGAAAGGATTTTTCATGATCCGACAGCTTCTTGGTAACAGTTTCGATAGACTCATCGAACAGGTCAGCTCCAGCACATGGTACGTTGGCAAGTCTGTCCTGTAGGTTGGGATCCATATCGATAGTACGGAGCCATGCCAGGCGACGCATAGCTACCGCGCTTGCGGCGGCGCGTGCCGAGAGTTCGAATGCATCGAAGGAGGATTGCATCAGCTGGAGGCGTAATTGGGAGAGGGAGGCTACCACTTCCTCGAACTCGAATCGAGCTTGGTTGTCTATGAACGGAGTGAACTTGCGGAGCACCGGCAAGAAGAACTCCAGATAGGAAGAGAAAAAGAAGTTGTAGTTTAGCACCCGTGACGCCATCATGGAGTTTTGGTAGAATTTTCTACCAAATTTGTCCATTGTTCTCCCCTCTCGGCCCGGCGGTACAGAGGCGTAGACCTGGGAGGGATGAGAGCGTTTAAGGGAGGACTCGACCAGTAGGGATTGGTGGGAGAGTTGAGGGCCCTCGAACCCTTTATGGTGCACGATGCGGTATCGAGCATCGAGTTTGCTGGGGATTGCCGGTATGGAATACGGTGTTTCGAAGCACTGCATGAAGGTCTGGTCCAGTAATTTATGCAAGGGGAGCCGAAGCGACTCCGTTGGAGGGTTAGGTAAATGCATGGTGTCCAGATACTCTTTGGAGTATCGGGAGCCCGTGTCAAGGGTCACATCCAGATCATCCGCCATTTGTCGGAGGAATGATGAGAAGGACAATTGTTCCGCCAGCGTCGGTCTGTGGGACGGGCTGGAGGAGGAGGAGGCCTCCAGGTCCGTGGACATCGGGGAGTGACAAGGAGAATCGGGTACCGGTGTCTCCTCGTACTCCGGGCCCCTCGGGGGGGACACCTCTGATGAGGAGTATCCCCTACGTTGCAGTTTTTTCTGCGGTGACACCTCCGAATGGCGTGAGGAGTGCCAGGATGAGTGTCTCGATCGATGCCCGTCTCGGTGGCGGGACGGGGATCGGGATCGTCTGTGCATCGCATGGTCTCCCGAGGCCCCCAAGTGGATAGGGCTGGAAGCAGTGGATCGCAACTGGGTTTGCGATGCGGGTTCTTGCGATGCTACCCAAGTCTGGTAAGGAGTACGGAAGAAGTCTTCCTGACTATGCCCAGGGCTTCGAGTATCGATCGGAGGTCTGGTCCCATGTTGGCGCGGAGGCGTAATGGGTTCTAATGGCGGCATATCGGTAAGCGAGGCTTGCCGCGCGGGCATCGCCGCCCTCCCCCGTTCGTCCTCGTCGGTTGTCGAGGTCGAACGGTGTGGGGGAGGGGGAGGGGGCGGACCGCCCCTTTGGACCGGTACCGGGAGGTCACCCTGTATGGCAGCGATGAGCCCGGGTCCGATGGTCTGCATGAGCTCAACGAATTGAGCTTCCAGCACGGACCGTAGCGAAGCCGATAAGGAGGGATCCGCACCGAAAGGGGGTCCTCCTGCACGGACATCGCGCTCCTTCGAGGCCGAGTGCTTCTGCTTCGTAGCTTTTGGCACTTTGATGACCATTGGTGGCACTGTGGAAGGAAGAGGTACCTGAACCGAGGAGACCGGGGCAGGCACCGACGTCGAGCTCGTGGATGGTGTCGGGGTGAGCGATGCTGGTTTCACCACACTCGATGCAGGAGGGGTCGATGCCGGTTTCGCCCGAACCGGGGAGGTATCAGATGAAGTGGAGGCTGAGGGATCCTTAGCTGCGTCCATCTTGAACATCGATTCCCACAATAGGCAACGCCGCTTGAATGAGCGTGCCGTAAGGGTAGAGCAAGGCCTGCACGATTTCGGGATGTGGTCAGGGCCCAAACACTGCAAACAGCGCCAGTGAGGGTCCGTGAGTGAAATCGCGCGTTGGCACTTGCTGCACTTTTTAAACCCGGTGATTGGCCGGGACATAGGCCGGAAAATCTCCGCCGCGAGGTCGAAACCAGTGGGCCTGAGCCACGTGGCCGGCCCGTTCGACCCGCCGGAGGAAATAATCTTCTTTTTTTTTTTTTTTTTTACTGAAAAAGAAAAGAACTGTTAACTGTAATTAAAATAAAGCAAAAACGCGGACAAGGAAGGCAAATTTAACTGAATTCAGCTAGCGCATGAAGAAGTTGAACTTCTCAGCTCCGCGGAAAAGAAAGAACTGAGGAGACACGCCCGGATCTCCGGGTAGGAAGGCACCGGCGCATGCGCGGTGCGGGCATCTAGAAACTTTAAGTTTCTACAAGCAACACGTGCTTGTGAGACGTCCGTACCGGGGCTCTGTCTGATGACATCACCCACTAGTGAGAATACCTGCCTGCTTGTCCTGGGATAAGAGACAACCACTCTAATTCCAAATTCAGTCCATAAGTAATAGTTGTATTGAGGCGGTAAATCCACCTCTGTTCTAAATAATTTAGTTTAGCTTCCATATTCCCCTCTACTCCCTGTATTTCCAGGCTATCGATGACCCTCCACTTCTGATCCAGTCAGTGTTTTTTGGATATCCAATGCTGTACTAGTGGGGCTGACCTGGATTCTGTAGAAATTCAAGATTTATGTTCGTTAAGTCTTAACTGAACCGGACGTTTAGTGCGGCCTACGTATACAAGAGAGCAGGGACAGATTATAATATAAATTACCCAGTCTGTTTTACAGTTTGTGTGTTTTTGAGCCTCGATAACTTGCCCTTTCTGGGGAACTTGCCAAGATCTCCCTTCGATGGTTTTGTCACACCATTGACAATGGAAAAATTTTGTGTGGATACCCTGACTTTGAATGGGGACTTCTCGTTGGTTTAACAACTGACCTATTGTCCTCCCTTTAATATAAGCTATCATAAGGTACTCCTCCAACCCTCTCAGGGTCCTCAAAATCGACCAATGTTGTCTGATATATCCTACCAAAGCTTTTGCCGCATCTGAATACGGCAAAACACAAACTAATCTGGCTTCTTCCACCCCTGAGCGTTTATCCCTACTGCTATCTTATATTAATAGGTCCCGGTGGGCATACCGTGCCAGTACATACGCCTGATGTATAGACTTCTCCGGATAACCCCGCGATCAAAACCTTTGTCTAATGTCATCTGCAGCCTTTTTAAATTCTGTCAAATTTGAGCATATCCTTCTAGCTCTTAGAAATTGACTTACAGGGAGACTGTATAAGGATGGAAGCTCGAAAAATGTAACAAAGTATTTCTAGCTACTGATTTCCTGTATAAAGTGGCGTCTAACTTATTACCCTCTCTGTAGACTAGAATATTCAGAAATTCTATTTTAGTAGTACTGAATGAAACTGTAAATTGTAAATTTCCATCTATAGTATTGATCCAGTTAATAAACCCCTGTAGGTCAATTTCTGTACCACTCCAGAGGAAAAATATATCGTCCAAAAATCGTTTCCACAACCCATTCAAAGTCAGGGTATCCACACAAAATGTTTCCATTGTCAATGGTGTGACAAAACCATCGAAGGGAGATCTTGGCAAGATCCCCAGACAGGGCGAGTTATCGGGGCTCAAAAACACACAAACTGTAAAACAGACTGGGTAATTTATATTATAATCTATCCCTGCTCTCTTGTATACGTAGGCCGCACTAAACGTCTGGTTCAGTTAAGACTTAACGAACATAAATCTCGGATTTCTACAGCAACCAGGTCAGCCCCACTAGTATAGCATTGGATATCCAAAAAACACCGACTGGATCAGATTAAGTGGAGGGTCATCAATAGCCTGGAAATACAGGGAGTAGAGGGGAATATGGAAGCTAAACTAAATTACTTAGAACAGAGGTGGATTTACCGCCTCAATACAACTATTCCTTATGGACTGAATTTGGAATTAGAGTGATTGTCTCTTCTATGATGTTTCCCTGGGGGTATAGGGCTCCATCGTTCATATAAACTATCAGGAGTGTTTTAACATTTATTAGTCACAGTCCAGTAGTGTTTACTCCCGGCTAAGGGTCAGTGCAGGTCTTATGACGTTACTTGTAGACGCACTCGCTTGTAGCTCCACCCAGCAGCGTCACTGACAGCTGAGTCGGGTAGCACTTAATGAGACTAGCAGCACGCCGTGGCCATCTTAACAATAGCATATCGGGTGGTCGCGTGGCGTGAAAAAGATTCTAACAATTTTAGTAATAATATAGAAATTGTTAGACTCGCAAAAGAAATATGTTTTATTAGTACTAAGATTACTCTTTTTCACTTTAGGGATTGTAGCCCTGAGGAAACCCCCTAAGGGTGAAACATGTCGGTGCACTTGTCCCTTATTATCACCACCTAAGTTAAGTATGAAAGCAGTCATGCTATATTAGTTTATATAATCCATGTTATTGGAGTCTATATTGTAACCATTGAAAGTATTTATAAGCGACCCAGTGAAGACTTGATGCGTAAAGCAAGTTGTTATGAAATGTTATTGAACACCTGGTGGCATTTCTGAGGGTCTGAAGAGTAAAATAAATAATATAAATAGAAGGTATCTTAGAGGTGGCCGGAAGGAGACCATCTCTTAGGACTGGTTTAGTAATCACCTTCTATAGACATATATATTTTCAAACGCAAGATATTAATGTATGCACAATTTCAGCATATGAAAACTGGAGAGGAGGAGATGACCATAGGCAATCTTCCTTTCTAATATGTCTTCTTTCCATTTTATACAAGTCAAGTAATAGCAAAATAAATTACCCAGTTCCATGTTAAGGAATCAAAATAAAATAATCTGTTTATGTCAGCATACACTAAGAACCCATGCTTCTATAGTACTTCCCTTATGATTTTTACTTGCATTCTTAATTAAAATGTTATTTCTGCTTTAAGGTCCTTTACCTTAACCTGTGTCTTAAGGAAGTTTCGCCGTCTGGCACAAACTGCGCAGAACAAATAGCAGGGTGCGGTGGGCCATCCTGGGATGGATAATTTTTGTTTGATACATGCAAGTATAAAGACATCTATTTTTAATATTATTCGGGGCTACCTAGTTAGCAATGCACTTGTGGTAGATAGGGCATATGAAGAGCATATGAAAAGTTAGGTGCAAAGATATAAAAATGTGAATATGGATTGCAGCCAAGGCCAGAAAAACACTAGGGATTAATAGTAAGAAAAAGCATAATAAATATTCTCTTCATGTAATTTGCTGATTAAACTGGACTTAGGGAAACTAAATAGATAAAATATTTGTAGAGGTATTTTACTTATGTGTTAATTTTCCTTCTCCATTTTTCTTTGTTTAAAACACAGTTCAGTTTTTCTGCACTGTTTGTGTAGACTAAGGAAAGCTATTTAATACCAGATGGCCCTTAGACTGACAGTGGTAAGGAAGAGATATAGGATATCAAATTTCTGAGCAAGACAGTCTGAATCTAAAGATATGTGTTTTCATAATAATTATCATATAGGCATATGTATGTGTATGATTGCCTGGATCCAGGAGAGTATGAGAGCATGGGATATGAATATATAATGTGATTAAAATCTTTACATTTATAAGATTCAAAAACTTTGAGAGATCCTGATGGGCAACATATGGAAATTGTTAAGGCTGAAGGAACGGTTACCATGGAAACCCTCTAGAGGCCCAGGATATAGAAGGTCAGCTATTTTTGACCTTACTTGGTATAGGAAAATGAGATGGAAATAACTTTAAAATGGAAGATTTTTAAATGCAAAATACTGTCTGGTTATAGGCTGGTCTTAGAAAAGCCTTGTAACTTTAAACAAAGGTATTAAAGAACCTGTTGGTTTTTCTAGGAGGTAGAGAATAAATGACGGCAGATAAAGAACATCGGGTCTGCACATTATTTTCATTAAGGGGGTTTACTTGGTATGGGCTTTCTTTTGTATGTCTGTGAAATTTGTCAGTTCCCCAGGCTGTCAGCTTTGCAGACAACTTGGTCAGAGAACTATTTTTGATTCAAATTCTTAAAGATACTGGGTAAAAGAGTTTTCTTTGAGTATATTATAATGTCTTTGTTAAGTGAAAAGCCACTCCCCTACCCACCAAGTATAAAATGCCTTATATGGTAGAAGGAATATTTTAGCCAATCATTACATTACATTACATTAGTGATTTCTATTCCGCTTGTGCCTTGCGGTTCTAAGCGGATTACAAGTTAGAAGACTGGACATTTCCAGTAGCATTGCAGTACATATAATCAAGAATGCGTTAAGTTACAATTGTTGTTCTGGACTTTTCCAGGATAAATTGGTAGTAGATATTAGATAGTGATAGGTTGTTTAGACGAATAGAGATAATATTGTCCGGATTCTGCTGTTTAGACGAATAGAGATAATACTGTCCGGATTCGGGTGTTGCTGGTGGTGGTGTTAGGGTAGTCATGAGAGCATTTTCTAATACTTTTGTGAGGTTATGATGATGTGAAATGTTTTTTGAAGAGATGAGTTTTGATTTCTTTTCGGAATGCTTTAATGTCTATTGATTTGGTCAGTAGATTGGTGATGGTAGTATCGATCTTTGCTGCCTGTGTCGCTAAATCACATGAAGGTAGGAACAAAGGTATAAAAGTGATGGAGTTCAGACGACATGTTGGAATTCTTTCCTTCAGCAAGACACTGTTGAAGAGAAAGGATTCCCACTGTACACATACAATCACATATGTATGAGCCCAAAATGTAAGCTTATGTTATTAAATGACTATGAATAAATTATTATTAATTGGCTATTATGTGTCTGTGCTCTTACTAAAACCAATGGGGGCATTGTTAGATAGGAATAGTATAGAATTTCCTGTTTAGACTGAAACATAGGTAATCTGTCCTTTGCTTTCCTTCATATTTTTTTAAGAGTCACCTATTTTAGAGGACAGGAAATTTGTATGGCTTGTCATGTTAGAGTTTGAACTTTGGACCTTTCCTCGATGATAACAACAAAAATAGTGCTATCACCAACAACCACATGGCTAAATTTCCCTTAGTCTTCTCATAAGATTCCACACTCTCAGAAATTATTGAGACTCTTTACCTGTCCAGCAGAACTTCAATGGTGAGTTGACGGAATCTGAACCCTTTGTTAAGGATTAATTCACAACATAGTCTTCAGCCATTGAAATATTACAACTATTATATAAAAACACATAAAGCAAATCCTATAATCTAGATTTTCTGTGATTGATTTTTATCTTACATTTTACTTATCACAAAACTTAAACTTGAACATTTTACATTTATTTTCTGCTTTGTAAAATATGGCAACTTATAATGCAAAGTCTAATCGCACTTATCCACACACATTGAAACAAATCACACTTACCCTGTACATGATAAAATCCAACTCCCTTCCCATTTCTATACCATTTTCCTCAAAAAATTATCTCCCCCCTTTAATGAAGCCACATTTGGGTTTTTTTAAATCGCTGGCTGTGGTGCTATTAGCTCTGACGCTCATAGAATTCCTATAAGAGTCGAAGCTAATACCACTGCGACCGGCAATAAAAAAGCCTAACATGGCTTCGTAAAAGGGGGGTAAATTCATACCTCACCCCAAAACCTACCCCCTCTACAATCCTTCATTACCAATACAGTATTCCCCTGATATTCGTGTGAGTTCCGTTCCAGGAACCCCCGCAAATTTTGAAAAATCGCGAATACGGTTTTTCATGGGGGAGACTGGAGAAGGCAGCGGGAGAGGCAGGAGAGAGCAGCTGGAGCACCAGTGAGCAGGAAATCACTCACTATATGCTCCGATCGCCTCTTCCTGCACTAAGTCGGGCCTTACCAATCAGGAGCTGTGTGTCAAAGAAACTCTTGATTGGATAAGGCCCGACTTAGTGCAGGAAGAGGCGGTCGGAGCATACAGCGAGTGATTTCCTGCACTCGCCGGCGCTCCGGCTGCTCTCTCCTGCCTCTCCCACTGCCCTCTCCTTGTCGGCGGTTCATGGTCGGAAAATACCATGAATGACCGGGACCGTGAACTGCCGAATGCGAACAACCGGGGGAACACTGTACCCAAAATTCATATTCCAAGTGACTGTTGAAGTAGTTGGGTTTTTAACATATCAGAATCCTGACTGCCCTTACTGCACCCAGCAAAGTATTCCAAAAAGTGGGCCCTATAAACAAAATATTTTTTGCCTGTAATGGTTCTATTAAATATTTTTCTTTTTCATCATTTTCAAAAACTTTTGAGATCATCTTAACTGCACCCAAATCACGTAATACATAATAATTTTGGCCTTTACTTCCAGTCTTAGATGGCCACCAATAAAGAGATTATGTTTTTACCTTGATAATATATTTTCCAGTAGATAGGTGTGTCATTCTAGACAAGCGGGTTATCTCTCTAGGGCCATGAGCCAAATGCATAAGGAATCCACTCTGGATTTTTTTCTGTGTCTCTCCTACTTCACTGAGAGCTCTACTGTCACCTGCAGTTAGTACCCAAGCAAACAAGAGAGAAATAAGGACAAAAACAGGAAATTTCCCAAACAACTGTTCTGCTCAAACCTAATAACACTTGAACAAATAACAGCCAACAGAAACATCAAAAGAGCATAGGTAGTACCCCTGTAGATGCTTAACCCCCAGAGACCCAAATATAGAAAAAAACGTAAAAAAATGTTTTCGAACGTTCACATGTTGTTATAGGAGGCTTGTGATCCCTAAATCAGTGTTTTTTTTTTTATTTTGACATTTTAGTAACTTTTGGGGAGGATGTTGTAAAATTGCAACGCTGGGCCTGTAAGGTAGCAGAATTTCAATAGTGTCACTCTCTCTCTGAACACATGTAAGGAATAATTAAAAGTTTATTTGTACTTTACAGCTTATAAAGACCCACCTAAGTTTATGTATATACACAACAACAATAGTATAATAAAGAAAAAAGTAATTTTTATTATCAATTTAATACAAAAAATGAGTATCATATAAAAACGCAAATTTTTCCCTGTGAAGCGCCCATTGACTTCTATCAGCGGTAATCAAGAAATTTCGTGTTTTTGCACAAAAAATTTCATGTTAGCGCAAATACGGGTAAAAACGGCCACGCTATGAAATAGCACTTGTGCTATCTTCATAGCACGGTTTTGTGAATCGAGCCCTATATGTGCATGTTTTATTTGTTCATTTATTCAGTTATGGTAGTTCCAAAAACAGTTATTTTGCTCTGAAAAGCACAGGCGAACATTGCACTTCCTGCAAAGTGTGTTGGTATAGCCTTTTGCACAGTGTCGGCACCGTCCTCTATCGGCTTTGATGGGAAAATGTCCAATCATGTCCTTGCAAACTTCCTTTGGAGGGTGTGCATTTGACTTTTTGGCTGTCATGGCAGCTGAAGAACCTCCATCATCTGTAAACTGCCTCTTTTGGGAAGTCAAGGTGCCCCCTCTTGATGAAACTGGGCTTGCAGATGGTCGCCCTCGCTTTGACACTGACCCAGCCGTTCCGATCAGGATAAGAGAAGATGCCAACTGGGCCTGAAACATTCTCCTGTTTAGCATCTGTTTCTTTGGGATATCCAAAGCTTTGCAGTCCCTTTTGTACAGGAGCCAAGCATTGATCACAGCTAGGTTAATGGTGTGCCAGAAGATGTAAAGGTACCAGCGGTAGGACTTCAGTGGAAACTTGTATTTTGCTGCAAATGAGTCTAACAAATCCACTCCGCCCATGAATTTGTTATAGGCAGCCACGATATAAGGCCTCTCAACTTCAACAAATCTTTTGGCAGTTTTGTCCCAGCGTTGAATCTTCTCCACTGGTTGTGGGCCAGCAAAGGAAGACACAAGTGTAACCTGTCTGTTGTCAAACCATTTCACAGCACAAATGTTGTGATTTGACTCCACTCTGACATCAAAGCTTCCTCTTCCCTTTTTCTTCAAGCTTTTCTCATCCTCAAGATTACAGTTTGGAAGGCGCACTTGTCTGGCTGTTCCTGTGTAATGAATTCCACAATCCAGCAGCCTAACTATCAATGGGATGCTGGTGAAAAAGTTGTCTGCATAGATCTTGTAGTTGTGACTATGTGGAAGTGTGGAAGCAAGTTTCATCACAACATCCCCTGATAGTCCAAGTTCAGATCTTGCCCGTATTCCATTCACACTGCCTTGGTACACATCAAAATCACAAAGTATACCAGAGATTCCAGTCCTTGCCCACAGCTTGAACCCCCATGGGTTTGGCTTGCCACGCATGTACTGTTTGATGCTGCTGAATTTCCCCCTGAAAGGGATCATCATTTCATCAACAGAGTTATGTTCTTCAGGGACCACTTTTAGGCATTTCTCTCTGAAAGCATCAAGCCATGGTCTGAGTTTCCAGAGTTTGTCACTTTTTTGTTCCATCTCAGACACGGTTAGATTGTTCACAAAATGTAATGATGTCAACAGAGACTGGAATCTGTTTCGTGACATTACATCAGCGACAGGACTGTATCTTGTGTCTGCTTCCCAGTACATACGGACTCCAGGCATTTGGACAAGACCCATCTTCAGATACATGCCAATCATTTGCTCTATTTCCTTTGTGTTTGTGTTTATAGATGATCCTTTCTTCTGAAAACTGTACTGATTTGTGTTATCTGCCAGAGCGTTGATCATATCTTCTGTCACAAACTTCTGAAAGTACTCCAGTGGTGTGCAGAGGGAATGGACATCATTACTCCAAAGCAGGCAACAGGGTTGTATGACTTCATGGCCAGATAAACAGACCTATTTACACATTCAACCATCCAATGGTGTTGCAGAACTGAACAATAGGTTCTATTAGTAATGTACATGAAGTTTTAAAAAGAAAAAAAATGGGGGAGGGTTTATTTTGTAGGCTTAAATGTGATGTTGTAATATTACAACACTGGGTCTCAGGGGAGTGCAGACAAAACCTTGCTATCACTTTGACCCACTGTTGTAAAATTACAACATAGAAATAACCAGCTCTAAATCTCTTAAAATCAGTATATTCAATGATGTCATAAAATCTGCATGATCTACACATATTAATGATCACATAAAAAAATATTTCAAGCTTTTTACTTACTTTAGTCCTGATGTATCCCGTCCAAAACAACAAGATGATATACTCCAAAGCAGGCAACAGGGTTGTATGACTTCATGGCCAGATAAACAGACCTATTTACACATTCAACCATCCAATGGTGTTGCAGAACTGAACAATAGGTTCTATTAGTAATGTACATGAAGTTTTAAAAAGAAAAAAAATGGGGGAGGGTTTATTTTGTAGCCTTAAATGTGATGTTGTAATATTACAACACTGGGTCTCTGGGTGTTAAACATATTACACAGTATTCTACATGGTCCAAAGCAGATAGTTGCGCGGGGACAGAAATCAAGCCCATCCCCGCTGAAATTGACCTTTTCAATGAGTCTAGAGTAATGAATGGTACCGGAAGACTGGAGAAGGGCGGATGTGGTCCCTCTCCACAAAAGTGGAAGTAAGGAAGAAGTAGGGAATTATAGGCTGGTAAGTCTGACTTCTGTGGTAAGCAAATGAATGGAAATACTTTTAAAACAGAGAATGGTCAAGTTTCTGGAATCCTGTGGATTACAGGACCGGAGGCAACATGGATTAACTAGAGGTAGGTATTGTCTGACAAATCTGATCAATTTCTTTCACTGGGTGACCAGAGAATTGGATAAAGGGAGTGCACTAGATGTGGTGTATTTAGATTTTAGCAAAGCCTTTGACAGTGTTCTACACAGACATCTAATAAATAAACTGAGTGCCCTCGGGATGGGTCCCAAAGTGATGAGCTGGGTCAAGAACTGGTTTAGTGGAAGGCAACAGAGGGTAGTGATTAATGGAGAGCGCTCTGAGGAAGGGATGTTACCAGTGGTGTGCCTCAAGGTTCTGTTCTTGGACCTGTTCTTTTAACATTTTTATAAACGATATTGCTGACGGTTTGTCGAGTAAATTTGCCTCTTTGCGGATGATACCAAAATCTGCAATAGAGTAGACCTGCTGGATTGTGTGAATAACATGAAGAAAGACCTTGAAGAATGGTCTGAAATTTGGCAGCTAAAATTTAATGCTAAGAAATGCAAGGTCATGCATTTGGGCTGCAAAAACCAGAGGGAATAATACAGTTTAGAGGGTGAAGAATTTATGTACAGAACAGAAGAGCAGGACTTGGGTGGAGGCATTTCTTATGTTCTTATGATTGTATGTGATGATCTTAAGGTGGCCAAACAGGTTGAATAGGTGACGGCGAAAGCTAGAAGGATGCTAGGTTGCATAGGGAGAGGAATGGCCAATAAGAAAAAGGAGGTATTGATGCCCCTGTATAAGACTTTGGTAAGACCTCATTTAGAATATTGTGTACAATTTTGGAGGCTGCACCTTCAAAAATATATAAAAAGGATGGAGTCGGTCCAGAGGAAGGTTACTAAAATGGTACGTGGTCTTCATCTTAAGGTGTATGGTGACAGACTTAAATATCTCAATCTGTATACTTTGGAGGAAAGGTGGGAGAGGGGAGATATAATAGACACGTTTAAATACCTATGTAACGTAAATGCACATGAATCGAATCTTTCATTTGAAAGGAAACTGCAATGAGAGGTGATAGGCTCTGGAGTAATCTAACGAAATACTTTTTTTTTACAGAAAGAGTAGTAGATGCATGGAACACTCCCATGTGCAACATGTTTTCCTCTCTCTCTCTCACACATCTCTCTTTTTTCATTTACTCCCTTGCTGTAAAGGGAGCTGGGAAAGAGAGAGAGGGTCCAGGGTGCATCTCTCCCATCCCCTCTACTGCCACATCCAACATTTTTCCATCTCTCATTCCCAGACCATATGCAGCATCTTTCATCTCTGCCTACCAGCCCCATGCCCAACATTTCTCTTTCTATCACTCCTCTCCAGCACCATGCCACAACTCTCCCTCCATTCCCTCCACTACTATGTCCAACATTCCTCCCTTTTGCATCCCTTTCAATCTGTCCCACTGTTCCCTCTCCACCACCATAACATTTCTGCCTCTCATCTTTCTCTTCCCCATGTATCTGTTCCTCACTCCTCTCCCTCCCTATGCCCAAAAATCCTCCTCTTTCCTTCATTCCCCATGTGCATCATTTCTCCTGCCCTCTCACTCACACAGCCATGCATAACTATTCTCCCTTTCTATTCCCTTCCCCCACCTCAGCACCTCTTTTCCTCCCTCTATCCTAAGTTTGTGCCTCCTTCCTTTCTTACTTCTCTATCCCAAATTCATTCCCCCTCCCTCCTTCTGTGTCTAAATGTGCTCCTTTCCTTCTGTGTTCCAGAGTTGGGCCCCTCCCATAACCGAACGCGCTTACTCCTTTATCCCAAATTCATGCCCCCTCTCTCTCCCTTCCTTGGTCCAATGCATGCGAATGTGCTCCCTCCCTCCTTTCTGTGGCCCAACTACTTTGGTGCCCCCTTCCCGCAAGACTGCCTTCTTCCTACCTTCCAATTACATTTCTTCGCAGAGCCACGGACCCTGCACGTGGCTGACCTGAAGCCTTCTCTCAGATGGAGGAAAGGCTTCCGGGTCAGCTATGGGTGGCGTGCTGGGAGTACTGCATGATGATTTGTGAAGGAGCGAGTGTGGATGGAGAGTAGGAAAAAGAGGTACACCAAGGTATTCGAGCCCCTCGAGGTGCCTCCTACCCCGTGGAATCCCCGTGACTCTGAGGGGGGTCCCCACGGGATCCCTGTGACCCCAGGGGGGACCCAGCAGGATCCATGGGATTCCTATTGTCCCTGTTCACATGCAAGTCTCTAATCCAAAGGGCTGACTGGCATCCAAGGTGCAACTTGGAGAAGCATAAACATAATGAGACAGTAGGCAGGTGCAGGAAGGACAGGGCATGACACACATCTACTGGAAAAGATATTATTAAGGTAAGAACATAATCTCTTTTTCCAGTGCAATAGGTGTGTCATTCTAGACAAGCGAGACATACAAAAGCAATCCCAGGAATCTAGGGTGGGCTGACTGCGCCAGCCCACAATATAGAGTAATCGAAGGCAGAGAGGTAGGGCACCAAAATAATTGGGCAGAGTCATCTCTTGCCGAAACATCTTTGCAAATGTGTGTAGAGTGGATAAAGTTGCCGCTCTACAAATCACCTCTAGAGAGACTGCCCTAGCTTCCACCCACGACGAAGCTACACCTTGATAGAAACAGAGGACTGTTTCCCACAGATAATGTAGGCTGACGAAATGACCTTACGGATCCATTTGGAGATTGTTTCCTTGGAAGCAGGCGCACCATGCTTAGATGAATGAGTCATCACAAACAAATGGTCAAAGAGCCGAATCTCGTTGGTGACCTACAGATAGTGAAGAAGCACTCTTTCCATGTCTAACTTCTTCAAAATGTGGTCCTGTTTTCTAGAGCCTGTAGGCAGGAATACAGGCAAACGGACCTCCTAATTAACATGAAATGCCGAAACCACCTTAGGCAGAAAAGAAGGAACAGTGCGCATGGAGATTCCAGTCTCTGAAATTCTAAGAAAAGACTCTTGACACTAAAGAGCCTGGAGCTCTGAGACTCACTGCACAGAGATCACAGCTGCCAGAAAAACTGCCTTTAGCATCAAGTCCAAGCGACTCTTCCAGAGGCTCAAATGGAACTTTGGTGAGGCCTTTGAGAACCATGCAAGGTCCCACAAAGGGAGCAGGGGCTTGATCGGTGTTCTAATGTGAAGAGCATCCTTCAGAATTCTGCAATGTCTGGATGAGATGTTAGAGTAGGTTTACGGTCCCAAGCTCTGAAAAAGAGAGCCAAATGACTTGGACTCAAAGTGAAGTCACAGTGAGGCCCTTGTCAAGGCCCACTTGGAGAAAAGTTAACACCACCGAAACCGGACCTGAAAACGGCTCCACACATTCTTGGGCACACCAGTGCTGGAAATTCCTCCACACCTTAGTGTAGGCAGAAACTGTAGTTGACTTCTTAGACTTGAGAAGGGTGGCAATGACCATGTCTGAAAATCTTTTGCACTCTAATGCTTCATACTCAATAGCCATGCCGTAAGAGCAAAGTGATCCAAATCCTCCATGCAAACTGGACCCTATGAAAGCAGGTCTGGATGCACCTGAAACTGGAGGCCATGGCCTGTTCGAAGATGCATCAGATCTATGTACCATGGTCTGTGAGGCCAATATAGAGCCACCAGAATGGCACTTCCTTGATGAGCTGCAATCCATTGAATGACTTGGCCAATCATGGGCCAGGGAGGAAAGATGTACAACAGGATGCCCCGAGTTCACAGCAGGACTAGTGCGTGCTAGACCCTCGCTGCCGGACTTGAATCTTCAACTGAAGAATCTGACAGCTTTCTTGTTTTTTGCCGTTGACAGCATGCACTCGCCCAGATCCAAGGATTGTCTGCTGAGGAAGTCATAGAAACATAGAAATAGACGGCAGATAAGGGCCACGGCCCATCTAGTCTGCCCACCCCAATGACCCTCCCCAGCCTGAACATTGTCTATGCTCGTGACATGTGCTGCCGGCAGCACCTACAGATGATGCTCCACCCAATGAAAAAGCATGCGGGCTTCCAGACAGAGATAGTGCATAGGTCACTGCTGTTGCATTGTCGGAGAAGACTCTGACCACTTGACCTTTGAGAGACTTCTACAACTTCACCAGAGTCAACTGGATAGCACACAGTTCCAGCCTGTTGATCAACACTTCCTCTGAGGATTAGCCACTAGGCCAGCATTCCTCTCCTCAATGGTCACCTGTGGAATCTGATCTCAGAAGCAAAAAACCTGTGAGAGAATCTGTGAGACAGTTGGATGATCAAGGAGCAAAAAGGGCGCTCAGGGAGGATAAGGCCATAGCGGAAAGACTGAATGAATTATTTGCTTCGGTCTTTACGGAAGAAGATGTAAGAGATCTACCTGAACTGGAAATGGTTTTCAAAGATGATGATGAGAAGGAACTGAAAGAAATCTCAGTGAATCTGGAAGATGTACTAAGCCAAATCGACAAGTTAAATAGTGATAAATAGCCAGGACCGGATGGTATATATTCCAGGGTACTAAAAGAATTCAAACGTGAAATTGCTGACCTGCTGTTAGTGATCTGTAACCTGTCGCTAAAATCGTCTGTAGTACCTGAAGATTGGAGGGTGGCCAATGTTACACCGAATTTTAAAAAGGGCTCTGGGAAATTACAGACCGGTAAGCCTCACTTCAGTGCCAGGCAAAATGGTAGAAACAATTATAAAAAATAAAATTGTGGAAGATGTAGACAAACATGATTTAATGAGATGGATTCAGCATGGGTTCAGCCAAGGAAGATCTTGCCTCACAAATTTGCTTGACTTCTTTGAAAGTCTGAATAAACACGTGGATAAAGGTGAGCCGGTTGATATAGTGCAGGGGTGCCCACACTTTATGCTACTTTTATAATGACTAAGTCAAAATGATCTACCAACAATAAAATTTAAAAAAAACCACAAAGCACAATGAAAGGCAGAGAAAATGTTAATTATTCATATTCTGGGTTTTTTCAAAGAGGTCACGGCAAATGACTCTATGCAATGTCACCTCGGTAACAAAATACAAAAATAGACAAATACACCCCCTCCCTTTTTACTAAACCACAATAGTAGGTTTTAGCACAGGGAGTTATGCTGAATGCCTCGCGCTGCTCTCAATGCTCATAGGCTCCCTGCGCTAAAAAACGATATTGCGGTTTAGTAAAAGGGAGCCATAGTGCAAAATATAGACAGCAGATATAAATTCTCAAAACAGACACATTTTGATCACTAAATTGAAAATAAAATCATTTTTCCTACCTTTGCTGTTTGGTGATTTCATGAGTCTCTGGTTGCACTTTCTTCTTCTGACTGTGCATCCAATCTTTCTTCCTTTCTTTCAGCCTCCTGTATGTTTCCTCTCCTCCAGACCTCATTCTCTCCCCCAACTTTTTCTTTCTGTCTCCCTGTTCCCCCTTCTTTCTGTCTCCCTGTCTGCCCCCTTTCTTTCTTTCTCCGTGCCCTCCCCCAAGCCACTCGGTTTGCTGCCACCGCCATCGGGGAATAGCCCCCAAGCCACCGCCGTCCCAAGCTTTCCCTGCAGAAGCGTCGCACTGACCAGCATTCCGCTCCCTGACGTCAATTCTGACGTAGGAGAGGAAGTTCCGGGCCAACAAAGCATTTCTCCTCATTCCATCCAGCCTGAGCCCCATCTCTCCTTGATCCAGCATTTCCCTTCTGTGTTTGTCAGAATTACCATTCCACCTATTTTCCAGCATCACCCTTCTTTGTGTCCATCTCACCTATATCCCTATCTCACCACTTTTTCAGAATCTTCATTTGTCTCTGTCCTTGTCTTTACTCCATGTTCACCATTTGCCCTTTCAATGTCTTTATTTCCCCCCCCCCACTTTTTCAGCATTACTTCTATGTCTCTATTTCACCTCCTCTTCATGTCCCCTCTGTATCTCTATCCTTATTCAGTAGGTCCTGCTTACCCTTTCTCTTCTTTGTGTCACTATCTCCATTTTCAGCTTTCCCCCCTTTTCCTTTGTTACTGCACCCGGTAGCCAGAATCTTTCCACCCTCCCTCCACTCCTGCCCAGCCCAGTATGAAATATTTCCTTTTGTTTCCCTCCCCTCTCTCTTTCTCTTCTCCTCCCTCACCCACGAGTCCTGCATCTGGCCCTCTCCCTTCTACCTGCACCTGGCAACACCCCCCTGCTCTGCGGCTCTCTTCAGCAACTCGTTAGCAGCGGTGATCAAGACAAGCTGCTGACATCGAGGCCTTCCCTCTACGAGTCCCGCCTTTGTGGAAAAAGGAAGTTGAAACAAGCGGGACTCGCAGAGGGTAGGCCCCGACGTCAGAAGCTTGTGTCGATCGCTGCTGCTGAGTTGCCGAAGAGAGCCGCGGAGCAGGGGGTGTGGCCGGAAGCAGGTAGAAGGGAGAAGGAGATAGGAAGGCTGTAGAAGCTCCGGAGCATGACACCGACCCCGGCCAGGATGATTTCTTTTTCAGGCTGCTACTGCTGCCGCTGCCACCCCCCACCCGAAATGACAAAAACAGCCTAATGCCCGCATCGGCGTCTTTGACGTCGGGGAGAAGGAGGCTGATAGGCCCGGTAGATCGGGATGGCAACACGAGTCTATCACGGAGCCCGGGATGGGCTCTGCGATCGACTCACGTTGCCTTCCTGAGCTACCGGTCGATCGCGATCGACGTGTTGGGCACCCTTGATATAGTGTATCTAGATTTTCAGAAAGCTTTTGTTAAAGTTCCTCATGAGAGGCTCCTGAGAAAATTAAAGTGTCATGGGATAGGTGGTAAAGTTCAGTTGTAGATTAGGAATTGGTTATCGAATAGAAAACAGAGGGTAGGGTTAAATGGTCATTTATCTCAATAGAGGAGAGTAAACAGTTGAGTGCCGCAGGGACCGGTGCTATTTAACTTATTTATAAATGATCTGGAAATTGGAATGAGTGAGATGATTAAATTTGCAGATGACACTAAACTGTTCAAAGTTGTTAAAATGCATGTGGATTGTGAAAAATTACAGGCGGACCTTAGGAAATTGGAAGACTGGGCGTCCAAATGGCAGATGAAATTTAATGTGGACAAATGCAAAGTAATGCACATTGATAAGAATAACCTGAATCATAGTTACCAGATGCTAGGGTCCACCTTGGGGATTAGCGCCCAAGAAAAGGATCTGGTGTCATCGAAGACAATACGATGAAACCTTCCGCTCAATGTGCAGTGGCGGCCAAAAAAGCAAACAGGATGCTTGGAATTATTAAAAAAGGGATGGTTAACAAGACTAAGAATGTTATAATGCCCCTGTATCGCTCCATGGTGTGACCTCATCTGGAGTATTTCATTCAATTCTGATCTCCTTATCTCAAGAAAGATATAATTGCGCTAGAAAAGGTTCAAAAAAGATCAACCAAGAGGGTAAAGGGGATGGAACTCCTCTCATATGAGGAAAGACTAAAATGGTTAGGGCTCTTCAGCTTGGAAAAGAGATGGCTGAAGGGAGATATGATTGAAGTCTACAAAATCCTGAGTGGAGTAGGATGGGTACAAGTGGATTGATTTTTCACTCCGTCAAAAATTACAAAGACTAGAGGGACACTCGATGAAGTTACAGGGAAATACTTTTAAAACCAATTGGAGGAAATTTTTTTTCACTCAGAGAATAGTTAAACTCTGGAACACGTTGCCAGAGGATGTGGTAAGAGTGAATAGCATAGCTGGTTTTAAGAAAGGTTTGGATAAGCTCCTGGAGGAAAAGTCTGTTATTGAGAAAGACATGGGAGAAGCCACTGCTTGCCCTATATCGGTAGCATGGAATATTGCTACTCCTTGGGTTTTGGCCAGGTACTAGTGACCTGGATTGGACACCATGAGAACGGGCTACTGGGTTTGATGGACCATTGGACTGACCCAATAAGGCTATTCTTATGTTCTTATGCTCTCTGAGAGGGCATACAGTGTCAGCAGTTACAATGGGCTCCTCAGCCCAGGAGGATGGTATCTGTTGTTACAGCTATCCAGGAAGCAATCCACAGAGGTACACCCTTGGAGAAAGACTGAGTAAGGAGCCACCACTCCATGCTGGCACAAGCCTCCAACGTCCAGGCAGAGGCATCTGTAAGGCATCCGCTTGTGTAGACCGGTGGGAAAGTAACGCCGTCTGAAGAGGACGAATGTGGGCTCTTGTCCGAGGTACCACATCTATTGTAGCTGCCATAGACCCCAGAACTTGAAGATAGATCCATGTCGATGGAGCAGACTTGGCCAAGAGACAAGAAATTTGGGACCACAACTTTTGTTTTCATGCCTATGATAGAAAGACATGGTCAGCAACTGCGTTGAACAAGACTCCCAGATACTTCAGGGATTGAGTCGGCGTCAAATTGCTCTTTTGGTAATTCACAATCCAGCCCAGATCCTCCAGGACACAAATCACCTGATCCACTGTGTGCCTACCCTCAGACTACGAAGGAGCTCTGATGAGCCAGTCGTCCATGTAAGGATGCCCCTGCAGCCCCATATTGTTCAGGTGAGCTGCTACCACAAGCATCACTTTGGTGAAGGTGCGAGGAGTTGTCACCTGCCCAAAAAGTAGAGCTGAAAACTGATAGTGATTTTCTAGAACATGAAATCTGAGAAACTTCCTGTAGTCTGGGAAAACAGGACTATGTAAATAGGCCTCAGACAGATCCAAAGAAGCTAGGAACTCTCCCGGAGTAACTACCGCTATGAACCAGATTGAACCGTCTCCATGTGAAAGTGCAGAACTTTGAGTGCTGATTGATGTAAGGTCCAGAATGGGTCTCCAATTGTCAGTCTTTCTTTGGCACAATAAAGTGTATGGAGTACCTGTCTGAGCCTGAGAGTTCAGGTGGCACCTACACTATGGTCTGAATATCGAGCAACCTTCTCATAGTGGCTTGCACCTGTTATGGGTGCCCTGCAGGAGAGTCTACAAACCAATTTGTTAGAGGCCGGGCATATTCCAGCTTGTAGCCAGACCGAATGATGTCCAGAACCCAGTGGTTAGATGAAGTCTGGACCCAGACCTGCAGAAACGCTGAGAGCCTATCCCCCGATATGCAGAGGGGCCTCCCTCAGTCTGGCGTCATTGTAACTTCAAGGTAGATGGAACAGCTTGAGATGTGGAGGCCTGGGTATGCTTGGATCCCTAGAACCTCTGCCTGTAGCCCTGGGAGAATCTTTGTGATGTGGAACTGGAATACTGACGAGAATGTCTTGGAGTCACGAAAATTAGAGTGACTTGAGCTTCTAGAAGTTCTGGGTCTACTATCAGGCAGGTACTTGGGGTGACGATCCACCACACAATTCATGAGATCATCTAGGCCTTTACAAATTAACAGTTGCCCCTTAAAAGGGAGTCTGGCAAGAGTAGCTTAGAGGTGAAATCACCAGCCCATTGTCTGATGGAGCATTGGTCTGATTCAGTAAGGTTATTCTTATGTTCTTAACGGTGGGTTCATCCCCTGGTTCTAAAGCCATAGCACTGATCTAAAGAGCCAGCATTTGTTTCCGGGTCTCCTGCCATGGAAGGAGCATCCCCAGAAAATAAGGGATCAGCAAAATGATCATCATCCATATCTCCTGGAAAGAGGTCTCCCAAGTCATTAACAGCTGCAGACTGTTAAGACGACGTGCCTTGTGAGACTTTGCCGTGAAGAGATGAGTCCAAGGCGCAGGGGAACTGTGAAAGGCTTTCCACAAAACTTTCAGAAAGTCAAAAAAGGAATCTGGACTAGGGAGCACTGTGATGACTCTACATTGCATTTCTTGGGCTGCGGGGCGTCCGCGCCCTTACGTGTGGAATGGTCACTATTTCCAGGCCATCTCAGAAAACAGAGATGGCCACCTCAATGGGCTAGCTGCTAGTTTTGTCACCTTAGTGTGCAGAGAGGGTAAGCTGGCTGCTCCCGCCTCTCCAGTCTGCACCATGAGGCACAAATTTTGCACAATCCTGGCATGAATTTGGGATAGAAGAGCCCAACCAGTTTTGAGGCAAAAAATGAAGTTTTGGAAGTGCAGGAGAACTTCTGAAAAAAAGAACTGCCAAAAATCCAAGAGGGATGTCACCAAGATTTTCATGCCTAAAATCGCTACAAAAACAAAACAAAAAAAATCTTCCCAAACATGTGCGCAGAAGGGAAAAATTGCAGGTGGCAATAGAGCTCCCAGTGAAGTAGGAGGGACACAGAAAAAATCCGGAGTGGACTTCTGCTTGTGGCTCGTGGCCATGGGGAGATAAACCACTTGTCTAGAATGACACATCTATTGCACTGGAAGTAAATTTTTCAGGTTAAATCTAATGAATATGCATGAGGGAAATTTGCATATAATGGAGTAAACATAGTAACATAGTAAATGATGATAGATAAAACCTGAATGGTCCATCCAGTCTACCCAATCGTACACGCTCTGTAAATTAATGATTTAATAAATTGTTCTTTTTCTTAGATATTTCTGGGCCAGAAATGCAGAGCTCTGCTCGGTACTGTGCTTAGGTTCCATCTACTGGAGTCTCCATCAAAGCTTTCTCCATGCATCTAAACCATCCCAGTCGTTGAAGCCCTCCCCAGCCCATCCTCAATTGAATGGCCATATACGGGACACAGACCGTGTAAGGCAGGGGTGTCCAATGTCGGTCCTCGAGGGCTGCAGTCCAGTCGGGTTTTCAGGATTTCCCCAGTGAATATGCATGAGATCTATTAGCATACAATGAAAGCAGTGCATGCAAATAGACCTCATGTATATTCATTGGGGAAATCCTGAAAACCCGACTGGACTACGGCCCTCGAGGACCGACATTGGACACCCCTGGTGTAAGTCTATCCAGTACTGGCCTAGTTCTTCAATATATAACCATTATTTTCTGATTATCCTCTGTGTTCATCCCATGCTTTTTTTTCTCTGTCACCGTTTTCCTCATCACCACCTTCCTCGGGAGCACATTCCAGGCATTAACCACTCTCTTCGTGAAAAAGAATTTCCTAACTAATTTTTTCAAAATCTGTTTATTGAAAATTTTTCTAAAAATAACAATTACAGCATCAAAATATCCACAAAACCAAACCACTGTAAGGTATATAATAGGAATGATATAACAAACAGCAAAATACCCATAACACACCTAAAGAAACTACTACTACTACTAGTTTATTTTTTTATATACCGCCATACCTGGGAGTTCACATCAATCAATCATTATTCATACAGTACAAATAGATATTTAAAATTGAAATCATCTAAAATTTTGGCAAAGTTAAAAGCTTACAGTGAGAAGATACAAACAATTTAAAATGAGTTAAAAATTATAAGTAACAAGATACATTAGATTGCCAGTTTATTTAATAATTGAGTTTTTATCTGTTTTCTAAAATTTTGGCAAGCCATGTATTCAGTGTGGCTGCCTGAAAAGAAAAGGTTCTGTCGAGGAACCTTTTGTAATGACAGGATTTTATTGAGGGATATGCAAACAAGTGTACTCTTCGAGAGCTCTTATTAATGTAACGCAGGGTAAAATGAGGGGTAAGATAGCCTGGTAGCATGCCAAATACTGCTTTGTAGCAGATACATGAGAACGTAAATAAGACTCTGGATTCCAATGGCAGCCAATGAAGCTTTTGATAGAATGGAGTAATATGCTCCCATTTTTTTTAAACCAAAAATAAGATGAACAGCCGTATTCTGAAATACTCTCAACTTTTTGAGAATTTTCATAAAAGCACCCAAATATAAGATGTTACAGTAGTCCAGAATACTTAAAATGGAAGATTGAGTTAACAAGCGAAAAGAGGCTTCATCAAAGTACTTCTTGATTGTGTGGAGCTTCCAAAGCACTGAAATGCTTTTTTAAAATATTAAATCAGAATGTTTTTCCAATGTGAGGTGTTTATCCAAAGTTACTCCCAATATTTTTAAAGATTGTTCGATAATGTAATCCATCCCATTTACATGTATCATTGCTTCTTTGATTTTATCATTGGGAGTTGCTAAAAAAAATTTTTTCTGAATTTAATTTGAGTTTGAAGGCAGCCATCCAAAGTTCAATCTGATTTAAAATAGTTGATAATGGGGGGGGGGGGGAAGGGGGGGCGCTGCTAAGCCCAATCGAGATGGCAGCCTGAAACCTTAGCTCCCGCAATCTCCCGTATTAAAGTGCAAACAAAGCCACCGATTTGTATAATATTCTACAACGGAACATTCTCACGTATAAGCTTGAGGGTACAGCACGGATTCATCTCGTTTTGCACACTCATCGATTGCATCGATGTCGGATAAAAAGGTGGGCAAGAGGCATAAGCCTGACCCGGTATCACAATCGAAGACGCCGCTCCCCTCTGCTGCTGGAGACACAAACCGCGAGATTTTAGCGGAACTATGGGAGCTTAAAGAGCTGGCTTCCGAAATGAAAGTGAGTACAGATGAAATAAATGAAAAACTTACAGCACTCACGGCGGATTTTACACAGATGCAAACACGTGTCACTACTCTAGAATCCAAGATGGAGGCGACATCAGTACAAGTTATAGAGTTGCGCCGGCAAACCAAACGCATAGCCACTTTAGAACAAGAACTGGAAGACAGCAATAATCGCTCGAGGCGCTGCAAGTTGCGCATTTTGGGTTTTCCGGAGAATGGGCAAGATAATGAGCTGCCTAAACAACTTGAAATGCTCCTTCCCAAAATGCTTGATCTTACATTTCAGTGCGATTTTGAGATCGAGCGAGCCCACCGAGTGCCGTCCACACGATCCTCTACTGACCGCCAACCCAGACCAATAGTCCTCAAATTGCTACGCTATCAGCAAGTCTTAGATATTCTGCAATGGGCCAGGATCAAGGCGCCAGTCAAGCACGAGGGCGCCACCATATTATTTTTTCCGGATCTAAGCAAGGCTACTGCACACCGGCGCAAACAACTCCTAGTGTATCGACCACAGCTCAAAGCTTTAAACACCAGATTCGGTATGTTTTACCCGGCTCGAATGAGAGTAACTTTAAATAATCACACCACTGATTTCAACAACCCAGAAGAGCTGGCCTCCTTTATTGAACAACAGGCTCCAACACCTATAAACCAGGTTTGACTAGCTCTCAGGGACATAATGGATAGCTCACTCTTATGTTCTGTTTCTCATACCATATAGCTGAACAATTGTCCTTAATGTTTTCACATGTCTATTGCTATTGATATTATACTTTGAACTTATTGCTCATGTTCCAGTATTGGGGTTTTGCAGTATTGTTCCAGTATTGGGGGTTTGCCTGTTAAGTCTCTGTCAGAAATTTGGGAGTTTTGGGTTTCTTCCCTGCCTCTCTGTTTCCTTAGCTGCACTCACACTGTTTGTTAGAGGTGCAAATAGTGGCACCTTAGTTTATTCGTTGTGCATGCTATTAGCTCTAATGATGTACCTTTCTTTCTGTATGGTTATGACATGCTTTTTCTTTTATGTTGAAATCTGCTTTTTCTTTGTGAAATGGATGCTGAATTGTATATCTATCTACATGAATGTGATTGCTATCCTTTATTTGTACTATAATGTCACTTAACATTATATCCTTGAATACAAAGGGTCTGAACAACAGGATCAAACTAAAAAAACTCCTGACGTATCTTGAAGACTACAATCCTGATGTCGTCATGCTACAAGAAACACATCTCACAGCTGCAGCTTCCTCCAAGATTCGCTACTCTTGGTCCCATATACCATATTATTCCACTGCTTGTGAACGCAAAGGAGGGGTGCTCACCCTAATACGCAATAAAACTGACATTACCCCAATCTCCTCCTCCTCTGACCTTAATGGTCGTTGGGTTAAAGTCATAATCAAACATGCAGGAGAGAAGTTCTGCTTATTTAACTTGTATGGTCCAAATGTGGATCAACCAGATTTCTTTCATGCTATCAAAGCATCGCTTCTGGAGGATGCAGATTCACAGCTGATTGTAGCAGGTGATTTCAATTTGGTATTAGACCCGGCAGTGGCGTACTAAGGGGGGGGCGGGAGGGGCGGTCCTCCCCAGGTGCCAGCCATGAGGGGGTGTTCCCGGCCTTGCCGTTCATTCCCCCCCCCCCCCCGAAGGACCGCTTGCCCCACTGACCTTCCTGCATCACCTGTGAAGCAGCCCGCAGCAGGATCGCGACTTCAGCGATACCTGAGCTGCTTGGGCGCTGCTTCCTGCGCCGCGGTCCCGCCCCTCCTCTGACGTCAGAGGAGGGGCGGGAATGCGGCGCAGGAAGCAGCGCCTAAGCAGCGCAGAGATCGCTGACGTTGGGATCCTGCTGCGGCTGCTTCATAGATGGTGCAGGAAGGTCAGTGGAGCGAGCGGTCCTTCGGGGGTGGTGGGGGGACTGAACGGCAAGGCCGGGAGCATAGGTAGTGCTGCTTCATAGTGGTGCGGGGAGGCCAGGGGGCGAGCGGTCCTTCGTGGTGGGGCGGGCGGGCAGGCAGGCAGGCTTTCAAGGAGGAGGGGGGTGACAGACAGGCAGGAAGGCCTTCAAGGGGGACAGGCCTTCAAGGGGGGGGGGACAGGCAGGCCTTCAAGGGGGGGACAGGTCTACAAGGGGGTGGGACAGGCCTACAAGGGGGTGGGACAGGCCTTCAAGGGGGAACAGGCCTTGGGGGGGGTGCAGGCCTTCGGGGGGGGTGCAGGCCTTCAATGGGGACAGTCCTTCAAGGGGGGGACAGGCCTACAAGGGGGTGGGACAGGCCTTCAAGGAGGGTGCAGGCCTTCGGGGGGGTTCAGGCCTTCGGGGGGGTGCAGGCCTTCAAGGGGGTGCAGGCCTTTAAGGGGGTGCAGGCCTTCGGGGGGGGGTGCAGACCTTCAAGGGGGGGGACAGGCCTTCAAGGGGGGGACAGGAAGGCAGGCCTACAAGGGGAGGACAGGCCTACAAGGGGGGGAGGATAGGCCTTCGGGGGGGTGCAGGCCTTCGGGAGGGGTGCAGACCTTCAAGGGGGGGACAGGCAGGCAGGCCTTCAAGGGGGGGACAGTCCTACAAGGGGGGGGACAGGCCTTCAAGGAGGTGGGACAAGCCTTCAAGGGGGTGCAGGCCTTCAAGGGGGGACAGGCAGACCTTTAAGGGGGGACAGGCCTTTGGGGGGGACCCTGGTTTAGAAGTACACGGAGGGAAGGGGGTGTTCAAAGAGACGTGCATATGCCAAACTTTGGGGGGGAGGAAGAAATAATGGGTCTGAAAATAGAGGAGAGGGAGAGAGATGATGGACCATGGGATTTAGGGAGGGAAGGAACAGAAAGGGAGAGAAATTGGACACAAGGGATGGTGTGGAGGAGGGATAGAGATACTGGATAGGAGGGTAATTGGGAAAAGAAAGGGAGAGATGGTGGACTCGGGTGGTGGGGAAGGAGGGAGAGATGCCGGATGAAAGGGTAGTTAAGAAAAGGTGGATCTGTGGAGGGAGATGAAAAAAAGGAAAGATACCAGACTTCCTGGGGAGGGAAGGGAAATGGAAAGGGAGGACAGAGTTGGCAGATGGATGGTTAGCATGCAGAAAGAAGAAAGAAGGAGACCCCAAGTTATCAGAAGAAAACCAGAGCCTTGGACCAACAAGATTTGAAATATAACCAGACAACAAAAGGTAGAAAAATTAATTTTATTTTCTGTTTTGTGATTATAATATGTCAGATTTGAAATGTGTATCCTGCCAGAGCTGGTGTTGGACTGCAAACGTGAGCTAGGATTTAACAGAGAGAGGAAAAGTCCTTTTTGTTTCTTTATTTTATTTACACCACAGCGCCAGTGTGATTAGGAGAAGCCAAAGGGGGTGAAAAAGCTATAAAACCCACCAGGAGTTTTGAAAAAAATCACCCAACTGGGCAGGAAAATCGAATTGAAAAACCAATTCAATAGGCTGAATCGAATCAAAATTTTTTTCCTGAATCTGGCAGCATTAGTTTGCGCTACTGTCTTATACTTTAGGACCTGGGATTGGGGAGAGATGGCATCCTCAGTACTTTATAATGCAAGTGAAATGAGGATTTGGTCAGACTTTTGAAGGGTCTGCAGAAAAAAAATATTGTATAGGCCGGGGACATGAGACAGCAGGAAATGGGAACTTTTCTTCCTTCTATTTTTGTGAATGGAAAGGCTGAGGATGTCAGAGAGTTCAGTTAAAATATGTGCTTTATAAGAAAATATAATAATGTGTTTTATAAAGTTTATAGCATAGCTGGCCTACCCAGTGAGGTGTTCCTAGTGGTGATGGTGGCAGCGTGTCAATGTGTTGAGAGGAAGAGGTGGTCTGGGAAATTCTGCTGAGCAAACTCTGGGCCCATTTCCACCCCCCAGTTAGTCCACTCCACTCAACTGGTTCACACACTGAGTGGGTCTTTGGGTGTTGTTTTGGGATCTCTTCCAGTGGTTTATCTCCTTCTGGTCCAAGGAAGGAAACTTTGTTATCCTTAGCATTGACCTACAGAATATGTTTGTAACAGCACTGCTTGTGTGGCATTAGGCTATGTAGTGATCGAAAGAAAAAAACAGACCTTTGCACATTTTTGCACTATATGGTGGGTGTATGAGGAGATTCACATTTCCTGCACAGCTAAGTCCATGTGAAGTTACCTTGTGCTGTATTTGACATCTAGCAAGGTCTCTGTTTGAAAGGAAAGATCTAAACTTAAAAATGAAGTGGCCAGAAGTTATGGTAAAAGCAGATAGTGTAGCTGGTTTTAAGAAAGATTTGGACAAATTCCTGGAGGAAAAGTCCATAATCTGTTATTAAGACATGGGGGAAGAGTCTGCTTGCCCTGGATTGGTAGCATGGAATGTTGCTACTCTTTGGGTTTTGACCAGGTATTAGTGTCCTGGATTGGCTACCATGAGAATGGGCTACTGGGCATGATGGACCATTGGTCTGACCCAGTTAGGCTATTCTTATGTTATGTTCTCATCTGTAGGGGCCTTTGTTTTCACTTCTTATTTTAATGTATTTTTTTTCTGGGAACTTATCAGTGTTTTTTATAATGGGAACAAAAATGGAAGAGAATTAATGTGTGTGGGATGAGGGGGTAACTAATTTCTTCAGCTAAATAATTCAATCCACTTCAAACAGACATAGGAGAACTCACGCACCATTCACACACCCTCCAACCAAAAACGTCAAAAGAAAAAAACTGTTCGACAACCTCCTAGCCATTCGAGCTGTAACACTCGACCCCCAACTCTACAAACAATTGACATCGACCACAGACTGCAAAACCTTCAAAAAGAAATAAAAACCCTTCTATTCAAAAAACACATAAAACCGAACTAACACAATCAGAACTGTCCCAAGCATCACCTGCAACTACTCCATATGTACTTCTGATGTCATGACAATTTATGTTATGTTATGTTTGGAATATAAGAAAATTTTCACTGCCTGTTTCTATTCTGACCGTTTCATGGTCATTACATGGGGGGGGGGGGTGTCAAAAAATGATGGGCCCCGTGTGCCACATACCCTAGGTACGCCACTGAGACCCGGTGAGAGATAGGAATTCCAATTGTGTGTACAAAAAAACTAAATCTTGGTATGCACTGCAGGACCTGATCTCAGACACTGAGCTTATTGATATTTGGAGACGTATGCATTCTGATATTGATGCCTTCACTTTTTTCTCTCCTCCCCATGCATCATACTCACGTATAGACTTGTTTTTGATTGGTGAATCTCTCGTCAATGCTGTGGTGAAAACTGATATATCTACCATCAGTGTCTCTGATCATGCTGCCATCACTATTTCAATTAAATCTAGATCGCTTCCGTCATCTTCTAAACAGTGGCGTTTCAATAATACATTTCTACAGGACCCGCAATTCTGCCGTATGCTGAGGACTCAAATTGAGGAATATTTCCATCATAACAAACCTGAACATACGTCGTGGACCTGTTGCTGGGATGCTTTCAAAGCATTTGTAAGAGGGGTTACTATTAACTTCTCAGCACACATACATAAAAAAATGAAGGAGGAGAGGAAATTAATTGAAGATGAGATCTCGATACTTGAAAAGAAACATCAAAACATGCCGTCAGGGGGGGGCGCTAGAGAGCCCATTCAAGATGGAGGCTTGAGTCACGAGCTCCCGCCACTAATCCCGCTTGTATAAATATATCACCATTTTTAAACTTACAATTTGTGATTCCGATGCGTGTCTGAGATGCCTCTTCCTAAGCAGAGTAAGATCGAGGCTGCCTTTGCCGGAAATTCGGGCGCCAAGCGGCAAAAACAGGATCCCCCGACTCCCACGAAAGGTGAGTCGGGCAGACCGCGTGACGACTCGGAACAAACGATCTCAGATCAATTGCAACAGATCTCCAATATGATGTCTGAAAGCAAAGACGACATTAAAGACATTAAGTATGAGATCATGAATCTTACCGAAAAGATCTCAGCGATGGATGCTAAAATGATTGTGCTGGAACGGAAAACTATACTTATTGATGAAGTCTGCACAAATCAAAAATCTGATAGAAAAGCAATTCAGGCCCTGGAGGCCCAGATGGAAGATCTGGGTAACCGAGGGCGTCGTCAGAATTTGCGAATCAGTGGCCTGAACGAGGGTACTGAGGGCCCGGACGCCTGTAAGTTTTTTGAGGAATGGCTTCCAAAAGTACTTTCCCTTCAATTTACCAGGCCCTTGGAGGTGGAAAGGGCTCATCGGGTGCCCACGAAGTTACAAAATGGCTCCCAGAAGATGAGATCGATAGTGCTGAAACTTCTTCGTTTCCCCCACGTGGCAGCGATTTTGGAGAAAATGCGATCACTCCATAAGATCGAGTGGCAAGGCCAGACCATTTATATCTCGGCGGATTATACGAAAGCTACTGCCGATAAGCGGCGAAAATTTCTCGCTCTACGCCCTCGTCTTAGGGCTCTGGAAGCCCGATTTGGTCTCTTATCGCCAGCCAGATTCAAAATAACATTCCAAAATAAAACAAAAACTTATTCCGATCCGGGTGAGGTGGAGCATTTTCTTCAAGAGCAAGAAGCACTACTGCATATGGAAACGTGACTATGATAATATCTTTATAATATCTTTGCTTCTTATTCGAGGCTTCTGTTTGTTTCTAAAAGTATACTGATGTTGTATTTGAGTGATATGTTTTTCTACACGTAATTTCGAGATGTATTACTGTTCTTTATGTAGGATTGTGATGCATTACTGCTCTTTCTGCGGGATTGGTGGGGGGGGTTGACTCGAGATCTCCATGTTGGGGTGTCTCTTCCTCTCCGCAGGCCCTCGGGGCGCCAGTTGGGCGGGTTGATTGCAGGGCTTTTGTCTTGCGGGACGGGGGGATTTTGGATGAGTGAAGGGGGGGTGGGGGGGTGTAAGTTTGTATGTGTGTATGGGGTTTGTTTCTTTTGTGAGCAGAGCGCAGCAGATGTAACATGGCTTCAAAGCTACAGTACAGGTTATAGGTTATACTTGTATGGCTTTCTTGTACTTATCATCATTGCTTCCCTGATAGTTTCTGATGGCTTCATGTAAGGTATTATCTCTAAACATTAAAGGTCTCAATCATCCTATCAAACGAAAAAAAGTATTATTGTATTGCAAACATCATTCAGCACAGATAGTCTTTCTGCAAGAAACTAAATTGGATTCAATTGAATCAGCTAAACTAAAGCGTGATTGGGTCTCTCAATGTTTTTTTTCCCCTGCAGTAAAATCCAAGGGAGGGGTAGCCATATTATTGTCCAAACATCTTAATTACTCTGTTATACATTCATCTCATGACTCACAAGGGCGCTGGGTTACAGTTACCCTAGAAATTAATACTGTCCGATATACTTTCTTCACTGTATATGGTCCCAATATCCCTGATTCTGACTTTTTCAAATCTTTAGCTAAAGAACTAGCTACAATATCCACTGATCATTATATTATGGGGGGGGATTGGAATATAGTACTTGATGCTCATCTAGATAGGAGATCCCAATCTACCTATCGTCCACCCCCTACGGTTCCTATCCTAAAACACATTATTCATTCATATGGGCTAAGGGATGTTTGGCGTCTTTATCATCCAAAAGACCTTGAATATACTTTTTGGTCTGCACCTCACGCCTCTGCCATGAGACTAGATTATTACCTTTTATCTCATTCTCTATTGGATAATATACGATCTACTTCCATCATTTCGTGCCCACTCTCTGACCATTCAGGGATCATTGTTTCTTTTTCTCTGAATACTCCTTCATCACCTAAGCCGGTCTGGCGACTCAATACGGCCTTACTATCAGATACAGACTTTATATCCCAGGTTGACAATTGGACGACAGAATACTTTACACATAATGATACCCGGGAGATGTCATTTCAAATTATATGGGATGCTTATAAAGCATATCTGAGAGGACGAATTATAGGTTATTCAGCCCATTTAAACAAAAAGAGGAAAAGTGAACTCACAAATCTAGAAACTCAAATAAAACAACTAGAGACAGAATACCACGTGTCTCCTTGTACTCCAGCTTTGGCTCGGCTGCGCAAGCTTAAATATCAGTATAACTCCATACTATCAGAACGGGCTGGTGTAATACTGGTGAAAGAAGGAGCCCTTTACTATGAGCACCATAACAAAGCGGGGACATTGCTGGCCAATTACCTTAAACAGAAGAAAAGAGCTGGCCGTATTAAAGCTCTTAAACCAGCTGCATCTATTATCACAGATCCTAATGAAATAACCAATTCCTTTAGATCTTTTTATAAGCACTTATATAACTCGGGAGTAGATCCCTCTGAGGCTGACTTTGATGATTTTTTCAAGGGTATGACCCCTCCTGGCTTACCATCTCTGTTATTAGAAAAACTAAATAATCCGATAACTGAAATGGAGATAGGTGAGGCCATTGATGGTTTGAAATCTGGCAAGGCGCCGGGAGGAGATGGGCTCTCACTGGGATTTTATAAAGTCTTTCGGAAGGTTATTATCCCTAAACTGTCAGCATTATATTCTAACTTCTTGGATAACAACTCTGGTGGGGGTACTTTTGTTGAAGCAGATATAGTAGTGTTTCCCAAACCTGGGCGGGACCCCATGCTCCCAAAAAACTATAGACCCATATCACTACTCAATTATGATTGTAAAATTTATGCAAAACTTCTTGCAGACAGACTTGCTACTGTCCTCCCTTTGCTTATTCATCCTACTCAATGTGGTTTTGTAAAGGGTAGACTGACAGCGGATAACTCTAGAGTCTTTTGTCATATACTACAGGCTGCACGCAATGTTACCACTCCGACATGCGTGATGTCTTTGGACGCAGCAAAAGCTTTCGATTATGTGGAATGGAAATACTTATTTTACACTTTAAGGTGGTTCCAATTGGGACAAGATTTCATAGATATGATCCATATACTTTATGCAAATCCTAGGGCCAGATTGAATGTGGATGGCTATCTCTCTTCCTATTTCTCCCTATTTAGGGGAACTAGGCAAGGATGCCCTTTGTCGCCCCTCTTATTCAATCTGGCCCTGGAACCCTTGTTGCGCAGACTAGATTCTGACCCAGCCATAACTGGTATAATGATAGGACCCAATGAAGTGCGTTTGTCTGCCTTCGCAGACGACGTACTCTTATATGTATCCAACCCTACTGATTCACTGCCCGCGATACTCGATCTTCTCTCCAGTTTTGGTCGTCTTTCAGGATATACCATTAACTGGGATAAGACTGAAGTGCTGCCTCTAAACATTTACTGTACGCAAGATATGATTGCACCGTATGGACTTACGTGGTGTTCCACGACTCTTAAATATTTAGGAATTCAATTTTGTAATACCTGGCAAGATACGGTTGAGCATAATGTCAAACTCCTGATCTCCAAAATTCACACCCTATGTCATCAGTGGTCCCCTTTGCACTTAACCTGGTGGGGTAGATTGGAGACCATACGAATGATGGTGACCCCCCAAATATTATATGTGCTTCAAATGCTACCATTGCCGTTACCATCTACCTTGTTCAGACAGATTGACCGTATCTTGACTAAATTTTTATGGTCTGGAAAACCCTCCCGTATAGCTTTATCCACTCTCAAAAAACCATACTCTCTGGGAGGAGTTAACTTCCCTCAATATAGACGATATGCTACGGCAGCAATCTTAAGAGGTGCTAGCATATGGTCTATATCTCCTACCAGTGCTATTGTACCTTATTGGTACATGCTAGAAAGAGACCTAGTACTACCATATACCTTACATGAAGCCATCTACTCTAAAACTATTTCATGCTTTACCAAATGGGAGGTACTGCATACCACCCAAAAGGCAATCTTGGATTTGGGTTGTACTCTAAAACATCCGATATATACCACTGTCTCTTCTAATATTTGGGGTAACCCTAACATTATTATTGGCTCAAATATGGTGCATTGGCCGTCTTGGATCAATGCTGGTATATGGCATATACGAGACATTCTGATCAATCATGCTTTAATGTCTTTTGCCCAATTACAATTCAAGTACAACTTACCTTCTCATCAGGCTTACAGATACCTCCAATTAAGTCACAGTATGTATGCGGCATTTGGATCTACTTTAGAGCATCTGCAAAGGGGCTCTTTCCCTACGACCACTTTACTATCTACATGGAGTACAAAGCCTCATTTGATGTCTAGGATTTACGATATAATACAGAGTGCTGATCCAGATAATTCCCTACCGATTCAGCGACAGTGGTCCCAAGATCTTAACTTTCCTGTATCCGAACAACGCTGGTTGCAGATATGGAGCTACTGTAACAGGCCGCTACACTCGGCGTCTCTCAGACAATCTTTATTTTTTGTTCTTCATAAATCGCTCTGGACTCCTGTCAAACATCATCGAGCTTCCCCAACTTCATCCAACAAATGTTGGCGATGCAAGATCCATCTGGGAACTTTTCAGCATATGCTTTTCGACTGCCATATTGCCTTCACATTTTGGTCTGAGGTGGGAGCTATAATTGGTCAAATTTTCTCTTTGTCTCCGACTATGACTTATAGCCAGGTCATACTAAGATCTACCTTACTGGAGCCTCCACTCTCTCGCCCATATTCTGCTCTTTATGACATTCTCATGGGATTAGCCATTAAGACAGTACTTCTTCACTGGAAATGTACCACCTCAATACCAACGAATCAATGGTGGAATATGGTACTTTTGTGCTATAAATACGAATTACGATTGGCTGAGTGTAGAGGCTCCCAAAGATCCTTTCATGGCATCTGGTCTCCACTGCAATACTACTGTGATTCCGTTACTTGATATGCCTGTATACCACTGTATCACAATTCCTGATGCTGTTCAGAATTGTAACATCCTATGTGTCGTATGCTCTGCTGCTGCTCTTGATTGTTGATTGTTTATTTTGCTGTATTTTTCTGTTGTTCTTTCTTTCTTCAATAAAAAGATTTGACTAAAAAAAAACAAAACATGCCGTCAGACGTGTCTTTACTACTACGACTCAATAAAGCCAGATTCCAATATAACTCCACACTGAATCACGGCGCTTCACAGGCGGTCTTCCAACAGTCGGCATCTTACTTTGCAGAGAACAACAAATGTGGTCATCTATTGGCTAACTATCTTAAACGTCGAGGTGAAAAGTCAGGCATCTCCTCCATCAAATTAGACACAGGGATTGAGGTCACTGAGCCTGCTGCAATATCCCAGGCATTCATGGAATTCTATCAGAAACTGTACACCTCGGAGGCCTGCAGCCCACAGTTAATTACGGAATTCCTGGATGACTTACCGCATGAACAGTTAGATGCTGTGGACAATGCCATATTGGACGAACCAATAACCCTATCTGAGATAACTTCGACCATCAATTCCATGGCCCTCAAAAAGGCCCTGGCCCAGACGGGCTGACGGTGGAATACTATAGAGAATTTCAGGATGTCCTAGCCCCATTTTATCTCCAATTCCTTGAATACCTCATGTCTCAGGGTGAAGCCTCTGGATCCTTTACGGAAGCAACCATCATTGTACTTCCAAAACCCGATAAGGATAAGAGAGTCATCACTAATTATCGACCGTTGTCACTAATAAATGTTGACGCGAAAATCTACGCTAAATTGCTATCCACAAGACTTCAATCAGTCATCACCAAAGTGATCTTGCCGGATCAAAGTGGATTCATTACTGGACGTTACTCATGCGATAATACTCGCGTTTTCTCGCATATTATTACACAGGCACATAGTCAACAACAGGAACTTTTGGCAGTGGGGCTAGACGCAGAAAAAGCCTTTGATCGTATAGAATGGCCTTTCCTCTTTCAAACGCTGCACTGGTATGGCTTCTCCGAGGAATACATCAAAAAACTCAGAGTCCTGTACTCTATGCTCACCACTAGAACGTATGTCAATGGCTCTATGTCAACATCATTTAAACTCACCAGAGGAACCAGACAGGGATGTCCTCTCTCGCCACTTCTATTCAACCTGGCGTTGGATCCTTTGATTCAACGTATTCGCACTAACCCTGATATCATTGGTTATAAAATAGCCACTCAGGAAATTAAAATCTCTGCATATGCAGATGATATTCTGCTCTATATTACACCTGCCTCTTTCCCTCATCTGCTATCTACCATCAAGGAATATGCGACTATCTCAGGATATAAACTGAATACTGGTAAAACGGAGGTGATGCCTATTACGGGTTCGGCGGCAGAATTTGAAGTAACATCCTATGGAGTAAAATGGACAGCTACGTCTATGAAGTATTTGGGTGTACTCTTTGGACCCACCATTGCAGAAACTATACAGCTGAACTGCGAACACCTGTTGGACTCCATCAAAGTGATTGTCAACAAATGGTCCCCTCTGACACTTTCGTGGTGGGGCAGACTTGAAACTATAAAGATGTGCCAAGTCTTTCCAGGACTTGGCTGAATCTAGAGGCCTTCCTAGCACTCAATACTTCAGATGGATGCAGCTCATGCACTGTATCCAGAGTTCCATGCCTTTGACTCCTTCGAGTACGGATGTCCCTGGTCTGCACAGTTTCTTACATACAGTGGCAGGTACACCCCCCAAAGCGTCTGTGTGGTACAAACTATTGCAAAAAGCGAATTGTTTGGAGCCTCTGGAACTGAATCTCAAATGGACACACCAACTTAATCTTCCTTCCGATGCTATTGATTGGGAAGAGTTGTGGATGACCATTTTCAAATCCATACGTTCTGCTTCCCTAATACAATCAATATACTTTGTCTTGCATAGAGCGGTGTGGACGCCTATACTCTCGCATAAAATAGGCTTGAACTCATCTTCTTTATGTTGGTCTTGCAACCAGTATGAGGGCTCCTTGGAACACCTACTCTTCTCCTGTTCTCATATTCAGGCGTATTGGAATAGAGTATATGATATTCTGCATATTCCCGATGAATTATCATTCAATACTCTTATTGCTATGGCACAATCATTATCTATGCCTTTATCATTTGCTTCAACACGATTATTTACCATGATGATGGCCCTAGCTATACAGACGGTGCTTTATTGCTGGAAAGATCTCACTAAAGTCGATTTTCATATGTGGTGGAATGCCTTATGTCTTCTTGCCAAATACGAAAAAGTATATGCTGAAAAATCTTGTACATTACCCAGATATTTTGATATATGGAAACCTGTACTTGACTACTGCACTAAATGACCTTTTGTATTTACATGAATGTATTTTGTTTTCTACTCTTTAATATGCTTCCTAGCGTATATTACTAGACTGATATACATTTGTTCCATTATCTTCATATGCATGTTCATATACCTACTGTGGTATGTACTTCGAATTCTCATTGTTTATTTGTCATTTCAATGTCATTGCTTATATATACAAAACCAATAAAACTTGTTCTGAACTTAAAATAGTTGATAATGAATTTGTAAACTCGGATGACAGACAGGTTAGCGGGATGACTATAGTGATGTCATCTGCATAAATATAGAATTTAAGCTTTAAGCTCTGTAAAAAATTTCCCAAAGAAACAAGATAGATGCTAAATAGGGTGGGAGACAAAGGGGAGCCCTGAGGAACTCCACAGGAATTAATCCATCCTTAAACACCTCATAAGATCTTTTGTACAGGAACCCACAAAACCAGTTCAGGACATTTCCAAGCAATCCAGAAGAATGGTATGATCGACCAAATCGAATGCACTACTTAGCTCAAGTTGCAAGATCATAGCGCTTGAACCTTGACTAAATAGTGAGTGCAGGTAGTCAAAACAGAGAAGCTATGACTGTTTCGGTGCTGTAACCTGATCGAAAACCTGATTGGTTATCATGCAAAATGTTATACTTCTCCAAGTATGTGGTTAGTTCAACATTTACCACCCCCTCCGATAATTTAGTAGCCAAGGGGATATTAGCAATAGGTCTGAAATTGGATGCTGAAATATCAAATTAGAGGAGTATTGCTTGGCGTCTTGTGCTGAGCAGTTTGTTTTTTGTGATTAAGGTGCTGTGTTGTTGACGGAATCCGAATTGGGACTAGTGGAGGCATGAGTGCTCCATGTAAATTGTGAGTTGTTTACTCATGTGGGTCTCAATGATTTTTGTTAAAATGGGTATGCCAGCGATAGGTCTATAATTTGAAGCCGAAGAGAGATCTGCCTTTGGTGATTTTGGTATCGGGGTGAGGGTTATCTTTCCCATTATCTTTGACAAGTGGCCTTGGTTTAGGGAGCTGTTGAGTAGGGTTGGAGATCTAGGAGGTGATTTATTCAGGAGCGGCAGTGAGAAGGTAAGAGGGACAGTTGTCTAGGAAGCTGCAGCATGTGGATAGTTTGGATACAAAATCTCAAAAAGCCACATCTTCCATATAGTACAACACCAAAGAAATAAAAAGATTCATTTCCTCCTATACTGTGCAAAATATAAAGATCACTAATGCCAGGGATGGTGTTAGGCCAAGGAATGCAATTAGGGCAACTGCCCCCTGGCTAGAGAAAGCCCTAAGCCTGATGGAAGCTGAAAATGACACAGGCTAGGGGAAGTGACATCATTGTGGCTGATGACAGCCTAGGGAGTTAGCTCTGCGGTCCCCACGGAGTTTATTCGGCTTTTTCTTGCTTCCTTGTTTGAGTTTTTGAGCACGGCACAGTGACTCTGCGGATGGAAGCTACTGCGGACAGTGCAGTGATGGCGACGCGCAAAAAGCAATTAGATATTAAAACTTTCTCATCGCCAGCTGCGAACGGACCCCTGAAGCCTGATTTGAAGTTGGGGGCTGATCGTTCGGGCCTGTGCTGGCGGAGCAGCCGCCTGATGCGACTCTGTCGGGCTTCAGGCAGGAGATGCGCGGTTGGTTCCAGGAACTAAAGGAGGCGCTTTCAGCGGTTCGTGTGATATTCATGATGCTATTGCAGACTTGAAGAGAGATGTCGGCGAGATCGGAGGGAGATTGGGCGAAGCTGAGACTTTGCTGGACACTCACAGCACTGATATACTTCAACTAAAAGGGCAGGTTACAGCGCTGGAAGAACGTGCTGAGGCCTCTACTTTAAAGCTTGAGGATTTGGAAAACCGCTCGAGGCGGTGCAACCTCCGCTTTCGAAGCGTGCTGGAGACAGTCTCTGATGCCCGTTGCATGGAAGTCATCGATCATATTTGCATTAAAGCGCTGGAGGCGGCTGGGGCCCTGATAGAGGGGAGTAAACCGTTGCTTGATCGTGCTCACCGAATTGCGGGGCCCTGTGATGTCAATCGCCCTCGTGATGTGGTGGCCTGTTTTCAAAGATTTGTGGATAAAGAGCATGTTTTGCGAGCTGTTCGCCGAGGTGAAGAGATGGACATTGAGATTTATCCTGATGTGGCTCCTGCAACCCTGTTTCGAAGGCGATCTTATCGTGACTGCATCCGTCTTCTACAGGAAAAAAAATATCAGATATCGCTGGTTGTACCCCATTGGATTGGCATTTACGCATGCCGGCAAGACTTATTCTGCTACAGCTGTGGCGGATGTGCAGTCCTGTCTGGTGGAGGCGGGTCTGCTTTTGACTACTGACTTGCCTCCTTTGCCACAGCGGACTGTTGTTTCTACATCTGTGCGGGGCCTGGGTTGGCAGAAGGTGACCCGGGCTGGATTGGCTCGTCGTCCAGTGTTCACTGAGACGGCTACTACATGACTCTTGCTATGCTTTTGTGTACCATGTTTCTTTATTTTATAGCACTGTGATTTGTTTTGCTGCCTGGGGGACCCTGGAGGCTATCTCTTTACACTTCCTGATTGCATGGTTTCCATGTGTTTCAGTGGATGGACCATGTGGAGTTGGGGTGGGTTGTTGGGTGGGGGGGTTGGGATGGAGTGTTGTTGAGATTTGGTGTTGGGATGGGCTGGGGTGTGAGTGTGGTTGCTGGTGTGCAGTGGGGCATGTGTGATGTTTTGGGAAGCGGGGCTCAAGGTGAGGGGTACTATCTGAAGGGGCACATATAATCCTTGCAGAAGTGATTGAACTGCTGAAAACAGGTTGTATGTGCCAAGAAATTACAAGGCCATTTTCTCTGTGTTCTGAGCTCTGTGTCTTACATCTTGTGCTTTAGAGAGATAAGAAACATTGCTAGACCTTAGATGGAAACTTCCCACTAAAACCCCCCATTATGTTTGCTACCTCTTTCTAATGTATCCTGTTACCAAATATGGTCTTTCCTACAGTCATGTTGCTTTTATGTATCCTGTTACCAAATATGGTCTTTCCTACAGTCATATGCTGAAAAAACTAACCCATGTATAATGCTATATATAAATGAATGAAGGACTCATAATAAACGGACATCTCCTGGAACATGACGTGGTCTGTTCTTTCTAGGGAGGTGCCCCCAGATGCATCTGTACCAGAGATGACAGAGTATGTGTGTGAGGCAGTATTCGGACCAGAACCATTTCAGCTGGGGGCTCGCCCGGGATTGGATTGATGCCAAGACTCTAGTGAGTATGAATTTCAATGCTCACTGGGGTCTCTGCCCTCTTCTAAACCCTTATTTGGTTATTGAGACTTTTGGCAAGTCTCTTGAGACTTTTTAGCAAGTCTTGGAGTTTGGGGAATTCCTGCAGTCCTTTTGAGTGGCCACACGTTCTTTTGGGAAGAACAAAATTTTTCATAGACATGCCTGCCCTACTCTGTCATCTGTGGGGAAAAAAACATGTGTTTTTTTTGCTTTCTATTGCTTAGAAGATAAGGTTTATAGAGTATAAGTTTGTATTGTATTGTATATTATTGTGTCTTGCTTATAAGATAAGATAAGCAAGACTTGTGCATTGCCATTTTGTGTTTCGTAATAATAATAATAACTTTATTTTTCTATACCGCCACAATCTTGCGACATCTAGGTGGTTTACAATCAAGAGAGCTGGACATTCAGCGAGTTACAATGTGCAGATAGTCAGAGGAAATACAGAGTGCAGAAACATTAAGGAAGCAAAATTATAGATATACAATTTGCTGAGCGAGAGTATAAGGTATACAGATTGGAAGAAATTTCTAAGTGGGCCTGTTAGTAGAAGGCCGTGCAATTCAAAAAGTACAGCGAAAATTACGATAATAACAATTTATATATATCACAGAGCCAAGAATTCTATGTGCAATTCTGAAAGTACAGCGAAAATAACGATATGATAATAATAACAATTTGTATATATCACAGAACCAAGAGTTCTATGCGGACTTAAGAGGGGAGAGAGGAAAAGGGTAAGAGGTTGGGAGGACCGTTATTGAGGAGAGAGGGAAGAACAGGTCAGTTGTTTAGGTATTTCAGGAACAGGTGTGTTTTTAGGCGCTTCCTAAATTCCTTGTAGGTAGTGGGCGAAAGCAGTTGATTAGGTCTTTACCCCATAAGGCTGCTTGGTGTGAGAGAAAGTGATCATGGTGTTTTTTCAGCTTGCAACCTTTAATTGGAGGGTCAGACAGGTAGTAAAGATCCTCCCCCTCCTAGAAAGATGAGACTTGTAAAGCTTATGTTGCCCGTGTGTATGACACTCTCCCTCCAGCTCACATCTCTCTGTGTCACCAGTCCTCCCCTGTACTTTGCACTGCCTATACGCTTAACACTGAGGCAGCACATACTGTAATATGGCATGCATTGGTGGCAGAGTTCGATAGCTGTTTTCAGTCTAAATCTTCCTTTCCTCTTACCGTAGCTTGTAAACAGAATTGTTTCTTGGCTCCGTCTCGAATGTGAAATAGTCTGACCCTGACTCATATTTTGAGTCCCTCCCTTCGGCTGCTACCCTCTGCTTTGAAGAAAACTTATGTCGCTTCTTGTGCTGTGTTTCCGTGTCTATTGATTGCCAACCCTAAGCAATTTGTTCTGTGCTGGCTCATATGAAAAAATAAAAATTCCGTTTTACAGGCTTTCTTTCTTGTGTAGAGCAAGGCTAATGTTTTTCTCACTGACCATCTGGCTGTCTGCCAGAAAGATTTGCAAGTTGTAAATTCTCTCTGTGCTTATCTGGACACTGTAGTCACTGACCTCAAGAAATGTGATTTTGGCTTACTCTTTCTGACTTAAAGCAACATTCCTCTGGTTTGCAGTCTGAATTAGACAGAGCACAAGCACTTTTGACTGCCAAACTAGCTCCTGTTAGAACTTACTTACACTATCGGGGTCCACACATAAATGCTGAACCTTCTATGGGAATTAATGGGATTCTGACTAAATCTGATCGTATTACACCCCTGTCTGTAGCCCATCCAGATACAGGCTCTACTTTATTCCAGCACTCTTTTCTCCTAAATTCCTCATTGCCCTGTCAGAGATGATACCGGAGGCTCGCATGTTTTTTCCCCACTGTCATTTATGTCCATTTGTCCTCCGCCCCTGTCTTTGCCCCTCCCCTTAGACTCCCCGATCTGGGCTTCTGCTGATTTTGGTAATTCCCATTGCACCCATTCCCTCCTCTCCTCCATTCCACCTACAGCCACTATTTTTCTCTGTCATTGAAGAATGTTTTTGTTTTTTTTCTGTCCCTGTTGATGAGGCTACTCAGCCCTTTTGCCTTCATCTTCCCGCAACAGCAGTATATTTGGTGTTGAATGCCCCAGGGCTATGTTTGACTCCCCTATGGTGTTCTTCATTGTCCTTCGGGCTACACTGCAGCCATGGACTGCCCCTCATGGTTCTGTCCTCATCCAGTATGTGGATGACCTCCTTCTATGTTCCATAACTCAGGAGACCTGTCAGGCTGATAGTTTGGACTTTTTACAATGGTTGTCTGTGTCACAAGGTGTCACGAAAGAAACTGCAATGATGTAAATCTGAGGAGCTTGTTACAGGGCTTCAAAGAAGGTTTGGATAGGTTCCTAGAGGACAAAGGGATTGAGGGGTACAGATAAGAGTTGACGTAGGATGTAGGGATAGGAGTAGAGATAGGTTATAGAAATAGTCAAGGACCACTGCTTAGGCAATGGGCCTGATGGGCCGCCGCGGGAGCAGACTGCTGGGCGAGATGGACCTCTGGTCTGCCTCAGCGGAGGCAACTTCTTATGTTCTTATGAGGTGGAATACCTGGGTTTTGTCCTGTCTCATGGTCAGAGGAAAATGAGCACTTCTCGCATTGCTGCTGTCCTGGGTCTGCCCTACCCAGCTACCAAGAAAGACTTGCTTACTTTTCTTGGTGTGATTGGTTACTGCCGCAAATGGATCCCTGATTGTTCCTTCTATGACCAGATTCTGAGACAGACCCTGGGTCCTGAAATGACTGATCTTATCAGATGGACTAAAGAAATGTTGGATACTTTTGGATATTTGAAATGTGCTTTGGTTTTTAGCCGGGGCCGGGGTTTTTCCTCCCAAGGGGGGGGGGGGCTGCCCCTCAATTGGAATCCAGAAAGATAGACAGAATACCACCTTTTGGTATAATTCCAGCAGTGTGCAAGTGGCCACCTTTTACTTTGACTACTGTGATATTAGGGACTGCTCAACAATTGATGCCGCATGGCAGTGTGACTGGTTCCGTGATATTCCTAAAACTAAAGACATATACATATGTGTTACTGACTCACATTGGGGGGTGTCTGTAAAATTCTCCCCAGTACTTTATCTTGTTGCACCTTTATTCCTGACAATACAGTTCCTACGGGTAAGGTTACTATGGCCATTCAGAAATTAAAGGACCTCTCTGCTAAGCTCAAACGTAACTCTGGTTTATCTAATCCTTGGGACCAGTACTTTAACTGGATGCAAGGATGGGTTACACAGTTAGTGTTATAATCTCTATTATTATTTGTACCCATGTTACTTATGTCATTTTTAGACTGCTTATGTGTTATAGTGAGTTTCAAGTTTAAGTTTCAAGTTTATTAAAATATTTGTTTGACCGCTTAATCTAATTTCTAAGCGGTTAACATAATAAAATTACATAAAAACAAGTGAAACAGTTACATTGAGACGTATATTAAAACAGGGAAAACAAGCGACTTGCACAGACATACGGCAACAAAGGGATGGATGGGGAAGAACTACAATTGATATAGGATAGGCAAAACATAAATGGCTAAAACAATAGGTTAGATAAAAAATTATTAATAACAGTTAAGATTTAATTATAAACTTGGTGCTCCTAAGCCCCTCCTCGAGAGACATATTTGGACTATCTCTCCCTCCAAGCTCATGCTGTGCTCTTATGATGTCATTTTCATGACGTAAGAGGGGATTGAAGGGGCACATATAATCCTTGTATATATTCCTTGTAGAAGTTTTATGTTCCTGATTGAACTGCTGAAAACAGGTTATATGTGCCAAGAAATTACAAGGCCATTTTCTCTTTGTGTTCTGAGCTCTGTGTCTTACATCTTGTGCTTTAGAGAGATAAGAAACATTGCTAGACCTTAGATGGAGCAACAAAAACAAAAAGAGGGGTCCAACCGTATCTGCATAAAAAACACCAACCAGGAACAAACAAAACAAACTGCAGATATGTGTACAAGATGCAGGCAAAATTATTTGTGACAATAAAAATCTATTGAAATAAAACACCTTTTACCAAACAAGGGACCCAACACGGTCCGTGTTTCGGACAAACCTTCATCAGGGGTCCTATTGGGTACAGATACAATACAAAAATGTTAAAATTATAAAAAAATACAACAAAATTATATGTGTGTAAACAAAATGATGTTGTCTTACCATTGTGATGGAATAATAGGGGAACAAGTGTATGTTAAAATAGATAAGGAAACGCATGCAAGCTAAAGAACTGCATGCAAAGAAATGAGACATCAAAACAGACCATTGCGTCGAGGGCAGGAGGGCCTGGGATCCCTCCTGCCCGTGATGTAGTGCGGGGTGGGGGTAGGGGGTCGCCGTGGCCAGGAGGGTTTGGGCTCCCTCCTGGCCCGAACAACTAGCAGGGGGGGGATCGCCAGGGCCAGGAGGACTTGGGCTCCCTCCTGGCCCGATATTGTCGGGGAGTTGGGGAGTCGGCGGGGCAAGAGGGCTTGGGCTCCCTTTTGCCCCAATCGTGTCGGGGAGTTGGGGGGGCAAGAGGGCTTGAGCTCCCTCTTGCCCCGATCATGGCGGGGGTGCTGTGGTTGGCTGGGGCAAGAGGGCTTGAGCTCCCTCTTGAACCGATTGTGTCGGGGAGTCGGGACCACCAAGAGGAAGCAGCAGGACACCGGTAGGAGCTTCTACATGATGGGGGGTTCGGGAGGCTGTGGGGGTGCGAGCGGTCCTTCAGGGTGTGGGTGCGGGTGCGTGTGAGCGGTCCTTCGGGGTGGGGGTGCGAGCGGTCCTGCGGGGGGGGGGGGTGAATCGGACGTCAGGGGAGGCATCAGGCTTTCAGGGTGGGGACAGGACTTCAAGGGGGAGAGGAGAGTCGGGGCGGACGAAAGGAGAGTCGGGGTGGCCAGAGGAGAGTCGGGACGGACGAAAGGAGAGTCGGGCAGCATGCGCGGTATATGTAATGTAATGTAATGTAATTTATTTCTTATATACCGCTACATCCGTTAGGTTCTAAGCGGTTTACAGAAAATATACATTAAGATTAGAAATAGGAAAGGTACTTGAAAAATTCCCTTACTGTCCCGAAGGCTCACAATCTAACTAAAGTACCTGGAGGGTAATAGAGAAGTGAAAAGTAGAGTTAGAGGAAAAATAAAAATAAAATAAACATTTTAACAAGACAGCATTGATCTAAATACTTTGGAAGGTAGAAGAGAGGAGAGAAAGGAATAGAAGCAGAAGGGGGAGCCGTTGAACAGTAGAATTCTGGAGAAATTTAAATGATAGAAATAGAACAAAACAAAGACAAAAGGCAAAACAATAGATAAGATTAAAGATAAATCATAAGCTGGAAAGAAAAATAAAATAAAACTTTGTCTTCAATCCACGGTTTCAGCGTCACATTCCTGGCAGGTTCGGGTATATGGGTGTGCGCGGTATATAAAAATTGCTGTACATAAATTTGTGTTTTTCGCGTGCTATACCCGTGTGCACGTTTTACACGGGTGCGCGTTACCTATGTGAAAATACGGTACATACTTTCTCCAGAGTGGATTTTTCCTATTTTAAGATACATTGTCTTAATACTGTCTTTAATTTTTTTTTTAAGTCTTTGAAAGTCTTATTAAATTTGAAAAAAGATTAGAAATTTTGAATAGTAGTATTACTAAAGCAGGGTATTTCTATTTGATCAACATCATGCATAAAGCAGGGTATTTCTTTCTTTCTTTTTTATAATTCTTTTTTTAGAAATATCAACAATCCACTTATTCATCAGTACAAAAAACACCAAGTACAATACCGCTGACAACACAAAATGAATAAGAACAATCTGCATAACACTTTAAATAGAACTCCCCCACCCCTCCCTCCTCCCCCTAACAGCAGGTGAAAAGCCCCTGAACCAAACTCCCCTGTAACTCCCCAGTATCCAAACACAGTCAACCAAGTACTATATAAGCATGAAAAAAACAAATAAAATCCCCAAACCCTAGCACCCCCCAAGTAATCAGCCCTGATACAGCCTATCCCCAATCCAAACCCTCCACTTCCAGATATCTACCCCAGATGTCTATATATTTTTGTCACTGCCTGGTCAGCATAGTTTTTCCTTCATTAAGGCCAAGGTGAGCAAAGTCGAGCTCCTCCAAAAGTGGGCCACAATCAACCTAGCTGCTGTGAACACTAGCCGGGCCAATTTGTCTTGAGTATCCTCAATCTCCCCCTCTCCTGAATCCCCAATAAGGCCACTTCCACCCTCACCAATATAGGAACCTGTTATAATTCCCCCACATACCCAAATACTTGCCCCCAATAAGTTTGCAGCTTAGGACAGCTCCACCACACCCCCCTCTAGCATGTGTCAGTGCTAGCAGCAATTTTACTCAAAAGGACTGGAGTCACATACCAGCGCACCAGCAACTTGAGAGCATTTTCCACTAACACTGCAACATGAGGAATCTTAAACGTTATATGCTCTCATTCTTCCACTGCAAAAAACCCTTCCCAAATCCACCTCCCAAGCCAATATATAGGAAGGCTTCTAGCCCCACTCCCCATGTACCATTCTGTACAACTGAGATAAACAACCTTGCTGTACGGGCAGGCCCAATAACTGTTCAAACTCAGACTGCTGAAATATAGCAGGTTCCCCCAAATGAGCCCTCATGAGATAATTTTTCATTTGCAAATAAGGAAACAAGTCCCCCGAGACCAGCTGATAAATAGACTGGAGCACCAGAAATGCTCTTATGGAATCCCCCTCCAAGAATTGGCCAAAGTACTGCAGCTCTTTCCGCTCCCACCTCTTAAATATCCTCCCCTCCCTACCCAGCCCAAAATCAGATGCCCATCGCAAAGGAAGATAATTTACCTCCTTACTCTTACCCAGTAGCTTCCAAGCAACCCCTTTCTAGGCCCTCAACATCCACCTAATATAGGGATTATTTATAGCCAGCAAGTCTCTTTCCCCCAGCTCCACCCACAACAGAGACCCCAGGATCCGACCTCCATGATAGCTCTCTAGCAAACCCTGTTCTACCTGCACCCACAGTTTCCAAGGGACAGCATGCCATTCAACCCCCACCTGCATCTGTGCCGTATGGTAATAATGCTCCAAATGAGGAATACCCAACCCCCCCGCCTTAAATTTAAACATGATAACCCGAGCCACCTGGGATCTTCTAACCACCCCCCCCCCCCTCCACACATACACACACAAAAATACACGAACCGAAGCAGGCTTCTATGCCAATGCTGAAAGACTGCTTAGGAATCTCAATAGGCAAAACTTGGAAGAAATACAAAATTTAGATAGAATCATCATCAGAACTACCTCCCATACACCCCAACCACAACACATATAACTTATCTCAACGTTCCATATCCTTAGTCAGGACAACCACCAAAGGTACATAGTTAAGCTGGAATAATGACTGCCAATCCACCCCCAATTGGATTCCCCAATTGGATTCCCAGATATCGAATAGGACCCTTAACCCACCAAGTTTCAAGTTTCAAGTTTCAAGTTTATTCAATCTTTTGATGGATCGCCTATAACAATTTCTAAGCGATGTACATAATGTAATAATAAGAGATAAGAAACTTAACATATTAATTATATTAACATAACATAAAATAAAAACATTTAAAACATACTTGAGGGGCAAGGGAAAATTAAAAAGTTACAATTTCGGGTTTTGTAAGAAAAAGGGAAAGTACAAAAGGTAGGGTAAAAAAGATAGAACAAAATGGCTTAAGCATACTTCATTAACAATAATACCAGATCATAAGTAATTTAAAGGAACTATTAAAAGTCAAAGGCATCTTTAAATAAATATGTTTTTAAAAGTTTTTTAAATGTTGTGATATTTTTTTCAATTCTAATAAATTGAGGGAGCTTATTCCACCTTTGTGGACCGGCGACAGTAAAAATATCTGCTCTTCTGGTGCCTATGATTTTTAAAGATGGAACAGTTAATAAGCATTGATCAGTAGAGCGAAGAGATCGATGAGGTTTATATGGAATTAGAGTTTTAGAGATAAATTGAGGTTCATTGGATGTTAGAGTTTTGAAAATTAGGAGCATTAATTTAAAACAGATCCTATGATTTACTGGTAACCAGTGTGCGTCTATTAGCAATGGAGATACGTGGTCACCAGAAAGGAACTGCCCGTTTAATCCCCGAAATGACGGAGTCTGGTACCGAAATATTCAATATCTCCATTTTAGTCAGATTTGCCTTGAACCCAGATAATGCCCCATAATCCAACATATATCGTCAGCAAAGAGAGAGAGTTTGTGCTCACACTCCTGAAGAGGCACCCCCCATATCTTATCCGACAGCCTAATTTTCTGCGCTAAAGGTTCTATCACCAAAGTGAAGAGCAGTGGCGATAGTGGGCAGCCCTGCCTCGTCCCTCTCCGAAGTTCAAAAGGAGAGGAGTAAACCTCATTGATTTTAACACATGCTAACGGTGAATTATACAAAGACATGATCCAGGATACAAAACGTGACCCCCATCCCCATGTGTCTAAGCACAGCCTCCATAAACCTCCAGTCCACGCGGCTGAAAGCCTTTTCAGCATCTACCGCCACTGCTATCCATGCTACCCCCGCTGCGCCTGGTCTGCCATATCAAATTCAAAACCTTACGAATCCCACAAGCAGTCTGCCTCCCCTCTATAAACCCCACCTGATCAGGATGGATAAGCGCATGCATATAACTGCTAATCTATCCGCAAATACTCTAGCCATAATTTTAGTATTGATACCCAGCAAGGAGATCGATCTATAACTCCCACATTGTGTACTATCCTTCCTGGGCTTAGGTAGAATCGTTATCCCTGCCAACATCATAAAGAAAGGCAATTGCACTCCATCCCTTAGATTATTATACACCCTCACCAGCAGAGGGACCACTAGGGTCGACAGCTTTTTATAAAACAAGCCCGTAAATCCATCCAACCCTGGAGACTTCCCCGGCTTAAGGTGTCTAATCACAGTGTGTACTTCCTCTAAGGCAGGGGTGTCCAATGTCGGTCCTCGAGGGCCGCAGTCCAGTCGGGTTTTCAGGATTTCCCCAATGAATATGCATTGAAAGCAGTGCATGCAAATAGATCAAATGCATATTCATTGGGGAAATCCTGAAAACCCGACTGGACTGCGGCCCTCGAGGACCGACATTGGACACCCCTACTCTAAGGTAATATCAGCATCTAACCCCTGAGTCTCAGACTCTGACAAGGATGCCAATCCCAACTTCAACAAATATCGCCCAATGTCTTCTGTAGAGCCCTGACTCTCCGGAGTATACAGCTCCTGATAAAAATCCCTGAATCGCTTGTGGATGGCCTCCTCAGCCGTCAACATCATACCCGACCTATCCTTTATAACATGGCTGCCCAAGTTCAGTCCTCGAGATCTACTGGCAGGCCAGATTTTCAGGATATCCACAATGAATATGCATGAGAAAGATTTGCCTGCACTGCCTTCTTGATATGCAAATCTCTCTCATGCATATTCATTGTGGATATCCTGAAAACCTGGCCTGCCAGTAGATCTCAAGGACCGGATTTGGGCAGCCCTGCTTTATAGCCACGATATTAGATTGTTGATGCACCAGCAACTTCCCTGCCTTATTCTCGGACTCAAAGAATTGGAGGCAAAGTCTCTCCAGGTTAAATTGAATCTCCGCATCTTCCAATTTCCCCAGCTCCCCCCACGAACTTCCTGAATCCGCAATTTAAGGTAAGCCCCCCTTTGACCCCACTTATGTTGATTCACTAACTGTCTCAAGGTCTCCCGCAGATCTTTCTCCTTTCACAACTTAGTCCTTTTCTTATAGGCTGCCAGGGAAATGAGCTCACCTCGAAGTACAGCTTTCAAACTCTCCCAGATCGTCATCTGAGAATACTGATTAATATTATTATGCTCCAGAAAATCTAGAATAACCTGCTCTATCTTACACATAAGAACTGGCGCTGCTGGTTTAGACCAGTGGTCCATCTTACCCAGCAGTCCGCTCACGCGGTGGCCCTCTGGTCAAAGACCAGTGCCCTAACTGAGACTAGTCCTACCTGAGTAAGTTCCGGTTCAGCAGGAACTTGTCTAACTTTGTCTTGAATCCCTGGAGGGTGTTTTCCCCTATGACAGACTCCGGAAGAGTGTTCCAGTTTTCTACCACTCTCTGGGTAAAGAACTTCCTTACATTCATATGAAATCTATCCCCTTTCAATTTTAGAGAGTGCCTTCTAGTTCTCCCTACCTTGGGGAGGGTGAACAACCTGTCTTTATCTACTAAGTCTATTCCCTTCAGTACCTTGAATGTTTCGATCATGTCCCCTCTCAATCTCCTCTGTTCAAGGGAAAAAAGGCCCAGTTTCTCTAATCTTTCACTGCACGGCAACTCCTCCAGCCCCTTAACCATCTTAGTTGCCCTTCTCTAGACCCTTTCTAGTAGTACCATGTCTTTCTTCATGTACAACGACCAGTGCTGGACGCAGTACTCAAGGTGAGGCGCACCATGGCCCAGTACAGCGACATGATAACCTTCTCCGATCTGTTCGTGATTCCCTTCTTTATGATTCCTAGCATTCTGTTTGCCCTTTTCACCGACTTGTCGATCAGAATGCCCAAGTCTTTTTCCTGGGAGGTCTCTCCAAGTACTGCCCCGGACATCCTGTATTTGTGTATGAGATTTTTGTTACCGACATGCATCACTTTACACTTATCCACGTTGAACCTCATCTGCCATGTCGATGCCCATTCCTCGAGCCTGATTATGTCACGTTGCAGATCTTCGCAATCCCCCTGTGTCTTCACTACTCTGAATAACTTCATATCATCCGCAAATTTAATCACCTCACTCGTCGTATCTATGTCCAGATCGTTTATAAAGATGTTAAAAGCACGAGTCCAAGTACCGAGCCCTGCAGCACCCCACTGGTGACGTTCTTCCAGTCCGAGTATTGTCCATTTACCCCCACTCTCTGTTTCCTGTGCTCCAGCCAGTTTTTAATCAACATGAGTATTTCACCCTTGATTCCATGGTTCTCAATTTTCCAAAGTAGTTGTTCATGTGGAACCTTGTCAAATGCCTTCTCAAAATCCAGATATACAATGTTGACTGGGTCACCCCTGTCTATCTGCTTGTTTACTCCCTCAAAGAAATGCAGCAAGTTTGTCAAACAAGATCTGCCTTTGTTGAAACCGTGCTGGCTGGTCCTCATCAGACCGTGTCCATCAAGGTGATCAATGATGCGGTCCTTTATCAGTGACTCTACCATCTTTCCTGGTACCGAGGTCAGACTCACCGGTCTGTAGTTTCCCGGGCCTCCCCTTGAACCTTTTTTGAAGATTGGCGTAACATTCATCACCTTCCAGTCCTCCGGAATCTTTCATGATTTAATCGACAGATTGGCTATTAGCTGAAGCAGTTCAGCTATAGTCCCTTTCAGTTCCTTGATGACCCTAGGATGGATACCATCCAGTCCCAGGGATTTATCTAAACTAAACTAAGCCTTAAGTTTATATACCACATCATCTCCACATTCGTAGAGCTCGGCACGGTTTACAGGAAATGGTATAGAGAAGGAACTCCAATGAGGTTACTGGACAGTACAGAGAAAGTTTAGAGGGACTTAGTATAACAAAGAGGAGGAAATATTACATTTTTGAGAATAGCCAAGTTTTCAAATGTTTTCGGAAAAGTTGGAGGGCGCCCAGATTCTGAAGTGGGGTAGAAAGGTTATTCTAGAGCTCTGTGATTCTCAAGGAGAGGGATGTCCCTAGTTTTCCTGGATGGGATATGCCTTTTAATGAGGGGAAGGATAGTTTGAATTTTTGGGTGGATCTGGTGATGTTAGGATTCGAGGAATTCAAAGATAGTGGAATGAGGGGAGGAAGGATGCCGTGTAGGATCTTGAAAGTTAGGCAAGTGCATTTAAAGTGGATCCCAGAGACTACTGGAAGCCAGTGAAGTTTGGACAGGAGTGGGGAGAAATTTACTTTTTGCGAAGATTAGTTTAGCCGCAGTATTCTGAATCCGCTGAAGTCTTTGAAGGCTTTTCTTTGTTAGGCTTAAGTAGATGGAATTACAATAGTCCAATCTGGAAAGGATGATGGATTGTACAAGGACAGCAAAGTGTTGTTGATGGAAGCAGGATCTCGCTTTCTTCCGCATGTGAAGGCTGAAAAAGCATTTTTTTTTTTTACCAAGGAGTTGAGGTGATCGTTGAAGGATAGTGTAGAGTCAATGATGATGCCCAGAACTTTGCAAGAGAACTCAAGCTGCAGTGTGGTGCCAGAGGACAGTGGGATGAGGGTGGGTAGCTGATCTAATTTTGAGCCGAGCCAAAGTAGTTTTGTTTTGGACTCGTTCAGTTTCATTTGTACGGTGAGGGCCCAGGATTGGAGGTTTGTTATACATGAGGATATGTTCTCAGAGGTTGGTGAGGTTCGAGTCGGTCTCGAGAAGGACAAGGATGTCATCAGCATAAGTGTAAAGTGTTTCCAGGGGGGAAAGATGGAGGAGTTTCAGGGAGGACATATAGATGTTGAAGAGAATAGGGGAGACTCCACAAATCGGTTTCCAAGGAGAGGATGAGGTGCCATTCATATTAACAGTGTAAGAGCAGGAGCATAATAATTTCAAGAACCAGTCTAAGACTGTAGAGTTAATGCCAATCTCAGAAAGTTGGAAAATAAGAATATCATGATGGACAACGTCAAATGCTGCAGAAAGGTCGAATTGTAGAAGAACAGCAAACTTATTACAAGAATGAAGTTGTTGAACCTTTGAGATTAATGAGGCCAATAGGGATTCGGTGCTGAAGTTGGGTCTAAAGCCATATTGGTAAGGATAGAGAATGGAGAATCTCTCTAAACAGGATGAAAGTTGGGTAGATATGATGGACTCTAGCATTTTGGTCAGGAGGGGAATATTTGCTATTGGGCGGTGGTTGGAAGGTGAGGAGGGGTCTAGGTTAGCTTTTTTCAGTAGTGGGGACAGGGCAATATGTCCCATTTCTGCAGAAAATAGGCCTGAAAGTAGGGCAGAGTTTATAAGTTTGGTAAGAGATGAGATGGCCTGTGCGGGAATTTTCTCATATAGATAGGAGGGGAATGGGTCCAAGGTGCAGCTACAGGCTTTCAGTTTGAAGCAGAGTTTAGAGACCTGGGATTCAGATACATGCTCAAAGGCATTCCAGGATCTGTCAACTGGGATAGGGTTGGAGACGGGTAGGGTTGGAGTCAGAGGGTACCAGGGAGTTGTAAGAGACTGCTTGTGGGAAGGAGCATCTTAAGGTAGTGACATTTTCGTTGAAGAATTTTGCTAGATCATCAGCTGATGGAGAGGAGAGGGGCATGGTGGAGTCATTTTTAGAGGTTAAGGAGCGCCAAATGTTAAACAGTGCACTACTCTGGTTGTTGGATCTGGAGATTTTATCACCGTAGAAGTTTTCTTTGCTTGTTTTAGTACTGTATTGTAGAACTTAATATTGACCCTCCATGACTGTTTGTCTGTAGGGGATTTAGATTTTTTCCATTTGCACTCCAGTGTTTGACATTTCTGCTTCAGTTCTCTGTGATATGGAAGGTACCAAGGGGCCTTACGGGAGTAGGAGATAGTTTTAGTGGACAGTGGGGCGAGAGAGTGGTAGGTGGTCTCGGAGAGGGTGACCCAGTTGTGCCAATTGGTTTCTGGATTTGCAAGCATAGGAGTGGAGGAGAATTGATTGAGAAATTTGGTCCAGAACAATTCGCTCGCAATTTTTTTGCGGAAAGTAATGGAATTTGAGGTACGGGGTGGGGCCTCAAGGTGCGACATGAAAATGGGGAGACAAAAAGCCCCTAAGAAGTGGTCGGACCAAGGGATGTGTTCCCAGCGGGTGTCATCGACTGAAGTTTTGTAATCGGTAAGATCAAGGAAGCTGATGATATCTAGTGTGTGCCCCTTTTCAAGGGTTGGAAAGGAAGCGGGGGGAGGGGGGAAGAGAACATAGAGAGGTGAGGAAGTTATTGAATTCAGTCGTATCCTTATTGGTGATGTCGTCTAGGTGGAGATTAATATCCCCAATATCACTCTTAAGCCTATCAATCTGCCTGCATACCTCTTCTAGACTGACCGTTAACCCTGTCAGTTTCCCGTTTTCACTTCCAGCATATAGCCTGATGGGTTCCGGTATGCTGTGTAAATATTCTTTGGTAAATACAGTTTGTCGGTGATTGCTTTGTCCTTCTATAGCGCTCCCTTTATTCCATGGTCATCAAACGGTCCCACCGCTTTCTTCGCGGGTCGTTTCCCCTTAATATATTGAAAGAACGGCTTAAAGTTCTTCGCCTCCTTGGCTATTTTTTCCTCGTAGTCTCTTTTGGCCCCTTTTACCGCCTTATGGCACCTGCGTTGATGTGGTTTGTGCTTGTTCCAGTTTTTGTCCTTTCTGACCTTTTCCATTCCTTAAACGAAGTTTTCTTGTCTCTGATTGCTTCTTTCACCTCTACAATGAGCCACGCCGGTTCTTTGTTCTTTTTCCTCTTTGATCCTTGTTGATACGCGGTATATATAGATTTTGTGCCTTTGTGACTGTGTCCTTAAAAAGGGACCTAGCTTGCTCTAGCACTTTTACAGTGCTTATCCTCTTCTTAATCTTCTTCCCTACCATGAGTCTCATCCCTTCGTAATTCCCTTTTCGGAAGTTCAGTGCTGTGGCTGTGGTTTTGGGCCGATGTTTCTCCCCTGCGTCCAGATCGAAGTGGATAATATTGTGATCACTGTTTCCCAGCGTCCCTTCTTCTTCTACATCTTGTGCCGGACCTTGCAGACCATTTAGAATTAAGTCCAAAATTGCATTTCCTGTAGTATTTTCCTTGACAAGTTGTTCCAGGAAGCTATCATTCAATCTCCAGAAGCGGTTCCCAACCTTCGGTGCCCCCCACCTCACATCTATCCAAATTGGAACAGGATCAGACTATCCGAAATCCTTAATGCAGGAATCCAACAATCGACCCCCCCATCCTTTATCCAAATGAAACATATTAATCCTGGTATACACTCCATGAACCAGGGAGTAATAAGAATAACCCTTTCTCTGCCAATGTTGGGAGCGTTACCCATCCACTATATTAAGGATGTCCACAAAATGCCACAGATTCTGCTGATCCAATTTAAGCCTGTCCCTCCTGAGCCCATAGAATCCCATCTAGGATCAACAACCAAATTAAAATCCCAACCCACTATTACCGAGCCCTGCTTCACCTGCAATACTTTGGCCAATACCTCCTCAAAAAAACTGACCCTGCTTAGAATTAGGGGCATAGAGATTAACCAGGGTAACCAGTTCCCCATCAATCCTTCCCACCTGAATAACCCATCCCCCCCCTCATCCCGCCATTCCTGTTCTGGCACAATCTTTAGATGTTTGGCAAACAAGATACCCACCCCCACCTTTTTCCGTTCCTTCTTATTGGAAGCCCATACTCTATATAGATATTCCCTATATTGTATCAGTTTCTCCCCAGTTTTCACAAAATGCGTCTGTTGAAAAAGCTAAACAGCAATCTGAAGCCTCTTTAGTTCTTTCAATAACAGTTGTCTCTTATGAGGTATATTTAGGCCTTTAACATTAAAGCTACTCACCTGCAATTTTTCCCCATATCTTATGTAAAAAGACCCTCGACTGTCCCCCCACAACCAAATCATCCCAGATATAAGAACCCTGCAGATATTATTTCTTCGGGACCTGTTTTCCAAGTCCTCTACCTGGTTATAATAGTTCTACCAGTCCTTTTGGGCCACTTCAAATGTTCCACTCAGTTCCTGAGCCACTTCCTCCAGCTCCCCTATGAGAAGCTCCATCTCTTTCACTCTCCCCATGAGTCAGCCAAGTCCCACTTGATTTCTTTTACAGCATCCTTAATTTTCCCTTTCACTGCAGTTACCTACTGCTTAATATCACATGCCCATTGCTGGAGGTCTGCTTTAGTCACCGCCGCCGAGGAAGACTCCATGCACCGCAATCTGGGAGAGGCGCTCCACTCTGACCCACTCTACCTGGACTCATGCACCGATGCACTGGAGGCTCCATGTATCTGGCTTAGGCTGCATTTTTTCCATCGCCTTGTCGGTTGATCGCGCCTCATCACTTTTCTTCTTAGAAGGCATTTTGGAGCCACACACACCCTTCGGAATGCTGCCGCATAAGTACAATGCACCCTGCCGACTCTCATGCGCTGTGGGAAAGGAGAATATGCTCACTGGGATCAGAGCTCCAGCTCTAACCTGCCATTCGATTTGGTGACGTCCAGTAGGTTATTTCTAATTGATCAACATCATGCATTCCAGTATCAAAAGCATCTCTACCTTGCTATCCTCTTCTTTTGTAAAAAATCAAAACATCCATGGAATTTTTAACTTAGTATACTCCCTTCTCCTCATACTTAAGTGAGAACTGAACAGATGCACTGAACTGAACAGATGCATGTAGGTAACAAAAATCTCATGCACGAATACAGGAAAGTCTCCCAGGAAAGAGACTTGGGAGTTCTGATTGACAAATCGATGAAGCCGTCCAAGCAATGTGCGGCAGTGGCAAAAAGGGCGAACAGAATGCTAGGAATGATGGAGAAGGTTATCATGCCGCTGTACCCAGCCATGGTGCGCCCTCACCTGGAATACTGCGTACAGCACTGGTCGCCGTACATGAAGAAGGACATGGTACTACTCAAAAGGGTCCAGAGAAGAGCAACTAAGATGGTTAAAGGGTTGGAGAAGCTGCCATACAGCAAAAGATTAGAGAAACTGGGCCTCTTCTCCCTCAAATAGAGATTAAAAGGGGACATAATTGAAACATTCAAGGTACTGAAGGGGATAGACTTAGTAGACAAGGACAGGTTGTTCACTCTCTCCAAGGTAGGGAGAACGAGAGGGCACTCTCTAAAGTTGAAAGGGGATAGATTCCGTACAAACGTAAGGAAGTTATTCTTCACCCAGAGAGTGGTAGAGAGCTGGAATGTTCTTCCGGAGTCTGTCATAGGGGAAAACACCCTCCAGGGATTCAAGGCAAAGCTAGATAAGTTCAGGCTGAACACGAACGTACACAGGTTGGGCTGGTCTCAGTTAGGGCGCTGGTCTTTGACCTGAGGGCCACCATGTGAGCGGACTGCTGGGCATGATGGACCACTAGTCTGACCCAGCAGCGGCAATACTTATGTTCTTAAATCATTTCATCTAACTTTGTTCTTGTATCTGACTTTATTCAGTGCATAGTGCCCTACTGCCCTTTACTCCTCCCAGAAACTTAATTGACAGAAAATGCTTTATAAACACTCAGGGGTAAATTCTCTATAGTACGTCTAAAGTTAGGCATGCTTTAGACGTCCATACTAATTGAATAATTATGGCGTTAAGGGTCTTAATAAGCATTAATTGGGACTTAGACGTAGCTAGACGTCAGGTAGACGTCCAGAAAAGATAGACGTAGGATAGACGTCTAAGGAAGGCATAGTTGCATCTACATATGTAAACTTGGGCGTGACATGGGAGTGGTGATGGGCAGGCACTACTTAGACACTACTTAGGTGGCAAACCACGTCTAAATATCGTCTATAATGTAGGCGTAAGAAACGCTGGTTTAACGTGGATTTTTGCTTCATTTCAATGAAGTTTCAACTTTCTTAATTCCGGCTCCCCTTTAGACGCGAGTTAGACGTCCTTGGTGCAACAATAATTCCAATAGCGAGTTTGAATAGGTAATTTTCATCTTTTCTCTGTCCTAATAAATTTAATGACACCATATCAATAGAACACATTATATTGCATGGATAACAAACTACATTTCTGCCCAAACAATAATATAATTTACACATGGCTTTCCTGTTTAAAAACAACCCCCTTTTTTTCTCAACAAACAGCACTGCAATCAGCTCTCTTTTGAAAGCAAAGAAAGAACAGCAAACACATATCATTATTGCACAAATTACTTCATTTCTCAGCTCTTAAAAAGAGAATAAACAGATACACACCTTAACATTCAGCTTCCTTCATTGCAAAATGGAGGTCTTCAGCTGCACAAAGCTGACCTCATCAATCTGCACCTTCAAAGTAGTATGCCACAATTAAAAGATGCGCTGGGTGTAGAACTCACAACCTCTGGACAACTAGCACAGCATATTTACCCATAGAGTTACAGCAGCTTCTACTTAGGTCCATCTCACCACCCTTTCATATCATACTTGACTGATCTGCCTATGTATCAGCTCATTAGCTATCATGTCACACTCAACTCAAAGAAAACATTTCTGGCTCACCAGGTTAATGCGCCTCATCCAACCTCTCAAGGTCACCGGTTCAAATCCCACCATCAGCATACCTCTTTTTCACAGCTTCCTATTAGCATTCAAAGTGGTATATATATATATATATATATATATATATGGTGGACTTTGCTGTTTTTCATGGTTAGGGTTAGGATGTTATGCTGCAGGAGTGTGTGTTGGGGTGGGGGAGGGGGTCTAGCATGACAGAGAACAGGCTGCTGAGAATTGGTGCAGATCATTTTAAGGATCACCTCAAATAAGTTTAAGCAAAGGAATGCATAAAGATTTGGAAGGTTTTCTGGAAGAAAACAAATATCAAATATGTATTAAGGAATTGCAGCACAAATGACGCCGATCATTAAGGGCAAAGAACACCGATTTTCCGTATATGACGCCTAAACGGAACAGATTACTTACAGTCATACATCCATTAGTACAGTGCTTAGAATGAAGATTAGCGTGTGAGCATGGTCTGAGTTAGACATTAGAAAAATGGAGCTTGCGTTCGATCAAAACAGCACTTTTGGACTCCACATCACATGTATTGGGAATATGGGGTTGGGGCTCAGTGAAAACAGCGCTTTTAACCATTGAGCCACTATTTTGTCTCAGCCTACTATGAGATTATAGCTAAGCTGCTTTTACCTTAGCAGTTCACTAAGGTATGATATGATAAGGGAGCCAGAGACATTGGAGCGAAAGGTGCTGTAGCTCAGTGAGTAAAGGCGCTGTACCGATCTTCCGGGGTTTGAGGGTTCAACTCCCGGCCTGTATTTTACTTGTGGCATATCTATCTTCCAGGTGCACCTTGATGATGCTTTCCACTTCTTATAGGAGTTGATTATAACATTACTGTACAACTTTCTGCGTAGCAGAAAAATAAACTTTTCCCCCTTCCATGCTAAGAATTTGAGTTCAACTCATCTTATATTTCTCCTTTTAAATATGGCATACTTTGTTAGTTTATATAATGGTAAAGTATACATTTCTGAAATCGTGAAGAAACAATATATAAAACAGCAGTGTTTTGTCTCCTAGCAGAATTAACTGCCTATAAGAAGCGGTATAAGCAAATCAAAATTGCTATTGTACGGTTTGTTATCTAGCACCTTCAAGGTATTATGCCACAATTAAAAAATGTGCTGGGTGTAGAACTCACAACCTCTGTACGACTAGCACAGGAGTTTAACCCATAGAGCTACAGCAGCTTCTGCTTAGACGGATCTCACCGCCCTTTCATATCATACGTGACTGAGCTGCCTATGTATCATCTCATTAACTATCATGTCACAATAAGCACAAAGAAAGCATTTCTGGCTCACCAGGTTAATGCGCCTCTTCCAACCTCTCAAACTCCCCGGTTCAACTTCCACCTTTGCTCATTTTAATATGGTCCTAGCAGCTTCCTATTAGCTCTTATAACAGGGTCTACATGGTGGACTTTGCCATTTGTAAGGTGCACATTTCCCTTTCCAGGCAAACCTATTTTCAACTTACCATGGCTCGGACATCCTAAGCAGTGATGAGAGGAAACCTTTCCTCTGACAGCAAGATGACACCTATTAGCACTCAAAATGGTGTATATATATATATATATAGTGGACTTTGCTGTTTTTCATGGTTAGGGTTAGGGTTCAGTAGCTCAGTGAGAAAAAGCGCTGTACCAATCATCCGGAGGTTGTGAGTTCAACTCCCAGCTTGTCTTTTACTTGTGGCATATCTACCTTCCAGAAGCACCTTGATTATAACATTAGGGTTTTAAGCTGCAGGAGTGTGTGTTGGGGTGTTGCAGGGGGTGTCTAGGATGACAGAGAACAGGCTGCTGAGAATTGTTTTACTTTTGCTTCTGTTCATTCTAGTTGTTATTCTCATGGAGCCCACCTTCCCGCACAGCATGGATGGCGGTAGTGCCAGCAATGCCAGGAGCGGGCCAGGTCCAGGGTGACTTGAGGTGGGTTGAGGCAGCCGGTGTCGGTGCAGACAGCCTCGGAAAGAATCCCTGGAGGTGGATGTTGGCCGCCGCAGTTGTGGGTGGCTGCAGACCGTAGTGCCTGCTGGCTGTGGCAAGCCACAGCGGCAGTTGGCTGTGGCCTGGCTGGAGGAGGACGAGGAGGAGCTGCAAGAGCTACACTGAGGTAGGAGTTGAGGAGAGAGAGACAGATGGGAGGATGAGGGAAAGGACAGTCTTCAGTGGCTCGGAGCCTTCCTCCCGGCTGGGCTGAAGGAGGAGGCTTTGGCGGTGGTGGTTTTTGGTGGTGAGTGAGGGCAGGAGGAGGGAGTCGCCGGCTGTGCTGTGTGTCTGCGAGTTGCCTGGCTGCAGCATCTGCACTCCTGCTGGCCACAGACCTACTGATCACAGAGGCACGCAGGTAAGTGCGCATGCGCGGCTAGGGTTTTATTATATAGGATATAGACCTATCGCATCTTATTTTCATCTCAAACACATTAGCAATACTATATACAATACATTACAAAGTTGAGCTTGGGTTTGATAAAATAAACAGCATAATTTGACTCTGTATTACATTTATTGAACCATACTTAAGAATATGGGTTTTGCATCCGTGACAGCAGTGCTTTACACCATTGAGCTATCAGTCTTTTGCCTCAACTAACTGTAAGATGATAGCTAAGTAGATTATACCTTAGCACATCACTAAGGTATGCTATGACAGGGGAGCCAGAGACACTGGAGTAAAAGGTGCTGTAGCTCAGTGAGTAAAAGCGCTGTATCGATCATCCGGAGGTTGTGATTTCAACTCCTGGCTTGTCTTTTACTTGTGGCATATCTACCTTCCAGGTGCACCTTGATGAAGTCACAATGAGGTCAGCATTGTGCTGCTGGCTACTTCCTCTTCCTGTGAACTAGAAGCCACATTCAGGTCTGATCTGTGTTTTGATTCTGTTTCTAAGTTGGGCCAGTGTAAGTTATGGGATTTACCTTTGTTCTGAAGAATGAGCTGATTGTAGCAATGTTTTAAGACCAGGAGAGTGTTATTTAGAGCAAGATATCACTTCTAAACTATCCTCTCTCAAATAGTGTCTCTGGGAAATCCAGAGAAAGCTTATTGGATGACTTAGGGTGCCTTTCCTGCCAGTCTTTGTGGAACTTAAACTAAGTTTATCAGAAGTCTATATGGTGTTCAAAGTCCTATCCTTTCCACTTCTAATAGGAGGTGAGTATGACATTACTGTACAGCTTTCTGTGTAGCATACATCTACAGTTTCCCACCTTCCATACTGATAATGTAAGTTCAACACCCACTCGGTACGTTTCATCTTCTAGTTCTCCTTTCAAACATAACATATTTTTTTACTTTGTATTAATGGTAAACTCTACAATTCTCATATCATAGAGGAAAAAGATACAACACAGCAGTGTTCTCTGTCTGCCATTCCCTACCTCACTGATATTCCCAGATCAACTCCCACTAAAACTAATATATTACAGAAAATATATAGTTTACAAAATGGTATACTGTGTTTTGATTATCCTTTTCATCATCCTATACTTTGGGTTAATTATGTGAAAGCTTACAATGCTGAATGACTGATAATAAATCAGTAAAGAGTATAAAAAATTCAGTATAATTAAAAAAACATCGTACAGACGTCTATCTGGCGTCTAAGCACGGCCATTTGGAGACGTCAGAAAGCTGCGTCTATCCTGCGCTCAGCGTCTGTACAGACGTCTACCAGGCACCTAAGTACCATTTGATTGACACTTGCGTTTTTTGGACGTCTAAAGCACACCTAAGTTAGACCCCTCAGCCTGCCCATCTCCAACTGTACAAATAGTGTGCCTGTTCCAGACCAGCACAGGATATTGGGTGTAGCTCAATGGGATCCCAATTTGATAATCTCGAATAGCATTGAGAACTCGCAACTCACTGCACATCTTCACGAAGCCATCAGGGGAGAACTTGTCAATAAAACATTTGCCAAAGGAAGCTGCCTGTAAAATAGAAAACAATGAAGCATATCCTCTAAATCACAGAAATCAAAAGATATTAGATTGGACCAGAAAATATTAATGCATGAAAAAGAACCATATTTGGGAATTGACCCAAAAAAAGTAAAATGTGACAACTTTCTGTTTTCATTAGTTACACTAAACGGTCTTTTAGATTTGCAATTAGCTAAAACCAAGGGAAAAATCATCAACTTCTATTTTAATTAATCTTACTTTTACTATGAGCAATGACTTTTCTTGCATTACCATGAGCAATGACAAGATTGCATTTATACTGTATGCTTACCCTGAGCAAAGACTTCTGCATCTCAGGTTCTTGTTCATAGCCTGCTGCTTCTATGCACTGGGTCACTGCCTCAGATAGCAGCCCTTTGTCCTTTATCTCTCGAAGGTACTCATCAGCTTTTTGACTTGCTTTCTATAGGACAGAAATATGATTTTATGTAGATTTTGTAGTCAGGTAAGGATGCAATAAAAATCCAAATACTAATATGCTATTAACCTCACATACTGTAATTAGGGCACATCATATAGTATGTGTAGAAATCATGCAACAGTAAGAGGCCACTAAACTGCAAAAATATCAATGTGAAATAGAGGAGCAAATGGAGGAAGTCTAGGAGCTTGATCTCTTTCAACAATAAAATCCAAATATAAATATAAGAATGGTCAAAAATACAAATGCTAACTATAAATATAACATTATATTTAGCTTTCAACAGGACCTGCAAAGTATTTTGTTCCCATTTTGAGGCCAATTGTGACTCTAAAGTCAAAACAATTTGTTCCAAATTAGAGAATTCCAATTTTAGTCGTTTACTAATGTGCACCGAATATGAAATTATTTGCCCTCTCATTGTAGCTTTGAAAGCATCCCATATATTTTCCAAAGAGACTTCCTCTGAGGTGTTGAGTTGAAAATACTCATTCATTTTTATTTGAATTTCCTCAAGAAAGTTTGAATCTGCAAGCAATGCATTATTAAATCTCCAAACATGACTAACAGAATCTTTTTTAGCAAACTGAAACTCTATCCAAATTCCAGTATGATCCGTCAAAAGGATAGGGTCTATGCTGGCTTTTATAACCTGTTGAATTAAATGATCTGACACAAAAATGTAATCAGTTCTTGAAAATGACTGATGAACATGTGAGCAGAAAAATTCACGAGCATTATTAAAATGTAGAATCTGCCGTATCTCCTTCAATCCACAGGCTTGCACAAGATTGTCTAGACCACTGTTCTTCAACTGCTGGGTCTGTGGACCGGTGCAGGTCCGCAGGAAATTTTTGCCAGTCCGCACAGGGCCGGCGAGATTGAATCACTTCAATTTCCTGACGGTCCGCACAGGGCTGGCAAGATCAACAGCTGAAGTCCAGCTGGGCTGGAGAGATCTTGGGGAGCCTCCGACAATGGCTTTATCCCCTCTCTGCAGCTCTCCTTTACTTCCCAGCGCAGTGATTCACGAAGGCAGCCTTGGGGATTTTGCTGAGTCGCAGCTGCCTCTGATGATGCAACTTCCTCTTTCCTCAAGGTGGTGCGACCCAACAAAGAACCCGAGGCTGCCTTCCTGAATCGCTGCGCTGAGAAGTAAGGAGAGCTGCTGGGAGGGGAGAAAGCCACTACTGGAGTCTGGGAAGCTGCTGGGCAAGGGGAAACAGGGACAGCTGCTACTGGAGAGGGAGAAGGAAAGATGCTGCTGGGAGGGGAGGAGGGAAAGGAATCTGGGAAGCTGCTGGGTAAGGGAAAAAAAGGACAGCTGCTACTGGACCTGCAGAGAAGGAGAGATGCTGCTGGGAGGGGAGGAGGGAAAGGAGTCTGCGAAGCTGCTGGGCAAGGGAATAAAAGGGACAGCTGCTACTGTAGAGGGAGAAGGAGAGATGCTGCTGGGAGGGGAGGAGGGAAATGAGTCTGGGAAGCTATTGGGCAAGGGAAAAAAAGAGACAGCTGCTACTGGACCTGGAGGGAAGCTGCTGGACAAGGGAAAAAAAGGGACAGCTGCAACTGGAGAGGGAGGAGAGATGCTGCTGGGAGGGGAGAAAGGGAAGAGAGTTACTGCTGGACAGGAGGAGGAGGGAAGGGAGAATAAAAAAGGAAGGAAACAGCTGGCAGGGAGATTAGAGGAGGGGAAGGGGAGAGACAGGCATGAGAAAGTAGAGAGATTGATGATAGGAAGGGGTCAGCAGAAAAATAAGCAGAGAGGGACAAAGATGGTAGATCTAATGTAGGAGAGATAAAAATAAAGAGAGCAGTAAAGCTAGAATGAATCATTTAAATAGGAGAGAGGGGGCGCAGGTTGGATGGAAAGGGGAGAGGGGCATAGAAAGAAGACGGATACCATATGGAAGGAGGAGAGGACAGACAGTGGATGGAAGGGGCAGATGCTGGATTGAAGAGACAGAGAGGGCAGACGCTGGAAGGAAGAGAGTGAAAAGAAGATGAAAGCAGAAACCAGAGACGACAAAAGGTAGAAAAAAATAATTTTATTTCTATTTTGTGATTAGACTATATTAGATTTGAAATATATATCCTGCTAGAGCTGATGTTAGACATAACTGGGGACTGCAAAGCCCAGGCAGTGCTTTTTTAGCTTCCAGCTGGCTTAGGGCGCTCTCTGACCAGGGGGCAGTTGCCCTAGTTGCACTCCCCTAAAACTATTCCTGTCATGTGTGACTGCAGTATTCTGTTAGCATGATATTTCTGTGTAGCATTCTGTAATAATTTGGCTTGTTCAGTTTTCTTGATAGTAGAGGGGATATATGTGAAGGGGAGGGGAGACAGGGGTTTTGTTGATCCTTGCTCTGTATTATTTGTATTTATAAAATGACAATTGTACAGAATATTGTTTCTTTTTATACTTTAATAAAATACATTTAATATAAAATCATAACTGAAGCTTGTGTGGATGGGATCAGATGATTTGTGGGGACCGAGCCCGCAGAGATGGGGTGGAAACGGGGTTTTTAAATTTTAGTCCTAGTAGTTTGCCGGTCCACAAAATAATTCTTTTATTTCTGCCGGTCCATGGGTGTAAAAAGGTTGAAAAACACTGGTCTAGACCTAGTGATATCATCTGCTTACTAGGCTGCTTATCCAATAATGGATCCATGACAGCACTGAAATCTTCGGCTACAATTAAGTTAGATGTAGCCAGTGACAAAATTATTTGCTGGAGTTTTTTTTAAAGAACTCGGCCTGATTTGAATTAGGAGCATAAATATTAAATAACATCAGGGCATCTTTCCCATATCTACATGAAGTCATCTGCCCATAGGATCAGCTTGGACATCATCAAATACAGCAGAACATCTTTTATTGATCAAGATAGTCACACCAGCCTTTTTCCTCACTGCAGGTGCACAAAAACAGTATTTAACCCACCCCCTACCAACTTGGCAGCCTCAACATATGGTAAGTGTGTTTCCTGTAGGAGATAAACAGATCTCTCGACTGTGCTTGCCTGATTTCCCCCCTTTGCCACGGTGTAAAGCCTAGTCTAGGACTACTTGTGACAGCTGCGTCGCTTGGACGAATTCGTGGACTCCTCGGAGGATCCCGGACGGGACTCTGGGTGTTGCTCGGCGGTGAAGAGAATTGCGGTTTAACCCCAGCGAGTCCTGAGGCCGCACTGCTGAACTTCTCTCCTTGCCCGGCAGATTTGGAACCAGGTAGAGCGGGGAGTGGCTGCAGGAGCCATGCTCCGATTGTGGGAGCCGGAGGCAGAGTTCTATCTAAGGGACATCTACCGAGAGAGCGAGGGGTTGGTGCTCTGCAGGAGCTGTGCTGATGGGAGCCTGTGGGGACTGAGTGGATGCACAGTGGACTTTGGGAGAGTGGATTATTCGGAGAGGTAGCTACTACAGCGGACAGGGGCCTCCGGAGGGAGGATCGAGAGACAAATCAATCAAGGAGGGAGGACGAGAGTGCAGGGAGGGCTGCAGCCCGCCCCAAGAAGCCTTGACTATTGCAGCAAGCTAGGGCTTCCTGAGAGAGGGAGGATCGAGGAACGGATTGAAAAGGGAGGACGAAAACACCCCAAGGAGCCAAAGCAACAAGCAAGGGCCTCCTGCCTACCCAGCGAGGTCAGACCTGTGGGACTTAATGGTTGTAGAAATCCACGCTGAGCCAGTTGGAAGGCTCAGCGGGAGCATTTTAAATTTAATTTAACCTGCTTTAGCTTTTACTTTGGCCCTACCAATTTTCCTCAAGCTTTGGACCAAGAGCAGCTTGGAAGACTCCTCTAGTGTTGGAGCGCACTCCACCCCTCCCCGACGCTACCATGCTGAGCCAGTTGGAAGACTCAGTGGGAGCATTTTGAATTTAATTTAACTCTTCCTGTTTTTTAACTTTTACTTTGGCCATGCCAACTTTCCTCAAGCTTCATACCGGGATCAGCTTAAAGGACCCCTCAGCCTTGGGAGCGCACTCCGCCCCTCCTCGACTCTACCACGCTAAGCCAATTGGAAGGCCCAGTGGGCCTATTTTGGGGCCAGTTGGCCCTGCCAACTCTCTTCAAGCTTCGGACCTGATTGGAGGACTCCTCAGGTGTGGGAGTGCACTCTGCCCCTCCCCAATGTTACCACACTGAGCCAGTTGGCTCAGTAGAAGCATTTTGAATTTAATTTAACTTCTCCTGTCTTAACTCTTACTTTGGCCCTGACTACCTTCAAGTTTCAAGTTTATTAGTGTTTTTGATTAATCGCTTAATCACACTTCAAAGCGATGAACATAAATAATAAACATTAAAAATTACAATATTAAGGAGTAATACAATATTTAACATAGACTTAAAATCAAACCAGACTATTAACAAACTTAACAAACAAGAAAAAAGGGAAAAAGGGAATTGAACTACAAAATATTATAAATAGAATAGTCAGGGAAAAAAACACAAGGTAGGGGATATAAAATTCCATAATCAAAATCAACACAATTAATAAATCCAAGAGGGAAAACTAACACTCAAAAGCATCTTTGAAAAGAAATGTTTTTAAATTAGTCTTAAATTTATCGAAATTGTGTTCTTCTCTCAAATAGATAGGAAGAGAGTTCCAGACTTGAGGGGCCGTAACGGAAAAAATAAATTGTCGTCTAGTATTGATGATCTTGAGAGAAGGAATTGTCAATAAATGTTGTTCGTTTGACCGTAATATTCTATTTGAGGAGTAAGGAATTAATAATTTAAAAATAAATGCAGGAGTTTTAAAGAGTAATGATTTGAAAGTAAGTAAGCATAGTTATTCTATGCCAATGGGCATTCTTAAGAAGTGGTGTTACATGATCGAATTTCTTTGTTTTTGTTATAAGCTTAATGGAAGTATTTTGTATAATTTGTAATCGTCTAATTTCACTTTGTGCAATTCCTTTAAAAAGGGCGTTACAATAATCGATTTTGGAAATCACCAAGGAGTGGATAAGAATGTTGAGTGATTTAGGGCAGAGGTATTGCGAAAGGGATTGAATTTGACGAAGTCAATTTCTAATGTTGAAACCTGGTGTGACCCAGATTGGGGGTTTATTTTTCCTTAGATATCCTTGTAAATGTGTAGTAAGGTATCATACTTTGAAATATGTGTTCTTTGAACCAGCTCATTTGACAGCCTTCCTCTCCACGAAGCGCCTTGGGAATGAAGGAAAATCAGCGTCCAAGGAATAATTAGCTCCTTTTCAGTATCAGATAATGTGATTTCCTTTAGTTGTTATTTTGTATCCTTAAATCACTCCGTTTCTTAAGTCTTGGATCCTAATTTTGAGGACTAGTGTACGATTAAGTTGAGAGTTATTTCTTCTTTTTTGGATAAAAAGTTTTTTTAATGTTGTGTTTAATATTATGTTTTCTTAATTGCACTTTCTGTACAAGATGATATGCTTGTTAAATAATGTAAAAATTTCTAAAATAAATAATAATTAAAAAAAAAAAAGAATTTGACGAAGTCTATAAAAAGATGATTTGATAATACTACCAATATGATCATGAAAAGTTAACTTAGTGAACTTTTGGAGTTTGAATCATTAAAAGAAACAGTAGAAGTACGAGCTGAGAAATAAGATACAAACCAAGAGAATTCTTGGTCAGTGATACCAATGGAATAAAGTCTGTCTAATAGAAGTCGATGATCAATAGTGTCAAAGGCCGCAGAAAGGTCAATAGAAATAAGTAAGACCGATTGATGATGATCTAGAAAGTAGACATACCAATCAATGAATGTTCGGTACTATGATGATGTCTGAATCCTGTTTGGTTTGGATGTAGAACATTAGTTTTTTCAATAAATTCAGAGATTTGATTAAAGACAACCTTTTCTGTCAACTTTGCCAAAAAAGGAATATTTGCTATTGGTCTATAGTTGGATAGTTCTTCTGAACTAGTCTTATGATCTTTAATAATGGGTCGAATAATGGATTTTTTCCAGATCTTTGGCAAAGTACTTTGGGTTAAACTTTCGTTTACTAATTTTAAGATGAAAGGACCAAAGATCTCAAAGTATTTTTTAAGGATAAAGGGAGGAATTGAATCTGCCTTAGAACCCTTAATATTGATAGACTTAATTATAGATTCTAATTCTTTAAGACTAGGTATATTAAATTGAGCACATGTAGAATATGATAGACTTGTAATAGATTGATCATGATCAATTGTAGGTTGCTGTTTAATTATGAAAGATTTCCTAATGTTCCTAATTTTTTCAATGAAATAGTCCGCAAGATCCTGAGCAGTGGGTAATAGAGTTAGAAGTTTGTGTTTGTTGCTTTTTAAAAGAAGTTATTGAATTTAGTAAGGCATAAAGAACTGATGGATTTTTGGCTTTCAAAATTTTTCCAGAGTAAAATTTTGCTTTTGTTTGGTTGATTTTTAATTTATAGGATTTAGAATGATCTTTAAATAGTTGAGTGTTTACCTGTGTTTTATTTTTCCTCCATTTGCGTTCTAACAATCTAAGTTGTTTTTTCATAAGAGCAAGTTCGGCTGTATACCATGAATTCTGAATTCTTCGTGCAGAGATAATTTTAGTTTGCAATGGAGCATGCTCATCTAGTAAAGAATTTATGGAAGAGACCCATTGAGTTAATAGGTCTTCCATATTAGTGTTTTTTGAATCAGAAAAGTCAAGTTTGAATGATGAACTAATTAAATCAAGAGAGAGATTATTAAAATCCCTAATTCTTAGCGTCCGATGTTCAATGTGAAACGTATTATGAGGAGTGGAATATGTAATAGAAATTAGAAAATGGTCTGACCATGGAACTGGCAAACAAGAGTTTATAGAATAGTTTGAGATTGATGAAGTAGGTATTATGGCCATGTCTATTGTATGACCTGCTTGATGAGTTGGTAGTGTTAATAGAGGGCATAGATCTAAGTGGTTAATTTGGGATAGTATAGTTTTAGTGTAGTTGTTATTGGGGTCATCAAAATGAATGTTGAAGTCTCCCAAAATCAGTGGGTTTAAAGTAGAAGAACCAAAGTCAAAGAGAAGAGAATGCAAATGATTAAAAGTTTCAGTGTTGTTAATAGGTGGTGGTATATACAGTAAAAGTACATCTGTTCTAGGCCTGGTTTGAAGTGAAAATTGTAAATATTCGATATGAGAGTTTAAGGAAGAGTCAACTTTATCTATCAATAAGGAATCAAAAAAAATGGTTGCCAAGCCTCCACCTCTTTTATGGCAACGATGCTGAAAAATAAATGAAAAACCAGGGGGACGTGCGTAAAAAAGATATGCTTCCTCACCTTCCATAAGCCATGTTTCAGTTAGACATAGAATATCAAAAGAATGTTGAATAATGAGGTCTTTAAGTATATGGTATTTAGATTTGATGGAACAGACATTTATTATACCTATATTTAGATGACTAGTCTTTATGTCCGGAGAAGATGAATTTAAAATAGAAGAATCCAGGGAAGATGAATTTAATGTAGAAGAATATACCTGATGAGGACATAAAGGAATTTCCAGACGTTCATGGTGGCGTGTAGCGCCTAAATTATTATATAATTTTGTTGGCCGGTGTCCCCAGACAACCGGAATAAAGTAAGAGGAATTATCCTTAGAGGAGGAAGAAAGATTGTCCATAGAGTGAGTAAAGTGTATTAGGATAGAAATGTTAGTGGGGTCTCAGAAGACAAAAACTAAGCAATTGCTTAGAACAAGTAATAGAAATGAGTAAAAAAACAAAACAAAACGGTGTATAGAGTGAGCGCAGAGGAAGTATTTTAGGAAAGGAAAGAATCTCTAAGAACTTCAGTGTTAGTATCCTTAGATTTTTCAAAGCGCACAGAAGTAGCGCACAAAGGAGCACATTAAGGAGCAAGACCTGCTCCTTAAGTGTGCGCCGCAAAGTGCCCCAATTTAAAGAACATGTACTGGTAAGAGAGGGGCAGAGTCTTGAACGTGCCGCCGCTATGCGGTGGCAGGGAAGCTTTTCAGGTATCAGCTGGAACAAATAATAATAACATAAGTAGAAATAATAGAACTAAACTAAAATTGGTTATAAAATAACAATAAAAACAGTTAAGATAAAACAAATGCTGTGCAGTGAGCTTCAGTGGTGATCAGCGTGTGCCGCAAAGTGCCCCAATTTAAAGAACATGTACCGATAAGAGGGGGCGGAGTCTTGAACGCAGCGGCGGCAGAGAAGCCTTTCAGGTATCAGCTCTGCCTGAGTTTGTTGCTATGAGGTGGACTGTTGCTTTCTGATTCTCTGTGGCTGCAGTCTGCTGCTTTCTTTTTGCAGTGTGGCGCTGGGTTTGGAGCAGGTGTACACTCTGAGGCTAATCCTTCCTCAATTGTCGGACCGGAGGCAGCTTGGAGGATACCTTGGGTGTGGGAGCGCACTCCACCCCTCCCTGATATTACCATGCTGTGCCAGTTGGAAGGTTCAGGGGACGCATTTTGAACTTAATTTAATTTTGCCTGCTTTAACCTTTACTTTGGCCCTACTGACAGTACCACGCTGAGCCAGTTGGATGGCTCAGCGGAAACATTTCAAATTTAATTTAATCTTACCTGTTTTAACTTCTACTTTGGACCTGCCAACTTTCCACATTGAAACTCATCTCACAAACATATACCCAGATCTCCCTACTGATAATCCTTCTCTTAACCAGCTGGAAGGCCAGTAGCAAACAACCTTTTCCCAACACCCACCAGTTCAACTACGAATAAAATCCACCACCCAACCAGTAGAATCTCAATTGACCGAAGCCCAAACCACCAAACCGATATCCAACACTCCATCACTCCAACATGGGGAAGAAGACCAACAAATCCCAGGACCAAACCTCACCCTTGATCTCTCACCTACCCAATAACGACCCACAATCCTCAAACAGAGCACACTTAATGTATATTTTCTTCAAACCGCTTAGAACCTAACGGATGTAGCGGTATATAAGAAATAAATTACATTACATTACTAAAACATCAGAGCCGTCGGCCCAAAAACAGAACATATCAAAAACTGGATAAAAAACGAAAACCTAGACTGCCTCTTCCTCACAGAAACCTGGCTAACATCAGACACAGATCCCAGAATAACCGAAGTCTGCCCACAGGGATACAAAATAACAGTGGTATGCAGGGAAAAAAAAGAGGAGGAGGAGTAGCAATCTTAATTAAAGATTCCCTAACACTAAATATATGTGAAAAAACATCCACCCAATATATGAACCTTTTAGCCTGCCAACTCTCATGTTCCACACTGAAAGGTTCACTATACTGCATACTCTGCTACATAATACTGGGAAACTGGAACACAGTAAGGCCTGAACTTGAAGACTACATATACCGAAACTCAATAACAGCTACCTACAACCTAATCCTAGGAGATCTAAACCTACACCTTGAAGACCAATCATCCAAACAATAGATAACTTGTTTTCATTTCTCGATGCCTTATCATTCCAGATTTTAGACCCATAAACCACTCATGAGAAAGGTCACCAACTTGACATCGCAGCCTTCATGACCCATTAACCATCTCTATCAGAAATTCACACATCTAATGGAATATGGTCCCGATCCCTCTGGTCAGACCACTACGCATACTCCCTTCAACATCAACTGGACCAAAAACAAAACCACACCAAAATCCAAAAAAGTAACCTACAACTCATGCATACACATCGAACCAGTCAAATTCTGAAACAAAATAGATGACTCAATACAGGAATACAATCCCAAGGACTTCATTTCACAATGGTGCAAACTGAGCACTCACACCCTTGATGAACTAGCCCCACTATAAACCAAAACCAGAACCAGCAGACGATCAGACCAATGGTTTGATAACGAACTACTCTTATTCAAAAGACAATGTAGACGACTAGAAAGAAAATGGAGAAAAACTAACCTAGAACATACAAAAACCGCCTGGAAAATATTAAACAAACAATACAAATTACAACTAAAGGATAAGAGAAAAGTACACTACACCAACTTAATAGGCACAGAAACTCAAGACACCAAAAAACTATTTCAAATACTGTAAGATCTAACTGACACCAAACCCTACCTGAACACTAACAATACCCCACCCCCCTCTGCCACCCTCTTAGCAGAACACTTCAAGAACAAAATTACAAATGCCAGAGCTACCCTCAACGGTACCCCAACCCAACTAAAAGAAATCACAATACCCCTCACAGAAAAAGAATCAACGTCTGCAGACAGAACCTGGTCCTACTTCCCTACAATAGTCCGACTTTAACAACTCTACAGAAAATATAGCCACGCATCATGTGACCTCAACCACTGCCCACCATATCTCTTAAAAACCTCCAGCACAACATTCCGTGCCCTTCTCCTATAATAGATACAAACCATGCTCACAGATGGCCTTTTTCCAACTGACATCAGCAAAATCATCATCACACCGATCCTAAAAGACCCTAAAGGATGAATGGATCATCCATCCAATTACAAACCTATTGCCTCAATACCTCCCTACATTAAACTAACAGAAGAACTAGTAGCCAAACTCCTCACCAACTATCTGGAAGACCACAACATACTCCACCCCACGCAATCCAGTTTCAGAACCAACTTCAGCACAGAGACACTACTAGGCTCCCTTGTTGATACAGCTAGACAACTCCTCATCACAGGCAAAAAAAAATGCTGCTCATACAATTGGATCTGACAGCAGCATTTGACCTGGTAGAACATAACATCCCACTGCAAATTTTGGACACAATAGGTATCACTGATAAGGTATACTCATCGATTAAGGATTCCTAAAATTCAGAACCTACAGAGTAAAGTCGAACAAAGAAAAATCGGAACCTTGGTCCAACCCCTGCGGCGTACCCCAAGGATCCCCACTATCCCCTACTCTCTTCAATCTCTATACTGCCTCCCTCGGCGCCTGCCTGGACAAACTAGGCCTAACCTCATATAGCTATGCAGACGACATCACCATTCTTATACCTTTTGATCAACCCAAGCCTTCTATGACAAACACTACACCGAACACTAGAAACAATAGTAAAATGGATGAAAGATCATAAACTGAAGCTGAACCCAGACAAAACAAAATTCATTCTCCTCGAAAATAAAAAGTCCCAACCATAACCAATATAGAAATTAACTCACCCTAAAACTACTAGGAATGACGATAGATGCTGAACCATGCAACCACAAATCAATAAACAATACAGAAATCATTCGCAATTATGAGAAGCTTAAGACAAGTTCAAAAATTCTTTGATAGAACACAATTCCAGTTCTTAGTACAATCCCTAGTCCTAGGTCTTTTAAACTATTGCAACATTCTCTACCTCCCCTGCCCAGCAACAATGATAAAACAACAAACAATCCAAAACACAGCACTGAGACTCATCTTTTCATTGAGTGACCACATCACAGAGGGAAAAGAAGCAGCCGCGTGGTAGGAGAGGGCAGCGGCAGCGAACTTGGACCAGGAAGAGGAGAGGAAGCCGGGAGAGGAAGAGGGCAGCGGAGAGGAACGGGCAGCGGCAAGAGTTAGCTTCGCCCAGCCGCGTCACCACCCGAGTCAGCACCCGGACTCCCCCTTAAGAGGGGGGGGGTGCCGCAGCGCGAAGAAGAACCAAAAGAAGCAGCCGCGTGGCAGGAGAGGGCAGCGGCAGCGGACTTGGACCAGGAAGAGGAGAGGTAGCCGGGAGAGGAACGGGCAGCGGCGAGAGTTAGCTCCGCCCACCCGCGTCACCAGCCACGTCACCACCCGAGTCAGCGCCCGGACTCCCCCTTAAGAGGGGGGGGGCCAACGGCCCGCGGCCGCTCGGCGCACGGCAAAGGCGCTCGCCTTTGCGAAGGGCCTTGAGAAGGGTCGAGCAAAGACAGCCAAGGACTCCAGAACACCAGGTAAGGAAGAAGCGAGCACGCATGTAAGGAGAGTGCACACACAAGAAGAAAACACACAATAAGACACACACAAGACAGGAAAGGATAAAGAAGCAGCAGGCTCCGGGGACAAGAAAGAGGCCCAAGGGAGGATAACAGACCCACCAAGACAAAAAGCGGCAGAAGAAGTAGACAGGAAAGAGCCAAGCACAGGAGAGAGCACAGCGCCCGCCCACATAAAGACATAAGACAAGGGAGAGAGCATCTAGTGGACAGCATCTAGTGGACTGCGAAGAAAGAGAAATGGAAGCAGCAGGAACCCGGAGGAGCTTCCCAGTGTACTGCACGGAGTGTCATATGTATGACTACCTTCCCTCAGGAAGGCAGGCATACATATGCAGTCGGTGTCAGGAACTGGAAAGCCCGAAGAAGGAAGTTGGTCGACTGCAGTGCAGGGTTCAAGAGCTGGAGGGGCTCCACATCTCGGAAGCACCATTCAAAACAACTGATGACCCCGCAAGAGAAAGCCACATCGAGGAGCAAGTAAGGGAGCTTGAAAGGTTCATCGAGGAGGCCTACAGGCAGGTAGAAGAGCAGGATCATCAGCAGCGCTGGAGCGAGGAAGCTATGTCTACACGAGATGGAGGACAGGGGCCAACAGATGGAAGACAGGAACCAACAGACGCCAAGGATGAAGACTCAAGCAAGCAGAGAGGGCGAAGACTGGCGGGTATCCCGGAAGAGAAGTACTGAACCACACCGAGGACACAGACTTGAGACCAGAGAGAAAGCCGAAGAAGGGGAAATCTGCAGTCGTCGTGGGAGACTCCATCCTGAGAGAAGTGGATAGTCACGTAGCAGGAGGGAGAGAAGATCGGCTAGTGACCTGTCGCCCAGGAGCAAGAACGAAGGACATCACCGACAGAATCGAGAGGATCCTGGATGGCGCAGAAACAGAAGAGACAGCAGTGATAATCCACGTGGGAACAAATGATGTCAACAGGAGAAATTACAGCAGGACTACGCTAACTGAACAGTTCAAGATCCTAGGAAGGAAACTGAAGCTGAGGACACAGAAGATAGCATTGTCAGAGATTCTGCCAGTATTGAGGGCAGACGTGAAGAGGCAGACCGAGCTACAAGCAATAAATGCATGGTTGACGAGATGGTGCGAAGAAGAAGGATTCCTTTTTGTGAGGAACTGGACAACTTTTTTGGGGAAGAACAAGCTCTTCAGGAGGGACGGACTACACCTGAGCAAGGCAGGAACAAGGCTGCTAGCAAACAACATCAAGAGAGGAATTGAACAGGCTTTAAACTGAGAAGAAGGGGAAAGTCGAAAGTCGACCTGACGTCGATGGTTTGGACAACAGTATCCAAAGAAGATACTGAGCGGGAAAAATGCTGGGAACAAGCAAGAGACGAACACCAGAAACTGTGACCAACATGAGGGGCAAACACATAAAATTAGAGGAACAGGAGAGATCGGGAAATCAGGTTGCAGACGAAAAAGATGCACCAAAAAATGAGGAAGAAAGAAACAGAAATCAGGGACTGGCAGCCCAAATAGGGGATGGCAAGAGGAGCAAAACACAAGTAAAACCAGCAGAGAAAAGAAAAGACCGGGACTTAAATTGCTTGTATGCAAATGCAAGGAGCCTAAAGTCCAAAATGGGAGAATTAGAAGTCATAGTCAAAAAAGAAGACCTAGACATCATTGGAATCACGGAAACATGGTGGAACGAGGATAACCAATGAGACGTAGTACTGCCAGGGTACAAACTCTATAGAAGAGACAGGACCCACAAGAAGGGTGGAGGAATAGCACTATACATAAAAGACACCATTCCCTCGTCCGGAGTGGATATAGAACCAAAGGCGGAAGGTTTGGAGTCATTATGGGTTAAATTACCGGGAAAAAATGGCCTTGACATAAGATTGGGTCTATACTATTGTCCACCTGGACAAACGGAAGCAAACGACAAAGATCTGGCAGCAGAATTGAGGCTGGAAGGCAACAATAGGAACGTGACAGTAATGGGAGATTTTAACTACCCCGGGATAAACTGGAATATTGGAAACTCGAACTGTGCGAGGGAAACAGAATTCTTAGAGTCTGTGAGGGACTGCTTCATGGATCAGCTTGTCAAGGAACCAACAAGAGGAAATGCCACTCTTGACCTAATCCTGAATAGGGGGACCTGCAAAAGAAGTGGAAGTAGTAGGACCACTAGGAAACAGCGATCACAACATGATCCAGTACAAATTAGGAGTAGGTACAGCAAAAGGGAAGAGAACCACAGTGACAACTTTCAACTTCAAGAAAGGGAACTATGATGCTATGAGAGCAATGGTAAGGAAAAAACTCAGAAACAGCTCAAGGAAAACAGAAACTGTAGAGCAAGCCTGGTCTCTATTCAAAGGCACAGTGCAAGAAGCACAACATGTGTACATCCCCAGATTTAGAAAAGGGTGCAAAAAAAGCTGAACAAAAGACCCCGCATGGATAAACAATGAGGTGAAGAAAGCGATAGGAGACAAGAAAAAATCATTCCGGAAATGGAAAAAGGACCAAACTGGGGAAAACTGGAAGGAACACAGGAAACGCCAAAGAGAATGTCATCAAGTGGTTAGGAGAGCAAAAAGAGAATACGAAGAGAGGCTGGCCAGTGAGGCAAAAAACTTCAAATCATTCTTCAGATATGTTAAAGGGAAGCAACCGGCGAGGGAGGAAGTAGGACCGTTGGATGATGGAGACAAAAAGGGAGTGATAAAGAAAGAAAAAGAGGTAGCCGACAGGTTAAATAAATTCTTCTTGTCAGTCTTCACAAGCGAGGACACATCCAGTGTACCAGAAACCGACGTGATCTTCCATGGTGATCAAGAAGAAAAACTGTCAACAATAGAGGTGAGCCATGAGGATGTCCTCCAACAGATAGATAGATTGAAAAACGACAAATCACCAGGCCCGGACGGAATCCACCCTAGGGTACTAAAAGAACTAAGAAATGAGATAGCGGGAATATTCCAACGAGTTTGCAACCTATCCTTGAAAACTGGAGAGATCCGAGAGGACTGGAAGATAGCAAATGTTACACCTATCCTTAAAAAGGGGTCAAGAGGAGACCCGGGAAACTATAGGCCGGTAAGTTTGACATTGGTTCCAGGCAAGATGGTAGAAGCACTGATGAAGGACAGCATCTGTGAGCACATCGAAAAAAATGGGCTGATGAAAGCGAGCCAACATGGCTTCTGCAAGAGATGATCGTGCCAAACAAACTTACTGCACTTCTTTGAGGGGGTAAACAGCCAGTTGGACAAAGGGGAACCCGTAGACATCATTTACCTCGACTTCCAAAAGGCCTTTGACAAGGTACCCCATGAGCGGCTACTTAGGAAGCTGTGGAACCACGGGGTGGAAGGGGAAGTACACAGATGGGTCAAACACTGGTTGGCAGGCAGAAGACAGAGGGTTGGAGTGAAGGGTCACTACTCGGGCTGGAGGAAGGTCACGAGCGGAGTTCCGCAGGGGTCTGTACTCGGACCGCTGCTGTTCAATGTATTTATTAATGACCTGGAAACGGGGACGAAATGTGAAGTTATAAAATTTGCGGATGACACTAAACTCTGTAGAACGGTTAGAACTACGGAAGAGTGTGAGGACCTACAAAGGGACCAAAACAAACTGGAGGAGTGGGCGAATAAATGGCAGATGAACTTCAATGTAGGGAAATGCAAGGTCATGCATATAGGGAGAAAGAACCCGATGTTCAGCTACCAAATGGGGGGATTAGTATTAGAGGGAAGTAACCTTGAAAGAGATTTGGGTGTACTGGTGGACACAACAATGAAGTCAACGGCACAATGCGCAGCAGCCGCGAAGAAGGCAAACAGAATGTTGGGTATTATTAAGAAGGGTATTACGACCAGAACGAAAGAAGTCATCCTGCCGTTGTATCGGGCAATGGTGCACCCGCACCTGGAGTACTGTGTTCAGTATTGGTCACCGTACCTTAATAAGGATATGGCAATACTTGAGAGGGTCCAGAGGAGAGCGACACAAATGATTAAGGGCATGGAAAACCTTTTATACACTGAAAGATTGGAGAGACTGGAGCTCTTCTCCCTGGAAAAGCGGAGACTCAGAGAAGACATGATAGAGACCTACAAGATCATGAAGGGCATAGAGAAAGTAGAGAGGGATAGATTCTTCAAACTTTCAAAACAAATAAGAACAAGAGAGCATTCGGAAAAATTGGAAGGGGACAGATTCAAAACAAATGCTAGGAAGTTTTTCTTTACCCAGCGTGTGGTGGACACCTGGAATGCACTTCCAGAGGACGTGATAGGACAGAGTATGGTACTGGAGTTCAAGAAAGGATTGGACAATTTCCTGCTGGAAAAAGGGATAGAGGGGTATAGATAGGGGGCTACTGCGCAGGTCCTGGACTTGTTGGGCTGCCGCGTGAGCGGACTGCTGGGCACGATGGACCACGGGTCTGACCCAGTGGAGGCATTGCTTATGTTCTTATGCATACCTCAACTCACACTGGCTTCCAATTCCGGCAAGAATACTATTCAAATTCTACTGCCTACTATTTAAAACCATAAATGGTGACAGCCCAACCTACCTGAATAACCGTCTCATCTAAACTACATTAACTAGACATAGGAAAACCCACATTCCATTCACGCACCCTCCTATCAAACAAATCAAACAGAAAAAAACTATATGATGGCCTCCTAGGCATACAAGCAGCAAAACTAGACCAGTGATTCCCAACCCTGTCCTGGAGGAACACCAGGCCAATCGGGTTTTCAGGCTAGCCCTAATGAATATGCATGAGAGAGATTTGCATATGATGGAAGTGATAGGCATGCAAATTTGCTTCATGCATATTCATTAGGGCTAGCCTGAAAACCCAATTGGCCTGGTGTTCCTCCAGGACAGGGTTGGGAACCACTGAACTAGACAACAAAATCTCCAATCTACTGATTATGACCCTAGCCTACAAAACATTCAGGAAAGAAATAAAGACCCTACTTTTCAAGAAATTCCTGCAAACGACTTAATACCGCTAGCTCCTTCCCACTTCCAATACCGCTTCCCAATTCCCCAAAGCAACTTCATCCACTCTATATCTCCTCCAGAAATTACCAGATATCTTCCTCTTGTAATACATATTTTTATAATTATTTTGTAATCCGCCTTGAACCGCAAGGCAATGGCGGAATAGAAATCTCTAATGTAATGTAATATTATCCCCCACATCTAGGACCCCAAACAACCTCCCCTCCTCCCACCCCAACCCCATCCCAATAAGTATCTCATAAACCTGGGTGCACCCATAATGACTAGCAACCTCCATCCCCCCTAGGCACTCTAAAGCATCCCAAATTAACCCCCACATGCAATGGATAAAATTAAATACATGTACCGTATTTTCACGCATATAACGCGCGCGTTATACGCGTTTTTACCTACCGCGCATACCCCTCGCGCGTTATATGCGTGAGCGCGGTATACGAAAGTTTTCAAACATAGTTCCCACCCCGCCCGACGCCCGATTCACCCCCCCAGCAGGACCACTCGCACCCCCACCCCGAACGACCACTCGCACGCGCTCCCACCCGCACCCGCATCCACGATCGGAGCAAGAGGGAGCCCAAGCCCTCTTGCCCGGCCGACTCCCCGACGTCCGATACATCCCCCCCCCCCCGGCAGGACCACTCGCACCCCCACCCCGAAGGACCGCCGACTTCCCGACAATATCGGGCCAGAAGGGAGCCCAAACCCTCCTGGCCACGGCGACCCCCTAACCCCACCCCGCACTACATTACGGGCAGGAGGGATCCCAGGCCCTCCTGCCCTCGACGCAAACCCCCCTCCCCCCCAACGACCGTCCCCCCCCAAGAACCTCCGACCGCCCCCCCCAGCCGACCCGCGACCCCCCTGGCCGACCCCCACGACCCCCCCACCCCCCTTCCCCGTACCTTTGGAAGTTGGCCGGACAGACGGGAGCCAAACCCGCCTGTCCGGCAGGCAGCCAACGAAGGAATGAGGCCGGATTGGCCCATCCGTCCTAAAGCTCCGCCTACTGGTGGGGCCTAAGGCGCGTGGGCCAATCAGAATAGGCCCTGGAGCCTTAGGTCCCACCTGGGGGCGCGGCCTGAGGCACATGGTCGGGTTGGGCCCATGTGCCTCAGGCCGCGCCCCCAGGTGGGACCTAAGGCTCCAGGGCCTATTCTGATTGGCCCACGCGCCTTAGGCCCCACCAGTAGGCGGAGCTTTAGGACGGATGGGCCAATCCGGCCTCATTCCTTCGTTGGCTGCCTGCCGGACAGGCGGGTTTGGCTCCCGTCTGTCCGGCCAACTTCCAAAGGTACGGGGAAGGGGGGTGGGGGGGTCGTGGGGGTCGCCAGGGGGGTCGCGGGTCGGCTGGGGGAGCGGTCGGAGGTTCTTGGGGGGGGCGGTCGTTGGGGGGGAGGGGGGTTTGCGTCGAGGGCAGGAGGGCCTGGGATCCCTCCTGCCCGTAATGTAGTGCGGGGTGGGGGTAGGGGGTCGCCGTGGCCAGGAGGGTTTGGGCTCCCTTCTGGCCCAACTACCAAAGGTACGGGGAAGGGGGGTGGGGGGGTCGTGGGGGTCGCCAGGGGGGGTCGCGGGTCGGCTGGGGGAGCGGTCGGAGGTTCTTGGGGGGGGCGGTCGTTGGGGGGAGGGGGGTTTGCGTCGAGGGCAGGAGGGCCTGGGATCCCTCCTGCCCGTAATGTAGTGCGGGGTGGGGGTAGGGGGTCGCCGTGGCCAGGAGGGTTTGGGCTCCCTTCTGGCCCGATATTGTCGGGAAGTCGGCGGTCCTTCGGGGTGGGGGTGCGAATGGTCCTGCCGGGGGGGGGATGAATCGGACGTCGGGGGGGGTGAACGGAGAGTCGGGACAGCGCACGGAAAGTCAGGGCAGTGCACGGAAGTCAGGGGGGTGAACGGAGAGTCGGGACAGCGCACGGAGAGGCGGGGCAGTGCATGGAAGTCAGGGGGGGGTGAACGGAGAGTCGGGACAGCGCACGGAGAGGCGGGGCAGTGCACGGAAGTCAGGGGGGTGAACGGAGAGTCGGGACAGCGCACGGAGAGGCGGGGCAGTGCACGGAAGTCAGGGGGGTGAACGGAGAGTCGGGCAGCATGCGCGGTATAATCGTGAGCGCGTTATACCAAAGTTTTTGTGCTTATCATCGTGATTTCTGCGCGCTATACACGTGTGCGCGTTTTATACGGGTGCGTGTTATTTGCGTGAAAATACGGTAATCATCTATCACATAAAACAACATATGTTATTAAGTATTGAGAATACAGCTAAACAGTATGCAACATAAATTAGTTAGCCCCGTTATTAGTAAAATAAAATGATTAACCTCTTTAACAGTGAAATAAATTAATTTATGAAACAATTCCCTGCTTTGACATTAAAGTATTATCATATTCAATTTGTATTTTATGTAAAATTATCATTATAATTAATTATTTAGCTAATAACTTTGGAAATACCTCAGGAACCACTATATCCACCCTAGATAAAATATCTACACTTACCTAATATATAAACCCTCAGTATAAATTAAATATACTGACAAGTCTATGCATTCTTAAAAATTAAATTCACAAATCACCTCACACTTTTTTCTTTTATTCCCTCTCAATCATACAGTAACCAAACATATTACCTATAAACATTCATTCTTTTGCATCTCATTCACAAATAGGATAAAAATCTCCCACCTGAAATAACATTATACCAATTTGTCATTCATTCATCCAATTACCACAGTGGTCTCAAACTCAAACCATTTGCAGGGCCACATTTTGGATTTGTAGGTACTTGGAGGGCCTCAGAAATAAATAGTTAATGTCTTATTAAAGAAATGACAATTTTACATGAGGTGAAACTCTTTATAGTTTATAAATCTTTCCTTTTGGCTATGTCTTAATATTAATATTGTCATTTATAGCTAAAGAGACATATGATCAAGAAACTGTTTTATTTTACTTTTGTGATTATGATAAACATACCGAGGGCCTCAAAATAGTACCTGGCGGGCCGCATGTGGCCCCCAGGCCACGTGTTTGAGACCACTGAATTACCACTACCATCTGCTAATACAGAGTTAAAACCCATCATGAAACAAACTAAAAGTCTTCCATATGTAAAAACACAGAAACTCAAATTATATTAACAGATAAATACTATCCTATGTACCGCAAAATTGTCCATTCATACTACTCCCTCAATGACATATGTGCATCTTCAGGTACTCTTCACCCAAATTCTCATGTGTGTCCATGGCTCGTATCCCACCAAGGCACTCCCAGCTTACTCACAAAACCTGTCCTCACAGGCCTATGTGCCCAGCTTCAGCTAGCTGGAAGCAACGTGGCCTGAGTCAGTGCTGCCTGGAACAGATGGAGCCGCCTGGTGCTGACATCCAAAGACGTAATGCAACAGGTCCCTCTTGGGTACAAACTTACCCAGCTCCCCAAATTAAATACATTACACAAAAAATACTGGAATTAGTAATACTAAGAGAATAATTACTAGTTTAAAAGTATATTATTTCTCCCCATTTCCTCTTTATCTTCTTCAGACTCCCTTCCATTCATTCATTTACTTCCCATTCCTCACTAAATAACATTATACTTTTTCTCTACTCATTCAAATAAGTACCCCACCTTCTTTTTTTATTCATTCATACTTTCTCCATCTATATTAATATCCACATTCCCCTCGTCCATTTCTTAAAAATCTATCCCAATATTCATGGACTCTGGCTTGTACAATCTACTCCAGCTTTCCCAGAAGAACAACAAGAATCTCCTCTGCGTGGAGCCTCAAATCCCATGCAGCCTTCAGAATGGTGTTCCGGCGCTTCCCAATGTACCTACTAACATCCTGCGCCAGGAGAGCAGATGTTTCTGGAATAATATAAAAAAAAGTGTGCCCACAGAAGCTCTGTTCAGCCAGTGCAATACCTCATCTGCTTCTGGCAGACTTTGTATTCCCAGAGCTACCTCTTCCTGTGCTGTTGCACCTGCAGTGCTTCAGAGACAGCCCAGCCATTCTCGCTCCCCTTCCGTAACCAAATGTTTCCGCCAATCGCAAAGCCCTATCTCCTCCAGCAGCTAATCATCTGCGCAATTAGACTGAAGATGGTGTACCTGGAAAGCTTTGGAAAAATGACATCCAATCAGAAGGTCTTATTTAGAAAGATGAGGAGCAAAGCTTGTAATGATGGCAGTAGAAAAGGGCCGAAGTTTGGCAACTTGGAAAGAGCAAAAGAGATGAGAGTGCATGACTGGTGGATGTGTGATATGATATGATTGTTGAAATGCACTTCAGTGCAACTAGATTTGTACATTCTTTAATACAGACGCATATGGAGAAGAGAAGGGGTCAGGGACTGCCAAGGCACACATAGAAGGATCATGGGTAGAGGTAAGTGATGTAATGTTTCCATTGTTCCATGTCTCATTCTAATAATCAGCCAGAATTCTTAACAGCCTTTAGTTCTTTATCGTTAAAAAAAAAGGAAGGAACTTGTTCTGATTCAAAAAGCATAACTACCTGCCCCAGCATTTTTAGGACCAAGCAGTAAAACCCTCCCACAACCTCCCATTAACGTTTACTCCCCAGCCATGTCAAATAATAACAAAAAAAAAAAAAATAATCCATCAGCCCATAATTGTATTATGACATTCCATCTAAGTTTTGAGAGATGTATTCCTCATAAAACATAGTTTTGTTACTGTGAGTGATCTTCATCACAGCAGGGTAAAGTAGCCCGTACAGTGCTTTCATTTGCTTCAGCTGTGGGCAAAGCGCCAAAAATTGTTTTTTTTTCGTAGCTGCTGTGGCCCTTGCAAAGTCAAGGAAAAAAATACAGTTTGGATCCCTGCCAATTTATGCTCTTTTTCCCCTTGGCCACTTTCAAAATTTCCAACTTAAATATGATGGGTCTGGGGCCAGTATTAGTGCTATTCTTTCTTGAAGGGACTCTGCGAGCCATCTCAAATTCCAGAGGCTGAGAAAAGTTTATTGAGAGCACTTTAGGAATAAAATCCATCAGGAATCCTGAATTGTCCTTCCCCTTAATACCTTCAAGAAGATCCAGAAGACGTAAATTATTTCTCCTGTTCAAGTAGGCTGGAGACTTGAAATATTGAGGCCAAAAGAATTGCCAGAATGGATTCTCTTTCCCATATGATTGGGCTAGAGACTCCGTTCTGTGAATTAAAATAACAGACGAGGGAAAGCCATGTAAAAAAACAAATGGTTTATTGACAAAGCTCCCATAGCCTGGGAAGAGCAGGCCCTCAGAATTTCAGTGCTCTTCAAAGAGAGAAAACAAGGCAAACAGATTTATACCCTATGTGACATCATTTGTAATAATTATCATGCTTTAGAATACAATGGCACAGTGATCACATGACTTCCTTTCCAAAAATGCCTTACGTCAATGTTAACATTAAAAGTCCATTCTGTTAAGTTTTTTAAACCCAGCAAGTGGCAGTGCTTCACTTTTCTTCCTAAATCACCCTTGATCTTTGACCTCTCCATATTATCAATCAAGTCAGTAAAAGCCCTACTTCCTGCAGACACATCTTAACTTCTTTATGACCTTCAAATTAGTACTGTAGTTTCTAATCTATAAGAAACAGATTCTCTGTAAAACACCCAAATTTCCTGTTCCTCTGAGAACCTTATCCCCATGGATCCATGTGAAGAATAGTACATAAATCTATGTCTCTTAAGAGTCACAAAATCAACCAAATCAACCTTCTGAACTTCCTAACATAAGAACATAAGAACATAAGAAGCGCCATCTCCGGATCAGACCTTCGGTCCATCAAGTCCGGCGATCCGCACACGCGGAGGCCCTGCTAGGTATTCGCCTGGCTTATTTTATAGCCAACCATATCTTTATATGCCTATCTCAAGGAGATATGCATCTAGTTTGCTTTTGAAACCTAGGACTGTCGATTCCGCAATAATCTCCCCTGGGAGAGTATTCCAGATGTCAACCACTCTCTGTGTGAAGCAGAACTTCCTGACATTGGTCCTGAACTTGCCCCCCCTTAGCTTCATTTCATGTCCTCTTGTCCGTGTCAAATTGGACATTGTAAATAATCTTCTCTGCTCTATTTTGTCAATTCCTTTCAGTATTTTGAAGGTCTTGATCATATCCCCACGCAGTCTCCTTTTCTCAAGGGAGAACAATCCCAGTGTTTTAAGTCGATCCTCATATTCCAGTTTCTCCATACCCTTCACTAGTTTAGTTGCTCGTCTCTGCACCCTCTCCAGCAGTTTTATATCCTTCTTTAGGTAGGGAGACCAATGTTGGACGCAGTATTCCAAGTGGGGTCTGACCATTGCCCTATAAAGCGGCATTATAACTTTCTCCGATCTACTCGAGATTCCTTTCTTTATCATGCCCAACATTCTATTTGCCTTATTTGCCGCTGCCACGCATTGTGCCGACGGCTTCAGGGTCCTATCTATCAGTACACCCAGATCTCTTTCTTGTTCACTTTTCCCCAGAGTTGCACCTGACATTCTGTACTCGTATTCCTTATTTTTACTGCCTAAATGCATTACCTTGCATTTCTCCACGTTGAACTTCATCTGCCATTTCTCCGCCCATTTTTCTAACCGACACAAATCGCTCTGGAGTTCCTCACTGTCCTCCTGCGATCTGATTGCCCGGCAGAGTTTTGTGTCGTCTGCAAACTTGATGATCTCACTGGATGTTCCGTTTTCCAGGTCATTGATATAAATATTAAAAAGGATCGGCCCAAGTACCGAGCCCTGGGGCACACCACTAGTCACTCTCTCCCAGTCGGAGAACTTCCCATTTATGCCCACTCTCTGCTTTCGGTTTTCCAGCCATTTGCCTATCCATCTTTGTATATCTCCCTCTATGCCATGGCTTTGTAGCTTCCTGAGAAGTCTTTCGTGTGGAACTTTGTCAAATGCTTTCTGGAAGTCCAAGTATATTATGTCCACCGGCTTTCCACTATCAATTTGCTCGTTCACGGTCTCAAAGAATTGGAGTAAATTCGTCAGACACGATTTCCCTTTCCTGAATCCATGTTGACTGGGTTTCATCAAGTCGTGTGTGTCCAAGTGCTGAACTATGCTATCCTTGATCAGTGATTCAATCATCTTGCCGGGGACAGACGTAAGACTCACAGGTCTATAGTTGCCCGGTTCTCCTCTCGATCCTTTTTTGAAAATTGGCGTGACGTTCGCTTTCCTCCAGTCGTCTGGTATCCTAGCATTAGCTAAAATGTAGAATCAGCCATTTAGACAGGGAATGTCAATCTGTGAGCTAGCTAAATCTATTTATTACAAGGCCTCAAGGCTGAACATAAGAACATAAGCAATGCCTCCGCTGGGTCAGACCTGAGGTCCATCGTGCCCAGTCCTGTGCAGTAATCCTCTACCTATACCCCTCTATCCCTTTTTCCCGCAGGAAATTGTCCAATCCTTTCTTGAACCCCAGTACCGTACTCTGCCCTTTTACGCCCTCTGGAAGCGCATTCCAGGTGTCCACCACACGTTGGGTAAAGAAAAACTTCCTAGCATTCATTTTGAATCTGTCCCCTTTCAACTTTTCCGAATGCCTTCTTGTTCTCTTATTTTTCGAAAGTTTGAAGAATCTGTCCCTCTCTACTCTCTCTATGCCCTTCATGATCCTGTAAGTCTCTATCATATCCCCTCTAAGTCTCCTCTTCTCCAGGGAAAAGAGTCCCAGTTTTCCAATCTCTCAGCATATGAAAGGTTTTCCATACCTTTTATCAGATGTGTCTCTCTCCTCTGAACCCTCTCGAGTAACGCCATATCCTTCTTAAGGTACGGCGACCAATACTGGACACTGTACTCTAGATGCGGCGCACCATCGCCCGATACAACGGCAGGATAACTTCTTTCGTTCTGGTAGCAATACCCTTCTTGATTATACCTAGCATTCTATTCGCTCTCTTAGCGGCCGCTGCGCACTGTGCCATCGGCTTCATTGTCATGTCCACCATTACCCCCAAGTCCCTTTCTTGGGTACTCTCCTTCAATAACATCCCTCCCATTGTATAGCTGTACCTCGGGTTTCTGCTTCCCACATGTAGTACTTTACATTTCTCAATGTTGAACTTCATCTGCCATCTAGTCGCCCATTCCCCTAGTTTGTTCAAGTCCCTTTGCAATTCTTCGCAGTCCTCTGTAGTCCGAGCTCCATTAAATAGTTTTGTGTCGTCCGCAAATTTTATTATCTCGCACTTTGTCCCTGTTTCGAGATCATTTATGAAGATATTAAATAGCAGCGGCCCGAGCACCGAGCCCTGCGGGACACCACTCGTGACCCTCCTCCAGTCGGAGTAGTGACCCTTCACTCCTACCCTTTGTTTTCTACCCTCCAACCATCTATGTACGTCTTCTTTCACCCCATGGTTCTTCAGTTTCCGGAGTAGACGTTCATGGGGCACCTTGTCAAAAGCTTTTTGGAAATCTAGATATATGGGGTCTCCTTTGTCCATCCGTTTGTTGATCCCTTCGAAGAAGTGCAATAAGTTCGTTAGGCACGATCTTCCCTTGCAGAAACCATGCTGGCTGGTTATCAGAAGTTCGTGTTTTTCAAAATGCTGATCGATTTGTTTTATTTTATCAGTGTTTCTGCCATTTTCCCCGGAACCGAAGTCAGGCTCACCGGCCTGTAGTTTCCTGGGTCACCTCTTGATCCCTTTTTAAAGATGGGCGTAATGTTGGCTATCTTCCAATCTTCCGGGATCTCGCCTGTTTTCAGGGATAAGTTGCAAATTTGCTGCAGTAGTACCGCTATCTCCTCCTTTAATTCCTTCAGAACCCTTGGATGTATGCCATCCGGACCCGGGGATTTGTCAGTTTTTAGTTTTTCTATCTACCTGCGAACGTCCTCAAGGCTCACTTCTATGGATGTTAATTTTTCTGCCTGACTACCGTTGAAGAATTGCTCAGGTTCTGGTATGTTGGACATGTTTTCGTTATTAAATACAGATGAGAAGAACATGTTAAGCCTTTCTGCCACTACCTTCTCCTCCTTCACCATTCCCATCCTGTCTCCGTCGCCAAGCGGTCCCACTTCCTCTCTAGCCGGCTGTTTCCCTTTAACATATCTGAAGAATGGTTTGAAATTTCTTGCTTCCCTGGCTAGCCTCTCTTCATACTCTCTTTTGGCTTTCCGAACCTCACGGTGACATTCTTTTTGATGCTTCTTGAATGAATTTTTCTTATTGCCTATCACTTCCTTCACTATTTTGGTTATCCACGCCGGGTCTTTTGTTCAATTCTTTTTGCACCCCTTCCTGAATCTGGGGATATACAGATTTTGCACCTCGCTCACCATGTCCCTGAAGAAGGACCAGGCATGATTTACCGTTAGCCATGTTTTGGAAGTGTTCCTAAGTTTCTTCCTTACCAATTCCCTCATTGCTTCGTAGTTTCCTTTCCTGAAGTTAAAGGTTGTTGCTATGGATCTCTTGCCTTTTGATACTCCTACCTCAACCTTGAACTTGGTCATATTATGATCGCTGTTTCCCAACGATCCCACTACTTCTACTTCCTTTGCAGGTCCCCTTAACCCATTTAGGATTAGATCCAGAGTGGCATTTCCTCTCGTTGGTTCTCTAACAAGCTGCTCCATGAAGCAATCCTGTGTAGCTTCCAGAAATTTTGTCTCCCTAGCGCATTTCGAGCTTCCAAGACTCCAGTCTATCCCAGGGTAGTTGAAGTCTCCCATAATAACCGTGTTGCCGCTTTTGCATTCTCGCTTCATCTCGGCTTCCATTTCCTCATCAATATCTCCGGTTTGCCCGGGTGGGCGATAATATAGGCCCATCTTTATTTCAGGCCCTTTCCTTCCCGGTATTTTAACCCAGAGATTCCAGCTTGTTGGCCGTCTCTGCTGTGTCCATTCTTGTGGATTGTATGCCTTCTTTTATGTATAGGGCTATTCCACCTCCTTTTTGTCCTGATCTGTCCTGGCGAAAGAGCTTGTATCCTGGTAGTGCTGTATCCCATTTGCTTTCCTCATTCCACCATGTTTCAGAGATTCCAATGATGTCAATGTCTTCTGCGTTGGCCAAGGCTTCTAGTTCCCCCATTTTGTTTCTTAGGCTCCTTGCATTAGCATATATGCACTTTAGATCCTGGTATTTTGCTGTCCTCCTTTCCTTTCCCTGTGCTTTGGTCCTTATTTTCTTCTCTTTTGCTGCAGACATTGTAACCTCTTCTTCTGGGTTAGTCGACTCCTGCAGTTTGTCCCTTGTTTCTTCCCAGCCATTTTTCCCCTCAGTATCTTCACAGGATACCGTCTTCCGAATCGTCGACCCTTGGTCTACTGTCGGCTTTCCCCTTCTTCTTAGTTTAAAGCCTGTTCTATTTCTCTCATGACGTTGTTTGCTAGTAGTCTAGTTCCTGCCGCGCTCAGGTGCAGTCCATCTTTCCTGTAGAGCTTGCTCTTGCCCCAAAACGCCGTCCAGTTCCTCATGAAGTGGAATCCTTCTTCCTCATACCATCTCTTCATCCACGTATTTATTGATTGTAGTTCCTCCTGCCTTTTCACATCTGCCCTCGGTACTGGTAGGATCTCTGAGAACACTATCTTCTGGGCCCTCATCCTCAGCTTCCTTCCCAGAATCTTGAATTGTTCTAACAGCGTGCTTCTTTTGTAGTCTCTCCTACTGACATCATTCGTCCCGATGTGGATCACTACTGCGGTCTCTTCTGTTTCCGCCCCTTCCAGGATCATTCCAATTTTGTCCACAATGTCCTTGGTTCTTGCTCCAGGAAGGCAGGTCACCAGTCGGTCCTCTCTCCCTCCTGCTATGTGGCTGTCCACATGCCTAAGGCTCGAGTCTCCCACTAGGATCGCTGACTTTCCCTTCTTCAATTTTCGCTTCGGTCTCAGGTCAATGTCCTCAATGTGCTTCACTCTTTCTTCTTCTGGGCCTCGACTAGCCAAATTCTCCCCCTCTTGCGGTAGTCCTCTGTGGGTGTCATCTTTGAGGTAATCTTCTTCTTGCTCTCCCTTGCAAGTTGGTATCCGTGTAGCTTCTTCTTTCATCTGAAGTTCGTTCTCTTCCACCTTCGTCCTGTATGACTCTTCAATGAATCTCTCGAGTTCCCTGACTTCCTCCTCAATGTGTCTCTCTGTGGTATGAAATCCTTCTAGCTCCTGTATCCTGTCCTCTAGTCGCTTGACCTCCTTCTTCAAGCTTTTCAGTTCCTGACACCGACTGCATACATATGACTGTCTCCAGCTCAATCAGGCTACCCGAGCACGCTGCCTCCTTCTCCTTTACTCTGGCACCCGATTCAGCTACATATATAACCCACTTCCATGAAAAATGGATTAAAGTGACAGCTAAGAAACCCAAAGACAGCACAGATAATTGGCAATGGCTGAAGGAAGGTTCCCTGCTGTGGGAAGACCTGGCAAAACTTCAGACCAATATTTTGCAGCATAAGACTGGTAAATCTCAAAGTGATCATCTAGAAATGTGGACCTTATGGCGGGAGTTTTGTACAAACCCTCCCATTCCACAGGAAGTAAAAGTAGCTGTCAAAACAAAGCAGAACACGATTCCTGCAGAAGAGTCTAAGCTGCCGCCATATGAGGATAGCCCAGCGCCTGTGGCACCTCAGGCAGCGCCTCTCTATCCTGTGTTAACAGACTTGGACAAGCCTACAGAAGGGTATTCCCCAGCACCTTTTGATCCCTCCCTGGTAAAAAGTGCACCAGGGTCTGCAGTACCCACAGTAGTTTCTCCTGCCAGTTTTGGAACAGCCAACCCTTTTAGAGTCGAGGGAAATGTGACTCTGACCCCTCAAAGTGGATTAAATGTGCCTGGCAGTCACCCGACCACTCAGGACTCTGGATCGGACTTTGAGTTTTCAGATTCAGCATCTGACAATCATGCAGCACAATCACAAGTGCCTGCACAGACTCCTTTCCGAAGGATGGACGTCCCGTTACGACCAGAAGAGCTGGCAGTAACCCGGATGAGTCCACAGCTCACATCCGTGCCTCCACCCTTAACCCCATACCACCCTATGGTTGGTGCTCTTAGGGACCATCTGGCACAACACCACATCCCAGTACAGCCACCACAACCCACCTTTGCATAACCTATAAATGCTAATCCGAGCCCTATTTATGCAGACCCTGTCCGAACCATGTTCCAGTCAGCACTATCTCCCATGGAGATAGTGCTCCAGAACGAGGGATCTCCCAAGTATTATGTTTGGCAGGCTGGACAGAAGGACAGGCCCCGCAAATGATTCCCTACCCCCGAGAGGGGTCGTTTGCAACAGTCCATATGAATACTGCCAGACTCTGCATCAAGCAAGGCACAGGAGACCCCCGGCTGGGATCTCAAATACATGAAAAAAGGCTTAAAGGTGTGGGAAAAATATGAGCACATTTACAAGGGAGAAGCAGTTCAAGTCCCAGGAACTGCTTTAAGACATAGTGTGGCTATGCCCATGCCCATCATACAAGCCCCCCTTCTCATGAGCATGAAAGAAGGAGGGGGAGTGCAGTGCTCCTACATTCCCTGGAGCTTCATTGATTTTGTGGCAATTAAACAGCAGCTCCCACCTTTGATGCAGGGAGCTGGCCCATGGATTAAAAAATTTGAAAAGATAACAGCTCAATGGACTTTAGGGATAGGTGATATCAGACACCTATTATAGTCTAATTGGTAGGCAATACAACAACTGATATCTTTTCAGATGCTGGCATTCCAGATTATACGCCCGATGTCACATACTTTGACGGGGCCCCATTTAATACCAGCCGCCCGAGGGTCTGGAAAGCACTAAACTAAACTAAACCCCGTCATTAAGGATTTTTCAAAGTTAACAACTAAAAGCTACTCTCTGACAAATGACATTTATGACCATATCCGGATGTTTGAAGATCAGTGGAAAGACGAGATGAATGAGCCTTGGTAGTCATGCGACAATGAGAGATCTGGCATACCAGATCTTGAAAAGCACGTTGCCAAAGAAGGTGCAGAGTAAATTAGACAATATAGTAGTGATAGAAGGAAAAACTTGGAGTGAGATTGTTTCTCATGTCAATCACTTTGTGAAACAATCAAAGGAAGAGGAAGCCAAAACAGAGAAAGAAATGGCGCAGATGCAAAAGGCTTTTGCTTTACAGATTGAAAAGGAGGAAACAGCGAAGGCAGACAAACAAGTACAACAGGATAGCCAGGCTATCCAAGATAAAATAAGACACGGTAGTGGACAAGGCATTACAACTTGCTCAAATTAACTGGACAGACAACACCCGGCAACCCCCCTTCCAAGGAGGCCGTAGGGGGAGGGGTGCCCCATCTCAAACACCCAGGTCTCAGATACAATTCTTTAAGTGCCATAGATTTGGCCATTATGCAAATGAATGTAGAAATCAAACCCTGCGAGGGAGGGGCAGATACAGAGGAGGCAGAGGCAATCCTCGGCCCCCTGGCAACCCTTACAATCAAGGAGGGCAAATGAATTGGGACTACGTCCCTGATTTCCCTTATCCTGATGGAGCCCCAAACCAATGGGAGGGCCCTGAGGATGGTCTCAATACCTTCATGCCATTCAAATGTCTGACACTGAACCATTAAAGTATATTCAGGTTGCAAAAGAACCTAGAGTACCATTCATTAGACTCGGGAGCAACTATGTTATCTGTCAATTTTGAGCTCATAGGACACACTGTCTCCAACTCTCAGGTCCCCACTACTGGCATTGAAGGTAACATCACAAACAATAGGATTCTAAAAAGGATCCCCCTCCTCATTGATCAGGAATTGGTTATCACAGACCTACTTTATGTCCCAACATGCCCAGTAAACCTGCTCGGGCGGGATGTTTTAAAGGAACTCAGACCTGTTATCACATTCTCTGGCTTGCTCTCTGCTAATTTGCTACTCCCGGAAGATGTGATCATCCAACTCCCTGACCTTGAATTTGGGAAGGTCATTTCAGTTCATTTCAGTTAAAATCTTATTTATTCAGAGATGCTTTTAATGTTTAAAAAATTTAATAAATTTAAAATTGCTGAGGTTATTACTCCCCTTTACCTATTGTTATTCCCTTATTCTACCCCAAACAAAAATTGTAACTTTTATCTTTTCCTTCCCAACTGTATGTTTGTTCAAGTTAAATGTTCTTTTGTTAAAATGTTAACCCCTTTTTTATTTGATATATTTTTGTTATGTACATCGCTTAGTGATTATAATAGGCGATTAATCAAATTGTGTTAATAAACTTGATAAACTTGATGAAGTGATCCTCACATTGAAAAGGCCTGGTACTGGCCCAACAACTCCACAGTACCCCCTCAAGCCTGAAGCTCTCCAAGGGATTCACCCAGTAATTGCCAAATTGCTTGAGGCAGGAATTATTGAATTCACTTCCTCCACTTGGAATACACCCTTGTTTCCAGTACTGAAAGCAGATGGAAAAACATATTGCCTGGTCCATGACCTCCAGGACCTGAACATATTCCTGGAACAATAATTTCCTATAGTTCCTAATCCTGTGTCCCTCCTCACTTCTCAATCAGTGATGGCATGGCACACTGTCATTGATCTCAAAAATACATTCTATTCAATTCCTCTAGCCATAGAGTCCCATCCTTTGACAACGTTCTCTGTTGGTGTTGATAGCCATAGAGTCCCGTCCTTTGACACCGTTCTCTGTTGGTGTTGATTGCTACCAATGGTTTCGCCTCCCTAAGGGATTAAGTGACAGTCCAGCTCTGTTCACTAAAGTCCTAGACCACGACTTACAGGTTTTCTGAGAGGAACTGACAGGCAACACACAAGTTTCCTTTTGTGTATGTGATGACATATTGCTGTCTGCATCTAACAGTGCAGTTTGCAGACACTTTAGTGGCAGACTCCTGAATGTGCTCACGGAAGGAGGATATGCCATAAACAAAGACAAAATCCAATTCTGCCAGCAGCCCGTGACATTTCTCGGACACACATTGGGTCCGGAGTCAAAATTTCCTTCTGCTACCGTTTTGGAAGAGATAACAAACATTCCTCTTCCACAGACTATCAAAGAACTCCGCAGCTTGATGGGAATGTTTAATTACTGTAAAGATTACATCCCCTGCTTGAGTCTCAGAACAAAACCTTTGCGTGAATACTTGAAAGGTTCTCCACGGTCCGTAGACCGCATCACACTCACGAAAGCTCAATCAGATCTCATTGACCAGCTAAAACAGAATCTCCAGCAGGCTCCGAAATGTTGGTGTCAAGACAAAGGCGCGCCCAGACAATTGAGCGCAGCGCGTGTCACCGTGCCTCTCTAAATTACTGTTTTTAGCGCTCCGACAGGGGGTCGTGAGGGGGGGGAACCCCCCCACTTTACTTAATAGACATCGCGCCGCATTGTGGGGGGTGTGGGGGTTGTAACCCCCCACATTTTACTGAAAACTTCACTTTTTCCCTGTTTTTAGGGAAAAAGTTCAGTTTACAGTAAAATGTGGAGGGACAACCCCCCAAACCCCCCATAACACCGGCACGATGTCTATTAAGTAAACTGGAGGGGTTCCCCAACAAAACCCCCCATCGGAGCCCCTAAAAACTGTAATTTAGAGCGGCACGGCGGCGCGCGCTGCGCTCAATTGTCGGCGCGCGCTTTTGTCTTTCGCGTCGTTGTCTATGAACCGAAATTTATGTTCCCCCTTCCCACACTTCCGGTCGATCTTTTCTTGATCAATGACCAGGACGGGTAGGCAGCCAGTGCTTATCAAACCAACAGTCTGGTTTTGTACCTCAGCGGCACCTTCACCCCGGTGGAAAGATGCTTTACTGAGTGTGAACAAGCTGTGGTAGCTGCGGCCACTGCAGTTACCAAACTTTATCAGACCCTGCCTTACGCCATCATCAATATGCATTGTGTTCATGAGGTTTCCAAGGTTTTACGTGACCCTGCTGTTACGTTCGCTGCTCGTCGTCTGGCTACATATCTAGCTACGGGTAACCCGCCGAAATGGGGAAGAAAAAATAGTGGTCTCCGCGGGGACGGGGACAAGGCCATTCACCGCCCCGTGGAGCGGTGAATGGTCTTGTCTCCGCAGTGAGGCAATCAAGGATCGTGCAGTCCATAAGCCCCACCCACCCGATCGCAGCGTTCCGCCCTTTCCCTCCATCCACCTCATCTTATACGCAGAGTTTGCTGGCTTTCATTTTTGTCCAGCCACACACGCGACTGTTGAAGTTGATCAATCTTCTCCTCTCCTGCAACTTTCTGTTTCCGGTTGCGTCAGAGGAGAAGATTGAACAACAGAGCAGCCGCGCGTGCGCAGCTCTTTGAAAGCGTGCGGCTGGACGAAAAAGAAAGCCAGCAAACTCGGCATCTAAGGTGAGGTGGAGGGAGATGACGGAATGCTGCATTCGGGTGGGAGGGGGTTGCTGGACCCGGCTCACATTAGGAAGGAGGGAGTGAAAGGTAAAGAGATTCTGGGCCAAGGGGATGAAAAGGGAGAGAAAGAAACCCACAGCAGAAAAGAAAGGGGAGGACAGGCAGGTGAGCCAGAGGGAAAAATGCTAGATAGGGTTGAAGAGAAGAGACACATTGGTGTGGAAGAGGAAGAGAGGGGAAATCTGGACAAAGGAAGGTAACAGAAACAGGGGAAATTATGTGTATGGGGGCATAGGGACAGAGACATAAAGGGGACATACATGCCATGGGGATGGTATATGGACATGGGGGGGGGGTGCAATGCCAGATTCATAGGGGAGATATTAGAAATGGGGAAAATAGAAACACAGAAGCGAGATTGTTTGGGGACCGAGCTCGCAGGCTCCAGCGGCTTGCACAAATTACATTGTAACGTGCCACGAAAGTAAGAGGGAAGGAGGGAGGGAGGTAGGTAGATAGATAGATAGGCCATGCAAAAGGAGCTGAAGGGTGGTAGAAAGGAACAAATGGTGAAGAAGGGAGGGAAGTATGGTGGTAGAAAGTAGAGAATGACACGGGGAAAAAATCTGTCCCCGTCACTGCACCGTCCCCGGCCCACCATCCTCTGCACCGCCCCGTCATCGTCACCGCCATCCCTGCCATCCCTTTCACCGCCCCGTCACCGCCACTGCCATCCCATTTACCGCCCTGTCACCATCCCCGCAGCATCCATATAAGCCTCAGTACTGCGAAACACCATGAAGACAGAAGAGAATCCTGCCACCACTACTACTACTACTGCACTGAGAATCTGTTTCAGTGCATCTGCCCTGTAGTAAAAACAGAACATAAAATAAATCAATTGACTTGTCCTCCCTTGCAATGACGTGTCCCCCATGTTCACCTATAGCTCGAATCAGGTCAATTGTGCACACTAAAAATGCAGGTGGATCTGGAACGTGAGCGCAGGCAGGCAGTAATACAAAAACAGCAGACACCCGACCGATTGCAGTGTTCCGCCATCTCCCTCCCTCCATCTCACCTTAGATGTAGAGTATGGCGGCTTTCTTTTTCGCCCAGCCACACGTGCGGGTGCTCATTTGTTCAATATTCTCCTCTGATGCAACCGGAAACAGGAAGTTGTAAGAGAGGAGAAGATTGATCAACTCGAGCAGCTGCGCAAGCGTGGCTTTTTGAACGCGTGCGGCTGGGCGAAAAAGAAAGCCTGCATACTCTACATCAGTGTTTTTCAACCTTTTTACAACCGTGAACTGGCAGAAATAAAAGAATTATTTTGTGGACCGGCAAACTACTAGGACTAAAATTTTAAAACCCTGTTTCCGCCCCATCTCCGCAAGCTCGGTCACCTCAGTAACTATAGAAAAATAGACAAATATAGTGCAAAATATAGACAGCAGATATAACTTCTCAAAACTGACACATTTTGATCACTAAATTGAAAATAAAATCATTTTTCCTACCTTTGCTGTCTGGTGATTGATTTCATGAGTCTCTGGTTGCGTTTCCTTCTGTCTGTGTATCCTTTCTTTCATTTCTTTCTTTCTGCACTCAGGCCCAAGAATTGTCCCTTTCTATTCCTTCCCTCTTTCCTTCCTATGTCCTTAGTGCCCCCGGTGCCTCCTTCCCATGTCCTTAGTGCCCCTTCCTGTCTTTAGTGCCCCCAGTGCCTCCTTCCCATGTCTTTAGTGCCCCTAGTGCCTCCTTCCTATGTCCCTCTCACTGCTTTCTACACTTTGTCCCATCCCCACCCTCACCCCCGAATCCTGCCTGCCTACCTTTCTCCCTCCCTAGCCAAAGCCAGCCTGCTGCCTCCCTGCCACTCAAAAAAAAAAAAAAGCCTCCTTCCTTTTCCCCTGCTCTTACCGCCATGCTCATGCTGCAGCTACTAAAGCCGACAGGAAGTCTTTCCGACTCAATTCTGAAGACGGAGAGGACGTTCTGGGCCAGCCAGGCAGCGATTGGCTGGCCCAGAACATCCTCTCCGACGTCAGAATTGACGTCGGAAAGACTTCCTGTCGGCTTTAGTAGCTGCAGCATGGCGATAAGAGCAGGAGAAAAGGAGAGGCTTTTTTTTTTTTTTCTTCGCGCAACCGGCAGAAATTCAACTGGCGGTTGCTCTTCAGTTCAAAGGTGGGAGGGAGGGAGATGGTGGGGACCGCGCGATCTTGATTGCCTCACTGCGGGGACGTCCATTCACCGCTCCACGGGGTGGTGAATGGCCTTGTCCCCATCCCGCAGAGGACACTATTTTTTCTTCCCCGTTTCGGTGGGCTACCCGCGGGTAACCCGCCACCGTGTCATTCTCTAGTAGAAAGGAATAGAACAGATATTGAAGGAGGGTGGAGAGGAACAGACCCTGAAAGGAACTGTGGAAGACAGAGTGGGGAGAAGATGATGGAAGGGAAGAAGACAGATGCCAGACTATGGGGGAGTGGAGGGAAGATGTATGCCAGACCAATTGGGGGGGGGAGGGGGGGTGAAGGGAGAGGCACAGTAACTGAGCAAATGGAAGACGCAGAAAGAAGACACACAGTGGATGGAAGGAATTGAATGAGAAGATGAGGAAAGCAGAAACCAGACAACAAAGGTAGAAAAAAATTCTATTTATTTTCTTTTTTTGCTTTAGGATAAAGTAGTATATTAGTTGTGTTGATAAAAATTTATAAACAAAGCCCTGCCAGCTGAACATCTCTTTCTCTAGTTCAGCAGCCACAACTTTGATTTATAAGGAAGGCATAAGCTAAATATTGCAGTACTGAGGCTTATATGGATGCTGCGGGGATGGTGACGGGGCGGTGAATGGGATGGCAGTGATGGTGACAGGGCGGTGAAGGGGATGGCGGTGACGGGGCGATGAAGGGAATTGCGGTGATGGGGCGGTGAAGGGGACGGTGGGACGGGGACGGGGCAGTGACGGGGACAGATTTTTTCCCCGTGTCATTCTCTACTGGAAATCTTACCTTTGTTCCTCCGACCAAAGCAGACTAACTCTTGGGCAGAGTACAGCCGTTCTTACAATGCCTGCAGCCTACACTCTTGCAAGCTCACGGATGCCCTTACAAGGACTCTCCACAGACTCTGACAGTCCCACATAAAACAGGGATTTACATTTTCACAGATGGTTCTCACACCAAGCAGGGCACAGCCTTTGCTCTGTTAAAATACTCAGTTTCCCAGGATCAGTACATCACTGAATGGTATTGCCTGTCTCTCCACGAGTCAGCCCAGACAGCTGAACTGGCTGCAGTACTCCAATGCCTAAGAAGCCATCCTACTGAACCTTTAACTGTTTTTTCGGACTCACACTATGCCCTATCCAGCATTTCTGACAACCTGTTGAAATGGAAATTGATAGTGCTGGACGGCCTCTGCAACATCTTCCCATTCTGCAATTAATCATGACTCGCATTGATACCAGAACCATTCCAGTTGCACTAATCAAGATCAAAGCGCATGATGACACTGATAAATCTCCGGAGCAGTAGTCCCACCAATTTGCAGATTATCTTGCCAACCATGCCACTGAGTACAATTATTGCCGAAAAAAGGAGTCCCAAGAAGCATCTGCAATGATTCTCACTAGGGCCCAGGCGAAACAGGGACTACCAGCTCTGGATAATGACTTTCACCCACAGATGGGCCTCACGCTTCAGGAAACTGCTCATTGGGAGCGCCTCGGCAGCATAAAAATGAGAGGTTTGTATGTTACCCCCAAATGGCCAAGTTTGCTTGTCAGGCATCTCCCTGCGCCTTCTGGCAGCCAGCTTTCATTCTGACAATCACCCTTCTGCAGTTCCTCTGTTGGCTAAACTTCAGCCCCACAACTGAGCCACCTACATGCTGTCTGTGTTACGCTCAGTTGTTCAGACATGTACTACCTGTGCTAAGAATAACCCTCGGGGGACCCTTATTCCCCCAGGAACCATTCCAATCCCTGAGGGAGCTGCCAGGAGGTGGTACATGGATTTTACAGATATGATTTATGTCTGAAACAAGAAGAGATTTTTTTTTGTATGTGTGTGTCCTTTTTGTCAATGGATAGAGGCGTTCCCTGGTCCTCTGAGTCAGCGGCTGCTGCTGAAGAGGTGCTCTGCAGTGAGCTATTTAGTAGACACAGCGTGCCTGAAGTTCTGTACTCAGACAACAGCACACATTTCTGTAAAGACCTCTTGGCTGAGGTCTGTGCCCGACTGGGCCTTGCACAAAAATTTGTGACTACCACCTGCAAAGTTACAGATACGCAGAGAAGGCCCATGATCTTCTAAAAGTGGCACTGCGTAAGCTTATGCCCCCTGATTGCGCTAATTGGCTAACATACCTGCCTGCTGCGCTGTATGCTGTCCAGAACAGGACACTTAAATTGTACAAATTGACCACATCTCCGTTCCAGCTCCTAACTGGATGGCTGCCTTTTGAGCCTTAGTTTCATGCCCCTGGCTACAAGTCCTTGCCGGTAGTGTTACAAGATTATGTTGTTTCTTTACAGACAGCTGTCCGTGAACTCCAGCATTATCGCAAGGGCCCAATGCCGACTTATCCCGCTCGTGGACAAACAAGTTTCACCCTGGGCAAGCAGTCTACAAGCGCAATCATCACAAGACCACGTGGAAGAATCAACCGTTCCTTGGACCTTTTACAGTGGAACTGGTTTTTCCTTTTGCTGTAAAGCTGCATGGACAAAGTACTTTAGTGCACGCTAAGGACATTAAGCCTGCCCCATCTGTGGACTGTGCAGTTTTGCATTAATTCTTCTCGTACTGTTGTGGGCCCACATGGTTAATTCATACCCTGTGATTTTTTCTGTGTTTTTTGCCCTTTTGATTCTTTCTTTCTGTCTTACTGTGTGCTGTGTACGCAAATATGGCATGTGCATTCCCAGACATCGTTCTCCTCCTCTTCCTCGTGCTCCTGCCCCTACCTCTTCTGGCCTCTTCATCACCTGTATCTCCTTCTAGTCTGTGCCTCCCCTATTTCACTGCTGTTCGCGCTGGCCAACTGACCTTCTGTATTTTTCCGCTTATGATTGCCCCCCTGACAAGATCTCGGGGACATGCACATATAATGGTACTTCCTACACTGTCTGCACTCTGCCAAATGCTGTTGTTTGTTTTGACCCTAGTTCTGCTCCCATGAAGATCTTCCTGGAAATCCTTCCGATTTTTAAACCTGATCGTAAATTGTCCCTCCCCATTCCTTCTCTTGATCACCCTGACTCCATTGTTTTTGATGTCTGCTCTCTTACTGCTGATCTTGACTATTCCAGAACTGATTTTGGGCTTAAAAGTACCCGGTATGACAGACGTGGCTGTAGTAGCCTGTCTTGGCAATGTGCCTATTCCTCAGATGGAAAGTATATGTGACCTGCCCGTACTGGATTGATGTAGTTCAGGCCACCTGGAAACCCCCAAGTTGAAATTCTAAATGTTTAATACCCAGGTTTTCTGTGGGTTTACATATTCTATTGTTTTATGTTGGCATAATTCACTTTCTTAGGAGAACTTAAAGATAAGTTTTCTTGTGTACTAATTATATTTCAGGAACTGTCTGACAGGCTTGTGCCTTAAATGAATTTCCCTGTTTCTATAAGGAAGCTGCATGGAAACTGAAGAGCCATGGGGTGGAAGGAGACTTACATAGATGAATCAAAAATTGGCTAGTGGGTAGAAAGCAAAGAGTAGGAGTGAAGGGCCACTACACGGACTGGAGGAGGGTCATGAGTGGTGTTCCGCAGGGGTCGGTACTCGGGCCGCTGCTGTTCAATGTATTTATAAACAATCTAGAAGCAGGGACGAAGTGCAAAGTAATAAAATTCGCAGACAACACCAAACTATTCAGTGGAGTTGGGACAAGAGAGGATTGTGAGGACTTACAAGGGGACCTGAACAAACTAGAAGAGTGGGAGACGAGATGGCAGATGAAGTTTAATGTAGAGAAATGTAAAATCTTGCATGTAGGAAACAGGAACCCGAAGTACAGCTATACGATGGGAGGGCTGGTAATGGGTGAAAGTACCCTAGAAAAGGACTTAGGGGTAATAGTGGACAAAACAATGAAGCCGTCGGCACAGTGCGCAGCAGCCTCTAAAAAGGCGAATAGAATGCTAGGTATTATCAAGAAAGGTATTACAACCAGAACAAAATAAATTATCCTGCCGTTGTATCGGGCAATGGTACGCCCGCATCTGGAGTACTGCGTCCAATATTGGTCGCCATACCTTAAGAAGGATATGGCATTTCTCGAGAGGGTTCAGAAAAGAGCGACGAGATTGATAAAAGGTATGGAAAACCTTTCATATGCTGAAAGATTAGAGAAACTGGGGCTCTTTTCCCTGGAAAAGCGGAGGCTTAGAGGTGACATGATAGAGACTTACAAGATCATGAAGGGCATAGAGAAAGTGGAGAGGGACAGATTCTTCAAACTTTCGAAAACTAAAAGAATGAGAGGGCATTCGGAAAAATTAAGAGGGGACAGATTCAGAACCAATGCTAGGAAGTTCTTCTTCACCCAAAGGGTGGTGGACACCTGGAACGTGCTTCCAGAGGGTGTGATAGGACAGAGTACAGTATTGGGGTTCAAGAAGGGATTGGTTGGGGGTGGAGGCAGGGGCAGAGGTTGGGCGGGTCTGGGGCAGAGTTTGGACAGGGGTACTCAGTTGGTATTTGTTAGGCTTAGGGGGTACTTGGCTTGAAATGTATTAGGAGCTGAGGGCACCAATGTATTTGTAGAACCCATACCAAGAAGGCTAGGACTGTGATTCTCTGAACAGCCTGAGTTTGAAATGCTCATTGTGTCCCTTCTTAGTGCAAGACATCTGTGGTCCATTGTGGCAAAAATTGTTACATTTCCAACATGTCCTGAAGATCTTAGATCCACCTTATTCAAACTAGTACCCAAATGTCAACCTGTGTAAATAAACAAATATTGTGGTGTAAGGAGGAGCCTTCAGATTGACATTATAATAATAATAATAATAACTTTATTTTTCTATACCGCCATAGTCAGTCGATATCTAGGCAGTTCACATTAAGAGAAGGCTGGACATTCAGCAAATTACAAAAGCATGAGGGGAAAGTTACAGGAGAAAAGGGTTGTAGGAGAGGGAAAGTAAGGGGGGGGTTAGGAATTGCCTGAAGAATTGCTTAGGGGTTTGAAGGGGGAAAAAGCGTAGAGAGCGCAGAATGGTATGTTTAGGTGATGAATTTGTCAAACAGAGCAGTTTTGATAGATTTTCGGAAGGCATGATAGGTTTGTCTGGTTTTATTTATCTTTTAAGGAGACTAGTTCATCTCTCTTTCATTGGGCTCCTCCGAACCGTGAACAAAAAATAAAAGTTGAGAAACACTGGGCTAGAATGAGCTTCGTTGGAAACTTCAGAAGTCCAGGCAGATTTCTACTGCTATATCCAAGAAATGCCAAAGAATGACAATTTAATCATGAATTAATCAAGAGTGTGACTGTTGGGCAGACTGGATGGACCTGGGAAGATAATCGAAGCACTAATTAAAGACCGCATTGTACAACACTTGGAAAAGCACAACCTAATGAGAGCTAGTCAACACGGCTTCAGGAAAGGGAGGTCATGTTTGACAAATTTACTTCAATTTTTTGAGAAGGTTAACAAGCAAATAGATAGTGGAGATCCAGTGGACATAATTTACTTGGACTTCCAAAAAGCGTTTGACAAGGTTCCGCACGCAAGGCTTATGAGTAAACTACTAAGTCATGGAATAGGAGGAGAAGTGCACGGATGGATCGGAAATTGGTTAGAGAACAGAACGCAGAGGGTAACCATAAATGGGAAATTCTCAGAATGGGAAAAGGTGACCAGCGGTGTGCCCCAGGGCTCGGTTCTTGGTCCCATTTTGTTCAATATTTTTATAAATGACCTGGAAGAGGAAACATTTTTTAATATAATCAAGTTTGCGGATGATACAAAATTATGTCGGGTGGTTGGCTCTCAAAGGGACTGTGAGGATCTTCAGAAAGATCTAAATCAGCTGGAAATGTGGGCGATAAAGTGGCAGATGAATTTTAACATAGACAAATACAAGGTGATGCATCTGGGAAAGAAAAACAAAGAACATGAATACAAGATGTCGGGGGTGACATTAGCCAAATGCGAACAAGAAAGCGATTTGGGGGTGCTGATAGACAGAACTCTAAAGCCATCGGCTCAATGCGCGGCAGCGGCGAAGAAAGCAAATAGGATGTTAGGCATGATTAAGAAGGGGATCACGAGTAGGTCGGAAGATGTTATAATGCCACTTTACAGAACAATGGTCAGACCACACTTAGAATACTGTGTCCAACACTGATCTCCATACCTTAAGAAGGATAAAATTCTGTTGGAGAGGGTGCAGAGGCGAGCCACGAAACTAGTCAAAGGCATGGAGAATTTAAGCTACAAGGAACGCCTCGGAAAACTGGGACTGTTCACCCTCGAAAAGAGAAGACTGCATGGGGATCTGATAGAGACTTTTAAAATATTAAAGGGATTTGATCAAATTGACCAGGAAGCAGCATTACTGACATTTTCAGATGTGACGCGGACAAGAGGTCATAGCCTAAAACTGAATGGCAGCAGGTTCAGGACAAATGTCAGGAAGTTCTGTTTCACACAAAAAGTGGTGGGCGCTTGGAATGCTCTCCCGGAGGAGGTGGTGGCAGAAAATACTGTGCTGGGTTTCAAACGCAAGTTGGATGCACACCTTCTTGCAGATCATATTGAGGGATACGGGAAATCCGGGTCTCCAAAAAGGAGCACCTAAATGGGCCTCCGCGTGTGCGGATCGCCGGACTAGATGGACCTTGGTCTGATCCGGTGAAGGCGTTTCTTATGTTCTTATGTTATCTGCCATCATTTACTATGTTAAGGATCTTGAGGGCAAATAAGGGATAGTAGTGGAGGCTAAATAAATAAGATGGGGAACCTAAATAATATGAGCCAAGCAAAGAATATTGAAAAATACATGGAACAGAAATAAAGATGGAGGAATAATAATTTAACACATTCAAACCAGTTAGCTTGGAAAAAAAAAATCTAGCAGTGAAATTGTAGAGAGTTTGAAGTTGTTTAATTTCATCTGATGTGATACCTGCATAAACAGAGTCTACAAACAAGAAAAGCATAAACAAGAATCACTGTTTAAGAACTTGAGAAATCTGCTGGTGAAATGAAAGTTGAGAATTGATGATAACCCCTGGGGAAGTGGAAAGAAGAGAGAGAGAGACATACACACACACACTGCTAGCTGGGGCAAGGTAACTGAAATCCAACAAGCTGTGGCATTTTCAGGATTGAGAACAAGTCTGATCTGATAACCATGTAGCAATAGTGTGCAGACAGGATCAATGTGTAAAGTAGGATATTGTCTGCATAGAAATAGAAACTGATATCAAAACTCTGAATCAAGTAAGTGCTCCTCAGCGCAGCTTTAAACAAGTAAGTGCTCCTCAGCGCTGCCTTAAACAAGATAATCATTCTTGACCTAATGTTGGCATTAAAAACTAAATAAGGTTTATAAAAAGACCCAGGAACATTGTTTGTTGCTCATTTCTTGCAAATCATGATGGCAGGTAATAAAGGAAGCAAACCTGATAGCACATAAGAATGTAAGAATAGCCATACTGGATCAAACCAGTGGTTCATGTAGCCCAATTTCATTTCCAAAAGAGGGTAATCCAGGCAGAACCCTAAATAGTAGCTACATTCCATGTTACCAATCTATGGCAAGCAGTGTTTTCCCCATGTCTGTCTCAATAGCAGACTATGGACTTTTCCTCCAGAAACATGTCCAAACATTTCTTAAATGAAGCCCTGTTACTATTTGCTCTAGCAATGAGTTTCTGAGCTTAATTATTCTTTTTTTATGAAAAAATATTTCCTCCTATTTGTTTTAAAAGAATTCCAAGTAATTTCATTGAATGTCATCTGGTTTTTGTACTTTTTGAATAGGTGAAAAATTCATTCAATCATATCCTCCCACTCAGCTGTCTCTTTTCCAAGCTGAAGAGCTCCAAACTCATACGAGAGGAGTTCCATCCCCTTTATCATTTTGGTTGCTCTTCTTTGAACCTTTTATAATGTCAATATATCTTTATTGAGATATGGCAACCAGAACTGTGTGCAATACTGAAGATGAGTTTGTACCATGGAGTGATGTCCCCAATGTTATCATGTGACCGGCTCCCTCCTCCTTACAGTCGCAGTGTACATGAAGCTGCGTGCAGCAGCTCCTTGTGCGTCCTGCGCCTGAATTGGAAGCCTTCTCTCTGATGTCGCAGATGAGGTGCGGGATGCGTGAGGAGCCGCTACACGCAGCTTCGTGCACACTGTGGCTGTAAGGAAGGAGCTGGCCACATGATAACACTGGAAGCATCGGCCTTTTAAACATGCTGGCTGTCATATGCTCTTTTTTCCATTTTTGTGAATACATGGAATACATTTTGTTTGGGCTTCCAAGTTTATTAAAAGTTTGCTATACACGCAATATCAAATAATTTCAATGTGTTTGACAATAAAAATTTTTGGGAGACAAAATAAAACAATTTGTACAAGTAAATATCTAATGTATGTACACAAATAATTAGCGATACATAAGGGAAGAGGGGTGAACTACAATTTTTAAGGAAAGGAAAGATACATTTAAGGAAAAAACAATATCAGGAGGGTAATGAAAAAATGTTTTACAAATATGGCTAAGCCTAAAAAGAAAATGGGGGGAGGTTGTGACCTATACATAAGGTCTGTTTAAATTTAGGTATTTGAGCCTGGGATTGATGAAAGAAGAATTATCCTATCTATGACTCAAATGCGTCTTTGTACAGGTAGCATTTTAATGTAATTTTAAATTTTTCTAATGAGGTTTCTCCACGCAAAAAGATTGGTAAATTGTTCCAAAGCTGGGGTACTATGACTGAAAAAATTGTAGCTCTTCTGGTACCTATTATTTTTAAAGAAGGGATAGTTAGCAAATGCTGTTCTGTTGATCTTAGAGTCCTGGCTGGAGAGTATGGTATCAAGAAACGATGCAGAAATATTGGATTTTGAAGGCTATCAGTGCAATTTTATAGATTATTCTGTGTGAAATTGGTAGCCAGTGTGCTTTTTGTAGAAGAGGTGTGACATGATCCTCATTTTATCATAGTTGCCCTTTTGGAAATTAAATGCTGCTACAGTAGATTTCTTTAATGATTTATGTTCTTATCATTGTAAACAAAAAATTAGTTGTGAAACTGGTAACATGGGGTAGTAAATAAGGGTCAGATAACAAGACATTATTAAAATGCCAGTGTGGCCTAGCCTCTATTGGTGCCTTGGAATGCCAGTATAACAAGATGCCTGCTTGTTTGGAAATCAGGATTGGATAGATCTGTGTTCTAATAATATTAGCTGCCAGAGCATCAGAAAGCAAGAAAAAAATTCTCATTTAGTTTAAGTGGAATATGGGGCAGAAAAGCGTGTGTACTCTAAACCTATTGGGTATAACATTTGCCATGCATCCACCAAATTAAAATTCAATAATTTTATGGTATCCTCTGCCACAAAAGAATCATAAATTGGATCCTCCAACTCTGGAGAAAATGGCGCCAAAAGGCCTGGAACCTTGTACCGATCCACATCCTACATGAACTGGGTTCTTTGAAGGTTATTATGCTTGTACATTTAGAAGCAACCAATTCAGTTTGTGCCAAATTGGAATCCCTTAACATTCAGTTCACTGCTGCTCTACTTCTTGTATGAGCCCTGGAGAAGAAAACTACAAAAATGGAGAAAGAACAAAAGGATATCAGCAAGCTCACGATCATGCCATTTTACAGCTTCAAAGAACATGGAAGATTTCTCCAGTCAGAACCACCGCAACAACATGCATGTGCTCAAGAGTATTAGGAGCTGAGGGTACCAATATATTTGTAGAACCCATACCAAGATGGCTGGGACTGTGATTCTCTGAACAGCCTGAGTTTGAAATGGCTCATTGTGTCCCTTCCTAGTGCAAGACATCTGTGGCCCATTGTGGCAAAAATTGTTACATTTCCAACATGTCCTGAAGATCTTAGATCCACCTTATACAAACTAGTACCCAAATGTCAACCTGTGTAAATAAACAAATATTATGGTGCAAGGAGGAGCCTTCAGATTAACATTGTCTTTTTCCCTTAGATACTTATACATAAGCACATTTTTAAGGAGACTAGTTCATCTCTCTTTCATTGGGCTCCTCTGAACCATGAACAAAAAATAAAAGTTCAAAGTCAGTGCAACAAACACAAAAAGGTAGGATAAAATGCTCTTACTGAAAATATGACTGTGAAAAATATATCGTATCTCAAAACCAAACCTCAAAAACTTCAACTCATCTGAAATCCAGAAGTCCAAATTTTGACTCCTCTAGTAAGCTTGAAGCTGTAGTTTTCATCTTACATGATACTTCAGGGACTCAGGTGAATGTCACAAATGTTAACTCTTATTCAATCCTGAAGACAAAGTTCAGTATGTAAATTAAGTTCAAAGTCAATTGGGCGATAAGACATACTCCGTTGGAACAAGATCCCACTGTTACTTTGATCCATGAGATTACAAGTATGGTATCAGCTGCTTAATCAGAAGGTTTTTAACCAAGGCAGAAGCACATTTTTTAGTGAATCAACATCCTAAGTTGCCAGTATTCTATACATAAGAACATAAGAACTGCCATCTCCGGATCAGACCTTCGATCCATCAAGTCCGGCGATCTGCACACGCGGAGGCCCAGCCAGGTGTACACCTGGTGTAATTTTAGTCACCCATATCCCTCTATGCCTCTCGTAAGGAGATGTGCATCTAGTTTGCTTTTAATTCCTAGGACGGTGGATTCCGCAATAACTTCCTCTGGGAGAGCATTCCAGGTGTCCACCACTCGTTGCGTGAAGCAGAACTTCCTGATATTTGTCCTGGACTTGTCCCCCCTTAGCTTCAGTCCATGTCCTCTTGTTCGTGTCACATTGGACATTGTAAATAATTTTTTTCCTGCTCTATTTTATCGATTCTTTTCAGTATTTTGAAAGTCTCAATCATATCCCCTCGCAGTCTCCTTTTCTCAAGGGAGAACAATCCCAGTCTCTTAAGTCGTTCCTCATATTCCAAGTTCTCCATACTTTTTGTTAGCTTCGTTGCTCGTCTCTGCACCCTCTCCAGCAGTTTTATATCCTTCTTTAGGTTGGGAGATACCAAGTGTGGTCTGACCATTGCCCTATAAAGCGGCATTATAACTTTCTCCGATCTACTCGTGATTCCTTTTTTTATCATGCCTAACATTCTATTTGCTTTCTTTGCCCCTGCCGCACATTGTGCCGACGGTTTCAGGGTCCTATCTATCAGTACACCCAGGTCCTTTTCTTGTTTACTCTTACCCAGAGTTGCACCTGACATTCTATATTCGTGTTCCTTGTTCTTTCTGCCTAAATGCATTATTTTGCACTTTTCCACATTAAACTTCATCTGCCATTTCTCCGCCCATTTCTCTAACTGACACAAGTCACTCTGGAGTTCCTCGCTATCCTTATGCGATCTGATTGCCTGGCATAGCTTTGTGTTGTCTGCAAATTGATGATCTCACTGGAAAATTAGAAGAAAGAAAAAAAAACAGAAAGAAAGAAAGAAGTCTCAGCTCACCCTGGCCAAGGTTAAGCTTCCTCAGTTCAGCTCCTCTTCTCTATGATATAATGGGAGGGTTAGAAAAATAATAAAGCACACTCAGCCCTATTTTATAATTTCACATGTAAATTACCATCAATCATGCGTGTGTTTCTTCAATTAACAAGTGCTCAGTTTCTAGCTGTATTAAATTATAAAATAGGGTGTAAATAAGTATGCTTCATCAACGAAATACCCAAATGTCTGTGTGATGCACACCAATGAGCTTGCTTACCTCCTGCAGGGCGATACCATTATGCTTCTTCATTGAGTACATGGTCTTAATGGCATTTGCTGATTTCAGTCTGAACTTCTCTTATGAGCCCTGCTTCTTTAAGCTAAAAGGAGTAGATGCTAGTTTCACCTGTGCTGACAACTCTGATTGATTTTCATTCACATGGACCTATTTGTCATATGAAAGGATTCAGCAGGTTCCATGGACCTTTCCTATCTAGCCCCCAGCAGACCCTCTTCACCCAGTGTCTGCACCCCTATCTCTAATATAACCCCTATTGACAATAAGGACAATGCTATTTGAGTTGGTGTGATTCTTTATTGTTGTAGTATGACCTTCTCTGATATGCCCTCCTCAGTGGGGGTGTTTTTGTTCCAGGCCATGGCATTTAATGTTATAGCTGAATATTTAGCTCCAGACCGTACCCAGAAACCAATGCTGAATAGCCAAGGATTGTACGCAGATAAAGGAGACGTTATCAACATAGACTAACAATAAGATGGGCTATTGGCTATACCTGGTTAAGTTCCCACAGACGGCCCCAGTGAAGTCCAAATATTACCGGTGCAGTCAGTAATAATCTTCAGTGACATCATGTGGAAAATGCTGCCGAACGTCAGTGGCTAGCCCCAGTGAACAGCATTTACCCAGGTAAGAGCTGCTACCCACATAAATGCCATTTAGTATTTGTCAGCCATTCTTGATAGATCATGAAGAAAATAATAAAGCTACCTTATTAGTAGCTTTTGCATTTGAGCAAGACAAAGATTGTGTATTTTCTTTGTATTGCCATTATCATTCTGTATTATTTCTTGGTCAGAAATTGTGGGATTTTCCTAATTTATGTAAGACTACATAAGACAAAAGAGAGAAATTTCTGGATGTTGCCCAGGTGGAACTTAATCAAGGAATACAAGTCTTTGTTAGGGTTCCTTGTAAATGTATATTGACTTGTGGTACTCATGGATATATATTTTTGGAACTTTTACAATTTCACAGGTTTGTAGAAAGTAGGGAAAAAAATCTACCGAAGCTTTGGAGACTAATATTGGTCAAGAGGAAGCTACTGGGGGAAATTCCGGTTGTTGAATGGATTATAAGGCATGGGCGTCGGAACGGGGGAGGCTATAGCCTCCCCAAAGATTGACGGTTGCTGCTTGGTCCCTGCACACTCATCCCTCTCCTGGCACTGCACTTCTAAATTCCTGGGCAGCCTAAGCTGCACAAGAATTTCTGCTCCCCTTCTGGACGGCCCATTGTATCTATGTATGACACCATCTTAGAACCTTTATCCCAATTTTTGAATATCCATCTTGAATTACAGGTCATAAATAAAGAATACCTCTCATTTTCTCAGAAACCTCTAGACCATTAAGGTTACTCCAGATATGAAGTTGGTTATACTTGATGTGGAATCCTTATAATTCCAACGTTCCACAGGTGTCAGAACATAAACAGTGCCTCTGCTGGGTCAGACCAGAGGTCCATCATGCCCAGCAACCCACTCATGCAGCAGCCCATCAGGTCCAGGACCTGTATAGTAATCCTCTATCTATACCCTTCTATCCCCTTTTCCTTCAGGAAATCATCTAATCCTTTCTTGAACCCCAATACCGTACTCTGTCCTATCATATCCTCTGGGAGTGCATTCCAGGTGTCTACCACCCTTTGGGTGAAGAAGAACTTCCTAGTATTGGTTCTGAATCTGATTACTAAGCAAATGTTGATGCAACTTGCAAAGTTTGTGTTGAAACAATTATTTTGCATTTGATTCTCAGTTTTTTCTTTTTGATATAAAATATAACTATGGGCACAGCAACGGCTCCCAATAAAGTGAATTTCTATGTCAGCTGTTTTGAGGATCAATATCTATTTACCTCTGTATTGTATGCACATATTCTGGTTTGATATCAGTTTATTGATGATATTTTTTTTTAAAAATTGGACAAATTTTGTACTTAAATTGCAAGAATTTGTACAGTGGCTTCATTTGTTGGATTGCCAACTAAAGTTTACTATGACATATCACTGTTGTCATATTTCATTTTTGGATACAGAAGTTTTGAAGAAAGGCAATTGTATTACCACAACTGTCTTCTGTAAACCATGGATCACAATACATTGTTGATATTCTTGGCTCATCACCCCTGTTGTTTACAAAGTTCTCTTCAAATGGGTCAATTTTTGTGCCTGCGGAGGATCTGTACCACAGGCATGGGTTTTAAAAAACAAGCTAACATTTTAGCCTCACGTCTCACAGAGAGACTATCTGCTCACCATTATTTATTTATTTAAAACATTTATATTCCGCTTTTCTCCAAAGTGGCTCACAATTTAACATACACAATTTTAGACTTGTACATTTTAAAAGAACCACATATAGGCAGATGAAAATTTAGAGGCCGAAATTACTGATAATACATTACAATGGTCTTAAGAGAGATAAACATCATCATTTTCAGAGAGACAAAGTGCTAATTGAAGATGGCCTGAGGAAAAAGATAGGTTTTGAGTAATTTTCTAAATTGCTGCAAATTTCCACAAAACCTCAAAGTGCCAGTCATGGCATCATAAAACTGGCTCAGTGGTTGAGAAACAAGATTTTTTAGTTCGCATATATCAGACACTGTTCATTTTCCTTGTATCAAGTAACCAATGGTTTTCAGAACTCAGTGCACTTGGTGGGCTGAACATTAGGCATTTAGCCAAATAATTTGGCAAGGTGTCATAAACATCCTGTTAGACAAGTTTTAAGATCTTAAATTGAAGACGAAATAGTAAGTCAATGTAATTTTTTTAAAGATGGGAGAAATGCGTTTATAAGAGACACTCCCATTAACAACCGAGCAGCTGAGTTCTGTATCATTTGTAATGCTTTGATATGTGTTAGAGGTAAATTTAGATAAATTCCATTACAATAATCCACCTGCGACAGCACCATCATTTGTAATACTTGTCTAAAGTCCCAGTTAGTTAACACATTCTTCAAGTGAGACAGTTTCCACATAACAAAATAAGCTGACTGAACTACACTGGAAACCTGAACTTTAAATGATAGTTTAGTGACTAGCATTACACTAAGGACCCTGATTTCCTCACTACTTCTTTTTTTTTTTTAATTATTTCTTTATAATTTTCCAATATTTGACAACATTATCAGTCAAAAGCAAAAATACAATGTAATGAAAACATTTTCATCATAAAGGGTCAATGACACTTGATCCCTTCTTTTAGGATAATAAATATTATCAAAGTATGGTGTATGGTTACGCCACAATTACGGACTAACTAAAAAAAGAGAAGGAAATAAAGACTCGGCTTGATAGCCCCAGAACCATTAATTCCTAAGCAGATCTATTGGGTTCAATCCTCACAGTGACACAGTTAAAGTTGCTGACACAGTTGAAAGTTAAGTGGAAAGTTCTTTCTCTCTTTTGCCATTGAAAATTAATTGAGCACTTGAACAGTATGTCTTTTTCAAGCTCTTTTTCAAAATAAGTCATACACAGTGATGGGGTGGTGAGTTTGGCCAATGCTCTTGGTCAAATTTCACAATTCTGAGTGTATGTGAACATAAGAACATAAGAAGTTGCCCCCGCTGAGTCAGACCAGAGGTCCATCTTGCTCAGCGGTCCGCTCCCACGGCGACCCATCAGGCCTAGTGCCTGAACAGTGGTCCCTGATTAATTTTGTAACTTACCTCTAATCCCATCCCTATAATCTACCTTTACTCTTATCTGTACCCCTCAATCCCTTTGTCTTCCAAGTACCTATCCAAAGCTTTTTTGAACCCCTTTACTTTACTTATTTTACAAGTCAGATATATATTTTGCTTATTTGCATACTGAGAAGTCTTATCCAGTTATACAGTAATTCTTTGACTTCTTTGCCCTTTAAGCTACGATTACACACATCCTCTACTATATTCAGTGTGACTAAGGCTATAGCTTAGCCATCCTTTTACTTGGGTTTGACTCTTTAGCATCATATGCCACTGTAACTATAATTCCTTTAGGTTGTTAGGTATAATTTAATTAGTATATTAGGACTTAACTTATTTGAATTAAAAGCAGATAAATTTTAATTTTTGCCTTAGTTAGCATGTTTAATGCTGTACCTATCTTGTTAGTAATATTACTCAGGTATAATAATAATAATAATAACTTTATTCTTGTATACCGCAATACCAGAATAGTTCAATGCGGTTAACAGATGAAGAGACTGTACATTTACAGCGATGTTACATACATGACAGAGATGAGGCATAAAAGATAAAGGATTTACAAAACAGGGCGTTTAGTTAAAACTAAGCGATCAGATTTGTTAGGCCATTAAGTAGCTTGACAAGATCGGAGGAGTCAGGAGTCCAAAAGCATATCGAAGGTCAGTGTAGGAGGCGAGGGCGAAAAGGTGGGGTGGGGCGGAGTCAGAAGAATTTGTCAAAGAGATAGGTTTTGATTGACTTCCTGAACATTTGGTAGGAAGGGGAATTAGAAATGAGGGCGGTTAGGCATTTGTTCCATTTGCCCGCTTGGTATGCTAGGGATCTGTCAAGGAATCTCTTGTGGAGGCAGCCCTTTAGGGATGGAAAGGTAAACAGACAAGCGTTTCGTGTGCGAGAGGGGCCTGCAATTTCAAGGTGCTCAGACAGGTAAATTGGGGAAGAGCCTGTTAGAGTTTTGAAGCAGAGGCAGGCGAATTTGAAGATGATCCTTGCCTCTACTGGCAACCAGTGAAGTTTTTTGTAGTAAGGGCTTACGTGGTCATGTTTTTTGAGGTCGTAGATGAGGCGAACGGCCGCATTTTTGACTATTCTCAAGCGTTTGATGGTACTTTTATAGGATCCCAGGTATATGATGTTACAATAGTCTAGGGTGCTTAAGATTAGTGATTGGACCAGCAGTTGAAAGGAGAGGTGGTCGAAGTAGCGTTTAATGGTGGGAAGTTTCCAGAGGGTGCATTTTTTGACCTGGGCACTCTTATGGTCTTCGAAGGTCAGGCACCGTTCCAGGATGACTCCAAGGATTTTTATAGTGGGGTTGATTAGGTAGTCTAGTCCATTTAATTTCAGGAAAGTGTTTGTTAGTTTAAAGGTAAGGCTTGCTGGAAAATTTTGTTTTTTTCAGGGTTCAATTTTAATTTGAATCGTGAGGTCCATTGTTCTAACTTGGTGAGGACGGAAGAAGTGAATTGTTCCGTCTCTTGTGTCAGTGAAGTTAAGGGAATGATAATGGTGATGTCGTCTGCATATATGAACGATTTTAGGTTTAAGTCAGCTAACATCTGTGCCAGTGGAGCCAAGTAGATGTTGAATAGGGGGGATAGGGGGGAGCCCTGTGGGACACCACAGGGGTTGCGCCAGGAATGGGAGAAGGTTCCATTGCTGTGGACCTGGTAGGTATGGTTGGTTAAGAAGCTTGTGAACCAGTTTAATACCTGTCCGGTGATACAAATGGAGTCAAGGCAACCGAGCAAAATGTCATGGTCGACCAGGTCGAAGGCACTACTCAGGCCGAATTGTAGTATCAGGGCACTTTTGCCCAGTGAGAACAAATGGAGTTTCTGTACTATGGTTTGTGTGAAAGCCAGACTGGGAATCATGAAGAATGTTGAACTTTTCTAGGTATTTCATGAGGTCATGGTTAACTAGGCCTTCCATGAGTTTTTGGAAGAGTGGTATGTTGGCGATGGGTCTGTAGTTGATGGTGGAAGAGATTGGTTCCTTGGTGTTTTTAAGGATAGGGGATACAAGGATGTGGCCAAGTTCAGTCAGAAAGTGGCCAGTGGACAGGCATAGTGAGACCCAGTTGAAAAGTTTGGCTTTAAATGTGGCAGGAGCAGATTTCATGATAGCGGGTGGGCAATTGTCTAATAGGCAATTGGAGTTGGCGTATTTTGAGTAGAGTTTGAGAAAAAGGTTCCAGTCTGGGCTTTCAAAGTAATTCCAAGTCATGTCGGCTATTGAACCTTCTTTACCTACAGCAGGTTGGTTGAATATTGGTTCAGAGCTGGGAGACGATTTCAATATGTGAATTTTGTTGGCAAAATAGTTGGCTAGGATTGTAGGAGAGGGTGGGAGGTCTGAGATGGGGCGTTTGTGTAAGTCGGTTTCGAACAGGGAGTTGACTATTTTAAAAAAGTGCTTTACTGTTCAGAGAAGGGGAATTGATTAATTGGGAATAGTGTTTGCTGCTTTTTCTTTGATCATTCTTTTGAATTCTTTGACTTTTAGTCGCCAGTTGAGTTTATCGTTGTCAGTTCGTGATTTACACCATGTTCTTTCTAATTTCCGTACTTCTCGTTTTATGGCTAAGAGATCCGCATCGAACCAGCTATTGGAGGGACGAAGTGTTTTCTTGCGAAGTCTTGGTGGGGAGATGGTGTTTAAGACTTGGTCACTGAAGTTTTTCCAGTCTTGGAGGAAGTTGGGGTCTTGGTCGGAGTTGGAAATGAGGATGTAATGTGTCCAGAAATCTGATGGATTTAACTGTTCTCTTGTCCAGGGCATCTTCTTTGTATGGTTGGGCTTAGGCTTTCTATCTGGTTGTTTTTTGAGTCAAGTTAATTCGAAATTACACAGGAGATGGTCGGACCAAGAGGTGTTAGTCCAGGTTTGGCCTGTGAGACTTATATTGGGGGTAGTAGGGGTGTTGGAAAGGAAAGTGATCAGGTCAAGGTGGTGACCTTTCCTATGTGTTGTGGTTTGGGGAGGCTTGGTGAAGCCTAGTGATGTGAGGAAGGAGAGTAGGTCTGCAACGTTAGAATTCTCTTCCTGCTCGAGGTGTAAGTTAAGGTCTCCGGCTAAGAGGTTGTAGATGCCGGCTGCAGAATTTGTAAGGAGGAATTCGTAGTAGTCATCTTTAGCTAGATTCCATTTATTAGGGGGTATGTAGAATAGCGTGATGATTAGGTTATCTATACAGTCAGTTTTGGAAATTTTGCAAGTAAGGATTTCCAGGTCGTTGGTTAGTTTAGAATCTAGGACTTGGAAGTCGAAGTGGTCTCAGAGAATAATAGCTAGGCCACCTCCTCTTTTTGAGTTTCTTGAGAGGGGGATAATTTTGTAGTGTGGTGGGAGAATTTCCCCTATAATAACATCCTGGTCGGAGATGAGCCATGTTTCGGTTAGGAGTACAATATCTAAGTGGGTTTCTTCCAGCCAATCTTTGATGAGTTGGGCCTTATTTCTAACCGAGTGAATGTTCAAATAGGCTCCAGGAAGGATGGATTGTTCTGGGAGATGCGAGGGTTCTGTATGTTGTAAATTTTTTAGGGATCGATTTCTTTTTGTGTGTTGGTCTGGATGGGTGGTGAGTGGTGTTGATCACAGAAATTGGAAAGGAACCTGTTTCTATGCAATCATGGAAGAGTCGGTAGGGGTTGAGAAATTTGTCAGGTCCTGAGATTCTATTCCATGTAGTGTAGGTTGGTATAGGTTCAAAGGCTAGTACTTTTGAAATCCAACCTCTTGTGCCAAGCAAGTAGAGGAGAAGAAAGGCTATGAACTTACGTGTAAGGTTTGTCATGTTGGAGATTCGGATAGGAGAGGGAATATGAGAGCAGAGAATGAACTTGATGGGGGGAGGGGGAGGGCAGGCAGGTAGAGCTAGGGCAAAAGAAACAAAAGATTATGCGGGGAGCAGGCTAAGGTTATCTAAGCGAGTGCTTGTAAGATGGTAGGAGTTGAGAATGGACTTGGGATGAATGCTTAGAGAGCAAACAAATTTAGATACAGACTTTTGGGCAAATACAAAATATAAATCTGTTGGAACTCAATATCGAATTCCACTAATCTGTTATCAATTTCAAATTCAACTAGCCTATCAACTAATAGCTTTTTTTTTTTTTTACTTTTAAATTCAGTTAGCAAGATTTAGGTTTTAATTCAACAGACGGTTTGCTATCTTTTTTATTTTTATTTTAGAGTTACAGGTAGCTGTACTTATTACTTATCTGTTCGGTCTTTTGGAGACTCAGTGGGGATGTAGTCTAGGTATGCCGTTGATGATAATGGAAAACAGGCAGGTCAGCCAGAGGTTGGTTATGGGTATCAAAGAGGATCTCAGCGTTGGACGCTCACGCACCCGGCCAGTGGTTGCGCTGTCGTTGGCAGTCGGATCGTTTCCCTGTTGGCTTCCCTGCAGACGCTTCATGAAGGCATGCACTAAGGCGCATGCGCCTTTGTCGTGTGCCTTCATTGGCGCGCTGAACGGCTAGGCGCTGTAGGATGTGCAGATTTTAAAGCAGAGGTCTCCTGCTGGATTGGGAAGGGGCGGAGCAGTGCTCCCACGCTCCTCTCCTCTCTGGAGGCCTCTGTTTCTTCCACGGCCCGCAGGTATCGGTGCGGGGGGGCAGACGAAATGGCTGTGCGTCGAGGCTGTGCAGATTTTAAAAGCAGAAGTCTCCTGCTTGATTGGGGAAGGGGCGGAGCAGTGCACCCATGCTCCTCTCCTCTCTGGAGGCCTCTGTTTCTTCCACGGCCCGCAGGTATCAGTGCGGGAGGCAAGTTAAATGATATATACAGTACAAGTTAAATGATATATACAGTACAGATATTTCTGCCTTATTACTTGTGGATCACTTCATATATATATATATACACCCTGATATATATATATATATATATATATATATATATATATATATATATACCAGGGGTCTCAAAGTCCCTCCTTGAGGGCCGCAATCCAGTCGGGTTTTCAGGATTTCCCCAATGAATATGCATGAGATCTATGTGCATGCACTGCTGTCAATGCAAATTCATTGGGGAAATCCTGAAAACCCGACTGGATTGCGGCCCTCAAGGAGGGACTTTGAGATCCCTGATATATACTAATACTGCATGAGTCCATAAAAGAGTTAAAGTGTAAATCAATAAGTCCACAATTAAAGCTGTAGAAGTTCAAGGTCATAAAGGTCATCCTGTCTTTAGTAGCAACAGTCAAGAAGTCTTCGCTGCTAAGTTTTTAGGGATTCCTTCTCTGGTAGCAAGGTCCTTCCACTGGGGCTCATCCATCATCAGGGTTTCATACTGATGGAGATTCTCAGCGATGATGTTTCAAATAGCATTAGTCCATAATTGTGCAAATAAGTCATTAATAGACATCAAAAGGGTGTAAATACGGATTTTCATGTGCCAAACAGCTTCATCTGATATGGCAAATGTCTTTGTGTCGGTAATTATTTTTAACAGCCCTATTGCAAGATTCATATGTTCCACTTGATTGTGATATACATTTTCATCCTGTTCTGACTCCCACAATCGTCCCCTAGCTATTTTCCATTTCAATTAGATTCTTTCCATCCCCTTTCTTGCTGCTAATTGAAAGTGCAGTGAAGAAGTAACGAGCCTAGCTGAAGGATGATGATGTAAGAAGAATTGATGTGGTTACCTGGACTTCCACCCCTGGCCTTGAGCATAACCTGATGGTGTCGCGACCCAGCCGAGTCTGCACTGATCCCAGCTATTTTGGAAGGGCATGGAAATTTTCTAACTGGTTAATTTATCCCTTTATCCCTTTTGGATATACTATGCTCATGGCAGGATGAAGCCATAAAAGAAAAGTATATTAAAATGTTAGCCCCCCATATTTATTGTGAACTTATTCCACAAACCACTGATTCTGAATATCAACCGATGCACCCCCGTCAGAGTTTGATTGCCAGAACCATTCCAAATGTTGAGCCACAGACCTCCTAAAATTGTAATTACCATATCTACTTCAAACCACAAATCCTGAGTCCATTTAGATTTATAGTTATGTGTATCTCACATCATAGTTACCTTTGAGATTTTTACATTTAAAGTTTTCATATGAGGATTGCTTTGAATATATATATATCTTTATAGAATTGCTGAATTATACTGACACATGCTATTATAGTTTAGTTGGGGATGGGTTAGTTTATTTGCCCTCTTAATCCCATATCAAGCCTACTTATTGAGTATCAGGGCCTTATGCCTGTGCTCCATGACCAAGTACCAGCATGACCTTCAACCACAACTTGACCTTGGGATTTCAAAGATTTTGCAATCTTCGAACAGGGGAATGAGGAAGGGAAGAGAAGTCCTGTGTGGTTCATAGACAACGGCGCGAAAGACAAAAGCGCGCGCTGACAATTGAGCGCAGCGCGCGCCGCCGCGCCGCTCTAAATTACAGTTTTTAGGGGCTCCGACGGGGGGTTTTGTTGGGGAACCCCCCCAGTTTACTTAATAGACATCGCGCCGGCGTTATGGGGGGCTTGGGGGGGTTGTAACCCTCCACATTTTACTGTAAACTGAACTTTTTCCCTAAAAACAGGGAAAAAGTGAAGTTTTCAGTAAAATGTGGGGGGTTACAACCCCCCACAATGCGGCGCGATGTCTATTAAGTAAAGTGGGGGGGTTTCCCCCCCACACCCCCCGTCGGAGCACTAAAAACAGTAATTTAGAGCGGCGCGCACTGCGCTCAATTGTCTGGGAGTGCCTTTGTCCCGGCGCGCTTTTGACCTGACACCGTCCTGTGTAGAAAAAGCCCAGGTGAAGGCCCCTGATAATTCCCCAAATATAGCAGAAACAGGCCAATACAGCTAAGATCTAAAATGGTTGCTGAAAGAGCAAAATGGACACTTACTAAAAACTGTCAGCTTTGAAAGACACTTCTGCTTTTTTGAGAGCAAGGTCAAACAGAAGGAACAGCTGGTGAGAAAAACAATTCTAGTGAAAAAGGGATCTTGGCCCTATAGTAGCAGGATAAGCTGATAGAAATTTCACAAGAAAAAGGATGAAAACTCACCATGATACTGACAGATGCTATGCAAGAAACAAGAGATGTAAGAGAGCTAACCACAGAGCTAAAAAGCCGTTAGGCCCAGGTACTCAAGGGAGGGACTCTGATATATTAACAGGACAATTACTGGGAAAGAGAATAGATGTAGACAGAAAAAGGCGTGACACACAGTATCACTCAAAAATGTTAACCAATCCATAGATTAATAAATGAGATAATAAATATGATTAACCAATGAAAATGTGAAATGTAACATGCACCAACGTGGGCCAGAGCTGTCAGAATCATATAAAAGAAAGCTCCTTGAACCAAAGATTCAGAACTCTTTGGAAGTTCTCCATCAGTCTGGCCAGCCTGGTGTGTGCTCTATTATTCTGTATGCTGTGTGATTTGTTCCTGTAAGCTATTGCTATTTGATTATTAAATTCATATTATTTGAACCAGCATAAAGAGAGTCGAGTGATCTTTCCGTGGAGGCCGTAATAGCCGGCTCTTCATTGGCTGGCAACGATAATTCCCCCGGGAAAACCCAAAGTTTAAATTTTCTCTTTATCATCAGATAAATTAGAAAAACAATTCTCCTGCCAACAGCATCTCCTGCGTGTGCCTCAGACTAGAGAGCTGCACGGGAACGGGGACGACGGGAATCCCGCGGGACCCGCAGGCATCCCGTGGGTTCCCCCTTCGGGTCACGGGGATCCCGTGGGGACGCCCCTAGGGTCGTGGGGATCCCGTGGGGACGCCCCCTAGGTGTCGCGGGGATCCCGTGGGGACGCCCCCTAGGTGTTGCGGGGATCCCATGGGGACGCCTCCGAGGGTCGCGGGGCTCCTGCGGGGCTGGATGTACTCAGTCGCGCGGCTCTTCTTCTCCCTACCTTCTCTGCTTGCAGCACAGAGCCGAACGGAAGTCTTCCCGACGTCAGCGCTGACGTCGGAGGGGAGGGAGGGCTTAAACAAAGCTTAAACAAAGCCCTCCCTCCCTCCGACGTCAGCGCTGACGTCGGGAAGACTTCCGTTCGGCTCTGTGCTGCAGGCAGGGCAGGTAAGGAGAAGGAGAGTAGCCTCGCGGTTCGAGTGGCTACCAAGGGAGGGGGGCGGTCTGCCCCGCCCCGCCCCGGTTGCAGCACAGCCGGCCAGGTCCCCTTACTTTTGTGGCACTTCCCCGACCGACCGATAACAGCCCGGGTCCGACAATCCTCCCTGCCCTGTAGCCGCGAATCTAAATTATCTTCTTACAGCAGCTGTAAGAAGGTAATTTAGATTCGCGGTTAAGGGCAGGGAGGTTTGTCGGACCGGGGCTGTTGTCGGTCGGTCAGGGAAGTGCCACAAAAGTAAGGGGACCTGGCTGGCTGTGCTGCACCCGGGGCGGTAGAGAAGGAGGGGGGGGGGGGGAGAAGGACGCTGAAAGCACATGGGGGAATACAAAGGGGTGGAGAAGGATGCTGAAAGGCCATGGGAAGGGCGTGGGGGGGGGAGAAGGACTCTGAAAGCACTTGTGGAAGACAGAGGGGGGAGAAGGATGCTGAAAGCACATGGGGAAGACAAAGGGGTGGAGAAGGACGCTGAAAGGCCATGGGGAAGACAGAGAGGGAGAAGGACGCTGAAAGGACATGGGGAAGATGGGGGGGAGAAGGACATTGAAAGGAAATGAGGAAGAGAGAGTAGGGAGAAGACGCTGGCAGGGAAGAAGACAGATGCCAGACTATGGGGGGAGCGGAGAGAAGATGGGTGCCAGACCAATTTGGAAGGGGGAAGAAAGGGAGAGGCACAGTAACAGAGCAAATGGAAGATGCAGAAGGAAGAGAGACAGTGGATGGAAGGAATTGAATGAGAACATGAGGAAAGCAGAAACCAGGCAACAAAGGTAGGAAAAGAATTCTATTTCTTTTTTTTTGCTTCAGGATAAAGTAGTATATTAGTTGTGTTGATAAAAATGTATAAACATTAGATGCTCTGGTAGAAACCCGTTTACAAAGTATGTATTCTTCCCAATTAATATTTTCAAATTAATAAAGTCTTTTTGCTTATTTGTAAATGGGTTTCTACCAGAGCCTTTAATTCAGTAGCATAATTAAATGAAATAACTATTTCTGAAGTTTATAGGGACGGGCGGGGACGGAGGGGATTCCTCGCGGGGACGGAGGGGATTCCTCACGGGGATGGGTGGGGACGGAGGGATTCCTCACGGGGACGGGTGGGATTCCTCGCGGGGACGGGTGGGGACGGGTAGGACTTTGGCGGGGACGGGTGGGGACAGGTGGGATTTCTGTCCCCGTGCAACTCTCTACCTCAGACTGCCATCTTAGTTAAGCTCCGCCTCCAGGTACCTTCCTCACTAGTTCTAATCAAATGGTCATACACAAAGATCTCTTTGGGCCATAAATGTTCGTCTACATCTCCAACAATCATAATTTCTGTTTTTCCTATATTCAACACAAATCCTTTACTCTTCATCCATTCAGTAATCTTATTCAAGTAACCATTTAACTCTCGAAATAGCTCATCACCAGTGTTCCCGCTAAGGTGCGCTGGTGTGCGCTTGCGCACAAAATATTACCTGGCAGCGCACAAGTTTCTCGTCACAGCGCACACATTGTAGAGCACAGTTCTTCAACCGCCGGTCCGCAAACAAAATCTTGCCGGTCCGCGAAGGATTCGGTCCCCGCCGCAACGAAAGGCCGGCGTCAGCTGACTTGCAACTTCCTGTTGCAGTCGCTGTGCCGGGACTCCTGCCTTCGCCGGGACTCCTGCCTTCCACCGCGTTTGCCTCCTGCCTTGTCTCCGCACCTCCAGACCAGCAGCGGCAGCTCTGTATGTTTTTAACTTCGGCACAGAGCTGCCCCTAATCAATAGTTTAGCGCGGTTTCATAAGGCAGCCTCGGGGCCTTTGCTAGGCCGGCCCACATCGCATCATCGAAGCGGGCCGGCTATCAAAGGCCCCGAGGCTGCCTCATGAAACCGCGCTAAACTATTGATTAGGGGCAGCTCTGTGCCGAAGTTAAAAGCATACAGAGCTGCCGCTGCTGGTCTGAACTCTTGGGCCGCTGAAGGAGGGCAAAAAGCAGCTATCCTGGAGGTTTCCCTTCCTCTCGCCTTACAGGTTCCTTTTTTCCACCTTTTTTTTTTTTCCTTCAAACGGCAACGGGCCCCAGCATCGACATCAATCAAGTAAGTTCCACTGTCAATCAAGCGGTTCTGCTCGGCCAAAGCTTCCCCTGTGACATGAGCCACCCTCAGGGGAAAGAAAGTGACCCACAAAGGTGAGGGGAAGGGGGGCAGATGATGGAAGTTGGGGGGGGGAGAGAGAGAAGGGGCAGATGATGGAATGGAGGAGATGAGAGAGAGAGAGAAGGGGACAGATGATGGAAGTGAGAAGAAGGGAGAGAGAGCAGAAGGCAGATGGATGTCAGTTGAGAGGGGAGAGCAGATGCTGAATGGAAGTGGGGAAAGAACACATACTGGATGGAAGGAGGAGATAAATAAAGGGGGAAGAAAATAGTAAGATAATGGAGGGGTGAGGGAAAGGGGTGACAAGCTGTGTGTAGACACAGTGAAAAGAGGGAAACGGGACTAAATAGTAAGAAAGAATTTAATTTAGATGGAGGCAGAAAATAGAGAAGGAAGACCAGAGAAGAAAAGGGAAGAGAGCAGAGAATGATCAGATCTGAGTGGAGGAAATGAGAAGAGAGATATGCTAAAAACCACAGGGGGGAGGGAAGGATAGAGATGCCAGACCATGAGGGGAACAGAAGGAAGATGATGGATGCTAGACCAAATTGGAGGGTGGGGGGGGGCAGGAGGAGAGATGGCAGGGAAAGACAGACAGTGAATGGAAGGGGCAGATGCTGGACTGAAGAGACAGAGAAGGTTATCATGCTGCTGTACCGGGCCATGGTACGCCCTCACCTGGAGTACTGCGTCCAGCACTGGTACTTTAAGAAGGACACGGTACTACTCGAAAGGATCCAGAGAAGAGCAACTAAAATGGTTAAGGGGCTGGAGGAGTTGCCGTACAGCGAAAGATTAGAGAAACTGGGCCTCTTCTCCCTTGAGCAGAGGAGATTGAGAGGGGACATGATAGAAACATTCAAGGTACTGAAGGGAATAGACTTAGTAGCTAAGGCAGGGAGAACGAGAGGGCACTCTCTAAAGTTGAAAGGGGATAGATTCCATACAAACGTAAGGAAGTTCTGTGGTAGAAAGCAACATATTTATTTGGCTCATAACTTGCTGGCGCCCGATATTTTTAGCTCACAGTGAAAAAAGTTTGCTCACAACACCCGCCCGCTTAGAGGGAACACTGCTCATCACCCTCATCTATGTACTTGAATATTGTCAGCATAAATCCTATAAGATACACCCAGTTCATCTAACAGGTCACTGAGGGGAGAAAGATATATGTTAAATAGGGCAGGGCTGAGCCCTGTGGCACTCTACAATGTAGAATGAACGATACTTCACCATTGATGCACACACAATCTCTTTTAGTCAGAAATGACACAAACCAATCATATACTCTACCTTCAACTCCTATCTGATTTAACCTTTCCATTAAACCATGGTGATTAAGAGAATTGAATGCAGCCGATATATCTAAAGAAACAACAAAGAAGCAATGCCCCTGCATTATCTTTCAAATTATTCTGAAGCCAACAAGCCTGGACACTCATCATATTCAAAAGACAAGAGGATTAAACAGCGCATTGCTAGTATTATTTCAAACTCTGGTCAGATTAATACAACAACTCCTCTAATACTTCAATCGTTTAAAGACTTTTATGAATCTCTTTACACCTCCGACAGTTCAGCTTCAACTGAAGCCATTTCAACTTTCTTAATCTAAATTACAACTACCTAAACACTATTCTAAATATGTCTAACTTTTATGTCAAGACATCCATAAGAACATAAGCAATGCCTCTGCTGGGTCAGACCTGAGGTCCATCTTGCCCAGCAGTCCGCTCACGCGGCGGCCCAACAGGTCCAGGACCTGAGCAGTAATCCTCTATTTATACCCTTCTATTCCCTTTTCCAGCAGGAAAATGTCCAATCCTCTCTTAAATCCCAGTACTGTATTCTGCCCTATAACGTCCTCTGGAAGCGCATTCCAAGTGTCCACCACACGCTGGGTAAAGAAGAACTTCCTGGCATTTGTATTGAATCTGTCCCCTTTCAACTTTTCCGAATGGCCTCTTGTTCTTTTATTTTTTGAAAGTTTGAAGAATCTGACCCTCTCTACTCTCTCTATGCCCCTCATGATCTTATAAGTCTCTATCATATCCCCTCTAAGTCTCCTCTTCTCCAGGGAAAAGAGACCCAGTTTCTCCAATCTCTCAGCGTATGAAAGGTTTTCCATCCCTTTTATCAGACGTGTCGCTCTTCTCTGAACTCTCTCGAGTAACGCCATATTCTTTCTAGCCACCCCCAAAGACAAAATCAAAGACACCACAATCCAGGTGAAAGGATTGGTTTTCCCACTCGAACAAACATTAAAAATACATTGACAAACATCTATCCCTAGAAAATCACACCGACCTCATTGTCAAGAAAGGCCTTTCAGCACTCTGGAAACTCCGTACCATAAAGAAATATTTCGATGACACTGCATTTCGACTATTAGTTCAATCCTCTATCCTCAGCATACTGGATTATTGCAATATCATTTACCTAAGCTCCACAAAGAAAATCACCAGAAGACTAAAACTGATTCAAAACACAGCTGTCCGCCTCATTTTCGGCCTGAACAAATGGGAACACATCACCCCCTTCTACCACCAACTGCACTGGCTACCCTTCGAATCCCGAGTCCTCTTCAAGTTCGCCTGCATCTGTTACAAGACAGTATTTGGTCTCTCACCAAAATACCTCTCCCCACATTTCAATATGTATTGCACCAACAAGAAATCCCGCAGAATCCAGTTGTTTACCTTCCCCTCCATAATATCATGCCAGCTCAAAAGATTCATCGACAAAACCTTCGCCTTCCAGGCGGCCAAGCTGAACCCTTGGCTAGCCCAAATGATGCTAGAGGCCCCGACCTACCTAGACTTCAGAAAACTTCTCAAAACACACCTCTTCCGCGAACAAGACCCTTAGTCCTTACTCCCCACATACACTCCAACCCCCCCCACCCCCACCTCCCTCTCCCCCCCCCTCTTCTGGTTTCCCACTCCCTCCATTTTATCCTCTAACCCAACTACGATAAACCTGTGCCTCCTTCCGCGCTACCTGCAATTCCGAAAAAATTTTTTGTAAATCCGGGTTCAGACCGGATCCTAATGTAACGAATGTAAACCGCCTAGAACTCTTTGGGTATGGCGGGATATAAGAACCTAATAATAATAATAATAATAATAATATCTTTCTTAAGGTATGGCAACCAAAACTAGTCACAGTATTCCAGGTATGGGCGCACCATCGCCCGATACAGCGGCAGGATAACTTCTTTCATCCTGGCTGTAATACCCTTCTTGATTATACCTAGCATTCTATTCGCTCTCTTAGCGGCCGCTGCGCACTGTGCAGTCGGCTTCATTGACCTGTCCACCATTACCCCCAAGTCCCTCTCTTGGGTACTCTCATTCAATGACATCCCTCCCATCGTATAGTTGTACCTCGGGTTTCTGCTTCCCACATGCAATACTTTACATTTCTCAACATTGAACTTCATTTGCTATTTTGTCGCCCATTCTCCTAGTTTGTTCAAGTCCCTTTGCAATTCCTCACAGTCCTCTTTAGTCCGAGCTTCCCTAAATAGTTTGGTGTCATCTGCAAATTTTATTATCTCACACTTCGTCCCTGTTTCTAGATCATTTATGAATATATTAAATAACAGCGGCTCTAGCACCGAGCCCTGCGGAACACCACTCGTGACCCTCCTCCAGTCAGAGTAGTGTCCCTTCAATCCTACCCTTTGTTTCCTACCTGCCAACCAGTTTCTGATCCATCTATGTACGTCTCCGTCCACCCCATGGTTCTTCAGTTTCCAGAGTAATCGTTCATGGGGCACCTTGTCAAAGGCTTTTTGGAAATCAAGGTATATGATGTCTATGGGGTCACCTCTGTCCATCTGTTTGTTAATTCCTTCGAAGAAGTGTAGTAAGTTGGTTAGACACGATCTCCCCCTGCAGAAACCATGTTGGCTGGTTATCAGAAGTTTGTTTCTTTCCAAGTGATCATCGATGCTTTCTTTTATCAGTGCTTCCGCCATTTTTCCGGGAACCGAGGTCAGACTCACCGGTCTGTAGTTTCCCGGGTCACCTCTTGATCCCTTTTTAAAGATGGGCGTGATGTTGGCCATCTTCCAATCCTCCGGGATCACGCCTGTTTTCAGGGATAGATTGCATATTTGCTGCAGTAGTTCTGCTATCTCCTCCTTTAGTTCCTTCAGAACCCTTGGATGGATTCCGTCCGGACCTGGAGATTTGTCTATTTTTAGTTTATCTATCTGCCTGCGCACATCTTCAAGGCTCACTTCCATGAATGTTAATTTTTCTGCTTGATTTCCATTGAAGAATTGCTCAGGTTCCGGTATGTTGGTTGTGTCTTCGTTTGTAAATACAGACGAAAAGAACATGTTCAGTCTTTCCGCGACTTCTTTCTCCTCCTTCACTACTCCTTTCCTGACTCCATCATTCAGCGGTCCCACCTCCTCCCTAGCTGGCTGTTTCCCTTTAACATATCTGAAGAACGGTTTGAAATTACGAGTCTCCCTGGCTAACTTCTCTTCATACTCTCTTTTAGCTTTTCGAACTACACGGTGACATTCTTTTTGATACTTCCTGTGCTCTATCCAGTTTCCTTCAGTTTTGTCCTTTTTCCATCTCCTGAATGAATTTTTCTTATTACTTATCGCTTCCTTCACTATTTTAGTCATCCATATCGGGTCCTTTATTCGACTCTTTTTGCTCCCCATTCTGAATCTGGGGATGTAAAGATTTTGCGCCTCGCTCACCATGTCCTTGAAAAAAGACCAGGCCTGTTCTACCATCCTCCATTTCTTGGAAGTGTTCCTAAGTTTATTCCTTACCATTTTCCTCATTGCTTCATAGTTTCCTTTTCTGAAGTTGAAAGTTGTCGCCATGATTCTCTTTCCTTTTGGTATTCCTGCTTCAACCTTGAACTTGATCATGTTATGGTCACTGTTTCCCAACGGTCCCACTACTTCCACTTCCTTTGCTGGTCCCATTAACCCATTTAGGATTAGATCCAAAGTGGCATTTCCTCTCGTCGGTTCTCTAACAAGCTGCTCCATGAAGCAATCTTGTGTAGCCTCCAGGAATTCTGTTTCCCTAGCGCATTTTGAGTTTCCAAGACTCCAGTCTATCCCGGGGTAGTTGAAATCTCCCATAATAACTGTGCAACCGCTTTTGCATTCTTGTTTCATCTCGGCTTCCATTTCCTTATCGATATCTCCGGTTTGCCCGGGTGGGCGATAGTATAGGCCCATTTTTATTTCATGTCCCTTTCTTCCTGGTATTTTAACCCATAGCGATTCCAGCTTGACAATATTAAGCAAGCTATTAAATCTTTGGCAAATTCAAAATCTCCAGGTCCCGATGAAATCCCTGCAGAAATTTATAAAACTTTCACTACTTTCAATAATTTATCTACTCGAGTATGAAAGAAAGTAAGTAGTGTGTGTTAAAACAAGTCTGTGTATAATTGCATGAAAATACAAATATCAATAAAACAAAGAACAAATCTATTGATGAGACATAGTGACCAAACATATCAGCATAAGCACTGTTCAAGCAAGGCTGGAAGACTTGAATATTGAGGCCAAAAGAATGGATTCTCTCTCCCACATGACTAGGCTAGATACTCCGTTCTGTGAATTCAAATAACAGACATGAGGAAAAGCCATGTAATAATCAATTAGGTTTTATTAACAGTTCTCCTATTGTCTGGGAAGAGCAAGTCATCACAATTTCAGTGCTCTTCAAAGGGCGAAAGCAAGGACAAACAGATTTATACCCTATGTGACATCATTTGTAATAATTATCATGCTTTGGCACAACAATGGCACAGTTGATCACATGACTTCCTTTCCAAAAATGCCTTACATCAATGTTACATTTAAACCTTAATTTTAATGTTAAGTCCATTCTGTTAAGTTTTTAAACACAGCAGGTGGCAGTGTTTCACTTTTTTTTTCTAAATCACTTTTGGTCTCTGACCTTTTCAGACATCAATCATGTCATTAAAAACCCTACTTCCGGCAGACACATCTTAACTTCTGTATAACCTCCCAATTAGCATTGTATATAAAGAACAGATTCTCCCTGTAAAAACCCCAAGTTTCCTGTTCCTCTGAGAACCTTATCCATAAACTCCATGGATGTATATGAAGAATGGTACATAAATGTAACTATGTCTTAAGAGTCACAAAATCAACCTTCTGACCTTCCGTAGCATTGGTAGAATGCAGAAACAGCAATTTAGTCAAGAAATGCCAATCTGTTAGCTTAATCTGTAATTACAAGATCTCAAGGCTGAGTTTCAAAATTTTAATATATTCACTTAATTTTGATTCATTCACGATCTCAGTTTTCATATCAGTGACAACTGTCACACCTGTAAATTTCAGGAAATCTTCAACAGCATAAATGCATATAAAAGCAGTAAAAAACAGAAAGTGCTAGATGTAAAATATAAACGGTATGCCAAATACAAACAGTGATATGTAGGGAAAGAGAGAACTATTATAGAATGCAAATGGAGGAAGAGAATACATAAATCACAGAAACACTATGAAATTCACAAAAACAAAAATGAATCTGTATAAATTAAAGCAAAATAAGGGGAGAGAAGGGAGGAGACTAACAAATATGGCGTCCTGAATGCATTCAGCTGAACGCTATTGTGCCTTTTCTCAACTGCCATAGTCAAAAGGAAATCCAAACCCTGGGCATTCTCTTCAGAAGCCGGGTCGCAAACAAACTTATCTGGCCCGATGGATGCGTTTGTCGCACAGGGGCCCAAAGGAGAGTTTGCGGAGATGACCTCGGCACGAAGTGGAGGCATGTCGGAGAGCCCTTGCATTTCTTTCGAGGAGACTAGCTCATCACCGGAAGAGTGCAGAATCCCTACCCAGCCACTCCCCTGGCCCATGTTGCAAGACACAGAGAGCAAGGGGAGTTTAGCAGCTGCCTCTGAGAGCTGCAAAGATGAACAGTAGAAAGAACTGGCAGTGAGGAAGGTTTCAACTGCCTCAGTGACATCATTGCTGTCACGGGGAACTTTGGAAATGGTAAGAGAGGTGCACAAGTCGCTGCTGAGAATTTCCTCCAGGTTCTGTGGAATTTAAAGATATGGAATTTAAACATTCTTTAACCCCATTGCTTAAACCATCGGTTACTGACTTAAATTCAATCTGGGATACTATTGTTCCTGGGAACTCAAATGCAAATGCTAACAACTAATTGTTCTGAGGTACTATCTGAGACATTAAAGTTACAACAGAGAGTGGGCAAACTAGAAAATAAAGTACTGGATCAAGAAAAAAGCTTGAGGTTTGGGGAGCACAAAATCAGCTCCTAATAAAGGAAAATGGGAACATTAACTTTAAGTATTGGAAAATATAACAAGAAAACAGAATTTAAGGTTAATTAATTTTCCTAAATTATCTACAGTCTCAGCGTTACATATGTTTAAACAATATCTTCTGGAGGTTTTTAAGTCCCACAAATTCTTTTCCACCTATTTCAAAAATTTATTATATTTCCTTAAGAAAGAAGAAGACTCCTGAAGACCAGAAAGAACCACAATTAGATTTACTGGACTTGACAAATATACTTGAAACATCAGAGTCAGAACAAATTAGTGTGGCTACACTCTTTGGTCAATTAGCACTTGATTCAGATAGAGAGTGGTTGTTAAAAATGTTTTTTAAATATAAAGATGTTACATTTCTGAATCAAAAATTTTGACTGTATCCAGACGTCTCCAGAATAACACACACAAAAAAGAGTAAATAATTTTTGCTTCTGAGACCCCAGGTTTTAAAATTAGGAGCAACTTTTGTATTAAGATTCCCATGTAAATGTTTGGTTAATTTTAAAGGAATTAGGTACATTTTCTTTGATTCCACACAGCTATCTAGATTTATTGTAGATAATAGAGTGGTGATAACAAGCACTCCTACCTATAGACAAGTACACAAGTTTCAAGTTTCAAGTTTATTAAATTTTGATTTTACGCAATATCAAATATTTCAATGCGTATTACATAATTGAAATGTACAATAAAAAAACCACTCATAATTAAGAAATTTTGGGTCTACTTCAGACTATCTTTTTTCTTTTATTATCATTTTAATCATCAATATCAAGCATTATAACTTGTACAGAAAGAAGTTAAACATAGGAACAATTTCCATTAAAGTTGCCACTTTAATAATGAAAGAAAAGAAGAACATATTCATAACTTTAACTTTACTCAAGTCCTCTAGTGCAATGATTTTGCAACCTTTTTACACCCGTGGACCGGCAAAAATAAAATAATTATTTTGTGTTTCGGCAAACTACTAGGATTAAAATAAAAAAATCCCGTTTCCGCCCCATCTCCGCGAGTTCGGTCCCCGCAAATTATCTGATCCCATCCACACAAGCCTCAGTTATGATTTTATATTGAATGTATTTTATTAAAGTCTTTTATTAAAGTCTTATATTTATTTTAAAGTATATTTATATTATATTTATATTAATTATATTTATATTAATATTTATATTAAAGTATTTTATTAAAGTCTTATAGCCCGTTACATTAACGGGTTCTAGAATGTGTGTGTGTGTCTCTCTTTATTTCTCTCTCTCTCTCTCCTTAGCCGCTTTCTTTCTTTCTGTCTTTCTTTTTCCTTGGCTGTCCATCACCACCCCTTGCCTGCTCGCCCTGTCCATTCTCCCATCCTTTTACCTCCCCTGTGTCCACCACCACCCCTTCACTGCTCTCCTTATGCAGCAGCAGCCCTTCTCCCTTTGTTTTACCTCCCCCCTGTCCATCAGCACCTCTTTCCTTCTCCCCCTGTCCAGCAGTAGGCGTCCCTTCCTTTTTCTCCCACCCTCCTCTTTCTTATCCCTATGATACACTTACCTTGCTCTGCCCCTGATCAGAGGTTCCCGACAGTCGCCCAGTTGCACCCATTGGAAAAGTTCCTTCTGCCGCATCCCGCACCCCTCCTGACACGACTCCCGCTGTCTTTCTTTCTGTCTGTCTCTGTCCCTGGCCCCCTTTGTCTGTTTGTCTTTCTGTATATCTCCCTGCCCCTGTGTCTTTCTTCTTTTCTTTCTGTCTCCCTTCCTCCGTCTGTCTGTCCGAAGCAGCTTTCCCTCCCCCTCCATTTCCCTTCCCCCACACCAGTTCCCTGTGCACCTGCCCCTGTCTCTTCTTTTCTTTCTCCCTTCCTCCCTCTGTCTGTCTGTCTGAAGCAGCATTCCCTCCCCCTCCATTTCCCTCCCCCCACACCAGTTCCCTGTGCACCTGCCCGTGTCTTTCTTCTTTTCTTTCTGTCTCCCTTCCTCCCTCTGTCTGTCTGTCCGAAGCAGCATTCCCTCCCCCTCCCTTCCCCCACACCAGTTCCCTGTGCACCTGCCCCTGTGTCTTCTTTTCTTTCTCCCTTCCTCCCTCTGTCTGTCTGTCCGAAGCAGCATTCCCTCCCACTCCATTTCCCTCCTCCCACACCAGTTCCCTGTGCACCTGCCCCTGTGTCTTTCTTCTTTTCTTTCTGTCTCCCTTCCTCCCTCTGTCTGTCTGTGCAAAGCAGCATTCCCTCCCCCTTCCATTTCCCTCCCCCCACACCAGTTCCCTGTGCCTGCATTAGCATTTCCTCTACCCCCTTTCCCTTCCCACAGTCGCGACTACAAACGTGGGCCCGAGTCCTTTGCGGCCCCCCCCTTCCCTTCCCTTCCCGCGGGCCCGACTGGCGATTTAAGCAGCGTGTCAGCAGTCTTCACACGCTGCTTCGGGTCCTTCTACTGCTCTGATTTACTCTGGCACGTCCGGAGCAAATCAGGGCAGTAGAAGGGCCCGAAGCAGCGTGTGAAGACTGCTGACACGCTGCTTCGGGTCCTTCTACTGCCCTGATTTACTCTGGCACATCCGGCGCAAATCAGGGCAGTAGAAGAGCCTGAAGCAGCGTGTGAAGATTGCTGACACGCTGCTTCGGGTCCTTCTACTGCCCTGATTTACTCTGGCACATCCGGCGCAAATCAGGGCAGTAGAAGGGCCCGAAGCAGCGTGTGAAGACTGCTGACACGCTGCTTAAATCGCCAGTCGTGCCCGCGGTAAGGGAAGAGGGGGGGGGGGGCGGCAAATGAGTCAGGTCCCGGGCAGCGGAAAGTTGCTTTGGGCTCCTCGGTGGGGGCGCTGAGTGGCCGCGATCCCTCTCCTCCCAGACACCCCCTCCCCCTCCGCTGGAGGAACGGAGATCGTCGGTTACAGCCGCTGGCTTCGGCGTCTTCTATCCACTGCGGCCAACCCTAGCGGAAAGATGAAGTAGTCAGAGAGGTTGGCCTGCAGTGGACAGAAGACAGCAAAGCCAGCGTTCTCTTCATTTAAAAGCGGGTGAGCCGGCGAGAAAGAGGAGGTGGTGGTTTTGGCAGTGAGTGAGGGCAGGAGGGGGGAGTCGCCGGCTGTGCTGTACTTTCCCGATCGCAGTGGCGCTGCCGTTGGTGTCAGAGCTCGCTGCCTTTGTGAGGTAATACGCGCGCATGCGCACTCGTGCGGCCACATCCCGACAGAAAAGGGATCAGGGAACACGCTTGTCGCGAGTGCGCATGCGCGGGCTAGCATTTTATTATATAGATAAAAAGAAATAATATTCTATACAATTGTCATTTTATAAATACAAATAATACAGAGCAAGGAACAACAAAATCCCTGTCTCCCCTCCCCTTCATATATATATCCCCTCTACTATCAAGAAAACTGAAGAAGTCAAATTATTACAGAATGCTACACAGAAATATCATCAGAATACTGCAGTCACACATGACAGGAATAGTTTTAGGGGAGTGCAACTAGGGCAACTGCTCCCTGGTCAGAGAGCGCCCTAAGCCAGCTGGAAGCTAAAGAAGCACTGCCTGGGCTTTGCAGTCCCCAGTTATGTCTAACACCAGCTCTAGCAGGATATATATTTCAAATCTGATATATTCTAATTACAAAATAGAAATAAAATTATTTTTTTCTACCTTTTGTTGTCTCTGGTTTCATCTTCTTTTCACTCTCTTCCTTCCAGCGTCTGCCCTCTCTGTCTCTTCAATGTAGCAACTGCCCCTAACATCTACTGTCTGTCCTCTCCCCCTTCCATATGGTATCTGTCTTCTTTCTATGCCCCTCTCCCCTTTCCATCCAGCCTGCGCACCCTCTCTCCTTTTTTATATGATTCATTCCAGCTTTACTGCTCTCTTCATTTTTATCTCTCCTACACCAGATCTACCATCGTTGTCCCTCTCTGCTTATTTTTCTGCTGACCCCTTCCCATCAATCACTCTACTTTCTCATGCCTGTCTCTCTCCTTCCCCTCCTCTAATCTCCCTGCCAGCTGTTTCTTTCCTTTTTTTTCTCCCTTCCCTCCTCCTGTCCAACAGTAACTCTCTTCCCTTCCTCCCCTCCCAGCAGTATCTCTCCTTCTCCTTCCCTTCAGGTCCAGAAGCAGCTGTCCCTTTTTTTCTCTTGCCCAGCAGTTTCCCAGATTCCTTTCCCTCCTTCCCTCCCAGCAGCATCTCTCCTTCTCCCTCTTCAGTAGCAGCTGTCTCTTTTTTCCCTTGCCTAGCAGCTTCCCAGATTCCTTTCCCTCCTCCCCTCCCAGCAGCATCTCTCCTTCTCCCTCTCCAGTAGCAGCTGTCCCTTTTTTTCCCTTGCCCAGCAGCTTCCCAGACTCCAATAGTGGCTTTCTCCCCTCCCAGCAGTTCTCCTTACTTCCCAGCGCAGTTATTCAGGAAGGCAGCCTCGGGTCCTTTGTTGGGTCGCGCCGCATCTGAGGAAAGAGGAAGTTGCATCATCAGAGGCAGCCACGACTCAGCAAAAGCCCCAAGGCTGCCTTCGTGAATTGCTGCGCTGGGAAGTAAAGGAGAGCTGCAGAGAGGGGAGAAAGCCACTGTCAGAGGCTCCCCATGATCTCTCTAGCCCAGTGCGGACCAAATGAAAATAACTCGTGGATCTTGCCTGCCCTGTGCGGACCGGCAGGAAATTGAAATTAGTCAATCTCCCTGGCCCTGTGCGGACCGGCAGAAATTTCCTGCAGACCAGCAGTTGAAGAACAGTGCTCTAGTGCAGTGGTCCCCAACCCTGTTCTGGAGGACCACCAGGCCAATCAGGTTTCAGGCCAGCCCTAATGAATATGCATGAGAGAGATTTGCATATAATGGAAGTGACAGGAATGCAAATCCACTCCATGCATATTCATTAGGACTATCCTGAAAACCCGATTGGCCTGGTAGTCCTCCAGGATAGGTTTGGGGATCACTGCTCTAGTGGGATCCATGATTTAACAAACAGCGAGAAACATAAGTAAATATGCAAAGTATATCAAAGGCTATAGAGCTGAGAGCTAATGCCTAAATCAATCTAAAGAGCTGAAGTTTTTTCTTTCTCCAAACGAGATAGTGACAAGAAGGTAGTTAATTGAAAAGGTTCGAAGAAAACATATTTAATTTTATGGTGATATACTATATACTTACAGAGATGTCTTAAATAGAATGTAGTCCCTAAAGCTATTACACCTGGTTTAAGAAGAAGAAACTCACATCTGCACTTCTGCATCTCATTTGATAAGTCAGGGAAACATCTGAATTTTAAATCCAAGAAATTCTTTCTGCCTATTCTTAAAGAATAATCTCAAAATCCATGCTTTATCTGGAAGAAGAGCCACCATTAATATTAATGTAGCTGGAATTGCCATTTCTTTATCTGACGTCTCAAGCAAAGTTGATACATCCAATACTTCTTTATTAGTAGTCATTTGGTGCTGAACTTTACTTCTAATAGGCAGATAGTAGACCTGAGAGAATGGAGGTAAAAATTCTTCTGAAACTCCCAGAATTTCCTGTAAATATCTCTCTCATTTCCCTAGGGGACACCATAGCGACCCTTGGGAAATTAATCAATCTTAAATTAATACTACGAGCACTATTCGCTAAAGATTCAATTTTCCTCCTAAGATTTGTATTTTCTTTAATTAATGTCTCTTGAATATGTGTGAAGGATGATAAGTCCTGTCCAACTTTTTCCGTAGTAGATTTAAAAAGAATCATGTCCGTTTTTAAATCATTTATCTCTTTTGTATGTTCAATTAGTTTCCCTTCTATATATTGAAAATGGGGACTTATGGCTTTACCAAAGTTAGCCACAAGATCCCATAGCGATTCCAGGGTGACTTCAGCAGGCTTACTTATAAGAATCTGTTGCTGTTTAGTGAAAAAGCGCTCACCGTTATGAAGGTCCTCTTGCCACTTTTCTCTCTGGACTTGTCTGCCCCCCGATGACAATATAGCCTCAGGCTCTCCTGTTGAAATACCCCAACTTCCAGGTTCTCTGATGTTACAACGCTAACCTCCAGAGGAGGAAACTTTCCAACTGTGGGGTCTCCTCACTCAATGGAGAGCTTGTGGTCCGAGGCTGTGAGGGTGGTGCTCTTGCGTCTGGGCTAAGAGTCGTATCCAGCCCGGCTCTCCCGCCCAATCCCAGCGTCTCCAACAGGCCAACTGTCGATGCCAACGGGACATTTCGCATTAGTGCTGCCTGATTCAGGAATAAAATTTCGATTCGATTCAGCCTATTTAATCAATTTTTTGATTCGATTTTCCTGCCTAATTGGGTGTATTTTTCCCAAACATCCTGGTGGGTTTATTTTATAGCTTCTTCACCCTCTTTGCCCTCTCCTACCCACACTGGTCCTGTGGTGTAAACAAAATAAACAAACAAAAAAGACTTTTCCTCTCTCTATTAAATCCTAGCCCACGTTTGCGGTCCAACACCAGCTCTGAAAGGATACACATTTCAAATCTGACATATTGTAATCACAAAACAGAAAATAAAATTATTTTTCCTACCTTTTGTTGTCTGGTCATTTTTCAAATCTTGTTGGTCCTATGTTGGTCTGGTTGTCTTCTGATCAAGCTCTCCTTCTTTCTTCTTTCTCCGTGCTAACCATCCATCTTCCATCTCTGTCCTCCTCTCCTGTTTCCCTTTCCTCTCCCGGAGGTCTGGCATCTTTCCTTTTTTTCATTTCCATCGCCCTGCAGCTGCAACGATGGACCCCACCATCCACAGATCCACCATCTCTCCTTTCTCATCTACCCTTTCAACCAGCATCTCTCTTCTATGTCCCTGTTCCTATGCTCCCTCCATGCCCAGCTTTAGGAAGGCACGGGGGAAGGGTCGGCCATTGAATCGGGAGGCCGATTTTTTTTAAAATTGAATTGATTCGAATCATGAATCTGGCAGCACTATTTCGCATCCTCCTCAGAAGATCTTCAATGTTGCTGGTAAAGATTCCTCCGATGCGCCGCGAGGCAGCAGAGGTGCTTCAACCACATCTCTTCAATATTTCAGGTAACTAAGAACTACTCCCACGAAAATTCCTTCCAAAATTGGCCAAACACTGAGGAGCGCTTCTCAGCATGTCCAGCCTGCAGCCATCTTGGATACTCCCGGGCTTTCTTTTTTTACATAGTAACATAGTAGATGACGGCAGATAAAGACCTGAATGGTCCATCCAGTCTGCCCAACCTGATTCAATTTAAATTTTTTTTTTTTTTTCTTCTTAGCTATTTCTGGGCGGGAATCCAAAGCTTTACCCGGTACTGTGCTTGGGTTCCAACTGCCGAAATCTCTGTTAAGACTTACTCCAGCCCATCTACACCCTCTCAGCCATTGAAGCCCTCCCCTGCCCATCCTCCTCCAAACGGCCATACACAGACACAGACCGTACAAGTCTGCCCAGTAACTGGCCTAGTTCAATCTTTAATATTATTTTCTGATTCTAAATCTTCTGTGTTCATCCTACGCTTCTTTGAACTCAGTCACAGTTTTACTCTCCACCACCTCTCTCGGGAGCGCATTCCAGGCATCCACCACCCTCTCCGTAAAGTAGAATTTCCTAACATTGCCCCTGAATCTACCACCCCTCAACCTCAAATTATGCCCTCTGGTTTTACCATTTTCCTTTCTCTGGAAAAGATTTTGTTCTACGTTAATACCCTTTAAGTATTTGAACGTCTGAATCTTATCTCCCCTGTCTCTCCTTTCCTCTAGGGTATACATATTCAGGGCTTCCAGTCTCTCCTCATACGTCTTCTGGCGCAAGCCTCCTATCATTTTCGTCGCCCTCCTCTGGACCACCTCAAGTCTTCTTACATCTTTCGCCAGATACGGTCTCCAAAACTGAACACAATACTCCAAGTGGAGCCTCACCAATGACCTGTACAGGGGCATCAACACCTTCTTCCTTCTACTGACTACGCCTCTCTTTATACAGTCCAGAATCCTTCTGGCAGCAGCCACTGCCTTGTCACACTGTTTTTTCGCCTTTAGATCTTCGGACACTATTACCCCAAGGTCCCTCTGCCCGTCCGTGCATATCAGCTTCTCTCCTCCCAGCATATACGGTTCCTTCCTATTATTAATCCCCAAATGCATTACTCTGCATTTCTTTGCATTGAATTTTAGTTGCCAGGCATTAGACCATTCCTCTAACTTTTGCAGATCCTTTTTCATATTTTCCACTCCCTCTTCGGTGTCTACTCTGTTACAAATCTTGGTATCATCTGCAAAAAGGCACACTTTTCCTTCTGACCTTCAGCAATGCCCCAACACCGAACCCTGAGGGACTCCACTAGTCACCTTTCCTTCCTTCGAGTGACTTCCATTAACCACCACCCTCTGGCGTCTGTCCGACAGCCAGTTTCTGACCCAGTTCACCACTTTGGGTCCTAACTTCAGCCCTTCAAGTTTGTTCAACAGCCTCCTATGAGCAACTGTATCAAAGGCTTTGCTGAAATCCAAGTAAATTACATCTAGCATATGTCCTCGATCCAGCTCTCTGGTCACCCAATCAAAAAATTCAATCAGGTTCGTTTGGCACGATTTACCTTTTGTAAAGCCATGTTGCCTCGGATCCTGTAACCCATTAGATTCAAGGAAATACACTATCCTTTCTTTCAGCAACACTTCCATTATTTTTCCAACAACTGAAGTGAGGCTCACCGGCCTGTAGTTTCCTGCTTCATCCCTGTGACCACTTTTATGAATAGGGACCACATCCGCTCTCCTCCAATCCCCAGGAATCACTCCCGTCTCCAGAGATTTGTTGAACAAGTCTTTAATAGGACTCGCCAGAACCTCTCTGAGCTCCCTTAGTATCCTGGGATGGATCCCGTCTGGTCCCATCGCTTTGTCCACCTTCAGTTTTTCAAGTTGCTCATAAACACCCTCCTCCGTGAACGGCGCAGAATATACTCCATTTTCTCGTGTAACTTTGTAATCTCGGTCCTTCTCCAGGATTTTCTTCTGTGAACACAGAACAGAAGTATTTGTTTAGCACATTTGCTTTCTCCTCATCACTCTCCACATATTTGTTCCCAGCATCTTTTAGCCTAGCAATTCCATTTTTTATCTTCCTCCTATCACTAATATATCTGAAAAAATTTTTATCTCCCTTTTTTACATTTTTAGCCATTTGTTCTTCCGCCTGTGCATTCGCCAAACGTATCTCTCTCTTGGCTTCTTTCAGTTTCATCCTGTAGTCCTTTCTGCTCTCCTCTTCTTGGGTTTTTTTTATATTTCATGAACGCCAACTCTTTCGCCTTTATTTTCTCAGCCACTAGGTTGGAGAACCATATTGGCTTTCTTTTTCTCTTGTTTTTATTGATTTTCTTCACATAAAGGTCCGTAGCCATTTTTATCGCTCCTTTCAGCTTAGACCACTGTCTTTCCACTTCTCTTATGTCCTCCCATCCTAACAGCTCTTTCTTCAGGTACTTTCCCATTGCATTAAAGTCCGTACGTTTGAAATCTAGGACTTTAAGTATCGTGCGGCCGCTCTCCACTTTAGCCGTTATATCAAACCAAACCGTTTGATGATCGCTACTACCCAGGTGAGCACCCACTCGAACATTAGAGATACTCTCTCCATTTGTGAGGACCAGATCCAATATCGCTTTTTCCCTTGTGGGTTCCGTCACCATTTGTCTGAGCAGAGCCTCTTGAAAGGCATCCACAATCTCCCTACTTCTTTCCGATTCCGCAGACGGAACATTCCAGTCCGCATCCGGCAGGTTGAAATCTCCCAACAGCAGAACCTCCTCTTTCCTTCCAAACTTTTGGATATCCACAATCAGATCCTTATCAATTTGCTGCGATTGAGTCGGAGGTCTGTAGACTACACCCACGTAGATAGAAGTTCCATCTTCTCTTTTCAGAGCAATCCATATCGCTTCTTCCTCTCCCCAGGTCCCTTGCATTTCGGTCGCTTGGATATTGATCTTTACATAGAGAGCTACTCCTCCACCTTTATGACCATCTCTGTCCTTCCTAAAAAGATTATATCCCGGTATGTTTGCATCCCATCCATGTGATTCACTGAACCATGTCTCTGTGATAGCAACAATATCTAGATCTACCTCTAATATCAGGGCTTGCAGATCATGAACTTTGTTGCTTAGACTGCGAGCATTTGTGGTCATCGCTTTCCAGCTATTTTTCAGCGATACTCTCCTTTTTCGTATGGATTTTTGTGTTGTTTCACTTTCCGTTGCAATACTAAGAAATGAGTTGCTGATATTGCTTATGTTGCAGCCTTTACTACTATCACATCTTTTCTTTTGCCGGGGGTGGTCTCTATAATTGTCCTTCGTACATACACCACCCCCACCTTCTAGTTTAAATGCCTAGAAAAATATTGTCTAAATTTCTCTGCAAGGTTTCTTTTTCCTGCTGTAGTAATATGTAGCCCATCAGTGCAATATAGCTTCTTGTCCTTCCATGTATTTCCCCATCCTCCTATGTACCTGAAGCCTTCTTGATGACACCAGGCTCTGAGCCATCTATTAAAGTCCTCTGTGTTTTTCACTCTTTGCTCTCCTTTTCCATATGCAGGCAGTATTTCAGAAAAAGCTAAAGTCTTTACAAAAGGTTTCACGCCCTCACCAAGCTCCCGAAAAGCTTTCTGTGCTGCAAGTGTGGAGTTGTTGGCCAGGTCATTTGTTCCCAGATGGATAACAACATCAGTGTTAAAATCCTTAGTTTCTTCCTTAATTATAGTCAGTATTTGCCTGGAACTCCTGGTAGCTGAGGATCCTGGAAGACATTTCACTATTTTGGTCTCCTCACCCTGTGTTCCAAGGTTAATGCCTCTGATGATGGAATCCCCCAACAGTAATAGTTTTCTGTTTTGGGCTTTTTATTTGTACTTAGGGTGCTATTGTTCTCTTGAGTTTCCTTCATTGGTTCCAGTCCCACCTCCCTTCTTTTTTCCTGAGTATCGCAGTGCACTAGTGGAGCGAAGGAATTCTGTAGAGGTAATATTAGTGAAGGTGGATGTTTCTGTGTTACATGTCGCAGTCTTCCTGAGCCTACTGTGACCCATTTATTCCTGGGCTGTTTTATTCTTTGAGGTAGAGGTGGTAAGTTGGTATGATTTTGTGGAGTGATGGAAGCTGCTTTAATTGTATTCAATTCCTGTTTAAGTTTGCAGAGCTCCTCCTTAATACTGGCAAGTTGAAGACAGATGGGGCAAGCCTTAAGCCTCCAAATAGTATGTCTTGGAATTAAAGCACCACAGTGATTGCATAGAATAAAGGTCATCTTGATTGGTTGTGAAATGACTTGATTGGTTGTGAAGTGACCAGAAATATAGGCTCTATACCACCTAAAACACAGTATTTTAAACAAAAATGCAGGTTCTATCAGTGCTACCCTAAAACACAGGATTTATAACAGGATTTTCCCTACTTTAGTCACCCTGAGCCACAGGCACCAGAAATATAGGCTCTATACCACCTAAAACACAGTATTTTAAACAAAAATGCTGTTTCTATCAGTGCTACCCTAAAACACAGGATTTATAACAGGATTTTCCCTACTTTAGTCACCCTGAGCCACAGGCACCAGAAATATAGGTTCTATACCACCTAAAACACAGTATTTTAAACAAAAATGCAGGAAGAGGAAATAAGATTTAACAGAGGAAAGAGAAGGATTTATTTTTTTGTGCTTTTTTATATTTTTTTTTAGTAAGAAACAGGGAGGAGAAGAGAAATTAAGCAGATATAATGCTGAAAACCAGTGAAAAGAGCAGAATATGAAATGCTGAGTAACTTAGCTTTTAGAAGTTCACAGGGCAGCCTTGTTTATTATGATGAAGTAATAATATCTGACTTATTGTAAACTCCTTCTTCAAGTATTGTGGAGAAATGTACAGTAGAAACTGTTATTTTCAAAATGATCTGTGATATCATAAAAATTTGAAATTCAATAAAGAATAAATTACAAAAAAAAAAAAAAAATAAGGGGAGAGAAACAAGACCAATCCTACTTTAAACCATTGCAAGTGCAGCTGAAGAGCCCAGTGAAGAGTAGATATGCGGGGAAATGGAGACACAAAAAAAAATCAAATAATTATGCAGTACCTTTGCTACAAACAACGCAGAGTAGTTTGACAATGTTTGAAAACGTTTGACAACAGGAGAATCCGATTGTAAAAATGAACAAACCAAAGCCATTAGACTGAAAAATGAAAAAAGTCTGAAAATTAACTAAGATGAAAAGCAAAAACAATTTTACTGTTTGCAGGCAGTCTGTACTGTTTTGAACTCTACGAAAGTGTAAGTAAAAATGGCACGAACAACATGAGAGCATAAAACAGACTGCAGGGAAGGTCACATGAACAAGGCAATTTAATTATGAGATAAAATGTTTTATAAAAACTAAAAATAGAAATACAACATATAAAGGGTAAATACTCATTAAAAATAAAGTGAATACTCTTAAAAAGGGGCTGGATAGGATGTCAAAAAAATACTCAATCTGGTACTGAAGAGACTGATGAAAGTATAGGGGAGAAAACCTAGTCAGAACTTCAGAAAAAACGGCATTTGAACTGGTGTATAGATTGCCAGCAAAGAATAAAAAATGAAAAAGGGGGACAGCATATGATGGAATAAGGATGAACCTTAAGAAAGATGATAACAATAAATACTCATAAAAAGTCTTAAAAAGGGGGCTGGATAGGATGTAAAAAACAAAACAAAACAACCCTCGATCTGGCACTGAAGGGACTGATGAAGTGTAGGGGAGAAAACTTGAGTCAGCATAAATTCAGAAAAACACAGCATTTGAAAATGGTGTGTAGATTTCCCAGCAAGGAATAAAAAAGGGGACAGCCTATGATTGGTTATGGATAACCTTAAAAAAGATGATAATAATAAAATGTAAGTAAACCAAACTAAAAAGAACTATGAGACCCAATGGACTATGATGCCCTGATTCTGCAAAGTGTGTCCCGATTTTAGGTAGCTGTAGGCGTTCTACATTGTAAGTAGACGCGGCTACTATACTTATCATGGCAAGGGATCTCCCTGCTGCGATAAGTATAACGGCTGTGGCCACCAAGCTGATCGCCGGCAGGAGGGTGCCCAACCCCTCATGCCAGAAGGCCGCCCCCCCAGACCCCTCACCGCGCTAACACCCCCCCTAACCTACCCCCCAACTAACCTCTAATTGTTGGCCAGCTGGACGGGTCTTGCTGCCGTCCAGCCTGCAGGCCCGCCTCGTCAAAATGAGGCAGGCCTGCCCCTTCACAGCCCATCCCCGCTAAGCCTAAGGCTTATCGGGTCCGCCCATTCCAACCCATCCCCACTAAGCCTCAGGCTTGATTGGCCCAGGCTCTAGGCATCTGCGTCGGAAGCTTCTCTGATGCCATGACATCAAAGAGAAGGCTTCCAACGCAGGTGAGAGGAGCCGCCACCCGCAGCTCTGAATGGAAAAACAACTTCAGCAAGGGAGCCAGCCAGAAACTAAAGAGGAAGAGAAATGCTGCTGCTGCACAAGGAAGTGTGTGTATGGGAGGGGGAGGGAAATGCTGCTTCTGCACAGGGAAGTGGGAGAAGGTGGGAAATGCTGCTGCTGCTGCACAGGGGGAGGAGGAGGGAAGAGAATGCTGCTGCTGCTGCTGCACAGGGGGAACATAAGAATAGCCTTACCGGGTCAGACCAATGGTCCATCAAGCTCAGTAGCCCGTTCTCACGGTGGCCAATCCAGGTCACTACTACCTGGTCAAAACCCAAAGAGTAGCAACATTTCATGTTACCGATCCAGGGCAAGCAGTGGCTTCCCCCATGTCTGTCTCAATAACAGACTATGGACTTTTCCTCCAGAAACTTGTCCATACCTTTCTTAAAACCAGATACGCTATCCACTCTTACCACAACCTCTGACAACGCGTTGCAGAGCTCAACTATTCTCTGAGTGAAAAAATATTTCCTCCTATTGGTTTTAAAAGTATTTCCCTGTAACTTCATTAAATGATCCCTACCTACATTTTGTAATTCTTGACGGAATGAAAAATCGATCCACTTGTACTCGTTCTACTCTATTCAAGATTTTGTAGACTTCAATTGTTTCTCCCCTCAGCCGTCTTTTTTCCAAGGTGAAGAGCCCTAACCGTTTTAGTCTTTCCTCATACGATGAAACTCGACAAGGGAAAAGAGAGAAGGAAAGGAGGGAGAAAATACAGTAAAATAATAGTAAAGTGGGGAGAGGGAAACAAAAGGGAAAGGGATATCTTCATCTTACCAGAAATACTTGCATTATCTCAAAAAGGGAAGGGGCAGGCTGAGAGATAAGGAGGGAATTGAGGAGGAAGATAGGCTAGTGAAATGCATTTTGGATCAGGTAGGTTTTCAAATTTGTCTTGAATATATATGGTATTATTTATTTATTTAAAACATTTATATCCCAGATATCACAAAAAATCTATGCGGGTTACAGAATACACACATAAGCATGATTAAACAAACAACCTAAAACATCAATACTATCGCATCATAAATAAAACCAATCTGATAACAATTTACCTTCAAACCTCTTCAATGAACTTCTAACACAACGAGCAGAGCTTCTTTACTTCACAAATTAACAAAGGCCTCCTGAAAGTAATGAGCCTTCAAACACTTATGAAAAGATGAAAACAAAGAGGGAGGGAAGAAGGTAAGGTGGGGGGCCAGTGTTCAAGTCTTGTTCAGTTAAGGCAGAGCTTAACGGGATGGGGAGATCCTGCAGGGACAGGGACAAATTTGTTCCAATTGTCATTCTCTAGTATAGCAAGCAGTATTTATTTATTTAAAACATTTATATACCACTTAATTTCTAGGCGGTTTCCAGTTAAAGGAAAGATTTATAAACTATAAAGAGTTTTATCTCATGCAAAATTGTCATTTCTTTAATAAGACATTAACTATTTTTTCTGCAGCCCTCCAAGTACCTACAAATCCAAAATATAGCCCTGCAAAGGGTTTGAGTTTGAGACCACTGGTTTAGACAAATACATGACAGACCGAGACATAAGGGAAGAGAGGTAGAACTACAGTCATTTATAAAAGAGAAAAAGGATAGCATAATTGGGGAGGGGAGGGTTACCATATTTGTGATGACAAAAAAAAGAGGACACATGGCCACGCCCCCCCAGCCAACCCTAGCCTTGCCCCTTTCCTAGGCGGTTGCCTGCCATGTGCAGTCAGGGCTGGAGCAAGGTATAATTGCACCCCATGTGATTTTCCCTCCTTGGGCCCCCACCCCATCCTTTCTTGCACTGCCTCCACCCTCTTCACGGACTTTCAACTCTTTTGTACTTTATTCAAAATTAAAAATACAATCCTTTTTTTTCCCTTGTTGTCTAGTCATTTAATTTTTCTAATAATTTTGGTCTCAGTCTCTGCTTTCTTCTATCTTCTCTTAACTCTGACACCAGGTTTTTTGTTAATTTGCCATTGTTCTCTCTCCTCCTTGTCTTCATCTCCTCCATTCACTTCCAGCATTGTTTTTTTGCTCTGTGCTCTTCAATTTATTTTTCTCCCTCTTCATTCATTCTTACTCTATAGTCTTCAATTTCCCTCTTTTTACTGTCTACCTACAGCTTTCTTTCTCTTGTCTCTCACACCACACTTCTCATTTCCCTTCCTCATATTCCCTAATCCTTCTCTAACTCTGTTCTCTGTCCCTTTCCATCCAGCATGTCCTTCTTTTTGAACGTCATTTCAAAGAAACCATAATATCTGTCCCCTGTATGTCCATTATTCCTGCTCTGTCTGTTCACTCTTCCACATTCCCCCATCTCCTTAAAAGGAATATTTCCCCATGTTCTACCCCTCCTCCATTCCTATTCCCTCCACCCACCACACCAGGCTCAATCCCAGTCCCAAAAAGTCTTCCAATTCCTATATTTTATGTACATTTACTTTGCAATCCGCCTAGTTGATAGGCGGAACAGAAAATTTTAAAATAAATAAATAAATAAATAAGTGCTAATAGTAGTAGTAGGGGAGGGGCCCCTACTATTACTTTTAAACACTTCTATAGCGCTGAAGGGCATATGCAGCGCTGTACATTTTGACATTAAAGAGAGAGTTCTTGCTTAGAAGAACTTACAATCTAACTTGGACAGATATGGCAGAGGGGTTGGGGATGCAGAACCCAAGATTATTAGGCTATTAGGAATAGAAAACAAAATGAGAATATTGCAATGCCTTTGTATTGCTCCATGGTGCAACTGCACATTGAATACTAGTCACCACATCTCAAAAAAAGATATAAAAGAAGTAGAAAAGGTACAGAGAAGAGCAATGAAAATGATGAAGGGTATGGTATGACTTCTTCCCTATGAGGAAAATCAAGCAGCTAGGGCTTTTCAGCTTGGAGAAGAGGCAACTCAGGGGAGATATGGCAGAGATGTATAAAATACCAAGTAGAGTGAAATGGGTAGACATGAATTGCTTGTTTATTCTTTCCAAAAATACAAGAACTAGGTCTCCTTATCTCAAGAAAGCTATATTGGCACTAGAAAAGGTTCAAATAAGAGTAATCAAGATGATAAAGGGAATGGAACGTCCTGTGAGGAAAAACTAAAAAGGTTAGGGCTCTTCAGCTTGGAAAAGAGATGGTAGAGGGGAGATATGATTTAAGTCTACAAAATCCTGAGTGGAGTAGAACGGGTACAAGTGGATCAATTTTTCACTCCATCAAAAATTACAAAGACTAGGAGACACTCGATGAAATTACAGGGAAATACTTTTAAAACCAATATGAGGAATTTTTTTTTTCACTCAGAGAATAGTTAAGCTCTGGAATGCATTGTGGTAAGAGCAGATAGCGTAGCAGGTGTTAAGAAAGGTTTGGACAATTTCCTGGCGGAAAAGTCCATTGTTATTGAGACAGAAATGGGGGAAACTACTACTTGCCCTGGATCGGTAGCATGGAATGTTACTACTCTTTGGATTTTGGTCAGGTACTAGTGACCTGGATTAGCCACCGTGAGAACTGGCAACTGGGCTTGATGGACCATTGGTCTGACTCAGTAAGACTATTCATATGTTCTGAGTAGTGAAATATTTCTTCACTCAACATGTAATTATACTCTGGAATTCATTGGTATAAGCCAATCTTAAGATGAACTTTGGAAAATGCACTGCTTTATTTCTAGGATAAGCAGAATAAGAACATAAGAGCTGCCATAATGGGACAGACCGCAGGTCCACGGGCCCAGTATCCTATTTCCAACAGTTGCTGACCCAGGTACCCACAAGTACCTGGCAAGAGAAAACCAGATTTTATTCTAGGAATAGGCAGTGGCTTGTCCTAGGAATAGACAGTGGATTTCCCCAAGATGTTCATCTTTGGAGTTCAGTTTTAGGAAATTATCCAAACCTTTTTTAAACCCTGCTAAACTAACTTTAATGTACCAAATAAAGGGTCCTTTTACTACAGCTTAGTGTGCACTGATGGAATGCTAAGGAGCCCTTGAGTATTAAACTAATTCTGTTAATGTTCATTAAACTAAGAATGGAGCACCAGGAGCGGATCTGACCCAACAACCCCCTCTCCACCCACCAAAGCAGCAGTGAGAGCGGTCCTAACCCAATCCCCCTACCTCACTTACCTGAAGCAACAGTAATGGCAGTCCTGACTTGCCATACCCCCTCTCCCTCCAGCCCTGAAGCAGCAGCGGCCCTGAACCTCCAACCTCCCCCCTCACTGATCCAAAGCAGTAGAGGCAGCGCTTTAAACAGGCAGCCCTGGCAGAGCCTTTCCTCTGCTGTATCACTTTGTGGCGGGCTAGCCGTGAGCAGCCTGTTTACAGCGCTGCCTCTGATGACCAGCAGCTGCTGGCCTGGCGGGGGAGGTGCACCAGAAATGTGTGGGTGGGTTTAGTCCCGCAGGGTGACGAGCTGAGGAGGAGAGATGGATAGATGGTGGACACATAAAGGGGGGGGGAGAGGACAGATAAGAAAGGAGACAAAACAAAACAATTTTTATTTTTTTTTAGAACTGGTAATTTTTATTAGTGAAAAGTGCCAAATACAAGCATGTGGTGCACAAGCAGAGTACATAGAACCCCGTACATCAAAAAATAACCAAAGGTACACAGCATAACACAAAACCTCATACAGCCACAAACCCCCCACCTATCTAATCCCCCTCCCCCCACAAACAGGATCAAATAAACATGAGCCGGAGAATTGGAACTTTGCCCATGCCAGAGAATGAAAATGAAATAAGTGCAAAGTAGCATACAATCACCCAAAACTGCCCCCCCTCCCGTAAATTCACTGTTTCACCTCCAAATTAACATAAGAACATAAGAAATGCCTTCACCGAATCAGACCTTAGGTCCATCTAGTCCGGCGACCCGCACACGCGGAGGCTAAGCTAAGTGTTCCCTGATGAAGACCCTGTTTTCCCGTATCCCTCAATGTGATTTGCAAGAAGATGTGCATCCAACTTGCCCTTGAATCCCAGAATGGTGGTCTCTGTCACAACCTCCTCCGGGAGAGCATTCCAAGCGTCCACCACACGTTGTGTGAAACAGAACTTCCTGACATTTGTCCACGGCCTGTTGCCCCTCAATTTCAGTCCATGACCTCTTGTCCGAGTCACTTTTGGCAACGTGAATAACGGTGTTTCTTGCTCTATTTTGTTGAATCCTTTTATTATTTTAAAAGTCTCTATCATATCCCCTCGCAGTCTCCTCATCCCCAGGGAGAACAAACCCAGTTTTCCGAGGCGTTCTTTGTAGCTCAAATTCTCCATAACCTTTACCAACTTTGTGGCTTGCCTCTGCACCCTCTCCAGCAGGGTTATATCCTTCTTTAGGTAGGGAGACCAGTGTTGGATACAGTACTCCAAGTGTGATCTGACCATTGCTCTGTAAAGCGGTATTATGACATCCGCTGATCTACTTGTGATTCCCTTCTTTACCATGCCCAACATCCTGTTTGCTTTCTTTGCCGCTGTTGCTCATTGAGCCGACAGCTTCATTGTCCTGTCTATCAGTACTCCCAGGTCCCTTTCTTGTTTACTCTTGCCCAGTGTCACACCTAATATTTTATATTCATGTTCCTGCCCAGGTGCATCACTTTGCATTTTTCTATATTAAACTTCATCTGCCACTTTTCCGCCCACTTCTCTAGCTGGTTTAAATCTCTCTGGAATTCTTCGCTGTATATGTGTGACCCAACTGTCTGACATAGTTTAGTGTCATCTGCAAACTTGATTACATTATTTGTTGTATCCTCTTCCAGGTCATTTATGAAGATATTGAATAAGATGGGCCCAAGAACCGAGCCCTGGGGCACACCGCTTGTCACCTTTTCCCAGTCCGAGAACTTCCCATTTATGCTTACCCTCTGCAATCTATTCTTCAGCCATTTGCCTATCCATTTTAGTATATTCCCTTTTATTCCGTGGCTTTGTACTTTCCTCAGAAGCCTAGCGTGTGGAACCTTGTCGAACGCTTTCTGGAAGTCCAAGTATATTATATCCACTGGGTCTCCGATATCAATTTGTTTGTTCACCTTCTCAAAAAATTGAAGTAAATTCGTCAAACATGACTTCCCCTTCCTGAAGCCGTGTTGACTGGCTCTCATCAGGTCGTGATTTTCCAGGTGTTGCACTATGCTATCCTTGATTAGTGCCTCAACCATCTTCCCAGGCACCAACATAAGACTCATATGTCTATAGTTGCCTGGTTCCCCTCTCGATCCTTTTTTGAAGATTGGGATAGAGAGTTGCGCGGGGACAGAAATCCCACTCGTCCCCGCCAAAATCCCACCCATCCCCACCCGTCCCCATGAGGAATCCCACCCGTCCCCACGAGGAATCCCTCCGTCCCCACCCATCCCCACGAGGAACCCCTCCGTCCCCACCCGTCCCCGCGAGGAATCCCCTCCGTCCCCACCCGTCCCCGCGAGGAATCCCCTCCATCCCCACCCTTCCCTATAAACTTCAGAAATAGTTATTTTATTTAATTATGCTACTGAATTAAAGGCTCTGGTAGAGACCCATTTACAAATAAGCAAAGAGACTTTAATAATTAAAGAACATAAGAACATAAGAACATAAGCAGTGCCTCCGCCGGGTCAGACCATAGGTCCATCAAGCCCAGCAGTCCGCTCCCGCGGCGGCCCATACAGGTCATGACCTGTCTAAATCACCAGAAGGGGCCCCCATGCCATCTTGGCTTCCTGATGAGTCCTATCTTCCCATCGAAGTCCTAGCCCTCCGGTCTTGCACATGCTCGACCTGGTTGGGTTTATACTTTCTCAGTATCCCAGTATCCCACTATACTTTTTCAGTATCCCACGATCCCTTTATCCCCCAGGAATCTGTCCAGTCTCTGTTTGAATCCCTGTACCGTACTCTGCCCGATCACCTCCTCCGGTAGCGCATTCCAAGTGTCCACGACCCTTTGGGTGAAGAAAAACTTCCTTGCATTTGTTTTGAACCTATCTCCCTTCAGTTTCTCCGAATGTCCCCTCGTACCTGTTGTCCCCTTCAGCCTGAAGAATTTGTCCCTATCCACCCTCTCCATGCCCCTCATGATCTTGAAGGTCTCTATCATATCACCCCTGAGCCTCCTTTTTTCCAGAGAGAAGAGCCCCAGCCTGTCCAACCTCTCGGCGTATGGGCAGTGTTCCAGCCCTCTTACCAGTTTCGTTGCTCTCCTTTGGACTCTCTCAAGTACCGCCATGTCTTTCTTGAGGTACGGCGACCAATACTGAACGCAGTATTCCAGATGAGGACGCACCATCGATCGATACAATGGCATGATGACTTCCCGCGTCCTGGTTGTTATGCCCCTCTTTATGATGCCCAGCATCCTGTTGGCTTTTTTCGAGGCCGCTGCGCACTGTGCAGATGGCTTCAGTGATGCATCCACCAGCACACCCAAGTCTCTCTCAAGACTGCTTTCTCCTAACAATGCTCCCCCCATTTTGTAGTTGAACAACGGGTTCTTTTTCCCTATATGCATGACCTTGCATTTTTTTACGTTAAAGCGCATTTGCCATTTGTTTGCCCAGTCTTCCAGCCTGTCTAGGTCCCTTTGCAGGTCCTCACACTCTTCCCTGGAGCTAACTCTGCCGCACAGTTTGGTGTCGTCTGCAAATTTTATAACCTCGCACTTTGCCTCCTTTTCCAGGTCATTGATAAATATGTTGAAGAGTAACGGCCCCAGCACTGATCCCTGTGGCACACCGCTCGTGACTCCCTGCCAGTCAGAAAATTGGCAATATTAATTGGGAAGAATACCTACTTTGTAAATGGGTTTCTACCAGAACCTCTAATGTAAATATAAAATATAAATACTCAGCTGATGAGAACCCACAAGCTGTCAGCTGAGGACTTCCTTTGCAGTTGGCCGGGGGCCCCTTTTGCCAAGCTTGGCAGGCAGCAGTAGCGTCCCTGAGTCACAGATGCTGGCACCTCAGTGGCTCATGGATGCTGTCAGCGACTGCTGCGCTTGGTGGAGGGGAGTTCTGGCTATCTCTAGAGGAGGTCCTCTGCTGGCGGTGCTTGGGGATCCCCACCAGTCACAGCAAGGGTCAGCAAGTACTTCAACACTGTAGAAATAAAACCAGAAATGCATTTCCTTTTCTTTTGAACACAAAACAAAGACCTCTGCCATATACATTTCCCAAAACTAACATATTTTAGTCAATAAATTCCGTTTTTTACCTTTGTTGTCTGGAGATTTATTTTTCCATAAAGTTGATCCCAGTTTCTTTTTTCCACTTTCCCATCTTCTGTAAATTCTTCTGTTGCTGTCCATTGGTTCCCCCTTCCATGGTCCAGCATTTATCTCTTTCTCATCTTTCGTGCCTGCCCACCAGCCCCATGCCCAACATTTCTCCTTGTATCACCCCTCTCCAACACCATGCCACAACTTTCCCTCCATTCCCTTCACCACTGTCTAACATTTCTCCCTCTTGCATCCCTTTCAATCTGTCCCATTGTTCCCTTGCCACATTTCTCACTCTCATCTTTTTCTTCCCTATCATATTCTGTACCTCCCTCCCTACGACCAAAAATTCTCCTTTCTTCCATTTGCCGTGTGTACACAACCATCTCTCTTTCCCGCTCATTGACACACCCACACCCAATTCTCCCTTTCTATTCCCTCCCCCACTTCAGCATCTCTTTCCCTCCCTTCCTCTCTCCCCAGTTCATGACTTCTGTGTCCAAAAATGCACTCATAAGAACATAAGAACATAAGAAGCGCCATCTCCGGATCAGACCTTCGGTCCATCAAGTCCGGCGATCCGCACACGCGGAGGCCCTGCTAGGTATTCACCTGGCTTATTTTATAGCCAACCATATCTTTATATGCCTCTCTCAAGGAGATATGCATCTAGTTTGCTTTTGAAGCCTAGGACTGTCGATTCCGCAATAATCTCCCCTGGGAGAGTATTCCAGATGTCAACCACTCTCTGTGTGAAGCAGAACTTCCTGACATTAGTCCTGAACTTGCCCCCCCTTAGCTTCATTTCATGTCCTCTTGTCCGTGTCAAATTGGACATTGTAAATAATCTTCTCTGCTCTATTTTGTCAATTCCTTTCAGTATTTTGAAGGTCTCGATCATATCCCCACGCAGTCTCCTTTTCTCAAGGGAGAACAATCCCAGTGTTTTAAGTCGATCCTCATATTCCAGTTTCTCCATACCCTTCACTAGTTTAGTTGCTCGTCTCTGCACCCTCTCCAGCAGTTTTATATCCTTCTTTAGGTAGGGAGACCAATGTTGGACGCAGTATTCCAAGTGGGGTCTGACCATTGCCCTATAAAGCGGCATTATAACTTTCTCCGATCTACTCGAGATTCCTTTCTTTATCATGCCTAACATTCTATTTGCCTTATTTGCCGCTGCCGCGCATTGTGCCGACGGCTTCAGGGTCCTATCTATCAGTACACCCAGATCCCTTTCTTGTTCACTTTTCCCCAGAGTTGCACCTGACATTCTGTACTCGTATTCCTTATTTTTACTGCCTAAATGCATTACCTTGCATTTCTCCACGTTGAACTTCATCTGCCATTTCTCCGCCCATTTTTCTAACCGACACAAATCGCTCTGGAGTTCCTCACTGTCCTCCTGCGATCTGATTGCCCGGCAGAGTTTTGTGTCGTCTGCAAACTTGATGATCTCACTGGATGTTCCGTTTTCCAGGTCATTGATATAAATATTAAAAAGGATCGGCCCAAGTACCGAGCCCTGGGGCACACCACTAGTCACTCTCTCCCAGTCGGAGAACTTCCCATTTATGCCCACTCTCTGCTTTCGGTTTTCCAGCCATTTGCCTATCCATCTTTGTATATCTCCCTCTATGCCATGGCTTTGTAGCTTCCTGAGAAGTCTTTCGTGTGGAACTTTGTCAAATGCTTTCTGGAAGTCCAAGTATATTATGTCCACCGGCTTTCCACTATCAATTTGCTCGTTCACGGTCTCAAAGAATTGGAGTAAATTCGTCAAACACGATTTCCCTTTCCTGAATCCATGTTGACTGGGTTTCATCAAGTCGTGTGTGTCCAAGTGCTGAACTATGCTATCCTTGATCAGTGATTCAATCATCTTGCCGGGGACAGACGTAAGACTCACAGGTCTATAGTTGCCCGGTTCTCCTCTCGATCCTTTTTTGAAAATTGGCGTGACGTTCGCTTTCCTCCAGTCGTCTGGTATCTGTCCAGTTCTGATTGACAGGTTTGCAAGTTTTTGCAATAACTCTCCAATTTCAATCTTCAATTCCTTCAAGACTCTCGGGTGAATTTCATCCGGTCCAGGGGATTTGTCACTTTTAAGTTTGTCGATCTGGTAGTATATCTGATCTAAGTTCACTTCGACTGTGGTGAGGCTGTCCTCTATTTCTCCTGTAAACAGTTTCTCCTCTTCAGGTATTGTTGAGGTGTCCTCCTTCGTAAAGACGGACGCAAAGAAGGAATTTAGTTTGTCTGCGATTTGTTTATCTTCCTTGATGTACCCTTTTCTTCCCTTGTCGTCCAGGGGTTCCCACTGCCTCTTTTGCAGGTTTTTTCCCTTTCACGTATCTAAAGAAGGGCTTGAAGTTTTTGGCCTCCCGGGCTATTTTTTCCTCATAGTCCTGTTTTGCTTCCCTCACCGCCTTGTGACATTTCTTCTGTTTATCTTTATGTTTGTTCCAGGCTTCGGTTGTCTTCGTGCATTTCCATTTTTTGAAAGAGTCCTTCTTTTCTTTTATGGCTTCCTTCACCTGTATGGTAAGCCATGCCGGTTCTCCTTTGCCTTTAGTTCTCCGATCTTTGGAAATCCTCGGAATGTAGAGATCTTGTGCTTCTGCAATAGTATTTTTCAATAGGCACCTTGCCTGATCTACTGTTTCAAGTTTGTCCACCATCTTCTCGAGTCGTTTTGTTACCATGGCTCTCATGCAATCGTATTTACCCTTTTTAAAGTTTAAGGTGGTGGTTAAGGTTTTGACATGTTTCCCTTTCCCGATGTCAAGTTTAAAGTTGATTACATTGTGATCACTCGTTCCCAGTGGAACCATGACTTCTACTTCTGTTATCGGTCCAGTGAGACCATTTAGGACCAAGTCCAAGGTGGCGTCGCCTCTTGTCGGCTCTTTTACCATTTGCTCCAGGAAGCAATCCCCTAGCACCTCCAGGAACTTGGCCTCCTTGCCGCAGTTGGAGGCTCCTAGTTTCCAGTCTATTCCTGGGAAATTGAAGTCTCCCAATATAACTACATTGCCTGTCTTGCATACTTGTTTGATTTCCTCCATCATTTCTGAGTCAGTGACTTCCGCCTGTCCTGGGGGACGATAGTAAAGGCCAATTTTTATATCTGCGCCATTGCGACCAGGAATTTTGATCCAGAGGGACTCCAGCTTCTCTTTCCTGTCTGTTGTAATCATTCCAACAGTATCTATTCCTTCCTTAACATATAGGGCAATACCTCCACCTTTCTGCCCTTCTCGATCTCTTCTATATCTCTTCTACTCCCTTCCACCACTTCATTTGAGTCCAGATAACAGCAGGGGTTGGAGGCAGCCTGCAGCACGCCATATGTAGCCGACCCAGAAGTCTTCCCCCGAAGTCAGAGCTGACATCGGAGAGAAGACTTTGCATCAGTCTGGCGGCGGCTGAGGTTTCAGGTGGGAGGGGGTAGATACTGGATGTAAGAGGTGAGAGGAGACAGATAGAAAGGGGGAGGGATCAGACACACTGGATGAAAGGGGAAAGATAAGACAAGCTGGAATGCCTGGGGAGAGAGAAAAAGACAGATGATGGATGGAAAGAAAAGGAGAGGGGAGGAAGACATTGAATGGAAAGGAGGAGAGGGGGAGGATAGAGATGGAAGGGAGGAAAGAGAAAGATGGAGCAGACACTGAATAGAAGGGGGAGAAAGAGAAATGAAGCAGATGCTGGGCTGAAAGGGGGGAAAGATGGGCAGATGCTGGATGGAAGTGGGAGAAAGAAGGGTGGATGATGGATGGGATGACAGAGGGGGCAGAAAGGAGGAAGAGCAGAGATAGATCGGCATCCCCTACCGAGATTGGAATCAATTCTGCATTCCTGGCCTTTGTATGAGGGAGGTCTGGTGCCCCAGAGTAAGGAGCCTTGCAGCCATAGAGCACGGGACCAGACTTGGGCAGCCCTGCTCTAGAGCATTCATTTTTGTCATTTCCACTTTTCAGCACTTTCAGGGAAATAAAACATCAAGAACAATTGCTGTTTTTTTACGATAACTGAAGTGCGGGAAAAGAAAAGGTGTTGATCCTTAATTATTCATGAAGCTCATGTATGACATATTTGATGTTAAGTTCACTCATTGGATCCGTGCGCCGCTGTACATTAACGACAGCTCCTCTGCATGGTTTTGAGTTTTATTGATTTCCAATATGAGTTTGCTTGATTTACAGGTAAAATACCTGCTTCTGTTTACCATGTTCTCGCTCCTCTCGTTTTACATACCTGTAGTTTAGTTGACGTATGCTGCGGATGGGCCTAAATTCTGGCGATGCAGGCATGCAGCTTAAATACAAGTCCGGCGTCGCAGCGGGAAACAGCCATGCTGAGCAGTGAGCTCAGCACGTACAAAGCTGAAAGCCTTGCTTGCTGATTGGTCCGGCGGCCCCGCCCCGCCGTGCCTCCGGACCAATCAGCAAGCAAGGCTTTCAGCTGTGTATGTGCTGAGCTCACTGCTCAGCATGGCTGTTTCCGTCGCGACGCCGGACTTGTAAGCTGCATGCCTGCATCGCCAGAATTTAGGTAGGCCTGTTTTCATCCCCGTGGGAGTCCCGTGGGCCAGGGGGCATCCCCGTGGGAATCCCGTGGGTCAGGGGGGCGTCCCCGTGGGAGTCCCGTGGGCCAGGGGGAGAACCCGCGGGATTCCTGCGATCCCCATTCCCGTGCAGACCTCTAGATTGGGATTACATTTGCTATTTTCAAGTCATCTAGTATTTGCCCGGTTCTAATTGACAAATTAGCTAGGAATTGTAATAGTTCTCCGATTTCTACTCTCGGGTGAATTCCATCTGGTCCAGGGGATTTGTCACTTCTTAGTTTGTTGATCTGATAGTATACATTGATCCAAGTCCACATTCACTGTGGTGAGGCTTTCCTCAATTCCTCCCTTGAATACTTTCCCTGTTTCGGGCATTGATGCAGTGTCCTCCTTGGTAAAGACTGACGCAAAGAATGAGTTTAGCCTATCCGCAATCTGTTTGACTTCCTTGATGCACCCTTTTCTTCCTTGGTCGTCAAGAGGGCCCACTGCCTCCTTTGCTGTTTTTTTCCCTTTTATGTATCTAAAAAAGGGCTTGAAGTTTTTGGCTTCTTGCGCTATCTTTTCTTAATAGACCTTTTTGGCGTCTCTTACCGCCTTGTGATACTTCTTCTGGTCGACCTTGTGACTGTTCCAGGCCTTCGTTGTTCGTTCGCGTTTCCATTTTTTAAAAGAGTTCCTCTTTTCCCTTACTGCATCCATCACCCCTTTAGTTAGCCAAGCTGGTTCTCCTTTGTTCTTATTATTCCTTCCTTTGGTTATCTGCGGAATGTAGAGATTCTGCGCTTCAGTGATGGTATTTTTTAGTAGGGACCATGCTTGATCGACCGTTTTGATTTCGGCTGTCCTTTTCTTGAGCCGTTTTTTAATCATGGCTCTCATGCTGTCATAATTCCCTTTTCTGAAGTTAAAGGTTGTGGTGTGGGTCCTGGTTCGTTTTCCCTTCCCGATGCCAATTTTAAAATTTATTATGTTGTGATCGCTTGTCCCCAGCAGAACCGTGACTTCCACATCTGTTGTCTTTCCAGTTATGCCTTTTAGGACTAAGTCCAATGTTGCGGTTCCTCTTGTTGGTTCTCTCACCATTTGTTCCAGGAAGCAGTCCCTTATTGATTCCAGGAACTTTGTTTCCCTGCTGCAGTTTGAGGTTCCCAGGTTCCAGTTTATCTCCGGAAAGTTGAAGTCTCCCATGATCGTTACGTTACCTGTCCTACATTCATGGTTGATTTCCTCTATCATTTCTGTGTCTGCTTCTTCCGTCTGTGCTGGGGGTCGATAATAGAGGCCAATTTTAGTGTCTGCTTTGTTCTGTCCAGGAATCCATAGGGACTCGTTTTTCTTTTCCTTCCATCTTCCCTTCACTGATAGATTGTACTCCTCGAGCATACAGGGCAATACCTCCCCCATTTTGCCCTAATCTATCCTTTCTGTATAGTTTATATCCCTGCAGTACTGTGTCCCATTCATTTTCCTCATTCCACCTTGTTTCTGTTATTCCAATGACATCTAGTTCTTCTCGTCTTGATAGTGCTTCCAGTTCCCCCATTTTATTTCTCAAACTTCTGGCATTTGTGTACATACATTTGAGCTCCCTTTGTACTACCTTCTTAGACTTTTTTAGTCTTCACAACAATTTTTGTATCTATTTGCGCTCTTTCTCTGTCACTTTCGATTGCAACATGCTCATCCCCTTTATCTGAGCAATTCTTCGTAGTTCCTTCTTTGGGATCTCCTGATGCCCGGGCCATCGACTGGTTGTCGACTGTCGGCTCTCCCCTGTTCCTTAGTTTAAAGCCTTCTTAATGGTCTTCTTCATGTTTTCAGCCAAGTCTCTTGCTCCTTGCTTGGTGAGGTGTAGGCCGTCCTTTCTATAGTATCTGCTTCTTCCCCAGAATGCTGTCCAGTTTCGCATGAAGTCGAAACCCTCCTCGTCGCACCATCATCTCATCCAGGTGTTGATTTCTCGCAGCTCATCCTGTCTCTTTCCAGCCTCTCTTGGTACCGGGAGTATTTCGAAGAAGGCCACTTTCACCTCCCTGACCTTCAGTTTTCTTCCAAGTGATCGGAGTTGGCCCTTCATTTCTTCCCTTTCGTACTTCCGTCCGCTCACATCGTTGGTTCCCACATGGATAATCACAGCAGTGTCCTCTCCTCCTGCGCTGTCTATGATCCTGGTGATCCTGCTGGCCACATCCTTCACTCTTTCACCCGGCAGCAGGTGACCTTCCTCCTGCGATGTGGCTATCCACGTTGCGTATGATGGAATCTCCAACGATGATCCCTTTCTTCTTTATTCGATGGTTCTTAGGGGGTCGCAAGTCTGTATCCATGGTGTAGGACCTGTCCTCTCTCTTCTGTGGTGCATCCCCAGATGGACTCTCAATTCTGCTAAGTGTGTGGTCGTCCTCGACCTCCGCTTCAACCTCTTCTTCAATTGTAGTGGTGCCTCCTTCCATATCGCCTGGACCCTCTTCCATGGTTGATGTTCGGGCACTGATCTTCAGCCCTGGGTCATCCACATGTTGCTGATGGGCTTCCTCGATGAATCTCTCCAATTCCTCGATCACTTTGCTTGTACTGGACTCCCCTAGCAACTTCTGCTTGCGGTTTTCTTCTTTCCTGGCGAGGAGTTCTTCTAGTTCTATCACAGTTCCCTCCAGCAGCCGGACTTGCTGTTTCAGGCTATCCAGTTCCCTGCATCGGTTGCAAACGTATGCCCTAGTCCCCGAGGGGAGGTAGTCATACATATTGCAGCCGGTGCAGAAGACTGGAAAGCTCATCTTCTGGCTTCCGTGGAGGATCATATCCTGTTCCCCTTCTGAGATGTCTGTGGTCTATGTGAACCTTCTGTCCCAGCCGGCTGTATGTGTCCTGACCTCCTGTTAGCTGTCCTCCTGTTGGTTGTTGGTTGCGAGTTGTGCTGGTGCTGATGAGCTCTCTGCAAGTATCTTACGTTTTGGGGCTCTCTGTTAGTTGGCTTAGCTTCCTGACGCCTCACCAAAGGCTCCTTCATACCCCAAATGGCGAGAAAGTGCTGTCACTTGCTGTTATCTTACCTGCATGTCTTCTTTCTCTCCTCTGATTCCAGGCTGGCGGCTGCTGGCCTCCTCTAGATTTTTTTCCTCGGGCCTCATGTCTGGTATGCACGGCACTGTGTGTACATGTGCACGAGGTGGGAGGGAGAAGAGGAGGTCCCAGTGCAGCATCAGCCAACAGCAGCACAGCATGATGAGGTGTCTGTGGCTGTGAGTGCAGCTGGGTCCTTGATCTTTATGTAATCTCGTGTTGCTCAACGTTCCCCCGCCACTGCTGCTGCCACTGTTCACTGCTCGACGCCCCCACCGCTGCTGCTGCCGATGCTTGACACCTCCTGCCGCCCCTCCTCCTGCTGCTGCCACCCCCCAAATCATAAAATCCAGACAAAGGTAGGCTTTTTAATGAGAAATAGAAAACCTGTCCGGACCCTCGGACATGTCCTCAAAAGGAGGACATGTCTAGGGAAATCCGGACGTCCGGTAACCCTAAGGAAGGAAAGCTATGCTCTTCCTTAATTATTATTTTTGGCATTAATCAGAGATCTGGGCCAGACAGGAAGTCATAAGTTATATGCGTCCTTGTACAGGAAGATTTTTAAATTTATTTAAAATTTGTCGATGTTTTCTTCCTCTCTTAAATAAGACTGGTAATGATGACATAGGACTAAAAATTGCAAGGGGACTGTAAGCAGGATTCATAAATTGAAAAATCATATATAAAAAGAAAACCTATCTTAAAAAAAAAATATATATATATATATATATATATATATATATATACACACACACACACACATACTAGTGTTTAAGCCCGTTACATGAACGGGTGCTAGCTGTCTGTCTGTCTGGTTTTTTTTTTCTTTTTCTCTCTCTCCTTGGACACTTTCTGTCTGTCATTCTTTCTGTCTGTGTCTCTCCCTGGCCCCCTGTCTATCTATTTTTCTTTCCGTCTCTGTCTCCCTGGCCCCCTGCCTGTATTTCTCTGTTGCGTCATGTAGGCCTGTCTCTCCGTGGCCCCCTTCCTATGTCCATAGAGTCCCATCCTATGTCCTTAGTGCCCCCAGTGTCCCCTTCCTAAGTCCTTAGTGTCCCATCCTAAGTCCTTAGTGTCCCATCCTAAGTCCTTAGTGCCTCCTATGTCCTTAGTGCCCTCAGTGCCTCCTTCCTATGTCCTTAGTGCCCCCAGTGCCTCCTTCCCATGTCCTTAGTACCTCTTCCTACGTCCTTAGTGCCCCCAGTGCCTCTGTCCTGTGTCCAAAGTACCCCCAGTGCCTCCTTCCCATGTCCTTAGTGCCCCCAGTGCATCCATCCTGTGTCCTTAGTGCCCCCAGTGTCTTCTTCCCATGACCTTAGTGCCCCAGGGCCTCCTTCCCGTGTCCTTAGTGCCCTCAGTGCTTCCTATGTCCTTAGTGCCCCTTCCTATGTCCTTAGTGCCCCCAATGCCTCCTTCCTATGTCCCCCTCACTGCCTTCCAGACTTTAACCCACCCCCACCCCCAAAGCCAGACTGTCTGCCTGCCTGCCTCCCATCCCCCCGTGCAGTAGAACCATTGAGCAGCATCTTTCAATTTCTAACTCCCCCCCATTCCCCCTGTACAGTAGAAGCTGGCATTTTTCTTTCCCTCCCTTCCACTCTGTGCAGTAGAGCCGGTAAGCAGCACCCCACCACCACTACCGCCCCGTGCAGCCGAACCTATTGACCCTCCCATCCGCCCCTCCCACCACGAGACGATCTACAAACCTCCCAGCACCAGCAGCGTCCCCAGCACTTTAAATACGCTGCTTCACGGCCTTCTACTGCCGATTTCCTCTGCCACATCTCTGTCTCTGATGATGTCATTAGGGATGCGGCAGAGGAAATCGGCTGTAGGCCACGAAGCAGCGTGTTTAAAGTGCTGGGGACGCTGCTGGGGCCAGGAGGTTTGTAGATCGTCTCACGGTGGGAGGAGCGGATGGGAGGGTCAGTGGGGTCGTCTGCACGGCGGCGGTAGTGGTGGGGGTATGGAAACATGTGGAGGTTTGTGGTTGTTTCGCGGTGGGAGGTGCGGATGGGAGGCTGGGTGCAGTGGGGGGGAGGGTCAACGAATACGAACTGCCTTCATTCCTTACAGTGAGTGAAGGGGGAGGGGGTCGAAGCGTGCATGCACACTCTTGCTGGCCACGGACATACAGATCACGGAACACACAGGTAAGAGTGCGCATGTGTGCTTAGGGTTTTATTATAGTAGATATGTAGAGCAGAAATAAAAAAGAAAAAATAAACCAGGATGAGTATAATTTAAATTGGTGTAATCCAGAAATGAGGAAAAAAGTAAAGAATAAAAAACAGAAAAAAAGTAGAGTGTTGTCTGTGTAGTCCGGAAATGAGAAAAAAAGAGAAAAGAATAAGGCACATTAAAAAACAGGTAGATGTGGCACCAGACAGTGAACCACTAGAGAGATTTATTTCTCCATGACATATTGTACAAGATAATCAACCAACAGGCAACATTTTGTTATTTAGTAATATCAGTTCTAATAGGAATTGGAACAAGGCAAGAGCCTAAAGAGTGAAAACCCATTTTAGAGGAAGACACTATAGTCAGTTTCTGTGTTCAAACCATGGGGGTGTACAGTATTTAAATCATGGATCACCCATTGTTCCACGCAGCAGGACTTTGTCCAAATCTCCTCCTCTTGGATTGGCTTTGATCATCTTGTAGACAAAGAATTTTAAATCGTCCCAGTGGGACAACCAAGGGTGCAGAAACAATTTCCCATCTGATATTGCTCCGGTGTTCAATGATCCTTGTTTTGACCATCCTTTTATTTTTACCTTTGTAAAGTAAGGGACATGGGCATTGATTGCATAAATGACTGCACATGAATTACAGTTAGAGGAGTGATGAAAAGTGATGCCTGTGGTGAGTATGAATTCTGAAATCTCCAGACAATGTACACAAACAGAACATCTCCCACATTTAGTATGACCCAGAATTTAATTGAAGCTTTCAGATTGGGGCGTTTGTTGATAGGATCCGGGAGCCTAGATGGCACAAGTTTTTCCTTTAAGTTCTTGTCTCTTGAGAAGGCTATTACTAGGTTCTTATCCTTGAAACAATCGTATCCCTCAAGAATTTTCCAGTTTTCACGAATGATCATCTGGATGTCTTTAGATAGGTAACTATACCTCAGAGTGCAGACGATATCAAGTATGGTTTTCTATGCAGGTAGAAGTAGGTCCACCAACAGATTTGTTCTTTATGTTTTATTGATATTTATATTTTCATGCAATACTGTATGTTTTTATTTGTTCTTCCATATGTTTTTATATGTATCTGTTTTTATGATTACATTTTTTTAAATATTTCATTAATATAATTTATTTTTATATTTTATTATCACTTATACTGAATTTGCTTTTACATAATGTTTTATGGTTTTAAAATGTTCTTTTATATGTTGTTATTTTCTAATAGTGTCCCCTGAAGAAGGCATCTTCTAAACGCTGAAACTGGGATCCTTGTTGGTACCTTTTTGTTTTAAATAAAGACTGTCATTGGTTGAAAAGACATCCCCCTTTGCTTTTTCTTGTTGTTCAAATCATCCAGATCATCATCCATTGTACAATCCTTAGCCGTTGATCTTTTTGGACCCCTTAAAATACTATTCTAGAATGTTGCCTGAGTAAGACCTGGCCTTCAGTTTCTTATATTTTTAAGTTTTTAGTTATATTTAGTTTTATTTTGTTGGTTTCTACTTTATTTTGTTCCTTTCATCTACCGTATTCATAGTTTTACAGGGTTCTGTACTTTATTCTTTTAATTTTCACTCGGGTGAGTCAGAAAACATCTTGGATAGTAGGAGTTTGACAGTTATAGAATCACAGCATAACTGTCTATTAACCTAAAGGCCTGGAATGGTTAATTTTCAGCAGAGGCCCTTCCTACCTGCGTGCGGTGACTGGAGATCGCTGCGGGGAGATCGTTGTTGGAGGCGGGACCACTGGAGGCATGGTTAAGCACTGCTGATTGTTGCCTAGGATAGACCAGAGTCTGCACTCTCATTGGGGAGGGGCTGGTGGTGTTTCTGGATCCGTGGAGTGGGGCCATGCCATAGACTCCTCCCAGATGTCCACCGATGGAGGCAGAGTGCTGTATTCTTCGGGAGCTGCTCATGAGCGGTCACCAAGAGCAGTGCGGCCTGGCGCTGGATTGTTCTATCTCTGTGCATCTTCTGCCTGAAAACGATGAGTCGGGGCTACAGCAGCTAGAAAGCCTGAGCTGATATCTGTCCCTTCTGGACTTTTGCCGTTGGGATTATTTAAAATATGCTGAGGCAACAGAGCTGCTTCAGGAAATTGGACTTCTGTCAGACTTATTTGATTTTTTTTTCCCAGCTAATGAATTATTTAAAATTTTATTCCATTGTTTTTACCCTATTGTTTTTATTTTATTAATTGAATTTCCCTGAATTCTATTGTTTAATGGTTCCTCCCTTCTACTCCTTTTTACATATTACTTTAATTCATTTAGGTATCATTTACATCTATGGTGCTCCTATCTATAAAGTTAGGAATTTCTACGAAATATTCTACATGCTTCTCTCCTCTCCACTCCTTCCTGCCCTCTTCTAACCCCTTCCTCTGTAATGTAGCCTAGAGCTTATACAGGTATGTGCGATGCACAAATGGAAGAAATAAAATAAATAAAATCATACTTTTTAATTCCACTTTTTAAAAAAAATTGGAATCCTTAAAACATCTAATTTTTGATTGCCCATTGGTCCAGAGGTATTGGAAAAAAATTTGGAACACCTTTTGTAATTTACTTCACATCTCATATTTTATAGAAAAGTATCTGTTTCAATAACATTCTTTTGGAACAGGATTGTTTATTTTTAGACTTACTCCTTACCATAGCTTTGAAAATCATTTGTGTTGTTGTAAGGATTTAAAGTCAATTAAGGCTTACAGTTTTTCTCTTCCAGGAACAGTGTCTTTCACTGTATCGGCCCCTGGGAGTGGAACAACCTTCCAGGATATATTCGCCATCAACAAAATTTACAAAACTTTAGGAAAATGCTGAAAAGACACCTGTAAGATGAAATATAGGGTCTGAGTTTGGCTGCGGGGAAGGAGTGATGACTGTTGTGTGCTGGTCATGGAGTCTTCAAATGGACTGGTCTGTTTTATTTGGCATAATGATGTTTGTTATTGAGGCATCTTGTATGCCTTATGCAATTTTACATTTTGATGTATGTTAGGGTTGGCCAGTTTATTGACCTTAAATGATGTTTGCTGTTGATGCGACATGTATGTCATATGTAATTTGATTTTTATATGTATGTACTGTATGTAATTTGTTATAGTGCATTCTTGATGTGATTTGTACAAGAAATGTTATATCTAATTTTGTATGTTAATATGTAACTCACCCTGGATAAGGGCGGGAAATAAATACTGTATTTTCCTGCATATAGGCCGCCCCTCTGCTTAGGCTGCACCCATGTATAGGCTGTAGAAAAGTGCAGCCTATGTTTAGAATATAAGCTGCCTCATGGTATTTAACCATGGCTTACCTTCTGGTACCTCCCCTGCCTTTTACTTTCATCCCCCCCACCCCCGGTACCTTTTCAGGGAGCCCCCTTGCTGGCGAGCGGCTTGGGTCTCCAGCAGTGCAGGGTAGTCGCGATCTCTTTGGCATCCAGCCTATCCCCGCACCGCCCACTGAATGGCCAACGTCAGCTCCCGCGAGACTTGTGAGAACTGACCTCAGCCACTCAGCAAGCGGTGCGGGGGCAGGCCAGATGTCAAAAAGATCACGGCTGCCCTGCACCGTTGGAGACCTGAGCCGCGCGCCAGGGAGTGGGCTTCCTAAAAAGGTACCAGGGGTGGGGGGGATGATTTAAAAGTTTTATACAGGCCGCCCCATACACGGGTTTGTAAAACCCATGTATAGGCCGCGGCCTATATATGGGGAAATACGGTAAATAAACAATTAGATCCCAATAAATGGTGGAATACATAAAAATCTAAAGGTATCAAAAAATGTTATTATTCAATGGCCTGCCCTAAAGCAACATTTATCTTTACATACTTAAATATTTTTTTTTCCATATAGCATTTCCCATGCAACTTCCCATTTAATATTGTTGGATATTTCAACTACAGTACTCCCCTCGAACACGAGCCATTGATCACAGACTGCTAGACGGTGCTCGCAGCCTTCCCTCTGCCAGGCTCCTCCTTATGATGCAACTTCATTTCATTGTGAAAAAAGTAAGTTGCATCATAAGGAGGAGTCCGGCAGAGTGAAGGCTGTGAGCACAGACAAGCAGCTCTTTGTAGAGATCGGCTCAATCTGCCAGGTGTGTGCCAGCGGCAGGGAGGGAGGGAAGCTGGCTGCAGCTGCCAGACTCACGAGCAAGGGGGGTGGGCTAGATCCGCCAGACCCATGGGTAGGTTGGAGCCGCCGAACACGCAATGGTGGGATATCGGGGAGCTGTGGTGGATGGGGTTCTTCGCAGGGACAAACCTTTTCATCGCTCAGCAGAGCAGTGAAAAGGTTTGTCCCTATGCTTTCTGTGAACAGATATTGATTTCATCTGTTCCTGAAGTTTTACTGCGGTTACCTGCAGTTTGCTGCGGGAACGGGTCACCGTGTAATTCTCTAGCTTGCACTGCAATTTTTTTGTTTTTATTTTCTGGTTTTGCACTAATAAAAATATTTCAAGTTAAAGAATAGTTGTTAAAACTTATGACAAAGATGTCTGGTCTTTGTAGATTGGCTCGCCAGAATCACACAAATTTTTAATCTCTGTTTATATTTGAATCAACCTTTTTTTTTCTACTTTTTGAGGGAAAAGGGTCCCCTCAGTTTATATTCAGATCAGTTTATATTCGCATATATATAGTACTCTTTTTCTATGGAACATTTATCAGAAAATGATATAAATTTAAGAATCTAAGAAGCTAAAAATAGAAAAAAGGCTGTCTCTAACTTTCTGAATTAAGAAAACTTTCATCAAAGGATTTGGCTAAGATTCTACATATGGGTTTCTGAAGTACTATTTGCCTTATTAGTACAAGAGTTAAAAGCAAATAAAACAGATCCAATACTTAAGTATCACATTGTAAGTAAAAGCTGCTTCCATAATCTGAATGATCAATTTAACTGTTTACCTCATATTCCTTCTGTGCCTCCAGCAGAAGGGCTCCAGGTGCCATTGATGCAATTTTAAAGATCTCTTCAGTGGCCCCTGTAAAAGAAACAGAAACAAGCACTATAATCTTCTAAAAATATATCTATGATAGTGACCAAAAATCCTAGAGGCTGTGATAGGCCCTTACCATTCAGGGCAAGATTCTCAAAAGTTTAACGCCGTCGGTTTAGCGGTGGATTATCAAAAGAGATTATCTCCATCTTTAGCAAGGTTTCTAGCAGTCTCAGACACTGACATGTAAATGGGTTCTTCAACATTGAAATGAGCTCTTCGGTGGATTCTTAAAAAATGCCAAGCCATTTTCAAAAAGCAGCGTCGGCTTTTGGTGACAAAAAAAAGCAACTGCTCCAGGGGTGCCGGTCAGTGTCAGAGACTGCTAGAAAGCCCTGTGTTGTGATGCAGCAGGAAAGATGTCCATTCTCTCCACTGAATAACACTTCTTCCTTGCAGTGGCGGCAAACACAACACCCCCCTCTGCATCAGGAGAGATGCCCACTCTCTCCTGTTACCCTAAAATCCTCACCGCGACCAGCCATTGCAACAGGGGAGATGCCCACTGTCTCCTGCTGCACTAAAATCCCCGCCGTGACCTGACCGCCCCCCTGCAGCAGGAGAGATGCCCACTTTCTCCTGCTGTACAAAAATCCCCACTGTGACCCCACTGCCCCCAACACACACAGAAGGAGAGATGCCCACTCTCTCCTACTGCACTAAAATCCCCGATGCGACCACCCTGCCACAACCTGACCGCCCCCTTCAGCGGGAGATATGTCCACTCTCCCCCGCTTTCAAGTGCAGGGCAGACGTCTATGTTAAGGACGTGGACGTAACATGGGCGAGGTGATGGGCAGGCACTACTCAGATGCTACTTAGGCGGCAGACCGCATCTAAATATCGTCTATAATGTAGGCGTAAGAAACGCTGGTCGAACGTGGATTTTGCTTCATTTCAATGCAGTTTCAACTTTTATAATTCCCGCTCCCTTTTAGACGCGAGATAGACGTCCGTTGTGCTTTTGCAGCAATAATTCCAATAGCGAGTTTGAATAGGTATTTTTCATCCTTTCTCTGTCCTAATAAATTTATTGACACTATATCAATAGAACACATTATATTGCATAGATAACAAAGTACATTTCTGCCCAAACAATAATATAATTTACACATTGCACCACCTTTTTGGCATTCCTGTTTAAAAACAACCCCCTTTTTTTCTCAACAAACAGCACTGCAATCGGCTCTTTTTTGAAAGCAAATAAAGAACAGGAAACACATATCATTATTGCACACATTACTTCATTTCTCAGCACTTAAAAAGAGAATAAACAGATACACACCTTAACATTCATCTTCCCTCATTGCAAAATGGAGCTCTTCAGCTGCACAAAGCTGACATCATTGTGACATCATCAAGTTGCACCTTCAAGGTAGTATGCCACAATTAAAAGATGCGCTGGGTGTAGAACTCACAACCTCTGTACGACTAGCACAGTATATTTACCCATAGAGCTACAGCATCTTCTACTTAGGTTCGTCTCACCACCCTTTCATGTCATACTTGACTGATCTGCCTATGTATAATCTCATTAGATATTATGTCACAATAAACACAAAGAAAGCATTTCTGGCTCATCACGTTAATGCGCCTGGTCCAACCTCTCAAGCTCACCGGTTCAAATCCCACCATCATTCATTTTAATAAGGTCCTAACAGCTTACTATTAGCTCTTATAACAGGGTATACATGGTGGATTTTGCCATATTTATGCACACATTTCCCTTTCCAGGCAAGCTTATTTTCTCCTTACCATAGCAAGGACATTCTAAGCTGTCATGGGGGAACATTTCTTCTGACAGCAAGATGGCATTTGTGGCTCACCTGGTTAATGTGCTCTATTACGCCTTGCTCATCTTCTCACGCTTCCCGGTTCAAAACCCACCCTCAGCATACCTCTTTTTCACAGCTTCCTATTAGCTCTCAAAGTGGTGTGTATATATATATATAGACTTTGCTGTTTTTCATGGTTAGGGTTAGGATGTTATGCTGCAGGAGTGTGTGTTGGGGTGGGGGAGGGGGTCTAGGATGACAGAGAACAGGCTGTTGAGAATTGCTGCAGATCATTTTAAATAAGTTTAAGCAAAGGAATGCCTAAAGATTTGGAAGGTTTTCTGGTAGAAAAACAAATATCAAATATGTAAATGACGTCGATCGTTAAGCGCAAAGAATGCCGCTTTTCCGCATATGATGCCTAAACGGAACAGATTACTTACAGTCATACATTCATTAGTACAATGCTTAGAATGAAGATTAGCGTGTGAGCATGGTCTGGGTTTGACATTAGAAAAATGGAGCTTGCCTTTGATCAAAACAGCACTTTTGGACTCCACCTCACATGTATTCAACCATACTTGGGAATATGGGTTTGGGGGTCAGTGAAAGCAGCGCTTTAAACCATTGAGCTACCACTCTTTTGTCTCAGCCTGCTGTGAGATGATAGCAAAGCTGATTTTACCTTAGCAGTTCACTAAGGTATGATATGACAAGGGAGCCAGAGACACTGGAGCGAAAGGTGCTGTAGCTCAGTGAGTAAAAGCGCTGTACCGATCTTCCGGGGGTTGTGGGTTCAACTCCTGCCCTGTCTTTTACTTGTGGCTTTCTACCTTCCAGGTGCACCTTGATGATGTTTTCCACTTCTTATAGGAGTTGATTATAACATTACTGTACAACTTTCTCTGTTACAGAAAAATAAACTTTCCCTCCTTCCATGCTAAGAATTTGAGTTCAACTCATCTTAAACATGGCATACTTTGTTAGTTTTTATAATGTTAAAATATACAATTCTGAAATCATGAAGAAAAAATATATAAAACAACAGAATTAACTGCCTATAAGAAGCGGTATAAGCAAATAAAAATTGCTATTGTACGGTTTGTTATCTAGCACCTTCAAGGAATTATGCCACAATTAAAAGATAGGCTGGGTGTAGAACTCACAACTTCTATACGACTAGCACAGGAGTTTAACCCATAGACCTACAGCAGCTTCTGCTTAGATGGATTTCACCACCCTTTCATATCATTCCTGACTGAGCTGCCTATGTATCATCTCATTAACTATCATGTCACAATAAGCACAAAGAAAGCATTTCTGGTTCACCAGGTTAATGCGCCGTGTCCATCTTCTCAAGCACCCTGGTTCAAATCCCATCCTCACCTTTCATTTGCTCTCATCTACAAGCCATTCTAGTAGGAATGTGTTTCTAGTAGGAATGTGTTTCTTTTGATAGGCATTGACCAACAGCTATGAGTTAAATCAAACTTCAGAGGGCTTGGACAGGTGTTGAAGAATGACACATGTGGTGAGATGGATCCTACACAGATTAGTATTGGTAAATGCAGTTTGGCTTGACAGGTAGGGGGGGATGTTGGGGTGGGGGAGGGTGTTCAGCATGAGAGAGAACAGGTTGCATTAAAAATTTGACAATGGCTGCAGATAAAAGCTGAAGCAAAATATTTATATGTAAAGGCATGGCTAAAGAGTTACCAGGTGTCCTGGCTGAGAAATGAATATAATCTATTTGCTAACCTTACTCAAGACTTGAACCCCTGATATATGGAAGATAAAAAGCAGTGCCTTAAAGCACAGAGCTATAGAAGGAACTTTGTTTAGAACATAGAGCTTCGTATCAAAGCTTAGAGATGTGAAAGAAATGATTACAACGTCACTACAGCTGTATTTGGCAACACGACATCCAATGCACGTCCAATTACATTTGAATTATTTCGGCGGGAGATTGTAACGGTTCCTATAACATCAGACGCTAATTAGGCGTGCTGAGTATATAGAAAGCTTTGGCACAGCCATTTTTCCTATTTATGACCCCCCATGTGAGTTGGTACTTGTGGTGTTCCGTTTCCTCAATGATGAAACTTTGTGCTATGACTTGCCTGTTCTCCTTTGTACTCCCTTCTGCCTTTGCCACTCCTCCCCACCCCCATTATCTATATTTCTTTTGTCTATGGATTTTTCTGGGTGTTGGTGTGAGGGATTGTTGAGGACTGATTACGTCTGATTCGTTCAATCTCTACATTTTTAGACCCTAAATCTGTTAATATATTAATCCATTCCATGATTATAGCTAAAATCGATTATTGTAACTCCCTTCTAATCAACATAACACAAAAAGAAAAAAAGACGGCTTCAGATAATCCAAAATACGGCAATAAAACTTATTCATAAAGTGAAAAAAATATGATCATGTTACACCACTAATGCTTAAATCACACTGGCTTCCTATTTCCCACCGTATTAACTTTAAGATATTATTTTTAGTATTCAAAGTTCTAACCTTCAATGAACCACAATTTATGACAAGAATGATTATTCCTTACAATGCCCCTCGCTCTCTTCGATCATCTTCTTTAAATTTACTAACGGTTCCCTCTTTGAAAATCGTGGGCACAAGAAGAAGTGACATGTTTTCTGTTATGGCTCCTAAATTGTGGAATTCATTGCCACATTATATCAGAAATGAAAAAGATCTTACCTCTTTTAAAAAATTTTTGAAAACTTTTTTGTTTCAAGACGCTTTTAATATTTAATATGTCTTATTTTGGACCCTTCATACTTTGTTACAAATATTAACCCCTTTCCCTCCCTCTCGTGTTTTCCTTTTTATGTAATTTTCAATATAAAATGAATTGTAACTTTTCCCCCCTTTCCCTCTTTGATCATGTCTGTCTTTAATCTGACTGCAAAATTGTTAGTCGGTTTATTTATTTTGTATGTTGTCTTTTATACCCAATTATCTGTGGGACCACTAACTAGTGGCTTTTTAAGTTGTTCATCGCTTAGAAAGTTTGTATAAGTGATTCATCAAATGGTAATAAAACTTGAAACTTGACTTAGGTTTTGTGTTAAGTGTGGAGGGGAATCAATTGTTAGGGAAAAGAAGGGGCCAGGCCAGGTTACACACAGATGCCCAAGCCCACCACTCTCCCTGCTTTCATAATGTCATGGTCTGCCCCCACCTCTATTTTCCATATCAACAGAGTACACCAAAAAGAAAGAGCAGAGGGGGGCCTACAACTTTCAATTAATTCCAAGTGGAATAAATGGGAACCTGTATTTAAACATGGGAAATATGTCATCAACCAAGGCAGCTATTGCACCAAATGGGATAGATATTAATGAGATTCTTAAGTTGAATGCAGGAGAGGTGTCTAGAAATGGCCAGACTTGGGGGAGGGTGGAGAGAGACTGAGAGATATGCTGGATAGTGGTCTGGAATGAGAAAAGATAAAAGCAAGAGATGGAGGATGTCATAGAGGCAAGGAGAGACTAGGGATGCAAGGGTATTTGCAAACAGAAAGGGTGAAAGGTTGACACTAGGGATGGAAGGAGGTTAGGGAGAAACACTAGGTATTGAGGTGGAAAGGAGAAATGGCATGTAGGTTCCAGTCCCCCCCCCCTCCTCATTGGTATGCATCAAGGAGAATAACAAAAGAGAGGGACAGATGTTGAAGCATAGGGAGCTAGGTGTGAAAGGTGGGATAAGAAGATTGTAAGGGATAGCCCTAATGAGCATGCATGAGAGACCATCATCTAATGGAGGTGTCAGCCATCAAATCTACCACCATGCATATCCATTGGGGGTATCCTCAAAACCTAACTGGCCTAGTGGTCATTCATGACACTGTTGGGACATACCTCTGTAAACCATATGATACAGCAATGTAGCTCCGTGAAGCACCTAACAAATAAAATATATGCAGAAACACAAACACACTGTCAGCTATATATGTTTCATTTATATGATTGATTTTATTGTAAAACATCAATCCATTGGCTTGCCGTTGTACATGATAGATGGAAAAATGCATAATACAGGGTGCAAATAGATGGCACAGGTTGCACCTCGGTGAAGTGAGGCAAATGTCCAGGGTGCAAATAGATGGCACAGGTTGCACTTGGAGTGGTGAATGAAGGTAGCAACATGGCTCCTGGAGAGCTACAGATCCTTGGAAGGTTGTAATAGTTAATATCCAACTATGATATCCTCGATGGGAGTTGAAGCTGATGAAGATTGGCACTCAGGCCAGGAGGCTATCTGGATGAAAGATCTGCAGTGACTGAACCGTGATATAGAGGCTGTGGCGTGTACATGCAGAGGAGGTCCAGCGGAGCCACAGGGTCCATGTGGCATTACTGGCCTGGGAGTGTTCAGAGGATATAGTGGATCCTAATGGGGGCCCTTTCCTTTTCCCTTTCCCCGGCCACAGCCTCGACCCCGGGCACGGGTGGCCGGGGGGAACCCCGCCTGGTGGGGGCCTGGCTGGAGGTCTGGGAGGTGGCTTGAGGTCCAGGATCCCCAGGGGAGTCAGTCTGGGTGATGAGCTGGGGGAGAAGGTGTCTAAGAATGCCACACATGTCCTCCAGAGCACGGCGCGTCCCAGCCTGCTCCTCTAGTATGGCAGCCTGCTGGGCTCGTGTCGCAGCCTGCTCTGCTACCAGGGAGGCCAAGTGCTGGTTCATGGTTTGGGCCTCCCTGGCGAGGACATGTGTGGATTCCTTTATCTCGGCCACCTCCCTAATGAGCAAGCCCTGTCTATGGTGGATGTGGTCCCCAACCTCCACCAATAGACGGGCGTGCTCATCAGGGGGGGCCTTCAGCTCATCACCCTGATGGAAATCCTCCTCCCCCAGGGCTCTGACCTCACCCACCTCTTCTTCCCCCTCCAACTCTTCCCCCTCCTCTGCTGCCCTGCTGTCATCGTGGGGATGAAGAGGGGGCGCCAGTGCAGGTTGCATATCACTGTTCTGAGGAGGGGTGGCGCACGATGGGCCAGCCACTTCTTCCTCCTCCTCATCCCCTTCATCCCTATCAGCAGCAGAAGGAGGATGGGACGCCTCTGCAAAAAGACAAGAAAATACACATTGGTATTAGTTGAAAGCGGTAACATCTGAGAACATCATTTGGATTGCATCACAGGTCACAATACTGTACATCTTTGCATCTGGTCATTTACAAGGTATTATGCAGGCTAACATATGGAACATTAGCAACTTATTCCACATGTTAGGCTGCCAAGAATATCAAAACAGGCAATGGCTTTTATTGTATTACTATGAATTGCATTGGTTGTATAGTACTGTTGTAGTTTAGAAAAAATATAAAATATGAGTTAAAACACCAACAAGTCAATGGCTTCTATGTAAAGTGTTTCTTACCTTGGTGCCCCAGGGAAATATTAATGGCTCCCACAACAGGTGCTATTCCAGGACCCACTATGTCCATCACCTCACTCTCCAGGACAGTCAGTTGGAGGTTGCCACAAGGACCCTGCGTATCGATTTGTTCTTGCTTCCGCCGGACCTCTCTCCGCAGGGCACGCCACCGTTTTTTCAAAGCCTCTATATCATGGCCCTGATGGTGTGCTGAATCTATATCACTGCAGATCCTTCTCCAGATAGCATGCTGGCCTTCTGTCCCAATCCTATCAGCTTCCCTCCCAAAGAGGGAATCATAGTTGGCCCCGACTTGGGCCACAAGGATCTGCAACTCTCCAGGCAAAAAATTTGATTTCCGTTTTGGAGCCATGTTGCAAGGCTTTTCAGGCTACTTACAGAACACGTTCAAACACACACCCATAGGACACCCAATGAGGTGTGTTGGGCATGGTTAGGAAGCGGGACAAGCGTCCGCCCCGAATGGCGCACTATAGGCATAGAGAACGTTTTCCCGCCAAAACCTACTGATGTCAGACGCTATATAGGCGTGCATGGGTATAAGAAGGTCCAGGTGAGCAGTGTTTTCTTTCTATTCTGTCCTATTGCTTATGCAGACGTTTGAGACTTTACTCTGTCTTAGTCTTTTACATTTTCTTTCCTATCTCTGCCTCCCATTTCGCTCTATTCCACAGAACCATTAACAAGCTACATGTCATTCTAATATGTTGTTTTATCTTTTCTAGAAGCAGCTTGCTAGCAGCTCAGATAGTAAGTCAAGGTGAGAATGATAATTTGTAAGCTACTTAGGTGGCCTTATGATAGAACCAAAAAAAAAAAACCAACCAGAAAGAACTGACTTCTCTTTATGGACTTTCATTGTGTGTTATTGTTTATAATAGTTATTCTATTTCTGATATCTCCTACTCTACATTCCACAGGGCTGACAAAAATGAGTGATAACACATTTAAGTCAAGGTGTGTTTGTTGTAAGAGCACCCATGCTGTTAGAAATTCTGGTGGCAGAAAAATGGATATGTAAGTAAAATGTATGTGTTCACACATCTGAGAGGGTTTACTCATAGAGCTAAAGTTCATTCTTTGTAGAATCAAATTACAGCCAAGTTAAAATCAGTTGAGGAATGGTTCTGTGTACTAACTCATTGATAAGAATAGGTCAGGTGTGTTGTGTGTGTGTATGTGGGGGGGGGGGGACACTGCCATTCAGTGGACATCCAATCAGTGTACATGGTTCAGGTGGAAAACTCCTAATGAGTGCCTAATGGGTTAGGCATCTTTATTATCAAAAGGTGTCAGCTGTAGCTGCCTTTTTTTTAATAAGGAGTTCAAAGGTATGTTAGCACTTCTGTTACTTCTAGGTGTGTGTTGGAGACTGTGATGTGACATTCTTCCACAACTTCAGTGTTTAATTTTGGAAACATAGGTCTTTGTTACATGTTTCTCTCTATTCTTCATTTCAGGTTGACTATGCTCATCACCCCAGTGTGTTTGCCAGAGGCCAGAAGAGCAGCTCAGCACACCAGCTTGCACCTGGCCAAACAGTTGTAGGTGAGAATGATATATGGTAACCTTTATTTGCTTACTCTTCTATTCTTCACTTGAGTCACTCTTCTGATGAGTGAAATAAATGTTCACAAAACTAACATGTTTCACACTTCTATTCTCTTCACACAGGTGTCCTTGATGACGTTCAGGAACAATAGTAAATTGATAACATTGGCCTTATAGAACACCATGGCACACATTCCTGCTGTTATATGCACACAAACATTGTTTTAAGTTAATCTATTCCCCCACATGAGCTCTAAATAGGTGCTGAACTTTATGTAATAGATCTTTAGCGGTGGAGGATTACAAGTGATATTAACCCACACCATCAGCGAGTTAAGGCTGTTGCTTTAACAACTATACCACGGTGACATCTAAGCAGCTCAACATAAATGAGGTTAACACATTGCTTCAGGGAAGGGAAGACAGATATGGACCTTGGGGGTTGAACCCCCTGTTTGTGAACCTTGTGTAAACCAGCTTCTCCTCTTTTCTGTTTTCAGGTGTCCTGGACAGGCAACTGTAGTTCTTCCTGCGGTATTGTCAGATCAAGTTTTGTATTACTAAGAACAGTGCAGCTGTGAGCATCTTTGTGGTTTCCACACCTGCTTAACCAAAATAGTACAGGCTGTTTTTTGGTATTTGTTTTGGGTGTAGTTACCATACAGCTCAAGAACCAGGAGGATAGATTGAGGAATCTGGCCTTTACTTCCATCGCCTTCAGTGAAAGGAAGAAAAACCCACATGTCTCATTTGGATTCTCCTGGTGTGGAGCCAACTCTTACTAGCAGTAGTCCTATTTCTCAACAACAAATCTACCACAGTGACTTATATTCTCTTCCTTATGTAGCCATTTACTTTGGAACAGGGAGTGGCTTACTTTGCACATCATAGCTGAGATGTCATCATCTACCTACAGTTGCATATACCGTTACACTCGCTTGCTTCTTTCCTAGATTCTGCAATGATTCTACATCAGAGTGGCTAGCAGGTAATAGAATGACAGCCCCCAATAAAGATTGTCAAACATTCTATATGTCACCTTGATGTTATATTGAAAAGGGCCCATTCAGCAATCCCTCCTGAACCCCTATCTACCTTGGACTCTGTCCACTAAACTGAAGATGCTACAAGGCTAAAACCACACAGGAAAGTTTAAAGCAAGTATGAACAAATTTTTTTATTAAAATATATTTAACTTTTTTAAACTTAAACTTTTTTAAAAACAACTATTTACATACACATAACGCAGGGAAAGAGGGTGGGTGCCCCCCAAGAGCAGCTTGAGCTACCTCAGGCGAGGGGGGCGGAAGAGGTGCAGTCATGGAGAGGGTTCACGGCTGCTGGAACCATGCCCTCTTTCGGCTACCAGCCGAAAGAGGGCATGTTCCAGCCTCTCCACGCACCCTCTCAACAACTGCACCTCCTCCAAGAGGGCAGAGAAGGGGTCCATCTGCCTGACCGCCCCCTCCTGAGGCTGGTCGGGCTGCTCCTTGGGGGGGACAGCAAGGAAAGGGGATGGGATGGGATTAGGAACAGGAAGGGCAGGAGAGTGAGGGGAAGGGCTATGGCTGGGGGAAGGGGAAGGTCCAACAGGGGCAAGCGGTGGGGGTCCTGGAGGTAGTGGTGGTGCAGGTGGTGGTGGTGCAGGCGGCGGTGGTCCAGGGGGTAGCGGTGGTGCAGGTGGTGGTGGTGCAGGCGGCGGTGGTCCAGGGGGTAGTGTTGGTGCAGGTGGTGGTGGTGCAGGTGGTGGTGGTGCAGGCGGCGGTGGTCCAGGGGTTAGCGGTGGTGCAGGTAGTGGTGGTGCAGGCGGCGGTGGTCCAGGGGGTAGCGGTGGTGCAGGTGATGGTGGTGCAGGCGGCAGTGGTCCAGGGGGTAGCGGTGGTGCAGGTGGTGGTGGTGCAGGCAGTGGTGGTCCAGGAGGTAGCGGTGGTACAGGTGACGGTGGTCCAGGGGGTAGTGTTGGTGCAGGTGGTGTGGGTGGTCCTGAAGGCTGCCAAGGGGAATCATCCCCCTCCTCCTCCCCCTTCTCCTCCTCCTCTCCTTCTTCTTCTTCCCCCTCCTCTTCCTCCTCCTCCGCAGAGGACCAGGGTGGGGCTCCCTCCATGAGCTGCGGTACCACTTCCTGAGGGGGTGCCTGCGCTACTGCTTGACAAGAGGAAAATAGGATACAGTCAGATATGTCCACAACACTTTTGAACATAACATTCTTTACTACTTTATTTTCTTCAAATGCTAATAACAGGATGCAAAGCACCTACTCCACTGTAAACATCAAAATGTAGCGTAAGTAAGTGAGGCAAGTAGAACACCATAAAGCCATTGTGACATACCAGAGGAGGGTGGCTGTTATGATATCACAATAGCAGCTTTACTGCAGATTTTATGATTAAGAATGGTTTACAGCTACTCAAGCATTTTCATCTATTTATTCTGGTAGGTGATCACGAAGAACCACACGCTGGACTCATTACTCACCAGCTTCAGTGAGCAATTCCTCCCTCACCCCCTCAAGGAAGGCCCGCTCCTCAGCAGCCGACCCCGTTTCCTGAGATCCTCAACCTGGATAATAGAGAGAGAGAAAGAAAGGAGAGGGAGGGATATGATGAGTGCCATATAGCACTGTGGCACAACATGTTTACTTAAGTATTGACCTCTATAAGCACAAAAAAATGGAGTACGCTGGCCTCCAAGAGCTCCTATCGGCTTTGCTGCCTGCCTCCACCCCCTTCTGCCATATGTTTTACATGAATGTATTCACGTACTCCAGCATTTTCCCCTTTCTGTGCTGGAGGCCTCGCTATCTCTCTACTGTACCTGGGACAATGGGGGGGGGGGGGGTGAAGTGACATGGCCAGCATCATAAGGAGGAGTGTGGGATTGAACTCACAACCCCAGGGTGCTGAGGCTGTAGCCTATCAGCACTGCCCCACATTACAGTTTGCATGACTTTATTAATCTAGTCAAGCAATATTTCCTGTCCTGGTGAGCTTACAATCATGTAGCAGGGGCAATAAAATAGTTTGGTCAGAAGGAGCAGCGTGGCTTTAAACCCCTGACGTCAGGGTACTGACGCTGTCACTTTAAAAGTTAAGCCAATATCTCCCTAGACCTGCAGATTGATACATACATATGGGAAAGGAAAGTTGTAGGTACTTGAAATTACATAGGAGCACTTTAATATAATTTGTTTTCCTTTGGCAAAGTTGATTTCAAGATGTGTCCATTACAAATGCCATGCTGGTGACCCTAAAATTACTTGTGTGCATATGAATGGGATAGATGTGCTATAGGACCTGAATTTGTCATTTGAAAGCCTACTACTGCTCCTTTGGGAAGTGCTTTAATTTTAGTATTCAAAGTAAAAGATCTATTATGCACAATTGTAGTTTTAAAAAGGAATCAAGATTTACCCAAAAAAGCATGACCAATTTGATTGAGACAGGTTTCCATCATCATTACTTTTTACATGATTATTTGTGAGGGCCTGATTTGGAATACTTACTTCCCTGGGACAGGACGCTCTTCTATTATACCGCCAGGTCAGGCGGGTCCAGGATTCCCTGAACTGCAGGTATGTCCTGTGATGTCCAGGCCATCACAAAATAATGGTGCTCGTGCATCAAAAACAGCCTGGCCAGGAATTTGCTATCAGCAGTGCTGAAGTTGGGCAGTCTCCTGGCAGCCATTTTAGGAGAAATAACTGTGTATGAAGAACGGGCGATTCTATGACATCACAACGCAAAAAAAACGCGATGACGTTTTTTGTGCTGCTTGGACGTGCTTGCAGCGTCCGCTCTGCACTACATGAACTCTGTAGATTACATACTATACCACGCCGAAATCGCTGTTATAAAAACAAGTATAGCAGAACGCTTAGAAGCTTACCATGTAAACCTGATGGGACTTCACCTCCCCCCATGTATTTAAGTTCACACAATCTACATTTGAACAAACACAATGACAAGTTATAAATGAAATAAATGAAGATTGGGAAGTAATAGGCATAATCTCAGGAGGTTCACATATTTTAGCTTAGCTAACTAAGGCACTTTTGTGCACCAGCTCTCATAAGTGTAGGGAATTCCAGAGCCAGGTCAAGTTTTCAGGATATCCACAATAAACATGCATGAGATGGATTGGCATGCACTGCCTCCTTGCATGTTTATTGTGGATGTGCTGAAAACCTGACCTGGCTCTGGCTGTGGAGGACTGGAATTTCTTATCCCCTGGTCTAGAATATGAACATTACTATCAGTACATACTGCTTGGCTTTAGAATTGTGGTACGGGTGAGGGGTTTCAAAACGTGACACAATAGGCTGCTTCAATAATCTAAGAATGGCTGCTGATAATTAAAGCTCAACCCAAACAGTATGCATGTTTGTTTGGGTGGGTGGGTGGGTGCAAAAAAAAGAATATTATGTCTTTGGTAACCTTAGTCAGCACTTGAACCCCTGACCTTTGGAAGATATATGCAGTGCTTTTAAGCACTGAGCTATGTTGGGGATTTGGGAATGGGAGTCTCCAGAAATGGCTTTAGGTACAAGCTTTGATAAGGGGCAATAATTGCAAGTATCTACAGGTGTATTTTATCACACAACACCCAATGAACGTCCAAGCAGATTTCAAAGTTCTAACGGCTTCTATGACGTCAGACGCTACTTCGGCGGCCATAGTATATAAGGAGCTCTAAAAAACAGCATTATTTTGTCTCCTTTAGACTCCTGTGCGTTCGTGCTTCTGGTGCTTGATTTGTGATATTGTGACTTTGTGCTGTGATCTTATTGTTTCTCCTTTCCCCCATCTTCTTCCATTTGTTGTGTACCTGTCAGTTGGTGTCTTTGGTCTGGTGTTGGTTTGAGAGATGGCTGACTACTTTGAATTTGTCTTACTTGTGGTGGCCCGTGATAGATTGCTTCACAGAGGAAGGGGTCCGGCCCCGGCCAGCTTAGAGGCAGAGGAAGGGGTCCGGCCCTGGCCCTGGGGCGTGGCCAGGTTAGAGGCAGAGGCCCAGACCGACGCCGACGACGGGCCCCTGGGGTATATAGGCCCAGGGCGAACTTCCTTGATATGACAGATGAGCGGTGTATTGGTCTCTTTAGATTTAATCGGGAGACCATAGTTCATCTCTGTGAGCAACTGCAGGTGGATTTGGAGCGCACCACTCTTAGGGGTGACGGATGTGTGTGCCATGGAGGTGACGGATGTGTGTGCCAGCTTCCCAGGGTCCTGCCACGACGCTTATATCCTGGCCCACTCCGGCCTAGGTGGCAGGTTCCAGAGGGGAGAAATCCACGGTGGATGGCTGGTTGGCGAGTTAACGTACTACTGCAGATAAAGCTTTGCTACATTAACCGCCTTTCTCACATTTTACCACAGGGTCATGCAGAACAATGGACAACAAATATGTGCCCCTTTTCTAATATTGTTTCTCCTTGCAGGTGATTGTGCTTATCCCCTGAGGACATGGTTGATGACCCCAATTGTGCATCCCCAACAGCCGGAGGAGGAGCGATATAACCGGGCCCTGAACACCACAAGGACCATCGTGGAACGTGCATTTGGGTTGCTCAAGTCCCGCTTTAGATGTCTACACCGCTCAGGAGGGCAAGTGCTCTAAAGGCCCGACAAGGTGTCCAAGATGTTTGTTGCCTGCTGCATGCTACATAACCTAGCGCTGAGAAGACGGATGCCAGACCCTCCTGAGCCGGTCCAAGAAAGTGACGATGACGAGGACATCCAACCTAGACGCAGACCTCTACCTGAGCAAGAGGAGGGCAGGTGGTCAGGGACAACCTAATAAGAGCCCATTTCTTGGGATAATGGTGAGTATATTTATGTGAACCCCAAACAGCTTCTCTCTCTCTGTCTGTCTCATGTGACTGAATGTGATCATGCCTCTTTCTCTAGGCAGCAGTTGAAGCTCAGATGTCCCTGACCACCAAAGCAAGAAGTTATTGGTAGCAGCTCAAGTATTAAAGGTAGAATAATAGGTAAGAATCAAATATAGCTATCTTTGTTTTTGGCCTCATTCACTATGTTGCTCCTGTATATCATTCCATTAGCAGGCTTTATGATGAATTGCCCACATGTCAAATAGCTAACAGCTTTCATACTCTTGTTGCAGGTTGGATGTCCAAGACTTTCATCGTCACCATACAAGGGCATCGTAATGTGCTTCTTGATGGCCTGGTAAGAGCTAGCAGTTTAGGACCTCATGGTTTTTTGTTTTACCAACAACAAATCGTAAATCAACACATGCTGGTGTTAAGTTAGCATATGTGTTGATTGAACACCCCCTTAGTTTTAGGTATAAATGACATCTATAGTAGAAGCTCAGAGAAAGCCGATTGGATGACTTATACTGCTAAAATGTTAAACTATGGCTATCAGAGGCCTATATGCTGCTCAGCTTTCCACTTCTTGTAGGAGTTAATGATGGTATTGGTCTACAAGTTTCTGTGTAGCATAAGACTATAGCACCCTCCTCCTTCTTCATGCTGGTACTTCAAGTTCAACTGAAGCTATAGGGTAACTGTAGGTGAGGTGGGGGACTTCTCCAATGTATTAACATGCTTCCCCTCTTTGCAGGTGTTCGGGCCCAGCTGACCTCCTCCTCCTGTGGCTAGCATCTCATCGTGAAGCTGTTCCTGTGATACGGGCGGATCCTGTGACGTATTACTGATAATTGTGCATAAGTAGGTATGAGACATTTGTGCTCACTTCTACTAACCTTCAACATTCCAAACAGTGTGTGTAGGTTCCTAGTAGGGAGTTGCGCGGGGACAGAAATCCCACCCGTCCCCGCCAAAATCCCACCCGTCCCCGTGAGGAATCCCACCCGTCCCTACCCGTCCCCGTGAGGAATCCCTACGACCCCGCGAGGAATCCCCTCCGTCCCCACCCGTCCCCGCGAGGAATCACCTCCGTCACCACCCTTCCCTATAAACTTCAGAAATAGTTATTTTATTTAATTATGCTACTGAATTAAAGGCTCTGGTAAAGACCCCTTTACAAATAAGCAAAGAGACTTTATTAATTTGGAAATATTAATTGGGAAGAATACATACTTTGTAAATGGGTTTCTACCAGAACCTCTAATGTAAATATAAAATATAAATACTCAGCTGATGAGAACCCACAAACTGTCAGCTGAGGACTTCCTTTGCAGTTGGCCGGGGGCCCCTTTTGCCAAGCTTGGCAGGCAGCAGTAGCGTCCCTGAGTCACAGATGCTGTCACCTCAGTGGCTCATGGATGCTGTCAGCGACTGCTGCGCTTGGTGGAGGGGAGTTCTGGCTATCTCTAGAGGAGGTCCTCTGCTGGCGGTGCTTGGGGATCCCCACCAGTCACAGCAAGGGTCAACAAGTACTTCAACACTGTAGAAATAAAACCAGAAATGCATTTCCTTTTTTTTTTTTTGAACACAAAACAAAGACATCTGCCATATACATTTCCCAAAGCTAACATATTTTAGTCAATAAATTCCGTTTTTTACCTTTGTTGTCTGGAGACTTATTTTTCCATAAAGTTGGTCCCAGTTTCTTTTTCCGCTTTCCCATCTTCTGTAAATTCTTCTGTTGCTGTCCATTGGTTCCCCCTATCATGGTCCAGCATTTATCTCTTTCTCATCTTTCGTGCCTGCCCACCAGCCAAATGCCCAACATTTCTCCTTCTATCACCCCTCTCCAGTACTATGCCACATCTCTCCCTCCATTCCCTTTACCACTGTCCAATATTCCTCCCTCTTGCATCTCTTTCAATCTGTCCCATTGTTCCCTTGCCACATTTCTCACTCTCATCTTTTTCTTCCCTATCATATTCTGTACCTTCCTCCCTACGACCAAAAATTCTCCTCTTTCTTCCATTTGCCGTGTATACACAACCATCTCTCTTTCCCGCTCATTGACACACCCACACCCAATTCTCTCTTTCTATTCCCTCCCCCACCTCAGCATCTCTTTCCCTCCCTTCCTCTCTCCCCAGTTCATGACTTCTGTGTCCAAAAATGCACTCCCTTCCACCACTTCATTTGAGTCCAGATAACAGCAGGGGTTGGAGGCAGCCTGCAGCACGCCATATGTAGCCGACCCAGAAGTCTTCCCCCGAAGTTAGAGCTGACATCGGAGAGAAGGCTTTGCATCAGTCTGGCGGCGGCTGAGGTTTCAGGTGGGAGGGGGTAGATACTGGATGTAAGAGGTGAGAGGAGACAGATAGAAAGGGGGAGGGATCAGACACACTGGATGAAAGGGGAAAGATAAGACAAGCTGGAATGCCTGGGGAGAGAGAAAAAGACAGATGATGGATGGAAAGAAAAGGAGAGGGGAGGAAGACATTGAATGGAAAGGAGGAGAGGGGGAGGATAGAGATGGAAGGGAGGAAAGAGAAAGATGGAGCAGACACTGAATAGAAGGGGGAGAAAGAGAAATGAAGCAGATGCTGGGCTGAAAGTGGGGAAAGATGGGCAGATGCTGGATGGAAGTGGGAGAAAGAAGGGTTGATGATGGATGGTATGACAGAGGGGGCAGAAAGGAGGAAGAGAGGAGACAGATAAGATGCTGGGCAGAAGCAGCAGACAGAGGGGCAGATGCTGGATGGAAAGAGGGGGAGGGGCAGATGCTGGATGGAAAGGGACCTCACGTCAGCATCTGAATGGCCGTGCAAGTCTACATGGGTCCAAATGGTGCCACACACTGCTAGACCCCCCCCCCCAGTCCATTGTGCTTTCTAGAAGCCAGTATTGTGGTGCAGCCTGGTCCCTTCTTGGTTTTCTCCCCCTAGAATGGGACAGACTGTGCTTTTGCCGGCAGAGGCAGAGTGGTGAGCCTGCACGATGGCGCAAACTAGCCCCCCTACCCACCCCACCCCACCCCACAAGTGTCCTCCACCCAGAACAGGACCGAACCTGGGTTCCCAGTGGCTGAGCAGTGAGCCTACCAAGGCATCCCCTACCGATAATGTAACCAACTCTGCATTCCCGGCCTTTGTATGAGAGAGATCTGGTGCCCCAGAGTAAGAAGACTTAGAGCCATAGAGCACGAGACTCCCACGGGGATGAAAACAGCCTACCTAAATTCTGGCGATGCAGGCATGCAGCTTACAAGTCCGGCGTCGCGGCAGGAAATAGCCATACTGAGCAGTGAGCTCAGCACGTACACAGATGAAAGCCTTGCTTGCTGATTGGTCCAGTGGCCGTGCCGCCGGACCAATCAGCAAGCAAGGCTTTCATCTGTGTATGTGCTAAGCTCACTGCTCAGTATGGCTATTTCCTGCCGCGACGCCGGACTTGTAAGCTGCATGCCTGCATCGACAGAATTTAGGTAGGCTGTTTTCATCCCCGTGGGAGTCCCGTGGGCCAGGGGGCGTCCCTGTGGGTCAGGGGGGCGTCCCCGTGGGAGTCCCGTGGGCCAGGAGGGGGATCCCCATTCCCGTGCAGACCTCTAGTTCCTAGCTCTCATATGGACTCTGTAACAAGGAGGACGGCTTTTATTTCCCTTGCTTCTATGGCAGAAACCTCTGGCCTTTATTCTCTGAGCTCCTTACTTTCCTTTCTTCCGGTGCACCGAAGAACATTCTACATCTCTGAATCTATCTTCCTTTTCCTACAACCTGCCTTACCCTACCTTGAGGAAATCTTAATATTTCACAGGCACTGACATTGTACTCTTTCCTCCTGTAGGCTGGGAGTTGATTTGGACCTAGGAGTGGCTTACTCTGTATACCGGTGTAGCTGTGATCTATCTCAGCGAACTGCAGTTGCATGATGTTACACTTCCACACCGCTTTTCTGGACTTTTGAGTGTCAATGAAATGACATGATATTCTATAATAAAAATCTTAAACCATTTAAGGATGTTGTGGTTACTTACCAAAGGAATGCCAGGGCTCAGTCTGATACATTGAGTAGTGCACAGGTATTATGGTTTCCTTAAGTACCGCAGTAAATGGATCATTCTTATCACATTGATCTTTGTCTGAGGGCCAGGTTGGAAAGGTAAGAAGTGGGGTAGCAAACTGGTGTGTGTGTGGGGGGAACTAGAAGTTGTCATTTCTCCCATTTGCTCACCATTCCAATTACATGACCTCAGAGCCTGCAAATAGCATAATTAAGAAGATGGCATTACTAGTGGTTTGTAGGGAAATATTTTCCTTCTTACACACCTGGGTTTCACTACTCTTCCATTCCACACATAGCCTTCTGCTTACATTGCATATCATCTCACCTCATCTAGCTACAGTTGTTAGATTATACATCTGAGAAACCCACACAGGAAACATATACACCAGTATAAACCTATCATGTCACAATCAGCTCAAGGAAAGCATTTCTGGCTCACCAGGTTAATGCGCCTGGTGCAACCTCTCAAGGTTACTGGTTCAACTCCCACCCTCACCATCCCTCTCTGTTGCACAGCTACCTATTAGCTCTCAAAGGAGTATGTATGTATGTGGACTTTGTTGTTTTTCATCAGCATTGTGCATCAGATACATTCATTTGCTCTCAGCTACAAGCCATTGTGGTAGTAATGGATTTCCTGCAATACAATATCCGCACAGGGCAACAGATAAAAGAGTTTACTAAAACGTCAGAGGGCATGGACAGGTATTGTAGGAAGGTGTACATGTTTTGATGTATCCTAGAAACATTCCAGTTGGTATCTTCAGCTTGGCTGGTTGTGGTGTTATGCTGCAGGAGTGTGTGTTGGAGTGGGGGAGGGGGGTTTAGGATGACAGAGAACAGGCTGCTGAGAAGCGCTGCAGATCATTTTAAAGATCAACTCAAATATGATTACGCAAAAGAATGGCTAAGGAGTTTTAAGGTTTTCTGGTAGAAAAATGAATATCAAATATGCACTAATCACACACCAGACCTGAACCTCTGACATACGGAAGACAAATGCTGTGCTTTAAGGCATAGAGCTAGAGAGGGAACTTCATTTAGAAGTTCTACAGAATAAGCAAATGACAACTGGCTTCTAGTAATATCTTTGAGAAGGGAAGGAATTGATTAAAAGTCAGGTGTTTGGCCAATCAGATTTTAATGTTTGTGTAGCTATTTAGGTGTCTTTGTTAGCGACCAGCTCAGGGAATTCTTCTTTTGATTTCTTCTTTTGGTGATTGTCCATTAACTATTTCTCTATTCCCCAGGGTCATTAGCAGGTCTGAGATGATCATAAATCTTTCCAGGAGTTTTAGCTGAACAAACAAAACCTAGGCGTGCTTATAGATCCGCTGTAACGCCATTATTGCAGCATAAAGGACGCCGAACGTTAAGCGCAAAGAAGCCTCTTTTCCGCATACAATGCCTAAACGGAATAGATTCATTCAGTAGCAAAGTAAATAGTGTGTGAGCATGGTCCGGTTTTGACTCCCTCAACTCCTTCAGCTGACACAATACTCATTTGAATACAAATTACAAGATAGAGACCAATCACATCTCATTTTCATCTCAAACAGCACATTTGCAATACCAGATACAAAACATTAGAGAAGTTGAACTTGCGTGTGATCAAAACAGCACTTTTGGACTCCACGTCATATGTATTCAACCATACTTGAGAATATGGATTTGGGATCAGTGAAAGCAGTGCTTTAAACCATTGAGCTATCAGTCTTTTGCCTCAACTAACTGTGAGATGATAGCTAAGTAGATTATACCTTAGCACATCACTAAGGTATGCTATGACAGGGGAGGCAGAGACACTGGAGTAAAAGGTGCTGTAGCTCAGTAAGTAAAAGCGCTGTACTGATCTACTGGAGGTTGTGGGTTCAACTGCCAGCTTGTCTTTTACTTGTGGCATATCTACCTTCCAGGTGCACCTTGATGATGCTTTCCACCTCTTATAGGAGTTGATTATTACATTACTGTAGAACTTTCTGTGTAGCATGAAAACTAAACTTCCATGCTGATAATTTGAGTTCAACTCATCTTATATATCTCCTTTTAAACATGGCATATGTTGTTAGTTTTTATGTTAAGGTATACCATTCTGAAATCATGAAGAAAATATATATGAAACAGCAGTGTTTTGACTCTTAGCAGACCTCATTGTGAGATCATCAAGCCACACCTTCAAGGTAGTATGCCACAATTAAAAAGATGTGCTGGGTGTAGAACTCACAACCTCTGCATGACTAGCACAGGCTTTTAAACCATAGAGCTACACCAGCTTCTATTAAGATGCATCTCACTGCCCTTTCATATCATACTTGACTGAGCTGCCTATGTATCATCTCATTAGCTATCATGTCACACTCAGCTCAAAGAAATCATTTCTGGCTCACCAGGTTAATGCGCCTGGTCCAACCTCTCAAGGTCACCGGTTCAACTCCCACTCTCACCATCCCTCTTTTTCACAGCTACCTATTAGCTCTCAAAGGAGTATATATATGGTGGACTTTGCTGTTTTTATCATTAGGGTTAGGGTTGGTGCTGTAGCTCAGTGAGTAAAAGCGCTGTACCAATCATCCGGAGGTTGTGAGTTCAACTCCCGGCTTGTCTTTTACTTGTGGCATATCTACCTTCCAGGAGCACCTTGATTATTAGGGTTAAGGCTAGGGTTTTATGCTGCAGGAGTGTGTGTTGGGGTGTTGCAGGGGGGTCTAGGATGACAGAGAATTGTTTTAATTTTGCTTCTGTTCATTCTAGTTGTTATTCTCATGGAGCCCACCTTCCCACATAGCATGGATGGCGGTGGTGCCAGCAATGCCAGGAGCGGGCCAGGTCCAGGGCGACTTGAAGTGGGTTGAGGCAGCCGGCATCGGTGCAGGCAGCCTCAGAAAGAATCCCTCGAGGCGGATGTCGGCTGCCACGGCTGTCGGTGGCTGCAGACCGCAGTGGCTGTTGGCAGCGGCAAGCTGCGGCGGCAGTTGGCTGTGGCTTGGCTGGAGGAGGAGGAGGAGGAGGAGCTGCGAGAGCTCCACAGAGGTAGGAGGTGAGGAGAGAGAAACAGATGGGGGGATGAGGGAAAGGGGGGGGTAGGAGAAACGCTGCTGCTGCTGCATAGGGAAGTGGTGTGAGTGGAGGGAAATGGAGGGGGAGGGAATGCTGCTGCTGTGGCTGCTGAACTGGAAGTGGTGGGAGAGAAATGCTGCTGCATAGAAGGCAGGGAGAGAGACAGATAGATAGAAAAGAAGAGAGACACAGGAAAACAGACAAAGGGGGCGAGGGAGAGAGACACACACAAACATATATTCTAGCACCCGTTAATGTAACGGCCTAGAAAACTAGTTATCTATATTCTCACAATACTAACACATGTCAATTTTTATTTCCCCCCCTCACAGGTGTATAGGTTTTAGAGGATTTAATGCAGTGGTTCTTAACCTTGTTGGAGGTACTGAACCCTACCAGTTTCATATGCGTGTTCACCGAACCCTTCTTTATTCCCTTAGTTTTGCCGGAGCTAGACTAGAATTACTCAACTTGGCATTGCAAATCATGCAATTAGGATGCTGACTCCCATCACATTCCATTATACATGTGAATCCATATTGTACATATTTGTCCGACCACTTTCGTATTTTGCTCGACATAGTTAGTAAGGGATTAAAATATTAAGATAGGTATCACACGACATACCATCACAACAGTTACAATTCGACTGCTGTGCGCATCAAATCCCCTGCAGCACAGATAGGCCAAGCGATATTGCGTGATCATCTGCAGCCAATTATGGACAAGCGGGGCGTATCATCACGAATCATAAGCGCTTCGGTCACGTTCAATCATCTATCAGTTAAATCACAAATTTTGATCAGGAATTGATTGATGTATATAAGGCGTTAGTTACAAATTGATAGATCAAGAAACCGAGTACACGATCAGTCTTGATCAAAATCACTGAATAACTGATAGATGATTGAACGTGACCGAAGCGCTATATGAGTCGGAGGTGTGTTTTGACCTCCGCCGAACCTGCGAGACTGACTCAACGAACCCCTGGGGTTTGGTCGAACCCAGGTTAAGAACCACTGATTTAATGAGACAACAGATCCACAATGACGCTGATCGCAAAACGCAAATAACGCCGATTTTCCCCATCCGACGCCTATGTGAAACAGACCAATACTTACAAATTTATACTTCACTAGTCCTATAGCCTTACATTACTACACACAATACATTACAAAGTTGAGCTTGTGTTTGATAAAAAACAGCATAATTTGACTCCATATTACATTTATTGAACCATACGGAAGAATATGGGTTTTGCATCTGTGACAGCAGTGCTTTACACCATTGAGCTATCAGTCTTTTGCCTCAACTAACTGTAAGATGATAGCTAAGTAGATTATACCTTAGCACATCACTAAGGTATGCTATGACAGGGGAGCCAGAGACACTGGAGTAAAAGGTGCTGTAGCTCAGTGAGTAAAAGCGCTGTATCGATCATCCGGAGGTTGTGAGTTCAACTCCCGGCTTGTCTTTTACTTATGGCATATCAACCTTCCAGGTGCACCTTGATGATGTCACAATGAGGTCAGCATTGTGCTGCTGGCTACTTCTTCTTCCTATGAACTAGAAGCCACATTCAGGTCTGATCTGTGTTTTTATTCTGTTTCTAAGTTGGGCCAGTGTAAGTTATGGGATTTACCTTTGGTCTGAAGAATGAGCTGATTGTAGCAATGTTTTAAGACCAGGAGAGTGTTATTTAGAGCAAGATATCACTTATAAATTATCCTCTCTCAAATAATGTCTCTGGGAAATCCATAGAAAGCTCATTGGATGACTTAGGGTGCCTTTCCTGCCAGTCTTTGTGGAACTTAAACTAGGTTTATCAGAAGTCTATATGGTGTTCAAAGTCCTATCCTTTCCACTTCTAATAGGAGGCGAGTATAACATTACTGTACAACTTTCTGTGTAGCATACATCTACAGTTTCCCACCTTCCATACTGATAATGTAAGTTCAACACCCACTCGGTATGTTTCATTAGAGAATGACACAGGGAAAAAATCTGTCCCCGTCACTGCACCGTCCCCGGCCCACCATCCTCTGTACCGCCCCGTCACCGCCATTCCCTTCACCGCCCCGTCACCGCCATCCCTTTCACCGCCCCGTCACCGCCACTGCCATCCCATTCACCGCCCATCACCGTCCCCGTCTAGCACCCATCTTCTTCCCTCCGCTCCCCCATTGTCTGGCATCTGTATTCTTCCCTTCCAGCGTCTTCTCCCCACTCTGCCTTCCACATTTCCTTTCAGGATCTGTTCCTCTCTACCCTCTTTCAATGTCTGTTCTATTCCTTTCCACCACCACCCTTCCCTCCCTCCTTTACCATCTGTTCCTTTCTACCACCCTTCTTTCATATCTTCTATCAGTCCCCCCACCATCACTAGCTCTCTTCTCCCTTACCATGAGCAAATAGAACTTCTGAAAATTGTATTGCCGAGGCATTATTTCTAGTACGTCTTTTTTTCCAGATGGATAATGACATCAATTTTATAATTCTTACTGTCTGCTCTGATTTCATTCACAATTTGGTTTGTGTTTTGTACCTGAGGATTCCATGAGGCATTTAACCTTTTCCTGTCTCTTCTGTGATTTCAAGTTGATTCCTTCAATAATGGAGTCTCAAGGCAGTAGCAGTTTTCTATTTTGGGCTCTTTTGACATTGTTTAAGGGATTTCTTGTACATTTGGTGCTGGTCTTCTTTGATGAGGTCACTTCAGAGTCTATTTCCAAGGAAGAGAAACTTTTTCCCTTTCATCCCCTCCTTCCTTGTGTGAGCCGGACACGCGGTCCCCGCAAGCAAGTAATTTTATATCATTTTCATTCTATTCATTCATAGAAATTAAAGTCTAGGTCACATAACAAAACATGATTTTACAAAAATAATTCCCTGCACAGTCAAGCCTGCAAGGATTACTAGATGTCTTTCAGCAGCTCCCCTCCCTCCCTCCCCCTTACCTTTGTGGCCAAGTTAAAATGATCTACCAACAATAAAATTTTAAAAACACAAAGCACGCTGTACGCAGAGAAAATATTAATTATCATTTATATTCCGTGGGTTTTCAAAGAGGTCAAGGCAGATGACTTTATGCAATGTCACCTCAGTAACAACTATACAAAAATAGACAAATATTCCTCCTCCCCTTTTTACTAAACTGCGATAGCGGTTTTTTAGTGCAGGGAGCTGCACTGAATGCCCCACGCTGCTCTCGACGCTCATAGGCTCCCTGCGCTAAAAACCGCTATTGTGTTTTAGTAAAAGGGGGCCATAGTGCAAAATATAGACAGCAGATATAAATTTTCAAAACGGACACATTTTGATCACTAAGTTGAAAATAAAATCATTTTTCCTACCTTTTTGTATGGTGATTTCATGAGTCTCTGGTCCTTCTTCTGGTCCTTTTTTTTTCTTCTCCTGCCCCCCTCTTTCTTTCTCTCTCCCCCTGGCTCCCCTCTTTATTTCTGCCTTTCTTTCTCTCTCCCCCTGGCCCCCCTCTTTATTTCTGCCTTTCTTTCTCTCTCCCCCTGGCCTCCCTCTTTATTTCTCTCTCCCCCTGGCCCTCCTCTTTCTTTCTGCCTTTCTTTCTCTCCCCCTTGACCCCCTCTTTATTTCTGCCTTTCTTTCTCTCTCCCTCTGGCCCCCCTCTTTATTTCTGCCTTGCTTTCTCTCTTCCCCTGGCCTCCCTCTTTATTTCTCTCTCCCCCTGGCCCTCCTCTTTCTTTCTGCCTTTCTTTCTCTCCCTCTTGACCCCCCTCTTTATTTCTGCCTTTCTTTCTCTCTCCCCCTGACCCCTCTTTATTTCTGCCTTTCTTTCTCTCTCCCCCTGGCCCCCCTTCTTTATTTTTTCCTTTCTTTCTCTCTCCCCCTAGCCCCCACAAAACCATCGTGCCAATTTCTCCACTTCCACGATTCTTTCCCTACCCTCACCCCCAAGCCAGCAGCCGATTTCTCCCTGCTCCTTCCCCGATGTCCTGATGTCCTGAACTTCATCGGGCAGCAGTAGCATTCACAATTCACTGCTGTTGCCCGCTTCAGGCCTTCCTCTCTGTCGGGTCCTGTCTTCATGAAAACAGGAAGTAGGCAGGACCCGGCAGAGAACAAGGCCTGAAGCCGGAACAGCAGCAAATTGTAAACGCTGCTGCTGCCCGAAGAAGGTAATGGAGCACGAGGCAGACCGCTTCTCCCCCCTCCCAGCCGAACCCCCGCTGACCCTCCTATCTCCCCCCTCCGTGAACCTTTCCGACCCTCCCAGCGAGAGCAGCAAACCTCCTTCGTGGCTTTCTCCTCCCTCTGCCGCGTCACTGATGACGTCATCAGTGATGCGGCAGAGGGAGGAGAAAGACGACGCTACTGGAGGGAGGTTTGCTGCTTTCGCTGGGAGGGTCGGAAAGGTTCACTTGGCGGGGGGAGAGATAGGAGGGTCAGCGGGAGTTCGGCTGGGAGGGGGGAGAAGCGGTCTGCCTCGGTGCTCCAAGGCCTGGCGCCATTACCTTTTTCGCCCTTCCCGCCAACCCCTTGGTACGCTACAGCTCTCCAGCTCTCCTTAGTTTGCCGGTTTTCTTTTTCGGCAACCGGCGCGCGGCTGCTCAAAGTTTAATCTTCTGCTCTGCTGCAACTTCCTGTTTCCGGTTGGGTCAGAGCAGAAGATTGAATACTGAGCAGCCGCGCATGCGCGGCTCTTTTGAAAGCGTTCCGATCGCCGAAAAAGAAAGCCGGCAAACTAAGGTGAGGTGGAGAGAGGAAGCTGGTTAAATGATCGAGCCGGCATGCGGGTGGGGGCTGTGGGAACCGCACGATCCTTTATGCCTCACTGCGGTGACAAGACCATTCACCGCTCCATGGGGCAGTGATGGCCTTGTCCCCGTCCCCGCAGAGGCTAATTTTCATTCCCCATTTTTGGCGGGTTACCCGCGGCTAAACGCAGTAGCCGCGGGTAAACCGCCACCGTGTCATTCTCTACGTTTCATCTTCTAGTTCTCCTTTTAAACATAACATATTTTTTTACTTTGTATTAATGGTAAACTCTACAATTCTGATATCATAGAGGAAAAAGATACAACACAGCAGTGTTCTCTGTCTCCTAGCAGAATTAACTGCCATTCCCTACCTATAGGGCGTAGCATAATCAAATCAGAATAGTTATTAGTGCATGGTTTGTTGTCTAGCACAGCGGTTAGCTTGTCATCCTTTTCAATATACTTACTGATATTTCCAGATCAACTCCCACTAAAACTAATATATTACAAAAAATATATTGTTTACAAAATGGTATACTTTGTTTTGATTATCCTTTCATCATCCTATACTTTGGGTTAATTATGTGAAAGCTTACAATGCTGCATGACTGATAATAAATCAGTAAAGAGTACTTCTTTATATATATACTTATATTAAAAAAACATCGTACGGACGTCTATCTGGCGTCTAAGCACGGCCATGTAAAGATGTCTAGATGACGTTTCAGAAAGCCGCGTCTATCCTGCGCTCAGCGCCTATACAGACGTCTAGCAGACGTCTAAGTATTGCTGATTGACACTTGCGCTTTCTGGACGTCTAGAGCAGTGTTTCTTCACCTTTTTACACCCTATGCACTGGCGGAAATAAAATAATTATTTCGTGGACTCGGCAAACTCTAAGACTGAAATTATTTGTAAAAAACCATCGCCGCCCCATCCCCGCGAGCTCGGTCCACAAACCATCTGATCCCATCCGCACAAGCCTCAAATAGTTATGATTTTATATTGAACATATTTTATTAAAGTATAAAAAGAAACAATATTCTATATAATTGTCATTTATAAATACAATATTACAGGGCATAGATCAAACAAAACCCCTGTCTCCCCTCCCCTTCACACATATCCCTTCTACTATCAAGAAAACTGAATAAGCCAAATTATTACAGAATGCTACACAAATATCATGCAACAGAATACCAGTCACACATGACAGGAATGGTGTTAGGGGAGTGGAACTAGGGCAACTGCCACCTGGTCAGAGAGAGCCCTAAGCCAGCTGGAAGCTAAAGAAGAACTGCCTGGGCTTTGCACTCCCCAGTTATGTCTAGCAAGATACATATTTCAAATCTGATATATTTGAATCACAAGATAGAAATAAAATTAATTTTTTCTACCTTTTGTCGTCTCTGGTTTCTGCTTTCATTGCCTTTTCACTCTCTTCCAGCCAGTGTCTGCCCTAAGAACATAAGAACATAAGAATTGCCACTGCTGGGTCAGACCAGAGGTCCATCATGACCAGCAGTCCGCTCACGCGGCTGCCCTCTGGTCTAAGACCAGCACCCTAACTGAGACTAGCCCTACTAGTGCACGTTCTTGTTCAGCAGGAACTTGTCTAACTTTGTATTGAATCCTTGGAGAGTGTTTTCCCCTATAACAGCCTCTGGAAGAGCGTTCCAGCTTTCTACCACAGAACTTCCTTACGTTTGTACGGAATCTATCCCCTTATCAAACTTTAGAGAGTGCCTCTCGTTTTCCCTGCCTTGCAGAGGGTGAACAACCTGTCCTTAGCTACTAAGTCTATTCCCTTCAGTACCTTGAATGTTTATATCGTGTACCCTCTCAATCTCCTCTGCTCAAGGGAGAAGAAGCCCAGTTTCTCTAATCTTTTGCTGTACGGCAACTCCTCCAGCCCCTTCACCATTTTAGTCGCTCTTCTCTGGACCCTTTCAAGTAGTACTGTGTCCTTTTTCATGTACGGTGACCAGTGCTGGACGCAATACTCCAGGTGAGGGCGTACCATGGCCCAGTACAGCGGCATGATACCTTCTCTGTCTCTTCAGTCCAGCATCTGCCCCTTCCATTCACTGTCTGTCTTTCCCTGCCATCTCTCCTCCTGCCCCCCCACCCCCAATTTGGTCTGGCATCCATCATCTTCCTTCTGTTCACCTCATGGTCTGGCATCTCTGTCCTTCCCTCCCCCCTGTGTGGTTTTTAACATCTCTCTCTTCTCATTTCCTCCACTCAGATCTGATATCGTTCTCTGCTCTCTCTTCCCTTTTCTTCTCTGGTCTTCCTTCTCTATTTTCTGCCTCCATCTAAATTAAATTCTTTCTTACTATTTAGTCCTGTTTCCCTCTTTTCACCGTGTCTACCCACAGCTTGTCACTCCTTTCCCTCACCCCTCCATTATCTTACTATTTTCTTCCCCCTTTATTTATCTCCTCCTTCCATCCAGTATGTATTCTTTTCCCCACTTCCATTCAGCATCTGCTCTCCCTCTCAACTGACATCCATCTGCCTTCTGCTCTCTCTCCCTTCTTCTCACTTCCATCATCTGTCCCTTCTCTCTCTCATCTCCTCCATTCCATCATCTGCCCCTTCTCTCTCTCTCCCTCCCCCCAACTTCCATCATCTGTCCCCCTTCCCCTCACCTTTGCGGGTCACTTTCTTTCCCCTGAGGGTGGCTCATGTCAGAGGGGAAGCTTTGGCTGAGCAGAACCGCTTGCAAGGAACAGTGGAACTTACTTGATTGATGTCGATGCTGGGGCCTGTTGCCGTTTGAAGGAAAAAAAAAGGGATCTGCAAAGGCAAGAGGAAGGGAAACCTCCAGGACAGCTGCTCTTTGCCCTCCTTCAGTGGCCCAAGAGTCCAGACCACCAGCGACAGCTCTGTGTGCTTTTAACTTCGGCACAGAGCTGCCCCTAAGCGGTAGTTTAGCGTGGTTTCATGAGGCAGCCTCGGGGCCTTTGCTAGACCGGCCCGCTTCGATGATGCGATGTGGGCCGGCCTAGCAAAGGCCCCGAGGCTGCCTCATCAAACCGCGCTAAACTACTGTTTAGGGGCAGCTCTGTGCCGAAGTTAAAAGCACACAGAGCTGCCGTGGTAGTCTGGAGGTGGGGAGACAAGGGTAGGAGGCAAACGCAGTGGAAGGCAGGAGTCCCGGCACAGCGACTGCAACAGGAAGTTGCAGAGTCAGCTGACGCCGCCTTTCGTTGCGGCGGGGACCGAATCCTTCGCGGACTGGCAAGATTTTTTTGCGGACGGCGCGTTAAAGAACTGTGGTCTAGAGCACGCCTAACTTAGATGCATTATAGAGAAATCTAGGCCTTAAAGTACAAATGAAGCTGAATGAGTGCAAAACAAAACTACTTTGGCTTGGCCCAAAATTAGATCAGCTACCTTAAATTCATTTCATTGCCATCTGGATCTTCACTGCAGATTGAATTCTCAAGTAAAGTTTTGGTGTCATTATAGACAACACTTTCATTTAATGAATATATTAATTCTTTGGTAAAAAAAAAAAAAAAGTGTTTGTTTTTTTTTTGGTCTCCATATGCTGAGGAAAACGAGATCCTGTTTCCACTTACATTTCACTGTCCTTGTACAATCAATCATTCTTTTGAGGTTGGAGTACTGTAATTCGGTCTATTTAAGTCTAACCAAGAAAAGTCTTCATAGACTTCAGCAGATCCAGAATACTTTGGCTAGGTTGATCTTTGCAAAAAGCAAATTTGATGTTTCCCCACTTTTGTTAAAACTTCACTGGCTCCCAGTAATCTCTAGAATTTACTTTAAATGTGCCTGTCTAACATTTAAGATCTTGCATGGCACTCTTTCTCCTTTAATTCCTCTATCTTGGAGAATTCTGATATTAGCAAAAGCTTAAATAGCTTTCCCCTCATTAAAAGACATTATCTATATTGGAAAATTAGGGAAATCTCTTTACTTAAAATTACTGAGCTTTGGAATAATTTTCCTGTCCAGCTGCGTAATTTGGGCTTTTTCCAATTATTTCGAAAACATCTGAAACTTGGCTATTTCAAAAATGTAAATTTAAACTGCTCTCCATATAATCACTAATTCTTATTATATTTCCTTTCTTTAAAATTTTTGTAAACCATGCCAAGTTCTACCTTCATAGAGAAGATGCAGTATATAAGCTTAAAGTTTAGTTTAGTTTCACCAGGTGCCACAGACACAATGACCAAATGGTATCCACCCAGAACCGAGGCACTTTTAGCGCTGCATTGACTGACTTCAGATCCAAAATTGGCCTCTAGTCATCTGAATCTTTCTTGGGTATATATAGAAACATAGAAACATAGAAATAGACGGCAGATAAGGGCCCACGGCCCATCTAGTCTGCCCACCGTAATGTCCCTCCCCTACCTTTGCCCTGTGAATAGATCCCATGTGCCGATCCCATTTGGCCTTAAAATCAGGCATGCCCATCTAGTCTGCCCACCGTAATGTCCCTCCCCTACCTTTGCCCTGTGAATAGATCCCATGTGCCGATCCCATTTGGCCTTAAAATCAGGAATGCGCTTCCAGAGGACGTTATAAGGCAGAGTACGGTACTGGGGTTCAAGAAAGGATTGGACAAATTCCTACTGGAAATGGGGATAGAGGGGTATAGATAGAAGATACTGCACAGTCCTGGACCTGTTGGGGGCCGCCGCGTGAGCGGGACTGCTGGGCACGATGGACCTCGGGTCTGACCCAGCAGAGGCATTTCTTATGTTCTTATGTTCTTATGTTCTCAATCACCTGTAGTGGAAGACTATTCCAGCGATCAAACCATTCTTTCAGTGAAAAAGAATTCCTGTGTCACCTCGCAGTTTCCCGCCCCTGATTTTCAGCGGATGCCCTCTTGTTGTCGTGGGACCCTTGAAAAAGAAAATATCTTCCTCCGCCTCGATGCGGCCCGTAAGATACTTGAACGTCTCGATCATGTCTCCCCTCTCTCTGCGCTCCTCGAGCGAGTATAGCTGTAATTTGTCAAGCCGTTTTTCATATGGAAGATCCTTGAGTCCCGAGACCATCCGGGTGGCCATTCTTTGCACCGACTCCAGTCTCAGCACATCCTTGCGATAATGCGGCCTCCAGAATTGCACACAGTATTCCAGGTGGGGCCTCACCATGGATCTATACAATGGCATAATGACTTCCGCCTTACGACTGACGAAACCCCTTCGTATGCAGCCCATGATTTGTCTTGCCTTGGACGAAGCCTGCTCCACTTGATTGGCAGACTTCATGTCCTCACTGACGATTACCCCCAAGTCTCGTTCTGCTACCGTTTTTGCTAGGATCTCGCCATTAAGGGTATAAGACTTGCATGGATTCTGGCTGCCCAGGTGCATAACTTTGCATTTTTTGGCATTGAAGTTGAGTTGCCATGTCCTAGACCATCGCTCCAGTAGGAGTAGATCGTGCAACATGTTGTCGGGCATTGAATCTTCGTCTGTTGTGCATTTGCCCACTACATTACTCAGTTTGGCGTCATCGGCGAATAATGTTATTTTACCTCGAAGCCCTTCTGCCAAGTCTCTTATAAAGATGTTGAATAGGATTGGGCCCAAGACTGAGCCCTGTGGTACTCCACTAATCACCTCCGTCATTTCGGAGGGGGTGCCGTTCACCACCACCCTTTGGAGCCTACCTCCAAGCCAGCTCCCAACCCATTTTCTCAATGTGTCAAAGAGCAGTGGTCTCAAACTCAAACCCTTTGCAGGGCCACATTTTGGATTGCAGGTACTTGGAGGGCCTCAGAAAAAATAGTTAATGTCTTATTAAAGAAATGACAAACCAGAGGACATAATTTGAGGTTGAGGGGTGGTAGATTCAGGGGCAATGTTAGGAAATTCTACTTTACGGAGAGGGTAGTGGATGCCTGGAAAGCGCTCCCGAGAGAGGTGGTGGAGAGTAAAACTGTGACTGAGTTCAAAGAAGCGTGGGATGAACACAGAAGATTTAGAATCAGAAAATAATATTATATATTGAACTAGGCCAGTACTGGGCAGACTTACACGGTCTGTGTCTGTGTATGGCCATTTGGAGGAGGATGAGCTGGGGAGGGTTTCAATGGCTGGGAGGGTGTAGATGGGCTGGAGTAAGTCTTAACAGAGATTTCGGCAGTTGGAACTCAAGCACAGTACCGGGTAAAGCTTTGGATTCTTGCCCAGAAATAGCTAAGAAGAAAAAAAATTAAAAAAAAAATAAAATTAAATTGAATCAGGTTGGGCAGACTGGATGGACCATTCAGGTCTTTATCTGCCGTCATCTACTATGTTACTATGTTAAAACTCTTTATAGCAGGGATCTCAAAGTCTCTCCTTGAGGGCCGCAATCCAGTCGGGTTTTCAGGATTTCCCCAATAAATATGCATTCAAAGCAGTGCATGCACATAGATCTCATGCATAATGATTGGGGAAATCTTGAAAACCCGACTGGATTGTGGCCCTCAAGGAGGGACTTTGAGACCCCTGCTTTATAGTTTATAAATCTTTCCTTTTGGCCAAGTCTTAATAATAATATTGTCATTTATAGCTAAAGAGACATATGATCAAGAAACTGTTTTATTTTACTTTTCTGATTATGATAAACATACCGAGGGCCTCAAAATAGTACCTGGCGGGCCACATGTGGCCCCCAGGCCACCAGTTTGAGATCACTGATATAGAGTATATGTGCAAGCCAGACCTCTTGATAGGAATGGGTTCTACAACCTGAATATCCAGAAGCCATTGTATCTTAGGTTGGACTCTTCTCTCCTTTTCTAGCTGTCCAGCTGGAAAATTCACAAAAAGATCCTGCAGGGGGTGATAAAATTTCAGCTTGTAACCCTCTTGAATGATGTCCAGCACCCAGTGGAGCAAATCCTCACCCAGGCCACCATCTGACAACAGTCATATACATGAGAGGTTGGCTACTGGCTTGGTATCATTGTGACTTCTTGGAGGCTACTGTAGGGTGAGAACTTGATGTTGGTGTTCTCCTGGAGCCTCTGAACCTCTGTCTTGATCCTTGAAATGATTTGAGTAGAGGACTCAACTGAGAACTGACAAAGTCATCACAAACTACAAAGTACTAAGACCGCTCCCCCCTAGGGGCACGTGGTATACTTTCTGGTAAAGATTTAAGATGACTGTCTGCCACACTGACCATAAGATCATCCAAGCCCTTCCAAAGAGCATGTGGCCCTTGAAAAGAAGCCTACTCAAAGTAGCCTTGTAAGCAGAATCTCCCACCCATTGCCTGATCCATAGCATTCAATAGGCAGAGATAGAATAAGCAGAAACTTTGCTCATGACTAAACATATCATAGAGAGCATTACCTACATAATCCACCCCTATAATTAGGAACTGGAAATAGGCACCCTCCTCCACTGTTGAAGCCTGACGCAGAATGGTATGATGACAAAGGAAGCCGCTGCCGCAGCTTTAAACCTCAGAACTAAGGTCTAAAATTGCCTCTTCAGAACTAAACCCATCCTCCAATCTTATGCATCCTTTAAAATTACTCCACCTTCACTAGGGAGAGAAGTACATTTGGTAAACTGCGCCACTAGTGAATCCATTTTAGGTGAAACAAGCAGCTCTTGGAAATCTACAGCCAGTGGATACAACTTTGCCATAGTTATGGCAACCCGCAAAGGGTCTTCCAGAGTCTCTCACTGCTCCATAAACATCACTGTAATGTCCGGATATAAAAGAAAAAAAGGTGTTCAGACTTAGAACTGCTCATGACATATATATAAGATGGAGCGTACATTTGCAACACAAAAAGGATATATCGATAAGTTTAAGAAGATTTGGGGACCATTAACAGATTTTTGTAATTTTTTCCCATAATGAGATACTTGATAAAGGAGGGGGGTAGGTTTATTCTCTTTATCATAAAATATAAATAAATTATCATAATAGTTGTTAATATTGTGTGCAACTAACAAAATAAGGGGAGGGAAAGGGATTCATAATTGAATAATAGTTGATAAAATTATTAAATTTTACATGATATCTAAAATTGTAGTAAGGATTATAGAAGATATGTTGTATGTACAGTATCTTATGGAGATATCAAGTGTATACTTAAGGTAATTGTATGAATCTTTATGATACACTTGTTGTTATATGAAAAAATTAATAAAAAATAAACTGGAAGATGCCTTATAAAAAAAAAAAAAGAACTGCTCATGACAGAACACAGAGCAGAAGAGGTCTGCGGGGGCTCAACCTTTAAAACTCACAAGGATTCAGTAATTACCTCCAGTAAAATCTCTAGCTTAAAAATGCAGCACACTGTTGGGTCTTCCCACTGGTCCAGGGCCAACACAGACCCCTACAGGAAGCCTCTGCATGAGACCCTGAATCCACCAAAACTGAGGATTCATTGTGAGCGAGTAAAGGAATAGAATTTGATTCCCAGTCATCCCAGTTGTTCTCCAACCAGACCTGCTGTTCCTAAATAGGAACCCATAGGGGGAGAACCATGTTCTGCGAGGGAAATATCCCTGTGCGCATCAACCGGCATGACCCCCAGATGGCACACATGGACCCCTATAGCCCATATAAGCTTCGAACATAAGCCAGAAAAAAATCAAGAGTAAAACCCAGCACAGCAAGCCATGTAGGGACTCCACTTGTCTCTTCGTGGACCCAGAGACATCTGTGTTTCGATGCTATCCGAGGGCTCCAGGGAAGAAGGTTTCTCCAAAAACTGAGCCACCTGTGACTCGATTGCCCTAGAGCAGGTGTAGGCAATTCTGGTCCTCGAGAGCCAGAGCCAGGTCAGGTTTTCAGGATATCCACAATAAATATGCATGAGATAGATTTGCATCTCAAGGAGGCAGTGCATGCAAATCCATCTCATACATATTAATATGTATGAGATAGATAGCTTTTAAAATCGGATCGAAAAATCAAAGATTGCCACCACAACAACATTTTAGTGACAAAAAACAGCCCGGGCTAAACAAAAGTTAAAAAAAAAAAAAAAATGTTGGAAAGGGGTTTTTGGAAGTAGGGTCCCAAACTCAAGCCCCAGAAAACCTCAAAATGCAATTAAAGACACCCCCCCCCTCCCCAATGTCTCCCATAGACTACAATAGTCTGTACTCACAGACTGGTGATGTTCCTGCTTCAGCTTAAACAGAAGCTGGAAAATGTTGAAAACTCCTGCCTCAAACAAACATAATAAAAAAGTTCTAGATCAGGGATGGGCAACCCTGGTCCTCGAGGGCCGGAATCCAATTGGGTTTTTGGGATTTCTCCAATGAATATGCATGAGATCTATTTGCATGAATTGCTTTCAATGCATATTTATTGGGGAAATCCTGAAAACCTGACTAGATTCCGGCCCTCAAGGACATGAGTTGCCCACCCCTGTTCTAGATGCTTGATTCTTCGGCCTGCCAGTCAGACCAACCAAAAGTCTGAGACCCTAGACCCCAACAGTTTCAAGTGTATCCTCGAGGGAAAATGCAGCCGGCAACCAATAAAGTCCTCAGGACCAACACAGATGCCAGGCAGCCTGCGATCCAGCTCCAGTAACAACCAGAAGCAAGCTACGCTACAAGGGGCACAGTTCCTGAGCCACTAAAGTATTAGTGCAGGCTGGCTAGAGAGGTGACCTGCAAATGGGTTGCCCTCTCAGCTACAGACCTCTGACACTGAGAGTTTTTTTGCCCAGGCAGAGCTGCCCTAGGCAACCCAGGGTTCCCTGTAGCATCAAACAAACCTCCACATAAATAAAAAGTCTGGAAAATAACAAAACGAGAGCAGAGCAGATCAGAAAGACACCTTCAGCTCATGTGTAGAAGGAAAAAATTGGGGAGCATCTGCATATAGCAGAGATAGAGGAGGCAGAACTGAAAAAAGTAGATGATGTCTTCTACACCAGTGTTCTTCAACCACCGTTCTGCGGACCAGTGCCGGTCCGCAGTAATTTTCTTCTGGTCCAAAGGGCCGGCACCTCCATCAGGCCCAAGAGATTGTTCTGTAGCTGCTGATCCTTGGGCCAGCTCCCTGAGTGCTGCAGTGCACAAAGAAGCTCCTACCCGCGACCTGCACCTGACCCGGAAGCCTTCTCTATGACATCGCATCATCAGAGGGAAGGCTTCCAAATAAGGCGTGGAACCGCTTCCCACAACTTTGTGCAATGCAGCACTTAGGGAGCTGGCCTGAAGACCCTGCACCATGGACCAGCCTGAAGCTAACACCGGGGGACAAGCCAGAAGGCAAGGCACATGGAGGGAGAGAGACAACAACAGTAGGGGAAATGCTTTTATTTTTTTTATTTAGTGATTTTACATCTGCTATCTGTTCAGGAAGAAATGCATATGTTTGTTTTTCTCTGGGGGTTGTACTGCTTGCAGAGTCTTGCATCTTAGAGTTTGTTTGTGAATATTAGCACTTTTAGTTTTTGGTCCTGCATTTGCATGAGGTTATCTGTTTTCTGGTAGGAATGAACGTTGAAAAGCATACAGTGTGCTATAATTTTGTGGTTAACCATTATGAGTTGTTAATATGATTATATTGTATGTGTGTATATATGAAAAATGGATGGAAAAAATGGTGTTTACAATTAGTAAAAAAGCTAGGAAGAATTACTATGGAGACAAAAATCTCCAGGTCAAAAAACCAAAAACATGTACACTGTTCCACATCTGGCGGAACCTAACTTCATAAAAATGACTCTGCCCCCTCCCATCTCCAAATGACCTAGCCAAATTTTTCAATGAAAGATCACATACCATAACGAGCTCGTTTTCCCTCAGCTATCTCCTACAACTCTCTCTCCCCCGAAAGACTCGACGCTATCCCTGCCGACAGATTATGGACTACATTCGAACATTTGTATCCGAGACCCAGATCTCTAAACTTTGCCCCAAACTTAAATCCTGCAAGTGCCTCCTAGATCCCTCCCATCCTACCTTTACGAAAAAATCCCTACACAGGCATCTCTTCCTTACTAACCTCATAAACAAAGTCTTACTATCGGGCCTGTTCTCCACCGAAATGGGACACATTGCCTTATTCCCCCTCTTCTGAAAAAACCCGATCTTGGACCCTTCCTCACCATCGAACTATCGCTCCATAGCAAACATCCATCTTTTAACAAAACTTCTAGAGACCATAGTCGCCACTCAGCTCTCCTCTTACCTAGAGAGATTCTCCATTCTCCAACACTACCAATGCGGATTTAGGCCCAATTTCAGCACCGAGTCCCTCCTAGTTTCCCTAATCTCAAAGGTGCAACAACTACACGCCCGAAACAAATTTTGTTGTTCTCCTACAGTTTGATCTCTCCGCGGCTTTCGATGTCGTGCATCACGACATACTAATCTACCAACTTTCCGAGATTGGGATAGACTCTTCTGTCCTAAAGTGGTTCTCAAACTTCCTTCGCGATCGTTCCTACATTGTCAACACAAACGGCTCCAAATCCGCTTCATGGACACCATCCTGTGGTGTTCCACAGGCTCTCCCCTATCCCCTATTCTCTTCAACATATATATGACCTCCCTGAAGCTCCTTAAACTATCCCCCCTTGAAACAATTTACACATATGCAGACGATATCCTAATTCTCCTTGAAACAGATCCAAACCTTACAAACCTCCAAGAGAACATCACATCATGCATAATGAGACTTCACGCCTGGTCCCTCTCAGTACAGATGAAATTAAATGAATCAAAAACAAAATTACTCTGGCTCGGCCCAAAATATTAGCTCACACTGCCCGCCCTCTTCACCCTAACCCACAGGCCCTGCTCTACACCTTGAGTTCTCAAGCAAGGTCCTTGGCATCACTATCGACTCCTCCCTTTCCCTCAACGATCACCTGAATTCCCTGGCAAAATCTTGTTTTTTTCAGCCTCCACATGCTGAGGAAAGTTAGATCCTATTTTCACCAAAAGCATTTCATCGTCCTTGTACAATCCATCATCCTATCCAAACTCGATTATTGTAACGCCATCTACTTAGGCCTAACGAAAAAAAGTCTTCGCAGACTCCAGCTTATCCAGAACACTGCGGCTAAGCTGATTTTTGCTAAACGCAAATATGACCACATCTCCCCTCTACTTACCAATCTTCACTGGCTCCCAGTACTTTCCAGAATTCATTTCAAATGCTCCTGCCTGGCTTTCAAGATCATTCACGGCATCCTTCCGCCCCTAATCCCTCTATCCTTCCTCGCCCCGACACCAACTACAACCAGATCTGCCCACAGACAAACTATCCTTCCCCTCTCTACACGGCATCCTCCACGCAGGTAAACTGGGTAGATCCCTCCTCTCCAAAATCACCGGCCTCTGGAACGACCTCACTGTCCCGCTGCGGAACCAACTATTCCGAAAACAACTGAAAACCTGGCTCTTCTCTAGCATATAATAATCTCTTCTCCTGATTACATCCCCTCTTTTTATGCTTTGTAAACTCTTTCTCTTCTCTCTTCCCATATTTTTTAAACTCTGTAAACCGTGTCGAGCTCCACTTCAGTGGAGAAGATGCAGTATATAAACCTAAGGCTTAGTTTAGTTTAGTTTAGTACTATTATGGGGGCGGGGTCTGGGGCGGAGATTGGGTGGAGATGGGCATGACTTAGCCCAGTGTTCTTCAACTGCCAGTCCATGGACCGGTACTGGTCCACAAAATAATTATTTTATTTCTGCCGGTCCATAGGTGTCAAAACGTTGAATAACACTGTTCTACACAACTCGCGATTAGAGGTGAATAACCCACTGGTTAAAGATTCATATTTCTTATGCACTAGAATTTACATTTACCTACTTCATTCTATTTATTCTGAACAGCAACTTTTAGATAGCAGAATGTAGAAAATGTACAAGGCCCTATTATTGCTCAATTATGCATATTATTTTATTTATAATATGAGATTTAACTCTTCGGCTTTGGCAATGGGCACAATGTGTCCTCAAAGGAGTTTGGTATTGAGGCTATAACTTTACATATTTTGCAGGTTTTCAATCTCAAAACAAAAAATCTTTTTCATCTCAGGGGTCAGACCCCATACCTTAGACTAAAAAGCAATGGCCTATGTGTAATTATTAAGTGGTAGTACGGTTCCTGAAAATGTTCGTGAAGCGTGATATCACGAATAATGAAATGTCAAGTCTATAGGTAAAAAGAGGTTAGGTTCCAGCAGAACAATTTGCTCCTCAAAATTGCAGGAAGTGAACAGTGGATCCTATTCCTGGATGAGTACTTTGATTGCCCAAGCTTATTCTTATCTGACATTTAGGAAATCACTGAAAACTTACCAATTTGATAAACAGGAATGTTGATTCTTAATTGCACATTAAGGATGGTTTTGTTTTGTTTTTAAATTAGAATGTATTTTATTTTCCTTTTTAATTGATATTGTATTTAACTGATGTTATCCCAGGACAAGCAGGCAGGTATTCTCACTAGTGGGTGATGTCATCCGACAGAGCCCCGATGCGGACGTCTCACAAGCATACTTGCTTGAAGAAACTTCAGAAGTTTCGAGATGCGCGAGTGCCTTCCTGCCTGATGCACCGGGCATGTCTCCTCAGTTCTTTTCTTTACCGCGGAGCTGAGAAGTTTACTTCAACTCTCTGCGCTGAGTGAACCCGTGTTCTTGTCTTCTAGTCCGCGGTTTTGAGTTTGTTTTCTCTTAATCGTGTGTTTTAATTCTGTCGTTTTATTATTTTCCAAAAAAAAAAAAAAAATTTTTTTCCAACGATTCGACCGGGTCGGCCGCGTGGCTAAGTCCCCGCTCCTTCGATCTAGTGGCAGAGCTTTTTTCGGCCTATGTCCCGGCCTATTACCGGTTTTAAAAAGTGCATCAAGTGCCAGCGCGTGATTTCGTTGATGGACCCGCATCAACGCTGTTTGCATCTTCCGAAATCGTGCCAGCCTTGTTCCACTCTAACAGCACGTGCTTTTAAGCGTCACTGTTTCCTGTGGGAGTCGATGTTCAAGATGGAAACCTCCAAAGAACCTTCGGCTTCGACCAATGCTTCGCCTTTACCTGCGAAGTCGTCTTCTACTCCTGCTGCATCGGGTCTTTTGAAGCCGGCCTCCTTCGTTCCGGCTTCGACCCCGCCTCCTGCTCCGGTGCCTTCTTCGGTCTTCTCAGATCAGGTACCTCCTCAGACCATTCCCCCGGTGGTTATCAAAGTGCCGAAAGCTTCTAAGGCTAAGCACTCGACCACTCGGAACCGCGAAGACCGTACAGGGGGGTCCCACTTCGAGTGCGGCTCCCCCTTTGTTGGCTTCGCTGCGGTCGATCATGGAGGCCCAGTTTCATTGAATATAATGACAACCATGGGGCCCACGTGGCTTGTCACAATCCATGCATGGCATGCAGTCCCTCCTCGTGGGGGCGAGCAGCCCCCTCCTCCTCCCCGCATCGCTCTCGCTGCTAGGGGAGGAGGAGCGGCGCTTGGCCGCCAGTTCATCGAGGGCGTATCTTCGTTTAGTGAGATGCCGCCTCTGGAACCCATCCAGGTCCCGGGCGAAGAAATTTGGGATGTGCCTTCGAGTGGTCGAAGCCCTGGGTGTCGTCAGGAGGAATTCTTCCGGAGTCCCTAACATTGCAGACCCTCTCTCGACCCATGAAATGCTACTCGAGAGGCGTCGGCCCATTCTCCTCTTCGCTCTACGGCCTCCAGTCCAATCTATTCATTGGAGGCCTCTGGGGAGCCATCTAGGCATTGCCGTTCCAGATCTCCTTTGAGACACAGGGAGGGGCACCGTTCCAGGCATTCTTCGAGGCATTCGTCTAGGCATTCTACAGTCTCGCCTCAGAAAAAACTTCCTCGTGTGGGGTATTCATCTTCGGAAATCTCCCCTCCTCCAGGCCCGGAGTACGAGGATGCCTACGGATCTTTCTCTCCTTGTCGATCCCATGTCTCCTTGGATCAGGAGGCATCGACTTCATCAAGTCCGTCCCACAGGCCTGTCTTGGCGGACCAGCTGTCTTTTTCATCTTTTCTACGGCAGATGGCGGATGATCTCGACATCACCTTGGACTCAGTTCCCGATACTTCAAGGAGTACCTGGATACCATGCATCTGCCTCATCCTCCTGCTGAGTATCTTCGACTGCCTCTCCACAAGCTCCTTGACCAAACCTTCATGCGATGTTTTGAAACACCGTACTCCATTCCTGCCGTTCCTGGCAAACTGGATGCCAGGTACCGCACGGTGCATCATAAGGGGATTGAGGGCTCCCAGCTCTCCCATCAGTCTCTGTTGGTCGAGTCCTCCCTCAAACGTTCTCATCCGTCCCAGGTGTATGCCTCAGTGCCACCGGGCAGAGAGGGACAGACCATGGATAAGTTCGGGCGGCGCATCTACCAGAACTCGATGATGGCTTCCCGAGTTCTCAATTACACCTTCCATTTTGCCGCCTATTTGGAGTTCTTCCTGCCTATGCTTTGGAAGTTTACACCTTACATCGAGTCTCAAGCTCGTTTTGAATTCGAGGAGGTCGTCGCCTCGCTGTCCCAGCTGCGTCTTCAATTGATGCAATCCTCCTATGATGCCTTTGAGCTCTCGGCACGGGCTGTCGCCTGTTCCGTGGCCATGCGTCGCTTGGCATGGCTTCGAACCATTGACATGGACCCGAACCTGCAGGACAGGCTGGCCAACGTCCCCTGTGCGGGTGCGGATTTGTTTGATGAGTCTATTGAGACCGTGACGAAGAAGCTGTCGGACCATGAAAAGTCATTCCAGTCCATCCTTCGTCCCAAGCCTAAGCCTGCTCAGTCTCGACCTTCTCGACCGCCCTTGATCTATCAGCGGCGTTATACTCCCAGGCAGGCTCCTGCTGTGAGGCAACCTGCGAAGAGACAGCCGCCGCAGAAGGCCCAACAAAAACCTCAGCCTTCTGCTGTTCCCAAGGCTCCTCAGCCTTTTTGACTCTCTGATAGGGAGCATAACCAACACCGTTCTGTTATCCCCTGTCTTTTCAATTGGGGGACGTCTCCATCATTTTTATCATCGATGGATGGCTATTACCATCGACCTTTGGGTCCTTATCATCATCAAGGAAGGATATTTTCTTCAGTTCCATCGGGTCCCCCCGGACTATCCTCCAAGAGAGTATCCTTCCAACTTGACCCAGACTGCCCTTCTTCTTCAGGAAGCTCAGGCTTTGCTCCAGCTTCGGGCCGTCGAGCCGGTCCCTATGGACCAACACAACCGGGGGTTTTACTCCCGGTACTTCCTTATTCCGAAGAAGACGGGTGACCTGCGTCCAATTCTGGACCTCAGGGTTCTCAACAAGTTCCTGGTCAAGGAGAGATTTCACATGCTGATCCTAGCTTCTCTCTACCCCCTCCTCGAGCAGAACGACTGGTTATGCTCTCTGGATCTCAAGAAGGCCTACACTCATATTCCCATTCATCCGGCCTCTCGCAAATTCCTCAGATTTCGGGTGGGACATCTACATCTGCAGTATCGAGTGCTTCCCTTCGGCCTGTCCTTGTCTCCCAGTCTTCACAAAGTGTCTGGTGGTGGTGGCCGCTGCACTCCGGAACCATGAAAGGACTTTTCCATGTCAATCCTCATCTCAAACCTCGACGACTGGCTCATCAAAGTCGCCTCAGCTCCAGGGGTCATCTTGGCGACCTAAAGGACTATCTGGTTCCTGCAGAGTTTGGGGTTCGAGATCAACTTCCCAAAATCTCATCTGCAACCGACCCAGTCTCTTCCCTTCATCGGGGCGGTTCTCGATACTATTCAGCTCAGAGCATTCCTTCCTCCTCAACGTCTGGATGCTCTGCTTCATCTCTGTCAGTCAGTGTCTTCTCGCCAGTCTATCTCAGCGAGACACATGATGGTTCTTCTGGGCCACATGGCCTCTACAGTTCATGTGACTCCTTTTGCCAGACTTCACCTCAGAATTCCTCAGTTGACCCTGGCTTCTCAATGGACACAGGTGTCAGATCCTTTGACTCGTCACATCCTGGTCACTCCTGCTCTTCAGCAGTCTCTACGTTGGTGGATGATCTCTTCAAATCTATCCAGAGGTTTGCTGTTTCACACTCCTCTCCACCAGAAGGTTCTCATGACCGATTACTCAACCTATGCATGGGGGGCTCATCTGGACGGTCTTCGCACTCAAGGCTTCTGGACTAGTGCGGACCGGCTGTGCCATATCAATCTTCTGGAACTCAGGGCAATTTTCAATGCTCTTCAAGCTTTTCAACATCTGCTTCACGACCTGGTGGTCCTCATTCGCACGGACAATCAGGTAACCATGTATTATGTCAACAAGCAGGGGGGCAGGGGATCAGCCTCCCTCTGCCAGGAAGCTCTCAGAGTCTGGGATTGGGCGATTCACAACAACACCTTCCTCAAAGCTGTCTACATTCAGGGGGTGGACAATGCCTTGGCGGACAACTTAAGTCGTCTCCTCCAGCCTCACGAATGGACCCTCCATTCCAAGCCCCTTCATCAGATCTTCTCTCAGTGGGGGACGCCTCAGATAGACCTCTTTGCGGCTCCCCACAACTTCAAACTGCCTCAATTTTGCTCCAGGATCTACACTCCTCATCGCCTCGAGGCAGATGCCTTTCTTCTGGACTGGAGGAATCTCTTTCTATATGCATTTCCTCCGTTTCCTCTCATTCAAAAGACTCTGGTAAAACTGAAGTCAGATCATGCCACCATGATTCTAATAGCTCCTCGGTGGCCCAGACAGCCTTGGTACTCCCTTCTACTTCAATTCAGCAGCAGGGAGCCATTCCTTCTTCCAGTGTTTCCTTCACTGCTTACTCAGCATCAAGGATCTCTGCTCCATCCCAACCTGCAGTCTCTCCACCTGACAGCTTGGTTCCTCTCAACGTGACTCCCCGCCAGTTTTCCAAGGCGGTGAGGGATGTGTTGGAGGCTTCCAGGAAGCCTGCTACTAGACAATGCTACTCCCAAAAATGGACTAGATTTTCTTCCTGATGTGTTTCTAATCGTAAGGAGCCTCAACGAGCCTCCCTATCTTCTGTGTTGGACTATCTTCTACACCTGTCTCATTCTGGCCTCAAGTCTACATCGATACGAGTCCATCTGAGTGCAAGTGTGGCTTTTCATCAGCCTCTGCAAGGGAAACCTCTCTCTGCTCATCCTGTGGTTTCCAGATTTATGAAAGGACTTTTCCATGTCAATCCTCCTCTCAAACCTCCTCCAGTGGTTTGGGATCTCAACGTTGTCCTTTCCCAACTTATGAAACCTCCTTTTGAGCCTCTCAACAAGGCTCAACTGAAGTTTCTCACTTGGAAAGTGTTTTTTCTTGTTTCCCTCACTTCTGCCCGCAGAGTCAGTGAGCTTCAGGCCTTAGTGGCGGATCACAGTATTCCATCATGACAAGGTGGTCCTTCGCACTCATCCGAAATTCCTGCCTAAAGTAGTCTCTGAATTTTATCTCAACCAATCCATAGTTCTTCCTGTGTTTTTTCCAAAGCCTCATTCTCATCCTGGAGAATCAGCTCTTCACACTCTGGATTGTAAACGTGCTTTGGCTTTCTACCTGGATCACACCAAACCACACAGAACTGCTCCTCAACTTTTTGTCTCCTTTGATCCGAACAAGTTGGGATGCCCTGTCTCTAAGCATACCATCTCCAACTGGATGGCGGCTTGCATCTCTTTCTGCTATGCCCAGGCTGGATTACTCCTTCCCTGTAAAGTCACAGCCCATAAGGTCAGAGCAATGGCGGCCTCTGTAGCCTTTCTCAGATCGACACCGATTGAGGAGATTTGTAAGGCTGCCACTTGGTTCTCGGTTCATACATTCACCTCTCATTATTGTCTGGATACTTTCTCCAGACGGGATGGACAGTTTGGCCAAACAGTATTACAAAATTTATTCTCCTAAGTTGCCAACTCTTCCACCATCCCATTGAGGTTAGCAGTAGGCCTCCTTTCCTGTTACCTCCCCCCCCCCCTGTCTAACAGCACCTCTTCCCTGCTCCCACTGTCCAGCAGTAGGCCTCCATTCCTGTTACCTCCCCCCCCCCTGTCTAATAGCACCTCTTCCCTGCTTCCCCAGTCCAGCAGTAGGCTTCCCTTTCTGTTACCTCCCCCACCCCCCATCTAACAGCATCTCTTCCCTGCTCCCCCTGTACTGCATCTGGTTGTTTAGAAGAGGTGGGCAGACAGAAGAGCAGCAGAGGGCCTTACAGTGCTCCCTGGCTGTGGATAGGTCTTCTGCTGCCTGGAGGAGCTGAAGAGCAGGGAGGCCCGCGCTTAGAGGGTGCTCGGGTGCGTGGGAAGCTGTTTTGCGGGCTAGTGGGTGTGAGGAGCGGCCGGGATCGCATGAAATGCCCGATGTTCTGTTGCCAACCGTTTAGTTCTGTGCCGGAGGTATTTTTAAGTTTAAAGCTGCCGCCACGGTTCCTCTACCGATCCCCGCCTGCATCGGAAGCCTTCTCTTACGCAGGTGTGGCTTGTGAGAGAAGCCGCGGCGGCGGCTTTGAACTTAAAAATAACTTCTAACTTACTGCTGAACTTAAAAATTACTTCGGTGAGAACATCCTTGGGGTCCGCGCAGTGTTCTCCCCAGAATTTTTTTCCAGCCGGGTGGTATGAAAAAGTAGCCAGGTGAGGTGGGACAGGGAAATTTGGTGGTTAGAATAGGGCCATTAAATCCAGTGGTGTACCTAGTATATATGACAGAGAGAAGGCTTCTGGTTGAGGTGTAGGATGTGGGTAGGAACCTTTTCTCATGACTTTGTGCACTGCAGCACTCAGGGAGCCGGCCTGAAGACGCCGCGTTGATCGTTGCAGAACACTGTCTTGGGCCCGATGGAGGTGCCGGCCCTGCAGACTGGCAGAAAATTTCTGCGGACTGGCACCGTTCTACAGACTGGCGGTTGAAGAACACTGCACTAGAGCACCAACACACGAATTGTAAAACTAAACAAGTCAGATCCTGCACAGTCAATTGATTTTGTACTATGTCCTTTTCATACACACAGAACAGAGAAACACCCTCACCCAATATGGAATAATCACAAATTAAAAATAGAAATATGTAGACAAAAGTTAAATTAATGCAACACCACAGAAACAGTGACACATGTCCCCTAATACTGTACAAAATATAAAGACAGTAGATGTAAATTTGAAAAAAACTGATACATAACAATCACCACTTTAAAAACAAATAGAAATAAAACAAATAACAAGAAATAAGAAAATACAATTTTATTGGACTAATCAATATTTCAGTTAGCTTTCAGAGGCCAAATCTTTCTTCAAGACAGTACAGTATACAGCTGTTATGATATCCTGTCCTGACCTGAGGAAAGGGGTTTAGTCCAAAGAAATAGCCTTATTTCCATTTCCTATTTATGTTTTATCAATACAGTTACAATACTACTTGATTCTATATAAAGCAACAAAAAATATCTCTTTCTACCTTTGGTAGTTTCTGCTTTAATCATCTTCTCTTCGCTCTTTTCTTTCTATACAGCATTTGTCCTCTCTCCCTTTGATGCAGCATCTGCCTCTATCTTTGCCCCTTCTACCCAGCTTCTGCTCTCTCTACCCCTTCCATCTACTGTCCACCCTCTCTCTGCCCCTTCCATCCACTATCCACCCTCTCTCTGCCCTTTCCATCTAGTGACCGCCCTCTCTCTCTTACATACTGCATCTTCCCTCTTTTTATGTCCCTTCAATAAACTGTATATCCTGTGCCCTTTCTCTCCTTTATACATGATTCATTTCAGCTTCATCCCCTCTCCATTTTTCTGTCTCTACTCCCTCCCCTATGCTCTGGCATCTCTCTCTTCTACTTTCCTTCCTTCCTGCCCACTCCACCCCATGGTCTGGCATCTCTATCTCCTTCCCTTCCCTCCCCTCCATGCTCTGGCATTTCTCTCCTCTCTTTTCTCTCCCTCTCTGCTCTGGCATTTGTCTCCTTAGTTTCCCTTCCCTCCCCCTTGCCCTAGCATCTCTCTCCTCTCCCTCTCCATTATCTGGCATCTCCTCTCTTTACTTTCTCTCCCTCCCTCCTTCCTTTCCCCTGGTCTGGCATCTCCCTCCCCCCCATGCCCTGACATCTCTCCCTCAATGATCTAGTATCGCCTTTCCTTACCCTCCTTCCCATGGTTTTGGCATCTCTCTTTCCTCTCCTCTCCCTTCCTGGTCTTCCTTCTCCTTCCTTCCCTCTCTCTCTCCCCAGTTGGGTGCAGCAGCAGCAGCATTTCTCTTCCCCCTTCCCCATCCCCTTTCACTCTCCTCCTCCACTGCTCTTCCCCCTTCCCCTATCCACTCTCCTCCTCCACTGCTCTCCCCTCAGTCCTGCTGCAGCTTTCCCTCTTCCATTTTAAGTCCAGCAACACTCTCTTCTGTTCCCAATCCAGCAGAACCTCTTCCTCTCACCTCCCTCCACCATTCAGCTCCAACAGCACCTCTCCCTCCCATCTACTTCCGTTTCCCCCACTGACTAGCTGCAGCATCTCTCCTTTCCACTCCCAGGGGCAGCAGCACCTCTCCTCTCTGACTAGCAGGGCTCCTCTCCCTTCCCTTACCCACTCACCTCCCAGGTCTAGCAGCACAATTCCCTCCTCTCCTCTTTTCCTCTCCTTCTATCAGCACCCCTCCCTCTTACCTCTCAGGTCCATTGGCACCACTCCCCCCCTCCCGATTAACAGGCTCTCTATTGAAACTTGCCTGACTGCTGCCGTAGCTTTTGCGAGTAAATTCCCTTCAGCAGCCTCAGGACCTTCGAGGAAGAAGAAAGTTACATCATTGGAGGTGGAGCGGCCTAGCAAAATCCCCGAGGCTGCAGAAGGGAATCGATTCGATAACACTACTGTAGCTGTCAGGCAAATTACAATAAGGAGAGAGCGGTGCTGCTGCTAGTCCAAGGAATAGAGAACAGAAAATGACAGCGGCAGCAGGAAGCATGCTGGCGCTGTGTTTCCCCAAAGCAATTTTTTACCTCCCCAGGCCCGTCTTCCTAATCGGAAAGCCGCCCATCGCATACACACAGCAAATACAAATTGCAGGCTAGTGCCACCTTAGAACATAGCGAACGCATGCTCCGGGGCTCTAACGTGTGCGTGCCGGCTTCCCTTCTCTCCCCCCCCCCCCCCGGACATAACTTCCTGTTTCGGAGGGAAGAGAAGGGAAGCCGGCTCGCACACGTTAGAGCCCCAGAGCATAAGTTCGCTACGGGCTAAGGCATCAAATCTCTAACGTGTGCGTGCCGGCTTCCCTTCTCTCCCCCCCCCCCCCGGACATAACTTCCTGTTTCGGAGGGAAGAGAAGGGAAGCCGGCTCGCACACGTTAGAGCCCCAGAGCATAAGTTCGCTACGGGCTAAGGCATCAAATCTCCAAGCCGGTTTTTTTTTTGTTTGTTTTGTTTTATTGTTGAGCAGCAGGCAGCAGCAGAATTCACCAGCGGATGATAGCTGGGCGGTCATCTAAATTAGCTGGGCGGACCGCCCGGTTAAAAGGCCCTAGGGAGAACACTGGGTCCGCGAGTGTGGTGCCGTTTTTCCTCCCACGGTCATAGAACCGTAAGCACGCTCGCGCACTCCTGCCTGCCACGGACATACGGATCACGGAACACGCAAGTAGGAGTGCACATGCACGCTTAGCGTTTTATTATAGTAGATTATTGAGAAAATAGGATTAGGCTCCTGCATAGGACAACATTGTAGATGCTTGTAATTCACTCTCTGAATATTTGGGGTTCATATCTGGAAGCAAATGCCAGATATGAAGTGAAAATGAAAGCAAAGGAAGACTTCTTTTTTTAGAGCAGGTCCGTGAATAAATGAACACAGTGGCACGAATGGGGAATATTGGTGACAATAGATGCAACTGCGAATATGCAAAATTATGCATTGGGAACACATGAATGAGGATGGACTGTAATCTTACTTTTCTCAAGTCTGACCCATTTTAGTTTGAGTTGACCTACCTACAATTTATAGAAATATTCTGGAAAATGACATGCAAATGATCAACTTCACAATGAATGGAAAAAATCATACCTGTGATTTCATGAAGAAACTCATGTGTGGAACGAGAGAAGATTCTTACTCCATCCAGTTCAGGGATCAAGTATGATTCCTCATCCAAAACAAATCTTTACACGGGATCAAGGCTTTATAACTTTAAATGGGAGCATGTAATAACCATAGCTGGGATTTCTCATTTAATATGCTAGCATATGAAGCATTGGCACAATTGTGAGAAATTCCATCTTCAAAATTACCATCTGTTCCATGAGATAAAACCAATAAACAGTTTCCACTTAACCTTAAATACCGGGTCTTCAACCAAAGAAAGCTTGACACGGTTAACAATAAATTTAAAAAATAAAGTAAACTGAAATATAAGAGTTAGTTTTCAAAATGTTTAGCAAATAAAAAAGTTTTTAGAAGTTAACGGAAGAGTTGTAAGGAACTGGGACACCTCAAAATTAGGGGAAGTTCATGCCATACTTGGGGAAATTTAAATGCCAAAGAGCTGCTAAAATTCTTAATACTTGCTTTATTAAAATGTATGCACCAACTCCCCCATCTAGAGAGAACTTGCAAGATTATCGGGTCCGCCCACCCCATTAAGCCTAAGGCTTGATTAGCCCAGGCTTTGGGCGCCTGGGCCAATCAGGCCTTAGGATTAGTGGGGATGGGCGGACCCGCTATGCCTAAGGCCAGATTGGTCCAGGCTTCTAGAGGCTGGGACAATTCGGCCTTAGACTTATCGGAGATGGGCCGGAAAGGGGCGGGCCCGCCTCATTTCGACGAGACAGGTCTGTCGGCTGGACAGCAGCAAGACCCATCCATCCGGCCAACAATTTAGAGGTTAGTTGGGGGGGTCGTTAGCATGGGGGTCCGGAGGTGGTGCGGCTTCCAGCAGGAGGGGTTGGGCACCCTCCTGCCGTCGATCTGGAGTTTCGGGAGAGGGGCGGCTTTCCGGCAGGAGGAGTTGGGCACCCTACTGTGCAAAAAAAAAACACTGTGGCAGCAGTCACTTAACCTAAAAAACCAGTACCACCAGTCAGCTACTCCACCCTTGGATTAAACAAACACACTGAAAATAACATTTTCAATAATTTAACAAACGGGTTATTCCATGTCAAGTGATCAAGGGCTCCCTGCATGACCATCACGGATTTTGATAAAACTTTATGCACAAAGTCCCACATGTATCAAACAAACTTTGGTAAAGTTTTAGTTTCGCCTGTGGAATATTCATGGAGATATAGCCATTTGTTTGACCCCATACTGCAATGACATACAGTACGACAGTGACATTCTGACAACTTTGAGACACAATATCTCACGAGCTATGTTTCCAAAAAAACTGAAACTTAGCTACCCTGCACAACTTTTGGAGCTCTATTCAGTGCTACCAATAATAATTTTTGTCGAGCACTGAGTGAATGGCTGAATTACAGTAAACTTGGCCGAAAAAATTAGTGCTCCAAAAAAAGTCAAAGTTTGACATTACTTAGCACCCACAATAATTGAGTAAGAAATGCGAAATTTGGCGCATAATGTCTCAGTACAACATTGTTTTCAAAAGTACAATTTCAACCTCCAAGCTCTTTCCATTAGTTTACAAATTAAGTGTAAAGTTGCTAATTTGTGTAAAAAGGCCAAAAATAGGGTATTTTCAGACTGCTTTTACAGAAAAATACCTTTCAGAAACTCTTTCAAATCAGTCTCATTAGAAAGAGCATATTTCAAACCCCCTAGAAAAGTGGGCTTCATTTTTCAATGCAGGTTAACAATGCCCGAAAAGGGGGGACAAAGTTGGGAGATGTCACCATGGCATGCTGAAGGGTTAGAAGGAAAAGTGTGCCTTTTTGCAGATGATACCAAGATTTGTAAGAGTAGACACCGAAGAGGGAGTGGAGAATATGAAAAAGGATCTGCAAAAGTTAGAGGAATGGTCTAATGCCTGGCAACTAAAATTCAATGCAAAGAAATGCAGAGTAATGCATTTGGGGATTAATAATAGGAAGGAACCGTATATGCTGGGAGGAGAGAAGCTGATATGCACGGACGGGGAGAGGGACCTTGGGGTGATAGTGTCCGAAGATCTAAAGGCGAAAAAACAGTGTGAAAAGGCAGTGGCTGCTGCCAGAAGGATTCTGGGCTGTATAAAGAGAGGCGTAGTCAGTAGAAGGAAGAAGGTGTTGATGCCCCTGTACAGGTCATTGGTGAGGCCCCACTTGGAGTATTGTGTTCAGTTTTGGAGACCGTATCTGGCGAAAGACGTAAGAAGACTTGAGGCGGTCCAGAGGAGGGCGACGAAAATGATAGGAGGCTTGCGCCAGAAGACGTATGAGGAGAGACTGGAAGCCCTGAATATGTATACCCTAGAGGAAAGGAGAGACAGGGGAGATATGATTCAGATGTTCAAATACTTAAAGGGTATTAATGTAGAACAAAATCTTTTCCAGAGAAAGGAAAATGGTAAAACCAGAGGGACATAATTTGAGGTTGAGGGGTGGTAGATTCAGGGCAATGTTAGGAAATTCTACTTTACGGAGAGGGTGGTGGATGCCTGGAATGCGCTCCCGAGAGAGGTGGTGGAGAGTAAAACTGTGACTGAGTTCAAAGAAGCGTGGGATGAACACAGAAGATTTAGAATCAGAAAATAATATTAAATATTGAACTAGGCCAGTTACTGGGCAGACTTGTACGGTCTGTGTCTGTGTATGGCCGTTTGGTGGAGGATGGGCAGGGGAGGGCTTCAATGGCTGGGAGGGTGTAGATGGGCTGGAGTAAGTCTTAACAGAGATTTCGGCAGTTGGAACCCAAGCATAGTACCGGGTAAAGCTTTGGATTCTCGCCCAGAAATAGCTAAGAAGAAAAAAATAAAAATAAAAAATAAAATAAAATAAAAAAATTTAAATTGAATCAGGTTGGGCAGACTGGATGGACCATTCGGGTCTTTATCTGCCGTCATCTACTATGTTACTATGCAACGGCCTACGTTTCAACTTAAAATTATGTCACTTTTCACACTGTTTTTCCCTGTTTATTTTTACTCAAGCTTTGGGTACAATTATAGTGTTCTTAATTAATGATTATTCCTAACTAGAAATTGAGGTGATAATTTTGTTGCATGCAGATCACAAATTACAACTTGTTTTCTTTTTCAGATCCACATTATTATTAATTCAGTTTAAAATGGATGCCAACAAAGTGGACTTCACTTCGGCTTGGGAACCATATAAGATACCCAATTTAGGCTTGGGAACCTAGGATAAGACACCCTAATCATTGGCTTTGGAACCAGAAAGATACCAACAAAAGGCTTTGGAACCTTGACAAAGAAACCAAATGCGAGGCTTGGGAACCTGGACGAAGTGGCCCACCCGTGGCTGGTATTGCACAGCTATCGGGCGTGACCCCTATGGCGATGGGGTTGCCAGTTCAAACTCTTGAACTGGTAGTGACAATGTCACCATGGACCAACGCAATAGAGTAGTAGTAATACTACGTCAATACAAAACTGTAACTTTAAAAATGACAGAACTATGTTGAAATAGAGGTTGTTGCCGTAGCAACGTCTCCCAACTTTGTCTCCCTTTTTCAGCTATTGTTAACCTGCGTTGAAAAATGAAGTCCACTTTTCTAGGGGGTTTGAAATATGCTCTTTCTAATGAGACTGATTTGAAAGAGTTTCTGAAAGGTATTTTTCTGTAAAAGCAGGCTGAAAATACCCTATTTTTGGCGTTTTTACACAAATTAGCAACTTTACACTTAATTTGTAAACTAATGGAAAGAGCTTGGAGGTTGAAATTGTACTTTTGAAAACAACGTTGTACTGAGACATTATGCGCCAAATTTCGCATTTATTACTCAATTATTGTGGGAGCTAAGTAATGTCAAACTTTGACTTTTTTTGGAGCACTAATTTTTTCGGCCAAGTTTACTGTGATTCAGCCATTCACTCAGTGCTCGACAAAAATTATTATTGGTAGCACTGAATAGAGCTCCAAAAGTTGTGCAGGGTAGCTAAGTTTCAGTTTTTTTGGAAACATAGCTCGTGAGATATTGTGTCTCAAAGTTGTCAGAATGTCATTGTCGTACTGTATTTCATTGTGGTATGGGGTCAAACAAATGGCTATATCTCCACAAATATTCCACAGGCGAAACTAAAACTTTACCAAAGTTTGTTTGAGACAAGTGGACTCTGCATATGAAGTTTCATCAAAATCCGTGATGGTCATGCAGGGCACTTTCCAAGAATCTGATCACTTGACATGGAATGACCCAAACACAATGTTTTCAAAAACACATCTAGAGGAAGAACAGTCACATATACAGGTACAGTTGAAGAGGAGAAAATCAGAAAGAGAAAAACAAACACATACAAATAAAAGTGTTGAACAACAGGAATATCAACGTAAAAAAAAATTAGCACAAAAAAAAAGAAACTCTAACTCCAGAAAAACAAAACACACTGCGTCATAAACTTGCAAAAATACAACAGGTAAGACGAGCACGTATATCTATTGAAGAAAAGAAAAAACAACCTCAAAATAATACAAAACAAACAAACAAACAAAAATAGCCAATCTGACTCCGGATGAACAGCAATCACTGCATGTGAAACATGCTGAAAAACAAAAACAAAAACGAGCAAACATATCTATAGAGGGAAAAAAAAACATCAAAAAGAAAAAGAAAGAAAAAGAACTAAAATTGCAACTCTAACTCCTGAAGAACAAAAATTACTGCGTCAGAAACATGCCAAAAAAGAAAAACAAAGGCGAGCAAAAAGAATTATTGAACAATCCCCCCCCCAAAAAAACAACAACAACCAAACAAATACAATAGCAACACTGACTTCACAAGAAAAACAATCACAAAGTGAGCAACACACCACTATAACACATCTGACACATAGAAAAACAAATTAGTCAACAGTCAAGGACCGAAATACAACCAATTGCATTTATAAATGACATTCAAAATATTAATGAGGATAACATTCAAACACATACATGTGGATATTTAGATCACATCTGCTACTTTTGTAATGCTAAACATTTTGAAGCAGAAAGACCTTCAGATTCTAAGTTTTCACAATGTTGCTCAAAAGGAAAAGTACATCTTCCACCAATTAATACACATCCTTTCATCCAGCAACTCATGACCAAGGAACAAGGGCCTAAGGATGCATTACAGGGGCCCAGAGCCATGGACATGGAGCAAGGACATTGTAAAAAAGGGATCGGGACTGAGAGGGAATTTTTGGAAAAAGAACCTAAGGACGCAATGCAGGGGACACGGGCCAAAGATATTGAGCAAGGACACTGTAAAAGAGGGCTCAGGACTGAGTGAGAACTTTTTGAAAAAGGACCTAAGGGAGAAATGCAGGGGTCTAGTGCACGAATAAAACTGGCAAGCAGCACTAATAGAGAACAACGGATTCCAAAGGGACAACCAAAAACAGGGAAACAATCTGAGGATGAAACAGACACACGACAGGAGGAGGATGACCGAGACGAGTCTTGGGGTCTGGCTACTCACGAGGGGGACGCCAGGAGCGCCAAACCACGAGGAAAAACAGCAAGAAAGGCGAACAAACGGGACTTACTTTGCTTATACACTAATGCTAGGAGCCTAAGAGCTAAAATGGGAGAGCTGGAAGTCCTAGCCAGCAAAAAGGGACTAGACATAATTGGAGTCACAGAAACATGGTGGACTGATGACAATAAATGGGATGTGGCTTTACCAGGTTTTAAACTATACAGGAGAGATAGGTCACACAAGAAGGGTGGAGGAATAGTGTTATACATAAAAGAATCCATATCTTCAACCAGGATGGAAACAACAGTAAGGGCGGGCGACTTGGAATCACTATGGGTTAAGCTACCAGGAGGAACTGGAGCAGACACAAAATTGGGTCTTTACTATCGCCCACCTGGACAAACGGAAGAAATTGACCAGGATCTGGAGGCTGAACTGAGGCAGGTATGCAAAAGCGGAAGTGTGGTGGTGATGGGAGACTTCAACTTCCCGGGAATAAACTGGAGTATTGGGCACTCAAACTGCATGAGGGAGACCAAATTCCTGGAGGTCACGAGGGATTGTTTCATGGAACAGCTGGTCATGAAACCAACACGGGGTGATGCCACTCTTGACCTAATCCTCAACGGACTAGGGGGACCCCCGCTAAGGAGGTGGCGGTACTAGCCCCACTAGGAAACAGCGATCACAACACGATCCAGTACAGGCTAGAGATTGGATCATCAAAGGTAAAAAGAACTACAACGACTGCACTTAACTTCAAAAAAGGGAATTATGATGCCATGAGGAAAATGGTGAGAAAGAAACTCAATGACAGCGCAAGGAAGATGGACTCCGTAGAAAATGCCTGGGCCCTACTCAAGGGCACAGTGCACGAAGCACAGAACCTGTGCATCCCCAAGTACAGGAAAGGGTGCAAAAAAAATAGAACAAAAAACCCAGTGTGGATAACAAATCCAGTAAAAAAGGCGATAAGTGACAAGAAAGCATCATTCAAAAAATGGAAAAAGGACAAAACAGAGGAGAACCAAAAGGAGCATAAAAAACACCAAAAGGAGTGTCACCGAGTGGTTAGGAAAGCAAAAAGAGAATATGAAGAGAGACTGGCGGGGGAAGCAACAAACTTCAAATCATTCTTCAGGTACGTTAAAGGTCATAGGATTACATTTAAAATTATATTACTCATTTTCAAATCACTATTATCAAATGAACCTTTATTTATAACTAGATACTTAATCCCACACAATACACAACGATCACTACGCTCATCTGGACAAAATTTACTTGCTGTACCTTCTTTGAAAATTATTGGAACACATAGATCAGACATGTTCACTGTGATGGGACCTCAATGGTGGAACGCCCTGCCACATTACATTAGAATTGAAAAAGATATCTCTTCATTAAAAAAATTATTAAAGACTTATTTATTTAACAACGCTTTTAATAATTGAAAATTTTTTACATTTCTTGGATATGCTTTTATCAATGCTATGGTTTTAAACATCCCCTCCTTTTGTACCTTCCTTTATTTCTATAAAAAATTTAAAAATTGTAACTTTTAACCTTTTTTTCCTCCCGACTCATGTATGTATAATATGTAACCATTATGTATATTGTTAGTTTCTTTTTATTGCTCTTTATTGATTTTGTACATCGCTTAGTAATTTTAATAGGCGATTAATCAAATACACTAATAAACTTGAAACTTGAAGCAACCAGCAAGGGAGGAAGTGGGACCCTTGGATGATGGGGACAGAAAGGGAGTGGTAAAAGAAGAAAAGGAGATAGCTGACAGGCTAAATAAGTTCTTCACGTCAGTCTTCACGAGGGAGGACACAACCAACATTCCGGAACCTGAGGAGATCGTAAAGGGGGAGCAGGATGAAAATCTGGTCCAACTAGAGGTAAGCAAGGTGGATGTCCTCCGGCAGATAGACAGGCTAAAGAGCGACAAATTGCCAGGTCCGGATGGCATTCACCCAAGGGTACTCAAGGAACTAAGGGACAAAATAGCTGAACCACTTCGACAAATATGTAACCTATCCTTAAAAACTGGAGAGATTCCGGAAGACTGGAAAATAGCAAATGTCACGCCCATCTTCAAGAAAGGCTCAAGGGGAGACCCAGGAAACTACAGGCCGGTGAGCTTGACCTTGGTCCCGGGAAAGATGATGGAAGCACTGATTAAAGACAGCATCTGGGAACACATAGACAACTATGGGCAGCTAAAGTCGAGCCAGCATGGCTTCTGCAAGGGCAGGTCATGCCTCACGAACTTATTATACTTCTTTGAGGGGGTAACCAGCCAGATGGATAAAGGGGAATCCATAGCTATCATTTACCTTGACTTCCAAAAAGCCTTCGACAAGCTGCCACATGAAAGACTACTAAGGAAGCTATGGAACCACAGGGTGCAAGGGGAGATCCACCGATGGATCAAAAACTGGTTGGCGGACAGGAAACAGAGGGTTGGAGTAAAGGGCCATTACTCAGATTGGCAATGGGTCACGAGTGCAGTTCCACAGGGGTCGGTGCTGGGACCGCTACTTTTCAACATATTCATTAATGACCTGGAGGCAGGAACAAAATGTGAGGTTATTAAATTTGCGGATGACACCAAACTATATCGCAAGGTAAATAACATGGAGGACTGCGAAGATCTCCAAAAAGATCTGACAACACTGGAAGAATGGGCCAAAAAATGGCAAATGAGTTTCAACATAGGGAAGTGCAAAGTCGTACATATAGGGAAAAAAACCCCGATGTTCACTTACAAAATGGGGGGATCAGCGCTAGGGGTGAGCGACCTTGAAAGAGACCTGGGAGTGATGGTAGACACAACATTGAAGGCGTCGGTGCAGTGTGCAACAGCCTCAAGGAAAGCAAACAAAATGTTGGGTATCATTAAGAAGGGTATCACGACCAGAAAGAAGGAAGCCATCCTGCCACTGTATCGTGCTATGGTGCGCACGCACCTGGAGTACTGTGTTCAATTCTGGTCGCCGTACCTCAAGAAGGACATGGAGGTACTTGAGAGAGTTCAAAGAAGAGCAACTAAGCTAATAAAGGGTATGGAGGACCTCTCACATACTGACAGACTGAAAAGGCTAGGGCTTTTCTCCCTGGAAAAGCGGAGACTTAGAGGAGACATGATAGAAACCTTCAAGATCATGAAGGGCATAGAAAAAATAGACAGGGACAGATTTTTCAAATTAAGGGGATCAACAAGTACAAGGGGGCACTCAGAGAAATTGAAAGGGGAGAAGTTTAGAACAAACACTAGGAAGTTCTTTTTCACACAGAGGGTGATAGATACATAGAACGCGCTACCGGAGGATGTGATAAACAGGAGCACGCTACAGGGGTTCAAAGAAGCTTTGGATAGGTACTTGGAAGACAAAGGGATTGAGGGGTACAGATAAGAGTAGAGGTAGATTATAGGGATGGGATTAGAGATAAGTTATAAAATTAATCAGGCAGGGATCACTGTTCAGGCACTAGGCCTGATGGGCCGCCGCGAGAGTGGACCGCTGAGCAAGATGGACCTCTGGTCTGACTCAGTGGGGGCAACTTCTTATGTTCTTAACATCATTATAGCAAAAATTTATTTGAGAACATACGATCCATAAATAGTGCACTAGCATTTGCCTCCATGGGAGCAAACATTTCTCCACCTCCTGGACATGGCCCATAATGTTTCCGCATCCATGGTTCCATTTGTCACAGAGCACCCACAACAGTAGCATTTATTTTTCAAAATAATGACGGAGAACCACCACTTGAACGAGATCTTCTTATACACTGCAAACCAAATGCAGACAACCCAACACAAAAAATTAGTGCCCTTGATCCTAATCTGGAACCCATGGTTTACCCATTACTCTTGACAAATCCAAAACTTCACCTCACTCAGTGTGAAAAAGAAATCATATTACCAATAAGGCTAAATCTCCAAATTGAGATATGCCACAACATCCATATCTGATATGTTGCATGTCTTTAATACTTGCTATATTTCCTCATCTTCCATGACGGGACCCGTTTTGCCCATATAGAGCTTTCTTAAGGGTTCACAGTAGGCGCTCTGCATAGCACAAACAAAATTTTTTTTAAAAACAACATATCACAATTTACAATTTTTCACAAAGACATAAATTACAATGAATCTTATCACTATTCACATCTATTAAGACTGTATCAACTGTTATCAATTATAAATCCAATCTCTATTATAAAACATATACATTGTTATTCATCTTAAATTATTAAATTATTCTTATTTTTAATTTTAATTATAAATGGAGAAGTTAAACATTTAATTAAAAAATATAAATATACACTCAATTTCTTCAAAAATGTCCTCAGATCTGATGATCATCAATTAATCTATTAAAATACAACTCACTTGTAGATTACTGTTCATATTAAATAATAAATTCATTTATTTTAACACAAGTACTTAATTGCTCAAATTAATGAAAACTACTTATCTACATATTAAAAAACTTTACTTAAATATTAAATAAACTAATTTCTTTTAAAATTACCTCAATTAATCAAATAAATCTAAGACTAATTTAACATAATAATTATTATCAATTACAAATAATATTCAATTAATCTTCTAAGTATTCTAAATATTGAGAAGCTTGAAATTCCATTACCTCTATTGCGATTACTAATTGTAAATTAACCAAATATTTATTAAATAATCAAATTACTCTTAAAACAAATATAGATGTTTAATTAATTTCCTACTTCCAAGAGTACTTATTATCTAAATTCAAACTCATTCTTTGTAAAAATATTTAAACTCATTGTTTAATGTTTTATTAATTATCAATTAACACTAATTATTTCTTCATTCTTATATTAATTCATTTTCTTAAAAGTGCTGTTTTTACTTTACAATTCATTCTATCTAAATAGCTCTCATATATAATTACTTACTGTTATCAATTAAAACTCCTTAATTACTAATTACTTATTCAACTGTTAAAAACATACCAATGTTTTGAAATATTTTTTATAATTAAAGCTTTGTTATAACAGTGCTTTTCTATAATATTACAATGAAGTGCTTAATAAGTGCTACTCTTTGCATAGTTACCACTACTTAAAAGTGCTTAATCAGTACTCTGTTAAAATTAGTCTTTAAAAATAATACTCTTTTAAAATTAACTTAATCAGTACTCTTTTAAAAAAAGTCACTACTACCTTAAAGTGCTTAATTAGTGCTTAAAATTTTAAAATATATTAATCCTTTTTATAGTTCAAGCTTTGTTATAGCAATACTTCACTATAATTAAACAATATTACAATAAAGTGCTTAATGAGTGCTACTCTGTGCATAGTTAGCATTACTTAAAAGTGCTTAATCAGTACTCTTTTTAAAAAATAATCACTACTACCTTAAGGTGCTTAATCAGTGCAAATTATAGAGGAAACATATATTTTAAGATTTATCTATCTATATCATGACAATAAAACATCCATATACCCTTTTTATAACTTTAAATATAACATATTCAAATTCATTGATTAAGTTCCTTAATCATATAGAAATGAAACACTTTCCTTAAGTCTCTTCTCTTATCATTTTCCAAAACTAAAAAGATACACACACTCAACTTATATTAACCTAAATCACTGTCATATATACCGTGATTTATAATTACCCCTATTCCATACAATCGGATTCAGTAAAAAAAACAGAATATACCAATTTCTCAAAGGTTAAACTCAAATCAACATTCTATTAATCAGTTATCCAAACCACAGAAGCTCAAGAGAGATAATTCTCCGGCCATTTGCATTCAATATAAATCACAAACCTTTCTTTAGCGTCCTCACATTACTGGAGCCAGATCTGCTATGAATGATTGTGGTTAGCGTTTACTTCCTTTATGTATGCCAGCGCTGATTCAACGCATTTCCGGTGGGCAGCGTGCTTATGTCTCCCTTTATGTAAAAACCAAGGACGTCTCCGCGTTCACTTGAAATCAATAGTTCGATAAAGCGCGTTCTTATAGAACAACGCATGCGTATTGGTTTCTACTAAGGAGTGTGAAAGCATTATATCACAGGCATATTTCCATTAACATTATATTTCATTTGGAAACACCTCCTACAATCAATTCATGCAGTAAATTTATAAGTGGGACGCTAAAGAGGATGGTTCAATAATTACAACTTATAAAAGATAGTAATATTGACTTGAAAAATCAAAAAACATTCAATGTTCTCATTCATCTTATGGTATACTTTATATGATCCGGTACATGTTTTCACCACCATAATTATAGAGAAGGAAAAACATAGTCCATTGCATATCCAATTTGCATATCATATAGAATATACTAACAGGTAAATCATCCATATAGCAAAATATTTATATATTCTTTGTGGAACTTCCAGTCAGTTTCTGAATTTCATCATCCAAAGCTGAACTTTTAAGATCTTTATATCCATAAAGCAATGTTACTTACCGTAACAGTTGTTATCCAGGGACAGCAGGCAGCTATTCTCACTAGTGGGTGATGTCATCAGACAGAGCCCCGATACGGACGTTTCACAAGCATGTCTTGCTTGAAGAAACTCAGAAGTTTCGAGATGCCCGCACCGCGCATGCGACAGTGCCTTCCCGCCCGATGGTCCAGGCGTGTCTCCTCAGTTCAGGTAGCTAGCAGAGAAGCCAACCCAGGGGAGGTGGGTGGGACGTGAGAATAGCTGCCTGCTGTCCCTGGATAACAACTGTTACGGTAAGTAACATTGCTTTATCCCAGGACAAGCAGGCAGGTATTCTCACTAGTGGGTGACCTCCAAGCTAACCTCAATGGGATGGTGGGAGAGTTGGCAACTTAGGAGAATAAATTTTGTAACACTGTTTGGCCAAACTGTCCATCCCTTCTGGAGAAAATATCCAGATAATAATGAGAGGTGAATGTATGAACCGAGGACCAAGTGGCAGCCTTACAAATCTCCTCAATCGGTGTCGATCTGCCATTGCTCTGACCTTATGGGCTGTGACCTTACAGGGAAGGGGTAATCCAGCCTGGGCATAGCAGAAAGAGATACAAGCCGCCATCCAGTTGGAGATGGTGCACTTCGATACAGGTCGTCCCAACTTGTTTGGATCAAAGGAGACGAAAAGTTGAGGAGCAGTTCTGTGTGGTTTGGTGCGAGCCAGGTAGAAAGCCAAAACACGTTTACAGTCCAGAGTATGAAGAGCTGATTCTCCAGGATGAGAATGAGGCTTTGGAAAAAACACTGGAAGTACAATGGATTGGTTGAGATGAAATTCAGAGACCACTTTAGGCAGGAATTTCAGATTAGTGCGGAGGACCACCTTGTCATGATGGAATACTGTGAAAGGAGGATCTGCCACCAAGGCCTGAAGCTCACTGACCCTGCGAGCAGACGTGAGGGCCACTAGAAAAACCACTTTCCAAGTGAGAAACTTTAGTGGAGCCTTGTTGAGAGGCTCAAAAGGAGGTTTCATCAGCTGAGAAAGGACAACTTGAGATCCCAAACCACTGGAGGAGGTTTGAGAGGAGGATTGACATGAAAAAGTCCTTTCATAAATTTGGAAACCACAGGATGACCAGAGAGAGGTTTCCCTTGTAGAGGCTGATGGAAAGCTGCAATAGCACTCAGGTGGACTCGTATAGATGTAGACTTGAGACCAGACTGAGACAGGTGTAGTAGATAGTCCAACACAGAGGATAGGGAGGCTCGCTGAGGCTCCGTAGAGTTGGAAACACACTATGAAGAAAATCTAGTCCATTTTTGGGAGTAGCATTGACGAGTAGCAGGCTTCCTGGAAGCCTCCAAGACATCCCTCACCGCCTGGGAAAACTGGTGAGGGGTTACGTTGAAAGGAACCAAGCTGTCAGGTGGAGAGACTACAGGTTGGGATGAAGTAGAGATCCCTGATGCTGAGTAAGCAGTGAAGGAAATACCGGAAGGAGGAATGGCTCCCTGCTGCAGAGTTGAAGTAGAAGGGAGAACCAAGGCTGTCGGGGCCACCGAGGAGCTATCAGAATCATGGTGGCATGGTCGGACCTCAGCTTGACTAGAGTCTTTTGAATGAGAGGAAAAGGAGGAAACGCATACAGAAAGCGATTCCCCCAATCCAGCAGAAAAGCATCTGTCTCGAGGCGATGAGGAGTGTAGATCCTGGAGCAAAACTGAGGCAGCTTGAAGTTGTGGGGAGCCGCAAAGAGGTCTATCTGAGGCGTTCCCCACTGAGCAAAGATCTGATGAAGGGACGTGAAATGGAGTATCCATTCGTGAGGCTGGAGTAGACGACTCAAGTTGTCTGCCAAGACATTGTCCTTCCCCTGAATGTAGACAGCTTTGAGGAAGGCGTTGTGGCGAACCGCCCAATCCCAGACTCTGAGAGCTTCCTGGCAGAGGGAGGCCGAGCCCGTGTCCCCCTGCTTGTTGACATAATACATGGCGACCTGATTGTCTGTGCGAATGAGGACTACCATGTCGTGAAGCAGATGTTGAAAAGCTTGAAGAGCATTGAAGATGGCTCTGAGCTCCAGAAGATTGATTTGATGGAGTCGGTCCACACTGGTCCAGAATCCCTGAGTACGAAGACCATCCAGATGCGCTCCCCAGGCATAGGTCGAGGAATCGGTTGTGAGAACCTTCTGGTGGGGAGGAGTGTGAAACAGCAAACCTCTGGATAGATTCGAAGAGGTCATCCACCAAAGTAGAGACTGCCGAAGAGCAGGTGCGACGACGATGTGTCGAGACAACGGATCCGACACCTGAGTCCATTGAGATGCCAGGGTCCACTGCGGAATTCTGAGATGGAGTCTGGCGAACGGCTTCACATGAACTGTAGAGGCCATGTGCCCCAGGAGGACCATCATATGTCTCGCTGAGAGGGACTGGCGAGAAGACACAGACTGGCAGAGATGAAGAAGAGCATCCATGCGCTGAGGAGGAAGGAATGCTCGAAGACTGATGGTATCCAGGACCGCCCCGATGAAGGGGAGCGACTGGGTAGGCTGTAGATGAGATTTGGGGAAGTTGATCTCGAAGCCCAAACTCTGCAGGAAGGAAATAGTGGCCAGGGTCGCCGAGATGACCTCCGGAGCCGAGGGGGCCTTGATGAGCCAGTCGTCGAGGTAGGGAAACACCTGGAGACCCTTATTCCGGAGTGCAGCGGCCACCACCACCAGACACTTTGTGAAGACTCTGGGAGACGAGGACAGGCCGAATGGAAGCACTCGATACTGCAGATGCAGATGTCCCACCCGAAATCTGAGGAACTTGCGGGAGGCTGGATGAATAGGAATGTGAGTGTAGGCCTCCTTGAGATCCAGAGAGCATAACCAGTCGTTCTGCTCAAGGAGGGGGTAGAGAGAAGCAAGGGTCAGCATGCGAAACCTCTCTTTGACCAAGAACTTGTTGAGGACCCTTAGGTCCAGAATGGGTCGCAGGTCGCCCGTCTTCTTCGGGACAAGGAAGTACCGGGAGTAAAACCCCCGGTTGTATTGGTCCACAGGGACCGGCTCGACGGCACGAAGCCGGAGCAAGACTTGAGCTTCCTGAAGAAGAAGGGCGGCCTGAGTCAAGTTTGAAGGATACTCTCTTGGAGGGTGGTCCGGAGGGACCCGAAGGAATTGAAGAGAGTACCCCTCCCTGACAATAGTAAGGACCCAGAGGTCGGTGGTTATCGCCTCCCAACGATGACAAAAATGATGGAGCCGCCTCCCGATGGGAAAAACAGGGGGAGGCAGAACGAGACTGGTTATGCCCTCGAAGAGACAGTCAAAAAGGCTGAGGAGCCTTGGGGACAGTAGGCGGCTGAGGCTTTTGCTGAGTTTTCTGAGGAGGCTGCCGCTTCGCAGGTTGCCTCGCAGGCGGAGCTTGCCTCGGCTGATAACGCCGTTGATAGTCAAAGGCGGTCGAGAGGGTCGAGACTGCTGAGGCTTAGGCTTCGGCCGAAGAATGGACTGAAAGGACTTTTCATGATCAGACAATTTCTTTGTGACGGTCTCGATGGATTCGTCAAAAAGATCCGCCCCAGCACACGGGACGTTCGCCAGGCAGTCCTGAAGATTCGGGTCCATGTCAATGGTCCGCAACCAGGCCAACCGGTGCATCGCCACAGAGCAGACCGCCGCCCGGGCCGAGAGCTCGAAGGCATCATAGGAAGATTGCATCAACTGAAGTCGAAGCTGGGACAGCGAAGCAACCACCTCCTCAAACTCAAAACGAGCCTGGGATTCGACGTAGGGCGTAAACCTCCGAAGCACAGGAAGAAAAAATTCCAAATAGGTAGCAAAATGGAAATGATAATTTAGAACTCGGGACGCCATCATAGAATTCTGATAGATGCGTCGTCCAAACTTATCCATGGTTCTGCCCTCACGGATGAGACCGCTTGAGCGAGGATTCAACCAGGAGGGACTGATGGGAAAGCTGAGGTCCCTCGAAGCCCTTATGATGCACCGTGTGGTACCGAGCATCCAATTTTTCAGGGACCGCAGGGATAGAGTAAGGAGACTCAAAACACCTCATGAAGGTCTGGTCGAGGAGCTTGTGCAGCGGCAGGCGTAAGGACTCGGCTGGAGGATGAGGCAAATGCATGGTATCGAGGTACTCCTTGGAGTATCGAGAGCCAGAATCGAGGGTAATGTCCAGGTCATCCGCCATCTGCCTCAGAAACGAGGAAAAAGACAGTTGGTCTGCCAGCGCCGGTCTTCGAGAAGGGCTGGAAGAAGTCGAGGCCTCGGGCTCTACCGAGGCCTGAGAACAACAGGGCGAGTAAAAAACTTCGGGGACCTCGAACTCCGGTCCCAGAGGAGGAGATCAAGCCGAAGCAGAATATCCCATACGAGGCAATTTCTTCTGAGGAGAGACGGTCGAGTGTCGAGAGGAATGCCTCGAAGAGTGCCTGGATCGATGCCCCTCACGATGCCTGGATGGGGATCGAGCCCGTCTGTTAGAATACTGATCCCCCGAAGCCTCCATAGAGCAGATAGGACTCGAGGCCGTAGATCGGAGAGGCGGAAGATTCGTCGCCTCCCCAGACGCCGCCCAGGCTTGATAGGGGGTACGGAAGAACTCGTCCTGCTTCCGGCTATGCCCAGGACTGGCAATGAAAGAAAATTATTTTCAATACAATGATGAGTATTATATACAAAAAAGAGGAGTAGCTATGGGAGCTACTTTTGCGCCCTCAATAGCAAATTTATTCATGACTAAATTTGAATCAGTATCTCCATCAGAAATTCAGTGGGAATTTTATGTGGCCTCGGTCTTTTATCCAAATTCTCTTTTGCAATTGCAATGGCTTCATTCTGAGGGATAGAGGTGTACAGGGATACTACATCACATGTAACCATAATGAAGGGAAACTCATTGTTTGGTATCTCAGATATTTAATTTAATATATGGACTGTGTCTTTGATATATGACGGACTTTCTTCAACAAATGGACTGAGAAAATAGATCCTTTAGAGGACATAATCGGACGTCCCGGAGGCCTTTTCTTATCCTTATGGATTTTTGGCAAAGTATAAAATGACACACTCTTTATAAATTTTAATATTCTCATCAAGCGGTATTAGGGGATACCAATTGGATTTGGGATCCAAAATAGTGTGTCATGAAAGAAATAGAAAGGAATAAGCCAAAATTTTTTAAGAAACATTATTATTATTTTTAAGAAACATTATAAATTATTATCTAAAGAGGAAAAAGAAGCTTTAATGAACTTAACCCAAGATCCAACTATAGTCATTCGAAGAGCAGACAAAGGAGGTGCTTAGTTGTTCAGAATAAATTAGATTACCATAATGAAATTATGAATCAATTAATGGACAAAGAGGTATATTTTAGAACTAAATTGGATCCCACAAAACGTTTGGCCAATAAAGTTAGAAAAAACAACAAATGGAGTGGAATTAGGTTTCCTTACTGATAGAGATAAAAGATATTTATTAAATGAACATCCAATTATACCAACATTTTATACTTTGCCAAAAATCCATAAGGATAAGAAAATGCCTCCGGGACGTCCGATTATGTCCTCTAAACTCTAAAGGATCTGTTTTAGAACCTTTAGCGATTTTTGTAAACTATTTTCTCAGTCCATTTGTTGAAGAAAGTCCGACATATATCAAAGACACAGTCCATATATTAAATTTAATATCTGAGATACCAAACAATGAGTTTCCCTTCATTATGGTTACATGTGATGTAGTATCCCTGTACACCTCTATCTCTCAGAATGAGGCCATTGCAATTGCAAAAGAGAATTTTGATAAAAGACCGAGGCCACATAAAATTCCCCCTGAATTTCTGATGGAGATACTCACATAGCCACTTCCGAAATCCCCTTCTCCAAGCCACCCATAAAGTCCTCCTCGATTTGGACAAACATTTAGAACACCCATGGATGCAATCAGCACTCTGCCCCTTATGGGATAATCATCTGTTCCTAATAGATAAGCGGCCCATTTCCTGGCCTTTATGGGCAAATAATCATATCTGGGTGGTAGCTTCTTTATTCAATTTGGATGGCTCCTGGCTCCCCTTTAGTGATTTAATGGCAAAATACTCTCTCCCTCCGTCACAATTTTACCAATGGCTTCAATTGAGATCCTCTATTAGGAAATCAGACTTCAACCCCCTAATATTTAACACTTCACAATCTCTCTCTCATCTTTTTCACTAAACAAAACTTGGCTCTAGGACATAGTGCATCCAACTTCTATAAACTTCTCAAATCTCTCTCCCCCAACCCAACCGTGCTACTTAAAAAATCTTGGGAAAATGATATTGGCTCCCCCATCTCTGATGAGAACTGGTCTTCTCTATTGACATCTTCCTTCCGTATATCCAGGTCTGCTTCCCTTTTGTAAAGTATCTTTTTTCACTTGCATAGAGCACAATGGACTCCTATGAAATCCCATAAAATCAATCCTTCTTTCTCGCAAAATTGTTGGTTTTGCAACTCTGACACTGGTTCACTGCAACACTTACTTTTCTCTTGCCCCTGCATACGTACTTTTTGGGATGCTGTGTGGGATAGTGCTGCCCGATTCAGGAAAAAAAAATTCGATTCGATTCAACCTATTGAATCGAATTTTCGATTCGATTCGATTTTCCTGCCCAATTGGGTGTTTTTTTTTAAAACATCCTGGTGGGTTTATTTTATAGCCTCTTCACCCCTTTTATAGCCTCTTCATCACCTTTGCCCTCTCCTACTCACACTGGCGCTGTGGTGTAAACAAAATAAACAAATAAAAAAGACTTGTACTCTCTCTCTTAAATCCTAGCTCACATTTGCGGTCTAATACCAGCTCTGGCAGGATACACGTTTCAAATCTGACATAATGTAATCACAAAACAGAAAATAAAATTATTTTTTTCTACCTTTTTTTCTACCTTTTTCAAATCATGTTGGTCCCAGGCAATGGTTGTCTTTTGATAACTCGCTTCTTTCTTCTTTCTCCGTGCTAACCATCCATCTTCCATCTGTGTCCTCCCCTTCCATTTCCATTCCTTTCCCCTGGTCTGGCATCTGTCTCCTTCCCTTTCCCCCCATGTCCTGACATCTCTCCCTCCATGGTCTAGTATCGCCTTTCCTTTCCCTCTCACCCATGGTCTTGGCATCTCTCTATCCTCTCTTCTCCCTTTTGCAGCTACGGAAGGAGAGAGTGGTGCAGCTGCTAATCCAGGTTAGTGTTACCGGGAGGGTTTGAAAAATCACCAGGCAGGGGAATCTACAAGCCGGCGAGAGAGTTAAAAAAAAAATGTTTTGAGTGGCGTCGTCAGGATCGCGATGACAGCCGAGCACGGGTCTCGAATCGGAGAGGCCAATTTTTTAAAAATACATGTTGATTCGAATTGATTCACCCAAAGTGAATCGGTGAATCGATTTGAATCGGAAATCGGGCAGCACTAGTGTGGGATACTATCTGATCCATATTCCACTTAGACATTTCATTGACTTACCAGATGCTGTTACTGAAATCCTTTGCTCTGAAAACCAACTTGACCAAGGATTGAGGGGTACAGATAGGAGTTGAGGTAGGTTATAGGAATAGTCAAGGCCCATTGCACAGGTGATGGGCCTGGAGGGCCGCCGCGGGAGCGGACCGCTGGGTGGGATGGACCTCTGGTCTGACCCAGCGGAGGCAAATTCTTATGTTCTCTTCTAGACATATTGCTATCTTTGGCTATAAAAGATACTAGGAATTATTAGAAAAGTGATGGTAAACAAGACTATGAATGTTATAATGCCACTGTATCACTCCATGGTACAATCTCACCTTGAGTATTGCATTCAATTCTGGCTGTCTTATCTCAAAAAGGATATAGCGGAATTAGAAAATGTTCAAAGAAGAATGACCAAGATAAGGTGATGGAACTCCTCTCATATGAGGAAAGACTAAAGAGGTTAGGGCTCTTCAGCTTGGAAAAGAGATGGCTGAAAGGAGGTATGTTTGATATCTACAAAAACCTGGGCACAAGTGGATTGACTTTTTACTCCATGAAAAATTACAAAGACTAGGGAACACTCAAAATTACAGGGAGATACTTTTTTAAACCAATAGAAGGAAATATTTTTTCACTTAGAAAATTGTCAAGCTCTGGAATGCATTGTCAGAGGATGTAGTACGAGTGGTTAACGTAGTTGGTTTTAAAAAAAGATTTGGACAAGTTAAGAACATAAGAATAGGCTTACTGGGTCAGACCAATGGTCCGTCTAGCCCAGTATTTCCTCTTCACGGAGGCCAATCCAAGTCAAAAGTACCTGGCAAAACCCCCAATATTAGCAGCATTCCATGTCACCAATCCAGGGCAAGCAGTGGCTTCCCATATGTCTGCCTCAATAGCAGACTATGCACTTTTCCTCTAGGAACTTGTCCAAACCTTTTTAAAAAAAAACCAGCTACATTAACCACTCTTACCACATCCTCTGGCAACACATTCCAGGGGATTTTAAGAGAGCCCAAGTCAAGGATGAATCCCTTAGGACAACAAGAGCTCAGGTGGTGATTTTGGATTGGAACCCCATGGGCAATCAAGATCCCTCTAAGAGAGCAACCCTTTATTACATTATTAAGAGGGATTTGGTATACAGGGTGACCTAGGAAACCCTGGAGGGGGGAAGAGATAGAACAGCTGTTAGTTCTAGAGGCTTATTGTAGACAAGTCATTTGCTTAGCCCAGTGGTAGGCAAATTCATTAGTCAAAAGAGCCAAAATCAGCAGTACAACAATTAAGATTTTTTTTATAGAGCCATACTCCGTGCCCGCTTGCACTACAGCGGCTACGTCAACCCGACTGACACCCCGCTCGCCCGCACGTAGTCAAAATCGATTCGTGGCAGAGCCTAGAGAATGACATAGGGAAAAAAATATGTCTCCGTTCCCGCCCCGTCCCCGTGAGCTCGGTCCCCGTCCCCGAAACCATCTGATCCCATCCAAACAAGCCTCGAATAGTTTTATACTGAACTTATTATATTAAAGTATAAAAAGAAACAATATTCTGTACAAATGTCAATTTATAAATCAGCGTCTTCTCCCCACTCTCTCTTCCCCATTTCTCTTCAGCGTCCTTGGCCCACTCTCTCTCCATTTCCCTTCAGCACATGCACATAAAAACAAGCAAGCAATTTTATATCATTTTCATTCTATTCATTCATAGAAATTAAAGTCTAAATAATAATAATAATAATAATAACTTTATTCTTCTATACCGCCATAGTCAGATGACTTCTAGGCGGTTCACACTGAAGAGAGCTGGACAATCAGCGAATTACAAAATGCAAATAGTGAAAGTACAATATATTACACAAGAAATAGACAGAAGGAAAATATAAATTTAGTGTAGCTTCTGTTTAGGAGATAAATCTGTCAAACAGTACAGTTTTAATTTCTTTCCGAAAGGCGCCATAAATCAGCCTAGCTTCACTGATGTAGTTACCCATGTTTACTTGCTTGAAACATGAAAGACCTATCCAAAAAGGTGATCCTTGGGTATGCAAATAAGTTACAGTTTCTGATTGTCCATGTAGGGCTGTATAGCACGAAATGAGGTAGGAGATAGGAAGGAGCTAGTCCTCAGGCCTGCTTGAAACAAATACAAGCAAACTTAAACATTATTCTTGCCTCCATTGGCAACCAGAGCAACAGTGTATAGTAGGGACTGATATGGTCGCTTTTCCTCAATCCAAATATCAAGCAAACTGTCGTGTTCTGTACCATTCTTAATTTTCTCACTGTTTTCTTAGGGATACCCAGATAAACGATATTGCAGTAGTCCAGTATTGATAGAACCAGAGTGCACCAGTAATCTAAAAGATGAAGGGTCAAAGTATTTTTTAATGGTCCTTAATTTCCACAGTGCGCAAAAGCACTTCTTCACCACTATGTTTGTATGGTCGACCATAGTCAATAATAATAATAATAATAATAACTTTATTTTTCTATACCACCACAATCTTGTGACTTCTAGGCGGTTTACAATCAAGAGTGCTGGACATTAAGCGAAATACAATAAGTACATATTCAGAGGAAATACAGAGATCAGAGACCTCAGGAGGCAATAGTATAGAAATACAATTTGCTGAGCGAAAATGTAATATGTACATTTTAGTAGGTAATGTCCGACAGGACCTGTTGGGGATAAATAGCAACGTAAAGTTACGATAAGATGACGATAACAGATTATATTTATAACAGTGCTGAAAGTTCAGGTGGAATAGGGAGGGGGGAGGGAGAGGGAGAGCGGGTCAATTGTTTAGGTATTCCAATTGTTTAGGTCACAGGTGTCAAAGTCGGTCCTCGAGGGCCGGAATCCAGTCGGGTTTTCAGGATTTCCCCAATGAATATGCATGAGATCTATGTGCATGCACTGCTTTCAATGCATATTCATTGGGGAAATCCTGAAAACCCGACTGGATTACGGCCCTCGAGGAGGGACTTTGACACCCTTGGTTTAGGTAGTCAAGTGTGTGTCTAGTATTTTTATAGTTTAAGAAATTGGGTATTTGTGATCATTTAAATGTAGCGATGTTCATAATGCCAGCCACATAACAAAACATGATTTTACAAAAATTATTCCCTGCACAGTCAAGCCTGCAAGGATTACTAGATGTCTTTCAGCAGCTCCACTCACTCCCTCCCCCTTACCTTCGTGGCCAAGTCAAAATGATCTAACAACAATAAAATTTTAAAAAACATAAAACACATTGTACACAGAGAAAATGTTAATTATCATTTATATTCCACGGGTTTTCAAAGAGGTCAAGGCAGATGACTTTATGCAATGTCACCTCAGTAACAACTATACAAAAATAGACAAATATACCCCCTCCCTTTTTACTAAACCGCAATAGAAGTTTTTAGCACAGGGAGCTGTGCTGAATGCCCTGCGCTGCTCTCGATGCTCAAAGGCTCCCTGCTCTAAAAACCGCTATTACGATTTAGTAAAAGGGGGCCATAGTGCAAAATACAGACAGCAAATATAAATTCTCAAAACGGACATACTTTGATCACTACATTGAAAATAAAATCATTTTTCCTACCTTTGCTGTCTGGTAATTTCATCAGTCTCTGGTTATTCTTCTGACTTTATCCAATATTTCTTCCCTTCTTTCAGTCTCCTGTATGCTTCCTCTCCTCCAGACCTCATTCTCTCCCCCAACTTTTTCTTTCTTTCACCCTGCCCCCTTCTTTCTTTCTCTCTCCATGCCCCCTTTATTTCTATATGTCTGTCTTTCTCTCTCCATTTCTTTCTTTCTTTCTCCATGCCCCCTTTTTTTCTTTCTCTCTCCATGCTCCCTTTCTGTCTGTCTTCCTTCTTTCTTTCTCCCTGTCCTCCAATTTCTTTCTTTCTTTCTTTCTCCCTGCCCTTTGGGGAATAGGTCGCCACCGCCGCCGGGGAATAGGCTGCTACTGCTGCCATCAGGGAACAGGCCGCTGCCGAGTTCTAAGCTCTCCCTGCTTCCCTTCTCTGTAAAGAGGACGCTGAAGCGCCGGGCCGACCAACCTTCGCTACCCGACGTCAATTCTAACATTGGAGAGGAAGTTCCCAGCCAGCCTGGCAGCGATTGGTTGGCCCAGAACTTCCTCTCTGACATCGGGTACCGAAGGTTGGTCGGCCCGGCGCTTCAGCGTCCTCTTTATGGAGAATAGAAGCAGGTTTGGCACCCCTGCTCTAGATGAGCCGCAAGCCCCACTCAAGTGGCTAAAGAGCCGCATGCGGCTCGCGAGCCACAGTTTGCCAACCACTGGGTTAGCCCATAGTCGCTTCCTAGGAAATCACTTGGAAGAGAAGAAAAACCAGGAATTAATTTTGGCCTGGTTTTTCTGGCCAGGTGAATAGAAACAAACAATTATTTTGTCAATCTTGCCCAAACTGCCAGTTGAGCAGTCCTACAAGGGTTCCAATGGCCCTTCTTGGGCCTATGAGAGAGTGGCTATGGACTTTGTGGGACCCCTGGAGTGCACCACTCAGGGCAACAAGTACATTTTAGTCATTCTAGATTACACCACTTCATATACAGAGGCTATTGTTCTGTGCAACATGAAAGTAACTAAGGTGGTAACTGCTTTGTTGGAAAACTGCTCTAGGATGGGAATCCCTATGGAAATGTTGGCAGACTAAGGAATCACCTTTATGTCCAGGGTCATGAAGCAGGTGTGTGTCTTGCTAAAGGTAAAGACTTTATGGACATCTGTTTACCATCCATAGACTGGTGGTTTTAATAAAACTCTTAAAGAAAAAATTTGTGGTCGAAGATGGGAAAACCTGTGATTATCTCCTTCTGTATGTGCTATTTGCCATTCAAGAAGTATCCCAGAGCTTGATGGAGTTTTTTCCATTTGAGCTGTTATAAAGGCGGAGGCCAGGAGGAATCCTATATGTGGTTTGAGAAGTCTGGGAGGAAGAACCCAGCTCAGGGAAGAATTTGGCTCATTGCGTACTCACCATGCAGGAGAGACTGAAGAAGGCTGGGGAAGTAGACAAGCTCTGCTTGGAGAAGGATCAGGTGGGACAAACCCGAGCCTACAATCAGAAATTGTGCAGATAATCTTCCTCTGAAAGCAAGTTATGTTAAGTAGTAAGGACTGTATGAAATAGCAGAAAAGACAAGATCTATTAACTACAAGATGGCTCAACCTGACAAGAGAGATAAGGGAAAGGTCTTCCATGTTAGTCTGTTAAAGTGGATCTCAATGACTGCTGCACTAGTCTAAAGAGAAGACTTTGGCCCAGGACCCTTATACGTACCATTTGCAGATCAGCTTTCTATTTCACAGAAAGCTGACCTGAAACAATTGGTAAGGCAGAACCAAGATGTGTTTTCCAGGGAAGCTGGGCTGGACTCATCATGCAATTCATGACATTATCATCAAGCCTAGAGTAGTGGTCCAGCAACAGCCTTATCGTACCCAGAAGCTTGGCAGAAATCTATGGCGAAAGTAGTATCTGACATGCTAGAGATAGGTGTTAAGGAGTCATCCAGTAACTGGTCCTCTCTCATTGTGTTGGTGCCAAAACCAGATGGGAGCATCCGGTTCTGTATCGATTTCCAAAAGGTAAATGCTGTCTCTAAGCTGGAAGCTTATCTCATGCCAAGAGTTGATGAGCTCATTGAGAGGCTGCAAGGAGCCCAGTTCATCTCTACTCTGGACCTGACCAAGGGATATTGGCAGATACCCCTCACTCTGGCTGACAAGAGGAAGACAGCCTTTTCTACAAACCAGGATTCAGTGCTGCCTTTTGGCTTTCATGGAGCTCCAGCCTACATTAGCAGCAAGCTGCCCCCTAGGGAGAGGAATTATGTGGTGACTGAGAAGAAAGCCCTAGCTGCCTAGTCCTGAAAATTTTCCAATATTATTTACTGAGATGACACTTTCTGTTGGTCATGGACCATGAATGAGATTAAGACTCTACATTGGAAAAGGTTGATGAACTGGAAGATGCAGACAATGCTCCCTTCAAAAATCTGAACACATCTGGGTGAGAGGCCCAATGGTCTTCTATTAGACTGGAGTCTGAAGCATGAAAGACCTGCTACCTGAACTTTAAGGGAGCCAGCTACTAGGCTTTTTTCAAACCCCTCTTGAAGGAATGCTAGAACCAAAGGAATCAGAGCTGTGACCAGGTGCTCACACTTCTGTGTACACCAGCCCTGGAAGCATTTCCAGGCCTTCGCATAGGTGACCAAATTTCTCTGCTTCTTGGACCTCAGCAGAGTAGCTATAACTACTTCCAAATTGCCTTTGTGCGCTAAAGCTGTGCACTCAAGAGCCAAAGTGTTCCAGATCATCTAGGGCATGGTGCCTATAAGGTCAATCGCAATTGACCAGTAGATCGCAAAGGCAATGCGAGTCGATCGCGGAGCCCATCTCTACCTGCTTCCCGACCCTGAAAAGAGGACGCTGAAGTGTAGGGCTGACCAACCTTCTTCACCTGACGTCAATTCTGACGTCGGAGAGGAAGTTCCGGCCTCTCCAACGTTAGAATTGACGTCAGGTAGGGAAGGTTGGTCAGGCCGGCGCTTCAGCATTCCCTTTATGGTGGCGGCCTGTTCCCCGATGGCGGTGGTGGTGGCTTGGGGGAAGGCAGGGAGGGAGAAAAGAAAGGGGGGGGGCAGGGAAAAGAAAGAAAGTCAGGGAGATAGACACAAAGGGAGCATGGAGGTAGCGTTGGTCTGTACAGAGGTCTGTTCTGGTTTTTCGACGCAGCGTGAACGAAGGTGTTGGTGAGGGCTTTTGGCTTAGAATGCCTAAGACCAAAGAGAACTTGAGCTCATCCAGCTCCTGCAGTGACTCAGATAATAGACGTGAGAGGAAGAAGAGAAAGAAAGAATCTCCTCCAGCTAAAAAACTAAGAGAGAGAAACAGAAGGTTGCAAAGGAAAAAAAGGTTTCCGCTAAGAATCCAGAGGAAGACAGTACTGAAGGGAACATGTTTCAGGAATTGCTTTATTTCCGATCAGTGGAACCAGCTGAAGGAGCAGATTCCAGATATTGATGTAGAAATCAAGAAACTGTGACGAGTAGGGCACCTCAAAAAGGACAGAGGAAACCATACACAAGATTGTTTTGTTCTATACATCCTTTTAAACTATTAAAATATCGTTTACCTCTAAAAAAAAAAAAGAAAAGAAAGGGAGCAGGGAGAGAGAAAGACAGGGAGACGGAAAGAATGAAAGGGGGCATGGAGAGAGAAAGAAAAAAGGGGAGGGGCAGGGAGAGAGGAAGAAAAGTTGGGGGAGGGAATGAGGTCTGGAGGAGAGGAAGCATACAGGAGGCTGAAACAAGGGAAGAAATATTGGATGCACAGTCAGAAGAAAAAAGTGCAACCAGAGACTCATGAAATCACCAGAAAACAAAGGTAGGAAAAATAATTTTATTTTCAATTTAGTGTTCAAAATGTGTCCATTTTGAGAATTTATATTTGTTGTCTATATTTTGCACTATGGCCCCCTTTTACTAAACCTCAATAGCGGTTTTTAGCGCAGGGAGCCTATGAGCATCGAGAGCAGCGCAGGGCATTCAGCGCAGCTCCCTGTGCTAAAAACCGCTATCACAGTTTAGTAAAAAGGGAGGGGGTATATTTGTCTATTTTTGTATAGTTGTTACTGAGGTGACATTGCATAAAGTCATCTGCCTTGACCTCTTTGAAAACCCGTGGAATATAAATGATAATTAACATTTTCTCTGTGTACAGTGTGCTTTGTGTTATTTTTTTTACATTTTATTGTTGGTAGATCATTTTGACTTGGTCATTTTAAAAGTAGCTCACAAGCCCAAAAAGTGTGGGCACCCCTGCTGTAGACATAACAGGTCTGCATACCACGGATGCCTTGGCCATTCCTATGCGACAAGAACCACCCGCCTCTGGTGGAATATTATTCTCTATATGACCCTGCCTATTATGGACCCTGGAGGGAACACATACAGAAGCCCTCCCTGTGGCCATAGCTGCAAAAGGGCATCCAAGCCATCGTTTCCTGACTTGTATCTTCAGCAGAAAAACTGCTTTCTTGTTGGTCACTGATGTCATCAGATGGAATGAGACCCACAATGCTGTTGAATGTCTCCTAAGATAGAGCCCATTCTCCAGGGTCTAGAGTCTGTCAGCTGAGAAAATCCACTTGCATGTTGTCCATTCCAGCCATATGTGTCACTGAGAGGGCAACAGATGGATCTTTGCCCACTGAAATAACATTTGAGACTCCAAGCATAGTAGCGCACTCTTGGGCTAATGCTGTTGCATTGTCTGTAAAAACTCATATCGTTTTGTCCTACAGTGAGCTTCTGACCACCTGCTGCACAAGGCGGATGGCTCTCAGCTCTGATTTAATCAACCATTTCCTCTGTGAGGGGTTCAAACATCCCTGCACTGGAGGCCCCTCACAATGCACTCCCCAACTGTATAGGCTAGCATCCGTCGTCAAAATCACCCATGTAGAGATGTGAAGTGGCACTCCCTGGGATAGCGACTGTGGCTCCTGCCACCAGCTCAGGCTGCGACACGTTTCAATTGTCCAAGGTAGAGGCATCTGCAACGCATCCATTATAGGGACCAACGGGATAAGAACGCTGGCAGACTCTCCTGGAGAGGGCATACATGTGCTCTCACCTAGGGGATCCAAAGATCAAATCAGTACAGACTTGTAAGACTTAAGAAGATGTAACCATACTGTACTCTCAGATACCTGCTTGGTGAATCATCAAAGCTTTCTCAAACCAATGAACTACACTGTAGACTGGACTGTCTTTTTCTAAATTCTAAATTTTACATGTAGTATTAGTCAACGATTAAGATATAAGCGCATGCGTTGGCGTCCGCCGAATGCTAGCGCCATTTTGTCTCGTTAACCGAGTCAAGTCACACAGTAAGTAATATGCACTCTGTCCTTATATTACCACAGTATTTTATTATTTTTGCACAGTAAGTCCTTCTTTTTAAATTGTTTGAAGATGTTTTTAGTATTTTCATAACTGTTATATTCTTTATGTTTGCTTTATAGAATTTTGACCCCTGAAGAAGCCGATTACGGTGAAACGGGTCCCTGTAGAGTTTAAGATATCACTACAGCAAATATTTCCAACATCACTAAGATAAGTGTGTTGTTTGAATGTCACATTTCTGATAACTTATTTGAAGCATTTTTGATAATTCATTTGAAGCACTTTAAAGCACTTTTAGAGTTTCCTACTGCACTCAATGATTGATACCTACACCTGCAATTTTGGTTTGAGAAATATTTGATGATTCACCAAGCAGGTATCTGAGAGTACAGTATGGTTACATCTTCTTAAGTCTTACAAGTCTGTACTGATTTGATCTCTCACCTAGGGGACCACGTCTATGGTTGCTGCCATGGACCCCAGCACCTTCAAGTAATGCCAAACTGTCGGTGCTGGCCTGTCCTGAAAATCCATGATCTGACATTTGAGCATCTCTTTGCAGGCTTCCAGGAGAAAAACTTTGTTTTCCTCCGTGTTGAAACAAATGCCCAAATATTCCAGGAATTGTGTAGGCTCCAGGTGGCTTTTTCAGAAATTTATAACCCAGTCCAGGCTCTGTAGAAGCTGGATCTACAGCTCCACTACTGTCAATCGTCCAGGTAAGAATAAGAACATAAGAATTGCCATACTAGGACAGACCGAAGGTCCATAAAGCCCAGTATCCTGTTTTCAACAGTGGCTAACCCAGGTCCCAAGTACCTAGCTAAATCCCAAATAATAAAACAGATTTTATGCTGCTTATCCTAGGAATAAGAAATGGATTTCCCCAAGCCATATCAATAATGGTCTATGGACTTCTCTTTTAAGAAAATATCCAAACCTTTTATAAATTCTGCTAAGCTAGAGTTTAATTGCATGTTGTGTGAAGAAATATTTTCTCTGGTTTGTTTTAAATCTACTACTTAGTAGCTTTATCACATGCCCCCTAGTCCTAGTATTTTTGGAAAAAGAGTAAACAAGCGATTCACATCTACTCTTTCCATCCCACTCAAGTATTTTACAGACTTCAATCATATCATTCCTGAGCCATCTCTTCTCAAAGCTGAAGAGCCCTAGCCACTTTAGCCTTTCCTTATCAGGAAGTAATCCCATTTCATTCATCATTTTTATCACCCTTCTCTGTACCTTTTCTAATTCTGCTACATCGTTTTTGAGCTACAGCGACCAAAATTGCACATATTTGAGGTGTAACTATACCATTGAGTGATACAAGGGCATTATAACATTTTCATCTTTGTTTTCCATTCCTTTCCTGATAATTCCTAACATTCTATTTGCTTTTTTAGCTGCCGCTGCTGCACATTGAGCTGAGGGTTTCAACATATCCTCAACGATGATACCTAGATCTTTTTCCTGGGCAATAACTCTTAACGTGGAACCCTGCACCACATAGCTGTATTTTGGGTTCCTCTTTCCCACATGCATTAATTTGTACTTGCTCACTATGATCATCACCTTGGTGAAGGTGCATGGCCAGGAAAATGGAAGGGCCGAGATCTGGAAGTGCTGCTTCATAGTGTGGAACTTAACCTTTTCCTATCGTAATACATTTTATGTTACGCTGGTTCCAATCGTAATTATTTTAGCAAAATTTTGTATTATTCACCGTAATCATTTACGGCTATTGTAAACATAATGTAAATAAGTCATAAGTCTGTAAATTCAAATATTTTGTGTTCCTGGCTCTTTATTAGTATGGGACATACGATGGCAACGACATTTTTGGAATGACCAGTAATCCGGGACACACAGTAGGAAAAGATTAAAGAACTTCCTGTGATCTAGAAAAATGGGGATATACAGATAGGCCTCTATCAAATCCAGAGAGGCGAGAAATTCCCTCAGCACCACCGAGGTAATGACCGACCTTACTGTTATTTTCCAAACAGAAGTGCAGTATCTTGAGGGCAACATTGACTGACTTCAGATCCAGAATCAGACTCCAGTCCTCCAAGTCTCTTTTTAGGCAAGATTAGGTATATGGAGTATCTGCCCAAGCCTGATTCTTTGTCTGGGATAGCTTCTATGGCTGCTAGAGAATATACAAAAAGGTCCAAGAAGGGGACAAAAAAAAAACCAAACCTCAACCTTGTAACCCTCCTGAATAATTTCCAGTACCCAGGGGTCTGATGTGATCCTTGCCCATGCTTCCCAAAATGCTGACAAGCTCCCTCCTATCCTTGAAGGTATGGCTCCTTACCTGACATCATAACTGCTTCTTGGAGGCAGCTGTGGGGCAAGATCCTAAGGACTGGGGATGTTTAGCATCCCCAAATCTCTGCTTCAAACCTTGAAATGATCTCTGGACTGAAGGTCCTCCTGAGAACTGACGAAAGGGCATAGAGCCATAAAATTTACCTCTAGGGGTCCATGGCATGCTGTCTGGTAAAGACTTTGGTTTACGATCCTGCATGCTGGTCATAAGTTCATCAAGCCTCTTACTTTTCTAGACAGGATATTGGAGTATCAGGCCGGGAAGTTGAATTCCTGGTTACTCCCGCTGATCGCTCAAACATATTCTTATTTTACATTTAGAAAATCATTAAAAATGTATTTATTTGATAAACTAGAATAATGATTTTAATTGCAATGTGTTTTACTATTTTTTCCTTGACTTTTTAATCTTTTTAAATTGTATTTCAATTAGAGTTGATCCAGTTTTTAGAGAAATTTGCTGCAGGCTGTTTAATATACTATGCATCTTTTTCATTAGATTTTTCATCTTTTTAATTAGATTTTAGGATTTTAAATTGAATATTAGCCACTGCTGTATTGATTGTTATGATGTATTATTATTGTGGAACTGTATAATTTTCGCTGAACTGCTCAGTTTTATTCTTGTTGTGAACCGCCCACAACTGTTGGTGGGGCGGTATATAAAAAAATTAATTATTACTATTATTACCAAAGAGCAATTGACTTTTAAAAGGCAATTTGCTTAGGAGAGGAAACTAAGATGGTGACCTGGCAGACACGCAGTCCAGAGATCCGGAGACAAAAAGTTTTTGTTACCTGTTAATAACTGCTGTCGGTTTATTCGTAAGATGGGGAAAAGAAAGGGGAAAGTGAGGACTTACCCCTGGGGGGGGGGTCTTCTGCTCTCCCCGTGTCTTCCATCAAGAAATTCATTGTTCGCTCTGTGCGACCCTCTGGCACCGGCGTTAGCAGTGAGGTGGCTCTGCCGGGGCTAAATATAACTCTCAGCCAGGAGGAAAGGCTACCGCCCACACATCCTGGTGTGGAGAGGCACCCAGAGTCATCGATGGAGCAGGTCAGCAGTGAGGCTGATGAGACATTGAACAGAGGGGATGATTGGGACCAGGAAAGAGGAGCCGAAGGAGGAGCAACTGTGGCAGGAAGTTACCCGGAGTCTGTCTCCAGAGATTTTGTTGTTACTGGAGTAACAGGAGGGCAAGGACCTGTGGATTCTTCTGAGTAAGAATGACAGAAACAGCAGGGAAATGGTGAGCTCACTTTCTCTCCCATGATAAGACCTGCCCATGTAACCCTAGATTCCATCTGGGATGCAGTTGCCCGACTAGAGAAATTATTTATTGGAAATAAATTAACGGTGGATGTTTCCCTACAAAAATGTAAGTCACGCCTAGTCGCTCAGGAGGCAAAGAACTTTAAACTGGAGAGGAATATAGGAGAGGTACAACAAAATCTAAAAGTTTTGAAAACCAATTCCTTAGTGTCTGGAAGGCGATATGAGAGGCTAAAGAACAAAGTGGAGAAGTTAGAAAACCATGTACAGAGGTTAAACCTCTGTTTTGTTAATTTTCCACAGTCTAAGACACTGGTCTCAAACTCAAACACTTTGCAGGGCCACATTTTGGATTTGTAGGTACTTGGAGGGCCTCAGAAAAAAATAGTTAATGTCTTATTAAAGAAATGACAATTTTGCATGAGGTAAAACTCTTTATAGTTTATAAATCTTTCCTTTTGGCTAAGTCTTAATAATAATATTGTAATTTATAGCTAAAGAGACATATGATCAAGAAACTGTTTTATTTTACTTTTGTGATTAGGATAAACAGACCGAGGGCCTCAAAATAGTACCTGGCAGGCTGAATGTGGCCCCCAGGCTGCGGGCTTGAGACCACTGGTCTAAGAGGATTACCCCTATTGAGGTACTCAGGACACACCTGTTGGAAACTCTAGGAGTTCCTAAGGAAGCCTTCCCACCCCTTTCCAGAGCATATTTCTTACCAATGAAGAAGTGACAACCTTCGAGACAAGAGGAACTATCTATGGGTAGTTTGAATTTGACACAATTCCTGGAAACATCAATGGAAGAAGAGTGTGAAAGATCTACCCTCCTTGTGTCCTTTGTCTTTGAGTCTGATAAGGACTGGGTGTTACGACAATACTTTAGAAACCAGAATAAGCTGTTTATGGGTGGGAAGGTATGGGTTTTTCCTGATGTGTGCGTTGACACACAAGAAAAAAGAAAACAATTTTTGTTACTTCACTCCCAGGTGTTATCTAGAGGGACGCTTTTCATTTGTGTTTTCCATGTAAATGTTTAATTATTTTTGAAACAAATAGATACCTTTTCTATGACCCGAAACTGCTAAAAGCTTTTTTGGAAAACAAACGTGTAGTAACGGTTCCAAGGGAGGATGTGAGGGAGTTGGATGTAGATACTTAGGTGTTTGAAAGAAAAAAAAAAAAAAGGGGGAAGATGTATTGATATTCTATCTATGTTCCCTGATTTAGTTTGTAATTGATTTATGCTTTATTGATGCCTCATTTCCTTAAATTTCCTCTCATTGTATTGTGGGCTTATAGGGAATTCTATTGTTTAAATTTGGGTTTGAAAAATCTTTTTTCCTTGTCAAATTTTATTGTTGCAATTGAATTAAACTTTCCTGATGCATGTAAGTATTGTTTATTTTGAAAAATGTTAAATATTTTTTTTTTAAAAAGGCAATTTGCTTAGTGTAACCTTATAGAATGAATCCACCTAATTATAAAGCATTTTTTCAACCCCGCCCAAACAAAAAGGGAGGTGGACTAGCAATTATACATCATGCTTCAATTCCTCTTCAGGTAAATACCGCCAACCTTTTTTCTCACATTCCTATCGAATCTCTCCAATTTTCAATTAAACTCCCCTCTCCTCTTAACTTTCTTCTTATTTATTTACCCCCGCCTATAACTAAAGTCTCTCTTTCATCTCTTATCTCCACTCTAACTGATTTCAACATCGCCTATCCTGAGTCAATAATCCTTGGAGATTTTAATATCCACTTTAACTATCCTAATCATTTTAACACTTCTGAACTCCTAACTTTGATAGCCGACTTATCACTATCACCTCTTATCCATACGCCCACTCATTCAGCTGGAAATACTCTAGACATGATCCTATGCCCAACCACCATGACCTCTTTCTTCCACAATTTCGACTTCATCCCTGTACCCTGGTCAGATCATACACTGATAATATGGCAATTAAACATTCCAACTCGTTCAAATCCCATTAAACAGACAAATAATTCTTCTTTCACTCGTAATCTAAATAATATAACTCTCTCGTCCATACAATCCTCCTTTAATCTAAATCTCAACGATTTCTCCTCCCTTCCAATCACAGAACAATTTTCTAATTGGGAAACAGCTACGAAAACCCTATTAGACTCACTAGCTCCTTCATCTGTCAAACAAAATAAACCCACTCTTAACCCTTCCTCAAGAAAACAACAACCCTGGTTTAACGAAAACTTGATCCTCCTCCGTCGACAGGTCCGGTCAGCAGAAAATAAATGGCGTAAATCTCATTATAACAGTGACCTTCTTTCCTATAAAGAAAAAGCTTCTCACTACAAAAAGACCATTCAACAGACTAAAAAGGACTACTATTCAAAACTTATCTCTACCACTAGTAATTCATCCACTCTCTTCAGTATTGCTCAATCTCTTTCAAAATATTCTAAAAAAAAACTTCCTCCTCCTGCTTCAAATTTACCATCTGCTGATGAACTTTCTCTATTCTTTGACAACAAAGTCACTACTATTCGTACCCATCTTGGACCTTCTCTTCCTGCTTTCTCGGCTCCTACTAACAATGATCTAACTTTCCTACCTCTCAGTTCTTTCTCTAATTTCAAAGTACCCTCACTAACTCAACTATCCTCTGTTTTACAATCTATAAACTTACCTAATAACACTACTGAAAGTTTTCCTCCACATCTCATCAAAAAATTCTTTTCTTTCTTTGGACCTTATATAAGGGAAATGATCTCCAAATCTTTTTCTGACTGTTGTGTCCCTACCGTATGGAAATCAGCTCTAGTTTTCCCAAAACTTAAACAATACAACACTGATCCCTCTTTACCTAACAATTATCGTCCCATTGCCAATCTGCCTCTAATTTCTAAACTTACTGAAAAAGTGATTCATTCTCAATTATCAGACTTCTTCGATCAAACACATGCCCTACATCCTTATCAGACTGGCTTTCGAACTTCTCATTCCACTGAATTATCATTACTTGGTCTCATTACAACTATACAATACTCCCATGATCACTTAAAATCGGTTATACTAATTTCCCTTGACTTATCTGCAGCTTTTGACACCATTGACCATTCTCTACTCTTATCTAGATTAGCAGACTGTAACATCACAGGTCACGCTCTCAACTGGTTTATATCCTACTTTCATCAACGCAACTTTAAAGTTCATATAAAAAACCAAACTTCTTCTTCAGTAACTCAAACTTTTGGAGTTCCTCAGGGCTCTATTTTATCCCCACTACTATTTAACATTTTTCTATCCCCTCTTCTTTCTCTTGCCCAATCACTAGGATTCTCAATTTTCGCCTACGCCGACGATATTCAGCTGCTCTACCCGATCAATACTTCAAACTCTTCAGATATTAATGATCTAAATACTAAATTAGATATTATAAGTGACTGGCTATTCTCTAATAAACTTTCACTCAACGTTGATAAATCTTGTGGTTTACTCCTCCCCATTAAAAAATCCGAAACTTTACCAGGAACAATTTACATCAAATCCACACCCTTATTTATGGATACTAAAATAAAATTACTGGGCGTTACTCTAGATAGAGATCTTTCTTTCCATGACCACATAAGTACAGTTGTAAAAACTTGTTTCTTTAAACTACGTATCATTCGTTCACTCATTTCCATTTTAAATACCGACTCGATTAATATCCTTATTCATTCTTTAGTTATCTCTCACTTAGATTACTGCAATTCATTATTAAATGGACTACCCCAAAAAGAACTTCGCCGTTTGCAAATTATACAAAATACCGCAATCAAACTCATCTACAAAATAGGTAAATTTGAACACGTTACCCCGCTTCTCAAAGAGGCTCACTGGCTCCCTGTCACACACCGTATAATTTATAAAATCTTACTGCTCTCTTTTAAAATCAAACTTTCCCATCTGCCTTTATTTCTTGACAAATTACTAATACCTCAAAGCTCTCCCCGTTCCTTAAGATCTACCGACCAAAAACTCCTTTTCATTCCATCTCTAAAAGAATCCTACTATACAAGGAAAACTAATTTTGCTATAACAGCCCCCACATTATGGAATTCTCTCCCTCAATTTCTCCGGGATGAAATTCATTTACCTAAATTTAAAACTAATCTTAAAACTTTCCTATTTCAGGATGCCTTTAACAAATCCTAATCTTTTCTATATCTACTTACCTACTTACCATTATCCTAAAAGCTCTCCTTTATTTCAGCGCATATCTTTTATACCATGCACCCTTATCCTTCGTGTCCTATCCCTTCCCTCTATCTCACTTCTTCTAACATTATGTAACTTTTTCCTTCCTCCCCATTCATCCTCACGGTCATGTTTGTCAGTATATGTCCAATATGTTTTCACTAATTTTTCTATCACACCAATAACTAGTTCTTACTCTCCTATTTAAAAATTTTTTTTTTTATTGTTAACCGGTCAGATATTTGTTTTATGATCGGGATATTAAAAATCAATAAACTTGAACTTGAAACTCCTGTTCACTGTCTGATCTAAAGCATTCTGTGAGCAGAAACAGTATATATAGAAACCTTGCTCAGGATCCTGAACAGATCATACAGAGCATCTGCCACATTATCCATTTCTGACATAAGAAACTAGGTATCTGTGTTGGCATCCATTCCCGAAGTATGATATAACCTTGAGTGCTAGGCACATATGACATACAAGGCCACTGCTGCCACTTTCAACCTCCAATGCTATGGTTTAAAATTGCCTCTTAAGGACACAATCCAGCCTGTTGTTCTGTGCATTTTTAACACCACTCCCCCTTCACAGAGGATGGAGGTACGCTTAGTAACTTGCTCCACCAGGGAATTCACCTTTGGCAGAATAAGCAACTGCTGAAACTCTACGTCCCTTGGGTAAAGTTTTGCCATGGCCTCCAGGGCCTCCCAATGGTCAGTCAGCATCTTAGTAATGTCCAGATGGATGAGAAAGCGTATAATCTGTGCATCAGTGCTGCTTATAAGCGAGCACTGGGCAATTAAGGTTTGTAAAGGCTTTATCTTTAATTTTGGAGAGACTCAAAAGTGCTGTGGGCTTAAACAGCTTGTGCACAGTCAGGTCCTCTCTAAGATCCAAGGCTGCCAATTGCTAATACTGAGGATCCAAACTGGGAAAGTAAAAGTATAGATTAAGAATCCACTTCATCCCAGTCCTCTTCCAACTGTACCCCCATATCTTGTGCATGGCTCTGCTGTGAGGAAACTGCATTCTTAGTATGGACCGCTGGTGCTACCACCACCACGATCCTTGAGGAGTCTCTGCGACCACTGTAATTTAAATATGCTTCGTACATCATGCTTATAAATTTTGGAGCAAAAACAAGGCCAGGAGGCACAGAAGACCCTTGCAGGTGCTGCTGTGTTCCACTCTGGAGTTTAATGGCATGACTGTGCTTCGCTGAGGATGCATTTTCATCATTTCTCAGCTCCAGTAAGGATTGTAGACCTGGAACTCATGTCATTTGGGACCCCATACCACCAGAGGGACGAAAGGAGGCTAAGCCAGTGACTTCCACCTCCCCTATATGCTGCATGGCAAGTGGGGCACTGATGGTCCTCGGCTAGCCATCCAGTGCAAATCTGGCATGAATCATGGGTATCCTGGCCTGAGGAGTCCATCTAGATTGATTCTGAGCAAAATCAAGGTATTTTAAGAGATAGAGGCTTTTATTCTAAAATTTGGAAATCTAAGATGGCCACCACAGCAGCAATTTTAGAACCAAAAACAGCCCATGGGAACTAAATAAGGGTTCAAAAAATTCAGAGAATAGGATTTTAGAGGTGGGGGATGCTGTCCTTAGCCAACCTTCAAAAACTACTTTTAGAGATCCCCCCTCAAAATAATTTCTCTCATAGACTATTACTGCCTGTACTCATTGTTCCATGCAGGTGCTAGGAGCTGCTTAGGCTGAAACTGCAGCCAGATAACTTCTACCTCAGACAAGCCTGGAACTTGCTTCTTCAGACTGCCCCTCAGTCCTACTGGCTAGACTGAGACTTCAAACCCCCACCGGATGAATTCTTGGCGAGTGCAATATGTTTAGTATAAAATTCTTTCTTTGTTGTCTGTAAATGATTTTTTGTAGAAAGTGGCTAGTTCTTTGTATTTTCTTAGTTTGGAAGATGATCATTTCTTTCTCCATAGATGTTCTGATGAGCGTGGTTGAAGACGAATTAAAGATAAGTCATGAGTGTACCATGGCTTTTTTTTGGAAGAAGATGAGGATATTGTCTGAGAATTAGCTAGGAGCTAGAGAGTCTAGCATTAATTGAGTTTTGGAGGACCAGATTTTAGATTGTTCTTCTAATGCAAGCTGGAAGAATTCATCTATTTGAAGATCTAATGTAGAGGTAATGCCACTAGTGGTGATTTTACTGTAGTTGCAGATATTATATGTTTGAGGAGTTGATTGGAGGTCATGGGTGCATTGTGGTAAGTTAATACTAATTAGAGAATGATCAGTCCAAGGAAGGGGGAGTGTTTTTAGGTTTTGAAATTTAGGAGAAAGCGATTTTTGGGCGAAGATCATATCAATGGTATGACTAGCAGAGTGTGTGGGAGTGTGAATTAGAGGTGTTAGTAGGATGTCAGAAGTAGAGAGCTGCACGGGAACGGGGATGACGGGAATCCCGCGGGACCCGCGGGTTCCCCCTTCGGGTCACGGGGATCCCGTGGGGACGCCCCTAGGGTCACGGGGATCCCGTGGGGACGCCCCCTAGGGTCGCGGGGATCCCGTGGGGACGCCTCCGAGGGTCGCGGGGCTCCTGCGGGGCTGGATGTACTCAGTCGCGCAGCTCTTCTTCTCCTTACCTTCTCTGCTTGCAGCACAGAGCCGAACGGAAGTCTTCCCGACGTCAGCGCTAACGTCGGAGGGGAGGGAGGGCTTAAACAAAGCTTAAACAAAGCCCTCCCTCCCTCCGACGTCAGTGCTGACGTCGGGAAGACTTCCGTTCGGCTCTGTGCTGCAGGCAGGGCAGGTAAGGAGAAGGAGAGTAGCCTCGCGGTTCGAGTGGCTACCAAGGGAGGGGGCGGTCCACCCCGCCCCGCCCCGGTTGCAGCGCAGCCGGCCAGGTCCCCTTACTTTTGTGGCACTTCCCCGACCGACCGATAACAGCCCGGGTCCGACAATCCTCCCTGCCCTGTAGCCTCGAATCTAAATTACCTTCTTACAGCAGCTGTAAGAAGGTAATTTAGATTTGCGGTTAAGGGCAGGGAGGTTTGTCGGAAAGGGGTTGTTGTCGGTCGGTCGGGGAAGTGCCACAAAAGTAAGGGGACCTGGCCGGCTGTGCTGCACCCGGGGCGGTAGAGAAGGAAGGGGGAGAAGGACGCTGAAAGGCCATGGTGAAGACAGGAGGGGGGGGGGAAGGACTCTGAAAGCACTTGAAGACAGAGGAGGGAGAAGGATGCTGAAAGCACATGGGGGAATACAAAGGGGTGGAGAAGGATGCTGAAAGGCCATGGGAAGGGCGGGGGGGGAAGGACTCTGAAAGCACTTGTGGAAGACAGAGGGGGGAGAAGGATGCTGAAAGCACATGGGGAAGACAAAGGGGTGGAGAAGGACGCTGAAAGGCCATGGGGAAGACAGAGAGGGAGAAGGACGCTGAAAGGACATGGGGAAGATGGGGGGGAGAAGTACTCTGAAAGGAAATGAGGAAGAGAGAGTAGGGAGAAGACGCTGGCAGGGAAGAAGACAGATGCCAGACTATGGGGGGAGCAGAGAGAAGAAGATGGGTGCCAGACCAATTTGGAAGGGGGAAGAAAGGGAGAGGCACAGTAACAGAGCAAATGGAAGATGCAGAAGGAAGAGAGACAGTGGATGGAAGGAATTGAATGAGAACATGAGGAAAGCAGAAACCAGGCAACAAAGGTAGGAAAAGAATTCTATTTCTTTTTTTTTTTTTTTTTTTTTGCTTCAGGATATTAGTATATTAGTTGTGTTGATAAAAATTTATAAACATTAGAGGCTCTGGTAGAAACCCGTTTACAAAGTATGTATTCTTTCCAATTAATATTTTCAAATTAATAAAGTCTTTTTGCTTATTTGTAAATGGGTTTCTACCAGAGCCTTTAATTCAGTAGCATAATTAAATGAAATAACTATTTCTGAAGTTTATAGGGACGGGCGGGGACGGAGGGGATTCCTCGCGGGGACGGGTGGGATTTCTGTCCCCGCGCAACTCTCTAGTCAGAAGTGAGTGAGAGAAAATCATAGATAAGAGGATTGTTTGGTGCATCAAAGTGGAGAGTGAAGACACCTAAAATAACTGGATTTTCATGAGAAATACAAAAGTCAAAGATGATAGATTGGAGGGCTGACAGCAGGTCTCTGGTGAAAGGGGGAGGTAAGTACCATAGTTGAAAATGGAGAGGGTAGGGTTTAGAGAGGGTGAATTGAAGTATCTCAGCGAACGAACAAGCGGAGTTGGATGTTTCAAAGTTAAGTGGGAGGGAGGAGTGGTAGATTACGACAACACCTCCTCCAGTCTTATATTTACGATAAAAAGATTTGAAAACAAAGTTATTTGGATAGGCTTGGTGCCAGTATGCGTCTTCCCCTTCTGATAACCAAATTTCATTGAGGCAAAGAATATGAAATTGGTGTTGCAGGATAAGATCATGTACAAGATGGTGTTTGTTTTTAATGGAGCAAATGTTTAGGAGTCCAAGTTTGAGATTGGAAGGGGAGATAGAGATCTGTAGAGGGGAAGAAAGGGGAGAGGTACAAGGAATAGGTAGTAAACATCTAAGCTGTGATATGTTTGGGGAGGAAGAAGATCGAGAAGTTGGCCTTTGTCTCCAGAGAACTGGAATAGGACCGCTCATACTGGGGAAAATAGAGAGGGTGGAAGAGAATAAGATTTGGTAAATGAAGAAAAGAAGATTGGGTAGGCAATGGAGTATCATTATAAGTTGGAGGAAAATTTAAAGGGCACAAAGAAGGCGCACAAAGGAGTGCAATAAGGAGCACTACCTGCTCCTTAAGCGCGCTCCTTTGGCGTGCGCCACAGCTAGTACTAGATTTAAATGCAGGCTACCGATGATGTAATCAGGGGCGGCGGCAGTCTTCAAAGCAAGATGGCTTAGAAATTGGGGACATAGCAATTGCTTAACTATAGTAATCCTATGTTCCATACCTCTGTGGAGAAATCACCCACTAACACTTTCCAACTGTCATGTTAACCTCAGTGCTCATACCTCAAGTGTTTCATATTTTCTTAGCACCTTATGCCCAAGAACTGCAAAGAAAAGGAGATTATGTGCTACCCTGGTAAGCTCTTTTCCAGTAGATAGGTGAGACATTCTAGACCATAGGTATTTCCCTTTACCCGCATGGGGTGCAGAAGAGATCTATTACAGCTTTTTCACTCTACCTCTAGTGTACTTCATAGGCTAGCTTAGCTCCTCCCATCAGTCTGTACTCAAGAATAGAAAGGAAATATCATCTGTGAAGTAGAGGCACCTGAAACAACAGGCTTAACCATTGTTCTGCTCAAAACAATCAAACAGTACCATTACCAACATGGGCTTCAAAAGAGCCCAGGAACTACTCCTATAACATGTCGAACATAATTACCAACTCTTGCTCGCCCCAAACGGCTGACCGGTTTCCCTGAAACAGATTGGAGAAGCATAGGGAGACAAAACTCTGACACTGAACTCTGAAAGCAGGCATAGCAAGGATGGGGAGGCGTCTAGAATGTCTCACCTATCTACTGGAAAAGAGCTTATCAGGGTAAGTAGATAAACTCCTTTTCCAGTGCAATAGGTGAGACATTCTAGACTATAGGGACGTACAAAAGCAGTTCCCCAAATAATCAGGGTGAGCTTACTGCGCCGGCCCGTAAGACCGAGGACCCAAAGGCCGAGTCCTGTCTGGCAGCAACATCCACTTTGTAGAACTTAACAAATGTGTGAAGAGATGACCACATTGCCGCCCTGAAAATCTCCTCAGGAGAAACAGATCTAGCTTCAGCCCATGAAGAAGCCACACTCCTGGTAGAATGCACCTTAACACAAACGGGGACTGTTTCCCCTCAAGAATTAAAGTGGATGAAATAGCTCTAAGGATCCACCTGGAGATAATGGTTTTAGAAGCGGAAGCACCTCACTGAAGAGAATGAAGCAGCACAAACAGCTGGTCAGAAAGGTGAAACTCGTTAGTGACCTCCAGATAACGCAGAAGCACCCTGCGCATATCCAACCTCTTCAGTAGGCGATCCTGAAGATTGAAGCCCGTCAGCTGAAATACAGGCAAACACACTTCCTGAATAACATGACCACCTTCGGCAAAAAGGAAAGAACTGTTCGTAGAGAAACTCCAGTCTCTGAAATTTGAAGAAAAGGGTTTTGTCAAGACAACGCCTGAAGTTCGGAAATCCCACGGGCAGAAGTGATGGCGATTAGAAAAACAGTCTTGAGAGTTAAATCCAGGAGACAAGCATCCCAAAGAGGCTCAAAAGGAGCTCTGGCAAGGCCCAACAGCACCACGTTAAGGTCCCAGGCCGGGAACGGATTCTTAATGGGCAGCCAGACCCGAAGAACCCCCTTAAAAAAATTGAGCAAAATCTGGATGCTACGCCAAAGAAACTTGAATGTCCCAAGATCGAAAACAGGACAGACAAGCCACCTGGACTCTGAGTTCACTGTAAGGCCTTTATCCAGAACAGCTTGGAGAAAAGTAAGGACCCGTGACACCGGAGCCGAATACGGGTCCACCTGTTCCTGGCCGCACCAATGTTGGAAGGTCTTCCACGCCTAAGAGTAGGCTGACACAGTGGATGACTTCTTAGACCTGTGAAGCGTATCTATCACAAGCTTCGAATAGCTAGTATATTCTAAGGACGCGTGCTCAAGAGCCAATGCGACCCGGATCTTTCATGGCAACTGGACCCTGACTGAGCATGTCCGGGTAGGCACTCAGTCGCAGACTGCGCCCTACCTGCAGCCACATCAGATCCATGCAACACGGTCTTCAAGACCAGTCCGTAGCCACCAGAAAGGCACAGCTCGGATGATTTGCAATCCTCCAAAGAACCAGGATGATCATTGGCCAGGGTGGAAAGATGTAAAGAACATGTGGAGGCAACAGCTGTACAAGAGCATCGAGCCCCTCGCTTCAGGGCTCAGATTTTCGGCTGAAGAAGTATGGCGCTTTCATGTTCTGTGCCATTGCCATGAGATTGAAGCGGGGTTGCCCCCAGCGTCTTCCGATCGCCCGAAACGACAGGACCTACTCTTTGGGATCTAGAGTAGGCTGAGGAAGTCCGCTTGCATGTCATCCACTCTGGCCATATGCACTGCCTTCAGTGCAGGGAGATGGCATGCCACCCAAAGGTAAAGAAAGCGGGCCCTCCTGAGCCAAGGGAGAGCTCTTGGTTCCTCCCTGTTGATTGACATGGGCCACTGCTGTAGCATTGTCAGAGAAGACCCGGACCGCCTGTCTCTCCAGAAACCTATGCAATTCTTTCAGGACAAGATGAATGGCCTGGAGTTCCAACCGGTTGATGGACCACTTCCTCTGTGACAGAGTGCAACAGCCTTGAAGGATACGACGATCGCAGTGAGAACTCCAGCTCGAAGGTTAGCATCTGTGGTTACCACAATCCAGGAGGCAATGTGTAATGGAACGCTCTGGCAGGGCAACTCCACCAGGTCATTCTTACTCTGACCTCCAAAGTCCCTAGCAGTTTCATCTCTAAAGCATCTCGGTGGGGCACCCAGCGAGAGAGCAATACCTGTTGAAGAGGATGCATGCAAGCCCTCATCCAAGGGACCACATCCAGCGAGGCCACCATGGAGCCTAGAACCTGCAGGTAGTCCCACACTGAAGGCGCCGACTCCTTCAATAGCTCCGAGATCTGCACACAGAGCATCTGTCTCTGAGCCTTGGGCAGTTAAACGCCGTAACGAACAGAACTCCCAGGTATTCCAGAGACTGCGTGGGCGTTAGATAACTCTTCTTAAAGTTGACAATCCAGCCCAGGTCTTCCAGCACCCTGAGTACCTTTTCCACCATGGAGTGTCCCTTTTCCAAGGGCGCTCTGATCAGCCAGGTATGGGCGAACTTATAACCCCATCTTCCTCAGATGAGCCGCCACAACCACCATCACCAAATGGCAGAGCCAAAAACTTATAATTCTGATTCAGCACATGAAAACTCAGGAACTTACGGTGAGCTGCAGAAATGGTAATGGATAATACGCCTCTGTTAAGATCCAGGGAGGCCAGAAACTCCCCCGGAGTCACTGCTGCAATGACTGACTTCATGGTCTCCATCAGGAACCGAGGAATTTTGAGACTGCATTCACGTGTTGCATATCTAAAATAGGTCTCCAATCTTCTGATCCTCTGATACAATAAATTAAATAAGTATCTGCTTGAGCCTGCAAGGTCACTCGGCACTGGCTCTATTGCTTGAATATCCAGCAAGTGCCGAACCATAACCTGGACTTTGCGCATTTTCTCTGGCCTCCTGGCAGGAGAAGTCACAAACCAGTTTAACAGCGGCTGGGCAAATTCTAGTTTACAGCTGAATCAAATAATTTCCAAGACCCACTGGTCTGCCATAATGCGCATCCAAGTCAGCAGAAACTCCAAGAGCTGACCCCCTATCCACAGAGGAGCCTTTGGCTCCCTGGCATCATTGTGTTTTCAAGGCAGGACGGGTGGAGGCAGGCTGAGAGCGCCTGTAGCCTATCGACCCTTAGAACATTGAAAGGATCTCTATGACAAGGAAAAAGAATATTGTCTGTAGTGACAAAAATTCCATCAGGAGCCCTGAAAAGAACCTCTGGATCTCGCTCTACTATCCGGCAGGGTCTTCAAACGAATTCATGAGGTCATCCAGCTCTTTGCCAAACAGCAATTGCCCCTTGAAAGGAAGCAGGGCTAAAGATGCCTTGGAGGTGGTATCCCTAGCCCAATGCCGAACCTAAAGCATTTGGCTGAAATAAAATACTCTGACTTCTTTGTCGGCACTTTCAAAAGATCCTACAAACCATCCACCATGTAGTCCATCCCAGCCGAGAAGGAGGCTCCACTGCTTCAGTCTCTAGCATATGCAGCCGAGCTAGGAAGGCACGCGCCACAAAGGACATCGCCAAAGCAGCTTTAACTCCTAGAGTAGCTGTATCAAAAACTTTCTTGAGAACCACATCTACCCGGCAATCCTGCATATTCTTCAATACCACAGACACTAGGCAGTGAAATGCACCAGGTCACCTGAGCGACCAGGGAATCCATCTTGGGTTGCCCCAACAGCTGCTGACACTCCTGCACCAAAGGATACAAGCGGGACATAGTTCTAGCATTCCATAAAGGTTCTTCTGGAAAGTCAAACTATTAAGTAACTATGAAACTCATATTCGGATGCCCCAGAAAGGTCACAGACTGTGAGCGCACACTGCAAAGCCAGGAAGAAGAAGTGGAAGAAGTAGAAGGAGCGGGCTTGGCCCCTAAACTCAACTCCTGCAATGACTCAGCAATCAGATCAGGTAGCGCCGCAAACTTAAGCAAGCGCACAACAGTCAGATCATCTCCCAGATCCAGAGCCCCTAAGTGATCTGCAGATCCAGCATCCAAATCCAGATCCCCCAATCCGATCGGCACAGCACTGTCTAATAAATGATCAGCAAAGTCTAGATCTGCTGCTGGAGCCCCCTTAACGGTCTGTGAAGAAGTAACATAAGTAACATAACAGCCTGATCATGCAGAGACGCCGATATCCTCAAGGATAATCCATCACTCAGAGACGTCACAGGGGGAACAGAACAGCACCCAGCAGCTGGACCCCTAGACTGAAACTCAGACCACAAAAATCTTCTGATCTCTGAGAAGGTTTCTGGACCCTGGGGCATAGAGTCACACTTAGATGACGTAGACTTGCATTTTTCAGGCTGTGGAGGGTCTATCTCGCAGTTGGTCATTAAAGCTGCAGAACCAAGCTCCGAAAGCAAAGGTGACCTCCTCAACATGTTAGCTGAGCATTTTATCACCTGCTTCTGTGAAGGGGAGGCTGAACCAGAGGTTACCGCCCTCTCTGACCATGCCGTGCAGCACATGGCACAAGGAAGCTCTAAGAACATAAGAACATAAGCAGTGCCTCCGCCGGGTAAGACCATAGGTCCATCCTGCCCGGCAGTCCGCTCCCGCAGCTGCCCAAACAGGTCACGCCACCTTGGTTTCTCATTGAAGTCCTATCTTCCCATCGTAGTCCTAACCCTCCGGTCTTGCACATGCACGACCTGTTGGGTTTCTATACTTATTACCTGGTTAGCTTGTGTTACATCCCAGCTCCTCCCTCAGTATCCCACGATCCCTTTATCCCTCAGGAATCCGTCCAATCCCTGTTTGAATCCCTGTACCGTACTCTGCCTGATCACTTCCTCCGGTAGCGCATTCCAAGTGTCCACGACCCTTTGGGTGAAAAAAAACTTCCTTGCATTTGTTTTGAACCTATCTCCCTTCAGTTTCTACGAATGCCCCCTCGTACTTGTTGTCCCCTTCAGTCTGAAGAATCTGTCCCTATCCACCCTCTCTATGCCCCTCATGATCTTGAAGGTCTCTATCATATCTCCCCTGAGCCTCCTTTTTTCCAGAGAGAAGAGCCCCAGCCTATCCAACCTCTCGGCGTATGGGCAGTGTTCCAGCCCTTTTACCAGTTTCGTTGCTCTCCTTTGGACTCTCTCAAGTACCGCTATGTCCTTCTTGAGGTGTGGCGACCAATACTGAACGCAGTATTCCAGATGTGGACGCACCATCGCTCGATACAATGGCATGATGACTTCCCGCGTCCTGGTTGTTATGCCCCTCTTTATGATGCCCAGCATCCTGTTGGCTTTTTTCGAGGCTGCTGCGCACTGTGCAGATGGCTTCAGTGATGCATCCACCAGCACACCCAAGTCTCTCTCAAGTCTGCTGTCTCCCAACAATGCCCCCCCCAATTTGTAGTTGAACAACGGGTTCTTTTTCCCTATATGCATGACCTTGCATTTTTCCACGTTAAAGCGCATTTGCCATTTGTTTGCCCAGTCTTCCAGCTTGTCCAGGTCCCTTTGCAGGTCCTCACACTCCTCCCTGGACCTAACTCTACCGCACAGTTTGGTATCGTCTGCAAATTTTATAACCTCGCACTTTGCCTCCTTTTCCAGGTCATTGATAAATATGTTGAAGAGTAATGGCCCCAGCACCGATCCCTGTGGCACACCGCTCGTGAATCCCCGCCAGTCAGAATATTGGCCCTTCACTCCGACCCTCTGCAGTCTACCCGACAATCAGTGCTTGATCCATCTGTGCACATCCCCTCCCACCCCGTGGTTCCACAGCTTCCTAAGCAGCCTTTCATGTGGCACCTTGTCGAAAGCCTTTTGAAAATCGAGGTAAATGATGTCTATGGGTTCCCCATTGTCCACCCGACTGCTTATTCCCTCAAAGAAGTACAGAAGGTTCGTTAGGCACGACCTTCCCTTACAGAATCCGTGCTGGCTTGTTCTCAGTAGGCCATTCCTCTCGATGTGCTCGCAAATGCCGTCCTTAATCATAGCTTCCACCATCTTCCCTATAATTGAAGTCAGGCTCACCGGCCTATAGTTCCCGGGGTCACCCCTCGATCCCTTCTTGAAGATAGGTGTGACATTCGCCAATTTCCAGTCCTCTGGTACCTCACCAGTTTTCAAGGATAGGTTGCAAACATGCTGGATTGTGCCCGCTATTTCTTGTCTTAGTTCCTTCAGAATCCTTGGGTGGATCCCGTCCGGGCCCGGTGATTTACCGCATTTTAACCTGTCTATCTGTTTGAGGACATCCTCCTTACTTACCTCTATGTGCTCCAATTTTTCGGCCTGTTCCCCACTCATGAGCTCCTCTGAGTCCGGTATATTAGATGTGTCTTCGCTCGTGAAAACCGACGAGAAGAACGTGTTCAACCTCTCAGCTACCTCTTTATCCTCCTTAATCACTCCCTTCCTATCCCCATCGTCCAACGGCCCCATCTCCTCTCTCGCTGGTCGCTTCCCCTTTACGTAACTGAAGAATGCCTTGAAGTTTTTCGCCTCCCTGGCCAGCCCCTCTTCGTATTCCCCTTTCGCTTTTCTAACCTCTTGGTGGCATTCCTTTTGGCCTTTCCTGTGCGCCTGGTGATTTTCCTCCGTTGGGTCCTTTTTCCATCTCCGGAAGGATACTTTTTTGTCATTTATTGCTCTCTTTACTTCAGTTGACATCCAAACCGGGTCCTTTGATCGCTTGTTCTTGCAGCCTTTCCTGAAACTGGGGACGTACATTCTTTGTGCTTCCTGCAGGGTGTCCCTGATAAGGGTCCAGGCGCTTCCCACAGTCTCCATCCTAAAGATGTTTCTGAGCTTCCTCCCCACCATTTCCCTCATAGCAACATAGTTCCCTTTCTTGAAGTTGAGCGCAGTTGTTGCGGTCCTCCTTACTATGGGTGTCCCCCTTTCTAATGTGAATCTGATCGCGTTGTGATCACTGTTGCCTAGTGGTCCTCCCACTTCTACCCCTCTTGCAGGCCCCCCTAATCCGTTTAGGATGAGGTCAAGAGTAGCACCCCCTCGCGTCGGTTCTTTGACTAGTTGCTCCATGAAGCAGTCCCTCACAGCTTCTACAAATCCTGTTTCCCTAGTGCAGTTGGAGTGACCCATACTCCAGTCTATTCCCGGGTAGTTGAAGTCCCCCATCACTGTTACACTTCCAGTCCTGCATTCCTGTCTCAATTCCGCTTCCAAGTCGTGTCCGACTCCTTCTGGCGTACCAGGTGGGCGATAGTACAGCCTCAGTTTTATGCCTGCACCCTTGTTTCCCGGCAATTTGACCCATAGCGATTCCAGCCCCTCTGCCTTCGTTGCCATATCCATCCCGACCGAGTGGATAGAGTCCTTTATATATAGTGCTATGCCTCCCCCCTTCTTGTGGGTCCTGTCCCTCCTGTAGAGCTTGTACCCCGGCAGCGCCACATCCCATTGATTTTCCTCTGTCCACCAGGTTTCTGCAATTCCAATTATATCTAGGTCCTCCCCCTTGGACATGACTTCTAGTTCACCCATCTTGGCCATGAGGCTTCTTGCATTTGCGTATAAGCACCGCAGGTCCCGTAGGTCCCGTCGTTTTTCCTCCACCTCTGTATTTACCTGGGCCGCCTGCCCTTGGATTTCGGGCAGTTCTCCCGTTCCCTGTGCTTCTGCTTTGCCCTCAGCCTTTACCCTCTTAGCTTTCAGCTTCCCCACATTCCCGCCACCCCACTTCCCCGCTTTTCCTCTGGGTTTTCTAGCCCTACCGGCCCCCTCCTGGGCTATCATCCCTTGAGCCTCTGTTTGATCCCCCTCGCCTTGTGGTACCTCTATATTGCCCTCAGCTTTCGCCCTCGTGCCACCCAGTCCCCCTGTGTCTCCATGCCCCTTAGACTTCTCCCAGCAAGCTCCCTTTACCTGATGTTTCCCTCGCTGTCTGATCATAAGATCCTCCGGTCCCTCTGCTTCCTCCCTGCAGTCAGCCCGTTCAGCATCTGTTCTGGATACTGTTGTCCGAAGCGTCAACATCAGATCAGCTGTCGGCTTTCCCCCTCTCCTCAGTTTAAAGCCCTCTCGATCTCCTTCCTCACATTGGCTGCCAGTAGTCTAGTTCCCGCTGTGCTCAGGTGCAGGCCGTCCCGCCGGTAGAGCTTGCTCTTTCCCCAGAAGGACGTCCAGTTCCTCACAAAGTGGAAGCCCTCCTCCTGGCACCATCTCCTCAACCATGCATTCACAGCCTGGAGGTCTGCCTGCCTCTTTGCATCTGCTCTCGGTACAGGCAGGATCTCCGAGAATGCTATCCTCCGTGTGCTCCGCTTCAGCTTTCGTCCCAGGACCCTGAACTGGTCAGTCAGTGTGGCCATGGTGAAGTTTCTCCGGCTCACATCATTCGTTCTGACGTGGATTATTACCGCAGTCTCCTCTGTCTCTGCTCCGTCCAGGATCCTCTCGATCCTATCAGTGATGTCTCGTGTTTTGGCCCCTGGGAGACAAGTCACTAGCCGGTCCTCCCTTCCTCCAGCTACGTGACTGTCTACCTCTCTCAAGATCGAGTCTCCCACCACAATAGCAGACTTCCCTTTCCTCAGCAACCTCCTCTGCCTCAGGTCCGTGTCCTTGGTGTAGTGCGGTGTCTCTCCCTCGGGGTCCCGGTGAGTCGCGGTCTCCTCCTCTTGCGTGGTTCCTCCGCTAGGTCCTTCCCCGGTGTCGCCTTGTGGATCCTGGGTCTCGTCTGCCGACATCAGTCTGTGCAGCTGCTGGTCCCGTTCCTCCACCTTCCTATAGGCCTCCTCGATGAATCTCTCGAGGTCTCTCACCTGGTCCACAATGGGGCCTGCTCCGTCTGTGTTCTGGGTTGACTAGCTCGTCTCCTCTGTGGTGCGTAGTCCCTCCAGTTCTTGGACCCTGACCCTCAATCTGCCGACCTCCATCCTCAGGCTTTCCAGTTCCTGACACCGACTGCATATGTACTCCCGCCTTCCCAAGGGGAGGTAGTCGTACATATTGCACTCTGTGCAGTATACCGGAAAGTACCTCTGGGATCCTGGGTCCTCCATCGCTCTCGTAAAGTGCTGGTGTGCTCCTGCTGATTGGAGCCTGTTATTTTGTTAGCTTCAGAATCCAACTGTCGTCACTGCAAATCTAAAAGCGGCAAATCTGCATACATTTGGCATGAATCCACACTAAGAGACCATGAGGACTCCATCCCAGAGGTTTTCCTGGCAAAAATTCAAATTTTGAAGAAGCAAGGAGAAGTTGAAAAAAAAGATGGCTGCTGGACCCAAATTCATGCCAAAAATGCACTAAAAATAGCAGTTCCTGAAATTAAAAAACTGAGATTTGGGGATTTTTCAGGTGGGGGAACACAAAGGATCACTAGAAACTCATGAAAACCCTTCAAATTAAAGTTTGAAAATTGTTGTTGGTGCTGTCAGCTCCTTTTACTCACAGCACTGGACACAGAAGCTACTCCTGCTTTCTAGCCCCTGTTAAGAGCCAGAGTAAGAATTCACTGCCACACTGCTGGAAAAGCTGTCCTCAAGCTGATCTTTGGACATCTCTGTCTGACTATGCCACCACCCCTGCAGACCATCGAATGCACACAAAGATGGGCAGAGGCACTAAAACGCAGCCTGCACGCCGTGGAACACCACTGAGCCCTATAAGCGTGCTGGACAGTTTGCACTCGACCCCCGGGAGTGAGACTGTGTCAGGGACGGCCCTGAATTCCAAGGAAGACTAGCAGACTGGCTAATTCAGAGCACTGCGGACAAGTTGATCTTCGCAAAACATAAATTTGACCATGTTTCCCCACTTTTGTCCAAACTCCACTAGCTCCCAATAATCGCCAGGGTTCACTTTAAATGCTCCTGTATGCTTTTAAAATCCTACACGGCATCCTCCCTCCCCTAATCTCTCTATCTTGGAACTCCCTGAATCCCAACAACACCAGACCCACCCAAAAACTTAAACTATCCTTCCCCTCACTAAAAGGCATCCTTCTTGCAGGAAAATTGGGACAATCTCTCTTCTTCAGAATCTCAGTGTTTTGGAATAACCTTACTACCCCACTGCGGAATCAGGTCTCCTTCCAACTATTCCGCAAGCACCTGAAAACTAGTCTTTTCACAAAAACATTATGCTCTCCTCCCCCTCTTTACACTACCCTCAAACTCAACGTGTTATACTTTCCTTTATTAAACTCTTGTAAACCGTACTGAGCTCTATATTCATGGAGAGGATGCGGTATATAAACTTAAGGTTTAGTTTAGTTTAGTTTAACAGGTAAACTGAAGGAATCGGCCTGTCAGCTACAGACCGATGTCTATGAATTCTCAAGTAGGCAGCACTCCAAACTTAATTCAAAAGCGAAAGAATCACGAAAGGGGATGAAACTATATTGAAATAAAATAATAAATGTGGGAGAGCAGAACATCCACAACTGTAGCCACATGCAGAAGAGAAAGACTGATGGGAGGAGCTAAGCTAGCCTGTGAAGTACACTAGAGGCGGAGTGAAATGATGTAATGGATTTCTTCTGCAGCCCATACGGGTAAAGGGAAATAACCTATGGTCTAGAATGTCTCACCTATTGCACTGGAACAATTATTATGTTACCAATCAATAAAAGAATCTATAATAATAATACCTTAAGTAGCGCATGCACACTACGATTGAACTCTGTGCCTCCATGCCACATTAAAACACATGTGCACTACACTAGAACTGCTGAGCAGGGAAGCATCTCAGCGTACGATATGCTGTCAGGGAGAATAGAGAGGGAGTTCTGTGGAGGTGAAAATAGGGAAGGTAAAAGGGGAAAGGGGAGCCTGAATATGGAGGTAAGACATAAGAAAAATAGCCATACTGGAAACCATTGGATCAATGGGTGCTGGACATCAGAAGAGAGGGACTTCAGAGGCAAAATTGGTCAAACAGGAGAAGAAAACTAGAGGTTGAAAAAAAGGGTAGGAGGGAGAAGGGGGCTGGAGCTAGGGTCGGTATTGTAAAAAGGGAACATGTTAGAGAAGAGCTGGGAGCTGACAATGGGGATATGTAAGAGAAGGGGCTGGGGTCAGAAAAGGGGATATGTCTAAGAAGGAGGCTGCAAAAGGGATGTGAGAAAAGGGGGCTGGAGGCTGAAAGGGAAAAGATGGGAGAAGGGGGCTGGGGGGCTAAAAAAGGGTTTGGAGCTGGGGCTGGGACTGAAGCTGGGGGCTAAAAAGGGGGCATGTGAGAGAAACGGGCTGAAGATAGGAGCTGGTAGAATAAGTGAATTTGCAGAAGCAAAGGTTGATGGGGAAAGAGGGAATGGAGAAGGAATTCTATGGAGATGAAAGACAGAGAAAGGGGACAAATTTTTAAGTTTGTGAAAAAAGGTGGAAGTAGGGAAGGTAAAAGGGGAAATGGGAGCCTGAATATGGGTGTAAGACATAAGATCCAGCTATACTGGATCAGACTAATCTATTCTGGCACCGGCTTAAACACTAGTTTCTTATAAAATTTCAATAATAACGATTAAAACGATACATTCCAAATCACTTCAATTCATTGATAAATATCTTATTCCATACAAGCCATCCTGAATTCTTAGATCATCCGATCGTAAATTGCTTATAGTCCCCTCCCTTCGAATAATAGGAACAAAAAGGCATGACATTTTTTCAGTGGTGGCCCCACAACTTTGGAATACCCTCCCAGCTCCCATAAGGGAGGAGAGCAACCTTGACCATTTCAAGGGCATACTTAAGAGCCATCTATTCAAAGAAGCTTTCAACATTTGACTTTTTACTCTTATCATTCTTCAAAATCCCCTAAGAAACAAGTAGCAATGTTCTCCTTCCTCTTGTTTGTTCCTTATTTGGCTCTCTTTCCTATATAACTTGTAGTTCTAACCCAGCTTCCTTTTACTTTCATGTTTGTCTGTCAAGTTGTCAAATATTAGTACGCCATTTATTTGATGTTGTTTCTTTTAAATTCTGTTAATTGTCTTGTTATTGGCATTGTTTTTATTTTGTCGTGTTTTTGCTTTTGTTTTCCCTATTATATTTTCATTTGTATCTTGCTTAGAAATTGGATAAGCGACTGAATCAAATTTTAATAAAAACTTGAAACTTGTATAATCTTGCCACACTACTGGAATTCAAAAAAAAAATAAATCACTAATTTTTTTTGTTCTGAGCCAATTATGGAATATACTGTAGATTTGAATGACAAGATTTCACTTAACATCCTCAAGACCTGCTATTATTTCATTCTTCCTTCCTTTGTCCCTTCAAGTACCAGAACACATTAACACTAAAAAAATATATATATACTGTTTCACTTGACAGAATATATCATATTATAAGGTTATGTGTTTTATAAGAACAGTGCATTATGGCTTAATACAAAACTTCAGTTTCATTATTTATTTATTTTTAAAATTTCTAGACCGCTTAAATCTAAACGGTTTCCATACAAAACATGCATAATATTTTTCAAACAATACATTGCACATATTTCCCCCCTTTTACTAAACTGCTATCACAGTTATTAGCGCAGGGAGCCGCGCTAAATGCTCCGTGCTGCTCCCGCCATACATCGGAACTCTATGATTATCGGGAGCAGTACAGAGTATTCAGCACGGCTCCCTGCACTAATAACTGCTATTGTGGTTTAGTAAAAGAGGGTGATTATTTCTTATACCAAAAATATAATCAACATAAAAACAAACTAAAAATCCCTTCATGCCACACATGAACACAACCCACTAAAAAAAGTGCAAGAGTACAAAACTATCAAAGTTCTCTTCAATATGTACCAACACTGAGTCATTTTTTAGTGTTATTTCATAAAAAGCATCAACAAATAATTGTGTTTTCAGCATTTTTAAAAAACTGTAAGCCCATATCAATCCTCAGGATTCCAGGGAAGGAATTACAGAGCTACACCCCAGCTATGGAAAGCATTAGTGCTCTTGATCTTACATATCAAACACTGTGTTCCTTTGCGGAAATCAGTCTCATCCCTCCTTCAAATCTTAATTTTCTACTGGGCTGATGTACCTTCCAACCTAAAGGAACTGACCCATATAAAGTCTGATGCATCGCAGAAAACACTTTATAACAAATTCTTTGTGGTATTGGAAGCCAGTGTAATTGCTTTAATACCAGAGTAATATGCGCTATCCTTGGTATTCCCACAATCAATTTCGCTGCTGAATTCATCAGCTGCTGTAGTGCTTTACATTTAGTTTTGGGCAGATCTAAATAGAGCATATCGCAATAATCCAAGCGGGTTAGTATAAATGTTTGAACCACAGACCGAAAGTTATATGGCAGAAGCATTGGTCTCAACCGATAAGAGTGTATGCAACTGTGAATACCCTCCCTGGACAACCCTGAGAATTTGTTTCCCCATTGAAAGCGCATAGTCTAAACAGACACTCAAAATTACCATCTCTCTCTTAACTGCTAATTGCAGACATTGAACCATGAATTCTGTTGGAAGCTTCTCTAAATCTTTATCACTCACAATTATTTCCGATTTCCCAACATTCAACTATAACCTATCTTAATCCATCCATTCACATTCCCCATATATCTATTCAAATCCTTCTCAATTTCCAACATACCCTTCTCAACTGGGAAAAATAACAAGATATTGTCTGCATAAAATCTGTAATGTACACCCAGGTTAAGAAATCTTTTTGTCAATGTTGCCAAATATATTATAACCAAAAACTTTTACAACGAGGTGCTACCCTTACTACACAAACACATTCAACTATATTATCAATACCCCACTGCAAATAAGCAATATCTTGATACATATTTTAGAGAGTATTAATTGAAGGATACTGAATGCTTTCAGTAGAATTTCCAACCAGCATGAGAAGTCTGTCCCACATCAATACAACAGCATGCTGCTTACTCCGGGGTCTTGTACACCTATGGGATCATAAGCACAGGGTAAATTTGTATTTTTATGTATTCTTGCATGCATCCCAAAGCAGAAACAGTGTATATCTGTTAAACAACAAGAACTACCAATATGTCTGTAATGAACAGCTAAAAAAAAATGGCTTCCAAAATCACTAGTTTCTTTCCAGTTCTGATCATAATTTTCAGGAATAATAATCCATAGAAGTGTTCTAAAACACAGTATCTCAAGGCACACTGGTAGGAAAGGCTATGCAATGTTGCTGCAACTATGATGCGTATGCAATGCCTGTCTTTTATTTTTTATAACTGAAATGTTTAGTAAAAAAATGTGTAAAATGACCATCATCATCATAAGAACGTATATCATTCGGTGCCAGACTGATTTCAGGATCGTTGGGCGATCTATAGACCCTCACGAGTTCCGAGATCAGATGGTAGTATGCGTTTGATATCTAATCTGGCAGTGAACACAACGTATGTGGCCATACAATTAAAAATGTTTTCTTGTGAGAGGTAAGGTGAAGAGATACCGGCAACTACTACGCTACTTGTACAATTTGCCATCGACTCTGACAGGGAATGGATGCTTAAATTGTTTTTTAAGTTTAAAGATGTACCATTTATGACTAAAGTAGTGAGAATGTATCCAGACGTGTCACGAATGACCCAAAAGAGAAGAAAACAATTTCTTATTTTGAGGCCAAGGGTTCTGCAGTTAGGGGCGACGTTTGTACTCAGATTCCCCTGTAAATGTGTAATGACCTATCAAGGGAATAGATTTATTTTCTTTGAACCTCAGCAGTTGACAAAATTTATTTCTGCTAAAGAGCAAACTTAGAATACTTGAGAGAACTTCTGTTTCAAGTCAGCTCATTAATAAGGTTCTGGTTCTCCCTCACTACCATCTTTTATTTCTTTGTATTGTTTAATATAGGATTCAGCTATTGTATTGCTCTCTCCCCCCTTAATTGAGGGCTAATGTAACAATCCAGTAAATTTTATATTTTGGTTTAATGCTTTACTTTTATGATGAGAAAAATTCTTTTTTTTTTTTTTTTCCTAATGTAATTTCTATTATTTGATTATTGTCTCACCTTAAAAGTTTGTACTGGTATTGTACTATTTCTTTGTTTTGACTAATAACTATGTCAATACTATAAAATGAAAATAAAGAATTAAAAAAAATAAAAATAAAAATGTTTTCTTGTATGGGTGTTTCCTTATGGAACAAACTATAGGGTCAATTAAGACTATGGGCTCCTTTTACTAAGCTGTGTTAGGGCATTAACACGTGGAATAGCGCGCGCTATGCCGTGCACACTAGACGCTAGCGCCAGCATTGAGCTGGCGTTAGTTCTAGCCACATAGAACGGGGTTAGCGTGCGCTAATCTGCTGCGTGCGCTAAAAATGCTAGCCCTATGTTCAGATCATGATTGCTTAAAACAAAGCAATTTGTCGATGCATATCTGGACTTTATTCTAAATCTATCTGAAATGACAGTGAAGGATGATATTGAGGTGTCCTCAGGTTGCATTTATTAAGATGTTTTGAACTATTCTTTTTTTTTTTTAATTGTCTTTATTAGCAATTGCAAAGGGAACATACAATCATAGAAACATAGAAGATAACGGCAGAAAAGGGCTACAGCCCATCAAATCTGCCCACTCTGCTTACCCACCCCCTGTCTATGCCCTAATGACCCAATTTCCTTATCTTGACCCTCGTAGGGATCCCACATGGGGATATATTATGCCTATGGCCAGGGGGTAACTGAAACTCAGCATACTATGTGACATGTCTCCTCTGTTATCATCTGCTACAGTGACCTGGGTGTTGCCAAAACAACAACAAAAGGACAGTAAAACCAGATGGAAAGCTGGTTTCTGCAACAAGTCTGCTTATCTGCTATCCTGACCTCAGTGACCTGGGTGTTGCCAAAACAACAACAAAAGGACAGTAAAACCAGGTTGACCAGGTGTCCGAGTGAACACAGCTGGTTTCTGCAACAAGTCTGCTTATCTGCTATCCTGACCTCAGTGACCTGGGTGTTGCCAAAACAAAGAACAAAAGAACAGGACCGGGTGTGCCTGAATCATAGTGAAGGACGCTGGTTACTGCAGGATCAGCTGTATAACTATGAACTCAGCAGTTTTCATCCTATATAAGTACGGGACTTTGCCCCTAACATTAGAATCCATCTCGTTGCAACTAAGGGACAGTCCCGTGTCCACCCACCTATCAATTGCAGGGATTCCCGATTGTGAAGGATGGTGATGCCTGGGATCACGGTGAAGTTATTCTATTTTTATATTCATCTATATATATAAGTATAATAAAGGGTTATTGTTTATGCTTTTATATTGTTTGTGTGCTTTTCTGAGTGTCACTGATCATCCCATCTGACAGAAATAAGTGGCGGAACATATTGGTACCAGAAGTGGGGTTGATCAATGTGGTCAAAAAAGCATCAGATGAAACATGGGGTTGAGGGGCAGGCTCCCGACCTCTCCATTCCGGGTTGGGATGACAGTATTTATAAATTAGTAGCCACTGAGTGGTCTGTCGAAGCAGGATTATGTGAATCCTGGACTTTTGGAAGTGGGGATCTACATGAATTATGTGCCTCTTTACAAAAGGTGAAAATTGCAAAAGGAAAAGAGCGAGAGGGAATTTTTAGATGAGGATGGATGATTTTAGCAGCATGGAGGAAGTTGCATGAAGCTAAACATGAGTTACAATCAAAGTTAGGAGAGCTGGAAAAGAAAATGTGTGAGCAACAAAATGCCATCACAATGCTACAATGTCAAAATAAATTGTTAATGGATAAGGTGGACACCTATCAAAATGTAGCAGAAAAGGCAGCTGTGCGATGTGCACAATATAAATACAAGAAACGGAGGGGGAAAGTGAGTGCCAAAAAGGTTAGAACCTTGCTTTCCCATCCTCCGGATAATTGGGATCCAGACAAATGGGATGGGGATATTTGGGATTCCAATTCTAATACCAGTGAGGAGGATATATGTATTGAAGGAAAGCAGGCAGAAAGTTTAGAAGCAAAGCCAGTGAGGAGACGAAGATTACAGGGAAATCTGCAGACAGGAGAAAATCTGACTAGAAATGATGTTATGGAAGACTTTACTCAGCAAGAAGTCATGGATATTATGGCACGCTTTACACAGCGGCCCGGGGAGCCACTAATACAATGGGCAATTCAGGTGCAGGAGCTGGGCGCAGCAGGGATTATGTTAGATGCCACAGACGCCCCTAAATTTGTTCGAATTAGTCAAGAAGCAGCAGTACAAGATGCGTTACAGGAGTATCCCGATCCGACAAATTGCAACCAATGGTCTTTATTAGAGGTAATTGGTAAGGGTGTCACGAGGCGATATCCCCTTGAATCTGACTGGCCTTCAAATGATAAAGTTTGGTATACATTGAAAGATGCACAAATGAGAATTAAGGAAGAGGCTATGAAGGTAGCTTTAGTAATAGGTCACGCTGACACATATATGCCATTACCTTTTACAGTATCCATGAGAAATAAAATTGAATGCCGGTGCAGGTATGCTGCACCGGCATACAAACAGGTAATTATGACTCTGTTGATTAATCAAACAGACAGGACTATTTTGGAAGTCTTGGAAGCGGTCCGACAGTTAGGAGATCTGGAAGACTGGGGACCTCAAACTACTTTTGATAAAAAGAGGGAAGGGCAATCCAATTCAAACAGGGCTAATTGAGCATCCCGAAGGGATATGTTTTTGGCATTAATAAAAGATGGGATAAAGAGGGAAGAAATAGATGGGAAAGATACAGGGACTTTATGGAAAATGTACAAAAGTAGAGGATTGGGAAAGAAATCTATGTCTCAAGCCCAAGTAAGCAAGAGTGAGGATATGCCGGTGCCAACTGCTCCTCCTGAGGAAACTGCTTCAACTCTTTATCCTGATTTAAAAGGGTGGAAGTGGTGGGAGGATCAATGATGCGAATGCCAAGCCTCAGTGTTTGCCTGGACCAAATTAGAACAGCGTCTGCATGTCGAGGTGAATATCTATTGGAAATCTGGGGAGCAAAAGGTACAAGCTCTAGTGGACACTGGGACTGAGGCATCTATTATATATGGGAACCCTAAAAAATTTTGGGGCCCTAGAATACAAATATCAGGATTGGGGGGGAAAATTATACAAGCAGTACAGACAAAACTGAGATTAAAAATTGGACAATTACCAATTTGGGAGTATACTGTACTGATCACTGAGGTTCCTGAATATATAATAGGGATAGATATCCTGAAAGGGCTAACCTTACAGCTTTCTGATGGAATTTATAGTTTTGGCAAATCGCCAGCCATTCCTATGAGATCAGTATTGGTGGGAAAATTACCTGTTCCAATAGTAGTACCGATCTCCACTAAAATTGTAAACATGAAACAATATCGCATTCCAGGAGGGTACGAAGAAATTACCAATACGATACAGGATTTGGTGAAAGCGGGAGTAATAAAAATGGTTACCTCCGCCTTCAATAATCCTGTATGGCAGATGGAAGTTGGAGAATGACAGTAGATTACCAAGAATTGAATAAACACATGCCACCTTTAAGTGCCGCAGTTCCAGATGTGATAACACTGGTTGAACAAATTCAATCACGAACTGGTACTTGGTATGCAGTTATTGATTTAGCCAATGCATTCTTCTCTATTCCTATAGTGGAGCAATGTCAGGAACAATTTGCATTCACTTGGCAAGGGAGACAATATACATTTACCAGACTACCACAAGGATACTTACATAGTCCCACTTTCTGTCACAAGATTATAGCAGAACATTTAGATAACTGTACCTTACCTGAAGGAGTAGAACTATCATGTTATATTGATGACATCTTGATCCAGGGTAATGCAGAAAAGGAAGTTGCAGATGCTTTGGCATTGGTAGTAGAATCAATGAGACAGGCAGGGTGGGAAATAAATCCAAAGAAAGTGCAGGGACCAGCACAAACAGTGGTATTTTTAGGAATTAAATGGTCAAAAGGGTGTCGAGAAGTGATAGAGAAAGTTAAACAGAAGATTGTAAACTTCCCTTCTCCCCAAAGTAAGAAACAAACCCAGGCCTTTATTGGCCTTTTTGGATTCTGGAGGCAACATATTCCACACTTGGGGCAAATCCTATCTCCTCTGTACAAAATCACAAGGAAAAAATATGATTTTGTCTGGACTGAACACGAGGAGCAGGCTTTCCAGAGAGCAAAGGAAGCTATTTAGCAAGCCATGAATTTCTGGCCATTAAAGGAGGGTCCAGTAGAATTGCAAGTGAGTGTGCAGGAGCGATATGCTAATTGGAGCCTATGGCAAAAGCAAGCTGGACGACGAGTACCTTTGGGATTCTGGAATAGGACCCTCCCGGAAACTGGGACCCGATATACACCCTTTGAAAAACAGCTACTAGCTTGCTACTGGGCTTTGGTAGCAACAGAACAGTTGACCATAGGACACGAAGTAATGATACGACCAGAAATACCCATTATGACATGGATCATGAGTGACCCAAAAACTCATCGTATTGGACATGCCCAGGAACAGAGTATCATAAAATGGAAATGGTACATCCAACAGAGGGCTAAGTCAGGCCTCCATGGAGTAACGATGCTGCATGAAAAAGTATTTAATGTGCCCACAGAACATACCCCAATGCAAGTGGACGACATATGTGAAAGTCCCATTCGGTGGGGAAAGACATATCAAGAACTAACTGAGACACAACAAAAGCATACCTGGTTTACAGATGGTTCCTCCAAATACCAGGGTCAACAGAGACATTGGAAGGGTGTGTCCTTTAATCCAGTCACAAAGCAACTGCTAACAACTACCGGAAAAGGAGAGAGCTCACAATATGCTGAACTATATGCAGTGTGGCAGGCCATACGTCTAGAACAAGGACAACAATGCCATATCTTTACTGATTCATGGGCAGTAGCGAATGGAATGACAACTTGGATGATGAAATGGAAAAAGGACAATTGGACAATTCATAATAAAGAAGTCTGGGGAGCCAGACTTTGGCAAGATATTCTGGAATGGGCCAATTCTACCGTAATAACAGTGTGCCATGTAGATGCACATGTTGTGAAAGATACGCTTGACACTGTTTTCAACTCTGTTGCAGATAGCGCATCCAATGGCACTGAAACAGAGTTGGCAGAAGAACAAAACTCTTCCACCCCGCACGTTGTGGTCATGGAAACAGATGTTGCTTCCGATATGGCCATGGCAACATGGGCACATCAAAAGTCCGGACACCTTGGAGAGAAGGGAACTATTAGGTGGGCACATGACAGAGGAATACATTGTACTGTAGATATGGTAAAGACAGTAATCAGTAATTGTCATTTATGTAAACTAGCTCTCACATCAGCGCAGCAGATGCCCCCAATTTTTGGGAAAATAGCCAGAGGCAGGCTACCAGGTCAGATTTGGCAAATAGATTATATAGGCCCTCTACCATTGTCTAAAGGATGTCAATATGTGTGTACCATGGTAGATACCTATTCAGGGTTGTTAGTGGCTTATCCTTGCCGGAAAGCTAATCAAGAAAACACAATTAGAGCATTAGGATTAATTACATTATATTACGGACACCCTCTAGAAATACAGTCAGACAGGGGGACTCATTTTACAGGTAATATGATTAGGGATTGGATCAATGATAACAATATTCAATGGAGACTACATGTAGCCTATCATCCACAGGCCTCAGGACTTATAGAAAGGATGAATGGATTATTAAAAACCCAATTAAAGAGATTAGGATATCAGTCATTGCGAAGGTGGAGAGAACATTTAACTGAAGCCTTACAAATTTTGAACAATAGACCTATAGCTTCACATACTACACCCCTGAATAGGATGCTGTATTCCACTCTTGAAGCAAGTGACAAATTTTGTACCCTCCAGTTTTGGACTGTTAGACCTAGAGTACAGCTTCCTATAAGGGCTACTGATGGATCTGCTGGACTAGATGTATATTGCCCTAATGAATGCAAATTGGATCCACAAATAGTGAAACCTATTCAAACGGGTTTGGGGGTGATTATTCCAAAAGGATATTATGGACAGATTTGTCCGCAATCAAGTTTGGCTCTTAAAGGTGTAACTATAATGGGGGGTGTCATTGATTCAGACTATCGGGGCGAAATTGGAATATTATTATTAAACCTTGGAAAAGATGCTATCATTCTCCAAAAGGGGATCGTGTTGCACAATTGATAACTATTGCAATTAAAATGGAGGCTCCGCAGTTAATTGATAAACCCCTGCACCATTATGGCAGAAGTGAACAAGGCTTTGGGGCAGCTAATGAAATTAAAGCTGGTATGAGAATCTGGTGGAAGAAACCACTCCAACCAATGGTAGGAGCCACCGTAATAGCTGCAGGGAAAGATAGTATTTTACAAATACTAGTGGATGGTTATGAACATCCAATCTTCGCTCCTCGAGACCAATGTTTTAGGAGAGAATAAAGATTCTTTTTCTTTCCACAGGACCTAACATGGAAGTGTATCGCCATTCTATCTTTGGTATGGTACGGACAAACTGCAATAATGCCAGTGAAGAGTGACCGTCCAACCACTGTCGTAAAGGTCCACTGGAAAAATGCAACTTCAATGAGAAAACAAGATAATTTCACATGCAGCGAAAACTCTCTGTGTAACATTTGGAATTTTACATTTTCTCCTTCCCCTGTCATTCGATATGACACAGATACCGGGTTCACTAAATATTATAAAACTCCTTTTTGGGTGATGAATGCCTCTGTAATTAGCATTACCATTCAAAATCACACTGGAATCCAATGTACTAACTATACTTTCCCCCAAAATATAGTTAGTAAACAAGTGGCTCGAGATATCATACAAAAACAAAAGTTTACTAGCACTACATTTTGGAATTTATCCTTACCCATTAACAGGGCACAGGGAATAATTTGTATGAATGCAACAAAAATTGAAAATCGCACTGACATGGTAATTATTATGGCGTTTATCCATACCAATCCTATTTCATTAAATGCCTCATTAGTAAGAAATATTAGGGAATGCAAAAATACCAGTTTAGAACATAAGGAAATGATATATGAGTGGAAAATTAATTTTCCTATTTTACCCAAATGTAGGACCCGAAGATGGCTGGATCAACTATTAGGGGGGGCGGGAACTACATTAGGTATTGTAAATACTATTGATTCTGAAATACTGGCTGGCAAACAAGCATCTTTTGGCTCCGGAGTAGCGGATGTATTTAGATGGGAAGGTAAATGGATGCCAAATACTGTACATAATCATGAACTAACCCTACGATATGATCAGTTAATGTTACATGTTGTTAATGATACTATAATACAGCAATATACTTTAGATAGTAATGTTTCTTCAGCCTTACATTGGACTATTTGTGAGATTCGTGTTTTGTCTTTTATACAACAAAGAATTAACTTTATCCAGCAGTTACAATTACAAAATACCTCATTGATTTTTGTATTATTTAATAAAACCACGCCCTTAGATAGAACATGATGGAATTTTTATATAAAACAATGTTCTGATTTCTCATGTGAAGGGTTGCTTACGTTATTTGATGTAAGGAACTCTACAATAATGTGTCCTTTCACTGTGATGCCTTTGGTATTGGGACCCCAATTATGGTTTCCTACTTACTATGGGCAACAAATAGATGAACAGAACAAAACGTACGTGTTAAAAAATTGTAAACAAATTCAATATGGACAAGTTTGTCCATCTCCTTATGCGATCTATGAACCATGTTCTTTACAACATACCTACAATCTGTGCCAATGGACCATTCAACCTCAAGGTTACACCTTTATACAAGAAATATTACATAAATATGTCTGTGTTGCTAGCAGTACTGTTGAACTTGTGATTCCTGCAATTCAAGCTCCCTTTTCAGTATGTTTACAGAATGTTAGTGTGTTGCAGTGGGCAAATAATGCAACTTATCATTTTTATGAACCCTGGATATCAAATGTAAATGTTAATCTTTCTTTTGCCGATGTACTTACTCCAATCATTTTATTACCCTCTGTAAAGAAAGCCATGTAAAATATAGCAATCCTAAATAAAGCAAATCAGCAACGTAACCTTACCTTGCTGCAGCATAAAATAGATACTGAATTTTTAAATACTAACTTGCATTCAGTGGCAGATCATATTGAAGCTACTACTGCACACCATTGGTGGGATGCTTTTACCGGATGGAGTGCTACGGCACGAAAGGTGTTTCTTCATCCCTTACTCTATATTTGTTTAGTTATCCTTATGTTAACATTTCTTAATTGTGAATTTACCTATTGTGTATACAAACGAACACTCTCTCCCTCTATTCGGATGACTTCTTATTCGGAGGTGCAGACTTGAGGATCCAGGGGTGGACTGTTATGCCTATGGCCAGGGGGTAACTGAAACTCAGCATACTATGTGACATGTCTCCTCAAGCCTGCTCCTCTGTTATCATCTGCTACAGTGACCTGGGTGTTGCCAAAACAACAACAAAAGGATAGTAAAACCAGATGGAAAGCTGGTTTCTGCAACAAGTCTGCTTATCTACTATCCTGACTTCAGTGACCTGGGTGTTGCCAAAACAACAACAAAAGGACAGTAAAACCAGGTTGACCAGGTGTCCGAGTGAAGACAGCTGGTTTCTGCAACAAGTCTGCTTATCTGCTATCCTGACCTCAGTGACCTGGGTGTTGCCAAAACAAAGAACAAAAGAACAGGACCGGGTGTGCCTGAATCGTAGTGAAGGACGCTGGTTACTGCAGGATCAGCTGTATAACTATGAACTCAGCAGTTTTCACCCTATATAAGTACGGGACTTTGCCCCTAACATTAGAATCCATCTCGTTGCAACTAAGGGACAGTCCCGTGTCCACCCACCTATCAATTGCAGGGATTCCCGATTGTAAAGGATGGTGATGCCTGGGATCACGGTGAAGTTATTCTATTTTTATATTCATCTATATATATAAGTATAATAAAGGGTTATTGTTTATGCTTTTATATTGTCTGTGTGCTTTTCTGAGTGTCACTGATCATCCCATCTGACAGAAATAAGTGGCGGAACAGGATCCCATTTATTCTTAAAGTCTGGCACGCTGTCTGCCTCAATCACCTGCACTGTTATGTATGTGGTATTTTTATGTATGTTATTTTGAAAACTGCTGAGATTCCAGGAGGTTTATAAATTTCTTAAAGAAATGAGAAGTGTCCTACTGGGACAGACAGAAGGTCCATGAAGCCCAATATCCTGTTTCTAACAGTGGTCAACTGAGGTCCCAAGTACCTAACAAGATCCCAAGTAGTAAAACAGATTTTATGCTGCTTATCCTAGGAATAAGCAGTGGATTTCACCAAGCCATTTCAATAATGGCCTATGAACTTCTCTTTTAGGAAATTACCGTATTTTTCACTCCATAAGACACACTTTTTTCCCACCCAAAAGTGCGTGGAAATATCGGTGCATCTTATGCAGTGAAGATACTTTTTTTTAAAAACACCCCACCCCCACCGCGTCGTACCTTTCTAAAGGCCCGTGCCAAATACGATTCTCCCTAGCGTCTGTGAGCACCCGGCTGTCTTCTTGGCTTCCCCCTTTAAAGCTAATTAGGCTCGCAACGGGTGGGGAGGGGCCTTACCTCCAAGCTACTTCCTGCACCCAGCGAGAGGTGTCTTCCGCGCTGTGACCGCTGCTGAGCTAATTATGGCAGCCTGCAGAGTGAACCTAGCTGGCTGTTATTGGCCTCTGAAGCACGTTGCCTCTGCCGCAGTCCCGCCCCTGACGTCAGAGAAGGGGCGGGACCGCAGTAGAGGAAATGTGCTTTGTAGGCCAACAGCAGCCTGCTAGGTTCACTGTGCATGCTGCCGTAATTAGCTCAGCGGTGGTCACAGCGGCGGAAAATGACCTCTCGACAGAAAAGGAGAGCTATGTCTCTCCTGATCTCCCCTGAGCAAGAAGAGCAACTGTTGGGGAGGCGATGAGAGCCTGCCAACTCCAGAGCATGCATTCGGACCCGGGCAGAAGCTGCAGCCCTGCTCTGAAAGCTTCTGCCACCCATCCCAGCTCAACCCAGCACTGTCTGGGAGCCGGAGACCATGACCTCGCAGGAAGCAGTGAAAGTAACACCCCACCCATCGTGAGGGTCCTGGCGGGACAGTGTATCTGGATACCAGGGGGGGGAGGGGGAGAGATACAGAAAGGGACCTTGAGGAGGGGCAAGAAACAGACTTGAAGACAGGGCAGATGCTGGACTAGAGGGGGTAGAGAGGGGAGGACTCAAAATGTTAGCAGAAGGAAGATAGAGAGAGGGAGAAATCTGAAACAAAGGGGAGGCAGAAGAGAGGGAGGCAGATGTTAGACTTGGGGGGGTGTATAGAGGGAAGAGAGAGACTGCAGAGAGGTGGAAAGATTCTGGGTTGTAGGAAGGAGAGAGAGAGAGAAGCAGAGGAAGACCTGGAAGAAAGCAGAACAAATGTTGGACATGGGGGGGGGGGGGAGGTTGGTAAACAGAAGAAAGATAGAGAGAGATAGAGACCTGGACCCAAAGGGGATGGGGATGGATTGTGAAAGAAATGTTGGATACACATTAAAAAGGAAGTCCAACCAGAAACTAATTAAATCACCAGACAACAAAAGTAGGAAAAATTATTTTATTTTCAATTTATTGATCGAAATGTGTCAGTTTGAGAATTTATATCTGCTGTGTGTATATGAATAATGTAAGGAAAAAATTGCATTACAATTAGTAGGGGAGGGGGGACAGGGTGCAGAGCCTGGCAAGGAGTGTGGAATTGGGTGCAGAACCTGGCAGGGAGTGAGGGGGGGCTGGGTGCAGAGCCTGGTATATGTTAGTACACAATTTGGTTTAGAATATTTTTTTTCTTGTTTCCCTACTCTTATGGTCAAGTGCATCTTATGGAGAAAAAATACGGTATCCAAACCTTTATTAAACCCTGCTAATCTAACTGATTTCACCACAGTCTCTGGCAACGAATTCCAGAGTTTAAGAACACATTGTGTGAAGAAATATTTTCTCCAATTTGTTTTAAATCTACTGCTTAGTAGCTTCATTGCATACCCCCTAGTCCTAGTTTTTTGGAAAGAATAAACAAGCAATTCACATCTACCCTTTACACTTCACTCAGTATTTTATAGACCTCAGTATCACCCCTGAGCCATCTCTTCTCAAAGCTGAAGAGCCCTAGCTGTTTTAGATTTTCCTCATAAGGAAGAAGTCTCATCCTTTTTATCATTTTCATCACCCTTCTCTATAACTTTTCTAATTCCATTATATCTTTTTTGAGATATGGCGACCAGAATTACACATAGTATTTGTTTTCCATTCCTTTCCTGATAACTCTTAACATTCTATTTGATTTCTTAGCCACCACCGCACACTGAGCTGAGGGTTTCAATGTATCCTCAACGATGACACTTAGATCCTTTTCCTGGGCAGTAACTCCTAAAGTAGAACCCTTCATCATTCTCAAAAAGCCTTCCATGATTATCAGTTGATTATTAAAACACCAAGCTGCTACAACATCCCTCTTCCCTCAAACCTATCACTCAAAAATTCAGATTGTAAAATGCCTATCACAGCATGGTTATCATTCTATAACCCTAAGCTCCGATAGGATGACCTCCCACAACTCCTGCTTGCTTTTTTGACATCTAGATTTTTTTCTTGGGTGTGTGACTCCTAAGGTGGACCCTAGCATCAGGAAAAAAGAGATTAGGTTCTTACCTTAATAATATCTTTTCCAGTAGATAGGGATGGTATGTTTAACCAAGGGTCTTGCATCCACTCCTACGAGTTCATTGCAGGAGATACTGATTACTTTTTTCAGTATCTTCTCTTTTTCCCTGCTGCCCCCAGTCAGTTTCAAAGCCAGCGACAGCCCTACAGGAGAGAACAAAAGGAGAACAGGAAGACTCCCCCAATAAGACTTTGATCTGCTCATAAATATAAACACATAGCTCAGAAACATGCCATGGAGAGGAAAGGAAAAAATAATCTTTATTAGTAAAACTGTGGTGCTCTCGGGGAACCCCACTGTATATACATTCAATATGCAATGTCTTCCAATTTATGATAGCTAGAAGAAAGGTCAGAGATGTAGCAGGAGATTCAAACAGGCGCGTCGACAATGATGGGCGGGAGCAGTGGCATAGTAAAGGGGGGAGGGGCAGACCGCCCCAGGCGCCATCTTGGTTGGGACGCCTGCACTTCTTCTCTTCTCCGCCCCATCCCACTCCTCCCCCGCCATATGCACCTTCAGTTTCCCACCATCGTACATCTAGGAAGTGACATCAGAGGAAGAGCCGATGCTGGCATGGGTAGCAAGTTAGAGATGCTGCTCACGCTGGGAAAGCTAAAGAGGTACGGGTGAAGGGAAGGGGAGTGCGTGTAGCAGGGGGTGGGGGGAACAGAGAAAGGGGTGAGGGGGACTCTACCACCCCAGGTGCTTCCCTCTTTTGCTATGCCACTGGGAGGGGGGTTCAGCATACCATTCTTATCTACTGGAAAAGATATTATCAAGGTAAGAACCTAATCTCTTTTTCCAGTGCAATAGGGATGGTATGCTCAACCAAGTTTATTATTTTTTTTTTAATTTAAAATTTGATTAAACACTTATAAATATTTCTAAGAGATGTGCCTAAGTAGAAACCCTGGGTGAGAAAGACTCTCAAAACTGAAGTTCAAAAGAGCTGCTATGCTCTTGAGCTGCTATGTTCACCCTATAAAATTTGGAGAAACTGTGAAGGGACGACCAAATTGCCACCCAGCAAATCAAATCTGGTGGAATCATCCTGGCTTCAGCTCAGGAAGAGGCAATCCCTTTTGTCAAATGCACTGAAAAAGCAAAGGAAGGCTGTCTATTGTAGACAATATAGCAAGTTGAAATAGCAGACCTGATCCATCTTGAAATGGTAGACTTGGAAGCCAGCCTTCCCTTCTTAGAAGGATTTGTCAACACAAAGAGGTTGGCCAAGAAACAAAAGTCATTCGTAATCTCCAGGTAATGCAAGATAGCCCTCCAGACATCCAACACCTTCAAAATTTTCTCCTTCTTAGATCCCGAGGGCTGAAAAGCTGGAAGTTGAACTTCCTGGTTGATGTGATACACTGAAACCACCTTTGGCAAGAAAGAGGGAACAGTCCTCAAGGAAACCTGAGCCTGTTTGATAAGCATGTAAGTTTCCTACATGATAAGGCTTGCAGTTTAGAGACATGCCTCGCAGAAGTGAAGGCAACCAGAAACACTGTCTTGATAGGGCTAAAATGAAGACCACGAGAGCCCTTCCAGCACCATGTTCAGGTTCTAGGACGGACAGGTTTGGAGAACCAGGGGCCGAAGCCTCAGAACACCCGTAAAGTATTTGACAAAATCCGGGTGCACAGAGAGATAACATCTGGCAGCCTGGGACCTGAAACAGGAAACTCCAGTCACTTGAACTATGATTGATGAAACTGCCAGACCCATATCCAGACTTTCTTGAAGAAATGATAGAACAGCTGATACTGAAGCAGTGGCAGGGTCCAGCTGCTCCTTGTTGCACCAATAATGGAAGGTATCCCATGCCTTGGTGTATATCTCAAATTTGTGTAGCAGGCTTCTTGGCTCTCAAAAGAGTGCATACAACCAGATCTGAGTAGCCCTTCTGGCTCAAAGCCAAGCGCTCAAGAGCCAGGTCATGAAACAAAGTGCTCCGGATCTTGCAGGATGATCAGACCTTGAGAGAAGAGTCCCAGGAATGGCTGAAATCTCAGAGGTTGGCCGATCTGAAGACATACTAGGTCCATGTACTATGAGCATAAGGGCCACTATGAGCCACGTACTATGAGCATTAGGACCACTATGAGCATAGGTGCCACTAGGATAACCCATCCTTTGTCTTGGATTTGCCAGAGGCTTTTGGCCATTTACCTAGGGGGCATCGAGCTTTGTGTAGGAAGATGAGTTTACTGGCCAGGAAATGTATTCTTCAGTGCTGGACGGTTTCCGGACCCTCCGGCATATTGGCATTGGTGGAACCAATTGCATCAGTTGGTCATTTGGGAGGCGTGAGATGCCGGAGGGTCTAGGAAACGAAAGATGTTTTAGAATATATGGGAGCCTTATCTGCAAGTCTTACATCCTAAGGGTCACAGTGCGGTTTTAAGATGGGTGTCCTAATTTGTTTGTTAGTTGGGTTGGGAGAGTAATGGTGAGTACTGGTGGGGCGGAGTGGAGAGTATCACTGGGGGGGGGAGGAGGGGGGTTTGAGGAGGGGAAATGGGGTATATTGAAGGTTCTGGCAATTAGTCAAAGATAGGATAAGTGGTTCAGGTGGGGGGAAGGGGTGGTGTGACATTTTAGGGGTTCATAAGAGTACAGGGCTTTGGAGTACCTTTCATAAGAACATAAGAAGTTGCCTCCACTGGGTCAGACCAGAGGTCCATCTCGCCCAGCGGTCCGCTCCCGCGGTGGCCCATCAGGTCCGCGACCTGTGAAGTGGTTCCTGACCACTTCTATAACCTACCTCAAGTTCTATCTGTACCCCTCTATCCCCTTATCCTCCAGGAACCTATCCAAACCTTCCTTGAACCCCTGTACAGAGTTCTGGCCTATCACATCCTCCGGAAGCGTGTTCCATGTGTCCACCACCCTCTGGGTAAAAAAGAACTTCCTAGCATTTGTTCTAAACCTGTCCCCTTTCAATTTCTCCGAGTGACCCCTAGTGCTTGTGGCTCCCCACAGTTTGAAGAATCTGTCCTTATTAACTTTCTCTATGCCCTTTAGGATTTTGAAGGTTTCTATCATGTCCCCTCTAAGTCTCCTCTTCTCCAGGGTGAACAGCCCCAGCATTTTTAACCTGTCAGCGTATGAAAAATTTTCCATACCTTTTATCAGTTTAGTCGCCCTCCTCTGCACTCCCTCGAGTACCGCCATGTCCTTCTTGAGGTACGGCGACCAGTATTGAACACAGTACTCCAGGTGCGGGCGCACCATTGCGCGATACAGCGGCATGATGACTTCCTTCGTCCTGGTTGTGATACCCTTTTTGATGATGTCCAGCATTCTGTTTGCTTTCTTTGAGGCTGTTGCACACTGCGCCGATGGTTTCAGTGATGTGTCGACCATCACCCCCAGGTCTCTTTCAAAGTTACTCACCCCTAGCAGTGTTCCCCCCATTTTGTAGTTGAACATCGGGTTCTTTTTCCCTACATGCATGACCTTGCATTTCTCTACGTTAAAACTCATTTCCCACTTTTTTGCCCAGTCTTCCAGTCTCGTTAGGTCCCTTTGCAGGTCTTCACAGTCTTCCGTGTTTCTAACCCTGCTACAGAGTTTGGTGTCATCAGCAAATTTGATAACCTCACATTTTGTCCCCGTCTCCAGATCGTTAATAAATATATTGAACAGTAGAAGTCCCAGCACCGACCCTTGTGGAACTCCGCTCGTGACCCATTGCCAGTCTGAGTATTGGCCCTTTACTCCAACCCTCTGTTTCCTGCCTGCCAACCAGTGTTTGATCCATCGGTAGATATCCCCTTGCACCCCGTGGTTCCACAGCTTTTTAAGTAGCCGTTCGTGAGGTACCTTGTCGAAGGCTTTTTGGAAGTCAAGGTAAATGATGTCTATGGATTCCCCCTTATCCATCTGGCTGTTTATTCCCTCAAAGAAGTACAGCAAGTTCGTGAGGCACGACCTTCCCTTGCAGAAGCCATGCTGGCTCGCCTTCAGTTGTCCATTGTTTTCTATGTGTTCGCAGATTGTGTCCTTTACCATTGCTTCCATCATCTTTCCCGGAACCGAGGTCAAGCTCACAGGCCTGTAGTTTCCCGGGTCACCCCTTGATCCCTTCTTAAAGATGGGCGTAACATTTGCTATTTTCCAGTCCTCTGGGATCTCCCCAGTTTTTAGGGAGAGGTTACATATTTGGCAAAGTGTCTCTGCTATTTCGTTTCTCAGTTGTTTTAGTACCCTTGGGTGGATGCCGTCCGGGCCCGGTGATTTGTCGCTCTTCAGTCTGTCTTTCCACCCTCATTAATCTCACCTGCCCTATGTAGAGAAGGCAGGGGAGGGAGTTTGGTTGATGTTACTCTTTTATTGTATATGCTTGTTCTATTATTGTATATGATGCATTATTATTTGTACTGTGCACCTTTGGGGTGCGCTGGTATTGTATTTGCTGTAATTGTTTGAACCTAAACTAAGAAGAAGGGAAACGGCGACAGTAGACGAAGAGTTGATGGTTCGGGAAATGGTATACCCCATGCAGGAAGATTGCAGGACAGACTCACCGGATCATAGGCAAGATAGAAATCCTGACGGATCAAAAGGAACAGAAGCAAAGGAGACAGAAGGGGGAAGGAAATGCAAGAAAGTAATAGGCCCCAAACTTAAGTGTAAGTACACAAACGCAAGGAGCCTAAGGAACAAGATGAGGGAATTGGACGCTATGGTACAAAAAGATAACCTAGACCAGTGTTTTTCAACCTTTTTTGGGCAAAGGCACACTTGTTTCATGAAAAAAATCACGAGGCACACCACCATTAGAAAATGTTAAAAAATTTAACTCTGTGCCTATATTGATTTTGATTTGATTTCTTATATACCGCTATACCGTGAGGTTCTATATATAAAGTAATTCACTTGAGTGCCACCGCCGCCATCGGGAACAGGCCGGCGCCAAGTTCTCCCTGCTTCTCTTCCCCGCGGGGCCGACCAACTCTCGCCACCCGTCGTCAATTCTAACGTCGGAGAGGACGTTCTAGGCCAGCCAGGCAGCGATTGGCTGGCCCAGAACGTCCTCTCCAACGTCAGAATTGACGCGAGTGGCGAGAGTTGGCCGGCCCCACAGGGAAAAGCAGGGAGAATTTGGCGCCGGCCTGTTCCCGATGGCGGCGGTGGCACTCAAGTGGCTAAAGAGCCGCAGTTTGCCGGCCTAGGGACAACACTGGAGGGTGGCCAGCTGTGCACCCCCTTGGGACGTAAACCCGGGGTGGGGCAGACCTCCCCCCCACCCTGGTATGCCACTATCTGTACCTCACTCCCTCCTTATGACCAAAAATTCTCCTTTCTTCTATTCCCCGTGTACACAACCATCTCTTTCCCTCCCTTCCTCTCTCCAAAGTCCATGCCTTGTGTCCAAACACTCATTCCCTCCCCCACCTCAGCATCTCTTTCCCTCCCTTCCTCTCTCCCAAGTCCATGCCTTCTGTGTCCAAAAACCCATTCCCTCCCCCATCTCAGCATCTCTTTCCCTCCCTTTCTCTCTCCCAAGTCCATGCCTTCTGTGTCCAAAAACGCATTCCCTCCCCCACCTCAGCATCTCTTTCCCTCCCTCTCTCCCAAGTTCATGCCTTGTGTCCAAAACGCACTCCCTCCCCCCTTTTGTGTTCCGTGTTTGCCTCCCAGCCCATCTTTGCAACTTTCTCAGCAAAACGAAGCTCAAGCCGCGAGGCTTGTCTTCTGCTTCCTGCCTGCCCTGCCGCGCACAAATAGCCGAACGGAAGTATTCTCCGACGTCAGCGCTGACGTCGGAGGGCAGGCTTTGCTTAAGCCCTCCCTCCGACGTCAGCGCTGACATCGGGGAACGCTTGCGATCGGCTATATGTTAGCTGCAGGGCAGGCAGGAACAGAAGACGAGCCTCGCGGCTCGAGATGTATTGAACTCCGCGGGTCCCCCGTCCAGCTCTCTCCTGTCCACGTGGGGCGGACCGCCCCTCTCCCTAAACTGGTGGTACTGCCCTGATGGCGGCCCTGACCGTACGGCACACCAGGCAACATCTCGCGGCACACTAGTGTGCCGCGGAACAGCGGTTGAAAAACACTGACCTAGACATCATCGGATTCACGGAAACTTGGTGGAATGAGGAAAATGTCTGGCACACTGTGCTACCGGGATACAAGCTAAACCACAGACACAGAGTAGGACAAAAAGGTGGAGGTATTGCTCTATACATAAAAAGAGGGAATTGAGTCTACCAGAGAGAACACGCTGGAAATGAACAATAAGGTAGAGTCTCTATGGGCCAAAATACTGGGAACAAATGGAACGGATATGAAGATCGGCATCTACTACCGACCTCCAGGGCAGTCCGTAGAAACTGATGGAGAAATGACGGACGAGATAAAAACACAAATGTAAGGAAGGCAATGCAGTTATCATGGGCGACTTCAATTATCCGGGAATAGACTGGAACCTAGGCACCTCCAGCTGCAGTAGGGAGACCAAGTTCCTGGATGCTGTAGGCGATTGCTTCCTGGAACAACTTGTCATGGAAAATATGAGAGGACTTAGTTCTATATGAACTACGAAGACAGGCACAAAGTATAGAAGTAGAAGGGACGCTGGGAAACAGTGATCACAATATGATCCACTTCAACTTTGACATGGGAACAAAAAACTGATCCAAAACGATGGCCATGGCACTGAACTTTCGAAAAGGGAACTACAAAGGGATGAGAATCATGGTGGGGAAGAAGTTTAGGAAGAGGATAAGCACTGTAAAAATGCCACAGCAAGCATGGTCCCTTTTTAAGGACATAAGTCACCGAGGCGCAAAATCTATATATACCGCGTATCAACAAGGGTTCCAAGAGGAAAAAGAACAAGGAATCGGTGTGGCTCACTGTAGCGGTGAAGGAATCGATCAGTGACAAGAAGATTTCGTTTAAGGAATGGAAAAGGACAAAAACGGACGAAAACTGGAAAAAGCACAAACAACATTAAAGCAAGTGTCATAAGGCAGTGAGAGGGGCCAAAAGAGACTATGAGGAAAAAATAGCCAAGGAGGCAAAAATTTTTAAGCCGTTCTTTTGATATATTAAGGGGAAATGATCCACGAAGGAAGGGGTGGGGCCGTTAGATGACCAGGGAATAAAGGGAGTACTGAAGGAGGACAAAGCTATCGCCGACAAACTGAACAATTTTTTGCATCTGTATTTACCAAAGAGGATATATCCAATACACCGGAAGCCAAGAGGCTATATACAGGAAATGAAGATGGTAAACTGAAAGGGTTGATGAGGTATGCAATCAGATTGATAGGCTCAAAAATGATAAATCCCTGGGACCGGACGTCATCCACCCGAGGGTATTCAAAGAACTGAAATGGGTTATAGCTGAGCTGCTTCAACTAATAGCCAATCCGTCGATCAAATCAGGAAGGATTCCGGATGACTGGAAAGTGGCGAATGCTATACCGATCTTCAAGAAAGGATCGAGGGGAGATCTGGGAAACTACAAACCAGTGAGTCTGACTTCGGTACAGGGAAAGACGGTAGAGGCGCTGATAAAGGAACGCATCATCGATCACCTTGATGGACACAAACTGATGAGGACCAGTCAGCATAGCTTCAGCAAAGGACAACCTTGCTTGACAAACTTACTGTAGAACATAAGTACATAAGCATCGCCTCTGTCGAGTCAGACCATAGGTCCATCGTGCTCAGCAGTCCGCACTCGCGGCAGCCCCCCAGGTCCATGACCTGTAGTGTTCTTTCACTTAAGACATTTTATCCTTTATAGTACCTCTCTAGCTATACCCCTCAATCCCCTTTTCCTTTAGGAACATGTCCAACCCCTTTTTGAAACCCAAAATCGTACTCTGCTCTACCACCTCCTCCAGAAGTGCATTCCAGGTATCCACCACCCTCTGGCTGAAGAAGAACTTCCTAGCATTTGTTCTGAATCTGTCTCCCTTCAATTTTCTAGCGTGCCCTCTTGTTTTTGTTTCCCCCGCCAGTCTGAAGAATCTGCCCCTCTCCACCTTCTCTATACTCTTTATGATCTTGTAAGTTTCTATCATGTCCCCTCTAAGTCTCCGTTTTTCCAGAGAAAAGAGCCCCAGTTTCTCCAGCCTCTCAGCATATGAGAGGCCTTCCATGCCCCTTATCATCTTTGTTGCTTTTCTCTGGACCTTCTCGAGTGTCGCTATATCCTTCTTAAAGTACGGCGACCAGTATTGAACGCAGTATTCCAGATGCGGGCGTACCATCGCCCGATATAGCGGCAGGCTAACTTCTTTGGTTCTGGTAGTGATTCCTTTTTTTTTTTTTTTTTAATTTATAATATTTCTTTATTGAGCAAACTCAGCAACTTACAGAACAAGAAAAAGAAACATACAGCCGCAGCTCCCATTGAAGTGCAAAAATAAGACAACCAGGGAACTCAGAAACAATACAACAGGAGAGCGCCCAGGCAAAAATGCTAGAGTGCCCAATACATGATTTTACCAGAATGCCCAACCCTCCCCCACACATCCTAAACCCCCAACCCCCCACTCCCCCAAAGATACCCCCCCAAACCCAGACCCGTGTGGTTAGATGGGAATACCAAGAGGAAACTGAACAAAAAGAAAGGTGGAACAAGACATGAAGAAAATAAAGACGAAAGCAGATAACAGAGTGAGAACTGCAGCACCCAACTCCTGCCCAAGACACCACAGCTTACAAGGTTAGCAGTTCAGCAACATACTCCGCTCCCGGTGCGAAAGAGACAACCAATACCCCTCCCACACATCCTGAAATTTGGTCCACCGGCCCTCGTCCCGTCTCCCCACCGTCCTGCGCTCCAGAAGCGCTAAGTCATAGAGGGACAAGTGCCACTGGGAAAAAGAGGGAGCATGGGGGGCCCGCCAGGAAATTAAAATGGCCTTATTGGCTAAGAGGAGGGCCTTAAACACCAACATCCGCTGCCCAGCGGAGCAACGAGAGAGCGCCGCTCCATCATAAAAAAGGACTATAGAAGGGGTGCATGCAGGCAACGGAGGAGAGATAGAGGACAAAAAGGTCCACACTTGCAGCCAGAAAGCCCGTATCCGAGGACAGTCCCAGAACATATGTCCCAGGGTAGCAGAACTCACAGGGCACTTGGGACAACAGGCGTTAGCTGCAAAGCCCGCTCGGTAAGCCCTCTGCGGAGAGATGTACGCTCTGTGAAGAAATTTATATTCCTGCTCCCTATGGAGCATATTGCAGGAGAGAGCACGCAGGAAGACAAAACAATGAGAAATCAGGGAGGACAGAATCGTACACCCCAGGTCAGCGCTCCACGCCCCAGCCAACATGTCCGCCCTCTCAGTCGACAACGGTGACAATAACGCGGTAACAAAGTAACGCAGACGCGGGGCCGGATCCTCCCACAAACCCAGACTCAATCCAAGACTCCGCGCCACCGAGTGCCGCAAGAACGGCTCTCCGAGACTACGAACATAATGACTAAGCTGTAAATAACCAAATGCATCCACTCGATCCAAACCATAGAGAGACGCCAACTCAGCAGGAGAAAGAAGAGTCCCCCTCTCAGTGAGCACGTCTCCCACTCTACGCATCCCATGTGCATGCCAAATCCGGAAGACTCGGCTGTCACTTCCAGGACCGAACTGCGCGTTGCCCACTAGGGGCAACATTGGGGTTTCACTATAATTGACCCCCAAGTGTTTGCAAAGCTGTTTCCAGATACATCTCATGTATGACCACACCACATGACCCCTCTGTAAAGAGTCCAACCGAGCCGAAGGGGCATGCAACAAGAACAATCCTGAGACAGGGGACAGGAAGTCCCTGTCCACGGAGAAGGTCAAAAAGGAGGAACTCTCCAGACACCAATCCCGAATCTGGCGTAAGCCACAAGCCAAGTTATAAGCTCGAAGATCCAGAAGACCGAACCCCCCCTGCGCCTCTGGCAGCATTAGAACGCAAAGGGGCAGGCGAGGGCGCTGTCCCCGCCACAGAAAAATCCGCAGAGCACGGTACAGCTCCTCCAAATCCCTATGCCTCACCCAAATTGGTAAAGTTTGCAACAAGTAGAGCCACCGTGGCACAATCATCATATTATATAAGAAGACGCGACCCGCAAGGGAAACCGGCAGAGCACCCCATAGGCGCAGACTCTCGACAGAGGACCGAAGCATGGGTCGGACATTAAGCTCGTAAAGGCGCGTCAAGTTAGAGGGGATAAGAACCCCCAAGTATTTCACCTGAGCCGAAGCCTCCTTCAGAGGAAAGTCCGACCACAGGTGAGAGATGCGCAGATGAAGAGGGAGCGCTTCCGACTTAGATACATTGAGTTTGAGGCCCGAGAGCTCCCCAAACTGCCGAAATAACTCCAGCAATAAGGAAAGGTGCGAGACCGGGTCAGACAAAAGAATCATGATGTCATCTGCAAAGGCCAGACTACGCAGGGAGGAAGCTCCCACCTCCACGCCCTCAAGCAACGGATGAGTGCGGATACAAAGCAACAGAGGTTCCAAAAATAAAATATAAAGCAAAGGAGACAGGGGGCAACCCTGCCGAGTACCCCGCCGCAGAGAAAAAACCGGGGAAGCTACCCCATTAACAATCACAGCAGCCTCGGGATTAGAGTATAGAGCACGAAGAGCGTTCAGATAAAAGCCATTCACCCCATAGTGGAGTAACAACGGGAAGAGGAAGGCCCACTCAACCCTATCAAAGGCCTTTTCAGAGTCAAAACTAATGGCCAAGGTAGGCTGTCGCCGAGAATCACAGTGGGCTAAAGCCAGTAGAAGCTTCCGAACATTATGACCTGCCTGACGACCCTTCACAAACCCCACCTGGTCCAGTCCCACCAGTGAAGGTACAAGCGGGGCCAACCGGTTAGCCAATATCCGGGCTAGAATTTTAAGATCTACGTTGATAAGCGAAATGGGCCTATAGGACCCCACCAAGAGAGGGTCCTTACCCGGTTTGGGCAGCACGGTTATCAACGCCTGATTCGAGCCAGGAGGGAAGGACCCCCCCTCCACCGCCCGCTCATAATACCGCCTCAACGGATCAGCCACAAACCCCTGCAAGAGACGATAAAATTCCCCGCCAAAGCCATCCGGACCCGGGGATTTACAGAGAGGCAAGGTTTTAATAACCCCCAAGACCTCCTCCCCCGTAATAGGGGCGACCAAGCTCGCACTGTCGGTCTCCGAGAGCCGAGGCAAGGGCAACGAGTCAAAGTACGCCTGAATCGAAGAGTCCCGGTCCACCACCTCCGCTGAATAAAGAGAGCTGTAAAAAGAAACAAAAAGCTGTTCGAGTTGAGGCTGGGCTGTAACCAGCTGCCCCCCAGCGCCTCTAAGTGAGGTGATGGACGAGGACCCCCTCTGTGCCCTAGTCAACTGTGCTAACATTCTACCCGGGCGATTACCAAACCTATGAAGGCGATATTTATAATAAAAGAGCGACTTGTGTGCTCGTTCATGTAAGAGGGCATGGAGCGCTGCCTGGGCCGCCCGAAACTCATGTTTGTGGGATAGAGTTGGAGAATGTAATACTAGAAGCCTGCTCTCCCGTACTTTACGCTCGAGAGCTAAAATCTTTGCCGCCATCAATTTCCTCCGTCGGGCACAGTAGGCTATCACAGCCCCACGGATCACCACCTTGGCTGCCTCCCAAAAAAGAGCTCCGTCATCTGCATGCACCCCGTTGAACTCAACATACTCCTTCCACTGCACTTCCAGATACTGTTTAAAATCAGGGTCAGAATAGAGTGCTACCGGAAAACGCCAGCGCCCACCCCCAGCAGGGGGCCCATCAGCAAGACTAAGATCCATCCAAACCATAGTATGATCAGAAATAGCCAGCACCCCAATCTCAGCCCGATGTACTGCATAGAAGGAGGAGCGGGAGAGAAAAACATAGTCAATTCTAGAGGAGGAATCATGCACTTTGGAAGTATGAGTAAAATCCCTCTCTCCAGGATGAAGGGTTCTCCATACATCTACCACATCCAAAGCCTGCATCCAAGCACTCAGCCCGTTATCCAATCTCCCAGAGGAACAAGAAGGCCCCCTAGAAGAATCCAGGACAGGATCCAGAATAGAGTTGAAATCCCCCAGGATAATCAAATGAGTCCCAGGCAACAAGTTCACCGACAGGAACACCCCCAGAAGCTTCTTATAAAAAGACCGTTGGGCAGTATTGGGCGCATACACTGACATCAAAAGAACCGGGCGCTGGCACAACGTACCCTGGACCAGTACATAGTGACCCTCCGGGTCTGAAAGAACCCGAGAGTGAACAAAAGGGATGGACTTATGTAGCAGGAGAGCCACCCCGGCCTTAGCCTTAGAAGAAGAAGCAGAATAACATTGCCCTACCCAGGACTGCCTCAGCTTACCATGTTCTTTCTCGGAAAGCTTAGTCTCCTGCAGGCCCACTATATCTGCCCGATGCAGGGCTAAGTGCTGCAAAATCTTGGTTCTCTTTATCGGAGAGTTAATACCCGACACATTCCACGTCACACAACGCACTCCCCGCTTAGGCGGCATTCAGAAGAAAACCAACATGATCTACAAAAGAAAGGAGTATAAACCTCCTGCCGAGAGTCCCAGCCCTCCTCCCGGCAGCCACCCTTCCAGCACACACACACAAACCTCCCACCATCAACCACACCGATCCTATTCCCCCACCCCTCCATCCACAATCCCTTTTCAACCCCAACTCCTCCCTCCCAGACCCCCCCGCCCCACCCAAGCCCAACTCCCCCACCCACCCCCCCAACCCCCACTCCCAAACCCAACCTCCCCCTCCCATACCCCCCTGATACCCCAGCCCACCACTCCAGAAGAGGGTACACCAAGGGCCCAAAGACCCTCCCCCCCTCAGCCTCCCATACAGAGACCAAGCAGTACAAAGCAAGAAGGAGAAAAGGCAAGAGCCAAGGGGCAAATACCAGCAACAAGAGCAGGACCCCATAGGGAAAGAGCATCTAAAGGAAGAAGAAAAACGCAAAGTCACACCCCTGCAGGAGACAACAACAATCTAGCTCAAAGAGCCAGGAAACAGTGTCCAGAACAAACAAAAGTGACCCCCCAAGAAGGGGCCACAAAACAGAGATAGCCATAATAATAGGAGCCATCATGTCTCAAGGGGAACACCTCCTACATCCCACGGGCGCTCCCCCACTCATAGCAGACAGGAACCTCCAGACACTGTCAGGGTCCATCAGGTGCTCGGCTCCAGATCAGGATACCACAGAAGAACCTGAGCCCGGGCAGCCTCGCTGGTTTCAAAGAGAAAGGGTTGACCCCCATGAAGCACCCGGAGCTTGGCAGGATATTGCAAAGTGAAGCGCAGCTTTTTCTCAGTGAGTTGCTTGCAGACAGTCGAATAGCCTCGGCGGAGGGATGCCACCTGTGCAGAATAATCCTGGAACATCAGGACACGCTGGTTCTGGAACTGTAAGTCCTTTTTCTGGCGATAGGTGCGGAGCAGAAGATCTTTGATAGCAAAATTTAGGATGCGGAGGATCACCACGCGCGGCCTGGTCGAGCCCTCCTGCTTCCTGCCCAACCGGTGCGCCCGTTCTATACGCAAGGGACCCAGGCCCCGCGTAGCCAGCAGCTCAGTCGTCAGCCATGCTTCTAGGGTAGGCAGGAGATCTCCATCCGATATTGTTTCTGGGACCCCCACCAGGCGCAGATTATTTCGTCTGGAGCGATTCTCCAGATCCTCCAGTTTCTCCTCACATTGCCCCACTTTGCACTGTAGTTGCTGCATCTCTGCCTGCATAAAAGTAATGGAGTCTTCTGCAGTGCTGATCCGTTGCTCAGCGTCAGAAACGCGAGTATTAAACTCTGCCACTGATGTAGAGAGAGTTGCTATGGACGCCTGTACCTTATCCAAGCGCGTCCCCAGGGCCAGCACGACTGCCTCCGTGAGACGCGCAATCATGTCCGCCCCCGCTGAGTCATCAGCATCTCCCGCGCCGGCCATTTTGCCTTCCGTGCCGGGCCCCGATTTCGTTCTTTCGCGCTCCTTTTTACCAGCCTTTGCCGCCATATCTCCACTCCCTTTTTGTAGAAATCTGTCCATAAAGCCCCAAGGAGTCGGGAGGAAACGCTTGGTTGCGAGTATACTCGCTGAATCTAGGTCCGGGAGGCCGAGGCAGGGGAAGAGCAGCGGAGCTCAAGGAAAACGCGTCTTCCCTGCTCTCGGCACGGCCACGCCCCCTTCGTGATAACTTCTTTGGTTCTGGTAGTGATTCCTTTTTTAATAATTCCCAACATTCTGTTTGCCTTCTTGGAGGCCGCTGCGCATTGTGCTCCCGACTTCATTGATTGGTCCACTAAGACCCCCAAGTCCCTTTCTAGGTTGCTCTTCCCCAATACCATCCCCCCCATCTTGTAGCTGAACATCGGATTTCCTTTCCCTATGTGCAAGACTGCATTTCTCTACATTGACACACTTTTGCCATTTATTTGCCCATTCACTCAGTTTGTTCAAGTCCCTTTGTAGTTCTTTACATTCTTCAACAGTTCTAAATCTACTGGAGAGTTTTGTGTTGTCCACAAATTTTATGACTTCGCACTTCGTCCCCCCTTCCAGGTCACTAATGAATATATTGAACAGCAGTGGTCCCAGCACTGACCCCTGCGGGACACCGCTCGTGACTGCTTCCCATTCAGAGTAGTGTCCTTTTACTCCTATCCTCTGCTTCCTGTCCGCCAACCAATTACAGATCCATCTGTGCACTTCCCCCTCCACCCCATGGTTCCACAGTTTCCTTAGTAGGCGTTCATGGGGTACCTTGTCGAAGGCTTTTTGAAAGTCCAGATATATGATGGTCACCTTTGTCCAATTGTTCATTAATCCCCTCGAAGAAGTGCTGTAGGTTCGTTTGGCAGGATCTCCCTTTACAGAAACTATGCTGGCTGGTTCTCATCAGATTATTTCTTTCTATATGCTCATTTATGCTGTCTTTGATTAATGATTCGGCCATCTTTCCCGGGACTGAGGTCAAGCTCACCGGTCTGTAGTAGAGAGCTGCACGGGAACGGGGACGACGAGAATCCCGCCGGAACGGCGGACATCCCGCAGGTTGGGTTCCCCCTTCGGGTCACGGGGATCCCGTGGGGACGCCCCCTAGGGTCGCGGGAATCCCATGGGGACGCCCCCTAGGGTCGCGGGGATCCCGTGGGGACGCCTCCGAGGGTCACGGGGTTCCTGCGGGGCTGGATGTACTAAGTCGTGCGGCTTTTCTCCCTACCTGCTCTGCTTGCAGCACAGAGCCGAACGGAAGTCTTCCCGACGTCAGCGCTGACGTCGGAGGGGAGGGAGGGCTTAAACAAAGCCCTCCCTCCCTCCAGCGTCAGTGCTGATGTCGGGAAGACTTCCGTTCAGCTCTGTGCTGCAGGCAGGGTAGGTAAGGAGGAGTAGCCTCGCGGCTCGAGTGGCTACCAAGGGAGGGGGGCGGTCCGCCCCGCCCCAGGTGCAACACAGCCGACCAGGTCCCCTTACTTTTGTGGCGCTTTCCCGACCGACCGACAACAGCCCTGGTCCGACAAACCTCCCTGCCCTTAACCGCGAATCTAAATTACCTTCTTACAACAGCTTCAAGAAGGAAATTTAGATTCGCGGTTAAGGGCAGAGAGGTTTGTCAGACCGGGGCTGTTGTCGGCACAAAAGTAAGGGGACCTGGCTGGCACTGCTGCACCCGGGGCGGGAGAGAAGGAGGGGGGAGAAGGACGCTGAAAGCACTGGGGAAGACAAAGGGGTGGAGAAGGACGCTGAAAGGCCATGGGGAAGACGGGGGGGGGGGGGAAGGACACTGAAAGCATTTGTGGAAGACAGAAGGGGGAGAAGGACGCTGACAGGACATGGGGAAGACGGGGGGGGGAAGACTGGGGGGGGAGAAGGACGCTGAAAGCACATGGGGAAGACAAAGTGGTGGAGAAGGACGCTGAAAGGACATGGGGAAGACAGAGGGGGGAGAAGGACACTGAAAGGACATGGGGAAGACAGAGGGGGGAGAAGGACACTGAAAGGACATGGGGAAGACAGAGGGGGGAGAAGGACGCTGACAGGACATGGGGAAGATGGGGGGGAGAAGGACCCTGAAAGGAAAAGGGGAAGAGAGAGTGGGGAGAAGACGCTGGCAGGGAAGAAGACAGAGATGCCAGACTATGGGGGGAGCGGAGGGAAGAAGATGGGTGCCAGACCAATTTGGAAGGGGGGAGAAAGGGAGAGGCACAGTAACAGAGCAAATGGAAGACGCAGAAGGAAGAGAGACAGTGGATGGAAGGAACTGAATGAGAACATGAGGAAAGCAGAAACCAGGCATCAAAGGTAGGAAAAGAATTCTATTTCTTTCTTTTTTTTTTTTTTTGCTTCAGGATAAAGTAGTATATTAGTTGTGTTGATAAAATTTTATAAACAAAAGAGGCTCTGGTAGAAACCTGTTTACAAAGTATGTATTCTTCCCAATTAATATTTCCAAATTAATAAAGTCTTCTTGCTTATTTGTAAATGGGTTTCTACCAGAGCCTTTAATTCAGTAGCATAATTAAATGAAATAACTATTTCTGAAGTTTATAGGGACGGGCGGGGACGGAGGGGATTCCTCGCGGGGACGGGTGGGATTCCTCACAGGGACGGGTGGGGACGGGTGGGATTTCTGTCCCCGCGTAACTCTCTAGTCTGTAGTTCCCCGGGTCACCTCTGGATCCCTTTTTGAAGATAGGTGTAACATTCGCTTTCCTCCAGTCCTCCGGGACTACCCCTGTTTTCAAGAATAGGTTGCAGATCTTCTGTAGTAACTCCACTATTTCGTCTCTGAGCTCCTTCAATATTCTCAGGTGGATTCCATCAGGTCCCGGCGATTTGTCAGTTTTTAATCTATCTATCTGTTTGAGTATGTCCTCGAGGCTCACCTCTATTGATAATAATTTTTCCTCTTGATCCCCCCTGAAGGTTTATTCCGGTTCTGGCACGTTGGTTCTGTCCTCTTTGGTGAAGACTGACGAGAAGAACGTGTTTAATCTGTCTGCTATCTCCTTTTCCTCCTTTACTACTCCTTTTCTGCCTCCCTCATCCAGGGGTCCCACTTCCTCCCTTGCCGGTTGTTTTCCTTTCACATATTGAAAGAATGGTTTAAAATTTTGTGCCTCCTTGGCAAGTCTCTCCTCGTACTCTCTTTTCGCTGTTCTAACCCCACGGTGACATTCTTTTTGATGTTTCCTGTGCTCTTTCCAGTTTTCCTCAGTTTTATCCTTTTTCCACTTCTTGAATGATTTTTTCTTGTTCCCTATCACCTTCTTAACTTCATTGGTTATCCATGCTGGGTCTTTTGTTTGATTCTTTTTGCTCCCTTTTCTAAAGGAGTAAATGGGCAGAGAGACAAGGGTGACCCAGTCGACATCATATATCCAGATTTTCAGAAGGCGTTCAACAAGGTTACGCATGAACGTCTACTTCGAAAAATTGCGAGCCATGGAATCGAAGGTGATATACTCACGTAGATTAAAAACTGGTTGGCGGATAGGAAACAGAGAGTGGGGGTGAATGGACAATACTCGGACTGGAAAAGCGTCACGAGTGGAGTGCCGCAGGTTTCAGTGCTTGGACCTCTGCTCTTCAACATATTTATAAACAACCTGAGCGAGGTGATTAAATTTGCGGACGATACGAAGTTATTCAGAGTAGTGAGGACACAGAAGAATTGCGAAGACCTACAATGAGACATAAACATGCTCGAGGAATGGGCTGCAAAATGGCAAATGAGGTTCAACGTGGATTAGTGCAAGGTGACGCATGTCGGTAACAAAAATCTTATACACGAATACAGGATGTCCAGTGCGGTACTCAGAGAGACCCCTGAGGAAAGAGACATAGGAGTACTTGTAAACAAGTCAATGAAGCCGTCCGCGCAATATGCGGCAGCGGCGAAAGGGCGAACAGAATGCTAGGCATGATTAAGAAGGGGATCACAAACAGATCAGAGAAGGTTATCATGCCGCTGTACCGGGCCATGGTGCACCCCGACCTGGAATATTGCATCCAACACTGGTCGCCGTACATGAAAAAGGACATAGTACTACTTAAGAGTCCACAGAAGAGCGACTAAAATGGATAAGGGGTTTGAGGAGTTGCCGTAGAGCAAGAGATTAGAGAAATTGGGCCCCTTCTCCCTTGAAAAGAGAAGACAGAGAGGGGACATGATTGAAACAATCAAGATAATGAAGGGAATAGACTTAGTAGAGAAAGAGAGATTGTTCACCCTCTCCAAGGTGGAGAGAACGAGAAGGCAATCACTAAAGTTAAAAGGGGATAGATTCCGTACAAACGTAAGGAAGTTCTTCTTTACTCAGAGAGTGGTAAAAATCTGAAACGAACTTCCAGAGGCTGTTATAGGGGAAAGCACTCTTCAGGGATTCAAGACGAGGTTAGACAAATTCCTGCTGAACAACAACGTATGCAGGTAAGGCTAGACTCAAATAGGGCACTGGTATTTGACCTAATGGCCGCTGCATGAGCGGACTGTTGGGCATGATGGACCACTGGTCTGACCCAGCAGTGGCAATTCTTATGTTCTAAAATATGTTTGGTAGCTCACAAGTGTATTTTGCAATATTGGACATCAAAAGATACACCTACATACTGGCACTGGCGTAATCTGCTTCATCAATTGGCCAGTTGGGAGGCCAGGGATGTTTAAAGGAAATGGAAGAAAAAACCAAACAGAAACTTCAGGCTATATACAGGATGCAGGCAATGTTTATTATACCAATGATAAAATGCAGTAAATATATGACCTTATTACCAACCCAAGGACCCGACACGGTCCGTGTTTCGGACAACACACCTTCCTCAGGCCTTTTTAGATAGATGGTGCTGTATTCTGAACAAATGTTCATTAGATCTCATGATTCTTCTCATTGAGACCTCTAAACAGAAGTCTGACACTACCAGAACAAAATTAGAGGACAAATTGGAATATGTCAAAAAGGAAGATCCAAGTTTTGACCATATCATACAAGATGTAAACATCAAAATGACAGAATATAGGAAAGAGATTAAGACCAATAAAATGGATAAAATGAAACGTGACACAGTGGATTACCAAAATGGAAATATATATCCCTGGTGCAAATCCCGAGTTTATCAAAGACAGAGATCATCACATAGATCAACCTCTAGAAATAATAGATTCCAGAAAAGATCTAATAGAGATACTAAGACTAATTCTCATGCTCCTAACAAAACACATATAAGAGACCAAGGACGCAAACGCATACGGAGTTGCTCAGACGAGGAATATACATCTACAGTGACAAGCCCAATTACTACAAATACACTTGTTATCTCTAGTCCTCACCAAGAAAGACCATCACATAGTAATCATAATCATTTTTTAGAACTACTTTGGAGCTCTACAAACCCAGGCATACAAACATACAAAATTCAGAGAGACACACACAACCACAGAGGCCAATACAGAGGGTATCAGAAGGACAATAAAGGGGCGGTTACAGAGGTCCTTATAGAGGCAGGGGACAAAGCCAATTTCCATTAGAAAGACTGGTAAATGAGATTCTAGTCATTAATCTCTCTTCTCATTCATTATTGGCAACGCAGACAAACGTTTTACAAAAAGGTCTTTCATTTGTTCCAACTACTCGATATGATTCATTTCAAACACGGATAGACCTTTATAAATTTAAACGCAAATTACACATACATCATTTTTTCAATAAAGATCTGTCCATAAATCCATATGTGGATCCATCTATTCTTAAGAAGAAGTCCAAAGGGTTCCATCAGGTCCTTGCGATCCTGCTATCTCTACCTTCTATGGATGTGTACTCAGAGATGTTGCTAATATGGGGAAGAAACATAAATATGTAAAACATAAACAAAATATGGACCATTTAGAAACTAAAGCTATTGATGAATTAAGGAGAAATACTGAAATTGTCACTAAACCAGCAGATAAGGGTGGAGGAATAGTTATTATGGATAGAGAGAAATATATTCAAGAAATCCACAGACAGATTAATGATATGACATTCTACATGCCTTTAGACAGCGACCCTACGCCTAATCTAATGGAGGACATAAAAGAATTGGTAGATACTGCATATAGTGCTGATTATATTACTTTAAAAGAAAAACAGTTCCTCACTAACGAACATCCTGTGATACCAACAATATATATTTTGCCTAAAATACATAAATCGCTTGTTTACCCTCCAGGGAGACCTATAATATCAGCGAATGGTTCTATCTTAGAACCCTTATCAGATTTCACAGATTTTTTCTTACGCCCATATGTACTCCTGATACCTTCATATGTATGTGACTCAGCCCACATTATCAATGTTTTGGATGACTTCGATGGAGACCTAGAAGAACTGATCCTCGTAACCCTTGATATTGAATCTTTCTATACTAATATTCCTCAAATGGAGGCGTTACATGTCATTGAGCAATAGAAATATCCATAATCGCATACCTAATAGATTTATTATTACTCTAGACACTATGGCTTTAACACAAAATTACTTCTGTTTCCTAAATAAGTTTTATTTACAAATTAAGGGAACAGCTATGGGAGCCTCTATGGCTCCCGATATTGCTAATTTATATGTTGCTGAGTTCGAAAAGAAGTTCCTTACTACATATGAATATTAGAATGAGGTCAGATTATATAAACGATATATAGACGATATATTCATCCTATGGAAAGGAGATATCTGTAGATTACATTCTTTTCTGGAATGGCTAAACACATGCGATCAGAATTTAAACTTTAAAATGGAATTTCATGATCATCACATAGCATTCCTTGATATCATGATCTCTAAAGAGCGGTACAGTTTTCATACCACCATTTATAAAAAGTCCACAGCTAAAAATAATTATCTACATTATTCGAGTTTCCACCAAAAACCTCTCAAGAGCAACCTTCCTTATAGTCAATTTCTAAGACTTAAAAGGCTATGTACCACATCTGTGGAGTTTGAAAGACAAGCTCCTCTGATGGCCTATAGATTCGCAAAGAGAGGTTATCCCTTAAGTGATATACATAATGGATATAAACGCTCCAAACTACACCATGAAGACTTACTTCAAACTGGGAATAGAGTTCCCACTATACAAGACTTTACCCTTGTTTTGAAGCATTCACATCTATCAGGTGAAGTGAAACGCATCATCATGGCCAACTGGCGGATCCTTGAGCTACACCAATGCTTCATAGGTAAGAAACCCACCATCGCAATATCAAGAAATGCCAACCTTAGAGACAAATTGGTGCCTTCAGCTCTCCCAAAAGCCATGAGCATCTAGCATTGCCATAAAGGACACCAACCCTGTCTCTCATGGTCGGTATGACAACATTCTTTGAGCATTACCACCTTCACTCATCCACACACAGGCAAGAAGTACAATTTAAACTTCAGCAGCAACTATGACACTCAACATGTGATTTATATTATTATTTGCCCCTGCCAACTTCTTTACATTGGCAAAACTAAGAGGAAAATAAAAACAAGAATAATCAAACACAGAAGCTGCATATTGAGGGAAATATTGACAGCACTTCTAGTTCAGCATTGGAGAGAACTTGCTCATGCCATTAATGACCTTCGGTTTTTTGTATTTAAGACTTTTAAATCAAGTTGGAGAGTGGCAACATTGATAATATCTTACTGCAAGCTGAACAAACAGCGATTTTTGAGTTGAATACAATGATGCCTGCTGGATTAAATCTTGAGATTGACTACCGTCCTTTTTTATAAAAAAATTTTTTTATAATTCATTGAAGGTCTTAACATTTACAGTCCAGTGATGTTTTTTTGTTAATGATAATTAATTTTAATCTTTATTCTATTGTGGCCATTATGTTGGTTACGTATATATATATATATATATGCATACATACATTTTAGATCATTGTTTGTATATAATGTTATTAGATATATTAATTAGATATTTATTAACATATAGGCATGTTATATTGTGCTTATTCAGGGATAAGGGTTAAATGTCTCATGTACAAAATGATGCTCATCGCCATTACTTTCTCCTATCTTTATTCTATCCTCTTTTCTATTCCCTTTGGTATGTCTCCATTTTATACTTTTTATATTCCTTTTTTGTGTTCCTTTTGTTTTTTAACAAGAGCCTATCAGACCCGGGTTATACTTAATTTGGTCGGTCAGTATTTCCGGATAAATCATGTCTCAGTTTCATTTTTACTCTTTTTATTTCATCTCCCATAAGTTAATTACCATGTTTTTTCTGAAGTTACATCACTTTACAAAACGTGCCGATGAGAACCCCTTTTATAGTTTTATCTGGTTGGTTAGAGTCTCTGCATACATCATTATACATATATATGTTCTTTCTAAAATTTAGATAACAATTCTAATAATCATTGTGTCACCATGAATTTTTGACATAAGTACACCCACTATTCACTTTAAACAAGCCCACTAGTGCCCTGTCCTTAACCAACTCTTGATAGGCTCCGGTTTAGTTTTTTGCGACTCTTAGAATATAAATGTCACGCCTTTTCAGTTACATAGTCCTATTTGGACACGCCCATCATCCAATCACTCTCGTCCACGTCTTCATTGACCCTTTATTTACCTGTAGTTTTCCCGTGGCGTCTTTTTCATCGCCATTGCGAAGGATTTTGATATTGAAGTTTCCGTCTGTAGATTGATCAACACGGGCAATTGGTAAGTCCATATTCATTAAAATTTCATTACCTGGTGACTCTTAACATTTATTCATCATGGCATACTACAATTGATTTAGTTTAGGCAGCATAGTTATGCTATAATTTCCTTCCCCTTTTTTACTATAGGCCGCATAGTTTTGTTATTTCCTTCCCACCTTTTGCTATCAGCATGAGCGTGGAGGAATATAACTCCTCCTTTATGAATTTTTAAATTATTAACATTATTTACAATTATATTTTACATGGTAACTTATTTATCATATATATCTGTTAGCATTGTTCTAGTAATGTATACCAGTTGTATTTACGCACCTTTTCAATCAATCTCGTGCGGACATGCGGATATACTTATTTGCTAACAGATATTAAAAACCATTCTGGCAAGCATTCCCTTACATTTCCCTTGGTCGATAGTTGTGCCCTGGCTGCACACAGACCCCTTTTAAATTATGCCGTATGGGCCTGTCGGCATATTTCTTTTAGCAGATTTCGGCAAGTATTGCCCTAAATATTTTCTTACATTATCTGGTAGGATGAACTTTAGTTGTAATTTTAATATGACTTGTTCTGCCGGTCTACACATTACATTGTTACCTGAGGTTTTGATTAGGCACTCCTATCGATTTTATCTATTTTTATTTACACTGGGTTTTTTAGATGATTTTATGCATTTTTAACATTCAAGGTGCACTTTTTAACATTTAAGGAAGAGGTATGATATTAAATGGTACTTTATTTATTTATATACTTTATTTTTTTTTAAAATTTATAATTTTGAATACTTTACAATATCCAAGAGTTCAAAAGAAAAAAGGATATCACATAAAATAAAATAATACATAATCAATTCATACATACAAAGTTCCTTTCAAGCCCACATTAATGGGGAGTATATCTTGCTATTTTTAAAAATAAAGTTCAGGAAATATAAAGAATGGTAATTCTTGGTTCATAGTTATAAACTCTGAATAATTCCTTAATCTAGGATACTGTTATATTAATTCTCCTCATATTTCTCAGTAAGGTGAAACAAATCTCATTTCTATTTCTTTTCTCTTGCAATTAAGAATTGTTGTAGTTGTATTGGATCCCAAAAAGAATATTCGATATCTTGTAGTTTAATCATACATTTACAGGGAAATTTCAGGTAAAAGGATGCATCCAGTGCCAATACTCTATCCTTCAATTTCAAAAATTCTTTCCTCCTCAACTGTGTGGTTCTGGATACATCCGGAAAGATCCTGACCAAATCCCCGCAAAATTTTGTTAACCTATTTTTGAAATAAAGTCTCATTATCAACATTTTATCCATCTCGCTCATGCATGTTATTACCAGAGTGGACCGAGTCTGAATCACATCCTGTGTGTCTTCTAGAAATTCAGTCAAATTTACCTCTGGTGTGGTCAGATGGTCCTCCCCCTGGGCAGATTCAAGTTTTTTGAAAGGAATATAGTAATAATTATTTATTGGAAAATTCTCTGCATTGGCCAATCCCAGTACTTCTTTAAAGAATTTCCTTAATAAAATCTCAGGTGACAACAAGTGAGTTACTGGAAAATTGACCAAGCGTAGATTTTTCACTCTATTCATATTTTTCATAGATTCAATTTTAGAATGTATTACAGTTGAATCTTTAACAGCTGATACAGAGACAGCTTGCAAATCATTACATTGATTTTCCACCACATTTAGTCGTTTATCCAAACAACCTAGGTTAGAATCCACATTTTCTAATTTAGAAGAAACTGACTGGGAATAATCTCCCATTTGCTTCATCGTTGTCCTGAGAAACCCTTCAACCCTAGATATACCTAACCATAAGTCTTTTAAGGTAATATCCTGTGTTTCTTCTGTTCGTGTGCTTTCATCCACTCCACCAGAAAATATCAAAGGTTTAGGTATTTCAGCATATATTAATTTACTTGAATGGGTGGATGAAATCACTTGAGCATCAGATGTAGCGGGGGTTATATTCCCACTATCACTGGGTACTGGATGAAGGGGAGGAGTACGATTGAGAGGACTCATTGAGGCTCCTGACAAAGAGGAATCTGCTTCTGGTGGTATCACTGGTGGATTATCCGAAAATAATAATAAATGTCTGTCCATTGGACCTGATACCACTGGTGTAGAGCTTTTAGGTTTTATCTTTCTTTTACCCATATTCTTAAAGACGTATAAAAGTATATAGAAAGATTTTATAAATTACCAGACCAGCTTCCAGCTCCCGGGCTCCTCGTGGCTCCAAGGGGCTCCCAAGGGGCCTGGCGTGCTCCTTAGGGCACGCCCCTTCGGTCACGCCCTGCGGCCGCAACCGTGGCGGCGGCTTGATTTTAAGGCTGTGGAGACGGACCCGATGATCAAGGGGTCCGTCTCTGTGAGTGCCTGCACGGCGGTAGGAAAAGACAGCAAACCGCTGCTGCGGGTGAGCAGGAAGCAAACAATCCTCTCCTCTCAAGCTGTATCCTCAGTGGCAAGTCTCCCGAGTTCAGCTGCGGTGGCGGCTTGATTTTAAGGCTGTGGAGATGTTCCCGGTGATCAAGGGGTCCGTCTCTGTGAGTGCCTGCACGGCGGTAGGAAAAGGCAGCAAACCGCTGCTGCGGGTGAGCAGGAAGCAAACAATCCTCTCCTCTCAAGCTGTATCCTCAGTGGCAAGTCTCCCGATATATATATACTTATTTTTAAGAATAAGTTTTCATGGTATTCTGAGCATAGTCCTAACAATCAGTATTTCGAATAAAAGAACTTCATTTTTTAATTTTTATGTTTTAACAGTGGGCAATAACATATACATTTTTATTATTATTATTTATCTCTTTTTTACATCTTCCCTCATAACAGTTTGATACCATTTAGCAGTCCGTTTTATACCTTATGCACCATGGTAGGTTCCCTCTGGTCATTATCAATTCACATATTATTACATTAAATTACAGATTTCTATTCCGCCATTACCTTTCGGTTCAAAGCGGATTACAAAAAGAGTTATGGAAGAAGGGTTACAATGTTAGATCAGAGAAGGTTTCCAAGAGAGGGAAAAGTAGGATCTGGGGTTAGGGAGGGGATGGTAAGAGGGGGGTTAAGCTTTATCATGGTATTAAGCTTTATTAAGGGATTTCTTGAAGAATATAGTTTTTATTTCCTTTCGGAACATCTTGTAGTCTGGGGTTGTTGTCAATAGGTTGGAGACTTGGTTGTCTATCTTCGCTGCCTAGTGACCAGTAGTCCGTTGTATAGTTTTTTCCATTTTACTTCTTTGATTGGGGGGTAAGAGAATGGGGTGTGTGTTTTTCTATGCCTGGTAGAGGTGGTTTGGATGAGGCGGTCGTTTAGGTAGGTTGGACTGTCTCCATTTATAGTTTTAAATAGTATACAATATAATTTAAATTGTATTCTTTCCTGGATTGGAAGCCAATGAGAATTGATGAATGCCTCAGTAATGTGATCATGTTTTTTCAATGAATAGACGAGTCTCAGAGCTGTATTCTGAATTGTCTGTAGTTGTTTAATAATTATTGCAGGGCAGGGGAGGTAGAGGATGTTGCAATAGTCTAGGATACTTAGGATTAGAGATTGTACTAGGAGCTGAAATTGTGTTTTTTCGAAGAATTTTTGGACTTGTCTAAGGTTTCTCATAACTGCGAAAGATTTCTGTATTGTTTTGTTAATTTGTGGTTGCATGGTGCAGCCTCTGTCAATAGTCATACCTAGAAGTTTTAGGGTGGTTTGCAAAGGGTAGTTTATAGAGTTGATTTCTAAGTTGGTTATGGTTGGGATTTTGTTATTTTGTAGGAGGATGAATTTAGTTTTGTCTGGGTTGAGTTTCAGTTTGTGGTCTTCCATCCAAGTCGTAACTGTAGCTAGAGTTCTGTGTAGTGTGTCTGACATTAAGAGCATTGGTTGGTCGAAAGGAATGAGGATGGTGATGTCATCAGCATAGCTATAAGAGGATAGGCCTTGTTTGTTCAGGTAAACACCAAGAGAGGCCGTATATAGGTTGAAGAGAGTAGGGGACAGTGGGGAACCTTATGGAACGCTGCAGGGGTTGGACCAAGGTTTGGATTTTTCTTTGTCTGATTTTACTTTGTATGCTCTGGATTTTAAGAAACCTTCAAACCATGAGTATACTTTATCTGAGATGCCTATTGAGTCCAAGATTTGCAGTAGGATGTTAAGGTCTAGCAGGTCAAAGGCCGCCGTCAGGTCCAACTGTATGAGCAGTATTTTTTTTCCAATGCTGAGGTGTTGTCTTGCTGTGTCGATAAGGGAGCCTAATAGTGTCTCTGTGCTGAAGTTAGTTCTGAAGCCGGATTGTGTGGGATGGAGTAAGTTATGGTCCTCGAGATAGTTGGTGAGGAATTTGGCTACTAATCCTTCTGTTAGTTTGATATATAGAGGTATTGAGGCTATTGGTCTGTAGTTGGATGAGAGGTCTGTTGGTCCTTTTGGGTCTTTTAAGATTGGGGTGATGATGATTTCGCTGAGGTCATTTGGGAAAATGCCATCTGTGAGCATAGTTTGTATCCAGTGTAGGAGTAAGGTACGGAACTTAGTGCTCGCTGATGACAGGAGATATGGCGGGCAGTGGTTGAGTTCACATGATGCGTGGCTGTACTTATTGTAGAGTTTGTTGAATTCGGTCCAATGTATCTTAGGGAATTGGGACCAAGATCTGTCTGCAGCACAAGATTCATTTTCTGTGGGGAGTATTGTGACTTCGAGTAGGTGGGTTGGGTTACTAATGAGAGTAGCTCTGATGTTTGTAATTTTATTCTTGAAGTGTTCAGCTAGGAGGGAGGCTGAAGGGGAGGAGTTATTGTTAATGGTCAAATAGGGTATGGTGTTAGTTAGATCTTTTAATATTTGGAATAGTTTTTTGGTGTCTTGGGTTTCCGTGCCTATTAGGTTGGTGTAATGTTTTTTTCTCTTTTCTTTTAATAGAAGTTTGTATTGTTTGTTAATTTTTTTCCAGGCGGTTTTCGTGTGATCTTGGTTGGTTTTTCTCCATTTTCTTTCCAGACGTCTACATTGTCTCTTGAGTAGGAGTAATTCTTCGTCGACCCATTGGTCTGATCGTCTGCATGTTCTGGTTTTGGTTCGAAGTGGGGCCTGTTCATCAAGGATGTTGTTGCTCAAATAGCCCCAGTGTGAAATGAAGTCTTTGGGGTTATCTTCTTGGATTGTTTCGTCTACTTTTGACCAGAAAATGGTGGGCTCGATGCGTTCGCGTGATGTGTAGGTTACTATTTTGGATATTGGTTTGGATTTGTTTTTGGTCCAGATGATGTTGAAGGTGTAAGTGTGGTGGTCTGACTAGAGGGATGGGGACCAGGTTCCATTAGACGTTTGAATTTCTGAAGTAGATGTTTGATGGGTCATGAAGGCTGCAATGTCCATTTGGTGTCCTTTCTCATGAGTAGTTTGTGGGTCTAAAATTTGGAAGGATAGGGCATTGAGGAAAGAAAGTAGATTGTCTACTGGCTTGGATGAATGGTCTTCAAGATGAAGGTTTAGGTCTCCTAGGATAAGATTGTGTGCTGCTGTAAGTGAGTTTTGGTATATGAAGTTTTCAAATTCGGATCTAACCATGGCCCAGTTTCCCGGTGTTATATAACAGAGCATGCAGTTTAGTGAGTTTTTCAGTGCGGTGGAAGAGATTTGACATGCTAAAAGGTCCATGTAAGGGGTGGAAGTTTTTTCCAATATGTTTAAGGTTAGGGAGTCTTTGAGTAAGATCGCTAATCCACCTCCTCTTTTTTTCTCTCTGCAGGTCATTGTAATTTTGTATCCTTGAGGGCAGACTTCTGTAATTCTTGGGTCTGTGTCCGATGTTAGCCAGGTTTCTGTGAGGAAGAAGCAGTCTAGGTTTTCGTTTTTTATCCAGGTTTTTATAAGTTCTGTTTTTGGACCTAGGGCTCTGACGTTTAAGTAGGCACAGTTAAGGGTGGTGGTTTCTGTTTGGTGGTTGTGAATCGTTTTAGGGTAGATGAGTGAATTTGGGTTATGGTGCGGTTTGGTCTTGGGTTGTGTTGCTCTTCTTCACCTTCACTTGTTAATTTGTATCTCCTAATCCATATGGTTTACAGTTATGGTCATGAGTTTAACATATTGCACTTTCACTTATTTCTCTCCACACATTGTCTTTCTTATAGTTGTGTCTTATGATCTTCTGCATGTTTTTCTCACTATTATAGTTTTGTAAAAGGAGCATTGATTTTTAGAATTTTTCATGTACAAGGAGTATTGGTCTTTAGAATTTTTCATATATATATTCTATCACATTATTTCACATATTTTGTAATATATCATTATTTGTTCACTATGTCACAATGTTTTATATATTTTTTATATATTTTGTAACACATAACTATTCGTTCACTATGTCACATTTCTCTTGTATAGTAATACTCACACTTTTACCACAACACTGTCTTTTATCATTAAGGATTAATTACATAATCTCAGTAATGATATTTATATCCATTAGGACCCCTGAGGAAGGCGTGTTGTTCGAAACACGGACCGTGTCGGGTCCTTGGGTTGGTAATAAGGTCGTATATTTACTGCATTTTATCATTGGTATAATAAACATTGCCTGCATCCTGTACATAGCCTGCAGTTTCTGTTTGGCACACTGCAATCTTTGTTGGATTCTCTTTTTGTTGCTTGAAGGAAATGGAAGGGCAGGAGACTATTTGAAAATCTGGGGGTCCTTATTTAATGAAGTTGCATCCAAGAGGGCATATCTTACTTAATGAGTTATGAAAGGGTATGTAGGTTATCGAGGGATTCTTGCTCCATAGATTGCTAAGTGGGGAGGGAGAGAGGGATGGGATAGTGAGGGGGGTTGAAGGGAGCAGGATTGGGGGAGGGGCACTTCTTTCAAAAGGATGAAAGGGATAGACGAATGTTGGGAGAGGGAAGGTATTTCTGTTGTATAATTATGGTTCAAGCCAATTGGCGTTTTGTTTTTTGCTCTCATTTATTCTCTTATTGTGGTTAGTATAATGTGCTGTTAACCAATAATCATTAATCACATTGTGCAGAGAGTACAGAAGAGAGTTGGATGGCACAATAACTGTTGTAAAATCTGAGATGACATAGGATGCATTGTTTAGTGTTTATTGTGGACGTTGTGTGCAGTCATCAATAAAAATCATGCCTTCAAAGAAATGAAACAAATTGATGAGGCAAGATGTCCCTTGGCTGAACCTATGCTGATTTTGTCTCATCAAATGATGTTTGTCTATGTGTTCCAAAATTTTCTTCTTTATGAGATAGCCGTTGATATCCTGCTTTACCAGCGTTTGGATTTCATTAATGGTTTGTGTTTACCATTTTACTTTACCAGCATTCAGATTTCAATATTCATTATTGGATTGTGGTTATCATTTGTGACTCCTGATGCAGGCATACATTGATGTAGCTTTATCTGGAAATTGGTTTCAGTCTACTACACCAGTGTTTCTCAACTTCAAGCCAAGTACCCCCTAAGCCTAAGAAATACCAAGCGAATACCCCCACCCCAGAACTGCCCATGCTCTGCCCCTGACCCCACACCCATAATAGTAATAATTTTAATGCAATTTCTTCAATCTATTTTTCATATACACACAATATAATCTTAATACATAATGGTAACCATAAAATTTAAAAAACACAAAGCACACTATATGCAGACAAAATGTTAATTATTATTTATATTTGGGGGGTTTTCAAAGAGATCAAGGCAAATGACTTTAAAATATGCAATCAGGGGAGCTGCATTGCCTACTTACTGGGACGCAGGAGGAGATCTCGAACGCTGCCCTGTGCACCCGCAGCAGCGGCTGGACCCGGAGGAGGAATCAGGCAGGCACTGAGGAAGACGGACCCCTGACGTCATCGGGTCCGTCTTTCCTGCTTCTAAAGTGCTTTAAATTGCTAACCGCTGCCACAGTCTTTTGGGAGCTGCATTGCCTACTTACTGGGACACAGGAGGAGATCCCGAACACTGCCCTGTGCACCTGCAGCAGTGGCTGGACCCGGAGGAGGAATCGGGCAGGCACTGAGGAAGACGGACCCCTGACGTCATCGGGTCCGTCTTTCCTGCTTCTAAATTGCTTTAAATTGCTAACCGCTGCCGCGGTTGTGGCCGCAGGGCGAGGCCGAAGGGGCGTGCCCTATGTGGCAGGTCCTGCCCCTTGGGAGCCCCTTGGAGCAACAAGGATCCGGGGAGCGGGAGCTCAGGTTGTATAATTTTAATTTGCTACTATGGGTAAAAGGAAAATCAAGCCTAAGAGCTCAACATCTGCTGTTTCTATGGATAGACACTTGACCCTTTCAACAGAAATTTTATCACAACCTTTACCGGATATGAATTCTCCCACATCAGGAGCATCGTTGAGTCCCCTCAAAAGGACACCCCCCCTTCATCCAGTATCTAGTGGTAGCGGGAATATTATGCCCGCTATATCTACTGAACTAGTGGTATCACCTACTCAGTCATGTAAATTAGACTTTACTGAAATTCCTAAACCACTTGAATTCTCAGGTGTAGTAGTGGATCAACCACTAGCAGTGGAAAAGCAAGATATTACCCTCAAAGATTTATGGTTAGCTATTTCTAGAGTTGAAGGGTTTCTCAAAGAGTCAGTGAAACAAACAGTGGACTATTTACATTCAGTGTCTCAAAAGTTTGAGAATGTGGATTCTAACTTAAATTCTTTAGATAAAAGACTAACTGTGGCTGAAACTCAATGCAATACATTGCAAGCTGTCTCAGTATTTGCTGTTAAGGATTCTACAGTGTTACACTCTAAAATAGAAATGTTGGAAAATATGCATAGAGCGAGGAACCTACGCTTGGTTAATTTCCCAGTGACTCATTTATTATCTCCTGAAATTTTGTTAAGGAAGTATTTTAAAGAAATACTGGGATTACCCAATCCGGAGAATTTCCCAATCAATAATTGTTATTATATTCCGCAAAAGAAAATACAATCCGACCAGGAGGTAGACCATCTGGTAACAAGCGAAATAAACCTGACAGAATTTTTGGAAGATACTCAGGATGTTATTCAGAATAGGTCCACCATGGTAATAACATGAATGAGAGAGATAGATAAAATGTTAATAATGAAACTTTACTTTAAAAATAGGTTGACAAAATTCTATGGAGATTTGGTTAGAATTTTTCCTGATGTCTCAAGAGCTACGCAACTAAGAAGGAAAGAATTTTTGAAATTAAGAACAAGAGTTTTAGCTCTTGAGGCATCTTTTTATCTAAAATTTCCATGCAAATGTCTTGTAAAACTACAAGACATTGAATATGTATTTTGGGATCCTATTCAATTGCAACAGTTTCTAATAGCTCAAGAACAGAAATGATTTTTTCTATTGTTTTAACGACTCATTACTGAGAAATTGGTGGGTGTAAGATTCCCAATAGTATTGAATGGTTAGATTCATTATGAATCGGAACCAATTATTTGTTTTCCTTATTTTTTGTTAGTTGGAAAGTTGTATGTCTCCCCATTACTTGTGGGCTTGAAAAGGAATGTTTGTGTTGTATAAATATTGTTAAAATTTGGTGTAAGAAACCTTTATCCTTGATATCTTTTGATATTGTAAATCATTAAATTTATAAATTAGGGGGCGTGGCCGTGCAGAGCGCAGGGAAGACGTGTTTCCCTTGAGCTCCGCGGTTCTCCCCTTGATCTAGCCTCCCTGCACTATATTCGGCGACTATATTTCGCCCTGAGAGCTTCCTTTGGTTTTGTTGGGGCTTATGGACAGGTTTGTGCACAAAACCGAAGTGGAGATGGCAGCGAAAACGGGCATAAAGGAGCGTGAGCGCCTGAAGTCGGGGCCTGGAACTGAAGGGAAAATGGCGGGCTCTGTGGATGCGGCGGATCCAGTGGGTGACGAATTAATTAGCCGCCTCACTGAAGCGGTTGTAACTGCCCTGGGCTCCCGTTTGGATGAAATGAATGCAAATCTGGCGACAATTTCCACCACAGTGGCCGATTTTAATGGTAGAGTGGTTGAGGTTGAGAACAGGGTCAGCTCAGCGGAGGACTCTATCATTGCAGTACAGGAGGAGCTGAACCAACTACGTAGCAAAGTTCTCAGTTGTGAGGAAAAATTGGAGGACCAGGAGAACCGTTCTAGGCGGAACAATCTGCGTTTGGTGGGTATCCCTGAGACAATATCGGATGTGGAGCTGCTTCCTACCCTGGAAAAATGGATGACATCTGAGTTGCTGGCTGCACATGGCATGGGCCCCTTGAGAATAGAAAGAGCGCACCGGTTGGGCAGGAAACAGGAAGGTATGCCCAAGCCTCGTGTGGTGATTGTGCGTATTCTTAACTTTGCTCACAAAGATCTGATTTTCAAGAATTACCGCCAAAGAAAAGATCTACAGTTCCAGAATCAGCGGGTTCTGCTATTCCAGGACTACTCTGCACAGGTGGCTTCTCTCCGTCGGAGCTTCTCTTCAGTCTGCAAACAGCTCACCGAGCGCAAGCTGCGTTTTACGCTGCAGTTTCCAGCCAAGCTCTGGGTGCTCTATAATGGGCAGCCGTTTATGTTTGACTCTAGTGATGCAGCTCGGGCCCAAGTTTTACAATGGTTTCCTGACCTGGCACCTAGCACTTGAAGGCTGTGCTTCTTTCCTGTACCTTCTTCTACAGCTTCAGTGGAGGACCAAATGGAGCGAGGGTGGCCTCTCTGCAATGACATGATGTCTATGCCACTTTGCATTTACACTTGTTGCACCCAATTAATGAGGACAGTATTTTGTTCCGGTTTGAAGATGTTTTTATAGCACTTGTTTGTTTTGTTTGTGCTATTTGTTTTACTACGCTTTGACCTGTGTAGTTCTTTTTCTTTCTGCAGCACGTCTGTTTGATGCCACTTTTCTAGCCCTTGTCTTTGATTCTTTTCTCATCTTGGGGGCGGGGTTTCTGTGTGGGAGGCTGGAGGGGGGGGGCTTGGGTTACATAGAGTCCCTCCATGAAGGAGTGGTGGTTTTCGGGGGATTGGGGGGATTGGGAGGGGGGAGTTGGGAGGGGAGGGGGATTTGGGGGAAGTGGGGAGGGGAGGGGGTCCTGGATCAGTGTGGTACTTGCTGGGTGTAGTATGTATGTTCTTTGGAAGTGTGGCTGCTGGGGGGAGGGCTGGGATCCCTGGCAGGAGATTTTGGTTTTTTGGGTGCGTTGGTATCGCTGGTTCTATTCACTGGATGTCACCTAAAAAGGGGGTGCGCTGTGTGACGTGGAATGTGTCTGGTATTAATTCTCCCATTAAGAGGACTAAGATTTTGCAATATTTAGCTAGGCATCAGGCTGATATTGTGGGCTTGCAGGAGACTAAGCTTACTGAGAAAGAACATGGTAAATTGCGACAGTCATGGGTGGGCCAATGCTATTCTGCCTCTGCTTCTAAGGCTAAGGCCGGAGTGGCCTTGCTCATACATAAATCTGTACCTTTATTAAGTCCAGAGTTATCTCAGACCCGGAAGGGCATTATGTACTTGTGCAGGGCACTTTGTATCAACAACCTGTTATCCTGATGTCTGTGTATGCTCCCAATAGCTCTCAAAGATCCTTTTATAAAAAGCTTTTGGGGGTCTTGATGTCACTGACCCAGATCTCTGTGACCCAAACTATTTTGCTGGGGGACTTTAATTCTATCTTGGATCCTGTTTTGGATTCCACCAGGGGGTCCTCTGGTTCTTCCGGAAGGTCGGATAATGGGCTACAGGCTTGGCTGAATGCTTTAGATTTAGTGGATGTATGGAGAATATGTCATCCTGAGGAGAGGGATTTTACACATACTTCCAAGGTGCATGATTCCTCCTCTAGATAGACTATATTTTCCTTTCGCACTCTTCCTTCTATGCGGTCCATAAGGCTGAAATGGGAACTTTGGTCATCTCGGATCACGCTATGGTATGGATGGATATTAGTGTGGGAAGAGGGCCCCCTGGTGGGGGAGGGCGCTGGCGTTTTCCAGTGGCGCTCTACTCGGATCCTGATTTCAAACAGTATCTGGAGCGGCAGTGGCGGGATTATGCAGAATTTAATGGGGTGCATGCGGGTGATGGAGTGCTTTTTTGGGAGACCGCTAAGGTGGTACTCCGAGGGACTGTGTTGGCCTATTGTGCCCGCCGGAAGAAAATGAGGGCAGCTAAGATTATGCTCCTTGAACGTAAGGTGCGGGAGGCCAGAATTCTAGCCCTCCGCTTGCCTACTTTGGCCCATAAGAATGCTTTTCGGGTGGCACAGTCAGCGCTCCATGACCTCCTACACGAGCAAGCCCAGAAATCTCTTTTTTATTATAAATATCGATTACATCGTTTCGGTAATAGGCCTGGCAGAATGCTGGCCCAACTGACTAAGGCGCGGAGGGGTTCTTCTTCCATTACCTCCCTTCGGGATTCGGGGGGGAGGCTGGTAACAGACCAGTCTCACCTTGAACAGCTATTTGTGCGCTTCTATAGCTCATTGTATACAGCAGAGGTGGTGAACCAGGACGCTCAGATCCACGCTTATTTGGACACTTTGCCCTTGTCTCAGTTATCGGACACTGACAGCGCGAGCCTTACCTCTCCTATCACGAGGGAGGAGGTGTCGGGGGTTCTTAAACACTTGCCTTTGTGTAAATCGCCGGGTCCGGACGGGTCCAGTGGTGAATTCTACCATCTTTTGCAGGGCTTTGTGGCATGCCCCCTCCATGCAGTTGACTTCGTCTCAGAGGCGGCATGTAGTCTGGTCCTATATGAGGACTATATGGAAAATGCTTTGTAAACATTTGAGTCTTAACTTTACTATCACTCCTATGTTGCCTCTTTTGGGAAATCCGCATTTTAGTCCAGGTAGTGACTCCCGAGTTTTCAGGTTTGGCATTATCATGGGATTCGTAGGGTGGGAGATGTCCTTTCCGAAAGAGGGACTCTCTTGTCATCTGTTGAGCTGGCGTCTTTATATGGGTTGGACAGTGTGGATGCCTTCAGCTATTTACAACTTCAACATTACATTCGGAGTCTTGCTCGGGATCCCTTAAGTGCTTCGGTGGCAAGGAGTTTGGGTCAGAGTTTGGCGGTGTGGGAGGACTCGGCTCCGCGTCTCCGTTTCTTTGTCAGTGCCTTACAGTCTTCTTTGTCTAATGCACGGGCTGACATGCTGGCTGGGGCGTGGAGCGCTGATTTGGGCTGTACTATTCTACCCACTCTGATTTCTCACTGTTTTGTTTTCTTGAGTTTCCTCTCTCAGAACATGCTTCATAGAGAGCAGGAATATAAATTTTTGCATAGAATGTTTATTTCCCCGCAGAGAGCTCATCGTGCTGGTTTTGCGGCACATGCTTGCTGTCCCAAGTGTTCCTTGAGCCCTGCTGCTCTGGGGCAAATGTTTTGGGTGTGTCCGTTGATCCAGCCTTTTTGGCTGGAGGTGTGGGCTTTCCTGTCCTCCATTTGTGTTTCATTGCCTGCATGCACCCCTGCTATTGCCCTTTTTTACAATACTGAGGCTCTTCCACTTTGCTCGGTAGCACAGAGGTTGTTGATCTCTAAGGCTCTCCTATTGGCTAAGAGGATCATTTTGGTCTTTTGGCGGTCACAACAAGCCCCGTCCTTATCCCAGTGGCATGGGTCACTTTTTGATTTAGCTCTGCTGGAACGTAGAGCAGCAGGGACACAGGTTGAAAGCCTTTGGATCAAATTTCAAGATATTTGGGAGGGGTACTGGCTGACTCTTCCGCATAGGGAGCGGAGTCTATTGTTGAATTGCTGACGTGTCCGTTATGCTCTCCTTCAGGGACCTGGAGGTTCACCTCCCCTTAGTGGGGTTTGCTCTTGTGGGTCTGGGTCTGTTTCTGTCTCCTCTTATGCTGAGTTTTCTTTGTGGTTCTGTTTCTAGCTGTTTTTTGCCACACTGGTCTGGGGGTGGGGTGGGTTGGGGAATTGGGATTTTTTGCCTTTGCCTTGTTCTATGCTTTTGGTGCTGGTGGGGGAGGGGTGGGGAGCAGTGTTCCCTCTAAGCGGGCGGGTGTTGTGAGCAAACTTTTTTCACTGTGAGCTAAAAATATCGGGCGCCAGCAAGTTATGAGCCAAATAAATATGTTGCTTTCTACCACAGAACTTCCTTACATTTGTATGGAATCTATCCCCTTTCAACTTTAGAGAGTGCCCTCTCGTTCTCCCTGCCTTAGCTACTAAGTCTATTCCCTTCAGTACCTTGAATGTTTCTATCATGTCCCCTCTCAATCTCCTCTGCTCAAGGGAGAAGAGGCCCAGTTTCTCTAATCTTTCGCTGTACGGCAACTCCTCCAGCCCCTTAACCATTTTAGTTGCTCTTCTCTGGATCCTTTCGAGTAGTACCGTGTCCTTCTTAAAGTACCAGTGCTGGACGCAGTACTCCAGGTGAGGGCGTACCATGGCCCGGTACAGCAGCATGATAACCTTCTCTGTCTCTTCAGTCCAGCATCTGCCCCTTCCATTCACTGTCTGTCTTTCCCTGCCATCTCTCCTCCTGCCCCCCCCACCCCCCAATTTGGTCTAGCATCCATCATCTTCCTTCTGTTCCCCTCATGGTCTGGCATCTCTATCCTTCCCTCCCCCCTGTGGTTTTTAGCATATCTCTCTTCTCATTTCCTCCACTCAGATCTGATCATTCTCTGCTCTCTCTTCCCTTTTCTTCTCTGGTCTTCCTTCTCTATTTTCTGCCTCCATCTAAATTAAATTCTTTCTTACTATTTAGTCCCGTTTCCCTCTTTTCACTGTGTCTACACACAGCTTGTCACCCCTTTCCCTCACCCCTCCATTATCTTACTATTTTCTTCCCCCTTTATTTATCTCCTCCTTCCATCCAGTATGTGTTCTTTCCCCACTTCCATTCAGCATCTGCTCTCCCTTCTCAACTGACATCCATCTGCCTTCTGCTCTCTCTCCCTTCTTCTCACTTCCATCATCTGTCCCCTTCTCTCTCTCTCTCATCTCCTCCATTCCATCATCTGCCCCTTCTCTCTCTCTCTCCCCCCCCCCCCAACTTCCATCATCTGCCCCCCTTCCCCTCACCTTTGTGGGTCACTTTCTTTCCCCTGAGGGTGGCTCATGTCACAGGGGAAGCTTTGGCCGAGCAGAACCGCTTGATTGACAGTGGAACTTACTTGATTGATGTCGATGCTGGGGCCCGTTGCCGTTTGAAGGAAAAAAAAAAGGTGGAAAAAAGGAACCTGTAAAGGCGAGAGGAAGGGAAACCTCCAGGACAGCTGCTTTTTGCCCTCCTTCAGCGGCCCAAGAGTTCAGACCAGCAGCGGCAGCTCTGTATGCTTTTAACTTCGGCACAGAGCTGCCCCTAATCAATAGTTTAGCGCGGTTTCATGAGGCAGCCTCGGGGCCTTTGATAGCCGGCCCGCTTCGATGATGCGATGTGGGCCGGCCTAGCAAAGGCCCCGAGGCTGCCTTATGAAACCGCGCTAAACTATTGATTAGGGGCAGCTCTGTGCCGAAGTTAAAAGCATACACAGCTGCCGCTGCTGGTCTGGAGGTGCGGAGACAAGGCAGGAGGCAAACGCGGTGGAAGGCAGGAGTCCCGGCGAAGGCAGGAGTCCCGGCACAGCGACTGCAACAGGAAGTTGCAAGTCAGCTGACGCCGGCCTTTCGTTGCGGCGGGGACCGAATCCTTCGTGGACCGGCAAGATTTTGTTTGCGGACCGGCGGTTGAAGAACTGTGCTCTACACTGTGTGCGCTGCGACGAGAAACTTGTGCGCTGCGAGGTAATATTTTGTGCGCGTGCGCACGTCAACGCAGCTTAGCGGGAACACTGGTGGGGAGGGTAATTGTAAAATCCTCTATTGGGCATGTACCATCTGTATTTTGTGTCTGCTGTCTGCTTCGTGTGGACGGGCGGGTGCCATTATTTAGCAGATATGTTTATGTAATATTGCTCTTTTTCTTGTACTTGTGTGATGCTGGTTTTGCTCAATACAGAAATATTATAATAAAAAAAAAAATTTATAAATTTAAAAAAAAAATGCAATAGAGAAAAATATAGACAGCAGATATAAATTCACAAAACTGACACATTTTGATCACTAAATTGAAAATAAAATTATTTTTTCTACCTTTGTCGTCTGGTGATTTCATGAGTCTCTGGTTGCATTTCCTTCTGACTGCGCATCCAATATTTCTTTCTTTCTTTCTGCCTCCTGCACGCTTCTTCTTCAGACCCCATTCCCTTCCCTAACCATCTCTCTCTGTCCCTCTGTGAGTCCGTCTTTTCTGCCTCTCTCCTCCACCCCTATTAGCAATATGGGTCCCTCTCTCTCTCACTGTCCACCTATCTTAAGAGATCAGGCATCTCCCCCCCCTTCCCTACTGCCACATCCAACATTTCTCCCTCTCTCACCCCTGGATCATGTGTAGCATTGCTCACCACTGCCCACCAGCCCCATAACAATTTCTCCTTCTATCACCCCTCTCCTGCACAATGCCACATTTGTCCCTCCATCACTATATCCAACACTCTTCTCTCTATGCCCAATTTTCCTTTCCCTGTGTGCACCATCTCTCACTCACACACTAATGCCTATCAATTTTCCTTTTCTATTCCCTCCATTCTGTGTCCAGTGTTCATGCCCCTTCCATTTATTCTGTCATGTTTGTACCCCCTCCCTGTCTTCCAACTTTGTCCTAAAATTAAGTTGCACATTGGTGATTTCTGCCTGCCTCACCCGCACTCCCCCACCCCCAAAGCCGTCCCATCCACAGAAGACGCAGTTGCTGCTGGTGATCCCTGCCTGCCCCGACTGCACCTCCCGCCTCGAAGCCAAACCGTCCACAGAAGCTGCAGGCGCTGCCGGGGATCCCTGCCTGCCCACAACCCCCTCCCCCGAAGCCGACCCGTCCACAGCAGCCGCAGGTGACGCCAAGGATTCCTGCCCGCCAACTTGTCCCCTGCTGAAGCTGCTGCCAGGGATCTCTCCCTCTCTGCTCCACCACCCCCCTCCTCCGAAGCTGACCCTGTTACTTTGTTAGAGCCGGATTCGCTCCATCCTCCCCCAGCAGCAACTCCATGCAGGATGTAGCGATTCACACGCTGCATGTGGCTGGCCCACAAGCCTTCCCTCTGATGTCAATTCTGACATCAGAGAGAAGGTTCTGGGTAAGCTATGCAGCCTGCATCCTTGCATAGAGTGCTGCTGGAGAGGAGGGAGCCAGTCTGGCTCCAACTAAGTGACAGGGTCAGCTTTTGGGGTGGGGGTAGTGCAGCTGGCCACCAGCAGACAGGGAGGGATCCCCGGTGATGGCCAGGCCACGTGCCCCCAACAGTCGGCCCACGTACATATCGCGTGTTGAGAAGCACTGTACTACACGCTATTCATGTCATTTTCAATCAAGCCTGACTTGTGAAATGTATATTTTCAGCATCCTTTTGAACCCTTATGACTGGCACTCACCTACTATGATGTACCCCCTCAGGTTTTATGTTTTTATAACTGACTACAACCTAATATGATGTTTATTTTTATTTTTTTTAATTTCTTTATTAAAATTTTCATAAATTAACAAACCAAACACAACAATACGGAGACTTAGACATCTCAACCAACCAAAGGAATCCCCCCCACCGTTACCCCCCCCTTCAACCCATCCCCTCTTCCCACCCCTCCAGTGTCAGAAGTTCAAAATGGAACTTCTCGCTTTGGGGGACAGACTGTCCCACACAAGGGCCCATATCCCCTTGGGAGTGAATGGACAATACACGGACTGGAAAAGCATCACGAGTGGAGTGCCGCAGGGTTTGGTGCTTGGACTCGTGCTCTTCAACATATTTATAAACGACCTGGAAATTAGTACGACGAGCGAGGTGATTAAATTTGCGGATGATACGAAGTTATTCAGAATAGTGAAGACGCAGAAGGATTGTGAAGACCTGCAACGGGAAATAAACACGCTCGAGAAATGGGCCGCAACATGGCAAATGAGGTTTAACGTGGATAAGTGTAAGGTGATGTATGTCGGTAACAAAAATCTTATACACGAATACAGGATGTCTGGTGCGGTACTTGGAGAAACCCCCCAGGAAAGAGACTTGGGAGTATTGGTCAACAAGTCAATGAAGCCGTCCGCGCAATGCATGGTGGCGGCAAAAAGGGTGAACAGAATTCTAGGAATGATTAAGAAGGGGATCACAAACAGATCGGAGAAGGTTATCATGCTGCTGTAGTGGGCCATGGTACGCCCCCACCTGGAATACTCCCTCCAGCACTGGTTGCCGTACATGAAGAAGGACACGGTATGACTCAAAAGGGTCCAAAGAAGAGCGACTAAAATGGTTAAAGGGCTGGAGAAGTTGCTGTACTGAGAGAGGTTAGAGAAACTAGGCCTGTTCTCCCTTGAAAAGAGAAGACTGAGAGGGGACATGATCGAAACATTCAAAATAATGGAGGGAATAGACTTAGTAGATAAAGACAGGTTGTTCACCCTCTCCAAGGTAGGGAGAATGGAGAGGGCACTCTCTAAAGTTAAAAGGTGATAGATTTCATACAAATGTAAGGAAGTTCTTCTTCACCCAGAGGCTGTCATAGGGGAAAACACCCTCTAGGGATTCAAGACAAATTTAGACAAGTTCCTGCTGAACCGGAACGTAAGCAGGTAGGGCTGATCTCATTTAGGGCACTGGTCTTTGACCTAGGGGCCGCTGCGAGAGCACGATGGACCACTGGTCTGACCCAGCAGCGGCAATTCTTATGTTCTCCACTGACCCACACCACCCTTTATTATGTCCAAAAATTCAAACTTTAACAAAGTAAACAGTTCCTTGCGCTACATTCACAATATGAGGATATTACTGAATGAAGCCTTAAGACAGGGGTGTCCAATGTCGGTCCTCGAGGGCCGCAATCCAGTCGGGTTTTCAGGATTTCCCCAATGAATATGCATGAGATCTATTTGCATGCACTGCTTTCAATGCATATTCATTGGGGCAATCCTGAAAACCCGACTGGATTGCGGCCCTCGAGGACTGACATTGGACACCCCTGCCTTAAGACATCCACCACATATAGAACAGTTTATAGTAGAAAAAGTGGTATCTAGATGATGAATATAAGATTTATAATAATCAATTTCTAATCGATTTTCAACCGTTATTCATAACAAATAAAGCACAGTTACTTACCGTAATAGTTGTTATCCAAGGACAGCAAGCAGCTATCTCACATATGGGTGATGTCATCCACGGAGCCCGGATGCGGACAGCCTCACAAGCAGACTTGCTTATAGAAACGTAGAAGTTTTGAGTCAGCCGCAAAGCGCATGCGCGAGTGCCTTCCCGCCCAGCGCAGGGCGAGACTCCTCAGTTCAGATAGCTAGCAGAGAAGCCAACCAGGGGAGGTAGGTGGGTTGTGAGAATAGCTGCCTGCTGTCCCTGGATATCAACTGTTACAGTAAGTAACTGTGCTTTATCCCAGTAACAGCAGGCAGCCTATTCTCACATATGGGTGACCTCCAAGCTAACCAGAATGGGATGGTGGGTGTGTTGGCAACTTAGGAGAATAAATTTTGTAATACTCTCTGGCCAAAATGGCCATCCCGTCTGGAGAAAACATCCAGACAACAGTAAGAAGTGAAAGTATGAACTGAGGACCAAGTAGCAGCTTTGCAAATTTCCTCTATAGGTGTGGATCTGAGGAAAGCCACTGAAGCTGCCATTGTTCTGACTTTATGGGCTGTGACTCGACTCTGTAGTTGTAATCCAGCCTGGGCATAGCAGAAAGAGATACAAGCAGCCATCCAGTTGGAGATGGTACGCTTAGAGATTGGATTTCCCAACTTGTTTGGATTGAAGGAGACAAAAAGTTGAGGAGCAGTTCTGTGTGGTTTGGTGCGTTCCAAGTAGAAGGCCAAAGCACATTTACAGTCCAGAGTATGAAGAGCTGATTCTCCAGGATGAGAATGAGGCCTTGGAAAAAACAGTGGGAGTACAATAGATTGATTGAGATGAAAGTCTGAGACCACTTTAGGTAAAAATTTAGGATGAGTATGGAGGACCACCTTGTCATGATGAAAAACTGTGAAAGGTGGATCAGCAACTAACGCTTACAGCTCACTGAATGAGCAGATGAGGGCAATGAGAAACACCACTTTCCAAGTGAGATACTTCAGATGAGCCGTAGACATAGGTTCAAATGGAGGCTTCATCAATTGAACAAGAACATTGAGATCCCAAAACACTGGAGGCAGTTTGAGAGGAAGTTTGACATTGAAAAGTCCTTTCATGAATCTATAAACCACTAGATGAACAGAGAGGGGTTTCCCTTCAATAGGATGATGGAAAGCAGCAATTGCACTGAGATGGACTCTTATCGATGTAGACTTGAGGCCAGAGGTGGATAAGTGCAAAAGATAATCTAAAACAGAAGATAAGGAGGAATCTTGACGCTCCTTATCGTGAGAGATGCCCCACGTAGAAAATTTGGTGGTAGCATTGTCTAGTGGCAGGCTTCCTAGAAGCCTCTAAAATGTCTCTTACAAGTTGAGAAAACTGAAGAGGAGTTATGTTGACAGGTACCAAGCTGTCAGGTGTAGAGACTGCAGGTTGGGATGAAGAAGAGATCCCTGTGTAAGCAGAGATGGAAAAACTGGTAGACGGTACGGCTCCCTGCTGCTGAGTTGAAGTAGAAGGGAGTACCAAGGTTGTCTCGGCCATCGAGGAGCTATCAGAATCATGGTGACATGATCGTTCTTCAACTTGACAAGAGTCTTAGGAATAGAGGGAATGCATACAGGAATAGATTTGTCCATTTCAGCAGGAAAGCATCTGCCTCGAGGCGATGAGGAGAATATATTCTGGAGCAGAATTGGGGTAGTTTTTGGTTGTGGGTAGTTGCAAAGAGATCTATCTGAGGCGTTTCCCACTGCAAAAAAATGTGATGAAGAGGCAAGGAATTGAGTGTCCATTCGTGAGGTTGCAGAAGATGACTCAAGTTGTCTGCCAAGCAATTTTTCGCTCCTTGGATGTAGACAGCTTTCAGGAATGTGTTGTGGAGTATTGCCCAGTCCCAAACCTTCAGAGCTTCTTGACAAAGGGAGGGAGATCCTGTCTCCCCCTCCCCCCCCATTTGTTGACATAATACATAGCGACTTGGTTGTCTGTCCGAATGAGGACTAACTGGTTGTGAAGATGTTGAAAAGCTTTGAGAGCGTTGAAGATCGCTCTTTGTTCCAACAGATTGATGTGACACTGACAATCCGTACTGTTCCAGTAGCCTTGAGTATGGAGACCATCGAGAAGGGCGCTCCAAGCATAGGTCGAGGAATCTGTTGAGGACCTTCTGATGGGGGGGGGCATTTGAAACAGCAAGCCTCTGGAGAGATTGGAAGACAGTCTCAAGGAAGGAGTGACTGCAATGTGTCGAGAGAGTGGGTCGCAAGCCTGCGTCCACTGAGATGCCAGGGTCCACTGAGGAATTCTGAGGTGAAGTCTGGCAAAAGGAGTCACGTGTACTGTGGAGGCCATGTGACCTAGTAGTACCATCATGTGTCTCGCTGAGATTGAAGAGCGGGAAGACACTGCATGACAGAGTTGAAGGAGAGCTTCCAGATGTTGTTGCGGAAGGAATGCTCTGAGCTGGATAATGTCCAGAACAGCTCCGATGAACTGTAGATTCTGAGAGGGCTGAAGTTGGGATTTGGGAAAGTTGATTTTGAATCCCAAACTTTGTACAAACCATGTAGTCTGTTGAGTCGCTACAATAACCCCCTGATAAGTGGAATTCTTGATGAGCCAGTCGTCTAGGTAGGAGAACACCTGAAGACCATGGTTCCTTAGAGCTGCTGCTACCACCACTAGGCACTTAGTGAACACTCTGGGAGATGAAGCCAGGCCAAAGGGTAGCACTCTGTATTGGTAAAGCAGATTCCCCACTCAAAATCTGAGATATTGACAAGAGGCCGGATGAATGGGAATATGAGTATAAACCTCCTTGAGATCCAGAGAGCATAACCAGTCGTTCTGATCTAGAAGGGGGTAAAGGTATGCCAGGGACAACATGCAAAATTTTTCTTTGACTAAAAATTTGTTGAGAGCCCTGAGATTCAGAATGGGTCGCAGATCGCCCATCTTCTTTGGAACTGGGAAGTAACGGGAGTAAAACCCCCTGTTCTGCTGTTCCAAAGGAACTGGTTCGATGGCACGGAGACGAAGCAGAGCTTGAGCTTCCTGAAGAAGAAAGGCGGTCTGGGATTGACTGGAAGGATACTCTTTTGGAGGAAGCTCTGGTGGAACCTGAGTGAAATGAAAAGAGTATCCTTCCCTGATGATTGATAGCACCCAGATATCGGATGTAATTATCTCCCATCGGTGATAAAAATGATGGAGAAGAGACCTCCTATGGGGGAAAAGAGGACAGAGACAGAATGGTGGAGGTTATGCTCTGTTTTAAACAGTCAAATAGATGACGAGAGTGGTGTTTATAAGCAGGTCTCGAGGATTTAGGAGACTTCGCCCTAGAGATGGAAGCAGGCGATGCTACCAGTGAATGGATAGGGCTAGAAGCACCGGAAGGCAGGTGTATTGATATTACGCAGGAAGAATTTGAATGTGAAAGTGGACCTCTTAGGCAGGTATATCTTGACTCAAGTTACTTTGAATAGACAGACAGTCTTGCTTTGTAATGTTTATGCTCCCAACAGTTATGACAAATCTTTCTTTGCAGGTTTGTTTCGTGCCTTACAACAATTCTCAGGTCTGCCTCTGCTGATGAGTGGGGATTTCAATTTGGTCCATGATCCCAGTTTGGATAAATCTCATTCCCACCCACAGGATCGTATGGATAGCACTAAGGGAATCCCACTTCTCTGTTTTTCCTTTGATCTTATTGATATTTGGCATCTGCTGCACCACGGAGAGAGAGAGAGAGCGATTATACCAATCTTTGTAGGTCCCATGGATCTCAGTCCCGAATTGATTATTGGTTGCTTTCAAAGACTTTGCTCACCACACAGGCAGCTCTTAATGTGGCTATACATGCCAGAACGGTAAAATCCTTACAATATTTCAAGCATAAATTTTTCTATCACGGTAATAAGAATGGCAAAATGTTAGCTAATTTGGTGGATACCTCTCAAGAATCCATGCGGGTAGTGCAGGTGGAGGATGAGCAAGGTTCCCGGATGTGAATGAATAAAGATATGGCGGAGGTGTTTAGGGCTTTCTATAAAAAGTTACATGCTCCTTCTGAGACCATGGGGCCACAGAGTGAGGTGTATTTGGATAATGTTCGGGTACCTCCCCTTCTTGATTTCCAGCATCATATGCTAAATGTGCCTATGTCGGAGGAGGAGGTTCTGGTCACTATTCAGTCCAGTAAGTTATGGAAGGCATCTAGTCCTGATGGATTTCGATCTGAATTTTATAAATTGATGACAGCGGAGCTTGTGCCATTATTGACCTCTTCCTTTAATGTCTTTGTTCAGCAGGGATATTTGCCAACTTCGCTACGGGAGGCACATTATTATACTGTTAAAGTCTGGAAAGTATCCAAAACTATCTTGCTCCAAAACTATCTGTTTCTCTCTTGGAATACAGAGGCGAAATTGTTTGAGAAAATCCTTGCTAATAGATTGGCTCGAGTATTACCTGATTTAATTGTGGACCCACAGGTGGGGTTTGTTCGTGATCAATAGGTCACTCGCAATCTCCAGCATATACTTACATCACTTGAACAGGTGGAGCATCGTCTGCCGTCTTTACTCATCAGTTTTGATGGAAAAAGCTTTTGATCACGTCTCCTGGAGTTTTATGTTTGCTACTCTGAGACATTATGGGTTCCAAGGTTTCTTCTTGGATGCTGTTTCTGCATTATATGACTCCTTGTTAGCTTCAATCTGGGTCAATGGTTTGCTCTCTGACTCTTTAGAGATCCACAGGGGTATGCGACAGGGGTGTCCACTTTTGCCTCTTATTTATACTTACCCTGGATCCTCTAATCCAAGACATCTGATTTTTTTTTTTTTTTAAGTTTTAAGTTTTAAACACTTTTATTCAAAAAAGCATGAAAGTATATACAGGTTGGATGCCATCAAACAAGATGCATCCCCAAACACAGTAATGCAACACCCCCACCACCACCCACCAAGTGAAGCCAAACATAAAAAGCCCCCAGACAAGAAGTACAAGAGTAGGAAAAACAGCCAACAAGCAATGTCCAACAAGCAGAGTCGTTATGGAATCTTTCCAACGGCCATAAAGAAGCCAAATATGGATCCAGAAGTATCTGTGCGTAAAGCAGTGAATTTAGACATCATAAGAACATAAGAACTGCCATCTCCAGACCAGACCATCAGTCCATCAAGTCCGGCGATCCGCACACGCGGAGGCCCAGCCAGGATCTGGCGTAATTTTAGTCACCCATATCCCTCTATGCCTCTCGTAAGGAGATGTACATCTAGTCTGCTTTTAAATGCTAGAACGGTGGATTGCGCAATAACCTCTTCTGGGAGAGCATTCCAGGTGTCCACCACTCATTGCGTGAAACAGAACTTCCTGATATTTGTCCTGAACTTGTCCCCCCTTAGCGTCAGGCCATGTCCTCTTGTCTATGTCACATTGGACACTATAAATAATTTTTTTTTTCCTGCTCTATTTTGTCAATTCCTTTCAGTATTTTGAAAGTCTCAATCATATCCCCTCGCAGTCTCCTTTTCTCAAGGGAGAACATTCCCAGTCTCTTAAGTATTCCTCATATTCCAAGATCTCCATACCTTTTATTAGCTTCGTTGCTCGTCTCTGCACCCTCTCCAGCAGTTTTATATCCTTCTTTAGGTTGGGAGACCAATGTTGGACACAATATTACAAGTGTGGTCTGACCATTGTCCTATAAAGCGGCATTACAACTTTCTCCGATCTACTCGTGATTCCTTTCTTTATCAGGCCTAACATTCTATTTGCCTTCTTTGCCACTGCCGCGCATTGTGCCAACAGTTTCAGGGTCATATCAATCAGTACACCCAGGTCCTTTTCTTGTTCGCTCTTACTCAGAGTTGCACCTGACATTCTATACTCGTGTTCCTTGTTCTTTCTGCCTAAATGCATTACTTTGCACTTTTCCACATTAAACTTCATGTGCCATTTCTCCACCCATTTCTCTAACTGACACAAGTCACTCTGGAGTTCCTCGCTATCCTTCTGTGATCTGATTGCCCGGCATAGCTTTGTGTCGTATGCAAACTTGATGATCTCACTGATGTTCCTTCTTCTAGGTCATTGATGAAAATATTAAATAAGATGGGCCCAAGTACCGAGCCCTGGGGCACACTGCTAGTCACTTTCTCCCAGTCTGAGAATTTCCCATTTAGGTGTCAGGTCAAAAGCGCGCCGGGACAAAGGCGCGCCCAGACAATTGAGCGCAGTGCGCACTGCTCTAAATTACTGTTTTTAGCGCTCCGATGGGGGGGGGCGTGGGGGGAACCCCCCCCCCCATTTTACTTAATAGACATCGCGCCGGGGGTGTGGGGGGTTGTAACCCCCCACATTTTACTGAAAACTTCACTTTTTCCCTGTTTTTAGGGAAAAAGTTCAGTTTACAGTAAAATGTGGAGGGTTACAACCCCCCAAACCCCCCATAATGCCGGCGCGATGTCTATTAAGTAAACTGGGGGGTTTCCCAACAAAACCCCCCGTCGGAGCCCCTAAAAACTGTAATTTAGAGCGGCGCGGCAGTGCACGCTGCGCTCAATTGTCGGCGCGCGCTTTTGTCTTTCGCACCGTTGTCTATGAACCGATGAAAATATTAAATAAGATGGGCCCAAGTACCGAGCCCTGGGGCACACTGCTAGTCACTTTCTCCCAGTCTGAGAACTTCCCATTTATGCCCACTCTCTGCTTTCTGTTCTCCAGCCATTTGCCTATCCATTTTAGTATATCTCCCTCTATTCCATGACTTTGTAGTTTCCTGAGAAGTCTTTCATGTGGAACCTTGTGGAATGCTTTCTGGAAGTCCAAGTATATTATGTCCACGGGTTCTCCAATATCAATTTGTTTGTTCACGGTCTCAAAAAATTGAAGTAAATTCGTCAAACATGATTTCCCTTTCCTGAAGCTATGTTGACTGGCTCTCATCAGGTCATGTGTATCCAAGTGCCAGACTATGCTATCTTTAATCAGTGCTTCAACCAGGTCTGTAGTTGCCCAGTTTTCCTCTTGATCCTTTTTTGAAAATTGGCGTGACGTTCGCTATCTGTCCAGTTCTAATTGACAGGTTGGCAAGTTTTTGCAAAAACTCTACGATTTCAACCTTCAGTTCTTTTAAGACTCTTGGGTGAATTTCATTAGGTTCAGGGGATTTGTCACTTTTAAGATTGTCGATCTGGTAGTATATCTGGTCCAAGTCCACTTCTACTGTGGTGAGGCTGTCCTCTATTACTCCTTTGAATACTTTCACTGCTTCTGGTATTGTTGCAGCGTCCTCCTTTGTAAAGATAGACGCAAAGAAGGAATTTAGTCTGTCTGCAATTTGTTTGTCTTCCTTGATGTACCCTTTTCTTCCCTGGTCATCCAGTGGTCCCACCGCCTCTTTTGCAGGTTTTTTTCCTTTTACGTATCAAAAGAAGGGCTTGAAATTTTTGGCCTCTTGTGCTATTTTCTCCTCATAGTACTTTTTGGCATTCCTTACCGCCTTGTGACATTTCTTCTGATCATCTTTGTGTTTGTTCCAAGTTTCAGTTATTTTTGTGCGCTTCCATTTTTTAAAGGAGTCCTTCTTTTCTTTTATGGCTTCCTTCATCTCTCTAGTAAGCAATGCCGGTTCTCCTTTGCCTTTAGTTTTCCTTTCTTTGGAAATCCGCAGAATGTAGAGATTTTGTGCTTCCGTGATAGTATTTTTCAGTTGAGATGACCATGCCTGATCTACCGTTTTAACTTTGTCCAACTTTTTCTTGAGCCGTTGTTTCATCATGGCTCTCATGCTATCGTATCTTCCCTTTTTAAAGTTTAAGGTCGTGGTTAAGGTTTTGGTATGTTTCCCTTTCCCGAAGTCAAGTTTAAAGTTGATCATGTTGTGATCGCTCGTCCCCAGCGGGACAGTGACTTCTACTTCTTTTGTCGGTCCCGTAATGCCATTTAGGACCAAGTCCAAGGTGGCGTTTCCTCTCGTCGGCTCTCCCACCATTTGTTCCAGGAAGCAGTCCCCTAGCACTTCCAGGAACTTGGCCTCCTTGCCGCAGTTCGAGGTTCCCAGGTTACAGTCTATCCCCGGGAAATTGAAGTCTCCTATGATTATTACATTACCTGTCTTACATTCTTGTTTAATTTCCTCTATCATTTCTGAGTCGGTCTCCTCCGTCTATCCTGGGGGTCGATAGTAAAGGCCAATTTTTGTGTCTGCACCATTGTATCTAAGAATTTTGATCCAGAGGGACTCCAGCTTCTCTGTCCTTTCCGTCGTAGCCTCTCTAACAGTTTCTACTCCATCCTGAACATATAGGGCAATATACTCTATCTCTTCTGTATAGTTTGTATCCCTGTGATACTGTGTCTCATTTGTTTTCATCATTCCACCATGTTTCTGTTATGCCAATGATTTCCAGTTCATCGTGTCTTGCTATTGTCTCTAATTCTCCCATTTTGTTTCTCAGACTTCTAGCATTCGTATACATACATTTGAGTTCCCTTTGTGTTACCTTCTTGGACTTTCTAAGTTTAGCAGTCTCTACTGTTTCTTTCACGGTATCCTTTTCTGCTCCTGCGTTGTCTCCCTTATTTGCTTTGTGGTCGTCCCCTCCCGTGTCTGAGTAGTTGTCCGTAGTTCCTTCTTCGGGGCATCCTGTCGCCTGGGCCATCGACTGGTGGTCGACTGTCGGCTTTCCCCTGTCCTTTAGTTTAAAGCCTTCTCGATGGCCCTCTTCATGTTGCCTGCCAATACTCTTGCTCCTTCCTTGTTGAGGTGTACTCCGTCCTTTCTTTAGTACTTGCTTTTTCCCCAGAACACCGTTCAGTTGTGCACGAAGTCAAAGCCTTCCTCTTTGCACCATCGTCTCATCCAGGAGTTGATCGCTTGCAATTCCCATTGTCTCTTTCCATCCGCTCTTGGTACCGGGAGGATCTCGTAGAAAGCCAATTTTTGCTACTTCAGCTTGTCTGCAGTGTTCTTTGCTCACATGTTTAAAGACAATAGACTATTTTCAGTCCAATTCTTTATATGTGAGGTTGCAAACCATTGGACCCCTGAGGAAGGCGTGATCGCCGAAACACGGACCGTGTATGGTCCGGTTGGATTTTTATCACAGTATTTTTTATCATTGTACTTTTTAAATTGAATTTTCATGGTTTTATATGTGCTTAATAAATTATCTCCAGAACATCTGTATCCAGTTTTTGTTTTCATCGGTGGATTGTTTTCACTGTGGATCATTGGGTCTCCCCATTTTTCTTTGTTGTTGCTGTGTTGGTACCTGTGATTGCTTGTTTCCCCTCTAGGTGTGTAGTATGTGAGAATGTGTGCCCTGTGGTGTAGCTAACTAAAACTAGGACTCGTAAATAAATGTGATCAAGCTTGAGGAATAAATCAGATTGTGCTGGAAGATGAGACTGTTTTCAGAAAGATGCCACACAAAGCCTGTCTGCCATAGCAACCAGTGCTACGAATTGAGCTTGGTCATCCTCCAATCCCAGGGCAGGCTTATTAAGCAGAAAAACATCCATTTGAAATGAAACAGGAGAATGCAAGACAGTAAACACCAATGTATGTACCATCTTCCAAAAAATCATCATCTTGGGATAATCCCACCATACATGCCCAAAAGTCCTCAGGCCCTCACAAAGTCTCCAACAGAGCCAATCCCCATACTTAAACAATCGAAACAGTTTCTCCGGGGTATAATACCACTGAAATAACATCTTATAGCCCTGTTCAATTAAAGGGGTGGCCAAAGACACTCGTAATAATGTACTATAAAGCTGCTCCCACTGCTGCGCCTCCAAGGGCGACCCCAAGAGGTCCTCCCATTTATTCTCATAAGAGCGGAGCAAAGGATGGGTATATAAAAGAGCTTTATATAATCTGGATATTAAACCTACCCCAGACCCCAAGCGAAACACCTTAAAAAAGGCAGAGTCCATCCCCGCCCACTCTGGGGGTACCCATCTCCGCACAAAACCAAGTAGCTGAGTGTAAACGAAAAAATCTGCCGCCGGGAGACTGTAAGCATCACGCAGGGCTGCAAAAGGGACCAACTCTCCCTGAAGGACCAGTTGGCCAAGCACCCGAAGCCCCCATTTCCCAGCGACAGAATGTCCCAGAATGATGGGCAGGCAGGAACCCAGGGGCATACCGAATAGGAGTGGAATAAAAATAGCGCTGCCTGGGGAACCACGCTTCTCGAACTTAACCCAAATCTGCAAAGTACAAGCCATCCCATAAGGAGCCTCCTGTACCACCTCCCGAATTACCTCTGAAGATAACCATGGTAGAGCTGCTAGAGGAAAAGAAGGCTGAAGTGCCTGTTCCAAAGAGACTCAACCACGGGAGGAGAAAGGCAATGAAACAAGACCTGTAATTGGGCCGCATAGTAATAATTAGTGCTGCCCGATTCAAGAAAAAAATTTTTGATTCGATTCAGCCTATTGTATCGATTTTTCAATTCGATTTTCCTGCCCAATTGGGTGGTTTATTCCAAACATACTGGTGGGTTTATTTTATAGCCTCTTCACCCTCTTTGCCCTCTCCTACCCACACTGGTCCTGTGGTGTAAACAAAATAAACAAACAAAAAAGATTTTTCCTCTCTCTATTAAATCCTAGCTCACGTTTGCAGTCCAACACCAGCTCTGGAAGGATACACATTTCAAATCTGACATATTCTAATCACAAAACAGAAAATAAAATTATTTTTCCTACCTTTTGTTGTCTGGTCATTTTTCAAATCTTGTTGGTCCTATGTTGGTCTGGTTGTCTTCTGATCAAGCTCTCCTTCTTTCTTCTTTCTCCGTGCTAACCATCCATCTTCCATCTCTGTCCTCCCCTCCTGTTTCCCTTTCCTCTCCCGGAGGTCTGGATCTTTCCTTTTTTCATTTCCATCGCCCCGCAGCTGCAGCGATGGACCCCACCATCCACAGATCCACCATCTCTCCTTTTCTCATCTACCCTTTCAACCAGCATCTCTCTTCTGTGTCCCTGTTCCTATGCTCCCTCCATGCCCAGCATCTTATCTCTCCCCGCATCCAGCTTCTTCTTTCTCTCTTCCTTACCTCCTGTATCCCCTTCCCCAGGTACAGGCTTTCTCCTACTATCGCTCCTGCCATCCTGCATCTTGCTCACCTACTTTGGAGCAGTATCTGTCCCTCTTGTACCCTTCCCCTTGTGGTCTTGCATTTCTCTCTCCCTATCCCTCTCTCCATTAGTCCAGCACCTCTCCTCTGCTTTCCTCTCCCTCTTTTTGGTCTCTTTCATCCCTTCACTTCACCCCAGGTCTGACATATCCCCTCCCCTCCTCCCTCTGCACAGGCCTGCCTCCCCACTGCCAAAGGTGTGACGGATCTTAAGAGCGCGAGACAGACTCGTGCCGACAAACGAGTGCCGACAATTCAGCACAAGACTTCAGCGCGCTGCAGAAAACCTTCTTTTAAAGGGCTACGAAGGGGGTGTGGGGGGAACGGGGGAACCCCTCCACTCTACTTAATAGGGATCGCGCTGCCGTGTTGGGGAGTGTGGGGGGTATAACCCCCACATTATACTGAAAACTTAACTTAATCCCTAAAAAATAGAGAAAGAGTTAAGTTTCCAGTATAATGTGGGGTTACAACCCCCCAACACCAGCGCGATCACTATTAAGTAAACCCCCGTCAGAGCCCTTTAAAAGAAGGTTTTTCCGAGGTGCGCTGAAGTTTTGCGCTGAATTGTTGGCCCATGTCTGTCTCGTGTGCTTAAGACTATGAACCACCAAAGGAACTCTTCATCCTCCTCCCTCTGCACAAGCCTGCTTCCCTGCCCTGAAGGCCTGCTCCCCGCCACGAAGACCTGTTCCCCCCCACGAAGGCCTGCTCCCCCCAGGAAGGCACTTTCTCTCCTCCCCGCTGAGAAGGCCTGCTTCCCCTCCCCCCCGCAAACGAACGCCTGCTTCCCCCCCGCCTTGAAGGCACATTTTCTCCTCCCACCGCCAGGAACAAACGCTGCTCTCCCCGCCGCGAAGGCACATTTTCTTCTCCCCCCCACCGGGAACGAACGCTGCTCCTCCTGCAAGTCTGCACCTTCCCCACCTCCTTACCGCTAATAGGGCAGCTTGCAGGCTCGCTGGTGTTATAGCGATCCCTGCAGCTGCCTGTGGTCCTCAGCGGTATGTTCTTCCTGCTACGTCCTGCTCCTGCTCCGACGTCAAGAGGCAGGATCGCGGCAGAGAGAACGTGCCGCTGAGGATCACGGGCAGCTACAGGGATCGCTATAACACCAGCGAGCTTGCAAGCTGCCCTATTAGTATAAAGGAGGTAAGAGCAGGGAAGCTGGGGGAGGCAAGAGCGGGCAAGCTGGGGGAGGCCTTTCTGACTGACCCTCCCCCCTCAAGCAGCAGCAGCAGTGGATGGCCAGCAAGAGGCAGCGCTGCAGCTCCTGCTTTAGGAAGGCACGGGTGAAAGGTCGACCATTGAATCGGGAGGCCAATTTTTTTTAAATTGAATCGATTTGAATCGATTCACCTGATTCAAATCGGTGAATCGGGAAGCAGTAGTAATAATTAACAAAATCAGGAACTCCCATTCCCCCATGTACCCGATCCCAATACAAACATTCCCTCCGCACCCAAGGCGGTTTATGATTCCAAATGTAGGTGAATGCCCGCCTTTGTAGCTTCATCAAAAACAGTTTAGGGACTGAGAGAGGCAAGCAAGAAAACATAAAATTTTAGGCAGTACATTCATGCGCAAGGCATTGATCCGACTCAAACGCAAGTCTTCGCTGCGGTCAAGATCGGCAAAGACAGTCCACAATAAGGGGAGGAGGGGATAATTGAGGAGAAAAAGGTCACCCAGATACTGAGAAAGGCGGACCCCAAGGTACCGAATCAACTTAGCCACCCAACGGAACGGAAAAGCAAGATAGTTGCCAAATCAGCAGGGAGGGAAATATTGAGCAACTCAGATTTAACAATGTTAATTTTGAACCCAGCTACTTTGCCATAGTGCTCCAGTAACCGAAGCACCACCTGCAAAGACTGAAGTGGATGATCAAGTGTAAAAAGAACATCATCTGCATAAAGCAATATCTTATGCTGCTGCTCACCCACCCCAATACCATGGATGCGGGCATCAGCACAGGTGGTCACAGCTAAAGGTTCTATAACCAAAGCAAAAATAACGGGCTACAATGGACACCCCTGTCTCATCCCTCGTTTAACCTGAAATAAAGCGGTAAACCTCCCATTCACACATAAACTTGCCTCCAGATTAGCATACAACAAAGTCACGCAATGCAGAAAATTGCCTGAAATTCCCACCTTTCGAAACACTGCCTGCATAAACGGCCAAAAAACCCTATCAAAGGCTTTCTAGGCGTCAACTGAGAAAGCAATGTTACTTACCGTAACAGTTGTTATCCAGGGACAGCACCAGCTATTTTCACTAATGGGTGACGTGATCCAACGGAGCCCCGATGCGGACGCTTCTTTGAAGAAAAACTCGAAGTTTCGAGTCGCCCGCACCGCGCATGCGCGAGTGCCTTCCCGCCCAGATCAGGGCACGTCTCCTCAGTTCAGATAGCTAGCAGAGAAGCCAACCCAGGGGAGGTGGGTGGGACTTGAGAATAGCTGCCTGCTGTCCCTGGATAAAGCACAGTTACTTACCGTAACAGGTGTTATCCAGGGACAGCAGGCATATATTCTCACATGTGGGTGACGTCATCTACGGAGCCCCAGCGCGGACAGCTTTTCAAGCAAACTTGATTGAAGTTTCAAGTTTGCACACTGCACCACGCATGTGCTAGCCTTCCTGCCCACTAGAGGGCGCATCCCCACCTCGTGGTCCTCAGTTCCATATCAAGCAAAGAATCCATCCCCGGGGAGGTGGGCGGGTTGTGAGAATATATGCCTGCTGTCCCTGGATAACACCTGTTACGGTAAGTAACTGTGCTTTATCCCAGGACAAGCAGGCATGATATTCTCACATGTGGGTGACCTCCAAGCCAACCAAAAAAGGGCAGGTGGGAGGATGGCAATTCAGGAAAACAGGTTACGTAACACCGACTGGCCAAACCGGCCGTCGCTCCTGGACAAAGTGTCCAGACAGTAGTGGGAGGTGAACGTATGAACCGAAGACCAAGTGGCAGCTTTACATATGTCCTCCACAGGAGTAGACCGGAGGAAAGCAACCGAAGCTGCCATCGCTCGGACCTTATGCCCCGTGACTCGACCATGGAGCGTGAGACCAGCCTGAGCGTAGCAAAAAGAAATACAAGCGGCCAACCAGTTGGACAAGGTGCGCTTGGAAACAGGATGTCCCAACCGATTAGGATCAAAGGACAAAAACAATTGAGAAACCTTCCGATGAGACTTGGTACGTTGGAGATAACAGGCCAACCCCCTCTTACAGTCAAGCGTGTGAAGCGCCGCCTCACCAGGATGAGAGTGGGGCTTCTGGAAGAACACTGGAAGAACAATGGACTGATTGAGGTGGAAATCAGACACAACCTTAGGCAAAAATTTAGGATGGGTGCGAAGAACCACCTTGTCATGGTGAAACACCGTAAAAGGTGGATCCGCAACCAAAGCCTGCAGCTCGCTAATCCGACGAGCGGATGTGAGCGCAATCAAAAAGACCACTTTCCAAGTGAGAAACTTAAGAAGAGATTTGTCGAGAGGCTCAAAAGGAGGCCTCATGAGCTGAGCTAAGACCACATTAAGATCCCAAACTACAGGAGGAGGTTTCAGAGGAGGATGAACGTTCACGAGACCCCTCATGAAACGGGTTACCAGAGGGTGAAGAGAGAGAGATCGACCCTCGAGATGTCGATGGAACGCCGCAATGGCACTAAGATGCACCCGAATGGAAGTCGTCTTCAGTCCAGACTTAGACAGATGCAACAAATATTCCAGCACCGAAGACACGGGAACTGAACTCGGGTCCAGATGGTTCGAGGAACACCAGGATGAAAATCTGGTCCACTTTTGGGAATAACAAAGCCGAGTCGAGACCTTGCGCGAGGCTTCCAAAATCTCCCTCACCGACTGAGAAACAGGAACCGAAGTCAAGGGGAAAGGAACCAAGCGGTCAGATGTAAAGACTGAAGATTGGGATGTAACAGCGAACCCCGACTCTGAGACAGCAGAGAGGGAAAGACAGGCAGAAGCAGAGGTTCCCTGACACTGAGTTGAAGAAGCAGGGAGAACCAGTGCTGTCTGGGCCAACGAGGCGCAATGAGAATCATAGTGGCTCTGGTCGATTTGAGATGTACCAGCGTTCTCAAGATCAGAGGAAAAGGAGGGAACGCATAAAGGAACCTCCCTCCCCAATCGAGAAGGAAGGCATCGGCCTCGAGACGGTCCCGGGAGTACATCCGAGAGCAGTAGAGGGGTAGTTTGTGAGTCTCCGGGGAGGCAAACAAATCCACCTGAGGAGTCCCCCAGCGGTCGAAGACCTCGTGCAGAACCCGGGAGTTCAGCGACCACTCGTGCGGCTGGAGAAGACGACTGAGTTTGTCTGCCAGACAATTCCTCTCTCCCTGAATGTAAACCGCACGCAGGAATATGTTCTGGGAGACTGCCCATTCCCAAAGGCGCAGGGCTTCCTGGCACAGCGGCCAAGAGCCCGTCCCCCCTTGCTTGTTTACATAATACATTGCCACCTGGTTGTCCGTCCGCACGAGCACTACTTGATCGTGCAGTAGGTGGCCGAAAGCTCGAGCAGCCAGAAAGATGGCACGAAGCTCCAACACATTGATGTGACAAAGGCGGTCCGCGGCCGACCATAGACCCTGGGTTCGCAGACCGTCGAGATGTGCCCCCCACGCGTACTCCGAGGAGTCCGTGGTCAGGACCTTGCGACACGGAGGAACGAGAAACAGCAAACCCCCTGAAAGATTGGAAGAGTTGGTCCACCAACGGAGCGAGCGTCTCAAAGAAGGAGTCACTGTTATCGGACCAGAGACTGGGTCTCGATCCTGCCGCCATTGAGAGGCCAGAGTCCACTGAGGGAGCCTCAGATGCAAGCGGGCGAAGGGAGTGACGTGGACCGTCGATGCCATGTGACCCAGAAGGATCATCATACGCTGCGCCGACACCACGGATTGCCCCAAAACTTGGCGACTTAACCGAAGTAAGGCCTCCCGCCGAGGAGGGGGGAGGAAAGCGCGGAGGCGAACCGTGTCCAGCACGGCTCCAATAAACTGGAGAGACTGAGCCGGGCACAACTGAGACTTGGGAAAGTTCACTTCGAACCCTAGACGTTGAAGTAAGATGATAGTCTGTTGGGTCACTAAGATAACTCCCTCCCTGGTCGGGGCCTTGATCAGCCAATCGTCCAGGTAGGGAAAGACCTGTAGCCCCCGAGCGCGCAGGGCCGCCGCGACTACCACCATACACTTTGTGAATACCCGAGGGGAGGACGCCAGACCAAAGGGAAGGACCCGATACTGGAGGTGCAACTCTCCTACTTGGAACCGTAAGAACTTGCGGAAAGCGGGATGCACCGGCACATATGCTTCCTTCAAGTCCAGGGAGCACATCCAATCCCCGTCCTCCAACAGGGGGTACAAAACCGGAAGCGATAACATACGGAACTTCTCCCGTACCAGGAACTTGTTGAGCTTCCGGAGGTCCAAAATGGGGCACAGATCCCCGGTCTTCTTTGGGACCAAAAAGTAACGGGAGTAAAACCCCCGACCCCGCTGGTCGGGAGGGACAAGCTCCACTGCCCGTAGGCTCAACAAGGCCCTGGCCCCGACCAGGAGAAGGGCCAACTGGCTCCGATTGGACGGGCAAGCGCTGGGTGGCATGTCTGGAGGCTGCGCTAAGAAGTTGAGCGAATAGCCCTCGGAGACGGTCCGGAGCACCCATGCGTCAGATGTAATCTCGGTCCAAGCCCCGTAAAAGGACCTGAGACGACCCCCGATGGGGAGGGGGTTCGGCGATACCGCGGAGGGGGCCCGCCCCCAACCGCAGATCCCGTCAAAAAGACGGCGCAGGCTTGGATGCTCCCTGCGCTGGGGGTTTTGACTGACCTCCCCTACCCTGTTGGGGTGGGCGTCGGGGCGGAGGTCTCGAGAAGGCCGGCGTAGATTTCTGCGGGTATCTTCTCGGGGGCTGCCGAAAAGGTTTTTGCGGCGGGGCCTTAGGTTTAGGGCGGACCAGGGAGGCAAGAGAGCGCTCCTGCTCCGACAGCCGTTTGGTCGCCGCCTCCAAAGAGTCGTCAAACAACTCCGAACCCACGCAGGGCAAGTTCGCCAAACGCTCCTGCAGGTTGGGGTCCATCTCAAGGGTACGGAGCCACGCCAGCCGGCGCATAGCCACCGCGCAGGCCGATACCCTCGAGGCGAGTTCAAAGGCGTCGTACACAGCATGGAATAGGTACAAGCTTAGTTGAGATAGATTTGACATAAAGGTGGCGAACTTTTCCCTATGGAAATCAGGGATGACATCCCGAAACCCTGGGAGGTCCTTCACCATGTTACGCAAGTAGGAAGAATATGAAAATGCGTAATTCAAGACCCTCGTCGCAATAAGTGAGTTAGCGTAGAGGCGACGACCAAATTTGTCGAGGGTCCGTCCTTCCCTCCCTGGCGGGACAGCAGCAGACACCCTGGAGGGTTGCGTCCTCTTAAGCGCCGACTCCACCAGGAGCGATTGGTGGGAGAGTTGCGGCTTCTCGAACCCCTTAGGAGGGAGGGTCCGGTATTTGGACTCCATCTTGGACGGCACCACCGTGACTGTAAGAGGGGTTTCCAAATTTCTGAGGAGGGTCTGATGGAGGACCTTATTCAGCGGAAGGCGAGGGGATTCCCGTGGGGGAGCAGGAAGATCCTGCTCTTCCAAAAACTCTTTGGTGTAATGGGAACCTGCCAACAAATCCACGCCCAAAGCCCCCGCCATATCCTGCACAAACCTGGAGAATGACGAAGGTCTGGCAGGCGGAGAAGGAGACCGAGATCTCCCCGCCGAGCCGAAGGCGGAGGCCTCGGGGGAATACCTCGGCTCTCTACCCGACCCCGATCCCCACGAGGCACGCTCCCGGGAACTCGAGGGGGTCGGGGACCGGTCATGCCTGAAGGAACCCTTGGGGGAACCCCCCGGGGTACGAGGTATCGAGGCCCTTCCCTTCCGCCCCAGCGAGGAGGCACGGGAACTCTCTCCGACAGGGGAGCGAAAAAGACTGGGGTTATCCAGGCGGAGCTCCGAGACCTGTAAGGTCTCGCCCCCGAGCGGCGACGAGCGACCTCGCCTCCGAGGCGAGGCCCGAGATCGCTTGGCCTTCCTCGGACGGCGCCTCGCCCGAGGCCTGCCCGAAGGCGAGGAGCCTCGCGAGGACCTCGAGGACGAAGAGGACGAGAGCCTCCGCACCCGGCGTATCTTGTCACGGGGCCGCACGCTACGCTCAGGTTGTCCCACCGATGCCGGGTCCGAGGGCAAAGCCGAGGTCGGGGTAGTACGCACCTCGGGAGCCGAAGCCCCAGTACCCGAGGCCGAGGTCGCCAACTGCGGGGCAGCCAAGACCGAAGCAGTCGAGGCCGAAGCCTGCTGCAGGTGCTCAATGGCCCCGGACAGCTCCGAGGCGATCAAAGCCCGGAGCAAGTCCTGGAAAGCCGGGATCGTCATCCCCGGCGGTAACACCTGGGGATGCTCCTCAGAGGGCGACCTCGGTCTCGAGTATTCCCTCGGGGCAATCGATTTGGACACCTTGGGCTGGGCGGAGGCAGACCCTCCCGCCGTCGAGGAGCCCGAGGATGGCTTCTTGGTTGAACCTGGAGCTGAGGAGGGAAGTGGAGACTTACCCGAGGCTGGCTTGGACGAGGCAACAGGCTTCGATGGGACCGAAGGTCGAGGCGAAGCCGAGGGGCCCGAGGCCGAGGTCGAGGCCGAGGTCAAGGCCGGGGCCGAAGCCGAGGCCGAACTCGAGGCCTTCCCGGTCGGGGACTCAACGGCGAAAAGTTCCGCCATGCGGGCCCTGCGGCGTTTGAGAGCCCTCTTCTGAAAGGTGGCACACCTGGCACAAGAGTCCGTCGGGTGCTGGGGCCCCAAGCACCGCAAACAGCACCAGTGAGGATCTGTAATCGACAAAAGTCGGTCGCACCGACCGCACTTTTTAAATCCCGTCACAGGCCGGGACATGGGCCCAAAAAGCGGCCGGGAACAGACGAGGTCCCACGGCCGTGGCTACCGGGAGCCCCCGGAGCGACGGAAAAAGAAAACTTTTTTTTTTTTTTTTTTTTTCGACGATAACTGAACAAATTAATTAAAGAAACAAGGAAAAACGCAGCGACCGCGTCGAAATCGAAATCAGGACACAGCCGCGGCGACAGAAGGCAAATTGAAGAGCACAATTTTCCACAGGGCTTCTGGCTCCGCGGATGAAATTGAACTGAGGACCACGAGGTGGGGATGCGCCCTCTAGTGGGCAGGAAGGCTAGCACATGCGTGGTGCAGTGTGCAAACTTGAAACTTCAATCAAGTTTGCTTGAAAAGCTGTCCGCGCTGGGGCTCCGTAGATGACGTCACCCACATGTGAGAATATCATGCCTGCTTGTCCTGGGATAACAACTGTTACGGTAAGTAACATTGCTTTAGCCCAGGACAAGCAGGCAGGTATTCTCACTAATGGGTGACCTCCAAGCTAACCATAGTGGGATGGTGGGAGAGTTGGCAACTTAGGAGAATAAATTTTGTAATACTGTTTGGCCAAACTGTCCATCCCGTCTGGAGAAAGTATCCAGGCAATAGTGAGAGGTGAAGGTATGAACCGAGGACCAAGTGGCAGCTTTACAAATCTCCTCAATTGGTGTCGATCTGAGGAAGGCTGCAGAAGCTGCCATAGCTCTGACCTTATGGGCTGTAATTTTTTTGTCAAGAGGCAATCCAGCCTGGGCATAGCAGAATGAGATGCAAGCCGCCATCCAGTTGGAGATGGTGCGCTTGGACACGGGGCGTCCCAACTTGTTCGGGTCGAAGGAGATGAAAAATTGAGGAGCAGTTCTGTGAGGTTTGGTGCGCTCTAGGTAGAAAGCCAAAGCACACTTACAGTCCAGAGTATGAAGAGCAGATTCTCCAGGGTGAGAGTGTGGCTTCGGAAAGAACACAGGCAGAACGATGGATTGGTTGAGGTGAAATTCCGAGACAACTTTCGGGAGAAATTTTGGATGGGTGCGGAGGATCACCTTGTCATGATGGAAGACTGTAAAAGGTGGGTCCGCGACCAAGGCTTGGAGCTCACTGACCGTCGAGCGGAAGTGAGGCCAATGAGAAACACCACTTTCCAAGTGAGATACTTCAGGTGAGCCTTGTGAAGAGGTTCAAATGGAGGTCTCATAAGCTGCGAAAGGACAACATTGAGGTCCAAAACCACTGGAGGCAGTTTGAGTGGAGGATCGACATGGAAAAGTCCTTTCATGAATCTGGAAACCACAGGATGAGCGGACAGAGGTTTCCCTTGTAGAGGCTGATGGAAAGCAGTGATTGCACTGAGGTGGACTCGTATGGAGGAGAACTTGAGGCCAGACTGAGACAGGTGCAAAAGGTAGTCCAAAACTGAAGGCAAGGAGGAATGTTGAGGCTCCTGCCGCTGAGAGACACACCAAACAGAGAATCTAGTCCATTTTTGGTGGTAGCATTGTCTGGTAGCAGGCTTCCTTGAAGCTTCCAAGACATCCATCACAGGTTGGGAGAACTTTAAAGGGGTTACGTTGAGAGGAACCAAGCTGTCAGGTGTAGAGACTGCAGGATGGGGTGAAGTAGAGATCCCCGATGCTGTGTAAGCAGAGATGGAAAAACTAGTAGAGGGTATGGCTCCCTGCTGCAGAGTTGAAGTAGAAGGGAGTACCGAGGTTGTCTGGGCCATCGTGGAGCAATCAGGATCATGGTGGCATGGTCTGACTTCAACTTGACCAGAGTCTTTTGAATGAGAGGAAATGGAGGAAACGCATATAGAAAGCGATTCATCCAGTCCAGGAGGAATCTAATCTAATCTAATCTAAACCTTAAGTTTATATACCGCATCATCTCCATGAGAATGGAACTCGACACAGTTTACAAGAACTTAAAATAGTGGGTAGAGAAGAAGAAAAAGGATTACATGAACTTATGTGTAGAAGGGGGGAAGGATAGAGCTACAATTTGCTGAAAAGCCAGGTTTTCAGTTGTTTGCGGAATAACTGAAGGGAGCTCAGGTTCCGCAGCGGGGTGGTGAGGTCGTTCCAAAGACCTGTGATTTTGAAGAGAAGGGATTTTCCCAGTTTGCCTGAATAGTGGATGCCGTGTGGAGAGGGGAAGGCTGCCTTTGGGCAGTTCTGGAGGAGACGGGACTGGAGGAGTTGAAAGACAGTGGGATAAGAGGAGGCAGGATTCCGTGAATGATCTTGAAAGCCAGGCAGGAACATTTGAAATGGATTCTGGAGATTATTGGGAGCCAATGAAGTTTGGCAAGGAGTGGGGAGGCATAGTCAGACTTGCGTTTTGAGAAGATCAGTTTGGCTGCAGTATTCTGGATTAGCTGGAGTCTTAGAATACTTTTTTTGATAGATTTAAGTAGATGGCGTTGCAGTAATCTAGTATGGAGAGGATGATGGATTGGACAAGGATGGCAAAGTGTTGTTGGCTGAAGTAGGATCTAGCTTTCCTCAGCATGTGAAGGCTGAAAAAGCATGATTTTGCCAAGGAGTTGAGGTGGTCATTGAGGGAGAGAGAGGAATCGATAGTGATACCAAGGACCTTGCATGAGAACTCGAGCTGTAGTGTTTCGCCTGTGGGTAGTGTGAAAAGTGCCTTGAGGCGCTGAGGGGTGTAGATCCTGGAGCAGAAGTGAGGCAGTTTGAAGTTGTGGGGGGCTGCAAAAATGTCTATCTGAGGCGTTCCCCAAAGGGAGAAGATGTGATGAAGGGGCATGGAGTTGAGGGTCCACTCGTGAGGTTGTAGAAGATGGTTCAAGCTGTCTGATAAGGCATTGTCCGCACCCTGAATGTAGACCGTTCTGAGGAAGGTGTTGTTGCGAGTCGCCCAAACCCACACTTTCAGAGCTTCCTGCCAGAGGGAGGCCGATCCAGTGCCTCTCTGCTTGTTCACATAGTACATGGAGATCTGGTTGTCTGTGCGAATGAGGACGCCTGGTCGTGAAGGAGATGTTGAAAGGTCTGGAGAGCATTGAAGATCGCCCTGAGTTCTAGGAGATTGATGTGGCACTGGCGGTCCTTGCTGGTCCAGTGACCCTGAGTGTGGAGGCCGTCCAGATGAGCCCCCCAAGCATAGGTCGACGAGTCGGTCGTGAGGACTTTCTGATGGCGGGGGGTTTGGAACAACAAGCCTCTGGAGAGATTGGAGGAAAGCATCCACCAGCAAAGAGACTGTTGTAGAGCAGGAGTGACCTGGATGTGGTGAGTCAGAGGGTCGGACGTCTGGGACCATTGGGATGCCAAGGTCCACTGAGGCGTCCTGAGGTGAAGTCTGGCAAATGGCGTCACATGCACTGTAGAGGCCATGTGGCCCAGCAGGACCATCATCTGTCTCGCCGAGATGGAAGGGCAAGAGAACACTGAATGGCAGAGATGAAGAAGAGCCTCCATGCTTGAGAGAGGGAGGAGCGCTCGGAGTTGGGTAGTATCCAGGATCGCCCCGATGAAGGGAAGAGACTGGGAGGGCTGTAAGTGGGATTTTGGGAAGTTGATTTTGAATCCCAGATGTTGTAGCAACCAAATTGTCTTCTGGGTCGTGAGGGCGACTCCCTGAGACGTGGAATCCTTGATGAGCCAGTCGTCCAGGTAAGGGAACACCTGGAGGCCATGGTTCCTGAGTACTGCAGCTACCACTACCAGGCACTTGGTGAAGACTCTGGGGGATGAGGCCAGGCCGATGGGGAGCACTCAGTATTGAAAATGAAGATGTCCCACTCGGAATCTGAGGAATTGGCATGAGGCCGGATGAATGGGGATGTGAGTGTAGGCCTCTTTCAGATCCAGAGAGCATAACCAGTCGTTCTGCTCGATGAGGGGGATACAGGGATGCCAAGGTCAGCATGCAAAACTTTTCTTTGTCCAGAAACTTGTTGAGCACCCTGAGGTCCAAAATGGGCCGCAGATCGCTCATCTTCTTCGGCACAAGAAAGTACCGGGAATAAAATCCTTTGTTCTGTTGGTCCCGAGGGACCGGTTCGACAGCCCCGAGCTGCAGCAAGGCCTGGGCTTCCCGAAGAAGGGTGGTCTGCGTCAAGTTGGAAGGATACTTTCTTGGAGGATGTTCCGGAGGAACCTGGTGGAATTGAAGGGAGTATCCCTCCCTGACGATGGAGAGGACCCAGAGGTCAGTGGTGACAGTCGTCCATCGATGGAAAAAATGGTGGATGCGACCTCCGATAGGTGGAGCTGCTGAAGAAGGTAGAACAACAGAGGTTATGCTCTCTTTGAGACAGTCAAAAGGGCTAAGGTGCCTTAAGAACAGCAAGTGGTAGAGGCTTTTGCTGATGTTTCTGCGGGTGCTGTCTCTTCACAGGCTGCCGGATGGAGGGAGCTTGTTTTGGGGGGTAACGCCGCTGGTAGATCAGTGGCGGGCGTGATTGACGAGGAGGAGCAGGCCTGGGCTTCGGACGCAGGATGGACTGGAATGACTTCTCATGGTCCGAGAGCTTCTTGGTTACCGCCTCAATGGACTCATCAAAGAGGTCGGTGCCAGCGCATGGAACATTGGCAAGCCTGTCCTGGTGGTTGGGGTCCATGTCGATTGTCCTCAGCCACGCCAGCCGGCGCATAGCCACCGAACATGCTGCGGCCCGAGCCGCGAGCTCGAAGGCGTCGTAGGAGGACTGCATAAGCTGCACCCAAAGCTGGGATAACGAAGCCAGCGCCTCCTGGTACTCAAATTGTGCCCTAGTATCCACGTAGGGCGTGAACTTCTGGAGTACGGACAAGAGGATCTCCAAATATGTTGTGAAGTGGAAGTTGTAATTCAGGACTCTCGAGGCCATCATGAAGTTCTGGTAGACTCTCCTGCCGAACCGGTCCATGGTCTTTCCCTCTCTACCAGGTGGGACAGAGGCGTAGACCTGGGAGGGATGGGACCACTTCAGTGAGGACTCCACTAGCAGGGATTGATGGGAGAGCTGAGAGCCGTCAAATCCCTTACGATGAACAGTGCGGTATCTGATGTTCAACTTACCTGGCACCGCGGGAATCGAATAAGGTGTCTCGAGGCACCGTGCAAAGGTCTGGTCCAATAGCTTGTGTAAGGGAAGCTTTAGGGACTCCGCTGGTGGTTGAGGGAGGCGCATAGTCTCCAGGTATTCTTTCGAGAATTTGGACCCCGTGTCCAGGGGGATGTCCATGTCATCAGCCATCTGTCGAAGGAACGAGGAGAAGGACAGTTGGTCGGCCGTTGCAGGCCTCGAGACAGGCTCGATGAGGTCGAGGACTCCGGATCCATTGGGGACAGGGATCGAGATGGTGAGAGGGATCCCATTGTGTCCTCGAGCTCCGGCATCGGTGGAGGAGTAGTGGGTGAATACTCCAGGTATGCTTGCTTCTGATGAGGCGAGGCCTGCCTGGACAAGTGCCTCGATGAATGCCTTGATCAGTGATACGGGCTGTGTCAAGAGGTCGGCCTCGATGGGCGAGGCGAGTAGGTCTTCGCTGAGGCCCCCAGGTAGTGGATGGGGCTGGAAGCGGTCGATCGAAGCAGGGGTGGTTGCCGCAGAGGCTCGAACCCTGTCGGGGTGATCGGCTCCAATGGAGGCACTCGCAAAGACTCTGCTCCTTGCATCGAGTGAATCGGCTCCAATGGAGGCACTCGCAAAGACTCTGCTCCTTGCATCGAGTGAATCGGCTCCAATGGAGGCACTCGCAAAGACTCTGCTCCTTGCATCGAGTGAATCGGTTCCAACGGAGGCACTCACAAAGACTCTGCTCCTTGCGATGCATGCATTGTTGCCAGACCAGACACTCGCAGAGACTCTGCTCCTTGTTGAGAGTGCGTTCCCCGCTGAGGCACTGGAGGGGTCTCGACCTCGCGGGAGGCCTCCACGTGCCCAGGCTGGATTTGGGAAAGAAGCTGAGGCCCCATCGTGGTAAAGAGCTCGATGAATTGCTTCTGTAGCATGGTCTGGAACGAGGCCGGCAAGGATGGATCTGCATCTGAAATGGGACAACCTGTGCGGGCCTCGCGCTCCCTTGGAGCAGTGTGTGAGTGCTTGGACTTCGAGGCCTTAGGTACTTTTAACACTACTGGGGGAATGAGCTGCTGGGCTACCTGACCTGAGGAGGTTGAGGAAGGCATCGCAGCAGGCGCCGTAGTCTGAGCTGGGACAAACGAGGTGGGCTTGATGAGACTCGGCGCCTCAGAGGTGGTAGGCTGTGGAGTTGCGGATGATGGTGAACGCGAAGGTCCCTTTGTGGTCGACAGCTCCGTCGAGGACTCCATGAACAGCGATTCTCACAAGACACAATGGCGGTTGAAAGCACGTGCGGTGAGTGTGGAGCAAGGCCGGCACGATTTTGTAACATAGTAACATAGTAGATGACGGCAGATAAAGACCCGAATGGTCCATCCAGTCTGCCCAACCTGATTCAATTTAAAAAAATTTTTTTTTTTTTTTCTTCTTAGCTATTTCTGGGCGAGAATCCAAAGCTTTACCCGGTACTGTGCTTGGGTTCCAACTGCCGAAATCTCTGTTAAGACTTACTCCAGCCCATCTACACCCTCCCAGCCATTGAAGCCCTCCCCTGCCCATCCTCCTCCAAACGGCCATACACAGACACAGACCGTACAAGTCTGCCCAGTAACTGGCCTAGTTCAATCTTTAATATTATTTTCTGATTCTAAATCTTCTGTGTTCATCCCACGCTTCTTTGAACTCAGTCACAGTTTTACTCTCCACCACCTCTCTCGGGAGCGCATTCCAGGCATCCACCACCCTCTCCGTAAAGTAGAATTTCCTAACATTGCCCCTGAATCTACCACCCCTCAACCTCAAATTATGTCCTCTGGTTTTACCATTTTCCTTTCTCTGGAAAAGATTTTGTTCTACGTTAATACCCTTTAAGTATTTGAACGTCTGAATCATATCTCCCCTGTCTCTCCTTTCCTCTAGGGTATACATATTCAGGGCTTCCAGTCTCTCCTCATATGTCTTCTGGTGCAAGCCTCCTATCATTTTCGTCGCCCTCCTCTGGACCGCCTCAAGTCTTCTTACGTCTTTCGTCAGATACGGTCTCCAAAACTGAACACAATACTCCAAGTGGGGCCTCACCAATGACCTGTACAGGGGCATCAACACCTTCTTTCTTCTACTGACTACGCCTCTCTTTATACAGCCCAGAATCCTTCTGGCAGCAGCCACTGCCTTGTCACACTGTTTTTTTCGCCTTTAGATCTTCGGACACTATCACCCCAAGGTCCCTCTCCCCGTCCGTGCATATCAGCTTCTCTCCTCCCAGCATATACGGTTCCTTCCTATTATTAATCCCCAAATGCATTACTCTGCATTTCTTTGCATTGAATTTTAGTTGCCAGGCATTAGACCATTCCTCTAACTTTTGCAGATCCTTTTTCATATTTTCCACTCCCTCTTCGGTGTCTACTCTGTTACAAATCTTGGTATCATCTGCAAAAAGGCACACTTTTCCTTCTAACCCTTCAGCAATGTCACTTACATACATATTGAACAGGATTGGCCCCAGCACCGAACCCTGAGGGACTCCACTAGTCACCTTTCCTTCCTTCGAGCGACTTCCATTAACCACCACCCTCTGGCGTCTGTCCGACAGCCAGTTTCTGACCCAGTTCACCACTTTGGGTCCTAACTTCAGCCCTTCAAGTTTGTTCAACAGCCTCCTATGAGGAACTGTATCAAAGGCTTTGCTGAAATCCAAATAAATTACATCTAGCATATGTCCTCGATCCAGCTCTGATAATATAATAATCCAGCTCTGATAATTTTGGAAGATGTTCAGGCCCGAGACACCGAACACAGCGTCGATGAGGGTCCATTAATGAAATCGCGCGGTGGCACTTGTCACACTTTTAAAAACCGGTGATAGGCCGGGACATAGGCCGAAAAAGCTCCGCTGCAAGATCGAAGCCACGGGGCTGCGGCCACGTGGCCTGCCCGGTCGAACGGAATGAAGAAATTTTTTTTTTAAACAATAAAACACGACGAAAATCAGCGATTAAGATCAAATAAAACCAAAACCGTGGACTTAGAAGGCACAAGTGAAGAAAACTTCGCGCAGAGAGTCGAAGACTGACTTCTCGGATCCGCGGAAAAGTAAGAACTAAGGAGACATGCCCTGGTCTGGGTAGAAAGGCACTCGCGCATGCGCGGTGCGGGCGACTCGAAACTTCGAGTTTTTCTTCAAAGAAGCGTCCGAATCGGGGCTCCGTTGGATCATGTCACCCATTAGTGTGAATACCTACCTGCTTGTCCTGGGATAAAGACCGAAAGGAGAGAGAGATGATGGGCCGCCAAGACAAGATCTAACACCCAACGAATATTATCACCTGGATGTCTCCCAACAATGAAACCACACTGATCACCGTGGATCAAGGCCGGCAGAAAACGTTGAAGATGCACAGCCAGGATGCGAGTGTACAACTTATAATCAACCCAAGTAATGATATCGGCCTATAGGATCCACAAACTGTAGGATCCTTCCCAGGTTTAAGGAGAAGTGAAACTGCTACCTGACGAAGAGTACGGTAAGCTCCCCTCCTCCAATAAGAAGTTAAATAAACACGTATGCCACAAATCAACAAAACAATAAAAAAAATTGTTCGCAGTCATGAGAAACCTAAGGCAGGTTCGAAAATTCTTCGACAAAAAGCAGTTCCAACTTATGGTACAATCCCTAGTCCTAGGTCTAATGGAGTACTGCAACATACTATATCTCCCTTGCCCAACAACCATGATGAAGCAACTACAAACAGTACAAAACACAGCCCTAAGACTTATCTACTCACTGAAAAAATACGACCCCATTACAGAGGCCTATCACGACTCACACCGAAGAGGGAGTGGAAAATATGAAAAAGGATCTGCAAAAGTTAGAGGAATGGTCTAATGCCTGGCAACTAAAATTCAATGCAAAGAAATGCAGAGTAATGCATTTGGGGATTAATAATAGGAAGGAACCGTATATGCTGGGAGGAGAGAAGCTGATATGCACGGACGGGGAGAGGGACCTTGGGGTTATAGTGTCCGAAGATCTAAAGGCAAAAAAAACAGTGTGACAAGGCAGTGGCTGCTGCCAGAAGGATGCTGGGCTGTATAAAGAGAGGCGTAGTCAGTAGAAGGAAGAAGGTGTTGACGCCCCTGTACAGGTCATTGGTGAGGCCCCACTTGGAGTATTGTGTTCAGTTTTGGAGACCGTATCTGGCGAAAGACGTAAGAAGACTTGAGGCGGTCCACAGGAGGGCGACGAAAATGATAGGAGGCTTGCGCCAGAAGAAGTATGAGACTGGAAGCCCTAAATATGTATACCCTAGAGGAAAGGAGAGACAGGGGAGATATGATTCAGACGTTCAAATACTTGAAGGGTATTAACGTAGAACAAAATCTTTTCCAGAGAAAGGAAAATGGTAAAACCAGAGGACATAATTTGAGGTTGAGGGGTGGTAGATTCAGGGGCAATGTTAGGAAATTCTACTTTACGGAGAGGGTAGTGGATGCCTGGAATGTGCTCCCGAGAGAGGTGGTGGAGAGTAAAACTGTGACTGAGTTCAAAGAAGCGTGGGATGAACACAGAAGATTTAGAATCAGAAAATAATATTAAATATTGAACCAGGCCAGTTACTGGGCAGACTTGCTTTTAAATATTATCAGAAGTAGGAGATCAACTGCTTTTACACCTAAGCAGCACCAAGACCAGCCGCCACTATTGAGAGCCTTTGTCCCAATCCAGCCAGACGTGTGTGCTCTTCACCATACAATTTGTTGGAGAGATCAATCTGCCTGCTTTTAAATATCAGCAGCATTGGGAAAACAACTGCTTTTACACCTAAGCAGCAGCGGGTACATCCGCAACCACCAAGAGCCCACAGACCTGATCCTGCCAGGAGCGTGAACTCCTCCCCCTGCAGTACATTGGAGAGATCAATCTGCCTGCTTTTAAATATCAGCAGCAGTGGAGATCAACTGCTTTTACATCTAAGCAGCAATGAGACCAGCCACAACCACCGAGAGCACTCAGACCCGATCCTACCAAGAGTGTGAACTCTTCCCCCCCTGCAATCCGCTAAGAAGATCGACTGTCGGCTCCGGGCGGCTTTCCCGCAGAGGAGAGAATCCTGCATTCACCGTGGACCTCATCTGGGGCAGCCTCCTTGGAGCGGCTGGGGCACGGGCAGTGTGTCTGGGAGGGAATGCATGGATGGGAGAACATCGCAGGGGAGGAGACATAGGCATCCTGGGACTGTTGGCCAGAAGAAGCCCTTTCTGGATACGTCAATCGCTCCTCCTAAACTTACTTGCTCCACTTCATCACTGACGCTGACCCATTCTGCTTCTATTCCTTTCTCTCCTCTCTTCTACCTTCCAAAGTATTTAGATCAATGCTGTCTTTTTAAAATGTTTATTTTATTTTTATTTTTCCTCTAACTCTACTTTTCACTTCACTATTACCCTCCAGGTACTTTAGTTAGATTGTGAGCCTTCGGGACAGTAAGGGAATTTTCCAAGTACCTTTCTTATTTCTAATCTTAATGTATATTTTCTGTAAACCGCTTAGAACCTAACGGATGTAGCGGTATATAAGAAACAAATTACATTACATTACATTACTTGCACGGTCTGTGTCTGTGTATGGCTGTTTGGTGGAGGATGGGCAGGGGAGGGCTTCAATGGCTGGGAGGGTGTAGATGGGCTGGAGTAAGTCTTAACAGAGATTTCGGCAGTTGGAACCCAAGCACAGTACCGGGTAAAGCTTTGGACTCTTGCCCAGAAATAGCTAAGAAGAAAAAATAAAAATAAAAAATAAAAAATTTAAATTGAATCAGGTTGGGCAGACTGGATGGACCATTCGGGTCTTTATCTGCCGTCATCTACTATGTTACTATGTCACACTGGGCTCCCAATACAAGCGAGAAGATTGTTGTTAAACAATTTGTGAAAAATTATAAATAAATAAAAATAAAAAAACAAGCGAGAGTACTCTTCAAATTCTACTGCCTACTATTTAATGAACGGTAAGGAACAGTTTTTCCCCTCGAACAAACCTTAAAAATACTGGGAGTCACGCTGGACAAACATCTATCACTAGAGAAACACACTGATCTCACAGTCAGGAAAAGCATCTCGGTGCTCTGGAAACTTCACATCATAAAAAAATACTTTGACGACACCTCATTCCGCCTACTAGTACAATCCTCCATTTCCAGCATACTGGATTACTGCAATATCATTTACTTGAGCTCCACGAAGAAAACCATCATGAGACTAAAAATGATCCAGAACACCGCCGTCCGCCTCATATTCGGCCTGAACAAATGGCAACACATCACCCCTTTTTATCACAAACTTCATTGGCTGCCATTCAAATCCAGAGTCCTATTCAAGTTCGCCTGCTTTTGCTACAAAACAGTATTCGGTTTATCGCCAAGATACCATCAATCCACACTTCATTCTGAATTGCACCAATAAGAAATCCCGCAGAATTCAGCTGTTCGCCTTCCCCTTCCTAAAACTATGTCATCTCAAACGATTCCTAGACAAAACCTTCGCCTTCCAGGCGGCTAAGCTGAACCTATGGCTAGCCCAAATTGTGCTCGAAGCCCCTACCTACCTCGGCTTCAGAAAATTACTCAAAACTCACCTATTCCGCGAACAGGACCCTTAATCCCCCCCATCCTGCAATGAACCAAAACCACCTCCTCCCCATCTTACTGCTCTTCCCCCTCCTCCCCTCCCCTTTGACTCTCTCTTCTCTCTTTCCTTCTAACCTCAACTACATCATTGGTAACTCTGATAAAATGTTGTGAATCCGCTTGTAATCTCTGATCTTAATTAATTGATGTTGACCGCCTAGAACTCCCTGGGTATGGCGGTATACAAAAATAAAATTATTATTAAAGCCATAAACAGAGATAGCCCAGGCTACTGGAACAACCGACTAAATCAATCCATCTCAACCAGACACAGGAGAACTCACGCACCATTCACGCACCTTCCAACCCAAAATGTCAAAAAAAAAGCGCTGTACGACAACCTCCTAGCACCTCGAGCAGCAAAGCTAAACCACCAACTCTCCAATCTACTGATCTCAACCACAGACTACAAAACCTTCAAAAAAGGAAAACCCTACTATTCAAAAAAATACATAAAACCAAACTAACACAACTAGATCTATCTCAAGCATCACCTGCAATACTCTCCATTCCTTAACAACTTAGAAAATATCCAGACCACTCCTTATGTACTTCTAAATGTCCTGACAATTCATATGTAATCCCCCGTGAACCACAAGGTAATGGCGGAATAGAAATCACTAATGTAATGTAATAGAGTCCACAATATGGGTTTCCATTTTCTTATAAAAGAGGGGAGAAAAACCATCAACATCAGGGGCCTTATTAGCAGATAGACTTCCTCAAGCTGAATGGGGGAAGAAAGCCAGTCATCATCAATCTCTGCCAACCGAGGTAAATGAACACCCGCAAGAAAAGCCTCAGTATCAGCCTCCGATGCCGAAATCTCCAGGGTATACAAGTCACGATAGCATGCCAAAAAGGCCCTATGTATAGCTGCCTCCCCATCTGAAGACGTCCCTCAGCATCCCTGACCCGGGTAATAAGATGCCGAACCTGAGTCTGCCGAAGTTGTGAAGCTAGCAAATGACTCGCTTGTCCCCCCCCCCCACTCAAAATACTTATGTCGCTGCCTTTGTAAAGCCCATGCCATGTCCTCCAAATCAAGCTCCTGAAGATCTCTTCTATAAGTGGCGAAGGCTGTCCCCCCTAAAGAGGGATTCTGCTTATGGTGACATTCCAGCCTACGAAGACGGGCCAACAACTCCATCTTATGGGCAACCTACATTTGTTACGATAGGAGCCCTGCGAAATGCAACAACCACACAATGTCGCCTTAAAACTTTCCCAAAGCACATTACAGCTAACCTCACCAGTGTCATTAATAGCACAGAAATCTTTAACATCTGTCTCTAAAAAGGACAGCGTGCGAGGATCACGCAGGAGAAAATCATTCATCCGCCACTTACAGAGGCCCTCCCGAGTTTGACCCGCACATAGCACCAGAGAAAGGAAGGCATGATCAAACCATACCCGCGGCTCAATAGTAGACTCCTGGACTCTCAGCAACGTGATCCGAGTAGTCAGCCACATATCAATTCTGGTGTACGAATTATGCAAAGCAGAATAAAAGATGTAGTCCCTCACCCCTGGACGCTGGTAATGCCAAATATCCACCAAATCATGACAGCAAAGAAAACGAGCATAGCGATTAGCTCAATTAGAATTATCATCCTGGGGATAATAGGTGAGATTTAAGTCCCCTCCAATCAAAACAGTACCTTCCGTGTGATCTAACAATAAACACTCCAAAAGCACAAAAAAGGCCCCTTGACCAGTGTTGGGAGCATACATGTTCAACAAACTATATAAGCGCTCATCCAACTCACCCTTTACCCTCCACATCTCGGATTACTTCTCTCAGTGAAAATTGGACATTTTTATGAATAAGAATACCCACCCCATGTGTTTTCTTGTGGAGCTTATTAGAGGCAAGGAAAACAAAAGGATAAGCGCTATGGGATAACAACTTTTCATATCTGGTTTGCAAGTGTGTCTCATCTATAAACCCCATTGCCACTTTCAGGTGATTCATTTCTTTAAACAATAAACTCCTCTTTTGCGGAGTGTTCAAACCATGTACATTGTACGACAAGAATTTATACTCAACCATAACCCCTAGAGCTATACAGTAAAAGAAAACCTCCAAGAACCTCCAAACAGCCATAAGAAACACCCCATTCAAACTCCCTCGCACACACAAAGCAAATGACCCACAACCATACTCCCACCCCTGCCCCCCACCCGTCAAACCCCCCACCCAACTCCTCTCCCTTTCCCCACATGGTCCATCCACTGAAGTACATGGATACCATGCTCACAGGAAGTGTAGAGAAACAACCCCCAAAGACCCCCAAAGTGCACAAATAAGAAAACTCACCCACCTCCCCTAGCAAGAACAGCAAAGGAACCCATACATAAACAAAGAAAAAGGAGTACGTAGGGAACTCAAAACCCCAATAGTCACAGGAGCAGCCATCATGGAGAGGCCATAATCGAGGGGCAGTGGGTCGCAGCAGATATGGTCACCTTCTCCTATCCCAGGACCCGCACCAACTTAGGTGCAGGTGATCTCTGCAGCAACGGGGGCAGCTCCAAGGCCTGAAGAACGGCCGCCTCCAACAGTCGCGCCCATACATCCGCTACAGAGACTACTGTGTGGGTCTTGCCAGCATGTATAAAAGCCGATCCGATGGGATACAAACAACGATAACAGATATTTCATTCTTGCAAAAGCTGCGTGCAGTCCCGATAGGTGCGACGATGGAGCAAAGTCGCTGGGGCCATATCAGGATAAATATCAATGTCCACCTCCTCTCACTTGGCCATGCCACCATTATGCCAAACAGCACGCAACACATGATCTTTATCCAGATAATGGTGAAAGCAGGCCACTATATCGCGGGGTCGATTAACATCATGCAGCCCCGCAATCCAATGGGCCCAATCAAGCAGCAGCTTACTCCCTTCACCGAAGTTCCTGCTGCCTCCAAAGCTTTAATATAAACATGCTCAATTACCTCCATACAGCAGGAGTCAGAGATCATGTCCAGTACACCCCAAAAACATAAGTTGCTGCGTAGCGAGCGATTCTCCAAGTCCTCCAATTTTAAAGTGGTAGTTCAGCATGCTCTTCCAGAGTGGTGACCTGCTCCTTCAGCTGGGTCAATTCAGTACCTTGAGTTTTCAACACTGTCTCCGCTTCCCCCAGCCTGCTACCAATGTCTCCCACATCCCGCTTCAGGTCAGCCAATGCCCTGCTGATATCTACGTGCACAGAGGCAAGTTCATCTTTCAGCTCCTGAAACCATCCACCTAATTCTTGCTGCAAATGCGGCAGTGAGGCCTCAAGAGGCTGATCTGCCATGGCACTGCCTATATGCTCCGACGCCATCTTAGTATGAAGCTTAGAGGGGCCATTCGGTAACAGTGAAGAAAAGGCTTTAACATCCAATTGCTTCTTTCGAGTCACCATCCCATCAGTCCAGGCAAGTTTACAAATTGTGTGTGTGTGTGGGGGGGGAGGGGGGTGCACCGCATGTGCAGGGAGGTAAAAGTTCGCTTAAATCAGCAAATAAAACATCGAAGAGCTATTCCTCTAGGCTGCCATGAGCTACGATGACATCACTTCCTATCCAGACATCGGATATTCATGGCGTATCTATAGGCAAGATGGAGTTCAAGGTCTCTGCTTTTGCAGATGACCTTTAGGTCCATCTCACAGTTCTGGAGGTTTCTCTTCCTGCACTGTTGGCAACAATGACAGAGTATGTGGATTTTTCGGGTTTCTGCCTGAATTTTGAAAAGTCTTTGGCACTTGCTATGGAGGGTGCGGTGCGGACTGGTTGGAGGAAGGTTTCCTTTGAAATGAGCTGATACCTCCTTTTGCTATTTAGGGGTGCAGTTAACTGAAAATATTTCTCAGCTTAATAATGGATTATACTCATCACCGTTTGGACTCATGGAAACTCTTTCCTATTACGCTTTATAGGAGAATTCAACTTTTTAACATGATCATATTCCCTAGATGACTATGTTTTACAGCTCTTGCCACTCCATTTACTGAAAAAGGATTTGCAAGCCTTTTATCTTGATCTTTTTGGGGCGGAAAAAAGCCGAGAATAGCTTTTCATTTTTTGTTTGGCTCCTGGTCTCAGAGAGGAATGGGAGTTCCGGATATGCAATCTCGCGTGTCTGCTCCACTATCTTGGCAATTGGATATTAGAGCAAGATAAGTATACCTGTTTCAATTATGAGCTCGAATGGTACCGCCTCTGGCATCTGGGGTCTCTCCTTCAGGCACCGTGATCTTGTCTTTCTTCTCCTTTAAGTTCGAATCTCCTGCTTTCTTCACTGCATGATGCTTGGAATGCTTTAGTTCCTTTATTGGGGGAGATGTTAGCAGTATCTGATCAATTACCTCTTTAGGGGAATCTTCAACTTATAGCCAGGTGTGGTAATGTCACTTACAGGAGATGGGATCATTTTGGCCTGTCTCTGTTATCCCATGAGGATGGTTCTTTGGTGCCCTGGGAAGATTTTCAGCAGCAGGCCAGGGATTGAGACCAGGGATTATTTTGCCATTATGTGCATTCCTTGAATGTAGAGGGGCATCGGGTAGGCTTGGGCATTAAGCTTCAAGTTTTATTTGATAAATTTGCAGAGGAGGGCCTGCTATTACTGTACTTCATAGGGTCTTGTATCTCCTTAATCCTAGTAAATTCCCTGAGGATTTAGATGTGGGATGTCTCATCAATCGTATCCTGCACCTGTCAATTTCTGCTGAACTTCGTGAATGTCAATTTCGTGTACTGCATCAGGGGTACTTCACTCAGACACAGTGAAGTTGATGATCTTCCTCCACTGGAATCTCAGGGGGGAAATGCAAGACAGTGATAGGGATGATCCTTCCTCCTCTTGATTAAAGTGTTTATAGTGTGTATGATATGAAATTGTTTAAAGTGTATATGGATGATGAAAGTATTTAAGATGAATATGTATGGATTTTGGGGTTGAAGGTCAACAATACTGTAAAAGGGGGATGTCCTGGAGCATTTAAGGTTTGTATGGATGATGAATGTGTTTTCATAAAAGTTTAAAGAGTGAGAGAAGCTTTTTCTAAGCAAAAAAGGGGTTTTGATGGGGAGAATGTACTACAGTTATTTGTTAAATATTGTAACATAGTGGAGTTTTTCTCCTGTGATGTGTTACTTGCTTTAAGCTCACTTGAGCTGGCATTACTTAATTTGACCAGTTCTTATGTAGCCAACGCTGAGGGGGTTTTTCTCCACTATAGTTTTTTAAGTATGGATAATCAAAGGACAGTTCTCACCTCATTGGCTATTGTGACAAACAATTTGTATTTATTGATTTTGTTGTTTTCATAACATTTAAAGTGTGAATGGAGTTTTTCTAAGTGGATAGGGGTTCTGATGGGGGACATAAATGGTATTAAGATTGCAACAAATGTTTTGGATGCCTTGTTGTTAATATGGAGAATGTATCCTCTTTTATTGTATGCTGAGATTGAAATCAATCAAGATATTTTCTTCTACTAGTAAACCTAGCTTATGCATAGTCTGTTTCCCAAAACCAGTATGTGTGCACATTTGTTTAGTGTTACTGTGTTCATCTATGAATACAGTATTTACATATCATGCATCCAGTAGACTAATGAGAACTATTTATCACTTTTACCACTTCTTTAGGGCTTCAGACATGCCATTATTTGTTCGCTGATATTTTTAGCGATACAAAACACCTTTTTGGCTATGGCTGTGGCCTCTTCATTTGCCCATATATTTTTATATTTCTATATGTTTTATATTTGTTTGTTGAAATTTTTTGTTTTATATATAAAGTACTTCCTATAAATAATTATAAAAAAAGTTAACTTATCTTAACAAATTGTTAAGATAAGTTAACTTTTTTTATAATTATTTATAGGAAGTACTTTATATATAAAACAAAAAATTTCAACAAACAAATATAAAACATATAGAAATATAAAAATATATGGGCAAATGAAGAGGCCACAGCCATAGCCAAAAAGGTGTTTTGTATCGCTAAAAATATCAGCGAACAAATAATGGCATGTCTGAAGCCCTAAAGAAGTGGTAAAAGTGATAAATAGTTCTCATTAGTCTACTGGATGCATGATTTCTAATATGGACTAATGCAAAGGAGGTGACTGGACATTTACTTATACAGTATTTACATATGCATGCTTTTAACTAAGCTGTACATCACCCTATTCATGCAATTTTACTACCTTTTGTGCGAACCACATAATAAAGACAATTGCTTTTCAGGATAGTGTAGTCTTTGCTTATAAGCAAATAGCCTAGCAAAAACTGTTTCTTAGGACCATTTATTGAAGTGCTGAAATAGACCCCTAGACAGACGAGATTTTTTTTATCATCAGTAATTGCATAGCACTAACCATTCCTACAGCCAATAGGGCAAAAGTAACATCATGTAGAGTAAGATTCTACCCTTCAAGGATAGTGCGTATGTCCTCCAAATAGATAATTTCAGTTCTATAAAACATAAGCGAGAATTAACATTAAGAGGATATAACTGCATAAGATCACGAGGAATCCAAACACCAAGATACTTAATGGCTCCCTCAGCCTAAGTTAAAGGAAACTCTCTTTCCAAGTGTGTGAGTAGTGCCGGATCTAACAGAAGAGCTATAGATTTATTTCTATTTAGCTGAAAGTCAGAATAAAACCCAAATCCATCCATAGCACCTAAAAGAGTTGTCATAGTAGACTGTGGCTTAGTTAGCATGGCAAAAGCCAGCACCTTCACCAGCTGTCCACCCACAGACACCTGCGATAGCTCTGTCTAAAGATAATGTTCTGAGAAGAGGCTCTAAGAATGACAAAAAAAGTAACGGAGACAACGGGCAGTCCTGATGGGTACCTCGCCATATAGGAAAAAACGGTGTAATTCCACCCTTGACAAGAACCGCCACTGCTGGTCATTATATAAAGCCTGGAGTGGCTTTATATAATGACCATGCTTTATATAATGAACCATGCTGATATAATAATAATAATAACAACTTTATTCTTCTATACCGCCATACTTTAATGTATCAAACAGAGAGTCCCAATACACCCTGTGGAACGCCTTCTCTAAGCTCACCAAAATTGCTGGAATAGACTTATAGGTACAATGAGCAATAGACAACTAAACTTTACGGATGTTAACCACCTTAACAAATCCAACCTGCTCCAAGCAGATGAGCTTGGGTGAGATTTCTGAATCTATTAGCTAGGATACAAGACAAGGGTTTCAAATCTACATTCAAAAGATAAATAGGTCTATAAGATCCTTACTTGACTTAAGGATCAGAGATATAAACACTGAGTTAGATCCAGCCAGAAATCCCCCCTTTCAAAACTACTTGCTCAAAGTGAAACAAAAGAGGAGCACCTAACTGTGGCAACAAGAGTCTGTAAAATTCTGGGGTAAAGCCATCAGGGCCAGAGCCATGGAGATGCGCAATAGTTTAACTGCATGTTGAAATTATTTAGCTATTACTAGGGCATTGAGTTGAGTTATCTGTGAAACAGTTAAGTGTGGTAGGCCAGAATCTTCCAGGTAATCAGTTAAGTGAGGGCCCCAATTTGACTTCGGTTCTGCATATATAGACTGAAAGATGTTGGCAATATCACACATCTTGTGTTTCAGGGCAACCGTACTCTCCTCCGGAACAGAAATGTATGTGGGACCCTGGCAAGTCTTCGCAATATGAGCCAGCAATCTGCCTGGCTTATTGCCAAACCTATAGAAGTTGAATTTATGATACATCAAGGGTTTCTTCATGCGCTCATGAATTGCTGCATTCAAAGCAGCCTGCGTGGCTAAGTAGGTTTCCTTAATAAGATTGAAAGTCCTGATGATTAATATACTGTTTAGCCTTGCGCAATAGTTTTTATAGTTGCACTATGGTCTGAGAGAGACGATGCGCGCTGGTGATCATATATCAAATAAAGTCTCCTCTCAAGACTACTTATAAGGTCTCCCAATATAACATATCTTGATGCTATGCATTGTGCAAAAAGTAATTTTCATATTTAATTTGTAAATAATCCTGAAAATGCATATCATTATGTAAATATGAAGGGAAGCATCACCGATACCGACCCTTGTGAAGCTGGAGATCTAGCGTGACCCAACAAATAACATGATCAGAAATAGCAATGGGTCCAAAATCTACCTGGGAAAATACTAGCAGAAGTCAAGATATAATCAATACGCGACATGGTACCGTGAGCATGAGAAAGGTGTGCATAATCACGCACAGTCAGATTCAACAACCACTAAGGGCCTGATTCTCTAAAAGTGCGTCCCGATTTTAAGCAGCTGTAGGCGTCCTACAACTATCTAATCAGCCAATCGGGATGCACGTTTTAAAAAAAAAAATGTTCCCCAGGCAGGCCGCCTATATTGAAGCGAGGCCCGCAAGACACCTAGGCCCTGATTCTGGAATAGGACGCCCGGGAGAGGCGTCCTATTCAGAATCGCCCTAAACTAAACCCCGATTCTGTAACCGGCGTCCATGTTACAGACGCGGGTTAGAGAAACGGGTTAGATTAGAAACAGCCCGCTACACTTATCGCGGCAAGGGATCTCTCTGCCGCTATAAGTATAGCGGGCCGCGGCCCCCTGACCAGGAGGGTGGCCAAACCCTCTGCCCGGAGATGCACCCCCCCCCCCCCCGACACTACCGACCGCCCCCCTCGACATTACCGATCCCCCCTCGCCCCCCCCCCCAACAATATCGATAGCTGGCAGGAGGGTGCCCAATCCCTCCTGCCCGAAGACGCACCCCCCCCCCCGGCGCTAACCCCCACTCCACCAAACCTGTTCTTAGATGGGTCTTGCACGTCTTGAGCCGGAAGGCACGCCTCATCGAAATGAAGCGGGCCCGCCCCTTCCCGGCTCATCCCGCCGAAGCCTAAGGCCTGATTGGCCCAGGCTCTAGAAGCCTGGACCAATCAGGCCTTAGGCATAGCGGGTCCGCCCATCCCCACTAAGTCTAAGGTCTGATTGGCCAATCAGGCCTTAGATTAAGTGGGGATGGGTGGACCCGCTATGCCTAAGGCCTGATTGGTCCAGGCTTCTAGAGCCTGGGCCAATCAGGCCTTAGGCTTCGGCGGGATGGGCTGAGAAGGGGCGGGCCCGCTTCATTTCGACGAGGCGTGCCTGCCGGCTCAAGACGTGCAAGACCCTTCTAAGAACAGGTTTGGTGGAGTGGAGGTTTGGGGGGGGTTAGCGCCGGGGGGGTGCGTCTTCGAGCAGGAGGGATTGGGCACCCTCCTGCCAGCTATCGATATTGTCGGGGGGGGGATCGGTAATGTCGGGGGGGGGGGCGGTCGATAGTGTCGGGGGGGCGGTCGGTAGTGGGGGGGGTGCGTCTTCGGGCAGGAGGGATTGGGCACCCTCCTGCCAGCTATCGATATTGTCAAGGGGGGGGATCGGTAGTGTCGGGGGGGCGGTCAGTAGTGTCGGGGGGGGGTGTCTTCGGGCAGAGGGTTTGGGCACCCTCCTGGTCAGGGGGCCGCGGCCCGCTATACTTATAGCGGCAGAGAGATCCCTTGCCGCGATAAGTATAGCGGCCACGTCTACTTACAATGTAGGCAATCATTTTGCTGGCCTACATTTTAAGCTTCTCCTCTACTAGGGAGACGCGTAGGGCCGCCTAGGTTCAGCCTAAGGCCCGCCTAAGGCCCTTAGACGAGCTTAGGCATCTTGCGGGTCTCCCTAGGCTCCCGGAGGTGCCTTCAGGCTTGCCTGGGGAGCATTTTTTTTAAAAAAACGTGCATCCCGATTGGCTGATTAAACAGCTGTAGGACGCCTAAAATCGGGATGCACTTTAGAGAATCAGGGCCTAAGGGTCTACTAAATCTAATGCAAAACACAGAAAAGATAGGCCTTTACATGCACTAAGAGTAGATCCTTGTGTGGACAAAGATCTATCAACACGAGGATTGAATTCCTGATTAAAATCCCCTGCGGGAACTACTAGAAGAGGATTAAACTGAGTAGATAATTGAACAATTTTCATAAAAAAGGCATGTTCATAATTATTAGAAGCATATACGTTCAACAAATAAAATGCCAACTCTGGTAGTTGAATACTCAACATTAATACTCAACATTAAGCAGGAAAGGATTAATTCTTGAAGGCCCTGAGGCACACAAGTATACTGGGCCCCCTAGCCCTGCCTCACCCATGCCCCGTCCCAAAGGAAGAGAAAAGTTAATCTAATCATGTATTTTTTAATGGGTATAACTTATGGGCAGACTGGATGGACCATTCAGGTCTTTATCTGCCATCAGTTACTATGCTACTATATTAAACATTTTTAACTATTCCATCCAAGTGATTTGGGTTACAGCATACAACAGTTGGTTCCTGAGGAATGGGGTCCACTGTACCCTCAAAATGGAGTTCCATTGGACGGACATGTTTGGATAAGCCTTTTGGCTGCCTTCAGCTTTTGACCACAGAGAAGCTAAGTACCTCATAGACTGTTTGCCTGTTCCTCACGCCTGCACTTTTGGCTGATATTGGTCGCTTCTGCACCCTTGGATGAGAGGCAGAGACAGCTCTTACCACCTCTTGTTGATTCTTGTTGATTATTATTTTGCACTATTAGCACACTGTTTTGTGCACTAGTTCACATTTGATCACTGGCGCATTAGGGGCTTTGTAAAACCCCATTGCAAGCTGTGTGACTGAGGGCTCCCTGTTTATCACTATTATTAATAATTTATTTAGATACTGTTGGTTCAAGCTGTCTCTTCCTCTCACCCCTGCTATAGGGTTAGGGAAGATCAGCTATTTTCACTGTTTGGGTCTCTTTCCTCTTTTTTTTAGTTTTTCTGATATATTTTCACTATATTAAACATGACATCCCTGTTCCCTAGACAGGAGGAGCACCTACCTGCCTGCAGCTCCCACCCTCCCCAGATACCATGACATGATCCTTGGACAGAGCTCGCCTCGATCTCTGGGCTGTAACTAGCCAAAGACAGTACCGCAGGATTCACTTTATAATCTAGTCCTCAACAGAGCACCCCGCGGAACTGCGCTCTGTACCACTTCCAGCCATCGCCTCCTCCTCCTTCTCGTGCCCTGCACGACAGCCACCGCCCCTTTCTCGCTGCTGCCGCTCAATGGTATTACAATTTATTATTTTTAATTAGTAGCACAGAGCAAGAGAGGGGAGACACCAATGTCACAAGTGTGTCATTTTTTTTTTCCACGGGAAAAAGCAAAACCCCAGCACAGTGGCGTACCTAGCATATGTGGCACCCGGGGCCCATAATTTTTTGACCCCCCCCCCCCCATCTGTATGAAAAACATGATTTTTAGTAACAATCTACACGTCGCACAAGAGTACCTAGGAAAAGGCAGCATCTTACATACTGCAGTGAGCAGTACATCAATACACCCATTGTAAAACTAAACAAGCCAGACTAGTACAGATCAATCCTGCACAATCAATCCTAACACAAAACCAAGTCTTTTGAACACACAGAACACATAAAACACCTTCACCTAGTATGGAATATGTAATCACAAATTAACCCCTCCCCCTTTTACAAAACTGTAGTGTGGTTTTTAGCCATGGTGGTAACAGCTCAGACACTCATAAAATTCTGAGTGTTGGAGGTATTACCACCATGGCCAGCACTAAAAAATGCTCTACGGTTTTGTAAAAGTGGGGATAAAATAGAAATATGTAGACAAAAGTTAAATTGAATCACCAAGAAGCTGAACTCTGCATACAATGCAATACCACAGAAACAGCAATGCATGTCCCCTAAAGCAAAAAAATAAAAAAAACATTTTTTCTACCTTGTCTTCTCTGGTTTCTGCTTTCCTCATCTTCTTGTCACTCTCTTCATTTTATCCACTGTCTACCCTCTCTCTCTCTGCCCCTTCTATATGGCATCTTCTCTCCCTTCAACCCATTGGTCTGGCATCCATCTTCTTCCCTTCCCTCCTTCAAGTTTCAAGTTTATTTAGTTTTTTTGATTACCTCGCATAGTCCAAATCCAATGCGATTTACACAAATTCAAAAATTATATAAAAAGTTAAAAACTAATAGACATAACATTCGTTACTAATACAATAGTACATGTAAGGAGGGAAGGGTTGACAACAATTGGCATAAATACAATTCTAAAAAAAAATAAAAACTAAAATAAAAATAAAACCAGGGGAGGGTTAAGTCACAAAAGGTTTGGAAACAAATACCTGCTTTATTCTATTAGATCGTCTTCTTGAAAATATTATCGGCTATAGCAAATCTATTGGAAAGCATCTTTGAAAAGCCAGCTCTTTAGGAGACTTTTAAACTTGCTAAGAGATTTTTCTTCTCTTATATTGAGTGGAAGTGAATTCCAAATTTGTGGAGCTGTAACGGAAAAGATTATATCTCTCTTAGAATATAAAACTTTTAAGGAAGGTACTACTAGCAGAGCTTTATCTTCAGATCTTAAGGATTTTATAGGGGAGTATGGTATTAGATATCTTTCAATGGTCTGGCATCTCTCTCCTCTCCTTCCCTCTCTCACACCCCCATGGTCTGGCATTTTACTCTCTCCTCTCCCTTCCCCCCCACTTCCATCAGCATCTGCCCCCTTTCTTTCTCTCCAACCCATTTCCATCCAGTATCCTTCCCCCGTATGTCTCTCTCTCCTTTTCCTGCACAACAATTGCATCAACACCTGCCAAACTAAATTAAACAAAACTAAAGCTTAACTTTGTATACAGAGTCATCATTCCGAGAAGGCTCGACTGGGTTTACAGCAATTAAATAAACAGGGAATGATTTACAAATGATAAATAGAAGATAATACCAAAATTTCAAAAGAATTAATTTTCAAAATGTTTGGCAAAGATTTACAGAAAAATTGAAACGAACTAGAACTCCTTAAAAAAAAAGGGGAGATCATTCCAGAGTTGAGAGAATTTAAAAACCAAAGATGAACAGATCTTGACTCCTTTAATCCCTTTTTTAAGAAGGAAGGGAGAGTTTAAAATTGTTGCCCCCTTTCTTTCCCTCCAACTCAATTCCATCCAGTATTCTTCCCTCTTATGTCTCTCTCTCCTTTCCCTGCACACCAATTGCATCAACATCTGCCCCCTTTCTTTCCCTCCAACTCAATTCCCTCAAGTATGCTTCCCCCTTAAGTCTCTCTCTCCTTTCCCTTCCCACTTCCATAAGCATCTGCCCCCTTTCTTTCCCTCCAACCCAATTCTATCCAGTATCCTTCCTCCTTATGTCTCTATCCCCTTTCCCTGTACACTAATTCCATCAGCATCTGCCCCCTTTCTTTCCCTCCAATGCAATTCCATTCAGTATATCAAAGAGAACATTAAGACAACCAGGATCACAGATGTCAAGTATACTGGGGAATCCATCTGGGTAAACTTGGCCAGAGATGGAGAAAAATGCCTGTACCTTGGTGTGGTATACAGACCTCCGAGACAATTGGAGGAAAAGGACGCAGAATTAATTGAAGACATTGAGAATATCACCTTACGGGGGGAGGCTGTTCTATTAGGAGACTTCAACATGCCTGATGTAGACTGGAACACACTATCAGCGACAACTTGTGATAGCAGGAGGATATTAACGTCCATGAAGGGAGTACGGCTCAAACAAATGGTACTAGAGCCCTCTAGGGCCCAGGCCATCCTGAACCTAGTACTTACGAATGGGGAAAGCGTCTCGGACGTCTCGGTGGGAGAGATGCTAGCCACCAGTGACCATAACATGGTATGGTTTAACCTTAAGAAAGGCTTCCCTAGATCACAAACAAAAACAAGGGTACTCAATTTCAGGGGCACGGACTTCGCACGCATGGGAGATTTCGTCTACCAGACGCTGCAGGTTCAAGAGGTAACTGATAAAGTGGAAGCTATGTGGACAACCTTGAAATCGATCCTTCATGAGGCAACTATCCACTACATAAAATTGGTAACCAAACAACAAAGAAAAAGGAAACCCCAATGGTTCACAGATGAGGTATCATACCTCGTCAAGGAGAAGAAAAGAGCATTTCTATCATACAAACACATGGGGGAAAAAGAAGCAAACATTGAATACAGGACAAAGTCTGCAGCGGTCAAAACAGCAGTCAGGGAGGCCAAACTTCGTATGGAAGAAACTCTAGCGAAGAACATCAAGAAAGGGGACAAAGTCTGCAGCGGTCAAAACAGCAGTCAGGGAGGCCAAACTTCGTATGGAAGAAACTCTAGCGAAGAACATCAAGAAAGGGGACAAATCCTTCTTCAGATACATTAGTGACAGGAAAAAGAACACAAACAGGATAGTACGCCTTAGAACGCCAGACGAGAATTATGTGGAAACTGACTCCGATAAAGCCAAACTACTGAATGATTACTTCTGTTCAGTCTTTACCTGCGAGGCACCAGGGCACGGGCCTCGGCTGGATGCAAAGCAAAGCATGGATGACCCATTTCACAAGTTTGAGTTCACACCAGCTGATGTTTACAAAGAACTGTCAAGACTCAAGGTGAACAAAGCCATGAGACCGGACAATCTGCACCCAAGAGTGCTCAGAGAGCTATGCGATGTTATGGCGGAACCGTTAGCCATGCTCTTCAATCTTTCCCTAAGTACGGGGAAGGTCCCCCTGGACTGGAAAAATGCCAATGTTGTTCCTCTGCACAAAAAGGGTTGCAGAGCGGAGGCTGCGAATTACAGACCAGTAAGTCTCACATCAATAGTGTGTAAACTCATGGAAACTCTACTTAAAGGGAAATTAGATATTGGATGAGGAGAATCTGAGGGATCCCTGTCAACATGGATTCACTAGGGGAAGGTCATGCCAATCCAATCTTATCAGCTTCTTTGACTGGGTGACAGGAGAGCTAGACTCGGGAGAGTCTCTGGACATAGTGTACTTGGATTTCAGTAAAGCGTTTGACAGTGTCCCACACCGTAGACTATTAAACAAGATGAAATCGATGGGGTTAGGTGAGAAACTAACGGCATGGGTCAATGATTGGCTGAGTGGAAGACTTCAGAGGGTGGTGGTCAATGGCACCCTATCTAAGACATCGGAGGTGACTAGCGGAGTGCCGCAGGACTCAGTCCTGGGGACATCCCTTTTTAACATATTCATAAGAGACTTGACCCGAGGGCTTCAGGGAAAAGTAGCGCTGTTTGCCGACGACGCCAAACTGTGTAATATAGTAGGTGAAAACGATCTCACGGATGGTATGGCGCAGGATCTGATCAAGTTGGAAAACTGGTCCTCAACATGGCAGCTGGGCTTCAATGCAAAGAAATATAAGGTGATGCATCTCGGCAGCAGAAATCCATGCAGAGCATACACCTTGAATGGAGAAACACTAGCTACGACCTCAGAAGAACGGGACTTGGGAGTAATCATCAGTGCAGACATGAAGAATGCCAAACAAGTAGAGAAGGCCTCATCCAAGGCAAGGCGGATGATGGGATGTATCAATAGAAGCTTCGTCAGCCGTAAACCTGAGGTCATAATGCCACTGTACAGAACCATGGTGAGACCTCATCTGGAGTACTGTGTGCAATTCTGGAGGCCACATTACCGTAAAGATGTACTTCGAGTTAAGTCGGTCCAGCGAATGGCCACTAGGATGGTCTCCGGACTCAAGGGTCTCTCATACGAGGAAAGACTGGGCAAGTTGCAGCTCTATTCTCTAGAGGAGCGCAGGGAGAGGGGTGACATGATTGAGACATTTAAGTACGTCACGGGTCGTGTCGAGGTGGAAAACGACATATTCTTTCCTAAGGGACCTTCAGTCACAAGGGGGCACCCGCTCAAACTCAGAGGAGGGAGATTTGGTGGTGACACCAGGAAGTATTTCTTTACAGAAAGGGTGGTAGATCACTGGAACAAACTACCGGTGCAGGTGATCAAGGCCACTAGTGTGCTCGACTTGATGGGACATCCACGTGGGATCTCTACGTGGGTCGAGCAGCACTCTGACTTAATGGGGTGGGACAGTGGAGTGGGCAGACTTGATGGGCTTTTCTGCCGTCATCTTTCTATGTTTCTATGTTTCTATCCTTCCCCCTTATGTCTCGCTCCCCTTTCCCTGCACACCAATTCCATCAGCATCTGCCCCTTTTCTCTCCCTCCACCACCCTTCCATACCACCCTGCCCCCTTTCTCTCCCTCCACCACCCTTCCATGCTCCTTTCTCTATCCCTCCAAACAAATGCAAGGCCCCGCACTGCCGGCTCTGCTCTCTGAGCACCTTGGCAAAAGGTAGCCAGAAAGTAGAAATCGTTAGAACAGGTGGCGGCATCGACGGCAACACGGTCGACTCTGCTCCAGGAAGGTCCCGCGATGACTGTGACTGTTGGTCCATCTCCTTCCAACATCACTTACTTGCTCCGGAAGAAGTGACGTTGGAAGGGGATGGACCAACAGACACAGTCATCGCAGAAACTTCCTGGAACAGAGCCAGCCGTATTGCCGTCGATGCAATAGACGGGAGGGGCTGTCGCTGTTGATGCCGTGGGGCCGTCGCTGTTGATGCCGGGGGGGGGGGGCCGTAGCTGATGATGCCGGGGGGGGGCGTAGCTGTTGATGCCGGGGGGCCGTCACTGTTGATGCCGGGGGGGTGTCGCTGTTGATGCCGGGGGGAGCCCACTGACAGTTTCAGGCCCTAGGCATGTGCTTACTGGGCCTACCCATAAATCCGGGCCTGACATTAAGGGCTCCTTTTACTAAGGTGCGCTAGCGGTTTTAGCGCACGCTACAATGCCGCGCGTGCTAAACGCTAATGCCTCCATAGAGCTTGCGTTAGTATTTTTCATTTAGCGTGTACTGTGCACGCACTAATCTTTTGCACATGCTAAAAACGCTAGTGCACCTTAGTAAAAGGAGCCCTAAATATCTACCATAATTATTTCTGAAAAACTGGTTAACCTGGCCCATAAAGCCTTTTCACAATAAGACTACTACTCCTCCCTTCTTCTGAGGATTAGATGAGTAGAAGACCTGGCCCATCCAAGAGGTATGGAGCTTCATATTTTCTATGATGTCATTAAGTTTAGTCTCTTGTATGCAAGCTATATCAGCAGTGACACTTTTAAGTGAGAGAAAATTTTAATACATTTTATAGGTAAGGCGATTCTCGAGACATTCCAAATAATAACCTTGAGGTTAGGAGACAGGCATCACCCCAGATGTATCTAGTTGAGTAAAAGGAAACCTGCAAACACAGAGCCCAAAGAGACCATCAGAAACTAAAAGAACCAGATAGGTAAACAAAGAACAGAAGACAGTTGTCCAATATAGCAGTACAATTTCTTCCATAGTAAGCAAAATGCAAACAAAGATATTATGACTCCCTCCCAACTACCCAAATCCTACCTCCCAACCTCCCCCTCAACAGAATACTTGTAGATAATGCTGCAATACAAACTCCTAATAGAACCATAAAATGCACAGTAACAGATTAGAAAAACACTCAGAAAGCACACCCAGACCACCCTTTTCCCCAAAACCCTTTCCACACAAATCCATGCATCCCACCATGGTTATCCCACTCAGCCTCGTTTAAGAAGTTTAGAATGAGTGTGTCACGCCCTGATGTAATTGGGCCCCCCACCCAATCCCATCAACTGTTATGTTTTCATAAAGCTAAGTAGACTACAGTCATGCACCCAATCATGCCAAAATCTCATGCATATAATCACACTAACATACTAAAACTAACAAGCACAGTGCTAGTCATGCACACAACAGCAGAGAAGTCCTAGTTTCCATTATCAATAAAGCTCGAATGAAAGAAACCCATACATGGGACATACTCAGCACAAAGCGCTATAAACTGAATAAAATTATAATGCACACATTCCTAAGCAGCCAACCAAGTAATTCTCAACACTCATGGAATACATACTGACCTCACAGCTCTCTAAGATAGCAAGGAACACCACTCTCTAATAGCCATAAGGCTAAATAATAAATGAAACGGGACCTGGCTAACATTCCACTAAGTGAACACTCCCATAATCACCACCATCTCAAACCAACCATAACTTACAACCAAACAGGAACAGCAACCAGTCCATCATAACAATCAAACACAGTAAAACATCCAGAGCAGATTAACAAATCCGCAGCAACAAATCAAGAGAAGGCCGTTCAAGAGGAAACCATGCACTGAGACTCTTTCAGAAATGTATTAAAGAAGTGCAGCCTTGTGCGCATAGTTGTGCACCTTAACAATATATACATGTGGTCGCTGGCGATCGTCTTCCCAGGTGATGTGCACACTTTAATTGCACACACCTAACTCCATCAGGGAGAGGCAATGCCTCATGTAACCAAGTCTCAAAAGTCGAGATAGGTTTTGCATCAGAAAATGTCTCAGGAAGGCCCACGATACATAGATTATCCCTATGGGAGCAATTTTCGAGATCGTCAATTTTCTCCTCTTGAGTTGTAAGTTGCTCCCGCAGGGTAGCAATCTCTGACAACGCTGAACCCAACATATCCTCAAAAGCTGCCACACAGGTTTCCAACTCTCTGGTTCACCATGTAGTTTCTGCCAATAGCTGTTCCAAATTGGTCAGTTGGCCGGAGAGTTGTGCCAATGCCAGTCAAGGGTCCAAAGCTTGTACTACTGCTGAGGTAAGCACACTAATATGCTCCAGTAATACTGAAAAAGGGAGTTCATCCAAAAACAGCTGCCATCTTAGGATCCGATCTCTACTGCATCTCTATCTTTCTCTTTGCGATTGTTCTTGCTGCTCATCCCTGGTTCAGACTGCAAGACAAATTTGTCCATAAATGATAAAAGACCTTAAAGCCTTCATCTAAGATGCTTAAAGATCAGATGGGAGTGGATGAGGCCCAGGGTCTAAGAGCTTGGCAGAAACATGTCCTGCCTCACTCAACACATAAGAACATAAGATTTGCCTCCGCTGGGTCAGATCAGAGGTCCATCGTGCCCAGTAGTTCGCTCCCGTGGCGGCCCATCAGGTCCATGACCTGTAAGTGATCCTTTATATCCTTCAATCCCTTTTATCCTTCCTTATCTATATCCTTCTGACTGTAAATTGAACTTGAACTTTTTATCTAGCTTTGGCAAACCTAGATTTTCCAGACTTTTATAAACATTGCATAGCCTCCCAACTCAGAGTGACCCAAACTGTGATATCCAAATATTCAGTTTTCTAATCATCATCACGACAATCTTCATTTTCTCTAACCAGGAAGTATGAAATTCCATCCAACAGTTTAGTCCCCTCAGTATCTTTAATAGTAAAGGTGTAAAATTGTAGTGGTATAGTTTTTGCATTAAAATTAACAGAAAGTCTTTGAGGGACAATAGCAAATAATATATTATCCGCATACAGCATAATTTTAGAGGTTACGCCTCTCACCTTCAACTCCTTAATATCCACAGCCTTTCATATACATTTAACAAGAATCAAGACAAACAGGAGACCCTTATCTCACTCCTCTTCCATCTCCCCCCCCAAAAAAAAATCCTTTTAGCTGCAGAGGTGACTCCCTGGCACATTTGAAAGCCAAATTTGCCTAGCTTTTCATTAGGAACAGAAAAATTAAAAATCTCAAACTTGGGCATATTAGCCTTAAAACCTGAGACCAAATATTTTAATCCCTCTATCACTTTTTTTAGAAATTCCTGCAGTCTCGTGATTGTAAATAAAATGTCATCAGCAAACAGTAAAATCTTATAGTCCTGCCGCTGAATTGATATTCCCTGAATTTCCCCCTGCATTGTAACCTTTTGTGCCAAAAGATCAAGCATGAGTACAAACAATATATGTGAGATGGGGTATCCCTGGCATGTAACTCTTTTAAGTTTCAAGTTTCAAGTTTAATAAGATTTATGATTGATCGCCTAATCATATTTCAAAGCGATGAACATAATAAAATTACAGTATTTAGGGAACAATACAATACTTAACAAAAATTGAGTCCAAAAGGACTATTAACAAACTTAACAAACAGATAAACATAAGGAAAGAAGGTAAGTGAACTACAAAATATTTAAAAGAAGCAGAACAATCAGGGAAATACATAAGGTAGGGGAAATAAAAAATTCCATGATATTATACAACAAAAAAAAAGAAATAGTCAGAAAACTAGGTAATTAGTTATCAAAAGCATCTTTAAAAAGAAATGTTTTTAAATTACTCTTAAATTTGTCAAGATTGCGCTCATCTCTCAAATAAATAGGAAGAGAATTCCAAACTTGAGGGGCTGTAACAGAGAAAATAAATTGTCGTCTCGTATTAATAATCTTAAGGGAAGGAATCGTCAATAAATGCTGTTCATTTGATCGTAACATTCTGTTAGAAGTATAAGGAATTAATAATTTAAAAATAAATGCTGGGGTTTTATAAAGTAGGGATTTGAAAGTAAGCAAGCATAATTTGTATGTTATCCGGTGAGATACAGGAAGCCAGTGCGCCTTCCTAAAAAGGGGGGTTACATGATCGAATTTCCTGTTTTTTGTTATAAGTTTAATGGAAGCATTTTGTATAATTTGTAAACGTCTAATTTCACTCTGAGCAATTCCCTTAAAAAGGGCGTTGCAATAATCGATTTTGGAAATCACCAAAGAGTGAATGAGAATGTTAAGAGATTTTGGGCAGAGAAATTGTGAAAGAGAACGGATTTGATGAAGTCTGTAAAATGTTGCTTTAATAATACTACTAATGTGATCATGGAACATCAGTTTATAGTCAAAAATCACCCCCCAAATTTTAATGATGTTAACTGATTGTAGGGGAACATTTTTTATGGTGATAGGAGCAATGAGTTTAGAACTATCTTTCCATGGAAAAAGCATCACCTTTGTTTTATTAATATTAAACACTAATCTATTAGTATCCAGCCATTGATGAACTTGATCAAGTTTCTTGTTAATTGCTATGATATCCAGAGTGTTATTGGAATCTAAAGGGTGTAAGAGCTGAATATCATCAGCATAGGCAAATACATGAAAACCTATGGATTGGCACAAAGTCATCAAAGGGGCCAGAAAAATATTAAATAAAATATTAAATAAAAGTGGAGAAAGGATAGACCCTTGAGGAATACCATAAGAAGTCAGTGAACTTTTAGAGATTGAATCATTAAAAAGAACGGTAGAATAACGATCTGAAAAATATGATACAAACCAGGAAAAAACTTGGTCTGTAATACCAATAGATTGAAGTCTGTCTAATAGAAGCTGATGATCGATATAATCCCTATAATACTCCCCATTCAGGCAGGGGGATCCCAATGGTGCCCTATAAATTTCTTGAATCTGTTGCAACCATTTAGGTCCCATCTCATACTGTTCTAAAACTTGGAATACAAGGCCAATGCACACTTTCAATCCGAGATTCTGTATAGGACGCCCAGGATGGGCATCCTATACAGAATCGGGCCTACACCCGCCTAAAATAACTCGATTCTGTAACCGACGTCCATGTTATAGACGCCGATTACAGAACATGGTTACTGAAGATGCGGTCGCTATACTTATTGCGGAAAGGGATCTCCCTGCCGTGATAAGCATATCGGCCATGGCTGCCAGTCCCTCCCCCCTTAAGATCGCAGTGGCAGGAAGGTTCCCAAACCCTCCTGCCCAAAGTTCCACCCCCCCGAAGATCTTGGCACCAGGAGGGAGCCCAACCCCTCCTGCCTGAAGACCCCCAAAGATTACAGAAAGAGGGTTCCCAAATCTCATTCCCTGAACCCCCCTGAAGATTGCAGCAGGAGGGTTCCCAACCATCCTACCCAAAGACCCACACCCCGAAGATTGCGGCGATAGGAGGGAGCCCAACCCCTCCTGCCGAAAGATAAACTAAACTAAACTAAACTAAGCCTTAAGTTTATATACCGCATCATCTCCACGGAAGCGGAGCTCGACACGGTTTACAAAGCTTAAAAATACAAGAAGAGAGGGGAGAGAGAGTTTACAAGGGCATATGAAAAGAGGGGAAGTAAGAAGGAGATGTTATATATTAGAGAAAAGCCAGGTTTTCAGTTGTTTCCGGAACAGTTGGAGGGAGCCCAGGTTCCGCAGCGGGATAGTGAGATCGTTCCAAAGGCCCGTGATTTTGGAGAGGAGGGATCTTCCCAGTTTGCCTGCGTGGGGGATGCCACGTAGAGAGGGGAAGGATAGTTTATGTCTGTGGGCGGATCTGGTTGTAGCAGGCGTTTGGGCGAGGAAGGATAGGGGGATTAGTGGCGGAAGGATGCCATGAATTATCTTGAAAGCTAGACAGGAGCATTTGAAGTGAATTCTGGAAAGTACAGGGAGCCAGTGAAGATTGGTAAGTAAGGGGGAGACGTGATCAAATTTGCGTTTCGCAAAAATCAATTTGGCCGCAGTATTCTGGATGAGCTGGAGTCTGTGAAGACTTTTTTTTGTTAGGCACAGGTAAATGGCATTACAGTAATCGAGTTTGGATAAGATGATGGATTGTACCAGGACGGTAAAGTGTTTTTGGTGGAAATAGGATCTAACTTTCCTCAGCATGTGGAGGCTGAAAAAACATGATTTTGCCAAGGAGTTCAGGTGATCGTTTAGGGAGAGGGAGGAATCGATAATGATGCCGAGGACCTTGCTTGAGAACTCAAGGCGAAGAGCGGGACCTGTGGGTAGAGTGAAGAGGGTGGGCAGGTGTGCTAACTTTGGGCCGAGCCAGAGTAGTTTTGTCTTTGATTCATTTAATTTCATCTGAACAGAGAGGGACCAGGCTTGAAGTCTCATTATGCATGAGGTGATGTTCTCTTGGAGGTTTGTAAGGTTCTGGTCTGTTTCGAGGAGGATAAGGATATCGTCTGCATATGTGTAAATTGTTTCAAGGGGGGATAGTTTGAGAAGCTTCAGGGAGGTCATATACATGTTGAAGAGGATAGGGGATAGGGGAGAGCCCTGTGGGACCCCGCAGGATGGTGTCCACGAAGTGGATTTGGAGCCGTTTGCGTTGACAATGTAGGAACGTGCGCGAAGGAAGTTTGAGGACCACTTTAGGACAAAGGAGTCTATTCCTATCTCGGAAAGTTGGTAGATTAGTATGTCGTGGTGCACGACGTCGAAAGCTGCGGAGAGATCGAACTGTAGGAGAACAGCAAATTTGTTTCGGGCGTGTAGTTGTTGCACCTTTGAGATTAGGGAAACTAGGAGGGACTCGGTGCTGAAGTTGGGCCTAAATCCGAATTGGTAGTGTTGGAGGATGGAGAATCTCTCTAGGTAAGAGGAGAACTGGGTAGCGACTATGGTCTCCAGAAGTTTTGTTAAAAGAGGGATGTTGGCTATGGGGCGGTAGTTCGATGGTAAGGAAGGGTCAAGATCGGCTTTTTTCAGAAGAGGGGACAAGGCAATGTGGCCCATTTCTGAGGAGAACAGGCCCGATAGTAAAGCTTTGTTTATAAGGTTTGTAAGGGAAAAGATGGCCTGCGCTGGGATGTTTTCGTAGAGGTAGGATGGGAAAGGATCTAGGATGCACTTGCAGGATTTAAGTTTCAGGCAGAGTTTAGAGATCTGGGGCTCGGATACAGGTTCAAAAGTAGTCCATGATCTGTCAGCAGGGATAGGGTCGGAGTCTTTCAGAGGAAGAGAGTTGTAAGAGATAGCTGGGGGAACGAACTCTTTATGGTAGTGATCTTCTCGTTGAAAAAATTGGCTAAGTCATTTGGAGATGGGAGGGTGGGGGAGGGGGAGGAGTCGTTTTTAGAAGTTAGGTTTCGCCAGATGTGGAAGAGTGTACTGTTTTGGTTTTTTGATCTGGAGATTTTATCTCCATAGAAGATCTTCCTAGCTTTTTTTAGTATGGAGTTGTAGGATTTGATGTTTTCTCTCCAGGATTGCCTATCTGAAGGGGATTTCGATTTTTTCCATCTTCGCTCTAGGGCTCGGCATTTCTGTTTTAATTCCCTGTGGTATGGGAGATACCAGGGGGCCTTGTGAGAGTAGGAGATGGATTTAGTGGCTAGAGGGGCAAGAGCACGGTACGTGGTTTCCGAAAGAGTCACCCAGTTGTGCCAGAATGCGTCTGGGTCCATGAGAGTGGGAAGAGGAGGGAATTTGTTGAGGAACTGGGACCAGAATAGTTCACTAGTGATTTTTTTGCGGTAGGTGATGGAGTTTGAGGCTCGGGTAGGGGTACCAAGGACTGACATGAAGACAGGGAGGCAAAAATAGCCTAGGAGGTGATCAGACCAGGGAACAGATTCCCAACGGGTCTCAACAGTGGAGGTTTTGTGCTCAGTCAGGTCAAGAAAGCTGATGATGTCGATGGAGTGCCCCTTTTCGTGGGTAGGGGTGGGTGGTGGGGCGGTGAAGCCTAAAGAAATGAGGAAGTCTTTGAAATCAGTTGTGTCCTTGTTGGTGTTGTCCTCTAGGTGAAGGTTTATGTCGCCAATGATCAGTAGTCTTTGGAATTTTAGATAGGCCCTTGTTATGGTCTCAAGAACAGTTTCGGAGGATTTGTTCCAGGGGGTAGGAGGGCGGTAAAGTAACAGGATGCCTAATGGGTGGGGATGAAGTTCGTCATTTATTGAAGCTAACATGAATTCTAAGGAGGGATGGCTGCCCTTTTCAAGAAGCTCAACATTAAAGAATGATTTGTAGAGAAGGGCAAGACCTCCTCCTTTCCGGTTTATTCTAGGGGAGAAAAGACCATGGTAGCCTGGGGGACAGAGTTCATTTTGAGTGAGTAAGTCGTCTTTTTCGATCCATGATTCAGAGATGCACAGAAAACCCGGATCACGATCCTCGAGTAAATCTCTTATTATTTGGGTCTTATTTCTGACGGATCTGGCGTTACAATAGAGGGTAGGGACTGGGGTGAGAGAGTCTGAGGTAAGGTTGGGTAGGTTTGCTGGGGGAACAGGTTTCAAGGAGGTGAGGTTAACTCCTCGGTGTTTTTTGAAGTGATGGGGTCTGGTGGGTATTAGCGTGGGGATTCTGAGGCCAGGACAGGTGTTGTTGATGAAAGTGGTATCGGGAGAGTTTGGGGGGAGAGGTTTTTGAGAGTAGGAAGTGTAGGATAAGGGGCCAGAGTGAGGGGGAGGGGAAGAGAGAGTTGAAAGAAACAGGCAGTGCAGTTAAAGATAAGACAAGGAGTATATCCAGGCGGCGGCGGCGGCGGCAGGAATATTCCCAAACTCTCCTGCCCAAAGTCCCACCCCCAAAGATCATGGTGGCAGGAGGGTGCCCAATCCCTTCTGCCCAAAGACTCCCCAAAGATTGCAGCGGCAGGAGGGAGCCCAACCTCTCCTGCCTGAAGACCCACCCCCGAAGATCACGGCGACAGGGTTCCCATCCCCTCCTGCTGGTAGGCCCCTCACACCCCCCGATAACACCCCCCCGGACCCTCCCATTAACCTTACTAGTTGGTCAGCCGAGTCTTCCTACTGTCCAGCCGGCAAGCCTACCTCCGTCGAAATGAGGCATACCTGCCCCTTCCCGGTACACTGTGGGATGCACCGGGGAGGAACCGAAGACCTGATTGGCCCAGGCACCTAAGGCCCGATCTTTGGGAGGTGGGGAGGTCTTTGGGCAAGAGGGGTTGGGCTCCCTCCTGCCGCCATGATCTTCGGGGGATAGGTCTTCGGGAAGGAGGGGTGGGAACCCTCCTACTGCCACAATCTTTGGGGGGGTGGGTCTTCAAGCAGGAGGGGTTGGGCTCTCTCCTGCCGCTGCAATCATTCATGGGGGACTGGCGGCAGCCACAGCTGCGACGCTATACTTATCGTGGCAGGGAGATCTCTTTCCACGATAAGTATAGCGGCCGCGTCTACTTAGAATGTAGGCCAGCATTTTGCTGCAGGGGAAGGTACCACTTGTATTGTGGCCTTCATTGAACTCAGGACCTGAAGATAGTCCCAGGCTGACAGCATCTGCTGCTCTAGGAGAGCTGAAATCTGACCCCAGAGCTTCTGTTTGCATGCATCTGGCAGAAACTCCAGGCCTTGGCAGCTAAAATTTAATGCTAAGACATGCAAGGTCATGCATTTGGGCTGCAAAAACTAGAGGGAACAGTACAGTTTAGGGGGTGAAGAACTTATGTGCTTGATAGAAAAGCGGGACTTGGGTGTGATTGCATATAATGATCTTAAGGTGGCTGAGAAGGAATAAGAGGTTAGCTTTCATAAACTAAAATAGATTGCAGGAAAAGGATGACAGGCAAAAATATCTAGAAAAGTTAAGAAAGGCTGGTTGAGAAATCAGGAAAGCAAAGATATAAATGGAAGAAAAAATAGCTGACAGTAAAACGGGGAGACAAAACATTTTTTAGATATATCACTGATAGGAAGAAGTACAAAAGTGGCATTGTGAGTTTCAAAAGTGAAAGAAAATATTTCACAAATATTTCTGTTCTTGTTCATGGCTGAAGATCTGGGAGTGGGACTGCAGAAGACAAATGCAAATAGGGATGGTGGAGTGGTAGACCCAGATCGATTTTCAGAGGGTTGTGTTCACGAGGAGCTAGCTAAATTAAAGGAAGACAAAGCAATGGGGCCGGGTGGTGTACTTCCGAGGATGCTGAAGGAACTTAGGGAAGTTCTGGTGGCTTTGCTGACTGACTTTTTCAATGCTTCTCTAGAGTTGGGAGTGGTTCCGGAGGACTGCAGAAGAGCAAATGTGGTCCCTCTACACAAAAGTGGAAGGAAGGGAAAAGTAAGGAATTTACAGGCCGGTAAGTCTGACTTCTGCAGAAAGCAAATGAATGGAAACGCTTTTAAAAACAGAAAATGGTGAAGTTTCTGGAATCCAGTGGATTACAGAACCAGAAGCAACATGGATTCACTAAAAGTAGTCTTGTCAGACAAATCTGATCAATTTCTTTGACTGGGTGACCAGGGAATTGGGTAGAGGGAGTGCACTAGGTGTGGTGTATTTAGATTTTAGCAAAGCCTTTGACAGTGTGCCACACAGACATCTAATAAATAAACTGGATGCTCTTTAGATGGGCCCCAGAATGATAGACTGGGTCGGATCAGGAACAGGTTATGTGGAAAACGACAGAGGGTAGTGGTCAATGAAGATTGCTCAAGGAAAGGGATGTTACCAATTGTGTGCCTCAAGGTTCCGTTCTTGGGCTTGTTCTTTTTTAACATTTTTATAAGCGATATTGCTGAAGGGCTGTAAGGTAAGATTTGTCTCTTTGCAGATATCATCAAAATCTGCAATAGAGTAAACACCCCAGATGATGTGAAGAACGTGAAGAAAGATCTAGCGAAGCTTGAAGAATGGTCTGAAATTTGGCAGCTAAAATTTAATGCAAAAACCAGAGGGAACCGTACAGTTTAGGGGGTGAAGAACTTATGTGCATGATAGAAAAGTGGGGCTTGGATGTGATTGTATGTGATGATCTTAAGGTGGCCAAACAGGTTGAAAAGATGATGGAGAAAGATAGAAGAATGCTAGTATGCATAGGAAGAGGTATGGTCAGAAGGGAAAAAGATATATTGATGCCCCTGTATAAGACTCTGGTGAGACCTCATTTAGAATATTGTGTACAATTCTGGAGACCACATCTACAAAAAGATATAAAACAGATGGAGTTGGTCCAGAGGAAGGCTGCTAAAATGGTGTGTGGTCTTCGACATAAGGTGTATACGGACGGATTTAAGGTCATAAGGCGTATACGGACAGATTTAAAGATCTCAATAAGTATACTTTAGAGGAATGGCGGGAGAAGGGAGATATGATAGACATTTAAATACCTATATGGCATAAATGTGCATGAGTCAAGTCTCTTTCAATTGAAAGGAAGCTATGGAATGAGAGAGCATAGGATGAAGTTAAGAGGTGATAGGCTCGGGAGTAATCTAAGGAAATACCGTATTTTTCGCTCAATAAGACGCACTTTTTCCCACCCCCCAAAAGGGGGTAGAAAAGGGGGTGCATCTTATGGAGCGAATACACATCCGCGCCTCCCCTACGGTGTTCTGCTGCTGCTGCTAGTGGCCCTGCCCGCCCCCCACGTTCTGCAGTCCGCTCATGCGGCGGCCCCCAGGTCGAAGACCTGTGCCTTAACTGAGACCAGCCCTACCTGCATTCATTCTGGTTCAGCAGGAACTTGTCCAACCTTGTCTTGAATACCTGGAGCGTGTTTTCCCCTATAACTGACTCCGGGACAGCATTCCAGTTCTCCACCACTCTCTGGGTGAAGAAGAACTTCCTTACATTCGTACAGAATCTATCCCCTTTTAACTTCAGAGAGTGCCCTCTCGTTCTCTCTACCTTGGAGAGGGTGAACAACCTGTTTTTATCCACTATCTATTCCCTTCATTATCTTGAATGTTTCGATCATGTCTCCTCTCAGTCTCCTCTTTTCAAGGGAGAACAGGCCCAGCTTCTCTAATCTCTCACTGTACGGTAACTCCCCCAACCCCTTAACCATTTTAGTCGCTCTTCCCTGGATCCTTTTGAGTAGTACCATGTCCTTCTTCATGTATGACGACTAGTGCTGGACGCAGTATTCCAGGTGAGGGTGTACCATAGCCCGGTACAGCGGCATGAAAACCCTCTCCGATCTGTTCGTGATCCCCTTCTTAATCATTCCTAGCATTCTGTTCGCTCTTTTCACTGCCGCTGCGCATTGTGCAGATGGCTTCATTGACTTGTCGACCAGCAATCCCAGGTCTCTTTCCTGGGGGGTCTCTCCTAGTACTGCCCCGGACATCTTGTATTCGTGTGTGGGATTTTTGATGCCAACATGCATTACCTTACGTTGAACCACATTTGCTATGTCGCTGCCCATTTCTTGAGCGTGGTTATGTCACGTTGCAGATCTTCACAATCCCCCTGCGTCTTCATTACTCTGTATAACTTCGTATTGTCTGCAAATTTAATCACCTCACTCGTCGTACCCATTTCCAGATCATTTATGAATATGTCCACGTACCGAGCCCTGTGGCACCCCACTGGTGAGATTCTTCCAGTCCGAGTATTGTCCATTTACCCCCACTCTCTGTTTCCTATCTGCTAGCCAGTTTTTAATCCACGTGATTATTTCACCCTCTATTCCATGGCTCTCAATTTTTCGAAGTAGTTGTTTGTGCGGAACCTTGTCGAATGCCTTCTGAAAATCCAGATATACAATGTCGACCGGGTCTCCCTTGTCTATCTGCTTGTTTACCTCCTCGAAGTGCAGCAAGTTCGTCAAGCAAGATCGTCCTTTGCTGAAGCCGTGCTGACTGGTCCTCATCAATTTGTGTCCGTCAAGGTGATCAATGATGCGGTCTTTTATCAGTGCCTCTACCATCTTTCCCAGTACCGAAGTCAGAATTTTGCAGATAGTTTCCCAAATCACTGACTAGTACGGTTTAATGGCCAAGCAAGAGTATATCATGTGATCAAAGGTACCAATATCTTTTTTACACGACCAGCAAAGATTGGTGTCCACATTCGGTAGTTTAGAAAGCTTGTACGGAGTCCAAAAGGCTCTATGAAGTAGAAAATAGGTAGATTGAGTGATAGAAGTGGAACGCAAAGACATTAATATTCTCTATCCAAACTTTGTCCCCTTGAGAGGTTGACAAACCTACTGCAGACCCGAGGTTTATCACAGGAAAACATAGGAAAACATATAAACCCCGGTGCAGAAGAGCAGACCAGGTCAGAGCCCATGACAGTAATTTATCCAACCACCCTATGAGCAGTGAAGATGAGACTGTGCACTGTCGGCTTGCGATTCAATTTACACAGGCTTTTGTTTTATACCATTCTTATTGCGGTTTATCTTAAACCTTATCAACCATGGACCCCTGAAGGTGTGTTCTCTGAAACACGGACCGTGTCGGGTCCCTTGGCTTGTAATAAGGTGATATCAGTAACTACATTAATATTTACTCCTAAAAGCTTGGCATGCTGACTCCTGCCTTAATCTCAGTGTTTTTAAGCTTCTCGAGACTGATGTGTGCAGGGAAGGGGGGGATTATTGCATCATAAAAAGTCAGACAGAAGTTTCTCAAATTTCAAGTATGCATTTTTGTTGAAATATACAGGAATCATTAAAACATAATTCACTACAGGAACAATCATCATTTTTAGTGTCCAGGTGTCCCCACCACAATAATTTCAGGAGGGAACAACTGGATGTTAGATTCCATATCGATTCCAGAATATATTCAGTATTGTACTCAAGAGTTTCTTCAATGCATGGTCCAAAAAACACCCCTAAATATTTGAGCTTCCGAGATGACCATTTCAAACCTACGGCCTCTTTTACAAAGCCGCACGGCAATAGCCCTGAAGCCCTTTAAATCTCTATGGGCTTCGGGGCCACTAGTGTTTTAACCAAAGAGTGGGCTTCTGGACAGTTCAGAGACATGAGTTCAGAGGCATGGCTTCAGTTTTTGACAAGTTTAATTTGTAGCCAGAGTAGCTTGAATAGGTTTCAATAATACGCAATGTGGCCGGGATGAAGTCGGGAGACGTGTATATTAAAACATCGTTGGCATAGGCTGAGACCTTAACCTCCTCAATGCCATATCACACCCCACATATGTCTGGACATGAGCGAATAACTATAAAGAGCAGCTCCAACCCCTACGTTAAAGAGAAGTGGGGAGAAAAGACAGCACTGTCTCTTCCCTCTAGTTGGAGAGAAAGGGGACAAAAGCGCATTGTTAATAAAGATCTTGGTTACAGGGGAGGTGTATAAAACTTTAATCATATTTATAAAATTTTGTTTAATACCAAACCAGGAGAGTGCAAAGAACATAAAACTCAACTCTACCCTATCGAACACTTTCTCTGCATCTAATCCAAGAGTGGGTAAGTGGAGTTTTCCACTACAGAAATGACATAGGAAAATGATCTAGTATCACTTGCAAGCCTCCCATGCATGAAGCCATTCTGATCGGAGTGTATTATTGCTGGGAGTACCGATTGAAGGGGAAGGGGCTGTGGGAAACCTCCCTCTGTTTTACAATGACATTCTCAGACCACACACAATTGCTGTTTCTTAGAGATATGAATTTAATATGTAATAAAGGAAAACGCAGCTTACAAGATGATTGGCATCAGAAAGAAGATTTATACAGCAATTATATGAAGCAGAATAAAAACCACAGCTGCAGCCTATGCTTCTGGTCTGGCTCTAAGGACTTCCTCATTTTGCATCTTTACATTGAAAACTTATTAAGCTTAGTTTGATTGGCAAAAGTCATTATTGGCATTTTACTTGACTGGATGAGGTTACAGACTTGCTGTTCAATTGGTCATTATCATTATACCCTAGTCATGTCAAGACTCTGGGGTGGTGTCCAAAAAACACTATCTTATCTACCCTGAACAGCTTGTCCTCTAGTGCTAACCACAAAGCCCTATGAGCTTGACCTTCACCTTTCTCCACCCTCTCTGTCTTCCTCTTTTCTCCTTTTGCTTAGGTGTTGTGGTCAATGGTATGTGCCAGGCACCCAGTGTTCAAGCCAATTCAGTTAATATTCAAAGGCATTATTCACAACTGCTTTTTCCATAGAGCTACTTGGGCAACAGCTTGTAACAACTTGTTCTGCTTTTCTAGGTCTTATCTCAATGACCGGTACAGCAGTTTCAGTTTGTTCTGTGGCAATGTCCTTTAGCTCTTGCTGAAAAGTTTTCAGCCCTTGCTAACAACTGACAGGCTTTGAAAGGCTTGAAGTTTCACAGAATCCATCTTGTTTTATGCTTGACTTTCCCTTGTAGGCAGTTCTTCGGCCCTGCATCTCACGGCTGTTGCTGAGGAGTCTCCTCAGAAGTCTTGAGGCTAATAGTTTAGCATACAATTTCACATCAACATTGATTAAGGACAAGAGTCTATAATTCTATATATTGAGTGGGTCTTTGTTAGCTTTAGGCAGAACTATTATGGTGGCTTCTGTAAATGATCCCTTTACCTGACCTGATACAATTAAGTAGTTATAAAACTGGAGCATGTGAGGAAGTAATTGATCTTGAAAGGCTGAATAGAATTCACTAGTTAGATCATCAGGTCCAGGTGATTTGTTGCGTGCCATACCCTTGAGTGTTTGGACTAATCCCTCAAGTTAATTTAAGAGAGAGGTGTTCATTCTCAGCCTCAGTCTACACACTCCATAGTAATGTATCCAGAAACTCAAAAGTATCAGAGTTCTCACAAAGCTCAGAGGAGTAAAAGTTCCTCATAATACTTGTGAAATCAGTTGAGTATGTCTGTGTTATCCATAACTATGACATCCTCTGAATTTTTAATAGCAGAGATGTACGTTTTATTTGGTCTGCTTTTAAGTACGAGGCAAGTTGGTGTCCACATTTGTTGTTATCAGCGTAATATTTTGCATTTTGTATGAAAACTTGATTGGCAGCCTGATTACTTAAAAGGAGATTGTAATCATATCTTACCGGCTGAAGTTGTTTTAGTAATCTAACATTTAATGGGTCCTGTTGATGTTTATCTTCCAGATCCTATATTTCAGATTATTTGTTCATCAAATTTAAGTTACAAATCTTTTTCTTGTGTGCTGCAAAAGAATTGATGTTACCGCATATAAGAATTGAAGGCATCCCGCTGCATGATCCAATTGGTATCTTCTGGCTTGTTATGTGCAAAATATATATCAATGGCCTCTTTAGTGTGTTCGACAAATGTGGTGTCTTGTAACAAAGTTATTAAATCTCCATTGTCTTAATGGAGCCAAGTTACATAGGGTCCCCAATGTTAACAATACAGGAACATGGTCAAATACGCTTATAGCTTTAATCTCAGACTTTTCAATACAACTAACAAGACCAGGATTAATAAGAAAATAATCAATCCTCGAGTAGGATGCGTGAGGAGCAGAAAAAAATGTATTACTATGTTCCGAGAGATTAGTGAGTTTCCAAGGATCAGAGAATTGAATTGTTCCATCAAATCCTGTAACTTGTGCCATGATTTAGTTTTCTTGCAGCTCAAATGGGATTGCCTATCAATTGTGGGGTCTTGGAGCATGTTGAAATCTCCACTTAAAATACATTGGGGAGGGGCAAAGTTATTAATGATAGCTGCAACTTAATCATAGAAAGATGGATCATCCTGATTTGGACCGTAGATGTTCATTAGCAGGAATTTAACGCCCTTAAGCGCTATTACAGCCGCTATCCATCTTCCTTTAGTGTCAGTGATGTGAGAGAGAATGCTTATGTCCGATTTTTTCCAGACAAGAAGCATAACTCCATTCTTTTTATCTATAGCTGGAGAATGGATCAGAGGATATGCCCAGCTAACATTAATCTTTTTAGCGTCACAAATGAGTCTCTTGGAGCATGATAACATCAGAGTGAAAGCTAGCAACATAATCAAATATTTTAACTCTCTTGATAGGGTTATTAAGCCCTTTGACATTTGGGGTAAGGCAGGTCAGTGACATAGTTTACAATAATAAAGAATGCCACGTGCAAGTCCATAGGCTGTTATTGAGACATTTGCCATTACAGAGAAATTATATCAGCCTTAAGCAGGAGTGTGAAAATGTCAAAAGAAGTTGAAAGGATGGATGTAACATAACATCATATTTCTATACCGCATAACCATAAGTTCAATGCAGTTTACAAAATTCACACAATCTATAAGAAAGGGCCATAGATAACTACTCAGACAAGTACTTAGGGAAAAGATAAGGCTTCAATTGTTTCCTAAAGTGTTCATAAGAGTAAGAAGTAAGTAACAGTGAACAAAAGTCTTTGTCATGAAAAGCAGCTTGAAATGGATGATGATCATGGTATTTCTTGCCTTTGCAGCCTTTAACAGAGGGAAATACAAACAAAGCATGTGATTTTCTAATATTCTTATGGAATGCAATTGAAAATCTGTCAGCTAAATAAAGTGGGGCTTGGCCATAGATGACTTTGTAGCATATGCATCCCAGTTTAAAGATAATGTGTGCCTCCACAGGGAGCCAGTGCAACTCACGATAGAAAGAGGTTACATGGGTCAGGCGGCAAGATGGCGACACAGCAAGACGTGTGAATGCAGGCTCCAGCTCCTATGACATAATTTCCTCTACAAAGTGCTATCCGCTTATTTTTTTGATGCCTAAAAGAAGAGGGAGACACAGGAGTAACCTTCCACTCCTTTCTGCAACATCAACACTGTGTCAAACTTTTATAACAACTTTCACAGTACCTGCAACGATGTTGGGCATATCTGCTGCTGTGCCGCAGGGAGGACACAGCTTGGACAGCGATCTTTCGCTGATAGGACCCGTTCCTTCCCCAGCTCCCGGAGAGGCAGCAGAGGCGTACCTTCGGATGGAAGACTCACATGTACTCGTGAGAGGGAAGGGAACACCATCAGCAGCAAATCCAGAAGGAGAAATCTCAATGCTGGTGGAAGTGTTGTTGCTTGGCGGGGGAGACATTCCGAGGAGAAGTGGTGGTGAGCTCGGAAGAGACTTGGGCCTAGGAGGTAAACTAAGGCCTGAACAAGAACAGTCTCGTTTGCCTGACTTCAAGCCACTTTCTAAGCCCCCGGTGATAACGCTAGATTCCCTGTAGGCAGCTATTGAAAATCTCCACACGGTATGTACTAACTGTATCTCATTAACTTTAAATATGCCAACAAAAATAGTTCAACTTTAAATGGAAATTCAGAAGCATACTGAGAAGACAGGAGAAACTGAGAAAAATACTACTGAAATAAAAAGTGTGACTAAACAACAAACTATGGACAAAGCTTTACTTTTAAGGAAAATTGAGAATCTAGAAAATCAAAATAGGAGTCTAAATTTGAGATTCTTGAACTTTCCGTTTCATAATTTTATGTCTCCGAGAGAAATAAAAAAAAAATTTCCTGATTACTATACTGAAGCTTCCTGAGTCAAAGTTACCTCTCCAATACAAAAAATATATTTTTCAAAAGAACTCAAGGATATGAATGAAGTCAGAGAAGAACTAGATGTAACAGCTCTACTGGAATCATCAAATATTGAGTTAATTGGTCATGCAACATCTTCCCAGATGTTTTGAAATGTACTCAAGCTAGTGAGAAAGGAATTTCTAGTTTATTGTGATAAAGTTCTTTTTCTAGGAGCTATATTTCAGTTGAGATTCCCATGCAAATGTTTTATTTCCTATCAAGTTGTTAGATATATATTTTATGACCCACTTCAGCTCCGTTTTTTCTTAGAAGGAAAGGGGATTTCATTTGCAGCCCAAGGAAATCTAGCATAAGAATCAAGTCAGTTAGACGTAGAAGTTGAAAGGAGTTGCTTTCAGTTCCTTCAGATAAGCACTTTGGTACTTGGAAATAAAATGGCGGTTGGTCAAATTAGAAATTTTTCTAATTAATTCGGAAGTGAAGTCTTCTATGGATAACTGCCGAGTTTCCAGTGTATCCCAATCAGTGTGAATCCTCTGCTTAAATTCAATGATGTCACCTGGATCATGTTCACCAAAGAACTCAGTAAAATATTCCTCCAGAGGGATCTGCTTAGGAAATATTTCACACCGCTGCAACATGCAGTTTTTTGAGTTCATATCAGACAGTTTTATTCAGAAACACCTTGTAGTCATCTGGAACTGCAATTGCTGAAAGCATAAGTTTCACATTCTGGTGAATTGTGCCGACACAGACTGAATGAGTCCCTGATGAACTAATTGTGACACCCCACTGTGGCCGAAGCTCACAGAACTTTGAGAACCCAATTTCAGGCCCATGCTGACTGCGATACAGTTCTTTCAGATTGCATAATAGCAATCTTTTCTACTTTTGCACTTTTTAATCACTACATAAGAACATAAGAGTTGCCGCTTCTGGGTCAGACCAGTGGTCCATCATGCCCAGTAGTCCGCTCACGCGGCGGCCCTTTTGGTCAAAGGCCACCGCCCTAACTGAGACTAGCCCAACCAGCATTCGTCCTTGCTCAGTAGGAACTTTCTAACTTAGTCTTGAATCCCTGGAGGGTGTTTTCCCCTATGACAGCCTCCGGGAGAGCATTCCAGTCTTCCACCACTCTCTGGGTGAAGAAGAAATTCCTTATGTTTGTATGGAATTTATCCCCTTTCAACTTTAAAGGGGGGGCTTGCTATTGTTTTGATGGACTTTGCTGAAAATTATTCCTTCATAGTTCAGGATGCAGTACAGGGATTTCACTGGGAAAATAGCCAAGCAACATTACACCCCTTCATTGTCCTACTTCTGCAACCCCGATATCCAAAGCCTATGCATATGCATGATCAGTGACTTACTTGTGTCACGATACTTTTGATTTTCCATGCATTTTTGAGGAAGTTTATTCTGCATCTGAAGGAAATCTTGCCTGTCTTAAGCCATATTCATTACTTTAGAGATGGTTCTGCTGCGCAATATAAAAACTTCAAGAATTTCATTAACCTCTGCAGCCATGATACTGACTTTCAAATTAATGCTGAGTGGAACTTTTTTGGCACAAGTGTGCAGCTATATCCAGAAGCTGGGATTTGGTCTGTGTGTGTGTGTGAAGGAACTGTGAATCTCATGACACTGTGATAAGAGAGGAGGTTGAACAGCGGTCAACATGCCAGCTGGGAAGAAACATCTCTTCTTTATTGCAGAAACTAACAGAGTGTGAGACAGGATAAAATAGTATATAAGAGTCCATCCTGGGGCTTTCTCTTCAGAATCCATCAGTGCGCTGTAAAGGGAGTCCCACGATTGATCCGGTCCATCACTGCCTGGAAAAAGGATTCCTCAGACAGCTGTGAGGAACGGTGATGTCATAATCAATCATGGTGAAATTGTTCTCAATTATTAGTGCTTTGTATATCACTGCCTTGTAATTTATATTTATATCAGCTGTGCTTTGCATATTACACTGCTTTACAATTTATGTATTCAATAAAGTAGCATACTTAACTTTATCTCGTGTGTGTCTCTTTGTATACCGTGAAGTGCTGACTACTTAACAAACTTAGCATTACAGAATTTGGTACCAGCAGTGGGGTAGTCATGAAGTCACGGAAACAAATCAGATCAAGATATTAAAAAATGTAGGGGGAAGGTGGATTGTCTTATGTGCATATTTGTATTAAAAATTGTGATCCCGGGGAGCACAGAGGCTAAAATTGTAGCTTAGGGGTGTCCTGTACGGTGAAGGTATATTTTATGGAAGGTGTGGCCAGCCAACTGTAAGTATAAATTCTTTAAATATGCATGCTTTATTTTATTAAATATTAATTTACTGCCTGAAAATTATACAAGGAATGATAGTATAATCTGTTTTTGTATGATGCCTGTATATATGTGCTTAGCAAGAGTTATAAAGTTACAGCATTAGTGCACGTGCCATTGCGTATATGTATGTTAATGTAAAAGTTAAAAATTAAAAAAAAAATTAGATATGGGCAAAGGGACAGATTACTTTTTCCTGGGTATAGATATTAGAATTAAAGCAAGGACAGTGAAGGAGGTTCACTTCCAGTTGTGGTGAACAGGGAGGGGCTGATGTGAGAGCTTTTCCAACTACATTAGCTGGTTGAGGAATTTTAAAATATAATTTATAAAGGCAGATAGAGAAATTACAATTAAATTAAGATACTGAAGAGTATAGGGAGTTAGTTTACAGATCATTACATGGAGGACCCAAGCGGCACACGCAGTGCACAGCATCGGGGAAGGAGAGTAGCAAGGAGCAGGAAGAAGAGGAAGAAAGGGGAGAAAAAGCAAGCTAAAAAGCAAACGAAGAGCCGAGGAGGGAGGCAGAAAGGAGCAGGAAGCTAGGGGCAGTGGCGAGAGTAAGCTCCGCCCACCCCTACCACATCGGCAGTCACCGACCGAACTCCCCCTTAAAAGGGGAGGAGCCAAGCGGCACACGCGGTGCACAGCATTGGGCAAGGAGAGTAGCAAGGAAGAGGAAGAAAGGGGAGAAAAAGCAAGCTAAAAAGTAAACAAAGAGCCGAGGAGGAAGCAGAAAGGAGCAGGAAGCTAGAGGCAGCGGCAAGAGTAAGCTCCGCTCATCCACACTACGTCAGCAGAGTCATCGACCGAACTTCCCTTTAAAAGGGGAGGAGCCAACTGCATGCAGCCGTTCGGCGGGCGGCAAAGGAGCTCACCTTAGCGAGAGCGCCTTTGCGAAGGGCCTCAAGAAGGGCAGAGTCATTACACCCGAGGACACCAGAGAAGGACAGCAATGTAAGGACGCGGCAGACACACAATAGAGCACACATACACAAGCAAAGGTAAAGTAAGGACAGCACACACAAGCAAAAGACAGCAAGGTAAGGAAGTGGCAGGCACAGAAGGTAAGGAAGAGGCAGGCACAGAAGAGAACAGACATACACAAGTAAAGAGGTACCAGTACAATAATAAAGGGTACTCCAAAAAAGGCAAGACAACAATGGAAGCAGAGGGAAACTAGAGGATGAGCTTCCCAGTGTACTGCACGGACCGCCATATGTACGACTACCTCCCCTGGGGGAGGCAGTCATATGTATGCGGTCGGTGTCAGGAGCTAAAAAGCTTGAAAAAGGAAGTCGGTCGACTGAATTACAGGATTCAGGAACTGGAGGGACTTTACATCGCAGAAGACCCGTTCAGGACAGCTGAAGACCCTTTGAGAGAGAGGCACATCGAGGAACAAGTCAGGGAGCTCGAGGAGTTCATCGAGGAGGCCTACAGGAGGGTAGAAGAACAAGAACACAAACGTCGTAGAAGGATGAAGATACTCCCACATGGAATGAAGGACAAGAGCAATCTGACTCCAAGGAAGAAGCCCAGAGAAATCCCACAGGAAGGGGAGGCAAGGTCTTGCTGATGCCTCGAAGTGGAAGCAGTAAAGCACACCGAGGACAGACCTGCGGCCGGAGCGAAAACTGAAAAAAGGAAAGTCTGCAATCTTAGTGGGAAACTCAATCCTAAGGCAAGTGGATAGCCACATAGCAGGAGGGAGAGAGGATCAGCTAGTGACCTGCCTCCCAGGAGAAAGAACAAAAAGACATTGCCGACAAAATTGAAAGGATCCTAGAAAGAGCAGAGATGGAAGAGATTGCAGTGATGATCCACATTGGGACAAATGATGTCAGCAGGAGAGACTACAGTAGGAACGCACTGATCGAACAGTTCAAGATTCTGGGAAGGAAGTTGAAGATGAGAACTCAGAAGATAGCATTCTCAGAGATCCTATCAGTACCAAGGGCAGACGTGAAGAGGCAGATGGAACTACAATCAATAAATGCATGGATGAGGAGATGGTATGAAGAAGAGAGATTCCACTTCATGAGAAACTGGTCAACGTTTTGGGGCAAGAACAAGTTCTGCAGGAAAGATGGACTACTACTGAGCAAGGCGGGAACTAGACTTCTAGCAAACAATGTCAGGAGAGGAATAGAGCAGGCTTTAAACTAAGAAGAAGGGGAAAGCTGACAGTTGACCAGGTGTCGATGATTCGGAAGAAGTTAATCCCAAGAATAAACTGAGTGGGAAAAACGCTGGGAAGACACAACGGGCAAAAAACAAGAATTGACAGGACAAGAGGATGATAAGAAGAACGTAGCACAGGAAAAGAAAATGAAGACAAGAAAATACCAGGACTTAAACTGCATGTATACTAATGCAAGGAGCCTAAGGAACAAAATGGGAGAACCTAGACATCATTGGGATCTCTGAAACATGGTGGAATGAAGAAAACAAATGGGACACAGCACTACCGGGGTACAAACTCTATCGCAAAGACAGATCAGATCAGAAAAGGGGAGAATAGCTTTATACATAAAGGATAATATACACTCGACCAGAGTGGACACAGCGGTGACGACCGACAAATTGGAATCACTATGGGTTAAAATACCAGGACGAAATGGGCTCGAGATAAAGATGGGCCTGTACTATTGTCCACCTGGGCAAACTGAAGTAAACGATGAAGAAATGGAAGACGAAATGAGGTAGGAATGCAAAAACGTAACACCATTATTATGGGAGACTTCAACTATCCAGAGATAGACTGGAGTCTTGGAAACTCAAAATGCACTAGGAAAACTGGATTCCTGGAGGCTTTACAGGACTGCTTCATGGAGCAGCTTGTCAGAGAACCAACGAGAGGAAATGCCACTCTGGACCTAATCCTCAATGGGCTAAGAGGACCTGCAAAGGAAGTGGAAGTAGTGGGACCGTTAGGAAACAGCAATCACAATATGATCGAGTTCAAAGTCGAAGTAGGAATATCGAAGGGGAAGAGAACCATAGCGACAACTTTTAACTTCAAGAAAGGAAACTACGAAGAGATGAGAGTAATGGTAAGAAAGAAACTTAGGAACAGCTCGAAAAAATCGCAGACTGTGGAGCAAGCCTGGTCCTTATTTAAGAACACAGTGAGTGTAGCGCAAAATCTGTATATCCCCAGATTTAGAAAAGGATGCAAAAGGAACCAAACAAAAGACCCAGCGTGGATAACTAAAGAAGTGAAGAAAGCGATAGGAAATAAGAAAAAATCATTCCGGATGTGGAAAAAGGACAAAACCGGGAAAAACTGGAGAGTACAGGAAGCATCAAAAACAATGTCACCGAGTGGTTAGAAGAGCAAAAAGAGAATATGAAGAGAGGCTAGCCAGGGAAGCACGAAATTTCAAACCATTCTTCAGATATGTTAAAGGAAAGCAGCCGTCAAGGGAGGAGGTGGGACCGCTGGATGAAGGAGATAGGAAGGGAGTGGTGAAGGAGGAAAAAGAAGTGGTGGATAGACTAAACAGGTTCTTTTCGTCAGTATTTACAAGAGAGGACACATCCAACGTGCCGGAACCTGAAAAAATCTTCAAAGGAGATCAAGCAGAAAAATTAACATCCATGGAGGTAAGCCTCGAAGATGTACTCAAGCAGATAGATAGATTAAAAACTGACAAATCTCCGGGCTCGGACGGAATCCACCCTAGGGTATTGAAAGAACTAAAAGAAGAAATAGCGGAAATACTACAGCAGGTTTGTAATCTATCCCTGAGAACAGAGGTGATCCCGGAGGATTGGAAGATAGCAAATGTTACACCCATCTTTAAAAAAGGATTGAGAGGTGAGTCTGACTTCGGTCCCGGGGAAGATGGCGGAAGCACTGATAAAAGACAGCATCGAAGAACATCTAGAAAGAAATAAACTGATGAAAACAAGCCAACATGGCTTCTGCAAAGGAAGATCGTGCCTAACGAACTTATTGCACTTCTTCAAAGGAATTAATAAACAAATGGACGAAGGAGCCCCCATAGACATCGTATACTTGGACTTCCAAAAAGCCTTCGACAAGGTATCCCATCAACGGAAACTGAAGAACCATGGGGTGGAAGGAGATGTACATAGATGGATCAAAAATTGGTTGGCGGGTAGGAGTGAAGGGCCACTACTCAGACTGGAGAAGGGTCACGAGTGGTGTTCCGTACTCAGACCGCTGCTGTTCAATGTATTTATTAATGACCTAGAAACAGGAACGAAGTGTGAGGTTATAAAATTCACAGATGACACAAAACTTTTTAGTGGGGTTAGGACTAAAGAGGACTGTGAAGATTTACAAAGGGACCTGAACAAACTGGGTGAGTGGGCGAATAAATGGCAGATGAACTTTAATGTACAGAAATGTAAAGTCTTACATGTAGGAAATAGAAACCCAATGTACAGCTATACAATGAGAGGGTTGGTAATGAGTGAAAGTAGCCTAGAGAAGGACTTAGGGGTACTGGTAGATAAAACGATGAAAATGTCGGCACAGTGCGCAACAGCCTCAAAGAAGGCAAACAGAATGTTAGGTATTATCAAAAAAGGTATTACAACCAGAACTAAGGATGTTATCCTGCCATTGTATCGGGCGAGGGTGCGCCTGCATCTGGAGTACTGCGTCCAATATTGGTCGCCATACCTTAAGAAGGATATGGCGATACTCGAGAGGGTTCAGAGGAGAGTGGTGCGACTGATAAAAGGTATGGAAACCCTTTCATATGATGAAAGATTAGAGAAACTGGGGCTCTTTTCCCTGGAGAAACGGAGGCTTAGAGGGGACATGATAAGAGACATACAAGATCATGAAGGGCATAGAGAAAATGGAGAGGGCAGATTCTTCAAACTCTCGAAAACTACAAGAATGAGAGGGCATTCGGAAAAATTGAGAGGGGCCAGATTCAGAACTAATGCTAGGAAGTTCTTCTTCACCCAAAGGGTGGTGGACACCTGGAATGCGCTTCCAGAGGGTGTGGTAGGACAGAGTACGCTTCTGGGTTTCAAGAAGGGATTAGATGATTTCCTGAAGGAAAAGGGGATTGAAGAATTACTATACAGGTCCTGGACCTGATGGACTGCCGTGTGAGCAGACTGCTGGGCGCGATGGACCTGACCCAGCAGAGGCATTGCTTATGTTCTTAAATGGGTGTGGAATACACAGCATAGCCCCTAATTATTAAACCAAAAGGGCTGGTATTCGTTGAACATTCCAGCAAATCTGGGAGAGTGTAGGTTTATTTACATACTAAAGGGTCTTACTTAGAGCTTCTGTAGCTCAGCAAGAACACTTTTAGCCCTATGTGATTCTATAGTGTGCTAATTTAGCTGGATAGCAATATTGTTGTAGTAGATGTAGGACTGGCTCAGCACTAACTCTCCAGAATTAGGATAATACAATAGTTGAATAAATAATTTAGGATAGGGCGGCAGTGGTCTGGTGAGAAGTTGCTCTGACCAGCGTTCCATACTGTCGATAAGAACAGTATGGTGAAGAGCAAGGGAAAGCCGCTTTTGTTCTCGGCCAACCCGGTGCCCTCCCCGGTATTGCTACAACGAACGCTGGAAAGTTTTCTCTTACCAGCACATGTTGAGGAAAATCCTCGGAGTGAGGGCGAGTAGCAGACAGGGGATTTAGCCCGCAGTGCCGCGGAAGCTACACTAAGTCCCGAGGATCCAACACGGAAGTGAAGCAGATGGGAAGTACCGAGGATTCCAGCTTGGTTGTCGACGGTAGCTTCGAAGCCTTGCCATCATTTCCTGCTTTACCCCAAGAGGTGGAAAAACCAGCTGGGGGAATCTGTGCAGGGGCTACAGGAGGACTGTTAGAGGAGGTGTTTGAGCCCAAAACCTGTGGCAAACGACACTAAAGAAGCTGGATTGAAGAGCTCCACCAGGTTGAAGAAAAAAACGGAGAGAACAACATTGGAGGAGGTATGGGAAGCTGTTACTGTGCTAGAGGAAAAATTGCCTGAGCATTTAGATAAAGTATTCCAACTTCCAGAGGTGGTTCAGTGTCATATTAAACAAATAGGGGATTTTACAACAAAGGTGGACTCCCAAGTAAAGGAATTTGAAAAAACTATAGAAGGGGTTAAAACTGTTCAAACAATCTGAACATTCACCAGAGAATGAAAGACTGGAGAATTATGAAAGGCGATTGAATTTAAGATTTTTGAATTTTCCTCAATCTACTTTACTCCAACCAATTGAGATGTTAAAAAAATTTTGAGAGAGGTCTTACAAATGCCTGCTGAATCTATGCCCCCGATAACAAAAGCTTATTATATTTCTATGGGTAGACCACTGAAAAAACCAATTTCAGATCAGAACCAGGAGACCAGTCTTGATGTTACTGGTCTCTTGGAGAACTCAGAAATAGTTTTGAACAAAGCTACCCCTTATTGCTACATTTGCACTAGAATATGACAGGAATTGGATACTCCGAATGTATTTCAGGTTTAAAAATGTAAAATTTATGGGTAATTTCATTTTGATATTTCCTGACCTTTGTAGGTCCACTCAACAGAGGAGAAAGGCCTTTTTGGCTCTTAAACCTCTGGTATTGAATCTCAAAGGGACCTTTTTCTTGCAGTTTCCAGGCATATGCATTCTTGAAATAGATGAGAAATCCTTTGCATTCTTTGACCCTGAGCATTTAAAAAATTTTTGGGAATCGAGAAAACCTCTGGTACTAGTGGCAATCTCTACTCCCTCTAATGTGAATCAGGTAGAAACTGATGAAGTTTAACATGTAATTCCGCTAGTTCTAAATTTCCTTTGATGTTTTCTTTTTGATCCCTGTTGGTTTCAATGTCTTGCCTCAGGTTTCTTAACCATTTCCTTCTTGGTATTATTATTATTAATGAGGTTTAAATAATGTTACTTATTGCATATATGTGGGAATTTCATTTTTGTATACCTAATTTTAGTTGTAACCTTATTTTCTGTTCAAGATTTATGCTTGTAAAAATTGGAAATTCTAATAAATAAATAATAATTATTATTTAGGATATCTTGGCCTTGACCAGACAAATAGGCTTCCTGTACTAAAAAGTGAAAGTAGTTTGTACACTTTGGAAAAAAATGAAAGTGTGGAGAGCAACAGGAGCCAGGGAAAAATTGTTTTATTTCAGGTGTATTTTTCATTAAGCTGCCTGTTAAAGGAATGTATTAATAGATTTACCCCATGGTAAAGGCATTCAAAGCATTTAAAGGTTAATAGAACATTATGATAGTTATTATGTAAACTAGTGTTTAAGCCCGTTACATTAACAGGTGCTAGAGTAGATGTCTGTCTATCTTTTTTTTTTCTTTTTCTCTCTCTCTCCGTGTACGCTGTCTGTCATTCTTTCTGTCTATGTCTCCCCCTGGCCCCCTGTCTGTCTTTCTGTCTCTGTCTCCCTGGCCCCCTGTCTGCCTGTATTTCTCTGTTATGCCATGCCTGCCTGACTCTCTTTCCTATGTCCTTAGTGTCCCATCTTGTCTTTAGTGATCTCAGTGCCTCCTTCCTATGTCCTTAGTGCCCCCAGTGCCACCTTTCTATGTCCTTAGTGTCCCATCCTATGTCCTTAGTGACCTCAGTGCCTCCTTCCTATGTCCTTAGTGCCTCCTTCCTATGTCTTTAGTGTCCCTTCCTATGTCCTTAGTGCCCTCAGTGCCTCCTATGTCCTCAGTGCCCCCAGTGCCACCTTCCTATGACCTTAGTGTCCCATCCTATGTCCTTAGTGCCTTCAGTGCCTCCTTCCTATGTCCTTAGTGCTCTCAGTGCCTCCTATGTCCTTAGTGCCCTCAGTGCCTCCTTCCTATACCCTTAGTGCCCTCAGTGCCTCCTATGTCCTTAGTGCTCCCAGTGCCACCTTCCTATGTCCTTAGTGCCTCCTATGTCTTTAGTGCCCTGTGCCCCCCACCCCTAAAGCCAGCCAGCCTGCCTGCCTCCCTCCCAACCCCCCTGTACAGTAGAACCTATCATTTTTCTAACCCCCCCTCCCATTCCCCTGTACAGTAGAACCCTTGAAAGCAGCATGTTTCCATCTCCCCCCTCCCCCCCCGCCACTACCGCCGAAGTGCAGCCGACCTCACTTACCCTCTCCCATCCGACCCTCCCACCGTGAGGCGAACAGAAACCTCCTGGCTCGAACAGTGGCCGCAGCACTCTAAACAGGCTGCTCCGCGGCCTTCTACTGCCCGCGATTCCCTCTGCCGCGTCACCGGCAGAGCAAATCAGGGCAGTAGGCCGCGAAGCAGCGTGTTTAGAGTGCTGCGGCCGCTGCTAGTCAAGAGGTTTGTCGGGACCTTGGGAAGGGAAGGGGGGCGGCCAGACCGCGGTTGGAGGGTCGGATGGGAGGCTCAACAGGGGATTGGATGCGCCGGGGGGGGAGGGGGGGCAAAGACGACGACACTGGAAAGGCTCTGGACCTGAGCTGGGAGGAAGACCGGTGTTTGCTGAGGCTGCGGCTGCCTGGAGACTGCGTTCAGCTGCCCAGGAACCCCGTTGGCCTGCACTGGACACTCCAAAGAGGGGAGCAGAAGGAACGGCGGTGGCGACAGCGGTTTCTTTCACAGTGAGCGAGGGGGGGAAGCTCCAAAGTGTTCCCTGCCGCTGCGTTCTAAAATAGAATCCGGCCACGGATCACACACCACAGCGGCAGGGAACACGAAACTCTAAGTGCGCATGCAGCGCTTAGAGTTTTATTATATAGGATGGGCCAGGACACAACAGTACAGACAAAAGAAGACACTTCTAGCCTGCACCTGACCTCTGCACAGCAGTACCCACTCCTCAGAGTGTGGCAGACAGGTGGGTCCAGGTCAGCCTGAATGGAACATGGACAAAGTTTGCTCTAAGTGACCTTGAGGGTGGTGTTGATTTGAAATATTTCTTCTTTTTCTTAGCAGTTAGTTGGAATACATACATAGCTATTCTGGACCAGTTTTGGCACAAAAAATCTTTTGCTGAACCGGGAAAAAGGAAGGAAAAGTTGTGCTTCAAGTAACCTTGAAATGACCTTGCAATTTAAGATTTAACATGTTTCTCTTAGCATTGACACTTTGATACTTCATAATACCTCTGTACCTAACACTGTATATTGCTTTAATTAGTAATATCTGTTTATTTTTGAAGATTGGAGCACAACCTAGCAGTTTGTGTCCCTGTCTACATTATCTCTCATGTCTTATGAATGAAATAGGCAAGGCAACGGAGCCAATTGACTAAATTTTTTGTTTTCTCTTTCAGAAGTTCAAGCAGACATTTAAACATCACACCATTTGATTAAGCCTTTTCTGATTATGTGATTATTGTGCCAAGTGTTATATGGAAATTTACTTTGCTAATGTGCTATGTTTAGTGCTATGTTTAGTTCTATGATGTTTTTTGTATAACAGTGTATCTGCAAATTTAAGTTCAGCCCTGAATCTCTGACCGATGGAAGAACAGATTCAAGCCTACAACTTTGTGTTTTTCTGTTTTGTCTATGCTATGTGGTTTATTTGTTTTAGTTTATGGGGTGCCCCAGGATACATACCATTGGCCATTTCTAGAGTTCTTTTCCCATTTTTTACTAGCCCATTTGCACAATATCCTTTTAGTTATATTTTTCATAGCCTAAGTGTAGCTTAGTTAGGGGTTATATTGAGAAAAGGTTTTATACAGTGTTATATACAGTGTTTATTCCATGGTGCTCACTAGATAGGATCAATTCAGTACATATTTCTGACAATTTTTTGTTCACTACAATCAATACATAATTATGGTCTCTCTTGAGTGCCATAATAGTTGCATGCAGCACACAAAAAAAGGGGAAAAACTTATCTTTTTGGAATGTCCGATTAAGAACATTAAGTATTTGCATATTGTCTCTCTCTTGCAATACCTATACCAAGTAAATGGATTAATATTGTAACATGTTGCCACACTCAGTACAGGCAATATGGTCTCTCTCTCTCTCTCTTTTTCTATCTTATTTGGATCACTTCAATGGGGTTCAACCGCTAGATGATACCTGGACTCCTTTCAAGCTGGTGTATCCCTCCCTGTGTATGCAGTTTAAAGAGACTGTCAGCTCCTATTGGACTAATTCATCTCCCTGCACCCTGACTGCAAAGACACTTTTGTTTTCATCTGTTCTTTCCACAAAATGTTTACAGCCACCTTCCTGAGAACGCTTTGCTGTAACTAAACAATACCTGGTGTAGTCATTCATTTCATATGCTGTGCATGGGGAACGAAACATTCCACAAGCTGCTGAATTTTACAGAACTCTATGCCTACATTGAACAACTTAAAACTACCTCTAAAGAAGTGAATCATACCATCACTTTTGAAAATGGACAGATTGCACAAACTGTTGAAAATTTACTACGAGACACTCATGTCTCAGTCTGGGAACTTTTCTTTGGGCATTTGCCTACTGCAAATCATGTCCTTGTTTTAATTTACCCTATCATTATTTATTATACAAATTTTGCTATGTATCGTTGTGATTTTCCTTTGCTGTAAAATGACCATGCATATCCCACAAAGTTCCCCCTACCTTTTAACACAGTTTTATATGAATTTCCAGGATCTTCTCTGACATTTGCTAATTTGGTAAATTAGGTTCTAATTTGGTTGATTTGGCATGACCTATTGCATTGCATACCAGGGTCAGACATAATATATGATCTCCTATCCCATACTCTCATACTTATGGCATCTTGATACCTTTCAGCCTGAACCTCCTGAGAAAGCTTCCTGCATCCCTTATGCACTGTTCATTCACTCAAAGATGGGTAAGATGTAGCATATTGCGCTTCCCTGCCCAGATAACTATACAACGTAAGACAGAGGTCTGAACTCATAATGGGAACTGTTTCTTCATAGCTTGGAGATTGTGCAGGACAAGAGGATATGCTGATATAATTATGGAGGAAGGAGAAGAATCTGCAAAGGACAACATAAGAACATAAGCAATGCCTCTGCTGGGTCAGACCTGAGGTCCATCATGCCCAGCAGTCCACTCACGCGGTGGCCCAACAGGTCCAGGACCTGCTCAGTAATCCTCTATCTGTACCCCTCTATCCCCTTTTCCAGCAGGAAATTGTCCAATCCTTTCTTAAACCCCAGTACCGTACTCTGCCCTATTACGTCCTCAGGAAGTGCATTTCAGGTGTCCACCATACGTTGGGTAAAGAAGAACTTCCTAGCATTCGTTTTGAATCTGTCCCCTTTCAACTTTTCCGAATGCCCTCTTGTTCTTTTATTGTTCAAAAGTTTGAAGAATCTGTCCCTCTCTACTCTCTCTATGCCCTTCATGATCTTGTAAGTCTCTATCATATCCCCTCTAAGTCTCCTCTTCTCCAGGGAATAGAGACCAGTTTCTCCAATCTCTCAGCGTATGAAAGGTTTTCCATACCCTTTATAAGACGTGTCGCCCTCCTCTAAACCATTTCGAGTAATGCCATATCCTTCTTAAGGTATGGCGACCAATATTGGACGCAGTACTCCAGATGCGGACGCACCATCGCCCGATACAACGGCAGGATAACTTATTTCGTTCTGGTTGTAATACCCTTCTTGATTATATCTAGCATCCTATTCGCTCTCTTAGCAGCCGCTGCGCACTGTGCCGTCGGCTTCATTTTCATGTCCACCGTTATCCCTAAGTCTCTTTCTTGGGTACTCTCATTCAATAACATCCCTCCCATCGTATAGTTGTACCTCGAATTTCTGCTTCCCACATGTAATACTTTACATTTCTCAACGTTGAACTTCATCTGCCATCTCGTCACCCATCTCCCTAGTTTGTTCAAGTCCCTTTGTAATTCATCGCAGTCCTCTTTAGTCCGAGCTCCACTAAATAGTTTGGTGTCGTCCGCAAATTTTATTCTCTCACACTTCGTCCCTGTTTCTAGATCATTTATAAATATATTAAATAGCAGTGGCCCAAGCACTGAGCCCTGCGGGACACCACTCGTGACCCTCTTCCAGTCTGAGTAGTGGCCCTTCACTCCTACCCTCTGTTTCCTACCCGCCAACTAGTTTCTGATCCATCTGTGTACGTCTCCTTCCACCCCATGGTTCTTCAGTTTCTGGAGTAGACGTTCATGGGGCACCTTGTCAAATGCTTTTTGGAAATCTAGATATATGATGTCTATGGGGTCTCCTTTGTCCATCCGTTTGTTGATTCCTTCGAAGAAGTGCAATAAGTTCGTTAGACACGATCTCCCCTTGCAAAAACCATGTTGGCTGGTTATCAGAAGTTCGTTTCTTTCAAAATGTTCATCGATACTTTCTTTTATCAGTGCTTCCGCCATTTTCCCCGGAACCGAGGTCAGACTCACCGGTCTGTAGTTTCCCGGGTCACCTCTTGATCCCTTTTTGAAGATGGGCGTTAACGTTGGCTATCTTCCAATCCTCCGGAATCACGCCTGTTTTCAGGGACAGGTTGCAAATTTGCTGCAGTAGTTCCGCTATCTCCTCCTTTAATTCCTTCAGAACTCTTGGATGGATTCCGTCCGGGCCCGGGGATTTGTCAGTTTTTAGTTTTTCTATCTGCCTGCGCACATCTTTACGGCTCACTTCCATGAATGTTAATTTTTCTGTTTGGTTTCCATTAAAGAATTGCCTAGGTTCCGGAATGTTGGATGTGTCTTCGTTTGTAAATACAGACGAAAAGAACATGTTAAGTCTTTCTGCCACTTCTTTCTCCTCCTTCACCACTCCCTTCCTGTCTCCGTTGTCCAGCGGTCCCACCTCCTCCCTAGCCAACTGCTTTACTTTAACATATCTAAAGAATTATTTGAAATTTTGTGCTTCCCTGGCTAGCCTCTCTTCATACTCTTTTTTGGCTTTTTGAACTACACGGTGACATTCTTTTTGATACTTCCTGTGCTCTTCCCAGTTCCCCTCAGATCTGTCCTTTTTCCATTTCCTGAATTAATTTTTCTTATTGCCTATCGCTTCCTTCACTATTTTAGTTATCCACGCCGGGTCTTTTGCTCGACTCTTTATGCACCCCTTTCTGAATCTGGGGATACACAGATCTTGCGTCTCGCTCACCGTGTCCTTGAAAAAAGACCAGGCATGTTCTACTGTTTGCCATTTTTTGGAAGTGTTCCTAAGTTTCTTCCTTACCATTTCCCTCATTGCTTCGTAGTTTCCTTTCCTGAAGTTAAAAGTTGTTGCTATGGTTCTCTTTCCTTTCGGTATTCCTACCTCAACCTTGAACTTGATCACATTATGATCACTGTTTCCCAACGGTCCCACTACTTCCACTTCCTTTGCATGTCCTCTTAACCCATTTAGGATTAGATCCAGAGTGGCATTTCCTCTTGTCAGTTCTCTAACAAGCTGCTCCATGAAGCAATCTTGTGTAGCCTCCAGGAATTCTGTCTCCCTAGGGCATCTTGAGCTTCCAAGACTCCAGTCTATCCCGGGGTAGTTGAAGTCTCCCATAATAACCGTGTTATCGCTTTTACATTCTCGCTTCATCTCGGCTTCGATTTCTTCATCAATATCTCCAGCTTGCCTGGGTGGACGATAGTATAGGCCCATCTTTATTTCAGGCCCTTTCATTCCCGGTATTTTAACCCATAGCGATTCCAGTCTGTTGGTCGTCTCTGCTGTGTCCATTCTTGTCGATTGTATGCTTTCTTTTATGTGTAGGGCTATTCCACCTCCTTTCTGTCCTGACCTGTCCTGGCGATAGAGCTTGTACCCCGGCAGTGCTGTATCCCATTTTTTTTCCTCATTCCACCATGTTTCAGAGATTCCAATGATGTCTATGTCCTCTGCATTGGCCATGGTTTCTAGTTCCCCCATTTTGTTTCTTAGGCTCCTGGCATTTGTATACATGCAATTTAGATCCTGATATTTTGTTGTCTTCATTTCCTTTTCCTGTGCTTCGGTCTTTAGTTTCTTTTCTTTTGCTACAATCTTTCTAACCTCTTCTTCTGGGTTAGTCGACTCCTGTAATTTGTCCCTTGTTTCTTCCCAGCCCTTTTTCCCCTTAGTATCTTCACGGGATACCTTCTTCCGAATCGCCGACTCTTGGTCGACTGTCGGTTTTCCCCTCCTTCTTAGTTTAAAGTCTGTTCTATTCCTTTCTTGACGTTTGCTAGAAGTCTAGTTCCCACTGCGCTCAGGTGCAGTCCATCTCTCCTGTAGAGCTTGCTCTTGCCCCAGAACGTCGTCCAGTTCCTCACGAAATGGAATCCTTCTTCCTCACAACATTTCCTCATCCACGCATTTATTGATTGTAGTTCCTGTTGCCTTCTCACATCTGCCCTCGGTACCGGTAGGATCTCTCAGAACGCTATCTTCTGGGCCCTCATCTTCAGCTTCCTTCCCAGAATCTTGAACTGTTCTATCAGCGTGCTTCTTCTGTAGTTTCTCCTGTTGACATCATTCGTCCCGATGTGGTTCGTTACTGGTCTCTCCCGTCTTCGTTCCTTCCAGGATCTTTCCAATTTTGTCCTCGATGTCCTTGGTTCTTGCTCCTGGGAGATAGGTCACCAGTCGATCCTCTCTCTCTCCTGCTATGTGGCTGTCCACATGCCTCAGGATCGAGTCTCCCACTAGAATCGCTGACTTTCCCTTCTTCAATGTTCACTTCGGTCTCAGGTCAATGTCCTTAGTGTGCTTCACTCTTTCTTCTTCTGGGCATCGACTAGCCAATTTCTCCCCCTCGTGCGGTATTCCTCTGTGGGTGTCTTCTTTGAGGTCATCTGCTTCTTGTTCTCCCTTCCATGTTGGTGTAACTTCTTTCATCTGAAGTTTGTTCTCTTCCACCCTCCTCCTGTATGCTTCCTCAATGAATTTGAGTTCCCTGACTTCTTCCTCAATGTGTCTCTCACTCACGAAGTCTTCAGCTGTTCTGATTGGGTCTTCCGTGGTGTTAAGTCCTTCTAGCTCCTGTATCTTGTCCTCTAGTCGCTTGACTTCCTTCTTCAAGCTTTTCAACTCCTGACACCGACCGCATACATATGACTGTCTCCCCAAGGGGAGGTAGTCATACATATGACAGTCTGTGCAGAACACTGGAAAGCTCATCTTCTGGTTTCCCTCTGCTTCCATTGTCATTCCTACTTCAAGATAAGTTAAGATTACGTGTGACCTGTAAATGCCCTCTGTGACTGCTTTGTGCTCTCTCTCTGTCTGCTGTTGGTGTCCTCTCTCTCACTCTGCCTGCTGCTGGTGTCTATTCGCTAGTGTCACACCCCGGGTTCTTGCCGATGTTGCAAGCCCCAGGAAAATGACCAAAACTCCAGTCCCACGTGTCCCTTGCTACTAAGGGATCCTCCAGGTCTTACTTTTAGGCATGCATGCAAGGAATACAGTTTTCAGTCAGAATGTGAAAACCCAAAAATAGCTTTATTTCAGTAATGGTAACATAATTCAAAAACATTCAGGCATCAGCCTTGCAGTGCAGTATGCAGTCAGAGCACATGACATCAAACTCATAAAGGTTCCAAAAACAAAACTTGAATAACACTGTAATTACCAACAGTCCCTGCTTCTGGGCTTGCAAGCTTATGGGTCTCAGTTCTCTTCACCAGAGCAACAGTGTTTTAAATCAATATTTAGTTCATTTGTATGTTCCAAAAATCACTGATATATCACAAGTCTTCAAAAGCACATGTACGTTTCCCTTCTCTGCAATAGTGCACTTGGGATTAGCCACAGCTGAGAGAACACAACGTGCTGGCTTAGCTTGGCAATCAGCCAGGAAGTACAAACACTCATACCTCGTTATATAATTCAGGGCTTTAAAGAAAACTTCTGCATTTAAGCTTTCAGGGAGAGTTTTAAAACTGAAGTTTCTAAACTTTCAGATTCCCTAGCAGCACAGAGGAATGAACAGCATGAGAAAACATCCAGGTTTAAACTCACTATATTTCCATAGGCAATGGCTGAGTTTCAGTGCATGCCTGGCTTGCCTGGGTGTCCATTGCTTTCTCCTCTGGCTGCTCCCAAGGCTCCCTGATATGAGCTGCATCCTCTGCTTCTAGCATGGGCCAGTCTGAGAGAGTCTGGCTCTCTCCAGCTTCATACCCTCCTCTCCTGGGTGCCTCGTGAGTCTGGCTTCCCTTGGCTGCCTCCCCCTCTCTGTTCCCAGCAGGCTCATTATATCTGGTGGAAAACCACTCCCCTTCTGAGACTGTGGGGGAAGGGTTTTCCACCCACTGACTTGCTTCCTGCTTTCACAAATGGGATACTTTCTAGCCCTGGTTTTAACTGGCTGTTCAAATTTCCTTAGGTATTTAACAGTGTCAGGATGAGGTTTGCCTAGAGTGAAACTTTCACACTTATCCTGCCCTGTTTCTGTTATTTCCATTTCCCAGTCAGAGCTAGAGTCAGCTTGATGAATTAATTGGTCAGTCACCTGATCCGCTCTCCTGCACCTAGGTTGCTTGTGCACATTCCTGCTCACTGGGACAAAACCAGGAACGGATCCGGGTTTATTGTGGGTAAGACCCGAAATGGACCTGGGTTTGTCACACTAGTTATATGTTTTTCCCTGTATCCACTTCTAGTGTGCCATTTTTGTCTAGTGTTGTGGTGTTCTGAGTTGGTTGGATTTCCTAACTTTGGGATAGCAGTTTGTGTCCTGCTGTTGTCACGTATGTTTGTGCCCTCTGTGTCTGCTTTGTTTTTGCTTCTATGTACTTATTTGGGTATTTAGATGTGTTATTAGTTGGTTTCCTTACTTTGTTGTCCTTCCTAGGTGTCCTTGGGTATAGTGAATCTGCCCTTCTTGAGGCCCTTCGCAAAGGTGCTCTCGCTAAGGCGAGCGCCTTTGCCGTTCGCCTTCGCCGCGCGCCTTTGGCTTCTCCCCCTTTATGGAGTTCGGCCCTGATGTGGTGCTGACGTCGGAGAGGTGGGTGGAGCTATCTCTCGCCTCTGCCCCTCTCTATGTCCTGTCTGCCTCTCTCTTTTTTCCTTAACGTGCTTTTTTCTGCTCCTGCCTGCCTGCCTCTCGCTCCGCTCTCCTCAGCCGTCTCCTGACTCTCTCTGGCTGCCTCCTCCGCTGCTCACAGAAGTGTAGGTCATATGTACCGCAAGCTTGCCTCATTTCAAAGAATAAAAAAGAAAAGGAGATGTCGGCAGCCAGAATTTTCGGTTGGCCTGACCGATGTCAGCAGCGGCCATTATATTAATCTGACTCTGGAATGTTGATGCAGATAGACTCTAAATGCTCCTGCACTGGTCATGCATGTGAAATTTCAATGGAAGAATGTGACATCCTGGTTAATTTTTTACATCTACAAGGTCCTGCGCGGTCATTTCACTGGCCTCACCGCAGATACATATGCTGGATCCCTGAACAGGCCTTAATGCACCTATGTTCACTTTATCAGGCAGACATTACACTTATCCACAAGCTATTTTGGCAAACATTGACCAGACTTTCAAAACAATATGCAAGAAACTGAGTTAAAAGTCAAATTTATGCGATTTCCTGAACTTTGTCAGTATGTATGCGCATTTTAAATAAGTGAGGTTTTTTCACTTTTCTTTTTTGTCGTTAATAAAGCTAAGAAATTTATAAGATATTATCTGACTATTGGGAATGTCTTTCAGACAATGGATCAATAACTGATAAATGTGAAATCGTGTATAATACACTTGTCATGATCTTCACGACCAATGGCAGTGGGTATATGAAAATACATGGATACAGGGAAGGGGATCATAAAACAGTAACAATCTGAACTTAACTGTGAAACTTCATGTACCCTTGTTCATTTGCATACAACATGGTTTGTTAAACATGCCTCTTTTCAATATATATCTTGATATATATTAGAGAATGACACGGTGGCGGTTACCCGCGGCTAGCCGCGTTTAGCCGCGGGTAACCCGCCGGAACAGGGAATGAAAAATAACAGTCGCTGCGGGGACGGGGACAAGGCCATTCACCGCCCGTGGAGCGGTGAATGGTCTTGTCTCCGCAGTGAGGCATTTAGGATCGCATGGTCCCCGTAGCCACCGCCCGCCCGTAGCGTTTAGCCAGCTCCCTCCCTCTACCTCACTTTAAATTCTGAGTTTGCAGGCTTCCATTTTCTGAGCCGCACGCGTTCAAAAAGCCGTGCACGCGCAGCTGCGCGAGTCCATCAAGCTTCTCCTCTGACGCAACCGGAAACAGGAAGTTGCAGGAGAGGAGAAGCTTGATGGACTCGCGCAGCAGCGCGTGCGTGTCTTTTTAAATGCGTGCGGTTTGGGGAAAAAGGAAGCCGGCAAGCTCAGAATGTAAGGTGAGGTGGAGGGAGGGAGCTGGCTAAACGCTGCGATTGGGTAGGTGGGGGCTGCTAGACCGTGAGATCACGTTTGTTCCCGGCTCATACTAGGAAGGAGGGAGTGAAAGGAAAAAAAATTCTGGGCCAAGGGGATGAAGAGGGAAAGAAAGAAGCCCACAGCAGGAAAGAAAGGGGAAGACAGGCAGGTGAGCCAGATGCTGGAAGCAGGGGGGGGGGGGAGAAAGAGGGAAAGAAGCTAGATGGGGTTGAAAAGAAGAGACACGCTGGTATGGAAGAGGAAGATAGGGGAAATCTGAACAGAGGAAGGTAACAGAAAGAGGGGAAATTATGTGCATGGGGCATAGGGACAGAGACATAAAGGGGACATGCCATGGGGATGGTATATGGACACAGGGGGGGGCAATGGCAGATACATAGGAAAGATATTAGAAATGGGGAAAATAGGAACACAGAAGCGAGATAGTTTGTGGGAATGGGACAGGGACAGAGCTCGCAGGCTCCAGCGGCTTGCACAAATTACATTGTAACGTGCCACTAAAATAAGAGGGAGGGAGGTAGATAGATAGGCCACGCGAGAGGAGCTGAAGGGTGGTAGAAAGGAACATATTGTAAAGGAGGGAGGGAAGGGTAGTGGTGGAAAGGAATAGAACAGACATTGAAAGAGGGTAGAGAAGAAAAGACCCTGAAGGGAAATGTGGAAGACAGAGTGGGGAGAAGATGCTGGAAGGGAAGAAGACAGATGCCAGACTATGGGGGAGCGGAAGGAAGAAGATGGGTGCTAGACCAATTGGGGGAGGGTGAAGGGAGAGGCATAGTAACAGCAAATGAAAGATGCAGAGAGAAGACACACAGTGGATGGAAGGAATTGAATGAGAAGATGTGGAAAGCAGAAACCAGACAACAAAGGTAGAAAAAAAAATTTATATTTATTTATTTATTTTTTGCTTTAGGATAAAGTAATATATTAGTTGTGTTGATAAAAATTTATAAAACAAAGCCCTGCCAGCTGAACATCTCTTTCTCTAGTTCAGCAGCAGGAACTTTGATTTATAAGAAAGGAATAAGCTAAATATTACAGTACTAAGGCTTATATGGATGCTGCGGGGACGGGGACGGTGACGGGGCGGTGAATGGGATGGCAGTGGCGGTGACGGGGCGGTGAAAGGGATGGCGGTGACGGTGACGGGGCGGTGAAGGGAATGGCGGTGACGGGGCGGTGCAGAGGATGGTGGGCCGGGGACGGGGCGGTGAAGGGGACAGATTTTTTCCCCGTGTCATTCTCTAATATATATCTCACCAAGCTTTTGAGCCCAGATGGTACTTCTGAGGAGCTAGAGATTATGCATTAGAGGTGAGGAGTTTGAGATATATATTGAGCTTGATATATATCTTGGTGAAAGTTCGATTGGTGATCCTCACAAGAACATTTATATATAAAAATTGAGTGCCGTTTGGATAAATTGGTCTTTTCAATATTAAACATTCGTGCGCATATACAACTAATGCTTATCTTTGAAGCTTTAAGTCTCACCAAATAAAGGTCAGGTCCAAGATGAAACAGGATAGCTTCTGTAGCAAAAAACATGCTCTTTCAAATGATACTGTATTTTTCGCTCCATAAGACGCACTTGACCATAAGACGCACCCTAGATTTAGAGGAGGAAAACAAGAAAAAAAACATTCTGAACCAAATTCTCCCTGCCACGAGAACTGCCACCAGCCATTCAGAAAGCGGCACGGGCCCAAGCGGGAGTGTGGAAAGCTTGGTCCTGACCTCTGCGCTCCTGACTCGTGCACCTGCTGCTCTGAAATAGTAGAGCCTTTGAGGGAGGGAAGGAAGAATTTTAAAAGGTACGGGTTTTTGTTTTTTTTAAAAAAGGTACAGGACCATCAGGCTGTTTAAAAAAGGGATGGCCATGGCGGCGGTAGGTGGGGTGTTTGTTTTAAAAAGGAGGTCCTGCGGCGGCGGTGGCGGGCGAGCAGTGTTCAGAAAGGTGATGCAGCTGCATGGGGGGGGGTGCAACTGTACAGGGGGATACAAATTTTGTATCTTCACTTCATAAGATGCAGTGAGATTTCCACCCACTTTTGGGTGGAAAAAAGTGCATCTTATGAAGTGAAAAATATGGTTCTTTGTTTTCCTTCAAAGTTTGTACTTTGTATTTAACTTGAAAATCAATCAATAAAATTTTTTTAAAAAGAGGTTACATGATCATATTTCTTTAGACCATAAATCAATCATACCACAGTATTATGGATCAATTGTAATCTGGTAATTATTTGCTTAGTCGTAGTTAAATAAGCAATACACTTCTCCCTCCGTATTCACGGTTTCTGCACTCGCGGTTTCACATAATCGCAATTTTTCGTCGGGTGACTCCGCCCCCCCCCCAAATTACGTCATGACTAATGTTCCTTTCCTTTTGCTGTAATGTAAAAAAAGTTAAACTTTTAACAATATTCACTCAGCTTCCATGATTTCTCCTACAAAATCGAAGTTCAAAAACTTTAACACTGAAAATCGCTGGTTCACATCGTGCACAGGGAAAAACGCTGCTTCCCAGCATCCATAGAGTGAAATGCTGCTTCCCAGCATGCAGAGAGAAAATCGCTTGCCTGCTTAAAGCTTTCTGTATTGCTGCTTGCCTGCCAAAAGAATTCTGAATTGCTGCTTGCCTGCCAAAAGAATTCTGAATCGCTGCTGGCCTGCCCAAAGCTTTCTGAATCGCTGCTGGCCTGCCAAAAGAATTCTCAATCGCTGTTGGCCTGCCAAAAGAATTCTCAATCGCTGCTGGCCTGCCAAGAATATATCTGTGATATTGCCTCTCCTTCAGGAACAGGTCATGTCTCCCACCATGGCTACAAAGCGCAAAAGTCCAAGTGCTACTGAAAGTGCTCCCAAAAGGGAGAAAAAGGTGAAAATCTTACAAGAAAAGGTAAATTATTGGATATGCTTCAGAGAATAAAATCCTCCTCCGCTGTTGCTCGACACTATGGCATTAATGAGTCAACCGTTAGGTACATAAAAAAGAATGAAAAACAAATCCATGAAGCTGTTGCGGCAGCCGCACCAGCAGGTGCGAAGAGATTACATATTGTGCGAGATGCCAACCTCTCTCACATGGAAGCTGGAATATTTCTGTGGGTGCAGGATTGCCACAAAAAGAGAATACCGATAGACTCTGTGATGATAAGAGGAAAGGCAAAGTCTTTGTATGAAAACTTGAAGAGCAGGGAAGGAGGAACGTCACAATCCACCGACTTTCTGGCCAGTAAAGGGTGGTTTGATAAATTCCATCACAGGTATGGCCTGCGTAATGTTAGAGTGACAGGAGAAGCAGCATCTGGCAACCAAGAGGCAGCTAGAGAGTTCCCCGCTACCTTTAAGCAACTTATTGAACATAAGGGATATGAACCTGAGCAGACATTCAATGCAGATGAAACTGCTCTCTTTTGGAAGAAAATGCCACAGAGGACTTTCATTAGCAAAGAGGATAAGCGAGCACCAGGTTTCAAGGCTGCAAGGGATAGACTGACCATGCTGCTTTGCGCAAATGCAGTACGCCATATGATAAATCCAACCCTGATTTATAAAGCTGCAAACCCCCGAGCCTTGAAAGGAAAAGATAAGTTCCAGCTGCCTGTTTACTGGATGAGCAACAAGAAGGCTTGGACAACAAGAGCTCTGTTCCTAGAGTGGTTTCATCAGTGTTTTGTGCCAGAAGTAAGAAAATACCTGGCCAATAAAGGAATGGAATTCAAGGTTCTGTTGGCATTGGACAATGCCCCTGGACACCCAGACTCACATGAGTTCCACATAGAGGGTGTTGAGATCGTCTACTTGCCCCCCAACACAACATCTATCATCCGGCCTCTTGACCAGGGGGTAATAAGGACCTTCAAAGCACACTACACACGGTATTCATTAGAGATGAAGGCCACAACGTTGAAAACATCATGAAAAATTGGAAGGAATTCACTATTGCGGATGCAATCAAAATTATTGAAAGAGCAGTGAAAGCTGTCAAGCCAGAGACAGTGAACTTGTGCTGGAAAAATCTTTGGCCTGAATGTGTAAAAAGGGATATCAATGTAAATATCACAGAGCCAGGCCAAGAAATTATGGAAGGCATCATTGACTTGGTAAAGCAGGTGGGTGGGTGGGTGGGGAAGGCTTTGATGATATGCATATGGAGGATATTCAAGACTTAATAGACACCAGATCAAATGAACTAACGGAAGATGATCTCATTGACCTGACTGCTCCTGAAGGAGAGGCAATACCAGATGAAGAGGAAGGAGGAGGAGTAGAAGAAGAAGAGGTGTCTGAATACAAGTTTACACTAGATAATATTGCAGAGGGCATACGCAGGTTTAATGGTGCGATTGACTTTTTCTATGACATCGACCCATCCATGGTACGTGCGTTAAAGGTGAGGGAGTTTGCAGAAGCAGCGATTTCTACATACAAAAATATATACAAAGAGATGATGAAGTTGAAGACCCAGACAGAAATCACAATGTATTTCCCAAGGGTACCTAGAATCAGTGCCTCTCCATCCACTGCCTCACAATCCACCTCTTCCACCCATGAGGAGGCATCACTTTCGTCTCTTCGTCTTCCTCGTACTGAAGACCCACTTCCACTGCCTGAGGAGGCCTGGTGCTCGCTTATCCTCTTTGTCTCCTCCTCCTGCAGTGCTTGTACTGGATGATGAGGATGAAGACACAGTCCCTGTTGCACAATTATCTGCTTCGTCTCCTTCTCCTGCGGTAGTTGTACAGGACGATGAGTATGAAGTCATTGCCTAATTACTGTACAGTACTGTACAGGTATTCCAGTATTGCACTTTAAGTTTTGAACATTTCTTTTTTTCCTTGTTGGGAAAGCAGTACTGTACTGTATTGAACTTTTTCTGTTTAGCCTGAGATTAACAGTACTTGTATTCAATAAATATTGTTACAATATTCAATAAATACAGTTAATATATACAGTACTGTATCGTTATTCCACTAACATAGTATTTAGTTGTACTGCAGTCCCTTCCATAAACCACGAATATGAATTTTATGTTATTCGTGGTTTTATTAACAAAACCGCTATTTTTTTACAAAAAAACGCGATTAACAAATACAATTCATATTCGCGGTTTTTCCATATTTGCGGCTATAGCTAGAACGTATCCCACGCGAATACAGAGGGAGAAGTGTATTACAATAGTCAGTAGTATAATGGGTACACCTCATGTCAAAATGATTGACAGCTGTCAGAGATAAGGATCGACCAATCAGTGTTCACTTCTGGGTTAAGCCCCGCCCACACCACGCCCACACCCGCCCATTGCCCCATCCCACTCTCCGCCCATGCCTCCCCTTCTATAGGAATGAATGGTGGTAGCCCCGCCCATGGCCCACAACCCCTGCCCATGGCTCCGCCCCACTCTCCGCCCATGCCCCGCCCCTCCCATAGGAATGAATAGTGGTGGTCCCGCCCCTCATGCCCCACCCCTCCCATTGCCCCCACCCCCTCATGTCCTGCCCCGGAAATGCACTTTTTGATGATATCACCAGAAATGTGTTTGACCCCGGAAATACGCTTTCTGATGACATCACTGGAAATGGGAGTGCATGCCCCTACCAGAAATGCGCTTTTCTGATGACATAGGCGGAAATAGGGTAAATGAAGCGACGCAAAAGCACAGTTACTTACCGTAACAGGTGTTATCCAGGGACAGCAGGCATATATTCTCACATGTGGGTGACGTCATCTACGGAGCCCCGATGCGGAAGCATTTTCAAGCAAACTTGATTGAAGATTTAAGTTTGCTCTGCTGCTCCACGCATGCGTGCCTTCCTGCTCCACTAGGGGGTGCATCCCCTCGTGGTCTCCAGTTCACTTAACTAGCCAAGAAGCCAACCTCGGGGAGGTGGGCGGGTTGTGAGAATATATGCCTGCTGTCCCTGGATAACACCTGTTACGGTAAGTAACTGTGCTTTATCCCAGGACAAGCAGGCATGATATTCTCACATGTGGGTAACCTCCAAGCTTACTGAAGAGGGATGGAGGGAAGTTGGCAATTTAAGCAAATAGATTTCGCAATACCGATTGGCCGAACCGGCCATCGTTTCTGGACAGGGAGTCCAGACAGTAGTGGGAGGTGAAGGTATGAACCGAAGACCACGTGGCAGCCTTGCAGATTTCCTCAATAGGTGTGGACCTGAGGAAAGCTACGGAGGCTGCCATCGCTCGGACTTTGTGTCCCGTTACTCGACCATGCAGCGCGAGACCAGTCTGAGCGTAGCAAAAGGAGATGCAATCGGCCAACCAGTTGGACAAGGTGTGTTTGGAAACTGGGTGGCCTAACCGGTTTGGGTCGAAGGACAGAAACAGTTGTGGGACTTTCCGGTGTGGCTGAGTGCGTTGGAGGTAAAAGGCCAACGCTCTTTTGCAGTCAAGAGTGTGGAGCGCCACTTCTCCGGGGTGAGAGTGGGGCTTGGGAAAAAACACGGGTAAGACGATGGACTGATTGAGATGGAAATCAGACACTACTTTAGGTAGAAACTTTGGATGGGTGCGGAGTACCACCTTGTCGTGATGGAATACCATGAAGGGTGGGTCCGCTACCAGCGCTTGTAGCTCACTAACCCGCCGTGCGGACGTGAGCGCGAGTAAGAAAATTACCTTCCAAGTGAGGAATTTTGGATGGCATTTGTCTAGTGGCTCAAATGGAGGTTTCATTAATTGAGCCAGAACCACGTTAAGGTCCCAAACCACCGGGGGAGGTTTGAGAGAGGGGTGGACGTTCAGCAGACCCTTCATGAAGCGAGTGACTAAGGGATGGAGCGAGAGGGCTTTCCCTTCCAGGGGCTGATGAAAGGCCGCAATCGCACTGAGGTGTATTCGAATGGAGTTGGTCTTTAGGCCGGAATGAGATAGTTGAAGTAGATAGTCAAGGACCAGGGGGACGGGGACCGACACCGGGTCCTGGCTGTGGGAGGAGCACCAGGTTGAGAATCTGGTCCACTTTTGGGAGTAGCAGGTTCTCGTCGAGGTTTTTCTAGAGGCCTCCAATATCTCCTTGACTGATTGAGACACGGGGAGAGCAGTCAGGGGGAGAGAAACCAAGCATTCAGATGAAGAGACTGAAGATTGGGATGTAACAGTGAACCCTGACCCTGTGACAGTAGAGAGGGAAACAGAGGCAGAGGCAGTGGATCTCTGACACTGAGTTGAAGTAGCAGGGAAAACCACGGCTGGCGTGGCCAGCGAGGGGCAATCAGGATCAGGGTGGCTTGTACTGTTTTCAGGTGGACAAGCGTCCGCAGTATCAGAGGAAACGGCGGGACCGCGTACAAGAACCTTCCCTCCCAGTCGAGGAGGAAGGCGTCTGCCTCGAGCCGGTCCGGTGAGTATATCCGGGAGCAGAAGAGAGGCAGCTTGTGATTGTGAGGGGACGCGAACAGGTCTATTTGAGGCGTCCCCCACCGTTCGAACACTCCTCGTAGGATCTGCGAGTGTAGTGACCACTCGTGTGGCTGGAGGAGGCGGCTGAGTCTGTCCGCCAGGCAGTTTTGTTCTCCTTGTATGTACACCGCTCGAAGGAAGGTGTTGTTGGAGATTGCCCATTTCCAGAGGCGCAGGGCTTCCCGACAAAGGGGCCAAGACCCTGTCCCCCCTTGTTTGTTTACGTAGTACATCGCTACCTGGTTGTCGGTTCGGATGAGAACCACTCGGTCGTGGAGCAGATGTTGGAAGGCTACAGCTGCGAGGTAGATGGCCCGAAGTTTTAGCACGTTGATGTGGCAGCGACGGTCTTGTGCTGACCACATTCCTTGGGTGCGTAGGCCGTCCAGATGGGCTCCCCAAGCGTACTCCGACGAGTCCGTGGTGAGTACCTTGCTGTGGGGTGGGGTGAGGAAGAGCAAACCTTTGGAAAGATTTGAAGAGTCGGCCCACCAGCGGAGCGATCGTTGCAATGAAGGAGTCACTGTCACGGAGTGGTCGATCGGGTCCCGGTCTTGACGCCATTGAGACGCCAGGGTCCATTGAGGGATTCTCAGATGGAGGCGGGCGAAGGGTGTGACATGGACGGTGGAGGCCATGTGGCCCAGGAGGGTCATCATCTGTCGAGCTGATACCGAGGTCAGCAGGGAGATCCTTCGGCTCAGACTTACTAACGCCTCCAGGCGCGGAGGGGGGAGGAAGGAACGGAGGCGAACCGTGTCCAGCGTGGCCCCGATGAACTGTAGGGACTGCGAGGGGCGTAGTTGAGATTTTGGGAAGTTTATTTCGAACCCCAGACTTTGTAGGTAGGTAATAGTCTGTTGGGTCGCTGAGATAGCCCCTTCCCTGGACGGGGCTTTGATTAGCCAGTCGTCCAGGTAGGGGAATACCTGGAGGCCCTGGGAACGTAAGGTTGCTGCTACCACCACGAGGCACTTGATGAAGACCCGAGGTGATGATGCTAGTCCGAAGGGGAGGACTCGGTATTGTAGGTGCCAGTCCCCTACCTGGAAACGCAAGAACTTGCGGTGAGCGGGGTGCACTGGGACATGTGTGTACGCCTCCTTGAGATCGAGGGAGCAGAGCCAGTCGCCCTCGTCGATCAGGGGGTAGAGTGTTGGTAGTGAGAGCATCCGAAACTTTTCCCGTACCAGGAATTTGTTGAGGCGTCTCAAGTCTAGTATTGGGCGTAGGTCTCCCGTTTTTTTCGGTACTAGGAAGTAACGGGAGTAGAAGCCCTTCCCCCGTTGGTCGGGGGGAACCTTCTCCACTGCTCTCAGGCGAAGCAGGTCTCGAGCTTCGGAGAGGAGTAGGGGTAGCTGAGTCCGGTTGGGAGGGCAATTCCTTGGGGGGTTGTCCGGGGGAATGGCCCGAAAGTTGAGAGAGTACCCTGATGAGATCACGCCAAGGACCCATGCGTCCGACGTGAGTTGTTCCCAGCGAGGGTAAAAGGCTTTGAGTCGACCCCCGATGGGAAGGCGGCCTGGGACTATGGCGGAGGGGGCCCGCCCCCTTCCGCGTGTCCTGTCAAAAGGACGGGGATGGTTTGGTGGTCGCGGGCGGTTGAGACTTGGGCATGGCCCTGTGGTGGGCTTGCGGACGTCTGGGTGGGGGCCGCGAGAAAGCAGGGGTGGACTTTTGTGGGTAGCGGCGCGGAGGGGCCCTGTATGGCCTGGACGCTGGCGGTTTGGGCTTTTGCCGGACAAGGGAGGCAAACGAGCGTTCATGTTCGGAGAGGCGTTTTGTCGCCGCCTCGATAGTGTCATCGAACAATTCCTTTCCCACGCAGGGGAGGTTAGCCAACCGGTCCTGTAAGTTGGGGTCCATGTCGACCAGGCGCAGCCAAGCTAGTCGGCGCATGGCGATAGCGAAGGCTGCTTCTCTGGAGGAGAGTTCGAAGCCATCGTAGGCCGCGTGGAATAGATGAAGGCGCAGGTTGGAGAGGGACTCTAAAAGCAGGCCGAACGTTCCCTGCCGGGAGGCCGGTAGGTCAGTCTCAAAGGCTCTCAATAGTCCAATGAGGTGTTTGAGGTATGATGTGAAGGTGAAAGTGTAGCTTTGCACCCTAGAGGCCATCATTGCGTTTTGGTATAGTCTCCTGCCGAACTTGTCCAGGGTTCGGCCTTCTCGGCCTGGGGGTACCACTGCTGAGACCCGGGACGGGTGAGCCTTTTTCAAGGAGGATTCTACTAGCAGCGATTGGTGGGAGAGCTGTGGTTGCTCGAATCCCGGGTAAGGTACTGTGCGGTACTTGGCCTCCATTTTGGAGGGTACGGCCGTGACCATGTAGGGGGTCTCCAGGTTCCTTAAGAAGGCCTGTTGGAGTACCGGGTTAGGTGGTAAGCGAAGGGACTCTCTGGGCAGTGATGGCATATCCAGCTCCGCCAGGTACTCCTTAGGGTATCTGGAGTCGGACTGGAGGTCTAAGTCCAATGCGTGGCCCATGTCTTGGACAAAGCGAGTGAAGGATGGGCGAGATGTCCCCGGGGCCCCGTGCGGGGTCGGGGAACGAGACCTTGGTCGGGTGGAGAAGGATAGGGAGGCTTCCCTCGAGTATCGAGGTTCATGCTCTGATCCATGCTCCGAGACTGGGGAAGCACTGTGAGAGTGTTCCGGGGTTGTCGATCTTCGGCGTCTCGAGGAGCCCCTCGGAGACGATGCCGGGGTTAGGGGTACCGATCGATGTCGGATTGGTGACCTCGATCCGGACTCCCTCGGAGAATACGTCCGAGGGGGAGTTCGGAGTGATAACTCAGCCACCCTTAGTGGTCCCGTACAAGGTGTGGGAGAACGGCCTCGTAGAGTTGGTGAACCTCGGGCCTTCTTGGAGGTACGGCGGTTCGAGGTTTCTGTCGTTTTAGCCCGACGTTTTGCCCCTCGGCGGTCTGCGGAGGGGGAACGTCTCGGGCGTCTCGGCGAGGAGTCCGAGGAGGATGGGATGCGGCGAGGATTGCGCACCTTTCCTCGAGGTTGTTCGGTGCGAGGCTCAGGCTGGTCTGGCACATTCGAGGTCGAGGCCGATTGAAACTGGGCCATTGCAGTGGACAGCTCCGACGTGATCATCGCTCGGAGTAGGTCCTGGAAGACGGGCACGGACAGCATCGAAGGCATGTCCACTGCCTCGGTGCGCTCTACCGGGGGCGACCTCGTATCAGAGTATTCCCTTGTGGTGGAGGCACGGCCCGAAGGCTTGGAGGGCTTAGACGGGGCTGTAAGCATGGGGCTTCCGCCATGCGTCGCCGTTGTCCCCGAGGCTGGCTTCTTCGCTGTTACAGAACCTGAAGAGGGAAGAGGGGACTTACCCGGAGCCGAGGCTTTCTGTTGTCCCGAGGACTTCGGGGTCGAGTCTCGAGGCGATGCCGAGGTATCCGGGGCCGAGGTCAAGGCCGGGGCCGAGGCCGGGGCCGACCTCGAGGCCGAGGTGGAGGGTTGGTCCGGGGTGAAGAGATCCGCCAGCGGGCTTTTCTTCGGCGGAGGGCCCGGTTTTGGAAAATAGCGCACTGGGGGCAGGAGTCGGTTGGATGAGCCGCCCCCAGACAGAGGATGCACCGGCGATGCGGATCTGTGAGAGAAAGAAGCCGCTCGCACCGGGTGCACTTTTTAAAGCCGGTCAAAGGCCGGGACATTAAATCGAAAGTAGCCGCGGCTCGATTAGCCAAGCGGCCACGGGGACCCGGAAGCCTCCGGGTCGTTGAAAACGAAGCAGGAATCAAGTAAAAAGGTAAAGAATTCGCGCACAGCGACTTAATCGTGAAAAAACAAGAAAAAAATTGCGGTGCTAGAAGGCAGTTGGGGCAGAGCCTGAAAAACACGGCTTCTAGGCTCGCGGAAAATTTTGAACTGGAGACCACGAGGGGATGCACCCCCTAGTGGAGCAGGAAGGCACGCATGCGTGGAGCAGCAGAGCAAACTTAAATCTTCAATCAAGTTTGCTTGAAAATGCTTCCGCATCGGGGCTCCGTAGATGACGTCACCCACATGTGAGAATATCATGCCTGCTTGTCCTGGGATAATGCGTTTTTCTGACCACGTAGGCGGAAATAGGGGAAACAGACTTAGTCAAAACCCTCCCGGAAATGATGTGGCCAGAAAAAGAAGCGTCTTTATTTTAACAGTTTTTAGTTAATAGACAGGGTTTAAGAGCTCATGGATAGAGCAGATTACAAAACAAAAGACATTCACAAAATCTTTCCTGTTTTTAAAACAGATCAGGGGCAGAAACAATTGAGAAAAGGTTACATTTATTTATTTATTTTATTTTCTGCTTTTAACACACTTTCAGTAGGAATTCTGAGCTAATGGTTAATGGGCCAGCTCCCCTATTGTCATGGTAACAGCTGATAAGCCCCTTGCAGCCCCCCTCCCCTGATGAAGCCAAGGGGGGGAGAGGTGGAGGTGTGTTTAAACATGTCTGAACTTATCCCGGCCCCCTACTGTTGTCTTAACAATCTGAAAAAAAAAAAACAAAAGCAGCTGTCACCTAACAGGGCTCTGTTAAAAAGGCAGAGCTATGAAAGAATCTTTATTGAAGCAAATTTATTATGATCCATACGCGGCAGGAAGCTATGGAGGCATTAACCCTCTACTTCAAGCGGCTAAAAAGAGTGATATAACAGTCCGGAGAAAAGATGTAGTGGAATGGGTCACCGGTCAAAATGCATACAATTTACACAGACCGGCTAGAATCCATTTTAAAAGAAATAAAACAATTGTGTCGGAAGTTGACAGACAGTGGCAAAGTGACTTAGTCGACATGTCAGCCTTTGCCCGTTATAACAACGATTACAAATACATCTTAACGGTAATAGATATCCTGTCAAAATATGCATGGGTCGTGAGTTTAAAAACAAAAACCGGTCACGAAGTTACCAAAGCCTTTGAAACAATATTTAATTTAGGGCGTACACCTGAAAAACTTCAAACAGACAAGGGTAAAGAATTTTTAAATATGTCTCTGAAGAATTTATTAAAACAAAAAGGTGTTAGCCATTTTGTGACCCATAATGATGTTAAAGCAGCTGTAGTGGAAAGATTTAACAGGACTTTAAAATCCAAAATGTGGAGAAATTTTACAGTCCATAATGATGTTAAAGCAGCTGTAGTGGATTTAACAGGACTTTACAGCTCATTGGTTCATCCTTCTTGATAAAGTCAAGGGGGTAGAGGGAGGAGGTGTGTTTAAACCTGTCCCGGCCCCCCTGGTGTTGTCATAAAGACGTATGTCTTAGATCTTTAACAGCTGTTAACATCAGAAATAAAAAGTTCTCACAGCTGTTAGCAACAGAAATAAAGGTTCTCAAGCTGTCAAACAAAATGACTGTCACGAAGGCTCATAGATTGAGTTACTTTCTTAAAGATCATGATGTAGAAAAAGAGGGTTACCCGAAGACAGAAAAACTGTTCGAATCAGACAAAGAAAACATGGACCCCTTTAACACACAGGTAACTGAAAAAAGGCCTACTAAGAGGCCTCGTAACTTTCTTAAAGACTGTAATGCAGAGAAAGAGGGTTACCCACCGGCTGAAAAACCGATTGACGTGACGGCAGATACCGGGGAGAATAAGCACGAATTAACAGATTCTGAAATACAAGAGTTTCCAGATGCTCAAAAGCTATATGATTCGGACACAGAAAATGAAGATGTAGGCTATGAACTACCAGAGGATAATACTTCAGATATAGAATTTTATGAAGCCGCCACTGACGCCGAAGCAACAGACATGTTGGAAAAGCCAGGATCTTTCACGGTAAGAGAGAGACACACACACGCACTTTTTATTACCAGGGGTCGTTGAAGGGTTTATGAAGCTGAATGTGTTCGTGTGTTTTAAAAAGGAAAATTTATTTTTGTATGTTTGTTTTTTTGTAGGGAAGTGGCGGATCTTCACGATCACAGAAACCTGTGGACAAGGTGTACATACCAATCATAAATCTATCATGTTTGTGTTTTTTCTGCTCGTTTCAAAGAGAACCAGCGGTGAATGAGCGTAAACCTGAAGATTCTTGTGATTATGGTCTGAGGACCGGCATAGGCCTTTCCAAAACACCAACAGAACTTAAATCAGTTATAAAGGTAGCTGTATACTGCATTCTAAATAAATGTCTGCAAGGCGTGAAGGATGAAGATTGTGGAGCCTGCTTAATACTTGCTGGTGGGCAAAAACACCACGATTGCTTGATATGAGGACATAAGGAAATACGGCAGAAACTCAAAAAAACTTGTGACATGCTATAGCTAGGACGTGTGGTAAATGTAGTCACTTTTGTAGGCTATAAAATGAAAATATTGATGTTTTGTAATGAAAGCATTAATATAATCATTGATTTAATCATAGATATTAAGACCTCTATAAACGGGCCACGACTACTCAATAGATTGGTCAATTTCATGAGAGATGGTGAATATGTAGAGATTGTAAGTGATTTAATCCGTGACACCGATTATAAATCATTCTTCAAAAGAAATGCTTTTTAAAACATGTTTTTTATTCTCGGGATTGTGGGAAATACAGTGTGTAACGGCATGTTTGTTTGTATAAAAGTTTAAACATTTTATTGTTGTAAAATAAAGATTTTTTTTAAATTACAAAATGTGTGGTGTGTTTTAGAAATGGCTAGCCACATGTATTATCAGCCCAAACTAAAACAATAGAAAGTGTGACAGGTTATAAGGAACTAGGCTCTAGACACGTAGGGGTCATTTTGATATCTAAAATGACTACCCAAGACAAACATGCTCTAGCAGAGGCCTTAGACATACAATAAAGCCTTTGTGAATGGATAACCTCTATAGAGGGGGTGTATGTGTATAAAATAAGCTGTGAGAAGACCAGCAAGCGTTCTGGTTTTTGTGGGTGTTACACCGGACCCCGGATACATCAACCGCTAACATGGTGAGTAGAAAAGGGGCTTTTATTTTTGGTTTTAGGGATATCATTTTTTCTTTCTCTGAATCTATCGTTGCATTTAAAAACAGGAACGGGGATCTGATGGTAGAAATAAACTATCTCTTACCAGAAAAAGACAACAGATATTAAACAGTAAGTGACAAATGTATTATCTGGCACATATGTTGGTTTTTAAAAACAGCATCTACAAAACATTCTTTTTTACGTTATGATTAGACCAAGAAACGGCTGAAGAGCCGACACCTTCTACATCGACAAGTTCTAACCAACAACCGGCTCCTTACCGGAAGCCAAAAGATAAACAAAATAGTAGGTATCCTGGTTTTGTAAGGAGACTAGGGTTAAAAGAAAATGTCATTACTTTTATAATGGTTGATCAAGAAAATATTAGGCAGTCAGATCCTCAAGGGTGGGGAAAAAGTATTAACGGATATGCTATGTTATAAATTGTAGATCGGGAAAATGTTAGAAAGTCGCAAGCAGATACCATGAACCTGACGGAAAAGTATAACATGAAAAGATCGCATAGTAAAAGCTTCTTAGACAGGGAACCAGAGCCCAAAGGTGCTTACAGGAAACCAAAAGATAAACGAAATAGTAAGTATTCTGATTTTGTAAGGAGACTAGTGTAAAATAAAATGTCATTACTTTTATAATGGTTGATGAAGAAAATGTTAAGCACAGACAGATCCTCAAAGGGGAAAATTGTAGATCAAGAAAATGTTAGAAAGTCACAAGCAGATACCGTGAAGCCGACAGAAAAGTTTAACAGCACAGAAGCACAGCCGGACAGCACAGGAGAATGTTATGAAGTTGATAATTATTCTGATAGCAGCAAAGTGTCAGAGGATGGTTCAAATAAGGGTGCATCAGGTCCTTCTGAAGATTCAGAACCAATCAGCTATGTCCAGATTGTGAAAAGATGGGATCGTAAACTGGACAAGTTTCTTGGTGTACTTTATTCAGAAGAATTTCGTTTCATTAATTTAGACAGGATAACATCATTACGTGATGCTCAAAATGCTATATGCCAAGGCATTCAACATATCCTGAACGATGTTAGCAACAGAGTATCGCCCGGTGACTACGTACAAGTGCATCTACATTCGTCACTTTTTCACAACTCCTTGTTTTCTGGTAAATTAAATCCCGAATCACTAGATGCTGATGATTTCTTAGACCAGGTTGCTAAACTCCTTCAAAGTCACAGAGAAATACAGGTCTGTGATTTATTCCGTGTTGTTGTACTTGTAATAAGAAACAAGGGTGGTGGGGGTCGAAGGGTGTTAAAATCTATACTGTTTAGCCAGATTTTGCAGAAAAAAAGGATGTATTTAATAGATTTGAATAACACAGGCAATAACCTGTGTTTTGCCGGTAGCCTTACAGCACTTATGTCCCCCGTAAAACTCACAGATGCTGAACTGTTAATAAGTGCTGAAAAGCTACATAATGATTTGGGGTGGTCAGTACATAAAAAAGTCATGCTCGATGATGTAGCAACCATAGAACAACATTTAAAGATAAATATAAGAGTTGTGTTTTATACAAACTCGTGGTGTTGCTTTAAAACATCAGATCAACCCGTTTATCCAAAAACGGTTTTCTTATTGCTACATGACGATCATTTCTACGGCATAACCGATGTCAAAAAATTCTATGGGGAGCGTAATTTCTGTACTTTTTGCCAGAAGCCCTATAGTCACGACCACTCCTGTACGTTATGGTGTCGTCTTTGTTCGACACAGACATGTTTGAACAATGACGGTATACAGCAGAGGTGTCCTAATTGCAAGATGTGTTATCGCTCTAAAGACTGTTTAGATAGACATATGAAGCTGGCGCAGAAAAAAGAAGTGGAGTGTTTATCTAAAACATTGTGTCTGAAATGTGAGTCCTATGTGAATGAAAAACATAAATGTAAGGGTAGGATATGTAAGCTATGCCGTGAACCCTTAAGCGGTGATGACATACACTTATGTTTTATGACACCCATCGATAAACTCAAAACATCTGAAAAGTATATTATTTACGATTGCAAATGTATGCAGGAAACGGGCTGGCACATTCCTAATTACATATATGCCGAGGACTTGTACGAAACAAGAAAATGGGAATTCAAGGGTCTTGAGTGTATTTTTGCTTTTATATAGGTTTTTTGTGACAAAAAATTTAAACACTATGCCTTCATAGCCCATAATGCCAAAGGCTATGATGGGTATTTTGTTCTTGTGTGGCAGAATATGTTACACAAGGGCGTTCTTCCGGTGCCTAATCAGCACAAACTTCACATGAAGTCATGATACTGGAGCTTGAGGACTCCATCCCTCGTGGTTAGAATTCAAAACGAAGCTTTTTAAGGAAGTTTGAGAACTTAGAATTCAAATCGGGAAAAATCCAAGAAGGCCACCAGGATTTCCTACTGAAAAAATGGCTTTAACTCCACAGGAGGACAGAGAAAACCAACAATTTTAGGATTTTTGGGGTGGGGTAACAAGGCTACAACAAAATATAATAGCAGCCATAAAATATAACCACAAAAACAACAAATTCAGAACCCCCCCCCCCCCCCAAGAACTGCCCTGTAAACAGTAGCTGAAAATCAGAGAGGATCTCTGCCACCAGGAAAACTGCCTCTTTTGAATCTTTGTCTGCCAGTCGGGCCACTGTCAGAATGAACCTCTTTCCCTGAGACCAGAATCCAAATGCCACGACCAAGGGGAGAGGAAAATTCAGCTGACATTTTGTGCGCTCCAAACAAACACAATTGGTGCCCATACAGCCTGCACTAGCACTCCTGATCAAGTCAAGGAATGGGCAAACAGAAGGGGAAACTCCCTAGCTCCACAGTTCAAGCAGGTGGGCTGAGCTGCAGTATCCACCTGTCAGCTTCAGACCAAAGTCTGATCCTCTCACACAGGCTAGGCAGTCACTGGAGCTGTACTGAAACACAAAGTCCCATGCAAGAACTGCAAAAAACTCATTAAAAAATCAAAGAGATGACCAAGCAGATCAAAGTTTCTCCTGCAGGCTCACTTGCAGAAGAAATAACTGACTAGAGACAGTAGAGAGCAGGGATAAGGAGGAGGTGCTGAGAGAAGTGATCAGTAGCACCTGTATTGGACTCACAGGAACAGATGGAAAACCTTTGGTTCAACATACTATCCCTACTGCACTCAAAACACCATTTATATTCCCCCTCTCCCTCCCTCCCCAACCCACACTTCCTGCATCCACTCCCAGAATCCTCACCATCTAAAAAAGCTCCCCTGCTCCCTATCCTGTACCTCTTTTATGAATGAACTATAGAAAACAGAGAAATTAAGCTCAGGAAAAAAAAAAAAAAAAATCCCCAAAGTTCAAATGGATTAGCAGTGCCTAAATTACATATGGGAATTAGAAATGGATGGTCCCAGTTTGATCATTAAAAAGGTCTAAATGCAGCACCACTGCAGACAGGCTGCTCTGCAACATTTATTATCCAGTGTGAGAACTCCAATAATAGTCTGGGGAGCCAAAGTACAGGCCAAAGAGGGTGATAACCACTCCCAGAGCAGGGTGATGTAGGGTGGTAGAAAGAATCACAGATATCAAAAAGTCAAATTGGGCTCATCATCCCCCCAAAAATAGTCTACACAGAAACAGACCACAAAAATAAGTTGTAAAATCCAAAACCCATATTAACTCAGCTGATAGTATAGTGGGAGGCTCATTGTATGAAGAAAATCCTTCAGTTTCTCTAAGTTATTAGAAAGCACTGTAGTTGTGCTCTGTATGATCCATACCTTCGCATGATACTGAACCATGAACTTTATGCCCTGTTTCCGGAGGTCCATGCAATAAGATGTCAAGATGCATCTACTGGTTGCCACTTGACTGACGTAGTCACTGAACAAGAGTAATTTACAACCTTCATACTCTAAAGCACAGGTGTCAAATACAAGGCCCGCAGGCGAATCTGGCCCACCTGGCTGCTTTATGCGGCCCGCGGTGTAATGCGGCATTTTCATTGCCGCACCTGGGTGTTTTATCTTCTGACTGGTTCCCTCCTCATTTCCGTAGTGTGCCCAAAGCTGCAGGCAGTGATTCCTTGCACATCCCGCGCCTCATCTGAAAGCATTCCCTCTGAAGTTGCGAAGTTAGAGAGAAGGCTTCTGGTTCAGGCACAGGACATACTTAGGAGCCGCCACCCGCGGCTTTGAGCACACTGTGGAAATGAGGAGGGAGCCAGCCAGAAGTACTTTCCAGCACAGGACAACAATCTGTCAAAGCCTGAATGGGAACGAGAGCTTCTGGCTGGCCTGATCACCTTTGGACATACTCTCAGAACTTACTTCATCTCCCAAGGCTGCATTGACACAGAAGCCATAAGAGCACAGGTACCTGGAGAAGACCCTCATTATTCTAATGAAGGCCCTCTCCCCTTCCCCTTTCCTCCCGGTTTGAACATGTGGATCATCAATGCTACCTAGATTTCACGACTCATAGCCTAATCCTGATTAAAGAGCTGAGAAAGCATGTATGTAGTCATGATGGAAGTCAGATACTAATGAAGTACAGAAAAGATTATGGCAAGCCTGTGCCTATGTAGTTTAATTTTGTGGTTAACCATTTTGTGTTGTTAATAAGATTATATTGTGTGTATATATGAAAAATGAATGGAAAAAATTGTGTTACAATTAGTACTATTATGGGGGTGGGGTCTGGGGTGGAGATTGGGCGGGGTCTGGCCCGCAACTTAGCCTGTGTTTTAGATTTAGGCCCCTTAAAGTGATTGAGTTTGATACCCTGCTCTAAAGAATGGGACATTAGCCTTTCTTTCTCAATGAAGCTGATACTGGGTCTTGGGCACCTAACATCAGGATACTGTAGCCTTATGCAGTTTACCCGCTCAACTTTAAAGCCCCCAGCTGGGATCTACATTCTCAATGTCTAGGGGGAGCCAGATTTCCACTAACACCCCCAACTTTTTCAGTGAGAGAGTCTCAGGTACTCACTTAATACACAAGTTATTCCATCTGTCCCTGTTCTCTTGATCTTCTAAGCTATCAAGCAATGATTTGCAGTAGTCTTCTAGGGCCCACATCTTCACCTCTAACTCCATAGCACAGTACTCTTGCTGCAATAAAGGACATTGTGATAGCCTGCTGGTATGACTCGCCATGTCTTTCTTGATCTCATCAATTGTTATTTGCTACTTTGCCAGCTTATTTAAAATATCATACAATTGCAGGTTAGCTCATTCACCACTGAAGCATGAAGACTGGTAGTGGCATGAAGGCCTCAGACACCATCTTGGAAATCTTGCACTTGATCTTAGCTGACCAAAGCATGTGGATCCACATGCTATTATCTCAGCCCCTCACTTAGCACCAAAACTGTCTTGAAGTACCATGCAGCTCAATTGCTACCGGGAGCTGCCCCAACGAAAAGTCCGACCTTCCACTGCAAGGGAAGGAGATCGGGTCGGCGTGGGAGACCAACTCCGCCTCCTGCGGCTCTTACTTTTCAACTTTTGCCTCTTCAGGGCAGCTCCACTGCTACCGGGAGCTGCCCCAACAAAAAGTCTGACCCTCCGCTTCAGGGGAAGGAGATCGGGTCGGCGTGGGAGACCAACTCCACCTCCCGATCCCCCCTGCAGCTCTAACTTTTCAACTTTTGCCTCTTTAGGGCAGCTCCACCACCACCAGGGGTTGCCCCCACGAAAACCCGACCTCCGCTGCAGGGAAGGAGTCTCTTCAGGGGGTAAGGTTGGTACTAATAGGCCCAAGGGCTGTCGCCAAGACCAGAAGTGCACTGTCAAGACCTGGAGTGTACTGCCAAGGAAAAATCGCTAAGAAAACTCTTAATATGACTTGTCCGAGACAAATTGAGAGACCTAAGCCATAAGAGCTAACCCCCTCAACATAATCAGTACTATCTATAACTGACTACGTTAAAGAACGAGCAATTTGATTACTGTTAACTTATAACCTAGAAATCAGGAGTGGAAAAACCAAGGGAAAAAACCAACCCAAAAAAACAACTTCATATATATATGAATATATGAAGTTGCCGATCACAGCCCGACTGATCAGGGAACACTCTTACTCCGTATTCCCTGTTCCCTGATCTGTCGGGCTGTGGTCGGCAGAGTGTGCATGCGCGCTAAGGCGCATGAGCATCACTGGCGGCGGCTGCCGGGAGGAGGGCTTCGAGGTGAGGCGGCTTCAGGCGTGTGTGGCAGCTGTCGGCACCTGCAGGCCATGGCGGCTTGAGGCAGCTGTCGGCGGAGGGCAGATGCTAGAGGAGGTAAGGGGTGCTGCTGGACAGGGGGAGCAGGGATGGACATGGGGGAAGAAAAAGGAAGGGAGGCCTACTGCTGGACAGGGGGAGCAGGAAAGAGGTGCTGCTGGACAGGGGAAGATGTGCTGATGGACAGGGAAGGGAGGCCTACTGATGGACAGGAGGAGCAGGAAAGAGGTGATGATGGACAGGGGGGAGGTAAAACAAAGGGAGAAGGGCTGCTGCTGGATAAGGGGAGCAGTGAAGGGGTGGTGGTGGATACAGGGGAGGTAAAAGGAAGGGAGAATAGACAGGGGGAGCAGGCAAGGGGTGGTGATGGACAACCAAGGAAAAAGAAAGACAGAAATATAGAAAGCGGCTAAGGAGAGAGAGAGAGAGAAAGAAATAAAGACAGACACACACACATATATTCTAGCACCCGTTAATGTAACGGGCTATAAGACTAGTATATATATATTTATTTATTGTGAAAGGAAGGAGAAATGTTAATCTGCAAACATGAATTTCATACTGATACTACTAACCTATTTATTATGCGGCAGCATTAAGGATGTCCATTCACTCTACCCTCAACTACACTTAGTCCATTATCCTGAGGTACCCATTAGGCCCATTACTAACCAACAGAAAGAGAGAGCAAATCACATTGATGTATTTACAAGCAACGGAAGACATCAACGTATCCTTAAAAAAAGGGCAAGGGAAATAAAACCTATCAAAACCACCACATCCGCCAGACCTATCACATTCAGTTCCTTGTGCATATCTTAATACTAGATCTGTAAGGAATAAAGCTTCCTTAATCAGATTGGATCATCAGCAAAAAAATGGCCTGTCTTTTTCTAACGGAAAAATGGTTATTGTCTGAAGAGGATACAATAATAAATGACCTTCTACCAGATAATTATAAAATTCACATGCTAAATCGTGATAGCAGTAGAGGGGGAGGATTAGCAGTCGTGTTTAAGGAATGATTTGAATTTGAACTATTGGATTCCAAAATGACCAATCAGTTAGAAATATTTGCCTGTAAAATTAGCAATAAGGAACTAGAAGAATCCATTTCTTGCATATTATTTTATGTCCCACTGAAAAGCTGGAGAAAAGTTAGAGAGGACTTCAGCAAATTTGTTCTACATAATTCAATAACTTCTTCATATATTATTGCAGGAGACATAAACTTACACTTAGATGAAAAGGACAATCCAGAAGCAAAAGATTTTAAAAAATTTCTATCATTGCTTAACTATAATCTCCCTTCAACCACACAAACACATGAAAAAGGCCATCATCTAGATGTGGTAGCTATGTCCACAAAGGATATTACAGATCCTTCCATCACTCTATCCATGGTGCCATGATATCTGGTCTGACCACTTTTACTTATTATTTTACTTTAGTCCGGACTCATCTAAAATCCAAAACACATCCAAGGATACAAAAAGAACATTTCACAAGGGGCTATATCAACCCAGAGGAATATTGGTCACAATACGAACTACGAACAGAGATAGGAGAAGAGATTGATTTCTGGGATCATTGGACGAAAACAAGCGTATCCATTTTAGATGAAATCACCCCTAAATGAAATAGTAAAAACTGCTCAAATAAATATAATAAATGGTTTGACACTGAACTCTTAAAAATGAAACAAGCAGTAAGACGACTGGAAAGGATTTGGAAGAAAGCAGGAAAATTGTCAGCCCGGAACAACTGGAGATCCAACATAAAAATCTACAAACAATTGATAAAAGAAAAATGTAAAGCTTTTTACTCCTCCAAAATTAACTCATCTAATACTAGCCCAAAAGGAATCAATACAAAAGAACTGTTCAACCTAGTCACGACCTTATTTGACACCACACACTACACTCAACCCATGCATAATATTAAGCTACCTTCTGCAAATGACCTAGTACAGTATTTTGATTCAAAAATTAAAAACCTAAGACAAATGACATACTTGAACATCAAATAGTAAACGTACAAATAAATGTAATACCAGTGGATATGATTTGGACCACCTTCTAAGATTTAGCATGGAATAATTATATTAAATTATATAACAAGTAACAAGTACACTAAATCATTCTGCATCTTGGACTCTTGTCCCCCAGAAATTATGAAAGCAGCCCCATTAGGCTTTAAACTAACATTGCTGAACTATCTGACCAATAATTTTAAAAACGGTAAATTCCTTACTAATAATGGCCACATCATAATAACCCCAATTCCAAAAAAATCATAAAGAATCACTAGCATTAGTAACCAACTATAGATCAGTAGCATCCATTCCATTTTTTGTAAAGATCATGGATGGACTGGTACATACCCAATTGATGGAATATCTTGACCAGTTCTCTCTTTTACATGAAACTCAATCTGGTTTCAGACCTCTATTCAGTAGGCGTAAGAGCCTTCACCCTCACCCAACTTCGAATTCCAACTCGGACCCCACGAAAAAGAACCCAGAGTAGACATGCTCTGGAACCTTTTGAATCTCCAAACTGGCACCAATTTCTAACCCTGTTCAATACATATACTAAATCGAACTGCCTACTGGACGTATGTCCTTCCAAGATCTTGAAAACAGCTTCACCAGATTTTAAAAAGGATCTATTCAGTTGGATAACTACCACTCTCACAGAAGGAACATTTCACGAAGAAATGGGACATATACTGATCACGCCCATCCCTAAAGATAAAAAAAAACTCATTAGCCCTGAAAACTAACTACAGACCCATTTTGCAAGCATCCCCCTATTTACCAAGCTTCTTGAAGGATTGGTTAACTTGGAGCTTGTGAACTATCTAGACAAATTCAGCATACTCAATGAACACCAATCAGGATTCAGAAAAGGTTTTAGCACTGAGACAGTCCTAGCCTCGATCCTTAATCACCTATATGGCTTATTCAGCAAAGGAACAAGTGCTCTGATTTTACAACTAGACTTCAGCAGTGCTTTTGATCTTGTTGATCACGAAATAATGCTACACTGCCTAGATGCAATAGGACTTACAGGAAGAGTAAGGAACTGGATACAGGGTTTCCTAACAAAGAGATCTTACCATGTGGTTAGTGGTGGGACATACTCAAACTCCTGGAAAAACCCCTCGGGAGTACCACAGGGTTCACAACTATCTCCCACACTATTCAACATTTACATATCATCCCTAGGACACTTACTGCAAAAGCTAAACTTAAACTACTACATATATGCAGATGACATTTCAATTTTAATCCCAATAAACAGCATTACAAACGAAACCTCAGAATACATTTCTCATATTATGACCGAAATAGAACATTGGACAATCAACTTCAAATTGAAACTAAACACAGAAAAAACAAAAATCTTCCTTGCAAGCCCAACAGACAAAATTACCAAAACAATGCTACATATAAAACATCACGACTACCCGATTACTAAAACAATAAAAATATTGGGAGTCACATTAGACACACATTTGAAAATGGTTGAACACACGAATGCAGTGGCAAAAAAATACTTCCTGGCATTATGGAAATTAAAGACCATAAAAAAAATACTTTGACCCATTATCATTTAGATTACTAGTGCAATCACTAGTGCTTTCTACTCTGGACTATTGCAATATCGTTTATATGGGTATACTCAAAAAAACAGTGAGGAAACTTAGAATTGTTCAGAATATGGCAGTCCACTTGATATTTGGATCATGTTAGCCCCCACTACAGACTGCTGCACTGGCTGCCAGTCGAGGCACAAATAATATTCAAGTTCTCTTGCATATGTTTCAAGCTGGTTTGAGGACTAGCTCCTACATATTTGCTATCTCACTTCATATTATACAGTCCCATAAAACAAACCAGAAACTGCAATCTATTTGCATATCCAAGCATTACCGGCATTAAATACAAAACCTTCCTGGATAGAACTTTTATGTACCAAGCAAACAAACAACACTGGCTAGACAACTACATCAATAGAGCTAGACTGGCCTATGACGCTTTTAGAAAAGTCATAAAAACTGCCTTATTCGACAGATATATCACCTAAACAGTAACTACACCAAACACTAAATACAATTCTATTATTTCTAACATGTCCCCTCTGAAATTCTTAACAATTGTAATTTGCTTCGATTTCTAACATGTCCCCTCTGAAATACTTAACAAACTGTTTATTGTAATTTCTCTGCATTCACTGTAATTTCACTGACTATCTGCATACTGTACATAAGAACATAAGAAATGCCTTCACCGGATCAGACCCTAGGTCCATCTAGACCGGTGACCCGCGCACGCGGAGGCCAAGCTAGGTGTTCCCTGATGAATCCTTTGTTTTCCCGTATCCCTCAATGTGATTTGCAAGAAGGTGTTTATCCAACTTGCCCTTGAATCCCTGAATGGTGGTCTCTGTCACAACTCGCTGTGTAAAGCAGAACTTCCTGACATTTATCCTGGATCTGTTGCCCCTGAGTTTCAGTCCATGACCTCTTGTCCGTGTCACATTTGACAATGTGAATAACGATGTTTCTTGCTCTATTTTGTCGAATCCTTTTAGTATTTTAAAAGTCTCTATCATATCCCCTCGCAGTCTTCTCTTCTCGAGGGTGAACAATCCCCAGTTTTCTGAGGCGTTCTTTGTAGCTCAAATTCTCCATACCTTTTACTAGCTTCGTGGCTCGCCTCTGCACCCTCTCCAGCAGGGTTATATCTTTCTTGAGGTAGGGAGACCAGTGTTGGATACAGTACTCCAAGTGTGGTCTGACCATTGCTCTGTAAAGCGGCATTATGACGTCCGCCGATCTACTCGTGATTCCCTTCTTTATCATGCCCAACATCCTGTTCACTTTCTTTGCCGCCGCTGCGCATTGAGCTGTTTGTCCAGCTCTCTTCAATGTGAACCGCCTAGAAGTCGCATGATTATTGGCGGTATAGAAGAATAAAGTTATTATTATTATTATTATTATTATTAAGGAGACAGTAATCGCGGCCATCTTAGACAATTTACGTTCCTTGTTTAGTAGAGGCCTTAATGCCCTGATTGTGCGATTTGATATGAGTTCCGCCTTTGACTTAGTGGACCATGAGAAGCTGTTATAATGCTTAGATGCAATTGAGATCAGAGGTGAGGTGCTAGACTGGTCCTGAGGTTTCCTTACGTCCCGCACCTATCAAGTACGCTTTAACTACAATCTCTCTGACACTTGGAATAATCCATCTGGTGTTCCACAGGAGTCCCCCATTGTCCTCATTACTTTTCAATGTTTACATGTCATCACTAGGTACGCAACTGTCCCAATTAGGGATAAAATTTTTAGTTAAGCAGATGACTTCATGATCATCATCATTCACTACCTCTCTCTCCGAAGCTACTCCTACGGCAACAGAAGTACTAAATGTGATGGAACAATGGATGTCTGAATTTAGACTGAAGCTAAACTCAGAAAAAACAAAACTCTTCTTAGCCTTCTTCCTACCGACTCCTGCATTGGTTGCCGATGGAGACTCGTGTAAAGTTTAAGTTCGGTTGTTTCTGCTTTAAGGTACTTTTCGGCCTAGCCCACATATATATATCTGATCTTTTCTCTTTTTCAACCAATCAACATATGAGAAGCTCAAACATGATTTTCGTTTCCCAACCGGCTAGAGGATGTAAATTTAAAAGATATCATCAACATCTCTTCTCATATCAGGCAGCATTAAGGGGTAAAGATCTGAAACAATTACTCATGCTTGCGAATACCTATGGGGAATTCAGGAAACACCTAAAAACATATTTGTTCCTAAAGTACGAAGGCAGCTGCACTGCATAATCCTTTCCCACAACTGATTGCTAAACTTCAACTCTGTTAGTACTACTCAATCTGTAACATTTTTAATCATTGTAAACAGCATAGAACTTCACGGTCCTGCAATATATAAACTGTTATTATTATTATTCCCATGACAGAAACCAAAAGGTATGTCAGTTTCCTTCATTTCACATGATTTTTTGGAAGTCAGGATGGAGCAGAGCTGGAGGCAAGAGTATTGTTCAGACAGCTTTCATCACGTGACACCCCCTCCCCCCAAAAAAAAACCTTTTGGTTTGACACAATATTACATATTCCTCTGTTCTAGTAGAAGCACCAGAAGTAAAGTCCGGGCACTATCTAAGGAAACAATGTTGCTGGCAAACATCAAAGATTAAAGGAAGAATATGTACACAACAAAATGTAATATTTTACAAATGAAAATACTAAAAAAAACAAAAAAAATTTAAATTCATTAAACAAATTCTACCAAGACTAGAGGAATCAGGCCCATAATCGAAATTTAGCCCTCAAAATGGATACCAATATCACCACCCCAGCAACATACTAGTCTTCTGCAAGCTGATTACTACCAACACTAGTCAGTTTCATGGATATTTAAACCCCCAAATCAGTAAATTACAAATTACATTCCTCTCTGGCTAACTTCTAATGTGGAAGCTGTAATGGGTAGCAGTTCCTCTTATAGCAGCAAAATCAAAATTTTTGTAATCATTTAAAAAAACAAAATCACCAGTCAACCTTTGATTCATTCACTGTAAAATACTGATAATCACATTCAGAGCTAAAGAGGTGGTCAAGCATTTTTGGTAGCAATGGCCAAGCAATGCCTCCCTTCAACAAAATGAAAAGAACAGGAGGAAAAAAAAACTCTTACCAAACCATTTGTTTTGGAGACAACTGTATACTTGAGTTGTGGTCATCAAATTTTTCCTAAAATAAAAGGATAAGAAGGTATTAATGAGATACAACATTCAGGAGACTGAACTCTGAGGACTTTCTTACGTGATCAGACTCCACTGGTGACCCTTGAGGGGAGGAATACTAGCCTAACCCTAAGTAAGCCTGGTTCTAAGAGAGATGTTGTAGAGCAATGTTCTTCAACCTATGGACCGGCAAAAATAAAAGAATTATTATGTGGACCGGTAAACTACTGCCCTGTCTCCGCGAGCTTGGCACCTGCAAACCATCTGATCCCATCCTCACAAATCTCAGTTATGATTTTATATTGAATGTATTTTATTAAAGTATTAAAAGAAATAATATTCTGTACAATTGTCATTTTATAAATACAAATAATACAGAGCAAGGATCAACAAAACCCCTGTCTCCCCTCCCCTTCACTATAAAGAAAACTGAATAAGCCAAATTATTACAGAATGCTACACAGAAATATCATGCTAACAAAGTGCCGCAGCCACACATGACAGGAATAGTGTTAGAGGAGTGCAACTAGGGCAACTGTCCCCTGGTCAGAGAGAACCACAAGCCACTTCCTGGGCTTTGCAGTCCCCAGTTATGTCTAACACCAGCTCTAGCAGGATATATATTTCAAATCTGATATATTCTAATCACAAAATAGAAATAATTTTTTTTTCTACCTTTTGTTGTCTCTGGTTTCTGCTTTCATCTTCTTTTCACTCTGTTCCTTCCAGCGTCTGCCCTCTCTCTCTTCAATCCAGCATATCTGCCCCTTCCATCCACTGTCTGCCCTCTCCCCCTTCCATATGGTATCCTTCTTTTTTCTATGTCCCTCTCCCTTTTCCATCCAGCCTGTATCCCCTTCTCTCCTTTTTACATGATTCATTTCATCTTCACTGCTCTCTTCATTTTTATCTCTCCTACACCAGATCTAGCATCTTTGTCCTTCTCTGCTTATTTCTCTGCTGACCCCCTTCCAGCATCAATCTCACTACTTTCTCATTCCTGACTCTCCCCTTGTCCCTTATCTGATCTCTCCATTCCACCCTGACCCCTTCCCCTCCTCTAATCTCCCTGCCAGCTGTTTCCTTCCTTTCTTCCTTCTCCCTTCCCTCCTCCCCCTGTCCAGCAGTAACTTTCTTCCCTTCTCCTCCTCCCCTCCTAGCAGCATCTCTCCTTCTCCTTCCCTTCAAGTCCAGTAGCAGTTGTCCCTTTATTTTACTTTGACAAGCAGCTTCCCAGACTCCTTCTCTCCTTCCCTCCCAGCAGCATCTCTCCAGTAGCAATTGTCCCTTTCTTTTCCCTTGTCCAGCAGCTTCCCAGCTTCCAAAAATGGCTTTCTCCCCTCTCAGCAGCTCTCTGTACTTGTCAGTGCAGCGATTCACTAAGGCTGCCTTGGGTTCTTTGATGGGTCGCGCCACCTCTGAGGAAAGAGGAAGTTGCATCATCAGAGGCAGGCCGTGACTCAGCAAAAGCCACAAGGCTGCCGAAGTGAATCGCTGCACTGGCAAGTACTGAGAGCTACTGGGAGGGAAGAAAGCCACTGTCAGAGGCAGGAAATTGCTGACCGGCAGGAAAAGCACAGTTACTTACCGTAACAGGTGTTATCCAAGGACAGCAGGCAGATATTCTCACATGTGGGTGACGTCATCTATAGAGTCCCGACGCGGACAGATTTACAAGCAAACTTGATTGAAGATTCAAGTTTGCTGTGCTGTACCACACATGCGTGCCTTCCTGCTCCACTAGAGGGCGCATCCCCTCCTCGTGGTCTCCAGTTCATATAACCAGCTAAGAAGCCAACCTCGAGGAGGCGGAAGGGTAGCGAGAATATCTGCTTGCTGTCCCTGGATAACACCTGTTACGGTAAGTAACTGTGCTTTATCCCAGGACAAGCAGGCAGCATATTCTCACATGTGGGTGACCTCCAAGCTAACCAAAAAGGGACAGAGGGAAATTGGCAATTCAAGAAAACAGATTACGCAAAACCGACTGGCCAAACCGGCCGTCGCTCCTGGACAGAGTATCCAGGCAGTAGTGGGAGGTGAAAGTGTGAACCGAAGACCAACTGGCAGCTTTGCAAATGTCATCAATAGGCGTTGACCTGAGGAACGCAAAAGAAGCCGCCATCGCTCGGACCTTATGTCCCGTGACCCGACCATGCAGCGTGAGACCAGCCTGAGCATAGCAAAAGGAAATACAAGCAGCCAACCAGTTGGAGAACCGTCCGATGAGACTGAGTGCATTGAAGCTAAAAAGCCAACGCCCTCTTACAGTCAAGTGTGTGAAGCGCCACCTCTCCAGGATGAGAGTGGGGCTTCAGAAAAAACACTGGAAGAACAATGGACTGATTGAGATGGAAATCAAACACCACCTTAGGCAAGAACTTAGGATGAGTGCGGAGAACCACCTTGTCATGATGAACACCGTAAAAGGCAGGTCCGCTACCAACGCTTGCAGCTCACTAATTCTTCGAGCAGAAGTGAGCGCAAGCAGGAAGATCACCTTCCAAGTGAGAAACTTGAGATGAGATTTATCTATAGGCTCAAACGGAGGTTTCATAAGTTGAGCCAGAACTACATTGAGATCCCAAACCACAGGGGGAGGCTTGAGAGGAGGATGGACATTCAAGAGACCCCGCATGAAACGAGAAACCAAAGGATGAAGAGAAAGGGATTTCCCATCAAGATGCCGATGAAAGGCAGCAATAGCACTAAGATGCACACGAATAGAATTTGTCTTAAGACCTGAGTGAGACAAATGAAGTAAATACTCCAAGACCGAGGACACTGGAACCGACAAAGGATCAAGCTGATGAGACGAACACCAAGAAGAGAATCTAGTCCACTTCTGAGAGTAGCAGAGTCTAGTTGAGACCTTATGAGATGCCTCCAAAACCTTCCTCACCGACTGAGACAAGAAAAGACAACTAAGGTGGAAAGGAACCAAGCTGTCAGATGTAGAGACCACAGATTGGGATGTAACAGTGAACCCCGACTCTGAGACAGCAGAGAGGGAAAAACAGGTAGAAGTAGAGGCTCCCTGACACAGAGTTGTAGAAGCAGGGAGAACCATGGTTGACGAGGCCACCGAGGAGCAATCAGGATCAGAGTGGCTTGCGTAGACTTGAGATGGACCAGCATCCGCAGGATTAGAAGAAAAGGCGTAAACGCGTAAAGGAACTTCCCCTCCCAAGCGAGGAGGAAGGCATCAGCCTCGAGACGATCCGGGAGTACATCCGGGAACAGAAGAGAGGCAGTTTGTGATTGAGGGGGGAGGCGAACAGATCTATCTGGGGGGTCCCCCACCGCTCGAACACCTGTCGTAAGACCTGAGAGTGAAGCGACCACTCGTGCGGCTGGAGTAGGCGGCTGAGTTTGTCCGCCAGACAGTTCCGCTCCCCTTGAATGTAAACCGCTCGAAGATAGATGTTGTGGGAAATAGCCCACTCCCAGAGTCGAAGAGCTTCCTGACACAGGGACCAGGACCCCGTGCTTGTTCACATAATACATCGCCACCTGATTGTCCGTACGAACGAGAACCACCTGATCGTGAAGCAGGAGGCGGAAGGTCACTGTGGCCAGATAAATGGCCTGAAGTTCCAAGACGTTGATGTGGCAGCGACGGTTCTCCGCTGACCACAGCCCCTAAGTGCACAGGCCGTCCAGATGAGCCCCCAAAGCATACTCCGAAGAGTCAGTGGTTAAAACCTTGCGGTGCGGAGGGGCGAGAAAGAGCAAACCCCTGGAAAGATTGGAAGAGTTGGTCCACCAACGGAGCGAGCGTCTCAAAGAGGGAGTCACCGTCACGGGAATGGAGATCGAGTCCCGGTCCTGACGCCACTGAGAGGCCAATGTCCACTGAGGGATCCGCAGATGCAATCGGGCAAACGGTGTGACATGGACGGTAGAAGCCATATGACCCAAGAGAATCATCATGCGTTTCGCCGATATCGAGGGCAGCAGAGAAACTTGCCGACTCAGACGGACGAGCGTCTCCAATCGAGGTGGAGGAAGAAATGAACAGAGGCGAACCATGTCCAGCATGGCCCCAATGAACTGTAGAGATTGAGAGGGGCACAGTTGGGATTTTGGGACGTTTACCTCGAACCCCAGACTTTGAAGAAATATAATAGTCTGTCGGGTCGCTGAGATAACCCCCTCCTGGGACGGCGCTTTGATTAACCAGTCATCCAGGTATGGAAACACCTGAAGCCCCCGGGACTGCAGGGCCGCTACGACCACCATAAGGCACTTTGTGAAGACCCGAGGGGACGAAGCCAGACCAAAGGGGAGGACCCAGTACTGAAGATGATACTCTCCCACCTGAAAACGCAGAAACCTGCGAAAAGTGGGATGCACCGGAACATGCGTGTAGGTCTCCTTCAGATCGAGGGAGCAGAGCCAATCGCCCTCGTCCAGCAAGGGATAAAGCACCGGAAGGGAAAGCATCCAGAACTTTTCCCGCACAAGGTATTTGTTGAGGCGTCTCAAGTCCAGGATCGGGCGCAGGTCCCCGGTCTTTTTTGGCACTAAGAAGTAACGGGAGTAAAACCTCCGCCCCTGTTGACCAGGAGGGACCACTTCCACCGCCTGCAGGCGAAGAAGGGCCCGAGCCTCCGAGAGAAGGAGGGACAACTGCACCCGATTGGAAGGACACGTGCTTGGGGGATGATCGGGAGGAAACTCCCGAAAGCTGAGAGAGTAGCCCGAGGAAATCACGCCCAGGACCCACTCGTCCGACGTGATGGTTGCCCAACGAGGGTAGAAGGCTCTGAGGCGGCCCCCGATGGGGAGGAGGCCTGTCACTGGTGCGGAGGGGGCCTTCCCCCATCCGCTCATCCCGTCAAAAAGACGGAGAGGGTTTCACAACGGCAGACGGCTGGGACTTGGGCAAGGCCCTAGTATGCGCCTGCTGACGTCTGGGCGGAGGCCGGGAGAAGGCCGGAGTTGACTTTTGTGGATAGCGCCGCGGGGGAGCCCGATAAGGCCTCGACGAGGAAGGCTTAGGCTTCTGTCTGACCAGTGAAGCAAACGACTTCTCGTGCTCCGAGAGGCACTTCGTAGCCACCTCAATGGTGTCATCAAATAATTCCTTACCCACACAGGGGAGGTTGGCCAACTGATCCTGCAGATTTGGGTCCATGTTGACCAGGCGCAGCCAAGCTAGCCGATGCATGGCCACCGCAAAGGTGCAGACCCTGGACGAAAGTTCAAACCCATCGTACGCCGCATGGAACAGATGAAGCCTCAAATTTGCAAAATCCTCAATGAGCAGGCCAAACGCCCCTTGGACGCGAAAGTGAAGGAATAATTGAGCACCCTAGAGGCCATCATGGAGTTTTGGTAAAGCCGGCGGCCAAACTTGTCAAGGGTCCGGCCCTCACGACCTGGAGGGACCGCCGCCGAGACCCGGGAGGGTTGCGATTTTTTCAGTGACGATTCCACCAGCAACAACTGGTGAGACAATAGCGGGCGCTCGAACCCCGGGCAGAGTACCGTGCGATACTTCGACTCCATCTTAGAGGGGACAGCCGTCACCATATAGGGAGTCTCAAGATTCCTGATGAAGGTCTGCCGGAGCACAGGATTTAACGGCAGCCGAAGGGACTCTCTCGGCAGAGACGGCATGTCCAGCTCCGCCAGATACTCCTTCGAATATCTGGAGTCAGCCTGGAGGTCCAAATCCAACGCCCTACCCATGTCCTGAACAAACCTAGTAAAGGACGGGCGGGACGCTCCCTTGGCCCCGGGAGGCGACGATGAACGAGACCGCCCCGGTCCCGAAAAGGACGGGGAAGCCTCCCTAGAGTAGTGAGGTTCCGCTTCGTAGCGCGCTCCCAACCCCAAGAGGCACTCAAAGAGCACGCAGGGGTCGAGAAACTGCGCCGTCTTGAGGAGCCCCTCGGAGACGCCGCCGGGGTAATGGGCACCGACCGATGACGGGTCGGAGACCGGTCCCCAGACTCCCTTGGTGAAAGCCTCGAGCCTCGGTCCGGAGACCCGGATCGAGGGGGAGTGAGTAAGAGCCGAGGGTTAGCCAGAGACAACTCTGTAACCCTCAGTGGTCCCTCAGCACGAGAAATCGGGGAGCGACCACGCTTCGGAGGGGAACCTCGGGCCCTCTTGGAATCCCTCCGGCCCGAGGCCTCGGCGTGCTTCGAGCGATGCTTCGCCCCGCGGGGGAAGACCGCCTTGAGGCCCGAGGGGAGGAGTCCAAGGACAAACGTCGGGATCGGCGCACCTTGGCCCCCGGAGTCCCTAAGCGCTGCTCAGGCTGGTCTGGCGCACGCGAGATCATCGCCCGGAGCATATCCTGGAAAACCGGCACGGGCATCATCGAGGGCATGTCCGGTGCCGTAGTGCACTCCACCGAGGGCGACCTCGATATAGCGTATTCCCTAGTGGTGGAGGCACGACCCGAGGGTTTAGAGGACTTCGCCGAAGCAACTGGCAGGGAACCCCCACTAGGCCCGGCCGGCGTCCCCGAGGAAGGCTTCTTCACGCGAGTAGAACCTGTGAGAGGAAGAGGAGACTTACCCGGAGCCGAGGCCTTGGACGACGTCGAAAGCTTCCAGCCTGGGTCCCGAGGCCGAGGTCAAAGCCGGGGCCGAAGCCGAGGTCGAGGGCTGGTCGACCGCAAAAAGATCCGCCATATGGGCCCTACGTCGACGAAGAGCCCGGTGCTGAAACGTAGCACACCGGGGGCAGGACTCGGTCAGATGATCAGCCCCCAAACAGAGAATGCACCAGCGATGCAGGTCAGTGATAGAAAGAAGACGCTCGCACCGGGTGCACTTTTTAAATCCGGTCAAAGGCCGGGACATAAGCGAAAAACCAGCCGCGGCCGACGAGGCTACGCGGCCGCGACAACCTGGGAGCCCCCAGGAGCCAAAAAAAATTGCGAATCGTGCAAAACAACAAACAGGCGCACAGCGACTTTGCGATCGTAAAAAAATAAGAAAGCCGCGGTGCTAGAAGGCACGTTGTTGGGCAGAAGCCAAAATGACAGGACTTCTTGGCTCCGTGGAAACAAACGAACTGGAGACCACGAGGAGGAGATGCGCCCTCTAGTGGAGCAGGAAGGCACGCATGCGTGGTACAGCATAGCAAACTTGAATCTTCAATCAAGTTTGCTTGAAAAGCTGTTCGCGTCGGGGCTCCGTAGATGACGTCACCCACATGTGAGAATATGCTGCCTGCTTGTCCTGGGATAATTACAGCTCGATCTCACCGGCCCTGCGCTAACCGGCAGGAATTTTCTACGGACTGGCGGTTGAAGAACACTGTTGTAGAGGCTCAGCATTAAAGATAGTTTTCAAAGCAACCAGTAAACTACTGTCTGCTTCAACCCCCCCGCCCAATAGCCCACCCATCCTTAGGCTCAAATTACTCTTATACTACTCTTTTTTTTTTTTTAGTCAAGGTTTGTTTATTAAAGTTTTACAAAAATACAGAATATGGAAAAACATAGCAAATACACAAGAAATTTGAGGTACATCAGACAATAGAGCAAGCAAACATATTTTAAGCATATGAAGGAATGCTCTAACCATTAACAACTCAAAACTAGAACAAAAGTGTACCTCTTAACTAATATTGACATCCAAAATATACCAGCAAGCATGAATCTATGTAAGACAATAAAAATGAGATATAGCAATGTATACTAAATAAGTAAAGTGTCATCCACAAAACAATATATAAAAACAATACAAATCACTGTAACAGAAATGAGGAGGAGAAAACAGAGTAAGAAAAAGCAAAAGAAAACAATAATAAATGGAAGCGGAGAGGTCAAGACAAATTAGGTTGTAAATACAGTTTCAAGGAGTTCCATTTGGAGTGGAAGTGGAGAAACCTGTTAGAAGATTTAGCTAAGTATGCTTCGGTCCTGTAAGTAGAGCAAACCAGGTTCCACCATTGGGAGTGTGAAGCCTTGGATAAGTCTTTCCAGGAAGACAAAAGAACTTTAAGAGCTAGGGAAAGTAAAAGATCCAGGAGAAAATGATCAGAGTCAAGGATCCTATCGTTTAATGAGAAAGACTTCAGTAAAAGCATCTGGTATGTCAAGGGGACATCTATATGAAAGATAGAACAGACCGTACCCCATACGGAGGTCCAGTAAGTACTGATGTAAGAGCAGGAGAAGAGAAGATGTTTCAAAGTACCTTCAGTTGAGTTGCAGGTCCAACAATTCTTAGAGAAGGAGGGATTGATACGATGAGATTTTATAGGGGTCCAAGGGGCTCTATGAAGCAAAAAGAACAATTGTTGGAGAATGGAGGTGGAGCGAGAAGTGTGAAAGGTAGATTTAAATATGGAGGACCAGGCCTCGTCAGGTATCGAAGTTTCTAGATCAGACTCCCAGGAGGATTGCAGGGAGGATAACGGAGAAGGTAAAAGGGACTTTAGGAATTTATAGAAATGGGAGGCTGTGTGGCCCAATGCTAAATATTGTTTGGCAAGTGTGACTAGGGTAGGGGTGGGTGAAAATACTGCTGAGATAAGGCCAGATTTTTTAACCGAAGACCTTAGCTGTAACCATCGGTAGAAGTTCGACTTGGTAATTGCAAAATCATCCATCAGTTCACAAAAAGTGAGAAAAGTCCCATTCGTGTGGCAGATGGATCCTATATCCCATATGCAGTGATTATACCAAAATGGCCATGAGATAGATTGTCCATCAATCCAAATGAGTTTATTGAACCATAGGGGACAGTAAGCAGATTTGTTCCATGGGATTTCTAACTGCTTATCAAGTTCAGTAAGAACTTTATACGTTGCCCACAGAATGGGATTTTTAGACAAATGAGGAGGGTTTGTTGTACCCATCAGTCTAATTAGAGGAAGAGGAGATACAAGAGAAGATTCTAATCGTAACCAATTGGGTATGTCCAGAGAAGGAGAGGAGGAAATCCATTCTGCTCCCTGACGGAGAAGAAATGCTTTGTGATAGCAGAGGAGGTCAGGAAAATTAACACCAAAGTGTGGTGGGGCTTTCAATTTTTGGATGGAGATTCTATGAGGTTTATCATTCCAGAGAAAGTGTGATAATACAGACTCTACCTGTTTGTAAAAGGAAGGAGGAAATAAGAGGGGAAACATATTACAGACGTACGTGATTTTGGGGACCACCATCATTTTAATAGTATCTAACCTTCCCCACCAAGACAAATGAAGAGGAGACCATGCTGAAAGAGTAGTTTTGATCTGAGCAATGAGTTTAGAGGAGATTATTTGTGTGGAGGATCTTAGATCCCTATCAAATGTTAAACCCAGATACTTAATACCCGAGGTGACCCAAGTGAGTGGTTGTGAGGGAATATGGAAGGGGATACATAAGTCATTGAGAGGCATAATTTCAGTTTTGTCCCAATTGATTTTGTATCCCGAAAGTGTGGAGAAGAGATTGATCAGGCGGATTAGTGAAATCAAGGAGGTTTCCGGTTCTGAAAGATACAGCAAAACGTCATCAGCATAAGCCGATATTTTAAATTCTATATTTGCAATTGTAATACCCTTGATATCTGAAGACTTTCTAATAGCTGTAAGCAGGGGTTCGAGGGATAGGTTAAATAATAACGGGGATATGGGGCATCCCTGTTGAGTGCCTCTGTGGAGTGTAAATGGAGGTGAGGTGTCATCATTTACTATGATTCTAGCAGTGGGAAAGTTATATAGTATAGATACCATATGGACGAAAGGTTTCGGAAAACCAAATTTTGAAAGAACAGCAAATAGGTAGGGCCATTCCACCCTGTCGAACGCCTTTTCTGCATCAAGAGAAACTAGCGCTGAAGAACTAGTGGTCGACAGGGTGGAATGGAGTACATGGCATAAGAGTCTAGTTATTGTCAGCTCCATACCGACCCTTCAGGAAACCAACTTGATCTCTGTGTATAAGTTTGGATATAACAGTTTCCATTTGAAAAAACCAGGATTTTAGCATAAATTTTGTACTCTAATTCAATAATGAATAAGGGCGATAGTTCTTTACAAGTTGGTGATTTCTATTCGACTTTGGTAAAACAACAATGTTTGCTTCAGGAAGCGGTACAGATTAGACGAATTCGCCAAGAGACTTTGAAAGTAGGAAAGAAGATGAGGTGTCAGAAGAGGAGAAAACGATTTTGTAGAATTCTGATATGAGGCATCTGGTCCAGGAGATTTAGCAGGCGGGAGTGAAGCTCGGGCGATTTTCTTCAGAAGAAACTGGTTGAGAGAGAGACTTTTGCTGAGATTCTGTAAGAGAGGGTAATTCAAAAGAGTGAAGAAAATTTTGGATAGTGTCATTTGACGAGGTAGTCTCAGAGGTGTAGAGGTCTGCATAGAAGGATCGAAAGTCATCCAGGATGTCTTTGGTGGTAGTGTGAATTTGACCGTTGTTTGATTTGATATGAGTGATCCGGTGCTTGGAGCGGCGTCCCTTGAGGTAGGTGGCCAGCAAGTGACCAGCCCTGTTGGAGGAAGCATAATAAGTAGCTGAACGACGGAAAATCGTAGCTTAAGCAAGTGAACTAAAAATTTTGTTATATTGAAATTTAAGTTATTGTAAATGTTTATATAGAGAAGGGTTATGGCAGTCATAGAGACGAGTCTCATAGGAGTGAATATCTAGTTCCAGCTGATGTAATGTGGCTTTTCTCTTCTTTAGTTGATGGGCCGAGTAGCTAATAATTTCGCCTCGGAGTCATGCTTTGTAAGATTCCCAAATGATGGAAAAGTCCATATCCGATGAAATGTTTGTATCAAAGAAAGCACGAGATTCCTTGTTAATGTGGGAGAGAAAGAATTCATCCTGGAGGAGGAAGTTGTTTAATTTCCAGTGTCTAGGCTTGGACATGGAGGACCAGTTGAGAGTGCATGAGACCGCTGCATGATCTGAGATAGTAATATCGTGGATTCGTGAAGAAGTAACAAGGTTAACCCTTTCAGGACCATAAGGATCGTAGGCCAATTTTTGTGGTTTTGACAACATTTTTATGGTAAAAAGGGCTTGCAGATGCCAAAAAATTGATTTTTTTTGTGAAATATCATTATTTTTTTTTAAAAAAAATCAAACTTCTGGCTTATGGACAGTGTGGCAAGAGAATCTTCTCGTCAATCTGGCAACGACGCTAATGAATGAATGTCGGAACCAGTTTGTTTACATAAAGGCAGTATCATATGGAATCCGTACATATCAAATTTAGAACTGTAGACTATCCCAATCAAAATTTATAGGATTTTAAAGTTATGGGACAAATATGTCCCTTGGTCCTGAAAGGGTTAACCATGTCCTTAGAGCCCAGGATATAATCAATCCTGGAGAATGAGTGATGTGGTGCTGAATAAAAGGTGAAGTCTTTGTCAGCAGGATGAAAAATTCTCCATATGTCTGACCAACCATATGAATCCATCAATGTGGTGACTTCTGCCCGAACTCTAAGCTTGGCTGGACGGCAGGAGGAGGATATGTCAATGAAGGGGTCTAATGGAAAATTGAAGTCCCCAGCAATTATGGTGTCTGATGTTAGAGAAGAAGAACATATAGTACGGAAGTGTTGAAAGAAAGCGGGGTCGTCAGCATTCGGGACATAGATATTAAGGAGCTTCAAAGGTTTTCCGGAAATAGAGCCCTCAACTAGAGGCCAACGGCCATTGGGATCAAAGAAAGCTGAAATTCAGTGATTTTTTCATCAGGGTTACAACTCCATTTTTCTTATTCAGGGCAGGCGCTGCAAAGCAATGTTGAACCCAACCTCCGGACAGTTTCTGTGCTTCCTCCAAACTAAGGTGGGTCTCTTGAAGCAAGCATATAAGCATTGAGGTGTTTGAGATAGTGTAGAATTTTCTTCCTCTTGATGGGGCTATTAATTCCCTTGACATACCAGGTGTATGTTAACCATTTAGAGAAAGGAACGGAATCCACATAATGATTGAGGAAAGAATGCAATAGCAGCAGAAATTGCAAAAATAACAATCAGCTTCCAAAAAACAGAGTAATGCTGAAAAATTAAGAAAAAAGACAAAGAAAAATAATGATTCATGCTTAGCATGTGAGTAATCGATGAAACAAACAAAGAATCAGAGTTGGGATCCCATGCTGGCAAGAGGATCTCAGCTTCTTCCTCTCTGGAGCCCGTTAAAACTGAAATATGAAGGTAAATACAGCTCCCGGGAGATATGGAAGAGAAGAGTTTTAAATCAGACTAGCTCAGGTCATAGCTCCCACAGTATCGTCCAAGAATTGTTGCAGGGCAACAGGTTCATCAAAGTTTTTAGTAGTGTTGTGATACGTTACCTGCATTCTAGCTGGATAAAATAAACCATACTACGCTCCAATATTCTTGAGCTGGGGCCGCATAGCCAGGAAGGCCTTCCTTTTTTGTGCTGTGGATTTAGAAACATCTGGAACGAATAATATTCGGTTGCCATCCACAGTCAGAGGATGATTTGGCTGCTTGCAAAATTTGAATAGTTTGCGGGTAGCGCAAGAGTTTCATGACTATGGGTCTTGGTGGTTTAGCCGGTGCTGGAGGACCCGAAGGGACCCTGTGTGCCCTTTCAATTTCCAAATCGGGAAGAAACTTGAGCTTTAAGGTGGAGGGGATAAATGAAATTAAAAATGCCAGTATATCTGTCCCCTCAGTGGATTCAGGGAGCCCAATGAGACGCACGTTGCTGCTGCGCATTCTGTTAGAAATATCTTCCATATCTTTTTGCAGTGCAGTAACTTTTTGCAGATCGCGCCGAATTTCCAGGTACTGTGAGTCATGTGCGGCGAGGCGCTCCTCTGTGAGATCGATTCGTGCATTTTGCTGTTTAAGTTGCGTCATGATGTTGCTAATTTCGCTTTTGATGTCGGCTGTAGCGGCAAGATTTTCCTGCATTAGGTCCCTTAAAATCTGAAGATCCTGGGAGATAGAGGCGCCGTTTTCAGTAATGGTTGTTTGAGAGGCCTTAGCTGGGGATGGCGGCTCGTGTTTCGATCGTTTAGATGCCGGATGTGCGGCCGCCAAACTTGTGGACGGAGCGGCATCCGCCCTATTAGTTTTAGTTGTCATTCCGATTGCGGAGTACGTTAGTTGCTGACCTGAGTGATTTCTCTCCGGGGCCGAAAGGATGATTTTAAAGCCGGGTTGTGTCGGAGGAAGCGTGCTAAGCGGCCATCTTGGATGCAGGCACATGACGCCCCCCTTATACTACTCTTAAATTACCTCCACATTTCCCCAGCTGATCTTAAAAAGGACAATCTCCACAAACAGAAACACCTAACCCAGGGGTGTCAAACTCAATCGCATAAGGGGCCGAAATCTAAAACATAGGCTAAGTCGCAGGCCAAATTTTTTATTAAGATATTTAAGAGTCCTTTTATTAAGGTACACTAACCGATTTAGCGCACGCTAAATGTACACCTTAATAAAGGACACCTTAGTCTTAAAATGTTGCTTTAAATCAAACACAAATATTCAAATGTTCAAATCTATTTGCCATCAAATATGTAGTAATCTAAACTTAGGAGAGAGCTATATAACATGGAACCTACAATATGGTGATACTTCAATTTTATACAGTGTTGAGGCAAGTAAATAAATAATTCCATTTTCACATTTTTTTTATAGGACTGGCTATTTCCTTCTGATTTATTCAATCAGTAACAAAACCATTCTAATAGATACGGTCCTCTTATTCTTTTTCACTTGCTGCTGAAAGAAAGGATAGTGTACTTCCTTGAATCTAATGGGTTACAGGATCTGAGACAACATGGCTTTACAAAAGATAAATTGTGCCAAATGAACCTGATTGAATTTTTTGATTGGGTGACTGGACAGCTGGATCGAGGACATATGCTAGATGTAATTTACTTAGATTTCAGCAAAGACTCATAGGAGGCTCTTGAACAAACTTGAAGGGCTGAAATTAGGACCCAAAGTGGTGAACTGGGTTAGAAACTGGTTGTCGGACAGACGCCAGAGGGTGGTGGTTAATGGAAGTCGGTCAGATGAAGGAAAAACGGTGAGTAGTGGAGTCCCTCAGAGTTCAGTGCTGGGGCCGATCCTGTTCAATATGTTTGTGAGTGATAATGCTGAAGGGTTAGAAGGAAAAGTGTGCCTTTTTGCAGATACCAAGATTTGTAACAGAGTAGAGTCAGAGGAATGGTCTAATGCCTGGCGACTAAAATTCAATGCAAAAATATGCAGAGTAATGCATTTGGGGATTAATAATCGGAAGGAACCTTATATGCTGGGAGGTGAGAAGCTGATATGCACGGACGGTGGGAGGGACCTTGGGGTGATAGTGTCCGAAGATCTAAAGGTGAAAAAACAGTATGACAAGGCAGTGGCTGCTGCCAGAAGGATGCTGGGCTGCATAAAGAGAGGCGTAGCCAGTGGAAGGAAGAAGGTGTTGATGCCCCTGTACAGGTCATTGGTGAGGCCCAGTAGAATAATGGGTACACCTCATGTCAAACTGATTGACAGGTGAGATAAGATAAGGATCGACCAATCAGCGTTCACTTCCGGGTTAAGCCACGCCCACTCGCCGGCCACCCTTACCCAAACCCTACCCATGCCCCATCCACACCACACCCACTTTACCCTTAGCCCTTTCCACTACAACGCCCCCTCCCACCCATGCCCCGCCCCCTCCCATAGGAATGAATGGTGGTGGCCCCACCCATGCCCCATACCACATCATCAGAAATGCACTTTCTGATGGACATTCACTGGAAATGGAGGCATGTTTGACCCCGGAAATACGCTTTCTGATTACATCAGCAGAAATGGGAGTGTCTGCCCCACCAGAAGTGCACATTCTGATGACGTAGGCGGAAACAGGGTAAATGAAGCACCGGAAATGCACTTTTCTGATGAGACAGAAATGCGTTTTCTGATGATGTTAGCAGAAACAGATTTAGTCGAATCACCGGAAATGATGTGGCCCAGAAAAAAAAGTGTCTATTTAACAGCCTTTTAGTTAAGACAGGTTTTAAGAGCTAATTGTTAGAACAATGAACAAACCGATCACAAAAGAAAAAAGACATTTACAACTGTTTTTGTTTCTTTCCTGTTTTGTTTTGTTTTGTTTTTTAAAAAGACCTCAGGTTTTAAGAGCAGTGCAGAAACAGCTTAGAAAAGGAAAATGACCTGTTTTTATTAACAGACAATACGAAATCTGAGTTAATGGTTGTGGTGAAGGTAACACCCATATTGTCATGGTGACAGCAGATAAGCTGATAAAGCCAAGGGGGAGGTGTGTTTAAACCTATCTGAACATGTCCAGGCCCCCTGGTGTTGTCATAGTGACGCATGCCTTAGTCTTTAACGATCTGAAAAAAAAAAAAAACCTGTTCCTAAGGACCTCTGTTAAAAATGCAGAGTTTTAAGATTTTTTTTAAATTTTTTTTATTTACAGTGAAGTTAACAGAGCTGAATGGAAGGGTACAGATGAAAGAATCTTTATTGAAGCATATTTATTATGATCGAAATGCGGCAGGCAGCTATGGAGGCATTAACCCTCTACTTCAAGAGGCTAAAACGTGAAGTACGCAAACTGGAAAGAACCTGGTGCAAATCACTGACAGACACTCATGGCGAATTAAAGTTACAGAATACAAAAAAATGATCAAAGAAAAGTGCCACAAGCACTACTCCCAATTTATCAACACCCCATCCCTAAACACCAATAAACTCTTCAGACTAGTTAACTCCTTATTTGACACCATCCCACATAAAAGCTCCCCCACCGATCTACCACCCTCCCCGACAAATCTAGCTGACTACTTCGCCAACAAAATTCTCAACTTGAAAACAACGCTCACAACAACTAGCACCTACCCATATATCCATCCACCTTCTCCAGAAAATGATGGCTCACTGGCTGACATGACCTGGTCTCACTTCAAAAACCCAGACTGGAACCTATTTCTCAAGCTATACTCAAAATATTCCAAATCCAAATGCCTACTAGATAACTGCCCTCCATCCATCATGAAAACTGCCCCCCTCCCCTTCAAAGCGGAACTCTTCAACTGGGTCACCCTCTGCTTGTCAACCGGCCACTTCCCACTGGAACTTGGCCACATCCTCGTATCTCCAATAATCAAAAACCCCAAAGAATCTCCCTCTGTAACCTCCAACTACAGACCCATCGCCAATATTCCTCTCTTCTTTAAAATCATGGAAGGACTTGTCAATTACAATCTCACGTCATACCTAGAGAAATTTAACATCCTTCACGACTCCCAGTCTGGATTCCACACTAATTACAGTACGGAAACCGTTCTAGCCTCACTAACCAATCACCTCCTCCAATTATTTTCACTGGGAAACAGTGCACTGTTACTCCAGTTTGACCTCAGCAGTGCCTTCAACCTAGTAGACCATGACATTCTGATTAGTTGCCTCGACTCCATTGGTATTTCCGGACAAGTACTAACCTGGCTCACAGGCTTCCTAAAAAACCGAACCTACCAAGTCCATAATGTCGGAACCTTCTCCCATACCTGGAGCAACCCCTGCGGAGTCCCCGAAGGCTCCCCCCTATCCCCGTCACTATTCAATATCTACATGGCATCACTGGGACATATGTTATCGAACCGTAACCTGAAATCCTATATTTACGCAGATGACATTACAATCATCATACCCATCACCTCACTGTCACATGAGACAGAACAATACATCTCAACTGTCCTCACCATGGTAGAAAACTGGACCACACACTTCAAACTGAAACTAAACCCAGAAAAAACCAAGTTTTTCCTTGCAAGCCCCAACCACAAACTAACGTCCACCACCCTGCAACTTAATGGTTTAACATATCCAATCAACTCCACTATAAAAATCCTCGGAGTCATCTTGGACCGATGCCTCACTTTGGAAGATCACACTAATGCCCAGGTCAAAAAATGCTTTTCCACCCTTTGGAAACTCCGTTCCATCAAACATTACTTTGATTTCCCCACCTTCAGTTTGCTGGTCTAATCCCTAATCCTAAACTCCCTGGATTACTGCAACATCATATATCTGGGCTCCTACAAGAAAACCATTAAACGACTAAGACTCATCCAGAACACCGCCATCCACCTCATCTACGGGCTCAAAAAGTCAGACCATATCAGCCCTTTCTATAGAAAACTTCATTGGCTACCGTTCGAAGCAAGGATCATCTTCAAATTTGCCTGCCTCTGCTTCAAAACCCTAACTGGCTCAGCCCCGATATATCTGTCACGCCACTTCGCCTTCCCAGGCTCTAACCGTACACGCAATGCCCACCTGTTTGCCTACCCCTCCCCAAAAGGATGCATCTACAAAAGATTCTTCAACAAAACCCTCTCTTTCCAAGCTGGCAAATGGAATGACTGCTTGTCCACCCTCATCTCTCTTGCCTCATCCAACTTATCAATCCTTCAGGAAATCTCTCAAATCATACATCTTTGATAAATTCCTCTAACCCCTGCCCTCCCTACCAAACTAATAATCCCAACCTCACCTCCCTCCCTCCCTACCCTTCCTCCCCTTCTTCCCCGGTTGGCACCCCCCTTGCAACAGTTATTGGATCATTTTGTAATTGTCACTGGTTTATACCATACACTTGTTAACTAATTCTCTGCACTTTCATTGCATAAATTGCTCTGAACTGTTTTCTGATATGCTGAACTGTTTTCTGATATGCTGTAACTTCACTGTAAATGTACAGTCTCTTAACCAGTAAACCGCTCTGAACTGTTTTGTGGTATTGCGGTATACAAAAATAAAGTTGTTATTATTATTATTATTATTAAAAACAGCGATATTACAGTCCTTAGTCAAAACGTATACAATTTACACAGACTTGCTAGAATCCATTTTAAAAGAAATAAAACAATGGTGTCAGAAGTTGACAACCAGTGGCAAACCTAATTCTGTTTCTTTCTCTCACATGCAGGGCAACTCCACATCGACACCTCAAATCACCCTTAAGAACAGATACCAGCTGCTTCAGGAAGGTCCTGACAACGAGGTACAGGAGGTTGTTCAGCAGACGGCACCAGTTCCGGAGTCAACAGATCGGCCCACCCCTAAGAAGCACAGGGTGGTAGTCATCGGGGATTCGCTACTAAGGGGCACCGAGGGACCAATTTGTAGACCACACCTGCAATCAAGAGAGGTCTGCTGTTTGCCAGGGGCCAGGATCCGGGATGTAACTGCTTGCCTGGACAGACTCATCAAGCCCCGAGACCACTTCCCCATGATTCTCATCCACATCGGAACCAATGACACCGCCAGGAGCACCGCGGAGAGCATACCCGAAGACTTCAGAGCCCTGGGTGAGAAGCTGAGGAGAATGGATGCGCAGGTGGTCTTCTCCTCGATCCTCCAAGTGAGGGGCAAGGGCAGTGCCAGGGAGGATCGCATCCGGAGGGCGAACGACTGGCTGCGAGGATGGTGCAAGGAGATGAACTTTGGGTTCCTGCACCATGGAGAGGCACTGCAAGGATTACAGGGACCAGACGAGTTACACCTGACCAGAAGAGGGAAGAACGTCCTTGGACACCGCTTAGCCCGCCTACTTCACAAGGCTTTAAACTAGGTAAGTTGGGGGAGGGTACTGGCACAAACAACCTACTTGACGAGCTAAGCTACCAATTTCTTCTTGAGACTAAAGTAAGTAAACACTATAATTCAGGGTCACATTATAATTCTGGGTCACATTGTTATGCTGGGGCTAAGGGGAGTACACATTGTAATTCTGGGTCTAAGGGGAGTTCACATTGTAATTATGGCTCTAGGAGGGGTGCACATTGTGATTCTGGGACTAGGAGAAGTACACATTGTAATTCTGGGACCAGCGACAGAATACACACTGCAAATTGTATTAAAGGATGTCAAGTTGCCCAAGAGGGAATACCCCCACAGGGTACACACAATTCCGAGTCTGGGTTAGGCACAAACTGTAGTTCTGGGTATGGGGAGTCCGGGAAAGGTGCACGTTGCAGCTCTGGGTCTAGGAAGAGTACAAGACATGCAAATAATGCTAAAGGTGGCCTAGTTGCTATAGCAGAAATGTCCCCACTGAGACGTAACAAACATACAACATGGAGGGCTATGTACGTCAACGCCCACAGTCTGGGAAACAAGATCCTGGAATTGGAAACAGAAATGACAAATGCCGACTTGAATGTGGTGGCGATATCTGAGACCAGGCTCACAGACTCCCACGGGTGGGACATGGTCATACCGGGTTACAACTTGCTTCGCCGGGACATGGAGGGCAAAATGGGAGGAGGTGTAGCATTATATACTAAAGATGACATTAAAGTCACCAGAATCACAGATGTACGGTACACTGGGGAATCCATTTGGGTAAATTTGGCCAGAAGGGAAGGACAAATGCCTGTATCTTGGCGTAGTATACAGACCCCCAAGACAACAGGATGACCAAGATATGGAATTAATCGGAGATATAGAGAATATCACCTTGCGTGGGGACACAATATTGTTAGGTGACTTCAACATGCCTGATGTGGATTGGGTCACGCTTTCCTCTGTTTCAGGCAGCAGCAGGAGGCTATTAAACTCCTTGAAGGGAGCAAGACTAAGGCAACTGGTGTTGGAACCAACAAGGGATCAGTCAATCCTAGACCTGATACTTACCAATGGAGAAAGTGTCAAAGAGGTCTCGGTGGGCGACACATTGGCCTCCAACGACCACAACATGGTATGGTTCAATCTCAGGAAAGGTTTCACTAAATCTACCACACTGACCAAGGTCCTTAAATTCAAGGACACAAACTTCAAAGACATGGGGAAATTCGTTCACCAGGCGCTACAAAGCCAAGCAGAAACCGATAACGTGGAAGAATTGTGGTCAACTATGAAAGCCACCAAACAGGAAGCAACAAACCGCTATGTTAAATCGGTAAGTAAACGGAGTAGGAACAATAAGCCACAGTGGTTCTCTGCGGAGATCTCAGACCTCATCAAGGAGAAGAAAAAAGCATTCATCTCTTACAAACAATCAGGGAAATAGGACTCCAGGGAAATCTATCTGGCTAAGTCAAAAGCCGTCAAAACAGCAGTTAGGGAGGCCAAATTTCGCATGGAGGAGTCTTTAGCATGGAACATAAAGAAAGGAGATAAATCCTTTTTTAGGTATATCAGTGACAGGAACAAGAACTCAGGTGGGATAGTACGTCTCAGGAAACCAGAGGGAGACTATTCAGAAATGGACTCGGAAAAAGCCCAACTGTTAAATGAATACTTCTGCTCAGTCTTCACCCGCGAGGTACCGGGACTTGGTCCTCAGCTGCAGACAAGGGTTGACTCAGCTGATCCGTTTAGTAATTTCGAGTTTACGCCCAGCAGTGTCTACTGCGAGCTGTCAAAGCTCAAGGTTAACAAGGCAATGGGGCCTGACAACCTACACCCCAGGGTGCTCAGGGAGTTGTGTGATGTCTTGGCGGAACCGCTATCCGCGCTCTTCAATCTCTCCCTTAGTACAGGTAACGTCCGTTGGACTGGAAAATGGCTAACGTCATTCCACTTCATAAGAAAGGCTCCAAGATGGAGACAGCAAACTACAGACCGGTGAGTCTCACATCAATAGTGAGCAAACTAATGGAAACTCTAATCAAACGCCAATTGGATACGATCATGAACGAGGAGTATCTACAGGATCCCCATCAACATGGATTTACTAAGGGGAGATCCTGCCAATCCAACCTGATCAGCTTCTTTGACTGGGTGACGAGAAAGCTGGATGTTGGGGAGTCCCTGGATATCGTATACCTGGACTTCAGCAAAGCATTCGATAGCGTACCACACCGCAGGTTGCTGAGCAAGATGAGTTCTATAGGATTGGGCGACACGTTGACGAAATGGATTGGGAACTGGCTTGAGGGTAGGCTTCAGAGGGTAGTGGTGAATGGCACCCCCTCCGAAACGACGGAGGTGATCAGTGGATTACCACAGGGCTCCGTCCTGGGCCCGATCCTGTTCAACATCTACATAAGAGACTTGGCAGAAGGGCTCCGAGGTAAAATAACATTATTCGCCGATGACGCCAAACTAAGCAATGTAGTGGCCAAGAATACAACAGACAAAAATTCAATGCCCGACAACATGATGCACGACCTACTACTACTGGAGTGCTGGTCTAGGTCCTGGCAACTCAGCTTCAATGCCAAAAAATGCAAAGTCATGCACCTGGGCAGCCAAAATCCATGCAAGACTTACACCCTAAATGGCGAGATCCTAACAAGAACTGAAGCAGAACGTGACCTAGGGGTGATCGTCAGTGAGGACATGAAGACTGCCAATCAAGTGGAGCAAGCTTCCTCCAAAGCAAGGCAAATCATAGGTTGCATACGCAGGAGTTTCGTCAGCCGTAAGCCTGAAGTCATTATGCCATTGTATAGATCCATGGTGAGACCACACCTGGAGTACTGTGTGCAATTCTGGAGGCCGCATTACCGAAAGGATGTGCTGAGACTAGAGTCGGTCCAGAGAATGGCCATCCGGATGATCGCGGGTCTCAAGGATCTCCCGTACGAGGAAAGGCTGGATAAATTACAGCTCTACTCACTCGAGGAACGCAGAGAGAGGGGGAGACATGATCGAGACGTTCAAGTATCTCACGGGTCGCATCGAAGTGGAAGAAGATATCTTCCTTCTCAAGGGTCCCACGGCAACCAGGGGGCACCCATGGAAAATCAGGGGAGGGAAACTGCACAGTGACACCAGGAAATTCTTTTTCACTGAAAGAGTGTTTGACCGCTGGAATAGTCTTCCACTTCAGGTCACTGAGGCCAGCAGCGTGCCTGATTTTAAGGCCAAATGGGATAGACACGTGGGATCTATTCACTGAGATAGGTGGGGGAGGGTCATTGCAGTGGGCAGACTAGATGGGCCGTGGCCCTTATCTGCCTTCTATTTCTATGTTTCTATGTTTCTATGTAAAGTGACTTAGTCGACATATCAGCCTTTGCTCGTTATAGCAACGGTTACAAATACATATTAACGGTAATAGATATCCTATTAAAACATGTATGGGCTGTGAGTTTAAAAACAAAAACCAGCCACAAAGTTACCAAAGCCTTTGAAACAATATTTAATTTAGGGCGTACACCTGAAAAACTTCAAACAGACAAGGGTAAAAAAAATTTTAATAAGTCTCTGAAGAATTTATTAAAACAAAAATGTGTTAGCCATATTGTGACCCATAATGATGTTAAAGCAGCTGTAGTGGAAAGATTTAACAGGACTTTAAAATCCAAAATATGGCGCTATTTGACATCTCACAACCCCTTTACTTATCAAGACATGCTACAGGCTATAGTGCACAGCTATAATTATAGTTTTCACAGAACGATATAGGCGAGGCCTGTAGATATGACACCCTCAAACTCTTTGCAGATTTTGAAAACAGTCTAGGGCAGTAACATCAAACGTGATCCCATAAAGGATCTTTTAAAGAAAGGAGACCATGTGGGCTGTCAAAAGTTAAAAGAAAATTTGAGAAAACTTACGAGCAAACATGGACGGATGAGATATTTTTAATAAAAGATTTTTAAACAGAGGTCAGAGAACAACATACAAGATACAGGATTACGATAGCGATGCTTTACAAGGTTCTTTTTATCCTGAAGAATTACTAAAAGTCAAGCCGCTACAAGACAGAATATATCGTATCGAAAAGGTTCTAAACATAAAAGGAGGGGATAAGAACAAAATTTGTTTCGTGAAATGGAAGGGGGAGGGGGGTCTGATAAAGCCAGGGATGTTTAAACATGAAAAAAAAGAAAAAAAAACCTGCCTGAACAAGTACCGGCCCCCTGGTATTGTCATAGTGACTAGAGAAGACACGGGTAAAAAATATGTCCCTGTCACTGCAAAGTCACCGGCCCAATGGCCCCTTCACTGCCCCATCACCGTCATCCCATTCACCTCCCCATCACCGTCCCCGCAGCATCCATAAAAGCCTCACTACTGCAATATTTAGCTTATTTCTTTCTTATAAATCAAAGTTATGGCTGCTGAACTGGAGAAAGAGATGTTCAGTCGGCAGGGCTTTGTTTATAAATTTTTAACAACACAACTAATATACTAACTTTATCCTGAAGCTAAAAAGAAATATAATTTTTTTTTTCTACCTTTGTTTGGTTTCTGCTTTCCTCCATCTTCTCATTCAATTCCTTCCATCCACTGTCTCTCTTCTCTCTGCGTCTTCCATTTGCTCTGTTACTGTGCCTCTCCCTTTCTCCCCCCCCCCCCCCCCCCCTCCAAATTGGTCTGGCACCCATCTTCTTCCCTCCACTCCCCCCATAGTATGGCATCTCTGTCTTCTTCCCTGCCAGCATCTTCTCCCCACTCTGTTCTCCATTTCCCTTCAGCGTCTTAAGAACATAAGAGCATAAGAAACGCCTTCACCAGATCAGACCGAGGTCCATCTAGTCCGGCGATCCGCATACGCGGCGGCCCATTTAGGTACTCCTTTATGGAGACCCGGATTTACCGTATCCCTCAATATGATATGCAAGAAGGTGTGCATCCAACTTGCGCTTGAATCCCAGTACAGTAGTCTCCTCCACAACCTCCTCCGGGAGTGCATTCCAAGCATCCACCACGCGCTGTGTGAAAGAAAATTTCCTGACATTTGTCCTGAACCTGCTGCCATTCAGTTTCAGGCTATGACCTCTTGTCCGTGTCACATCTGAAAATGTCAGTAATGCTGCTTCTTGGTCTATTTTATCAAATCCTTTTAATATTTTAAAAGTCTCAATCAAATCCCCTCTCAGTCTTCTCTTCTCAAGGGTAAACAGTCCCAGTTTCCTGAGTCGATCTTTGTAGCTCAAATGTTCCATTCCTCACCTCTGCACTTTCTCCAGCAGAGTTATATCCTTTTTAAGGTTTGGAGACCAGTGTTGGACACAGTATTCTAAGTGTGGTCTGACCATTGTTCTATAAAGTGGCATTATGACATCTTCCGATCTACTCGTAATCCCCTTCTTAATTATGCCCAACATCCTATTTGCTTTTTTCGCCGCCGCCGCACATTGTGCTGATGGCTTTAGGGTACTGTCAATCAGTACCCCCAAATCCCTTTCCTGTTCGCATTTTGCTAACTTCACCCCCAACATCTTATACTCATGTTCCTTGTTTTTCTTTCCTAGATGCATCACCTTGCATTTGTTTATGTTAAAGTTCATCTGCCACTTTATCGCCCATGTTTCTAGCTGGTTCAGATCTTTCTGGAGGTCCTCGCAGTCCCTTTGAGAGCCAACCACCCGACATAGTTTTGTATCATCAGCAAACTTTATTATATTGCATGTTGTTTCCTCTTCCAGGTCGTTTATAAAAATATTGAACAAGATAGGCCCAAGAACCGAGCCCTGGGGCACGCCGCTGGTCACTTTCTCCCAGTCTGAGAATTTCCCATTTATGTTAACCCTTTGCCTTCTGTTTTCAAGCCATTTGCCGATCCATCTGCGTAGTTCTCCTCCTATTCCACGGCTTAGTAGTTTCTTCATAAGCCTTGCATGAGGGACTTTGTCAAACGCTTTCTGAAAGTCCAAGTAAATTATATCCACTGGTTCTCCACTATCCATTTGTTTGTTCACTTTCTCAAAGAATTGTAGTAAATTTGTCAAACATGATTTCCCTTTCCTGAAGCCGTGCCAACTAGCCTTTATTAGATTGTGGTCCTCCAAGTGTTGTACAATGTTCTCCTTAATTAGTGTTTCAATTATCTTCCCTGGAACCGATGTGAGGCTCACAGGTCGGTAGTTTCCTGGATCTCCTCTTGATCCTTTTTTGAAAATTGGGATGACATTTGCTATCCTCCAGTCTTCTGGTATTTGCCCAGTTTTAATTGACATGTTAGTTACGGTTTGTAGTAGTTCGCCAATTTCCTCCTTAAGTTCCTTTAATACTCTCGGGTGAATTCCATCCGGTCCAGGGGATTTGTCACTTTCTAGTTTGTCAATCTGAAAATAAATCATATCCAACGTCACATTCACTGTTGTTAGGCTTTCCTCTGTGCCCCCGGTGAATATTTTCCCTCTGGCTGGCATTATTGAAGTGTCCTCATTTGTCTTCCCCATGTGCTTTCAGCGTCCTTTTCCCCACTCTGTTTTACCCATTTCCCTTCAGTGTCTTTTCCTCTCCACCCCACCCTTCCTCCCTTTCTCCCTCCCTGCCCCTTACCTTCGTGGTACTTTCACCCCCTCCCCCCACTGCAGTGAGAACACCTCATAGCCACTTCCGCCATGCACTTGCGCCCCCCCCCCCCCCCGGAAAACAGGCCCGGTCCGACAAACCTCCCTGCCCTTTACCTGTGGCCAGTGATGTCTAAACTACCTTCTTACAGCAGCCGGAGTGTTGAAGTTGCATATAGCTACCAGAAAGGTCGTTTCTGATGCAAATTCCGGTTGTGTCAGAAATGACCTTTATCGCAGCCACATGCAGCGTCGACGCTCCAGCTGCTGTAAGAAGGCAGTTTAGACATCACGGCCATAAAGGTAAGGGGCAGGGAGGGAGTAGGTAGCGCTTTAAACTCGGCAGCGGTAGTAAGGAGGGAGGAAGCGTAATAGGTGACCGCGCGCATTCCCTCCCTTAATTGCGGGGACAAGGCCATTCACCGCTTCACGGGGTGGTGAATGGCCTTGTCCCCTTAGCCACGGTGAACACAGTTTTTTCCTCACCGTTTTGGCAGATTACCTGCGGCTAGCCACAGGTAACAGCCACCGTGTCATTCTCTAATACTGACATATGCCTTAGCTCTTTAACAAACAGCTGTTAACATCAGAAATAAAAGTTCTCAAACCGTCAAACAAAATGACTGCCACGAAGGCACATAGCTTGAATTACTTTCTTAAAGACCGTGATGTAGAAAAAGAGGGTTACCCGATTACAGAAAAACTGTACAAATTAGACAAAGAAAGCATGGACCCCTTTAATACACAAGTAACTGATAAAAGGCCTACCAAGAGATCTCGTAACTTTCTTAAAGACTGTAATGCAGCTGAAAAACCGAATGAAGCGACGGCAGATACCAGGGAGCATACACACGAATTAACAGGTTCTGAAATACAAGAATTTCCAGACGCCCAAAAGCTATATGATTCAGACACAGAAAATGAAGATGCAGGCTATGAACTACCAGAGGATAATACTTCGAAGCGACAGACATGTTGGAAAAGCCTGGATCTACCACGGTAAGAGAAAGAGAGACACACACTTTTCATTGCCAGAGGTCAGTGTTGAAGGGTTTATGAAGCTGAATGTGTTTGTGTGTTTTAAAAAAGGAAAATTTATTTCTGTATGTTTTTTTTTGTAGGGAAATGGCAGATCTTCACGATCACAGAAACCTGTGGACAAGGTGCGCATACCGATGATAAATCTATCCTTTTTGTGTTTTTCTGCTTGTTTCAAAGAGAACCAGCGGTGATTGAATGTAAACTAAAATTAAGACCTGAAGATGCTTGTGATTATGGTTGGTAGACTGGCATAGGCCTTTCCAAAACACCACCAGAACAGTACCTAGTATATGTGACACACGGGGCCCATCATTTTTTGACACCCCTCATCTATATCAAAAATATGATTTTTAGTAACAATCCACATATCGCACAAGAGGAAAAGGCAGCATCTTAAACACTGCAGCGAGCACTAGAACACCAACACATACATTGTAAAACTAAACAAGACGGTAAAATTATGGTCATACCTGTTAATTTTCTTTCCTTTAGAAGCAGCAGATGAATCCAGAGACTAGTGGGTATAGCTCACATCGACCAGCAGGTGGAGATAGAGAACTGATTAACAGTTGGCCTTAAAGCCTGGTGTTCTTTCTGTTGATTCAGTTATGCACTTTGCCCAAGCATCCCGAAAGGAGAATGAGCAGCCACAAACTCCATTCCAGTAAAAAATGTGTCTTTCTCTTCTGAATACCATTGATATTTTCTCGTTTTTCGTTTCTTGTGTCTTTTTTTTTTTTTTTTTTTTCAGTCATGAAATAATACACTTACCAACCATAGCCCCGGCTAACCTAATGACCTAAACACCCTACACACAGCCCGTGCACATGGGGAGGGGCTCTGGATTCATCTGCTGCTTCTAAAGGAAAGAAAATTAACAGGTATGACCATAATTTTACCTTCCATAGCAAAGCAGCAGATGAATCCAGAGACTAGTGGGATGTAGCAAAGCAAACTCAAACTGGGTGGGACGCCAATGCCGCCTCTGCCAGCACTGCCGCGCCAAAACTCGCCTCTGAACGGGCTGCTACATCTAACCGATAATGCTTTGAAAAAGTATTCCCTGACGACCAAGTGGCCGCCCGGCAAATCTCCTCTAATGACATCCCCCCGGACTCCGCCCAAGATGTAGCTAAAGCCCGAGTGGAATGAGCATGAAGGTGCTCCGGTACCTTCTTCCCTGACAACACATATGCCGAAGCAATAGCGTCCTTGACCCAACGCGCAATGGACGCTTTAGATGCCGCCATCCCTTTGTTTTTACCCGCGAACGCGACAAAGAGATGGTCCGACCGGCGAAAAGCATTCGTCACCTCCAAATAATGGAGAAGCATACGGCGGACATCCAGAAGCCGTACCGACAAAAAACGCTTCCCCCAATCCTCCTTCCTGAAGGATGGCAGAAACAGACTCTGGTTCACATGAAAGGACGAAATAACCTTAGGCAGGAAGGACGGCACCGTACGCACCGTCACCCCAGTCTCCGAGAAACGCAAAAAGGGTTCCCTGCAAGAAAGCGCTTGCAACTCCGATACTCGCCTTGCTGAAGCCATCGCCACCAAAAAAACTGTTTTTAGTGTGACATCTTTCAAAGTGGCCGCTGACAGGGGCTCAAAAGGTGCCCCCTGCAATTTCCCAAGGACGAGTTTAAGGTTCCAAGTTGGACAAATTCGCTTAACCGGCGGCCGGATATGTTGAACCCCCTTGAGGAAACGTACCACGTCTGGCTGTGATGCGAGAGCCGAGCGAGCCACCCGGCCCCTGTAACAGGCAATGGCCGATACCTGAACCTTTAAAGAGTTATATGCTAACCCTTTCTCTACGCTCTCCTGCAGGAACGCAAGAATAGCCGGCAGAGAAGCATGGAAAGGCGCAATTCCGTGTCTTCCGCACCATGACTCAAAGATCCTCCAGACCCTCGCATAGGAGGCTGACGTAGAAATCCTCTTAGCCTTAAGCAGGGTGGAAATCACCCGTTCAGAATAGCCCTTCTTTTTCAGCCGTGACCTCTCAATAGCCAGGCCGTAAGACCAAAGCGGCCCGGATCTTCCATTAATATTGGACCCTGAGTTAGCAAGTCCGGAGTTACCTGGAACGCTACCTGCTCGCCTACCGACAGCAGCATCAGATCCGCGTACCACGGCCGCCGTGGCCAATCCGGAGCCACCAGGATTACTCTGCCTCGAAAGCGAGAGATGCGTTGCAACACCCGCCCTATCATGGGCCAAGGCGGAAATACATACAGAAGGGAATTCGGAGGCCACGGGAGAGCTAATGCGTCCACCCCCTCCGATCCCTGTTCCTTGCGTCTGCTGAAGAACCGAGGCACCTTCGCATTGCGGGAAGAGGCCATGAGATCCATCTCTGGCAACCCTCATCGACGGACTAGCAGGCTGAACGCTCGAGCCGACAACTCCCATTCTCCCGGATCGAGAAGAGTTCTGCTGAGGAAGTCCGCTTGCACGTTTTCGTGCCCTGCAATGTGGGCCGCCGACAGAAGCGGAACCTGCCCCTCTGCCCACCGAAACAAAAGTCTTGCCTCTTCGGCTAACTGCGGGCTCCGGGTACCCCCCTGACGATTGACATACGCGACCGCCGTGACACTGTCCGAAAAGATCCTGGTCGGTCTGTCTTGAACTAGGGCCTGAAAAGCCCACAGCGCTAACCGGATCGCTCTCAATTCCAGTAAGTTTATGGGCCATTGAGCCTCCTGGGAAGACCACCTTCCCTGCACCGACGTGTGCATGCACTGGGCTCCCCAACCCTGCAGGCTGGCATCCGTTGTAACCACCACCCAATCTGGTGTGGCCAACGGCATGCCCCTCCAAAGATGCAAGTCCTGGAGCCACCAGCGCATGCTGTGAGCCGCTCGAGGACTCCACTGGAGACGCACATTGTAGTTCAGAGAAGCTGGAGACCAGCGAGAGAGCAGAGACTGCTGTAAGGGTCTCATGTGGCTCCAGGCCCAGGGAACCACCTCCAGAGTCGCCACCATGGAGCCCAGCACCTGCACATAATCCCAAACTCGAGGTCTGGGCGACCCGAGAAGGAGGCGAATTTGCGCCTGTAATTTCTCCCCCCGGTCTCGGGGTAGAAACACCTTCCCCTGAGCCGTATCGAACCGTACCCCCAGATGCACCAAAGACTGCGATGGGGACAAAACACTCTTGGGAAAGTTGACAATCCACCCCAACGACTGAAGGAGAGAGATCACTCTCTGCGTCACCGACAAACTCTCCTGCTGGGATGAGGCGCGGATCAACCAATCGTCCAAGTAAGGGTGTACCCGAATCCCTTCCTTGCGTAGAAAAGCGGCTACCACCACCATGACTTTGGAAAACGTGCGGGGAGCCGTCGCCAGGCCAAAGGGCATTGCCCGAAACTGAAAATGTTGGCCCAGAATCGCAAACCGCAGATACCGCTGATGCGGAGGCCATATCGGAATATGGAGGTACGCCTCCTTGAGATCGAGAGACGTGAGGAACTCTCCTGGTCTTACCGCCGCAATAACCGAGCGCACCGTTTCCATTCGGAAATGGCGCACGCTGAGAAATCTGTTGACCCCTTTGAGATCCAGCACTGGTCTGAAGGACCCCCCCTTCTTTGGTACAATGAAGTATAGGGAATAGATACCGCGGCCTACCTCTTCCGGGGGCACCGGTACCACCGCCCCCAGATCGAGCAGCCCCTGGAGTGTCCTGCGGACCTCGGATCCCTTGGCCGCGCCACGGCACGGGGACACCAAGAAAGAATCTACGACGGGAGCGGCGAATTCTAATTTGTACCCTTCGTGAACAATGTCCAACACCCATTGGTCGGACGTGACAGCGGCCCACTCCGCCCGGAATGCCGAAAGCCGACCCCCTAAGGGCAGGGCGGAGGGAGCCAAGCCCCCGTCATTGTGGAGGGCGACTGGCTGGGGTACGGGCTGACTGCCCTGAAGAGAGTCTCGCCGCACGAAAGGAACTTCTCTGCTGAAACCGAGGTCTCGAAGCAGAGAACGGGCCAGATGCAGCCCTGGAAAAAGGTTTACCAGCCCTGGCCCGCCTAACATCCCGGAAACGCGGTCTAGATGATGCGGCCCTTACCGGGGGCCTAGCCCTGTCCTCCGGTAAACGCTGCGTTTTGGTATCCCCAAAATCCTTTACCAGTTTATCCAACTCCGCTCCAAACAATAAACCCCCTCTAAACGGGAGTCTCACCAGCCTGAGCTTGGACGCTGCATCGGCCGCCCAATGACGGAGCCACAAGGACCTGCGGGAAACCACAGCCAGAGACATCTGTTTCGCAGACGCCCGAATAATATCATACAAGGAGTCCGCCAAATAAGCCAAGCCGGACTCCAAATCAGCCAGTTCCGAAGGGACAGTACCTCCAGACTCCAGCAATTTATCGGTCATCCCTTGTGACCACTGCAGACAAGCCCGCGCCGCGTAAGAACTGCAGATTGCGGCCTGTAAGGTAACTGCAGCCACTTCAAAGGACATCTTTAGGGATGCTTCAATCTTTCTATCCTGTGCATCCTTAAGTGTCACGCCCCCTTCTACCGGCAAGGTAGTTCTCTTAGTCACCGCTGCCACCAGAGCGTCCACCTTAGGCAATCTAAACCTGTCCAGTTCGGTCGGTTCGACTGGATACAAGAGCCTCATGGCCCTTGCCACCCGCAAACTGGCCTCCGGCGCCTCCCATTGCGCCGAGATCTGCTCCTGCATGGCCTCATGGACCGGAAAGGCCTTAGACGGCCTACGGGTACCTGCCATCAGGGGGTTACCGGACCCCGTGGCATCTTCCTGAGCAATGTTCAAACTCTGCAAAGCTTTTGAAATAAAAGAAGAAAGCTCCTCTCTATGGAACAACCGGATAGCCGTAGGGTCATCCCCCTCCCTACCCGGGATACTCTCCGTGTCCCAATCCAAGAGCTCCCCTTCCTCCAATGACTCAGGCAGGGAGAAAGGAGATCTGGGCAACATATCCACTGCCTCCGCAGACACTAGCCTGCGCTTCTTAGCCCCCTGCGACTGCCCCGGGGATCCTGCTGCCCCTGCCGTGGGTCTATCCTCTGTCCCCTCCCCCCCCGTAGAGGTAGAGGGTACCGCAAGGGACCGCCCGGCCCCCAGCCCCGGCTGGGTAGGCTGCGAGCGCTGTAATTGAAATGCCTGATGGAGCAACATCACAAATTCGGGCGAAAATGCACCCCAGCTAAGAGGCACTCCCCCGCCCTGCTCCGAGCCGAGGGGAGGGGCCGCGCCGGCCTCCAGCGCACTCTTGTCCTCTGTGGCCGAGTCCTGCAGCAACCCTGCATCGGCTCCGAGCGGCGGGGACATTGCGCAAGACTCCCGCACCCGGGACATGGCTGCCTCGCAAGCCGCCAAAAACGGGTCGTCTGCCTGTGCTTCCAAACACCCGGCAGAGCAAAGACCCGACCGTGTTCGGCGCTTCCCACAGCGCGAACACAGCTGACTAACTTCTGCAGCCATCCCCCCTCGGCCTGACCAAACAGCTCCGACGCGGTTTTTGTTTTTGTTTTTTTTCACACATGCGGCGAACGCCGCCGAATGACGACTCCGCCCCCCAAGACGCCCGGCACCCGGGAAAACGCGACCACCCTCGAGGAAGGAAAATAAAACACTCACCCGGTCAGCCGCTTACCCCCGAAGCCAGGCAATCATTGGTAAATGTACTGCATGCCGAGTGAAGCACAGCACGGCTCAGTACAAGCAGGAAGGCCTCCCTTTTTTTTTTTTTTTAAACTGGAATGAAGAAGCCAGCCACTCCTGCACCTGGAAAGGAACCCCTCTATCCAACGGAGGGGAGGGTGGAGTAGGGACCTGGGAGGGCCCAGGTGTACCTCCCAAAGCCGGCACCAAACAGCCAGGCACCCCCACCTACTAGTCTCAACAGAGGAATCCTACCGGAACACCACTTCAATCTATCCTGCAGCAGGCAGAGACCAGGAGCTAGAAGTATAGCTCCAACCCTGCTGGGAGATAGAGCAAAACTGAATCAACAGAAAGAACACCAGGCTTTAAAGCCAACTGTTAATCAGTTCTCTATCTCCACCTGCTGGTCGATGTGAGCTATACCCACTAGTCTCTGGATTCATCTGCTGCTTTGCTATGGAAAGATCCCATACAGTCAATTGATCCTGTAGTCAATGCCACCTGAAAACTATGTCCTTTTCATATACACAGAACAGAGATACACCCTCGCCCAACATGGAATAATCACAAACTAAAAATAGAAGAAATATTTAGACAAAAGTTAAACTGAACCGCCAAGAAACCAGACTCTGTATACAATGCAACACCACAAAAACAGTGACACGTGTCCCCTAATACTGTGTAAAATATAAAGACAGTAGATGTAAATTTGAAAAAACTGATACATAACAATCACCACTTTACAAATTAACAAATAAAAATAAAACAAATAATGAGAAATAAGAAAATACCATTTTATTGGACTAATTCATTTTTCAATTACAGGAGCGGAGAGGCAGAGGGGAAGGCAGGAGGAAGCAGCCGGAGCAGGCTGTTAGACCGGGGTCGCGGCGAGAGTTAGCTCCGCCCACCCCCACCCGCGTCAGAGGTTACATCGGGCCCGGGCTCCCCCTATAAGAAGAAGGGAGCCAGGGCACGAGGCAAACCTCGGCAGCGTTTTTGTTCTGTTCTTCTTCTCTTACAGGAGCGGAGAGGCAGAGGGGAAGGCAGGAGGAAGCAGCCGAAGCAGGCTGTTAGACCGGGGTCGTGGCGAGAGTTAGCTCCGCCCACCCCCACCCGCGTCAGAGGTTACATCGGGCCCGGGCTCCCCCTATAAGAAGAAGGGAGCCAGGGCACAAGGCAAACCTCGGCAGCGTTTTTGTTCTGTTCTTCTTCTCTTACAGGAGCGGAGAGGCAGAGGGGAAGGCAGGAGGAAGCAGCCGGAGCAGGCTGTTAGACCGGGGTCGCGGCGAGAGTTAGCTCCGCCCACCCCCACCCGCGTCAGAGGTTACATCGGGCCCGGGCTCCCCCTATAAGAAGAAGGGAGCCAGGGTACGAGGCAAACCTCGGCAGCGTTTTTGTTCTGTTCTTCTTCTCTTACAGGAGCAGAGAGGCAGAGGGGAAGGCAGGAGGAAGCAGCCAGAGCAGGCTGTTAGACCGGGGTTGCGGCGAGAGATAGCTCCGCCCACCCCCACCCGCATCAGAGGTTACATCGGGCCCGGGCTCCCCCTATAAGAAGAAGGGAGCCAGGGCACGAGGCAAACCTCGGCAGCGTTTTTGTTCTGTTCTTCTTCTCTTACAGGAGCGGAGAGGCAGAGGGGAAGGCAGGAGGAAGCAGCCGGAGCAGGCTGTTAGACCGGGGTCGCGGCGAGAGTTAGCTCCGCCCACCCCCACCCGCGTCAGAGGTTACATCGGGCCTGGGCTCCCCCTATAAGAGGAAGGGAGCCAACGGCGCCCAGCCGTTCGGCGCACGGCAAAGACGAGCGGCAAAGGCGCTCGCCTTAGCGAGAGCGCCTTTGAGAAGGAGCCTTGAGAAGGAGCCCAGACAGCAGCAGCAGCAAAAATCTTTTTTTTTTCTCTCTCATTACTCTCTTCTCTCTCTACCCTTTCAGCTAGCTGCACGCCGGACACCACTCATACACACCGAGGAACCAAAGGAGCAGGGAAAAAGATATGGAGGCTGCAGGAACCCAGCGGAGCTACCCAGTGTACTGCATCGAGTGTCATATGTATGACTACCTCCCCTCCGGGAGGCAGGCGTACATATGCGGTCGATGTCAGGAACTGGATAGCCTGAGGAAGGAGGTCGGGAGAATGCAGGCCAGGGTCCAGGAGCTGGAAGGACTGTGCACCTTAGAGGAACCATGCTGGACAACGGAGGATACCACCGGAGAGAGTCACGTCACGGAGCAAGTAAGAGAGCTCGAGAAATTCATCGAGGAGGCCTGCAGGATGGTGGCGGCTCAGGACAAACAGCACATCGGAGTGGAACCAACAATTGGACAGAATCCACCAGACGCCATGAGAGTAGGACCTTGCGGAGGAGCTGGACAGACAGAGGAGATAGTGACCCAACAGAACCCAGAGGAAAATCTAACGGATCGCGACACGGACCTGAGACCAGAGAGACAACCAAGGAAGGGGAAGTCTGCAATTGTAGTGGGAGACTCAATCCTGAGAGAAGTGGACAGTCACATAGCAGGAGGGAGAGAGGACCGACTAGTGACATGTCTCCCGGTGGCGAGAACGAAGGACGTCATTGACAGAATAGAGAGAATCCTGGACGGAGCTGAAACAGAGGAGACAGCGGTGATAATCCACATTGGAACCAACGACATCAGCAGGAGGAGCTACAACAGGACTACACTAACTGAGCAGTTCAGGATCCTGGGGAGGAAACTGAAGCTGAGGACAAGGAGGATAGCCTTCTCAGAGATCCTGCCAGTACCGAGGGCAGATGCTAAGAGACAGACCGAGCTGCAAGCAGTAAACGGTTGGCTGAGGAGATGGTGCGAAGAGGAGGGTTTCAACTTTGTACGGAACTGGACAACTTTTTGGGGGAAGAACAAGCTCTACAGGAGGGACGGACTGCACCTGAGCACGGCTGGGACGAGGTTGCTGGCATGCAACGTCCAGAGCAGCATAGACTTGGCTTTAAACTGAGGAGAAGGGGAAAGCCGACAGTCGACCTGACCTCGACACATCGGACCAAAGTATCAAACAAGGATACTGAACCAGAAATTTGTAAAAGAGGGCTCGGGACTGAGAGGGAACTTTTGGGAAAAGGACACAAGGACGCAATGCAGGGAGCCAATGCACAAACGAATCTAGCAAGCAGAAATAAGAGAGAGCAACAGGAGCCAGAGGGTCATCCAAACATGGGGGAGCAGGCTGAGGACAACATAGACACACCGCAGGATGGGGATGAACACAACAAAGTTCGGGGGCTGGCAACCCATGAGGAGGTTGGCAGGGGCGCCAAACCACGAGGAAAACCAGCGGAAAAGGCAAACAACCAGGACTTAAATTGCCTATACACTAATGCTAGGAGCCTAAGAGCCAAAATGGGAGAACTAGAAGTCATAGCCAGTACAAAGGACCTGGACATAATAGGAGTCACAGAAACGTGGTGGACTGACGACAACAAATGGGATGTGGCCATACCAGGGTACAAACTCTACAGGAGGGACAGGACACACAAGAAGGGTGGAGGAATAGCGCTTTATATAAAGGACTCCATACCTTCAACCAGGATAGAAACAACAGTAAGGGCGGACGACTTGGAATCACTATGGATTAAGCTACCTGGAGGAGCTGGAACAGACATAAAATTGGGCCTGTACAGTGGTGCCTCGCACAGCGAACGCCTCGCACAGCGAACGCTGCGCACAACGAACTTTATGTCTTGATTCGTACAACGGACTTCGTTTCACACAACGAAGTCCGGGGTTCCTGCGGGGTTGGATCGCAGCGGGGTTGGTCGAGCCGCGAGGGTAGTCTCCTTCTCCTTACCTGCCCTGTCGCAGCACACAGCCGAACGGAAATCTTCCCGATGTCAGCGCTGACGTCGGAGGGAGGGCTTAAGCAAAGCCCTCCCTTCCTCCGACGTCAGCGCTGACATCAGGAAGACTTCCGTTCGGCTGTGTGCGGCTGCGGCAGGGCAGGTAGGAAGAAGGCAATGGCGAACGAAAGAGGGGGGAGGGGGCGGTCCGCCCCGAAGAATGTGCACAGCTGGTCAGGTCCCCCGATCGACCGACAACAGGCCCGGCCAACAAACCTCCCTGCCCTGTAGCCGCGAATCTAAATTACCTCTTACAGCAGCTTCAATAATCCAGCTGCTGTAAGAAGGTCATTTAGATTCGCGGCTACAGGACAGGGAGATTTGTCCGACCGGGCCTGTTCTGTTGTCGGTCGGGTGCAAAAGCGCCACAAAGGTGGAGGCAGGGAGGGAGGAAAGGTGGAGTGGAGAAGAAAAGACGCTTAAGGGGGGAGAAGGCCGCTGAAAGCACATGTTGGAGCAGGGGATGAGAGGGAGGGAGAGAAGGGGAAATATTGGACAAGGGCAGAAGGGATGCTAAATCATAGGGTGACAGGCAGAGAGAACAACAGGAAAAAGAGTGGAAGCAATCTTGAACCCTGAGGGTGAGGGCAGAGAGAGGTGGTGAGATGATTGATCATGGGGAGAGGGACAAAAGGGAATAGAGATGGGATAGGAAGATAGTGGAAGTAAAAGGACAGGGAGATGTATGTTTTTAGATGTATCTAAATAAAAATAATAACAAAAAATTTATCTTTTTTATGTCATCTTAGCATATTTTATGCTGCAGAACGAATTATTTTTTTTTACATGTATTCCTATGGGAAAACGCGTTTCACATAACGAACGTTTCACATAACAAACTTGCTCCTGGAACCAATTAAGTTCGTTGTGTGAGGCACCACTGTACTATCGCCCACCTGGACAACCGGAAGCACTCGACCAGGACCTGGAGGCTGAACTGAGGCAGATATGCAAAAGCGGAAGCGTGATGGTGATGGGAGACTTCAACTACCCTGGGATAGACTGGAGTATTAGACACTCAAACTGCACAAGGGAGACCAAATTCCTGGAAACCACGAGGGACTGTTTCATGGAACAGCTGGTCACGGAACCAACACGGGGGGATGCAACTCTCGACCTAATCCTCAATGGGCTAGGGGGACCTGCAAAGGAGGTGGCGGTGCTAGAACCCCTAGGAAACAGCGATCACAACATGATCCAGTGCAAGCTGGAAATTGGACCATCAAAGGTGAAAAGATCCACAGCGACAGCACTCAACTTCAAAAAAGGGAATTATGATGGCATGAGGAAACTGGTGGGAAAGAAACTCAACAGTAGCGCAAGGAAGATGGAGTCTGTAGAAAAAGCCTGGTCCATACTCAAGGGCACGGTGCAAGAGGCACAGAACCTGTACATCCCCAGATTCAGGAAGGGGTGCAAAAAAAACCGAACAAAAAACCCAGCGTGGATAACAACTGCAGTGAAAAAGGCGATAAGTGACAAGAAAGCATCGTTCAAAAAATGGAAAAAGGACCAAAGGACAACCAAAAGGAGCACAAAGAACACCAAAGGGAGTGTCACCGTGTGGTTAGAAAAGCTAAAAGAGAATATGAGGAGAGACTGGCGGGGGAAGCAACAAACTTATGCAAATCGTATCTTCAGATATGTGAAGGGGAAGCAACCGGCAAGGGAAGAAGTGGGGCCATTGGATGATGGAGACAAAAAAGGAGTGGTAAAAGAGGAAAAAGAGATAGCAGACAGGTTAAATAAGTTCTTCACGTCAGTCTTCACGAGGGAGGACACATCCAATATTCCGGAACCAGAGGACATCGTAAATGGGGATCGGGATGAAAAGCTGGTAAGCCAAGAGGATGTTCTCAGGCAGATAGACAGACTAAGAGACGACAAATCGCCAGGGTCCGGACGGCATTCACCCAAGGGTACTCAAGGAACGTAATAGCAGAGCCACTTCGCCAAATATGTAACCTATCCTTAAAAAACTGGAGAGATCCCGGAGGATTGGAAAATTGCAAATGTCACACCCATCTTCAAGAAGGGTTCAAGGGGGGACCCGGGGAACTACAGGAGCTTGACCTCGGTCCGGGAAAAATGATGGAAGCACTGATTAAGGACAGTATCTGTGAACACATAGAAAACAATGGACAGCTAAAGTCGAGCCAGCACGGCTTCTGCAAGGGTAGGTCATGCCTCACAAACTTATTGTACTTCTTTGAGGGGTAAACAGACAGGTGGATAAGGGGAATCCATTGACATCATTTACCTTGACTTTCAAAAGCCTTTGACAAGGTACCGCACGAAAGACTGCTTAAAAAAGCTGTGGAGACACGGGGTGCAAGGGGAGGTCCACCGATGGATCAAAAACTGGCTGGCAGACAGGAAACAGAGGGTTGGAGTGAAGGGCCATTACTCAGACTGGCATGGGGTCACGAGCAGAGTTCCACAGGGGTCGGTGCTGGGACCTCTCCTGTTCAATATATTTATTAATGACCTGGAGGCGGAAACAAATTGCGAAGTTATTAAATTTGCGGATGACACCAAACTACTACCGCAGGGTTGAAACCATGCAAGAATGCGAAGATCTGCCAAAGGGACCTAACGACGCTAGAAGAATGGGCCAAAAAATGGCAAATGAACTTTAACGTAGGGAAATGCAAGGTCATGCATGTAGGGAAAAAGAACCTGATGTTCAGCTACAAAATGGGAGGATCACTGCTAGGGGTAAAGTAACCTTGATAAGAGACCTGGGAGTGATGGTGGACACGTCTTTGAAGGCGTCGGCACAGTGCGCCACAGCCTCAAGAAAAGCAAACAAAATGTTGGGTATCATTAAGAAGGGTATCAACGACCAGGACAAAGGAGGTCATCCTGCCACTGTATCGTGCATATGGTAGCGACCCGCATCTGGAGTACTGTGTCCAGTATTGGTTGCCGTACCTCAAAAAGGACATGGCGGTACTTGAGGGAGTCCAGAGAAGAGCAACTAAACTGATAAGAGGTATGGAAAACCTCTCATATACTGACAGACTGAAAAAGCTGGGGCTGTTCTCCCTGGAAAAGCGGAGACTTAGAGGAGACATGATAGAAACCTTCAAGATCCTGAAGGGTATAGAAAAAAGTAGACAGGGACAGATTTTTCAGATTACGGGGAACCACAAGTACAAGGGGGCACTCGGAAAAAATTAAAAGGAGACAGGTTTAAAACAAATGCCAGAAAGTTCTTTTTCACCCAGAGGGTGGTGGACACATGGAACGCGCTTCCGGAGGCTGGTGATAGGCCGGAGCACGTTTTACAAGGCTTCAAAGAAGGTTTGGATAGGTTCCTAGAGGATAAAGGAATTGAGGGATACAGATAAAAGTAGCGGTAGGTTATAGGGATAGTCTGGGACCATTGCTCAGGCAATGGGCCTGATGGGCCGCCGCGGGAGCGGACCGCTGGGCGAGATGGACCTCTGGTCTGCCTCAGCAGAGGCAACTTCTTATGTTCTTATGTTCTTAATTAGCTTTCAGAGGCCACATATTTCTTCAGCTGCTGTTATGGTATCCTGTCCTGAGGAAAGGGGTTTAGTCCAAAAAATTGCCTTATTTCCATTTCCTATTATAAACTTTGATTCTAAGTAAAGCAACATAAAAAATCTTTCTACCTTTTGTCGTTTCTGCTTTAATCATCTTCTCTTTGCTCTCTTCTTTCTATACAGTGTTTGTCCTCTCTCCCTTCCATGCAACATCTGCCCTCTCTTTGCCCCTTCCACCCAGCTTCTGCCCTCTCTCTCTCTACCCCTTCCATCTACTGCCCACACTCTCTTTGCCCCTTCCATCTACTGTCCACCCTCTCTCTCTTCCATATGGCATCTTCCCTCTTTCTATGTCCCTTCAATAAACTGTATATCCGGGGTCCCTTCTCTCCTTTGCACATGATTCATTTCAGCTTCACCCCCTCTCCATTTTCCTTCCTTCCTTCCCACTCCACAGCATGGTGTGGTAGCTCTATCTCTTTCCCTTCCCTCCCCCCATGCCATGGCATCTCTTCCTCCCCCTCCATGGTCTGGTATCTCCTTTCCTTTTTTTTTTTTTTTTTAAATCATGTTTATTAAAACAGAAGGCATACAGAACAGCGAACATCATTCCAATACAGTATAGCATAGGCAAAAATAAGCAGATGATCCGACCGAAACTAAGTATTGATACCAGCAAGACATCAGGGAAACCCACGCAAAGAAATCCCCCAGAGCATAAGTGACCATTTAGAGTACACAGAGTAAAGGTCAGAAATGCTCCTGTCCAGCAGCCTTCGTCCGATTTTTGAATCTCAGACAGAATCCCCAAACGATTCATCGCACACAGCCACCTCACATACCCGAGGTACGTAGTCAAAGAATCACACCTCCTCACACCAACAACCACACTCGCACGCACACATATATACATGCTCCCACTCTGCAGAGGGACAGTACCCACTCCAACGGTTGAATACTACACAAAAAAAATATAGAAAGAAAAGAAAAAGTGTATACAATCAAGCAACATAGGCCAACAATTGCTGCCATAACATGCAGTAGGCTGTCCAATGTTCCTGTGGCCGTGACAAATATGTATCCAACTCATAACGGGCTTGCTGAGTCATCAAGGCATGCCACATGTGGTAGGAGGGAGCGTCCTCTGAAGTCCACTGTTTCAGAATAAGTTTTTTGCCCACAAGAATGGCATGCAGAATAAATTTCTGAGAGGACAGAAGTAGGCCCTGTTGTTGAAACTCCTGGACGTCCCCCAACAATAGTGCAGTCGTGTTCCAAGGCATGGCTCTCTGCAGCAAATAGTCCAAACATCGTCGCACAGAGACCCAGAAAGTCAATTGTGGACACTCAAAAAAGGAATGCAGAAAAGTGCCCCTCTGAGTTTTGCATTTAATACAGACATCATCAGGCCACAGACCCATGACGTGCCCCCTGGCACGGGTAATATAAAACCGGTGCAACAATTTGAACTGAGTCTCCTGCAGAGTAGCCGCTTTATCACATAAAGGAAAAGTGTCTGAAAGAGAATATGAATATCAGGGATAGTGACTTCGAGCCCCCAACTCGGAAGACCAATCCCGTACCAGGGGAACCAAACACCCCTCCCCCAAGCAGGCTCTCCCCTCCCCATACCAAGTGGAAATTTTGTTACCCTGAGTAGGAGTGGAAAGGAAAACCAAATCCAATTTACCGTACTCCCACCGGTCCCCATGCGTGCGTACCAAGGTATGATAATAGTGATGTATTTGGAGATAGGTGAAAGTGTGAGTAGGAGAGAGGTGCCAGGACGCCCTCACTTGCGCTAAAGAGGGGAACTGACCCCCGCCCAAAGAGAGGGCCCCACCCAATGTAACGTCTCGCCCCGAGCACCCTTGCAGGCCCGCTAACCCGCCCATGCCAGGAATAAAGTCAGGGTTATGGAGAAGGGAAAGAAAGGGAGAGACAGAGGGTAGCCGCCCCTGCAACCGTCGCCACCATTGCCATGCTCTGCGAAGGGGCCCTAGAAATGGAAGGAACTCAGGGCAAAGCCCCCCCTCCCCCCCAAGCTTGTGAATAACGGAGGCGAAGGACCAGGGAAAGCAACAGTCATCAATCAACTCTGGGGAAGAGTATTGACGGGAGGACACCAAATGTTCGTGTATCCACTGCAAGAGTGCGGCCGCGTTGTAAAGACGGAGATCTGGCAGAGCAAGACCCCCCTGGTCCTTGCTCTGGGACAATTTAAGAGCGCTAATACGGGCCCCCCGGCCTCCCCAGATAAAAGACCGTATAATGGCCTGATACAAGCGCTCATCCGCACGCGATATCCAGACCGGAATAGTATGCAAAGGATACAGCAGTTTCGGAAATAATACCATTTTAACCAGAGCCACCCTGCCCATTAAAGAAAGGGGAAGCGAGCGCCATTTCAGACACAAGGACTTAATTTTCCCGATAGTAGCGGTAATATTAGCAGCGTACATCTTACTCGGGTCCCGATAGAGTAGAATACCGAGATATTTCAACTTCCCGGGCGCTATTCCCACACCAAGCCCTGTGCACCAAGGGTCTGTGGCAGGTGAACCAAGCAAGAGAGCCTCTGTCTTATCAAAGTTAATTTTTAGACCTGAAAATTTGCCGTTAGACCGAATAAGCTCCATCAAGATGGGTACCGTTCGATCAGCATGGCGAACATAGAGAAGCATATCATCAGCAAACATGCTGATACAAAATTCTTGCCCGCCAACACGAAGACCTTCCAAGGCCGGATCTAAACGAATACGTATGGCCAAAGGCTCTAGGGAAAGAAGAAAAAGAAGCGGAGAAAGAGGGCATCCCTGCCGCGTACCCCTCCCCAGCGGGAAAGGCTCAGACACCCCACCATTCACCAACAATTGTGATTGAGGATTATGATATAAAGCCATTATCCAGTGAACGAAGTCTCCCCGTATACCAAAACGCTCCAAAGTGCCGAAAAGATGGGGCCAGGAGACCATGTCGAAAGCTTTCTCAACATCCAAGCTAGTAATAAGCATTCTATCGGCGACGGCATGCGGTGATTGCAGTACCGCAAGAACCTTTAATAGGTTCAAGGAGGCATGGCGCCCCGGCACAAAACCCACCTGGTCTTCGTGAATAAGAATGGGAAGGTAGACGTTAAGATGTGATGCGAGGATGCTAGCTAAGAGTTTAATATCCTGATTCAGGAGAGATATGGGCCGATAAGAACCAAGCGCATCAAGTGGACGACCCGGTTTAGGAAGGATAATGACATGGGCTCTATTGTGCACGTCCCCCGGGGGAGTACCAGTACGCAAGCCGGTAAAATAAGCTTGCAGAGGGAGCAAGGCCATAGGGTCTAAAAGTTTGTAGAACTCTGGGCCAAGGCCATCAGGACCTGGTGCCTTAGCCAGAGTCAGGCGTTTAATGGCCGTCTGTATCTCCTCACCGGTAATGGGTCCGTTAAGTACTTCACGCTGGCTTTCAGATAATTGAGGAAGCGGAAGGTCGCGAAAAAAGTCCCCACTGGCGTCCGCATCGAAGGGCTGAGCACCGTACAGGTTCTTGTAGAAGTCCACAAACTGTTGAGAAATGGCTCGGTGAGTAGAGTGCAGGGCACCTATAGAGTCCCTAATGGAGGTAATAAGATGTCTCGCCCTATGGGGATGGACCAAATTAGCCAGAAGTCGTCCTGTTCTATCACCCCATCGATGCAATCTATACTTATAACAATAGATGTTGCGGCTAGCTCTTTGATCTAATAAAGCATTGATTTTCGATTTGAGCTGTCCCAAGGCTGCCTTAGTGGCCACATCAAGTCGGGAGATGTGAAGGGACCGCAAAGAAGCAAGTTCCCGCGAAAGAGAAAGAAGTTCCCCATCTCTACGTTTTTTCAGCGAGGCAGAATAAGCCAGTATATGGCCCCGCATAACCGCTTTAGCGGCTTCCCAGTAAATGATTGGACCCACGTCTTCCTCCGAGTTGGTTTGTATAAAATCGGCTCATTTCTGACGAAAATAAGCAGGAAAAGAAGAATCCGAGTAAAGATGGGGAGACATTCTCCAGGTTCTATCCCCCGACTGAGAGCCAAAGTGCAAAATTAATCCCAAAAGCGCATGATCAGAGATTAGGGGGGCAGCAATAGAGGCGGCAGACAGATGAGGGAAAAGAGAGGGAGAGATAAAGATGTAGTCAATTCGCGAGTAAGTGGAATGGGGGTGAGAGTAGAAAGAAAAATCAAGGTCATTGGGGTGGAGGATACGCCACGTGTCTAAGAGGCCCAATTCTTTCATAAGAAAATTGACCCCTCTAGTGAAATGACCCTTCGGGACAGGCTTGACGGGTTTGTTATCCCATTGGGGATGAGCTACCAGATTGAAATCACCCCCCAGTATGAGCGGTAGAGGGGATTGTGGAGCCAGGTAACCCACCAGTGTGGAGAAAAAAGCATGGGAGTATAGATTGGGAGCGTATACATTGCACAAAACTAAGGGTTGGCCCCAGAGTTCCCCAATGAGCACTAAGAAACGCCCATTAGGATCCACAATTTGTCTATGAATATGAAAGGGGATGTTTTTATGGATAAGTATAGCCACCCCACATTTGCGGGCTGTGAAGGAAGCATAAGCTACCTGCCCTACCCACTCCCTGCGGAGTTTGGAGTGTTCAACAGATGTCAAATGGGTTTCTTGCAGGAAGGCAATATCCGCACGCTCCCTTTTGAGGTACGCTAAAAGTTTGGTACGCTTGATGGGAGAGTGAATCCCATCAACATTAAGTGATTTTACATTCAGTTGCGTCATAACATATAAACAGCATCATAGGAAAGAAGCAAGACAGGATCAATTGAGTCAATAAAGTGGGTGGGACGTCCCAGCCAAATCCCACCCAGGAGAACACACCTATCAACCATTTGGAGAACAGCAGTATAACCATACTCTATGCAGAGAAAACCCCCTGCCAGAGAGGAGCCCACACACACATCCAAGCATAACACCCCATACACACAAAACAATCATTCTACCTCCCACCCCCCTAACAATCCCCAATTCTCTGTATAGCATGGAAGACCCAGCTAAACCCAAACCCCCCAAAAGAAAAACAAGAGAAGAATAGTGGCGCAGCCCCGAGCCCCACCAGGACAAGAATCCCCCCATCTAAGAAGGTAAAACTAAAGCATATGAAAGATCCACACCAAAAAAAAAATAACCCATAGCATAACACCGTGCCGGAGCACCCACATAGAGAAAGAAAAACTGCAGAACATATGGCACAAGAAACGTAGAACAGATGGTGCCAAACTATTGGGAGAGGGGCCAGTCTCAAGCAATGTCCCAACCCTGTCGATGACAAAGAGCAAGTATCCATGAGCCAGTCTGCTCTAGCACCGCCCGTGGAATCACACACCAGCATGAGCAGGCCAGCCAGCCAGGAAATGTTGGTCTGCGCTGATCCAGTGCCACAAGGGCCAAGGAAGCAAAGGAGTCACCCCCCAGCAGAAACCAGCAGCTCACCCGAAACCATAGTGAAGATACGATCAGGGTGTACGATGGTCTCCAGGAACCACAGCAGGTAGAGTATTAAGGAACCCCTCCAGCTCAGCCGGCGTGTTATAGTAGGTGGTGGTATTATTGTAGATCACTCGAGCACGAGCTGGATACAAGAGAGAAAAGCGGATATTGCGCTTGAACAGTTCACTGCAGTGGGGCGCCATGGCTCGACGACGCGAGGAGACCTGTGGTGAGAAATCCTGGAAGATGAGCACCTTATGACCGTCCACATGTAGGTTAAGGTCTGTACTCCGGCGATACTGAGCCAATATGCGCTCCTTTAGGGCAAAATTAAGAAATCTGGCGATGACTGGCCTGGGTTGCGGATCTTCATCGCGGCGAATCCCCAAACGGTGTGCACGCTCGATGGAAAAAGGCGCCAAGGGGTCAGGTAGTGCCACCGCCTTAGGAAGCCATCCCTCTAACCACTGGCGGAGGTCAACATCCCTGATGGAGTTTGGGATCCCCACAAAGCGGAGGTTGTTGCGCCGTGCTCTGTTCTCCTGATCCTAAAGGCGGTCCGCCATGGATTTAGCAGCCGATTCCAGGGTTCTGATACGTTCTTCAAAATTAGCAGCAGCATCCTCACGCTGAGCGATCTGGTCCTCGGCTCTCTGAAGTCTGCCGGCCTGAGAGTCCAGGCTCTCTTTAATACCTTCCATGAAGGTATGAATTGTGGCCAATTTGTCCTCCATGACCAGGGTCAGTGATCTGGTGAGTTCCTGGACCGCGGCCGCCTCCAGCGTGAAGACCAGAGCCTCGTGCGCTTCTGCCATCTTGGTCTCCTGGCCCCGTGGTCTGTCCTTTGCAGAGCGAGCGGGCTTAGCGGCCAATGAATGCGGTCCAGTCAGCTGAAAATCGGCACGGAGGTGCGGCAGTACAAGGGTGAACAGGATCCCGAAATAGAAAGCGTCGCCGTCGGGTTTATTGCAGGTTTTAAACAGCGGAAGTGCCGGCGAGGCTCGGAGCTACCCAGAGGCATGTCCGTTCAGCTTCCCGGCATCACGTGCCCCCCCCCCTTTCCTTTTTTCCTTTCCCTCCCTCCCACAAACTTGGCATTTCTGGTTCCTCTCCCTTGTCTTCCTTTTCCCTCCTTCCCTCTCTCTCCCCAATTGGGTGCTGCAGCAGCAGCATTTCTCTCACCCCCTTCCCTGTGCAGAAGTAGCATTTCTCCCCCCCTTCCCTGTGAAGCAGTAGCATTTCTCCCCCTTCCCTGTGCAGCAGCAGCATTTCTCCCCCCTTCCCTGTGAAACAGCAGCATTTCTCCCCTTTCTCCTGTGCAGCAGCAGCATTTCTTCCCCCTTGCCTATGCAGCATTTCTTCTCCCCCCCCCTTCCCTGTGCAGCAGCAACATCTCTTCCCTGCCCAGCATGTCTGGCCAGTTCCCCTGCTCAAACCAGTGGGCATCTACACCTCACAAGATCCACGACTGCGTCGGAAGCCTTCTCTCTCTGACGTCGTGATGTCGGAAGTAATGCTTCCAACGCAGCCGTGGATTGCGCAAGGAGCCGACGCCCAAGGCTTTGAACAGGGGAGCCGGCCAGAAGTGAAACAACCGCCGGAGGGAGCACAAGCTGGGATGGACACCATTATTTACAGCAGGGATGCCCACACTTTTTGGGCTTGCGAGCTACTTTTAAAATGACCAAGTCAAAATGATCTACCAACAATAAAATTTTAAAAAAACACAAAGCACACTATACGCAGAGAAAATGTTAATTATCATTTATATTCCGGGGGGGGGGGGGTTCAAAAAGGTCAAGGCAGATGACTCTATGCAATGTCACCTCAGTAACAACTATACAAAATTAGACAAATACCCCCGCCCTTTTTACTAAACCGCGATAGTTAGTGCAGGGAATTGCTCTGAATGCCCTGCGCTGCTCTCGACGCTCATAGGCTCCCTGAGCTAAAAACCACTATTGCGGTTTAGTAAAAGGGGGCCATAGTGCAAAATATAGACAGCAGATATAAATTCTCAAAACAGACACATTTTGATCACTAAATTGAAAATAAAATCATTTTTCCTACCTATTTGTCTGGTGATTTTATGAGTCTCTGGTCCTTCTTCTGTAAAGCCAATATTTCTTTTTATTTCTGCCTTTCTCTCTCCCCCTGGCCCCCCCTCTTTATTTCTGCCTTTCTTTCTCTCTCCCCTGGCCCCCCCCTCTTTATTTCTGCCTTTCTTTCTCTCTCCCCCTGGCCCCCCTCTTTATTTCTGCTTTTCTTTCTCTCTCCCCCTCGGCCCCCTCTTTATTTCTGCCTTTCTTTCTCTCTCCCCCCTGGCCCCTCTTTATTTCTGCCTTTCTTTCTCTCTCCCCCTGCTTGCCTGTCTTTCTTTCTTTCTCTCTCTCTCTCCCCCCTGACCCCACCAAGCCATCCTGCCATTTCTCCACTTCCCCGATTCTTTCCCTACGTGGGGGTAGGGAAAGAATCGGGGAAGCCACAGCCGATTTCTCCCTGCTCCTTCCCCGAGCCAGGCCTGGCGCGTACATGCGCCTGGCCCACAAGACTTAACCTCTGGGGTCAGTTCTAACAGGGAGGAAGTTCCAGGCCAGCCAGACAGCAATTGGCTGGCCCAGAACTCCCTCTCCGACGTTAGAATTGATACCAGAGGTGAAGTTTTGTGGGCACTGCACTTTTCCCCACCCACCAGCCCACCTCATCTTTTGCCTCCACCTACCACGTAGCGGGCCGGCAAAGGCAACCAATGAGGAGACTTAGCTCCTCGCCCACCAGTGAGCCCGCGCGATGGATGGAAGTCACGTTGCCGGCCGGGTTAAGTTCGCCCTTGGGTTTGGAGATCGCCTCGCTGGAGTGACTCTGTGTGGGAGCCGGTGCCGGGATGCGGTGGTTAGACGGAGCGCTTTTTCATAGGGAGGGTGGCTGGCTATGCACCCCCTTGGGGCGTGCACCCGGGGCGGACAGCCCCTCTGGCACCCCCCTTGGTACGCCACTGCACCAGAACTTAAATCAGTTATAAAGGTAGCTGTATACTGTATTAGAAATAAATGTCTGCAAGATGTGAAGGATTAAGCCTGTGGAGCCTGCTTAATACGAGCTGGGGTCAAAAACACCACGATTGCTTGATGTGGGTGCAAAAGGATATACAACAGAAACTCAGGAAAACTTGTGACATGCTATGCCTGTAATGTGTGGTAAATGTAGTCACTTTTGTAGGCTATAAAATGAAAATACTGATGCTTTGTAATGAAAGATTTAATATAATCATTGATTTAATCAGAGATATTAAGACCTCTATAAACGGGCCATGACTACTCAATAAATTGGTAAATTTCATGGGAGATGGTGAATATGTAGAGATTGTAAATGATTAATCCGTGACACCAATTATAAATCATTCTTCAAAAGAAATGCTTTTTAAAACATATTTTTATTCTCGGGGTTGAGGGAAATACAGTATGTAACTGCTTGTTTGTATAAAAGTTTCAACATGTAACGTTCAACTAAAACATCTATTGATGTAAAATAAAGATTTTTTTTTAAATTACAAATGTGTGGTGTGTTTTAGGAATTGCTAGCCACGTGAATTAACACCCCAAACTAAAACAATAGAAGGTGCGACAGGTTATAAGGAACTAGGCTCTAGGCACGTAGGAGTCATTTTGATATCTAAAATAACTAAATATAACAAACGATATGTATCTGTAGCAGGGTCCATAGATATACAATAAAGCCTTTGTGAATGGATAACTTCTGCAGAGAGTTGTAAGTGTATAAAAATGTGCCATGACAAGACCAGCAAGCGTTCTGTTTTTTGTGGATGTTACACCGGCCCCCGGATACATCAACCGCTAACATGGTGAGTAGAAATGGGGCTTTTTTTTTGTTTGTTTGTTTTTAATGATATCATTTTTTTTTTCTGTCTCTGAATCTATCGTTGCATTTAAAAACAGGAGTGGGAATCTGATGTTAGAAATAAACTATCTCTTACCACTTCGGATGGTGTTGTAACCCAAGGCACTTGACACTGGCTACATTTCTTGAAGCCTATCGCTGGCCGGGACATAGAAAGAAAGACAGCCACTGCAAGGTTGAAACCCCTGGGCTGCGGCCGAGCGGCCTGCCCCGGCAGCCGAACGGAAGAAATACATATATATTTTTTTTACTATAAATAAAATAAAGAAAGTATGGACAGCGATTTGTGAAGGAAAAAACACAAACCGCGGTGTAGAGAAGGCACGAAGTGAAAAAGTTAAACGCAGAGAGTCAAAGACGGACTTCTCGGCTCCACGGAAAACTGAGAACTGAGGGGACGCACCCTATGCTGAGCGGGAAGGCACTCGCGCATGTGCAGTGCGGTCGACTCGAAACTTCTAGTTTCTACAAGCAAGTCTATTTGCGAGGCTTCCGCATCCGGACTCCGTCGATGACGTCACCCATATGTGAGAATATGCTGCCTGCTTGTCCTGGAATAATAGTAGATATTCTGGTTTTGTAAGGAGACTAGTGTTAAAAGAAAAATTTCTATACTTTTATAATGGTTGATCAAGAAAATGTTAGGCAATCAGATTCCCAAAGAGGGGGGGGGGGAGTATTAACGGCGATGCTGTTTTGTAAATTGTAGATCAAGAAAATGTAAGAGTCCAAGCAGATACTGTGAAGCCGACAGAAAAGTCTAACAGGAAAAAGACACACAGCAAAAGCGTCTCAGAGCCGAACAGCACAGAAGATGGAGAATGTTATGAAGTTGATAATTATTCTGATAGCATCAAGGTGTCAGAGGATGGGTCAAATAATGGTGCATTAGGTCCTTCTGAAGATTCAGAACCAATCAGCTATGTCCAGTTTATGAAAAGATGGGTTTGTAAACTGGACAAGTTTCATGGTGTACTTTACTCAGAAGATTTTCGTTTCATTAATTTAGACAGGATAACTTCATTACATGAGGCTCAAAATGACATACGACAGGGCATTCAACATATCCTGGATGATGTTAGCAACAGAGTTTCGCCCGGTGACTACATACAAATGCATATACATTCATTGTTTTTTCACAATTCCTTGTTTTCTGGTAAATTAAATCCAGAATTGCTAGATGCTGATGTGGTCTTCTCCTCGATCCTCCCAGTTAGAGACAAAGGAAGCGCCAGGGATGAGCGTATACTGAGGAGTAACGAGTGGCTTCAAGGATGGTGCCGGGAAATGAACTTCGGATTCCTGAACTATGGAGAGGCGTTGCAAGGACTTCAGGGACCAGACAGACTCCATCTGACCAGTAGGGGTAAGCACGTCTTTGGACACCAACTAGCCCGCCTGCTTCGTAGGGCTTTAAACTAGGTAAGTCGGGGGAGGGTACCCACTCAGATACAAGTGAGTCTACACTCCGATTCTAAGTTCAAGGTAAGTGACCCCATTGCAAACAATTCTCTAGGAGTCACACAACCCCAGGTGAGAAACTTCCCACAGGGACTTAGCAATCACAGGGTATGGAGGGCTATGTATGTTAATGCATACAGATTAGGCAATAAGATTCTAGAATTAGAGACCGAAATAATGAATGCTGACCTAGACGTGGTAGCAATATCTGAAACTTGGTTCACGGATTCTCATGGGTGGGATATGGTTATATCGGGATACAACTTATTTCGCCAGGACAGAGAGGGAAAGTCAGGGGGAGGGGTGGCACTATACATTAAAAGACATCAAAACTACCAGAATCACAGATGTCAAATACACTGGGGAATCCCTCTGGGTGAACCTGGCCAGAGGCAGGGAAAAATGCCTGTATCTTGGTGTAGTATACAGACCTCCAAGACATCTGGAAGACAAAGACTCTGAATGAATTGAAGACATAGAGAATATCACTCTACAGGGAGACGCTGTTCTGCTAGGGGACTTCAACATGCCTGATGCAGATTGGAACTCATACTCAGCAGCAACCAGCAGCATCAGGAGGCTGTTAACATCCATAAAGGGAGCACGACTCAAACAAATGGTATTGGAGCCCACTAGGGCCCAAGCAATCCTGGACCTGGTACTCACCAACGGGGATAGCGTCTCGAAGGTCTCGGTAGGAGATACGCTAGCCTCCAACTACCACAACATGGTGTGGTTCTACCTCAGGAAAGGTTTCCCTAGATCAAACACGAAAACAAAAGTACTCAACTTCCGAGGCACTGACTTCGAACGCATGGGAGATTTCGTCCACCGGACACTGCAGAACCAAGCTACGACCGATGATGTGGAAGCTATGTTGTCATCCCTGAAATCTACCATACATGAAGCAACAAGCCTCTACATTAAATCAGTACACAAACGGCGAAGAAACAACAAACCCCAATGGTACTCCGCAGAAATCTCACACCTCATCAAGGAGAAGAAAAAAGCATTTATTTCCTACAAACAAACGGAGAATAGGGAAGTTAAACTAGAACATAGGGCGAGATCTGCAGCGGTCAAAATGGCAGTCAGGGAGGCCAAACTTCGAGTGGAAGAGACTCTGGCAAAGAACATGAAGAAGGGGGACAAATCCTTCTTCAGGTATATTAGTGATAGGAAAAAGAACAGACGAGATAGTACGCCTTAGAAAACCAGATGGGAACTACGCAGAATCAGACCCCGATAAAGCAGAACTACTGAATGAATACTTCTGCTCGGTCTTTACCTGTGAGGCACCGGGGCACGGTCCGCAGCTGCAGGCAAGGGCCAGCGTGGATGACCTGTTTCAGAATTTCGAGTTCACACCTGGCGACATATACCACGAACTGGCAAGACTCAAGGTGAACAAAGCCATGGGACCAGACAATCTACATCCCAGGGTGCTCAGTGAGCTGTGTGATGTCCTGGCAAAACCGCTATCAGGATTCTTCAATCTCTCCCTAAGTTCGGGGAGAGTCCCCATAGACTGGAAAACAGCTAACGTCGTTCCACTGCACAAAAAGGGTTGCAAGGCAGAGGCTGCAAACTACAGACCAGTAAGTCTCACATCAATAGTATGCAAGCTAATGGAAACACTAATCAAACGTAAATTAGACGCAGTATTGGATGAGGAGAATCTACGGGATCCCAGTCAACACGGATTCACCAAGGGTAGGTCCTGCCAATCCAATCTCATCAGCTTCTTTGACTGGGTAACAAAACAGCTGGACTTGGGAGAATCCCTGGACGTCGTATACCTGGATTTCAGCAAAGCTTTCGATAGTGTCCCGCATCGCAGGCTGTTGAGCAAAATGAAATCAGTGGGGTTGGGAAAAACACTAACTACATGGGTCAATGACTGGCTGAGTGGCAGACTTCAGAGGGTGGTGGTTAACGGAACCCTCTCTAAAACATCGGAGGTGACCAGAGGAGTACCGCAGGGCTCAGTCTTGGGCCTGCTCCTTGTCAACATATTCATAGGGGACCTAACTCAGGAGCTTCAAGGTAAGATAACGTTATTCGCGGACGACGCCAAACTATGCAATATAGTGAGCGACGGCTATTCACCCGATAGTATGACGCAGGACATACATTTGTTGGAGCTTTGGTCCTCGACCTGGCAGCTGGGCTTCAACGCTAAGAAATGCAAGATCATGCACCTCGGCAGCAAAAATCCATGCAGAACTTACACCTTAAATGGTGAGACCTTAGCTAGAACTTCAACAGAATGAGACTTGGGAGTGATCATCAGCGCACACATGAAAACTGCTGATCATGTGGAGAAGGCTTCATATAAGGCAAGACAGTTGTTAGGCTGCATCCGCAGGAGTTTCGTCAGCAGGAAGCCTGAAGTCATAATGCCATTGTACAGAACCATGGTGAGACCTCATTTGGAATACTGTGTGCAATTCTGGACGCCACACTACCAAAAAGATGTGCTGAGAATAGAGTCGGTGCAACGGATGGCCACCAGGATGGTCTCAGGGCTCAAGGATCTCATGTACGAAGAAAGGCTGAAAAATCTGCGGCTATACTCACTCGAGGAACGTAGGGAGAAAGGAGACATGATAGAGACGTTTAAGTATATCACCGGCCATATCGAGATGGAAGAAGAGATTCTCTTTCTCAAGGGACCCTCGGCCACAAGAGGGGATCCGCTCAAACTCAGGGGTGGGAAATTTCATGGTGACACCAGGAAATATTTCTTCACCGAGAGAGTGGTTGATCCTTGGAATGAGCTCCCGGTGACGGTGGTCGAGCTAACAGAGAGCAAGAATTTAAGAGCAAATGGGATGCCGATGTGGGATCCCTTAGAGGGTTAAGCTAAGGAAACCTGTCATCAGGTGTGGGATCCCTAGGTTAGTAGACTTGGGGGTGGGTCAGTAGAGTGGGCAGACATGATGGGCTATGGCCCTTATCTTCCTTCATCTTCTATGTAACATCATCAGAAAATGCATTTCCGTCTCATCAAAAAAGCGCATTTCCGGCGCTTCATTTACCCTGTTTCCGCTTACATCATCAGACTGTGCACTTCTGGTGGGGCAGACACTCCCATTTCTGTTGACATCATCAGAAAGCATATTTCTGGGGTCAAACACTGGTGACGTGGCATGGGGTGGGGCATGGGCGAGGCCACAACCATTCATTCCTATGGGAGGGGGTGGGCTTTGGGCAAGAGTGGGCGGAGTTTTGGTGGAGAGTGAACATAAGAACATAAGAATTGCCACTGCTGAGTCAGACCAGTGGTCCATCATGCCCAGCAGTCCGCTCACGCGGCGGCTCTCTGGTCTAAGACCAGCATCCTAACTGAGACTAGCCCTACCAGCGCACGTTCTTGTTCAACAGAAACTTATCTAACCTTGTGTTGAATCCTTGGAGGGTGTTTTCCCCTATAACAGCCTCTGGAAGAGCATTCCAGTTTTCCACCACTCTCTGGGTGAAGAAGAACTTCCTTACGTTTGTACGGAATCTATCCCCTTTCAACTTTAGAGAGTGCCCTCTTGTTCTCCCTACCTTGGAGAGGGTGAACAACCTGTCCTTATCTACTAAGTTATCTACTAAGTCCCTTCAGTACCTTGAATGTTTCGATCATGTCCCCTCTCAATCTCCTCTGTTCGAGAGAGAAGAGGCCCAGTTTCTCTAATCTTTCACTGTACGGCAGCTCCTCCAACCCCTTAACCATCTTAGTCGCTCTTCTCTGGACCCTTTCGAGTAGTACTGTGTCCTTCTTCAGGTAAGGCGACCAGTGCTGGACGCAGTACTCCAGATGAGGACGTACCATGACCCGGTACAGCGGCATGATAACCTTCTCTGATCTGTTCATGATCCCCTTCTTTATCATTCCTAGCATTCTGTTTGCCCTTTTTGCTGCCGCCGCACATTGTGTGGACGGCTTCATCGACTTGTCGATCAGAACACCCAAGTCCCTTTCCTGGGAGGTCTCTCTAAGTACCGCCCCAGACATCCTGTATTCGTGCATGAAATTTTTTTTACCGACATGCATCACTTTACACTTATCCACGTTGAACCTCATCTGCCATGTTGATGCCCATTCCTCGAGCTTGATTATGTCACGTTGCAGATCTTCACAATCCCCCTGCATCTTTACTACTCTGAATAACTTCGTATCATCCGCAAATTAAATCACCTCGCTCGTCGTACCTATGTCCAGATCATTTATAAAGATGTTAAAGAGCACAGGTCCAAGCACTGAGCCCTGTGGCACCCCACTGATGACACTCTTCCAGTCCGAGTATTGTCCATTTACCCCCACTCTCTGTTTCCTATGCTCCAGCCAGTTTTTAATCCACATGAGTATTTCACCCTCAATTCCATGGCTTGCAATTTTCCGAAGAAGTGGGTGTGGTGTGGGCGGACAGTGGTCGTGGCTTAACCTGGAAGTGAACGCTGATTGGTTGATCCTTAACTTATCTCACCTGTCAATCATTTTGACATGAGGTGTACCCATTATACTACGAGGCCCCACTTGGAGTATTGTGCTCAGTTTTGGAGACCGTATCTGGCGAAGGGTGTAAGAAGACTTGAAGCTGTCCAGAGGAGGACGACAAACATGATAGGAGGCTTGCGCCAGAAGACATATGAGGAGCGATTGGAAGCCCTGAATATGTATACCCTACAGGAAAGGAGGGACAGGGGGGACATGATTCAGACGTTCAAATACTTGAAGGGTATTAACATAGAACAAAATATTTTCCAGAGAAAGGAAAATGGTAAAACCAGAGGACATAATTTGAGGTTGAGGGGTGGTAGATTCAAGAGCAATGTTAGGAAATTCTACTTTACGGAGAGGGTGGTGGATGCCTGGAATGCGCTCCCGAGAAAGGTGGTGACGAAAACTGTGACTGAACTCAAAAAAGCGTGGGATGAACACAGAATATAGAATCAGAAAATAATATTAAATATTGAACTAAGGCCAGTACTGGGCAGACCTGCACGGTCCGTATATGGCCGTTTGGGGGAGGATGGACTGAAGAGGGCTTCAATAGCTGGGAGGGTGTAGATGGGCTGGAGTCAGTTTTGACAGAGATTTTGGCAATTGGAACCCAAGCACAGTACCGGGTAGAGCTTTGGATTCTTGCCCAGAAATAGCTAAGAAGAAAAAAATTTTAAAAATTTAAATTGAATCAGGTTGGGCAGACTGGAAGGACCATTCGGGTCTTTTATCTGCTGTCATCACTATGTTACTATGTTATTATGAACCACATACTTATTCTACAACATATTCTACAATTATTTCATTCTTTTCCCCTTAAATGCCATGGGAAGTCCTTACAATTCCACACAAGCTGTATTTTTAGGTTACAGATCAAAAGGGAAAAATAAGTTCCCAATCAAAGCTGAGCACCTGGAAAAGAAATGGCTTCTTGAAAGACTCATTTTTTTTCCCCACTGATATGTTTTATTCTGCTGCTTTGTTATAGAATGTGTGGCCTCTAACAGCTCGCAAAGAAGCTTACAGTCACCAAGTCCATGAACCTTCTTCTTAGAAAAAAAAAATGGCAACAAGCACCTTCACAGTCTGCAACTTAAAGCTAAGGTTGAAACCTTCAAACAGGTTGAAGAGGATCGCTGGTGCTGTAGCAAACCTAGCAGGCTGCATCGTCCTCTGCAGCACGTTCCTTCTTCCGTGGTCTCGCCCCTTCTCTGACATATGGGATCGTATCAGAAGGAACGTGCTTCAAAGGTCGATGGCAGTCTGTAAGGTTCGCTACAGGTGGCCGGCGATCCTCAGCAGGCTGCTTTGAAGAGGAGACCAGGAAGCCGGGATGGAGGGAGGACCAGGCGAAGGCAGTGGAAGACGCTCATGAAGAGCAGCAGCAGTGGTTCGTGCTGGCAGGCCACCTTAAGTATAAATTGGTAAATGTCTGGCGGGCAAACTTTTATTACACCACGGGCCAGAATTTGACATGTCTGACATAACCCCCAAACCCTCTCAAAAGATCTAGAAACTCACCCTTTCCCCACACCTGAAGAGGTATTGAGGGAGGATCTGCCCTGCCAAGGAGAAGAAACATCCATTGGAATAACTTGCCTGCTGGCATTCAAACTTGGAAAAGTAAGTTTGGATTTCAGTAGGTTATTTCATTGTAGTTTTCATTTTTAGCTCAGCAAAATCAGTTAAGCAATAGTGTAGCCTTTAGAGTCCCTGTTAGGGCTTCATATAAAAAAAATGTTTTTAGTCTACAGCAGTATTTTAGGTTGCATTTCAGGGTATAAGATCAGATTAGGGCACAAATAACTGTTGAGAAAAGTCTATATTTGGTGTCAGTTCCCTCTCATTCACCCTAAGGCAGAGCTTTTTGATTTATAGACTCTTTGGCATTGCTTTGGTAGGATTTTTCTGCTCTTTCTTTCTTTTTTCTTCTAGGTGTAAGTTCTTCTGCAACCACAGTGATACTTTTTTCTTCTGGTATATCACATCCAAATCCTCGCATGAAAGGCATTTTGCTTTCATTCACAACAAATACATTTGGGGAGCAACAATAGACAATACCTTATCCTTTCATACTCATATCTCCAAAGTTGCTTCTTTATCATTTTTTGCCTTACGGCAAATTCATTCTGTTCATTTGTTTCATTCTATTTTTCTCAAATGTTCTGCTCATAGTTGTTTATATTATACTGGAAATTTTTTTCCTTTTCCTTAATTTTCCTGTACATAGAAAGATGATAGCAGATAAAGGTCAAATGGCCCATCCAGTCTGCCCATCCGCAGAAACCATTACTTCTTCCTCTCTCTAATCTAATCTTTGGTTTATATACCGGGTCATCTCCCAGTGGAGCTCGACTCAGTTCACATATAATTAAGACTAGAGTACATAGCAGAAAACATAGGATAAGGAAGAACTAATTAAAAATTAAAGTACATAAGAAAAATAACTATAATATTATCATTTCGTTGAGGCTGTAGTTAAACCACTTAAAAATTGCGAGAACAACAAAGTTTTCAGGAATCACGTGCCTATCCAAGGCTTTCTTGAATTCATAAGAACATAAAAATTGCCACTGCTGAGTCAGACCAGTGGTCCATCATGCCCAGCTCACGCGGCGACCCTCTGGTCTAAGACCAGCACCTTAACTGAGACTAGCCCTACCAGCGCACGTTCTTGTTCAGCAGAAACTTGTCTAACTTTGTCTTGAATCCTTGGAGGGTGTTTTCCCCTATAACAGCCTCTGGAAGAGCGTTCCAGCTTTCTACCACTCTCTGGATGAAGAAGAACTTCCTTACGTTTGTACGGAATCTATCCCCTTTCAACTTTAGAGAGTGCCCTCTTGTTCTCCCTACCTTGGAGAGGGTGAACAACCTGTCCTTATCTACCTTGAATGTTTCGATCATGTCTCCTCTCAATCTCCTCTGTTCGAGGGAGAAGAGGCCCAGTTTCTCTAATATTTCTCCACCACCTCTTCTGGGAGACTATTCCACATATCTACCACTCTTTATGTAAAAAGATTACTCCTGAACCTATCACCTCTTAACTTCATCATATGCCCTCAGTCCAGAGCTTCCTTTCAAATGAAAGAGACTTGACTCATGCGCATTTACATCACATAAGTATTTAAACATCTCCATCATATCTCCCCTCTCCGCCTTTCCTTCAAAGTATACAGATTGAGATCTTTAAGTCTGTCCCCATACGCCTTATGATGAAGACCCCGCACCATTTTGGTAGCCTCCCTTTGGACTGACTCTATCCTTTTTATATCTTTTTGAAGGTGCGGCCTTCAGAATTATACACAATATTCTAAATGAGGTCTTACCAGAGTCTTATAGAGGGGCATCAATACCTCCTTTTTCCTACTGGTCATACCTCTCCCTATGCACCCTAGCATCCTTCTCAGCTTTCACCGTCACCTTTTATTCACACCATCCTGGATGTCTATTTTATTGCAGGTTTCGGTATCATCTGCAAAGAGGCAAATCTTATCCGACAGCCCTTCAGCAATATCATTTATAAAAATGTTAAAAAGAACAGGTTCAAGAACAGAACCTTGAGACACACCCACTGGTAAAATCCTTTTCCTCAGAGCGAGTTCCATTGATTACTACCCTTCCACTCAACCAGTTCTTGACCCAATCCATCACTTTGGGACCCATCCTGAGGGCACTCAGATTATTTATTAGATGCCTGTGTGGAACACTGTCAAAGTCTTTGCTAAAATCTAAATACACCACATATAACGCATTCTCTCTATCCAATTCTCTGGTCACCCAGTCAAAGAAATTAATCAGATTTGTCTGACAAGACCTACCTCTAGTGAATCTATGTTGCCTCCGATCCAGTAATCCACAGGATTCCAGAAATTTGACCATTTTCTGTTTTAAAAGTGTTTCCATTAATTTGCTTACAGCAAAAGTCAGACTTATTGGCCTGTAATTCCCAACTAACATAGTAACGTAGTAGATGACGGCAGATAAAGACCCGAATGGTCCATCCAGTCTGCCCAACCTGATTCAATTTAAAAAATTTTTTTTTTTTTTTTTCTTCTTAGCTATTTCTGGGCGAGAATCCAAAGCTTTACCCGGTACTGTGCTTGGGTTCCAACTGCCGAAATCTCTGTTAAGACTTACTCCAGCCCATCTACACCCTCCAGCCATTGAAGCCCTCCCCTGCCCATCCTCCTCCAAACGGCCATACACAGACGCAGACCATACAAGTCTGCCCAGTAACTGGCCTAGTTCAATCTTTAATATTATTTTCTGATTCTAAATCTTCTGTGTTCATCCCACGCTTCTTTGAACTCAGTCACAGTTTTACTCTCCACCACCTCTCTCGGGAGTGCATTCCAGGCATCCACCACCCTCCCCGTAAAGTAGAATTTCCTAACATTGCCCCTGAATCTACCACCCCTCAACCTCAAATTATGTCCTCTGGTTTTACCATTTTCCTTTCTCTGGAAAAGATTTTGTTCTACGTTAATACCCTATAAGTATTTGAACGTCTGAATCATATCTCCCCTGTCTCTCCTTTCCTCTAGGGTATACATATTCAGGGCTTCCAGTTTCTCCTCATACGTCTTCTGGCGCAAGCCTCCTATCATTTTCGTCGCCCTCCTCTGGACCGCCTCAGGTCTTCCGCCAGATACGGTCTCCAAAACTGAACACAATACTCCAAGTGGGGCCTCACCAATGACCTGTACAGGGGCATCAACACCTTCTTCCTTCTACTGACTACGCCTCTCTTTATACAGCCCAGAATCCTTCTGGCAGCAGCCACTGCCTTGTCACACTGTTTTTTCACCTTTAGATCTTCGGACACTATCACCCCCCAAAGTCCCTCTCCCCGTCCGTGCTTATCAGCTTCTCTCCTCCCAGCATATACGGTTCCTTCCTATTATTAATCCCCAAATGCATTACTCTGCATTTCTTTGCATTGAATTTTAGTTGCCAGGCATTAGACCATTCCTCTAACTTTTGCAGATCCTTTTTCATATTTTCCACTCCCTCTTCGGTGTCTACTCTGTTACAAATCTTGGTATCATCTGCAAAAAGGCACACTTTTCCTTCTAACCCTTCAGCAATGTCACTTACATACATATTGAACAGGATTGGCACCAGCACCGAACCCTGAGGGACTCCACTAGTCACCTTTCCTTCCTTCGAGCGACTTCCATTAACCACCACCCTCTGGCGTCTGTCCGACAGCCAGTTTCTGACCCAGTTCACCACTTTGGGTCCTAACTTCAGCCCTTCAAGTTTGTTCAACAGCCTCCTATGAGGAACTGTATCAAAGGCTTTGCTGAAATCCAAGTAAATTACATCTAGCATATGTCCTCGATCCAGCTCTCTGGTCACCCAATCAAAAAATTCAATCAGGTTCGTTTGGCACGATTTACCTTTTGTAAAGCCATGTTGCCTCGGATCCTGTAACCCATTAGATTCAAGGAAATACACTATCCTTTCTTTCAGCAACACTTCCATTATTTTTCCAACAACTGAAGTGAGGCTCACCGGCCTGTAGTTTCCTGCTTCATCCCTGTGACCACTTTTATGAATAGGGACCACATCCGCTCTCCTCCAATCCCCAGGAATCACTCCCGTCTCCAGAGATTTGTTGAACAAGTCTTTAATAGGACTCGCCAGAACCTCTCTGAGCTCCCTTAGTATCCTGGGATGGATCCCGTCTGGTCCCATCGCTTTGTCCACCTTCAGTTTTTCAAGTTGCTCATAAACACCCTCCTCCGTGAACGGCGCAGAATCTACTCCATTTTCTCGTGTAACTTTGCCAGACAATCTCGGTCCTTCTCCAGGATTTTCTTCTGTGAACACAGAACAGAAGTATTTGTTTAGCACATTTGCTTTCTCCTCATCACTCTCCACATATTTGTTCCAAGCATCTTTTAGCCTAGCAATTCCATTTTTTATCTTCCTCCTTTCACTAATATATCTGAAAAAATTTTTATCTCCCTTTTTTACATTTTTAGCCATTTGTTCTTCCGCCTGTGCCTTCGCCAAACGTATCTCTCTCTTGGCTTCTTTCAGTTTCACCCTGTAGTCCTTTCTGCTCTCCTCTTCTTGGGTTTTTTTATATTTCATGAACGCCAACTCTTACGCCTTTATTTTCTCAGCCACTAGGTTGGAGAACCATATCGGCTAACTTTTTCTCTTGTTTTTATTGATTTTCTTCACATAAAGGTCCGTAGCCATTTTTATCGCTCCTTTCAGCTTAGACCACTGTCTTTCCACTTCTCTTATGTCCTCCCATCCTAACAGCTCTTTCTTCAGGTACTTTCCCATTGCATTAAAGTCCGTACGTTTGAAATCTAGGACTTTAAGTATCGTGCGGCCGCTCTCCACTTTAGCCGTTATATCAAACCAAACCGTTTGATGATCGCTACTACCCAGGTGAGCACCCACTCGAACATTAGAGATACTCTCTCCATTTGTGAGGACCAGATCCAATATTGCTTTTTCCCTTGTGGGTTCCGTCACCATTTGTCTGAGCAGAGCCTCTTGAAAGGCATCCACAATCTCCCTACTTCTTTCCGATTCCGCAGACGGAACATTCCAGTCCGCATCCAGCAGGTTGAAATCTTCCAACAGCAGAACCTCCTCTTTCCTTCCAAACTTTTGGATATCCACAATCAGATCCTTATCAATTTGCTGCGATTGAGTCGGAGGTCTGTAGACTACACCCACGTAGATAGAAGTTCCATCTTCTCTTTTCAGAGCAATCCATATCGCTTCTTCCTCTCCCCAGGTCCCTTGCATTTCGGTCGCTTGGATATTGATCTTTACATAGAGAGCTACTCCTCCACCTTTATGACCATCTCTGTCCTTCCTAAAAAGATTATATCCCGGTATGTTTGCATCCCATCCATGTGATTCACTGAACCATGTCTCTGTGATAGCAACAATATCTAGATCTGCCTCTAATATCAGGGCTTGCAGATCATGAACTTTGTTGCTTAGACTGCGAGCATTTGTGGTCATCGCTTTCCAGCTATTTTTCAGCGATAATCTCCTTTTTCGAGTGGATTTTTGTGTCGTTTCACTTTCCGTTGCAATACTAAGAAATGAGTTGCTGATATTGCTTATGTTGCAGCCTTTACTACTATCACATCTTTTCTTTTGCCGGGGGTGGTCTCTATAATTGTTCTTCGTACATACACCACCCCCACCTTCTAGTTTAAATACCTAGAAAAATATTGTCTAAATTTCTCTGCAAGGTTTCTTTTTCCTGCTGTAGTAATATGTAGCCCATCAGTGCAATATAGCTTCTTGTCCTTCCATGTATTTCCCCATCCTCCTATGTACCTGAAGCCTTCTTGATGACACCAGGCTCTGAGCCATCTATTAAAGTCCTCTGTGTTTTTCACTCTTTGCTCTCCTTTTCCATATGCAGGCAGTATTTCAGAAAAAGCTAAAGTCTTTACAAAAGGTTTCATGCCCTCACCAAGCTCCCGAAAAGCTTTCTGTGCTGCAAGTGTGGAGTTGTTGGCCAGGTCATTTGTTCCCAGATGGATAACAACATCAGTGTTAAAATCCTTAGTTTCTTCCTTAATTATAGTCAGTATTTGCCTGGAACTCCTGGTAGCTGAGGATCCTGGAAGACATTTCACTATTTTGGTCTCCTCGCCCTGTGTTCCAAGGTTAATGCCTCTGATGATGGAATCCTTACCTCCACTTTTGTGGAGAGGGACCACTTCCACCCTTCTCCAGTCCTCCAGTACATCACTCCCGACTCTAGACACTTGTTGTAAAGGTCAGTCAGCGGAGTTACCAGAACTTCCCTAAGTTCCTTCAGCACCCTCAGATGTGCACCATCCGTCCCCATCGCTTTGTCTACCTTTATTTTAGCTAGCTCCTCATGAACACAACCATCTGAAAATTGATCAGGATCTATTACTCATCCATCCCTATTCACGTTTGTCTTCTGCGGTCCCGCTCCCAGCGCTTCAGCCGTGAATACAGAACAGAAATATTTGTTAAGCAATTCGGCCTTTTCTTTATCAACTGCTAAATATTCCTCCCCTTCATCTTTGAGTCTCACAATGCTACTTTTGCACTTCTTCCTATCACTAATATATCTAAAAAAATGTCTCCCCGTTTTACCAATCCCAGCTATTTTTTCTTCCATTTGCATCTTTGCTTTTCTGCCTACACGACCAGCCTCTCTTAATTTTTCCAGATATTTTTGCCTGTCTTCCTCTTTCAGCTATCTTTTGTAGTTTATGAAAGTTAACCTTTTATTCCTTACCTTCTCAGCTACTACTTTTGAGAACCAATGCGGCCTTCTTTCCTCTTACTTTTACTTACTTGCCTCACAAAAAGGTTTGTTGCCCTTACAATTGCTCCTATCAGTTTTGCCCACCACATTCCCACTCCTACCAGACGTTCCCATTCAGACAATAATTCCTTGATGTAAACCCCCATCCGAACAAACTTAGTTTTTTTTAGTCTAGAACCTTTGCTTTTGAATAAAAGTCCTATCTAAACCCATCTTAATATTAAACCGTACCATGCAATGATCACTGGATGCCAGATGATCACTCACTGTAACATCAGAAACACTTTCCCTGTTTGTAAGAACTAAGTCCAGTATGACCCCCATCCCACATGGGTTCCATTATCAACTGCTGGAACATTTCTCCTTGTAGAGAATCCAGGATCTCCCTACTTCTAGAAGATACCCCTACTTCTAGGGATACTCCAATCAACACCTGGCATGTTAAAATCACCTATTAGTAAGACTTCCCCTTTTTTAGATATATTCTGAATGTCTACTATTAAATCTCTATCTACTTCTTCCGTCTGTGAAGGAAGCCTGTATATCACACCAATGTAAATATATTCACCATTTCCTCTTCCCTAATTTATCTACAGTGCCTCTTCCTTGCCCTGCAGATCCTGCAATTGTGTGGCTTTAATATGATCTTTAACATATAACACTACTCCTCCTCCTTTTCTTCCTACCCTGTCTTTCCTGAACAGATTATAACCCAGTATAACTACATCCCAGTCATGGTTCTCTGTGGATCACGTCTCCGTGATCGCCACTATATCCAACTCCTCTTCTTCCATCACAGCTTCTAGATCTAGAATCTTGTTTCCCATACTTCAAGCATTAGTATATACTGCTTTCCAGACATTGCCCCCTTTTCCCAGCTGTGTAGAGCCTGTGCTTGATCCCACTAACCTGGGGTAAGCTAGCTCCCAAGAGAATGGTCCCTGAGCCCTGATTTGACATGCAGGTTGTCCAGAGGGCTTACTGACAAGTAGGGAACCCTCCAGAAGCAGACTTTTCCCCAAAAGGTTTGCGGTCTCCCACAGTCGGAGCTGTCCCAGCAGGGAACCTCTGCAGCACGAGGGCGAAAAACGCGAGCACAAAGACTGAAATTACACAAAATAAATCACGAGCAAAAAAGATAAGCTCCTACAACCTGGCTTGTAGGAAGAAGAACTAATGTTCACAGGAACAGTGGTGAGGTAAGAGGGGAAGGGGTTTAAGCCTCTGAAGTTTGAGGCTTCCTACAGAGTCCTGGTGGGTACATAAGAACATAAGCAGTGCCTCTGCCGGGTCAGACAACAGGTCCATCCTGCGCAGCAGTCCGCTCCCGCGGCGGCCCAAACAGGTCAAGACCTGTCTGAATCATCAGAAGGGGCTCCCTTGCCACCTTGGTTTCCCATTTAAGTCCTGCCTTCCTATCGAAGTCCTAGCCCTCCGGTCTTGCACATGCACGACCTGGTTGGTTTATACTCATTACCTGGGTAGCTTCCTATACTTGTGTTACATCCCAGCTCCTCCCTCAGTATCCCACGATCCCTTTATCCCTCAGGAATCCATCCAATCCCTGTTTGAATCCTTGTACCGTACTCTGCCTGATCACTTCCTCCGGTAGCGCATTCCAAGTGTCCACGACCCTTTGTGTGAAAAAAAACTTCCTTGCATTTGTTTTGAACCTGTCTCCCTTCAGTTTCTCCGAATGCCCCCTCGTACTTGTTGTCCCCTTCAGTCTGAAGAATCTGTCCCTATCCACCCTCTCTATGCCCCTCATGATCTTGAAGGTCTCTATCATATCTCCCCTGAGCCTCCTTTTCTCCAGAGAGAAGAGCCCCAGCCTATCCAGCCTCTCGGCGTATGAGCAGTGTTCCAGCCCTCTTACCATTTTCGTTGCTCTCCTTTGGACTCTCTCAAGTACCGCCATGTCCTTCTTGAGGTGCGGCGACCAATACTGAACGCAGTATTCTAGATGTGGACGCACCATCGCTCGATACAATGGCATGATGACTTCCCGTGATCTGGTTACTATGCCCTTCTTTATGATTCCCAGCATCCTGTTGGCTTTTTTCGAGGCTGCTGCGCACTGTGCAGATGGCTTCAGTGATGCATCCACCAGCACACCCAAGTCTCTCTCGAGTCTGCTGTCTCCCAACAATACCCCCCCCAATTTGTAGTTGAACAACGGGTTCTTTTTCCCTATATGCATGACCTTGCATTTGTCCACGTTGAAGCGCATTTGCCATTTGTTTGCCCAGTCTTCCAGCTTGTCCAGGTCCCTTTGCATGTCCTCACACTCCTCCCTGGTCCTAACTCTGCCGCACAGTTTGGTATCGTCTGCGAATTTTATAACCTCACATTTTGCCTCCTTTTCCAGGTCATTGATGAATATGTTAAAGAGTAAAGGCCCCAGCACCGATCCCTGTGGCACACCGCTCGTGACTCCCCGCCAGTCAGAATATTGGCCCTTTACTCCAACCCTCTGCACTCTACCCGACAACCAGTGCTCGATCCATCTGTGCACATCCCCTCCCACCCCGTGGTTCCACAGCTTCTTATGCAGCCTTTCATGTGGCACCTTGTCGAAAGCCTTTTGAAAGTCGAGGTAAATGATGTCTATGGGCTCCCCATTGTCCACCCGACTGCTTATTCCCTCAAAGAAGTACAGAAGGTTCGTTAGGCACGACCTTCCCTTACAGAATCCATGCTGGCTTGTTCTCAGTACGTCCTTGATCATAGCTTCCACCATCTTCCCTATAATTGAAGTCAGGCTCACCGGCCTGTAGTTCCCGGGGTCACCCCTCGATCCCTTCTTGAAGATGGGTGTGACATTTGCCAATTTCCAGTCCTCTGGTACCTCACCAGTTTTCAAGGATAGGTTGCAAACATGTTGGATTGTGCCCGCTATTTCCTGTCTTAGTTCTTTTAGAACCCTTGGGTGGATCCCGTCCGGGCCTGGTGATTTGCCACATTTTAACCTGTCTATCTGTTTGAGGACATCCTCCCTACTTACCTCTATGTGCTCTAATTTTTCAGCCTGTTCCCCACTCATGAGCTCCTCTGAGTCTGGTATATTAGATGTGTCTTCGCTCGTGAAGACCGACGAGAAGAACGTGTTCAACCTCTCAGCTACCTCTTTTTCCTCCTTAATCACTCCCTTCCTGTCCCCATCGTCCAACGGCCCTACCTCCTCTCTTGCTGGTCGTTTCCCCTTAACGTAACTGAAGAATGCCTTGAAGTTTTTCGCCTCCCTGGCCAGCCCCTCTTCGTACTTCCCCTTTGCTTGTCTAACCTCCCGGTGGCATTCCTTTTGGCATTTCCTATGCGCCTGGTGATTTTCCTCTGTTGGGTCCTTTTTCCATCTCCGGAAAGATACTTTTTTGTCCTTTATCGCCCTCTTTACTTCTATTGACATTCAAACCGGGTCCTTTGATCGCTTGTTCTTGCAGCTTTTCCTGAAATTGGGGACGTACATTCTCTGTGCTTCCTGCAGGGTGTCCCTGAATAGGGTCCAGGCGCTTCCCACAGTCTCCATCCTAAAGATTTTTCTGAGCTTCCTCCCCACCATTTCCCTCATAGCAACATAGTTCCCTTTCTTGAAGTTCAGCGCAGTTGTTGCAGTCCTCCTAACTATGGGTGTCCCTCTTTCTAATGTGAATCTGATCGTGTTGTGGTCACTGTTGCCTAGTGGTCCTCCCACTTCTACCCCTCTTGCAGGCCCCCCTAATCCATTTAGGATGAGGTCAAGAGTAGTACCCCCTCGCGTCGGTTCTTTGACTAGTTGCTCCATGAAGCAGTCCTTCACAGTTTCTACAAATCCTGTCTCCCTAGTGCAGTTGGAGTGACCCGTACTCCAGTCAATCCCTGGGTAGTTGAAGTCCCCCATCACTGTTACACTTCCAGTCCTGCACTCCTGTCTCAATTCTGCTTCCAAGTCGTGTCCGACTCCCTCTGGCGTACCAGGTGGTCGATAGTACAGCCCCAGTTTTATGCCCGCACCCTTGTTTCCCGGTAATTTGACCCACAGCGATTCCAGCCCCTCTGCCTTCGTTGCCATATCCATCCCGACCGAGTGAATAGAGTCCTTTATATATAGTGCTATGCTATAGTAGACGGAAATAACGCACTGGTCCTGAAATAAAGTGGGATTATACAAAAATTAAATTTGCTGATGTTACAAAATTGTTCAAAGCTGTTAAATCGCAAGAGGATTGTGAAAAATTGCAAGAGAACCTTGTGAGACTGGGAAACCGAGCATCAAAATGGCAGGTGACGTTTAATGTGAACAAGTACAAAGTGATGCATGTGGGAAAGAAGAACCCAAACTATAGCTACGTAATGCAGGGTCCAATGTTAAGAGTCACTGCCCAGGAAAAGGATCTAGGTATCATTATTGAGGATATGTTGAAGCCCTCAGCTCAGTGTGTGGCAGTGGCTAAGAAAGCAAATAGAATGTTAGGAATTATCAGGAAAGAAAAGATGAAAATGCTATAATGCTCTTGCATTGCTCTATAGTATGGCTGCATCTTGAATACTGTGTGCAATTCTGATCACCGTATCTCCAAAAAGTTGTAGCAGAATTAAAAAAGGTGACAAATATGTCAAATGGGATGGGACAAATTCCCTATAAGGAAAGGCTAAAGTCTGGAGAAGACACGGCTCAGGGGAAATATGATAGAAGTCTATAAAATACTGAATGGAGTGGAAAGGGCAGATATAATAATAATAACTTTATTTTTTTCTATACCGCCACAATCTTACGACTTCTAGGCGGTTTACAGTGAAGAGAGCTGGACAGTCAGCGAATTACAGAATACAAATAGTGAGGATGTCACAGTATAGTAGCGAATTACAGAATACATTTAGTAAAATACAATTAGTACAATACACATATTTCTCAAGTTATCAGCATAGTGTTAATCATTTTTGAAATGGTAACTGATTAGGAGATAAATCTATTGAATAGTGCTGTCTTAATTTCTTTCCGAAATGCTCCGTAGGTCAACCTAGCTCTGTTGATGTAGTTGCCTAGCCATGTCTGCTGTTTGCTAGCTTGAAATTTCAAAGTTCTGTCCATAAAGGACCTGTATTTGCAATCAGTGATCCTTGGATAGGCAAAAAGATTGGAATTTCTGGTTGTCCTAATGGGGATGTGTGGCTCGAAATGTGGTAAGAGATAGGTAGGGACCATTCCCCACACCAGTTTAAAGCAGAAGCAAGAGAACTTGAACATTATTCGCGCCTCCATTGGCAACCAGTGTAGCAGTTTGTAGTAGGGGCTTACATGCTCGTTTTTCTTTATTCCTAATATTAAGCGGACGGCCATTTTCTGCACTATTCTTAATTTTTTTTACAGTTTTTTTAGGTATACCCACATAAATGATGTTGCAGTAGTCCAGTGTAGATAGGACCAGTGACTGAACCAGTAGTCTAAAAGATAGAGGGTCGAAATATTTTTTAATGGTCTTCAATTTCCATAGTGCATAAAAGCACTTTTTTGCCACCAGGTTCATGTGTTCGACCATGGTCAGATAGGTGTCTAATGTGACTCCTAGTATTTTTATGGTTTTTGTTATTGGGTAATTGTGACCATTTAGGTGTAGAGATGTTCTGGTAATTTTATCCTTTGGGCTTACCAAGAAAATTTTTGTCTCTTCTGTGTTTAATTTCAATTTAAAATTGATAGTCCACTGTTCAATTTCAATCATGATATGGGTGATGTGTTCTAAAATTTTGTTGGTCACGTTATTCAGCAGAATTAAAATAGAGATATCATCAGCATATATGTAGTATTTTAGGTTTAACTTTTGTAATAGATGACCTAAAGATGAAATGTAGATATTAAATAAGGTGGGAGATAGTGGGGAACCTTGGGGCACCCCCGAAGGATTTTTCCAAGAACTGGAGTATTTTCCATCGCAGACTACTTGATATGATCTTTTGGACAAAAAACCCTGAAACCAGGTCAAAACTCTTCCCGAGAGCCCCATTGCGTCTAAGCAATGTAGCATTATTTCATGATCCACTAGGTCAAAAGTACTGATGAAATCTAGTTGTAAGATCAGAGCACTAAAGAGACCGTAAAGGAGATTGAGTATTGAAGCTAACACTGTCTCTGTGCTGTATCCTTTTCTGAATCCTGATTGGTGTTCACTAAGGATGTTGAATTTGTCTAGGTAATTTACTAGTTCCATATTGACCAATCCTTGAATCGCTTGCTTACTCTTTCCAAAAATACTAGGACTAGGGGGCATACGATGAAGTTACTAAGTAGTATATTTAAAAGAAACCATAGAAAATATTTCTTCACTCAACAGGTAATTAAACTCAGGAATTTGTTGCCAGAGAATGTAGTGAAAGTGGTTAGCTTAGCAGGGTTTGAAAAAGGTTTAGATAATTTCCTAACGGGAGAAGTCCATAAGTTATTATTAAGATGACTTAGGTAAACCCATTGCTTATTCCTAGGATAAGCAGCATAAAATCTGTTTTTCTCCTTGGGATCTTGTCAGGTTGGACACTGATGGAAACAGGATACTGGGCTTGATAGAGCTTCAGTCTGTCCCAGAATAACTCTTATGTTCTTATATAAATACATTCTAAAAGATTGTCCTCTAGTACTTCCTCTATTATCTTTTCCATTCATTACCGTATTTACATTGGCATGATATACAGCCTCCTTCTCAGAAAGACGTGGATCAAGACTTAATTGAAGACATTCATAAGATTGCAATGAAATAAAGTAATATTAATAGGTGATTTCAACATGCCAGATGTAGATTTGGAGTGTCCCTGTCACAAGCTCATCTAGAAGTAAAAAGAGCTGGGATTCTCTACAGGGAGAGAGCTGTTCCTGCAGCTGGTGATGGAAACCACATGGGATGGGACCATGATGTTCACAAATGTGGAGAGTGTTTCTGGCGATACAGTTGGTGATCATTTCTCATCTAGTGGTCATTGGATGGTGTGGTTCAAAATTAAGATGTTTTGAAAGGGTTTATTCAAAACTTAAAGTTTCAGACTTTGAAAAAAAACTAATTTTGTCAAGAAAGGAGATATCTAAAATAGCTGCTAGCAGGAGAAGCTTGAGGAAGTAAAAAAGCAGTGGGCAAAACTGAAAGAAGCTATTTTAGGGGCAACAAACCTTTTTATTAGGAAAGTAAACAAAGGTAGGAGAAAAGAAAGCCACTTTGGTTCTCAAAACAAGGCATTACAGAAAGATGACGACATGCTACGATACCTAGATAAGCTAAGAGCAGCAGGTAAAGTAATAATAATAATAACAGTTTATATACCGCAATACCATTAAGTTCTGTGCGGTTTAGTCAGGCAAGCAAAGATGCAAACAGAAGAAATAAACAGAAAAAAGATAAAATTTGGAGACAAGACATGCTTTAGATATATAAGTGATAGGAGAAAATGCAAAAGTGCATTGTGAGGCTGAGTGAAGGGGAACAATACACAGAAGCTAATAAGGACAAATATTTCTGTTCTGTGTTCACAGACGAAGAGCTGGAAAAGGTCAGCAGAACACAAATGCTAATAAGAATGGATGTATGGTAGACCTTGACCCAATTTCAGAAGACTGTGTTTGTGAGGAGCTAGCTAAACTAACAGCAGACAAAGCAAAAGAGAAGGATAGCATACATCTGATGGTACTGAACGAACTTAGGGAGGTTCTGGCAACTCCACTGGCTGACTTTTCAATGGTTCTGTAGTGTCGAAAATTGTGCCCAAGGACTAGAGAAGGGCGGATGTGGTCCAACTCAACAAAGCAGAAGTAAGGAGGAGGTTGGGAACTACAAGTCAGCTAATCTTACCTCAGTGGTGAGTAAATTAATGGAAATGCTTCTAAAATGGAGGACAGAAAGGTTTCTGGGAATCAAATGGATTACAAGACCCAAGGCAGCATTGTTTTAACTAGAGGAAAGTCTTGTCAGACTAATTTAACTTCTTTGACTGAATAACCAAACATTTGGATTTAGGTGTGTGTGGGGGGGGGGGGGGGAGGATAGATGTTGTATGTTTAGATTTCAGTAAAGTCTTTGACACACTTCTGCATAGGCGACTGATAAACTGAGTGCCCTTAGTTTCAACCAAAAAGTCACTAAGTTAGAAACTGGTTAACTGGAACAAGACAGAAAGTGGTAGTAAATGGAGTTCAATCAGAGGAAAAGTATGTTACAAGTGGTATTCCTCAGGGATCGGTCCTTGGCCTGGCTCTTTTTAACATCTTTGTGAGTGATATTACAAACATACTGTTGGATAAGTTTTGCCTCTTTGCAGATGATACAAAGCTATGTAATAGGATACACATCCCTGATAGTGTGAATAGCATGAGAAGGGATTTAGCTAAACTAGAATAGTCCAGAAATTGTTAAATTTTATGCTAAAAAGTGCAGGGTCATACACTTGGGCTACAGAAACCTGAGGGAGTTGTACCATTTAGAAGAAGTACATCTATGTTCAAAAAAAGATTGAGACTTGGGGTGCTCATTTCCGATTATCTTAAAGTGGCCAACAGGTAGAAAGGGCAACATCTAAAACCAGAAAGATTCTTGGGTACATAGAGAGAGGAATGACCAGCAGGAAAAAGAAAAGGATAGTGCCTTTGTTAAAGCTCTGATGAGGTTCCAATTAATGTACTGTGTTCAGTTCTGGAAACACCATAGAATGAGGATGGAGTCAGTCCAGGGGCAGCTACTAAAATGGTCAGTGGTCTCTTCATCATAAAGCATATACAGACAGATTCATAAACCTCAATATGTATATTTTAAAAGAAAGACGAGAGGAGATATGTTTGAGACATTTAAATATCTCCAAGGCATAAATGCACAGGAGGCAGGTCTCTGCAACTGAAAGAAAGCTCTGGAGTGAGAGAGCATAAGATAAAGTTGAAGGGGGACAGACTCAAAAGTAATCTAAAGAAATATTTCTTCACTAGGCCAGTATTCCTCCCCTCAAGAGTCACCTGTGGAGTTTGATTTCTTATGCAAGTTAAGAACAAAAAGCGTTTTCAACATAATAATAACAACTTTATTTTTATATACCACCATACCACAAATAGTTCTAAGGGTTTACAAGGGAAGAGACTGTATACAGACAGCGACATTACAGAGAACTTTTGAAATTACATTGGCATGTTAAGTTTAGTCAGGTTTATCTGGAAGTGTTTTGGAAGTACATCAGGTTGAAGTGGGGTCAGAGAAATTGGTCAAAGATAAGTTTTTATTGACTTCCTAAATGTTTGATACGAAAGTGAGTTTGAGATGAAATTGGTTAAACATTTGTTCCATTTGCCTGCTTGGAATGATAGTGTTCTGTCGAGGTATCTCTTGTAGGTTGTGACAAACCTAGCACCAGCACTAGTTTTGCTCCTAATAGGAACCTGTATGCTTTATTCTTTTTGACCATCAAGAGCAGAATAAAACTATTATCATGTTTTTGAAAGGATTTTGACTGGACTTTGTATTGTATTGAGTGGTGAAAGCCCATACTTACCTTTTGCTTCCAGGCCTAGGCGGTTGCCTAGGGCACAGTTAAAGAGCTGACGATATCCCTGGTGGTAGGGAACACGCCAGAGCATAGTCTTTGTTACAAGTCCACTCCGCTCTGAGGGGTGCTTGTGACAAGTTTGGTGTCAGGAGTGCAGATCAGGTGAAGATTAGGAGTGCAAAGGAGGAAATTTTTTTTGTTGTTGTTTCATGTTTGAACTGCCTTGCTGGATTACTCTTCCATCTTACCTGTACTGGATTGAAACATTTGCTGGTTCATCAGAACCCGGATTACAAATTCATCTGAGTGGAGGTGGCTTAACACTACAGCGCTGAGGAAGGACATCGGTTCCAGTTTCCTGAGTAAGGCTGCTGCAGGGAATACGGAGAGCATGTCAGGAATCGAGGCCATCATCCAGAGGTGGCAAGGAACCAGGGGGCAGGAAAATCAAATCGAATTGAAAAACCAATTCAGTAGGCTGAATCGAATCAAATTTTTTTTTCCTGAATCGGGCAGCATTACAGCCCATGGACATTAATTGAAAAAGTGAGTAGCTGGAAAAAACAGCCAGTGTTTTTTTTTTTTGGTTTCTCATTCTATGAGCAGGGAGTGCTTTGTGTGTTCTGCTCCTTTGACATAGAAGCTAAACTGTAGGTTTTCTGAGGAGAATACTTACCTGGAAGATTTACTGTGGTGATCATAAAACGCTTGAGCTAAAGTTTGTTAAGTTGTATGAATGCTCTGTAATGCTATACCTCCCTGTGTGTGCTATGGCTGAGAAAGCAATTACAGAATCTCTCTCAGCTGTGCTGCATAACTGAGACATAACTCAGGCACTCAGCAGCCTTAGAAAAATGGTCTTATGGCTAGCTCAAGAGAATATGAACTGTCTGCTGTTACAAGATATGCTAGGAATTCACGTACTTGCTGTGAAAATCTCCTGCCTGTCTTGAACCCTGCTACAAGAGAAAAGTTTTGTGTTGGGTTTTTTTTCTTTCTGAAATGCCAACCTGGTCTTTGTACTGAGCCAGAGTGAATGGTCTCAGATCTGTTTAGTTGTTCTTTTGGGAACCTTTAATCTTCATTTTTCCTTCACTTTTAAAAACTGGATTCTGTGAAGTGCTGCATGCGTGAACTGTATGCTTTATTCTTTTTGACCATCAAGAACAGAATAAAACTATTATCATGTTTTTGAAAGGATTTTGACTGGACTTTTTTATTGTATTGAGTGGTGAAAGCCCATACTTACCTTTTGCTCCCAGGCCTAGGCGGTTGCCTAGGACACAGTTAAAGACCTGAAGATATCCCTGGTGATAGGGAATACGCCAGAGATTTTGTTACAGGTCCACTCCGCTCTAAGGGGTGCTTGTGACAAGGTGCAGCCCTTTAGGGATGAAAAAGCGAACAAGTAGGTACTGCGTATATTAGTTGTTCCTGGGAATTTGAATTGGTGAGACAGATAGGTTGGGGATGAACCTGTCATGGTTTTGAAGCAAAGGCAAGAAAACTTAAAAATGACCCTTGCTTCCACAGGCAGCCGGGGATGTTAGTTTTTTTGTAATATGGGCTTATATTGTCTGATTTCTTGAGGCCATAAATGAGATGGACTGCAGCATTCTGGATGATTCTCAGTCGTTTGATGGTTTTCTTGAGAGATCCCAAGTATATAATATTGCAGTAGTCTAAGGTACTTAAGATCAGGGATTGACCCAGCAGTCGAAAGGAAAAGAAATCGAAGTATTGTTTAATGGTATGAAGTTTCCATAGAGTGAGAAAGCATTTTTTTACTTGAGCATTAGTGTGATCTTCAAACGTCATGCTTCGGTCCAGAGTGACGCCAAGGATTTTGGTTGTGGGATTAATTGCATAGTCTGATCCATTTAGTCTCAAGGAGGTGTTCACGATCTTGTTATTGGGACTTGCCAAGAAAATCTTGGTTTTTTCAGGATTCAGTTTTAGTTTGGAGTGCATAGTCCAATGTTCTACCTTGGTAAGGACAGATGAGATGAATTGTTCTGTCTCTTGGATAAATGAGGTTATAGGGATAATAATTGTTATATCATCCGCATATATGTACGATTTCAGTTTTAAATCGGATAACATATTTCCCAGTGAAGCCATGTAGATATTGAAAAGTGAGGGAGAGAGTGAGGAGCCCTGTGGAACTCCGCAGGAATTGGACCAAGCTTGAGAGTAGGCTCCTTCGCTGTAGACCTGGTAAGAACGTTTTTTAAGGAAACCCATGAACCAATTTAGTACCTGTCCGGAAATGCCGATGGAATCAAGGCACCTAGGCAGGTCATGATCAATAAAGTCGAAGGCACTACTCAGGTCAAACTGCAATACCAGTGCACTTTTTTCTCAAGAAAACAAATGGAAAAGATGATCCGTCAGAGGCCAAAATTGTTTCAGTGCTGTAATTTGTTCAGAAGCCAGATTGAGAATCATGTAGAATGTTGAACTTCTCTAAATATTCTGTGAGGTCGATGTTAACCAGACCTTCCATTAGTTTAAGAAAGAATGGTATGTTGGCAATGGGTCTGTGGTTGGCTGTCAAGGAAACGGACTCCTTTGGGTTTTTGATAATAGGAGTCGCGAGGATATGACCAAGTTCCTCCGGAAATTTACCGGTACACATGCATGATGAAATCCAGTTAAAAAGTTCAGCCTTAAAGGAGATAGGAGCTGTTTTCATAATAGTCGGTGGGCAGTTGTCCAATAGGCAACTGGATTTTGCATATTTTGAGTAAAGTTGAGGACGTGGCTCCAATTTTCAAAGTTATTCCAGATCATATCAATAGCTCTATCTTCTTTGTCTAAGGCAGTACACGTGATAGGTAAATCTATGCTTGAACCTGCAAGAGATGATCTCAATTTGTGGATTTTTGTAACAAAAAAGTCAGCTAAGATCGCTGCAAGGGGTAGGGAGTCTGTATTGGAGTGCTTGTGGAATTCAATATCAAACAAAGAATTGACTATTTTGAAAAGTTTGTGACTATTTAAAGTAGGAGAATTTTTTCTTTCATCATTATTTTGTATTCTTTAACCTTTAGTTGCCAAGTAAGTCTATTTTCATCTTTTCCTGATTTGCACCATATTCTTTCCAATTTGCGTAATTCTCGCTTTAAGACCATTAAGTCGGTATCGTACCAGTTGTCTGATACACGTTCTTTTTTTATGTTTTTTCAGAGGGGCTATGTCGTTTAAGACCTGATCACTAAAGTTTTTCTATCCTAAAATGAAGTTGGGGTCAAAAGCTGGGTTGGAGATTAAGCTATAGTACATCCAAAATTCTACTGGGTTCAGCTGTCCTCTTGTGCAAATAGTTTTCTATTTGAAGTTGTTCCTTGGTTTTGTTTTGAGTTGTCTTTTAGTCCAGCATAATTCAAAGTTGCATAAGAGATGGTCCGACTAGGGATTATTGGACCAGGTTTCACCTTTGAGACTTATATTGGGGGTCATTTGGGGCATTAGAAAGGAATGTGATCAGATCTAAGTGGTCACCTTTCTGGTGGGTTTAGTTGGGGATGATTTGGAGAACCCTAATGATGTAAGGAAGGAAAATAGGTCAGTTACGTTGGAACTGTCTGCCTGTTAGAGGTGTAAATTAACATCCCCGGCTATAAAGTTGTAGTCACTGGCTATCGAGTTTGCAAGGAACAATTCGTAGAATTCCTCTTTTGCTAGGTGCCATTTGTTGGGGGGAATGTAAAAAATTGTGAGGATCAAGTTGTCTTTGCAAACCTCTTTAGATATTTTACAGGTGAGAACTTCCAGGTCAGTAGTCTGTTTGGAGTCTAACACTTGAAACTTTAAGTGGTCTCGGAGAATTATTGCTAAACCACCTCCTCTTTTTTTGATTCTTGATAAAGGGATAATTTTGTAGTCTGAAGGTAGTATATCACCTATAATGATATCCTGATCAGAGATTAACCATGTTTCATTTAGAAGTAGAATATCCAGATGGGTTTCTTCCAGCCAGTCTTTGACCAATTGTGCCTTATTCCTGACTGAACGAATATTCAGGTAAGCTCCAGATAGCTTGTAATGATCTAGAAGAGCCAACGGCTCTGAGTGTTGTAGGTTTTTTTTTTAAAGGTTTAGTTTTTTAGAAGTCGTCATCTTTTGTGCGTTGGTCTTAAGCACGACTGCCCAAGTCCGGACCTCGAGATCTACTGGCAGGCCAGGTTTTCTGGATATCTACAATGAATATGCATGAGAGAGATTTGCCTGTACTACCTTCTTGGTATAAAAATCTCTCTCATACATGTCCATTGCGGATATGCAGAAAACCTGGCCTGCCAGTAGATCTCGAGGACTGGACTTGGGCAGCCCTGGTCTTAAGGGATGGTGGGTAGAGTTAACCACAGGGTTTGGAAAGGGTCCTGTTTCCATGCAGTCATTAAGGTGGCGAGAGGGGCAAAAAGATATTTTCAAACCTGGTGATTCTGTCCCATGTAAAGTGAGTTTGAATTGATTCAAATGCTAAAGCTCTTGATATCAGACTTCTCGTACCTAGTAAGTAGAGGACCAGTAAGGCTAAGATCTTTCCTGTGATATCGGCCATGATAGCTCTAAGATTAAGGGGGGAAATCCAGAGACTAGAAGCTAAAATCAGCGGGTTGGTATGACTGGCAGCAGATTCCTGATTAATATCCACTCTGTGATCCTGAGTCCTGAAGCATCATTCCCCCATCATTAGGGAGGGCTGCATGCAGGATAACCTGTGCCACGGCGGAATCTACCTCAGGCTGCTAAAAACCTTGCTGAAATTCCTTAGTCAAGGGATAAAGTAGAGACCCAGCAGTAGAAGGTCGGAAAGAGCTTTCTGGGATAGCACATTGTTCAGAAACCGGACCAAGAAGCTATGGGCAGAATGAAAAAAGGCAGTCTATGACCGAAGCCTGAGAAGCGTAAGGAGGTGAAACCAAGTGGAATTCATGCAAAACATCAGCAGCAAAAAAGCGGACAGAGGGTACATCACCCACATCCAGGCTTTCAGGGTGGCCGAAGAAACCAGTCCCGGCAAGGGTATCAGCCAGATTCAACATAGCAGCAGAGGAAGGAGACAGAAGAGACAAAATCTGCAGGGCAACTACTGCAAGCGAGGTTTGCCATAGCTAGACAAGAGGATTCGCTCTGCCACATGCGCAACAGGCCTGAAAAATACACCTTCCAGAATAACTGAATAAAATCCAGTGAACAGGCACATCCCAAAACCATGGCAGGGCATAGTTGAAACACACGCTGCATCAAAAGTCTCCAAACTCAGAATGCAGGCGTTTAGCACCAGAAGCCAGGATGGCCTCTGGGCAATTTTTTTCTTGAAGGCACTGACCCAGGCTGGCTCCCCAGCCCAAGCGTACTTGAGGAGGTGAAGTACAAAGCTCCTGGCCCCTCTCCCAGAATGCTGCAGCATGCAGTACATGATTACTGATCCAGCACCAATCTGGTGCAATCAATGTCCATTCCAAATTATTTTGAAGCAAATTGAGGGGTTTTGAGGCAGAAATAAAACTTTTAAAAAATAGATTGTTTAAAATCCAAGATGGCCACCAGCAGCAAATTTCTACCCAAAAAAAAGGCAAAAATAAACAAAACCCGAAAATAAAAAAATAGCGATTTGTGGTCTAGGGAGGTGAGGGACCTGAACCCTACCCTCAGAAACTGAAAAACGACTTTTAAAACACTCCACAAGCCACCCCCGAAGTTCCCATGGGAAATAATGGAGGTGTACTCATAGTTCTGCAGTACCTTTGCCTGTCAGCGATTTTAACAGTAGCTAAATAGAGAACTCAAAAATGTCTCCAAATGACCAGAGTTGAAGATCTGCCACTGACTCCGCCCTCCGCCCTCACGGATCTTTGCCAAGCGGTCGGGGGCGGGAAAGGCAGCCTGCACTTTGAAACCCAGGTGGATTTCCTTCCAGATGCATATAGCCTGTGCTTTAAACCCGTGACAAGCAGACTCCCAGGGGAAGGGACCAAAAGTACACTAAGAAGGGTAATACAAGGCAGACTGGCTCCACAGATCCACCAAAGATTCTTGTGAATCTGAAGTCTGGAACCGCAGGACTGCGTCCTTTCCTCCGACAGGGGACCACCGGGAAGGGGTCTCAAGGCACTGAAGATAAACTAAGTGAAAAAATAAAAAAAAGAAGTAGAGCAACTGCAAGAGACTTCTGCACGGATTTCTTGCAGAAATTGTAACTGGATATGTTTGCTAGCTCTCAGGCTAAGGGAGTGGAGCATGTGCTCAGAAAAGTGTTGGATTTCTGCAACTCCCAGATTGGGATTGAACACCTAGTGCATGGAATCTGGAAAGGATGTAACACAAGATATAATTGAAGTCTTAAAAAATCCTGAGTGGTGAAGAACGGGTACATGTGGATCGATTTTTTTTTTTTTTATACATCATCAAAATTTTCAAAGACTAGGAGGACACTCGAAGTTGCAGGGAAATCTTTTAAAACCAATAGGAGGAAATGTTTTTTTCACCAGAGAATAGTTAAGCTCTGGAATGAATTGCCAGGGGATGTGATAACAGCGGTTAACATAACTAGTTTTAGAAAAGGTTTGGACAAGTTCCTGGAGGAAAAGTGCTTAGTCTGCTATTGAGACAAATATGGGGGTAAGCCACTGCTTGCCCTGGATTGGTAGCAAGGAATGTTGTTATTTGGGTTTTTGCCAGGTACTTGTGACCTGGACTGGCCATCATAAAGAGGGGGATACTGGGTTAGATGGACAATTGGTCTGACCCAGTAAGGCTATTCTTATGTTATGAACTAGCACTACGGACAGCTCCTTTTACATTTATCAGGCAACCACAGCAATGCCCATAATGGTGGTGCATCAAGACAAATTTATTTTTAAGATTACCCATGGCTTTTTACCCCTCCTATCCAATCTCTGATTGCTTTTATTGTGCTGCTCATGTCTTTAGATTGACATCTTCATTCTCTTGAATTTAAGTGGCTTACACTTCCAAATAAAGGAAAACATTTTTCAGAGGATTCAAGAACATTGTTTTGGGTATTTCAATTGTTAATTAAATGAAGAGATATAAAAAACTTAGGTAGAAGCACCATCTTTACTGCACTTGACCTAGCCAGGAAATCTCAAGTCTTTCCAATTCCAATCACTCCAGTACCTCAAATACTTTTTTTTAATTAACTTACTCAAATTTTCTATTTTATTAGCTCTCAGATACCTTATATAGGTTTATGCCTATTTAAATTGGAATGTCTCTACAGTTCTGCTATCTGAGCTTGAGGAATATCTATATCTAGAAATTCAGATTTTGTCAAATCAAATTTAATATTCTTTGTGTATTATCTACTGTCTGGCAACTTTTCTGTCTACTCAATTCCATTGAGTTGGATATAGACTAAACATACTGCATATTCATCAAAAACACCTCTTTTGCTTGTGAATAGGATTTACTGCTTACTTCATTAGATTTTGAATTTAGTACACATGTTTTCAGTAGTAGGGAGATTGGCCAGACGATCCTGGAGGTTGGGGGTCAATATTGACGATCCTGAGCCAGGCAAGGCGCCGCATGGCGATAGCGAAAGCGGTGACCCTTGAAGACAACTCAAAGGCATCATAAGCCGCCTGAAACATATAGAGGCGGAGCTGTGAGAGGGTGTCCTTGAGAAAGCGGAACTCCTGACACCGAGAGGCTGGCAAGTCCACTTGGAACGAGTGGAGGGCGTCCACACAGTACCTGAAGTAGGACGTGAAGGTAAAATTATAGTTGAGGACCGTGCCCAAACTTATCCATGGTACGCTCTTCTCGGCCCGGAGGGACCGCAGCGTACACCTTGGATGGATGCAACTTCTTCAAGGAAGACTCCACCACCAAGGACTGTTGGGAGAGCTGAGCCTGTACAAATCCCTTGACCAGAACTGTCCGGTAACGGGACTCCATTTTGGAGGGAATGGCAGTAACGGCATAAGGAGTCTCCAGATTTCGGAGAAAAGTCTGCCGAAGAACCTGGTGTAGAGGCAAGCGGACGGCCTCGCGAGGGGGATGAATAACCCCCATCTCTGCCAAGTATTCCTGGGTATAACGGGACTCAGCTTGGAGATCCAACTGCAAGGCCTTACCCATGTCAGAGACAAACCGAGTGAAGGAGGTTGGAGACCGCCCCCAAGGGGCGGCGAAGACCTCAGTTTCTTAAAAGGAGCAAGCCTCGCCGAGGCTTCGGGATCCTCGAAAGCCACATGCCCCGAGTCAGAAGAGGAAGAGTCACTCGAGGGCAAGCGGTGAGACATGCGAGCCCGGCACCGAGAGACCATGGAAGAACGCCAAGGCTGGTCAGTCCGGGACTGGGTCGAAGCCGAGGCCAGCTGAGTCGAGGCCGGGACCAATTGGCTCACCACCAAGGAAAGCTGGGTAGTTAGGATAGCCTTAAGCATGTCCTCGAACATTGGCACCGAGACCAGATGTTGGTCGGGTGGTGCAGCAGTGTGCTCCTTCGGGGGCGACCTCAAAGAAGAGTATTCCCTACAAGAGGAGGCACGCTTAGTATGATGTCTCAAAGAGGCCGACAATGCGGCACTCACATGAGACTCCGAGGCAGGATTTTTTGCCGGCGCACCTGAGGGGCAAGAGGAGACTTACCCGAAGCCGGGGTAGCCGGAGGAGCCGAGACCGGGGTCTTCGAGGTCGATGGGGTCTTCGAGGCCGAGGACTTTGAGGCCGAGGCACCCAATGACAGAGCCGAGACCAAGCTCGAAGCCTGTCCCCCAACTCCATGGGGCCAAACAGTTGGAGAATTTTCGCCACTCTCCGACGAAGCGCCCGCAGTTGCAAGGTCGCATAACACGGACAAGACGCTGCACGGTGCTCAGCTCCGAGGCACTCCACGCACCAGCGGTGTGGGTCAGTGATGGAGAGCACTCTGTTGCAGCTGGTGCAGTGTTTGAACCCAGTAAGAGGCGGGACACAAGAAAAAAAGGCTGCGGCCCCACGAGGCCAGGTGGCCACACGAAGACCGGAGATCTGGCCAAAAAGACATGAGAAGAAAAATAAAGACGCGAGCACAGCGACTCACCCGAAAATAAAAAAAAAAGCAAGCTGCAGTGCAAAGAGGCACAGTGAATTTGCGTGAAGCAAGGGAGCAGGGCTTCTGGCTCCACGGAAACTTTAGAACTGAGGACACGCTAAGGAGACGCATGCCCTAGACCGGGCGGGAGGGGCACTCACGCATGCGCGGTCCAATCGCAAGCTTAAAGGTCTTCAAGCAAGTCTGGTTGCGAAAACGTCCGCTAGGGGGCTCCGGCGGTGACATCACCCACATGTTGAGAATATGCTGCCTGCTTGTCCTGTCTTTTTTTTTTTCTTTCTGTTTCTCTCTTCGTTGGCCACTGTCTGTCTGTCCGGGGGGGGGGTTCTTTCTCTCTCTCTCCTTTACCGCTGGCTGTCTGTTGGGGGCTTTTTCTTGGTCTCTCTCTCCTTGGCTGCTGTCTGTCTTTTTTTCTGTCTGTCTCTCTGGCCCCCTATCTGTCTGTCTTTCTCTCTGTCTGTCTCTGTCTCTCTCCCTGGCCCCCTGCCTACCTGCATTTCTCTGTTGTGCCATGCCTGCCTGTTTCTCCTTGGCCCCCTTCTGTCTACCCCCCCCCGAGCAAAGCATGATTGCTGTTCCCCCCCAGCACATCCCTCCCCCCAAAGCAGCCCCCTTTCCCTCTCCCCCTCCACTTCCCTGAGCAGTAGCAGAATTTTTACCAGCATGGGACACCTCACAGTACCCGCACGACACCCTCCTGCCGTTGCTCTAGACGCCAGCTAACAAGAGACAAACCACCACCGCCGCTCAAATCGCTGCACGTGCCGCAAATAGAATACAGCCACTGAGGCACACATCACGGCGGCAGGGATCATGGCATTGCAAGTGCGCATGCGTGCTTAGGGTTTTATTATAAAGGATAATATAAAAATGTTTTTATTGTATAAATGTACACAGTTTTGTTATACTATGTGTTAAAAGCAGTATATTAATAGATAATTAAACCACCATCCATGTAAGACAAGGCATGAGAAAACATCACAAGCACTTAAGATATGAACGCTCACAAGCACAAACACTTAAGATATGAACGCTCTCAGGGCAAAAAATGTTCTACCATTGGATAGAAAGTACAGGAACAGAAGAAAAAAGGTATTTACCAAGCTGAAATTCAGAAAATTATTCAAGAACAAACCCTTACTCGAAAGTAGCATGTCAAATCCAAAAACTATGGTCTTTAGCCTTGTCAGAACTTCTTATAACATATCAACATCAGCCACGTTAGGGTGCTATCTAGGATTTGACAAAGGGTTTGGGAGTGAAAATTAGAAGAAAAACAGGAAATTATGGAAGAAAGAGGATCAAGTTTCAAGTTTTCAATTTTTATTTAAAATTTGATATACCACTTTAAATAAATTGTCTAAGTGGTGTACAATATTAAGACTATTAAAATCCAGGGGAAGACATTAGATAACAAGACTTTACTGACTTACAAGATACAAATTGGATTGGGGGGGGGAAATACAATTTATAATAGGAAAGAAAGAACATAAAAGGTCAACACACTATATGCGATCTAGCGTCTACTTGATCCCTGCTGCAGAATTTCAAGAAATCACATGGAAGCTTTCCCATAGAATATGTCACTAGAGTGAAGGGATACAGTTAGCAGCATTTAGAAGACAGTGTCATGTGTTTTAAAGTAGTGGTAATTGCTGACAAACACCCCCCCCCCCCATTTTTTTGAATTATACATGTATTTTCAATGCAAAATAAGCAATGCTTGTATACTTCAAAAAGTTCCTGCAAATCACATAACCTTCACATCTGGATGCCAAAGAGAGACAAGCCCAAGTAGCAACTTTTCTAAAACCATTACCTGCACATGCATGCCCATTAATATGCAAAAATTGAAGTTTTACATATGAAAATGGTGCCTAACCCTTTTAAAATAACTTTAATTATCTACTGTGTTATATAACATTTGTTATGATCCTAGTCTGCATGTACACCATCCAATAAATCAAAACATCTTATAATTGCCTTACTTGGATGATCTGCTTTACTTTTTCTTAAACTAGGTTTTATTTATTATTTATTTATTTGGATTTATTAACCACCTTTATGAAGAAATTAATAAGGAAGATGAAATTGAATGTGGATGGGTTTGTAAGAGGATTTTCCTGGTACGTATTTGATATTATTTCAGTTAAATGTATATTCATTATCACATTACATGTATAGATTCAAATCAGCCTACACATTTTCTAGTGCACCCTTAGATAGCCCCCAGTTATTCCATTCTTAGACTACTGAAACAGTGTATTTGGGACTAATTAAGGCATTTCAAATGGCATAATATATATTTATGAGATATGGAGATGTATTTTCAATATGGACATTTTGTGGAAGATGCATAAAAATTCAATGACCATTTTCAAAACTGCAAAACATCTATCTTGTTTTTTTTAAAAATAGCCATTTTTTTCAAATATGCGTCTATCTTTTTGAACCATTTTCAAAACACATCCAAAAAGAAAACAAGCCATAGGGATGTAGGAGGAGGCCAGCATTTTTTACTAGACTGGTCATACAGACACCACAGCAGAGCAGTGGGCACCTCAGGGGCATCTGAACTGTAAACAATCCAATGATTTTGCCTTCCCTTGGGTTTATTTTTGGGTCAATCTGGTTACTTCCAGGTATTCAGGCTATTTCAGGTCGCTGGTCAGTTCCAGGTTTCTCAACCCAAAGCCACACTCTGGCCTCTCTGCAGGTTTCTCAACCCTAGGCCATGCTATGGCCTCTCTGGTCTGATCACCCTTAGAAGTCCTTGTTGCCAAGAACTCCTCTATGGCGGTATATCAGATAAAGTAACTAACTCCACCTTGAATCAATAGGCCTGTAAAGTGAGATACCATCACATTAGGTGGGAGTTTGTATACTTCATTTGATACAGCCATCTCTAGGAAGAAAGCCATAAGAGGTAGTATTCAAAGGGCTTCCAATGCTTCCGCAGAGGAGAGAATCCTGCATTCACCGTGGGCCTCATCTGGGGCAGCCTCCTTGGAGCAGCTGGGGCACGGGCAGTGTGTCTGGGAGGGAATGCATGGATGGGAGAACATCGCAGGGGAGGAGACATAGGCATCCTGGGACTGTCTGCCAAGTCTCTTCCCTGAAGAAGCCCTTTCTGGAAACGTCAATCGCTCCTCCTAAACTTACTTGCTCCACTTCATCACTGACGCTGAAACCGTGGATTGAAGACAAAGTTTTATTTTATTTTTCTTTCCAGCTTATGATTTATCTTTAATCTTATCTATTGTTTTGCCTTTTGTCTTTGTTTTGTTCTATTTCTATCATTTAAATTTCTCCAAAATTCTACTGTTCAACGGCTCCCCCTTCTGCTTCTATTTCTTTCTCTCCTCTCTTCTACCTTCCAAAGTATTTAGATCAATGCTGTCTTGTTAAAATGTTTATATTATTTCTATTTTTCCTCTAACTCTACTTTTCACTTCTCTATTACCCTCCAGGTACTTTAGTTAGATTGTGAGCCTTCGGGACAGTAAGGGAATTTTTCAAGTACCTTTCTTATTTCTAATCTTAATGTATATTTTCTGTAAACCGCTTAGAACCTAACGGATGTAGCGGTATATAAGAAATAAATTACATTACATTACATTACTTAACTGGTGGTAATTAGTTTGTGACAGCTTTCGGCTTAGATAAAGAAGAGGTGTTCATTCTCTCCCGTGCTCTGACTTAGAGCAGCCCCCAGACCTATTCCAGAGGCTTGATTAAAATTAACGTTCTTCAGGACCAGCTCCCAATACAGGGCTTCCTTATGCTAGGTAAATGCTTGCTCAGCAGTCTTATCCCAACTTAACTTATTAGGACAAAAGTTTTGTAACAAGTCGGTTAGATAAGCAGTGGTGCTTGCAAAGCTGGGTATGAATTTTCTGTAATATCCTATCATTCTAAGGAAATGCTGAAGTTGCTTCTTAGTTGTTGGGATCGGTATGGCTTGGAGGGCCTCCATTTTGGATTTGACAGAGAGATGCTAGGAATCGTACCCCTCCCAACTACTTGATCATTTCATCCACCCACATTGGGTAGGCACCTAATTTTGTTCAACTGTTGATGATCCTAAAGTCGTACCATCTGGTTTTGGCAACAGGACAATGGGGCTAACCCATTCTCCAGTAGGACTTGAAAGAGCCAAAAATCTTCAATTTAAATTGTTTCAACCAAAGTCACTGGCTCTTTTTTATTAAGTCATTGTCATTCCTCCCCCAGTCCCTTAAGTACATGCTTTGATGTTAAGCTCTTCAGGGTAGGGATTCATTTCAAACTGTGAACACTACACTAGCCCTTTTAGGGTACCGTATTAAAGCCGGAGGGTAGTTTTCATTAGCCGCTGAACTCAACCTCTTTAGGACTCCAGCGTGTTCACAAGATTAGTCAGGGCAGCAGCCATAATGGTCTTCAATGACCCTTAATTTTAGCATTTTTGCAATCTCTCGCTCTACCTTCTTTTTCTTGGGTTTCTTCTATATGACTTTTCATGGGATTGTTTCGATTTGATGGATCCCTAACCTGTGAATGTCCTGGCAAGGGGAAAAAAGCTTCTGTGAATTGGTGAATCAGTTACTTCTTTTGTGATGGAGTCAAAGTTTATCCGATTTTAACTGGGTTTTCCTCTTGTAAGGCTACCACATCCCCTAAAGTTTACCTCTTTTCTTCATCTTTAGTTTCACTCATCATATCCGACTTCTTTCTTTTCCCAGGTTTACCTCATATGTTACTGGGCCTAGTTCTTTCAAAATGGTGAAGGGTCCTTTCCACTAGGCCAGCAGTTTATTATTTGAAATAGGCATCATTACCAGAACTCAGTCTTGTGGTTGAAAGGCTCTTTCCTTGTGTGTGTGTGTGGGGGGAGTTGTCGTAATAAGTGTTCTGCTGTGTCTTGGCCTATTCCAGATTCTCCCAGGCTTTCACTTCTTTCTTGCCCAAGGTTTTTATTAGGTTCTGGACATATTTGGGCACAGAGGCTGGGGTCTCTTATGGTTTGACCCAACTCTCTTTTACCACATCCAAGACATTTCTGGGTTGCCTTTCAAACATCAGCTCGAAAGGGGAGAATCCTAATGACTGTGGAATGTCCCGGTATGCAAACAGATGATAGGGAACTACTTTATCCTAATCTCCAATATCAGTCTCTAAGCACTTCTTTATCAGGTACACCAATTTTTGATTGAAGTGCTGGTAATGGTATGCTGCGGTTCTCAGATGCTTAATTCCAAATGTCCTAAAGACTTCTTCTAATTTCTTGGAAAGGAAATTTATTCCCCTACCAGTCAATAGCTCCCAAGGAAACCCCATCTGGCAAAATACATATCTTCAGCAGTTCTTAGACGATAATGGATGCAAATGTCTCAATGGGACAGCCCATGGATATTTGGTAGCATAGTTAATCATAACCAGAAGATATTGATGGCCAGTAGTAGTTTGTTCACTACAGTTTGGTCCTACTATATCCACAGCTACCCTTCTCCAGTGGATTTTTCATAGGTAGTAAAGAGAATAGCGGGGCTTTATCGGGATCTCTTTGGGGTACCTTCTAGCATGCCAAGCAAGAACGGCAATAGGCTCATATGTTTTGGAAGATACCAGGCCAGAAAAACTGGGCCTATCAATGTATGAGAGAGCCATTACTAAGAGGGGGTTTCTAAATACTTTTCGGATTAGGACTCGAGTCACTCTAAACAGCAGGTTATCATCTATCTAAAATTTGTGAAGAGGTCTTTGGTTCCTATTTCCTCCCCTCATCCCCCCCGGTTCTGCCATTTCCCATAAAATCTGTAAAGAGGGATCTTGTTTTTGTTCTTGGGAAATTTGTCAAACTTCTCCAGGACCAAGTTCTCTAACTCCTCAACCCTTTTCTCCATTTCTCATGTCTCCTGGTGGATCTGCTCTTCCTGGTTTTTCCAGGCCATGACTAGTAAAGGGAAAGATCACCCTTAAATAAAAGGTCCTTGCCTCCTTCAAAGGGTTTCTGCTGCACCCTCCTTCCTGATCCTTTCCAGAATTGAGAGGCAACTTTTCCACTATTGCCATTAACTCTTGAGTTTGATCCTCATTTGTTATCTTACTTCTTATTTTTTTTTTAAACATGTTTATTGAGGTCAACCAGAGTAACACAGGGCATACAAGGAATACAAAGGCAAACAAAATTCATTCTGGTTTCTTATCCACATAAACACAGTGAATATAAACTACCATGCTGTAGGTCCCATCTTGTTTCCCAACCTTTAATTTCTGGGACAAGGGTCTTGACATCATGAACTGATACCAGTATCTATAAAAACCATCACATCCTCCCCAGCCACCTGTATGGCTTTCCAAAAGGTCTGTTGCTCTTCTTCTTCGTGGGGCTCTCCTTTTCCTACACCGTGAAGAAGCATTCCATTACTGGGCAGTACCTCTAAAAGTTACCAACCTTTTCACATTGTTAGCACTTCAGACGTGGTCGAGGGCCTGGGAGAATAAGAACATAAGAACATAAGCAGTGCCTCTGCTGGGTCAGACCGGAGTTCCATCAGGTCCAGGACCTGTATAATAATCCTCTATCTATCCCCTTCTATCCCCTTTTCCTTCAAGAAATCATCTAATCCCTTCTTGAAACCCAATAGCGTACTCTGTCCTATCGCACCCTCTGGAAGTGCATTCCAGGTGTCCACCACCCTTTGGGTGAAGAAGAACTTCCTAGCATTGGTTCTGAATCTGTCCCCTCTCAATTTTTCCGAATGCCCTCTCGTTCTTGTAGTTTTCAAAAGTTTGAAGAATCTGTCCCTCTCTACTTTCTCTATGCCCTTCATGATCTTGTAAGTCTCTATCATGTCCCCTCTAAGCCTCCTCTTTTCCAAGGAAAAGAGCCCCATTTTCTCTAATCTTTCAGCGTATGAAAGGTTTTCCATACCTTTTATCAAGCGCGTTGCTCTTTTCTGAACCCTTTCGAGCATCGCCAAATCCTTCTTAAGGTATGGTGACCAATATTGGACATAGTACTTCAGATGCAGGCGCACCATCGCCCGATACAACAGCAGGATAACATCTTTCGTTCTGTTTGCAATACCTTTCTTGATAATAATAGGTCGCCTTGACTCTTCCCACCTTCTCCCTATAAGTCCCAGTATCACTTCCTCCCTGGGTTCTACGGTTTTCTCTCTATCCTCTTTCCAATTCTTTTGGAGGTCCCAGGATCTAGGTGATGGGAATTCTTCTCCTTTGCCCCTCCTGCGGTCTCCCAGATCCCACCCCTTTGGCCTCCAGAAGTGTTAGCCATCTCTGTAGCCTCATCCAAGAATGTGGGGAGCTTGTCGGGATAGGGAGGAACAAAACAGTTGTTATTGGATTTATATATTGTCTTTATTCATGATTTTGGTTGCCTTTTGCCTCACTTTTTTCATCTGCAACTTTTCTTCGGCATGGTTTGTTTATATTCACGTTTTGGTATTCTGTACTTGGTGGCATTTTTTTCTCACTTTGCATCTCCCTTTGAATTATCCTTGGTTTATGTCCTTCTGTACTTCTGGTGGCAACAACATTTTTGCTTGTTTTTACCTGTTCATGACGTAATGCGTCTTTCGGCACCGTTGTAGACACAACCTTGCCTTTTTAAAATGTTTCCATTCGGTGCAGTGTCCCATCACCATTTTTCCTTTCCTTTTCGTGTGAGCACGGTGTGTTTGTGGTAGCTTTGGAGAAAAATGCCATGCCATCATGCCATGCCATCATGCCATGCGTTGGAGGCTCTTAAGGTATGGCTGTTCAGTTCTGTATTTTCTTCTTTTTGGTTTTGTCAGTATGTCTTACAAGGTCTGATTTGTGCACTATCAAAAGGCTTTTTAAATAATAATAATAATAACCTCATTTTTATATACTGCCATACCACAAACAGTTCTAAGCGGTTTACAAGGGAAGAGACTATATACAGACAGCAACATTACAGAGAACTTTTGAAATTACATTGGCATGTTAAGTTTAGTCAGGTTTATCTGGAAGTGTTTTGGAAGTACATCAGGTTGAGGGACATCAGGTTGAATTGAGGGTCAGAGAAATTTGTCAAAGAGATAAGTTTTTATTGACTTCCTAAACATTTGGTACGCAAGTGTGTTTGACAGTATGTGTTATATATTTCATTTGTATTAAATCTATATTTATTTTGTCAATGATGTTTTTTTAGTATTTTATTTCTGAGGTACCTTTGTGGGTTGCCATTTTTTATCTTTTACTTTGACTATGTTTTTATTTTTTGTTTTGGTTCTTTCATATATGGTTGTTTAATCTTGATGCTGTTATGTATTTATTCAGCTAGACTTTTGTGACATGATTCAATTTTTTTATTAGTTGTTTTTACATTGATTGTTTTATCAGCTCTCTTATGGATTTATTTAATTAGTATAAGCATGAGATGGTTTTAAGTATTTTGTTATATTTTTATGATATGTTTTTGTTGAGGGTGGTTCTCATTTGTTGTTTCCTTTCTGTATTTTCTTGTATATTTTAATTTGGCTCAGTTTTTATCTTTTATGTATTTTTTTAGTATAAATATGTAATATGACATTTATACATGTATTTATAGACTCCTGATGTAGGCACAATTACCAAAACATGTACATGTCGAGTCATTTAGTCGTTGGATGAACTTTTGTGTTTTTGGATGAATAAAGGCTTTCAAACCATCAAATGAGTTGGAGGACACTTTTATTAGTGCACATCATTCTGGTTTGGACAATTCCATTCTGTCTTTTGTGAGCTTGTCGGGATACCCAGACCTGCATGTCAAGGGCAAGAGTTTTAGAACTTGTTCAAGTACTATACGGTTAATGACTTCTAGTACTGTCTTTTGGTCTAGCTTAAGCCAGCGAGGAGTCCAGTCTAGTAATTTCTGAACCACTGCCCTGTGTCACACATCTGTATACTTTGGAGGAAATGCAGGAGAGGGGAGATATGATAGAGGCGTTTAAATACCTACATGATGTAAATGCGCATGAGTTGAGTCTCTTGAAAGGAAGCTCTGGAATGAGAGGTCATAGGGTGAAGTTAAGAGGCTCAGGAGTAATCTAAGGAAATACTTTTTTATAGAAAGGGTGATAAATGCATGGAACCGTCTCCCTGTAGAGGTAGTAGAGACAGAGACTGTCTGATTTCAAGAAAGCCTGGGATAGGCACGTGGGATCTCTTAGAGAGAGGAAGAGATCAAGTTTTACTCCCTCTTCTACGAAACTGCACAATGATTGTCGGGAGCAGCGTAGGCCATTCAGTGCGGCTTCCCGCACTAGAAACTGCTAGCGCAATTTAACAGAAGAGGCCCTAAGTTTCAAGTTTAATAGTAATTTGATGTATCGCTTATCGTAATACTAAACAATTATACAAAATACAATAAAATCATGGAATATATATAATTAAAAACGCATGACAGAACAAGACAGACTAACATGGCACAAAAGGGTAAAAGTGAACTACAATAAGATAAAGTAAAGTAAAAAGACCATAAAAAGGGTTGAACAATAGGAAGAGAAGGGTAGAGTTCATACGGTCTATTTCAGTTCAAAGCATAAAAACTAATATTAAGATGAGAAGTATCAATGTTCAAAGGAATCTTTATATTAAAACTTTTTAACAATCATTTAAATTTATCTAAGTTAACTTCTTCCCTAATGTATTTGGGCAAGATATTCCAATTATGAGGGGTGATAAGAGCAAAACAGGTCGTACGACAAGTGCCAATGTCTTGAGATAATGGTTACTGTGGATGGGCAGACTGGATGGGCCATTTGGTCTTTATCTGCAATCATGTTTCTATGTTTCTATCTCTCTGGAATTCTTTGGTTCTGAATTTCCTTCAGTATACTCCAAAGATAATACCAACCGATCCTGGATGGCAGGGTTAACAGTCAGTCTAGAAGAGGTATGCAGGCAGATTGATAGGCTTAAGAGCGATAAATCCCTGGGACCGGATGGCATCCATCCGAGGGTCATCAAGGAACTGAAAGGGACCATAGCTTAACTAATAGCCAACTAATAGCCAATCTGACAATCAAAATGGGAAAGATTCAGGAGTACTGGAATGTGGCGAATATTATGCCGATCTTCAAAAAAGGTTGGAAGGGAAGTCCCAGGAAACTACAGACCGGTGAGAGTCTGACCTCAGTACCGGGAAAGATGGTAGAGGCGCTGATAAAGGACTGCATCATTGATCACCTTGACGGACACGGTCTGATGAAAACCAGGCAACACAGTTTCAGCAAAGGCAGATCTTGTTGACAAACTTGCTGCACTTCTTCGAGGGAGTAAACAGGCAGACAGACAAGGGCGACCCGGTCAACATTGTATATCTGGACTTTCAGAAGGCATTCGACAAGGTTCTGCATGAACGACTACTTCGGAAAATTGCGAGCCATGGAATCGAGGGTGAAATACTCATGAGGATTAAAAACCGTCTGGAGCATAGGAAACAGAGAGTGGTGCCGCAGGGCTCGGTGCTTGGACCCATGCTCTTCAACATCTTTATAAACGATCTGGACATAGGTACGACGAGCGAGGTGATTAAATTTGCGGACGATACAAAGTTATTCAGAGTAGTGAAGATGCAGGGGGATTGCAAAAATCTGCAACGTGACATAATCAGGCTTGAGGAATGGGCATCAACATGGCAGATGAGGTTCAACGTGGATAAGTGTAAAGTGATGCATGTCGGTAACAAAAATCTCATGCACGAATACAGGATGTCCAGGGTGGTACTTTTTGGACAGACCTCCCAGAAAAGGGACTTGGCAGTTCTGATCAACAAGTTGATGAAGCCGTCCATGCGATGTGCAACAGTGGCGAAAAGGGCGAACAGAATGCTAGGAATGATAAAGAAGGGGATCACGAACAGATTGGACAAGGTTATCATGCCGCTGTACTGGACCATGGTGCGCCCTCACCTGGAGTACTGCGTACAGCACTGGTCACCATACATGAAGGAGGACACGGTACTACTTGAAAGGGTCCAGAGAAGAGTGACTAAGATGGTTAAGGGATTGTAGGAGCTGCTGTACAGCGAAAGATTAGAGAAACTGGGCCTCTTCTCCCTCAAACAGAGGAGACTGAGAGGGGACATGATCGAAACATTCAAGGTACTGAAGGGGATAGACTTAGTAGATAAGGACAGGTTGTTCACCCTTTCTAAGGTAGGAAGAACGAGGGCACTCTTTAAAGTTGAAAGGGGATAGATTCCATATATACGTAAGGAAGTTCTTCTTCACCCAGAGAGTGGTGGAAAACTGGAATGCTCTCCCGGAGTCTGTCATAGGGGAAAACACCCTCCAGGGATTCAAGACAAAGTTAGACACGTTCCTGCTGAACAAGGACATATGCTGGTATGGCTGGTCTCAGTTAGGGCACTGGTCTTTGACCAAAGGGCCGCCGTATGAGTGGACTGCTGGGCATGATGGACCACTGGTCTGACCCAGCAGCAGCATTTCTTATGTTAATAATCAAAGGCACTAGCTTTATCCAAAGCCCTGTAAGTAGCTTGTGGTTCCCCAGTGAGAAAAAGGGGCCAACCATAGGGTTCATTGATCAATTGGTCATTGAGCTACTGTGACAGGTAAGACTCATGATCATCTTCGGGACCCAATTTCATTAACACCAAATTCTTGGTCCAGTTTCATGGGTTTGTTGTTGGATTCCTTGTCATGGCATTGACTCTTGGATCTGGTTGGGTGGCCATAGACGACATTCCTTCAGCCAAACACCACAGTTCCTTCACCTGGGAATCTAGCAGTTGCAACAAGGGTTGTTGTCTGCCATTGCTGTTCCAGATTTTGGGCAAATGAACAATTCATAGTTTCCTGTTGCACTTATAACTGTTTGGCTACCCATTTCAGGCCCAACTAGGTGGCCAAAGTCCTGCAGATAAGAAAGAGAGAAAACAGAGACCAAAAGTCCGATATTTTCCACAGATAAATGCCCCTCAAACAGCTTGTCCTATATACCTGTTAACTAGTACGGTTGTAGGTCATCAATTTCTCCAAGAGGACACAGCTCTGGTCAATTTCCAGTCACTTCGTGGTACGCAGGTTACTTCCACACTAGTCACTCTTCCATTACTTTGGGTCACTTCCGAGTTTCTCAGCCCAAGGCCATGTTCTGGCCTCTTTGGTCTGGTTTCTCAGCCCTAGACCACACTCTGGCCTTTTTGGTCAGGTCTGAGCTTATTGGGGGGGGGGGGGTAGATGTGAGCCACAATTCACTCTCCCCAATGGCCGCCCACAGGAGTCCTTGTTGCCAAGAATTCCCCTATCCAGCTTTCCTATCTAGAAGTCCTAGAGGTGCGCCTCTGTACTCTTGGGGTGAGGCGACTTTCACTATCTCTTCCTTTTCCATGATATGAGCAAAGGTCCCCTTTTTACCCTTGCAACTAGGTCCCAAGTCGATAGTAACCATTTCTTTCTTCCAGTGTAGGTGTTTTTCTTCATTTTAAGTCCTATGCAAATCAGATGCAGTTTAGGCTTTCTTCTTAAACCCAGCTGGTTTTGGCATATTGGCTGCCCTTCAGTCCACCAGTGGTTCTGAACCTCCATGACGGGATGTACACTTTGTCACAAGAACATAAAAGGTCCCAGGTACCCACATCACCATAACCCTCTTATATTGTATTGTGAGCCCTCAAACTTACCAATTACCTACTGGACCCAACTGTATACCACACCAATAGCCCTTAATTATTTATTTAATTTGTTTTCTATCCCATTTTCCCCAAAGAGCTCAGAACGGGTTACAGGTAAACATACATAATACATAGTTAACAGGTTACAATTTGCATAGTTACAGTACAAGTTTGAGATACAAGGTTGTATCCTAATTCGATACATATTAGGGGTCTAATACCAATGAACATAATATAGAGTTTACAGTTATCCATACATTGCAAGTTTTTTTTAAATACAAGTCTTTATCCTAACTTGACACACACTAGGGATCCAATACCAATGTACATAGTGTACAGTTTACAGGTTAAATTTGCCATAGTTACAGTAGAAATTTTTTCAAGTTTTTGTCCTAACAACATATACAAGGATCTAGTACCAATATACTTTCTTTGTAATCCATCAGTCATGGGAGGGGGAGTTAGGTGAAGAGGCATGTTTTTATTGCTTTCCTAAAGTTGAGGAGTCCCTCAAGGGGCAGTTGATTCTAATGGCTTGGTATGAAGTAGGAGTAGGAACATTGTTTGGCGGTTTGCAGCTGAAAGGCACAACCAGGGGGCTTTTTGAGGCATATTTCATCCTGGGAGCACAGGGACCTGTTCAGCATGTATGGAGGAAGCTCTGCCGTCATCATGTCATGTAAGGATTTGAACACTAGCAACAGGTTCTTGAAGACACGTTTGGCTATGGGCAACCAGTGAGTCGACCCTGGGTCCTAGGAGACAGGTCACGGGCACGGAGGTTTTTTAGAAGTCTGATTGCCACATTTTGTGCACACTGGCGACGTTGCACATTCTTTACCGTGAGACCGTTGAATAGCATTTTGCAGTAATCCATGTGGGAGAATATAAAGGCAAAGAAAAGCCGGGTGAAGTCGGATTCAGAAAAATAGCTTCTTATTCTTTGGAGTTGAAACAGGTAGTAAAGTGAGGAAAATACCACCCGAGAGATATGGTTTGAGAGTGACAGGTTGGAGTCAAGGAGTATTCCTAGGCTGCACACTTGAACTTTAGCAATTATGATAGTCGCAGTTGCAGTGTTCTTTGCGGATTCAAAGGTATTCCGTTTTAGAGGCATTTAATTGCAATTTGTTGATAGACATCCAGTTTTTGATTCCGAGAGCCAGTTTAGGAGTTTCGTGATCTGGGTTTCTCCTAGCGGTAGGTATAGTTGGATATTATCAGCAAAGGAGTGAATATTTGGTATTTGCAGGCTATGTCTAGGACAGGTCTAATAGAAACATAGAAACATGATAGCAGATAAAGGCCAACTGGCCCATCCAGTCTACCCATCCACAGTCTCCATTATCTCTTCCTCTCTCTAAGATATCCCAAATGACTATCCCAGGCTTTCTTGAATTCAGACAGTCTCTCTTCAGTCACCTCCTCCGGGAGACTGTTCCATGCATCTACCACCCTTTCTTCAAAAAAGTATTTCCTTAGATTACTCCGAAGACTATCACCTCTTAGAGCAAGGGTGTCCAATGTCGGTCCTCGAGGGCCGCAATCCAGTCGGGTTTTCAGGATTTCCCCAATGAATATGCATTGAAAGCAGTGCATGCAAATAGATCTCATGCATATTCATTGGGGAAATCCTGAAAACCCGACTGGATTGCGGCCCTCGAGGACCAACATTGGACACCCCTGCCTTAGAGACTCGACTCATGCAAATTTACATTATGTAGGTCAAGAGTGGCAAAAAGTTCGATTGTGTTGCCTTCGTGTTTTACCTGCTTCCCGAAGCAGAATTGACATCGGGGGTGAAGGTTGGTTGACCCGGCGCTTCTGCATTGGGAAGCAGGGAGAGCTTAGGGCGGCAGGTGGTGGTTTGGAGGCCTGTTCCCCGATTGCTGCGGCAGTGACTTGGGGGCAGGCAGGGAGACAGAAAGAAAGAACGGGGAGACAGAAAGACAGACAGAAAGAAAGGGGGGCAGGGAGATAGAAAGAAAGACAGAGAGAAAGAAAGAAGGGGGCAGGGAGAAAGAAAGGGGAGAGGAGCAGGGAGAGAGGAAGAAAAAGTTGGGAGAGGGAATGAAGTCTGGAAGCATATAGGAGGCTGAAAGAAGGGAAGAAATATTAGATGCACAGTCAGAAGAAGAAAGTGCAACCAGAGACTCATGAAATCACCAAATAGCAAAGGTAGGAAAAATGATTTTATTTTCAATTTAGTGATCAAAATGTGTCCGTTTTGAGAATTTATATCTGCTGTCTATATTTTGCATTATGGCCCCCTTTTACTAAACAGCAATAGCGGTTTTTAGCACAGGGAGCCTATGAGCGTTGAGAGCAGCACGAGGCATTCAGAACAGCTTCCTGTGCTAAAAACCACTATCACGGTTTAGTAAAAAGGGAGGGCGCATATTTGTCTATTTTTGTATAGTTGTTACTGAGGTGGCATTGCATAGAGTCATCTGCCTTGACATGTTTGAAAACCCCCCGGAATATAAATGATAATTCACATTTTCTCTGCGTAGTGTGCTTTGTGTTTTTTTAAAAAATTTGATTGTTGGTAGATCATTTTGACTTGGTCATTTTAAAAGTAGCTCGCAAGCCCAAAAAATGTGAGCACCCCTGATGTAGGTATTTAAACGTCTCTATCATATCTCCCCTCTCCTGCCTTTACTCCAAAGTATACAAATTGAGATTTTTAAGTCTGTCCCCATACGCCTTATGATGAAGAGCACACACCATTTTAGTAGCCTTCCTCTAGACCAACTCCACCCTTTTTATATCTTTTTGAAGGTGCGGCCTCCAGAATTGTACACAATATTCTAAATGAGGTCTCACCAAAGTCTTATACAGGGGCATCAATACCTCCTTTTTCCTACTGGCCATACCTCTCCCTATGCAACCTAGCATCCTTCTAGCTTTCACCGTCACCTTTTCAACCTGTTTGGCCACCTTAAGATTATCACAATCACACCCAAGCCCCGTTCTTCTGTTGTACACATAAGTTCTTCACCCCCTAAACTGTACCGTTCCCTCGGATTTTTGCAGCCCAAATGCATGACCTTGCATTTCTTAGCATTAAATTTTAGCTGCCAAATTTCAGACCATTCTTCAAACTTCGCCAGGTCTTTCTTCATGTTATTCACACCATCCGATGTGTCTACTCGATTGCAGATTTTGGTATCATCCACAAAGAGGCAAATCTTACCCGACAACCCTTCAGCAATATCGTTTATAAAAATGTTAAAACGAATAGGCCCAAGAACAGAACAGAACCTTGAGGCACACTACTGATAACATCCCTTTCCTCAGAGTACTCTCTATTGATCACTACCCTCTGTTGCCTTCTACTCAACCATTTCTTGACCCAGCCCATCACTTTGGGACGCATCCCAATGGCACTCAGTTTATTTATTAGACATCTGTGTGGAACACTGTCAAAGTCTTTGCTAAAATCTAAATGCACTACATCTAGCACACATCCTCTTACCAATTCTCTGGTCACCCAGTCAAAGAAATTGATCAGATATGTCTGGTCCTGTAATCCACAGGATTCCAGAAACTTGACCATTCTCTGTTTTTAAAAGTGTTTCCATTAATTTGCTTACCACAGAAGTCAGACTTACTGGTCTGTAATTCCCTACTTCTTCCTTACTTCCACTATTGTGGAGAGGTACCACATCCGCTCTTTTCTAGTCTACCGGTACCACTCCTGACTCTAGAGACTCGTTGAAAAAGTCAGTCAGCGGAGCTACCCGAACTTCCCTAAGTTCCTTCGGCACTCTAGGATGTAGAGATTGAATAATAGGGGGGATAGCAGACCCCCTGCGGAACACTGTATTTGATCGGTTTCGATAGCACATATTGAACAGAATGCTTTGTTATTTAGAAAGGAGGTATCTCGGATTCTAACATCAGAGAGCCGTTCAATGAGGAGAGGATGGTCAATAGTGTAGAGCGCCATGCCAAGATCCAGCAGCACCAGAAGGACATCATTACCTTTGTCCATGAGTTTCCAGCAGTCATCGATGATGTCAAGGAGGACGGTTTCAGTTTTGTGGAATTTCCTGAATCCCAACTGCACAGGCAGATAGGGCTCCTTGTTCCTCAATGAAGGAGCGCAATTGGTTTAACACTGTTTTTTCCAGGATCTGGGAGACAAAGGGTAAGTCTAAAGTTGCCAGGCACATTAGGGTCGAGTGTGGTTTTTTCAAGATTAATCTGATGACTGCCGATTTCCAGTTTATAGGAACTATGTCTGTTTGTAGAGAGGGGAAGGATTGAGTCTATAAAGGCATCTTTATTAGCCACTAGGCCAGGGGTGCCCACACTTTTTTGGCTTGCGAGCTACTTTTAAAATGACCAAGTCAAAATGATCTACCAATAATAAAATTTTAAAAAACACAAAGCACACTATATGCAGAGAAAATGTTAATTATTATTTGTATTCGGGGGGGTTTTCAGAGGTCAAGGCAGATGACTTTAAAATATGCAATGTCACCTCAGTAACAACTACACAAAAATAGATATATACCCCCTTCCCTTTTTACTAAACCGCGACAGCGGTTTTTAGCGCAGGAAGCTGCGCTGAATGCCCTGTGCTGCTCTCGATGCTCATAGGCTCCCTGCGCTAAAAACCGCTATTGTGGTTTAGTAAAAGGGGGCCATAGTGCAAAATATAGACAGCAGATATAAATTCTCAAAACGCACACATTTTGATCACTAAATTGAAAATAAAACCATGTGGCATCAACGTGATGATGCGCTGCTGAGCGGTGGCTCTTTGCCTGAGCTCCAACCTTCCCCTGTACATTTGGGCCGTTATTAACCACATGCAGTGCTCAGACTAATTCCATTTGCAGTGCATCAGATACCGGAAATCCAGGGGTACTTGAGGGCGTGCTGATCGGCGGCAGAATGAGTATTTGCATGGTGTTAGGCCCGTCAAGGCCCCGCAGATGCCGAAGGATAAGCAGACCACAATTTCCCCTATAATGGCATCGGAGGGCACCCCTCCGCGAACTACGGTAGCTCTCCAGGAGTACACACTGCGGGAGCTGAAGCGACATCTCTCGACGCTAATTGAAGATAAACTCCCCAAGTTCCAGGCGTCTGTGGACGAGATAAAAGATTGCATTGAGCGCCATGGGTCTCAGATTTCCCAATTGGAGTAGAGGGTCTCAGCCCAGGAGGATCACCACAACCAGGATGCCGGCCATCTGACCACCTTAGAAGCTCAGTGCTCTGACCTCTGGGCACGCCTGGATGACTAGGAGAACTGCGGACACTGGAACAACCTGCGGGTCCTCAGGCTGCCGAAGAGCGTGAAGGAGGCAGACCTTTGGCGCTTTGTGGAGCAGTGGCTGCCCAAGCACATGTGCCTCGATTTAACTGGTGACCGGGCGGTTGTGGAGCGTATTCATCACATCGGGAGCCAGTGCCAGGAAGACACCCGACCTCACCCTGTTTTCGCCCAGTTCTTGAATGTGGCAACCAAGGACTGGATCCTGACCCTCTACCGCAAGGCGGGCTCACTAGAATATGAGGGTTCAAAAATCCTGCTCTTCAACGATTACTCGCCGGTGGCTGCCAGTCATCGCGCTCTAGTCCCTTATTGCTCTGAGCTGCGGAACCGTGGAGTACGCTTCACTATCCTGTTTCCTGCCAGAGTTCACATTCAGGCAGCATCCGAACCCTGTGTTTGTGACACGTTGGAGGCCCTCAAATCTTACATGGAGGGCCTGAGGGGAGCAGAGCCATCGTGAGTCAAGTGGATTGATGCTTGGTGAAACCGCTGTGGACCTGGGTGGGGGGGGCTGTGATTTGTTTGTTTGGACACCATATAGGCTTATTGCTGTGGGCTGGGCTGGCTCCTGGACTCAGTCCTGCTGGGGTCTGTCTGCTGGGCCCCAGAACAGATCTTTTTGACGGTTCCAATATGTACCCTGTTGGCATGTCTTTGTGTCATCCATGGCCTTCGGGAGGTTCTTCCCTCTCACCTCTGGCCCATGCGATGGAGACCTTACTGACTCTTGGACTCTGTACTGCTAGAGCTTGCCTGTTGGACTCCGGGAGGGACTCCTTCAGCCCCCTTATGTACCATGTTTGTATATTTTAGGGGGTTCCACTGCGGGTCTGTGGGGTTGGGCAGGGGCTTTGCTGTTTCATGCTTGCCTTTTTTTTTTTTCCCTGCTCCCCCGATAGCCTGGAGGTGTTTGTTCGCACTGCCCTTTAGTTGTTTCATTGCTAGTTTTCTTGTTCGGTTTTTACTTGAATGCTCTCTTGGGGTGGCACTTCCATTTCTGTTGCTGTTGACTGTACTTCTTGTTGCTTCCCATGTGAGGGGTTTCTTTTTTTCTTTGGGTTTGGGGGAAGTTGGGAGAGGGCACTTATTTTTTTCTTTTACTGTGGTTTGGCTAGGGAGGGTTGCTCTGGGTGCTGGGTGGGAGGTTGAATGGCGAGTGGGCTGTGTGTTTTTGTGGTGGGTTATACTTGGGGTGGGGGTATGGAAGGTTGACTGGTTAGTGGGGGAGGGGGGAGGGGATGGGGTGGGGGTTGGTATCCCTCAGCGACTGGGGTTGTTCTTTTTCTCTCCCTGGAGGCCTGCAGGGGACTATCTGTGCTGTACATCTTTCAGTTTCCTCTTATCTGTATGTCACATGGCTATGGTTGACCTGACTTGCATTACCCTCAATGTGGATGGCCTCCACTCGCCCATCAAACAAAAGAAGGTCCTGACCTTCTTGAAACATGAGAGGGCATCTGTAGCATTCTTGCAGGAGACGCACCTTACCGCCAGTGAACACCGGAAGCTGGTGAGGGATTAGGTGGGAGAAGCTGCATATTCCTCTTATAATGCTAGACAACGGGGAGTGGCTATTCTTATCCATAAGGGAGTGGTAGTTGTCCCTCATAAGATCATCACTGATCCTCATGGCTGGTATGTCCTCTAGGCTGGCACCCTCCAGGATCACCCCGTGGTTCTGTGCAATATTTATGGGCCCAATGTCTACTCTCTTTTTTTTCAAGAATTCTTGCTCTTTTACTGGCTCTGCCAAATTACGAAATCATAGTTGCCGGAGATTTTAATATCACTAGTGATCCGTCCGCGGATTGCAAGCCTCTCTGGGTGGTGTGGAGTGACGACGAGAGGATCGGCGTGAACTTCCTGCTGGGAGAACTTGGTCTTGTGGATACCTGGTGTGTTTTTTACCTGGGTGAGGTGGACTTTACTTTTTATTCTGGGGTGCATCATTCGCATTCTCGGCTGGATTATATCTTACTTTTGTTGGGAGGGTGGTACAAACTAACATAGTTGAGGTCCCCTTCAGTGATCATGCCACTGTTACTCTTACTTTGAAATGGCACGACCACGCTCCTGACTGTATCTGGCGCCTTAACCCCATCTTTATCTGGATAAGAAGTTTCATACCTACCTCACTGAAGAATGGGCAACATACTGTGCTACCAACATTGGTGGGGGCAGTGTTCCCGCTAAGCTGCGCTGGGGTGCGCTGACGCACAAAATATTACCTCGCAGCGCACAAGTTTCTCGTCACAGCGCACACAGTGTAGAGCACAGTTCTTCAACCGCCGGTCCGCAAACAAAATCTTGCCGGTCCGCGAAGGATTCGGTCCCCGCCGCAACGAAAGGCCGGCGTCAGCTGACTTGCAACTTCCTGTTGCAGTCGCTGTGCCGGGACTCCTGCCTTCGCCGGGACTCCTGCCTTCCACCGCGTTTGCCTCCTGCCTTGTCTCCGCACCTCCAGACCAGCAGCGGCAGCTGTGTATGCTTTTAACTTCGGCACAGAGCTGCCCCTAATCAATAGTTTAGCGCGGTTTCATAAGGCAGCCTCGGGGCCTTTGCTAGGCCGGCCCACATCGCATCATCGAAGCGGGCCGGCTATCAAAGGCCCCGAGGCTGCCTCATGAAACCGCGCTAAACTATTGATTAGGGGCAGCTCTGTGCCGAAGTTAAAAGCATACAGAGCTGCCGCTGCTGGTCTGAACTCTTGGGCCGCTGAAGGAGGGCAAAAAGCAGCTGTCCTGGAGGTTTCCCTTCCTCTCGCCTTTACAGGTTCCTTTTTTCCACCTTTTTTTTTTTTCCTTCAAACGGCAACGGGCCCCAGCATCGACATCAATCAAGTAAGTTCCACTGTCAATCAAGCGGTTCTGCTCGGCCAAAGCTTCCCCTGTGACATGAGCCACCCTCAGGGGAAAGAAAGTGACCCACAAAGGTGAGGGGAAGGGGGGCAGATGATGGAAGTTGGGGGGGGGGGGGAGAGAGAGAGAGAGAGAGAAGGGGCAGATGATGGAATGGAGGAGATGAGAGAGAGAGAGAAGGGGACAGATGATGGAAGTGAGAAGAAGGGAGAGAGAGCAGAAGGCAGATGGATGTCAGTTGAGAAGGGAGAGCAGATGCTGAATGGAAGTGGGGAAAGAACACATACTGGATGGAAGGAGGAGATAAATAAAGGGGGAAGAAAATAGTAAGATAATGGAGGGGTGAGGGAAAGGGGTGACAAGCTGTGTGTAGACACAGTGAAAAGAGGGAAACGGGACTAAATAGTAAGAAAGAATTTAATTTAGATGGAGGCAGAAAATAGAGAAGGAAGACCAGAGAAGAAAAGGGAAGAGAGAGCAGAGAATGATCAGATCTGAGTGGAGGAAATGAGAAGAGAGATATGCTAAAAACCACAGGGGGGAGGGAAGGATAGAGATGCCAGACCATGAGGGGAACAGAAGGAAGATGATGGATGCTAGACCAAATTGGGGGGTGGGGGGGGGGCAGGAGGAGAGATGGCAGGGAAAGACAGACAGTGAATGGAAGGGGCAGATGCTGGACTGAAGAGACAGAGAAGGTTATCATGCTGCTGTACCGGGCCATGGTACGCCCTCACCTGGAGTACTGCGTCCAGCACTGGTACTTTAAGAAGGACACGGTACTACTCGAAAGGATCCAGAGAAGAGCAACTAAAATGGTTAAGGGGCTGGAGGAGTTGCCGTACAGCGAAAGATTAGAGAAACTGGGCCTCTTCTCCCTTGAGCAGAGGAGATTGAGAGGGGACATGATAGAAACATTCAAGGTACTGAAGGGAATAGACTTAGTAGCTAAGGCAGGGAGAACGAGAGGGCACTCTCTAAAGTTGAAAGGGGATAGATTCCATACAAACGTAAGGAAGTTCTGTGGTAGAAAGCAACATATTTATTTGGCTCATAACTTGCTGGCGCCCGATATTTTTAGCTCACAGTGAAAAAAGTTTGCTCACAACACCCGCCCGCTTAGAGGGAACACTGGTGGGGAGGTGTCAGACTATATTATGGGAGGCCACAAAGGCGTATCTGCGGGGTCAGATTATCGCTTACACGGTCCATCAGCGCCACTAGCGAGATGCGGATTTGGTATCGCTCACTCAATTGCGTCTTCGCAAGGGCAATTTCCCTGCGTAGCCTTCTGCGGACTCCCATGCCACGTATCAGGCCATACGTAAACAGATTGATGCTTTGTGGACTGCAAGTGCCATGACTCATATAGACATTTACAAGTTTAGGTTATACCAGTGGGTTAACAAGGCAGGTAAATTACTGGCCAACCTGGTGTGGCCGTTTCTTAAGGCGACACGTGTATCTCGCATACAGGAGGGTCCTCACGCTGTCCATACTAAGGAGAAAGCGATTCATGATCAATTTATTCATTTTTATAAGGAGCTTTATAGTCCTGGTCCCTATGATCTGGCAGCCTGTGACTCTTTCTTTCACAATCTTGCCCTTCCTCAGGTGTTCGATGCCCATCTGCAGTTGTTAAATGCCCCTATTTTATGTCAAGAGGTTATGACCGCCGTGGGGAGATTGAAACTGGCGAAGACTCCTGGACCTGATGGGATGGGACCTGAGTTTTACAAAATCTTGAAACCCCAGATAGGGCCTGCCCTGGTGGCTATGTATGCTGACATGCAGTCTACTGGTCGCATATGCCCTGAACAAAGCCATACCCATGTGTTGGTTCTATCGAAACCGGGCCGAGATTCTGACCTGGTGGGATCTTACCGGCCTATTTCTTTGTTAAATCAGGATATGAAAATCCTCACAGCTATTTTGGTGGGCCGGTTGTCCCAGGTGGTCCCTTCCTTGGTTCATGTTAATCAGGTAGGTTTCGTACTCGGGCGTTTTGCCTCTTCCAATATTTTGAGAGCTTTAGTGGCACTTCGGGAGAGTAAGAGCAAAGCAGGTGATGCCCTCCTGGCTAGTTTGGATGCTGAGAAAGCCTTCGACAAGGTAACCTGGTCTTATTTATTCTGGGTGGTACAACAGTTTGATATCGTGGGTCCGTTCCATCAATGGATTGTTAGCCTGTATACCGCTCCTACGGCCCAATTGCTTATCAACAAACAATGTACTGAATCGTTCCAGTTCTTTCGGGACACGCAACAGGGTTGTCCTCTATCCCCGCTTTTATTTATTTTGTCTCTAGAACCTCTGGCTCATAAAATTAGGACCAGCCCGGATATTACAGGGTGGGCTCTGAGGAATGTAAAATTACGCTCTTTGCTGATATGTTACTGTTTGTGGGCAATGCACAAGAGACGATTCCCCGCCTGACCACTCTCATTGAGACTTCTGGCACCTTTTCGGGCTTTTTTATCAATTTTGGTAAATCTGAGGCTACGCCTATCTCTTCCCCTTGTGTATCGCGCCAGGAACCAGCTTTTCCATTTCGCTGGGCAGGGGAATAATTATTATTATTTGGGAATAATAATAACAACTTTATTTTTTTTAACCGCCACAATCTTGCGACTTCTAGGTGGTTTACAGTGAAGAGGGCTGGACAATCAGCAAATTACAGACTACAAAAAGTGAAGATTTCACTGAACAGTCAGCGAATTACAGAATACAATTATTAAAAATACACATATTTCTCATGGTGTTAATAGTTTTAAAATGGTGTCTGATTAGGAGATAAATCTATCTTACAGTGCTGTCTTAATTTCTTTCCAAAATGCACCATAGGTCAACCTAGTTCTGATGATATAATTGCCTAGCCAGGTCTGCTGTTTGCAAGCTTGAAACTTAAAAGTTTTGTCCAGAAAGGACCTGTATTTGCAATCAGTGATCCTTGGATATGCAAAAAGATTGCAATTTCTGGTTGTCCTAGTGGGGATGTGTAGCTCGAAATGTGGTAAGAGATAGGTAGGGGCCATTCCCCACACCATCTTAAAGCAAAAGCACGAGAACTTGAACATTATTTGTGCCTCCATTGGCAACCAGTGTAGCAATTTGTAGTAGGGACTAACATGCTCGCTTTTCTTTAGTCCGAATATTAAGCGGACGGCCGAGTTCTGCAACAGTTTTTTTTAAGTATACTCAAGTAAATGATGTTGCAGTAGTCTAAAACAGTGTTTTTCAACCGCTGTTCCGCGGCACACTAGTGTGCCGCGAGATGTTGCCTGGTGTGCCGTACGGTCAGGGCCGCCATCAGGGCAGTACCACCAGTCTAGGGAGAGGGGCGGTCCGCCCCACGTGGACAGGAGAGAGCTGGACGGGGGACCCGCGGAATTCAATACATCTCGAGCCGCGAGGCTCGTCTTCTGTTCCTGCCTGCCCTGCAGCTAACATATAGCCGATCGCAAGCGTTCCCCGATGTCAGCGCTGACGTCGGAGGGAGGGCTTAAGCAAAGCCTGCCCTCCGACGTCAGCGCTGACGTCGGAGAATACTTCCGTTCGGCTATTTGTGCGCGGCAGTGCAGGCAGGAAGCAGAAGACAAGCCTCGCGGCTTGAGCTTCGTTTTGCTGAGAAAGTTGCAAAGATGGGCTGGTAGGCAAACACGGAACACGGAACACAAAAGGGGGGAGGGAGTGCGTTTTGGACACAAGGCATGAACTTGGGAGAGAGGAAGGGAGGGAAAGAGATGCTGAGGTGGGGGAGGGAATGGGTTTTTGGACGCAGAAGGCATGGACTTGGGAGAGAGGAAGGGAGGGAAAGAGATGCTGAGGTGGGGGAGGGAATGCGTTTTTGGACACAAGAAATGGACTTGGGAGAGAGGAAGGGAGGGAAAGAAAGATGCTGAGGTGGGGGAGGGAATGCGTTTTTGGACACAGAAGAAATGGACTTGGGAGAGAGGAAGGGAGGGAAAGAAAGATGCTGAGGTGGGGGAGGGAATGCGTTTTTGGACACAGAAGAAATGGACTTGGGAGAGAGGAAGGGAGGGAAAGAGATGCTGAGGTGGGGGAGGGAATGAGTGTTTGGACACAGAAGGCATGGACTTTGGAGAGAGGAAGGGAGGGAAAGAGATGGTTGTGTACACAGGGAATAGAAGAAAGGAGAATTTTTGGTCATAGGGAGGGAGTGAGGTACAGATAGTGGCATACCAGGGTGGGGGGGGGCGGTCTGCCCCACCCCGGGTTTACGTCCCAAGGGGGTGCACAGCTGGCCACCCTCCAGTGTTGTCCCTAGGCCGGCAAACTGCGGCTCTTTAGCCACTTGAGTGCCACCGCCGCCAACGGTGTTGTTGGCGGTGGCAGCATTATAAAATACTTTCTTTGTGTTTATTTGATTCCTATTCAAGAGAATTACTTTATATATAGTCAATATAGGCACAGAGTTAAATTTTTTAACATTTTCTAATGGTGGTGTGCCTCGTGATTTTTTTCATGAAACAAGTGTGCCTTTGCCCAAAAAAGGTTGAAAAACACTGGTCTAAAAGATAGAGGGTCAAAATATTTTTTAATAGTTTTTAATTTCCATAATGCAAAAAAGCAGTTTTTTGTCACCAGGTTCGTGTGTTCGATCATGGTCAAGTGGGTGTCTAATGTGACTCCTAATATTTTTATGGTTTTTGATATTGGGTAATCGTGACCATTTAGGTGTAATGATGTTCTGGTAATATTATCCTTTGGGCTTGCCAAGAAAATCTTCCTTAGCGCGGACTTGTCTAGCATTTATAAATGTAACATCTTGGATAAACTGCAGCTCTTGAAAGATTATTGTGCTCGATGGGGGGATTTGCCCCCTCTCTTTGTCAGGTTGAATTGCCCTTGTGAAAAAGATCTTGCTTCCTAAGCTTCTTTACCCTTTGCAAATGATCCCTCTTTGGATTCATCATATAGATTAATATTCTTACCGGTCGTTTATTGGAAAAAAGCTATTATTCGTCTGATTTTAAAAAACCCAAAGATTAGCTCTGAAGAAATATCAAACTATAGGCCCATAACTAACATTCCCTATATAACAAAACTAACAGAAAAGATAGTATATAATCCAATTTTAGAATTTGTAGAAATGACAAATATTCTTCATCCTAATCAAACAGGCTTCAGACAATACCACTCCACAGAACACTCCTTGATTGGCATGACTTCTTCCATACTATATCATCTTGATCATCACTCGTCTGTCCTTTTGATCTCAATTGACCTCTCATCGGCTTTCGACACCATTGATCACGCTCTTTTACTTAATAGACTTCAATCTATCAGCATCTCTGATCAGGTACTTGCTTGGTTCCACTCCTACTTTGACAACCGTTTTTCTACAGTCAACTTTAATAATACCACTTCGGAAAGTTTCTCAGTTTCATATGGAATCCCACAAGGATCTATTCTTTCTCCTCTTTTATTTAATATTTTTCTCGCCCCCCTCATGACCCTCTGTCAATCCATAGGTTTTACTGTATTCGCATATGCGGACGATATACAACTTTTACTTTCCTTGGATCCCAACAGTTCTTATGAAATAGCCAATATTAATTCCAAACTCGACCAGATTAATCAGTGGCTGGAAATAAATAGACTTGCTCTAAATATTGATAAAACAAATGTCTTACTATTCCCATGGAAAGATACTTTTACTCTCATTAACCCAATTACTATTAGAGGTATTCCACTGAAACTTATTCATAAGATCAGGATTCTCGGAGTAATTTTTGACGAAAAATTAACTTATCATGATCATATTAGTCATGTTGTGAAATCTACTTTTTATAGTCTCCGCCAAATACGTTCAATGAAAAAATTTCTTTGTCCAAAATCCCTGAATATTTTGATACATTCCTTAGTAATTTCAAAGATAGACTATTGTAATGCCTTATTTAAAGGAATAGCACAAAAGGAAATAAAGCGCCTGCAGATTATCCAAAATACCTCGATTAAACTTATTGAAAACGCTAAGAAATTTGACCACGTTACACCGTTGCTCGAGAAAGCTCATTGGTTGCCAGTTTCATATCGAATAATGTATAAATTAAATTTGCTCACTTTTAAATCAATAATTTTTAAGACTCCGGCTTTTATTTATAAATTTTTAATTCCCTATAAAACTTCAAGAGTGTTACGGTCAACTGATCAACATTTATTAGTTGTTCCATCATTAAAAGTCATAGGTACAAGACGACATTCTATTTTTTCAGTTACGGCTCCTCTAGCCTGGAACGCCTTGCCAATTTATTTAAGAGAAGAAAGAATTTTAGATAAATTTAAGAGCAACCTTAAAGGATTTCTTTTTAAAGATGCTTTTAGTGAATAATTTAAGTTTTTTACATTTTATATTGAATCTTTTTCAGTCCATTTTAAATTTCCGTACCTCTCCCTATTGTTTTTATCCTTAAATGTTTCTTTTATATTGAATTGTATTTCTTTCCATTACCTTACCTATTGTTGTCACGTATGGTTATTGTTATATTGTATATGTTTAGTCATGTTAAGTATTTCAGACTATCTGATTTGTTTTAAGTTGTTATAAATATGTATTTTTACCTTAAATCTGTAATTAATGTTGTACATCGCCTAGAACCTTGAATAGGCGATTAATCAAATCTTATAATAAACTTGGAAACTTGGCTCGTTTATCTGGCACAACAAATGAGCGCGTATCGGTTGGTGGAAGCTTACCCAACACTGAGATAGGGGAGGGTTGGCCTTTCCAGACCTTCGCTTATATAATGTTGCCGCTCTCATGCGTTGGGTTCATGAGCTCTTTACTGTTGGGTCTTGCTTCGCTCCAGCGAGACTTTTCGATTCTTGGACGGCTCCTTTTACGGCGCTGGCCTGTCTTGTTTGCCCGTGATGGAGAAGTACCTCTTGGAGTCCATTCAGTTTGGCTGACCCCCTTGAGGAAAGCGTTGTCTTGGTGGCATCATCGGATTGGTAAGGGGCTGGGCAATTGGGCCTTCCAGCAGCTTAGCCAGAGCCCCAATTTTCTGCCTGGGGTAGGAGCCCCTGGGGGCATTGGGGAGCAATTTGGCGAGCATTTCTGTTTGGGTCATGTGCCATATTCGGGACCTCCGTATTCTTCTTTTCCCTCGTTTGACTTACTCTGCACCACCTAGGATCTGTCTCATATGCCTTTTATTGCTTACCTACAGTTGCATCATTATTATCTGGCTAATCTTCGGTGCCAGCCGAGGGGCAATCAATTCCTGAAAGTGGATCAGATTTTTCTGTCCTTACCCGCTGCTCTCAATTCTTTGTTATTTTGGTATGGGACAGAGCAGGCGGAGAGGGAGGACACTCAGTTGATCTCTCTGGCTTCTAAATGGTCCCTGGACTTGGGGGAGGAGATTACTCTTGGGGTGCTTCAAACTTGTTTCTCTAATATCTCTCGAGGGGCACGTAATGCTTTCTTGCAGGAGCTTCAATTTAAGTTGCTCCACTGCACTTACTTTACTAGGCTGCAGGTGGTGAGGGCAGGTCTTTGGGAGTCTGTTGAATGTGTGAAATATGGGCAACTGCCTGGGACCTTACTGCATATGATCACTGAATGTCCCGTTCTGGGCACTTATTGGGTGCTGGATTTCCTTGTCAAGATCCTGGGGGTGCCGGTTCAGTGGTTTTATGGGATTCTGGTTTTGGGCCACGATGCAGGGCTGCTGGACCAGGGGTTGGGAGAGGACCATTGGCGTTTCCTCTATGTTGATATTCTGGCAGCCAAGCGGGGAGTGCTCCGCTTGTGGATGGATGGGGCGGCCCCAGAGCTCATGAGCTGGAAGCAGTCCCTCCGAGAACTGGCCTATTGGGAGTTGCGCAGTGAGGGGGGGAGTCTGGTGGGTTCTCATCGGCTGTATGGGTTGCTCTGGGAACAGGTCCTGGCTGAGGTTAACCTTTTGTGACGTAAGTCTGTTTCTATTTCTCCAGTTGCTGGGGGGGTGAGGGGTTTGGGGGGGTTAGAGGGGGGGTTCCAGTTTTTTCTGTGGTGGGGTTTTGAGGGTGGTTTATTTAAAATCTGGGAGCAAGCTCTGTAAATACATAGTAACATAGTAACGCATAGTAGCAAGTAACATAGTAGCTCGCAGACTGTTTACATCTCTTTTTTTCTCTTCTTTTTAGTTCGTTGCTTTGCGGCTGGCACTTTGTTGGGTTTTGACCCTTTTCTGAGGAAGGGGCTCTTACGGCTCCCTGTGCTGGTCCTTTTTCTGCTCTCTTGCATTAGCTGTGTTTTGAGATTCGAACTGTGTACTGCCTTGTTGCCTTACCGTGTACCTTATACTTGGATATTTTTGGGCTGTTTCTGCTCTGTTTGTGTGTTTGCTTCACAATAAAACTGGTGATTTCATGAGTCTCTGGTTGTACTTCCTTCTTCTGTAAAACCTATATTTCTTTCTGCCTTTTCCTCTCTCCCCCTGCCCCCCTCTTTATTTCTGCCTTTCTTTCTCTCTCCCCCTGCCTGCCTGTCTTTCTTTCTCTCTCCTCCTGCCCCCTCCCTCAAGCCATCATGCCGATTTCTCCACTTCCCCGATTCTTTCCTTAATCCCATCCCCAAGCCACTACGCCAATTTCTCCCTGCTGTTTCCCCGAGCCAGGCCTGGCGCGTACAAGCACCGGGCCCACAAGTCTTCACCTCTGACGTCAATTCTAACGTCGGGGAGAAAGTTCTAGATCAGCAAGGCAGCAATTGGCTGGCCCAGAACTTCCTCTCTGATGTCAGAATTGACGTCGGAGGTGATGTCTTGTGAGTCCGGCACTTGTACGTGCCAGGCCTGGCTTGGGGAAGCAGCAAGCAGAAAAAGATCGTAAAGGCAATGCGATCGACTCGTGTTGCCTTTGCGATCTACTGGTTGATCACAATCAACCATTTGGGCACTCCTGCACCAGGCATTGTGGCGAACAAGGGTTGTCTAGTATATCGGTGATGTCATCGTGGGTGATAGTTTCAAAGTGAGTTAGGTTCCCAGTTGTAATTTTAATTATCTTGCCTGAGTCACGGGGTGGGGGGGGAACAACATCTGTAGTGCAGTGGAGTCGAGGTGAGACCATATTTTGACTACTTTGTCAGCAAAGTAGTCCAAGAGCGTTTTGCCTGCACCTGGCACATATATGATGGCACTGTACGTTTTGGGTGGGTTTTGGAGAGCTCACATTGAAAGATTAGGTTTCTTACCTCTGCTAATCTTCCTTCTTGTATATCTTCTCTGAATGGATGGGATCTTGTATCTCTATTAGCTTCAGCTGCAGGCAACTAAAAGATGATCCCTCCTCTTTGGGCTACCTACCAAGGAGCTTCCTATCTTGCTCAGTTAGTAGAAAAGCCATGTAGACCTATGACAACAGAAAACTCCTGCTACCAGTCAGTTCTGCTCAATATCGTATTATACTAAAAACTATGGCCAAAAATGGCCAACTGGAAACAAACAGATAATGCAAGCATTATAAACTACAAAATCCAGGAAAACCCTGGAACATGGACACAGCCTGAAGATCAGAAGGGGTAACCCCCCAGGGAACCCCCCTAAACCTTAAACCCAACAAGGGAAAATACGTATGAAATTCTTAGTGAGGCTGGTCAAAGACAGAAATCCAGCTTACCAGTTACTGAAGAGGCGACCTGTGAATTGAACAAAAAAACAGAGGGGCAGGTGTTCAGCATCCAGAGAAGATATACAAGAAGGAAGATTAGCAGAGGTAAGAAACCTAATCTTTCATTCTTGCACAATCTCTCTGGATGCTGAACGGACAGGACATATCAAAGCTGTCCTAAAACTCAGAGGGGGGGCCCGATGAGCCCACCGCAAGAACAGAAGCGCCAAAGGCCGTATCACCCTTAGCCACCACATCAAGCCTGTAAAACCTGGAAAAGGAATGAAGGGAAGCCCACATGGCTGCCTGACAAATTTCTGCAGGCAAGACCGCATGAGATTCCACCCAAGAGGAAACTATTCCTTTGGTAGAGTGAGCCTTCACCCCAAGGGGAGACTTCTTCCATGCCGCCACATAAGCCGTGGAAATAGCCACTCTTATCCAACGCGAAATAGTAGTCTTGGTAGCAGGCTGACCCCGATGCACGGGGCCCGCCAGGACAAACAGATGATCCAACAGATGGAAGTCGTTAGTTGCCTCCAGCTATCTCAAGAGAAGACGTCTGACATCCAGAGACCACAGAACATGATCCTGAGACTTGAAACCCGAAGCAACAAAGGCTGCCAACCGAATTTCCTGGTTGATGTGGAAAGAAGAAACCACTTTTGGAAGAAATGAAGGCACAGTCCTCAAAATCACCACCAACTCCGTAATGCGGAGAAAAGGATCCCTGCACGACAAAGCCTGAAGCTCCGATACTCGCCGTGCAGAAATGATCGCCAACAGGAAGACGGTCTTAATGGTAAGATCTTTTAGAGAGATTGCATCCAGGGGTTCATAGGGCGGATGAGTCAGGGATCGCAGGACCAAATTCAGGCTCTACGATGGACAAGGCAGTCGCAAGGGAGGCTTCAGCCTCCCTGCCCCCCACATGAACCAGACGACATCCGGGTGAGAAACCAGAGAACCCCTGAACGAAGAGGGACCCAAACAGGAGAGTCCCACAATCTGAACATGTAGAGAAGATACTGCCAGACCCTTCCTGAGGCCATCCTGCAGGAAGTCCAGAACCTGAGCCATCGACGGGATCAAAGGGTCCACCTGGAGCCCCGCACATCAAGCCTGAAAACATCTCCAGGCCTTCGCATAGGCCGAGACTGTCTATTTCCGCTTGCTCTGCAGGAGCATGGCGATAACCGCAGAGGAATACCCCCTGGCAGTCAAGGCTGGCCGCTCAAGTGCCAGGCTGTAAGACCAAAGCGGTCCGGATCTTGAAGAGCAAACAGATCCTGTGTGAGTAACCGCCGATGGCAAGGAAGACGCAGACTGCTCCAGGAGCTCAACCTCACAAGGTCTGCGTACCAAGGTCGTCTGAGCCAGTCCGGAGCCACAAGGATCATCTGACCCCGGTGCGAGGACACCAGGCGCAAAATGCACCCTATCATGGGCCAAAGAGGAAAGACGTACAGAAGTTCCCCTGTGAGCCAAGGTTGAACCAGAGCGTCAAGTCTGACGCTGACGCCCTCCCGTTGGCGGCTGAAGAATCTGTCCGCCTTCCTGTTCACTGAGGACGCCATCAGATAGAAGGTGGGATGCCCCCAGCAGTGCACTATGACCCTGAAAGTCAGCTCGGACAGGGACCATTCTCCCTTGTCCAGAGTCTGACAACTGAGGAAGTCTGCCTGAATGTTGTCGATGCCGACCACATGAGCCGCGGATAAAGCCGACGCTCCGCCCATGCAAAGAGTATCCAAGCCTCCAATCCCTTGACGGTTAACTTAGGCAACAGCCGTCGCATTATCCGAGAACACACGGACAGTCTTCCTGTGGAGATTCACTTGGAACCATAGCAGAGCTAACCGGATCGCTCGTAGCTCCAGCTGATTGATCGACCATCAGCTCTCTCTCGGTGTCCAGTGGCCCTGGACTGGGACGGACATGCAAACTGCTCCCCAACCGGAGAGACTCGCGTCCGTAGTCAGGGTCACCCAATCCAAGAACCGCAGAGGAAGCCCTGTGGGCAGAGTGACTAGGTTCAAACACCACAGCATATTGCAGCATGCAGCTGCCAACCAAGCAGCTTCATCCCCAGTGCATCTCTCTGGGGATTCCACCTCGACAGAAGTGAAAACTGAAGAGGACGCAGGCGAACTCTTGCCCACGGAATTACGTCTATGGTTGCCACCATGAGACCAAACATCTGAAGGTACTGCCAGGCCATCGGAGCAGGGACCACCAACATGTTCCAAATCGCACTTCTGAGTTTCAGTTTTCTGGATTCTGGAAGAAACACCAGGTTCAGGCCCGTGTTGAACCGGATACCCAGGTACTCCAACTCCTGGGTCGGCATGAGGCAACTCTTCTTCAGATTGATCACCCATCCGAGACACTCCAGTAGAGACACCACTTGGCGAACCGCCAAGCGGCCCTGCTCCCACGAGGGAGCTCTGATCAACCAGTCGTCTAGGTACGGATGCACCAACACACCCAGAGATCGCAGATGAGCAGCCAGCACCATCATAATCTCGGTAAAGGCTCTGGGCGCCGATGCCAAACCAAAAGGGAGCGCTGCAAACTGGAAATGCCTCCCGAGAACATGAAACCGCAGGAACCTCCAATGTTCTGGGAAAATCAGGATGTGGGCATATGCTTCCGTGAGATCCAAGGAAGCCAAAAACTCCCCGGGTGCCACTGCTGCTATTAGAGAACGCACCATTTCCATCCGGAAACACAGAACTTGCAAGAATGCATTCACTGCTTTGAGGTCCAGAATTGGTCTGCAATTGACGAAGTCCTTCTTTGGCACAATGAAGTAAATCGAGTATCTCCCGCAGCCCAAGTCGTCCTGTGGGACCTGCTCTATGGCTGCTAGATCTAGCAACCGGCGCACGGTAGTGCGCACCTTGCCGGCCCTGTCCAGATTGTCCTCGGGAGAGGACACGAAGAAGTCCGCCGGTGGCCAGAAAAAGTGCAGTCGCAGACCTTCTCTGAGTACCTCCAGAACCCACTGGTCCGAGGCTGTCTTCAGCCATTCCGGAAGGAAGGCTGACAGCCGCTCCCGATTTGGGGAAGCCCTGCCAGAGCCCTGGCGTCATAATTTTCTTTTGGAAGGGACCGAAGGTCGAGAGTTGGGAGGCTGCAGGCTCACTGTACCTCCAAAGAGAGGTCTGTAGGAGGCTCTGAAATGCTGTCCCGCCGCAGGGGGTCCGGCGTACTGTGAGGTCCTCTGGAAGGGATGAAAATTTGGCCGTCCTGACCCCCTGGGCAGATGAGATCTAGGGCCAGGAAGCACCTTAGGCTTACAGTCCTGCACACTTGCTATAAGGTCATCCAAACCCTGACCAAATAAGAGCAAACCTTTGAATGGCAACTCGCTGAGAGCAGCCTTGGATGAAGAATCTCCCGACCACTGGCGAATCCATAACATTCTCCTAGCAGAAACTGAATAAGCTCCCAGCTTAGCAAAAACCTTCAAAATATCAAATAATTCACTCCAAAGATCAGGAAATCAAGATCCCGAAGGTCAACTTCCTCAGGATCCTGACGAAGTTTAGTATGACATGCCCGGGCCACAAAAGAAGTGGCCGCTGCAGCTTGCATCCGCATCACAGCAAAATAAAAAAGACGCCTCATAACAAAATCCAGTCTACGGTCCTGGACATCCTTCAGGACCACCCCTCCATTCGAGGGCAAGGAAGTACATTTAATGACCTGAGCCACCGCCGAATCCACCTTCGGCGAGACTAGGCGCTTGGAAAATTCCGTAGCCATGGGATACAATTTCGCCATGGCCCTCCGAGGCCTCCCAAATCTTCAAAAGCATTTCCGCCAAATCCGCGTGATCCAGAAAGAAAGCGTAAAGTGGGGGCTTAGTACTCATTATGGAACACTCCGCCTGAACCGCAGAGTCAGAATCAAGTTTCAACATCCGCAGGGATTCAGAGATAAGATCAGGAAGGCGACTGGACTTAAATAGCCCGCGCACTGCCTGATCCTCGCCCAGATCATGAACCCCAGAGCTCCGGGAATCCCCGATATCTGTTAGGCTAGCCACATCAGCGGAGCCCGCCAAAGAGCCGTGCGACAGCAACGGCATAGAAATTGACGCAGGCAGTGAGGCAATAGCAGGAAGTTGCCACTGGCTTTCCGGCGGACCAGCAAGAGAGCAGACTGACATGCTGGAATCCAAAGACTGCACAGCCTGTCGCACTGGAGTCTTAGGGGGGACTTTTGCATGAAAGCCTGATACATCATATCCACAAATTCCGGTGGCCGATCTGCGGGACTCCGATTTGGAGTGTTTTGAAGACTTATGAGACTTATCCCCGGAACTACGCTTGCGTTTCGCGGAAGCACCCTCCTCACCCAAAATTTGGCATCCAAGACGCTGGAAACGCATCTCCGGTGGAATCAGAGGCAATTAGAACCTCCCCGGAGGATAGAGCGGCATCCACGTTCAGCTCATGCCCCTCTCACAGGCCGCAGCGCAAGTAACACACAGCTGCGAATCCGCAAGCCATCCGCCACATTTAAGGCATGAATCCATGCCATCCTGTCCTAAGGTGGCCATCTGTAAAGTTTGGAGCAAAAATGAAGTTTCTAAGTCAAAAAAATACAGTTTTAAAAACGTTTTAAAAAATCCAAGATGGCTGCCGTGGGTACCGATTTTGACAAAAAAAAAACTGGCTGTTAAAAACGCAGGAAAACGCTAAAAATGGCAAAATTAGATTTTACAGGTGGGGGGACCAGGGCATGCAAGGAAACCCCCAAAAACCCCGATTTGAAGATCCTCCCCCAAAAATTGGCAAACTCTGTGACTCACAGACACCATAGAGACATGTGCTGCAATGAAAGCCTATGGCAGCCTGTAAAACACAGTACAAGCAAGGAGATCAGTACCTCAGGAGCTGAATAAACTGGATATTTCAGGTCTTCTGACCACCTCACCTTCCCTGCCACCTCAGATCACGACCACCAGGACCCCTCAGGGAAATCAGGGAAGACACGTGGCGCGGTTCTGATCCCGGCGTACCTCATTGGAACCGCAGCAGCCTGCACTCTATCCCTTTTCGGACGAACTAGGGGAGAGACGGGTCCCGAACCTGGACACCCAATCCAATCTGCAGGCTGTCCAGAGGCTGCAGTTTCAGGTTTACAAAGCACCCTCCGGTAGCAGACAAACTTTAAAATGTCTGCGATCTCCAGCCGAAGGATCACTCGCACCGAGTTGATCCGCAGCACGTGGACAAACCTGTGGAAAAACCCCCCCAAAAGAACTAGGAAGATAAAACAAATCAAGAGAAGAATTAACTGAGATCTTACCATGCAGAGAAGCTGCAGAGCAAACTGAACAAGACATGAAGCTCCCGGGCAGGTAGCCCAAAGGGGAGGGATCATCTTTTAGTTGCCTGCAGCTGAAGCTAATACAGATCAAGATCCCATCCGTTCAGCATCCAGAGAGATTGTACAAGAATTTCCATTACAAGTATAGTAGTTAGAGGGGTATATGGGCCTGGGTTCCCTTCTCTGCAGTCCACTGCATTGACCACCAGGTTACTCCAGAGAACACAAGGACTGCCCATAACATCTGAAACTAGCATAGAGGCAGGTATGTACTTTTTTATTTACATCTTTGGGAGGATAGGAGGGGATTAGTGACCACTTGTGGAGTGTGAGAGATCATGTTTAGATCCCTCCAGTGGTCATCTGGTCAATTTGGGCACATTTTTGTCCCTTATTCTTTGCTAAAAGAGGTCTAGCCCCAAACGTCCAAATTGTGCTTAAATGCTCGATTATGGCAGAAAAAAGTCCCAAGTCATAAGACTGTCCTAGTCCTGCCCATACGATGGCTCTAACACGCCCCTTGAGATTTAGACAAACTGTGAATAAACAGCATGGGTATCCATCTAAATAGCAAATTGAAAGGTTTGGGGAGAAAATGTCCACCTGCCTCTTTAGGCAAGTTTTTGGATGTGTTTCACTTTTGAAATAAGCCCCATATTTGATCTGACATTTCTCTGAGTCTCCAGTTCCTCAGTAGTATATCCTCCTGTAATACACGCTAATGACAAATGTAATTGGTGATTAATAATAATAATAATAATAATAACTTTATTCTTCTATACCGCCATAATCTTGCGACTTCTAGGCGGTTTGTATTCTTAGGAGTGAATCAATGTTGGTTATAACTATTTGAAGCTTCCTACTATGAGATTGCAATACTATTCTCACCTTTAATGATGATGATCCCATCCAGATATACCCAGGCTCAGTAAAAAGTGCTAGTAGTTTATGATTGAAAGAGATGGACATAGCCAGATATGACCCAGCCAGAGGATTCATTCCTGGAGGTACCTAAAAAGCAACCAGAATGGAAGATGACAAAAGAATTAATCATTAAAAAATTATTTTTATGACTAAATTGCTATATGATAATTGTGGTACAGAGCTTGGTGCTATCCAGATTGGATTATTACAATTCCCTATTGTTAGGTATTGTGAAAAATAAAATCAAGGCACTCCCAAATTGTGCAAAATGCTGCGGCGAGAATGATTCAGGGTGGCTTGGAATGAGCATATAACGCCAATACTGAAGAGTCTCCACTGGTTGCCAATTCAAGGTAGAATTGAATACAAAATTTTGATGGTTATTCACTAAGCGATCTATGGGATAGCACAGTGGTATCTAAAGCAAGTATTGAAACATTATATACCATCTATTATATACCAGTTTTCACTCCTACATGAGACTCAATCCGGCTTTAGACCTCTTTTCAGCACGGAAACCGTAATTGCGGCTATCTTAGATAATTTGCATCTATTGTTAAGCAAAGGCCTCAATGCCCTGATCATGCAATTCAACATGAGCTATGCCTTTGATCTAGTAGATCATGTGAAAATGCTACAATGCCTAGATGCTATTGGCATCAGGGGTGAAGTGCTAAACTGATTTCATGGCTTCCTTCTATCCCGCACTTATCAGGTACATTTCAATAATGATCTCTCCAACTCCTGGAGCAACCCATCCGGTGTACCGCAAGGGTCCCCACTATCCCCATTGCTTTTCAATATCTACATGACCTCTCTGGGCGTACAATTAACCCAGCTAGGGATAAAATTATTCAGTTACGCTGATGACTTTACGATCATCATCCCATTTGCCAACTCCATCTCGGAAACCATTCCCAAAGCATCAGAAGCCATAAACTTGATGGAGCACTGGATGACAGACTTCAAGCTCAAGCTCAATACAGAGAAGACAAAATTTTTTGTCGCTTCCCCACACCTGCTTGACACCAAAACACCACTAGGCATCAACAAACTTAACTACCCCATACAGCCCACCATTAAAATATTGGGAGTAACTCTTGATCAATGCCTAACCATGAAAGGCAGGTAGACTCCTTAATCAAAAAGGATTCCAGCCTCCGGAAGCTTAAATCCATTAAATCACAGTTCTTCAACTGCCGGTCCGCGGACCGGTGTCGGTCCGCAAAAAAATCTTGCCGGTCCGCAAAGGATTCGGTCCCTGCCGCAACGAAAGGCCGGCGTCAGCTGACTTGCAACTTCCTGTTGCAGTCGCTGTGCCGGGACTCCTGCCTTCCACCGTGTTTGCCTCCTGCCTTGTCTCCGCATCTCCAGAGCAGCAGCGCCAGCTCTGTGTACTTTTAACTTCGGCACAGAGCTGCTCCTAAGCAGTAGTTTAGCGCGGTTTCATGAGGCAGCCTCAGGGCCTTTGCTAGGCCGGCCCACATCGCATCATCGAAGCGGGCCGGTCTAGCAAAGGCCCCGAAGCTGCCTCATGAAACCGCGCTAAACTACTGCTTAGGGGCAGCTCTGTGCCAAAGTTAAAAGTACACAGAGCTGCCGCTGTTGGTCTGGACTCTTGGGCCGCTGAAGGAGGGCAAAGAGAAGCTGTCCTGGAGGTTTCCCTTCCTCTCGCCTTTGCAGATTCCTTTTTTCCACCTTTTTTTTTTTCCTTCAAAGGCCAAGGGGCCCCAGCATCGACATCAATCAAGTAAGTTCAACTGTTCCTTGCAAGCGGTTCTGCTCGGCCAAAGCTTCCCTTCTGACATGAGCCACCCTCAGGGGAAAGAAAGTGACCCGCAAAGGTGAGGGGAAGGGGGGGCAGATGATGGAAGTTGGGGGGGTAGAGAGAGAAGGGGCAGATGATGGAATGGAGGAGATGAGAGAGAGAAGGGGACAGATGATGGAAGTGAGAAAAAGGGAGAGAGAGAGAGCAGAAGGCAGATGGATGTCAGTTGAGAGGGGAGAGCAGATGCTGAATGGAAGTGGGAAAGAACACATACTGGATGGAAGGAGGAGATAAAGGGGGAAGAAAATAGTAAGATAATGGAGGGGTGAGGGAATGGGGTGACAAGCTGTGGGTAGACACAGTGAAAAGAGGGAAACGGGACTAAATAGTAAGAAAGAATTTAATTTAGATGGAGGAAGAAAATAGAGAAGGAAGACCAGAGAAGAAAAGGTAAGAAAGAGCAGAGAATGATATCAGATCTGAGTGGAGGAAATGAGAAGAGAGAGATGCTAAAAACCACAGGGGGGAGGGAAGGACAGAGATGCCAGACCATGAGGGGAACAGAAGGAAGATGATGGATGCCAGACCAAATTGGGGGGGGGGGCAGGAGGAGAGATGGCAGGGAAAGACAGGCAGTGAATGGAAGGGGCAGATGCTGGACTGAAGAGACAGAGAAGGTTATCATGCCGCTGTACCGGGCCATGGTACGCCCTCACCTGGAGTACTGCGTCCAGCACTGGTCGCCGTACATGAAGAAGGATACGGTACTACTTGAAAGGGTCCAGAGAAGAGCGACTAAAATGGTTAAGGGGCTGGAGGAGTTGCCGTACAGCGAAAGATTAGAGAAACTGGGCCTCTTCTCCCTTGAGCAGAGGAGATTGAGAGGGGACATGATAGAAACATTCAAGGTACTGAAGGGAATAGACTTAGTAGCTAAGGACAGGTTGTTCACCCTCTGCAAGGCAGGGAAAACGAGAGGGCACTCTCTAAAGTTGAAAGGGGATAGATTCCGTACAAACGTAAGGAAGTTCTGTGGTAGAAAGCTGGAACGCTCTTCCAGAGGCTGTTATAGGGGAAAACACTCTCCAAGGATTCAATACAAAGTTAGACAAGTTCCTGCTGAACAAGAACGTGCACTAGTAGGGCTAGTCTCAGTTAGGGTGCTGGTCTTAGACCAGAGGGCAGCCGCGTGAGCGGACTGCTGGTCATGATGGACCTCTGGTCTGACCCAGCAGTGGCAATTCTTATGTTCTTATGTTCTTAGGGCAGACACTGGCTGGAAGAGAGTGAAAAGGCAATGAAAGCAGAAACCAGAGACGACAAAAGGTAGAAAAAAAATAATTTAATTTCTATCTTGTGATTCAAATATATCAGATTTGAAATATGTATTGCTAGACATAACTGGGGAGTGCAAAGCCCAGGCAGTGCTTCTTTAGCTTCCAGCTGGCTTAGGGCTCTCTCTGACCAGGGGGCAGTTGCCCTAGTTCCACTCCCCTAACACCATTCCTGTCATGTGTGACTGTGGTATTCTGTTATATGATATTTGTGTAGCATTCTGTAATAATTTGGCTTATTCAGTTTTCTTGATAGTAGAGAGGATATATGTGAAGGGGAGGGGAGACAGGGGTTTTGTTGATCTTTGCCCTGTATTATTTGTATTTATAAAATGACAATTGTATAGAATATTGTTTCTTTTTATACTTTAATAAAATATGTTCAATATAAAATCATAACTATTTGAGGCTTGTGCGGATGGGATCAGATGGTTTTTGGGACCGAGCTCACGGGGATGGGGCGGCGATGGTTTTTAAAAAAAAATTTCAGTCTTAGTAGTTTGCCGGTCCACAAAATAATTATTTTATTTCCGCCGGTCCATAGGTGTAAAAAGGTTGAAGAATACTGCATTAAATCATATTTTGACAACTCTGCATTCAAAATCCTGGTACAATCCCTCATACTGAGTCAACTCGACTACTGTAACATCGCCTATTTAGCAACCTCCCAAAAGAATATGCGACGCTTACAAATAATGCAAAACGCTGCGGTCAGACTTATCTTCGGTCTAAAGAAATTTGACCACGTGACGCCATACTACAAACAGCTACACTGGCTGCCGTTGGAAGCTCGTGTGAAGTTTAAGTTCGCCTGCCTCTGCTTTAAAGTTCTTTACGGACTAGCCCCTAAATACATAACTGACCTCTTCTCCTTCTCAGCCAACAGACACAAGAGAAGCTCCCACTTGCACTTCGTTCCTCCCCCGGTTAGAGGTTGCAAACTAAAAAAACACCACGAATACCTTCTCTCACATCAAGCAGCTTTATGGGGTAAAGATCTAGAACAACTGCTCTCGCCCACCACTTACAAGCTATTCAGGAAGCCTCAAAACTCACCTGTTCCCGAAGTATCTAGACAGCTGACCCACTACTCTCTTTCCCCTCTATAACGGTTCTATTACATTATCCCCCTCTTGTTTTCCCATCCCCTAAGTTCTCTTAACTTGTACTTCATTAATCTTTTGTAAACCGCATAGAACGTAACGGTACTGCGGTATATAAACTGTTGTTATTATTATTATTATTATCTAGAATGTTAAGATCCGAATCTGCCATGAAGCTATCAATAGCCCATTACAAGAAAACGCAAGCAACAGCGGTGGGTCTTCTTGTGGTGGGTCCTCTGAAATGGAATGCTCTGCCAGGATGTTTGAGGTTATATAAGAACAAGATGTCTTTTAAGAAGCAATTAAAAACACTTCTGTTTGTGAAAGCTTTTTACTAGGTTAGATTTCAATAGCCTATTTTACTGAAGGTAAATCCAGAAACAGCTCCGGAGGCGGGCAAAAGAAATCTCTCTCGTGCCCTTCTCGTGCCCTTCTCAAATGATGTCCAGCACCCATTGATCCGATGAAACAGGAGTCCACACCTGATAAAACTGAGAGACGACCTCCAATGCAAGGAAGCTCCAGATGACTGCTGGCATCACTGGGTCTTCTTAGGAACAGCTGCTACTCAGGAGTTAGTGGCCTGAAGCCACCTGGAATTGGAACTGTTTATCAAGGATGGTAGCCCTGGGAGTATCAAGAGGAAGATCCTGCGGAACCCTGACGAAGCCTGTGAGAGAACAAAAATTACTATAGTCTCCACCCGCTGGCTGACGAGACCTGCTCACAGGAAAAGACTTATGTCCAGTGTGGCTGAGCATCGCCCTAAGATCATCCAGGCCTTTACCAAATAGAAGCTGGCCCTTGAAAGGAAGTCTGGTCAGTGTGGCCTTGGAGGAAGCGTCCCTTCAAGTTTCAAGTTTATTAAGTATTTGATTAATCGCTTACTCAAATATCTAAGCGATGAACAAATCATTCAATTTACAGATAATACAGGGGTTATAAAAGACAGATGGACACTGAACAAAACATATTAAATTAACGACTAACAGAATAAACAGAAAAGGAAAACAAAGGGAAAGGCAGGGTAATGAAATACAATAATAATGATAGAAAGAAGGACGATTATGGTAAAAAAACAATAGGAGGGAAATAAAAGAAGTAGCCTTATGAAAATAAGCAAAAATAGGCTGGGACTCCTAAATATCATAAGCGTCTTTGAAAATAAAGCTCTTAAGTTTACTTTTAAATTTATCTAAGTTCTTTTCTTCTCTGAGATAAATAGGGAGGGAGTTCCAAGTTTGAGGAGCTGTAACAGAGAAGATAAAGTGCCGCCGTGTATTAATAACTTTAAGTGAGGGCGTAACTAATAGATGTTGGTCAATAGATCTCAGTGATCTGATTGGGGTATAAGGGATCAATAACTTGTAGATGAAAGCTGGGGTTTTATTTAACAGGGATTTGAAAGTACGTAAGTAGATTTAGTTTATATTGAATTCGATGTGCTACTGGAAGCCAGTGTGCTTTCTTAAGAAGAGGAGAGACATGATCAAATTTCCCTTGCTTTCATTATGAGTTTAATTGAGGTATTTTGAATGATCTGCAAACGCCTAATTTCTTTTTGAGCTATTCCCATAAGTAAAGCATTACAATAATCAATTTTCGAAATAACCAGGGAATGAATTAGTATATTAAGAGACTTTGGGCATAGAAATTTGGATAGTGAACGAATTTGGCAAAGTCTGTAAAAGGAAGATTTAACAATATTACTAATATGATTACGGTAAGTCAGTTTTTCATCAAAGACCACCCCTAAGATTTTGATATTACTTATTAGTTGTAAGGCGGTACCTTTAATCGAAATTGGAAAAGAAACTTTAGAATTATCTTTCCAAGGGAAAAACATGATGTTTGATTTATTAACATTGAGGGCTAATCTGTTTTTGTCAAGCCATTGATGAATCTCCTCAAGTTCCCTGTTAATTTCTAATGTTTCTGCGGGGTTAGTTGGGTCAAGTGGATGCAAAAGCTTAATATCATCTGCATAAGCATAAGCGGTAAAGCCAATATCTTGGCAGAGGGTCATAAGTGGTGCAAGAAAAATACTAAACAAAAGTGGTGAAAGAATGGACCCCTGTGGAATACCATAAGTTACTGAAAAACTTTCTGAAGTTGAGTTATTAAAGGATACAATTGAAGTGTGATTTTCAAAATAAGATTTGAACCAGAGGAGAACCTGATATGTAATGCCAATGGACTGTAATCTATCTATGAGAAGGTTATGGTCAATTGTATCAAATGCAGATGAAAGATCAAGGGAGATCAGAAGGACTGATGTATGGTGATCTAAAAAGTAAAGTATGGAAGTGGTTAGGCCAATCAGTGAATATTCGGTAGAATGATACTGTGTAAAGCCCGTTTGGTTAGGATGTAAAATGTTTGTTTTTTCTATGAACTCGGATACTTGATTAAATACCACCTTCTCAGTTACCTTTGCCAAGAAGGGGATATTTGTGATTGGCCTGTAATTGGATTTTTCTTCAGAACTAATTTTTTGGTCTTTAATAATGGGTCGAATGACTGCTTCTTTCTATGCTATAGGCATTATGCTTCTTTGAAGACTTTCTTGAATTAGTGCAAGGATGAAGGGCCCGAAAATAGTAAAATAGCGTTTGAGAATAAAAGGGGGGATATAATATACTTGAAAGCCCTTGGTATTAATGGTTTTGATAAGGGATTCAATCTCATAAGAACATAAGCAATGCCTCTGCTGGGTCAGACCTGAGGTCCATCATGCCCAGCAGTCCGCTCATGCGGCGGCTCAACAGGTCCAGGACCTGTGCAGTAATCCTCTATTTATACCCCTCTATCCCCTTTTCCAGCAGAAAATTGTCCAATCCTTTCTTAAACCCCTGTACTGTACTCTGCCCTATTACTCCCTCTGGAAGCGCATTCCAGGTGTCCACCACTCGTTGGGTAAAGAAGAACTTCCTAGCATTCATTTTAAATCTGTCCCCTTTCAACTTTTCCAAGTGTCCTCTTGTTCTTTTATTTTTCGAAAGTTTGAAGAATCTGTCCTTCTCTACTCTCTCTATGCCCTTCATGATCTTATAAGTCTCTATCATATCCCCTCTAAGTCTCCTCTTCTCCAGGGAAAAGAAACCCAGTTTCTCCAATCTCTCAGCGTATGAGAGGTTTTCCATCCCTTTTATCAAGCGTGTCGCTCTCCTCTGAACCCTCTCGAGTAACGCCATATCCTTCCTAAGGTACGGAGACCAATATTGGACGCAGTATTCCAGAAGCGGGCGCACCATCGCCCGATACAATGGCAGGATAACTTCTTTTGTCCTTGTTGTAATACCCTTCTTGATTATGCCTAGCATTCTATTTGCTTTCTTAGCGGCTGTTGCGCACTGTGCCGTCGGCTTCATTGTCATGTCCACCATTACCCCCAAGTCCCTTTCTTGGTTGCTCTCATTCAATAATATCCCTCCCATCGTATAGTTGTACCTCGGGTTTCTGTTTCCAACATGCAATACTTTACATTTCTCAACGTTGAACTTCATCTGCCATCTCGCCGCCCATTCCCCCAATTTGTTCAAGTCCCTTTGCAATTCTTCGCATTCCTCTTTAGTCCCAGCTCCACTAAATAGTTTTGTATCGTCCGCAAATTTTATTATCTCACACTTCGTGCCTGTTTCGAGATCATTTATGAATATATTGAATAGCAGCAGCACGAGCACTGAGCCCTGCGGAACACCACTCGTGACCCCCATCCAGTCCGAGTAGTGGCCCTTCACCCCTACCCTCTGTTTCCTACCCGCCAACCAGTTTCTGATCCATCTATGTACGTCTCCGTCCACTCCATGGTTCTTCAGTTTCCGGAGTAGACGTTCATGAGGCACCTTGTCAAAGACTTTTTGGAAATCAAGGTATATGATGTCTATGGGGTCTCCTCTGTCCATCCGTTTGTTAATTCCTTCGAAGAAGTGCAATAAGTTCGTTAGGCACGATCTCCCCCTGCAGAAACCATGTTGGGTTGTTTTCAAAAGTTCGTTTCTTTCCAGATGTTCATCGATGTGTTCTTTAATCAGTGCTTCCGCCAGTTTCCCCGGAACCGAGGTCAAACTCACTGGTCTGTAGTTTCCCGGGTCACCTCTTGATCCCTTTTTAAAGATGGGCGTGACATTGGCTATCTTCCAATCCTCCGGGATCATGCCTGTTTTCAAGGATAGGTTGCAAATTTGCTGCAGTAGTTCCGCTATCTCCTGATTTAATTCCTTCAGAACCCTGGGATGGATTCCGTCCGGACCCGGGGATTTGTCAGTTTTAAGTTTTTCTATCTGCCTGTGTACATCATCAAGGCTCACTTCTATGGATGTTAATTTTTCTGCTTGATTTCCATTGAAGATTTGTTCAGGTTCCGGTATGTTGGTTGTGTCTTCGTTTGTAAATACAGACGAGAAGAACATGTTGAGTCTTTCTGCGACTTCTTTCTCCTCCTTCACCGCTCCCTTCCTGTTTCCTTCGTCCAGCGGTCCTACCTCCTCCCTAGCTGGCTGTTTCCCTTTAACATATCTGAAGAACGGTATGAAATTTCGTGCCTCCCTGGCTAGCCTCTCTTCATACTCTCTTTTGGCTTTTCGAACCACACGGTGACATTCTTTTTGATACTTCCTGTGCTCCTTCTGGTTCCCTTCAGTTTTGTCCTTTTTCCATTCCCTGAATGAATTTTTCTTATTGCCTATCGCTTCCTTCACTATTTTAGTCATCCATACTGGGTCTTTTGTTCGACCCTTTTTGCACCCCTTTCTGAATCTGGGGATGTGCAGATTTTGTGCCTCGCTCACTGTGTCTTTGAAAAAAGACCAGGCATGTTCTACTGTTTGCCATTTTTTGGAAGTGTTCCTAAGTTTCTTCCTTACCATTTCCCTCATTGCTTCATAGTTTCCTTTCCTGAAGTTGAAAGATGTCGCTATGGTTCTCTTTCCGTTCGGTATGCCTACTTCAACCTTGAACTTGATCATATTATGATCACTGTTTCCCAACGGTCCCACTACTTCCACTTCCTTTGCAGGTCCCCTTAGTACATTTAGGATTAAATCCAGAGTGGCATTTCCTCTCGTCGGTTCTCTAACAAGCTGCTCCATGAAGCAATCTTGTATAGCCTCCAGGAATTCTGTCTCCCTAGCGCATCTTGAGCTTCCAAGACTCCAGTCTATCCCAGGATAGTTGAAGTCTCCCATAACAACTGTGTAACCGCTTTTGCATTCTCGCTTCATCTCGGCATCCATTTCTTTATCGCTATCTCCGGTTTGCCCGGGTGGACGATAGTATAGGCCCATCTTTATTTCATGCCCTTTCCTACCCGGTATTTTAACCCATAGCGATTCCAGTTTGTTGATCATCTCCGCTGTGTCCATTCTTGTCGATTGTATGCTTTCTTTTACGTATAGGGCTATTCCTCCTCCTTTCTGACCTGACCTATCCCGGCGATAGAGCTTGTACCCCGGCAGTGCTGTATCCCATTTGTTTTCCTCATTCCACCACGTTTCAGAGATTCCAATGATGTCTATGTCCTCTGCATTGGCCATGGCTTCTAGCTCCCCCATTTTGTTTCTTAAACTCCTTGCATTAGTATATATGCAGTTTAGATCCTGGCATTTTGTTGTCTTCATTTCTTTTCCCTGTGCTTCAGTCTTTGGTGTCTTCTCTTTTGCTACAATCTTTCTAACCTCCTCTTCTGGGTTAGTTGACTCCTGTAATTTGTCTCTTGTTTCTTCCCTGCCTTTTTTCCCCTCAGTATCTTCACGGGATACCTTCTTCCGAATCATCGACGCTAGGTCGACTGTCGGCTTTCCCCTTTCTCTTAGTTTAAAGCCTGTTCTATTCCTCTCTTGACGTTGTTTGCTAGAAGTCTTGTTCCCGCCGCGCTCAGGTGCAGTCCATCTCTCCTGTAGAGCTTGCTCTTGCCCCAGAACGTTGTCCAGTTTCTCACGAAGAGGAATCCTTCTTCCTCACACCATCTCCTCATCCACGCATTTATTGATTGTAGTTCTTCCTGCCTTTTCACATCTGCCCTCGGTACCGGTAGGATCTCTGAGAATACTATCTTCTGGGCCCTCATCTTCAGCTTCCTTCCCAGAATCTTGAACTGTTCTATCTAAAAGATTTGGTAAATTAAATTGGGAACATTTTGAGGATAGTGAGAATCTTGAATCGGTTTGCTCCTGATCTGATATGGAATATAGATTCATAGTAAAGTTTTTCCTAATACTGTTAACCTTCTCTATGAAGTAGGTAGCAAGTTCATGGGCGGTGGGCAGGTTATTAGTTGTTTGATTTTGTTTATTAGAAATTGATTTTAGAATGGAGTAAAGAGTAGAAACATTTTTAGCTTTCAGAATTAGTCCGGAATAATATTTCATTTTTGCCTGATTTATTTTTAGTTTGTATAGATTAGAATGTTTTTTGTATTTTTCATGGTTGATCTGGGTCTTATTTTTTCTCCACCTATGTTCTAGGGAACGAAGCTGTTTTTTAATAAGGGCAAGTTCTACCGTAAACCAAGGATTTAATTGTTTTCGAGTGGAAACGGGTCTTATTTGGGTCGGTGCTAACTCATCTAATAGATGTCTTGTGGATAAATTCCATTGGACTAGAAAATCGTCCATAGAGCTGGCCTTGAGGTCTGAAAGATTTTGTTTAAAGGCTGAAGTAATTGAGTGAAAAGAAAAGTTGTTAAAATCTCTATTAAGAACATAAGAACATAAGCAGTGCCTCCGCCGGGTCAGACCATAGGTCCATCCTGCCCGGCAGTCCGCTCCCGCGGCGGCCCAAACAGGTCACGACCTGTCTGAATCACCAGAAGGTGCTCCCTTGCCACCTTGGTTTCTCATTGAAGTCCTATCTTCCCATCGTAGTCCTAACCCTCCGGTCTTGCACATGCACGACCTGTTGGGTTTCTATACTTAATACCTGGTTAGCTTTCTATACTTGTGTTACATCCCAGCTCCTCCCTCAGTATCCCACGATCCCTTTATCCCTCAGGAATCCGTCCAATCCCTGTTTGAATCCCTGTACCGTACTCTGCCTGATCACTTCCTCCGGTAGCGCATTCCAAGTGTCCACGACCCTTTGGGTGAAAAAAAACTTCCTTGCATTTGTTTTGAACCTATCTCCCTTCAGTTTCTCCGAATGCCCCCTCGTACTTGTTGTCCCCTTCAGTCTGAAGAATCTTAACAGTATGAGAAATATTATGCGCTTTGTGAAGTGAAGTTATGTGAGTTATCGAAATTAGAAAGTGATCAGACAACGGAACTGGGAGGCAGGGTCCTGTCAAGTAATTGCCAGTTGCAAAAGAAGGAATCAAAACCATGTCAATTGTATGTCCTGCTTGGTGTGTTAGGACTGTTAGTACTGGACAAAAATCAAGTTGGTTGACATATAAGATAGGATTTCTTTAGTATAAGTATTACTAGGTTCGTCAAAATGAATATTAAAATCACCTAAAATCAATGGATTTGAAGAGGAAGATCCAAAATCAAATAAAAGTGATTGTAATTGAGCAAAATTATCTTGACTAATAGGGGGAGGTAAATAAAGAAGAAGTACGTCTAACTTTGGTCGAGTCTGAATAGTAAATTGAATAAATTCTATTGAAGCATTGGCTGGGGAATATTCAATACCTAATGCTATTGAGTCGCAATAAATAACTGCTACACCTCCTCCACGTTTAAGACGCCGATGATTGTAAAGAAAAGAGAATCCGGGGGGACAGGTGTAAGAAGGATAAGCTTCTTCCCCTTCAGTGAGCCATGTTTCAGTTAAACAAAATATAAAATAGCCTTCCTGGACAATTAAATCTTTAAGTAAGTGATATTTGGTTTTAAGAGAGCGGATATTAATTAGGCTTATTTTGACTTGCTTGGTCAATGGGCCAAGTAAGGCCACACTAGCGTTAAGAGAACCCTTTTGATGAGATAGCAAGGGAATATCTAGACGTTCTGGGAATTGAAAAGGAGCAAGTCTATTATCTGGCTTATGTGGTCGGTGCCCATTAATTACAGATATATTAGAGGAGAGATAATCCATTTTTATAAGACTAGTAGGGTTAGACGGGTGGAATGGTGAAAAAATTAAGAGTAAGATGAATTAAATAAATGTAAGAAATGCAGAGTGAGGCTAATACCGTAAGTACAAAAAATGTTTAAAAGCCTTACTTGGTGGGATTGATAAATTTACTTTGGCGCCTGGCAGTCGCGCACAAAGGAGTGCACTAAGGAGCAGGACCGAAGGCGTGCACCGCAAGGAGAGTGAATATAAGAAGCATGTACCAGGTTCAAGGTTCAGGGGCGGAGTCCAAAGCGAGCCCAGAGAAGGCTTGGGTAAAGCAGGTTCAAGGTTCAGGGGGCGGAGTCCAAAGTGAGCCCAGAAAAGGCTTGGGTAAAGCAGGTTCAAGGTTCAGGGGGCGGAGTCCACAGCGAGCCCAGAGAAGGGTTCAGGGGGCGGAGTCCAAAGCAAGCCCAGAGAAGGCTTGGGTAAAGCAGGTTCAAGGTTCAGGGGGCGGAGTCCATAGCAAGCCAAGAGAAGGCTTGGGTAAAGCAGGTTCAAGGTTCAGGGGGCGGAGTCCAAAGCGAGCCCAGAGAAGGCTTGGGTAAAGCAGGTTCAAGGTTCAGGGGCGGAGTCCAAAGCGAGCCCAGAAAAGGCTTGGGTAAAGCAGGTTCAAGGTTCAGGGGACGGAGTCCAAAGCGAGCCCAGAGAAGGCTTGGGTAAAGCAGGTTCAAGGTTCAGGGGGCTGAGTCCAAAGCGAGCCCAGAGAAGGCTTGGGTAAAGCAGGTTCAAGGTTCGGGGGGCTGAGTCCAAAGCGAGCCCAGAGAAGGCTTGGGTAAAGCAGGTTCAAGGTTCGGGGGGCTGAGTCCAAAGTGAGCCCAGAGAAGGCTTGGGTAAAGCAGGTTCAAGGTTCGGGGGGCGGAGTCCATAGCGAGCCCAGAGAAGGCTTGGGTAAAGCCGGTTCAAGGTTCAGGGGGCGGAGTCCAAAGCGAGCCCAGAGAAGGCTTGGGTAAAGCAGGTTCAAGGTTCAGGGGCGGAGTCCAAAGCGAGCCCAGAAAAGGCTTGGGTAAAGCAGGTTCATGGTTCAGGGGGCTGAGTCCAAAGCGAGCCCAGAGAAGGCTTGGGTAAAGCTGTTAGACAGAAATTAAAAGCAGCATAAAAACAACATGAACAGTCAAAACTTAAAAAGACAGTTTAAAATAGTCTTAAAATCAACTTGTGCAGCGCAGCGAGGAAATGTGCCTTAGGTGGGTAGACACTTTATAAGCCAAGACCTTGCCAAGAACTCAAATGAGATCATAAAGGGCGTCTGCTACATAATCCACACCATCCATAATCAGCGGAGGACAGAAGGAAATTCCACAGAGGATGTGCCTCACAATCTATGACAGGCATGAGCCATAAAGGAAGTGGTCACTGCCGCTTTGAGACCCAAAGATGCCACTTCAAAAATCTTTTTTAATATAATGCCATTCTGTGATCCTGAAAATCCCAAAGCATCACACACCGCTCACTAAGAAGGGCTGTGCACCTGATCACCTGCGCCACAGTGGAATCCAATTTAGGCTGTTCATAAACCTGCTGAAAGTCAGGCGCCAGCGGATAAAGCTTCGCCTTAGCTTTAGAAGATCACAGAGAGCTTTCTGGAGAGTCCTACTGTGCTTGAATCAGCCCAGTAAGCTGCGGATAAGTTAAAAAAAAAAAAAAAAAAAGGAAGACAGCACCTTCAAATGGTCCAGGACCGAATCCTGAGAAGTGGAAGGAAGAGGATCCAGCTTAATCTCTTTAAGAACATCATCAATGAAAAAGGAGACCGAACTATGCTGAAAGAGCCTGCAACCCACAGGGTCATCCTCCAAATCCAGACTCGCAGGGCATCTGAGGCAACTAGTCCCAGCAATGGTATCAGCTGGATCCAAAGTAGAAGCAGTGTCAGGAGAAATTATGAACATAATATCTTTGGGCTGAAGAAATTCAATCATGTCATACCTTCTTATTGACTTCTACATTGGCTGCCGATGGAGGCGCATGTGAAATTTAAGTTTGGCTGTTTCTGTTTTAAGGTTTTATTTAGGTTAGCTCCTAAATATATAACAGATCTTTTTTCTTTTTCAATCAATAGACATAAGAGAAGCTCACACTTGAACTTTGTCTCCCCACCGGTTAGAGGATGCAAACTGAAAAAAATATCATCAACAACTTTTTTCATATCAGGCAGCATTATGGGGTAAAGATCTGAAAAAACTGCTTTTACTTACTAATACTTATGAGGAATTTAGGAGACACCTAAAAACATATTTGTTCCTGAAGCACTTAGGTAGCTGATTTCAAAATTTTATACAATGATTGATCTTTAAGGCTTTAGTTATGAGCTTTTAGCTTTGTAAGTTTTATTGAATCTGTAGCATTTTTAATTATCGTAAACCACATAGAACTTTTTGGTCCTGCGGTATATAAACTTTTTATTAATATTATTATAATATCGGAATGGCAGCTGATGCAATCAAAGTCCGCCACAGCAGGACGAGAGGGCTTCCTAACAGGTGGCTTCGACAGCAGCATAACAAATCGAGATGGCTCCGCCATGCCCGCCGGCCAAGATGAACGCGCAGGGTCCATGGAAAAAGCTTTCCAAAGAAGCCGAATAAATTCTGGCAAAAAGTTACACCCTGGCAGGGAGCTATTGAGACAAACGAGTTCAACAAGAGTCCCCAGACTCAGAATGCTGGCATTTTGCACCCTTAAAACTGTTGAATGGTATTCTTTACCAAAATCACAGACTCAGACTGGCTCCCCAGCCCGGGAGAATGTGGAGGAGGCCAAATCCAAAGTTCCTACCCCCTTCCCCTGCGTGCTAAGGCACACGGTACACGGTCACTGATCCAGCACCAATCTGGCGCAATCACTGTATAAATTCAGAATATTAGAAGCTGGGGACTCCATCTCAAACAATTTTTAATCAAATCGAGGGGTTTTGAGGCAGAAATACAATTTTGAAAAAAGATTGATAATAATCCAAGATGGCCACTGTCAGAGATTGTATGAGGAGTATAAGGACAAATTCATTATGTTAGCCTTTATAGTGGCTCAGATGATGGTACCCTAACAATAGCAACAGTCACAATTGTCTACTTTAGACATGGTAAGTGAACAGTTGAAGTGGGGTTGTGAATGCTATAAACTTTGATTTAATGAATCAAATAAAAGCAGTTTGTGACAATTTGGAATGCCTGCTTGGAAGCTAAACTAAACCTTAAGTTTATATTCCGCATCCTCTCCATAAAGATAGAGCTTGGTACGGTTTACAGGAACTTTAAGATAAGGAAGGAAAAACATAATAAAAATTAGTGATAACAAAGAGGGTCGCGAGATTTACATTTTTGAGAATAGAGCGAGAACCAGAAGGCCTTGAGCATGAGCAGATGCTCAAGGCCCAGCCCAGCGGTAAGAGGAAGGATCTTCAGGCACCAGCATGTCCTATGGGTTGGTGCTGCATGCCGGTGCCAGATTGGGGTAAGGGTTTGGGTAGGCAGGCAATGCCGGTTCTCGTGGGAGGGGCGTTTATGGGCGGGGGCAATGCCGGTTCTTGGGTGAGGGTGGTAGAAGTGCACCAGAGGCCTCAGGGCTGGGGCTGTGTGGAAGCGAGCAGTGCCGGTGGCCTTGGGAGTGGGGGGGAATGGAACCAATCAAGCGAGTTCCCCTTATTTCCTATGGGGAAACTCGCTTTGATATACGAGAACTTTGGTTTAGGAGCATGCTTCTGGAACAAATTGAGGAAGAATCAAGAGTAAGACCTGCATGAAAATGTAGGTGAAGACCCCTATGAGACCCCAAAAGTTATATTTTTAAGAGAGACATTGTGCTTATGAATTCAAGTTTCTGAACAATCATATCTCTCCCTGTCAGCAGAAATAATATGCTTGTATAAAAAGTTCACCTCTGCTCCAGTAGCTGGCACATATCTGCTGGTAGTAGCACCCTTGGATATTTTGAGACTTTTCAAGAAGACAAACACAAACAAGAAGATAAACTCAAGCAACAGTACAGGACAAGATGTCCTACCAAAACTTATCAGAACTGCTGACAGAACAACAATCAAGCTCAGAAATTATTGAACTTAGTATTAAGAATGCATTGTCAGGGAAATAGAAAGGTCAGATTTGACAGTGAGTGACATCATGCGTCAATATGGCTCCGAGATAAATATGCAGACTATACAATCAGTAGATGGCTGACGGGGAGTGGCCAAGAGGGCAGCGGTGACTCAAGCGAGCTGAGATCGAGCACTCGGATTTTGAATTTCCTCTCAAAAAGCACAGTTACTTAACGTAACAGGTGTTATCCAGGGACAGCAGACAGATTTTCTTGACTGATGGGTGACGGCACCGACGGAGCCCCGGTACAGACAATTTTAGAGTGATTGCACTCTAAGAACTTAGAAAGTTCTAGCTAGGCCGCACCACGCGTGCGCGAGTGCCTTCCCGCCCGACGGAGGTGCGCAGCCCCAGTTAGGATAAGCCAGCTAAGAAGCCAACCCGGGGAGGTGGGAGGGACGCAAGAATATCTGCCTGCTGTCCCTGGATAACACCTGTTACGGTAAGTAACTGTGCTTTATCCCAGGACAAGCAGGCAGCATATTCTTGACTGATGGGTGACCTCCAAGCTAACAAACAGAGGGATGGAGGGAAGGTTGGTCATTAGGAAAATAGATTTTGTAAAACAGATTGGCCGAAGTGTCCATCCCGTCTGGAGAATGAATCCAGACAATAGTGAGACATAAAAGTATGAACTGAGGACCAAGTAGCAGCCTTGCAGATTTCCTCAATGGAAGTGGAGCGGAGGAAAGCTACAGACGCTGCCATAGCTCTAACTTTGTGGCCCGTAACAGAACCTTCCAGTGTCAGACCCGACTGAGCATAACAGAAAGAAACGCAAGCAGCAAGCCAATTGGATAAAGTGCATTTAGAAACAGGATGACCAATCTTGTTAGGGTCAAAAGACAAAAAAAGTTGAGGAGATGATCTGTGAGGCTTAGTGCGCTCTAAATTGTAAGCCAAAGCACGTTTACAGTCCAAGGTATGCAAAGCCTGTTCACCTGGATGAGAATGAGGCTTCGGGAAAAAAACAGGTAAGACAATGGACTGGTTAAGGTGAAAGTCAGACACAACCTTAGGGAGAAACTTTGGATGGGTACGCAGAACCACCTTATCATGGTGAAAAATAGTGAAAGGTGGATCGGCCACTAGTGCATGTAACTCATTGACCCTCCTGGCAGAGGTGAGAGCAATAAGGAAGACCACTTTCCAAGTGAGAAATTTGAAATGTGCTGTGGCCAAAGGTTCAAAAGGAGGCTTCATTAAGGCGGAAAGAACTACATTGAGATCCCAGACCACAGGAGGGGGCTTGAGAGGTGGTTTAACGTTGAAAAGGCCCCGCATGAACCTGGAAACCAAAGGATGAGCGGACAGGGGTTTTCCATGAATTGGTTCATGAAAGGCAGCAATGGCACTGAGATGAACCCTGATAGAGGTAGATTTGAGACCAGAGTCAGACAAGGAAAGAAGATAGTCCAACACCAGCCCCACTGCTAGAGATGTGGGATTATGGTGATGCAAGAGGCACCAGGAAGAAAACCGAGACCACTTCTGTTGATAACAATGAAGGGTGGTCGGTTTCCTGGAAGCATCAATGATAGAACGGACAGGCTGAGAAAGAAGAGAGTGAGCCGAAGTTAGCCCGAGAGATACCAAGCTGTCAGGTGCACAGACTGTAAGTTGGGATGTAGTAGGGACTGCTGATTCTGAGTAAGCAGAGAAGGAAACAGTGGAAGAAGTATGGGCTCCCTGGAACTGAGTTGAAGTAGAAGGGAAAACCAGTGTTGCCTGGGCCACCGTGGAGCGATGAGAATCATGGTGGCTTGTTCCCTCCTGAGCTTGAACAATGTCTGCAGCATGAGAGGTAGAGGAGGAAATGCATAGAAGAAGAGATTGGTCCAATCCAGGAGAAATGCATCGGGTGCCAGACGGTGAGGGGAGTAGAGTCTGGAGCAAAACAGGGGCAGTTGATGATTGTGAGGAGCTGCAAAAAGGTCCACCTGAGAAGTGCCCCATTGAGCAAAAATGGACTGGAGAGTCATGGGATCGAGAGTCCATTCGTGGGGTTGGAGAATTCTGCTGAGATTGTCTGCTAAGGAATTCTGCTCCCCTTGAATGTAGACAGCTTTCAGGAATAAATGACGAGCTGTCGCCCAAGACCAAATCCGTTGGGCTTCCTGACAAAACAGGCGAGAGCCCGTCCCACCCTGTTTGTTGATGTAGTACATTGCAACTTGATTGTCTGTGCAAAGGAGTAGTACTTGAGGAAAGAGGAGATGTTGGAATGCCTTGAGGGCATAAAACATCACTCGGAGCTCCAGGAAATTGATGTGATGTTTCTTTTCCTGGGCAGTCCAAAGACCCTGAGTTTGGAATTCGTTCAAATGAGCTCCCCAGGCATAGGGGGATGCATCTGTGGTGATGACTAGATGATGAGGAAGTAGATGGAACAGTAGACCTCTGGATAGATTTGAAGATGTCAACCACCAGAGTAGCGACTGTCGAAGAGATGATGTCACAGATATGTGTTGTGAGCAAGGATCTGTAGCTTGTGACCAATGGGTTGCCAGGGTCCATTGAGGAGTGCGCAGGTGAAGATGTGCGAAGGGGTGACATGCACCGTCGATGCCATATGCCCCAAGAGCATCATCATGTGATTTGCCGAGATGGTAATCTGTTGAGACACCTGCAGACAGAGATGAAGGATGGTCTGAAGGCGGTTGGATGGAAGAAACGCCCTCATGAGAACAGTGTCCAGAATGGCGCCAATGAATTGAAGTCGTTGGGTTGGAATGAGGTGCAACTTGGGAAGATTGATTTCGAACCCCAACAGTTGAAGAAATCGAATGGTCTGGTTGGTGGCAAGAAGAACCGCCTGAGGGGAATGAGCCTTGATCAGCCAGTCATCCAGATAAGGTAAGACTTGAAAATTGTGAGAGCGGAGATAGGCTGCTACCACAATTAGACACTTGGTGAATACCCTGGGAGAGGAGGCCAGACCGAAGGGTAGCACCTTGTACTGGTAATGAGTGTGATTGATGAGAAAGCGGAGATATTGTCTGGATGCCAGATGGATAGGAATATGTGTGTAGGCCTCTTTGAGATCGAGGGAGCATAGCCAGTCGCCTTGAGTGAGAAGAGGGTAGAGTGTGGCAAGAGAGAGCATTTTGAACTTCTCCTTGACCAAGCATTTGTTGAGATCTCTGAGATCTAATATAGGTCTGAGGTCTCCGGTCTTTTTGGGAACTAGAAAGTACCGGGAGTAAAATCCCTGACCTCGCTGATCTGGAGGAACCTCTTCGATGGCATTGAGAAGAAGGAGGGATTGAACCTCTTGAGTGAGAAGGAGGAATTGAGACCTGTTGGAAGCAGACTCTTTTGGCAGGCCTAACGGAGGAGGAGTCTGAAAATTGAGGGAGTAGCCGTGGGCGATGATAGAGAGCACCCATTGATTGGTGGTAATTACCTCCTATCGGCCCAGAAAAAATTGGAGGCGACCTCCGATAGGTTGTGGAAGAGGACATGAGGGAGGAAGACTGGCAATGCCCTGGAGAAGAGAGTCAAGAGGGCTGAGTTGGTTTAGGCTGAGCAATAGGTTTTATTGCAGGCGGCTGTTGTTGGCGAGTCTGTTGGTGCTGTTGCTACCGCTGTCCCCGAGACTGGGGAGGATGAGGCTGAATCGGTCGAGCGGAGAAACAACGCTGATATGACGTCTGCTGCCTAAAAGGACGAGCAGGAGGGGGCTTCTTTTTGTTTTTCAATAAGGTATCCCACCTCGTCTCATGAGCCGAAAGCTTCTGGGTAGTGGTATCCAGAGATTCTCCAAACAGCTCGTCACCCAGGCAAGGAGCATTGGCAAGGCTGTCCTGGTGGTTAACATCAAGTTCTGAGACGCGAAGCCATGCTAATCGTCTCATAGCTACAGACATTGCAGTAGCTCGGGATGCAAGTTCAAACATGTCGTAGATGGAACGGACCATGAACTTCCTGAGCTGGAATAGACTGGCAGTACATTGCTGAAAAGCAGAAAGTTTGCGGTCTGGAATATATTTTTGAAAAGTGGCCATCTGCTGGATAAGATGTTTCAGGTAAAACGAGAAGTGAAATGCATAGTTACCTGAACGGTTGGCCAACATAGCATTCTGGTAAAATTGTTTACCGAATTTGTCCATAGCCTTGCCCTCTCTGCCAGGAGGAACAGAAGCATACACACTGGAGCCTGCAGATTTCTTCAGGGTTGACTCCACCAGCAAGGACTCATGTGGCAGCTGAGGCTTGTCAAACCCTGGAATGGGAATAACTTTATAAAGTGATTCCAGTTTTCTTGGAGCTCCTGGGATGGTGAGAGGAGTCTCCAGATTTTTATAAAAAGTTTCCCTTAAGATATCATGAAGGGGTAATTTCAAAAATTCTTTAGAAGGTTGGTCAAAGTCCAAAGCATCAAGGAATGCTTTGGACTTTTTAGAATCAGACTCTAATGGAATTGAAAGGGTGTCTGACATCTCCTTAAGAAATTTCATGAAGGAAGTGTGCTCCGGCTTACTAGCAGGATCCTGCACAGATGGTTCGAGCAGCAACTTCGGGCCGGTGCAGGAGTCAGCAGGCACCGGCGAGGAGACCGCAGGAGGAGGCGGACAGAGAGGGAGAGCAGAAGAAAGCAGCGTGGGGTAGCGGCGAGAGGGAGCTCCGCCCACCCCCGACGCGTCATCACCAGCGCGCCCGGACTCCCCTTTACAAGGAGGAGACCGCGGTGTTCGAGCAGAAACTTCGGGCCGGTGCAGGAGTCAGTAGGCACCGGCGAGGAGACCGCAGGAGGAGGCGGACAGAGAGGGAGAGCAGAAGAAAGCAGCGTGGGGTAGCGGCGAGAGAGAGCTCCGCCCACCCCCGACGCGTCATCACCAGCGCGCTCGAACTCCCCCTTACAAGGAGAGCCAACGGTGCGCAGCCGTTCGGCGCGCAGCGAAGGCGAGCGGAAAAGGCGCTCACCTTAGCGAGAGCGCCTTTGCAAAGGAGCCTTAGCAAGGAGTCAGGAAGCTAGGCTGACACAGAGAACCCCAAAACGTAAGCTACAGTCTCGTTGATTTTTGTTCTTACCTAGCCACACAATACACACTTAGAACAAGCAGCCGCAGAAAACTCAGTAGCTCGCAGAGACCAGGAAGTCGCAGAAAACTCAGAAGCACCTGCACATCTCACAAGAAACAGGAAGACAGCTAACAGGAGGTCAAGAAACGCACAGCCGGTTGGGCAAAAGCACAGACAGCTTAGAAGGGGAACTAGATATGATCGGCAGCGAAAGACAGAAGATGAGCTTTCCAGTCTTCTGCACCGGCTGCAGTATGTATGACTACCTCCCCTCGGGGGCTAGGGCATATGTTTGCAGTCGATGCATGGAGCTGGAAAGCTTGAAACAGCAAGTCCGGCTGCTGGAAGGAACTGTGATAGAACTAGAAGAACTCCTCGCCATGAAAGAAGAAAACTGCAAGCAGGAGAAGTTGCTAGGGGAGACCAATACCAGCGAAGTGATCGAGGAATTGGATAGATTCATCGAGGAAGCCCACCAGCAGCATGTGGAGGTCTCAGGGTTGGAGATCTGTGCCCAAACAACCATGAAAGAGGGTCCAGTCGATGAGGATGGAGGCACCACTACAATGGAAGAGGAGGCCGAAGTGGAGGTAGAGGAAGAAGACAGGGCATACATCATGGATACAGACTTACGACCCCCTAAGAACCCCCGAATAAAGAAGATGGGGATCATCGTTGGAGATTCCATCATACGCAATGTGGACAGTCATATCGCAGGAGGGAGAGAAGATAGACTGGTCACCTGCCTGCCTGGTGCAAGAGTGAAGGATGTGGCCAGCAGGATCAGCAAGATCATAGACAACGTAGAAGGAGAGGATACTGCTGTGCTTATCCACGTGGGAACCAACGATGTGAGCGGACGGAAGTACAACAGGGAAGAACTAAAGGATCAACTCCGCTCACTCGGAAGAAAACTGAAGGTCAGGGAGGTGAAAGTGGCCTTCTCGGAGATCCTCCCAGTACCGAGAGCAGATGAAAAGAGACAGGATGAACTGTGAACAATCAACGCCTGGATGAGACGATGGTGCGATGAGGAGGGATTCGACTTCGTGCGCAACTGGACAGCATTCTGGGGATGTGGCAGATACTACAGAAGGGACGGCCTACACCTCACCAAGCAAGGGGCAAGAGTTTTGGCTGAAAACATGAAGAGGGCCACTGAGAGGGCTTTAAACTAAAGGCCAGGGGAGAGCCGACAGTCGACAACCAGTCGATGGCCCGGGCATCAGGAGACCCCAAAGAAGAAACTACAAGCTCAGATAAAGGGGAAGAGCATGCTGAAATCAAAAGTAACAGAGATAGAGCGCAAATGGATACAAAAAGGGTTGTGAATACTAAAAAATCCAAGAAGGTAACACCAAGAGAACTAAATTGTATGTACACAAATGCGCAAAGGGAGCTCAAATGTATGTACACAAATGCCAGAAGCCTGGGAAACAAAATGGGGGAACTCGAAGCACTAGCAAGACGAGAAGAACTGGATATCATCGTAATAACAGAAACATGGTGGAACGAGGAAAATGAGTGGGACACAGTTCTACAGGGATACAAACTATACAGAAGAGATAGAATAGGGCAAAAAGGGGGAGGTATTGCCCTGTATGTCTAAGAAGGAGTAGAGTCTATCAGAGAAGGGAAGACAGATGGGAAAGGAAAATTGGAATCCCTCTGGATAAAGATTCCTAGAGAAAATGAGGCTGACACAAAAATTGGCCTTTATTATCGACCACCAGGACAGAAGGAAGAAACAGACGTAGAAATGATAGAGGAAATCAACCATGAATGTAGAGCAGGTAATGTAACGATCATGGGAGACTTCAACTTTCCCGGGATAAACTGGAACCTGGGAACCTCAAATTGCTGCAGGGAATCCAAGTTCCTGGAAATGATAGGGGACTGCTTCTAGAACAAATGGTGGGAGAACCGACAAGAGGGACCGCCACCTTGGACTTGGTCCTAAATGGCATAACTGGAAGGACAACAAATGTAGAGGTCACAGTCCCGTTGGGTACGAGCGATCACAGCATGATCAATTTTAAAATTGGCATCGGGAAGGAGAAACGTACCAAGACTCAAACCACAATCTTTAACTTCAGAAAAGGCAAATACGACAGCATGAGTCATGGTTAAAAAACGGCTCAAGAAAAAGGCAGCCAAAATCAGAACAGTCGATCAAGCATGGTCCCTACTAAAAAATGCCATCACCGAAGCGCAGAATCTCTACATTCCGCAGATATCCAAAGGAAGGAAAAATAAAAACAAAGGAGAACCAGCTTGGCTAACTAAAGAGGTGAAGGATGCAGTAAGTGATAATAGGAACTCGTTTAAAAAATGGAAACGCGAACACACAACGGAGGCCTGGAACAGTCACAAGGTCAACCAGAAGAAATGTCACAAGGCAGTAAGAGACGCTAAAAAAGCATATGAGGAAAAGATAGCGCAAGAAGCCAGAAACTTCAAACCCTTTTTTAGATACATAAAAGGGAAAAAACCAGCTAAGGAGGCAGTGGGCCCTCTCGACGACCAAGGAAGAAAAGGGTGCATCAAGGAAGACAAACTGATTGCGGATAGGCTGAACTCATTCTTTGCGTCTGTCTTTACTAAGGAGGACACTACATCAATGCCAGAAACAGGGAAAGCATTCAAAGGAGAAATTGAGGATAGCCTAACCACAGTGAATGTGGATTTGGACATGATATACTATCAGATCGACAAACTAAGAAGTGACAAATCCCCTGGACCAGATGGAATTCACCCGAGAGTGCTAAAGGAGCTTAAGGTAGAAATCGGAGAACTTTTACAATCCCTAGCTAACTTGTCAATTAGAACCGGGCGAATACCAGATGACTGGAAGATAGCGAATGTCACTCCAATCTTCAAAAAAGGATCGAGAGGAGAACCGGGCAACTATAGACCTGTGAGTCTTACGTCGGTTCCTGGGAAGATGGTTGAAGCAATAATAAAGGATAGCATAGTGCAACACCTGGAAAACCACGACCTGATGAGAGCTAGTCAGCATGGCTTCAGGAAAGGGAAGTCATGTTTGACAAACTTACTTCAATTTTTTGAGGAGGTGAACAAACAAATCGATAACGGTGAACCAGTGGATATAATATACTTGGACTTCCAGAAAGCGTTCGACAAGGTTCCACACGCAAGGCTTCTGAAGAAACTACAAAGCCATGGAATAGAAGGAGATATACTAAGATGGATAGGCAAATGGCTGGAAAACAGATTGCAGAGGGTAGGCATAAATGGGAAGTTCTCGGACTGGGAAAAGGTGACGAGCGGTGTACCCCAGGGTTCGGTCCTTGGGCCCATCTTGTTCAATATCTTCATAAACGACCTGGAAGAAGAAACAACAAGTAATTTAATCAAGTTTGCAGACGACACAAAACTATGTAGGGTAGTTGGGTCACAAAAGGACAGAGAAGAACTCCAGAGAGATTTAAACCAGCTAGAGAAATGGGCAGAAAAATGGCAGATGAAGTTCAACATAGACAAATGCAAAGTGATGCACCTGGGTAAGAAAAACAAGGAACATGAATATAAAATGTTAGGTGTAACATTGGGCAAGAGCGAACAAGGGACCTGGGGGTACTGATAGACAGGACCCTGAAGCCATCAGCACAATGCACAGCGGCAGCAAAGAAAGCAAACAGGATGTTGGGCATGATAAAGAAGGGGATAACGAGTAGATCAGAGGAAATCATAATGCCGCTTTACAGAGCAATGGTCAGACCACACTTGGAATACTGTGTCCAACACTGGTCTCCCTACCTAAAGAAGGATATAACCCTGCTGGAGAGGGTGCAAAGACGAGCCACAAAGCTAGTTACAGGTATCAAGAACTTGAGCTACAAAGAACGCCTCAGAAAACTGGGATTGTTCACCCTCGAGAAGAGAAGACTGCGAGGGGACATGATAGAGACTTTTAAAATATTAAAAGGATTCGACAAAATAGAGCAAGAAACATCGTTATTCACATTGTCCAATGTGACTCGGACAAGAGGTCATGGATTGAAGCTGAGGGGCACCAGGACTAGGACAAATATCAGGAAATTCTGCTTCACACAACGAGTGGTGGACGCTTGGAACGCACTCCCAGAGGAGGTCGTGATGGAGACCACCATTCCGGGATTCAAGGGCAAGTTGGATACACACCTTCTCGCAAATCAAATTGAGGGATACGAGTAAACAAGGTTTCTCAACAGGGAACACCTGGCTTGGCCTCCGCGGGTGCGGGTCGCCGGACTGGATGGACCTATGGTCTGATCCGGCGAAACCATTTCTTATGTTCTTATGTTCTTATGATCAGCCTCATCCGATGAGAAGTCATCATCGGTACCGAGGGGGTCCTCGGAATCATCCCATAAATCAGGGTCACGTACCGATGGGAGGCGGCCCTGAGATAGAGGAGTAGAGGATTCGGTATGTCTGGTTTTATGTACCGATTTGCCAGAACGCATCGACACCGTACCTGGTGAATGTAAAGTGGTACGGGTATCAGAAGGTGGTACCGGCTCGGAGACTGAGTGAACAGCTCGACGTAGAGACTTTGGTTCTGCCGACAAAACAGGCATAGACATGGAAGAGGCAGATTTAAGCGGTGCCGATAACGTCGATGCCGACAAAATAGGCTAGTCGACGATCGGTACCGCAGGCTCAGTGGGTACCGACTCTGGAAGGGTCGGAGTTAGAAGAGCCAGGAGAAGGTGCTGTAACTGCTCCTTAAGTTGGACCTGGAGAATGGATGCTATGCGCTCATCCAGGGATGGTCCCGATGGCACCGGTACCGCTTTTTTCTTGCTCAGTACCTGCAGTGCAGCTCGACGCTCAGGCGAAGTCGATGCCGATGAAGAGGCAGAAACTTCTATCATAGCGGAGCGTTTACGGGGCCGGCGCGCAGTCTGCAGGACTTGGCTCACTGCATGTTTGACTGGCGGGCCGAGAACTGTAGGGGATGGCTTCTTAGCTGGCTTACCTGTGGGGTGCGACACCGAAGATGTATCTTGCGGTGTCGAAAGCGCCGGTGCCGACTTGGAGGAAGTTGCCGATGCCGGGGTCGATGCCAGTGGAACTTCCATAGCGGCACCAAAAAGAAGCTGCTGCTGAATCTGGTGATTCTTCAAAGTTCTCTTTTGAAGAGAAGTACAGCGGGTGCACGTCGCAGCCCTATAGTCCGGACCCAAGCACTGAAGGCACCACTTGTGCGGGTCGGATAATGAAATAGGGCATGCACACCGCTGACACTTTTTAAAACCCGGTGAAGGGGGCATGAAGGGAAAAACGGCAGTAGCAAAATCGAAGCCCGAGGCTTCGATGGTGCCAACAGGCCCCGCCGGGGCCGACCGAAAAAAGTTGAAAAAAATTGACTTTTTTTTTTTTTACTAACAAGAAAAGAAAAGAAAAAAAGAACGTGAAGAGTTTCCCGAAGAATAAATTTGCAAGCGGGAAGGCGAAAAAAAGGATTTTCCAACAGCCGCGGAAACTAAGAAACTGGGGACCGCGCGCCTCCGTCGGGCGGGAAGGCACTCGCGCACGCTCGGTGCGGCCTAGCTAGAACTTTCTAAGTTCTTAGAGTGCAATCACTCTAAAATTGTCCGTACCGGGGCTCCGTCGGTGCCGTCACCCATCAGTCAAGAATATGCTGCCTGCTTGTCCTGGGATAATACCTCATACTAAGTGCAAAGGCACAATCCGAATGGAGCCTTTACCTTCAGATTCGTCTATGCCAATGCACCAGACACAGCTTGACTTCACCGCTAGATCTCCTCTTGCTGTTGGAGTGCGAGGTGCCGTGGCGTTGCCCTTCCGGGACTTGGAAGGCACGCCGGAGCCGGAAGTTTCTCTCTTGCCTCCTGACCTTTCTATTCCTCCGTGTCCCGCGATGGAGACATCTGAGCTTGAAGGAAGTCCTGATACCGAAATGGTTGCAGGAGCATTCCTTCATGAGGGAAGCACAGCCGGACATGGAGCCGTGGTGAAGGGAAAACAGCAAAGAGTTGAGGGTAAAACCATAACTCCCTCAGAGGTCTCCCTTGTGGACGTTTGGAGAATGCTCCAGAAAATGGAAGGAACGATTCAAAAATCCACGGAAGAAACAGCGAACTTGGTAGGCAAACTTGACTCTTTAGTTAAAACAGTAGATGAAATTTAAAAAAGATACAGAACTGAAGTTTCAAAAAACCAACGAGGACATTATAGCTTTAAAATCAGTCAATGAAACTTTAATAAAAGATAAACTAAGGATCCACAAGAAAATAGAACAACTGGAAAATTACAACAGGAGATTAAATTTAAGGATATTGAATTTTCCAAAATCAGTTGATATGTCTCCGGTTGAAATGTTTAGAAACTACCTGTCACAGAACTTAAACTTCACACCTGAAATGTTTCCTCCGTTAAATAAAAATTATTATCTTCCAACTTCTTAAAAAAAAAAAAAAAGAGGTGTTGAAGCAACTATAATAAATGCGGAGCCTCAGACTCAGGCTCAAATGGATCTAGGTAATATATCAGAGATATTGGAACTATCAACAGAGCGAATTGAGGAGAGGGCAACTCTGCTTGCCTCGTTTGTTTTTCAACAAGATCTAAATGCAATAATGAAAATGTACTTTAGGAATGCACAGACTCATTTCATGGGACAACGGGTGTGGATTTATCCTGATGTTAATAAAGAAATCCAAGAGAGGAGAAAACTTTTTCTAAATAAGAGGCAAGAAGTGAAGGATTTGGGAGCAAATTTTCAGCTAGCATATCCATGTAAATGCCTCATTAAATATGTTGGTTTGAAGTCCACTTTCTTTGTTCCAGACCAATTGTGGACTTTTCTGGACTTAAAGAAGATCACCAAGGGTTAAATTGGTTTTTAATTTGATATAGAGGAGTAATTCCCATACATGGCCATTAGTTATAAATGATTTTCTTATATAAGTCTTTTTTGTTTGGGGCCACTTTCCCGTAGAATTGTTGTTGGGGTCTAGGAAGAAGTTATTGGTGTTTAATTTGTAAAAAAAATTATTTCTTTTTATTTTGTTTCTTTTCGTTTTACCTAAAGAAGCGTTTTTGCTTGCTTTGTATTTCAAAATATAATACATAATAATAATAATAATAATAATTTAAAAAAAAACAATCAGTAGATATGATAGATGTGTCAACCCAATATAAAGTGAGAATGTAATCTGTAACTAGGTAGGACTTTAGGCTACTAAAGTATATAAGTAGCATACCGGCTGCCTTAGACTTTAGGATGGATCCATAAACAGAAGCCGTATGTTATCCATTGGCCCAATCTGCTATACTTTGTTATTTCATGTAAGCTGACTTTTGTCCATTATTAATAAACCTATATTATATAAAGCAATTGGGTTGTTGCGAGGTCAGTATTATGAAAAGGTCCGCAGCCACCTTCTCATCTGGTGATCTCCTGACCGTGACAACAGGGGATTTGAGGGTTTGGTGACTGGTGGGTGGGCCCGGATGCTGGAGCAGAGCCAGCTGTAACTGGTGGGCAGCCTGTGTTCCTCAGCAGAGCCAGCTTGACTGGTGGGTGTAGACAATGAACCTGAGCAGAACCAGCTGTTTGACTATTGCATTGAGCTCATCTGTTTATTGTACATTTTTTCTTATCTTATTTCTTGGGTGTTTGGACTCCATTATTGAGACATGAGGGGTGCAGGGCGGGGATACCCCAGGGATAGACACTATGGGTACGCTAAGGATAAATCACGGGTGCAATGGTGGGCCTGTCAAAAGTATGGTCATTTTGCAACTAGATGTTGGTCTAAAGATACTAACAGGGGCGGTATGGGGATGTGCGAGGCCATGGAGTGTCCCCTTCCACCACCCAGAATAATTAATATCGGGATTATAATCCAGACTTCCCAAATCCATAAAATTCAAGGGGGCAGTTGTCTTCTTGGAGACTGCTATAGTGGGGATGATTTCTGTATGTTCTCTTTAACGGGTCTCTTATGTTTGCCTTCCTTGTTTTTCTCATCGTTTGGTGTCAGCCACTCCTTGTAGGACTTTGTGGGAATTTGTGTACCTTAGTGTTATTGTTGCTATAGAGGATGTGCATTTGTTTCTGTGCTAGCTTCATCTGTGGGGGTCACGTGATGCACTCAACCTAAGCAGGCATGCTTCAGCACCTCTCCTAATCCTGGTGCTGTTTAATCGTTTTTTTCCGACTGAATTTTTGATCTGCGGGTCCCAAGTTACCCTTTCCTTTGGGGCATTTCGTACCTGCCTACCGTATTTTCAGCTTGTTTTCTGTAGTATGCCAACCCGAGCCTCGAAGCCTGCTAGGTTTCCGAGAGGCCCTTCCACCCCTGCTAAAATGGTGGCGCTGACACCTCCTGCACAGCCCAACAATCACATTGCCCACTGATGCGATCGAGGAGCTGAAAACTTATCTTACTACCTTTTTGGATGACAAACTTACTCACTTGCAAACAGTTGATGACATCAAAGACACCCTGGAGCGCTGCGCGATTGCAACAGGTAGAGGAAAGGGTGTCTGCGTAGGAGGATCGCACAGTGGCGTTGAAGGCGGGAGCCCAAACCCTGGAAGAAAAAGTTCACCGGCTGGAGGACCGGAGCCGCTGCAAAAATATCCAGCTCATTGGTTTGCCTGAGTCACTCATGGAGCAGGACCTGGTGTCCACATGGCTGCCTAAGGAACTAGGTATGGAAACGGGAGACACACCCTTGCTGATCGAGTGGGTGCATAGGCTGGGATTGCGCCGGGATGGAGATCATAGACCGAGGCCAGTGATAGCCGTATCCTTAACTTCGCTGACAACCATCAGCTTATGGCTTGCTACAAGGCAAAAGGTGGTGTCTCTTATGAGGGCCAGCGGATCCTAGTCTTTCAAGATTACTCTCAGCGGGTATCGAACCAGCGACGTGCGATGGCGCCCTATTGCACCCAACTCCATCAACGGCAGATATGATTTGCCCTACAAAACTTCGAGTGCACCATGATAACAGGGCACTCTACTTTTCCACACCAGCGGAGATTCACCTCTTTCTGGAGGGACTGCTGGGCTGATATTCTAGTCGCTGTGGACACTGAAGACCTCGCTTCTGCCTGATGACCTACCTAGTTGGATCGGGACTTGCCTTTTGCTGCTTGAGGACAATCGACTATCCTGCCCAGCACGATTTTTCTTTTCCCTTTCTTGCTGCTCTTTTCTGCTCATGTTCTTCTTTCTTTCTTTTCATCTCTCCCCTCTCCCTATCTCTCCATCTCTGCTGCCTAGGGGGTCATTGCTGATTCTTGCCTTTTTCACGCTTCTTTTTTTCCTTTTCTATTCCCTCTCTGCTTCACCACAAAGAAGTGCCCAATCTTGGTTGCAGCTGACTCTTCATGTGGCTGAAGCGGAGGCCTGATTGGCAGCGAGACCAGGGTGCTCAATCTCCCTCTTACTCCTTTTTTTTCCTTTACTCTTTGCTCTTCATTTTCTTTTACCTTTCTTTCTTTTTTTCTTTGGGGTGGCTGGGTGAGTTTCTGTGTGGCGTGGGACTGCTGTATGCTTTGTTTACTACTGGCCATGTTGGTATCCGAGACCCTGCAACCTTGATAGCGGTCCTATTGATATATCTGAGCTGCGAAAACTTGGCTTTATGCCAGTGTTTGCTTGATTTACTGCTCTGCTCTGTCTGCTATATTCTTTGTTCTGGTTACTCTATTATGTTGTCCTTTACTCGGCTCTTTGTAAACGGGAGGGGGGTTTATTTCCTAGATCCCGGGGACCATTGAGTTATTAGGGTGGGATAGACACTCCAACTCCTGAACCTTATCGCGGGGGGGATGGGCAGGGTTAGTGGGGTAGGGGGGTGTGCTCCTTGTGGGTGTTCGGCGGCCATTCTTTGATGGTCAAGATAGGGGGTGCTGCCTGGAGGGTGGGGTTGCCTTGCCTTATCCCTCTCTTTCAGGGGGAGGGGGTGTTTTTCCTATACTAGTTGCGACAGGGCTGGTATGAGTATGGCCCAGGTGCATGGGATGGTTTTGCTGGGGGTATTCTTCTTTACCTCAGATTCTATTTGTCTCAGGACTGGGAGAGGTGCTGGTGGGGTGGGTGCAGGCGGTCTCTTTTTGGGACGGGGCATATGGAAGTTCTGGGATGGGTATGGAGAGGGGTAGGGTATGGGTGTGTGTGTGTGGTGTGGTTGCTGGCTGGTTGGTGTGTCGGGTTCGGGAGGGTTCTCGCAGAAGGGGGACTGGGGGGACTGCAGGGGCCATGCTTTTTTCTCCACTCATTTTTCTTGGAGCCAGACCTAGCTGGGGGGTCCACTCCTTGGACTGTTTGGTGTCCATCTCCCTTTGGGTGCAATGGTGGCTCTTTTTGCTTAGCAGTATGGTTAACTTGATTGCCGCCACTCTCAATGTTGATGGTATACACTCTCCAATTAAGCGTAAGAAAATTCTCACTTGGCTCTGGCAGCACCAAGTTGATGTCGCGTTTCTCGAAGAAACTCATTTGACTGCTGCTGAGCATGAGAAGCTGCGTAGAGACTGGGTGGGAGATGTGAGCTATTCTGCCTTTAATAGCAGAAAGAGGGGGGTGGTGATTCTAATTCATAAACAATTACCTCTACACATTCATAAGACCATTCAGGATAAGGAGGGTCGTTATTTTCTTTTATTGGGGGAACTCTGGGGATTTCAGTTTCTATTCTGTAACCTTTACGCCCCGAATGTCTATAATCATAAATTTTATTCTGGGCTCTTGTGTATTCTACAACAATATCCTACATATCAACCGATTGTTTGGGGGGGGGGGACTTTAACTTTGCAGCTGACCCTACTCTGCACTGCTCTCCTGCCAAGCCACAGCATCAAGATTCCACTCAGTGGGGGGTAAATTTCCTCTGTGGTGGATACATGGACAACCCTTCATCCATATGACAAGGAGTACACGTTCTACTCTAACCCTCATGCCATGTATTCCCGTCTGGACTACGTTTTGGTGTCGCATACTCTGTTTTCACAGGTGAACAAAGTCACTATTGAAGACTCCTCACTTTTGGATCATTCGGCGGTAGCTCTTACTCTGGGGATTACGGACCAGAAGGGGGACAGGACCTGGCGGTTTCCTGCAGCCTTATATTCTGATAAAGACTTTCATGCGTTCCTTGGTTGGATTATGGCTTGCATAATAACACCTCGGAAATTGATCCAGCGGTATTTTGGGACGCTTCTAATGCAGTATTGTGGGGTCATATCATCCAATATGTTGCCACTAAACGGAAATAGCAGGGGGAGAAACTTCTCGATCTTTCGGCGCAATTGGTGGCGTTGCATAGGCGTCACAGGGTGAGTTTGGCTGGGTCAGATTAACAATATCTTGGATCAACGAGCTCACCAAGACATTTACTATCTGAAATTTCATCTTTACCAATGATGGGGGGGGGGGCAAGGTGGGCAAACTTCTTGCGAACCTGGTATGGCCCTATCATAAGAATATAATAAATGCCTTCACCGGATCAGATCTTAGATCCATCTAGTCCGGCGACCCGCACATGCGGAGGCTAAGCTAGGTGTTCCCTGATGAAGACCTTGTTTACCCGTATCCCTCAATGTGATTTGCAAGAAGGTGTGCATCCAACTTGCCCTTGAATCCTAGAATGGTGGTCTCCATCACAACCTCCTCCGGGAGAGCATTCCAAGCGTCCACCACTCGCTGTGTGAAAAAGAACTCCCTGACATTTGTCCTGGGCCTGTTGCCCCTCAGTTTCAGTCCATAACCTCTTGTCCGAGTCACATTTAACAATGTGAATAACGATGTTTCTTGCTCTATTTTGTTGAATTCTTCTAGATTTTAAGTCTCTATCATATCCCCTTGCAGTCTTCTCTTCTCGAGGGTGAACAATCCCAGTTTTCTGAGGCATTCTTTGCAGCTCAAATTCTCCATACCTTTTACTAACTTTGTGGCTCGCCTCTGCACCCTCTCCAGAAGTGTTATATCCTTCTTTAGGTAGGGAGACCAGTGTGGTCTGACCATTGCTCTGTAAAGCGGCATTATGATGTCCGCTGATCTACTTGTGATTCCCTTCTTTTATTATGCCCAACATCCTGTTTGCTTTCTTTGCCACCACTACGCATTGAGCCGACGGCCTCAGGGTCCTGTCTATCAGTACCCCCAGGTCCTTTCCTTGTTCGCTCTTGCCCAATGTTACACCTAACATTTTATATTCATGTTCCTTGTTTTTTCTGCCCAGGTGCATCACTTTGCATTTTTCTATATTAAACTTCATCTGCCACTTGTCTGCTCAATTATCTAGCTGGTTCAAATCTCTCTGAAGTTCTTTGCTGTACTTTTGTGACCCAACTGCCCGACATAGTTTTGTGTCATCTGCAAACCTGATTATATTACTTGTTGTTTCTTCTTCCAGGTCATTTATGAAGATATTGAATAAGATGGGCCCAAGAACCGAGCTCTGGGGCACACCGCTTGCTACCTTCTCCCAGTCCGAGAACTTCCCATTTATGCCCACCTTCTGCATTCTGTTTTCCAGCCATTTGCCTATCCATCTTAGTATATCCCCTTCTATTCCATGGCTTTGTAGTTTCCTCAGAAGCCTTGCATGTGGAACCTTGTCGAACGCTTTCTGGAAGTCCAAGTATATTATATCCACCGGTTCTCCGCTATCGACTTTGTTCACCTTCTCAAAAAATTGAAGTAAATTCGTTAAACATGACTTCTCCTTCCTGAAGCCGTGTTGACTAGCTCTCATCAGGACGTGATTATCCAGGTGTTGCACTATGCTATCCTTAATTAGTGCTTCAACCATCTTCCTAGGAACCAACGTAAGACTCACAGGTCTATAGTTGCCCAATTCTCCTCTCGATCCTTTTTTGAAGATTGGGATCGGGAAAAAAAAAATTATGTGGATGGTAAAGAATACTAGGGGAGTGAGCTTCACTCAGGAGGCCCAAATCCAGGAGCAATTTGTAGAGTTCTATAGCACTCTTTTTGCGCGGAGGGACTTTACCGAGGGGGAACGGGATCATTTCTTCCAGGATTTTTGTCTTCCATGGCTCTCCGGGGAACAGGCGGAGCGGTTGAATGTTCCAATATCCCAGGAGGAAATCTGCCTGGGGATTAAGAAGCTGAAGCTTACCAAGTCTCCAGGCCCCAATGGGTTTGGCCCGGAATATTATAAACTCCTGCCTGGTTTCCTTGCCCAGCCCTTGGGGAACTATTTCAATTTCCTTTCCACTACTACTTCGGGCCTCCGGTATAATTTAGCTCATATTACTCTGCTTCCAAAACCTGGGAAGGACCCCACTTAGGTTGGATCCTATCGTCCGATCTCACTATTGAACCAAGATGTCAAGTTGTTGGCTTCTATTTTGGCGGCTCGGCTGAATTTGTTCCTACCTAGCCCTCCAGACATCCAGCACCTTCAAGACTTTGCCCTCCTCCTTAGGACCGGAGGGCTGAAACGCCAGAAGAAACCACCTTCGGCAAGAAAGAAGGGACGGTCTGCAAGGAAATGCCTGCCTCTGTAAGGGTCCCTACAAGATAAAGCTTATAGCTGGGAGACACGGCGTGCAGAAGTAATGGCAACCAAAAAGGCCATCTTGATAAGTCAAGTCCATCTTGCAAGGGCTCGAACAGAGGCCACGAGAGTCCCTCCAGCACTATGTTCAGGTTCCAGGAAGGATAGGGCTGGCAAACCAGAGGCCTTAACCTCATAGCACCCTTAAAGAATATGATAACTCTGTTTGGAAAGCTACTAACATGTAATATATATTTCAGGTTGTTCACTCTACAGGATCTTTAAAATCCATGGCTGATCTTGTCGGGGAATTACAATGGCGAGATCAAGACTGGTTCTTATATACACAGATGTCTTCTTATCTTAATTCCTTACCTCAGGATTGCCTCAAGGTTCAGTACATGGAGACTCTTTCTGAGGCTTTATGCTTATCAGCACAGGTGCAGATTCCTTTGAGGTATCACCATCGTCATCTTCAGGAGAGCCTGAGTAAATTTCAGTATGAGTATTATGCGGATAAATGGTCTGCGGAACTACCTTGTATGGTCACTGACCAAATGATCAAGAGAGGTATGCATCGAGCGGCCCAGATCACCCCAAAGGTACTTTTGATCGAAAACAATTATAAGTTCCTGTTACGACTCTTTAGGTCTCTGTCGTATCTGTATAAAGCTAAAATATGTGCATCAGATCAATGTCTCAAATGTCAATACTCTCCAGCCACTCTTGGTCACCAGTTTTGGACATGTCCTATGGTGACCACTTTTTGGAAGCAGGTACATTGTGGATGTGTGGCATCAGTGTTCTCCCAAGCCCCTTTTAGCTGGGCGCTCTGCCCGGCTAATTTAGGTATGCGCCCGGTTAGGGATTCCCCAGGCTAACTCAGCACAGCCTGAAGAGCTGCTGGAAGCGTTATGCCTCCATGAATCTCCTTACGGCGTTAACGGCACTTCATGAGCATCGGGGGGGGAGGAGGAGGGGCACTTCTGCGATCATTGGACTTGATATGGAAAAGGCTTTTGATAGCATTTCCTGGCAGTACCTTTACTGGGTGTTGCAAGAGTATGGCCTGGATGGGAATTTTATCAATTGGATTAGGGGCCTCTATACTGCGCTGCAGACATGCCTTATCATTAATGGCGGTTTATCAACTTCCTTCCAGCTCTTCAGGGGGACGCGCCAGGGAATGTCCCCTCTCTCTACTGTTGTTCGTTTTGGCCATCGCACCGCTAGCCATTAAAATCCGTTCCAGTCCTGAGCTACGTGGTATCCAAATAGGGAGTGATGAGTGTCATATTACCTTATTTGCAGATGATAGTTTTGCTCTTTCTGGACCCGGCCCCCCTGTCACTTGCCGGTGGCATTACATTTGGTGGCAGAGTTCAGCACCCTCTCGGGTCTTAAAGTGAATTGTGAGAAATCTGAACTGTTACCTCTGACGGGGCTTGGCTGGGAGCCATGGCATGATGCATTGCAGATTCCCCCAGTGAGCAAACCGATACGATATCTTGGAATTTATCTGCACACGAATTCTCAGGTTATGTATAAGTCAGTGCTCTCCCCAGAAATTTTTTCCAGCCGGGTGGCATGAAAAAGAAGCCAGGTGGGGTGGGATGGGGAAATTTGGTGGTGGGGAAAATTAAATGTATACTATTTTTATTAGTTAATTATCATTAATTATTTTCCAACCATTTTTAAGGTTCAACACTTGTGCCAGAATATTTTTATTAAATTTAAGAAGTATCCAATTCAGGATCCAGCAATCCTAACAAAAATTTTAAATAACAATTGTTATAACATAAACCAAGCACCATAAGTATTGTCGCTGTCAGGAAGAAAAGTGAAAACAATGAAAAAAAATATGGGAAATCTAATGAAAAAAAAGAAAAAAAATATTCCTCATCATCAACAGCGGATGAAACCAGAAACTAGTAGGATTACATCCATCAAGTTTCAGCTTTAGAGGTACACCTTCGCTCTCCCAGCGTCCCTACCTCACCCTCTTCAAGGTAACACCTGGAAACCTCCCAGGTCCCTTACACTACTGGATGTGGTGCCTTCTGGACTCCAGAGGTTCCTCACAGCTCCTGGATTCTAAGGTGGATTTTGAGCCAGGCTTGGCAGCTACCAGCTTCAGTTTCATGGATCAGAAAAGAAAGATATTTCTGTGGCTTTAGGCCTCAGTGGAGGAGAAATGTTCTTGTGGCTTTAGGCCTCAATGGAGGAGAAATGTTCCTGTGTCTTTAGGCCTCAATGGAGGAGAAATGTTCCTGTGTCTTTAGGCCTCAGTGGAGAAATATTCCTGTGGCTTTAGGCCTCAGTGGAAGAGAAATGTTCCTGTGGCTTTAGGCCTCAGTGGAGGAGAAATGTTCCTGTGGCTTCAGGCCTCAGTGAAGGAGAAATGTTCTTGTGGCTTCAGGCCTCAGTGAAGGAGAAATGTTCCTGTGGCTTCAGGCCTCAGTGAAGGAGAAATGTTCCTGTGGCTTCAGGCCTCAATGGAGGAGAAATGTTCCTGTGGCTTTAGGCTTCAGAGGAGAAATATTCCTGTGGCTTAGGCCTCAGTGGAGGAGAAATTGAAGTAAGATTTTGCGATCAAATCAAAATTTTATTAAACTTGAAAGGTTCCTGCAGCTCAGGCCTCAGTTGAGCTGCGGGATGGGGGCTGTACAGTGCCATTTGGGGGGGACAACACCTGGGCTCCCAGGTCCCTTCCCCCTCCCCCTTGAAGAACCTGGCTACCTAAGTTCCATAAGCTCACTTGATCTGTGGGCACGGGGCTACAGAAGTCGCCATTCTTTTTGGAGAGGCGCCAGTGGGAGGAATTTGTTACTACTTTGTCGCATAGGACAGCCGAGGCTGCTTCAGCCGAGGCTTGTGGGCAGCAACAGGCCCTGAGGGCGGTCGGCCAAGGCCCTTCCCTCCCGCCACGAAAGAGGGGGGCATCACTGCAGTTGCCGGTGCCACCGCTGTCAGTCTTTCTCCTCTTGAAGGAGGGATACCGCCTTCGGCAGTGATTCCTTTGCCCTCACTATTCAGCAGGCCCTAGCTGAGGTGCCATTTCACTGGCAGCCTAGTGTACCTTGTTTAATCCCAGCCGGCTGACAACTGAGGCTAGGTTAGTTGTGGGCTAGCTGCAGCTCTTTCTCTCTGGATCAGAGTTTTTTTCTTTCCACTCCTTCTGGGTCATTCATGTGGAGGAGTGGGCTAAAAGTTAGATCAGATATCTCAGTGGCTGATGTTGATGCTTTATCTATTTGGGGGCTGTGGGAAAGGCACTTGTCACTTCGGGGCCCAGGTACAGTTTTGGTGTTTTGCCTCTCCTCTGGCATTCTTCTTGACTTTGGTCAACACTTTGCCTCCTGAGGGAGCACTATAGATTTGTGCTTCAGTTAGAGGAGGAGTCTTCCCTTGTCCCATTTCCAGGCTTGATGCCCTAAACCAGGGGTGTCCAACCTGCGGCCCGAGGGCCGCTTGCAGCCCCATGATGTATTTTGTGCGGCCCCGGTCAAGGACGAGGCAGTGTTTTCCTCTGCTGCCCCAGGGTGTTTACTATCTTGCTGGCTCTCTCCTCTGTCTTGCTGCAGCATTTGCGCGCTTGTGCGGCCCCAGAAAATTTTTTCGGCCAATGCAGCCCAGGGGAGCTGAAAGGTTGGACACCCCTACCCTAGACCCTTGCGAGGAAAAGGTCTGGTCTGCGGTGATGCTCATGGGTTTTGACATCAGCTAAGGACCATTGCCAGGCATGATGGTTCTATTCCACAGGAGGTTATTTGGGGCCTGGCAGTTATGATGGGAGGCTGCTTTGCACTCATTCTATTCGTAGGATGTAGCATGGTACTCTCAGGCAAGGATGGCTCCTGTTCACATAGGCTAGGGAGGGTAGCCTCTGTATAATCGTGGGTAATATACTCTCTGGAATGTAGAATCTCCTTGGACGCATGCTACAGGGCAGGATTTGGGGGCGAAGGATTTCCCGTTCGCTTCTTTATTTCCCTCCCTACGTTTGGACTGCTGTGACTAAAGGAAAGAAAATTATCAGGTAAGGACATAATTTTACCTTCAAAGCCAACTTGCATATGCAGAAGGTGTCTTCAGTTAAATATTTATTCTTCTTTTTTTCCTAGAGGCTCAGTTGTCTGCAGCTTTCCCATAATCAAAGTCCTCAGGATCTGGGCCTTCCAAGGAGATCAGCATGAGATTATTTAGTGTGCTTTGATTCATTCGATTTCTCAAACATGACTTGATCCTTTTAAGGGCAGAAAACCCCTTTCACATTCAGCTGTGCTCATTGGGATCACTAGCCCAATATGAGCTAGTTTGGCTAAATTTGGAAATGACTCTTTGAGCTCTGATGTCGTTGCCATTTTTAGTAAAAATTTGTTTTGGACTGAAGTCTTTGTATGATTGATTTCTGATCATTTTTGATGCAACTGTCCATTCATGCCTGCTACTTTCATATTTTAAAATTGGAGGGCTACCATTTTTGGAGTAATGAGCAAAAAGAATTTCAGCAGACTCACTTGAATCTGCATTGAAAACTTTTGAAAAGCTGGAAATAAATGGCATGTCAGGGAATCTTGCATCTAGGTGCTTGACAACTGTCTCTAGGTATTTATCATATATTGCAATTTTGAATGTACATCACTCTGTGTATAGACAATGCGGAGATCTGACCATTCTTCTGCCAAAGATGAAGGCTTTGAAAATATCTCCCAGGAGTGTCTTTCAACTGCATGATGGACAATTCTGTGGCGAGCAAAATTGGCTCAATTTCGGTAAGATTGACATCTTGCCTTTGCCAAGCCTTAGATAAGTTGGACAACAAAGGTAATACATCTGAAAGCATCATCAGAGAGGAAACAAAATTGTCATTTCGTTCAGTGGCCTCTTTTTCCAGCGCAGCTATGACACTCATCATGCACTGCCATAGTGACTGTACTGCAGAGGCATGAGACAGCCATCTAGTGTCACTGGCCATTTTCAGTTTAATCTGGGGAATGTTCAGAAAATTTTGCATTTCTGTTAAACAAGCCATCTTAACTGAAGAATTTTGGAAGAAATAGAACAGCTGCCTTAAGATGTAATTCAGTTTTGTTAAATAAGGTACGGCATCTGCTGTTTGGGCACTTGCAAGGGCCAATCGATGGTTTACACAGTGGCAGTTGACCAAGAGTCCAGATGTTTTATCTTTAAGCAGTTTTGACACACCTTTCTGTTTCCCAGTCATAACAGCTGCTCCATCTGTCCCTAGTCCAACCAGATTTGCAGTTTTCAAGCCTAGTATGTCCATAGTCTCATTCAGTGTGTTGGTTATAGTCTTCGCTTTGCCATCACTCATATTGCAGGTTGATACAAAACTAATTCTGACCTGTTTAGTGACCTGGCAAACATATTTAATGTAAATAATTAATTGTTTTACAACTGACTTGTCTGTGGTTTCATCACACAGAATACTGAAAAAATTTTCAGCATGCATATTTTTCAGTATGTTAGACTTTATTTCTGATGCTAAGACATCCAGCAGCTCTTGAGAAGGGAAGTTTCTGGACCATGACTCCAAGTTTCAAGTTTCAAGTTTATTCAATCTTTTGATGGATCGCCTATTACACTTTCTAAGCGATGTACATAATATAATAAAAGAAATAAGAAACTTAACATAATAATTATATTAACATAACATATAAACAATTAAAACTTACTTGAGGGGAAAGGGAAAAGTAAAAGTTACAATTTCGGGTTTCGTAAGAATAAAGGGAAAGAACAAAAGGTAGGGTAAAAGAGGTAGCACAAGGTAGCTCGAGCACACTTCTTAAACATTAATACCAAAACGTAAGAAATTTAAATGAACTGTTAAAAATCAAAAGCATCTTTAAATAAATATGTTTTTAAAAGTTTTTTAAATGTTGTAATATTTTGTTCTATTCTGATAAATTGAGGGAGTTTATTCCACCTTTGTGGACCGGCAACAGTAAATATATCTGCTCTTCTAGTACCTATGATTTTTAGAGATGGAACAGCTAATAAACATTGATCAGTAGAGCGAAGAGATCGCTGTGTTTTATATGGGATTAGAGATTTGGAGATGAATTGTGGCTCATTGGATGTTAGAGTTTTGAAAATTAGGAGCATTAGTTTAAAAAAGATCCTATGATTTACTGGTAACCAGTGTGCATCTATCAGTAGTGGAGACACATGGTCAAATTTTTTAGAATTATAAATTAATTTTATTGCTGTATTTTGAATTATTTGTATCCTTCTTATTTCTTTTTGTGTGATGTTTAAAAATAGGGCATTACAGTAATCAATTTTCGCTATTATAAATGAATGGATTAATATGTTTAGAGAAGAAGGACTGAGAAATTTGGCAATAGATCTTATCTGCCGTAATTTAAAAAAACAATTTTTAACCATATAAGATATATGTTCATGGATACCATGTTAATGGGGGTGTTATTGAGGAAAAAAGGTTTAGAAAGAGAAATATCTTTTTTCCAATTGAATAGGATGGATTGAGTCTTATTAATATTTAATGCCAATTTGTTTGTGTTTAACCAATTTTGCACATGCTCTAGCTTTTGATTAATTGAGGAGATATCTGTAGTGTTTTCTGGGTCTAAAGGGTGTATGAGTTGGATGTCATCTGCGTATGAATAGGGGATGAAGCCTATAGCCTGACAAAGTTCTAATAGTGGAGCAAGGAAGATATTAAATAATAGAGGAGACAAAATAGATCCTTGTGGAATTCCAAAGGTTGAAGTGTAAGGGGCGGATTCCTCATTATTAAATCTAACGATAGAAGTTCGGTTAATGAGGTAAGATTTAAACCAATCTAAAACTTTCTCGTTAATTCCTTTTTCTTCGAGTCTTTTTAAGAGTAGGTCATGATCAATGGTATCGAAGGCGGCGGAAATGTCTAAGGAAAAAAGTATTACTGATTTGTGTTGGGAATACCCCCATCATGGCTTGCACCGCCCCCCCCCCCCCCCCCAGTGTTGATCATATTCTTTCTGAGGTGGAAGGTGCATTTTTACCAACATTGAGATGTTGTAAAAAGGAACCATTTCTTTACAGTGTTCCAACAGCTTTTCAAACAACGTTGTATGTGGTTATTCAATTTTTACCATGGATCTTAAAGCTCCCACAAAGGCATCTCTCTGTAAGTTATTTAACATAGATACAGATCTTTCAATTTGACCGATTCCAGTTTGCTCTAGTACACATTTTCCTAAAAGGTCAGCAGAAGACTCAATGTGTGTTTTACTTTTTTCATGGTCCAGCAAGCTTTCTTTTCAAATTCTTGTGCATGGCACATTTACCCAAGGTAACTCCCTCCTTGGGAGGTGTTTGTTTGAATATTTCATGCACAATGAGCACTACATACCATTTTCTTTGACCATTAGCCAATCAAAATCTTTAAACCATTGTTTGTTTATGCCGGATAAGCAGTGCTTAGATTTATCAATTGGCAGAGTGTGTGCTGAAAAGATTTCCCCTGATGGACCAGCCTCTGTAATGTCTTTGTCTGAAATTGCCACATCAACAGTTGACGCTGCACCTTGTGGCGTCTCTTTTTCTGAAATAACTGAGCAGGGTTGTTTTCTGAACACTTTTTTTTACTCATGTTGGTAAAATGAAAAGTACCTATGAATAAGACTTTTGAGTGGTAATGTGGAAGCCTATTGGATATTCAGTGCACACTTACATTACGGCAGGGCAAGATATGAACAAAAAAAGGAATTGCAGATGGGTCACTTAAACAGGAACCAGTGAGTGCTACAAGGATTTTTATTTTTTGCTCTTCTGGGCTTAACCTGCCCCAAACACTCTGTGATGAAAGAAGAGGGAAAGGCACAGCCAAGTCTGGCCCTGGACTTTTTTTTTCCTCTTCTGGACAACCTACTGCTATTAAATATTTCTATAGCACTCTCAGATGCACGCAGCGCTGCACAGAGTCACAAAGAAAATAGTCTCTGCTCAAAAGAGCTTACAACTTTTTTTCTCTCCAAATATACCTTGCTGAAAACACAGAGGGAAGTTAGAGCCGTCAACCTAACCCGCCCAAAACTTTCTGCCCCGTCCCTCATCACATCGGGAAACAAAAGTTCTGACGTTGAACGGGCGGACCTTAGGAGCGTGGGCGCAAATGTTTTAATAGGTCGATGTTACAAACGCTATGCAAATTACCCCTCCCTTCTCATAAGGGGTAATTTGCATAGCGTACCAAGGCGTTGGACCAATCGAAATACAACCCCTTGGCGTGCTATGCAAATTACCCCTTCCCCGCCCCTACTCCACCGTGAGCAGGGAAGGGTAATTTGCATAGTGTTTGTAACATTGACCTATTAAGTTAGTGGCATGATTCATGGAAAATCCTTGTAGCAGCGCTTTAATTCAGCAGGCTTGCTTTGGTCGCTAATGCTGGTTCTTCTGCTCATGCTCAGTTAGACCTGACCTGAGCATGCGTGGAAGAACAGGCATTATCCGAAGTTTGCGTGCTGAATTAAGTGCTGCTGAAGATGTGGTTCAGGCAGGAAAGGTCTGTTCACCTTCAAGTACAGGGTACAGGCAAACCGGAAGAAGCAGGCACTTGACAATTCATGCATGAACCACCGCCGAGTCGCGTGTCGGATGTCAGATCCCGGAACCGGTCCGGCACGGTCTCTTCAGCTGCAAAATGACAGCCGGGCACTCATTTAAATTAGCTGGACGGTGCGCCCGGCTAAAATACGCTATAGAGAACACTGTAAGTGTAACGTTTTAGTTGCTATTGATAAAATTTGAGCACTCTGCGAGACCTCCCGTTGTCCTTGCTGGGGAGGGCGGCCTTGGTTAAAATGATACTATTGCCTAAACTGTTATAACCCCTACAGATGGTACCCTTCTGGGTGTTACAGCAAGATGTCCGCAAACTTCGTTCCCTTTTCACCACTTTTATTTGGCACCATCGATCGGCATGTATTGCCTATGCGAAGTTGACCCTTTCCAAGAGGGAGGGGGGCCTGGGTCTTCCTGATGTTCGTGCATACAACGTGGTGGCTCTTATGCATTTCGTTCACGAGGGGGTGAAGGGGACTGCTCAATTTTCCCCTCTGGGGTGGATGGCGGGCTGGTGTGCGCCCTTTACCTTTCTAAATCTATTGCATTCTCCTCAGGGCCGAGGGAGGGGTGTCCTGCACTCTAAATTGCAGTTTTTGCGACCTTTTTGCATGGCCTGGCGGTGGTGGCGTAGGGCATAGGCCCGTTCTCCCCTTGCCTCTCCCTTTTTACAGCTGCAGGGTAACCCCAATTTCTTACCGGGCCTTGGCAACTCTCCTTTTGCTGCTTGGGCTTATCAGGGGGCTTTGATTCTCTCCCACAAGATTGATAGAGACATGAGTGTTTTTTCTACGTTTGCCCAATTCCAGGATCATTAGGACGTCCCCCGTCATCAATTTTTTGCCTATTTGCAAACCCGGCACTACTTTCAGAGTCTTCATTAGCAGTATGGCCCGGAGTGGCCCCTTGATGAGTACTTACTTTGTGTACCAGCTTCCCAGAGCTCCTTTTCGGTATGGTATCGGGTGGTTCATTCCTTCGCCTCTCGGGCATTTAACTCATCTACAGGACATGTGGAACTGGGACCTCGCTGCATATTATACCCCTAATACCTTTTTGGAGCTTTTTTGCATGTTTTTGTGAAATCCGCGGCTTGGCAGGAGACCCAATTTAAAATCCTTCAAAGGGCTTATATTACTAAAGAGAGAGGTACTCGCATGGGTTTCTGGGGATAAGCTCTGTGTACTAAATACAAACAGGCTCCTGGGACGCTACTGCATTCCTTCTTAGATTGTCCTGAACTCTCCTCCTTATGGAACTTCTCCTTTGCGCAGCTTCAATTGGTCTTGCAGCGCGACCTGGAGTTGGCCGGCGGCGTGCAATCGCTGCAAGCGCCTGGCCCTACCTGGAGTTGTAGCGGGGGATAATTAAATGCGGGTGGCAGTGGACTGGGGGGGAGGAGGAATCAGATCAGCCGCATACCCACTACGGTACGCAGACCACAGGCTGAGAAACCCTGCTCTAGAAATGGTTGCTAAAAGAACAAACTCTCTTTGAGACATTTGCATTAGAATTTGATAGAGATTTTATTCTTCTTAGCTATCTCAGGAATATAAATAAGCAATTTCTGGGTTCAAACATTCGCTTGTTTCCTCATATATTTCAATTGCAGAAACACCCAAAAGTACAGGCTTCGTGTACACGGTGATCTTGGCCTAAAGAGTAAGGAGGAGAAAACTCAGGCAATATTTCTAGGAGTATCTTGGAGCTGCTACACAATCCACCTGCTCAGAATGTCATCTAAGCTACCCCCTCACCACCCAAATATTAGTCCATTTAAAGTTATCCATTGGGTGCCACAGAAAGGAAATGAGCTAGCTCTGCACATTTAATAGAATGGAATGTCAGTTTTCCGGTGATGTCACTGACCAAGATGGAGGGTTAGAGATTTTGATCTGACTCGAAGCAGCATATAGCCTCCCATACCCCCCCCCCTCTCCCCGGTTAAAAGCAGCTTTGTGAGTGTTTTTTGGTGGCTGGAGGATCAGAAGAGCAGTGCGATGAGATTATGCCATCCCAAAAGAAAACTGATGGCGGGTGGCAGCAGGAGAGAGGAGCATAGCAGGGAAGCCTACGCCATGTGCGGGGACCTCCAGCCTGTACGAGCGCGTGTCAGGAGATAGTGCCTCTGAGGACAAATCGGAGAGGGGGACCTTACTGCAGTTTCGGAAAGCGGAATTTGTGGTGGCAATCACAAAGGCGGAACTGCAACAATGGGTGTCCAAAATCAAGACTGAGTTTGCAAAATTCAAGGGGACAAAATACAAGACACTGTGAAGGAAATTCGGAAGGACTTTGCAGAGTTACTGGGGCTTGTCAAGGAAACAGAGCGGGGGAGCAGAAGGAAGTAGTGCAAGATCTTGGTTCCACGGTGGGAGAGACTCAAAAAGATATTCTGGATTGTTATGCTAGAGTGAAGGACCTGGAGAACAGGTCACAGCAGAACAATGTGAGAATCCGGGCATCCCTGACACAGAGGAATATGGGGATGCTATGGCAGTGGTACAGGACTTATATCAATTTATTTTTGCTCCAAAAGCAGCGTCGGAGACTGCTCCTTGCTTCCTAAAGATAGATAGGGCCCACAGGACCTTGGGGCCAAAGAAAACTGACTACCCCAGGGACATAAGTTTGCCTTCATAATTTCAATGATAAGGACTGCTTTGTGAAAAAAGCTAGAGAGCTGGGGGGGTCATCACCTGGAAAAACTTAAAGATTTAAGTCTTTCTGGATCTGTCCGCTATCACTTTGCAGAAGAGGTGGGAATTTCGCCCATTCTTGGACATTTTGAAAAAGAAGACTATTCGTTACTGGTGGCTCTTTCCCTTCGGTTTACTGATAATCATCAACAAAGCCCAAAAGCGAGTGACATTGGTAGCTGAAATGGGTGCTTTGCTTAAAAAGGAAGGGCTCTTGGCAGCAGGAGCCCAGATACCGAGCAAGCAAGCAGCTAGGCGGATGGAGAAGTTTTTGGTGGCAGGAGGCACCATCCCACCGAAGGGCAAGGCCCAACGAGAGGCCTGCGATTGCTGAGAGTGGGGTTGAGTCCCAAGACCCACATGGTACCTGATCAGAGGACTGGCTGCAGACCGGGATTGCATATTCACTGGTGGGGATCCAATGTGGATGCTGGATTCCTTATGGGCACTGGGTATATAAGAACATAAGAACATAAGAACATAAGAAGCGCCATCTCCGGATCAGACCTTCGGTCCATCAAGTCCGGCGATCCGCACACGCGGAGGCCCCGCCAGGTATACACCTGGTTTATTATATAGCCACCCTATCTTTATATGCCTTTCTCAAGGAGATATGCATCTAGTTTGCTTTTGAAGCCTAGGACTGTCGATTCCGCAATAATCTCCCCTGGGAGAGTATTCCAGATGTCCACCACTCTCTGTGTGAAGCAGAACTTCCTGACATTAGTCCTGAACTTGTCCCCCCTTAGCTTCATTTCATGTCCTCTTGTCCGTGTCAAATTGGACAATGTAAATAATCTTCTCTGCTCTATTTTGTCGATTCCTTTCAGTATTTTGAAGGTCTCGATCATATCCCCACGCAGTCTCCTTTTCTCAAGGGAGAACAATCCCAGTGTTTTAAGTCGATCCTCATATTCCAGTTTCTCCATACCCTTCACTAGTTTAGTTGCTCGTCTCTGCACCCTCTCCAGCAGTTTTATATCCTTCTTTAGGTAGGGAGACCAATGTTGGACGCAGTATTCCAAGTGAGGTCTGACCATTGTCCTATAAAGCGGCATTATTACTTTCTCCGATCTACTCGAGATTCCTTTCTTTATCATGCCCAACATTCTATTTGCCTTCTTTGCCGCTGCCGCGCATTGTGCCGACGGCTTCAGGGTCCTATCTATCAGTACACCCAGGTCTCTTTCTTGTTCACTTTTTCCCAGAGTTGCACCTGTCATTTTGTACTCGTATTCCTTATTCTTACTGCCTAAATGCATTACCTTGCATTTCTCCACGTTGAACCTCATTTGCCATTTCTCCGCCCATTTTTCTAACCGACACAAATCGCTCTGGAGTTCCTCACTATCCTCCTGCGATCTGATTGCCCGGCAGAGTTTTGTGTCGTCTGCAAACTTGATGATCTCACTGGATGTTCCGTTTTCCAAGTCATTGATATAAATATTAAAAAGGATCGGCCCAAGTACCGAGCCCTGGGGTACACCACTAGTCACTTTCTCCCAGTCAGAGAACTTCCCATTTATGCCCACTCTCTGCTTTCGGTTTTCCAGCCATTTGCCTATCCATCTTTGTATATCTCCCTCTATGCCATGGCTTTGTAGTTTCCTGAGAAGTCTTTCGTGTGGAACTTTGTCGAACGCTTTCTGGAAATCCAAGTATATTATGTCCACCGGCTTTCCACTATCAATTTGCTCGTTCACGGTCTCAAAGAATTGGAGTAAATTCGTCAAACACGATTTCCCTTTCCTGAATCCATGTTGACTGGGTTTCATCAAGTCGTGTGTGTCCAAGTGCTGAACAATGCTATCCTTGATCAGTGATTCAATCATCTTGCCGGGGACAGACGTAAGACTCACAGTGTGTGTATGATTGTGGCTGGTTGACTGTGAGAGTTCCTATGTAGGGGGGGAGAGTTTGTTGAGTATGCATGGAGGGGGAATGGGTGGTATTTTGATGGTGTAAATGGGGTTGGTAGAGTCATATGAAGCCATGATGGGAGTTGGGTGTGTGGGGGAGCGGGTGTGATGGGGAGGGGGATGAGGCTGGGAAAGGGGGAGGGGTGTAGGGGATGTGGAAGGGAGGAATGGGGTGGTGAGGAGATGGTTGTGGAGGGACAGGATGATGGAGATGGGGGGTTAGTACGCTGAGAGTGGGTAATCTTAATGTTAAGGTCCTTAATATGCCACATAAACGACAATTGTTGTTGAAGGAAGTTAAGCGCCTGCACTTTGATATTTGTTATGTATAGGAAACACATTTTGTGAAGGCGGGGAGAAACTTATTCAATTTCGGGAGTTCCCTCTTAGGGTATGGGCGTCTAATAAACTGGAAAAGAAAAAAAGAAGGAGTGGGGATCCTTTTCTCTAAAATTTGAAGGTGATGCCCCAGAGGGAATGGAGGGCTGAAGTGGGGCAGTGGATTATATGGACTGGGTCAGTAAATGGGGAACTGGTGACATTGGTAAATCTATATACCCCTAATGTCAAACAGGGACAGTTTTTTGATGAGTTATTGCCCAAAATATTATCCGTCAAGGTGGGGCACTTGGTTATTGAGAGAGACTTTAATTTGGTGTTGAATCCCAGGTGGGACTCTACGGGTAAAGGAGGGGATCGCCTTAAAACAAGACAGGCGGAGTTTGAAACGTTTTTTGGAAGTACTTAACATGGTGGATGGATGGAGAGTGCAACATTGGATGGGACGAAACTATACATTTTACTCACCTGTACATGAAGTATATACTCGCATAGACTTGTTATGTATGGATAAGGGGTGGGGAAGGAAGTTAGTGTATGCTAGAATTGATAGTATTGATTTGGTCAAATCATGCCCCTATTTGGATGGATGTGATTTGGGGAACCTTGAGGGCAGGGGATTCTTATTGGAAATTAAATGAGAGTCTTTTGAGTAACCCCCATATCACGTGGAAAATTGAGCAGGGGATTTATGATTTTTTGGAGCATAACAACATTGACCAATTCTCGCCCATGACAATCTGGGAAAGTTTAAAGGTGGTACTTCAGGGGGAATTTATCTCGTTGACGTCCCATAAGAAAAAGAGAAAACAGAGGGAAGAACAACAGTTGAGGGATACCCTGCTTAAGCTAGTTGAACAACATAAGAAGGGGCCTGGGGGAGACCAGCTTCGGCTTCAGATTCACAAAACTCGTATGGCTCAGGGGAAATTGGAAGACGAGGCTATTAAATTTAATTTGGACAAACTTTGTCTCAAATATTTTGAGACTAGCAATAGAGCTGGCAAATTGTTGGCACATAGAGGAGGAGTAGCTCTCTATGCAAAGATCAATATCCAAGCGACCAAAATGCAAGGGACCTGGGGAGAGGAAGAAGCGATATGGATTGCTCTGAAACTTCTATCTATGTGGGTGTAGTCTACAGACCTCCGACTCAATCATAGCAAAATGATAAGGATCTGATTGTGGATATCCAAAAGTTTGGAAGGAAAGAGGAGGTTCTGCTGTTGGGAGATTTCAACCTGCCGGATGCGGACTGGAATTCCGTCTGCAGAATCGGAAAGAAGTAGGGAGATTGCGGATGCCTTTCAAGAAGCTCTGCTCAGACAAATGGTGACGGAACCCACAAGGGAAAAAGCGATATTGGATCTGATCCTCACAAATGGAGAGAGTATCTCTAATGTTCGAGTGGGTGCTCACCTGGGAAGTAGCGATCATCAAACGGTTTGGTTTGATATAACGGCTAAAGTGGAGAGCGGCCGCACGATACTTAAAGTCCTAGATTTCAAACGTACGGACTTTAATGCAATGGGAGAGTACCTGAAGAAAGAGCTGTTAGGATGGGAGGACATAAGAGAAGTGGAAAGACAGTGGTCTAAGCTGAAAGGAGCGATAAAAATGGCTACGGACCTTTATGTGAAGAAAATCAATAAAAAGGAAGCCGATATGGTTCTCCAACCTAGTGGCTGAGAAAATAAATGCGAAAGAGTTGGCGTTCGTGAAATATAAAAAAAACTCAAGAAGAGGAGAGCAGAAAGGACTACAGGGTGAAACTGAAAGAAGCCAAGAGAGAGATACGTCTGGCGAAAGCACAGGCGGGAGAACAAATGGCTAAAAATGTAAAAAAGGGAGACAAAAATTTTTTCAGATATATTAGTGAAAGGAGGAAGATGAAAAATGGAATTGCTAGGCTAAAAGATGCTGGGAGCCAATATATGGAGAGTGATGAGGAGAAAGCAAATGTGCTAAACAAATACTTCTGTTCTGTGTTCACAGAAGAAAATCCTGGAGAAGGACCGAGATTGTCTAGCAAAGTTACATGAGGAAATGGAGTAGATTCTGCGCCATTCACGGAGGAGGGTGTTTATGAGCAACTTGAAAAACTGAAGATGGACAAAGAAATGGGACCAGACGGGATCCATCCCAGGATACTAAGGGAGCTCAGAGAGGTTCTGGCGAGTTCTATTAAAGACTTGTTCAACAAATCTCTGGAGACGGGAGTGATTCCTGGGGATTGGAGGAGAGCGGATGTGGTCCCTATTCATAAAAGTGGTCACAGGGATAAGAACATAAGAAGTTGCCTCCGCTGAGGCAGACCAGAGGTCCATCCTGCCCAGCGGTCCGCTCCCGCGGCGGCCCATCAGGCTTTATTGCCTGAACAGTATCCCTGACTAATTTTGTAACTGCCTCTAATCCTCTAACTATTACCTACCTCTACTCCTATCTGTACCCCTTAATCCCTTTGTCCTCCAGGTACCTGTCCAGACCCTGTTTGAAGCTCTGTAGCGTGCTTCTGCTTATCACATCCTCCGGTAGCGCATTCCATGTATCCACCATCCTCTGAGTGAAAAAGAACTTCCTGGCGTTTGTTCTAAACCTTTCCCCTTTCAATTTTTCTGAGTGCCCCCTTGTACTTGTGGTTCCCCGTACTTTGAAAAATCTGTCCCTGTCTACTCTTTCTATGCCCTTCATGATCTTGAAGGTTTCTATCATGTCTCCTCTAAGTCTCCGCTTTTCCAGGGAGAAAAGCCCCAGCTTCTTCAGTCTGTCAGTATATGAGGGGTCTTCCATACCCTTTATTAGCTTAGTTGCTCTTCTCTGGACTCTCTCAAGTACCGCCATGTCCTTCTTGAGGTACGGCGACCAATACTGGACACAGTACTCCAGGTGCGGGCGCACCATTGCACGATACAGTGGCAGGATAACTTCCTTCGTCCTGGTCGTGATACCCTTCTTAATGATGCCCAACATTCTGTTTGCCTTCCTTGAGGCTGTGGCGCACTGCGCCGACGCCTTCAATGATGTGTCTACCATCACTCCCAGGTCTCTTTCAAGGTTACTCACCCCTAGCGGTGATCCCCCCATTTTGTAAGTGAACATCGGGTTCTTTTTCCCTACATGCATGACCTTGCATTTTCCTATGTTGAAGCTCATTTGCCACTTTTTGGCCCACTCTTCGAGCGCTGTCAGATCTTTTTGGAGATTTTTGCAGTCCTCCTTGCTTTCAACCCTGCTGTATAATTTGGTGTCATCCGCAAATTTAATAACCTCACATTTTGTTCCTGCCTCCAGGTCGTTAATAAATATATTGAACAGGAGCAATCCCAGCACCGACCCTTGCGGAACTCCGCTCGTGACCCATTGCCAGTCTGAGTAATGGCCCTTTATTCCAACCCTCTGTTTCCTATCCGCCAGCAAGTTTTTGATCCATCGGTGTACCTCCCCTTGCACCCCCGTGGTTCCATAGCTTCCTTAGCAGTCTTTCATGTGGTACCTTGTCGAAGGCTTTTTGGAAGTCAAGGTAAATGATGTCTATAGATTCCCCTTTATCCACCTGGCTGTTTACCCCCTCAAACAAATATAATAAGTTAGTGAGGCATGACCTGCCCTTGCAGAAGCCATGCTGGCTCAGCTTCAGCTGCCCAGTGTTTTCAATGTGTTCCCAGATGCAGTCTTTAATCAGGGCTTCCATCATCTTTCCCGGGACCGAGGTCAAGCTCACCGGCCTGTAGTTTCCTGGGTCTCCCCTTGAGCCTTTCTTGAAGATGGGCGTGACATTTGCTATTTTCCAGTCTTCCGGAATCTCTCCAGTTTTTAAGGATAGGTTGCATATTTGTCTAAGTGGCTCAGCTATTTCGTTCCTTAGTTTCTTGAGTACTCTTGGGTGAATGCCGTCCGGACCAGGCGATTTGTCGCTCTTTAGCCTGTCTATCTGCCTTTGCTAACCTCTATTTGGACCAGATTTTCATCCTGATCTCCTTTTACGATCTCCTCGGGTTCCGGAATGTTGGTTGTGTCCTCCCTCGTGAAGACTGAAGTGAAGAACTCATTTAGTCTGTCAGCTATCTCCTTTTCCTCTTTTACCACTCCCTTTCTGTCTCCATCATCCAAGGGTCCCACTTCCTCCCTTGCTGGTTGCTTCCCCTTGACGTACCTGAAGAATGATTTGAAGTTTGTTGCTTCCCCCGCCAGTCTCTCTTCATATTCTCTTTTTGCTTTCCTAACCATTCGGTGACACTCCTTTTGGTGTTTTTTGTGCTCCTTTTGGTTGTCCTCTGATTTGTCCTTTTTCCATTTTTTGAATGATGCCTTCTTGTCACTTATTGCCTTTTTCACTGCATTTGTTATCCACACTGGATTTTTTGTTCTATTCATTTTGCACCCTTTCCTGAACTTTGGGACGCACAGGTTTTGTGCTTCGTGCACCGTGCCCTTGAGTAAGGTCCAGGCTTTTTCTACGGACTCCATCTTTCTTGCGGTGTCGTTGAGTTTCTTACCCACCATTTTCCTCATGGCATCATAATTCCCTTTTTTGAAGTTCAGTGCTGTCGTTGTAGTTCTTTTCACCTTTGATGATCCAATTTCTAGCCTGTACTGGATCGTGTTGTGATCGCTGTTTCCTAGTGGGGCTAGTACCACCACCTCTTTAGCAGGCCCCCCATGTCCGGTGAAGATTAGGTCAAGAGTGGCATCTCCCCGTGTTGGTTCCGTGACCAGTTGTTCCATGAAACAGTCCCTCGTGACCTCCAAGAATTTGGTCTCTCTCATGCAGTTTGAGTGCCCTATACTCCAGTCTATTCCCGGGTAATTGAAGTCCCCCATCACCACCACACTTCCGCTTTTGCATACCTGCCCCAGTTCAGCCTCCAGATCCTGGTCGATTTCTTCCGTTTGTCCCGGTGGGTGATAGTACAGACCGAATTTTATGTCTGCTCCAGTTCCTCTGGATAGCTTAACCCATAGTGATTCCAAGTCATCCGCCCTTGCTGTTGTTTCCATCCTGGTTGAAAATATGGAATCCTTTATACATAGCGCTATTCCTCCACCTTTTTTGTGTGGCCTATCTCTCCTGTAGAGTTTGAATCCTGGTAAAGCCACATCCCATTTATTATGTCAAGGCCCTTTTTGTTGGCTAAGACTTCTAACTCTCCCATTTTAGCCTTTAGGCTCCTAGCATTTGTTGTGTATAGGCAATGTAAGTCCCGGTTGTTTGCCTCTTGCCGGTTTTCCTCGTGGTTTGGCGCTCCTGGCGACCACCTCGTGAGTTGCCAGTCCCCAAGCCTCGTCTTGGTCATCCTCCTCCTGTGGTGTGTCTGTTTCGTCCTCGGCCTGCTTCCCCATTTTAGGTTGTCTTTTTGGTTTCCGTTGTTCTCTGTTAGTCCTGTTTGCCAATTTCATTTGTGCCCTAGACCCCTGCAATTTGTCCCTTGGTCCTTCCTCCAAAAATTCCCACTCAGTTCTGAGTCCTCCTTTACAGTGTCTTTGTTCAATGTCCTTGGCCTTGGGCATCTGCATTGTGTCCTTAGGTCCTTGTCCCAAAATTTTGTCCCGATCCATTTTTTACAATGTCCTTGCTCAATGTCCCTGGGCCCCTGTATTGCATCCTTAGGTCCTTTTTCCAAAAATTCCCACTCAGTCCCAAGCCCTCTTTTACAATGTCCTTGCTCAGTATCCTTGTTTGATACTTTTGTCCGATGTGTCAGATCGACTGTCGGCTTTCCCCTCTTTCTCAGTTTAAAGCCAAGTCTATGGCGCTCTGGACGTTGCGTGCCAGCATCCTCGTCCCAGTCGTGCTCAGGTGCAGTCCGTCTCTCCTGTAGAGCTTATTTTTTCCCAAGAAAGTTGTCCAGTTCCAAACAAAAAGGAAACCTTCCTCTTCGCACCATCTCCTGAGCCAACCGTTTATTGCTTGTAGTTCACTCTGCCTCCTTGTGTCTGCTCTCGGTACTGGCAGGATCTCTGAGAAGGCTATCCTCCTTGCCCTCAGTTTCAGTTTCCTCCCCAGGATCCTGAACTGATCAGTTAGTACAGTCCTGTTGTAGTCCCTCCTGCTGACGTCGTTGGTTCCAACATGGATTACTACAGCTGTCTCCTCCGTCTCAGCCCCTTCCAGGATCCTCTCAATTCTGTCGATGACATCTTTCGTTCTTGCCCCCGGGAGACATGGATGAAGCAGGAAACTACAGGCCGGTGAGCCTCACTTCAGTTGTTGGTAAAATAATGGAAGTGTTGCTGAAAGAAAGGATAGTGTACTTTCTTGAATCTAATGGGTTACAGAATCTGAGGCAAATTTGGCTTTACAAAAGGTAAATCGTGCCAAACTAACCTGATTGAATTTTTTGATTGGGTGACCAAAGAGCTGGATCGATGACATATGCTAGATGTAATTTACTTGGATTTCAGCAAAGCCTTTGATACAGTTCCTCATAGGAGGCTGTTGAACAAACTTGAAGGGCTGAAGTTAGGACCCAAAGTGGTGAACTGGGTCAGAAACTGGCTGTCGGACAGACGCCAGAGGGTGGTGGTTAATGGAAGTCGCTCGAAGGAAGGAAAGGTGAGTAGTGGAGTCCCTCAAGGATCGGTGCTGGGGCCAATCCTGTTCAATATGTTTGTGAGTGACATTGCTGAAGGGTTAGAAGGAAAAGAGTGCCTTTTTGCAGATGATACCAAGATTTGTAACAGAGTAGACACCAAAGAGGGAGTGGAAAATATGAAAAAGGATCTGCAAAAGTTAGAGGAATGGTCTAATGCCTGGCAACTAAAATTCAATGAAAAGAAATGCAGAGTAATGCATTTGGGGATTAATAATAGGAAGGAACCGTATATGCTGGGAGGAGAGAAGCTGATATGCATGGACGGGGAGAGGGACCTTGGGGTGATAGTGTCCGAAGATCTAAAGGCGAAAAAACAGTGTGACAAGGCAGTGGCTGCTGCCAGAAGGATGCTGGGCTGTATAAAGAGAGGCGTAGTCAGTAGAAGGAAGAAGGTGTTGATGCCCATGTACAGGCCCCACTTGGAGTATTGTGTTCAAGTTTTGGAGACCATATCTGGCGAAGGACGCAATAAGACTTGAGGCGGTCCAGAGGAGGGTGACGAAAATGATAGGAGGCTTGCGCCAGAAGATGTATGAGGAGAGACTGGAAGCCCTGAATATGTATACCCTAGAGGAAAGGAGAGACAGGGGAGATATGATTCAGACGTTCAAATACTTATAGGGTATTAACGTAGAACAAAATCTTTTCCAGAGAAAGGAAAATGGTAAAACCAGAGGACATAATTTGAGGTTGAGGGGTGGTAGATTCAGGGGCAATGTTAGGAATTCTACTTTACGGAGAGGGTAGTGGATGCCTGGAATGCGCTCCCGAGAGAGGTGGTGGAGAGTAAAACTGTGACTGAATTCAAAAAAGCGTGGGATGAACACAGAGGATTTAGAATCAGAAAATAATATTAAATATTGAACTAAGGCCAGTACTGGGCAGACTTGCATGGTCTGTGTCTGTATATGGCCGTTTGATGGAAGATGGGCTGGGGAGGGCTTCAATGGCTGGGAGAGTGTAGATGGGCTGGAGTAAGTCTTAACAGAGATTTCGGCAGTTGGAACCCAAGCACAGTACAGGGTAAAGCTTTGGATTCTTGCCCAGAAATAGCTAAGAAGAAAAAAAATTTAAAAATTTAAATTGAATCAGGTTGGGCAGACTGGATGGACCATTCGGGGTCTTTATCTGCAGTAATCTACTATGTTACTATGTTATAGACTGAAGCTGCAACAAACCCAAGCTAATATTATGTCTATTAAGGCCACAGACGGTTCCATTTTGCTCGACGAGGCGAATATACAATGGAGATTTCTATCAAGAGTTGTACACCGCGGAAGAGGATATTAAGGAATACTTGCAGGATTTAGATTTGCAGTCTTTGCCTCATAGGTTGGATGGCGATATATCTGTGAAGGAGGTGCTACATGTGATCCATATGTTGAAGCCAGGAAAATCTCCAGGGTTAGATGGGTTCACGGGATCGTTTTATAAGAAATTTGCGCCTTTAGTGGCACCTTTGTTGGCGCGGCTTATCAAGTCCCTAAAAGACAGTGAGCAATTACCTTTCTATATGAGATTAGCAGGGATTACGGTGCTCCCGAAACCTGGGAAGGATGCTACTTTATGTGGCAGTTATAGACCCATTTCCATTTTTGAGCATTGACACTAAAATTATTGCTCAGGTTTTGGTGGATAGACTGGCGATCATATGCCAGTGCTTATTCACCCTGATCAAGTTGGGTTTATTGGGGGGAGATAGGCGGCGGATGGAATTCATAGGGTGTTGAATTTGGTGTGACATGCACAGAGAGGGGTCTCTGTGGGTAGCAGTAGCGGTGGATGCAGAAAAGGACTTCAATCGCATTGATTGTAAGTTTATGGAGGAAGTTCTGCGATGGATGGGGCTGGGACAGAGTTTTATCTCCTGGATTCTTACTTTGTACCATAGTCCGATGGCCTGTGTCAAAATAAATGGGGCTTACTCTACTTCATTTGAGCTCTATCGGGGGACACGACAAGGGTGTTCGCTCTGGTGATTGAGTCTTTGTCACAATGGATACGATAGTCGCACCATGTGCAAGGTCTTCCCATACATGAGGTGGAACACAAATTATCCTTATTTGCAGATGACATCCTAGAAATTGTAAAGGGCTCGGATCGGTCCCTTCTGGCCCTTCAGGATCTTATGAGTGGATATGGGCAGCTATCTTGGTTTAAAGCAAATATAACTAAAATGGAGATATTGACTATTTCAGTGCCACCTCAGGAAATCCAAGAGATACAGCATCTGATTCCTTTTCGGTGGGTGACGGGTCCCATTCACTACCTAGGGGTTCACATGGATGCTGATTGGTCTTCTTTGTTTCATCTTCATTATGTTCCGATGGTTTCCTCTTTGGTACAGGAGCTATCTAGATGGGATAAATTATACCTCTCTTGGATGGACAGAATGGAGGTGGTGCGGATGATGGTAATTCCTAAGTTTTTGTATTTATTTCAAGTTCTTCCTATTGAAATCCCTAGAGTTTATTTTCAATGCTGGCATAGGATCCTACTTAACTTTATATGGGGGGGTCAGCACCCCCGAGTGGCTCGGTATGCCATGTTCAAGTTCAAGGGAGAGGGGGGCTTGGGTTTCCCCAACTTGGAAAAGTATTTTCAGGCGACACAGATTCAGGCAGTGGTGGATTGGCATGCTACTCCACTCAAACTATGGGTTCAGGTGGAGCAAGGGTTGTTGGAGGGTGTGAGAGGCATTCATGCATTAGGCTACTTGCCTTGGGTGGGTTTAGGGGATAAGGACTTCGGGGCTCTGGGTAATCAATTCACTAGATGGATGTTAAGAGTATGGAAAGGTATATATAAGAACTTAGTGGGGAAGGCTCAGGGGGGTACATTTTCTTCTCTTCCGTTTGCGCCTGACTTTCTCCCGAGTCGGGAAGGGGGCATTTTTAAGCGCTAGGAGTGGATTGTATTGGATTGTAGTGGATTGGATTGCTTTGAACAGTTCTTGGAGGGGGAAACAATTATGGCATTTCCTGAGGTTCAGGATCAATTTCAGCTGGAGCAAGGGGACTTATATTTCCTTATTTGCAGGTGAAAAATTATCTCATGCGGGCTTGGGTGAGGGACCCTAACGTTCGACAGAATTCCCCATTTGAATTGCTACTTGGGGCCCCAGTTCGCCAGGGCTGTATTTTAGTTTTGTATGAATGGTTACATGCTGATAGCGATCAGAAAACATCCTATATGAAGGCATGGGAGGGAGACCTGGGATCACGTATACTGGGGAGGAATGGGAACAGATAGCTTTGAGGATTCACCACATAGCGGTGGCGCCACAGTTGGTAAAGAATACCATTAAGCTATTGGTGCAGTGGTATATTATACCGATAGTGCTTAGCAAGATGTACACTTCATGTACAGATGACTGTTGGAAAGGGTGCGGCCAGTGGGGCACATTTTTCCATATGTGGTGGGAATGCCCCAGACTTTTGGGTTACTGGACCCAGGTATTTGGGTATGTTGGACAACTTTTACAATGTCAGATGGTAGTGAGGGATGAAACTGCATTATTGGGAGTGATTCCCAGAGGGGTGGATAATAATCAAGACAAGATGGCTTGGCTGGCATTCACAGCAGCCAGGCTGGTGTTGGCTTCGCTTTGGAAGAGTCCTCATACCTTGACATTGATGAGGGAAAAATTGGGTTGGGTTTGTGAGGAATACAGACTTTCTGCTATATTGACACGTCGATGGCAGCAATTTGAGGATATATGGGGTAGATTTTTGGTCGTGGAGGGTACTGACCCATGTTGATTCGAGGGGGGGGTCCTCTTGGTATGCTGGGGCTTTGGTCCTTATATTGCTATACTTTATCATGTTGCGGTACAGGGCTAGTGGTACTAAGGGAGGAGGACTCTATGAACAGTCTCTCCGGAGGGAGGGGGAGGTTTTTGGGTAGGAGTTGGGGGATGTTTCTTTGGGGGCTTAAGAAATTGGTTAACACTGGTAATAAAGTACTAGGGTGGTTATTATTTAAGAGCTGTTTCTGAGATATGCACTATTTTGTTGTATGTTCTTTGGGTTGTATTTGCAGTGTTTAAATAAATAATTACAAAAAAAATAGAATGGAATGTCCAATACAGGCTCAGCAGACTACGTTAAAAAGGTTTAATAGCTAATAATTCACTGATTGGATGCTGGGCATCATAGGATGATATCAACCCTATGTGAGAGCATATCATCTACCTGTTCCACAGAGAAAGTGAAATTGCTCATTTGCAAGAAAAGTTCTCAAATGCATATCAATCACTGACACAAACCCTATCCATCTCCTCTTTGAACATTACTTAGCAAAATAAAGATGGGAAGGCCACAGGGTTGCTTGTCCCTCTAACTGCAGAAGCAACTGCAAATCTTCAGTATAGACCTATTAAACATTATCAGAAAACTCTGGAATAAAAAATTTCTTTCAATGCTTGCTATCGCCATACTTCCAATGGTTGCCAATCGCCATACTCCCACTGGTTGCCAATTTCATACCGAATCACATATAAAATCCTTCTACTAACTTTCAAGTCTAAAACCTTCAATAAACTAGAATTCATAAATAGATTAATAATTCCTTATACACCTAATAGAGCACTCAAATCCCCAAATCAACATCTTTTAGTTATACCATCACCACAGCAGATAATACATGACACCATACGTTCATTTGTATTCTACACTACAGCCCCTCAGTTATGGAATTCAATGACTACTCACCTTCAGGAAGTAAACTAAAATCGAATGATTTAAATCAAATCTAAAACATTTCTCTTTAAAGATGCATTTGACTTATAACATATGACAACTAGTTCCATCTTCTATCACAGACATTAATTCCCACACCTAATTGTATTACCCTTTTATGTCTTCCTATCCTATTTAAAATTGTATTCCCCCCCACAACCTCCTGTAATTTTCATTAGTTTTAGTGTCCATGTAAATACATATACTGTTTTTATATAATGACAAATGTTTGTATATCCCCCTTTTGTTATGGTGGGTTTTTTTTTTTTTTTTAGAAATTTTATTGTAAAACCACTTAGAAATTTGATAAGCAGGAAAACAAATTTTAATAAAGCTTGGAAACAGAGGAAAATCAAGCAAATCATCTTCTGTCTTCAGATATTATCTGTTAACCTTAATAAATCAAGTTATTCAGATGTGCGACAGTTGTCACCAAACTGGCTAACCACTGGGAAAAAAACAAAAGTGTCTGTTTTGTGACTCACCATCAAGGAACAAGATGTGTGGTCCAAGAGATATAGATCCTTACCAAATGCAAACAAGATCATGGTTGCCCTGTCTTGAAACAGAACAGCCCAGCAGGATGGAGGACCTGTTTACAACAAAATAAAGGCGGCTTTTCATCTAATTTCAACATTTGTCATGTTAAGCCAAGACATGCCTTTTCAAATGATTAATCATGCAAGTCTTACCTGGTATATCTGGCATCCGGCGCAGCTTAAGATCATCAATATTCGTGGTGAGGGTAAACCGAGAGGCTTTGGTTAGTATGGCTACACCAGTACCGTACTCAGTATGGAAAACTCTAGCTTCCACCACATGGTGCTGAAAAACCTCCTGCAACAAAGGAAAAGGAAAGATTAGATTCTTACCTCAATCTTCTTTCTGGTAGAAAGGCACATCAGTCTTGACCAGTGGGCTATTCTCCTCTTACCACAAGTTGTGTAGAACATATCATCTATCTTTCTCAGCTCCACCTCCTTCCTCATGGGCTGGGCTGTAGCTCCTCAGGTTGTCTCAAAGCAGTTGTAAACCACTCTAAAAGATCAGCAGCTGCTTACCACAGCCAATGTATGCAGACAAAATCATCAAATGAATTTATCTACAAAAAGAAGTCTTAGAAGCCACCCTTCCTAATCAACCAGAACTGGTGAACACAAAGAGATGATCTGAGAGACAAGAATCATTCATGGCCTCAAGGTAACAGAGCAGGATGCCCTTCACCACCCCATTCCCCGAACCCATGGGATGTGATTTAGCCCTTTGGCTCAAATGAGCTGGGGTGTGGCAGCCTATTAAGATGGACAGCTTTTTGTGGTATGTGCAAGCATAAAGTAAATATACAACCACAAAAAAGGGAGGAATGGAGGGAAGTATTATGCAAAAATTTAAAAATATCACTCCCAAACACACAAGCCAAGAAAGCTAGCTTATTACTTAAGCGAAAGCAAAGCCTCAGACATACGGAGAGGTGTATCCACACTCTTCCACCCAAGCATCATAGGCAAAAACTTTCGCACAAGTTTAAAGTTAGCAGGTGTGAGCAAAAAAAAATAGCAGAGAATAATTAATGGTAAAAACCACTGAACACAAACAGGCCAGGTCGATGATCATTTTGTGGCCGGTAACCACTGCTTCAGGGCCTTAGCGCCAAATCCAGGCTATCAGTATGCAGATCTTAACTGCTGCTTTCAGTTAGGGTCTGCGTACTGATAGCCTGGATTTGGCACTAAGGCCCTGAAGCAGTGGTTACTGGCCACGAAACAATTGTCAGTCTGGCCTGTTTGTGTTCAGTGGTTTTTACCATCATTCATTCTTGGCTATTTTTTTTGCTCCCACCTGCTAACTTTAAACTTGTGCGAAAGTTTTTTGCCTATGATGCTTGGGTGGAGGAATGTGGATACACCTCTCCTTATGTCTGAGGCTTTGCTTTCGTTTAAGTAATAAGCTAGCTTTCTTGGCTTGTGTGGTGCTTTTGTTTTGGAGTGATATTTTTGAATTTTTGTACAAGCATAAAGTAATACACAGTCACTAAAACTTTTACTATTGTTCGAAGGTTATTACTAGTCAGGGAGAATATAAGATAAGGATTCAGTCCAAGAGCAAGTAAGAAAGGTTTGATATAAAAAATTGGATAAAAAGGATACAGAACCAGTTAGACAAATATGGGGATAAATTATAAGACATGTGCTCTGGCTCTGAGGAGAAAAAAGAAAAGATCAGTAATCCATCTTGAGGTATGCGAACTGACAAGCTCTATTGATTTGTAGTGAAGGTTAGAGAAAATGCAGACCAGATTCCTCAGTTAAATTCTTAGAGGCTACTGTCCAGTTTGGTCCAGGAGGTACACCCTGGAGACCTGCTGGAAGACATAGCTTGGCCTCTGACCTTGCTGCTGTAGAGACCCACATTCCAAGAAAAATAAAGTTAGAGACACTAATTGGATATATATGATGCATATATGAATATATGTATCAAATATTAGTAAGCTATTGAAATATAAGTTAGTATTTAAATAAGTAGAAACATTTAAATGCCTTAGATTAAAATATAGCTACCTCAAAATGTATTAGATGACTTGCATAGGGAAAGTTAGATTTATTTTAAAGTTAATTAGCCACTCCTCTTTTTCACTATTGAAACAAGAACTACAGTGCACGCTGTTAGATCAATTAATAGGATATGAGAGAAGCAGATGAATTTTAGGATCACAGAAGAGGGACAATTTAAGGCTGTGTGCATGAATATTGTAATATTAGAACTGTTTCTTTTGTATTTCTTTTTTATTATTGAATGTATATTTAGAAATTCCTTTGTAAGGGGAAAACACACCCTCCCATACAAGCGCCTTATATGGTATCAAATATCTTTGACCAATTATATGAAGGTAGAAAAATGTCATCATACTGGGTATACAGGTAAAGAAGGCAGGACGACATATGAGACTGTTTATCAGAAAGATGCATACACTCTGATTAGACTGTCTCCATTGTACAAATGCCTTTTGAAACAAGATTATTCTATTATTTTTAATAAACAATATTTGATTGGAAATATTTGTACAATCATCATTATTTCTGGGCCACTTCGGCAGAGTTAGCAGGAAACTTTGCTCAGATGGAATGCGGGTAGCCTGACTTCCTGATTTACATGGAAGGCTAAAATCACTTTTGGCAAAAAGGAAGGTACCATGCACAGAGAGACCTCAGCCTCTGTAAATCTGAGGAATGGCTCTCTGAACGAGAGCACCTACAACTCCAAGACTCTTCCTGCTAAGATGACAGACACCAGAATAACTTAATGGAAAGATCCATTAGAGACGCCTCCTGCAAAGGCTCAAATGGAGCCTTACTGAGGCCCTACAAAATAATGTTAAGGATGCATAACGGAAAAGGTTGCCATATAGGAGGATGCATCCTGCACGTGCCCTTCAAAAATCTTGCTACTTCTGAATGAGAAGCCAGTGAAACTTTCTCCACTCAAGCCCTAACACACAAGAGGCCTAGCACCTGCAGTTTGGAATAATGCTAGGGCCACTGACATCAGAGCTCTTAAAGATTCTGCATTCTCATTAGCACACCAGTGCTGAAACATTTTTCAAGCCTTAAGCATAGGTTGCAACAGTTAGTTACTGGTTTCTTAGACCTTAGGATAGAAGCTATGCCCACCTCTGAGTAGCCCTTCTGTGCCAATGACACATGCTCAAGTGCCATGCCATAAGTGCCGAATCCTCCATGGGAACCGCACCCTGTGACAGAAGGGATGAATGATTTGGCAATTTGAGACCCTTGACCCACTTCTGGCGCACTAGATCTGTGTACCAAGGCCAAAGCAGCTAATCTTGGGCAACCAGGATTACCAACCTCGGGTGACTTGCTATTCTGCAAATGACCCGGCCTATCCTGGGCCACAAGAGAAACATGTGCAACAGCCTTCTTTCTAGCCACAGTTGAACAAGAGTGTCCAAATTGGCACTTCTGGTCTTGAATCTTCAGCTGAAGAAACAATCTATTTTCTTGTTAACTGCTATAGTCATCAGATTGAACGTCGGTTGTCTCTATCAAAACACAATGCTGTCAAAGGACTTCCGGGACAACAACCATTCTCCCAGATCCAGTGCCTGTGGGCTTAGATAGTCAGCCTGCACATTGTCCATGCCTACTCATGTACTGCTGAAAGAGCCTGCAGTGGACTTCTGCCCAATGGAACAACTATGCCTCTAGTCATAACAGAACACTCTTGATGCCTTCCCTGCCTATTGATATAGGCCACCAGTGCAGCATTGTCTGCGAAAACCCTTACTGCTGTGCCTTTCAGGGACTTCTCCAATGTGTATAGCATCAGATGAATGGCTCGCAGTTCCAGCTGGTTTCGAGATCATTTTCTCTGAGAGGGCGATTAGCGTCCCTGAACTGGATGACCCTTGTAATGATCCCCCATAAGTCATACAGATTGGCAACTGTCATCAGAATCACCCAAAAGGATACATGGAGTGACATCCCTCTTGTTGGAGCTACCAATGCAAAATGATGAATCTTCACCAACCAGGACAGTGGCGTTCAGATTTAATACACCCGACCTATAGGGATTATCAAGATAATATCATGTCCAGAAAGGACGCATATCAGCTTTCGCCCAAGGGATAACCTCTGTGGTTGCTGCCATCGACCCTAGCACCTGGATATAGTGCCAAGCCATAGGAGCTGGCATTGCCCGGAGGTCTGACATCTGGTGAGTGAGCTCCAGTTTGCGTGGCTCTGAAGAAAACACGGTTCTCTGCCATGCTGAAACAGATTTCAAGAACTCTAGAGATTAGGTCAGCAATAGGTGGCTTTTCTGGAAATTGATAATCTAATCTAATCTAAACCTTAAGTTTATATACCGTATCATCTCCATGAGTATGGAGCTCGACACGGTTTACAAGAACTTAAAATAGTGGGTAGAGAAGAATAAAAAAGGATTACATGAACTTATGTGTAGAAGGGAGGGGAGAAAGGGGGAAGGATAGAGTTACAATTTGCTGAAAAGCCAGATAAGCCAACCCAGGTCCTGCAACAGCTGTACAATTTGTGCCACTGCTTTTTCTCCATTGGACATGGATGGAGCTCTGATCAGCCAATTGTCCAGGTACAGATACAACTGGATCCCTGCTTTGAGGTGATGCGCCACTATCATAACCATCACCTTAGTGAAGGAGTGAGGCGCTATTACCAGACAGAAGGGAAGCGCTGAAGAATGGAATGTCTCCCCCATTACATTGAATCTCAACACTGAACTCTGAGGACTTTCTTAGAGATCAGACTCCACAGGTGACCTTTGAAAGGAGGAATGCTGGTCTAGTGCCTAACCCTCAGTAAGCCTGGTTCTAAGAGAGAGGTTGTAGAGACACAGCATTAAATTTAGTTTTCAAAGAAACCTGTGAATCGCATATATAATTTGCATATATTTGTTTAAGGAGAGCTTTTGAGTCTGTTTAGGACCTTTTGGAGACTTTGGGGAGTAGTAAGTGGGAGACAGGACTGGAAAAATGTTAAGTCACGCCAAGCATGTTATATTTCCTAGGGGTGTGAATCCTCTCACTCTAACTGAAAAACGCTCCTTGAGGAGAGAACTTTGGCTGATTTCAGACTCTTAGTTTAAGACTGAACTCTGAGGACTTTCACAGAGATCAGACCCACAGGTGTCTGAAAAGCAGAATATACTAATGCTCAAAGTATGGGAAACAAGATTCTAGATCTAGAAGCTGTGATAGAAGAAGATGAGTTGGATATAGTGGCGATCACAGAGAATCATGACTGGGATGTAGTTATACCAGGCAATAATCTGTTCAGGAAAGACAGGATAGGAAGAAAAGGAGGGGGAGTAGCATTATTTGTTAAAGATCATATTAAAGCCCCACAATTGCAGGATCTGAAAGGCAAGGATCAATTTGGAAAGAGAAAATAGTAAATATATTTACATTGGTGTGATATACAGACCTCCTTCACAAACGAAAGAAGTGAACAGAGATTTAATAATAGACATTCAGAATATATCTAAAAAAAAGGGGAAGTTTTACCAATAGGTGATTTTAACATGCCAGATGTTGATTGGAGTATCCCTACTGCAGCAGTCTCTGATGTTACAGGGTATGATCATCCGGCATCCAGTGATCACTGCATGGTACAGTTTAATATTAAGACAGTTATAGAGTAGGCTCATTCAAAAGTAAAGGTTCTAGACTTTTAAAAAACTAACTTTGTTCAGATGGGGGATTATGTGAAATAATTGTCTGGATGGGAACATCTGGAAGGAGTACAAATGTGGTGAGCAAAACTGAAAGGAGTTATTGTAAGAGTGACAAACATTTTTGTGAGGCAAAGAAATAAAAGGAAAAGAAGACCTCTTTGGTTATCAAAAGTAGTAGTTGAGAAGGTAAGGAATAAGATATTAGTTTCATAAACTACAAAAGATTGCAGAAAGAGGAAGGCAGGATAAAATATCTGGAAAAGTTGAGAGAGGCTGGTCGAGTAGTCAGGAAAGCAAAGATACAAATGGAAGAAAAAAATAGCTGACACGGTAATATGAGGAAACAAGACTTTTTTAGATATTTCAGTGAGAGGAAGAAGTGCAAAAGTGAAGACTCAAAAGTGAAGGAGAGAAATATGTCGAAGCTGATAAAGAAAAGGCTGAATTGCTTAAAAATATTTTTGTTCTGTGTTCATGGCTGAAGTGTCAGGAGCGGAACTGCAGAAGACAAACACGAATAGGCATGGACGAGTGATAGACCCTGATCGATTTTCAGAGGGTTGTATTTGTAAAGAGCTAGCTAAATTAAAGGTAGACAAAGCGATGGGGCCAGATGGTGTAAATTAGAGGGTGCTGAAGGAACTTAGAGAAGTTCTGGTAGCTCCGTTGACTGATCTTTTCAATGCTTCTCTAGAGTCAGGAATGGTATTGGAGTACTGGAGAAGGGTGGATGTGGGCTCTCTACACAAATGTAGAAGTAAGGAAGAAGTAGGGAATTACAGGCTGGGAAGTTTGACTTCTATGGTAAGAAAATTAATGGACATACTTTTTAAATAGAGAATGGTTAAGTTTCTGGAATCCGGTGGATTACAGAACCGGACGCAACATGGATTCACTAGAGGTAGATTTTGTCAGACAAATCTGATCAATTTCTTTGACAGGGTGACCAGAGAATTGGATAGAGGGAGTGTGCTAGATATGGTATATTTAGATTTTAGTAAAGCCTTTGACAATGTGCTATACAGACATCTAATAAATAAACAGTGCTCTCAAGATGGGCCCCAAAATAAGAACATAAGAATTGCCGCTGCTGGGTCAGACCAGTGGTCCATCGTGCCCAGCAGTCCGTTCAGGCGGCGGCTCTTAGGTCAAAGACCAATGCCCTGAGACTAACCTTACCTGCGTACGTTCTGGTTCAGCAGGAACTTGTCTAACTTTTTCTTGAATCCCTGGAAGGTATTTTTCCCCTATAACAGCCTCTGGAAGAGCGTTCCAGTTTTCTACCACTCTCTGGGTGAAGAACTTCCTTATGTTTGTACAGAATTCCCTTTTAACTTTATTAATAATAATAATAATTTATTTTTATATACCGCCATACCCGGGTGTTCTAGGCGGTTCACATCAATCAATCATAATACATACAGTATAAATAGATATATAAAATTGAAATCTAAAATTTCAGCAAAGTTAAAAGCTTACAGTGGGAAGATACAAACAATTTAAAATGAGATAAAAATTAAGTAAGTAAGTAATAAGATACAGTCTGTTGAATAATTGGTTTTTTATCTGTTTTCTAAAATCAAGGTAACAGGAAGCTTCTAAAGCAATTTTGGCAAGCCATGTATTCAGTTTGGCCACCCTCTCGTTCTCTCTAACTTGGAGAGGGTGAACAACCTGTCTTTTCTCTACTAAGTCTATTCCCTTCATTATCTTGAATGTTTCGATCATGTCCTCTCTCAGTCTCCTCTTTTCAAGGGAGAAGAGGCCCAGTTTCTCTAATCTCTCACTGTACGGCAACTCCTCCAGCCCCTTAACCATTTTAGTCGCTCTTCTCTGGACCTTGTCGAGTAGTACTGTGTCCATCTTCATGCACGGCGACCAGTCCTGGACATAGTATTCCATGTGAGGGTGTACCATGGCCCAGTACAGCGGCATGATAACCTTCTCCGATCTGTTCATGATCCCCTTCTTAATCATTCCTAGCATTCTGTTTGCCCTTTTCGGACAGCTTCTTTGACTTGTTGACTAGTACTCCCAAGTCTCTTTCCTGGTGGGTCTCTCCAAGTACTGCACCAGACATCCTGTATTTGTGTATAAGATTTTTGTTACCGACATGCATCACCTTACATTTATCCACATTAAATCTCATTTGCCGGGGAGAAGCGGGAAGGCTGAAGAGTAAGTTACTTTTCTTTTTTAGGATTGATTGGATGAGGCTGGGGTAAGGGGGATATGGGGGGGGAGACAAGGTGACCTGGGGAAAAAATTATAAGATCTGTAAGCCTAGGAAAGTTAGAAAAAATTGAAATGGAATTTAAAAGAATGTATGAAAGTAAGGTAAGATTAGGAAGTCTAAATGTGAACGGACTTAATATACCTTGAAAACACCAGCTGCTTTTAAATGAGATGAGAAGGTTGAAACTTGATGAATGCTATGTACAAGAAACGCATTTACAAAAACCAGTAGAAAAGATGGTCCATTTCAAAGACTATCCGGTGAGAGTTTGGGCCTCTAATAAAAAGGAGAAAAAGAAAACAGGGGTGGGAATACTATTTGAAAAAAAACTGAAAGTACTGACAAAGGAGGAAGGGAGGGATGAGGAAGGCAGATGGATTATTTGGGTGGGTGAATTAAAAGGGGTAATAAACATTGGTGACATTGGTGAACCGTTATGCGCCTAATAAAAATCAAGGGAAATTTTTTGAAGATCTTATGAGTATAATTTAAAAAAAAACAGGAAGGATTATTATTAGCAGGAGGGGATTTTAATCTGGTCTTGGATCCTCACTGGGATACTATGAGTACTAAAAGTGATAGAACGAAAAAAGATAGAAAACAATTAAAAAGATTTCTGGAAGTATTACATTTATTGGATGGATGGTGTAATATACATATGCTAGGAAGAGATTATACTGAAAATCATTGGCATATCAGAAACATGGTGGAATGATAACAAATGGGACACAGTACTACAGGGATACTATACAGAAGAGATAGAGTAGGGCAGAAAGGTGGAGGTATTGCCCTATATGTTCAGGATGGAGTAGAAACTGTTAGAGAGGCTACAACGGAAAGGACAGAAAAGCTGGAGTCCCTCTGGATCAAGATTCCTAGACACAATGGTGCAGACACAAAAATTGGCCTTTACTATCGACCCCCAGGATAGACGGAGGAGAAAGACTCAGAAATGATAAGAGGAAATTAAACAAGAATGTAAGACATGTAATGTAATAATCATGGGACTTCAATTTCCCAGGGATAGACTGGAACCTGAGAAACTCGAACTGCGGCAAGGAGGCCAAGTTCCTGGAAGCGCTAGGGGACTGCTTCCTGGAACAAATGATGGGAGAGCCGACGAGAGGAAATGCCACCTTGGACTTGGTCCTAAATGGCATTACGGGACCGACAAAAGAAGAAGTCACGGTCCTGCTGGGGACGAGCCATCACAACATGATCAACTTTAAACTTGACATCAGGAAAGGGAAACGTACCAAACCTTAACCACGACCTTAAACTTTAAAAAGGGAAGATACGATAGCAAGAGAGCCATGGTGAAACAACGGCTCAAGAAAAAGATGGACAAAGTTAAAATGGTAGATCAGGCATGATCCCTACTGAAAAATACTATCACAGAAGCACAAAATCTCTACATTCCGCAGATTTCCAAAGAAAGGAAAACTAAAGGCAAAAGAGAACTGGCATGGCTTTCTAGAGAGGTGAAGGAAGCCATAAAACAAAAGGACTCCTTTAAAAAAATGGAAACGCACAAAAACAACCGAAGCTTAGAGCAAACACAAAGATGATCAGAAGAAATGTCATAAGGCAGTGAGGGATGCCAAAAAGGACTATGAGGAGAAAATAGCACAAGAGGCCAAAAATTTAAAGCCCTTCTTTAGATACATAAAAGGAAAAAAACCTTCAAAAGAGGCGATGGGACCGCTGGATGACCAGGGAAGAAAAGGGTACATCGAGGAAGATAAACAAATTGCAGACAGACTAAATTCCTTCTTTGCGTCTGTCTTTACGAAGGAGGACACCGCAACAGTACCAGAAGCAGTGAAAGTGTTCAAAGGAGTAATAGAGGACAGCCTCACCATAGTAGAAGTGGACTTGGACCAGATATACTACCAGATCGACAATCTTAAAAGAGACAAATCCCCTGGACCTGATGGAATTCACCCGAGAGTCTTAAAAGAATTGAGGTTGAAATTGGAGAGCTTTTGCAAAAACTTGCCAACCTGTCAATTAAAACTGGACAGACTGGAAGGTAGTGAACGTCACGCTAATTTTCAAAAAACGATCAAGAGGAGAACCGGGCAACTACAGACCTGTGAGTCTTACGTCTGTCCCTGGAAAGATGGTTGAAGCACTGATTAAAGATAGCATAGTCCGGCACTTGGATACACATGACCTGATCAGAACCAGTCAACATGGCTTCAGGAAAGGGAAATCAGGTTTGACAAATTTACTTCAATTTTTTGAGACCATGAACAAACAAATTGATAGTGGAGAACCGGTGGACATAATATACCTGGACTTCCAGAAAGCGTATGACAAGGTTCCACATGAAAGACTTCTCAGGAAACTACAAAGCCTTGGAATAGAGGGAGATATACTAAGACGGATAGGCAAATGGCTGGAGAACAGAAAGCAGAGAGTGGGCATAAATGGGAAGTTCTTAGACTGGGAAAATGTGACTAGCAGTGTGCCCCAGGGCTCGGTACTTGGGCCCATCTTATTTAACATTTTCATCAATGACCTAGAAGAAGGAACATCCAGTGAGATCAACAAGTTTGCAGACAACACAAAGCTATGTCGGGCAATCAAATCGCAGAAGGATAGCGAGGAACTCCAGAGTGACTTGTGTCAGTTAGAGAAATGGGTGGAGAAATGGCAGATGAAGTTTAATTTGGAAAAGTACAAAGTAATGCATTTAGGCAGAAAGAATAAGGAACATGAGTATAGAATGTCAGGTGCAACTCTGGGTAAGAACGAACAAGAAAATGACCTGGGTGTACTAATAGATAGGACCCTGAAACCGTCGGCACAATGCGCGGCAGTGGCAAAGAAAACAAATAGAATGTTAGGCATGATAAAGAAAGGAATCACGAGTAGATCGGAGAAAGTTATAATGCCACTCTATAGGGCAATGGTCAAACCACACTTGGAATACTGTGTCCAACATTGGTCTCCCAACCTAAAGAAGGATATAAAACTACTGTAGAGGGTGCAGAGGCGAGCAACGAAGCTAATAAAAGGTATGGAGATCTTGGAATATGAGGAATACTTAAGAGACTGGGAATGTTCTCCCTTGAGAAAAGGAGACTGCGAGGGGATATGATTGAGACTTTCAAAATACTGAAAGGAATTGACAAAATAGAGCAGGAAAAAAAAAATTATTTACAGTGTCCAATGTGACATAGACAAGAGGACATGGCCTGACGCTAAGGGGGGACAAGTTCAGGACAAATATCAGGAAGTTCTGTTTCACGCAATGAGTGGTGGACACCTGGAATGCTCTCCCAGAGGAGGTTATTGCGCAATCCACCATTCTAGGATTTAAAAGCAAACTAGAGGCACATCTCCTTACAAGAAGCATAGAGGGATATGGGTGACTAAAATTACGCTAGGTGTTCATCTGGCTGGGCCTCCGCGTGTGCGGATCGCTGGATTTAATGGACCGAAGGTCTGATCCGGAGATAGCAATTCTTATGTACTTACTATTCTTCCCCACATAGAGTGTACTCCAGAATTGATATGATTTGGATGGATAAATCCTTAGAAGGTAAGCTAATAGATGCAAAAATAGAGGAAACCAGTTGGGCGGATCATGTCCCATTATGGGTTGACATAGCATGGAGATATACTAAAATGGTGACACAATATTGGAAATTAAATGATACTCTATTAAAAGATCCTAAGGTAGTCCAGAAAATAGAACAATCTATCAGAAATTTTTTGGATAATAATAGTACTAATTATTACTCACCTATTACGATTTGGGAATTTTTAAAAACTGTCTTAAGGGGAGAGTTGATTTCGATAGCTTCCTATAAGAAAAAGACCTGGGAAAAGGAGGAAAAAAGATTAAGAGAAAAATTGACATAAAAAGGGAATCAGTGGGGAACAGATCAGGACCCAAATAAAAGATTCGTATGACTTTAGGAAAAATGGAAGATGAAGATATTCAATTTAATATAGACCGCCTTAGACTTAAACATTATGAATTTGGGAACCTTGCAGGGTAATGCACATCGCATTAAAGTACATCACCAGCAAGGTAATATTATGGGCATACGATCTGAACACGGTGATCTTCTATCAAAAGACAAGGAGATCCATGACAGATTTGTGGAATTCTATAAGAAACTATATACATCAGAATATCAGGGACAGGGAACATCCCTGACACAATACCTGTCTCAGTTAGAATTAAACAAGCTTCAAGATTCAGAGGTCCAAAAATTGGAAGAAGATATAACTGAGGACGAGATTCGAGGAGTAATATATCAAATTAAATCAGGCCAGTCCCCAGGAATGAATGGATTCACAGGAATGTTTTATAAAAAGTTTATATCTTATGTAACTCCTATCTTAGCAAAATTATTTAACAATCTAAAAGATAGAGAACAACTGCCATATAGCACAGTTACTTACCGTAACAGTTGTTATCCAGGGACAGCAGGCAGCTATTCTCACAAGTGGGTGACATGATCCAATGGAGCCCCGATGCAGACACCTCACAAGCAGTCTTGCTTGAAGAAACTCGAAGTTTTAAGTCGCCCGCACCGCGCATGCGCGAGTGCCTTCCCGCCCAGCACAGGGCGCGTCTCTTCAGTTCAGATAGCTAGCAGAGAAGCCAACCTAGGGGAGGTGGGTGGGATGTGAGAATAGCTGCCTGCTGTCCCTAGATAACAACTGTTACGTTAAGTAACTGTGCTTTATCCCAGGACAAGCAGGCAGGTATTCTCACAAGTGGGTGACATCCAAGCTAACCAAAGCGGGATGGTGGGAGAGTTGGCAACTTAGGAGAATAAATTTTGCAATACTGTTTGGCCAAACTGTCCATCCCTTCTGGAGAAAGCATCCAGACAATAGTGAGAAGTGAAGGTATGAACCGAGGACCAAGTGGCAGCCTTACAATTTTCCTCAATGGGTGTAGATCTGAGGAAAGCCACAGAAGCTGCCATAGCTGTGACCTTATGGGCTGTGACTTTACTGTGAAGGGGTAATCAAGCCTGGGCATAGCAGAAAGAGATACAAGCCACCATCCAGTTGGAGATGGTACGCTTAGAGATAGGACGTCCCAACTTGTTCGGATTAAAGGAGATGAAAAGTTGAGGAGCAGTTCTGTGTGGTTTGGTACGTTCCAGATAGAAAGCCAAAGCACGCTTACAGTCCAGAGTATGCAGAGCTGATTCTCCAGGATGAGAATGAGGCTTTGGAAAAAACACTGGAAGAACAATGGATTGAGATGAAATTCCGAGACAACTTTAGGAAGGAATTTGAGATGAGTGCGAAGAACCACCTTGTCATGATGGAACACTGTAAAAGGTGGATCCGCAACCAATGCTTGTAGCTCACTAACTCGACGAGCAGAAGTGAGACCAATGAGAAACACAACTTTCCAAGTGAGATACTTCAGATGAGCCTTGTCAATAGGTTCATAAGCTGAGAAAGAACTATATTGAGGTCCCAAACCACTGGAGGTGGTTTGAGAGGAGAATTGACATGGAAAAGTCCTTTCATGAATCTGGAAACCACAGGATGAGCAGAGAAAGGTTTTCCTTGAAGTGGCTGATGGAAAGCAGCAATTACACTCAGATGGACTCGTATCAATGTAGACTTGAAGCCAGAATGAGAAAGGTGCAACAGATAGTCCAAAACTGAAGATAAGGAGGAATGTTGAGGCTCCAGATGATGAGAAAAACACCACGTAGAGAATCTAGTCCATTTTTGGGTATAGCATTGTCTAGTAGCAGGCTTCCGGGAAGCTTCCAAAACATCCCTCACCGCTTGCGAAAACTGGAGAGGAGTTATGTTGAGAGGAACCAAGCTGTCAGGTAGAGAGACTGCAGGTTGGGATGAAGCAGAGATCCCTGATGCTGTGTAAGCAGCGATGGAGACACTGGTAGAAGAAAGGGCTCCCTGCTGCTGAGTTGAAGTAGAAGGGAGAACCAAGGTTGTCTGGGCCACCGAGGAGCAATCAGAACCATGGTGGCATGGTCGGACTTAAGCTTGACTAGAGTCTTTTGAATGAGAGGAAATGGAGGAAACGCATATAGAAAGAGATTTGTCCAGTCCAGAAGAAAGGCATCTGCCTCGAGGCGATGAGGAGTGTAGATCCTGGAGCAGAACTGAGGCAGCTTGAAGTTATGGGGAGCTTCAAAGAGGTCTATCGGAGGCATCCCCCACAGAGAGAAAATGTGATGAAGGGGCGTGGAATGGAGAGTCCACTCATGAGGCTGCAGAAGACGATTCAAGTTGTCTGCTAAGGCATTGTCCGCCCCCTGAATGTAGACAGCTTTGAGGAAGGTGTTGTGGCGAATTGCCCAATCACAAACTTTCAGAGCTTCCTGACAGAGGGAGGCCGACTGAAAACCATGGTTCCTGAGCGCTGCGGCCACCACAACCAGACACTTGGTGAAGACTCTGGGTGACGATGTCAGGCCAAAAGGAAGCACTCGGTATTGAAGATGAAGATGTCCCACCCAAAATCTGAGGTATTGACGGGAGGCCGGATGAATGGGAATGTGAGTGTAGGCCTCCTTGAGATCCAGAGAGCATAACCAGTCGTTCTGCTCGAGGAGGAGATACAGAGATGCTAGGGTCAGCATGCGAAACTTTTCTTTGACCAGATATTTGTTGAGCACCCTAAGATCCAAAATAGGGCGCAGATCGCCCATCTTCTTCAGAACAAGGAAGTACCGGGAGTAAAAACCCTTGTTCTGTTGAGCCAAAGGAACCAGCTTGACAGCCCAGAGCTGGAGCAAAGCCTGAGCTTCCTGAAGAAGAAGGGCGGTCTGGGCAGAGGAGGAAGGATACTCTCTTGGAGGATGTTCCGGAGGAACTTGATGGAACTGAAGAGAGTATCCCTCCCTTACAATGGAAAGGACCCAGAGGTCGGTGGTAATAGTCGTCCATCGGTGGTAAAAATGATGGAGACGTCCTCCGATTGGGGGAAAAACGGGGAAAGGCAGAACGACTGACGTTATAGTAACATAGTAGATCACGGCAGATAAAGACCCGAATGGTCCATCCAGTCTGCCCAACCTGATTCAATTTAAATTTTTTTTTTAAATTTTTAATTTTTTTTTTTTTAATTTTTCTTCTTAGCTATTTCTGGGCAAGAATCCAAAGCTTTACCAGGTACTGTGCTTGGGTTCCAACTGCCAAAATCTCTGTTAAGACTTACTCCAGCCCATTTACACCCTCCTAACCATTGAAGCCCTCCCCTGCCCATCCTCCACCAAACGGCCATACACAGACACAGAAAGTGCAAGTCTGCACAGTAACTGGCCTAGTTCAATATTTAATATTATTTTCTGATTCTAAATCTTCTGTGTTGATTCCACGCTTCTTTGAACTCCGTCACCGTTTTCCTCTCCACTACCTCTCTCAAGAGTGCATTCCAGGCTTCCACCACCCTCTCCGTAAAGTAGAATTTTCTAACATTGCTCTTGAATCTACCACCCCTCAGCCTCTGGTTTTACCATTTTCCTTTCTCTTGAAAATATTTTTTTCTCCGTTAATACATTTCAAGTACTTAAACGTCTGAATCATATCTCCCCTGTCCCTCCTTTCCTCTAGGGTATATATAATCAGGGCTTCCAGTCTCTCCTCATACATCTTCTGGCGTAAGCCTCCTATCATTTTGGTTGCCCTCCTCTGGACCATTTTCAAGTCTTCTTACGTCCTTCGCCAGATACGGTCTCCAAAACTGAACACAATACTCCAAGTGGGGCCTCACCAACGACGTGTACAGGGGCATCAACACCTTCTTCCTTCTACTGGCTATGCCTCTCTTTATACAGCTCAGCATCCTTCTAGCAGCAGCCACCGCCTTGTTACACTGTTTTTTCGCCTTTAGATCTTTGGACCCTTTGGGTCCTAACTTCAGCCCTTCAAGTTTGTTCAACAGCCTCCTATGAGGAACCATATCAAAGGCTTTGCTGAAATCTAAGTAAATTACATCTAGCATATGTCTTTGAACCAGCTCTCCAGTCACCCAATCAAAAAATTCAATCAGGTTCGTTTGGCAAGATTTACCTTTTGTAAAGCCATGTTGCCTCTGATCCTGTAACCCATTAGATTCAAGGAGGAACACTATTCTTTCTTTCAGCAACACTTCCATTATTTTTCCAACAACTGAAGTGAGGCTCACCAGCCTGTAGTTTCCCACTTCATCCCTGTGACCACTTTTGTGACCACATCCGCTCTCTCCAATCCCCGGGAACCACTCCCGTCTCCAGAGATTTGTTGAACAAGTCTTTAATAGGATCCGCCAGTTCAGCGTTCTCTCTGAGCTCTCTCAGTATTCTGGGATGGATCTCGTCTGGCCCTACTTCCCCTTCTACCGAGGTGCCATCAAAACCTACTCCAGCCCATTCTGATCTGTCTTACCCTATACAGGATACAGATCATAGAAGTCTGTATATCAGCTTCAGTTCCCCACTGCTGCATCTGCCATTTAAGCACCACTCCTGCACATTATAAACATAATTTTAGCTGTTAATCTGTCAAGTTTTGTTTCAATACTATCCACTTTCAGCTTCAGTTCCCCACTGCTGCATCTGCCATTTAAGCACCACTCCTGCACATTATAAACATAATTTTAGCTGTTAATCTGTCAAGTTTTGTTTCAATACTATCCTCTTTCTATTTAGGGATCCTTTGTGTTTATTCCAAGCATTTTTGAACTCAAGTCACTGTTTTTATCACCATGAGTGCATTCCAGGCATCCACCATTCTCTCTGTGAAAAAGTATTTCCTGATGCTATTATTAAGTCAGAGTGACATAAGAGAGGCAGATAATCTGCGATGACAGAAGGGTAGTAAAAAAGCACAGACCAAGCGGGAATATCGAGCAAAATAAATTTATGCAACATATGCCCGACGTGGCCATGTTTCGCCTGAAGGCTGCGTCAGAGGCATAACTAGAGAGGAAAAACAGCAAGTTTCTCTCTAGTGTAATAGTGTACAAAAACATCCAGAGAACTGAGACGGGACTCAGGCGTCTACACAACATCTACAACGGCACAGAGAACTGAGACGGGACTCAGGTGTCTATACGACGTCTACAACGGCACAGAGAACTGAGACGGGACTCAGGTGTCTATACGACGTTTACAACGACACAGAACAACCGCTCCTTACTCAGACCCTGAATAGACCAACAACTCTCAAGCGTAGAAGGGAAAGATCTTCCCCCACCTCTACCTACTACTACAATATCCGCAACACTTAGCACCACCATGATATCTACATCATCAAAATACCCATAAGCTATCTTATTGATTACCCTGCTCTAACCAACTGGAAGGCAACAGCAAACAACATCTCTCTAATACCAACTATAGCAAATTTCAAGGAAATTACCCAACCAACCAGGCGACTCAAAATACAGAAACTCAAACTATCAAACATACACATACCAACTCACCTCACAAACAGCAAGAAGAAAACCGACAAACCCTTACAAGACCAAAACACAACCCCAGCAAAGATCACTCATCTACCCGAAAACAACTCACAACACACCAACAGACTACACCACTCTCACATGTGCATATGTGAACATCAGAGCCAAAGGCCCAAAACAGAACACACAAAAAAACTGGACAGAAGAAAACCTGGATTGCCTTTTCCTCACAGAGACCTGGCTCACTTCCGACTCAGACCCCAGAATAATGGAAGTTTGCCCAAAGAGCCACAAGATAACAATGGTCTGCAGAGAAAATAAAAGAAGAGGAGAAATTGCCATCATAGCCAGAAACACCATAAACCGAAAAATACAAGACAAAACAACCAACCCATACATGGATTTACTAGCCTGTCAACTTTCAAGCACATCACTCAAAGGAACACTAACATGCATGCTCTGCTACATAACCTCATGTAACTGGAGCATAGCAAAACCAATATTTGAAGAATTTATATATCGAAACTCACTAACAACAACCTACAACTTAATCTTAGGAGACCTCAACTTCCACCTCGAAAACCAATCCTACAAACAAGCAGAAACCTTACTATCATACCTTGAGGCCTTAACATACAAAATCTTAGACCCTCAAGCCATACATGAAAAAGGACACCAACTCGACATCGCAGCCTACATGTCCCAACAACCCACACAACCAGAGATCCAAACGGAAAATATAACCATTCCCTCTGGTCAGATCACTACACTTAGTCCAGTGTTCTCTCCAGGGCCTTTTAGCCGGGCGCTCCGCCCGCCTAATTTAGATGACTCCGAAATTGGAAGTTACATCCGGGGGGGGAGGGGGGGGAGAAGAGAAGGGAAGCCAGCACACACACCTTAGAGCCCCGAAGCATGAGTTCGCTGCGGGCTAAGGCAGGAGACTGGTCAACGATGGATGGAAGCTTACAACTCGCTGCCGGGTCCTGCCTACTTTCTGTTTCCGCGAAGGCAGGACCCGGCAACAAGGAAGGCCCGAAGCAAATTGTAAGTTTCCCTCCGTCGCTGAAATATGGAGGGAAGCTTACGATTTGCCTAGCGACTTTGCCGAGGGATGTGTGAGTTGGGAGGGAAGGGGCGGCTGGGCAGGGTTGATGCTGTCGATGCTCATTTCTCCGCCCTTGTTCTCGTTGCATGGCCGGTGACGGAAACAGTGTAGAGCTAGAGCTGGCTGTGGACAGGGAGCGGGCGTTGCTGGCTCAGCGGCGGCAGTTGCATGTGCTTTTCGCACGCTACGGTGACAACAGCTCACTGACGGTGCAAGGCTTTCGGCAGCTCCTGCTCAGCATCGGTTTGGGGCAAGTCAAGACAAGTGGCTACCGGGGGAAGAGGAAGTGGAAGATGCCCGGTACCGGGGCTGGAACCACGGCAGCTGCCCGGCTCCTGTTGCAGCTTGGCTCTGGCAGCGCCCACAAGCCCCAAACCGCTAACCAGACACAACTATCCCAAGGCCGTTTACAGCCGGAGCCCCAGGAGGTGAGACACCGAGTGCCACTGTGACTAAACTAATTCATTATTTGCCTGTGACTTTCTGGTATTTAGGATTAACTCTTTCCATTCAACCCTTGACTTTAAACACACAAGTCTGGAATTCTAAGCACATTTATTTATTTATGTTTACAGGTATTTGGGAACATAAAACATAGTGAAAGCTACTTCTGACCGGTGATAGGACAAAAGCGTGCGAGACTTCGGCGCGCCCACATTTCAGCACAGACAAATTGGCGCAAGACCCCAGCGTGCCACCTAAAAAGTTACTTTTAAAGAGCTCTGATGGGGGGGTGTGGGGGGGGAACCTCCCCACTTCATATTTTTTGCGCTGCCGTTGGGGGGGGTGTCATTATAGAGAAAACTGAACTTTTTCCTAAAAAAATCGGGAAAAAGTTAAGTTTACTCTATAATGGAGGGTTCCAACCCCACAACTCTCCCCAATGGCAGCGTGAACAGTATGAAGTAAACTGGGGGGGGGGGGGTCCCCACTCACACCCGCGTCGGAGCTCTTTAAAAGTAACTTTTTAGGCGGCCTGCTGGAGTCTTGTGCTGATCTGTCTGCGCTGAAATGTTGATGCGCTGAAGTCCCACGCACGAATGACTATGAACCGTTGTGACCTTGCCCCCCTCCCCCTCAAAAAAATGATTTTGCAGTGGGAGGGTCTTAACTGGTGTTATTTAATAGAGTAGGGACTGGATGCTTGAAGAATGTATGGTAGTCCTGGGTTTATTGATGCAGTTGCAGTGTAGTAGAGAAACACTTTTCTAGATTATACATCTTATTGTTTGGGGGTGTATTGGGGGAGGCTTATCCTTGCTTTTAAAGTTGGACTTATAAATGTATTTTGCATTATTATTATTTTTGTATTAATAGGATTTTTATAATTTTGACATTGGGGAGGAGTATTTTAATGGTTGTTCAGTAAGGTTGTGTGTACATGAAAAATGAATGGAAGAAATTGCATTACAATTAGTACTATTATAATGGGAGTGGGGTCAGGGACGGAGCTTGGACTAAGGTACTCAGTTGATATTTGTTAGACTTAGGGGGGTACTTGGCTTGAAGAAGTTGAGAAACATTGGTCTCTAGGTGACTAGTATAGAGTTCACTAAGTAAGGGTCCCTTTTACAAAGCCACAGTAGCAATTCTCCCATGGCAAATGCAGCAAAGTCCATTCAATTCCTATGGGCTTCAGTGCATTTGCTGTGACAGAATTGCTATCGCAGCTTTGTATAAGGAGCCCTAAGGCAGGAACTACTGTCTCTGTGCTGTGTCTTAAAACACAGATTGCCGGGGATGCAAAGCATTAACTGATTCAACTTGAGTTTGAAGTACGGTAGTTTTGAAAGAAATGGAAGGTTTGATACTGGTCATTAGTTATTTGGAATAAAAGGATCTGCATTACTTTTTTTCAAGGGTGGCTTAAATGCTACTGGAACACTGCCTAAGTATCAAACCTTAAAAAAGGAAGTCATATTGAGCGTTGGAAAATAATTAACTAATAAAAATCGTGCACATTTAGTGATCTTTTTACTAAGGCGTGCTAGCTATTTTAGCACACACTAAACGCTAATGCATCCATAAACTATAATGGACACGTTAGCGTTTAGCGTGTGTTAAAATGGCTAGCAAGCCTTAGTAAAAGTACCTTTTCATTTTCCCCACCACCAAATTTCCCCATCCCGCCCCGTCCGGCTACTTTTTCATGCCACCGGCTGGAAAAAATTTCTGGGGAGAACACTGTAGTCCTTCGAAATCAACTGGACCAATAACAAAAGCACACCAATTACTTAAAAAATAACTTACAACTCATGCAAATACATCGATCCCACCATATTCTGGACAAAATCAGACACCATAATCCAAGACTACACTCCCAAAGACTTCATCTCACAATGGAGCCATCTAAGCACAGCAACTCTGGATGAGCTAGCCCCAGAACAACCCAAAACCAGAATCCATAGAAAATCAGACAAATGATTCGACAATGAAATATTCCTACTCAAAAGGCAATGCAGACAACTAGAAAGAAAATGGAGAAAAAGCAGCAAAGAATCCACAAAAACAGCATGGAGAATACTGAACCAAACATACAAACAAAAACTGAAAGAAAAAAGAAAGCAAATAGGAAAAGGACCCCAAGACACAAAAAAGCTATTCCAGCTACTAAAAGATCTCACAAACACCACAATCTACCTATCCTACAGGAACTCCCACCTCCCTCAGCCACCCTCTTAGCCACATTCTTCAAAAACAAGATCGCAACTATCAGAGCCACGTTCAATGGAATTCCTATGCACCTAGAAGATATCTCAAATCCCCACACAGAGAAAGAATCAGTTGCAGCAGACAGAACCTGGTCCCACTTCTCACCCATACAATGGTCAGACTTCAACAAACTATATAATAAATACAGCCAAGCACCTTAACACCCATATCTATTGAAAACCTCCAGTACACTATTCCGCTCCTTGCTCCTACAATGGATACAAACTTTACTCATAGATGAACTTTTCCCACAAGACCTCAGCGAAATCATCATAACTCCAATACTAAAAGATCCCAAAGGAACAACGGACCAACCATCCAACTATAGCCTCAATACCCACTGTACATCAAGCTAATGGAAGGCCTCGTAGCTAACCTAACCTTATACTTAGAAAACCACAACTTACTCCACCCCACACAGTCTGGTTTCAGAACCAACTATAGCACTGAGACCCTACTAAGAACACTCATGGACACAGCTAGACAACTCCTCAGCACAGGCAAGAAAATATTGATCATACAACTAGACCTCTCCGCAGCCTTCAACCTGGTAGACCATGACATCCTCCTACAAACACTAGACTCCATAGGAATCTCAGGCAAGGTAATATCATGGTTTAAAGGCTTTCTACAATCCAGAACCTACAGGGTTAAAACAAACAAAGAAAAATCAGAACCATAGTCCAACCCCTGCGGAGTACTCCAAGGATCACCTCTGTCTCCCACACTCTTCAACCTATGCATAGCTTTCCTCAGCTCCTACCTAGACAAACATGGCCTAACCTCCTACAGCTATGCAGATGACATCACCATTCTCCTCCCCTTCAACCATCCAGCGCCCACCATGACAGGCACAATACACAGAACACTCGAAACAGTAGCAACATGGATGACAGAACACAAACTAAAACTTAACTCTGACAAAACAAACTTCATCCTCCTAGAAAAAAGCAAAACCCCAACCTTAACAAACCTAGTAAACTCGATCTCATATCCCATTCAACCCACGCTAAAACTTCTTGGAGTACTGATTGACAGAGGCTGTACCATGCAACCACAAATCAACAAATTTATAAAAACATCATTCGCAACTATGAGAAACCTAAGACAAATTCGAAAATTCTTCCAACAGGAAACAATTTCAACTTTTGGTACAATCTCTTATCCTTGGACTAATAGACTACTGGAACATACTATACCTCCCCTGCCCAGCGACCATGATAAAGCAACTACAAACAATACAAAATACAGCCCTAAGACTCATCTATTCGCTGAAAAAATACAACCACATCACAGACGCATACCACGACTCATACTGGCTCCCAATACAAGCAAGTGTACACTTCAAATTATATTGCCTACTATTGCCTACAAAGCTATAAATGGAAACAGCCCAACCTACTGGAACAACCGACTAACTCAATCCACTTCAACCAGACACAGGAGAACCCTCTCACTATTCACACACCCACCAACTAAAAATGTCAAACAAAGAAAACTATATGACAACCTAATGGCCACCAGAACAGCAAAATTAGACAGACAACTTACCAATCTGCTGTCTTTGACCACAGATTACAAAACCTTCAAAAAAGAAACAAAAACCCTACTCTTCAAAAAACACATAAAACCTATTTAACACGACAAGATCCATCCCAAGCTCCACCTACTATACTATCTACTCCTTATCAAATCTAAAATGTTCAAATTACCCATCATGTATTACCTAATTTCACGACAATTCTTAAGTAATCCGCCTATATATTACACAACTTCAGAGGAGCAAAGAGTAGCAGGAGGTGAGCGGAGGACAAGAGAAGCCCAGAAGAAGGGACAGCAGGAGAGGAGCGAAGGAGAAGCAGGGGCAGCGGTGAGAGTTAGTTCCACCCACCCCTGACATCATCTATTGAAGCTCCCCCTTAAAAGGGGAGGGGCCAACGGTGCTCAGCTGTTTGGCTTTGAAGGCAGCTCAGAGGAGCAAAGAGTAGCAGGAGGCGAGTGGAGGGGGACAAGAGAAGCCCAAAAGAGGGAACAGCAGGAGAGAAGGAGCGAAGGAGAAGCAGGGGCAGCGGCAACAGTTAGCTCCGCCCACCCCCGACATCATCTATCGAAGCTCCCCCTTAAAAGGGGAGGGGTCAACGGTGCTCAGCCGTTCAGCGAGACCGCCTTTGCAAAAGGGCCTTTAGAAGGGGCGAGTCACTGCACGAGCAGCAGACAGAGAGAGAGAGAGAGAGAGGACACCAGCAGCAGACAGAGAGAGAGAGAGAGAAAGAGAGAGAGGACACCAGCAGCAGACAGAGAGAGAGAAACAGAGGGAATCCAGAAGATGAGCTTTCTAGTGTTCTGCACAGTCTGTCATATGTATGATTACCTCCCCTCAGGGAGGCAGTCATATGTATGCGGTCAGTGTCAGGAGCTGAAAAGCTTGAAGAAGGAAGTTATGCAACTGAAGGACAGGATACAGGAACTGGAAGGACTTCACATCGTAGAAGACCCAATCAGGACAGTTGAAGACTTCACGAGAGAGAGACACATTGATGAAAAAGTCAGGGAGCTCGAGGAGTTCATTGAGGAGGCCTACAGGAGGAGGGTGGAAGAACACGATCATCAGAGGAAAGACGAAGATACACCCACATGGAATGGAGAACACAAGGAAGCTGAATCCAAGGAAGAAGAAACCCACAGAGGAAGGGGAGGCAAGGTCTTGCCGATGCCTAGAAGAAGAGGTAGCAAGGCACACCGAGGACATAGACCTGCATCCAGAGCAAAAACTGAAGAAGGGAAAGCCTGCGATCCTAGTGGGAGACTCAATCCTAAGGCAAGTAGATAGCCACATAGCAGGAGGGAGCGAGAATCGACTAGTGACCTGCCTCCCAGGATCAAGAACAAAAGACATCGTCGACAAAATTGAAAAGATCCTAGAAGGAGCAGAGACGGAAGAGACTACAGTGATGATCCACATCGGGACAAATGATGTCAGCAGGAGAGACTACAATAGAAATGTACTGATCGAACAGTTCAAGATTCTGGGAAGTAAGTTGAAGATGAGGACTCAGAAGATAGCGTTTTCAGAGATTCTACCAGTACCGAGGGCAGATGTGAAGAAGCAGACAGAACTACAGTCAATAAATGCATGGATGAGGAGAGGGTGCGAGGAAGAAGGGTTCCACTTCGTGAAGAACTGGACGTTTTGGGGCAAGAGCAAGTTCTTCAGGAGAGATGGACTGCACCTAAGCGTGGCGGGAATTAGACTTCTAGCAAACAACGTCAGGAGAAGAATAGAGCAGGCTTTAAACTAAGAAGAAGGGGAAAGCCAACAGTCGACCAAGTGTCGATGATTCAGAAAAAGGTATCCCGAGAGGATACTGAGTGGGAAAAATGCTGGGAAGACACAGCGGGCAAACAACAAGAGTTGACATATCAAGAATAGGATGGTAGGAAGATCGTAGCACAGGAAAAGAAAATGAAGGCAAAAAAAATACCAGGACTTAAATTGCATGTATACTAATGCAAGGAGCCTAAGGAACAAAATGGGAAAACTAGAAGTCATGGCCAAAAAAGAGAACCATTGGGGGTCTCTGAAACATGGTGGAATGAAGAAAACAAATGGGACATAGCACTGCCGGGGTACAAACTCTTATCACGAAGACAGGTCAGGTCAGAAAGGAGGAGGAATAGCCCTATACATAAAGGATAGCATACATTCGACCAGAGTGGACACAAAAGTGACGACTAACAAATTGGAATCACTATGGGTTAAAATACTGGGCCCGAGATAAAGATGGGCCTGTACTATCGTCCACCTGGGCAAACCGATGCAAACGATGAAGAAATGAAAGCCGAGATGAAGCGAGAATGCAAAAGCAGTAACACGATTATTATGGAGACTTCAACTATCCCGGGATAGACTGGAGTCTTGGAAACTCGAAATGCGCTAGGGAGACTGGATTCCTGGAGGCTATATAGGACTGCTTCATGGAGCAGCTTGTCAGAGAGGGAATGCCATTTTGGATGTAATCTTCAATGGGCTAAGAGGACCTGCAAAAGAAGTGAAAGTAGTGGGGCCTTTGGGAAACAGCGATCACAATATGATCAAGTTCAAAGTTGAAGTAAGGGGAAGAGAACCACAGCGACAACTTTTAACTTCAAAAAAGGAAACTACGAAGCGATGAGAGTAATGGTAAGGAAGAAACTTAGGAACAGCTCAAAGAAATCGCAGACTGTAGAGAAAGCATGGTCTTTATTCAAGGACACGGTAAACTAGGCGCAAAATCTGTATATCCCCAGATTTAGAAAAGGATGCAAAAAGAGTTGAACAAAAGACCCAGCATGGATAACTAAAGAAGTAAAGAAAGTGATAGGAGATAAGAAGAATTCATTCCGGAAATGGAAAAAGGACAAAACCGAGGAAAACTGGAAAGAGCACAGGAAGCATCAAAAAGAATGTCACCTCGTGGTTAGAAGAGCAAAAAGAAAATATGAAAAGAGGCTAGCCAGGGAAGCAAGAAATTTCAAACCGTTCTTCAGATATGTTAAAGGGAAGTAGCTGGCTAGGGAGGAGGTGGGACCGCTAGATGACGGAAATAGGAAAGGAGTGGTGAAGGAGGAAAAAGAAGTGGCGGATGTAAGGACGAGCCCCCAAAATGTAAGGATGGTAGGGTTATGTGAGGCGCTCTTACAAACGACAGGTCCCGAGTTCAATACCTTCACAGAAGATTCACCAGGAAGTAAACTCAAATGAGAAGCACAGCCAGAGGTGATGGCATAAAGGATATATTATAGAAATAGGCTTACAGAAAAGCAATCTTCATAAACATTACAATTAAATATTACAATTAAGGAGAGAGCAAAGCAGTTTCCCTGCCTTACATAGTCCAGAGAGATGCGTGAAGTTCCAGGGAGAGGCAGGTTCCAGAGATAGAGCAAGAAGAGCAAGAGAGGGGGGTGTTGTAGAGAGGAGCCTTTTATAGCTTGGAATCTTATTCTAAATATAGAAACTATTGTATTTCCCAGTATCTTTCTGTTTAGAATTTGTAAACTGTTTGAAACAATAGTTAGTTTCACTGACCAGGAAGGGAAGTGAGGTGTGCTAGACTGGAGAAGAATAGACTGGAGTCACATGTAATTTCCAGTATGCCTCTGACAATAACTGTGCACCTGGATCCATTGCATATCTTAAGCTGTCCAGCCTAAACATCAGACATTAACACATCTTCTTAGCACTTCTTAGCTGCAAGTTCGTTTGTTACCTTTTAAGCATGATTTAATTAGGGCTGTTTGAAACAGTCTGCCTGGATGCTTTCTGTATGTGAATTCAGTGCAGGAGCATTTAGGGTCTAACTGCATCAACATTCCAGAGTCAGATTTTATAATGTCCCATAGGCCTTTGCTGACATTGGTTAGGCTAACCCAATGCTAGGCTGACATCTCCCATACTTTTTTATTTTTTGAAATGAAGGCAAGCTTGTGGAACCCTTAAACAGCCAGTCTGCACTTTGCAGATGTCTCTCTTACCTCCAACATTATCAGCACATCCCCTTTGTCCTGCAGAATCTCCAAGCTATGAAGATAAACAGTTCCCATTATGAGTTCAAACCTCTGTCTTAGGTTGTACAGTTATCTGGGCAGGGAAACCCAAGATGCTATATCTTACCCATCATTGAGCGAATGAACCATGCATAAGGGATGCAGGAAGCTTTCTCAGGAGGTTCAGGCACTAAGTTACCAAGAGTATGCGAGTATGGGATATGAGATCATATATTATGTCTGACCCTGGTATGCAATGCAATAGGCCATGCCAAATCAACCAAATTGGAACCAAATTAGCCAGATTAGCAAGTGTCAGAGAAAATACTGGAAATTAATGTATAACTGTCTTAAAAGCCAGAAGGAACTTTGTGGGATATGCGTTGTAAAGAAATGTACATGTGTTTCATTTTACAAAGGAAAATCATAACAATACATAACAAAATTTGTACAATAATTAAGAAAATGATAGGATGAATTAAAACACTAAATACATGATTTGCAGTGGGTGAATACCCAAAGAAGTTCCCAAACTGAGACATGAGCGTCTCATAGCAAGTTTTCAACAGTTTTGCAATCTGTCCATTTTCAAAAGTGACAGTATGATTCACTTCTTTGGAGGTTTTCTTAAGTTGTTCAATGGAGGCATGGAGTTCTGTAAAATTCAGCAGCTTTTGAAATGTCTTGTTCCCCATACCAAGAGGTAGTGGATGCACAGCATATGAAATAAAGTCTGGAATGTCCATAGAATCATTAGTTACCAGAGGTATGGAGTAGGTTGTCCCATAAATGTTGATGGAGGGCAGAGGTGAATGACTACACCAGGTATTCACATACAGAAAGCATCCAGGCACACTGTTTCAAACAGCTCTAATTAAATCATGCTTAAAAGGTAATAAACTTGCAGCTAAGAGGTGCTAAGAAGATGTGTTAATGTCTGATGCTTAGGCTGTTCTCTCTAAATCACTAACTATTCTCTGTATTCTTTTAAAATCTCTAATCTTATAAAGCTATATGGTGCCTGTTTACATATTGTGGCCCCATGTACACTGTAAAGAGATTATTAGTCTAATACTAATATACACTTCATTCTATATGTTTATATATATTAATTCTTTATTTTTTCATTTGTAAGGATCTTCGGATATCAACTGGACCATAAATAATGCCCGGCAATGTCTTCATCAGTCCATTTTATTGTTTATTTACTCAAAACTCTAAAATTCATTTAATTTCATACTTATTCTTAATATCATAACTCCGTAACTATTTCTTCATTGTATTTCATGTTTACTTCATTTCCTTACTTAATGTCTTTTTCTTCTAATTTAATCTTATTAATTAGCTACTTAGCTTCGAGGTTAGCTCTCAAATATTTATCAATGCCACCTCTCCCGACATGCATGTTTCAAAAAACGTTTTTCTTCAGGATTGAGGGGAACTGAAAAATATACAAAACTTTTAAAATCCAACTCTCGTCTCAGTTTTTGCTTTTTTTAAAAAAATTCATTCAAACATTGCAAACGCTAGATACCTCTCAAATGTAAAAACATTATATTCTGCTTAACATCATGCAAGCACTTTATCTAAAAGTTGTTACTTCAGGGGTTTGTTTCAAAACACACCTAGTTCAAGCCCAACCTTTTCAGATATAAGCTTATTCAAATGGAAATTTGCTAAGATATAGAGTTGTCTCTTACCAATCGAGTATGTGCAGTCTTTCTTCAAACATGGCCACAGTTTGTAATCTACTGAATATAAAGCAGCTGCAGGCTCCCCGTTTGAACGTCTGACGTCAGCCAGAGGGCTGACCTATTGCTAGGCAACCAACTCATGAAATCAACACTATATTTCAGAACTAATGTTCAGATCGTGAAGAGCACTGCTAGCTCTAATGAATAAAGCTGGAAAATACAAAACAACTGCAGGCTCCTAGTTTGGACGTCAGTCAGTGGGCTAATCTGTTGCTAGGCAACCTATTCATGCTATCAGCACTGACAGACCTATTATTTAGATAATAGAAAACCATTCTATTTCCTCATTGAGCCCTACTGGCTCTAATGATTTGAGCTGGAAAATCCATCTCTGTTCTTTCATTGCCAAAGCTTTTTTGATATTACCACCCACCCACCCAACAGATATTGAATCAATGATGCACCATCTAATATTGGACCACAAATGTCCTGCTTGCTGCCAGTGTTTTACTAGCGGCGCTGTATCACAATCAGTACGCACCCTCGATTTGTGTTCATTAAGGCGGACTTTAACGGACTGAATTGTACGTCCCACATATATTTTGTCACAGGGACATTGTATAAGGTAGATCACATTTATGGGGTCGCAAGTCGTATTAGATGATGAAAAGTACCTTTTTCCTGTGTTAGGGTGACACCACACATCCCCCGTTATACTCAACACACACCACTGACATCTGCCACATGTGTTCACTAGTTTATACCAAATAATTGTTAACTATTCTCTGCACCTGCAATGCATAAATTGATTTGAACTGTTTTTCTGATATGCTGTAACTTCGCTGTAAATGTACAGTCTCTTAACCTGTAAACCGCTCTGAACTGATTTGTGGTATTGCGGTATACAAAAATAAAGTTATTATTATTATTATTATTATTATTATGTGTCCCCCTCATAACTCCCATATCTCGTTCCTTATATTTCACCATCTCACCTATATTCTTAGTGCGTTTATAGGAAAATGATGGCATCTCTGGAATATCTGTTAAGGCCATCTTAGCTACATGCCAATGTTTTCGTATGATCTTATTAATTTTCTAGGAAAGGGGGTGTATTTTTGAACAAAGAACTAACCAGTATTTTCCCTTTCCTCATGGTAATTCAATAATAAATCACGTTGGGTGAATTTCGCCCGAATATAGGCCTGACGAATGACTGTTTTGGGATAACCCCGTTGGTAAAATCTCTTTCATAATCTTTGCTTGCTTTTTAAATTCTTCTAAAGATGAACAAATTTGTCTAATACGTAAAAATTGACTGACAGGTAAGCTATTTCTCAACCATTCCTATCAGTGCTTTTTCTGAACAGAGTCGTTTTGAACCCTCCCCCATCCTTCTGTATTATGATGTCTAAAAACGCTATTTCACGTGTGTTAATATTAGCAGAGAACTTAATATTCGGATCCAGACTATTCAGCCACATAATAAAATCCTCCAACTCTTGTAAAGATGATGTCCAAAAAAAGAATATGTCACCCAAAAACCTACGCCACATCACAACCTGCTGGAACCCCGTAGATCCATATATATGTTTTTCTTCTAAATCTGCCATATATAAATTCGCTATTGATGGGGCCACAGAAGCCCCCATAGCAATACCATGGATTTGTTGAAAAAATTCCCCATTAAACCAAAAATAATTCCGTTTCAGTATTAATTCAGCAAGGGTTAATAAGAATTCTACAGAAATTCTAGGATACTAGGTTTTGCGACTCAGTATTTCCTGCAACAATCTTAACGCATGGTCAGCCGATATCATGGTGTATAACGAGGCTACATCTAATGTAACCAAAACTCAATCATCTTCCACTTGCGGTATGGAGGCCAACTTAGAGAGCATATGAGTGGTGTCTTTAATATATGATCGAATCATGCTCACTTCCTCCCTCAAAACACAGTCTAGAAACTTGGATAAAGGTTCTAAAATGGACCCACGCATAGATACTATTGGGCGCCCAGGAGGGTCAGTGGTGTTTTTATGGATTTTGGGTAAGAAATATATCCTATGTGTAATGGGATACTGCTCTCTCAAAAAATCATATTCTTTGCTGGTGATTTTCTGCCTTTCTGTGTTGCCACGGAGACTAATGATAAAAATCAGTCGGTGCCTGCAGTTGATGAAGCCGTAGAAGGGTAATGGATGCCCCAACTGATGCAGCATCAGCCCTGTTTGAAGCAGCTATCTGTAAGGCCCGCCTTCTCTCCTCGGCCTGCTGCCTCCAGCCATTGGGCCTCTCCTGCCTCTGTGACCTTCTTTTGTCTCGTACCCCTTGCCTTCGGCTGCTTCGGGACTGTCACTGATCATGCCACAGTGACGGATCGTCTCTTGCTTTGGTGATCCGCTGCCTTCAGCTGCTCCTGGATCTGGTAGTGGTGCCTTCCTCGCAAAGATCTGCCATCCTGCTTACAGAGGTTGTCCTGTTATGGTGACTGAGCTGCCTTAATGACAGATTTCAAATTACCTCCTGTTTATTTTTCTTTTCTTCTTTTTCATTTGTTTTTGGTATTTATTATTTATTTCATTCATATTTCATATCACGGTTGTAATAAAGGCCTGCACTAAAATTTGATTGATTTGTCAGCTTAATAAGAAGATTTATTAATATTTTATTTCTTTTAATTTTCCTACGTTCCAATTCTTTTCCTGCTTTCATTTTCTTCTCTTTCTTTTAATTTGAACCTAATATTGTCTACTCTTTTTTCTCTTATTTGTACTAAGTTCTTATCATCACTTTCGAGACACCTTAGCATTGACTGTGATCCCTATCTGGGACAGATAGGTAGATCTTGTGTGCCATACTTCCTCATGGTTTAACCAATTATAATGTCATTTTTTTTCTCCTTGCTGCATTCTTTTGTACACCGCCATGAACTAAAAAGCATATGTGCGGTATGTAAAGAATTATGTTATGTTATATCATATGATGATTACTGCTACCTAGGTGGGCACCCACCTGGACATTAGACACACTTTCTCCATTTGTGAGCAACAGGTCCAGCATCGTCCCTTCCCCCATGGGTTTAACAACATTTTACCTGAGGAAATTCAACTGCCAAAGAATAAGGTCTATTAAAATCAGGTGCACTCTGAATCCTGTACATGGTGTCAATTTTGGGGGTAAAAACTGGGACCAGCAGAAGTGACTCCCAACTCTTTATCTAATTATCACATAGGATCTTGTGAAAGACAACCAGCCTCTCTAGAATTTGAGTCTTAGCCCAGAAAATTGAACATCTCAGCCTTAGGCTCGTCTAGAAGTTGCACGATTATGGCGGTATAGAAGAATAAAGTTGTTATTATTATTGTCTTCCATCTCTAACTTAATAGTGAGTTCAACTGTCATCTTACTAACAAAACAGAGAAGGAGAGACTCTCAGGTGAAGATTTACCTTGCTCTTCAGAAGAGGATGGGTCAGTTCTTATGTTCTTATTAAACTGAGTTCTTATGTTCTTATTAAACTCGACATTGGGAAGGGGAAACGTATCAAAACCTTAACCACAACCCTCAACTTTAAAAAAGGAAGATACGATAGTATGAGAGCCATGATAAAAAAACGGCTGAGGAAAAAGACGAACGCAATTAAATCGGTGGATCAGGCATGGTCCCTACTGAAAAATACTATCACGGAAGCACAAAATCTCTACATTCCGCAGATATCCAAAGGACGGAAATATAAAAGCAAGGGAGAACCGGCATGGCTTACTAAAGAGGTGAAGGATGCCGTAAGAGAAAAGAACTCCTTTAAAAAAATGGAAACGCGAAAGAACTACCGAAGCCTGGAACAGCCACAAAAACGATCAGAAGAAATGTCAAAAGGCGGTGAGGGATGCCAAAAAGGTCTATGAGGAGAAAATAGTGCAAGAGGCTAAAAACTTCAAGCCCTATTTTAGATACGTAAAAGGGAAAAAACCTGCAAAGGAGGTAGTGGGTCCGCTGGACGACCAGGGAAGAAAAGGGTGCATCAAAGATGACAAACAAATTGCTGATAGACTAAACTCCTTCTTTGCATCTGGAAGGAGGACATTATTACATCAATACCTGAATCAGTGAAAGTGTTCAAAGGAGAAATAGAGGAAAGCCTCACCACATTAGAAGTGGATTTGGACCAGATATACTACCAGATCGACAAACTTAAAAGCGACAAGTCCCCTGGACCGGATGGAATTCACCCAAGAGTATTAAAGGAGCTGAAGATGGAAATCGGTGAACTACTGCAAAACTTCGCCAATCTGTCAATTAAAACTGGACAGATACCGGAAGACTGGAAGATAGCAAACGTCACCCCAATTTTCAAAAAAGGATCAAGAGGAGAACCGGGCAACTACAGACCAGTGAGTCTTACTTCTGTCCCTGGAAAGATGGTTGAAGCACTGATTAAAGATAGCATAGTTCGGCACTTGGAAACACATGACCTAATGAGAGCCAGTCAACATGGCTTCAGGAAAGTCATGTTTGACGAATTTACTACAATTCTTTGAAACAGTAAACAAATCTATCGATAACGGGGAACCAGTGGGCATAATATACCTGGACTTCCAGAAAGCGTTCGATAAAGTTTCACACGAAAGACTTCTCAGGAAATTACAAAGCTACGTAATAGAGGGAGACATACTAAGGTGGATAGGTAAATGGCTGGAAAACAGAATGCAGAGGATAGGCATAAATGGGAAGCTCTCAGACTGGGAGAAAGTGACTAGCGGTGTGCCCCAGGGCTCAGTTCTTGGGCCCATCTTATTTAATATTTTCATCAACGATCTAGAAGAAGGAACGTCCAGTGATATCATCAAGCTATGTCGGACAATCAGATCACAAAAGGACAGCGAGGAACTACAGAGAGACTTGAGCCAGTTAGAGAGAGGGGCAGAGAAGTGGTAGATGAAGTTTAATGTGGAAAAGTGCAAAGTAATGCATTTGAGCAGAAAGAATAAGGAGCATGAGTACAGCATGTCAGGTGCAACTCTGAGTAAGAGTGAACGAGAAAAAGACCTGGGGGTACTGATAGATAGGACCCTGAAGCCGTCAGCTCAATATGCGGTGGCGGCAAAAAAAAAAAGCAAATAAAATGTTGGGCATGATAAAGAAGGGAATCACGAGTAGATCGGAGTGTGTCATAATGCCGCTTTATAGAGCTATGGTCAGACCACACTTGGAATACTGTGTCCAACACTGGTCTCCCTATCTAAAGAAGGATATAAAACTGCTAGAGAGGGTGCAGAGGCGAGCAACGAAGCTGGTAAAAGGTATGGAGAACTTGAACTACGAAGAACGGCTTAGAAAACTGGGACTGTTCTCCCTTGAGAAGAGGAGACTGTGAGGGGATATGATTGAGACCTTTAAAATAATAAAAGGAATCGACAAGATAGAGCAGGACAAAAAGTTATTTGCGATGTCAAATGTGACTAGGACAAGAGGTCATGGACTGAAGCTGAGGGGGGGACAAGCTCAGGACAAATGCCAGGAAGTTCTGCTTCACACAGTGAGTGGTAGACACCTGGAACGCTCTCCCGGTGGAGATTGCTGCGGAACCCACCGTTCTAGGATTTAAGGGCAAGTTAAATGCCCATCTCCTCGGAAGGCGCATAGAGGGTTACAGGTGACTAAGTTTTTCGCCAGGTTACACCTGGCTGGGCCTCCGCGTGAGCGGATCACCAGACTTGATGGACCCAAGGTCTGATCCGGTGATGGCAGTTCTTATGATGGAATTCCACAGGACTCCTCCTCTGAGACATATCTGGGACCATCATCAAACTCCTATGAACAGTCTAAATTGGAATCAGCAAAATACTCAGCATGAGAGGGCAGAAATCACGCCTGCCTCAGACGAAAGGAATGGTTTATGTTTTATTAGGGCTTGATACACCACATTTTCCAGCATGGAGGGTCAACACGATTTATACAAAAAAACAAAAATTACATAAAATAAAAGAACTCTAGTTAAAAAAATAGGAATCATGTGCATGCCTGGAATGGCCCTGAGAGGTAGGTTTTCCCCTAGAACCAGCAAAGCTTTCTCCACATATATTAAGAGGGTACATACATAGTCAGGTGTTGACACTGATGTCCCAAGCGGCACAGGAATTGGTGACCAGACCCCTGCAAGGCAGGTAAAGTCATGGCTGGAGCAAGTGACCCCAGTACCCTCCCTGAGGGGGCGTGGCCTGATGAACATGGTGGTCGGACGCATTCTGTGAGATCTCTCCACTGCCGGCTCCTGATTTAGATAATCGTGCTGCTTTTTATTCTATTCTGAGTCACTTCTCTGCCTTTTTCAACTGTACTGCATGCTAATGTCGCTCTCTAAACCTGGTAAACCTGATCCCCTCTCTTCTCCTTTACCGAGCAGTAAGCGACCTAAGCATGATCCGGGCTCGCCTGACAAAATGGCGCCAAAGTCACTAGATTCTCAGATTGAACTGCTCATATCAGAAGTCGGAGAATTCAAGGGGATTATACACAAACAGGTCACGGAAACCCAATTGATACGCACAGAAATTGAATCCCTGAACTCTCAATTTTTAGATGCTAGACAACGATTAGATACACTGGAGGACCTGACTAAAACTCATTCTCAAAACATCACATGTGCTCTTAGCCAGGAGAAATTCATACTCCAGCTTCAAACGGATCTGGAAGATTTGGCGAATAGGAGCCGCTGTAGCATCATCCATATTTTGGGCATCCCAGAATCTTCCGAGGGGTCGGATACTATTCTCTTTTTAACGGATCTCATTCCGTCCCTACTTGGTCTTAAGTTATCTCCGCCACTCGAAATCGAAAGAGCGCATCGAGTTCCATCCAGACCCATACCTAACCAGAAACCGCCGAGGCCCATTGTTGCAAAGATTCTGCGATACCAACATGCGCTGGCGATCCTTAATGAGATGAAATCTAAGAAACAACTTCTATTTCAAGGCAGAAAAAGCCTTTTTGTTCCGGATTTGGCGAAAACAACTGCAGCCACAAGAAAAATATTTCTTCAGCAACGACAAGAGCTAAAAGATATCAGCGCACGGTTTGGTCTTCTTTATCTGGCCAGGATGAAAATTACATATAACAATAAAACCTCTACTTACACGGATCCAACGGAACTGCAAAAATTCATTGACTATCAAAATGCAATAAGGTGCTTTTACCACTTTCTACTCGGCATCGTAGCAGACATTGCAGCCTATAATCTTTCAATATGGCCACCGCACTGGAGTAGACCTGATTGTGCTCCGGCTTTACCACTGTGGTTTCAATCCCACGCTTATATTTCTTATTGTTATATTGATGACACATTGCTACTCTTTTTGGAGGGGTTTTCTTTATATGTGTCATTGTTGGTGCCTTATTATATCAGGAAGTCATACCACTTTATATATTTATTTTCTTAAATATACATGTGAATTAACTACATCTTTTTCTTTACAGCTACTATTTCAGATATTTTTGGAATTTATTTTATTTCTAGGATTTAAATGCTAGACATACATTTCTTATCATTTAATGTCAATGGAATTAATAATTGTATAAACGCAAGAAAGTGGCAAATTACATTCAACCTCTAGCTCCTGGCATATTGATGCTTCATGAAACCCACCTTTCAGCATCTGATAATGCCAAAACCGTATTCAAAGGTTATTTTCCTCCTTTTTTTTCTCCTGCCATCAGAAAAAAAAAAATGGAGTTTCCATATACATTAAAACATCCTTGCCAATCCAAATTCAATCCCAATTAGCAGATAATGAGGGTAGATGGTGTTTATTACATGTTTTGTTTCAAGATAAACCTTTCACTCTAATTAATATATATGCACCAGTCTCAGATTCTCCTGAATTCTTTAGATCTTTACAAACAGCATTAATACCATATTCTGCTTCTCCCTTAATTATTGGAGATGACTATAATCAACCTTTGGATTTGATATTAGACAGATCCTCAAGCTGCCGTTCATTCAAATCCAAAACTCTAGCTGAAATACAATCTAATGATTTCTAATTTTACTCTTATAGATCCTTGGCGGATATTGAATCCCACTCAAAAAGATTATACTCATTACTCAGCTCCACATGATTCCTATGCCAGACTTGACTATTTTCTCATATCATCCACCTTTAGTTCTTGCTTCAGTGACTGTCTCATTCACACTATTTCAATATCAGATCATGCTCCTGTCTCCTTATTTTTAAAACTACTCCCAACATCTCAGTCCCAACGCACTTGGAGACTTAACAATAGCATTCTCACTGATGAACAATTAGTTGAATGATTGGTTCAATTTAACAATGAATTTTTTCTCAACAATACTCCCAATTTGGACATCACACCCACCACCAATTGGGAAGCATACAAAGCCACTCTGAGAAGAGAGATTATTAGCATGGTAGCTTTGAAAAAGAAACAGACATATGCATGCATTAAAATTTTGTAAACTACCATCAAAGATACAGAAACCAGATATAGTAAAGATCCAATAAGGAACCAAAATACTTTTACACAATTATATAAACTCAAATATGAACTTAATTCTATATATACAGGTCTTCCACAACAAGATATATTTCTACAAAAAACTGGCCACTACATTGGTGATAACAAAATAGGACGATCTTTAGCGAAATATCTTAAGGGTAAGAATGATAAACTCCGTATATCTTCTATTACAGACCCAAATAATTGCATACTAACTGATACCACAAATATTAAACGTGAGTTTGAGTCTTTCTACTCTAAACTATATACATCTGAAGTCTCCCCATCTCAACAGGATATTATGCACATGCTAAACTCAATTCAACATCCCACCCTACCACAGCACCTTAAACATGAAATGGAACTTCCAATAACTATTCAAGAAATTCATGCTGCTATCTCTTCTCTAGCTGCACATAAATCCCCAGGACCAAATGGTTTGACAAGTGAGTTTTACCAAAAATTTGCTACGCAACTCTCTCCTCACTTACTTTAACCATATTCATGCCTTTCCTAATCAGCAATGACATTTTACTGAAGCTACAATAATAATATTTCCGAAACCAGATCGAGATCCTACCTTGGTCAAGAATTATAGACCTATATCCCTGCTAAATGTCGACTTCAAAATTTTAACGAAACTTCTGGCTAATCGCCTCAATAAAGTTATTGAATTACTGATTTCGCCAGATCAAGTGGGATTCATTAAACACAGAGTAATAGGTGATAACCTCAGACTATTTCATAATATAAACGATTGTGCAAAACACCTTCTGGAGCCTGCAGTGGGATTGGCCATTGATGCTGAAAAAGCCTTTGACAGAGTGGAGTGGCCTTTCTTACTGCAGGTTTTATGATGGTTTAACTTTGGCAAATCTTTTATCTCTTGGATTCAATCTTTATATTGGAAACCTGTCTCAAAAGTTCTTATCAACAATTCCTTAACTAACCCAATTGAACTACATAGAGGCACCAGACCTCTTTCTCCTCTTTTATTTGATCTTTCGCTAGAACCCTTATTATCCAGTATACGTCAATCCTCACAAATTCAAGGCATTCCATCCCTGTCTAGGGAAATTAAGATAGCGGCTTATGCCAATGATATTCTCCTTTTTTTGCGAAATCCTCAAATGTCCATTCCAGCTTTTCAGCAACTGGTTCACTCTTATTCTCAACTATCGGGGTATAAAGTTAATAGGGATAAATCTGTTCTATTCCCACTAAATGACCATATCTTGGCAAGTGATGTCAGCCACTTCAACTTTGCCTGGACCACAAAGGAAATAAAATATCTTGGTACTTATATACATAAAGAATATAATCGCAGTATGGAATTTAATGTCGCCAAGCTCAAATCCCTGATCACATCACAACTCACCAAATGGTCTCCCCTTTATATCACTTGGCGGGGCAGGATTTCATCTATTAAAATGACTCTGGCTCCTAAAATAAATTACCAACTTGCTATGTTGCCATCTTTATGTAAATCCTCTTTCTATAACTGGATAGATCAAAAAATAAGATCTTTTATATGGCAAACCAAAAAACCTAGAATGTCTTTGAAAAAACTAAAAGCTGCCAAGCTTAATGGAGGAGTTAACCTGCCTGAGTTTTATAGATATCACCTAGCCTCCTTACTTAAATATGGTACTCAATGGTTTCGAGCTGATGAGTATATTTCATATCAACCTCCAACTTGGTTGGAATTGGAACAACATATCTGTTCTCCTATACCTATCCAAGTTCTACCCACAATGTCTCTTGCATCTACTCTCAAATACTTCCCTATTATGAAAGCTACCCAATCTGCCCTTCGGTTTCTTGATAAGCTTGCCACAACTTCTATGTGTGGCCACCGAAACATGTCAATCTGGAACAACACAGCTATTAAATATGCTAAAAAGTCCCTCTCCTGGAAAGTATGGCAAAAACAAGGGGTGTGGACTGTGAACCAATTATTTGAGGGTGATAATATTATGCCATTCTCTAAATTTATAGAATGTTTCCCAATATTGCATAACAAATATCAGCAATGGTTGTTGTTAACCAATGTACTATCTAAATTGCAATTATCGATCACTACTTGTATGATTGGTTGGTGTACCATGGTCAAAAGAAAGGTAAAGCTATATCACTGTATTATCAGCTCCTACGGGACTCCTATTTCATGGGTGCAGAAGCTATTTGGTCTAAAAATCTTAATGTCTCTTTAACACATTCTGAATATAATTTTTTTGGACTAAAACTAACAGACCTCTTTCTATCAGCTAGCTTATACCAGTCTCTTTACTTTCTTATGTGCACTATCACTTGGACTCCTTCATGTATGACAAAAAGCTTCACTTAGAGACAATGATTACTGCTGGCACTGTCACTCAGCCACAGGGAATTTGCAACATATGCTTTTCCAATGTGACGCCGTTCACCCTTTCTGGGAAGCCATATGGACCACCATTAAAGAGATCACGAACTGTACTGCTGATGTTTCATATGACATAATTATCTTGCGCTCCTTGCATCCATGTTTAAGAAATTCCCCATGTAAACCAAAATTGATTGATTTGCTGATTTCTATTGGACTTCAACAAGTGCTGCAACACTGGAAATCTGCCTCTAGACTCAACTATCCCTTCTGGTGGAACTCGGTGTGCTTGTTCAAACGCTTCCAAAGCACAGTTACTTACCGTAACAGGTGTTATCCAGGGACAGCAGGCAGATATTCTTAACTGATGGGGTGACGGCACCGACGGAGCCCCGGTATGGACAATTTTAGAGTGATTGCACGCTAAGAACTTAGAAAGTTCTAGCTAGGCCGCACCGCGCATGCGCAAGTGCCTTCCCGCCCGACGGAGGCGCGCGGTCCCCAGTTAGTATAAACCAGCTAAGAAGCCAACCCGGGGAGGTGGGTGGGACGTAAGAATATCTGCCTGCTGTCCCTGGATAACACCTGTTACGGTAAGTAACTGTGCTTTATCCCAGGACAAGCAGGCAGCATATTCTTAACTGATGGGTGACCTCCAAGCTAACAAAAAGAGGGATGGAGGGAAGGTTGGCCATTAGGAAAATAAATTTTGTAAAACAGATTGGCCGAAGTGACCATCCCGTCTGGAGAATGCATCCAGGTAATAATGAGATGTGAAAGTATGAACTGAGGACCAAGTAGCAGCCTTGCAGATTTCCTCAATAGGAGTTGATCTGAGGAAAGCTACAGACGCTGCCATAGCTCAAACCTTATGGGCCGTGACAGAACCTTCCAGTGGCAGTCCGGTCTGAGCATAACAGAACGAGATGCAAGCAGCAAGCCAATTGGATAACGTACGTTTAGAAAAAGGATGACCCAACTTATTTGGATCAAAGGACAGAAAAAGTTGGGGAGACGATCTGTGAGGCTTAGTGCGCTCTAAATTGTAAGCCAAAGCACGCTTACAGTCCAAAATGTGCAAAGCCTGTTCTCCAGGATGAGAATGAGGTTTCGGGATGAATACAGGCAGGACAATGGACTGATTAAGATGAAAGTCAGATACAACCTTAGGGAAGAACTTTGGATGTGTACGCAAAACCACCTTGTCATGGTGAAAGACTGTGAAAGGTGGATCGGCAACTAGTGCATGCAATTCACTGACCCTCCTGGCAGAGGTGAGAGCAATAAGGAAGACCACTTTCCAAGTGAGAAATTTGAAATGAGCTGTGGCCAATGGCTCAAAAGGAAGTTTCATTAAGGCTGAAAGAACCACATTAAGATCCCAGTCCACAGGAGGGGGCTTGAGGGATGGTTTCACATTGAAAAGTCATCTGGAAACCAAAGGATGAGCAGTAAGAGGTTTTCTTTGAACTGGCTCATGAAAAGCAGTAATGGCACTGAGGTGGACTCTGATAGAAGTAGATTTGAGACCAGAGTTAGACAAAGAAAGGAGATAATCCAACACTAGTTCTACTGCTAGCGAAGTTGAATCATGATGATGCAGTAGGCACCAGGAAGAAAACCGGGTCCACTTCTGTTGATAGCATTGAAGAGTGGCCGGCTTCCTGGAAGCATCAAGAATAGAACGGACAGGCTGAGAAAGAAGAGAATGGGCCTAGGTCAGCCCGAGAGATACCAAGCTGTCAGGTGCAGAGACTGTAGGTTGGGATGGAGGAGGGACTGCTGATGCTGAGTAAGCAGAGAAGGAAATAGTGGAAGAAGTATGGGCTCCCTGGAACTGAGTTGAAGCAGAAGGGAGAACCAATATTGCCTGGGCCACCGTGGAGCGATGAGAATCATGGTGGCTTGTTCCCTCTTGAGCTTGAACAAGGTCCGTAACATGAGAGGTAGAGGAGGAAATGCATAAAGGAATAGATTGATCCAATCCAGGAGAAACACATCTGCTACCAAACGGTGAGGGAAGTAGAGTCTGGAGCAAAATTGGGGCAGTTGATTGTGAGGAGCTGCAAAAAGGTCCACCTGAGGAGTGCCCCATTGAGCAAAAATGGACTGGAGAGTTATGGGATCGAGAGTCCATTCGTAGGGTTGGAGAATTCTGCTGAGATTGTCTGCTAAGGAATTCTGCTCGCCCTGGATGTAGACAGCTTTCAGGAATAAGTGGCGGGCTGTCACCCAAGACCAAATCTTTTAGGCCTCCTGACACAACAGGCGAGAGCCCGTCCCACCCTGTTTGTTGATGTAGTACATTGCTACTTGATTGTCTGTGCAAAGTAGTAGAACTTGAGGAAAGAGGAGATGCTGAAAAGCCTTGAGGGCATAAAACATCGCTCTGAGTTCCAGGAAATTGATGTGATGTTTCTTTTCCTGGGCAGTCCAAAGACCTTGTGTTTGGAAATCGTTCAAGTGAGCTCCCCAGGCATATGGGGATGTGTCTGTGGTGATGACGAGATGATGAGGAGGCAGATGAAACAGAAGGCCTCTGGAGAGATTGTAAGATTTCAACGACCCTTGCAGAGACTGTCGAAGAGACGATGTCACAGATATGTGTCGCGAACAAGGATCCGTCGCCTGGGAAGACATGCGAAGGGGGTGACATGAACTGTCGAGGCCATGTAACCCAAGAGTATCATCATTTCTTTTGCAGAGATGGACAGCTGCGAAAGCACCTGCTGACAGAGATGAAGAAGAGTCTGAAGGCGATTGGATGGAAGAAACGCCCTCATGAGAACATTGTCCAAGATCGCTCCGATGAACTGAAGCCGCTGAGTGGGGATGAGATGCGACTTGGGAAGATTGATCTCGAAACCCAGAAGTTGGAGAAATAGGATGGTCTGGTTGGTGGCATGAAGCACTTCCTGAGATGAAGGAGCCTTAATTAACCAGTCGTCCAGGTAAGGGAAGACTTGTAGATGTTGAGAGCGTAGGAAAGCGGCCACCACAATGAGACACTTTGTGAATACTCTGGGAGAGGAGGCAAGACCGAAGGGTAACACTTTGTACTGGTAATGACAATGACTGATCATGAACTGGAGATACTGTCTGGAGGCCAGATTGACCGGAATGTGAGTGTAGGCCTCATTGAGATCGAGGGAGCATAGCCAGTCGCCCTGAGTGAGAAGAGGATAAAGGGTGGCTAGAGAAAGCATTTTGAACTTTTCCTTGACTAAGTATTTGTTGAGATCTCGGAGATCTAGAATGGGTCCGAGGTCCCCAGTTTTTTTGGGAACCAGAAAATAGCAGGAGTAGAATCCCTTCCCCTTCTGATCTAGAGGAACTTCCTCTATGGCATTCAGAAGAAGGGATTGGACCTCCTGAAGGAGGAGGGAGGACTGAGATGTGTTCAAAGCAGACTCTTTTGGAGGACTTTGGGTGGGAAGAGTCTGAAAGTTGAAAGAATAGCCATGGCGGATGATGTTTAAAACCCACTAGTCTGAAGTGATGATCTCCCAACGGCTGAGGAAAGTAGAAAGACGTCCTCCTATGGGTTGAGGCAGAAGCGACGATGGTGGAAGACTGGCTAGGCCCTGGAGAATGAAGTCAAAAGGGTTGAGTAGACGTCGGTTGGGCAGGAGGTTTCACCGGTTGCTGCTGTTGAGCACAAGGCTGTTGGCGTTGCTGTTGACGCTGCCGTCGAGGCTGCTGAGAAGCAGGTGGTAGGGGACGAGCAGAGTAGCGGCGTTGATATGAAGATTGTTGGCGAAAGGGCCCAGCAGGTGGAGGTTTCTTTTTATTCTTCGGCACAGTGTCCCAGCAAGTCTCATGGGCAGATAATTTTTGTGTGGTGGAATCGAGAGAGTCACCAAATAATTCTTCCCCGAGGCAAGGAGCATTGGTAAGGTGGTCCTGGTGATTGACATCAAGCTCCGAAACTCTAAGCCAAGCAAGACGGCGCATAGCCACATCCATCGCAGTAGCCCTCGAGGTCAGTTCGAAGGTGTCGTGAATTTCCTGAGCTGTAACAGACTAGAAGTGTATTGGTGAAAAGAAGGTAGCTTCTGTTCAGGCAAGTACTTTTCAAATGAAGCCAGTTGTTGAATGAGGTGCTTTAGGTAAAAGGAGAAGTGAAATGCGTAATTACTGAATCGGTTGGCAAGCATAGTATTCTGATACAAACGCTTGCCAAACTTATCCATGGACTTCCCTTCTCTGCCAGGAGGGCAGAAGCATAGACACTAGTGCCCGCAGACTTTTTGAGAGTGGACTCAACCAACAAGGATTCATGGGGGAGTTGGGGTTTGTCAAAGCCTGGAATAGGAATGACCTTGTACAAAGTGTCTAACTTACGAGGAGCACCAGGGATGGTTAAATGTGTCTCGAGATTCTTATAAAAAGTCTCCCTCAAAATGTCATGGAGGGGCAATTTAAGAAATTCCTTTGGAGGCTGATCAAAGTCCAAAGCTTCAAGGAAAGCCTTAGATTTTTTAGATTCAGCCTCCAAAGGAATTGAAAGAGACTCACACATCTCCTTTAAAAATGAGGTAAAGGAGGAATGTTCCGGTTTAGAAGAAGGTTCCCGGAGAGAGGGGTCTTCCTCAGCTGAAGAAACCTCGTCCTCAGACAGCACCGGCTCTTCATCCCACAGATCAAGGTCCCGTAACTGAGTGGCTCGACCCCGGGAATCCGGTTTCGAAGGTTCAGCATGCCGGGTTTTGCGTACTGACTTCCCAGATCGCACAGAGGTGGTACCTGGGGAAGTTAGAGATTGCTGGTGCCGGGAGTGATCAGACTGCAGTGGAGGTTCGGTCGTTTGAACAGCCCGATGGAGGCCTCTCGGCTCCGCCGATAATACTGACATGGAAGCCGAGGAGGCAGAATGGACCGGTACCGACAGAGTGGAAGCCAACAATAGCAGCTGCTCCACTGCCGGTACCGGCGGCTCAAACCAGTCAGGAAATGGAAGGTTCGGTGCCAACAGGAAGAGCAGGAAGAAGCTGCTGTAATTGCTCTTTCAGTTGGACTTGAAGGACAGCAGCAATACGGTCATCCAAGGAAGACACCGGTATTGCTTTTCTTTTTCTGCGGTACTCGCGGTGCCGCTCGAAGCCCAGAGGATGAGGAGGCCGAAGAGGATGCACTCACCTCAATAGGGGCGGAGCCTTGAGGTCGGCAGGACTGGACTCTCTGCCACAGCGACCGGAGGACGCTCCAAGGAGGAAGGCTTCTTAGCCGGCTTACCTGAGGGGTGCGACGCCGGAGCAGTGTCGCGCGGTGTCGATGAAGTGGATGCCGGTTGAGAAGCTGTCGGTGTCGATGCCGAGGGATGAGCCATTGCGGCACCGAACAAAAGTTTCTGTTGAAGCTGCCTGTTTTTTAAGGTATGCTTCTTAAGAGTAGCACAACGGGTGCAGGTGGAAGCCCTATGATCCAGACCCAAGCACTGCAGACACCAATTGTGCGGGTCGGTCAACGAGATGGAGCGCGCACACCATTGGCACTTCTTGAATCCTGGCTGAGGGGGCATGAAGGTAAACACTGCCTCTGCCAAATCGAAAGCGGAGGCTTCTATGGTGACAACAGGCCCCGCTGGGGCGAACCCGAAAAAAGAAAGAAATTAAGTAAAATAGATAGTGGGGGGGGGGTTGTTTTTTTTTAGAAACAAAGAAAAAGAAGGAAGATAAACTTCCAACAAGCAAAAAATACGCGAGCGGGAAGGCAAGAAAAAAGTTTTCAACGGCTGTTGAAAAAAACACGTCGTCTTAGCTCCGCGGAAACTAAGAAACTGGGGACCGCGCGCCTCCGTCGGGCGGGAATGCACTCGCGCATGCGCGGTGCGGCCTAGCTAGAACTTTCTAAGTTCTTAGAGTGCAATCACTCTAAAATTGTCCGTACCGGGGCTCCATCGGTGCCGTCACCCCATCAGTTAAGTATATGCTGCCTGCTTGTCCTGGGATAACAATATGCTATTGAGAAACGTTATCCTCTACTCCATCATCCACAGAACCTATTGTGGACCCCCATTGACGATTTTATAGCTAAGCAAAAATTATAATTTCTCATTATCAACATGATGTTGTTTACTTTCATGACATGTATGAGTTAAACTGCTTGTAGTTTTCTTGTTTCCTGATAGTTTTACTGTTTTTTCCATATTTGAAACATTTAATAAACAGATTGAACTGAAAAAAAAAAAGTATGGCCCTGATCCATTCATGTTAAAAACACAAGTATAATTTGTAGACGTATTTCTTTGAGCAACTGAACTTATGTAAGGATTGAATCTGTCTGCTTTTGTTCTTATTTCACTCTGATTTGTTTTAATATTTTATGTATGTAACTTATTGTAAACCGTTTTGAAAAAAAAAAACGGTATAGAAATTTTAAAAATAAATAAATAAAAATATGGTTAGGATCCAACACAAAACATTAGATATATCAAGAATGAGTATCAGCCCCCGAGATGGTCTATTTGCAGCAAGTACAGTGCTTAAAGCTACTGGGAACTTTAAGTGACGTAGAAGGAAATATCGTTGAAGCAAAATCAAACAATTCAATGGTGAGGGGAAAAAAGTTGCATAACTTACCTGAATACCTCTCATACAGTCAATATTAAGGCCTGAAGAGGCCCTTTGAGACAAAAAATAACTTCAAAGGGGGCCAAAATACACTCCAAGGAGAAATATTAAGGACACACAAAAAAAAGAATAAAACGCAACAAGCAAAACAAAAAATCCCAAGAGAGAAGGCACTCAAAAAGCAACTACTTTACACCCTGAAGAGGATGGCTAATAAACAACCTCTCCACAACACAAATGAGAAAAGACTGCTGGTCCCACACTCATGAGTGGAGTGAGAAGGCACCCACACATGTGCAGTGGGAGCACTGTCTCAAGCTCTTAAAAAAACAGTACACAAAGCAACATTTCCATACTAGGCTCTGTGGATGACATCACCCACATGTGGGAAGCATTTGACCTGCTTGTCCCCAGAGAAAGATACTTTTCACAAAGCCAAGGAATAAATTGTGAGAAATGTCAAAAACATATGAGTATGGAAATAGATTTAACAAATTCCTGCCAACACCAATCTGCATTATCAAGCCATATGGGTTCACTTTCATATAGAGGATATACACACACTTGGACTAGAAGTGGGAGGTCAAGAAGCAGTCTTGCACATACTTCTACTCGAGTGGACAACCAGGACAGAAAAATCCATATGCCAATTCCACAAAATTAAAATCTATTACAGCTCCCCCTCCCGATTTGCGGTTTCCCCACTCGCAAATTTGGTTATTCGCAATTTTTTTGCCCCTTGGTTTTTAATGGAGAAACGCTGCCCCAGACATCCCCCAGACTTTACCTAGTGGTCTAGCGGTGATTTGGGGCAGGAGCGTTCTTCCTATGCTCCTGTCCCGTGCAGAGCCGTTATCAAAATGGCTGCCTTGAGTTCCCGTTGTAGTCTACCATGGGAACTCACAGTAGCCATTTTGATGATGGCTTTGCACATGACAGGAGCATAGGAAGATCGCTCCTGCCCCGCATCCCCGCTAGACCAACAGGTAAGGTCGGGGAAGCAGGAGGGGATGGATCAGATCCGGCCCAAAACATTATTTGTGATTTTTCCCTATTCGCGGGACGGCTCTGCCCCTAACCCCTGCAAATATTGAGGGTCTGCTGTATAAAGACAGGAATTAAACTACACTAAAATTTGCTTTGACTTTCATGACAGACATACATTGCCCATGCTGAAATGGCGTTTGAATCCACAAAATAAATCATAGATAAGCACAGATCCATCCTCTTGAATGCAAAGCAGGTCCTCAGTTACTGTCCAGCCCAGCTGCACCACCTGGCCGCTCTTCCACTATGAAAAAAAATAGTGAACAGTATATTTTAATACCAACTCTGAATGAAATTTTAAGGTAATATCTTAAACCACAAAACCTTAAATTCATGTCAGGATTTCCCAAAACAATCAGGAAACCCAAAGTCAGTGCATGAGATAAAAAAAACTGCATGCATTTGAGATGCAGCTTGTTATTTTATCTTATGCATATTACATTTTATTACACTGAACACGACCAGAGGAGGCATGGATGGAAAGAATAGGTTCTCACTTCGATAGTCTTTCTAGAAAGGCATTAGAGTCCTGAACCAGTGGGTTATTCTCTTTCACTTGCAAGTTTGTAAATGGCATCATCTAACTTTTTCTCTCAGCTCCGCCTCTAGCACCTCTGAGCTGTGTCCTATTTCCTCAGTTCGTATCAAAGCAGTTGACTTCCTATAAGAGAAGAAATAAGGCAACAAGTTAATGCCAATGTAATCATAACAGAAAATAAGGTGGAAATGAATAAGCCACCTATCTGAGTGTAACCAGCACTAAAATTTATGTAGCTCTCCAGTTTCTTGCTTTTCTCATTGAAGCCATGAGAAAAATCAGTATTCTTCGGACCTGTCTGCCAAAAGACACCAATATCTGGATATGCATACATGTCTGAGCCCACAAACAGGCCAACTGAAATCTGACAGGGTAGGCCTTCAAGTCTCATATGCCTTTCTACTAGAAAGATTATCAAGGTAAGAACCTAATCTTCACTTCTAGTGCAAAAGGCATATGAGTCTTGAACCAGTGGAATATACCAAAGCAGTCCTCTGAATCTAGGGAAGGGCAGATGAGCCCAAACTTGGAATCCTTTTGTGCTGCCACCTCTACTCTGTAGGTTAATGAAAGTATGAAGGGTGGACCATGTAGCCACCTTACAAATTTCCTTAGGCAACACTGCCCAGAACACAACCATGAAGAAGCCACACCCTTCGGTGTGCTCTCAAAGCAATTGGTGGTAGTTTACCACACCCAATATACGCTGAAGCAAAAGCTGTATGAATTCACCTGGAACTAGAAGCCTTAGACAAGCTGTCATTCCCAGGAAGCTATTAGCCTAAAAATGATCTGACAGGTGAAAATCATTTATCATCTCTAGGTAATAGAAAAGAACTCTCCTCACATTCAGCAACACCAAAATTTTGTAGCTACTAAACCCTTCTTGCTGGAGGAATAGCCACTAGGGGGGAAAAACTGTTTTTGCTTTAATGAGGGTTCTGCAAAACCAAGTTAAGATTCCATATCATGAACATCTGTGGCAGAGGAAGATGCAGCTGAAACACTGCTTTCAAATATCTGGCGATATCTGAATCTTTTCTACTCGAACCCTAAAACACAAGGGTCCTGTCACTTGTACTGTGAGGGAGCCAACAGCCAAACACTTCTCGAGACTGTCCTGGAGAAATCCTAGAACTTCAGACATCGGGGCCCTCACTGGCTGCACGATCTCTTTAGCACACCACCACTGAAACATCAGCATAGGCTTCGACAATCACTGGTTTTCTTAGATCTGAGGATAGCTATAAATCCCTCCAAGTAGCCCCTTTCATGCTAACTTCATTCTCCAGAGCCACGCTGTAAACCCAAAGCAAACCAGATCCTCCAAAGCAACTGTACCCTCGACAGCAGAGTCAGATGTAGAGGCAGTTTGAGACATTTGTTCCTCTATACACGAACCAGATCTGCATATCATAGCTGGCACGGCCAATCTGAGGCAAGCAGGACTGCCCAACAAAACAATAACTGGGCCTTCAGTTTTAACGGAGTACTCTCGGTGTCTCCCTGCCTGTTAACATAGGTCACTGCTACAGCATTGTCTGAGAAAGCACAGTTACTTACCATAACAGGTGTTATCCAGGGACAGCAGGAACGGATTAGGGGGGCCTGCAAGAGGGGTAGAAGTGGGAGGACCACTAGGCAACAGTGACCACAACACGATCAGATTCACATTAGAAAGGGGGACACCCATAGTAAGGAGGACCGCAACAACTGCGCTCAACTTCAAGAAAGGGAACTATGTTGCTATGAGGGAAATGGTGGGGAGGAAGCTCAGAAACATCTTTAGGATGGAGACTGTGGAAAGCACCTGGACCCTATTCAGGGACACCCTGCAGGAAGCACAAAGAATGTACGTCCCCAGTTTCAGGAAAGGCTGCAAGAATAAGCGGTCAAAGGACCCGGTTTGGATCTCAACAGAAGTAAAGAGGGCAATAAATGATAAAAAAGTATCCTTCCGGAGATGGAAAAAGGACCCAACGGAGGAAAATCACCAGGCGCACAGGAAATGCCAAAAAGAATGCCACCGAGAGGATAGAAAAGCAAAAGGGAAATACAAAGAGGGGCTGGCCAGGGAGGCGAAAAACTTCAAGGCATTCTTCAGTTACGTAAAGGGGAAACGACCAGCGAGAGAGGAGGTGGGGCCGTTGGACGATGGGGATAGGAAGGGAGTGATTAAGGAGGATAAAGAGGTAGCTGAGAGGTTGAACACATTCTTCTCGTCGGTTTTCACGAGAGAAGACACATCTAATATACCGGACTCAGAGGAGCTCATGAGTGGGGAACAGGCTGAAAAATTGGAGCACATAGAGGTAAGTAAGGAGGATGTCCTCAAACAGATAGACAGGTTAAAATGCGGCAAATCACCAGGTCCGGACGGGATCCACCCAAGGGTTCTAAAGGAGCTAAGACAAGAAATAGCGGGCACAATCCAGCATGTTTGTAACCTATCCTTGAAAACTGGAGAGGTACCAGAGGACTGGAAATTGGCGAATGTCACACCTATCTTCAAGAAGGGATCGAGGGGTGACCCCGGGAACTACAGGCCGGTGAGCCTGACTTCAATTATAGGGAAGATGGTAGAAGCTATGATAAAGGACGGCATTTGCGAGCACATTGAGAGAAATGGCCTACTGAGAACAAGCCAGCACGGATTCTGTAAGGGAAGGTCGTGCTTAACGAACCTTCTGTACTTCTTTGAGGGAATAAGCAGTCGGGTGGACAATGGGGAACCCATAGACATCATTTACCTCGATTTTCAAAAGGCTTTCGACAAGGTGCCACATGAAAGGCTGCTTAGGAAACTGTGGAACCACGGGGTGGGAGGGGATGTGCACAGATGGATCGAGCACTGGTTGTCGGGTAGACTGCAGAGGGTCGGAGTAAAGGGCCAATATTCTGACTGGCGGGGAGTCACAAGCGGTGCGCCACAGGGATCGGTGCTGGGGCCGTTACTCTTCAACATATTTATCAATGACCTGGAAAAGGAAGCAAAGTGCGAGGTTATAAAATTTGCAGACGATACCAAACTATGCGGCAGAGTTAGCTCCAGGGAGGAGTGTGAGGACCTGCAAAGGGACCTAGACAAACTGGAAGACTGGGCAAACAAATGGCAAATGCGCTTTAACGTGGAAAAATGCAAGGTCATGCATATAGGGAAAAAGAACCCGTTGTTCAACTACAAATTGGGAGGGGCATTGTTGGGAGAAAGCAATCTTGAGAGAGACTTGGGTGTGCTGGTGGATCCATCACTGAAGCCATCTGCACAGTGCGCAGCGGCCTCAAAAAAAGCCAACAGGATGCTGGGCATCATAAAGAGGGGCATAACAACTAGGACGCGGGAAGTCATCATGCCACTGTATCGAGCGATGGTGCGTCCGCATCTGGAATACTGCGTTCAATATTGGTCGCCGTACCTCAAGAAAGACATGGCGGTACTTGAGAGAGTCCAAAGGAGAGCAACGAAACTGGTAAGAGGGCTGGAACACTGCCGATATGCTGAGAGGTTGGATAGGCTGGGGCTCTTCTCTCTGGAAAAAAGGAGGCTCAGGGGTGATATGATAGAGACCTTCAAGATCATGAGGGGCATAGAGAGGGTGGATAGGGACAGATTCTTCAGGCTGAAGGGGACAACAGGTACGAGGGGGCATTCGGAGAAACTGAAGGGAGATAGGTTCAAAACGAATGCAAGAAAGTTTTTTTTCACCCAGAGGGTCGTGGACACTTGGAATGCGCTACCGGAGGAAGTGATTAGGCAGAGTACGGTACAGGGATTCAAACAGAGACTGGACGGATTCCTGAAGGATAAAAGGATCATGGGATACTGAGAAAGCTAACCAGAAAATAAATATAGAATCCCAACCAGGTCGTGCATGTGCAAGACCGGAGGGCTAGGACTTTGATGGGAAGATAGGACTCAATAGGAAACCAAGGTGGCATGGGGGCCCCTTCTGGTGATTTAGACAGGTCATGACCTGTTTGGGCCGCCGCGGGAGCGGACTGCTGGGCAGGATGGACCTGTGGGCTGACCCGGCGGAGGCACTGCTTATGTTCTTATGTTATGTTCTTATGTCGGTGACATCACCGACGGAGCCCCCTAGCGGATGTTTTCGCAAGCAGACTTGCTCAAAGACCTTCAGGCTTGCGATTGGCCCGCGCATGCGTGCGTGCCCCTCCCGCCCTGCCTAGGGCATGCGTCTCCTCATCGTGTCCTCAGTTCAGATAGCTAGCAAAGAAGCCAACCACGGGGAGGTGGGTGGGTTGCGAGAATATCTGCCTGCTGTCTTTGGATAACACCTGTTACGGTAAGTAACTGTGCTTTATCCCAGGACAAGCAGGCAGCATATTCTCTACATGTGGGAGACCTCCAAGCTAACTAAAAAGGGATGGAGAGAGAGTTGGCAATTTAGGAGAACAGATTACGCAAAACATATTGGCCGAAATGGCCGTGACGCCTGGAGGTAAACGTATGAACCGAGGACCAAGTGGCAGCCTTACAGATTTCCTCAATGGGAGTCGAGCGGAGGAATGCAACATATGCCACCATCGCTCGGACCTTGTGGCCTGTGACTCGACCCGGAAGGGAGAGACCAGCCTGAGTGTAACAGAAAGAGATACAAGCGGCCAACCAGTTAGAAATGGTCTACTTGGAAACAAAGCAACCCATGCGATTAGGATTGAAAGAGAGGAACAGCTGGGGAGCAGAACGATGAGGAGCGGTGCGCTTCAAGTAGAAGGCCAGCACACGCTTACAATCAAGAGAATGCAGAGCCACTTCTCCAGGATGAGAATGGGACTTTGGAAAAAACACAGGAAGAACAATGGATTGGTTGATGTGAAACTCAGAAACAACCTTAGGCAAGAACTTAGGATGAGTACAGAGGACCACCTTATCGTGATGGAAGACAGTGAAAGGTGGGTCTGCAACCAAGGCCTGAAGCTCACCGACCCGACGGGCAGAAGTGAGAGCAATAAGAAACATCACTTTCCAAGTAAGAAACTTCAAGTGAGCCCGCGCCAGTGGCTCAAAGGGGGGTTTCATCAATTGGGCAAGGACCATGTTAAGATCCCAAACCACCGGAGGAGGTTTAAGGGGTGGATGAACGTGGAAAAGGCCTTTCATGAAACGGGAAACCAGCGGATGAACCGAGATAGGCTTCCCGTCAATCGGCTGATGAAAAGCTGCGATAGCACTGAGTTGGACTTGAACCGAAGAGGACTTGAGACCAGCGCCAGACAAGTGCAACAGATAATCCAGGACAGTAGATAAGGAGGCAGACAGAGGCTCCTGCTGTTGAGCAGCACACCAGGAAGAAAAGCGGGTCCACTTCTGATGGTAACAATGGTGAGTGGACGCCTTTCGGGACGCCTCCAGGACATCCAGCACAGGCTGGGAGAACTGGAACAAGGGCATTAAGTCTCGAGGAACCAAGCTGTTAAGTGCAGAGACTGGAGGTTGGGATGAAGCAGAGAACCTTGACTCTGTGTAAGCAGAGAAGGAAAAATAGGCAGAGGAAGAGGCTCCCTTGAACTGAGTTGCAACAGAAGGGAGAACCAAGGTTGTCGGGGCCACCGAGGAGCTATCAGAATCATAGTGCATGTGAAGACTTGAGCCCGACGAGAGTCTTCAGAATCAGAGGGAATGGAGGGAACGCATACAGGTACTCGTTCGTCCAATCCAGAAGGAAGGCATCCGCTTCGATCCTGAGTGGGGTGTAAACCCTGGAGCAGAAGCGGGGTAACTTGTGATTGAGGGGGGGGACGCGAACAGATCGACATCCGGAATCCCCCAACGAGCAAACACCTGATGCAGGGTTACGGAGTGGAGAGACCACTCGTGAGGCTGCATAAGACGACTCAACTTGTCCACCAGACAATTTTGCTGACCCTGAATGTAGACCGCATAAAAGAATATGTTGCAGCGGACGGCCCAATCCCAGAGCCGCAGCGCCTCCTGGCACAGGGACAGGGATCCCGTTCCCCCCTGTTTGTTGATATAATACATGGCGACCTGGTTGTCCGTGCAGACCAGCACCACTCGGTTGCGAAGCAGGTGACAAAAAACTTTCAGGGCGAGGAAGATTGCTTGAAGCTTCAGCAGATTGATGTGACAAAGTCTGTCGGCACTGGACCAGAGACCCTGAGTGGGAAGGCTGTCCAGATGAGCCCCCCAAGCGTAGGCCGACGAGTCCGTCATCAGGACTCTCTGCGGAGGAGGAGCATGGAATAGAAAACCTCTGGAAAGATTAGAAGAGAGCATCCACCAATGGAGAGACTTTTTCAACAAAGGAGTAACGACAATGAATCAAGAGACAGGATCCCGGATCCTGGTTCCATTGGGACGCCAGAGTCCATTGAGGAATACGGAGGTGAAGTCTGGCAAAAGGAGTCACGTGAACCGTGGAGGCCATGTGACCTAGGAGGACCATCATGAGCCGAGCCGGAACCGAGGACAAGGGCCTCCTGACGAGGCCGAGGCAAGAAGGAGCGGAGACGAACCGTGTCCAGGACCGCTCCGATGAACTCGAGAGACTGGGATGGGCAGAGGTGGGACTTCAAGTTCACCTTGAAGCCGAGGCTCTGAAGGAGCAAGATTATTTGATTCGTTGCTCGCAGGACTTTGCGGCGAGATGACGCCTTGATCAGCCAGTCGAGATACGGAAACACCTGCAGGCCGCGGAGATGCAGGGCTGCAGCTACCACCACGAGACACTTCGTGAAGGCCCTCAGAGAGGCCGCCAGGTCGAAGGGAAGAACACGATACTGGAGATGGAGATCCCCCACCCGGAATTTCAAATACCGGTGAGAGGCCGGGTGTATAGGAATGTGCATGTACGCCTCTTTGAGGTCTAGCGAGCACAGCCAGTCCAGGAGGGGGTACAACGTAGGAAGGATGAGCATTCTGAACCATTCCCTGACCAGAAACTTGTTCAGAGCATGGAGGTCCAGGATCGGACGTAAATCCCCCGTCTTCTTGGGTACCAGAAAGAACCGGGAATAAAAACCGGTGTTCCACTGGTCCGGGGGAACCTCCTTGACCGCCCGAAGGCGAAGAAGGGCACGAGCTTCCTGCAGAAGGAGAGGCAGCTGAGACTGAGCAGAAGGAAACTCTCTCGAAGGCATGTCCGGGGGTACATGACTGAAGTGAAGGGAGTACCTTTCCCGGATGATAGACAGCACCCAACTGTCAGTGATAAGACACTGCCACTGGGAATAGAAATGATGGAGGCGACCCCCGATGGGAAGGGGGAAGGCTCCAGTAGGAAGGGAGCCCGAAGGCTCATACTGGGATTGTTAAAAAGACGGCCCGGTCTTTGCCGGGGCCAATGGCTGGGCTTTAGCTTGACGTTGCTGCTGTTGCTGCGGCCGTTTCGAAGGAGTGGATTTTTGTGGATACCTCTGGGGAGGAATTTTATATTGTCGGTTTAAGTTTCACCAGAGATGCGAAGAACCGCTAATGGTCCGATAGGCGCTTTGTGGCTGCCTCGATGGAATCATCGAATAGCTCATGACCCACACACAGGAGATTGGCAAGACGATCCTGTAGATTCGGATCCATATCCACAATCCAGAGCCAAGCGAGGCGACGCATGGTGATTGCAAAGGCTGTAACTCTCGAGGACAATTCAAAAGGCGTCGTAAGAGGCCTGAAACATATACAGGCAGAGTTGGGAGAGGGTTTCCTCAAGGAGACGAAACTTCTGATGCCGAGGCTCTAGTACGACCTCCTAGAACGAGCGGAGGGCATCCACACAGAACCGGAGGTAGGACGTGAAGATAAAATTGTTCGCCATCATCGAAATTTGATAAAGGCGGCAACCAAATTTCTCCATCGTATGGCCCTCCCTGCCCGGGGGGATGGCGGCGTAAACCTTCGAGGGGTTAGACTTCTTCAAGAAAAACTCAACCGCCAAGGATTGGTGGGAAAGCTGAGCACTTTCAAACCCTTTTACCGGGATCATTCAGTAACGAAACTACAACTTGGAGGGAATAGCCTGACCGCATATGGTGTCTCCAGGTTCCGGAGAAATGTCTGCCGGAGAACCTGATGCAAAAGAAGGCGAAGTGCCTCATGGGGCAGACGGTCAACTCCCATTTCCGCCAGGTATTCCTGGGTAAAGCAGAAGTCGGACTGAAGATCCAAGTTCAAAGCTCTGCCCATGTCAGAGATGAAACGAGAAAAGGAGGAGTTCTGAGAAGAAGATTCATCATCCGGTGGAGACTCCGACCGAGACCGAGACCGAGGCTGAGAAAGAGTGAAAAACTTCCCTTGAATAGTAAATGTAAACTAAAAACATTCCTGTTTAGTGATGCATTCATAAACTAACTAGCTCCTAAGTGACTTTTAATAATCATGAGAATCTCATAAAGTTATTCTTTCAAGTCTCACTTCCAATTTTACTTTTCTTTTAAATTTTTATCTTTTTAAAATCATTATCATTACCCTCCCCTTATGTGCCTTCCCTATATGTTTATTTTACCTTATTTAAAATGTAACTTCTTCCCTATATTTTCCTTTTGTTTCCAGTTTTGTCAAATTTGTCTTTAACCTTGTTAGTATTATTTTCTATGATTTTGTTTTTTACAATGTAATTTTATCATATTGTACATTGCTTCGAATTTAGATGAAGCGATTAATCAAATATGTATTAAACTTGAAACTTGAAACTTGAAACTTGAGTCCTGTGAACGGGAGACCGAAGAGGCTCGACTAAGGTGTCTAGGGGGCATCATGGAACTGTCCCGTGCAAGATGGACCAGGGAAGACCCCAGAGTCCGAGGGATCCACTGGTGAAGCCTCGGAGAAGATGGGGCAAAGGAAAATTCCCCTACCGGCTTCGAAGAAGGCCCCTTAGAGGCCGGCAACCGTCTCGATGGATAACACACACTAGAGTCCAACTCAAGGACAAACGTTTGTCTGGATGGCCTCGAGGTCGGAGACCTGCCCTGACAGGGCGGAGAAGATCGGGGCCTTTTAGAAGAGGGGAGCCTCGCCACAGTAGCGGGAGAAAAACGGGCCCCTGCCCTGGACCCCTGAAAGGTCATTGGCGACTCAGGGGATGAAGAATCACTTGAGGGAATCCGACGAGTCTTACAGGTGAGGCCTCGAGAGACGAGGGGACGCTCAGGCTGGTCAGACCGCGACTGAGTCGAGACCGAGGTCAAAGATGTCGAAGTTGAGACTAGTTGGCCCACCACCGAGGAAAGCTGTGTGGTAATAATAGTCTTAAGCATGTCCTCGAACATAGGCACCGAGACCAAAGGTAGATGGGTCGGAGGTGCAGCAATGCGCTCCTTCGGGGGCGACCTAGAGTGATGTCTCGAAGACGCCGACGAGGCGGCACTGACATGAGACTCCGAGGTAGGCTTCTTTGCCGGCACACCTCAGGAGGAAAGAGGAGACTTACCCGAGGCCAGAATAGCAGGAGGGGCCGAGGCCAGAGCCTTCGAGGACGATGGGGACTTTGAGGCCGAGGACTTCGAGGTTGAGGCACCCAATGAGGGCGCCGAGACTGAGCTCGAGGCCTGTCCCGCAGGATCCATGAAGCCAAAGAGTTGGAGAATCTTGGCCACCCTTCGATGAAGAGCCCGCGGTTGCAAAGTCGCACAACAGAGACACGTCTCAGCGTGGTGCTCAGCACCCAGGCACTCCACACACCAACGATGAGGATAGGTGATGGAGATAACCCGGTTGCACTTAGTAGTTTTAAAATCCGGAACCAGGCCAGGACATAAGAAAAAAATACGGCTGCGGCCCCGCGAGGCCAGGCGGCCAGAGAAAGACCGGGGACCCGGTCAAAATTATACGAACTGGAAAAAATGAAAATAAATGAAATGAAAGACACGAGCACAGCGACTCCACAGGAACTATCCAAACAAGCCGCGGTGCTAGAGGGACAACGATCCCTAGCTCTGTGTAAGCAGAGACGGAAAAACTGGTAGAAGGTATGGTTCCCTGCTGCTCAGTTGAAGTAGAAGAGAGAACCAAGATCTTGGACACCGAGGAGCAATCAGAATCATGGAGGCATGATCGTTCTTCAACTTGACCAGAGTTTTGAGAATGAGAGGGAATGGAGGGAATGCATAGAGGAAGAGATTTGTCCATTCCAGAAGAAAAGCATCTGCCTGGAGGCGATGAGGAGAATATATCCTGGAGCAGAACTGAGGCAGTTTCTGGTTGTGGGAAGCTGAAAAGAGATCTATCTGAGGCGTTCCCCACTGTGAAAAAATGTGATGAAGAGGCGAGGCATGGAGTATCCATTTGTGAGGTTGTAAAAAGACGACTCAAGTTGTCCGTCAAGCAATTTTTTGCTCCTTGGATGCAGACAGCTTTGAGGAAGGTGTTGGGGCAGATTGCCCAGTCCCAAATCTTCAGAGCTTCTTGACAAAGGGAGGAAGATCCCGTTCCCCCCCCCCCCGTTTGTTGACATAATACATGGCGACTTAGTTGTACATCCGATTGAGGACTACCTGGTCGTGAAGAAGATGCTGAAAGGCGTTGAGAGCCTTGAAAATTGCTCTAAAGTTCCAACAGATTGATGTGACATTGGCGATCCATACTGGAACAGTGGCCTTGTGTACGGAGACCATCGAGACGAGCGCCCCAAGCTTAGGTCGTAGAATCTGTCATGAGGACCTTCTGATGGGGGAGCGTTTGAAACAGCAAGCCTCTGGACAGATTGGAAGAGTGCATCCACCAACAGAGAGACTGCTTCAATGAAGGAGTGACTATTATGTGTCGAGAAAGTGGGTCGCAAACCTGCGTCTATTGAGATGCCAGGGTACACGGAAAAATTATGTTCTTACCTGTTAATTTTCTTTCCTTTAGAAGCAGCAGATGAATCCAGAGACAAGTGGGATAGCTCACATCGACCAGCAGGTGGAGATAGAGAAACTGATTAACAGTTGGTCTTATAGACTGGTATTCCTCCTGTCCATTCAGTTATGCTCCTTGCCCAAGCATCCAGAGATAGGAGAATGAGCATCCAAAAAACTTCTTTCCAGTAGCGAATGTTCAAACCATAAATTCAAGAATACAACTACCAACAATAACCCAACTGAAAAAATGCCACATAACACACAGACAGATAGTCCACAGAAGGGGTGGGGCTCTGGATTCATCTGCTGCTTCTAAAGGAAAGAAAATTAACAGGTAAGAACATAATTTTTCCTTCCTTAGCATAGCAGCAGATGAATCCAGAGACAAGTGGGATGTAGCAAAGCAAAACTCAAACCGGGTGGGAAGCTAATGCCGCCTCCGCAATCACTAGCGCCAAAACTAGCCTCCGCACGGGCAGCCACATCCAATCGGTAATGCTTCGAAAAGGTATTTCCAGATGACCAAGTATTATTATTATTATTATTATTATTATTAGGTTCTTATATCCCGCCATACCCAGAGAGTTCTAGGCGGTTTACATTCGTTACATTAGGATCCGGTCTGAACCCGGATTTACAAAATTTTATCGGAATTGCAGGTAGCGCGGAAGGAGGCACAGGTTTATCGTAGTTGGGTTAGAGGATAAAATGGAGGGAGTGGGAAACCAGAAGAGGGGGGGGGAGAGGGAGGTGGGGGTGGGGGGGTTGGAGTGTATGCGGGGAGTAAGGACTAAGGGTCTTGTTTGCGAAAGAGGTGTGTTTTGAGAAGTTTTCTGAAATCTAGGTAGTTCGGGGCCTCTAGCATCAATTGGGCTAGCCAAGGGTTCAGCTTGGCCGCCTGGAAGGCGAAGGTTTTGTCGATGAATCTTTTGAGCTGGCATGATTTTATGGAGGGGAAGGTAAACAACTGGATTCTGCGGGATTTCTTGTTGGTGCAATACATATTGAAATGTGGGGAGAGGTATTTTGGTGAGAGACCAAATACTGTCTTGTAACAGATGCAGGCGAACTTGAAGAGGACTCGGGATTCGAAGGGTAGCCAGTGCAGTTGGTGGTAGAAGTAGCCGCCCGGCAAATCTCCTCCAAGGAAAGACCTCCGGACTCCGCCCAAGACGTAGCCAATGCTCGAGTCGAATGAGCACGAAGTTGCTCTGGTACCTGCTTCCCCGTTAACAAATAAGCCGAAGCAATCGTCTCTTTGACCCAACGAGCAATGGAAGCTTTAGACGCAGCCATACCCTTGTTTTTGCCCGCAAACAACACGAACAGGTGATCCGACCGACGAAAGTCGTTAGTCACCCCCAAATAATGTAGAACAATCCGGCGCACATCCAGGAGACGCAACGACGAGTATCGCTCCCCCCAATCCTCCCTCCGAAAGGCCGGGAGGAATAAATACTGGTTCACATGAAAGGAAGAAACCATCTTAGGCAGGAAGGACGGCACCGTCCGAACAGACACCCCAGCATCCGAAATACGCAAAAAGGGATCCCTGCAAGATAGCGCCTGCAATTCTGACACTCGTCTTGCAGAAGCCATAGCCACCAAAAACACCGTTTTCAACGTGACATCTTTCAGCGTAGCCGTAGACAAAGGCTCAAAAGGCGCCGCCCGCAACCTCCCAAGGACAAGTTTAAGACTCCACGCGGGACAGGTTCGCTTTACAGGAGGCCGGATATGGTGAACCCCCTTGAGGAATCGGACCACGTCAGGCTGCGATGCGAGCGCCGAACGAGAAACCCGGCCCCTGTAACAAGCAATGGCCGCCACCTGAACCTTCAGAGAATTATAGGCCAACCCTTTAGCTACGCCCTCCTGCAGAAAAGAAAGAATAGCCGACAAAGACGCCCGGAAGGGCGAAATACCCTGCCTCCCACACCATGACTCAAAAACTCTCCAGACTCTAGCATAGGAGGCAGATGTAGAAATCTTCTTAGCTTGAAGAAGAGTGGCAATAACCTGCTCCGAATAGCCCCTACTTCTCAGCCGCGACCGTTCAATAGCCAGGCCGTAAGACCAAAGTGGGACGGATTTTCCATGGAGATTGGAGCCTGAGTCAGTAAGTCCGGAGTCACCTGAAACTTTAGCCGATCGCCTGCTGATAGTTGAATCAGATCCCCGTACCACGGCCGACGCGGCCAATCCGGAGCCACCAGGATCACCCTGCCCTGAAAGAGAGAGATGCGTTGTAACACTCGACCTATCATCGGCCAAGGAGGAAATACATACAGAAGGGAATTCGGAGGCCACGGGAGAGCTAACGCGTCCACCCCCTCCGACTCCTGCTCCTTACGTCTGCTGAAGAACCGAGGCAGCTTTGCATTGCGGGACGAGGCCATGAGATCTATTTCTGGAAGCCCGCACCGTAGGACCAGCAGATCGAACACCCGAGCGGACAGCTCCCATTCGCCTGGATCAAGAAGATTTCTGCTGAGGAAGTCCGCCTGAACGTTTTCGTGACCCGCAATGTGAGAGAAGAGGAACATGCACCTCCGCCCATCGAAACAGCACCATTGCCTCTTCGGCTAACTGAGGACTCCGGGTACCCCCCTGACGATTGATATACGCCACCGCCGTGACGCTGTCCGAAAAGACCCTGGTCGGACGGTCCTGAATCATGGACTGAAACGCCAGAAGCGCAAGCCTGATAGCTCTCAACTCCAGCATATTGATCGACCACTGGGCCTCCTCCGAGGACCAAACCCCCTGCACCGATGCTTGCAGGCACTGAGCCCCCCAGCCCAGAAGACTGGCATCCGTTGTAATCACGACCCATTCCGGCGTCGCTAGCGGCAAGCCCCGGAATAGATTGAACTCGTTGAGCCACCACTGCATGCTGCGAGCCGCCCGAGGACTCCACTGGAGACGCCGATCGTAGTCCTGAGATGCCGGGGACCACCGGGAAAGTAAGAGACTTCTGTAATGGCCTCATGTGGAACCGAGCCCAGGGAACCACCTCCAGAGCCGCCACCATCGAGCCCAGAACCTGTACATAATCCCAAACCCGAGGTCTGGGCGACCCGAGAAGTAGACGAACCTGAGACTGCAACTTCTCTCCCCGGTCTCGGGGCAGAAACACCTTCCCCAGACAAGTGTCGAACCTCACTCCCAGATGCACCAATGACTGGGACGGGGACAGAGAGCTCTTGGGAAAGTTGATGATCCACCCCAAAGACTGAAGGAGAGATATCACTCTCTGAGTCACCGACAAACTCTCCTGCCTGGAAGAGGCGCGGATCAACCAGTCGTCCAAGTAAGGGTGTACCCGAATTCCCTCTTTGCGCAGAAATGCTGCCACTACCACCATCACGTTTGAAAAGGTGCGGGGAGCCGTTGAAAGACCAAAGGGCATCACCCGAAATTGATAATGCTGGCCTAGGATCGCAAACCGCAGAAACCGCTGATGCGGAGGCCATATCGGAATATGGAGGTACGCCTCCTTGAGATCGAGGGACGTGAGGAACTCCCCCGGCCTTACTGCCGCAATAACTGAGCGAACTGTCTCCATACGGAAATGGCGAACACTGAGAAATTTGTTGACTCTTTTGAGATCCCCCCTTTTTTTTTTGGCACAATGAAGTATATGGAATACCTGCCAAGGCCCACCTCTTCTGGTGGCACCGGCACCACCGCCCCAAGATCCAGAAGCACCTGAAGAGTCAGTCGGACCGAGTCTCCCTTGGCCGCCCCATTGCACGGGGACACCAAGAAAGAATCGGCGATGGCAGAGGCGAACTCTAACTTGTAACCTTCTTGAATAATGTCCAACACCCACTGATCCGACGTGATCTTGGCCCACTCCGCCAAAAAGGCCGACAGCCGCCCCCCTAAGGGAATAACGGAGGGAGCCAAGACCCCGTCATTGTGGAGTGCGACTTGCTGGGGCACGGGCTGGCTGAGCTGAAGGAGGTTTCGCTGTACGAAAGGAACTTTTCTGCGGAAACCTAGGTCTCGAAGAAGTGAAGGAACCATACGCGGACCGGAAGAATGGTTTACCTGTCCTATATCTCTTAACATCCCTGAAACGCGGTCTGGAAGCTGAGGACTTCAAAGGGGGCCTAGGCCTGTCTTCCAGTAATCGTTGTGTTTTGGTATCACCAAAATCCTTCACCAATCTATCTAAATCTTCCCCAAACAACAAACGCCCTTTAAAAGGGAGTTTCACGAGCCGAAGCTTGGACGCCGCATCCGCCGCCCAATTACGGAGCCATAAAGATCTGCGAGAAACAACCGAAAGAGACATCTGCTTTGCAGAAGCGCGAATAATATCATATAAGGCATCTGCCAAATACGCCAGCCCCGACTCCAAATCAGCCAGTTCCGATGGGACAGAACCCCCAGACTCCATCAAATTATCAGCCATCAACTGAGACCATTGCAGACACGCCCGCGCCGCATACGAACTACAAATCGCGGCCTGTAAGGTGACCGCAGCCACTTCAAAGGACATTTTCAGTGAAGATTCAATCTTCCTATCCTGGGCATCCTTCAGCGCAACCCCCCCTTCAACCGGCAAGGTAGTCTTTTTGGTAACCGCGGCCACCAGCGCGTCAACCCTGGGTAACTTAAATTTCTCGAGTTCGTTCGGGGCAACAGGATACAAGAGCCGCATGGCTTTTGCCACCCTTAGACTGGCCTCCGGCGTGTCCCATTGCGCCGCGATAAGCTCCTGCATGGCTTCATGTACCGGAAAGGACCTAGGCGGCTTTCGCGTCCCTGCCATAAGGGGGTTTGCGGACCCAGAAACTTTAGCATCCTCCTGCGAGATGTTTAATCCCTGCAACGCCTTTGAAATTAAAGAAGAAAGTTCCTCCCTATGAAAAAGACGGAGAGCGGAAGTATCATCCACTTCCCTACCCGGGGGATCCTCCGCTTCCAAGTCCAACACCTCACCTTCCTCCAGTGACTCAGGAAGAGATATAGGGGAGACTGGAATAGGATCCCCTTCGTCCGCGGCCGCGACTCTGCGCTTCTTCGCTACCTGCGACTTCACCGGAGGAGAAACAGAATTCTTACTCACCACAAAACTCCCAAACAGCACCACAGGAAGCAAGGTTATGGCTGGCAATTGTAACTGAAAGCTGACCAAAAAGGCACAGCACAGCACAGGCAGGCTCTGTTTTTTTTGTTTTGTTTTTTTTTATACTGGAAAGAAGAAAAACTGCAGAGCCCAAGTAAACCCCTCAATCTACTGGAGGGGAGGTTGGAGAAGGGACCTGGGAGGGCCCAGGTGTAGCTCCCAAAGCCGGCACCGCTCAGCCAGGCACCCCTGTCTTTCTGAAGAGAGCTAGTCTCAACAGAAGAATATAACTGTACACAAATTCACCCGGCACAGCCAGAATCCAGGAGCTAGAGTGATAGCTCCAACCCCTGCTGGGAGATAGAGCAAACTGAATGGACAGGAGGAATACCAGTCTATAAGACCAACTGTTAATCAGTTTCTCTATCTCCACCTGCTGGTCGATGTGAGCTATCCCACTTGTCTCTGGATTCATCTGCTGCTATGCTAAGGAATGAGGAATTCTAAGGTGAAGTCTGGCAAGAGGAGTCACGTGTACTGTGGAGGCCATGTGACTTAGGAGTACCATCATGCGTCTCGCTGAGATGGAAGAACGGGAAGACGGAGTTGAAGGAGAGCTTCCAGACGTTGTTGCGAAAGGAATGCTCTGAGTTGGACAGTGTCCAGAACAGCTCCAATGAATTGTAGATTCTGTGAGGGTTGAAGCTGGGATTTGGGAAAGTTGATTTCGAATCCCAAACTTTGTAGGAACCACGTAGTCTGTTGGGTCGCTACAATAACCCCTTGAGATGTTGAATCTTTGATGAGCCAGTCACCTAGGTAGGGAAATACCTGAAGACCATAGTTCCGTAGAGCTACTGCTACCACTACCAGGCATTTGGTAAATACTCTGGGAGATGAAGCCAGGCCAAAGGGCAGCACTCTGTATTGATAATGCAGATTCCCCACCCGAAATCTGAGATATTGACGGGAGGCCGGATGAATGGGAATATGAGTGTAGGCCTCCTTGAGATCCAGAGAGCATAACCAGTTGTTCTGATCTAGAAAGGGATAAGGGGATGCTAGGGACAACATGCAAAATTTTTCTTTGACTAAAAATTTGTTGACCTCCCTGAGATCCAGAATGGATCGCAGATCACCCATCTTCTTCGGAACAAAGAAGTAACGGGAGTAAAACCCCCCTTTTCTGCTTTTCCAAAGGAACTGGTTCGATGGCATGGAGATGAAGCAGAGCTTGAGCTTCCTGAAGAAGGGCAGTCTGGGATGGACTGGAAAGATACTCTCTTGGAGGAAGCTCTGGTGGAACCTGAGTGAAATGAAGAGAGTATCTTTCCCTGATGTTGGACAGCACCCAGAGGTCAGATGTAATTGTCTGCCATCGGTGGTAAAAATGATGGAGACGACCTCCTATAGGGGGAAAATAAGTCAGACACAGAACGGTGGAGGTTATGCTCTGTTTTAAACAGTCAAAAAGGCTGGGTAGCCTTAGGTGCAGCAGAAGGTTGAGATTTCTGTTGCTTCTCATTCTGTTTCTTAGGAGGAGGCCGAGTGTATGGAACCGTCCTCAGAGTAAAACGCCTCTGGTAAATAGGAGGACGGCATATAGGCTTGGCAGGAGCTGGCTTTGACTTAGGTCTGACAATAGAAGCAAAGGATTTTTCATGCTCAGACAATTTCTTGGTGGCTGTCTCGATAAATTCATCGAAGAGGTCATTGCCTGCACAAGGAATATTAGCCAAGCGGTCCTGAAGATTAGGATCCATGTCAATGGTACGAAGCCAGGCAAGGTGGCGCATTGCTACAGAACAAGCAGCCACCCGGGCAGACAACTCAAAGGCATCATAATTCTTTCAAATTCCTTTAGATCATTGTAATCTTATTAGTATGTTTATTTTCTTATTTTTCTCCTCTATCTCTATTTTCTTTCTTTATTACTCTTCTAATTGTCATTTTTCCTGGTACTTTAGTTAGATTGTGAGCCTTCGGGACAGTAAGGGAATTTCTAAGTACCTATCTTACTTATAATTTTACCTATATACTTATAATTTTAATGCACCAATATATTCAATGTAACCCGTTCTGGGCTCTTTTGGGAGGACGGGCTAAAAAAATCGAATAAATAAATAAGAAGACTGAAGTAGATGTAATCTGAGTTGTGATAGAGAAGCGATGACTTCCTGAAATTCAAAGTCCTTTTGAGTATCTAAATAGCTTAGAAATTTAGGCAAAAGAGCAATGAGGAACTCAAAATAATTGACAAAATGGAAATTGTAATTGAGGACTTTAGAGGACATCATGGCATTTTGATAGCTGTGACGTCCAAATTTGTCCATAGTTTTCCCTTATCTTCCAGGAGGAACGGTAGCATAAACCTTGGAAGGATGGGATCTTTTCAAGGAAGACTCCACAAGTAGGGATTAGTGAGATAACTGTGAATTCTCAAATCCTTTACAATGGAGAGTTTTATATCTGGAGTCTAAGTTGCCTGGAACAGCTGGAATTGCATAAGGAGTCTCCAGGCATTTATTAAAAGTCTGAGACTAAAGCTTGTGAATAGGAAGCTTAAGTGACTCTGCTGGAGGTTGAGGAAGATACATGACTTCGAGATACTCCTTAGAGTATTTGGAACCAGAGTCCAATTGAAGGTCCAAGTCCACAGCCATCTGACGAAGAAAAGAGAAAGATAGCTGATCTGGTAATGCCTTGCCTCGAGAAGGACTCGAGGTCGTCGATGCAGCCTAAATTAAACTAAACTAAACCTTGGGTTTGTATACCGCGCCATCTCCGCGAGCGTAGAGCTCGGTACGGTTTACAGAGTTAAGATAGAGAGGAAGTACAATGAAGGGTTATAAGAGAGGAACTAAGAAGACAGAGAGGGACAAGGGTACCAGAGAGCGGGAGGTGATTAGATTTTTGAAAAAAGCCTGGGTCAAAGATGAAGCTTCAGCTGGAAAAAAAGGCCTCAAAAGAATAGGGAGACTTGGATGAGGCAATCGAAACCGCTGAGTCCTCGAGGCAATCGAAACCGCTGAGTCCTCGAGGTGTGGAAGTGGAGACCTCGAATGAGGAGTCGGCGGTCTAGTAGAAGAAGGACACTCCTTAGAAGAAGAACTATGCCTGGAAGGATGCCTCGATGAAGGTCTCGATCGTCGGTGAGACCGGTGCTTGGAAGCAGATCTCGAAAATAGAGGAGACTTCGCCCCAGAAAGGGAAGCAGCTGATGCCTCCAAAGAATGGATAGAACTGGAGGCTGTGGATCGAAGCTCTAGAGCAGGGGTGCCCACACTTTATGGGCTTGCGAGCTACTTTTATAATGACTAAGTCAAAATGATCTACCAACAATAAAATTTAAAAAAAACACAAAGCACACTGAAAGGCAGAGAAGATGTTAATTATTCATATTCCGGGTTTTTTCAAAGAGGTCACGGCAGATGACTCTATGCAATGTCACCTCAGTAACAAAATACAAAAATAGACAAATACACCCCCTCCCTTTTTACTAAACCACAATAGTAGGTTTTAGTACAGGGAGTTACGCTGAATGCCTCGTGCTGCTCTCAATGCTCATAGGCTCCCTGCGCTAAAAAACGCTATTGCGGTTTAGTAAAAGGGAGCCATAGTGCAAAATATAGACAGCAGATATAAATTCTCAAAACCGACACATTTTGATCACTAAATTGAAAATAAAATCATTTTTCCTACCTTTGCTGTTTGGTGATTTCATGAGTCTCTGGTTGCACTTTCTTCTTCTGATTGTGCATCCAATCTTTCTTCCTTTCTTTCAGCCTCCTGTATGTTTCCTCTCCTCCAAACCTCATTCTCTCCCCCAACTTTTTCTTTCTGTCTCCCTGTTCCCCCTTCTTTCTGTCTCCCTGTCTGCCCCCTTTCTTTCTTTCTCCGTGCCCTCCCCCAAGGCTGCCACCGCCATCGGGGAAAAGCCCCCAAGCCACCGTCGTCCCAAGCTTTCCCTGCAGAAGCGTCGTGCTGACCAGCATTCCGCTCCCTGACGTCAATTCTGATGTAGGAGAGGAAGTTCCGGGCCAACAAGGCATTTCTCCTCATTCCATCCAGCCTGAGCCCCATCTCTCCTTGATCCAGCATTTCCCTTCTGTGTCTGTCAGAATTACCATTCCCCCTATTTTCCAGCATCACCCTTCTTTGTGTCCATCTCACCTATATCCCTATCTCACCACTTTTTCAGAATCTTCATTTGTCTCTGTCCTTGTCTTTACCCCATGTTCACCATTTGCCCTTTCAATGTCTTTATCTCCCCCCCCCCCACACACTTTTTCAGCATTACTTCTATGTCTCTATTTCACCTCCTCTTCATGTCCCCTCTGTATCTCTATCCTTATTCAGTAGGTCCTGCTTACTCTTTCTCTTCTTTGTGTCACTATCTCCATTTTCAGCTTTCCCCCCTTTTCCTTTGTTAATGCACCCTGTAGCCAGAATCTTTCCACCCTCCCTCCACTCCGGCCCAGCATGAAATATTTCCTTTTGTTTCTCTCCCCTCTCTCTTTCTCTCTCTCTTCTGCTCCCTCACCCACAAGTCCTGCATCTGGCCCTCTCCCTTCTACCTGCACCTGGCAAAACCCCCCTGCTCCGCAGCTCTCTTAAGCAACTCGTCAACAGCGGTGATCAAGACAAGCTGCCGACATCGAGGCCTTCCCTCTACGAGTCCCGCCTTTGTGGAAAAAGGAAGTTGAAACAAGCGGGACTCGCAAAGGGTAGGCCCCCGACGTCAGAAGCTTGTGTCGATTGCTGCTACTGAGTTGCCAAAGAGAGCCGCGGAGCAGGGGGTGTGGCCGGAAGCAGGTAGAAGGGAGAGGGCTGCTGGAAGAGGTAGAAGTTCCGGAGTATGACACCGACCCGGGCCAAGATGATTTCTTTTTTAGGTTGTTGCTGCTGCTGCCGCCACGCCACCAGGCCTCCCCCCCCCGAAATGACAAAAATAGCCTAATGCCCGGCGTCGGCGTCTGACGTCGGGGAGAGGAAGGCCGATAGGCCCGGTAGATCGGGACGGCAACACGAGTCTATCACAGAGCCCGGGATGGGCTCTGCGATCGACTCACGTTGCCTTCCTGAGCTACCGGTCGATCGCGATCGACGCGTTGGACACCCCTGCTCTAGAGGCTTGATAGAGGAACCTCGATGCACTCCCAAAGATTCTACTCCTTGCATGGAATGTGAGGATTCCTGCCGAGGCACTTGCAAAGAATCTGCTCCTTGCTTCACGTGCTTAGATGCCAGACCAGACTCTTGCAGAGACTCTGCTCCCTGCATCGAGTGTGTAGACTCAGACTGAAATATAGGAAGAGGCTCGACCTCGCGGGAGTCTGCAGAATGCCCAGGCTGGATTAGAGTAGCTAGCTTCGTTCCCATTTTGGTGAGGAACTTAACAAATTGCTGCTCTAACATGGTCTGGAAAGAAGCCGACAAGGATGGATCCGCGTCTGAAACCGGATCACCTGCCTTGGCTGGAGGTTCCACCATAGCAGTGGAAATGTGCTTCGACTTAGAAGTCTTAGGCACCTTCAGCACCACCGGTGGAACTGTCTGCTGGGCTATCTGACCTGAGGATACAGGGGAAGATACAGCAGACATCGTCGAAGAAAGAGCTGCTGCAAACGAGGAAGGTCTGATGAGGCTCGAGGTCGAAGCAGTGGAGGCAAGAGGGCCCTCGGTCGAAGGCGAGACCGAGGTCGGCTTTGGAGTCGAAGAAGTGGTCGAATCCATCTGGAAGAGCTTCTCCACTGAAAGTAGACGATGTTTAAGGGCTCGAAGTTGAAGAGCAGTACAGCGTTCGCACAACTTTGGATGATGTTGTGGCCCAAGGCACTTGAGGTACCTGCTGTTTGGGTCCGTGAGAGAAATCGAATGCAGACACTGGCTACACTTCTTAAAGCCTGTCGCTGGCCGGGACATAGAAGGAAAAACAGACGCTGCAAGGTTGAAGCTCCTGGGCTGCGGCCGAGTGGCCTGCCCCGGCAGCCGAACGGAAGAAATAATTTATTATTTTTTTTAACTAGAAATAAAAGAAAGTACAGCAATTCATGAAGAAAATAACACAAACCGCGGTGAGAGAAGGCACGAAGTTGAAAAAGTTAAACGCAGAGAGTCAAAGGCGGACTTCTCGGCTCCGCGGAGAACTGAGGAGACATGCCCTACACTGGGCAGGAAGACACTCGCGCATGCGCGGTGCGGCTGACTCAAAACTTCTAGTTTCTACAAACATGATGACATCACCCATATGTGAGAATAGGCTGCCTGCTTGTCCTGGGATAATGCCCTCCTTGCGCAAAGCCGCCACCACAACCACCATAATCTTGGTGAACATCCATGGTTAGACCAAAAGGAAGCACACAAAACTGACTGCCATCCCAAGATCGCAAAGTGAAGGAACCGCTGATGGGAGACCCAGATCGAAAAATGCCAGTAGGCCTCCATCAGATCGAGAGAAGCCAGATACTCCTCCAGCTGAATTGCCAGAATTACAGACCTTAGCGTCTCCATGCGAAAAGATGGAACTCAGAGAGCCCGGTTGACCCCTTTCAAATCTAGGATGAGACAACTGCTTTGAGACCTAGCAATCTTTGAAGGGTCTGGTGAAAAGCCTGCTTGTTTCACGCCACCTGACAAGGAGAAGCTAGAGAGCGGGCAAACTCCAGAGCATAACTGTCCCAAATTACTTCCAGGACCCATTGATCGGACGTGATCTCTGCCCACTTTGGATAAAACTCGTGCAGACAGGTGCCCACCAGAACCAGAGGGGGTGCTGGCAAGGAGTCATTGGGCAGGACGGACAGCAGGTGAACTGGGGGAAGAATTCCCAGCTCCCACTGGGCCCCCCAAAAGGACTGCATATGTGGAAAGAAACGGCTCCAGGGAGACTGGGAGGCCAGAAAGGAAGTGGCCCATCGACTAGGGTGGAGCCGGCAGAAATCATGCAAGCGCCCTCGAGCAGTGCCACCCCGCACCAGTGGCCTAGCTCTGTCTACAGGCAAACAAGGCACTTTAGAATCAGTTAAGGTCTGAACTAACTTGTCCAAATCATCTCAAAACACAAAAGACCCCCTAAAGGGGAATTTCGGCAGCGTAGCCTGGGATGTCGTGTCCACCAACTGTGCCCGAAGTCATAAGATATGACAAGCAGCCACCCCGAGAACCATAGATTTGGCCAAAGTTTGGCCAAAGTTTGCAACATACATGGCATCAAAGAGATAAAAAGCACCCATCTCAATCTTGGCTACTTCCTGCTCTACTAAGTCCCAGTTATCAGACTCGCGGTCAATGACATGCTCGGTCCACCGAAAACAAGCACGAACAACCAGACCGCCACACATCACCGCCTGGACCGCCAGGGCAGCAAACATCAAAATTCTGGTAAAGGAGGAACTCCAACTTATGCTCTGCAGGGTCCCTCAAAGCAGAGCTGTTTTTAACAGGCATATTAGGCTGCTTCGTGACGGCCGAGAGCACCGCATCCACAACAGACAACCTGAAGGTGTCCCAATCCCCCTCCGGGATGGGAAACTGGCGGGCAATAGAGCGCACAGAGCTAAAAAGGGCCACAGGCAACCAATAATACTGTGCAAGAACAAACTCTTGAAAATCCTGAGAACCAGGAAAAAGAACAAGAAGCTAAGCGGATCCCCCGAAACAAGGGGTCCACCACATGCGGGGGCTTCTTCTCGGCTGCCTCAAACCTGACACCTGAAGAATCCCCTTATGGAGCTCGTCCCGCCAAAAAACACACCCAATGGACGGGTCCATTCTAGCAGACAGAAGCACAAAACCGCTGCTAGCGGACACCGATCCCCCTAAAGCAGGTGTGTCCAATGTCGGTCCTCGAGGGCCGCATTCAAGTCGGGTTTTCAGGATTTCCCTAATGAATATGCATTGAAAGCAGTGCATGCACATAGATCTCATGCATATTCATTGGGGAAATCCTGAAAACCCGACTGGACTGCGGCCCTCGAGGACCGACATTGGACACCCCTGCCCTAAAGGATCCTGAAGGTCTATCAAAGGTCTGTCCTGAATAACAGAAGTCTGCTCCTTTAGATAAAATCAGCGTCCCAAGACACCCTCGGGCGCTGAGACGAGAGAGGAATAGAGGGGAACAAAAATGGTACTGAGTAGGGCCGATCCGTAGAGCAGTGGTTCCCAACCCTGTCCTGGAGGACCACCAGCTAGTCAGGTTTTCAGGATAGCCCTAATGAATATGCATGGAGGAGATATGCATGACTTTCACCTCCATTATATGCAAATCTCTCTTATGCATATTCATTAGGGTTATTCCAAAAATCCGACTGGCTGGTGGTCTTCCAGGACAAGATTGGGAAACACTGCCGTAGAGGATAACCCCTCCCCAAGACCCCCGGAGCGGAAGCAGGACATCCGCCACATCAAAAAAGCCATACATGGGGCTAAAACCAAAAACAGAGGAAAAATCCCCTGGCAGTCCCTTGGGACTCCCTAGCACAGCAGGGGACCCAGCAACCTATCCCTGTGTCACCACTACATGGGCGAGGTCACCTGAGGCTACAGAAAGATAGAAGTGCTTCCTGCCAAAAACAGAGCTGAACCACCAAAAAAAGGAGCTCCGGAGAGCTGCAGCGACTATGAGGCCTGAACCACCCCAGCCGCTAAAGCAGGCAAGCCGGCAGCAGCTGTAAGGAAGTCCCCAGCCACTTCAGCGGTAAGGGAATCCTTTCTGCTGTCGGTGGCTGGGGAAACTCGCATATGGGCAACAGGGGAAGTCCGGGCTTCCCCACTGTCAGCTGCCGACTTGCAAAGAGGATCCCTGGCCTCCGGCACCCGATGCCGATGAGGATTCCCCTTTGCAGCAACCTGCTCCGCTCAAACAGGCTGGCAGCGAGTGCCTTGCAGCTGGAGCACAATGAGCACTTTTTCTCTTGCAAAATGCTCATTGCGCAATACGCAACCTAGCTGTAATAAAAATGCCAGTTAGTTCAAAAATACAGCAAAATACAGTACATTTAAAGGGATAGAACCCTTTAGACTGGCACAGCCTCAGGATTTGTTTTTTTTCCCAGAACAGACTCCACTGGCTCTCTAAGCCAGAGTCCTAACCGATATTGGTGGCCAGGCTGCCAGCTGAGGCACCTCTACAAAAAACTTGGGGAGGTGGAGGAAGGGGGGAGGGACCTAACTCGAGATCTGTCAAGTTTGACACCCCTGAGGTCAGACAGACCCCCAAACAGGACCCGTCTTAGCTCCATCCGGCATCAGAAAAGGGACCAGGAGCCCTAAACAAATTCCAACAGCTCTAACATGGGGAGTCTAAATTTTTTCCAGCTTACCACCTGCTTGGCGACTGAGCAAGACTGGTTTGGGAGGGGGAAACTCAGCTAATATACTACAACCAAAGTTTGGTCTCAGTCTCCACTTGCTGGTCACAGTGAGCTATTACCCATCAGTAAAGAACTGTCCTGGTCTAGAGACCAACAAAGAATATGTATTTGAAGTTTCCTATAAGAGATCTCGAGAAATAGAATACATACTTGTCCAGGAACAGAGTAGGATCATCCAAGAACAGTGTTCATCTTACAAAAGGCTCCTTTTATCAAAAAGCAGTTGAGCTTTTCACTGTAGGCAGGCATTCACTTCCTATGAGCAGTGGAGCATTTATCTCGCCAGCCTACAGTTTGATAAATGGAGCCCACTGTGCGTATTATATAGGTAAAAACATCGGTGGAGCATAGGCAGGACTCAAATTTACTCAGGAAAATTAGGCGGGCTCACTTACATTATTAGCTCCATGGCTGGGTTACGGGCTTGGAACACAAAAATAGCCATACTGAATAAAACTAATGGTCCATCTAGCCCAGTATTCTGTTTCCACAGTGGCTAATCCAGATACCCAATTAAAGAATCATCCCCTGCCTGGTCCCACTGACCCAGTTCCTTTCATATGTTTACAAGACATTTTTAACTAATTACTCACTGGTATGCTGGAGAGAGGAAGCCCTGATGCCGTATAAATTTCCAGAACAGGCCTTAAACCAGAGGACTTCCCTTTTGCAGAGTAATTCTTAAGCAGGGCTGTAAAAGATGAGAGAGGGAAAGTGAGATTCAAAGTAGAAGTTAGGAAAATAATCAAACTTTGAAGTACAAGCTGAAATTTTGGAAACAGTGGCAGTTATAGCACATTTAGGGTCTCTTACCAAGCCAAATAGCACAGAAAATGCACTGAAACCCACAGGAATTGATTGGCTTTGACGCATTTGCTGCACAGCACCTTGATAAAACAGGCCCTTAGACTTAAACATGCTTCAGGGCTAGCTTAATCTATAGACCAGGTTTGGCACTGATCCAGGGCACCAAATGCCTGGGCAGAAACGTCACCAGCCTATAGGTTAGGCAAGGCTTGCTCCTTCCCTTCTGCCCTCCCTCTTACTCACAAGTGCTCACTGTGGCGCATACTGTTCCTTGACAAGTCGCTTAATCCCCCCATTGCTTCAGGTACATTAGACAGATTGTGAGCCTGCCAGAACAAACAGGGAAAAATGCTTGAGTATCTGAATAAACTCATGTAAAACGTTCTGAGCTCTCCTGGTAGAACGGTATAGAAAATTGAATAAATAAATAAAATTAATTAATTAAATTTAACTGTATTGCTATTGCTCTCTCTTATAATCTTTTAAATAAGTCATATAAATCTTTTCTAGAGAAGGAAAAATGGGCATAAATTGAGGTTGTGGAATGAGAGACTTAAGAATAACATTAGGAAATTATTTTTCACAGAGAAGGTGGTTAATGCCTGGAATGCCTTCCCGAGGGAGATGGCGGAGAGGAAAACAGTAATAGAATTTTTAAAAAGCATGGGATGAACACAGAGGATCTCTAATCAGAAAATGGGGTATAAAGCAGTTACTTACCTGTAACAGGTATTCTCCAAGGATAGAAAGCAGATATTCTTACATATGGGTGACATCATCCATAGAACCTGGTACGGACAGTCCACAAGTGCAGTGTCACTTTAAAACTTGAAGACCACCTGCACCATACATGCATGAGTGCCTTCCCATCCGCTCGCAGGACCATCAATTCAGTACAAAAAGCTAAGAACCCAACTATGGGAAGTGGGAGGGTTATAAGAATATCTGCCTGCTTTCCTAGGATAACATCTGTTATATATCCCAGGACAAGAAGGCAACATATTCTTACATATGGACTCCCTGGCTGCCTGGATCATGAATGGATGAGAACGAAAGATTAGGTTCTTACATTTGCTAATCTTCTTTCTCGTAAATCCTCCCTTTATTCCGGGACCACTGGGTTATGCATTCCTTGCCACCAGAATTGATTTGTCTGGCGGTTATGTTATTAGGAAGCCTCAGATGATTGAGGTCTTAACTCCTCCCTCTAATAACATAACCGGGAGCATGCCCCTTGGACACCAATCAGTCTTAAAGCAGCCAGGAACATCTACAGAAAATAAACAAGAAAGAGGGACGAACATGAACTCCCCGCCAGACAAATCAATTCTGCTCATATTAACATATGCAAAACAGCAACAATGAAAACAGGTTAAGAAACATTAGAAACCTGAACGACAAAACAGTACTATAGGGAGACACAGCTGCAAAGGGTGCTTAAACTAGTGACACTCTCCCACCCCCCCCAACACACACACACAAATTTAGTGCTAGCTCCAGACAGATGGCACTCTTATAATGGCTGGTCCGAAACAAATCCAGCTTACCATTACCGCAACGCAGGCAATCAGCGAATCTGACAAACATAGGGTAGGTTTCTGGAATAAAGGGAGAATTTACAAGAAAGAAGATTAGCAAAGGTAAGAACCTAATCTTTCATTTTTGTACAATCCCCTTTCATTGCAGGACCAGCAGGATGTACCAGAGCAGTCCCGAAAATATCAGGCAGGGTGGGACTGATGAGCTTGCTGCCAACCCTGAGGCACCAAAAGTGGCATCCTGCTTGGCTGCTACATCAATCCTGTAAAACTTGGTGAAGATGTGCAAGGAGGACCACAAAGCAGCCCTACAAATCTCATCCGGAGACATCGCCGATAACTCAGCTCAGGAGGAGGCAACCCCTCTGGTTGTATGAGCCCACACCCAAAGGGGGGACTTCTTTCCTGCCACTACATAAGCCACAGAAATGGCCGCTCGAATCCATCTCGAAATGGTAGCTTTAGAGGCAGGTTTGCCCTTGCATGCAGGAGAAACAGGTGGTCTTGAGAGATGAAACTCATTGGTAACCTCCAAATACCGCAGCAAAAGCCTGCGCAAATCCAGGGACCGAAGCACTCAGTCCTGGGCCTTTGATCGGAAGGAACAAACACCAGAAGTTAGACTTCCAGATTTACTTGGAAGACAGAAACTACTTTAAAAAGAAAGGAAGGAACCATATTGCAAGAACACCACAGCATCCATAATATGCAAGAAAGGATCCCAAGAAAGACAATGAAGCTCCGAAACTCTCCAAGCCAAAGTGACAGTCACAAGAAATATTGTCTTGATAGTGAGATCCTTCAAGGATGCCTGCTCCAAAGGCTCATAAGGTGGACAAACCAGGGAGTGGAGAACCAGATTCATATTCCATGTCAGACAAAGGAGGCGCAAAGGAGGCCTCAGATGAACTGCGCGCCCCTTAGAAAATGGACTACATCCAGATGAATCACCAAGGAGCTCTTCAAAGCAAGAGGACCCAGGCAGGACAGATCTGCAATCTGAACCCTTAGGGAAGCCAAAGCCCTTTTTCAGGCCATCCTGCAGAAACTCCAGCACCCGAGGAACCGAGGGGGAAGAAGGATCCTCCTGTCGGCTGACGCACCATGCTCGGTAGCACTATCAAACTTTCACTATCAACTGCAGCTCTTGTCCCCGCCGGAGCTGAACCAGGTTGGCATACCACAGCTGCCTTGGCCAATCAGTAGCCATCAGGATCACTGGCCCCCTGTGCTCTGCTATTTGATGCAACTGATGCCCTATCATGAGCCATGGAGGGAAGGCGTAAAGAAGACCCTCCCAGGGCCAGGGCTGCCCCAGAGCATCCAGGCCATCGCTGCTGGCCTCTCAATGACTGTAAAAATTATCAGCCTTCTTGTTCACCACAGTTGCCATGAGATTGAACACTGGGGCCCCCCATTGGTGCAATGTAGGTATTTAAACATTTCTATCATAAAGGGGATGATCAGTTATTTAGTTTGTAATCTCAAATAGTTTACAAATGTGTAAATTACACTTCCCCCTCCCTAGTCGCGGTTTCGATGTTCACAGTTTTGATTATCCGTGTTTTTTTCCCCTGGCCGCCCCCTGAGAATCGCTCATTGGCATCGAAAAAAAACCCCAGCCCCAGGACTTGGAGGGAGGCAATCAGAGGCAGCGAGGGGGGCAAACAGAGGCGGCGAGGGGGTGAGTTCCCATGGTCTCACGAGACTACAACAAGGAGTTCCTGTTGTAGTCTCATGAGACCACGGGAATTCAGCAACACGGCTCTGCACGGGGCAGGTGTGTAGGAAGATCGCTCCTGCCCTGCATCACCGTTAGACCACCAGGTAAGGTCCGGAGGTGGATTAGAGCCGACCAAAAGTTATTCGTGATTTTTCCCTATTTGCTCTGCCCCTAACCCCTGCGAATAGGGAGGGAGAAGTGTACACATTTGTTGAGCTGGGTAAGCTGGTCTAGGATAGAGAGCTGCACGGGAACAGGGATGGGAATCCCTTCGGGTCGCGGGAATCCCGTGGGGACGCCCCCTAGGGTCACGGGGATCCCTTGGGGACACATCCTAGGGTCGCGGGGTTCCTGTGGGGTTGGATGCGAGGCTCGTCTTCTCCCTACCTGTCCTGCCGCAGCACACAGCCATTCAGAACGGAAGTCTTCCATGATGTCAGCGCTGACATCGGAGGGAGGGCTTAATGCAAAGCCCTCCCTCCCTCCGACGTCAGCGCTGACATCGGGAAGACTTCCGTTCCAATCGGCTGTATGCTGCGATCGGCGGTGGCGTACCAAGGGGGGGCAGGGAGGGCGATCCGCTCCGGGTGCAGCCATGGGGGGGTTGCAAAGCCAGCCAGGTCCCCTTACCTTTGTGGCGCTTCCTCCGACCGACCGACCGACAACAGGCCCGGTCCGATAAACCTCCCTGTAGCCGCGAATCTAAATTACTTTCTTACAGCAGCTTCAATACTCCAACTCCTGTAAGAAAGTAATTTAGATTCGCGGCTACAGGGCAGAGAGGTTTGTCGGACCGAGCCTGTTCTGTTGTCAGTCGGGCGGGGAAGCGCCACAAAGATAAGGGGCAGGGAGGGAGAAAGGGAGGAAAGTGGAGTGGAGAGGAAAAGACGCTTAAGGTAAAACTGAGAGGGGAGAAGGACGCTGAAAGCACTGGGGAAGACAAAGGGGTGGAGAAGGACACTGAAAGGACATGGGGAAGACGGGGGGCGGAGAAGGACGCTGAAAGGACATGGGGAAGACAGAGGGGGGAGAAGGACACTGAAAGCACATGGGGAAGACAGAGGGGGGAGAAGGACGCTGAAAGGACATGGGGAAGACGGGGGGCGGAGAAGGACGCTGAAAGGACATGGGGAAGACGGGGGGCGGAGAAGGACGCTGAAAGGACATGGGGAAGACAGAGGGGGGAGAAGGACACTGAAAGCACATGGGGAAGACGGAGGGGGGAGAAGGACGCTGAAAGGACATGGGGAAGACGGGGGGCGGAGAAGGACGCTGAAAGGACATGGGGAAGACAGAGGGGGGAGAAGGACACTGAAAGCACATGGGGAAGACAGAGGGGGGAGAAGGACACTGAAAGGACATGGGGAAGACAGAGGGGGGAGAAGGACACTGAAAGGCCATGGGGAAGACGGGAGGGGGAGAAGGACACTGAAAGGCCATGGGGAAGACGGGAGGGGGAGAAGGACACTGAAAGGCCATGGGGAAGACGGGAGGGGGAGAAGGACGCTGAAAGGCCATGGGGAAGACGGGAGGGGGAGAAGGACGCTGAAAGGCCATGGGGAAGACGGGAGGGGGAGAAGGACGCTGAAAGGCCATGGGGAAGACGGGAGGGGGAGAAGGACGCTGAAAGGCCATGGGGAAGACGGGAGGGGGAGAAGGACGCTGAAAGGCCATGGGGAAGACGGGAGGGGGAGAAGGACGCTGAAAGGCCATGGGGAAGATGGGAGGGGGGAGGACGCTGAAAGGCCATGGGGAAGATGGGGGGCGGAGGACGCTGAAAGGCCATGGGGAAGAAGGGGGGCGGAGAAGGACGCTGAAAGCACATGGGGAAGACAGAGGGGGGAGAAGGACACTGAAAGCACATGGGGAAGACAGAGGGGGGGAGAAGGACACTGAAAGCACATGGGGAAGACAGAGGGGGGAGAAGGACACTGAAAGCACATGGGGAAGACAGAGGGGGAGAAGGACACTGAAAGCACATGGGGAAGACAGAGGGGGAGAAGGACACTGAAAGCACATGGGGAAGACAGAGGGGGAGAAGGACACTGAAAGCACATGGGGAAGACAGAGGGGGAGAAGGACACTGAAAGCACATGGGGAAGACAGAGGGGGAGAAGGACACTGAAAGCACATGGGGAAGACAGAGGGGGAGAAGGACACTGAAAGCACATGGGGAAGACAGAGGGGGAGAAGGACACTGAAAGCACATGGGGAAGACAGAGGGGGAGAAGGACACTGAAAGCACATGGGGAAGACAGAGGGGGAGAAGGACACTGAAAGCACATGGGGAAGACAGAGGGGGAGAAGGACACTGAAAGCACATGGGGAAGACAGAGGGGGAGAAGGACACTGAAAGCACATGTGGAAGACAGAGAGGGAGAAGGACACTGAAAGCACACGGGGAAGACAGAGAGGGAGAAGGACACTGAAAGCACACGGGGAAGACAGAGGGGGAGAAGGACACTGAAAGCACATGGGGAAGACAGAGGGGGAGAAGGACATTGAAAGCACACGGGGAAGACAGAGGGGGAGAAGGACATTGAAAGCACATGGGGAAGACAGAGGGGGAGAAGGACACTGAAAGCACATGGGGAAGACAGAGGGGGAGAAGGACACTGAAAGCACATGGGGAAGACAGAGGGGGAGAAGGACACTGAAAGCACATGGGGAAGACAGAGGGGGAGAAGGACACTGAAAGCACATGGGGAAGACAGAGGGGGAGAAGGACACTGAAAGCACATGGGGAAGACAGAGGGGGAGAAGGACACTGAAAGCACATGGGGAAGACAGAGGGGGAGAAGGACACTGAAAGCACATGGGGAAGACAGAGGGGGAGAAGGACACTGAAAGCACATGGGGAAGACAGAGGGGGAGAAGGACACTGAAAGCACATGGGGAAGACAGAGGGGGAGAAGGACACTGAAAGCACATGGGGAAGACAGAGGGGGAGAAGGACACTGAAAGCACATGGGGAAGACAGAGGGGGAGAAGGACACTGAAAGCACATGGGGAAGACAGAGGGGGAGAAGGACACTGAAAGCACATGTGGAAGACAGAGGGGGGAGAAGAACGCTGACAGGACATGGGGAAGATGGGGGGAAGAAGGACGCTGAAAGGAAATGGGGAAGATGGGGGGAGGACGCTGAAAGGAAATGGGGAGGAGAGAGTGGGGAGAAGACGCTGGCAGGGACGAAGACAGAGATGCCAGACTATGGGGGGAGCGGAGGGAAGAAGATGGGTGCCAGACAAATTTGGAAGGGGGGAGAAAGGGGGAGGCACAGTAACAGAGCAAATGGAAGATGCAGAGAGAAGAGAGATAGTGGATGGAAGGAATTGAATGAGAACATGAGGAAAGCGGAAACCAGGCAACAAAGGTAGGAAAAAAATTCTATTTCTTTTTTTTTTTTTGCTTTAGGATAAAGTAGTATACCCGTTTACAAAGTATGTATTCTTCCCAATTAATATTTCCAAATTAATAAAGTCTTTTTTGTTTATTTGTAAATGGGTTTCTACCAGAGCCTTTAATTCAGTAGCATAATTAAATGAAATAACTATTTCTGTAGTTTATAGAGATGGGTGGGGACAGAGGGGATTCCTCGCGGGGACGGGTAGGGACGGAGGGGTTTCCTCACGGGGACGGGTAGGGACGGAGGGATTCCTCACAGGGACGGGTGGGGATAGGTGGGATTCCTCACGGGGACGGATAGGACTTTGGCGGGGACGGTTGAGAATGGGTTGGATTTCTGTCCCCACGCAACTCTCTAGTCTAGGAGGGAAAGATCATATAAACTACTAAAAATATTTCAATACATCATGTGTACATACCAATAGGACCTCCATAAGGGCCAGGAGCAATAAGACAGTCCCTCAGATCCTCTTTCAGGTTCCAGTCCATGCTGTATAAATCAAACTTCCTGCAAGAATATATAACAGGAAATCATACCAAGGAGGAAGGTCTTAAAAGACAATAAAACGCTACATTGCTAACACAATTTTAAAAACTGGTCAGATTATGTAAAATCCTCAGATAATTTATAAATATAGGCTTTGCACCAAAAACAAGGAAAGGGGTTGGGATTTGATATATTACATTACATTAGTGATTTCTATTCCGCCATTACCTTGCGGTTCAAGTCTGATTACATATGAGTTGTCAGGACATTTAGGAGTACATTAGGAGTTGTCTGGACATTTTCGGAGGAGCTAAATGGTGAAGTGGATTGCAAATGGGGTCCGAGATGGATCTTGCTGTGTTAATTTGTCTTTATGGAGTTTTTGAATAGCAGAGTTTTTATTTCTTTTCTGAAGGTTTTGTAGTCTGTGCTTGAGATCATTAAATTGGGGAGTTGGTGGTCTAGTTTTGCTGCTTGGGTGGCTAGGAGGGCATCGTACATTTTTGTTCGTTTAACGTTTTTGATTGGAGGGTGCGTAAATGGTGCGTGGGTTCTCCTATGTCTGGTTGTGGTGGTTTGAATTAGTTGGTTGTTCCAGTAGGCTAGGCTGTCTCCATTTATGGCTTTGAATAGTAGACAGTAGAATTTGAAAAGTAATCTTGCTTGTATTGGGAGCTGTGTTTTGTACTGTTTGTAGTTGTTTTATCATGGTTGCGTGGCAAGGGAGATAGAGGATGTTGCAGTAGTCTAGTAGACCAAGGACTAGGGATTGGACCACTAGCTGGAATTGTTTTCTGTTGAAGAATTTTCGAACTTGTCTTAGGTTTCTCATGACTGCAAATGGTTTTTGTATTGTTTTGTTGATTTGTGGTTGCATGGTACAGCCTCTGTCTATCAGCATTCCCAGAAGTTTTAGAGTGGGTTGAATGGGGTATGTCAGGGGTGCCCAATAGGTCGATCGCGATCGACCGGTAGCTCGCCAAGGCAAAGTGAGTCGATCATCCAGGACTCACTTTGCCTTGGCGATCTATCGGGCCAATCAATCTTCCTCTCCCCGACGTCAATTCTGCCGTCGGAGAGGAAGTTCGGGCCAGCCAATCGCTGCCTGGCTGGGCGGAACTTCCTCTCCGACGGCAGAATTGACGTCGGGGAGAGGAAGATTGATCAGCCCGAATCAGAGAGAGCATGGGGCTGTGGCGGCGGCGGGGCCTGTTATCCATTGGTGGCGTTTGGGTCTTGTTCTCCGATGGCAGCGGCAGTGGCTTGGGGAAGGGCAGGGAGAAAGAAAGAAAGGGGGCAGGCAGGGAGACAGAAGGAAAGAAGAGAAACAGAAAAAAAGAAAGGGGGCATGAAGAGAGAAAGAAAGGAAGGTCAGGGAGAGAGGAAGAAAAAGTTGGGGGAGGGATTGAGGTGTGAAGGAGAGGAAGCATACATGCTGAAAGAAAGATTGGATGTACAGTCAGAAGAAGAAAGTGCAACCAGAGACTCATGAAATCACCAGACAAGGTAGGAAAAATGATTTTATTTTAAATTTAGTGATCAAAATGTGTCTGAATTTATATCTGCTGTCTATATTTTACACTATGATCCCCTTTTACTAAACCGCAATAGTGGTTTTTAGTGCAGGGAGCCTATGAGCGTCAAGAGCAGCGTTGGGCATTCAGTGCAGCTCCCTGCGCTAAAAAATGATATTGTGGTTTAGTAAAAAGGGAGGGGGTGGGTATTTGTCTATTTTTGTATGGTTGTTACTGAGGTGACGGTGCATAGAGTCATCTGCTTTGACCTCTTTGAAAAAACCCCGGAATAGGAATGATAATTAACAATTCTATGTGCACAGTGTGTGTTGTGTTTTTTTTTAATTTTATTGTTGGTAGATCATTTTGACTTGGTCATTTTAAAAGTAGCTCGCGAGTCAAAAAAGTGTGGGCACCCCTGGGGTATGTGATAGTTTATTACTAGGTTTATTATGGTTGGGGTTTTGCTATTTTCGAGGAGGATGAATTTTGTTTTGTCAGGATTTAGTTTGTTTTTGTTCTTTCATCCATGTTGCTACTGTTTCTAGTGTTCTGGGCAGCGTGTCTGTCATGGAAGGTGCTGGTTGGTCAAAAGGAAGGAGGATGGCAATGTTGTCTGCATAGCTGTAGAAGGTCAGGCCTAGTTTGTCTAGGCAGGTGGCGAGAGAAGCAATGTATAGGTTGAAGAGTGTGGGGGATAGAGGTGATCCTTGGGGTATGCCACAGGGATTGGACCATGGTTCTGATTTTTCATTGTTTGTCTTTACTCTGTAAGTTCTGTATTATAGGAATTCTTTAAAGTATGATAGTACCTTGCCTGTGATTCCTATTGAGTCTAATATTTGTAGTAGAATGTCATGGTTAACCAGGTCAAAGGCTGCAATCAGATCTAGTTGAATAATTAGCATTTTTTTTGCCTGTGTTGAGGTGTTGTTTAGCTGTGTCCATGAGGGATCCTAGTAGTGTGTCTCAGTGCTGTAATTGGTTCTGAAACCAGACTGTGTAAGGTTGAGTAGGTTTTAGTTTTCTAGGTATACGGTTAGGAGTTTAGCTACGAGGCCTTCCATTAGCTTGATGTAAAGTGGTATTGAGGCTATGGGTCTGTAGTTGGAGGGTTGATCAATTGCTCCTTTGGGGTCTTTTAGGATCGGAGTGATGATGATTTCGCTGAGGTCTTGTGGGAAAAGGCCATCTGTGAGCAAGGTTTGTATCCATTGTAGAAGGAGGGCACGGAATAACATACTGGTGGTTTTTTAACAGGTATGGGGGGCAGTGGTTGAGGTCACAGGCTGCGTGACTGTATTTATTGTAGAGTTTGTTTAGGTCCGACCAATATATAGTGGAGAAATGGGACCAGGTTCTGTCTGCTGCAATTGATTCTTTTTCTGTGTGTGTGTGTGTGGGGGGGGGGGTATTGTGATCTCTTCTAGGTGGGTAGGGGTTCCAGTGAATGTAGCCCTGGTAGTTGCGATTTTGTTTTTGAAGAATTCCACTAAAAGGGTGGCTGAGGGAGGGGGAGTATTGTTTTTAGTCAGGTGGGGTTTTGTGTCTGCGAGTTCTAGTTGGAATACAGTGGTACCTCGGTTTACGAGTGCACCGGTTTGCGAGTGTTTTGCAAGACGAGCAAAACATTCGCAAAATCAGAAGCTCGGAAACCGAGCATGCCTCGATTTGCGAGCGGCACCCCCCACGATCCGGCACCCTCCCCGCGATCCGGCACACCCCCCCCCCCGCCGCAATCTGAAGTCCCCCAGACCCACCCGAACCCGCTTCTTACTGTCATCTCGGCCTCGGCACTGGCATGTCCTGTGCATTGGTGCCGGTGCCCGAAGATCGGCCTCCTTTTCTTCCTGGGCCTTGAGCATTTGCGCATGCTCAAGGCCTGCGAGTTCACGCTCTCTCCGAGATTCTCGGAGATCTCGGAGAGAGCGTGAACTCGCAGGCCTTGAGCATGCGCAGATACTCAAGGCCCAGCAAGAAGAGGAGGCCGATCTTCGGGCACCGGCACCAACGCACAGGACATGCCAGTGCCGAGATGACAGTAAGAAGCAGGTTCAGGTAGGTCTGGGGGTCTTCAGATTGCGGCGGAGGGTGCCAGATCGTGGGGGGGGTGCCGGATCACGGGGGGAGCAATGCCGTTCTCGTGGGGGGGGATAGAGCAGCGCCGCTGGCCTCGGGGAGTGGGAACGTATCAAGGCGAGTTTCCATTATTTCCTATGGGGAAATTCGCTTTGATATACGAGTATTTTGGTTTACGAGCATGCTTCTGAAATGAATTATGCTCGTAAACCAAGGTACCACTGTAGTTTTTTTGTGTCTTGGGATTCTCTTCCTCTTGGGATTCTGTTCCTATTTGGTTTGAGTAGCATGTCTTTCTTTTTTCTTTCAGTTTTTGTTTGTATTGTTGATTTAGTTTTCCCCATGCTGTTTTAGTGGGCTCTGGATTACTTTTTCTCCATTTTCTTTCTAGTTGTCTGCATTGTCTTTTGAGTACGAGTAGTTCGTTGTCGAACCACTTGTCTGATCGTCTGCAGATTCTGTTTTTTGTTTGTTTTGGGGCTAGCTCATCTAGGGTTGCTGTTCTTAGACTGAACCATTGTGAGATGAAGTCCTTGGAATTGTAGTCTTGGATTACTGCGTATGTTTTGTTCCAGAATTTGGAGGGATCGGCGTATTTACATGAGCTGTTTTTGGTTTGCTTTTGGTCCAATTGATATTGAAGGAATATGTGTAGTGATCTGACCAGAGGGAACGGTACCAATTTCCATTTGAGGTTTGAATCTCTGATTGAAAAGGCTGTTGGGACATGAAGGCTCCGATGTTAAGTTGGTGACCTTTCTCATGTGTGGGTTTAGGGTCTAGGATCTTGTATGTTAAGGCTTCGAGGTATGATAGTAAGGTTTCTACTTGTCTTGAGGTTCGGTCTTCAAGATGGAGGTTTAGGTCTCCTACGATTAGGTTGTATGTTGCTGTTAGTGAGTTTTGGTATATAAAGTCTTCAAATTTTGGTTTTGCTGTGTTCCATTTCCCTGGTGTTATATAGCAGAGCATGCAGGTTATGGCTCCTTTGAGTGAGGTGCCCGAGAGTTGACAGGCTAGTAAATCCATGTATGGGGTGGATGTTTTGTCTAGTATATTTAGGTCTATGGTGTTTCCGACTATGATAGTAATACCTCCTCCTCTTTTATTTTCTCTGCAGACCACTGTTATCTTGTATCCCTTCGGGCAGACATCTGTTATATTGTATCCCTTCGGGCAGACTTCTGTTATCCTGGAATCTGATTCTGAAGTTAGCCAGGTTTCTGTGAGGAAGAAGCAGTCTAGATTTTCATTTTCTATCCAGTCTTTTGTGTGTTCTGTTTTGGGGACTATAGTCCTGATGTTTAAGTAGGCACATATTAGTGTGGTGTAATCTGTTTGCGCACTATAAGTTGTTTTTGGGTAGATGAGTGATCTTTGGTAAGGTAGTGTTTTGGTCTTGTAGGGGTTTGTCGGTCTTCTACCCTCTGTTGGTGTGAAGGGGTGGTGAATGCAGGTTTGGTAGTTTATGTTTCTGTCCCCTGTGATTCGTTTAGCTGGGTGGCGAGTTCTGTTAGTATTTGAAATAGTTGGTATTGGGGAGATGTTGTTTCCTGCCGCCTTCTAATTGGTTAGGAGCAAAGTAATCAGTAGGAAAGCTTGTGTATGTTTTTGTAGTATAGTTTTCATTGTGAGAGATGTGGGGTAGGAGTATGTGGTAGAGTGGTTGTAGGAGATTTTCTGGGGAGTTGGGGGGTGGCTTTTTTTTTCTTTGGAGATTGTTGTGGAGGAGTAGGCTGGCGGAGTTCTCTCCCACATTGGTGAGGGGCGGAGTGTTCTCCCACGCCCAATGGGATCCTCAGGCACAGGCAGCAGGTAGAAGGAAATTGCAGAGCCAAAGGAAAGAGATTTTTAGAATTGGAGAGGTTTCACGCTAGGCCTTCAACTGGCTCAGCGGCTGCAACGTCTGTGAGGGGCGGAGTGCTCTCCCACACCTGAAGGGATCTTCAGTTGCACCGGCAACCGGTAGTAAAAAAAGGCAGAGCCAAAGGAAAGTGGGAGATTTTTTTAATTGGGGGGTTTCCCGCTGAGTTTTCCAGCTGGTTAAGAGGCTGTAGTGTCAGAGAGGGATGGAGTGCTCTCCCACACCAGAAGGGATCCTCAGTCACACTGGAAGCAGGTAGAAAAAAATGGTAGAGCCAAAGGAAAGTGGGAGATTTTAAGATTGGAGAAGTTTCCCGCTGAGCCTTCCAACTGGCTCAGCATTTGTAGCGTCGGTGGGGGGGCGGAGTGCTCTCCCACGCCCGAGGGGATCCTCAATTCCACCGGTAGCAGGTAGAGAAAGGTGGCAGAGCCAAAGGAAAGTGGGAGGTTTCTAAGATTGGGGAGGTATCCCGCTGAGCCTTCCAACTGGCTTTGCGGCTATAGCATCGGTGAGGGGCGGAGTGATCTCCCACACCCGAGGGAATCCTCAGTCGCACCAGCAGCCAGAAAAAAAGGCAGAGCCAAAGGAAAGTGGGAGATTTTTAAAATTGGAGAGGTTACCCGCTAAGCCTTCCAAATTTATTAAATCCTGAGCAGGCAAACCATCCGGCATCCACGTGTTGTTTCTGCCATAGGGCACGATACGCAAAACTTGTTAAATCCAGAGCAGGTAAATCATCTGGCATTCCACCTCAGTGGGCTGCTCTTCCAAATTGCTCTCCTCACCTCTGAAGGCTGGCCACAAGCCAATAGCGCAATTTTTCTCAAAAAAAGAACGCCGGGTCCCGCGGAGCTCAAGCTTTAGGTGGCCATTCCCAGTTTGGTACGTGCGTCTCACAATCCCAGTACTCGCGGCTCCCCAGGCGGCGGTGAAATTTTACCTCCAGATTCGGAACGTGCGCCTCGCAGTCCCAGCACACGCGGCTCCTCAGGCTGTTCGCTTCAGCGTACACACGAGCCCTACTCCCGGCGGCTGGGCCAAGAACAGCGGGAAGCCGGAGCTGTAGACAAACAGCGGCAGCGCGGGAAGAAGGCGAGAAAATAAATAAAAATAGCGCTCGAAGAAGGCGAGTATTTAAATTCGCTGGCACAGCAGGAGCCTTTCTCTATGTGACTTGCTCCGCCACCGCCATCTTATTTTCCAGTAGACAGAATGCTGAACCTTAGGGTACTCTGTCCATTTTCAAGAGCATACTGCAGAAAGATTTCAATCACAGCTTTTGGAACCTCCTCCTTCCAAGAGTCTGCTGCCCCGTTCAGTTTGTTCAAAGCATGCAAGAACTGTAGAATAAAAGACAGGAGAAGGAGAGACACAGGGAGCTCCCCAAAACCAAGGTTCTGATCTGCTCATATAACGTTAAAACCGTCAATAATGAAACTGTAATGTATAAATGAACGAACATTACCACTGAATAGTAAAACACATCAAATAAAAGCATCAGCTTGAATATTAGTGGAGCTCAATTATCTCTTGAAATCTATTTACAAACTGATTCTGGACCCATAGTCCAACTGGCAGAGAAGTCTTAGCTATAGAGAGGACCATGAAGCCTAAGGCAGAAACAGGCGCATCAGAAATTACTGGGTGGGAGGAGAGGTTTCAGTAAGAACCTATTCTGTTTCTCTAGTACAATAGAAATAGTATGTTGAACCTCAGGAACTTATCTAAGCAGTGCCCGTAGTCCTTGGTGGGAGAGAAGCCTGCTTTCAATAATGAGGATCCAAAAGCAGAATCCTCTTGTGCTGCCACATCCACCTTATAGAATTTAATGAAATTGTGCAGGGAAGATCATGTTGCAGATCTACAATCTCCTTCGGAGGTATTGCCCTTGATTCCGCCCAAGAGGCTACTCCTCTGGTCAAATGTGCTTTCAGCGTCACCAGCAGTTGTTTGCTGCAGACAATGTTGGTCCAAATCAACTGGGAAATAGTGGCCTTGGAGGCTGGTCTGCCTCAGGTTGACTCTTTGGTTAGACAAAGAGAAGGTCCAATAGATAAAACTCATTAATCAGTTCCAGGTAACACAAGAGAACTCTGTGGATGTCCAGCAACTTTAAAGACTTGTCTTTCTTCTTAAAACCCATAGGTTGAAAGGCTGGTAGCCTGACTTCCTTATTGATGTGAAATGCCGAAACAAACTTTGGCAAAAAAGGAAGGTACTGTATGCACAGTCACTCCCGTTTCCGTGATCCTCAGAAACGGTACCCTGCATGACAAAGTTTGCAATTCTGAGACTCTTCTGGCCAACGTAATTGCAACTAGGAATACTGCTTTGATCATTAGATCCATGAGAGAAGCTTCCTCCAAAAGCTCATACGGGGCCCTTGAAGACCCTCTAACACGATACTGAAATTCTAGGAAGGGAAAAGATCTCAGATCAGCAGCCTAAACCCAAGGGTTCCATCAAAGAATCTAATAATGTCTGGGTAAGCAGCAAGGAGACTTGAGTTACTTTGCCTCTAAAGCAAACCAGGCCTGCCATCAGCACCTTAATCCCTTATTCAGGCCCTCTTGAAGGAAGGCCAGTACACACCTGTTACGGTAAGTAACTGTGCTTTATCCCAGAAAGACATACATTTCTTTCTGCAGATCTTTGTATAATGTCTTAAGCTTGGAACTATTATCTGGGATTCCTTCAGGTTGATCCAGTTCTATTTTTTGCTCAGGGACCATACAGTTCAGTGTTCTCCCCAGGGCTTTTTAGCTGGGCGGTCTGCCCGGCAAATTTAGATGAACGCCCGGCTGTCATCTATCAGGAATCCTGCTGCTGCCGCCGCTCAACATAAAAAAAATCCCCCCCAAAAACCATCTCTCACCAGCTTGGAGATGTGAACTCATGCTTCGGGGCTCCAAGGTATGCGTGCTGGCTCCCCTTCTCTTCCCTCCGAAACCAAAAGTTATGTCTGGGGGGGGGGAGAAGAGAAGGGAAGCTGGCACGCACATCGTAGAGCCCCGAAGCATGAGTCTTCTACGGGCTAAGGCAGGAGACTGGTCAACAACGGATAGAAGCTTACAACTTGCTTCGGGCCTTCTTCGCTGCCGGGTCCTGCCTACTTTCTGTTTCCGCGAAGGCAGAACCCGGCAACGAGGAAGGCCTGAAGCAAGTTGTAAGCTTCTATCTGTTGCTGACCTATGCCTAATGAGGCAAAAAAGTCACGGCGCAAGGGAAACTTCACCGCAGCGCAGGATGCCTATGGTGCAGGACAGGACACTGAACAAATCGGACCTCGCACTCTCTTCCACGTTGTCCTTCGCAACCTCGTAGCGAACAAGGAATTTTTCCGGGAGCTCGAGTAAGTGACGTCATTGTACGAGGGGGTTGCTGGTAGTAGAAGTCAGGTGGACTGGTCTGGACTTGTACGTTATAGGGGTGTGAGTGACATAACTCCATGATTGATATGACTGATTACTAGTTGACAAAGGGCCAAAATTAATTTGTGGACATGTTTTGATATTATTTTATATTTAACAATTTGTCACTGGAAAAAAAAACTGTGCAGGTACAGTAGTACTGTGGTATTTTTCCCCCCCAGGATTTGAAGTTACTGTAAAGTTATTTAAAGTTTGTTTAGCTCTTGTCATTGCCAAGCTAGATTATTGTAATTCATTACTATTAAACATTACTCAAAAAGAAAAGAAACGTTTACAGATAATTCAAAACCTTGCCGTTAAACTTATTCACAACGGTAGAAAATATGATCATGTAACTCCTTTCCTGGTTGATTCACACTGGCTTCCCATTAATCATCGCATTACCTTTAAAATTCTACTCTTAGTATTTAAAACCTTATCTACAAATAGGATACTTATTCCGTATAACACATCCCGCTCTCTTTATTCTACGGCCCAAAGTCTACTTGTAGTCCCTTCTTTAAAAGTTATTGGCACTAGACGATATGATATGTTTTCTTTTTTTTTGTATAATCGTCTTTATTGGGTAAAGTAAGATAACAGCAGAAACAGCAAATAAGCAACAAGTGCATTGTACATGTGTCATGAAAATCAAACAAGTAGCAAAACATGTAAAAGAAACAATCTGATGAGTGGCCGGAGCACTGTCATCTCAAACACCCAGTGTTTTTGAATAGAAAACTCTAACCTGGACACGTAGGAAATAACCCGCAGACACCCCCCCATACATACCATCACCATCCATATAGCACGCACTCAAACAACCTACACTCCCCCCCCCCTCCCGTCCACATCTTTCTCATACAAACTCACAATCACCCTTCAAACCATCAAACTACTAGGGACACCGTGTGCGACGGGAAAGACATGTTAAAGAAAAGAGCCCACATAAAACAGTACTAATAGTGTTATATAATGTTGAAGGAGACACAATCATCTACCAATACAAAGGTAATGTCAAATTCAAAGGCAAAGGCTAAACTCTGAGAAAATGCAGATATAATTAGAGAGGCAAATCTATGAAACATCAGAGGGGTTATGATGAGGAAGTAGATGCAGAGCCCTGCTTCAAAAAAGCATCCCAAAGTGCACAATAGTCCTTCCAGTGAGCCTGTGATCGCGTAGAGTAAGTTTGCAGCTCAAATGAAGCCAAAGTGTCCATGCGATTGGCCCACACTGGAAAGGAGGGTACCTCTGGGAAAGTCCAGTGTTGCAAAATGAGCTTCTTCCCCACCAAGATGGCATGGAGAACAAATTTCTGGGAGGGCGCATTAAGGTTCTGTTGAGATAAGTCCAGCACATCACCCATCAGTAAGGCAGATGGATTCCAGTGGAAGTTGCAGCCAAGTACATCCTCTAAGCGCCGGTGAATCAGAGCCCAGAAGGTAAGTTTTGGGCAAAGAAAAAAGGAATGCAAATAGGTGCCTCGTGAGAGATGACAATGGACACATAAATTATCAGGCCACAGCCCCATCTGAAAACCTCTAGATCTGGTAATATACGCTCTATGCAGTATACAAAATTGTGTTTCTTGTAAAGAGACAGATTTAACAAACAAGTATATATTTTGAAAGAAAACATGTATATCATGAAGGGATACTGACATTCCCAGGTCCTTAGCCCATTCCGACACTATGGGCTGAAGGCACTGCGTTCCCTGACCCTCCCTTCCCTCCGCATACCAGGTAGCAATCTTGTTATTGTGGGGTGGCACATCGAGAGCCCGTTCATCCAGAGAACCACATTCCCAAGTGGTAGGAGAAATATTATTCAGAGAGTCATAATAATGTTTAATTTGGATATAGAGATAAGACTGGTTGGTGGGGAGCCCCCAATGGGTACAGAGTGCAGAAAAAGAAGTGAAACATCCGCCCCCCCAAGTATAATAAATCGTGTATAGTGGACTCACGCTCAGCACGACCCTTCAGACCAGGCAAACCCCGGAAACCAGGTACAAAGTTAGGGTTGCCAATCAAAGATAGAAAGGGGGACGGGTAGGGCACTTTGTGTTGAAGTTTCCGCCACCACGCCCAAGTTCTCTGAAAGGCATATGGGTAATGCAGCGAGGGATACCTCAAAGAGACTGGCGAACCCTGAATCCCATGCATGAACGAGACAAAAGACACTGGGGAACAACAAGTAGCCAATAAATCCCGAGGGGAATAGCCAATAAATCCCGAGGGGAATGATATGTTTTCAATAATGGCCCCCAAGTCTGGAACTCCCTACCCCAATACATAAGAGATGAAAAAGACATTAGCCGTTTAAAAATAATTTAAAAACTTTCTTGTTTAAAGATGCCTTTATCCTTTGAATATATACAGTGCAGTAGACTCCTTACCAAAAATCAAAAATAAAAGAAAGAAAAAATGGATACCCCTCCTTATGTTTTTTCCCTCTATAGTTCTCTTCTTTTCAAATTTATTAATTTTGTAACTTTACCCCTTTACTCCCTTCGTATTCAGTCTTGTCTGTTTGTCCAACCCCCTTTTTTAGTAGTATTTTTAAATTGTATGTTGTATGCATATTTTGGATTTTAATGTAATTCGCTTAGTAAATTATGTATAAGCGATTCATCAAATTTCTAATAAACTTGAAACTTGATAGTAATTGTGAATCATTTCTAACCAAAATTTGTATGTCTACTCAGTAAACAGAGATGTTCAAGATGCTGAGTGCAAAAAAAAAAAAAAAAAAAGAGAGAGAGAGAGCGAAAACTTAAAAATGGTGAACATGTGTCATATGAATATAAAGGAGTGAAAAAGCTAATATAAGGGGCCTGTAAGCAAAAACCTAAATAGCTATGTGTAGAAAATAGCTCAGTTTGCATCTTGGAGATAAGGATTTTTTAAATTGAAAATGCAAATTTATGCCAAAATTTCTGGGATGTGGTCATTCATTCCCCTTCCTCCCAGCAGGTCTACCATCTCTCCTCCCACACTAGGTCCAACATACATAGTCAGTGGAACGCTTTTTTGTTTGGGGGGCCCAAAAGCACTGCCCAGGCTCCACCCCAGACCCAGCCGCCACACTAATAGTACTAATTGTAAATGCCATTTCTTCCATTAATTTTTCACATACACACAATATAATCTTATTAATAATACATAATGGTAACCACAAAATTAAACTACACAAAGCACACTATGGTAGTTAAGTTGAGAGGTACCAAGCTGTCAGGTGTAAAGACTGCAGGTTGGGATGATAGAGACCCCTGACTCTGTGTAAGCAGAGAGGGAAAAACTGGTAAAAGCAGTGGCTCCCTACTGCTAAGTTGAAGTAGAAGGGAGTACCAAGATTGCCTGGGCCACCAAGGAACTATCAGAATCATGGTGGCATGTTCTTATTTGAGTTTGACAAGTGTCTTGAGAATGAGAGGGAATGGAGGGAACGCATAGAGAAATTGATTCTTCCATTCCAGGAGAAAAGCATCTGCCTTCATTCGGTGAGGAGAGTATATCCTGGAGCAGAACTGAGGCAGTTTGTTGTTGTGGGGAGACGTGAAGAGATATGTCTGAGGAGTCCCCACTGAGAAAAAATGTATGAAGAGGTGAGGAATTGAGTGTCCATTCGTGAGGTTGCAGAAGACGACTCAATTTGCCCGCTAGTTTTTCTTTCCTTGAATGTAGACAGCTTTTAGGAAGGTGTTGTGAAGGATTGCCCAATTCCACACCTGTAGGGCTTCTTGGCAAAGGGGGAGAGATCCTGTTCCTCCCTGCTTGTTGACATAGTATATGGCAACTTGGTTGTCCGTCCAAATAGAGACTACCTGGTCGTGAAGAAGATGCTGAAAAGCTTTGCGAGCATTGAAAATTGCGCTGAGTTCCAACAGATTGATGTGACATTGATGATCCATGCTGGACCAATGTCCTTGAGTATGGAGAGACCATTGAGATGAGCCCTCCCAAGCATAGGTCAAAGAATCTGTCGTGAGGACCTTCTGATGAGGAGGTGTTTGAAACAGTAAATCTCCGGAGAGATTGGAAGAGAGCATCCACCAGTGGAGAGACTGTCTCAACGAAGGAGTCACTCTGATGTGTTGAGAGAGTGGGTCCCAAGCCTGCACCCACTGAGATGCCAGGGTCCACTGAGGAATTCTGAGGTGAAGTCTAGCAAAAGGAGTCACGTGAACTGTAGAAGCCATGTGAACGAGGAGAACTATCATGTGTCTTGCTGAAATTGTAGTCAAGAAAAACCCTTTGTGGCAGAGATGAATGAGAGCATCCTGGCGTTAAGGAATGCTCCGAGTTCAACAGTGTCTAGAACAGCTCCGATGAACTGCAAAGTTTGAGAGGGCTGTAGCTGGGATTTGGGAAAGTTTATTTCGAATCCCAAGCTTTGTAGGAACCATGTAGTTCGTTGGGTCACTACAATAACCCCTTGAGATCTTGAATCCTTGATGAGACACCTGGAGGCCATGGTTCCGCAGATCTGTTGCCACTACAACTAGGCACTTGGTGAACACTCTTGGAGATGAAGCCAGGCCGAAAGGTAGCACTCTGTATTGAAAATGCAGATTTCCCACCTGAAATCTGAGGAACTGCCGAAAGGCTGGATGAATAGGAATGCGAGTGTAAGCCTCTTTAAGATCTAGAGAACATAACCAGTCGTTCTGATCTAGAAGGGGGTAGGTATAGAGATGCCAGAAACAGCATCCAAAATTTCTCTCTGACAAGAAATTTGTTGAGGGCTCTGAGGTCAAAATAGGTCGCAGATCGCCCGTCTTCTTAGGAACTAGGAAGTAATGTGAGTAAAATCCCCTGGCTCTGCTGTTCCAAGGGAACTTCCTCGATGGTACGGAGACGAAGCAGAGCTTGAGCTTCCTGAAGAAGGGCGGTCTGGGATGGATTAGAAGGATACTCTTTTGGAGGCAGATCTGGAGGAACCTGGATGAAATGAAGAGAGTATCCTTCCCTGATGATGGACAGCACCCAGAGATCTGATGTAATGATCTCCCAGCAGTGGTAAAAAAGATGGAGACAACCTCCATTGGAAAGGGGAGAGAACAGAGGTAGAACGATGGAGGTTATGCTCTGTATTAGATGGTCAAAAAGGCTGAGAGGCCTTAGGCGCAGGAGGAGTCTGCTGTTGTGATTGTTTCTTAGGAGGTATAAAGGAGCTGCTCTCTGTGGAAAACACCTCTGAAGGCTTAGGCCTAGGATGAGTGATGGAAGGAAACGATTTCTCATGTTCAGACAATTGTTCAGTAGCTGCCTCGATGGAGTCATCAAACAATTCATTGCCTTGACAAGTAATTTTGGCCAGACGATCTTGAAGATTAGGGTCCATGTCTATAATGCGGAGCCAGACAAGCCTGCGCATCGCCACTGAAAAGGCAGTGACCCTCAAGGAAAGCTCAAATGCATCATAGGAAGATTGAAGGAGATGCATGCGGAGTTGAGTCAGAGTGGTGATTGTCTGCTGAAACCCTGGAAGACAATGTTGAATATATTTGAAATATTCAGGCAGTGTGTCAACCAAATTCTTGAAATAAGAAATGAAAATAAAATTGTAATTCAAAACTCTAGTTGCCATGAGAGAATTTTGATACAAACAGCAACCAAATTTGTCCACGGTCCTGCCCTCTCTTCCAGGAGGGAGAGTGGCATAAACCTTGGCAGGATAGGTCTTTTTTTAGAGAAGACGCCACAAGAAGGGACTGATGGGATAACTGAGATTTCTCGAAGCCCTTGCAGTGGACCATCCTGTAACGAGACTCCAGTTTTCCTGGGACAGCAGGAATGGAATAAGGTGTCTCAAGATTTCTCCTGAAGGTTTGAGAAAGAAGTCTATTAATTGGCAATTTGAGAGACTCCGCAGGAGAACGAGACATACCCATTTCTTCTAAATATTCCCGAGAGTATTTGGAATCAGAGTCCAAAGTAATATTGAGTTCCTTATTCATTTGACGTAGGAAGGAAGAAAAAGATATCTGCTCCAAGGAAGGTTGACCTCAAGAAGAAGAAGGTGACCTTGAAGTGCCTCGCAAGGCAGAGAACGAAGGTGAAGCTTCTCTGGAGTACTGATACCTGAGGCCTGAATATGTAGGTACAGACGACTCACAGAGAATGGAAAGAATCCCTCACAGGTGAAGAAGCATCGGTATCTGGAGGTGGTGTCCTCAACTACAGAGTTAAAGGCCTCGAAGAGTCTCGAGGCCTGGAGAGACAAGGCTTTTCTCGAGAAGAGGATCTATGCCTCGATGAATGCCTCGACTGATGTGGAGAACTGTACCTCAAACCAGAAGAAAGTCAAGGAGTCTTTGCCCTATGCCTCGGGAAGGGTGATGCCTTATATGAGGGAGGGCTGGAAGCTGGAGATCGAGACACCAAAAGGGATTGAACGCCTGGTGTCGAGGTATCTTGAGGCACTGATAAGGACTTGGCTCCTTGAGTAGTGTGCTTATGCTCCAGACGAGACACTCGCAAAGACTCGACTCCTTGCATAGAGTATGTAGAGTCCTCTTGAGGTACTCCCAAGGACTCAACTCCTTGTAAAGAGTGAGGAGGATCAGCTTGAGGCTCAGCCAAGGACTCGACTCCTTGTTATACTGCTAAGTGCTCAGGCTGGATTGCAGGAAGCAGAGTCGAGGCAGGAGTATGTTTGGCAAGCATATTACCAAACTAATGATCCAAGATGGTCTGGATCATAGCCTCCAAATGTGACACCAAAACTTGAGGATCTGGTACATTTGGTGTGGCTATAGTCTCTGAGGAAATTCTTCTTCACCCAGAGAGTGGTAGAAAACTTGAACGCTCTTCCAGAGTCTGTCATAGGGGAAAACACCCTCCAGGGATTCAAGACAAAGTTAGACAAGTTCCTGCTGAACTGGAACGTACGCTGGTAGGGCTAGTCTCAGTTAGGGCGTTGGTCTTTGACCAGAGGCCGCCGCGTAAGCGGACTGCTGGGCATGATGGACCACTGGTCTGACCCAGCAGCGGCAATTCTTATGTTCTTCGACTTGGAGAGATGCTTCTTGGGTAGCTTGATAACTACTGCTGGTACCTGACCTGAGGGAGGCAGCAAGGCAAGCATTTCGTCAGGAGACTTAGCAGATTTACTCGAGGATGAGGACCCGAACGAGGATAGCTTGATTAAAGTCGAGGCAGAAGCCGGATCTCCAGTGAGAAGCTTGACCGGAGTCGAGGTCAAGACCAGGGCAAGTGGATCCATGTCTCCAAAGAGTTTTTCCACCTGAACTCGACAACATCTGTGGGCACATGACTCTGGACGATGGTCAGGTCCAAAACACTGAATACACCAGCGATGTGGGTCAGTGAGGGAGATCGCGCGCTTGCAATGGCTACACTTCTTGAAGACTGTGACTGAGAGGGACATAAATGGGAATCTTCCATTTATCTTCTATCTAGCCACAGCTAAGTCGAAACCCACCGGCTGAGGCCGCGAGTCAGGCCCCGCCGTGACTGAAAGAAAAAATAAAATAAGTTTTTTGGGTTTTGTTTTTAAAAAAAAAAAAAATTTTTCAAATGAAACACGCAAGAATTACAGTGACCTTGAAAAGAAATAAAACACGAGCCGCTGTGAAAGAAGGCACGAAGTAGAACTGAGTCTAGCGCAGAGCGTCGAAATAGGAATTCTCGGCTCCGCGGAAAACTAAGAACTGAGGAGAGACGCACCCTACGCTGGGTGGAAAGGCATTTGAACATGCATGGTCCGGTAGTCACAAACTTTCTGAAGTTCTACAAGCAAGTCTACTTGTGAGGCTATCCACATCCGGGCTCCGTGGATGATGTCACCCACATGTGAGAATATGCTGCCTGCTTGTCCTAGGATAAAGAAAGAAACATTGGATGCAGTTAGAAGAAAGTGCAACTAGAGACTCATGAAATCACCAGACAGCAAACATAGGAAAAATGATTTTATTTTCAATTTAGTGATCGAAATGTGTCAGTTTTGAGAATTTATATCTGCTGTCTATATTTTGCACTATATTTGTCTTTTTTTCTATAGTTGTTACTGAGGTGATATTGAATATTTTAAAGTCATCTGCCTTGACCTTTGAAAAATGAATACGAATGATAATTAACATTTTCTCTGCATAGTGTGCTTTGTGTTTTTTACTTTTTTTGTTTACCATTATGTATTAATAAGATTATATTGTGTGTATATGAAAAATGGAAGAAATTGCATTACAATTAGTACTATTATTATGGGGGTGGAGTCTGGGGCGGAACTTGGGTGGGGATACTCAGTTGGTATTTGTTAGGCTTAGGGCAGGGATAGGCAATGCCAGTCCTCAAAAGCCACAGGCAAGTCAGGTTTTCAGGATATCCACAATAAATATGCATGAGATAGATTTGCATCTCAAGGAGGCAGTGCTTGCAAATCCATCTAATGCATATTTATTGTGGATATCCTGAAAAGCCTGACCTGCCTGTGGCTCTCGAGGACCGGAATTGCGTACCCCTGGCTTAGAGGGTATTTGGCTTGAAGAAGTTGAGAAACACTGCCTTAGGGAACAGCTCCTCTATGCAGGTTATTCCAGTGGAACACCATGAGGAGCCTATTTCCCCCCATTGGAATCCCAGGAGGAAACTGAACACAATGATGTTGATGATCCTCTTCCATTGAAATCTCAGGGAGGAAATACAAGACAGTGATAGGGATGATCCTTCCTCCTCTTGATTAAAGTATTTATAGTGTGTATTAGTGCTGCCCGATTCAGGAAAAAAAAATTTGATTCGATTCAGCCTATTGAATCGATTTTTCGATTTGATTCGATTTTCCTGCCCAATTGGGTGTTTTTTTCCAAACATCCTGGTAGGTTTATTTTATAGCCTCTTCGCTCTCTTTGTCCTCTCCTACTCACACTGGTCCTGTGGTGTAAACAAAATAAACAAACAAAAAAGACTTTTCCTCTCTCTATTAAATCCTAGCTCATGTTTGCGGTCCAACACCAGCTCTGGAAGGATACACATTTCAAATCTGACATATTCTAATCACAAAACAGAAAATAAAATTATTTTTCCTACCTTTTGTTGTCTGGTCATTTTTCAAATCTTGTTGGTCATGGTTGTCTTCTGATCAGGCTCTCCTTCTTTCTTCTTTCTCCGTGCTAACCATCCATCTTCCATCTCTGTCCTCCCCTTCTGTTTCCCTTTCCTCTCCCGGAAGTCTGGCATCTTTCCTTTTTTTCATTTCCATCGCCCCGCAGCTGCAGCGATGGACCCCCACCATCCACAGATCCACCATCTCTCCTTTTCTCATCTACCCTTTCATCCAGCATCTCTCTTCTGTGTCCCTGTTCCTAAGCTCCCTCCATCTTATCTCTCCCCATATCCAGCTTCTTCTTTCTCTCTTCCTTATCTCCTGTATCCCCTTCCCCAGGTACAGGCTTTCTCCTACAATCGCTCCTGCCATCCTGCATCTTGCCCACCTACTTTGGAGCAGTATCTGTCCCTCTTGTACCCTTCCCCTTGTGGTCTTGCATTTCTCTCTCCCTATCCCTCTCTCCATTAGTCCAGCACCTCTCTTCTGCTTTCCTCCCCCTCTTTTTGGTCTCTCTCTCTTCCCTTCACTTCACTCCAGGTCTGGCATCTCCCCTCCCCTCTCTTACTCCTTCCTCCTCCTCCCTCTGCACAGGCCTGCCTCCTCACCGCCAAAGGGGTGACGGGTCTTAAGCGCGTGAGACAGACGCGTGCCGACAAACAAGCGCTGACAATTCAGCACAAGACTTCAGCGCGCCGCAGAAAACCTTCTTTTAAAGGGCTCCAACGGGGGTGTGGGGGGAACGGGGGAACCCCTCCACTCTACTTAATAGGGATCGCGCTGCTGTGTTAGGGGGTGTGGGGGCGTAACCCCCCACATTATACTGAAAACTTAACTTTTTCTCTAAAAAATAGAGAAAAAGTTACGTTTCCAGTATAATGTGGGGTTACAACCCCCCAAAATCCCCCAACGCCACTATTAAGTAAAGTGGGGGAGTTCCCCACCAACACACCCTGTCGGAGCCCTTTAAAAGAAAGTTTTTCTGCGGCATGCTGAAGTCTTGCGTTGAATTGTTGGCCCGCGTCTGTCTCGCGCGCTTAAGACTATGAACTGCCAAAGGTACTCTTCCTCCTCCTCCCTCTGCTTCCCTGCCCTGAAGGCCTGCTCCCCACCACAAAGACCTGTTCCCCCCCACGAAGGCCTGCTCCCCTAGGAAGGCACTTTCTCTCCTCCCCCCGCTGAAAAGGCCTGCATCCCCCCCCCACCCCCGCTGAAGGCACATTTTCTCCTCCCCCCCCCCCCCGCCAGGAACGAACGCTGCTCCCCCCCGCCGCGAAGGCACATTTTCTCCTCCCCCCGCCAGGAACGAACACTGCTCTTCCTGCAAGTCTGCACATTCCCCACCTCCTTACCGCTAATAGGGCAGCTTGCAGGCTCGCTGGTGTTATAGGGATCCCTGCAGCTGCCCATGGTCCTCAGCGGTACGTTCTTCCTGCTACGTCCTGCCCCTGCACTGACGTCAGGGGCAGGATCGCGGCAGAGAGAACGAGCCGCTGAGGACCACAGGCAGCTGCAGGGATCGCTATAACACCAGCGAGCCTGGAAGCTGCCCTATTAGTATAAAGGAGGTAAGAGCGGGCAAGCTGGGGGAGGCCTTTCTGACCGACCCTTCCCCCTCAAGCAGAAGCAGCAGCGGATGGCCAGCAAGAGACAGCGCTGCAGCTCCTGCTTTAGGAAGGCACGGGGGAAGGGTCGGCCATTGAATCGGGAGGCTTATTTTTTTTTTTTTATTTGATTCACCCGATTCGAATTGGTGTATCGATTCGAATCGTGAATCGGGCAGCACTAGTGTGTATGAGATTAAAGTGTTTAAAGTGTATATTGATGATGAAAGTATTTAATATGAATATGTATAGATGTTGGGGTTGGAGGTCAACAATACTGTAAAAAGGGGATGTCCTGAAGCATTTAAGGTTTGTATGGCTGATGAATGTTTAAAGTTTGAAAGTTTAAAGAATGAAAGAAGCTTTTTCTAAGGAAGAAAGGGGTTTTGATGGGGAGAATGGACTACAGTTACTTGTTAAATATTGTAACATAGTGGAGTTTTTTCTCCTGTGATGTGTTACTTGATTTAAGCTCATTTGAGCTGGTATTACTTAATTTGACCAGTTCTTATGTAGCCAATGCCAAGGGGGTTTTTTCTCCACTATAGTTTTTAAAGTATGGATAATCAAAGGGCAGTTCTCACCTTATTGATTTTGTTGTTTTCATAACATTTAAAGAGTGAATGGAGTTTTTCTAAGTGGATAGGATTCTGATGGAGAACATAAATGGTATTAAGATTGCAACAAATGTTTTGGATGCCTTGTTGTTAATATGGAGAATGTATCCTCTTTTATTGTATGCTGAGATTGAAATCAATCAAGATATTTTCAAATAAATAAAAGTGAAAAAAGTGAAAAAAAATGTCCAATTCACACAACATGCAAAGCAAATAACATCCACTTTCATAGAACACAATTTGGACATTATGCAGTACATACCTGCTATTTTTACTGTCAGCAGATGGAAGAATCTGGCACCATGTGTAGCACCAAGTCTTCCTCAGGCTCCAGAGATTAATAAAGTAAAATCCTCAATAAAACAAGACCTATAGCTTTTATGTCTATTATTGCAACTATAAGGGAATGTTGCCCTAAATCCTTATTTGAGATGCTTAAAAACTCTGAATATTTGAGAAACATCATTTTTCTTTACTATAGTTTAAGTCTAATAGAATTTGCCTGGATAAATATGAGAGTGGCAGCTTACAGAATTTTCATATATTTTGCCCATTTTTTTTTTTAAACACAAAATCCTTCCAAGATTAGAAGTGGTCAAAATGAGCATCAATAGTGTTTTTCTGCCTGGTCAGTGATCCAAAACCCTTTTTGAACTTGCTTTCATGTCCCCATTACAGCTAGAGGTCATTTTGGCCTTTTTCCCCCCTTGCAAAAGTATCACTTTGGGTTCATTTATTTGGGGTTGGCTGTTTTTCATTTTTGTTTTTTTGGAGGGGTGGCAGCCTCGTCCCAATCCAGAGATCTGTTTCCTCACTTCCCGCTGGAAGAGCCTGGAAAATTTGCACAAAAGTCACGGACAGGTTACTAAAAGCAAAAGAGATAGGCCGATTTCGCTTCTGAATCAGGACGTCAAACTCCTGCCGGTATATTGGCGTCGCGTCTGAATGTGCTGCTACCGGACCTGATCCATGAGGACCAGGTGGGTTTCGTCCCTGGCAGGCACGCTTCTATGAACCTGTTAAAAGTCCTTACAGTACTACAACTGCCTTATCAACCTTCGGACAAAGCCTTAATCACCAGCCTTGACGTAGAAAAGGCATTTGATATGGTATCCTGGCGTCATCTTTTTTGGGTGCTCGCAAAATATGGCATCTCGGGAGACTTTGTGTACTGGGTATCTGCTCTATACTCCTCACCCAAATCGCAGCTATTGATTAATGGAGGGATCTCTGATCCTTTCTCTCTTGGCCATGGCACCCGGCAAGGGTGCCCCTTATCACCTCTGCTCTTCCTTCTTTCCCTTGAACCTCTTGCTATCCGCATACGTCAGGACACGGCCCTGCAGGGCCTGAGTGTGGGGGGGTCTGAGTTCCGTATCATTATGTTTGCAGATGACATGTTACTTTATGTCAAACACGCGGACGTTCATCTTCCCCGTCTGATGCATATTATTAACTCCTTTGGTTCCTTTATTGGATTGAAAATTAACTATGATAAAACTGAAGCTCTCCTTCTCAGTGACTCGATGGGTGACAGGTGGTTCGAACATCTGGGGGTTGGCATTGCACATGGGAAATTGAAATATTTGGGGATTCTTTTATATAAAAATCCGAGTACGTTCTATGCATCTAACATTTCGGCAACTATTGAACGGATCGGAGATCTATGTCATCGGTGGCGCTCCCTTCCCCTATCCCTGATGGGCCGGGTAGCCCTGGTTAAGATGGTTCTCTTTCCTAAACTTCTTTATGCCCTTCAAACTGTCCCCTTTTGGGTTAGTCGAGAGGATGAACGTCATTATAACTTTCTTATTCGTAGGTTTATCTGGCAGGATAGGCGGGCCCGTATCGGTTTCCCTAAATTGACTCGGAGCAAGGAGCAGGGGGGACTGGGTCTCCCAGACATTCGCCTTTACAATGTGGCATCCCTATTCCGGTGGATTCATGAACATTTGACTTTACACCGTAAATACTCCCCGCCGGGCCTTTTGGCTTCTTGCTGCTCTCCCATATCTTTTGTATCATTTATCCATGGAAGTCTGGGTTCGTCGATCTCTTTACGCTACCCTACCTTGGACTTTCTCCTCACCTTTCGTAAGGTGTGGACGTGGTGGCGACGTTTACAACATAAGATGCCTCATCCGTCTCCCTTTCTATCTTTAGTGGATAACCCGGGGTTCACTCCCGGAATTCGGGGTCTGCCAGGTTTGAGGGATCGTCCTGAACGAGATTCTACTATACTTGACTTGCTGCACTTAGGGGGCGGCAGTTTTCCTTCTTTTCCCCTTATGTGTACCCATTGGGGGCTCCCCACCACACAGGCTTACCTTTATATCCAAATTAAGCACTATTATTCCTCACTATCTGCTGTCCCTTTGGACAATTGGACTTGCGGTGCCCTTGATGAGAAGGCTTTACTTACACTTCCTCACAAGAATAAGATTGCTACTTGGTATAAGGAGGGCCGGGATTTTCAAGGGGAGAGCTGCCTTCAATCTGTAGTGGATCAGTGGTCCCGGGATTTGGGCTTGACGGTGTCTCTTCAAGACTTACAGGATTTTTTTCAAAATATATATCTTTTTTTCAAAAATGTACCGCTAAGGGAGACCCAATTTAAGATATTACATCGTGCCTATCTCTCTAGATCAAAAGGTTTTGCCATGAACCTCTGGCAGGATGATCTTTGTGTTAAATGCTATAACTCTCCGGGAACCTATCTACATTCTTTCTTTCTCTGTCCTACTCTCTCCTTCTGAGACTCTATTCGAGCTAGACTTGACACTACTCTTTGTTCTACCTTGATTTGGAACCCACCTGCACTGCTGTTGGGGGACAGCAGCAGCAGCTCAGCACCTCTTCTCAGAAATTTGTCCTTCATGCGATCATGCTGGGAAAGCAGCTTATTCTGCAACATTGGGCGTCTCTTGAGGCCCCTACTTACCCGCTCTGGCTGGCTCGCATGAAGGTCCTGGGTCTTTATGAGCTGCAAACTTATTCTTCTCGCCCTCAGGATCACTGGAAGGAATATAGCGCTTTGTGGGACCGTTTTCTGGCGTCTTGCCAGGAGTGTTCACCTTGATGGCAATGTTCTTTAGGCATTTTATCCTCCACTTTGGAATGACTGGCCCTGCTTTTGCTTCTACTCCATTTATGCTGCACCGACCTATGTTTGGTTGGCTATTGTACCTTTACTGTCTTCTATTTCTCTGTCTTCCTTTTTTCATCTGCTCTCCAATACTTGTTCACCCTTTCTTTTTCTTATTCTTCTTCTTACTACTCCTATTCTTTTTACTCTTATTCTTACCACCTTCTTTTCGTAGTCCTTTTCTCGCTCCTCTTCCTCTCATCCTTCATCTCCTCTTATTATGACAATCCTTTTCGACGCCTTGTACTTTATCTTTATTCTTCTCTTGCTTGCCCATGTGTGTGTGCGTATGTATGCTGAGTGAGTGTCTGTGGGAATGTTGGGGTTAACCATGGGGTTCCTTGATCCCCTCCCTATTATATAACCCTTGAGCATTATGGCTTGTAGTGCCATTACCTTCTCTCATGATAGCACACAGTGCTTCCATTGATCTTTATGCACTCCCATTTGTACTGTGCTGCACTGTGCTGGGCTTTTGGAGCATGGACTGCTAGATTTTGTACCTCAGGTCACGCTTTCCTCAGTTTAAGTCTTTTGACCTGCTGACCTGATTGTTTTTGTATTACTTGCAATTCCTGTACTTTTGTACTTTTCCCAGTTTTGGCACTTGGTGCTATTTATGTACTACTTGTTGTACTGTTAACCTTTTGCTCAATAAATATGAGTATACAAAAAAAAAAAAAAAAAAAAGCAAAAGAGAAATGGTCCAGGATGCGGATAAGACAAGTAGCAAACGTCCAGAGGTGGCTCCTAAGAAAAGATAACACGAGTAGACCTGCGCCCCTGGGTCTGGGAGGATAGACGGAACACAGCCAGAAGCTAGTCCAAGGTTACTGTCTATTCGAGCTACAGTAGCTTAAGATCAAATTCTCTGCTGCTAATTAGTAAAAGGCAGAAAGACTCGAATAAAAAAGGAAACTTGGGGGCCAGAGGCTGCGGTTCAAAATACCCGTTCCTTTTCTGACTACTTCAAAGCAATTACGTGAAATAAGAGCAGTAACCAATTGCTGTCATACTCACCGATAAAATACCGATCCAAGTGGGTTCCAGTTTGCTGTATAACAAGCCATAACGACACAAACACGTGTACGCTATCCTCGTCTGTTGTACTGCTGCCTATGAAAGTTAAACGGCTACCCAACTGTTTCAAACATGGAAATTATACAAAACCGTCATGTTCAAAAACACCAAACCTTTTACTTCCGCCCCGCAGTAGCCTCCATTTCAAATATCACACTTCCGCCCCGCAGACTATATTTAGAAAATCAGGTTTCCGCTCAGCTTTCTGGGCCATCCTACTTCTAAGTGTTAGATCTTGGAGCAAATGCCAGTAATCTGGAGTACAGCATTCTTATGAGCCTGATAATTTTGATCCTTTAGCAAACTAAAGGTTTTATCTTCCTTTTTCATATTGGCTTTTTGGAGGGGGGGGATGACTGAGGACGTATTTGTATATTTTTTCTTGTGTTTGCTAGAAATAAAATTCAAGTTGAAGGTGATAATGTTTTATTCGTACAATAGGTGTGTCATTCATACATACATAGGGTATTCTCCCCATGCTCATGAGGGTCTCCAGCTTTTCAACTTCTCCTTCAGAGGGCTTTGCTGCCCCCTTCAGTTTTTCTTTTTTGACACAAGCCAGAAGGAGTCTTTCTGAATTACTCTGCATATTTCTCTTTTTTTTTTTTTTGGGGGGGGGGGTGAAGCAGTTTTTTGGCAGCTTTCGGTGCTGACAGGTTTGCGTCAGAAAAGGTATGAGAAGAGACTGGAAGCCCTGAATATGAGTGTATCCTCTAGACTAGAGCAGTGTTTTTCAACTTGGTCCTGAAGTACACCCTTGCCAGTCAGGTTTTCATGATACCCACAATTAATATGCATGAAAGAAATTTGCATACACTGCCTCCATTATAAGCAAATTTCTTTCACGCATATTCATTGTGGATATCCTGAAAACCTGACTGGCAATGCCCTAGAGCCGTGTTTCTCAACTCGGTCCTGGAGTACCCCCTTGCCAGTCAGGTTTTCAGGATATCCACATTGAATTTGCATAAACTTATATGCAAATGTCTTTCATGCATATTCATTGTGGATATCCTGAAAACCTGACTAGCAAGGAGGTACTCCAGGATTGAGTTGAGAAACACTGCCCTAGAGCAGTGGTAGGCAAACTCAGTCAAAAGAGCCAAAGATCAGCAGTACAATGATTAAGATTTCTTGTGAGAACCAAATTTCTTTTCAAGAACCATGTTTTTAGGAGTCATAATAATAATCTTATTTATTGACAAAAAATATTTTTTTTTACATTAAAATAAAAATATGATAAAACACGCATTTAATGTGAACAATGGCCTCATCAGAGCGGGGATGCTACAACAGCTGTCAGCGGCGCACGTGGAGGATCGTCAGTCAGGGTAAATATTACTGCTTTTTTGGGCCTCCCACTTTGAGCTTAGGCTTCCTCAAAATGAACATCTCCCCTGCTGTAGCTAGTAGGGATCAACAACTGACGGCCACCTCCTCCCCAAGTTCTGCAGCTAGCAGCAATATTGCAGAGCTGCTACCTTCCCTCCTCCCTGCCCCCCCCCCTCACCTTGGCTTTCATGCATGCATGAAAGCAGTGGCAGCTTGAGGATATTGCCATTGGCTGCAAAGCTTGGAGATTTTGAGTAGCCAGACTAGAGGAAGATGTCTTCAGCTGGCAGGGCTTGGGAATCCCCACTAGCTCAAGTATTTATAAACTGCACTCAGGCAGGGAGAAACTTTGGTGTCCATCCACTAATTTTGGGCTCCAGTCCCTCCCCTAAATCAGCTGTATATGACTATGCCACTAAATAGAAAAATAATTGTGATGCACATATCCCAAAGCTAATATTCCAGTTAGTAAATTCAAAATAAAACAATTTTTTCTATCTTGTTGTCTGGATATTTTGTTTTTCCATCATCTTGGTCCCAGTTTCTCTTTCTGCTTTTTCTCTATCTTCAACTAATTCTCTTTCCAGTGTATGCTGTTCATTTTTTTCTCCTCTCTTGTTCCATTTCCTCCTTATGCTTGTCTCCAATGTATTGATTTTCCCTTTCAGCTTTCTTAACTTTTTCTTTTTTACCTCTGTTCACTTAAATCTTGCCTTCTTTCTCACTCTTCTTCTTTTTAAATGTTCAGCTACCTCTCAATTCTCCATCTTCTCTCAGTCCCTAGCTCTCCCATTTCCCATTTCACTCCTTTCCCAGCCTCCTATTTCCCGGTATCTACTCCCCATTACCACATTTCTACCACTGTACTCATAGCTCTCTCACTCATTTTATCATCTCCGTTTTGACCTCATTCACATAGCTCACCACTTTCAGAATCCCCCTTCTTCTCTCTACTAGTCAAGCTATAACTCCCTGTCTCTTTCTTTCAATCCCCTTTCTTATCCCAGTTCTCTTCCTTCCTGCCCTCCAATGGGTCTACCTCTCCTCCTCTATCCCCTTGGTCTAACATTTTGCTCCCTCTCTTTTCTATTTTTCTTCTTCCCTCCCCCCTTGAGGCTGAACAATGAAATGGGGGGGGGGAAGATGCTGCATCTCTCTGCCTTCCAACCACAGGCCTAAAATTTTCCCCTACCTCCCTTCCATCCCCAAATCCAACTTCTCTCCCTTTCTCTTCCCAACTGCCTCCAACCCCATCTATCCCCCTGCCTGCCTGCCTGCCACCCTCCCCCAGGTCTACCATTTATCCCTTTATCTTCCTAACAGTTCTCCCTTCAAGTATCTCTTTACCTCTTCCTCCACACCACCCCAGGTCCAATTTTTCTCCCTTCAGACCATTCCCCACCATCTCTAACTCTGTATGTGTGCCCACTTACTCCATGTCTATGACAGGTATAAATGCATGGGCATAAATGCAGCACTTTAGTATGTATGAGCACTGTTCTATAACATTTATATTATTATGGGAGATGCCCATGCCCCACCCACATTACAGTTGTCCACTATGCAACTTACGTGCTCAGTTTATACAATACTGTTCAGCACCCAACATATGCAAATCTGTAAAATGTGTATGTGTAAGTCATAGTATTCTATAATATGAGCAGGCAAATGGCACGTACATTGACATTTAGGTACTGACATTATAGAATGAAGGATATGTGTTTCCAGCCTTAACACATAATCAACCATTGGTCTCTAACTCTGATGGTCTGGAAATCGAGCAATGCATAGTTGCTTCCGTGGGTCTGCCATTTTCAATTCAGGATATTCGGGTTGCAGCAAGAAAACCTTCCAGGAGGAAATTCTATGCCTTCAAATGGAAATTGTTTTCTTTCTGGTGTTCCATGCAAGGCCAAAACCATTATGATCTCTACTCTCATAAAGCCATCCTTAGTGCTGATGGAGCCCTAATTGCCAAAGCATCTCACATGGAAATTACTTTTCCTACTTACAGCTAACTCAGTCAGAAGGATCCATGAACTTTAAGCCTTGGTCGTCTTGGTCAATTAGTACATCACAATAAAGTAGTCTTCTAACTCAAGCAAAATGGCCGGCTCCCTTGCTGCAGACATCTGCGGGCGGCGGCAGCAGCAGCTCCTTGCACGCGATTCACGGCTGATTCGGAAGCCTTCTCTCTGACATCGTGACGTCAGAGGGAATACTTCTGACACAGCCACAGATTGAGCCGCCGCCGCCCGCAGACAACTGCAGCAAGGGAGATGGCCAGAAAACTACCTGCCGGAGGGAGGCACAGAAGGGAGGGAGAATCTGGGCTGCACAAAACTCCTTGTTGGGCCACATTCTCTAGCAGAGCCAAACTCAAGTGTCTAAAGAGCCGCATGCGGCTCGCGAGCCAAGGTTTGCCCACCACTAGATTCCCAACCTTTTTTGAATCAGAGACCACTTTTTCAGTGAATGATTTGATAGCGCCCCCCTTGGGTAAACTATATTGTACATACTATATATTGAAAAACAAGGACAAATTTTTAAAATTATTTTATTAGAAGATAATAACAATATCACAGTATGATTTAAAAAATGAATATAATATTATTCTTGAGAGAGTTGAGCTTGATGTGATGAAACTTCCATCCAGCATCTGCTTCTTCCTCTCTCCACTTCCCTTCAGCATCTGCTTCCCTTTCTCTTCCCTCCTCATTTCTCTTCAGCGTCTGTTATCCTTTCCCCTCTCCCTCCACTGTAAGGGTATATTTTTTATAAGCTTATTTTGCTATGCAGAAATCACAAAAACATTGTCTCTTTTTGTTATCTGTAACTATGACTACTGGCTGTGGAATTTCCCACCCCCCTCCTTGTTTCCATGAGAAATGAAACTTATCTTTCCTCATAAGCTACACCCATTATTAGCTTGTGACTGGGCATGTACAAAGGGGGGGGACTATAAATATGTGATGTTGGTCTGAATAAACACTTCATTTTTCTTTGGCTATCTGTGTGTGTGTGTGTGTGTGTGTTTTCTATCCTCGGATGCATCTGTAGTCAGGACAGCAGAACGAGGCTAATGCAAATTGGGACCTGTCGTTTCTGCTGGGGGCTCGTCCAGGATTAGAGAGTTGTGCCGGTCTAGTGAGTATCTGTTTTCTAGTGCTCACTGGTCTCTGCCCTCTTCCACACCCTTATTTGATTATTGAGGCTTTTGGCAAGTCTCTTGAGTTTATAGTGGTGGTTTTGGGAGCCCCACAGATTACCTGTCCTTTTGGGAAGGACTGCTTTAACTAATTACCTTTCCTTTTGGGAAGGACTGCTCTAACTAATTACCTGTCCTTTTGGGAAGGACTGATCTAACTAATTCAAATCTTTACACCATTGCCTGTTCTGCTGTTCTTGCATGTTTTTTTTCTTCTTTCTATTGCATTGTATATTACGGTGTCTTGTGTATAAGGTAAGGTACGTGAGATTTGTGCTTTGTTCTGGGTCTGACGGGCACTAAGGATCCTCCCCTTTCTAAGAACGACAGGTCTTGAAAAAAAAAAAATACCACCAAGAATTGCAGCTTTGGTATCTGTTCTTTGTTGAATTACGTTACTAATTTCTGTCTGTGAACAAAAAAACAAACAAAATGCAATCTGGCTTTTCTTTTGTTCACTTAAAAAAAAATGTTCACTTGAAAAAATTTTCTCTCCACAGAGTTTTTTCCTCTAGGAGTAAGGGGAGTTTAGTGCGGAGGAAAAAAATTGGCTATGTCCAAAACAAAGGGGATTGCACAGAGGTAAAAAATCTGCCCATGAGACCCCTTAAACTATTTATCTCCTCCCTGTAAAACCCTTGGGGGAGAGGGGATATTCGGAGAAAATAATTTGAGACAGTGCCTTAAACAGAGATGGGAGGAGCTGAACGGGAGGGCGCAGTAAGTTCAAATGGATAAGACTCAGGAAGAAATACAGCTTTAGTAGTTGAGCTAATATCAACAGACTTTCTTACAGCAAGTGATGCTTTGGAATTCAATACTTTTTACCAGTGCTTAGGAACCATTTTGCATCTTTGCAAGGGGTTTGTTTGTTTGTGTTGTGCCTAGTGAAAAGGAACTTTATTCTAATTGTGGTATGCATACCGTATTTGAAGGGGATTTGCTGTTTTCCCTCCACCCCTATGGCCAGCATTTTTTGCCTGTCCCTCTTTGTCATTTTACAAGAGAAGGGGGAGAGAAAACATTTCCTCTTGACTAGAGTTGAAACTTATTAAACTTTCTCACATTCAGAATAGGAAGGGAGAAGACAATAACTAGTTTTCTGATCTACATGAACAATTTATGAATTAATAGTTTTATAAAGCTGTAGGTGTGTGACTTTTGCTGGCACAAATTTAAGGTGATAGAAGAACACTATCGCCTGCATATAAAAACAAAAAAATCTAAGCATAGGATTATTGCCAAAAGTTACAGCACTGTGCACATTTTGAAGTTTAAAAAAAAAAAAGTCAAAGGCTTAGAGGGGCATAATCAATAGGTCGTATAAAACCTCTATGCGTTGGCGGCGTAAGACGTCGAGGAAAATGTGTCGATAATCGAAAGATGTCCAAGTCGTTTGATTATCGGCACGAAAGATGTCCAACATAAACATGTCCACATGCGCTATACCGAAGCATCCAACTTTACCTACCAAAATGTCAATCGTCCAAACAAGATGTACAACTATTTTCGCCGCATTCCGCTAGACGACTTACTAGTCGTATAGTGCTTTTTATCTATTAGTTGTCCTGGCACATGTCCTACTGATGTCACACTGTCCCCAATAACGTCCTGCATGTCCATATATAAACCACCACGTGGAAGTGTGACCCTTGTGGGTGTAGTAGGCGTTGTGTGAGGAGTGAGGAGATAGTTAGGAGTTAGTTGGTGTAGAGGTTAAATAGATCGATTACTGAGTGGGATTGAGTGTTTGGAGAGTGATTCTGTGAGTGTGTGTGTGAGAGCAAGTGAGAGAGATTGTAAAGGGAGACAGACAGGAGAGACAGTGTGAGTAATTGTGGGAGTGAGAGATTGTGTAGTGAGGAAGGGTGTGCTAGGAAGAGTGTGTAGCCACCAGGGTGAGTGTGGGAGAGGGTGTGTGAGTGTGTGTGTGAGAGCTTATGTGCGTGCATGCGGGTGTGATGGTGGAAAGAAGGGAGCCAAACTACTCCCTAGGGGAGACCGAGTCCCTGGTGGAGCTCTGCCTCCAGTACGAGGCACGGGTATTTGGCCACAATGTCAGAAGACCATCCTGCAATGTCGCCATGAGGGCCTGGTCCAGAATACGGGACATCCTGCATAGATGAGAACCCCCCAGTACCTATCACTATGTAGCCAGTGTGTCCTAGACTCTAAACCTCTCACCTATTGCTCCCACCCCCATCTTTCAGGGAACTGCTTGCTTATTCTGTGTTCCATAAAAAAAAATATATATATATATATATATAAAGGAAACTTAGATAGATAAAGAAGGATAACAATATCTTGGCAGGCAGATGTTTCATTTCTGAATATACATGACAGATGTGATGTGCTCAGTGCCCTCAGAACCCTGCATATGTTTGAAAAGGACTGTCACCTGACCCTATTCTCCCCCATATCTTTCTTGCAGGCATTATGGTGTGTACCAGGACCTCGAGTCCCTGAGGCGCAGGTGGCGCGGGGTCCACCGGGAAAACCCAGCCCTCATCCGGCGCACCAGACATCGCCTCAGAGCTGGACGTAAGTTGCAGTCCCCCCTCCCCCCCAACACAGTCAGTAGTACAGGTATGGCAGCTGCCATGTCAGACATACCAGAAACCTTGAAACGTGGTGGTGAATGCTAAAAAGCTATAATGGAGTAACGGGAGGTAATGGTCACATCAATGAATATCTCTGCAGTTGATATCGGCACTGGTAGCATACTGAGTGCTCATTCTCTCAACCCCTTCTCTGCAATAAACTGCATTGTCAAGGAGGCATACCTGAACAAGGGATTTACGCCTCAGAAGCTGCCGGCCACATGTTGGTCTGGAGGTCACCCTCATAGCTCCAGACCAATGTCAGGCCTGCTGTTGTGGAGGCATATATCCCTTGTTCAGGTATGCCTCCTTGACAATGCAGTTCATTGCAGAGAAAGGCTTCAGAGAGACACGATCAGATTCTAAGCATAATGTGTGCTTCATAGTTGCACCTGTCACCCTCTATCCTATGTCATCTCATGTCTGCTACCTCTCAAAGCTCACCTTCTTGTGAATGTGCTCTTCCTTGGCAGCTGTTCTGGTATGCAACCTATTGCCACCCAAAATGTGGGTGATGAGATACCGGTCAGTCCACTGTGTCAAATATACATCAAGGCCATTCAGTGTCACCTGCATAAGCCGGCCACCTTTTGTTTAGATGTATACCGGTGTAACTGTACACAGAAAGTATTTTACATATGTATTCACACATTGGCCTGACCTGTCTCCCACTTAGTGTCACTGGGTTGGGTGGGGGGGGAGGGGTTGATAGGTAATTGTGTTTGTAGTATGCAACCAATGCATGATATGGTAACCCTGACTTCATATTCTTACTGCACACAGGTCGCGCACAGCATGCTGCTGATGGCATAGCCCAGGAGGTGGTGCAGGACATGTGCCTACAGGCAGCCAGGGAGGTAGTGGCTGAAGCACAAGCCCTGTCAAGTAAGGGAGGCATGATATTAAAGGATATGCAGGATCGCAGAGTGGATATGAGCCTTAAAAGACATTTCATAGCCCTAACCTTGGGAATCAAAGTAGCTGCAACAGCCTCTTTTATGACACACATGTGTTATACCAGATTGCATGGGCTTACACTGGCAAAAAGCGAGCCTTTTCCCCAACTCCTCTTAATGGGTGGATTATGTGGCCGATGCTTTCTACGACATCATCAGAGTCCTGAGCAAAGTCTTGGCTTGTTCTATCTCAGCCTGACGATGGGCAGGAGATTCAACCTCCAAGGTTATGCTCAGCAGACTTCCTTTCAAGGGGAAAATGTTCAGAAAGGGGCTGGACAATCTTATGATCAGCCAAAGTCTGCCTGATAGAAGACCACAAACCTTGAGAGGCTCTGGGTGGTCTAATTTTCATGGCTCTAGACACTTTCAGCAGTATTCAGAAGGAGCCAGGGGACAAGTTGGAGATTTTCAGGACCTAGGCAGAACCAAGCCTCCTGTTCTCATCCCACTTCATCCTCCAAGAAAGCACAATGACACCATAGAAGTTCCGGATCGCTTTATTCTTACAACATGGCTTTTGAGCATGCAAAGGATACTCAGAGGTAGTTATTGATACTCAACTCAGAGCCAAAAAGCCTACAACAGTCAGCTTACACTAAGGCATAAAAGACATTTCAGCACTGGTGCATTTAGAAGGTGGAGCCGTTCTCTGCTCTGATCACGGTGGAGTTAGCTTTCCTACAAGCTGGCCTTGACAAGGTCCTGCAGTGGCGGTACTCTCGTTTCAGAACATAAAGCTTCTTTGGCTTCTTATCCAGACATAGCCAGATTCCTAAAGGGGGTGCTAAGGCTCAGACCACTGGTAAAACAACTGTTTCCATCATGGAACCTTAACTTGGTATTGCTCAGACTCAGTCAGGCTCCATATGAACTGCTGAAGGAAGCATCCTAGATGGAACTTACAATTAAAATGGCTTTCCTTGTGGCCACTATATCAGTGAGAAGAGTCTCTGAACTACAGGTCCTATTGTGCAGAGAGCCCTTCCTCAAAATCATGGAGACAAGAGTTTCTATGCACATGATTCCATCCTTTTTGTCAAGGGTTGTTTCTGACTTCTATGTCAATCATGAAGTAAGATTGCTGGCATTCCAGCCCACAAGGTCAAAGAAGAAGGACCATATTCCGAAAAAGTTGGATGTGAGGAGGGTCCTCCTATGATGCCTCGAGGTTAATAAAGAGATCTGACTGTCTGACCAGTTAGACTTGACCCAGCGAGCCGTGTCCAAGACCACCATTTGCAGATGGATCCACCTGGCCATTTTGTCAATATATATTGCCTGTGGAAAGTAGTCACCAGTCTCCATGAAAGCACATTCGACTAGAAGTATGGCTTCTTCATGGATGGAACTTGTGTGATTTCACCCAAGGAGATTTGTAGGGTAGTGACCTTGTCCACTCTAGATATGTTCTCTTAGGTTTTACAGAGTGGATGTGGTAGCAAGGGAGGACACAGCTTTTAGGTCCTCAGTGTTACAAGTAGGAGTAGAAGTCCCGCCCTAGATTTCTGGGACTGCTTTTGTATATCCCTACAGTCCCGGAATGACACACCCATTTACTAGAAAAAGAGATTAGGTTTTTACCTCACTAATATGTCATTCTGGAGCCTTGCCCAATTAGTTATTTCCTATTATACTCCGACTTCTTAGTTTCTGGTACCCATGACTCCGACTCCAGGTACCTAAAATTGTCTCCGACTCCAACTCCACAGCCCTGAATGAAAGAGACTCGATTCATGCACATTTACATTACGTAGGTATTTAAACATCTCTATCATATCTCCCCTCTCCCACCTTTACTCCAAAGTATACAGATTGACATCTTTAAGTCTGTCCCCATACGCCTTATTATGAAGATCACATACCATTTTAATAGCCTTCCTCTGGACCGACTCATCCTTTTTATATCTTTTTGAAGGTGTGGCCTCCAGAATTGTACATAATATTCTAAATGAGGTCTCACTAAAGTCTTATACAGGGGCATCAACAACTCCTTTTTCCTACTGGCCATACCTCTCCCTATGCAACCTAGCATCCTTCTAGCTTTCGCCGTCACCTTTTCAACCTGTTTGGCCACCTTAAGATCATCACATACAATCACACCCAAGCCCTGCTCTTCTGTTGTGCACATAAGTTCTTCACCTCCTAAATTGTACTGTTCCCTCGGGTTTCTGCAGCCCAAATGCATGACCTTGCATTTCTTAGCCTTAAATTTTAGCTGCCAATTTCAGACCATTCTTCAAGATTTGCCAGGTCTTCCTTCATATTATTCACACCATCCGGGGTGTGTACTCTATTGCAGATTTTGGTATCATCCACAAAGAGGCAAATCTTGCCCAACAACCCTTCAGCAATATTGTTTATAAAAATGTTAAAAAGAACAGGCCCAAGAATAGAACCTTTGAGGCACACTACTGGTAACATCCCTTTCCTCAGAACGATCTCCACTGATCACTACCCTACTGTCTCAGTTGGAAGGTTCAAGTCCAAACTGAAATTTTGGATGTCAGTCAGACCTCAAGGGTATGAAGATTAGTCTTTGATATAAAATATTGGGGAAATGGTCGAGCTCTATAAAGATTTCTGATTAGGATAAGTTTTTTCAATGTTTTGATTGTTCTATTACAATGTTAACATGTTATATTTTTCAGAGCAGAGCAGAACTGTATATTGGGGAGTCTTCTCGTAACCCTCCTTCTCATGTGTTTCAATATAGGGCTATCGCCTGCTTTGGTACAAACTGAAGGGGGCAGAAGAGCCCTCTGGTGAAGGAGGAGGAGTTGAAAAGCTGGAATGGATTCCTTCTATATGGCTCATGAGCAGGGGTGGGCGGGGGGAGAATACCCTATAGTCCAGAATGACACACCTATTTACTAGAAAAGATATTAGCAAAGTAAGAATCTAATCTCTTTTTAATCATTTTCTCGGTTTGAAAGACATTTATGAAGTGGTGTTTGTGTCCATATTTAAAGGTCTGCTTTGATCCTTACTGGGACTTGCTACAGATATATTTGCAAGCAGCATTACTTTATCATCTCTAGGGGATGTTGTACCACAAAATTATCATGGTATGCTGTAATCTAGTGTTTCCCAACTTCTTCAAGCCAAGTTCCTACTAAATGGAACAAATTTCAACTGAATACTCCTCCTCCTCCGCCCTCCTTGATATGGACATTTATTATTGTTAAAGTTAACTAACTAGGCAACATACATAACAATTAAAGGTCACTGCAAGTGGCATTAATACCAAAACAGTTGACATGATGTTATATTTCAGTCTCATAAACTGTGTAGCCCCTTGCCAGATGGTGTACTTATTTTTATAAACTGAGTAATAATGAACAATGAGACTTAAATAGGGCCTATTTATAAACCTAATAGAAAGTTCCCCATAGAAACTGCCCATTGTGATCAATCAAGTCTCATCTTTTTTTTCTGGGGAAAATGAAGCAAGAAATCTTTGGTTACTGTGGGCAAGTTCTTCATTTTGGTGAAGTACTTTGGTTTTATCAAGGCACCGTATATACCTTCCATCCCTAACATACATACTACACCATCTGCCTTCAGGCTAGTCAGCCTCTTTCTCTCTCTCTCTCTTGCTCTCTCACACACATATACCACCTGCCCTCAGCAAATCTACCTCTTTCTCTCGCTTTCTTACACACTTCACCTGCCCTCAGCCAGTCTGCCCCTGGATCCATCTCCCTATTTTTCCCCTCCCTGCTCCGCTCCTGCACAGCATTTCTTCCTCTCTCCTCTCTCACTGTCCACCATTTCTCTTCCTCTCATTCCCTCCCTTGCAAAGGGAGTGGGAAAAGAGAAAGAGAGGAATCTTCCACCTACTCTCTCAAACACACCACCTGCCCTCGACCAGTCTACCTCTTTCGTTTTCTTATACATACCACCTGCCCTTGGCCAGTCTGCCCCCTTCTCTCTTTCTCACATACACTCAACCTGCCCTTGGCCAGTCTACCTCCTCTCTCTCTCGAGCTTGTTGATTTTGCTGTCTCCTGAGATTGGGAGTTGCAAGATCAACTACTACTTATCATTTCTATAGCACTACTGGATGCACACCGCACTGTACATTAACATGCAAGAGACAGTCCTTCTCGAGAGAGCTTACAATCTATTGTGACAGACAAACAGGACCAAAAGAGTGAATCTAAGCAAGCTGCTAATTTAAGGAATTAAAGAGGGAATAACAAGGTAAATAGTGTAGGGAACTATAGAGGGAATGACAGATTTGGGTGCATTACAAATGGGTTGGAGTTAGGACTTAAAAGCAGCTTTAAAAAAGTGGGCTTTTAGTATGGATTTGAATACTGCCAGATGGAGACTGGTGTACCAAGTCAGGCAGTTTGTTCCAGGCATACAGTGCAGAAAAGTAGAAGGGACAGAGTTAGCAGTAGAGGAGAAGGGTACAGATGAGAAATTTACTCGATACGGGGAGGAGTATAGGGAGAGAAGAGAGATACTGAGAAGATGCAGAATGAATACATTTGTAGGTCAATAAGAAGAGTTTGAACTGTATGCGGAAGTGGACACGGAGCCAATGAAATGACTTGAGGAAAGGGGTAATGTGAGCATAATGACACTGGCAGAATATGAGGTATGCAGCAGAATTCTGAGCAGATTGAAGGGAAGAGAGATGGTTTAGCGGAAGACCTGTGAGAAGCAAATTGCAATAGTCAAGGTGAGAGTGTGAGGGTCTTAGCAGTGTGTCAGAAAGGAAAGGTCGGATTTTATAAATGCTGTAGAGAAAGAAACAACAGGTTTTGGTGAGAAGGAGAGAGATGAATCAAAGATGACCCCCAAGGTTGTGAGCTGATGAGACAGAGAGGATGAGAGTGTTATGCATAGAAATAGAGAATGGAGAAAGAGAAGAGGTGAATTCTGGAGGAAAGATAAGGAACTCATAGTAACATAGTGTGGTCTATCCAGTCTGCCCAAGAGTCACATTCATTTTTGAGTCAATGTTAAACCAACAATCCAGTAATTTTTCATTTTATTTGTTAAGTTCTGCTATAAGATGTTTTTCCCCCTTTCCTGAGATAGGCAAGACCTGTTCGCCGACTATATGAATGTACTAAAAGCAAAAGTACTTTCTTGCTCCTGATCTGTATTGCCACACACAGGCTGTAGAAGTCCTCCCAGCACCAACCACAGTGCTCCACCACTGGAGACGCCGTCTAAGCTAACTCCAGCCTATCCTGATCTGTCTTGCCACATACTGGACCCAGACTGTAAAAGTCTGTCTGGCATCAGCTTTATTTATTTAGATTTTTATCCCATTCTCCCAGTAGCTCAGAACGGTCTATAGATAAACATACACAATGGAGAGTAATTAGACAAATAAAATGTACTATAGGTTAAATGATTGGACATACAGGACTGTGAAGTAGTTAAATACAGGGAGTATACAGCAAATTAAGAGTAGAGTTTAAGTATAAGTAGTTTAGTTTAGTATAAGTCGTTTAGTTTGATATGAGTAGTTTAGTTTAGTACAAGTTATTTGAGTTTAGATACAATTTATCCGAGTACAGACTAAGAGAGGACTATACTGAAATTTAGGGAGAAGTTAGATAGGGGAGGGAAGAGAGAGGGGGGGTTTAAGGGGGTGTGGACTGAGGGTGACCTTTAGTTGAAGAGGAGGGTCTTTACCATTTTACGGAATGTCAATAATGAGTTCTGTTGTCTGAGTTGAGGGGGGAGTTGGTTCCAGAGATGTGGAATGAAGTGGCTGTAGGATCGTTTGCGGGCAGTTTCTGAGAGGAGGGACCTTCCAGGGGGAATGCGTAGGCGTATTTCCGATTTTGAGCAGAGGGTGCGAGTGGGTGTGTAGATGGGAAGCTTGGATTTTATGTAGGAGGGGGTGGTGGTATAAATTCTCTTCTGGGCTATTGCTAGGGCCTTGAAAGCACAGCGCTGGCTAACTGGGAGCCAGTGTTCAGCGCGGAGTGCCGGGGAGACAGGATCATGGTAGTTGAGGTTGTGTAGGAGGCGGATAGCTGTATTTTGGACCCGTTGGAGGCGTTTGAGATTATTTTTGGTTAGTCCATTAAATAGGGAGTTACAGTAATCCATTCTGGAGAGGACATATGCGTAGAGGAGTTGGGCGAGGTCAGGTGTGGAGATGTAGGGTTTGATCCTTTTCAGTTGGCGGAGGTAGTAGAAGGAGGTGGAGATTACTTGGGATATGTGGGCAGATAGGGATAGGTGTCCGTCTAAGGTTACTCCTAGGCTGCGCACCTGATCTGTTGCCGTTAGTAGAGTGGAGTCCCATGCTAGTGTAGGACGTGTGTATTTGGTGCTTTTTTTCCTGATCCATAAGAGTTCGGTTTTAGAGGCGTTAAGTTGAAGTTTGTTTTTTGACATCCAAGCTTTCATGTCAGATAGGCATTGTTGTAGGTTAGCAATTTGGGACGACCGGTTCTCGCCTAGTGGGAGGAGCAACTGGATGTCATCTGCATAAGAGTGGATTTTAATGCTATATTTCTGTGCTATATCAATGACAGGCCTGATGTAGAGGTTGAATAGGAGGGGGGGATAGAAGGGCGCCTTGAGGAACACCATATTTGATAGGCTTGGGGTGAAATTTGTGTGTCCCTAGTAGGACAGTTTGGGTCCTTTAATGGAGGAAGGAGGTGATCCATTGGAGGGCTGTGTCCTTGATTCCGAGGTCATAGAGTCTAGATGTGAGGAGGTGGTGGTCGACTGTGTCAAAGGCAGCGCTGAGGTCAAGTAGGACTAGTAGGGCATCACTGCCTTTGTCGAGTATTGCCCAGCTGTTATCAATGATATCAAGGAGTACTGACTCTGTGCTGTGGCCTTTTCGGAAGCCGGACTGGGCAGGGGATAGAGCCGCTTGTTCTTCAATGAAAGGGTGTAGTCGGTGAAGCACAATTCGTTCAAGGAGTTTGGAGACAAATGGGAGGTTGGAGACTGGGCGATAGTTGCCGGGTTCGTTAGGATCAAGGGTGGGTTTTTTGAGAGTGGGCTTGATAATAGCTGACTTCCAGCTGAGGGGAACAGTCCCAGTGGTTAGAGAGGTGTTAATGATGGGGAGGATGGATTCTGCCATGGCGTCTTCTGTGGACAGCAGGAGACTGGATGGGCAGGGATCGAGGATGGTGTTGGAGGGTTTGAGTTCTCTCAGGGTTTCGAGGACCTCGGTATGAGTAGCCATATGAAATTGGGAGAGAGCGACGGAGGATGGGGTATTTGGAATCGGTTGGGGCTGAATAGGAGTGGGTTTGGTGTTGGTGTCAAGATTATCTCAGATGGTTTATACTTTGGATTGGAAGAAGTCCGAGAGAGTCTCACTATCAAGTTCTGTTTGGTTGTTGTGACTTTTTCTTTGGGCGCTAGTGAAGAGTTGGTTTGTGAGGGTGAACAGTTGTTTGGATCTAGAAGGGGCTAGTTGTAGGAGGCGAGAGTAGTAGGTCTTTTTCGCTTCTAGGATGGCAGCTTTGTAGGTGATGGATATGTTATTCCAATGGGCTTTGGTTTCTGAGCTCGGGTGTTTGATCCAGATCCTTTCTGCTTTCCTCAGTGATTGTTTTATGGATCGGAGGTCACTGGTGTACCAGGGAGCAGGTGCTTTGTTGGTGATTATTTGGGTTGTTCTTGTCTGGGTGAGGCTATTATAGAGGGATTGGATGTTGGAGTGTCATGCGGAGGCTGCCTGGTCAATGGAGTGGGGATGTTGGGTGCAGGTTTCGTTTAGGGTGCGAATGCCCGCGGCCATGGCTGGAGGGCTGACTGAGTTAGGGAGTTGACGTAGGGTGGGAGGGGTAGGGTCTTTACGCGGGGCTAGGGTAGTTTCAAGTGGGAGTTCGAATTCAATGAGGTGGTGGTCTGACCATGGGACTGGTGTGGTGGTATAAGTTGTTTGTTGGGGCTCTGCAGTTGGGCCTCTGAGGGTGAAGAGCAAGTCTAAGATGTTGCCTGCTGAGTGCATGGGGGTGGTTATAGCTTGATGAAATCCCAGGTCGGTGAGGGAGGAGAGGAAGTTGTCAATTTGTCCTGAGGTGTTGGGGTAGTCTGGGAAATTGAAATCTCTCAGGATGGTCACGTGTTTGTGTGAGATGGATAGTTCAGTGATGAATTCGAGGAGGGTCTCTAGGGTATCTGTTGGGGAGCTAGGGGTTCTGTAGAGGAGTATGAGGGAGATTTTGTGTTTGTGGCCTATGGTGAAAGCAAGTGCTTCTAGGGAGGGTATATTGATGGAGTTTATCAGTTTTGGTGTGGTGGAGGTCCTGATAATGGCAGTCACTCCACCTCCTTTTCCAGCGGTACGTGAGCAGGCTAGGGCCTGGTAGCCTGGAGGACATAGTTCGCCTAGTGTTATCCCATCATTGTCTTGGAGCCAGGTTTCAGTGATCATGAGGGCGTCCCAAGTCTTGTCACAGATGAGGTCGTGTAGGAGGAAGGATTTGTTGATAACTGATCTTGCATTGATGAGTGCCAGTTTGAGTGTCTTGCTGGAAGGGGCTTGTGGAGAGGGAAGAATGGGGATGAGGTTGGCAGGGTTTCTGGTGCGGCTTTTTTTAGGTTGGGAGGAGAGATCTGCCTTGGCCTGTAATAATGGGGATGGTTAAGTATAGTGTTGTAAGGAGTGTAGGGGAAGTGGTAGGAGTGGGGGTGGTTTGGAAAGTGGTGGGAGGATGGGTGGGGAGGGTGATGGCCTGAAGAGTTGGGGGCATGGCCGGATGGGGAATTGAGGCGTTGGGTCGGAGCGAATTCAGGAGAGTCTCACTATCAAGTCCTGGCTGAGTCCTACTGTCGTAGCTAGAGTCTAATGGAGGGTCAAATATGACAGAGCTAAGCCAGGAGCTTTGAGTTGAATTTTTACTATTGAGACAACTGGAGGAGCAGCTAGAGAAGAGAAAAGCTAGGAAACAGAAAAAAAGAAAGGAACCAGAGATCAAACAAGCTGAGTTGGAGGAGATTGAGTAACTAACTGCTGCTAGTTATAATAGGCTGTATATGCAGTTGGGTTAGTTAAAGAACATGTAGCTTGTATGATATATACATGCAGGCTAAGCAGTTATACATGAATTATATATGCAGGTTAAGGATGCAGAAGTATTCAATTTGAATGCAGCAAGGGAGAGCCCGAGTGCTTTGTGTTCTGCGGAGGAGCTTGCCCTTCTCCTGAATAGAACCGCTTGGAGATCTCACTGGCTTGAGGGAGGGGCGGAGCAGGGCTCCCACGCTCCTCTCCTCTTCTGTGCCGGTGGTGCAGGTCCGCTATTTAAACACCATTCCTGCTCATCATAATGAAGTTGAGTACCTGAATAAATGTATGGGGAGAATTTGGCATACCCTGAGGTTGTGGGTTCAAATCCCTGCTGCTCCTTGTGACCCTGGGCATGTCACTTAATCCCCCCATTACCCCAGGTACATTAGATAGATTGTGAGCCCACCAGGACAGACAGGGAAAAATGCTTGAGCACCTGAATAAATTAATGTAAACTGTTCTGAGCTCCCCTGGAAGAACTGTATAGAAAAAAAACCAAGTTATAGTTCTAGCTCTGTAGAGTTTTGTGTCATTACTATCCTCTTTTTATTCAGGGATCCTTTGGGCCGGATTCTGTATAGGACACCCAGTCTTAGAAGCCAGGTGGTGGTATGTCTGGCAGAAGGGACTGGATACCCTCCTGCCGGCGATGTTTGTGGGGGGGCATCCCTCCTGCCGGTAGTATTCAGGGGCTGGGGGTTGCCATGGCCACTAAACTTATCACGGCAGAAAGATCCCTTGCCGCAATAAGCTCAGCAGCTGCGTCTGCTTGAAATGTAGGACAGCATTTTACTGGCCTATATTTCAGGCGCCTACTGTGGGCCTAGGGAGGCGCATGCATCCTGATTGGCCGGCAGCATTCCTTCACTCCTCCATGATACCGGTATCTGACCCGGAAGCCTTCCCTCTAACGCAAAATGTGTTGGAAGGTTTTCAGGTCAGCTGCTAGCAACATGGAGGAAGGAACGCTGCCGGCAACCTGAAGAGAAAGGCCAGTAAGATGCTGCATGGGCTGGGGGTGGGTGGAAGGGAAGGGAAAGAGATCCTGCATGGGCTGTGGAGTGTTTGGGAAGAGAGGGAAAGAGATGCTGAAAAGAGCCAGAGTGCAGCTGGATATGATCTGATGCCGAGAAAGGTCCACACCCGCAGGTGTCCTTGAACTATCCAGACCCATCCCGTGGGAATCCCGTGAGTCTGGAGAGGATCCCCCAAGGACCAAGAGGGGCTCCCATTCCCATGCAGCTCTCTACTATAGAAGCTTGCCTGCTATTGGTCATACTTCCCAACTTCTGAAGATGTAGTCAAAGCTCACTCTAGTTATGAGGTAATTTAAGTTTTGCTTTAATTGGAATCCATCCTGTGTTTATCCAAAGCATTCTTGAATTCTGTCATCCTTTTTGACTTCACAGTCTCTTGCCGGAGTAGATTCTAGGCATCTACTAGCCTTTCTGTGAAAAAGTATTTCTTGACATTGCTCCTAAACAATACTCCCTCTAAGGATTGACCAGTTGCATGCAAATTTTTTTTTTCATGTGAGCAATAAGTTCTACAAACAAACAATTTTCCAGATTTGCAAGTATTTATATAAGCGACCATGTAAAATCTGTGACACTCCTAGAATGTATGAGCAATTGCTCATGTGCTCAGCTTAGAGGGAACACAGCGAGTCCTAAATTTCCTGTCCTGCAAGCTCAAGATTGTACTATTTGTCAAACTTGACCAGATGCACTTTACCCCATTTTCTATATGACAGGGTCCTCTTCTCCATTCTCCTTAGGATTTCATCAATGCAGCTTGCTTCTTTCACCTCTCCCTTCTTACTATCAGGTTAACTTTTCAAGTTTACTAATATCCTTTATAAAACACAGACATTTGTGTGAAAAATATTGATCCCACTCCAAATTCTGTCAGCAATAATAGCTACTTTCATTTCAAAGAAGTATTCATTGCTCTTTAAAAGCATATAAAATGCCTTCATAACAGTAGCGTACTAAGGGCGGGGCAGGGCAACCTGAGGGGGTGCTCCCGGCCTGAAGTCATTGGCTTCTGTTCCCCCCCAATGTCCGGTTCTTCCCCTCTGGCCTCCCCGCACCATTTAGAGTAGCGAAGCAGCCTGCAGCAAGATCGTGATCTTGCTGCAGGCTGCTTCACTACTCTAAATGGTGCGGGGAGGCCAGAGGGGAAGAACCGGACGTCAGGGGGGGGTGAGCGGTCCTACGGGGGGGGGCGGGCAGGCGGTCCTTCGGGGTGGGGCAGGCAGGCAGGCCTTCAGGGGGAGATGCAGGGGGGGCGAGCGGTCCTTCGGGGTGGGGCAGGCAGGCCTTCAGGGGGAGATACAGGCCTTAAAGGGGGGGGGGACAAGCCTTCATGGGGAGACAGGCTTTCGGGGGGGACAGGCAGGCAGGCCTTTAAGGGGAGGACAGGCTTTCGGGGGGACAGGCCTTCGGGGGGACAGGCCTTCAATGGGGAGACAGGCATTCATATGGGGGGACAGGCCTTCAAGGGGGGGACAGGCAGGCAGGCCTTAAAGGGGGGGACAGGCCTACAAGGGGGGGGCAGGCCTTCAAGGGGGTTGCAGGCCTTCAAGGGGGGGACAGGCCTTCAGGGGTGAGATGCAGACCTTTAAGGGGGGACAGGCCTTTGGGGGGGACCCTGGTTTAGAAGTACACGGAGGGAAGGGGGTGTTCAAAGAGATGTGCATATGCCAAACTTGGGGGGGGGAAGAAATAATGGGTCTGAAAATAGAGGAGAGGGAGAGAGATGATGGACCATGGGATTTAGGGAGGGAAGGAACAGAAAGGGAGAGAAATTGGACACAAGGGATGTGTGGAGGAGGGATAGAGATACTGGATATGAGGGTGATTGGGAAAAGAAAGGGAGAGATGGTGGACCCTGGGGTGGTGGGGAAGGAGGGAGAGATGCTGGATGAAAGGGTAGTTAAGAAAAGGTGAATCTGTGGAGGGAGATGAAAAAAATTAAAGATACCAGACTTCCTGGGGAGGGAAGATAAATGGAAAGGGAGGACAGAGATGGCAGATGGATGGTTAGCATGCAAAAAGAAGAAAGAAGGAGACCCTGGCAAGCAAGTTATCAGAAGAAAACCAGAGCCTTGAAAGATTTGAAAAATAACCAGACAACAAAAGGTAGAAAAATTAATTTTATTTTCTGTTTTGTGATTACAATATGTCAGATTTGAAATGTGTATCCTGCCAGAGCTGGTGTTAGACCGCAAATGTGAGCTAGGATTTAACAGAGAGAGGAAAAGTCCTTTTATTTACACCACAGCGCCAGTGTGGTTAGGAGAAGCCAAAGGGGGTGAAAAAGCTATAAAACCCACCAGGATTTTTGAAAAAAATCACCCAACTGGGCAGGAAAATCGAATCGAAAAACCAATTCAATAGGCTGAATCGAATCGAAATTTTTTTTCCTGAATCTGGCAGCACTAGTTTGCGCTACTGTCTTAAATTTTAGGACCTGGGATTGGGGAGAGATGGCATTCTCAGTACTTTATAATGCAAGTGAAATGAGGATTTGGTCAGACTTTTGAAGGGTCTGCAGAAGAAAAATATTGTATAGGCCGGGGACATGAGACAGCAGGAAATGGGAACTTTTCTTCCTTCTATTTTTGTGAATGGAAAGGCTGAGGATGTCAGAGAGTTCAGTTAAAATATGTGCTTTATAAGAAAATATAATAATGTGTTTTATAAAGTTTATAGCATTGCTGGCCTACCCGGTGAGGTGTTCCTAGTGGTGGTGGTGGCAGCATGTCAATGTGTTGAGAGGAAGAGGTGGTCTGGGAAATTCTGCTGAGCAAACTCCGGGCCCATTTCCACCCCCCAGTTAGTCCACTCCACTCAACTGGTTCACACAATGAGTGGGTCTTGTTTTGGGATCTCTTCCAGTGGTTTATCAGTATCTCCTTCTGGTCCAAGGAAGGAAACTTTGTTATCCTTAGCATTGACCTACAGAATATGGGTGTATGAGGAGATTCACATTTCCTGCACAGCTAAGTCCGTGTGAAGTTACCTTGTGCTGTATTTGACATCTGGCAAGGTCTCTGTTTGGAAGGAAAGATCTAAACTTAAAAATGAAGTGGCTAGAAGTTATGGTAAAAGCAGATAGTGTAGCTGGTTTTAAGAAAGATTTGGATAAATTCCTGGAGGAAAAGTCCATAATCTGTTATTAGGACATGGGGGAAGTGTCTGCTTGCCCTGGATCGGTAGCATGGAATGTTGCTACTCTTTGGGTTTTGACCAGGTTTTAGTGACCTGGATTGGCTACCAAGAGAATGGGCTACTGGGCATGATGGACCATTGGTCTGACCCAGTTAGGCTATTCTTATGTTATGTTCTCATCTGTAGGGGCCTTTGTTTTCACTTCTTATTTTAATGTATTTTTTTTCTGGGAACTTATCAGTGTTTTTTATAATGGGAACAAAAATGGAAGAGAATTAATGTGTGTGGGATGAAGGGGTAACTAATTTCTTCAGCTAAATAGTTCAATCCACCTCAACCAGACATAGGAGAACTCACGCACCATTCACACACCCTCCAACCAAAAACGTCAAAAGAAAAAAACTGTTCAACAACCTCCTAGCCATTCGAGCTGCAACACTCGACCCCCAACTCTACAACCTATTGACCTCGACCACAGACTACAAAACCTTCAAAAAGAAATAAAAACCCTTCTATTCAAAAAACACATAAAACCGAACTAACACAATCAGAACTGTCCCAAGCATCACCTGCAATACTCCATATGTACTTCTGATGTCATGACAATTCAGACATAATTTATCTTATGTTATGTTTGGAATAAAAGAAAATTTTCATTGCCTCTTTCTATTCTGACCATTTATTCCGTTTCATGGTCATTACAAAAAATATTTTTTTACATGGGGGGGGTGTCAAAAAATGATGGGCCCCGGGTGCCACATATCCTAGGTACGCCACTGCTTCATAACCATTTTTCTTGAATCTAAACTTATGACACACAGATTTCTGTGATACAAACATCTCATGGTCATTAGTAGTAAAGATTTTTCTACACTTGGCCAGCTATTAAGCATTCAGTGTTCTAAGAAAAACCATCTACAAAAGGTACATGAATTCCACAACATAATAGTCCTTTTTTCCATGATGCTGATTCCTTTTTCAAAATTAATATGTATTAGTTACTTATTCTCCTCATGTTCAAAATTAGATTGTGAGATCATTAAGGACAGAGATTTTATTGACAGAGCCATATATGTGATATAAATAAAATAAAATGCACAATTATACTAAATTATACATGCTTTATTAGTAAACCTTTCCAAAGTGCTGCTAGAAATACAGTAGTAGTAGTAAACCTTTTTATTCTTTCTAACCCAGTGAATGTTGGAAAAAAATTATATGGGTAGAGCCACATCAGACATATAAGGCAGAGATCAGAACTGAAACATCTAGATTGAGGATGTGTTTGATTTTCATGGAGGGGCATTTTCGATAGGATGTCTAAGTCTAAGTTGGATGTTTTGGAGAAAACCATCCAAAAATCCAGTAAAGAAAATGACCATTTTTAGTTGTGTTCACTCTTAGTGCGTCTTATCTTTTTTGACCATTTTTCAGAAGAAGAAGAACCCGACCAAACCAAAAGCGCACACAAACAAGTCACTGGGACTTACAAGCAGCCACCATTCTTATCAAACTGGGTACAGATATCTGAGCAGAGCAGAGGAGCACTCTAGGAGGTACTACAGTGAACATGACATTAAAAAGCTCCAAGTACACATCTCACCATAATTTGCTTATATTGTATGGTGAGCCCTCCAACCCCCCTCCCCCCCCAAAAAACCCTACTGCATCTATAAAGACGTCATCTGCAGACATAAGGGCTATTGTTGTGATGTATAGATGGGAACAGTAAGTTTTGGAGGTAGCAAGTGGGAGGGGAGGCAGGGCACCCCCTCTGCCCTCTCCATGTTCATGTCTCCCTCTCCTACTCCCTCAAGTTCATCTCTCTCTGCCCCCTTCTAGACCCTCTGCTCCTCACCCTATCCTCCTATGCCCACTGCCTTCCCCCAATTTCATCTCTCCCTCTCGCCTCACAAATCTGATATCTCTCCTTTTCTCAATTACCCCATCTTCAAATCTCACATCTCTCCCTTCTTCTCTCATTTGAGTTCAACATCTCTCCCTCCCCTTCCCTCAAGTCCAATATCGCTTCTTCTCTGCCTTCTACCCCGCCCCAATTCTGACATGTCTTGAGAGCAGAGTTATTTTTAGGCTGCACTCTGGTGGAAGCGATATCTTGCTGCCGGCCAGCGTATCTTCTGATTGGCTCTTTCTGCTGAGTCTCTTTCCTGGCATCTACTCCTTTTATGCCCCTGGACCAGCATTTCCTTTTATTTCCCTCTGCCGCTTCTACCTTAAATTTGTTGTAAAAGTTGGTGGCAGTGATTCACAGCACTGTTCTGCCGCTGACCCCCGACGCTTTCTCTGCATTGTGTCCCACCCCAGTGAAAACAGATTGTCAGAGAGGGAAGGCTGCACTGGTATGAGGAGGTCGGGGTTGGCAGCAAGACAGCACTATGAATTGCTGCCGCTGCCCGGCAAATTTTATAACAAATATAAGGTAGATGCACCGGGGGGGGGGGGGGAAATAAAAGAAGTAGATGCCAGAAAAGGTACACGGCAGAAAGAGCTGACCAGAAGGTACACTAGCTGGTGATCTGTGGCTGCTGGGTGGATAGCCCTGAGCCTAACCTGGGTAGGCAAGGCCACCTATAGCTATGCCCCTGCTTCAACATGCCCCCTTGGAATTTAGACAAACAGCTCAGAAAATGTTTTAAAAAACCTCCTGAGGCAGGCCACCTACATTGGAGGCACCACCGGGAGACTAGGGAGGTGTGCAATCCCATCTAAGTTCGCCTAAGACTAGGCTTGGGCATGGCTTGGTCCGGAAGTAGATGGACCTAGGTGGTCGTATGCATTTCCCTAAGCCCACTGTAGACGTGTACAATGTAGGCCAGGGGAGAGTATGGCGCAGGTGTTAAAGCTATGGCCTCAGCACCCTGAGGTTGTGGGTTTAAACACACGCTGCTCCTTGTGACCCTGGGCAAGTCACTTAATCCTCCTATTGCCCCAGGTACGTTAGATAGATTGTGAGCCCGCCGGGACAGAGAGGGAAAACTGCTTGAGTACCTGAATAAATGCATGTAAACCGCTCTGAGCTCCCCTGGGAGAACGATATATAAAAATTGAATGAATAAATAAATAAAATGCTGGCCTACATTGTAAGCAGACGCAGCCCCTTGCCGAAATAAAGTTTAGCAGGTGTGGTCACCTGTTCCCCTGTACATCACCGGCAGGAGGGATGCCCTGTCTGGCACCCGCGAACCCACCTAATGTTCCCCAGCAGGAGAGATGCTCTATCTCTCCTGATGGAGCCCCCCCTACCCCCAATGATCGCGGCAGGAGAGATGCCCAATCTCTCCTGTCAGAAACCCCTCATACCCCCGAATGATCACGGCAGGAGGGATCCCCAGTCCCTTCTACCAACACCCACCACAAACCCGGTGAATGATCGCAGCAGGACCAGTCCCTCCTATCCAACACCCGTAAACCCACCCCAATGTTCCCCGGCAGGAGAGATGCCCAATCCCTCCTGCCGACACCCCTTTAACCCCCATGATCGCGGCAGGAGGGATGCCCAGTCCCTCCTATCCAACACCCACAAACCCACCCCAATGTTCCCCTGCAGGAGAGATGCCCGATCCCCCTGCCGACACCTCCCTGAAGGTCCACCCCACTTCTCTGGACCCCATCCGGACCCCCCACCAGGACCCCACCCAGATTCCCCCAACCTGTTTTCGTTGGCCGGATGGACAGCTCCTGCCTGTATTTGGCTGGCATGGCCACCTTTGAAGGAATGGCGGGCCTGCTCCTTCTCAGTACATCCCTTAGGCCACCCCCATAGGAAGGGCCTAGGGGATCTGGCCAATGGGAATCTTAAGCCACTCCCAGTACATCCCACAATACACTGGGAGATGGGCCTAACATTCTGGTTGGCCCAGGGGCCTTAAGCTCCTGGGCCAATCAGGCCCTTAGGCCCATCCCTGGTGCATCCCAAGATGTACCGGGATGGGGCAGGCCTGCTATTCCTTCGAAGGTGGGCCTGCCGGCTGGACACAGACAAGAGCCATCTGGCCAGTCAAAGAAAATAGGTTGGGGAGATGTCGGCATCTCTCCTGCCAGGGAACATTGGGGTGGGTTCATTGGTGCTGGGCAGGAGAGACTGGGATCAGTCGGGGGGGGGGGAGGTTTGAGGGGTTCCTGTAGGAGAGACTGAGCATCCCTCTTGCCAGTATTCTTCTTGGGGTGGTGGGTAGGGGTTGCCACTAAACTTATCGCAGCAGGGAGATCCCTTGCCGCGATAAACTCAGTGGCCTAACTAGCGCCTGTAACATGGACGTCAGTTAGAGAATCGGGTTTTTAGGTGGGCTTATGCGCGATTCTCTATAGGATGCTCATGCGCAATTCTCAAAAGCTGCTTAGGTGGTTTCTGAGACTGGGCGTCCTATACAGAATCCGGGCCTAAATGTAGAGCAAGTCAATTGTACGAGTCCATCATTGAAGGATCGTCCTGGATGACCCCTTTAAGTGATCAAAGTATTTAGTCCTAAACAAATACGTCGTTTGTCTAAATATGTAATATATGCACATGAAACAAGCTATATGTTGGAAGATCTATGCGGGCCATATAGACACATTTAATAGAGCAAAAATCCAGATTGAAGAACCAAAAAGCTTTCGCTCCAATGATTTTAAATGGAGAATTTTGGAAGATAATGTTGCAGGGTGATGACATTGAGTCTCTATTAAACTATAAAGAACAAAGTTAGATTTCTGAATTGAAATCACTAGAACTAATGCTGAATTGGATTGGATGTCTTTAACTTTGAATGACCAATGATAGATGGTTACATTATGGGAACGTCCACACATAATGAGATCAAAGATATAAGAAGAGCTTGGTGAGGCTGTAGATGCTAAAGCGCTATATTGCTGAGTATATGTATGCAGACAGACGTGAAAAATCAAGTAAGATTATGAATGAAAAGGGTTTGAACTTGCTATGCTATCTGATAGCCAATGTTTATTTTGACATGGTTTTTTATTGCAGACAAACCCTGCCCTGATGCATACAGCAAAACATGCATGCCAGCATTGGGTTTGGCAGCAAGCCAATGAACGGCATAAAGAACTAAGTATATTCAAAACATGTTTTAAAGTGATATTGAAAAACACAAAAAAGAAGAAAAAGTTTTGGTTTATAATAAAGGTGAAGCTGATGAGGAGGCTTGCGGCTATACAACTATGTCTCAACAGGCAGAAGAAGCTCCATATGAAAGCCACTTCTGATGGCTTCTAAAATAAGAATTTAAATGAGATATAACAAAATTATCAGATGTGCATATTGAGAAAAATAAATTAAAAGATATTTGCTGGCCACTTTGGAAGTGATTTCTATTTTCAGGCCAGTTATAAACTATTTCTCCCACGTTTTAAGAGCTACATCCATCTTTGGCATTAACTTTTAACATTCAACTTTCTTCCATGTTTCTGCTTTCTTCTCAAAATTTATCTACTTTTCCATATCTTCCCTTCCCATCCATCCATGTGTACCATCTCCTCCCTTTTTCTTCTCCCCTATTCCCATCTATCCATAAGAAGTATTTTTTTCTATCTCTCTTCCCTTCCACGCCCATCACTGTGCACCATCTCTTTCTTCTCTCTCCTCCACCCCTGTTCATCATCTTCTCCCTCTCTCTCCCTCTTCCTTGGTCTGACATCTCTGTCTTCCCTCCTTCTGTGGTCTGGCATCTTTTTCCTCTCCTTCCCACAGCCTGGCATCTCTCTCCCATCCCAAAGTCTGGAATCTTTTTCTCCTTCCTGTGGTCTCCTTCCTGTGCCCGTTTTTCAGCACTTAGACCTGGTTTTATTTCGTCTAAGTGAAAAAGGTCTAAGTGCCGACTGGGTAACCTGTTAATGTTTTAGTTATACCTGTTGTACGGCTAGGTGTAGGTCGGCCCACCTCCCGCCCACTGCCCGCCCTTTCCCCTCCTCTAAACACACCTCTTTTCTCTCTGTGCGTTTAGAGGCAGGGGAAAAGCCTCTAGATACGTCTAAAAACCAGCTTTGGTTATGGGTACTTGGACGATCAGGCTTTTTTTTTTTTTTTTTTTGAAAATATTTTTATTGAAGGAACCAGTCACGAGAGGTACAATCAGCAACCAAGCCAAAAAAGGAATAACAGCATAGATACAATAATCAGGTATACAATACAGCTAGGCCAGAGATCAGGCAGTCAAACATAACCTTCTCATGAAAGTTCACAATTTTCATGTTTGAAACAGAACAACCGGAAAACAAACCTCCCTCCCTCCCCCCGCCCCAAATCCCCCACCCCCCTCCCCTTGCATCCCAAGGAACCGACCCCACTTAGAACGAGTCCCAGCACGCCACATAGGCCACTGATTGCCAGCTAGTGGCATCCTTCTTGCGTTGCCTCTCCCAGACCGCCATCTGGGACATACTAGCTCTCCATTGTTGAAACGTAGGGCACACACTACCCACCCAGTGCTGCAGAATTAGCTTCTTAACAAGCCCTAGGGCCACCAGCACAAAGCGTTGCAAAGGCGCAGAAATACCAGCCTCAGTTAGGGGATCCGTGACACCAAGCAGCAGAGTCTTGTACGACCAGTCCAGAGAGCACCCCAAAACATCCTCCACCTCTTGAAGTGCACGTACCCACAGCGGTCCCACCAAAGAGCATTCCAAAAAATGATGCACTAGCGTCCCCTTGAGAGCAGGACACCGGGTGCAAAAGGCATCAGGCCACAGGCCCATATTGTATCCAACGCAGCGGGTTACATACGCCCTATGCACGATCTTAAGATGAATTTCATGTAAAGCAACGTTAGGAGTCGCCCCCGCACCATCCGCAAAGCATTGTGACAACTCATCAACCGTAACCTCTTCACCCAACTCAGAGCTCCAGCCATCTGCCATTCGGGACAGAAAAACTTCAGCAGGCCTCCAATCTCTCCCCAGTTTGTACCAAGCCGATAGCGAGTTAAATTCAAGGGAGAGGGAAAGGAAAGCCCTATCCAGCGGGGAAAAGGTGGGCAACTCCCCGGACGGCAGCCGAAGCGAAGAACAATAGCTACGTAGTTGTAGATAGAACAGAACGGACCCTGCATTCCACGCCCAGTACTCCTGACATGCAAGAAAATCCGGCAGTCGCCCCGAACCCAGCTCCACAAGCTGGCCAACAAATCGGCACCCGGATCGACTAGCCCGCACAAAGAAGACATGTGCACCCGCAGGGAAAGCAGGATTAGCCACGAACTCCAAGAAAGGGGAGGGGCCCGACGAGCCCCCCACTTCTCTGCGCCACCAACCCCAAGCGGTCCGCAAAGGTCGCAACAAGGAAGCACAAGTGCCAGCCCCGGGTCTCAAGAGATTGAACACTGATACTGGGTCCGCCAACATGGACCAAAATCCCCGCGGGGCAAACTTAGTCTCACCCGTATAGAGTTCGTGCACCCAACGAAGCAAAGCCGCCACGTTATAGAGACGAAGATCCGGGAGATTTACCCCTCCCTGAGACCGCTCTCTAATAAGCTTTGGGTAACCAATTCGCGCCCGTTTAGAGCGCCATATGAAAGATGAAACAATGCCTTTATATTTCCTAATATCTCTACATGTGACCCACAGAGGCACCATCTGCAAAGGATAGAGCAACTTTGGCAAGAGGACCATCTTAAAAAGGGCAACACGACCGAGAAAAGAAATCGGAAAGTCCATCCACCGCTTGCAAAGCGCTCCAACCGCATCTAGTTTGTCTAGCACATTTTTTCTATATACCACCCGAGGGTCCGCATGCAAAAACACTCCCAGGTATTTAAGCGTGCCCCCAGACCATTTTAATGGGAAAGAAGGGTCATGATGAGCCACACATTGCGAGTGGACCTCCAAAGCTTCCGACTTTTCAAAATTAATACTCAGACCGGAAAACATGCCAAATTGTTGGATAATCTGAATTAGTGCAGGCACTCCCGTAACAACATCCCCCAAAAATATAAGCATATCATCAGCAAACAAATTGATTTTAAATTCTTGCGTCCCCAGAAGTATACCCCGCAGTTTTGTAGAGTGCCTGATCTTAATCGCTAGAGGTTCAAGGGCCAATACAAACAGCATAGGAGAGAGCGGACATCCCTGACGCGTGCCTCGAGCTAGGGAAAAGGAGGAGGTGAGCGCCCCATTCACCAAGATCTGTGCAGTCGGCTGCTCATATAGTGAACGAACCCCGGCCAGAAAGCTCCCCATGATACCCATCTGTGGTAAAATCCAGAATAGATAATCCCAGAGAACTTTATCAAATGCCTTTTCCGCATCCAGGCTGACAATAAGGGCATTCTCCTGACCCTGGTGTCTCCGTAGCAGCGCCGGGTTCTGAAGCACAGATAGGGCTCGCAAAACATTAGCAGACGAATACCGCCCTGGGACAAACCCGGCCTGGTCCGGGTGAACCAGACCGGGCAAGACCTTGCCAAGTCGTGCAGCCATAATGGCCGCGAAGAGCTTAATATCTTGATTTAACAGGGATATAGGCCGATAGGACCCCAGCTGGTCTTCCGCCCTTCCAGGTTTCGGTAATACAACAATATGAGCATGAGTAAGCCGATGTGGAGACAAACCCCCCTCACACATGGCCTGACATAAAGCCTGAAAGAGACCAATAATCCTCTCCCCCAGCAATTTGTAGTATTCGGGGCCCAGGCCATCCAGGCCAGGAGCTTTCGCAAGCTTTAGAGCCCGTATAGCTCTCTGGATCTCAATGCCCTGCACTGGAGCGTTAAGTGCATCTCTCTGGTCCTGGGACAGCTCAGGAAGGGGAAGGCCTCGAAAAAACTCTGCTCTCTGCTCGGTGTCACAGCTCCCCCGATCATATAGAGCCTGATAAAACTGTACAAAGCTCTGTTGAATAGCCTCGGGCGAAGTTGCCTCAGAGCCATCAGGAGCCCAGATTTTAGGAATATGTTGCCTGCGGGCCCTGTGGGCAACCAAGGAGGCCAACAACTTCCCCGCCTTGTTGCCCCACCTATGCAAACGGTATTTGTACATCTGAATATCCCTTAGGGCCCTCTGCGCCAGCAAATCATTAATTTGACGTCGCAGCTTCATGTATTGACTCTTAAGGGCTATGGAACTCTTTCTATGCAGCTCCCCCCGCACCTGGCCCAGCTGACGGGACAGATCCAGCAGTGCCTTATCCTGTACCTTCCGCTTATGGGAGGTGTAAGCTATAATTTTACCCCTTAGAACAGCTTTACTAGCCTCCCAGTATACCACCTCGGAAACATCAGAAGAGGAGTTATCGGCTAGATAAGAATCCCATTGGTTTACCAAAAAAGTGCGGAAATCTTTATCCTCATACAAAGTGGGATTCATTCTCCAGCCCGACAAGGTCCTCTGGGGCGCCTGGTGATCAAGAAGCTCCATCCAGACCATGTGATGATCGGAAAGTACTCCATCCTCAATCATCACTCTCCGGACTCTGGACAAAAAGGGTGGGGCAACTAGCAAATAATCCAATCTACTGTGTGCTTTATGCACTGAGGAGTAAAAAGTAAAATCGGATTCGTCTGGGTGGAGCGTGCGCCAAAGGTCCACAAGGCCCAACTGTGAAGTAACAAAATTGATCCCCTTGTGTTCCCCTTGAGGTAAACGAGGCCTGGGAGGCTTACAGTCAATTAGGGAGTCAGCAGTAATATTGAAATCTCCACCGAGCACCAGTTGGTACTCGGAAAAGGGGGCAAGGGCAGCAACTAAAACAGAGAAAAAACGGTGAGAATACACATTAGGGGCATATATAGAGCAAAAAACATATTTCGTTCCCTGAAACACCCCTGCCCAGATTGCATACCGGCCCTCAGGGTCCGAGATCAATTTGTGCATAGTACAAGTATGTTTCTTGTGGAAAAGCACAGCTACTCCCCTCTGTCTGTTATTAAAGGACGCAAAGACAAGCTCACCCACCCAATCCCTGCGGAGCTTAGCATGCTCAGGCGCGTTGAGATGTGTCTCTTGAAGAAGCAAGACATCCACCTGTAATTTCCTACAGTACTGAAGTACCTTACTACGCTTAACAGGAGAGTGCAACCCATCTACATTAAAGCTAGCAATCTTAACCCCCGGCATAAGAACCAGATATATCCAAAATACACAAAAAAGACCAAAGATCATACGGGACGGCAGCACCAGCCTCCCAGCCGAGCCGGCGCTCCGTCCACTCAGACAAGAATTCAGACTGAGCCAGATTCCTAGGATGCAATCCATACCCCAAACTACCCACCAACTCAACTTTCAACGTCCTCAAACAAACCCCCCCCAACAGACAAAATAACCCACCCCCCTCCCCTCCAGCAAACCCACCACCTCCTCCCCCATCCACACTGGCGACCACACCCCCATGCCACCAACACCCACCACACTCAAACACAGATGCTCACACTCCCCCCGCACCCTCCCCCAACCCCCCCCCCCACGCAACTCCCGCCACAAGTACCGTTCGCAGCCATAACCAAACCAACATAAGATAAAACAGTGGAGAATAGAGGACAGGAAAACATCCCAGCCCCTGGACATAAAGACCAAACACAGAGGGTCACAAAATAGTAAAAGAGATCCAAGACAGCCAGCCCCGCACAACAAAACAAGGCAGCTAGCTCTCCTGAGCAGGTCAAAGAGGGATTCAGAATATAGTTATCAGAAGTCCAATCCTGCTCAAAAGCCGGCTGAAAGGGGCAGGAGCATCCCCTCCCCAAGTATCTTGCCAGCAAACCGCCAATGGCCCCGCAGTTCGTATCCGGTGGCAGCGCAACTATATCCAAGCCAAGCAGCTCCATCCAAAGGGCAGCAAAGTAGTCCAAACAGGCAAGAATAGTCCTCGACCTAGATGAGTCCCCAAAGCAAAAGTCTCCTAATCCTCTGGCAAGGATGCCCCCTGAAGAACAAGCTCATTACTGAGCAGGGAGACTCTCAATGAAGCGCTTCAGCTCCTCTGCCTTAGATACCGTAAAGGTGCGGTTCTCATGGGTCAAGCGCACCTTAGCCGGGTAGAGAAAGGCAAATCGAATTCCTCTGGAAACCAGTTGAGAGCAGTAAGGCGTGAAGGTTCGTCTCAGCTCCGCCACTTTAGTAGAGAAATCCTGAAATATCAGTAGCTTAGCGCCCTCGTATAGCAGATGTCGCGCCCTCTTAAACAGATCAAGTAAGCGGGCCTTAACAGCATAGTTGTGGAAGCGGGCCAGCACAGCTCGAGGTCTGTTACTACCATCCGAGTCACGCCGGTGCCCCACACGATGAACACGCTCCACTACCACAGGTCCCTCAGCGTCCGGGAAGCCGAGCTCCTTGGGCAGCCAATGTTCAATTAAGTGCTTTAGCTCAGAATCTTGTACAGTCTCTGGTATTCCAATAAATCTAAGATTCTTTCTGCGAGCCCGGTTCTCCTGATCTTCCACTTTCTCCTCCAGCTGGGAAACCCGGGCTTCCAGAGAAGCAAGCCTGCCATCAGCTACGCCAGCCCTGTCTTCTTGAGCCGAAAGTCGCTCCTCTACTTGTTGCAGTTGAGCAGCCTGCCCCACCAGGGTATCTTTAAGGTCATCCATAGAGGCATGCAGCTTGGCCAGTTTTTCATCAAGCAGCTGCGAAAGGTGCCTCATGGAGACCTGCATCACCTCGTCCGGGGAGTGGGCCGTCACGGCGTCTGTTTGGGTCTCCGCCATCTTGCTCGCCGGGCTACCAGAGGTCTTATTCGGCCGCGAAACCTTTGGCGGCATACTCCGCCGCTGGAGAATGCAAGTCTTGGTGGTGCTCAGCCCCCAGCCGGTTCCCTGCACTCAGCAACCACTGCACCTTCAAAGGTCTTACAAGGGCCTATCAGTGTTGCCACAATGGGTTCAGTATCCTATACTTGTCTCACATAAGAATCAGAGTATGAAGGGAGTAAGTTGAATACATGCAAGGGAGGCAGAGTGAATCTCAATCCAAAAGCTCACCAGCCAGCACGTGGTCCCCCGCCATCTTGTGCGCCGGGCTCCCCAAGGACTGTGGCGGCCGCGAAATCGCTAGCGGCATACTCCTCCGCCGAGGCACGCAAGCCGCGTTTTCAGTCCTCCGCCGGTTCCCTGCGCCTAGCAACGGCTGCGCCGCATAGTGTCAAGCCGGTACTAGTCAGGAGTGCGCCGGGAGGGGAGGAAGTCAGGGGAAGCAGAGCGGAGCTCGGTGCCCAGACGTCCGCTCAGGAACCAGCCATCACGTGACCCCCCCACGATCAGGCTTTTTGATCAAACTAGCTGACCTTTCCTGTTCTGCTCTCAAAGACTGGTACAGTGTTTTTAGCTCTAACTATTTCCAGATGTTGTTCTCAGGATTTCTCCTTAAAGTTTCTTGCATCTGATATATCTAAGGGGCTCATAATAATAAAAAAAAAACACATCTAAAAAGTGTCCTAAGTGGCTACTTAGGACACATCCGGGCCATGTTGGAATGTTATAAATATTTTTGTATCGGTGGGACAGGTAAGTGACTGGTCTTGATCAGTCCCTTTTTTGGGATTGTTAAAAGCGATCACTTTTTTTATGAATCGGGAAGCCATGTTAGAGCATTGATTGCTCTGCTAGTTTAAATGGCATTTCTCAATATTAATGAGCTTATTTGCATGGCTAGATTGGAGAATGAATGATCTTGCAGAAAACCAAGCAGTGAGCTATTTTCTGCATCGGGTTAGCAAATCTGATCATTGCTAAATCAGTCAAAACCGGTTTAGCGACCATCGTTTGAGCATCGCTGACTTTAGTGCACCTAGGCCCCTGTCTCCTAATTAACTTTTTTCCCACCATAATGAATTGAAACTGCTTTAATACCTCTCTGTCTCCTACTTAACAAAGAAACGCAAACCAATTTGTCACCTCTTTGTCTCCAACTACCACTGAATTGCTTTCATGTTTTCCTTATATATACTGATTTTGCCAACATTTGCTTATTTCTGATCTGATCTGAAGAAAGGGTTACCTTCGAAAACTAATCATAAACTACATTAACCCCATTACAAAGCTGTGCTAGAGTTTTCAGCACTGGCCACCGTGGTAACAGCTCCGACGCTCATAGGATTCCTATGAGTGTCCAAGCTATTACTGCCATGATCGGCATTAAAAACACTAGCACGGCTTTGTAAATGAGGGGGGTAAGTTGGTCCAATACAAAAGGTATTTTTTTTCCTTTTATGTTTTTGTTTTATTTCTACATATTACCTTGAAGAGTGGACTAACATGGCTACCACACCTTTCCACTCATATTCCACCTGAACACTAGGCAGATTACAATAAAAACATCCATAAAAAGTTCCATATGTCAATAACAATAATAAACATAAAAAACAAATAAAACAAGCTGTAAATACAGTATGTAATAAAGATAGACCAAAAAGAACACATTTAAATAAATATTGTAGGATTTCATGAACTGCACCTTTGTGTTAAGTATTAGACACTGGGTAGAGATAGAAATTTTCCATATTACTCAAAAGCTCTGCTTCTGCTACTTGTCATTTCTGGACTGTGCCATGCTATTTCTTCTACCCATCACTATCAGAAGAAGTACATAAATCAATGATCTCACAGATGCTGGAGGTGGGACTTCAGATACTGAAGAGATGAAAAGCTTCCATCTGAGAAATAATTTAGATTTAAGCAGGATACTTCAGTGTTGGCATGAAACAGTCTTGGCAGATTATCTAATGGAAGGTACAGTATGTTTAGGAAAGCATTGTGTGTCTTTGTATGTTTTGACAGTCTGTGCATCTTTATGTTTATTTTATATTGATTTAGATGGTTGCAAAAGACATTTATTTTAGCAGAAAATGTATAATGTATTTTCATTTTTTCTATTGCTTTGAGGTTTTCATCTGCATTCAGATTAGAAAATGAACTTAACCTGAAGTCAATTTTCCTCCATAGTCAGCAGATACCAAAAGGACTTTCAAAAGAGTCTATTTGAACTGCAAATCAATTCATCATTAGATAATCATTAAATAATAATAATTTGGATTTACATGCTGCTTTAAGTCTAAATAGAATCTAAATAGAATCTAATATTATATAATACAGTCCTTCAGAAACATACATTTTGTAATATGGGTGCCTACATCTAGGCACCATATATGTAACAATTTGTTATATGTTTGTATGTGTGCACTGCCACCTAAGCACCATTCTGTTTCTATGCACATGTCTCTGATAGTGTGGAGTTTGTAGGTGGGCATACACATGGATGATATCTGGGAACACAAAGTTAGGTACCTAATTTATAGCATGTATGTTATGTGCCTATTTCCAGACTATGTAGAAAAGTAGGGCACAACTTTCTTAATAGTATATACATCAATCAGAGAAACACTGGGCACCTACATATCAATGTACAGTCAATAGCGTAGCGAGGGTGAGAAGCGCCTGGGGCGGTGGCACCCCTCCATGTCCTCTTTTCCACCCCTGCTCCTTCCTACTCCTCCGCTCCCGTGCATGCTTTCACATCTCCCCACTGTACCTCTATCTCTTTGCTGGCTGAGCAGCAATTGCAACCTACTGCTCACACCAGCGTCAACTCTCCCTCTGATGTCACTTTCTAGGTATGGGACCCAAAAGTGACATCTGAGGGAGAGCTGACGCTAGTGCGAGCTGCAGATTGGAGTTGCTGCTCATGCCAGCAAAGAGATAGAGGTATGGAGGGAGAAGTGAAGGCACACGCATGGTGAGGGGAGAATTGGGGGACAGAGAGGAGGAGGGGTGATGGCGCCCCCACCAAGGCAGCACCTGGGTTGGACTGTCCCCCCATCCCGCTTACCATGCCAATGTGTACAGTTATAGAATTACCCCTATAATGACTTGACAATATATTTCTGTAGATACTGAATGCATAATAGAAAAGTATAAGTGAGACTTGCACATCTGTTGCCAACACTGTAATAGCTCTGTGGTGGAGCAGTATGCTGTTCATGCTTTATGGGTTGTGGTAGGGTAATGTATAGGGCAGACTTGTACTGTGGCTGTCCAGTCTGAGGATAATGTTAAAATTGCACTTATTTTTTACTCTGCAGAATCTGCCATAAATTTAAAGTGAAAATATACATTCTTTTGCTTTGAAAATAACCCAGAAAAACTCCTCAAGTACATAGACATTGTATATGCATAACTTTACCTGTTCACAAGGTAGGTAATTTTATAAAAGCCCTTTCCTTAGGTAATGGCTTTGAAAATGATCTTCTCTGTGTTGTTTTCTAGTGAGGCAAGGTGTAGGAAAAGCTTGTACAACTACTGCCTATTTTGCATCTACTCTGTGCAGGACAGTGTATGAAGGATGATATGCTATCATCCATGGACATCATCTATGGTACAATGTGAATGAGAAGTTTGCCTGTATATTTTATCTGTGTACATGGATAAATTTGAATTGTTGCTGCTTGTACTGGACATGTTATTCTGTTAAAAGCAGGATTTCAAATTTACATGCTAATATTTTCCACAAGCATCGATATCACAAAATAAAAAAACAAAACAATAAACAACTATGTAGTAAGGACATGCATTCATGAATACTCATTTGGTTCATTAATACTCATTTGGCCTTAAAACAATATGCACAAAACATAAGACATAAGACTCACCAATCTGGTCAGACCAAAGGTCTATGTAGGTATGTATCCTGTTTTATCAGTAGTTAAGCCTCATCACAAATGAATTGCTGCTGCTTGTGCTGGACATTCTATTCTGTTAAAAGCAGGAGTATATTGAGATGCAGACCTTAACGCCCTGATTCTGCAAATTGCACCTAACTTTAGGCATGGTATAAACATCCATGGAGCGCAAGTCGTGCTCCGCGTTACTTAGATGTAAGATAGGCGTCAGATACCCATCTCCAAAAATATATTTTTTCGCTTCTAGACGCCAGGTGGATGTCCCTACAATGTATTTAGTTATATGTAAAAATGTGTTTTTTATCAATTCTGTTCCATTATTTCAGGATTGTAAGTTTTAACATAATATAAACATAGTATACCATCCTTAAAAGGTATACAAACAAGGTATACAAACACGGTATACCCTCTTTAAAAGGATATTTATAATATATTATTTTTAGTGGTCTTAAACTGGGAACATCAGAATGAATCTTGAAAAAAATGTGACATGCTAACACGCTAACCTTCATTCTAATCCACTGTGCTAGATAACGAGCCATACAAGAATAGCAATTCTGGTTTTATTATTCTTTTCTGTATAGGCAATTAATTCTGCTAGGATAGATGCCAGGAGACAATACAAGCTTGATCTGACAGCTTTGTCATATTCTTTTTCTTCATTATTTCAGGATTATAAGCTTTAACATAATAAAAACAAAAAAAGTAACACAGTATGCCATCTTTAAAAGGATATTTATAATATTTCATTTCCAGTGAAAGGTACTGACTGGACTGCAAACATCAGTGTAGAAGAGTGTAAGTTTAACCTCTGTGCTACATAGGAAACTGTATAGCAATTGTAACATGAGCTCCTTAAAGCAGTGTAAAGAGTAGCTGTTTGAACATTGTTTGGGCTTTAGATAGACGTGGTTTGGGCTTCAGAAAAACTGCTATTTAGGCACCCCTCTAGGTTATCCATTGAGCTGAATGGGGTTTAGGCAGATTTTGCACGTTTCCAAAGTTCTCTAAATACAGTTGAGGCATTTTATTTTGTGATTCAGCCAGCACATAAACAGGAAACATCCATATAAGCATATTGAATTTACAACTACCTAAAGAAGCAATGTTATTAGATAATTACAGCACATGAAAATTATAGAATAAGGTTTCAAGCTCCAAATAACACCTCCTTTCTCACTAAACTTTGCTCCAATCAGCTCATTCTTCAAAGCAAAGAAAGCCCGTAACTTCATTTGGCAAAGCTTAAAACCAGAATAAAACACAGAACAGACCTAAATGTGACTTCTAGTTCATTGCAAAGGGAGGTGTGCAGCTGCACAATGCTGACCTCATTGTGAGATTATCAAGGTACACCTGCAAGGTACAATGCCACAAGTAAAAGATGGGCCGGAAGTTGAACTCACAACCTCCACAAGATCAGCACAGGGCTTTTACTCATTGAGCTACACCTCCTTCCACTCCAGTTTCTTTGATTCCCATATAATATCATAGCTTACTGACCTGCCTATGTATCATCTGCTTAGCTATCACATTTAGCTGAGACACAAGACTGTTAACTCAATGGCTTAAAGCACTGCTTTCATTGTCCCAAAAGCCAGAATCTCAAGTATGGTTGAATAAATGTGCCATGGAGTCAAATACTGCTGTTTTTATCAAATGCAAATTCCACTTTTGGAATTGATTGCTTCTAGTATTGCTAATATTGTTCTGTTTGAGATGAAAATGAGATTTGATTGGTCTGTAGCTTGTAATTTTTATTAAAATGAGTATTGTGTCAGCTGAAGTACATGAGAGAGTCAAACCCACACCAGGCTCACACGCCAACCTTCATTGTAACCACTGTGCTACACAATGAGCCATAAAATCATAGCAATTCTTGTTTGGTTATACTGTTCCGTTTAGGCATTGTTACATATGGTGTGCTTGTGGCTTCGTAGCGGAGCGACGGACGCACGCCGTAATGGCTGCAGTTAAGCATATCTTAAGCTGTCAGGGTAAGAAACCTCTACCCTGACTGATGCCATTTCAGCTCTCATATAATCTCATTTTCTCAAATATTATGCTGGTTGCAGGCTGTGAGGCAGGAGACATGCCAGCTACCCTGTTTGCCACCCCCTAAGGGCCTCCCCACTTCTCTCCTTTGCAGCTTCATGGAACACTAGTTAAGACAAAGGTCGATGTGACGAAGTAGTTGACGTGGTACTTATTAAGGAAACACTAATGCCTGGATGCTACTCAATGTAAATAAGCACAAGGTGAAAAATGTTTCAGATTTTTATTGCACAGTCTAAGAAAGCAATGTAATATCAGGCAACTGCAGTTTGATGAGATGGATGACAGGTATGCAGAGTAAGCCACTCCTAGGTCCAAGTTGTTACTGTGGTAGAATTGTTAAGGTCCCATAATCTGTTCCTGGTAGGAGAAGGCAGGCTGTAGGAAAAGGAAGATGGATTGAGACAAATTAAGAGTTTATTGGTGAGTTTTAGGCTCTCTTTTACAAAGGTGTGCTAAATCAACGCATGCGCTAACTGCTAACACATCCATAGGATAACATGCAGGCGTTAACATTTAGCACACGCTAATGGTGCCCTAAACGGCACCACTTTAAACGCGTGGTAAATTTTAACATGTGCATGTTTTCATAAGCATGTGTTAACAGCGCATGCGTTGGTTTCGTGTACCTTTGTAAAAGAGAGCCTAAAACTCACCAATTTACTGTTCTCTCAGAAAATCATCAATAACTACACCCATCTGAAGGAAAAAAGTGTGAAACATGTTAGCATTGTGAAAATGTATTTATCACAAGGGCAAACAAAGCAAACAAAGGTTGCAGTACATCATTCTCACCTATTCTTTCTGTTTTGGTATTTGAGCTGCTGACTCTTTGGCCAGGTGCAATCTGGTATGCTGAACCCAGTTTGAACAGACCTGCTCTGGCCTCTGGGAAACACAAGGAGAGTCATTAGCTACTCTGGGAACCTGAACTCAGGAGAAAAGGGGGAGGGGGGAAATGTTAGAAAGACATCTGGGACAAAAGTAAAAATCAGAAGCTGTGGGAGAATATGTCACAGCACAGTCTCAAAATAACACCTAGAATGAACAGAAGAACAAACACTGTTGGACTCCTATAAAGAAGAGGCAGCTTCATCTGAACCCTTGTTAGGATGCCTAATAATTACCACCAAAACTGATTAGTCTGCCTCTATATGACTCTAAAAAGAATTACCTTTAGCTCTATGAGTAAAAGCACTGCTTCCATCTTCCCAACATTATAGTTTTCACATATTCATGTAATTTGCATATCCATTTTGCTGGCACCAAAGTTTCAAACAGCATGGGGTTTTTTCCCCCAGCAAACACACCTGGAACCAATTTTTACCATCACTAATTCTCAGACCTGCTAATGACCCTGTGGAATGGAGAAAGTTGTGGCAGATATCAGGGAGACAAAAAGTTAATGGAGAATTACCATAAGCAATAACACAGAATGGGAGTCCAAAAGAAGAAATCAGTTCTGCCTGAGCTTTTATTTAATAAAGACACCTAAGTGGCTAGCAATATATCATTCTCACCTGGATTTGGTATCTGAGCTTGGAGTACTTTGCATAGGTACAGCAGAGTCACCTGGAAAGATGAAAAAGACATCAATTGCAAATTACTACAGTATAGCTGCTAATGGTCCTGTGGAATGGAGAGAGTTGGGGAAGATATAGGAAAGAAAAGGTTAAAAAAGATAATCAAGAAAGGCAAGATCTCAGAAATCAGCATAATAGGAGACCTAAAAGAGAAAACGCTGCTCTGATGGACCTTCTTATACTAAGCACGCCTATGTAGCGTCTAATGTCATAGGCATCATTAGGACTTCCCACCAGAAAACTTTCAAATTTGATTGGGCGTGCTTTAGTTGTGGTTTGGGCAAACACACCTGTATTGACTCTTAATCATTTCCTTCACTTCTCAAAGCTTTGACAAGAAGCCATTTGTCATCTGCTTAGTCTGTAGAGGCTCTGTTACCAAATTCTAAACAAAGTTCCCTCTATAGCGATTAACTTGTTCTATTGATCACTCTCTCCTCAAAAATGGATTTCCTGTCCTATTAACCCTCCTTCTTCCTCCCCTCTTAAAGTCAATCGATTTGTACCTTTGCTTAATCTTTGTAAACCGCATAGAACTTCATGGTATTGCGGTATATAAGCTGTTGTTATTATTAGTAGTAGTATCTAGACAACTGATCCTCTCTTCTCTCTCTCCTCTATAGCGATTAACTTGTTCTATTGATCACTCTCTCCTCAAAAATGGATTTCCTGTCCTATTAACCCTCCTTCTTCCTCCCCTCTTAAAGTCAATCGATTTGTACCTTTGCTTAATCTTTGTAAACCGCATAGAACTTCACGGTATTGCGGTATATAAGCTGTTATTATTATTATTATTATTAGTAGTAGTAGTATCTATAGCTCTATGACTTAAGACACTGCTTTTTTATCTTCCATACGTCAGGGGTTCAAGTCTTGAGTGTGGTTAGCAAATATTTTATATTCATTTTTCTGCCAGAAAACCTTCAAACTCTTTGGACATTCCTTTGCTTAAACATATTTGGGTTGAGCATAAAAATGACTTGAAGCAATTCTCTGATGTCTAAAGCTGCCTGTTCTCTCATCCTAAACCACCTCCCCCACCCTAACATATACTCCTCAGGCATGAAACCACACCCACAATTCTAAAGCCAAGCTGAATTTACCAATAGTAATGTCTCTAGGATACATCTCAAAACATGTACCTTCCTTCAACACATGTCTAAGCCCTCTGAAGTTTTAGTAAACTTATACCTGTTGCCCTCTGCAAATATTGCATAAAAAGAAATCCATTCTTACCACAATGGCTTTCAGTTGAGAGCAGATGAATGTATCTGATGCACCTGTGCCTGCAAACTGCAGAATGCTGATGAAAAACAGCAAAGTCTACCACTTATGAGAGTTGTTAGGATGTTGTTAAACTGAGTGAAGGCAAAGGTGGGATTTGAACCCGTGAACTAGAGAGGATAGAAAAGATGCAACAAGGCGCTTTAACTTGGTGAGCCACAAATGGCTTCTTTCAGTCAATGGAGAACTTAGGATGCCCTAGCCATGGCAAGATCTAAATAAATGTGCCTGCAAATTGCACAATGCTGTTGAAAAACAGCAAAGTTCACCATGTATATGAGAGCTAATAGGAAGCTATTAGGAAGCTGTTAAAATGTGTGAAGGCGAGAGTGGGATTTGAACTGGTGAGTTGAAGATGGACAAGGTACACCAAAGTGTCTTAACTTGGTGAGCCACAAATAGCTTCTTTCTGTCAGGGGCGAAGTTTCCTACCTTGACAGCTTAGGATGTCCTAGCCATGAGAAGGTAAAAATGTGTTTGCCTGGAAAGGGAAATGTACTGATAAAATCAGCAAAGTCCACCATCTAGACCAGGGGTGTCAAAGTCCCTCCTCGAGGGCTGTAATCCAGTCGGGTTTTCAGAATTTTCCCAATGAATATGCATGAGATCTATTTGCATGCACTGTTTTCATTGTATGCTAATAGATCTCATGCATATTCATTGGGGAAATCCTGAAAACCCGAATGGCTTACGGCCCTCAAGGAGGGACTTTGACACCCCTGATCTAGACTCTCTTCCTATTAGCTCTCTTATGAGAGCTAATAGGAAGTTGTTAGGCAGTTGTTAAAATTATTGAAAGTAGGATTTGAACCCGTGAGCTTGAGAAGATGAACAAGGTGCATTAACTTGGTGAGCCAGAAATGCTTTCTTTGTGGTGACTGTGATATCATTTCTTAGCAGATGATACATAGGCAGGTCAATAAGCTATGATATGACAGGGAAGTCAGATACATTGGCGTGGAAGGTGGTGTAGCTCAATCTGTTAAAATCCTGTGTTGATCTTACAGAGGTTGTGAGTTCAATATCCACTGCATCTTTTTTTTTAATTCTTTATTCATTTTCAAATTTACAATAAGTGTAACAATATATCCAATAAATTAACAATAAATATAACACTTAATCATCAATGGTACAAATAATATGCTCTTATCTCCCACCCTTCCCACCCTTTCTTATCATATAATCAATACCTTATACAATATGTAACAATATATTTACCCTCCCCTCCCCCCTCACAATCAAACTTGTAAATTTAAGGGAAAAAATAAAGTAAAATGTCATCTAATTGGTACAATACTTTGTAAATGGCTCCCACACATCCTGAAATTTCCTGAAAAAAACCACACTGTATTGCAATAAATCTTTCCATTTTATAAACATGACATAAGGAATTCCACCAGAAATTATAATTTAATCTACTCCAATTTTTCCAATTATACGTAATTTGTTGAATGGCAACCCCAGTCATTATAAGTAATAATTTGTTATTTGTAGAAATCTGACTTTTTGCTCTCATTGCCATACCAAATAACACAGAATCATATGATAATGCCACTGGGTTATCTAATAAATAATTAATTTGGCCCCAAATTGATTTCCAGAAATTCATAATAAATGGACAATAGAATAATAAATGATCTAAAGTCCCTGCTTCGAGATGACAGTGCCAACATTTATTAGACTTAGAGCTATCCAATTTTTGTAACCGAACAGGGGTCCATAATGCTCTATGTAACAAAAAAAACCAAGTTTGTCTCATAGATGCCGACACTGTATATCTCATCCTCCAAGTCCAAATTCGTGGCCATTGAGACGCAGTAATTTGATGCTTGATCTCAATGCTCCAAATGTCTCTCAGAACAGTGTTTGGTTTCTTTTTAATAAATCCAGTCAGCAATTTATACCACTGTGCGGCCTGGTGACCCAAGAAGTCCGCCTGAAAGCATAAGAACTCCATACTATATTGATTATTAAGGTTTTTCCAGTCTGGGAACCCTGCCTGAATGGCCTGCTTCAGTTGCAACCATCTAAAACTTTCTGATTTATTAAGGCCATATTTATGTTGTAACTGTGAAAATTCATGCATTTTACCATTAGAGATAACATCATCTAATAAACGTATTCCTGCTATCATCCAATGCTTCCAGGCGAGCCTTTCTCCGCCAATTTGAATCTTGGAGTTCAGCCATATAGATTGATTTGTAGATTTGTGAATTGGAATTGTTGTTAAATTACTTACAAAACCCAATGTTTTCCATATATCAGCTAATATTCTGTTATCTTTACTGTAACTAGGCATTTTGATACTGAGCACATGACAAAGGCGCAAAGGAGACATGAGTTGCCATTCAAGCCACAACCAATCTGGGAGTTTTTCCATGAGCTCTGGGAGGACCCAATACATACCCTGGCGCAAAATATAGGCTTGATGATACCTATAAAAATTGGGAAAATTTACCCCTCCCTCTGAAATTGGCCTATGTAAAGATACCAAGGCTACTCTGGGAGTTTTACCCAGCCAAATAAATTTTATGAGAATACTATTTAATTTTTTATAGAAGGACCCTTGAAAATAAACAGGCCAACATACACATCTGATAACAAACCACAGGCATGATCATCATCTTAATAGTTTGGACTCTCCCCCACCATGAAAGATGTAAAGGATTCCATTGCTCACACATTTCTGTGACCTTCTGTAATAATGACTTTTCATTTATTTTTATTGTTTCTTCCATTGTATTGTTATTCCAAATGCCTAAATATTTTATTCCATCTTCCCTCCATAGAAAGGGAAATGAATCAAACAAATCTTTTAATTGTGGCATTCTACCTTGTAGGTGCACCTTGATGATCTCACAATGAGGTCAGCTTTGTGCAGCTGCACACCTCCATTTTGCAATGTTAAGGTCTGTATCTGCTTTTTCTAATTTTAAGCTTTGAGAAATGAAGTAATGTATGCAATATTTCTATCTTTTTCATGCTCTTTCTTGCTTTGCTTTCAAACAAGAGTAGATTGCAGCACAGTTTGCTGAGAAAAAAAGGAGTTATTTTTAAGCAGGAAAGCCAAAGATGCTGTAATTAGTAATTAGATGCTGTTAGGGCAGAAAAGTACTATGTTTTTCATGCAATATGTTTGTATTGATGTGCCCTATTGATATGATGGCTTATTAAATCTATTAGGAGGAGAAACAAGAGGAAAAAACAGAATCCTACAGTCTATGTAGAAAATATCATTTCGGAAGCCCAAAGCACGTCTATGTTCCACCCATAGAAACTCACGTTAAGCCCAAGCAGAAACCACACTTAGACCAGCTTTTCATTCGCCTACAATTTCAGCGATGTTTAGACACGGTCTGCAATCCAACTAGCATCTATCACCCATGTTACGCCCTTGTTACACCACGTCTACATACTTGGATGCAACTTTTCCAAAAAATCGCATCTACCTCGGGTCTATATTTTGAGAATGCCTACCTGATGCTTAACTCCGTCTAAGTCCCAATTAATGCTTGTTAAGACCCTTAAATCGCTCATTAACCACTTAAATCAGACGCCTAAACCACGCCTAAAGGTAGGCACGTAAGAACATAGGAATTGCAGCTGCTGGGTCAGACTGGTGGTCCATCGTGCCCAGCAGTCTGCTCATGCGTCAGCCCTTAGGTCAAAGACCAGTGCTCTAATTGAGACTAGCCTTACCTGCGTACGTTCCAGTTCAGCAGGAACATGTCTAACTTTGTCTTGAATCCCTGGAGGGTGTTTTCCCCTATAACAGACTCTGGAAGAGCGTTCCAGTTTTCTACCACTCTCTGGGTGAAGAAGAACTTCCTTATGTTTGTACGGAATCTATCCCCTTTTAACTTTAGAGAGTGCCCTCTTGTTCTCTCCACCTTGGAGACGGTGAACAACCTATCTTTATCTACTAAGTTCATTATCTTGAACATTTCGATCATGTCCCCTTTTTCAGTCTCCTCTTTTCAAGAGAGAAGAGGCCCAGTTTCTCTAACCTCTCACTGTATGGCAACTCCTCCAGCCCCTTAACCATTTTGGTCGCTCTTCTCTGGACCCTTTCGGGTAGCACTGTGTCTTTCTTCATGTATGGTGACCAATGCTGGACGCAGTACTCCAGGTGAGGGCATACCATGGCCCGGTATAGCGGCATGATAACCCTCTCTGATCTGTTCGTGATCCCCTTCTTAATCATTCCCAGCATTGTGTTCACCCTTTTCGCCACCACCGCACATTGTGCGGACGGCTTCATTGACTTGTCGACCAGTACTCCTATGTCTCTTTCCGGGGAGGGTCTCTACAAGCACTGCACCAGACATCCTGTATTCGTGTATAAGATTGCAGAATCGGGGCCTAAGAGTCTAGGGGGATCGTATCGAATAAGGATTCTATCTATAAATGCCGGAGCATTAGTCTGTTGAGTTTTAAAAGTAGAAAGGGCGATTTTATAAATGATCCAATGATGGGTGGACAACCAATGAACAGTCTTCAACAAGGGAGTGACATGATCAAAATTTTTTGAGTTTGTACTAATTTTTATTGCTGTATTTTGATAAGTTGGATACTTCTGATATCTTTCTGATACAATCCTTTATATAATGAATTATAGTAATCGATTTTGGATATTATAAGAGAGTGAATTAGGATATTGAGAGAATTGGAGTCTAAAAGAGGGACTCAAGATCTTATCATCCTTAGCTTATAAATACAGTTTTTAACCAGAGCACTAAGTGAGATTGTTTACTGTTGAGGTAGATTCAAGTGGAATATGATCAATAGAAATCAGTGAGACTAATTGCAGGCCTTCTTTCCAAGGGAAAAGAACAATGCTAGTTTTTGTAATGCTTAACGAGAGCATGTTTGAGATTAGCAAATCGTGAATTTTAACTAATTTAAGATTAACAGAAGCAATATCGCTAGAATTAGAAAGGTCAATAGGATGAAGAAGTTGAATGTCATCAGCGTATGCATAAACTGAAAAACCAATGGATTGACTAAGGGCTCCTTTTATCAAGCCGTGGTAGCGGGGTTATCATGTCGGTCATTTCATCATGTGCTAACTCCCGTGGCCGGCTAATAAACTAGTACGGCAGGAGGTTTAACGCGCGGTATTCCGTGCGTTAAACCCCTACTGCAGCTTGATAAAAGGACACCTAAGTGTTAATAATGGAGTGAGATAAATATTAAAGAGCAGAGGAAATAATATGGAACCTTGTGGGATTCCAAATTTGGTTTGAAAAGGTTTGGACATAGACCTTCCCTCCCTTATTCTCCTAGGGAATATCCTATTGATGAGAGTTGGCATAATTGGAGATCTTCTACAGAATTTGTTTATCAAATTCTTTGGTGCCAGTAATTACTAAAACCATTTCCTATGCTCTGAATGCACTGTGGTTTTTACCCTTTCATAGAGCCCTAAAACAAAATTGTTGGAAGTTAGAAAAGAAATTGTAAAAATCTCATTTAGACTTGGACAAACTAAACTGGAGATGTGTAATTAGAAAATATAATTTTGAACTTAGAAAAGCAAGGAAATCTTATTATGGATGTAAAATAGCTAAGTCTGATAACCAGAGTAGTCTTTTTATACTCTAGCGCTCTTTGACTAACTGATTCTAAATCTGATCAATCCTCATCTCCCTCTGCTGATGTTCTAGCTTGTTTTATTCAAGATAAAATTTCTCTTATCAGGCAATCTTTTCCTGTAGGAGAAATTGGATATTTTCCTACAGACTTTAAAAATTCTACAAAGGAGATACCAGCTGATCATTACTGGTGTTCATTTAATCCAGTATCTGAACATCAAGGGGCTCATATAAAAAAAATGATCAAAAAGTGGTCTAAATCAGCACTTGGACGATCAAAAAGCCAGATTGTTCAAGTACCGATAATCAAAGCTGATGTATCTAAAACCAGCTTAGGCCTTTACCCTGCCTTTAAATGCCTAGAGCGAAAGGAGACATTTTTAGAGGGGAAAGGACGAGAGGTGGGCCAACCTAGACGTAATCGTACAGCAAGTATAACCAAAAACTTTAACAGGTTGCCTAGTTGGAACTTATGGGGCTCATAATTGAAAGAGAAAAACATCCAAAAACCAGCTTAAGTCGGCACTTGGACGAACATTGTCAAAATACGTCCAAGTGGCGATAATAAAAACGGTTTTTGGACGTATTTCTAAACAACCTAGGCCTTCATAGTGCTGATGAACGACCAAAGCTAAACAGGGCATTTCAGGAGGAGTGTCAAGGGTGGGAGTTGGGCGGGGCATAGGCCGGCTTAGACTTAATTGTACAGCCTGTATAACTGAAAGTTATACAGCCCAGGATCGACGGAACAAAAACCCACCTAAAGTGACCAGATAAGCACTGCAAACACATAAAACAGACCCCCACACACTACCCCAGTGATCATCGATGCCCCCATTTTCATAAAAATCATAATCACAGCTTTAAAATTCAGCCTCCAGACCATCATCACCTGGCAGCCTGGCATAGGAAAGCCTAGTCATCCAGCACAGAGGCGGCTTAAGCCATCTTGGGGGTGGCTTAGGGAACTCATGGAGAGGAGGACCCATGCCCATAAGCCCCTGTAATCACTGCATTGATACTTAAACATGTGCATTCCCCTATACATCCCCAAAACCCTTTTGTACTGCCATATAAGTGGCTCATGCAGCCATTAGGGCTATTGGGGTTATAGACAGGTAGGTATAGTACATTGTGGGGGTGTTAAGGGAGCTGTAGTGAGATGTTTATGGGGCACCCTTTTTGTGAAATTCACAGCTTTGCCCTATAAGGTACCCCACTATTTAGGTGCCATGTCTAGGTGTTCAGTCCATCACTTTGCAGACTCCTCCCACATCCAACAGAGCTTGTTCTAGGCGTTTTTGACTTGGACGAAAAGTTGGATGAAAATGTGGTATAAAGATGGATGATTTAGTGACTTGGACGATCAGATTGGCAGGACGTATAGTTAGACGATTTTCGAAACAAAAAAATTTTTTGACATATTTTCAAAAACGTATCCTAGGCTGTTTTTTACTTTGGACAACTTGCGATTTAGACGAAAATGGACTTAGACGTTCCTTTCGATTATGCCCCTCCACACATTTTGACTTAGACCATGGGCAGGAGGGCCTGGGATCTCTCCTGCCTGTATTTTAGGGGGGTGGGAGATCACCTTGGCAGGAGGATTTGGGCTCCCTCCTGCCGTTATTGTTGGAGTTCAGGGGTGGGGATAGATCGTGGCAGGAGAGATGGTTCATCTCCCCTGCCATTATTGTGATACCCCCCGAACTTCCGTGAACAATGGCAGGAGAGATGCCCAATCTTTCCTGCCATGGTTTGCGGCAGTTCGGGGGGGATTGCAATCACAGCAGGAGTGATGCCCAATCTCTCCTGCTGTGATCAACCCCACCCTCAAACTCCAACAATACCAGCAGGAGGGAGCCACCCCTCCTGCTCAGGTGAGCCCCCGGGACCCCCACCTGAAAATACCGGCAGAAGAGAGCCCAACCCTTCCTGCTAAGGTGAGCCCCATCCCCCCTAAAATACAGGCAGGAAAGATCCCAGGCCCTCCTGCCTATGGCAAACCCCCACTCCGTGACCCCCCACCCCCAGGCAATACTGGCAGGAGGAAGCCTAACCCCTCCTGCTGAGACAACCCCCACCCCCCTAAAATATGGGCAGGAGGGATCCCAGGCCCTCCTGCCCACGGCACACTCCCCCTGTGACAACACCCCCACCTCTGACACCCCCCTCATCCCCAACACCCCCTACACTTACATTAAGTTGGACAGACAGGTCCCAAGTCCGTCTGCCGGCAGGCCCACCTTCCTCTGAATGACAGGCCTAGGGCCTGATTGGACTGGCCCCTTCTTTGCCTAAAAGATCTTGTTTTGGGCATTTGGGACTTGGGCTATTTTTTGGTTGATAATGTGTTCTAAGGTTAGACTTAGTGGTGGTCTGGAAGATTAAACTGCTGAACATAGAGGTAGGCCATTCTAAAAAAAAAAAAAAACCAACCTTCATTTTGGACGGGTTTTTTTTGAGAATGGACATTTTCTCTGCTGCTATGTTCAGTGTTTAGGGCCTTAGGCCAAAAGGGGACGTAGATGTTTTTTAAATTATGCCCCTCCACATCTTTAAACCATGGGCTCCTTTTACTAAGCTGCATTAGAGCATTAGTGTGCGGAATAGCGCGTGCTGTATTGCAGCGTGTGCTAGACCTTAATACCAGCATTGAGATGGCGCTAGTTCTAGCTGTGTAGCGTGCGGTAATATCCTGCGTGTGCTAAAAACACTAGTGCACTGTAGTAAAAGGAGCCCTGTGTGAAAGGATGAGAAAGTGTATATGTTCACTGGACCCTTTTCCATCTTATCTATTTCTTAATATTCCGTCTCAAGCTGGTTGACTACTTTATTGAATTTCTCTTTGGAAAATGGATACTTCTCACAATCCATGGACAAATAACACTTATTCCTCTCCTAAAAAAAAAATAGATTTAGATCCTACTATCCCTTCTCATTACTGACCAATTGCCAACATACCTTTGTTAACTAAAATGTTAGAATCAATTGTAGCTGGTCAACTTACTGATTATTTGGAGAAATTCTCATTACTCCAACCGTTTCAACATGGGCTCTGTTCTAATTTTAGCACTGAAACCTTATTGATCTCTCTTCTTTCAAAAATTCAGCAATTATGACTACAAAATTTTGCTCCAGTTTATCTGCAGTGTTCGATGTAGTACATCACAACATTTTGCTTCATTTACTTTCAGAAATAGGGCGCCATCAGGTTGTTCTGGATTGGTCCTCTAAATTTCTACTGTCTCATTCTTATTCTGTTAATATTGAAGGTGATATCTCCAATTCCTGGCCGCCTCCTTGTGGGGTTCCCCAGGGTTTTCCACTTTCTCCAATTTTATTTAATCTTTATATGACCACACTGAATACGTTTAAGCTGTCAGCTTGGGAAACGCTGTTCACCTATGCAGATGATATCTTTATACTGATTGAGATTATAAGCACATAAGCAATGCCTCTGCCGGGTCAGACCTGAGGTCCATCGTGCCCAGCAGTCCGCTCACGCGGCGGCCCAACAGGTCCAGAACCTGCGTAATAATCCTCTATCTATACCCCTCTATCCCCTTTTCCAACAGGAATTTGTCCAATCCTTTCTTAAACCCCAGTACCGTACTCTGCCCTATTACATCCTCTGGAAGCGCATTCCAGGTGTCCACCACCCGCTGAGTAAAGAAAAACTTCCTAGCATTTGTTTTGAATCTATCCCCTTCCAATTTTTCCGAGTGCCCTCTTGCCCTCACTGCATTTCCAAACTGCATTTCCAAACAGATGAAGCTAAATACAACTAAAACTAAACTTCCGTGGTTAGATCCAAAACTAGACTGTCTTTCTCCAACTGTAGCTCTAGAATCTGGGGCCTCTTTGCAGATCGAGTTCTCTTCTAAGATATTGGGAGTTCTTTTTGATTCCTCTCTTACCTTTAAGGATCAAATAAATTCTCTGGTCAAGAAATGCTTTTTTAGTTTACAAATGTTGAAGAAGGTTAGAAATTTTTTTCTGTTTTGGTCCAATCAATCATATTATCCTGGTTAGATTATTGCAATGCTATTTACTTTGGCGTCACAAAAATCTGTCTCCAAAGATTACAATTAATCCAGAATACCGCTGTGAAGTTGATTTCTTGAAAAAGTAAATTTGACCATACCCCTTTGCTCCCGAGTCATCTTAGAATTCAATTCAAATGTGCTTGCATTTCTTTCAAAATTTTATATGGTATTTTTATTCCCCTCATTCCCTTATTATGGAATGTTTACAGATTTTCCTATGCAAGAGGCATCCAACAATTCAATCTCTCCCTTCCTTCCAGAAAAGGAATTAAAGGAGTTAAGATCTTTAGTCAATCTTTGGCTTTTAAACTTTTGCAACTATGGAATGAACTTCCCTTAACTCTGAGGAGTCCTAGTCCTTTTCAATCTTTCCGTAAATCTCCAAAAACTTCTATTTGCCAAACATTTTGAAAGTAATTTCCTTTGAAACCTTCATTTACTTTCTTTAGTTTTTATTTAATTGTTGTAAACTGAGTTGAGCTTCCTATGGTTGATAACCTGGTACATAAAGTTAAGCTTTAGTCTAGTTTAGTTTAGAAGTGAACAGTAGATGATCTATTTGAGAAATATGATTTAAACCATTCAAGAACCTGGTTAGAGCAGTGGCGTACCAAGGGGGGGGGGCGGTGCGCCCCGGGTGCCAGCCCTTAAGGGGGTGCTCCCGGCCTTGCCGTTCAGTCCCCCCCACCCCCGAAGGACCGCTCGCCCCACTGACCTTCCTGCACCACCTGTGAAGCAGCCCGCAGCAGGATCGCGAAGTCAGCGTCAGCGATCCCTGCGCTGCTTAGGCGCTGCTTCCTGCGCCGCGATCCCGCCCCTCCTCTGATGTCAGAGGAGGGGCGGGACCATGGCGCAGGAAGCAGCGCAGGGATCGCTGACGCTGACTTCGCGATCCTGCTGCGGCTGCTTCATAGGTGGTGCGGGGAGGCCAGGGGGGCGAGCGGTCCTTCGGGGTGGGTCGGGGCATCAGGCCTTCAGGGTGGGGCGGGCGGGCAGGCAGGCAGGCTTTCAAGGGGGAGGGGGTGACAGGCAGGCAGGCAGGCCTTCAAGGGGGGACAGGCCTTCGGGGGGGTGCAGACCTTCAAGGGGTGCAGGCAGGCCTTCAGGGGGGGTGCAGGCCTTCAAGGGGGGGGACAGGCCTACAAGGGGGGACAGGCCTACAAGGGGGTGGGACAGGCCTTCAAGGGGGGGTGCAGGCCTTCAAGGGGGGGGTGCAGGCCTTCAAGGGGGGAAAAGGCAGGCAGGCAGGCCTTCAAGGGGGGACAGGCCTACAAGGGGGGGTGCAGACCTTCAAGGGAGTGCAGGCCTTCAAGGGGGGGGGTGCAGGCCTTCAAGGGGGGGGGGTGAAGGCCTTCAAGGGGGAGACAGGCCTTCAAGGGGGGGAAAGGCAGGCAGGCAGGCCTTCAAGGGGGGACAGGCCTATAAGGGGGGGACAGGCCTACAAGGGGGTGGGACAGGCCTTCAAGGGGGTGGGACAGGCCTTCAAGGGGGTGGGACAGGCCTTCAAGGGGGGTGCAGGCCTTCAAGGGAGTGCAGGCCTTCGGGGGAGGGTGCAGGCCTTCAAGGGGGTGCAGGCCTTCAAGGGGGTGCAGGCCTTCAAGGGGGGGAAAGGCAGGCAGGCAGGCCTTCAAGGGGGGGGAGAAGCTACAAGGGGGTGGGACAGGCCTTCAAGTGGGGGACAGGCCTTCGGGGGGGTGCAGGCCTTCGGGGGGTGCAGACCTACAAGGAGATGGGACAGGCCTTCAAGGGGGGTTCAGGCCTCAAGGGGTGACAGGCAGACCTTTAAGGGGGGACAGGCTTTGGGGGGGACCATGATTTAGAAGTACACGGAGGGAAGGGGGTGTTCAAAGAGACGTGCATATGCCAAACTTTGGGGGGGGAAGAAATAATGGGTCTGAAAATAGAGGAGAGGGAGAGAGATGATGGACCATGGGATTTAGGGAGGGAAGGAACAGAAAGGGAGAGAAATTGGACACAAGGGATGGTGTGGAGGAGGGATAGAGATATTGGATAGGAGGGTAATTAGGAAAAGAAAGGGAGAGATGGTGGACTCTGGGGTGGTGGGGAAGGAGGGAGAGATGCCGGATGAAAGGGTATTTAAGAAAAGGTGGATCTGTGGAGGGAGATGAAAAAAAGGAAAGATACCAGACTTCCTGGGAAGGGAAGGGAAATGGAAAGGGAGGACAGAGTTGGCAGATGGATGGTTAGCATGCAGAAAGAAGGAGACCCTAGCAAACAAGTTATCAGAAGAAAACCAGAGCTTTGGACCAACAAGATTTGAAATATAACCAGACAACAAAAGGTAGAAAAATTAATTTTATTTTCTGTTTTGTGATTATAATATGTCAGATTTGAAATGTGTATCCTGCCAGAGCTGGTGTTGGACTGCAAACGTGAGCTAGGATTTAACAGTGAGAGGAAAAGTCCTTTTTGTTTCTTTATTTTATTTACACCACAGCGCCAGTGTGGTTAGGAGAAGCCAAAGGGGGTGAAAAAGCTATAAAACCCACCAGGAGTTTTGAAAAAAATCACCCAACTGGGCAGGAAAATCGAATTGAAAAACCAATTCAATAGGGCTGAATCGAATCAAAAATGTTTTTCCTGTATCTGGCAGCATTAGTTTGCGCTACTGTCTTAGACTTTAGGACCTGGGATTGGGGAGAGATGGCATCCTCAGTACTTTATAATGCAAGTGAAACGAGGATTTGGTCAGACTTTTGAAGGGTCTGCAGAAAAAAAATATTGTATAGGCCGGGGACATGAGACAGCAGGAAATGGGAACTTTTCTTCCTTCTATTTTTGTGAATGGAAAGGCTGAGGATGTCAGAGAGTTCAGTTAAAATATGTGCTTTATAAGAAAATATAATAATGTGTTTTATAAAGTTTATAGCATAACTGGCCTACCCAGTGAGGTGTTCCTAGTGGTGATGGTGGCAGCGTGTCAATGTGTTGAGAGGAAGAGGTGGTCTGGGAAATTCTGCTGAGCAAACTCCGGGCCCATTTCCACCCCCCAGTTAGTCCACTCCACTCAACTGGTTCACACACTGAGTGGGTCTTTGGGTGTTGTTTTGGGATCTCTTCCAGTGGTTTATCTCCTTCTGGTCCAAGGAAGGAAACTTTGTTATCCTTAGCATTGACCTACAGAATATGTTTGTAACAGCGCTGCTTGTGTGGCATTAGGCTATGTAGTGATCGAAAGAAAAAAACAGACCTTTGCACATTTTTGCACTATATGGTGGGTGTATGAGGAGATTCACATTTCCTGCACAGCTAAGTCCATGTGAAGTTACCTTGTGCTGTATTTGACATCTAGCAAGGTCTCTGTTTGAAAGGAAAGATCTAAACTTAAAAATGAAGTGGCCAGAAGTTATGGTAAAAGCAGATAGTGTAGCTGGTTTTAAGAAAGATTTGGACAAATTCCTGGAGGAAAAGTCCATAATCTGTTATTAAGACATGGGGGAAGAGTCTGCTTGCCCTGGATCGGTAGCATGGAATGTTGCTACTCTTTGGGTTTTGACCAGGTATTAGTGTCCTGGATTGGCTACCATGAGAATGGGCTACTGGGCATGATGGACCATTGGTCTGACCCAGTTAGGCTATTCTTATGTTATGTTCTCATCTGTAGGGGCCTTTGTTTTCACTTCTTATTTTAATGTATTTTTTTTCTGGGAACTTATCAGTGTTTTTTATAATGGGAACAAAAATGGAAGAGAATTAATGTGTGTGGGATGAGGGGGTAACTAATTTCTTCAGCTAAATAATTCAATCCACTTCAAACAGACATAGGAGAACTCACGCACCATTCACACACCCTCCAACCAAAAACGTCAAAAGAAAAAAACTGTTCGACAACCTCCTAGCCATTGGAGCTGCAACACTCGACCCCCAACTCTACAACCAATTGACATCGACCACAGACTGCAAAACCTTCAAAAAGAAATAAAAACCCTTCTATTCAAAAAACACATAAAACCGAACTAACACAATCAGAACTGTCCCAAGCATCACCTGCAACTACTCCATATGTACTTCTGATATCATGACAATTCAGACATAATTTATGTTATGTTATGTTTGGAATATAAGAAAATTTTCACTGCCTGTTTCTATTCTGACCATTTATTCCGTTTCATGGTCATTACAAAAAATATTTTTTTACATGGGGGGGGGTGTCAAAAAATGATGGGCCCCGGGTGCCACATACCCTAGGTACGCCACTGGGTTAGAGATTCCAATAGACGCTAGTGTCTGAAGTAGAAGCTGATGATCAATGGTATCAAATATTGCTGCAAGATCCAAGGAAATAATTTATATTGGTCTAAATCAGGGGTGTCAAAGTCCCTCCTCGAGGGCCGGAATCCAGTCGGGTTTTCAGGATTTCCCCAATGAATATGCTTTGAAAGCAGTGCATGCAAATAGATCTCATGCAGATTCATTGGGGAAATCCTGAAAACCCGACTGGATTCTGGCCCTCGAGGACCGACTTTGACACCTGTGGTCTAAATAGTAGTGGATAGTTGTGGTCAGTCCTAAGAGAGAGTATTCTGTGGAATGATTTCTATGGAAGCCAATTTTATTAGGATGTAAAGCTTGGGTTTTATCAACAAAATCTGAAAGCTGTTTGAAAACAATCTTTTCGGTTAATTTGGTTAAAAAAAGGGAGATTGGCAATAGGACGGTAATTTGCACAGTCCTTAATATCATTTTCTGGATTTGTGATGATAGGATAGAGGATGGAGTGTTTCCAATTTGCAGATGGCTGTAGTGAGGCTATTGTAAATGATTTGAAGAATGTAAGGCCATAAATGGAGAAGTGATGTTTTAAAATGAATGGTGGAAAAGACTCTGTAGTGGATCCTTTGATGTTAATGGAATTGGTAATACGTTGAATGTCATTTAAAGATGGTAAGAAAAAATTAGAACAAGTAGCAGTTAGAGAGCCATAGTTTTCTACTTCAGTAGGCTTGGGATTGAGTCTTCTGACTACAGATAAGAACATAAGAATTGCCGCTGCTGGGTCAGACCAGTGTTCCATCATGCCCAGCAGTCTGCTCATGTGGCGTTCTAGTCAAAGACCAGCGCCTTAACTGAGACTAGCTCTACCTGAGTACATTGTGATTCAGCAGGAACTTGTCTAACTTTGTCTTGAATCCCAGGAGGATGTTTTTCCCTATGGCAGACTCCGGAAGAGGGTTCCAGTTTTCTACCACTCTCTGGGTGAAGAAGAACTTCCTTACGTTTTGTGGCGAGGCCGGCACCCGTGGTTGTAGTAGGTACGGCCCACACTCACGTTCGCGCTGCTCCGACGTGCTTCCCTAGGTAGAGGGAAGTCCTGCTGGATAACATTCACTGCTTTGTCAGAAAATCAAAAGACAAAAGAGTCACTTTACTAGTCCTGAAATCTCCACTTTATTTAGTGGTGGGTTAAAGAGAGTTGGCCAACAGTCAGTCCCAAACTCTCTGCCATAAAGCAAAACAATTTATGTCAGGAAACAAAAGTTAGAGCTGCCCAAAAGCAAAGGGGCCAGCTCTGATCTCTAATCAGGTAAGTAAACAAAATAAATCACAAAAGCAAAAAGGCTGTTAACTTTATAGGCAAAACAACACCCATATTCACAGCACTGCTCAAAAGCTCTTGTGCACAAGCCTTAAGGTGTTCTGGCTTGTCCCCAACCAGCTCTAAAGGAGATGGTGGGGGGAGGGGAGTAAACGAATCTATTAATTACTTTCTGATTCACAGAATGCCAATAATGGCCCCACTAACCCAACCTGGAATGGTAAGTAGATTCTCCCCACATTACTTCCCTCTCTTTCATTCAAACCATGGCAGTCCAAGCCAGCTTAACTTTAGCCAGCAAATTAAACTTGCAAAAGAAAAACGTTTTTTTTTTTTTTTCTTCCTGCTTTACACAAACAGGGACAGCCCCAACCAGCACAAGTCCTCACAGGGCTTTCAAACAAAAACACCTTTTCCCAAACAGTCCAAACACAAACACAGTAGGTTAATAAACCTTACACCTCACAGCCCTGCCACTTAGCTGTATTCCATTAGTACGTCTTCAGGCAGACTGGAAGTTTCACCTAGATCCATAGGTTCCTCAGTAGCTAGCTGGTTGGCCAAAGGGTCAGTGTCAGGCTCTTGCATTTCCCAGTCCTGGGAATCCAGAGCACATTCGGGAGGGACCCTTCCCTGGGCTGGTTCAGGATAGACTGCCTTCCTCCTCTTTAGAGCAGCCTCTAAAGTACTCAGACGAACCTGCCCTGCTCTCTGAGGGGGCGGAGTTGCCTGCAGAGTTTGCCTGGTTTGTCTTGGCTTTCTCATTACCTGTTTCAGCTGGGAGTTTGCAGGGGGAGGGAGATCCCTCTCAGGCTGTTGTGAGCTGTTCTGCTCCAACTCCTCTCCTCCCTGGAGATCAGCCAAATCTGAGCTAAAGGGAAAGGTAGGCTTCTCCTTATGACTGGTCACAACCCTATCGCATTGATTAGCCCTTCTGATGGCAGGGCTAGGTTTAGACTGAGCCACAGCGGGCAAACGCTGAGCTACGGGCTTAGGGTTGTAACATACCTCTACCCTAAGATGTTGACTGTCCCCAGTCTGTAAAGGCCTTCCCTCATCCTCCTGAACCCTTGACAAGGTGTCTACATTTGTACTTAGTGTGTCTGGACGATTCTCAATAACGCTTCTGGGGTTTGTTTACCTTTTTCCCCTGACCTAGGGGCATCGGGTCCGGGTCCTCAAAGTCTTCAGGCCATCTTAATAGGGCTGTCTCCTCCTGCCCTCTCAATGCTCTGCCATCATAATCTTTAGGACCTTCCAACCCATCTACCCTCTGAGCTAATGCCGCTATACCCTGCGTTATACTGCCTAACTCTTCCTTCTTCATTTGGGCAATTTGCTCCCTCACCTCATCCAGATCTGTTCCATCCCCTTAAAAGTATCCAATACCTTCTCAAAGTGCTGGGCATGTTGTTCCAGCTGTTCTTCCTGTGCCCGCTGTTTCACCACCCAACCTTCTGCCTTCCCTGTTCTGTTGGTTAATTCTCCACAAGTGTTCTTTATTTCCTTAACACTGTGTTGTACCTCTTGCTGCTGGGCCTGGTTTTCTTTTATCTGCCCCTGAGCTAACTTAAGCTGTGTGGTGAGTTGCTCCATTAAGCTATTCAGCTTTTCGGATTCTTGTTGACACTGGGTTAGAACCTGTTCCCTGGATCTTTTGTAGTCTTGGTCTATAGGATCTTTCCAGGATTGGGAGTTGGCCTCGGTACATGACTTAAGCCCTGTTTCCCAATCCTGGCGAGCTGCTGCTAGGTCCTTTTTTATCTTATATACTTCTGCCTCGAGTCCGGCTAGGGTAGCAGTCCCCGTATCTCCCGGCGGATTAGATAGAGATTCAGGACGGGAGCTAATCCCCAATACTCCTACCCCTGTAGATCCGAACCCCCGTGGCCCTCTGTTTGTCTCCGGGAGATGAGACCACTGCACAATTACATTACATTACATTACATTACATCAGGGATTTCTATTCCGCCATTACCTTGCGGTTCAAGGCGGATTACAAAAGGTTAGTTTAAGGACAGAATTACAATGAATAAAGAATTACAATGAATAAAGAATTACAGTGTTACTGAATGACAGACTTATATGAATTGTAGAGAATAGCTAGAGAGATAATATGAAGATCTTGAGGGTTTTTAGTGGTCGTGTTGTTATTTCTGTTTTAGGAATTTCTTGAAAAGTGTGGTCTTTATTTCTTTTCTGAACGTCTTATAGTCTGGGGTGGTCATCAGAAGGTTGGAGATTTGGTTATCCAGTCTTGTCGGGGTGCCAAATCCTCTCACACACCAACTGAGCTACCCGATCTCCAACCTGCACCCTGTATTCCGTATCACCCTGATTTACCAGGAGTACAGCTAGGTTTCCCCTGAAATCCGGATCTATCACCCCAGCAGCTATATCAATTGACTGTGCGAGTGCTAACCCAGATCGTGGTGCTACCCGTAGATATGCACCTGGGGGAGGCGATACCTGAATATCAGTTTTAACTAAAGCCCGTCCCTTAGCGGGTATCACCTGTTCCTGGGCCGCATACAGGTCATAACCTGCTGCCCTGGGGTAAGCCCGAGTGGGTGCCCTAGCCTTATCCGAGAGTGGGGCCCATCGAATAGTCGGCCTCCAACTCTTAGTATTAGGCGCCTGGGGTCTTCGTCTTACCTCCGGTGAGGCAAGTGAACTTCCTCCCACTCGACTTCCCAATACGCATTTCCCCGGGTCCTGACTCACTTTGGGCATTCCTGTCTGTACTCGAGCAAGCCAGTCTCTTCCCAGAATTACTGGGTATGGCGCGGTTTGCAGGACTGCCACTGCTATGTGGGTTTTCTTTCCCCCATACCCTATGATCAGGGACCTCAGTGGGTATTCCTGGGCCTTTCCATGAATACAGGTTATGGGCACTTTCCCCGTCCCTGCACTCTGGCCTTTACCCAGCTGTTCCGCCACTAATTTCTGTCAAGTGGGATGATCAGAGATACTCAGAAAAACACACAGACAATATAAAGCATAAACAATAACACTTTAATATATATATATATATATAAGAATAAATTAGCATCACCGTATCTCACGTAAACCCTCCCTTCACCATTCGGAATCCCTCAATGGATAGGCGAGTAGGACACAGGAGTCTGCCCCTTTAGACCTGACATCTTGGATAGCCGGCTAGGATTCTGGATTCTAGGAGCAGAATTCCGTCCTTATAAGCTGCTGAGTTAAACAGCTGGTCCTGCAGTAACAGCGTCCTTTGATTCAGGCACACCCCAGGTCGGTCCCTTTGAAGTTGTTTGGGCAACATTCAGGTCAAAGAGGTCAAAATGTCAGATAAACAGACTTGTGGATTCATATCGGTAGCATGCTGAATTTCAGTTACCCCCCTGGCTAGTTCCTTTGTTTGGATAACATTCAGGTCCCATCTGGCGTTAATGAGGTGTTGCAGGGACTAGTAAACGGCTGGTCTTGCTCTTTTGTTCTCTGTTTTGGTAACACCCAGGTCTGTCCTTATTGATGTTATTTGAGTGGTACGCAGGCAACTGAATTTAGGGAAAAGCTGTTGGGTTCTTAGTAAAGCATTTGATGTTGTCAAGGTAACACTAAGGTTCAGGAGTTCAGGTAAGCAGACTTGAGGAGACATATAATATTCTGAACAAAATTATCAGTAATATGCTGGGGTATAACACCAACTCCTTCCACAGCTCTTCTGACACCACAGATTGCTCGGCCCCTGTATCCACGAGGGCTGAGACCTTTTTCCCTGCCACCGATACCCCCACCCGGTATTCTTCCGGAATCTTGGTACCCGGCCCCTGGGTTATTATCAAGTCCCTAGTAACTCGACAATACCTCTGTGTATGACCTATTTTGCCACAGTGATAACACCTAATGGGTTCTTTCGGGGTAGCCTCTTTATACTTGGGAAACCCCGCGGTCTTGCCGGATTGATCCTGACCTCTGCTGGCTTTACCCTTTTCCAGCCTCTGTCGGGAGGTTGCCTTTTCCTCCTCATAGGTGCCCTGAGCATCCACATAGGCCTCTGCCACTTCTAATGTCTGGGCCATTGTTTTGCAACCCTGCTTCTGCACCCAGCCCCGCAGATTCTTTGGAGCGGATTGCAGAAACTGCTCCCTGATCACCTCCAGAACCAAGGCCCTGGCATCCCCCAGCCAAGGACTAAGCCACCGCTCAGCCAACTTGGATAGCTTTTGAGCCAGTGCCTTAGGCCTTTCCCTTTCCTGCATAACCGTTGCCCTAAACCTCTGACGATAATGCTCAGGGGTGTAGCCTAGATATTCCAGGATATGTGTTTTCACAACCTGATAATTATTAGCTACCTCTGGAGCTAAGGTTTGGAAAGCGGACAAGGTTTCGCCTGCAAGGCATGGGAGAAGCCTTACGGCCCACTGACCCTGAGGCCAACCAGCAGCAGTAGCCACCCTCTCAAATGCGGACAAGAATTTGTCCGGTGCATCCGCTGGCGTAATTTTGCACAGGTTCAGCATGGCGAGAGGGTTAGCTGCCCCTGTGGTTTGTGGTGTGCCACTGAGTCCTGGTTCACCGCCTGCGACTGGCGAGGGGTTCTGCAAAATTTTTGACAGTACTTGCGTTTGCTCCCCCATTGCCAGCACCATCTCGTCGTGTTGTCGCCGAGACAGCTCCTGGGACCGATACCACAGCTCTTGGTTGGTCTTCAGTACGGCCTGTAAATCCTCGCTCTGCTTTTGCCTCTCAGCAGTCAGAAAAGCGATGAGCTGTTGCTGGTCCATCTTGACCCGACACCTGGAAGAAAACAACAAGAGAGACCAACCCAAGTGCGATACAAACAACAGGGCAGCCAATCTCCCTCACCAATCCCCTGGTCAGGTACCTTACCCGAACGATTGGTGAGTCAGAGCCTTTGGTTTGTAGGCCTCCTTGGCCCCCAGTCGCTTGTCTGCGTTTTTGTCCTCTTATTTCGGCTTCCAGTCCTCCACGGTCCTCTTCCAACTCAGGTTCACCGTGGGCTAAGCGGGATCCCTCTGGTCTCGTGTTTCTTCGGCACTCCTGGCAGAAGACTCCGGAAGCAGGCACTCAAGGACAGGAACCAATACAACAAACTAAAATAACAAGCTAACACAACAAATTAGTTGAAAGTCCCGGCCAACTTTTTTTTTTTCCACTATATTAAAATTTTTTTTTTCAAAAGTTCCACTAGTGTCCAGCAGGAGGCGCTCTATCCCTCTCCTGATACCAATTGTGGCGAGGCCGGCACCCATGGTTGTAGTAGGTACGGCCCACGCTCACATTCGCGCTGCTCCGATGTGCTTCCCTAGGTAGAGGGAAGTCCTGCTGGATAACATTCACTGCTTTGTCAGAAAATCAAAAGACAAAAGAGTCACTTTACTAGTCCTGAAATCTCCATTTTATTTAGTGGTGGGTTAAAGAGAGTTGGCCAACAGTCAGTCCCAAACTCTCTGCCATAAAGCAAAACAATTTATGTCAGGAAACAAAAGTTAGAGCTGCCCAAAAGCAAACGGGCCAGCTCTGCCCTCTAATCAGGTAAGTAAACAAAATAAATCACAAAAGCAAAAAGGCTGTTAACTTTATAGGCAAAACAACACCCATATTCACAGCACTGCTCAAAAGCTCTTGTGCACAAGCCTTAAGGTGTTCTGGCTTGTCCCCAACCAGCTCTAAAGGAGATGGTGGGGGGAGGGGAGTAAACGAATCTACTAATTACTTTCTGATTCACAGAATGCCAATAATGGCCCCACTAACCCAACCTGGAATGGTAAGTAGATTCTCCCCACATTACTTCCCTCTCTTTCATTCAAACCATGGCAGTCCAAGCCAGCTTAACTTTAGCAAGCAAATTAAACTTGCAAAAGAAAAACGTTTTTTTTTTTTTTTTTCTTCCTGCTTTACACAAACAGGGACAGCCCCAACCAGCACAAGTCCTCACAGGGCTTTCAAACAAAAACACCTTTTCCCAAACAGTCCAAACACAAACACAGTAGGTTAATAAACCTTACACCTCACAGCCCTGCCACTTAGCTGTATTCCATTAGTACGTCTTCAGGCAGACTGGAAGTTTCACCTAGATCCATAGGTTCCTCAGTAGCTAGCTGGTTGGCCAAAGGGTCAGTGTCAGGCTCTTGCATTTCCCAGTCCTGGGAATCCAGAGCACATTCGGGAGGGACCCTTCCCTGGGCTGGTTCAGGATAGACTGCCTTCCTCCTCTTTAGAGCAGCCTCTAAAGTACTCAGACGAACCTGCCCTGCTCTCTGAGGGGGCGGAGTTGCCTGCAGAGTTTGCCTGGTTTGTCTTGGCTTTCTCATTACCTGTTTCAGCTGGGAGTTTGCAGGGGGAGGGAGATCCCTCTCAGGCTGTTGTGAGCTGTTCTGCTCCAACTCCTCTCCTCCCTGGAGATCAGCCAAATCTGAGCTAAAGGGAAAGGTAGGCTTCTCCTTATGACTGGTCACAACCCTATCGCATTGATTAGCCCTTCTGATGGCAGGGCTAGGTTTAGACTGAGCCACAGCGGGCAAACGCTGAGCTACGGGCTTAGGGTTGTGACAGTTTGTACGGAATCTATCCCCTTTCAATTTTAGAGAGTGCCTTCTCGTTCTCCCTACCTTAGAGATGGTGAACAACCTGTCTTTATCTACTAAGTCTATTCCCTTCAGTACCTTGAATGTTTCGATCATGTCCCCTCTCAATCTCCTCTGTTCGAGGGAGAAAAGGCCCAGTTTCTCTAATCTTTCACTGTACTGCAACTCCTCCAGCCCCTTAACCATCTTAGTCGCTCTTCTCTGGACCCTTTGGAGTAGTACCGTGTCCTTCTTCATGTACGGTGCCCAGTGCTGGACGCAGTACTCCAGATGAGGGCGCACCATAGCCCGCTACAGTGGCATGATAACCTTCTCTGATCTGTTCGTGATCCCCTTCTTTATCATTCCTAGCATTCTGTTCAACCTGAACGCCGCCGCCACACATTGCGTGGATGACTTCATTGACTTGTTGATCATAACTCCCAAGTCTCTTTCCTGGTGGGTCTCTCCAAGTACCGCCCTGGACATCCTGTATTTGTGCATGAGATTTTTGTTACCTACATGCATCACTTTACACTTATCCACGTTGAACCTCATCTGCTACGTTGATGCCCATTCCTCAAGCCTGATTATATCACGTTGCAGATCCTTGCAATCCCCCTGTGTCTTCACTACTCTGAATAACTTAGTATCGTCTGCAAACTTAATCACCTCACTTGTCATACCAAGGTCCATATCATTTATAAAAATGTTGAAGAGCACAGATCCAAGCACCGAGCCCTGCAGCACCCCACTGGTGATGCTCTTCCAGTCCGAGTATTGTCCATTTACCCCCCACTCTCTGTTTCCTATGCTCCAGACAGTTTTTAATCCACGTGAGTATTTCACCCTCGATTCCATGGCTTGCAATTTTCCGAAGTAGTCATTCATGTGGAACCTTGTAAAACGGCTTCTGAAAATCCAGATATACAATGTCGACCGGGTGCCCTTGTCTATCTGTTTGTTTACTCCCTCAAAGAAGTGCAGCAAGTTCGTCAAAAACGATCTGCCTTTGCTAAAACCGTGCTGACTTGTCCTAATCAGCCCAGGTGATCAATGATGCAGTCCTTTATCAGCGAATCTACCATCTTTCCCAGTACCGAGGTCAGACTCACCAGTCTGTAGCTTCCCCTCGAACCTTTCTTGATGATCGGCGTAACATTCGCCACCTTCCAGTCTTCCAGAATCTTTCCCGATTTGATCGACAGATTGGCTATTAGTTGAAACAGTTCAGCTATGGTCCCTTTCAGTTTCTTAATGACCCTCGGATGGATGCCATCCGGTCCTGGGGATTTATCACTCTTAAACCTGTCAATCTGCCTACACACCTCCTCTAGACTGACTGTCAATCCTGTCAGCTTTCCGTCTTCATTTCCAGCATATAGCCTGATGGGTTCCAGTTTGTTGTGTAAATCTTCTTCGGTAAATAGAGACGTAAAAAATGTGTTCAGTTTGTCGGTGATTGCTTTGTCCTCCTTTAGCGCTCCCTTTATTCCATGGTCATCCAACAGTTCCACCGCTTCCTTCGCGGGTCATTTCCCCTTAATATATCTAAAGAATGGCTTGAAGTTCTTCGCTTTTATGGTTATTTTTTCCTCATAGTCTCTTTTGATCCCTTTTACCGCCTTATGGCACCTGCATTGATGTTGTTTGTGCTTGTTCCAGTTTTCGTCATCCGTTTTTGACCTTTTCCATTCCTTAAATGAAGTTTTCTTGTCTCTGATAACTTCCTTCACCTCTACAGTGACCCACACCGGTTCTTTGTTGTTTTTCCTCTTTGATCCCTTGTTGATTTGCAGTACATATAGATTTTGCGCCTCGGTGATTGTGTCCTTAAAAAGGGACCAAGCTTGCTCTAGTGTTTTTACAGTGCTTATCATCTTCTTAATCTTCTTCCCTACCATGAGTCTCATCCCTTTGTAATTCCCTTTTCGGAAGTTCAGTGCCGTGGCTGTCATTTTGGACCGATGTTTCTCCCATGCATCCAGATCGAAGCGGATCATATTGTGATCGCTGTTTCCCAGTGTCCCTTCTACTTCTATATCTTGTGCCGGCCCTCGCAGGCCATTTAGAATTACGTTCAGAATTGTATTTCCTCTAGTATTTTCCTTGACAAGTTGTTCCAGGAAGCAATTGCCTACAGCATCCAAGAACTTGGTCTCTCTAATGCAGCCGGAGGTGCCTAGGTTCCTGTCTATTCCTGGATAGTTGAAGTCACCCATGATAACTGCGTTGCCTCCCTTGCAGTTGCATTTAATCTTGTCTGTCATTTCCCCGTCAATTTCTTCGGACTGCCCTGGGGGTCAGTAGTAGATGCTGATGTTCATTTCCAGGCCATTTGTTGTGTGTTCTCTCCATTCGATTCAATTCCTTCTTTGACGTATATGGCAATGCCCCTAACTTTTTGAGCCACTCTCTCTGCGGTATAGTTTGTATTCTGGTAGCACAGTGTTACAGAAGTTTTCCTCATCCACCATGTTTCCATGATGCCTATGATGTCAACGTTATCTTTTTGTGCCATAGCTTTTAATTCACCCATCTTATTTCTAAGGCTCCTTGCTTCATGTACATACACTTGAGTTTGCGACCTGTTCCTTTCTTGCATTTCCTTCCCTCTTGTGTCCTTTTTGATCTGTCTTGCCTGCCGGTGAGTCTTTCCCTCTATCCTCTTGCACAGTATCCTCCGGGTATACCAGTTCCCGAACCATTAACTCTCTCGGTTGACTGTCGGCTTTCCCCTTCTTCCTAGTTTAAAAACTTCTCAACTTCTCTCTTGATGTGAAAATTTTAGATTTGATATTTTCCTTGATTAAATTAATTTTCATCTGACAAAAGTCTGCTAGACTTTGAGCAGGAGATTCGTCATTACAGATTACCGGTTTATGCTTGAACTGGGTTAAGTTTTTAAGGATGGAGAAAAGTACTGATGAATTTTTTTGCTTTAGTAATATGTTTTGTGTAATATTTTTTCTTTTCATCGTTAAGTGTTTGGTGGTAAAGTTTGGAATGTTCTTTGAATTTATCCAAATTGATTTGAGTAGGATTAGAGCGCCATCTATACTCTATAGAATGCATTTGTCGTTTTAAGAGAAGTAATGTTGAATTGAACCATGGGTTAAGCTGATTTTTGGGAGAAATGATTTGAGTGATCATAGGAGCGAATTTGTCTAAAAGAGAGAGACAAGCATTGTTCCAAATTTTTAATTGCTCATTTGGGATTGCTGTTAAAAAAATCCTTGTTTTCAATAGAGAATAATGTAGGAGTTAAAGATTCGTTGAGATTACAATAGTCTCTTGAGGAAACAATTTTAGGTGCTCGGGAAACAGCTGAAGGAGAATGTAATGAACAAGATGTGAATATGAAACTATGATCTGACCATGGCACTTGATATATATCGGGCTTAGAAAAGTGCGGATTCTGATGGACAGGAACAAAAATCATATCAAGCACATGACCCTTTGAATTAGAGAGTTGCGCGGGGACAGAAATCCCACCCGTCCCCACCCGTCCCCGCCAAAGTCCCACCCGTCCCCACGAGGAATCCCTCCGTCCCCACCCGTCCCCGCGAGGAATCCTCTCCGTCCCCACCCGTCCCCGCGAGGAATCCCCTCCGTCCCCGCCCGTCCATATAAACTTCAGAAATAGTTATTTCATTTAATTATGCTACTGAATTAAAGGCTCTGGTAGAAACCCATTTACAAATAAGCAAAAAGACTTTATTAATTTGAAAATATTAATTGGGAAGAATACATACTTTGCAAATGGGTTTCTACCAGAGCCTCTAATGTTTATAAATTTTTATCAACACAACTAATATACTACTTTATCCTGAAGCAAAATAAAAAAAAAGAAATATAATTCTTTTCCTACCTTTGTTGCCTGGTTTTTGCTTTCCTCATGTTCTCATTCAATTCCTTCCATCCACTGTCTCTCTTCCTTCTGCATCTTCCATTTGCTCTGTTACTGTGCCTCTCCCTTTCTTCCCCCTTCCAAATTGGTCTGGCACCCATCTTCTTCTCTCCGCTCCCCCATAGTCTGGCATCTGTCTTCTTCCCTGCCAGTGTCTTCTCCCTACTCTCTCTTCCCCATTTCCTTTCAGCGTCCTTCTCCCCCCCATCTTCCCCATGTCCTGTCAGCGTCCTTCTCCCCCCCTCTGTCTTCCACATGTGCTTTCAGTGTCCTTCTCCCCCCTCTGCTTCCCCATGTCCTTTCAGCGTCCTTCTCCCTCTCTGTCTTCCCCATGGCCTTTCAGCGTCCTTCTCCACCCACCTCCCGTCTTCCCCATGTCCTTTCAGCGTCCTTCTCCACCCCTTTGTCTTCCCCATGTGCTTTCAACATCCTTCTCCCCCCTCTGTCTTCCACAAGTGCTTTCAGAGTCCTTCCCCCCCAGCCCCGCCCTTCCCATGGCCTTTCAGCGTCCTTCTCCACCCCTTTGTCTTCCCCATGTCCTTTCAGCGTCCTTCTCCACCCCTTTGTCTTCCCCATGTGCTTTCAGCATCCTTCTCCCCCCTCTGTCTTCCACAAGTGCTTTCAGATTCCTTCACCCCCCCCCGCCCTTCCCATGGCCTTTCAGCGTCCTTCTCCACCCCTTTGTATTCCCCATGTGCTTTCAGCGTCCTTCTCCCTCCTCTGTCTTCAAGTGCTTTCAGAGTCCTTCCCCCCCTCCTCCCGTCTTCCCCATGGCCTTTCAGCGTCCTTCTCCCCACTCCTTCTCTACCGCCCCGGGTGCAGTACAGCCGGCCAGGTCCCCTTACTTTTGTGGCACTTCCCCGACCGACTGGCAACAGCCCCGGTCCGACAAACCTCCCTGCCCTTAACTGCGAATCTAAATTACCTTATTACAGCTGCTGTAAGAAGATAATTTAGATTCGCGGCTACAGGGCAGGGAGGATTGTCGGACCGGGGCTGTTGTCGGTCGGTCGGTCGGGGAAGTGCCACAAAAGTAAGGGGACCTGGCCGGCTGTGCTGCAACCGTGGCGGGGCGGACCGCCCCCTCCCTTGGTAGCCACTCGAACCGCGAGGCTACTCTCCTCCTTACCTGCACTGCCTGCAGCACAGAGCCAAACGGAAGTCTTCCCGACGTCAGCGCTGACGTCGGAGGGAGGGAGGGCTTTGTTTAAGCCCTCCCTCCCCTCCGACGTCAGCGCTGACGTCGGGAAGACTTCCGTTCGGCTCTGTGCTGCAAGCAGAGAAGGTAGGGAGAAGAGCCGCGCGACTGAGCACATCCAGCTTTGTTTAAGCCCTCCCTCCCCTCCGACGTCAGCGCTGACGTCGGGAAGACTTCCGTTCGGCTCTGTGCTGCAAGCAGAGAAGGTAGGGAGAAGAGCCGCGCGACTGAGTACATCCAGCCCCGCAGGAACCCCGCGACCCTCGGAGGCGTCCCCACGGGATCCCCGCGACCCTAGGGGGCGTCCCCACGGGATCCCCGCGACCCTAGGGGCGTCCCCACGGGATCCCCGTGACCCAAAGGGGGAACCCGTGGGATGCCCGCGGATCCCGCGGGATTCCCGTCGTCCCCGTTCCCGTGCAGCTCTCTACTTTGAATGGGTTGGTCCCAAAATTAGTGCAACAAAATTAAGATCAAGTAAGTGAATTAAAAAATCAGAGGTTAGAGTGATCATTACATGATCAAAATGGATATTGAAATCCCCTAGTATCAGTGGGAATTGTGAGATTAAAGAAAAGTCTGAGATGAGAGATAGGACTTGAGTAACCAGCTCAGAGCCATTTGAAATTTATTAGATGAGAAATCATTGCATACATTAATTCGTGCCTTTGTATTGTCAAAGTTAGTGTATGCAAGCATTGGGTCAAGACTGTTGAAGCGTCTACAACAGTACAGAATACGGCAATTAGATTATTAGGCCAGGCATTTATTCATGATTATGTGACACCTTTGTATTTAAAATTCCATTGGTTACCAGTGGAATTTAGGATCAAATTTAAGATCCTAATGTTAGCACATAGAGCATTATTTCAACTACAGCCTCCATATCTTTCTAATTTGGTGCTATTTACGCCCCAATGCGTTTATTACGATCTCTGAATGACAATTGGGTAGGCTTCCCTCACATTTCGAAGGCACATCTTGTGTCAACTAGAGATTGTGCATTCTTTTATTTAGTTCTGCAGCCATGGAATAACTTACCCATAGACTTGAGAAAAGAAGAATCATATATAAACTTTAAAAGACATTTAAAAGCACATGCTTTCAATTGGCTTTCTCACCATAGAAGAGTTTGGGACTGTGATCTGTGTTTATGTAATGATTAATTCTGTATTTAAGTAATGATTAATTTTGTAATGGGAAATTTGTAGTTGTATGTATTAATTAAAGTTCATTGATATTTGATTGTTTTATTATTAGATTTGTTACTATTGAGATGTTTGTTATGAAAATTTTTTTATAACTTTTGCTCTTAATCTTTCCTTTTCTATTTTAATGAAGTTCTTTTCTTGATGAATATGAATTATAATAATAATAATAATAATAGCTTATATACCACAATACCGTGAAGTTCTATGCGGTTTACAAAGATTAAGCAAAGGTACAAATTGATTGACTTTAAGAGGGGAGAAAGAAAGAGGGTTAATAGGACAGGAAATCCATTTTTGAGGAGAGAGTGATCAATAAAACAAGTTAATCGCTATATAAGGGAGAGAGAAGAGAGGATCAGTTGTCTAGATGCTTTAGGAACAGGTGTGTTTTCAGACGTTTCCTAAATTCCTCATAAGTAGTGGGCGAAAGCAATTGTTGTAGGTCTTTACCCCATGATGCTGCTTGGTGCGAGAGAAGATGTGCATGGTGTTTTTTCAGTTTACAACCTCTCACTGGGGGGAAACGAAGTTGGAATGTGAGCTTCTCTTGTGTCTGTTGGCTGAGAAAGACGAAAAGGTCAGTTATATATTTAGGGGCAAGTCCTTGTAGTGCTTTGAAGCAGAAGCAGGCAAATTTAAACTTTACGCGCGCCTCCATTGGCAGCCAATGCAGCTGCTGGTAGTAGGGTGTCACATGGTCAAACTTCCTCAGCCCAAAGATCAGTTTGACCACTGCATTTTGCATCAATTGTAAACGCTGCATGTTCTTTTGGGAAATTGCTAAATAGGCGATGTTACAGTAGTCAAGTAGACTCAGTACGAGGGATTGGACTAGGGTTCTGAATGCCGCTGTATCGAAATAATCTTTAATGGATCTGAGTTTCCAGAGAGTGAAAAATCCCTTTCTGATCAAGGAGTCCACCTGGTCTCTCATGGTTAGGCACTGATCCAAAGTTACACCTAGTATCTTTATGGTAGGTTGGATATGGTAATTAAGATTATTGATACAAAGTGGTGATTTGGTGTCAAGTGGATGTGGCGAAGCAACGAAGAAAGTTGTCTTTTCTGAATTAAGTTTGAGCATTGTAAGTTTTATGCATTGTAAACCGCTTGGACTCTTTTAGTCTGTTTAGTTCTTAATAAACATAAACATAACCACAGTCTGATTAACAGTAGGGGGAATATAGAATAACAGTAAATCGATAATTGGATTAGTGCTAATTTTAAGTTGTATAGACTCTAGAAAACATTACGCAGAGGAACTATCAACAGTTACTGACAGGAAAGATTTATAAAAAATTGATATGTTACCCCCCTTCTTACCTGAGCGATGATTAAAGCAGTAGTTGTATCCTGGAGGAATGGCATAGGTTAAATAAGCCTCGTCTCCTTTATTCAACCTTGTTTCAATTACACAAAGGAGGTCAAGAGAGTAATTAGTCAGAAGATCTTTAATAACGTGGTGTTGTGACAAACCCGTAGCCAGCTTTGTCCCTGTTATGGATAAAAGCAGAGCATGGTACCTGGTCAGGAGAGCTGACCAGGTTAAAAGTAAGGATATTGAATTGGCTGACTACCCCTCAGACAGTGAGGTAGAGCAGGAAGGGTTTAAACCTAAGAATATACAGCAGAGAATGCCATATCAGAATAAGTTCATCAGAAAGCCTGATAGGAGTTTTACTGAGAAATGGAGACCTAGTCCTGCAAGGTATGCACATTATCAGCCTAGGAGAAGCCTGAGTTATTTCCCTAGGGATTTCCTGCCCAACCCCTGCTCCTAGAAGAGAGGGGTGGGGCTATAACACAAATAATAGCAGAGCATGGAATCACAGTGAGGAGAGCAGGAACAGAGGGGAAGCTGAGGGACCAAAGCAAAGGCACGACCAGCAGCAATGCAAACAGGCAGATGAAGAGAGAAGTCTCTCTCCTCAACCCCACAGTAGTGAGGACGTGGAGATGGCAGAGGACTTCCCAAGCTTGAGCCCAGCTGCTGGAAAAGAGGAGGCAATGGACACTGCTGAAGTATGTCCAGAAGCTGACTATCACCCAGAGGGAATGGAAGTTAGTCCATAAGCTGAAGGGAAGCCGAGTATCTGTTTCACTAAGCTGCTTTTGAGTGTTGGTTCTCTGCAACCAGAGCCCAGGTGTCACTGATTAGGGAGAGAAGGAAAACCTCTCACTCTGGGACTGCCCGGAGATTGTTGTTTGCTTAAGGAACTGTATTGTTGATAGTGTGAAGCCTCTGTGTGAAAGCCTCAGTAAAGCTCATAGCTTATTTAATACCCTGCTGTGCTCCGTTGGCTGGGAAGCTCAGCTGATGCTAATGAGCCTAGGAGTCTGCTCTACAACAGGAAAAAGAAACCTTGCAGAGAAATTTAGACAATATGGTTCAAGGCATTTAAACTAGAAGGTGGGGGTAGTGTATGTATGAAGGACAATTATAGAGACCACCCCAGGCAAAAGAAAAGATGTGATAGTAGTAAAGATTGCAACATAAACAATATCAGCAACTCATTTCTTAGTATTTCAACGGAAAACGAAACAAAACAAAAATCTATAAGAAAAAGGAGATTACCACTGAAAAATAGCTGGAAAGCGATGACCACAAATACTCGCAGTCTAAGTAACAAAGTTCATGAAATACAAGCCCTGATGTTAGAGGCAGATCTAGATATTGTCGCTATCACAGAGACATGGTTCAGTGAATCACATGGATGGGATGCAATCATACTGGAATATAATCTTTTTGAAGGACAGAGATGGTCAAAAAGGTGATGGAGTAGCTCTCTATGTAAAGATCAATATCCAAGCGACCGAAATGCAAGGGACTTGGGGAGAGGAAGAAGTGATATAGATTGCTCTGAAAAGAGAAGACTACGTGGGTGCAGTCTACAGACCTCCGACTCAATCACAGCAAATTGATATGGATCTGATTGTGGATATCCAAAAGTTTGGAAGGAAAGAGGAGGTGGTGCTGTTGAGAGATTTCAAGCTGCCGGATGCAGACTGGAATGTTCTGTCTGTGGAATCGGAAGAATTAGGGAGATTGTGGATGCCTTTCAAGAGGCTCTGCTCAGACAAATGGTGATGGAACACACAAGGGAAAAAGTGATATTGGATCTGGTCCTCACAAATGGAGAGAGTATCTCTAATGTTTGAGTGGGTGCTCACCTGGGAAGTAGCGATCATCAAACGGTTTGGTTTGATATAATGGCTAAAGTGAAGAGCGGCCGCACGATACTTAAAGTCCTAGATTTCAAATGTACAGACTTTAATGCAATGGGAGAGTACCTGAAGAAAGAGCTGCTAGGATGGGAGGACATAAGAGAAGTGGAAAGACAGTGGCTTAAGCTGAAAGGAGCGATAAAAATGGCTACGGACCTTTATGTGAAGAAAATCAATAAAAAGAAAAGAAAAAGGAAGCCGATATGGTTCTCCAAACTAGTGGCTGAGAAAATAAAGGCGAAAGAGTTGGTGTTCGTGAAATATTAAAAAAACCAGGAAGAGGAGTGCAAAAGGACTACAGGCTGAAACTGAAAAAAGCTAAGAGAGAGGTACGTCTTGCGAAAGCACAGGCGGAAGAACAAATGGCTAAAAACGTAAAAAAGGGAGACATAAATTTTTTCAGATATATTAGTGAAAGGAGGAAGATGAAAAATGGAATTGCTAAACTAAAAGATGCTGGGAACCGATATGTGGAGAGTGATGAGGAAAAAGCAAATGTGCTAAACAAATACTTCTGTGTTCACAGAAGAAAATCCTGGAGAAGGACCGAGATTGTCTGGCAAAGTTACATGAGAAAATGGAGTAGATTCTGCGCCGTTCACGGAGGAGAGTGTTTATGAGTTACTTGAAAAACTGAAGGTGGACAAAGCGATGTGACCAGACGGGATCCATCCCAGGATACTAAGGGAGCTCAGAGAGGTTCTGATGAGTCTTATTAAAGACTTGTTTAACAAATCTCTGGAGATGGGAGTGATTCCTGGGGATTGGAGGAGAGCGGATGTGGTCCCTATTCATAAAAGTGGTCACAGGGATGAAGAAGGAAACTTCAGGCCGGTGAGCCTCACTTCAGTTGTTGGAAAAATAATGGAAGTGTTGCTGAAAGAAAGGATAGTGTACTTCCTTGAATCTAATGGGTTACAGGATCCGAGGCAACATGGCTTTAGAAACGACCTGATTGAATTTTTTGATTGTGTGACCAGAGAGCTGGATCGAGGACTATGCTAGATGTAATTTACTTAGATTTCAGCAAAGCCTTTGATACAGTTCCTCATAGGAGGCTGTTGAACAAACTTGAGGGGATGAAGTTAGGACCCAAAGTGGTGAACTGGGTTAGAAACTGGCTGTCGGACAGACGTCAGAGGGTGGTGGTTAATGGAAGTTGCTCGGAGAAAGGAAAGGTGAGTAGTGGAGTCCCTCAGGGTTCGGTGCTGGGGCCGATCCTGTTCAATATGTTTGTGAGTGACATTGCTGAAGGTTTAGAAGGAAAAGTGTGCCTTTTTGCAGATGATACCAAGATTTGTAACAGAGTAGACACCGAAGAGGGAATGGAAAATATGAAAAAGGATCTGCAAAAGTTAGATGAATGGTCTAATGCCTGGCAACTAAAATTCAATGCAAAGAAATGCAGAGTAATGCATTTGGGGATTAATAATTGGAAGGAACCATATATGCTGGGAGGAGAGAAGCTGATATGCACAGATGGGGAGAGGGACCTTGGGGTGATAGTGTCCGAAGATCTAAAGGTGAAAAAACAATGTGACAAGGCAGTGGCTGCTGCCAGAAGGATGCTGGGCTGTATAAAGAGAGGCATAGCCAGTAGAAGGAAGAAGATGTTGATGCCCCTGTACAGGTCATTGGTAGGCCCCACTTGGAGTATTGTGTTCAGTTTTGGAGACCGTATCTGGAGAAGGACATAAGAAGATTTGAAGCGGTCCAAAGGAGGGCGATGAAAATGATAGGAGGCTTGCGCCAGAAGACGTATGAGGAGAGACTGGAAGCCCTGAATATGTATACCCTAGAGGAAAGGAGGGACAGGGAGATATGATTCAGACGTTCAAATACTTGAAGAGTATTAACGTAGATCAAAATCTTTTCCAGAGAAAGGAAAATGGTAAAACCAGAGGACATAATTTGAGGTTGAGGGGTGGTAGATTCAGCGGCAATGTTAGGAAGTTTTACTTTACAGAGAGGGTGGTGGATGCCTGGAATGTGCTCCAGAGAGAGGTAGTGGAGAGTAAAACTGTGACTGAGTTCAAAGAAGCGTGGGATGAACACAGAGGATCTAGAATCAGAAAATAATATTAAATCTTGAACTAAGGCCAGTACTGGGCAGACTTGCACGATCTGTGTCTGTGTATGGCCGTTTGGTGGGGGATGAGCTGGGGAGGGCTTCAGTGGCTGGGAGGGTGTAGATGGACTGGAGTAGGTTTTAATAGAGATTTCGGCAGTTGGAACCCAAGCACAGTACCGGGTAGAGCTTTGGATTCTTGCCCAGAAATAGCTAAAAAAAATTTTTTAAAAATTTAGATTGAATCAGTTTGGGCAGACTGGATGGACCATTTGGGTCTTTATCTGCTGTCATCTACTATGAAAACTATACACGTTACCCAGCTAGGTTAGCTGGAAAGCTTGGAACTTTATTTCTAAAGTTTGCTACTTTATTTATCTGCTTGGTTATGTAGTTTGTTTCATTATTTGGAAGTTTATTTTCATGGCATTTTTGTTTATTTGAGCCCTGGTGAAGAGGACTCTCTTTAAGCAGAGAAAGTCCAGGGAACTGGAACTGTATGCCATACTTGAAGCTCAAGCCATTCTGGCAACTATATGCTGTTTTTGTTTTATGCTTAATTTTTGCATTTCATGAGGATGGCTGAAAGTATTCAGACCCCCTGTTCAATAAAGCCTAAGTATGTGAATTTGAACAGACCTGAATCGTGTCTCTTTTTTGGCAAAGTATCTCAGTGTGGCCTGGCAGACTAGGCAGATGCCTAGGTCTGTTTAACCTGAAAAGCCTTCCTCTTTCCTGGGGAAGCCACGCCGACAGGTCAGGATTCGGCACAGCTAAGCCGCCTGCCGGTCAGAGCAGGGGATAGCTGTGTGACAGTGTTTAGTGTGTAGTGACCTGGCATTGATGAGACCTAAATTTAAGATTTTATGTAGAAGATCAGGAGATGAGATAACAGAAGTATGTCATGAATTAAGAGGAATTTTAATTAAACTGGAAATGTTTGGAGTTAAAAGCTTAGCTTTGGCTGGGGGTCTATGACCCCAACGAACCGGTATCTGAGTGGCTCTGTGTTCCATGATGTAATGACTACGAAAGGCAAGTAGATGAACCAAAACAATAAGAAGGGGAAGAAGTGAAGTTTATCTGAAATTTTTGTGGGGAATTTTTTAGAAAAATTACAAAGTAGGGCTAGAGGTGTAAAAAGATAGAGGGGTAAATAAGAAAATGCACAAACTTGCACACAAAGGAGCGCATTAAGGTACATTACTTGCTCCTTAAGCACGCTCCTTTGGCATTTGCCGCAAAGGTTTGAATATTTATCTGCATGTATCAGCTTGATATAATTTGAAAACTGGATAAATAAAAATATGAAAAAAAGAGAAACATTTTTCTGTTTTGCAAATGTCATGTTCGCTATGGATTTTTGTGCATGTTTCCACAAAACATCTAAAAAATGCCCTCCACATCTTTTTTAGACATTCAAATCACTAAAAACAACAGATTATTGCACTTTGATAATTTGCACAAGTCCTTGAAAAAGTGTTTTCTGGTTGCCAGTTCTTACAATTGTGTTGCCTATGCTCATCCACTAAAGATTGTTTAGCCAATATTCAAACTTATTTAAGTGGGCAGGATCAGCACTTGGGGAGGTGTTAGGGAGAAGCTGGGAGCTATATGAATGCTGGCAATATTCAGTGTTGGCACCTGTATAGCTAAGTGGGTTAATTTAGGACAGCTCAAAAACTGCTCTAAATTAACCTGTTTAAATATTAGCCAGGACCTGCATAATTATATTTTAAACTAGAAAATACCCCCAATCCCTCACCTGACTCCCAAAATAGCTCCCCCTTCTTCCTACCCCCAGCCCACCAGACTCAAAGCTCTTCCATGAATAAGCCCCATTCCCACCCCAACTCCCCTGAGCTCCTATGTAGCTCCTCCTGGACACACCTGGTATCCCTGGTGGTCCATGGGGATCACTGGGGTCATGAGCAAAAGCCATTTGCTCCTATCCCTTGTGGCTTCCTTTAGAAAATGGCTGCCATTACCTTTTGCAGCAGCTTATGATACTACACAAAGTACCATAAGTTGCTATTAGATGTTGTGACAGCCATTTGCAAAGTGTTCCTTCCATTTCTCCCTTTTCATCATACTGTTTTTCATTTTATTAATTAGCAGAACCATTAAATCCAATGAACATTTATTTAGGATAGCAATCTATTCATTGTTAAATTCAACAACATCCACAAATAGTCTTGGTTCTTTATAAATCTATAAACCCCTTGGGACATATTCTTTTCTACAATACTCAATTAATGTTGCCCCATGTACTAGAGATCTACTTTCACATATCTTTTAGATAACTGGAAAAGGTCCTCCCACATATTTGAACTGTTGATTAGACCCTGATCCAATTGAAAAGTAGTAGGTGTACTTAGTAAATTGTTAATAAAATCAGCTGAAAAACTAAATCCACTTTGCCAGCAGCCATCAGCTCAGCGGCCCGTTTTTCGGCACTTAGACCTGGTTTTATTTCGTCTAAGTGAAAAAGGTCTAAGTACCGACTAAATTGTATTGGTTATATCTGTTGTTCGGCTAGGTGTAGGTCGGGCCACCTCCCGCCCACTGCCCACCCTTTCCCCTCCTCTAAACACACCTCTTTTCTCTCTGTGCGTTTAGAGGCAGGGGAAAGGCCTAAGTTGGTTTTAGATACGTCTAAAAACCAGCTTTGGTTATGGGTACTTGGACGATCAGGCTTTTTGATCGTCCAAGTAGCCATTTAGGACACTTTTTAGACTTTTTTTTTTTTTATTATTACCCCCTTAATATTTAAAATTCTTAGATTTCAACATGTATTGGACATTTTAAAAGCAGCAAAAGAAATTAAAAACTTTTCATATTTGGTTAAAGAATCAGTTGTATTAAGACAAAAGTTTTTGCAATTGAGACAACCATTAAAAGAAATGGGGGCTAAATATGGGCTTTTTTATCCATCTCAAATGAAGGTTACTTATAAAGATTTATATATTCCAAGATCCTGAAAAGCTTAAAGACTTTATATCAGCTCAAGAAATACCAATGGAATAACTAATGAGGAAATATAAAATTTATTGACTAGAACATGAATAATTTGAAAAAGGAAATTAGTTATATTTTGTTTTAATTATTATTTTTATGATCTAAATGGCTACCAGGAAAAATAACAACTGATTTAGAATTTTTATAATTCATACTTTCTTTGGAAAAAAAAGACTTTTCATATGCTAAAATGTAATTGCTGAAGTCTGCAATGCTCTGGAATGGAACTTCGGAGGTGCTTGGTTCTAGTGCAGTAATTATGATAGAGTAGGGCTGTTGGAAATAGAAGCAACTGCAAATGCTGAGTGGGTTAGGTCTGAAGAAGAGTTTGGAGGACTGTGAAAAGAAGTGTTGAATGGGTGACGCTCACGGATCATCAAATGTGTATAATGATTTGTGTGATGAAGGATTAGTCGCGGCTGTGGAGTTGAAGGCAGGAACAGTGGAGTTTTAGAGAACGGAAGATCAGAGGTGGCTAGTTGTAAAACCTCTGACTTCTAATTTCCTGTTTCCGGGGAAGTTTTGTTACCTGGTGAATATAGCCATGATGAGTCTTTTATGCAGGAGATATGAATTCAGATGAGGGCAGATTATATATTAATAATAATTTTTCAGAGAGATTAAATTTGCAGAGGGGGGTTAGACAAGGGTGTCCATTATCTCCTCTGCTTTTTGATATAGTATTAGAAACCTTGTTATTATCAATTCAACAATCAAAGGAGATTCAAGGTATTCCTCGTAGAGATCAGGAATATAAGGTCTCTGCTTATACAGATGATATTTTGCTTTATTGGAGGAATTCTGAAACGACGATTCCAAATTTACTCAATTTGATTAATGATTTTGGAAAATTTTCCGGGTATAAAATAAATTGGAGTAAATCAGAAATCCTTCCACTTAATGTTTATTGTACAACAGGATTATTTGATACATTTTCATTTGTCTGGAAAGAAGAAGGAATAAAATATTTAGGTATTTGGATTAAAAATACATTAGAAAAAACAATAAAAATAAATGAAAAATATATCTTACAGAAGGTTACAGAATTATGTGAGCAATGGAATCCTTTATATATTTCATGGTGGGGAAGAATTTAAACAATTAAAATGATGATTTCACATGTGGTTTGTTACCAACTGGGAATGATACCAGTGTTTTTTCAGGGGTCTTTTTACAAAAAAATAAATAGTATTCTTATAAAATTTATTTGGCAGGGTAAAGTGGCTAGAGCTTTACAGTGACTTTACAAAAATCAATTGCAGAGGGAGGGGTAAATTTTCCAAATTTATATAGGTATTATCAATCCTATATAATGCGTCAAGATATGTATTGGGTCCTCCCAGAACTCATGGAAAAATTACCAGATTGGTTAAGATTGGAATGGCAACTTATGTCTCCTATAAGGCTGTCTATTTATAATAATAATAATAATAATAATAATAACAGCTTATATACCGCAATACTGTGAAGTTCTATCCTCATTATATATTATCAAGGAGTTTCTTTAACATCAACGATCTTCCAAAGTCTTCTGATATATTATGATTTACTTGAAAATTATATTGTTAATCCTTTCAAATGTCACTTTTCATTTCTCTTCATACAGTCTTATATTCTGGTTATGGGATATGACCTCAGTGGCTACTTCTGTACAGAATAAATCTGTTGAAAGTACAGAATTTCAGTGTAGCTAGCCTCCTCATTGGTCTTATCCCCCTGCCTACCACTCAAATCTATTTCTTTGTCATTTAAAGTGCTTTTAGTAGTCATAAATAACTTAATATATAACTTAGCTTTAAAGTGCCTGCAATATTAAACGGGACTCAGCTCTTCTGTACAGGATCTTCTTGGCAGTTCTAGGTGTAAAACCAGCACGAGTGCTTGGTTTGTCACAATTGGCTAAAAAAATCTTTCCCTTTCTATTTAAATCTTTCAGGGATATCCAAATAAAAAGCAATCTCTTTAAATAAATACTTATAGCTCCTGCCCCCATCAACCCCCATTGACTATCAGGGCATCAGGTAGGCCTGGGGTGGGGGCCTACCTAGAGCTCTGGCGGTACTTATTCTGGGTATTCTGGGGGTATGTATTCTGGGGGAGAGTGTGGCGCAGTAGTTAAAGCTAAAGCCTCAGCACTCTGAGGTTATGGGTTCAAACCCATGCTGCTCCTTATGACCCTGGGCAAGTCACTTAATCCCCTCATTGCTCCAGGTATGTTAGATAGATTGTGAGCGCACTGGGACAGAGAGGGAAAACTGCTTGAGTACCTGAATAAATACATGTAAACCGTTCTGAGCTCCTCTGGGAGAACAGTATAGAAAATTGAATAAATAAGGGGAGGGATTTTGAGTCTGGTGGGCTGGGGTGTGGGGTAGAAGGGAGGGTGCTATTTTGGGGGCCAGAATGGGGATCGGGCATACTTTCTAGTTTAAATATAGCTATCTGGATCCTGGCTGATATTCAATCAAGACCTGCATAACTGTCTTATGTACACTGTTCACTCTAAGCTGAGCGGGTGTCCTCCAACTGTGGGATATGATGGGATGGTACTTCAATAATATGTTTATCCCAGGACAAGCAGGCAGCATATGAGTGACGTCACCGACGGAGCCCCTGTACGGACCACTTTAAAAGTGCATCGCCACTTTAAGTCTTTGGAAAGTTCACAATAGCCCATACTGCGCATGTACGAGTGCCTTCCCGCCTGACGTAGGTGCGCGGTTCCTCAGTTTCTTAGTTTCTACAGAGCTAAGAAGATGCATTTTTTAACTGCTGTTGAAATTTTTCTCTTGTTGCCCTGCTCTTGCGGGTTTTTTTTTTTTACTCTCAGTCATTTCTTTCTTTCTTTCTTCTTTTCTAAGTTAGATTGTAAAAAAAAAAAGTAAAAAATTTTGTTTTTTCCCTCTCGTGGGTTCGGCCCAGTTAAACCTGTTCAACCACTTTGGCCTCCAATTTTGATCTTGCCTGGGCCATTTTTCCATCGATGTCTCGCTCGCAGACAGGTTTTTAAAAGTACAGTCACTGTGCTTGGCCCATCTCAGTAACTGACCCACATCACTGGTGTCTCCAGTGCTTGGGGCCTGAGCACCGCCTGGAGATTTGTTCCCGCTGTTCTTCCCTTCAAAAAAGAACATTGAAGAACCACCTGATCCAACAAAAACTTCTCTTCGATGGAAGGGGACTCGACACCACTACCGACTTTGACATCCAAATCGACACTGCATCATTCAACATTGGCACCACCAGAAACAACTCTGGTGTCACAACCTTCTGTGGGTAAGCCGACTCTGAAGCCTCAGGTCAGTGAGCCAAGTCCTGTCGACCTCAAAAAAGTCCAGAAAGCAATCCATTCTGATATCGGTGAGTGCCTCTTCATTGGCCTCCTCATCGCCGAAGCATAGAGCCGCACCAAAGGTGCTGGCAAAAAAATCCAGCAGTACCGGTGCTCTTCCTCAAGCAAAAAATTGACAATTTCTTTGGGGTGGAACTAGGTGAGCATTTCCAGATGCTGGTGCTGACTCAGCTTATGCCCAAGTCGACACCGACTCTCTCGGTGCCAGTCCAATCTGAACCCATGACACCGACTGCTCCTCCCTCTGATGCTCTACCGATGCAGAGACATTCGACACCGGAGTCGATTCTTCCAGTTCCCTGTTGCCAGTCATCCTCGACACAAACATCTTCAGAGGTGACAGCGGTGCGGTTCCGGAAGGCGTTGCATAAGCTGAAGCATATTGAGCCTTCGACATCAAGTCTTTGACACCGTCCACATTCTATTCAAGATTCAGACTTGTGGGGAAACTCTGAACAGGATCCTCTTCTCTTTGAGGATGAAGGTTCCTCTCAGGAGTAGAAAGCTGCACGGGAACGGGGACTACGGGAATCCCGCGGGTTCCCCCTTTGGGTCACGGGGATCCCGTGGGGACGCCCCCTAGGGTCGCGGGGATCCCATGGGGATGCCTCCGAGGGTCACGGGGTTCCTGTGGGGCTGGATGTACTCAGTCGCGCGGCTCTTCTCCCTACCTTCTCTGCTTGCAGCACAGAGCCGAACGGAAGTCTTCTCGACGTCAGCGCTGACATCGGGAAGACTTCCGTTTGGCTCTGTGCTGCAGGCAGTGCAGGTAAGGAGGAGAGTAGCCTCGCCATTCGAGTGGCTACCAAGGGAGGGGGGCGGTCCGCCCCGCCCCGCCCCGGTTGCAGCACAGCCGGCCAGGTCCCCTTACTTTTGTGGCACTTCCCCGACCGACCGACAACAGCCCCGGTCCGACAATCCTCCCTGCCCTGTAGCCGCGAATCTAAATTATCTTCTTACAGCAGCTGTAATAAGGTAATTTAGATTCGCGGTTAAGGGCAGGGAGGTTTGTCGGACCGGGGCTGTTGTCGGTCGGTCGGGGAAGTGCCACAAAAGTAAGGGGACCTGGCCGGCTGTGCTGCACCCGAGGCGGTAGAGAAGGAGGGGGGGAGAAGGACGCTGAAAGGCCATGGGGAAGACGGGGGTGGGGGAAGGACTCTGAAAGCACTTGAAGACAGAGGAGGGAGAAGGACGCTGAAAGCACATGGGGAATACAAAGGGGGGGAGAAGGACGCTGAAAGGCCATGGGAAGGGCGGGGGGGAAGGACTCTGAAAGCACTTGTGGAAGACAGAGGGGGGAGAAGGATGCTGAAAGCACATGGGGAAGACAAAGGGGTGGAGAAGGATGCTGAAAGGACATGGGGAAGACGGGGGGGGTGGAGAAGGACGCTGAAAGGCCATGGGGAAGACAGAGAGGGAGAAGGACGCTGAAAGGACATGGGGAAGACAGAGGGGGGGAGAAGGATGCTGACAGGACATGGGGAAGATGGGGGAGAAGGACGCTGAAAGGAAATGGGGAAGAGAGAGTAGGGAGAAGACGCTGGCAGGGAAGAAGACAGATGCCAGACTATGGGGGGAGCGGAGAGAAGAAGATGGGTGCCAGACCAATTTGGAAGGGGGAAGAAAGGGAGAGGCACAGTAACAGAACAAATGGAAGATGCAGAAGGAAGAGAGACAGTGGATGGAAGGAATTGAATGAGAACATGAGGAAAGCAGAAACCAGGCAACAAAGGTAGGAAAATAATTATATTTCTTTTTTTTTATTTTGCTTCAGGATAAAGTAGTATATTAGTTGTGTTGATAAAAATTTATAAACATTAGAGGCTCTGGTAGAAACCCGTTTGCAAAGTATGTATTCTTCCCAATTAATATTTTCAAATTAATAAAGTCTTTTTGCTTATTTGTAAATGGGTTTCTACCAGAGCCTTTAATTCAGTAGCATAATTAAATGAAATAACTACTTCTGAAGTTTATAGGGACGGGCGGGGACGGAGGGGATTCCTCGCGGGGACGGGTGGGGACGGAGGGGATTCCTCGCGGGGACAGGTGGGGACGGAGGGATTCCTCGCGGGGACGGGTGGGGACAGTGGGATTCCTCACGGGGACGGGTGGGGACGGGTGGGACTTTGGCGGGGACGGGTGAGATTTCTGTCCCCGCGCAACTCTCTACTCAGGAGCCCCCTGTTTTTTCTGAAAAGTCAACTTTTTCTAAGTTTCTTCGTCAAATGTCTGAAACTCTGTCCATTCCACTGGAAGCTGACTCTAAACATTCTAAACAGTTCCTGGAGACTCTAGATTCTGAGGACTTCCTTAAGTGATTAGATTCCACAGGTGACCTTTGAGGGGAGGAATGCTGGCCTAGTGCCTAATTCTCAGTAAACCTGGTTCTAAGAGGTAGTAGTGTAGCCTTTAGAGTCTCCTTCTCTAAAGAAGGAGGGAAGAGGACATTTTCCTTTGGAGAGGAGAAAAGTAGAAGCCATATCTTTGGGTAAGTATACATTATTTTACTGTGAGGTTTGATAGACTTGGGAAGAAAAGCTCAATTGTAGGTTCCCTTCTAAAGACAGTTTAGATCTTAAAAGAACAAACTTTTAATAAAATCCTAAGGCTCTCTATACTAGTCTAATATATTCCTAGTAGCTTAAAAAGGTTAGTTAATTAGCTCAATAACAAGATGCAGACAGTAGTCCAGCAGCAAGAGGGTTGCTATCCAATCTTTTGCATTGAGTGTCGCATGTATGACTTTCTCCCGGTTGGCGAGAAGTTATATGTGTGTGCTCGCTGCAAAGAGCTCCTAGCTCTCAGAGAATGAGTGCGTTCCCTTGAGGCTAGAGTAGCAGACTTGTAGGAGCTGACAGATACAGAGAAGTACATAGAGGAGACCTACAGGGATGTTGTAGATAAGTCCCACCTCCGGTCTGGTAGCCCCTGTGCTGCTTTGGAGGAGAGAGGTCTCCTAGAAGGAGAGCATCATCCTGGTGAAGTAGGAAATAATCCTGTAGCTAGGACCTGTCCACCAGGGGATGCAATATCCTCTCACACTGAGGATGTGTCTCCAGGGGCTTCTGCCCAGGAGGGAAAAGTTAGGACAACGGTTGAGGTTGGCGATTCATTTATTAGGCATATAGATAGCTGGGTGGCTGGTGGGTGTGAGAATCACCTGGTCACTTGCCTGCTTGGTGCGAAGGTGGTGGACCTTACGCATCACATAGATAGAATTTTAGATAGTGCTGGGGAGGAGACAGCTGTCCTAGTACATTTAGGTACCAATGACACAGATAAATGTGGGAGGGAGTTTCTGGAAGCCAAATTTAGGCTCTTAGGTAGAAAGCTGAAATCCAGATCCTCCAGGGTTGCATTTTCAGAAATGCTCTCAGTTCCACGTGCAGAACCTAAGAGGCAGGTAGAGCTCCAAAGTTTCAATGCATGGTTGAGACGATGGTGTAGGGATGAGGGATTTAGATTTGTTAGGAACTGAGTAACCTTCTGGGAAAGGGGGAACTTGTTCCATAAGGATGGACTCCACCTTAACTGGGATGGAACCAGGCTGCTGGCGCTAATGTTTAAAAAGGAGATAGAGCAGCTTTTAAACTGAGATGTGGGGGAAAGCCGACAGTCGTCCGGGAGCAGATGGTTCAGTGTAAGATATCCATGGAGGATATTATTGAAACAGGAGTCCCTGTAGAGAGGTTCCAATAATGGTAAAAGAAAGCCAGGAGGGTTTAAGAGGAAGGCAGAGTAAAAGACTCTAATTTTCCCTGTCTTCTCAGCAGCCTGTAGTTACAAGGAAAAAACACAATTTGAAGTGTCTTTATGAAAATGCTAGAAGCCTAAAAAATAAAATAGGAGAGTTAAAATATATAGCACTGAATGATGAGATATAATAGACATCTCAGAGACCTGGTGGAAGGAGGACAATCAATGGGACACCTGGGTACAAATTATATCGTAAGGATAGAGTAGATCAAATTGGAGGGGGGTTGTGCTATATTTTAAAGAAGGAATTGAATCAAATAAAATAAACATTCTGCATAGCATAGATAGCAGTGTGGAATCACTATGGATAGAAATTCCATTTGTGAAGGGAAGGAATATAAAGGTTAGGTTATACTTAAGGTGACAAATACTGACAATAATCACAGCTTTAATTTAATTATATTTCATGTTAAATATTTATGTGAAAAACTCAGACCCTGAACCCGTGAAATAGTGTAACAAGACCAACTGAAGTTCAATGGTGGACCATCATAGTTTTTCACTGTCCCCATATACCATCAAAACAATTTGAAACAATAAATAAAACAAAGTACTTATCTGAATGAGATGGTATTCCGCTGTTATAGAGCCTCAGAGGATTTTAAAGTGGCAAGTGCAGTTAAAAACAAATGCTATGTTGATTGAAGAAAAATTCACTCTAATGACCCTGTCCCCTCGACTCGAGTTTCAAGTCTTCTTCAGGGAAGGACACTAGTAATCCAAAGCAAAAATGACTATTAGAAAGAATCCTATCTAAATGCAGTATAACCCACTACTTAGGACCTCAGGAAATTAAATTATCTCCCATAAGGATCAAGCAATTTTACTCTCTATCTCAAAACTAAATGTAAATACCTCTTAGTGGCACAAAGCATCAGAGAGGTAACCTTATCAGGACAGGCTGACTGAAAGTGTGAGAATGAAAATACTCCCCAGAACGACTACTATATTCCAATCCCACCGGAAATGACAAAAATGCCGGAAATGACGGAACCCCAACCAGGAATTAATGGCTTACCCACGCCGGAGATGTTACGTCAGTAACCATTCAATTTCATGATTTAAACCATGCGGGGGTCAATGTATGCCAGTCAAAAATAAAACGCTGTTCTCTCCGGATCAAAGACCCCGAGAGATCGAGATAGAGAGTAAAATTGCTTGATCCTTATGGGAGATAATTTAATTTCCATCTCATTCAGATAAACTGAAAGGGGACAGGTTTAAAACAAATGCTAGGAAGTTCTTTTTTACCCAGAGGGTGGTGGACACATGGAACGCGCTTCCAGAGAATGTGATAGGCCAGAACTCTGTACAGGGGTTCAAGGAGGGTTTGGATAGGTTCCTGGAGGATAAGGAGATAGAGGGGTACAGATATAACTAGAGGTAGTTTATAGAAATAGGCAGAAACCACTTCACAGGTCACGGACCTGATGGGCCGCCGCGGGAGCGGACCGCTGGGCGAGATGGACCTCGGTCTGACCCAGTGGAGGCAACTTCTTATGTTCTTATGTTCTTATGTAAGTACTTTGTTGTATTTATTTTTTCAAATTGTTTGGATGGTATATGGGGACAGTGAAAAACTATGATGGTCCCCCATTGAATCTCAGTTGGTGTTGTTACACTATTTCACATGTTCAGGGTCTGAGTTTTTCACATAAATATTTAACATGAAATATAATTAAATTAAAGCTGTGATTATTGTCAGTATTTGTTACGTTATTATCACAGAAGAAGATAGATTTTCTCTCCATTTTTTTTGGAGAAATATACTTAAGGTGAACCACCTTAAGTTGATACTACAAGATTAAAGCCTAAATGGAGGAAAAGATCTCAGATTCACCACTTAGAGAACATTCTCCCTAAAGATATTGTGATGATAAATTTCTTTCAAGTTTCAAGTTCAAGTTCTAAGTTTATTAGTATTTTGATATAGTGACCATCACGTGTATCTGGTCGGTTTACAATAGTTAAAGGATAAAAATAGAGTTAACTTTTATTTTAAAAAAAATTTTATTTTCTAAGTATAGGAGAAAATAAAATCTCTATGGAAGTAGGGGGAAGAGGGTCAAGACAAAGACTTGATTACCAAGGATACGAAACAAAGCAAGAAGAAGGTGCAGTGGTGGCAGATGGATGGGGGTTTGAATTGGGCATTGGAGGGAGGGAAGGAGGGAGGCAGGTGTGGCAGGGAGGGAGTTAGGCAGGCAGGCTTTGGGGAGGGGTGGGACAAAGGCTGGAACGCAGTGAGGGGAACATAGGAAGGGGCACTAAGGACATAGGAAAGAAGTAGGGAGGGGAATAGAAAGGGACAATTGTTGGGCCTGAGTGCAGAAAGAAAGAAAGGATGCACAGTCATAAGGAAACACAACCAGAAACTCATGAAATCACCAGACAGCAAAGGTAGGAAAAATGATTTTATTTTCAATTTAGTGATCAAAATGTGTCAGTTTTGAGAATTTATATCTGCTGTCTATATTTTGCACTATACTTATCTATTTTCCTATAGTTACTGAGGTGACATTGCATATTTTAAAGTCATCTGCCTTGACATCTTTGAAAACCCCCCAAATATAAATGATAATTAACATTTTCTCTGCGTATAGTGTGCTTTGTGGGGTTTTTAATTTTATGGTTACCATTATGAATTAATAAAATATTATGTGTAAATGAAAAATTAATGGAAGAAATTGGGGGTGGGATTGGGGGCAGGGCTAGGGTGGGATTGGGGCGGGACTGACAATTAATAGATGATCTGTTTTGATGAAAAAAATAAATGGTCATATTAGTTATACTACCGTCTCCCGGGACAAAATGTGCAAACTTATGAAGAAATGTTTTCAGAGATTAGGAAAGCTGGAGAAATGGGCAACACTATAATAATGGGTGATTTTAATTACTATACAGTATAATTCAATACAGGATAATTCAATTATCAAAGATAAAGCAAAAATTATGCTTGACATAGTAATGATCACTCCACTAACCACTATGTACATCCCAGGGTATTAAAAGAACTCAAAAATGAAATTGTTGACCTGCTGTTAGTGATCTGTCACTAAAATCGTCTTTAGTACCTGACGATTGGAGGGTGGCCAATGTTACGCCAATTTTTTAAAAGGGCTCCAGGGGAGATTCAGGAAATTACAGACTGGTAAGCCTCACTTTGATGCCGGGCAAAATGGTAGAGACGATTATAAAAAATAAAATTGTGGAACATGTAAACAAGCATGATTTAATGAGATGGAGTTTCCATGTGTTCAGCAGAGGGATATCTTGCCTCACAAATTTGGTTGACTTCTTTGAAGGTGTGAATAAACATGTGGATAAAGGTGAGCCGGTTGATATAGTATATCTAGATTTTCAGAAAGCTTTTGATAAAGTTCCTCACAAGAGACTCCTGAGAAAATTAAAGTGTCATGGGATAGATGGCAAAGTTCAGTTGTGGATTAGGAATTGGTTATTGGATAGAAACAGAGGGTAGGGTAAAATGATCATTTTTCTCAATGGAGGAGAGTGAACAGTGGAGTGCCACTGGGACCGGTGCTATTTAACTTACATATAAATGATCTGGAAATTGGAACGACGAGTGAGGGGGTTTAAATTTGCAGATGACACTAAACTGTTCAAAGTTGTTCAAACTCATGTGGATTGTGAAAAATTGCAGGCGAACCTTAGGAAATTGGAAGACTTGGCTACAGAATGACACGGTGGCTGTTACCCGCAGCTAGTTGTGAGTAACCACAGTTAACCCACCAAAACAGTGAGGGAGGAAAAAGTACTCACTGTGAGTACGGGGACAAGACCATCTACTGCCCCATGGAGTAGTGAATGGCCTTGTCCCCGCAGTTAAGGAAAGGAATGTGCACGATCACCAATCATGCATGGCCCCCTTGCTCCTTCCTAACTATCCAAATCTATCTATCTCCCTCCCTCACCCTTATCTTCACGGTGCATTTTGAGTAACTTCTCCACAAAGCCGTCAGAGCCTGCAAGCAGTAGCGTTCGTGTGTGGGCGGAAGCTTCTCCTCTGATGCAACTTCCGGTTTATGATAAAGTAGTATAATAGTTGTGTATATAAAAATTTATAAACAAAGCCCTGCCAGCTGAACATCTCTTTCTCTAGTTCAGCAGCCAGAACTTTGATTTTTAAGGAAGGAATAAGCTAAATATTGCAGTACTGAGGTTTGTATGGATGCTGTGGGGATGGGGTGGGGACAGTGGTTGCGGGGACAGGGACAAGGCGGGGATAGTGGTCGCGGGGATGGGATAGGAACAGTGGTCACAGGGACAGGGCGGTGACAGGGACAAATATTTTCCCCCGTGTCATTCTCTAGATTGGGCGTCCAAATGGCAGATGAAATTTAATGTGGAGAAATGCAAAGTGATGTACATTGGGAAGAATAGCCTGAATCACAGTTACCAGATGCTAGGGTCCATCTTGGAGATTAGTGCCCAAGAAAAGGATCTGGGCTTCTAAGTCTATTCCCTTCAGTACCTTGAATATTTCGATCATGCCCCCCTCAAAATCACCTCTGTTCGAGGGAGAAGAGGCCCAGTTTCTCTAATCTTTCACTGTACGGCAATTCCTCCAGCTCCTTAACCATCTTAGTTGTTCTTCTCTGGACCCTTTCGAGTAGTACCATAATCTTCTTCATGTACAGTGACCAGTGCTGGATGCAGTAATCCAGGTGAGGGCGCACCCTGGCCCGGTACAGTGGCATGATAACCTTGCAGGATGATAGAGGATACCGTGCAGGAAGATATAGGGGAAGACCCATCAGATCACAAGCAAGACAGATTGAAATGGACACAAGAGGGAAGGAAATGCAAGAAAGGAACAGGTCGTAAACTCAAGTGTATGTACACAAATGCAAGGAGCCTAAGGAATAAGATGGGTGAATTAGAAGCTATGGCACAAAAAGATAAGGTTGACATCATCGGCATCATGGAAACATGGTGGACTGAGGAAAAAGTCTGGGACACTGTACTACCAGGATACAAACTATACCGTAGAGACAGAGTGGCTCAAAAAGGTGGGGGCATTGCCATATATGTCAAAGAGAGAATTGAATCTACTGGAGAGAACACACCACAACTGACGGATAAGTTAGAGTATCTATGGGTCAAAATTTTGTGAACAAATGGACTGGAAACGAAGATTGGCATCTACTACCGACCCCCAGGACAGTCTGAAGAAATTGATGAGGAAATGACTGATGAGATTAAATGCAACTGCAAGGGAGGCAACACAGTTATCATGGGTGACTTCAACTATCCGGGGATAGACTGGAACCTAGGCATCTCTGGCTGCGCTAGGGAGACCAAGTTCCTGGATGCTGTAGTCAATTGCTTCCTGGAACAAATTGTAAAAGAAAATACAAGAGGAAATGCAATTTTGGACTTAATTCTAAATGGACTGCAAGGACCGGCACAAGGTGTACATAAGAACATAAGAAATGCCTTCACCGGATCAGACCTTAGGTCCATCTAGACCGGCGACCCGTGCACGCGGAGGCTAAGCTAGGTGTTCCCTGATGAATACCTTGTTTACCCGTATCCCTCAATTTGATTTGCAAGAAAGTATGCATCCAACTTGCATCTGAATCTCAGAATGGTGGTCTCCGTCACAACCTCCTCCGGGAGAGCATTCCAAGCGTCCACAACTCACTGTGTGAAACAGAACTTCCTGACATTTGTCCTGGGTCTGTTGCCCCTCAGTTTCAGTCCATAACCTCTTGTCCGTGTCACATTTGACAATGTGAATAACGATGTTTCTTGCTCTATTTTGTTGAATCCATTTAGTATTTTAAAAGTCTCTATCATATCCCCTCGCAGTCTTCTCTTTTCGAGGGTGAACAATCCCAGTAGAAGTAGAAGGGATGCTGGGAAGCAGTGATCACAACATAATCCGCTTCGACCTAGACACAGGGGAGAAACATCGGTCCAGAAGGACAGCCACAGCGCTAAACTTCCGAAAAGGGAATTACGAGGGTGGGGAAGAAGATTGAGAAGAGGATAAGCACTGTGAAAATGGTAGAGCAAGCTTGGCCCCTTTTTAAAGACACAGTCACCGAGGTGCAAATCTTTTTTGATACCGTGTATCAAAAAAGGATCCAAGAGGAAAAAGAACAAAGAACTGACAAGAAACAGAGACAAGAAAACTTTGTTTAAGGAATGGAAAAGATCAAAAATGGACAAAAACTGGAACAAGCACAAACAACCTCAACGCAGGCACCATAAGGCGGTAAAAAGGACCAAAAGAGACTACAAGGAAAAATTAGCCAATGAGGTGAAAAACTTTAAGCTGTTCTTTCGATATATTAAGGGGAAATGACCCATGGAGGAAGCGGTGGGACCGTTGGATGACCTTGGAATAAAGGGAGTGCTAAAGGAGGACAAAGAAATTGCAAACAAACTGAACACATTTTTTGTGTCTGTATTTACCGAAAAGAATATACACAGCATATTAGAACCCATCAGACTATATGCTGGAAATGAAAACGGGAAACTGACAGGGTTGACGGTCAGTCTAAAAGAGATATGCAAGCAGATTGATAGGCTTAAGAGTGATAAATGACCCGGATCATATGGCATCCATCCGAGGGTCATCAAGGAACTGAAAGGGACAATAGCTGAACTGTTTCAACTAATAGCCAATCTGTCGATCAAATCAGGAAAGATTCCAGATGACTAGAAGGTGGTGAATGTTATGCCGATCTTCAAAAAAAGTTTGAGGGGAGATCCAGGAAACTACAGACTGGCGAGTCTAACCTCGGTACCGGGAAAGATGGACCTTGATAGATATGGTTTAATGAGGACCAGCCAGCACGGTTTCAGCAAAGGCAGATTTTGCCTGACGAACTTGCTGCACTTCTTCGAGGGAGTAAACAGGCGGTTAGACAAGGGTGACCCGGTTGACATTGTATATTTGGATTTTCAGAAGGTGTTCAACAAGGTTCCACATGAACGACTACTTCGTAAAATTGCAAGCCATAGAATCAAGAGTGAAATACTCACGTGGATTAAAAACTGGCTGGAGCATAGGAAACAGAGTGGGGGTAAATGGACAATATTCGGACTGGAAGAGTATCACCAGCAGGGTGCCACAGGGCTCGGTGCTTGGACCCGTGCTCTTCAACATTTTTATAAAAGATCTGTACATTGGTACGACGAGTGAGATGATTAAATTTGCGGATGATACGAAGTTATTCAGAGTAGTGAAGACACAGGGGGATTACGAAAATCTACAAAGTGCCATAGTCAAGCTCAAGAAATGGGCATTGATATGGCAAATGAGTTTCAACATGGAAAAATGCAAAGTGATGCATGTTAGTAACAAAAATCTCATGCACAAATACAGGATATCCAGGGCGGTACTTGGAGAGACCTCCCAGGAAAGAAGCGTGAGAGTTCTGATCGACAAGTCGATGAAGCTGTCTGCACAATGTGCTGTGGCGGCAAAAAGGGTGAACAGAATGCTAGGAATGATAAAGAAGGGGATCACGAACAGATCGGAGAAGGTTATCTTCCTGCTGTACCGGGCCATTGTGTGCCCTCACCTGGAGTACTGCATTCAGCACTGGTCGCCATACATGAAGAAGGAGATGGTACTACTCGAAAGGGTCCAGAGAAGAGCAACTAAAATGGTTAAGGGGCTAGAGGAGTTGCCGTACAGTGATAGATTGGAGAAACTGGGCCTCTTCTCCCTTGAAAAGAGAAGACTGAGAGGAGACATGATCAAAAAATTCAAAATACTTAAGGGAATAGACTTAGTAGATAAAGACAGTTCACACTTTCCAAGGTAGGGAGAACGAGAAGGCACTCTCTAAAGTTGAAAGGGGATAGATACCGTACAAACGTAAGGAAGTTCTTCTTCACCCAAAGAGTGGTGAAGTGCTGGAACACTCTTCCACAGTCTGTTGTAGGACGAAACACCCTCCAGGGTTTCCAGACCTAAGCTGGACAAGTTCCTGCTAAACTGGGACATATGCAGGTGAGGCTGGACTCATTTAGAGCACTGGTCTTTGACCTGGGGGCTGCTGCGTGAAGATGGACCACTGGTATGACCCAGCAGCGGCAATTCTTATGTTCTTATATTTTCTGATCTGTTCGTGATCCCCTTCTTTATCATTCCTAGCATTCTGTTCACCCTTTTCGCCACTGCTGCACATTGCGTGGACAGCTTCATCGATTTGCCGATCAGAACTCCTAAGTCTCTTTCCTGGGAGATCTCTCCAAGTACCGCCCTGGATATCCTGTATTTGTGCATAAGATTTTTGTTACTGACATGCATCACTTTACACTTATCCATGTTGAACCTCATCTGCCATGTCGATGCCCATTCCTCGAGCCTGATTATGTCACGTTGTCCCGTTTTCTGAAAATCCAGATATACAATGTCGACTGGGTCGCCCTTGTCTATCTGCCTGTTTACTCCCTCGAAGAAGTGTAGCAAGTTTGTTAAACAAGATCTGCCTTTGCTGAAACCATGCTGGCTGGTCCTCATCAGATCGTGTCTGTCAATGTGATCATCGATGCTGTCCTTTATCAGAGCCTCTACCATCTTTCCCGGTACCGAGGAAATACCCTTCGGTCTGTATTTCCCGTGTCTCCCCTTGAACCTTTTTTGAAGATCGGTGTAAAATTTGCCACCTTCCAATCCTCCAGAATCTTTCCCGATTTGATCAACAGATTGTCTATTAGATGAAGCAGTTCAGCTATAGTCCCTTTCAGTTCCTTGATGACCATCAGATACTGAGGGAGCTCAGAGAGGTTCTAGTGGGTTCTATTAAAGACTTGTTTAACAAATCTCTGGAGACGAGAGTGGTTCCTGAGGATTGGAGGATTAGAGAAGAGCGGATGTGGTCCCTATTTACAAAAGTGGTCTCAGAGATGAAGCGAGAAATTACAGGCCGGTAAGCCTCACTTTGGTTGTTGGAAAAATAATGGAAGTGTTGAAAGAAAGTATAGTGAACTTCCTAGAATCTAATGGGTTACAGAATCTGAGGCAACATAGCTTTACTAAAGGTAAATCATGCCAAACGAACCTGATTGAATTTTTTGATTGGGTGACCAGAGAACTGGATCCAGAACATATGCTAGATGTAATTTACTTAGATTTCAGCAAAGCCTTTGATACGGTTCCTCATAGGAGGCTCTTGAACAAACTTGATGAGCTGAAGTTAAGACCCAAAGTGATGAACTGGATTAGAAATTGGTTGACAGACTGATGCCAGAGGGTGGTACTTAATGGAAGTCACCCAGAGGAAGGAAAGGTGAATAGTGGAGTCCCTCAGGGTTAGGTGTTGGAGCAGATCCTATTCAATATTTTTGTGAGTGACATTGCTGAAGGGTTAGAAGGAAAGGTTTGCCTGTAAAAGAGTAGACACCGAGGAGGGAGTGGAAAATATGAAAAAGGATCTGCAAAAATTAGAGAAATGGTCTAATATCTGGCAACTAAAATTCAATGCAAAGAAATGCAAAGTAATGCATTTGGCAATTAATAATCGGAAGGAGCCTTATGTGCTGGGAGGTGAGAGGCTGATATGCATGAGTAGTATAATGGGTATACCTAATGTCAAAATGATTGACAGTTGTCAAGATAAGGATCAAAAAAATCAGCGTTCACTTCCGGGTTAAGCTACACCCATACCACACCTACTCTCCCCAAACCCCACTCACTATCTGCCCACTTTACCCAAACCCCCCCCATGTCCCCCCATACTATGCCCACTTTTGCCTTAGCCTCGCCCAGGCCCTGCCCATAACTTGCCCCCTGTTGCCCATGCTTCACCCACTCTCTGCCCATGCCCCACCCCTCCCATTGGAATGAATGTTGGTGGCCCCACTCATGCCCCGCTCCCATGCCCCTCCCCATGCCACGTCACCACAAATGCACTTTCTGATGATGTTGCCGGAAATGGGGGGGTGTTTTACCCTGGAAATATGCTTTCTGATGATGTCAGCGGAAATGGGAGTGTCTGCCCTACCGGAAGTGCACATTCTGATGACGTAGGTGGAAACAGGGTAAATGAAGCACCGAAAATGCGCTTTTCTGATGAGACAGATACATTTTCTGATGATGTTAGTGGAAACAGATTTAGTCGAACCCCCGGAAATGACGTGGCTAGAAAAAAGAGTGTCTTTATTTTAACAGCCTTTTAGTTAAAAGACAGGGTTTAAGATCTCATGGTTAGAGCAATGAACAAGTCGATCACAAAAGAAAAAGACATTTACAAATTCTTTCCTGTTTTTTAAAATAGACCCTAGGTTTTAAGAGCAGTGCAGAAACAACTTAGAAAAGGAAAAAGACCTGTAAAAGTTGCATTTTTTTTCTTTCCTGGTTTTTTTAACAGACAGTACGAAACCTTAGTTAATGGCTGTGGGGATAGGCAACATCTAGATTGTCATGGTAATGGCTGATAAGCTGATTCATCCTTCTTGCAGCCCCCTGATAAAACCAAGGGAGGGGGAGAGGGGGAGGTGTGTTTAAACCTGACTGAACATGTCCCGACCCCTGGTGTTGTCATAGTGATGTATGCCTTAGATCTTTAACAAACAGAAATAAAAAAGTTCTGGAAAAAAAACAGTCCATTGACACCTAACAGCCTCTGTTAAAAGACAGTTTTAAGACTTTTGTAGAGCTAGGTTAACAGAGCTGACTGGGACAGGGTAGAGATGAAGGCATCTTTATTTATTATGATCTAAAGGCAGCAGTCAGCTATAGAGGCCTTAACCCTTTACTTCAAGAGGCTAAAAAGTGTGATATTACAGTCTGGAGAAAAGACGTGGTGGACTGGGTCACCAATCAATATCCATACAATTTACATAGACCTGCTAGAATCCATTTTAAAAGAAATAAAACAATGGTGTCAGAAGTTGACAGCCAATGGCAAAGTGACTTAGTCTTACCCATTATAACAACGGTTAGAAATACATCTTAACGGTAAAAGATATCCTGTCAAAATATGCATGGGCCGTGAGTTTAAAAACAAAAACCAGTCACGAAGTTACCAAACCTTTTAAAACAATATTTAATTTAGGGCATACACCTGAAAAACTTCAAACAGACAAGGGTAAAGTATTTTTAAATAAGTCTCTGAAGAATTTATTAAAACAAAAAGGTGTTTGCCATCTGTTAACATCAGAAATAAAAGTTCTCACAGCTGTTAGCAACAGAAATAAAGGTTCTCAAACTGTCAAACAAAATGACTGCCACGAAGGCGCGTAGATTGAGTTACTTTCTTAAAGACCGTGATGTAGAAAAAGAGGGTTATCTGATGACAGAAAAACTGTATGAATCAGACAAAGAAAACATGGACCCCTTTAACACACATTTAACTGAAAAAAGACCTACCAAGAGATATCGTAACTTTCTTAAAGACTGTAATGCAGAGAAAGAGGGTTGCCCACTGGCTGAAAAGCCAATTTACCCGACGGCAAATACCTGGGAGCATATGCACGAATTAATGTACAAGTGAATCTACATCAGCTCTTTTTCACAACTCCTTGTTTTCTGGTAAATTAAATCCTGAATTGCCAGGACAGGATTAACCAATAGGCCAAGTAGGCATGTGCCTAGGGCTTGAAATGGTCAGGGGGGCCCGATGAAGGAAGGCATCAATATTGTTTTTTCCAAATGGCAATGGACCCCTCCAGCATTGATTGGCAATGTGGGCCCCACCTCCCATCGACAGAAAGTAAGACAAGCAAGCAACATGGTTAAGAAAGGCAACAGGAACTGTAATTGTGCAAGTGGTGCTGCTTGCCCAAAGCTTTCCTCTGACACAGCTTCCTGTTTCTGCCTGGGCACATGGTGGGGTGGGGCAGGGGGCCCAGTGTACTTGTGTGCCTAGGGGCCCTCGAGGAATTAATCCTGCCCTAAGAATCGCTAGATGCTGATGATTTCTTAGACCAGGTTGCTAAACTCCTTCAAAGTCACAGAGAAATACAGGTCCCGTAGGGTGTTAAAATCTATACTGTTTAGCTAGATTTTGCAGAAAAAAGGATGTATTTAATAGATTTGAATAACACAGGCAATAACCTGTGTTTTGCCGGTAGCCTTACAGCACATATGTCCCAAGTAAAACTCACAGATGCTGAGCTGTTAACAGATGCTGAAAAGCTACATAATGATTTGGGGTGGTCGGTACATTAAAAAAATCATGCTCGATATTGTAGCAACCATTGAACAACATTTAAAAATAAATATAAGGGGATCACGTGATGCAATAAGCAAGGGCAGTTGCACTCTGCCTGAGCACCTGGACCCCGAGTTGCTTACTTGTTTTCAAACCGCAGCTTGGATGATCGGGTGATTTACACGTGATTCATTGCAGCGGGGTCAGTGCATGGACAAATATTTGTCTCCCGCAGTACTCCCCATGGCCACGAAATCTACTAAAAAGGACCGCGAGCGTCTGAAGCCGGCCGAGGTTAAAATGGCATCAGGCTCGAGTGCGGAGGTGAGTCAGCTGTTTCTGGAGGCCCTCCGAGATATAACACTGGTGGTAACTACCGCGATGCAGCCTAGCTTAGACAAGCTTTCCGCGCAATTCCACGGCCAGATGCACCATGGAGCTAGAATTGCGTGTTTCCCGCCTAGATGATGCACAGGGAGAACAAGCGGCAGCTATTCAGCCCTTACAGGACCTTACTCGCACTCAGGCTGAACGATTAGAAGATCTGGAAAATAGATCCTGTAGGTCGAATTTACATTTCTTGGGGATCCCAGAGACTGTGAATGGACCTTCCATCGTGTCTACACTTGAGGGCTGGCTACGGGATCAGTTTCCCCTGCGTGAGTTGGGCCCCATTGAGTTGGGCCCCATTCGTTTGGAGCGGGCGCACCGCTTGGGCAAGGAGCTGAATCGTGAAGCGCGCCTGCGCATGATCATCGCCAAGCTGCTTAACTACAACAATAAGGTCGAGATTTTACGTAAATACAAACAGCTTCAAGATGGCTTAAAGTTTGAAGATTCCGTTCTGCTCTGCTCTACCTTAGCAGAGAAAAAGCTGCATTTTATGTTTCTCTATCCGGCTCTTCTGCGCCTTCAACATCAGGGTCAGTGGCACTATTTTGCCACCTCAGAAGAAGCAGCTCTGTACATTAATACTCATGTGCTTTCACTACAGGACCCTACTTGATAAGGGCCGACACCTCTATAGCGGTGATCTAGTCCTTTATTAGCAGAAGTTTCTTTTCAAATTATGCAGCATAGTTTGCTGTATTGTTGGACCCTATGTTTTTGTGTTTATACCAGGTTTTGTTTATTCTGCACTATTGTTATACTCTTAGCAACAAAGTCTAAGCAACAAAGTTCATGATCTGCAAGCCCTAATATTAGAGGCAGATCTAGATATTGTTGCTATCACAGAGACATGGTTCAGTGAATCACATGGATGGGATGCAAACATACCGGGATATAATCTTTTTAGGAAGGACAGAGATGGTCATAAAGGTGGAGGAGTAGCTCTCTATGTAAAGATCAATATCCAAGCGACCGAAATGCAAGGGACCTGGGGAGAGGAAGAAGCGATATGGATTGCTCTGAAAAGAGAAGATGGAACTTCTATCTACGTGGGTGTAGTCTACAGACCTCCGACTCAATCGCAGCAAATTGATAAGGATCTGATTGTGGATATCCAAAAGTTTGGAAGGAAAGAGGAGGTTCTGCTGTTGGGAGATTTCAACCTGCCGGATGCGGACTGGAATGTTCCGACTGCGGAATCGGAAAGAAGTAGGGAGATTGTGGATGCCTTTCAAGAGGCTCTGCTCAGACAAATGGTGACGGAACCCACAAGGGAAAAAGCGATATTGGATCTGGTCCTCACAAATGGAGAGAGTATATCTAATGTTCGAGTGGGTGCTCACCTGGGTAGTAGCGATCATCAAACGGTTTGGTTTGATATAACGGCTAAAGTGGAGAGCGGCCGCACGATACTTAAAGTCCTAGATTTCAAACGTACGGACTTTAATGCAATGGGAAAGTACCTGAAGAAAGAGCTGTTAGGATGGGAGGACATAAGAGAAGTGGAAAGACAGTGGTCTAAGCTGAAAGGAGCGATAAAAATGGCTACGGACCTTTATGTGAAGAAAATCAATAAAAACAAGAGAAAAAGGAAGCCGATATGGTTCTCCAACCTAGTGGCTGAGAAAATAAAGGCGAAAGAGTTGGCGTTCATGAAATATAAAAAAACCCAAGAAGAGGAGAGCAGAAAGGACTACAGGGTGAAACTGAAAGAAGCCAAGAGAGAGATACGTTTAGCGAAGGCACAGGCGGAAGAACAAATGGCTAAAAATGTAAAAAAGGGAGATAAAAATTTTTTCAGATATATTAGTGAAAGGAGGAAGATAAAAAATGGAATTGCTAGGCTAAAAGATGCTGGGAACAAATATGTGGAGAGTGATGAGGAGAAAGCAAATGTGCTAAACAAATACTTCTGTTCTGTGTTCACAGAAGAAAATCCTGGAGAAGGACCGAGATTGTCCGGCAAAGTTACACGAGAAAATGGAGTAGATTCTGCGCCGTTCACGGAGGAGGGTGTTTATGAGCAACTTGAAAAACTGAAGGTGGACAAAGCGATGGGACCAGACGGGATCCATCCCAGGATACTAAGGGAACTCAGAGAGGTTCTGGCGAGTCCTATTAAAGACTTGTTCAACAAATCTCTGGAGACGGGAGTGATTCCTGGGGATTGGAGGAGAGCGGATGTGGTCCCTATTCATAAAAGTGGTCACAGGGATGAAGCAGGAAACTACAGGCCGGTGAGCCTCACTTCAGTTGTTGGAAAAATAATGGAAGTGTTGCTGAAAGAAAGGATAGTGTATTTCCTTGAATCTAATGGGTTACAGGATCCGAGGCAACATGGCTTTACAAAAGGTAAATCGTGCCAAACGAACCTGATTGAATTTTTTGATTGGGTGACCAGAGAGCTGGATCAAGGACATATGCTAGATGTAATTTACTTGGATTTCAGCAAAGCCTTTGATACAGTTCCTCATAGGAGGCTGTTGAACAAACTTGAAGGGCTGAAGTTAGGACCCAAAGTGGTGAACTGGGTCAGAAACTGGCTATCGGACAGACGCCAGAGGGTGGTGGTTAATGGAAGTCGCTCGAAGGAAGGAAAGGTGACTAGTGGAGTCCCTCAGGGTTCGGTGCTGGGGCCAATCCTGTTCAATATGTATGTAAGTGACATTGCTGAAGGGCTAGAAGGAAAAGTGTGCCTTTTTGCAGATGATACCAAGATTTGTAACAGAGTAGACACCGAAGAGGGAGTGGAAAATATGAAAAAGGATCTGCAAAAGTTAGAGGAATGGTCTAATGCCTGGCAACTAAAATTCAATGCAAAGAAATGCAGAGTAATGCATTTGGGGATTAATAATAGGAAGGAACCGTATATGCTGGGAGGAGAGAAGCTGATATGCACGGACGGAGAGAGGGACCTTGGGGTGATAGTGTCCGAAGATCTAAAGGCGAAAAAACAGTGTGATAAGGCAGTGGCTGCTGCCAGAAGGATTCTGGGCTGTATAAAGAGAGGCGTAGTCAGTAGAAGGAAGAAGGTGTTGATGCCCCTGTACAGGTCATTGGTGAGGCCCCACTTGGAGTATTGTGTTCAGTTTTGGAGACCGTATCTGGCGAAAGACGTAAGAAGACTTGAGGCGGTCCAGAGGAGGGCGACGAAAATGATAGGAGGCTTGCGCCAGAAGACGTATGAGGAGAGACTGGAAGACCTGAATATGTATACCCTAGAGGAAAGGAGAGACAGGGGAGATATGATTCAGACGTTCAAATACTTAAAGGGTATTAACGTAGAACAAAATCTTTTCCAGAGAAAGGAAAATGGTAAAACCAGAGGACATAATTTGAGGTTGAGGGGTGGTAGATTCAGGGGCAATGTTAGGAAATTCTACTTTACGGAGAGGGTGGTGGATGCCTGGAATGCGCTCCCGAGAGAGGTGGTGGAGAGTAAAACTGTGACTGAGTTCAAAGAAGCGTGGGATGAACACAGAGGATTTAGAATCAGAAAATAATATTAAATATTGAACTAGGCCAGTAACTGGGCAGACTTGCACGGTCTGTGTCTGTGTATGGCCGTTTGGTGGAGGATGGGCTGGGGAGGGCTTCAATGGCTGGGAGGGTGTAGATGGGCTGGAGTGGGTCTTGACGGAGATTTTGGCAGTTGGAACTCAGGCACAGTACCGGGTAGAGCTTTGGATTCTCGCCCAGAAATAGCTAAGAAGGAAAAAAAAAAAAAAAAAATTTAAATTGAATCAGGTTGGGCAGACTGGATGGACCATTCGGGTCTTTATCTGCCGTCATCTACTATGTTACTATGTTACTATGTTACTTATCAGTTTCAGATTTGGGGACCCTATGGATATTCTTACACTCTTGGTTCTTTTGATGATTTAACTCGGAGCTCTTTACGTGATTTCATATACCTTCAGGCCCATGTTGGTGGGATCTGTAGATGTGTCCGATCCAGAGGGGGCGTATAGAACTGAGGGGAGGGAGGGACGGGGGAGGTGGGGTTGGGCGGGGATGGTTGGGGAGAGGGGATTTTGAGTGGGAGATGTCTCTTGCAAGTGCTCTGTGAAAGTTGGTTCATTTACTTTCTCTTTTTCTGTACTGTATCATTGGAGTATCCACCCTGGGTTAGGCTGGGAGCCTGGGGAGATTTTGGTTGATGGATTGGATTAGTTCAGCAATTAGATTTTTTGCTCCTTTATGGCCCTAGCCTAGCCAATGCTCTTCGCATAGTTTCTTGGAATGTATCGGGTATCACTTTCCCTATTAAACGTACAATAATTTTGCACCAGTTGAAACGTTATAAAGCAGATATAGTGTGTCTCCAGGAAACCCACTTGATGGATGAGGAACATTCCAAGTTAAAGAGATTCTGGGTGGGCGAAGTTTATGTAGCTTTTTCGCCACAAAAAAAAGCAGGTGTAGCCATTTTAATAAACAAATCCCTGCCACAGCAGACCTGCTTAGTAGAACGTGATCCACAGGGTCGTTTCATATTACTCCATGTTACCGTGGGTACATACTCTTTCTATCTTATGAATATATATGCTCTGAATGTTTATGATCACTCCTTTTTTGAGCGTTTGATAGCAATATTGGTGGCCCACACAGGAGACCCCTTGTTTTTGGCAAGTAACTATAATCAGGTTCTTGATCCTAGTTGCGATCATTCTAATCCTGGATCCTCTCTATCAAGGATGGGGACTCATGGAATTCCATTTTTATGTTTGGCTTTAGACTTGGTGGACCCCTGGCGCTTATTACATACTATGGAACGGAATTATACTCATAGATCTAGAGCCCATGGAACATTTTCTAGGATTGACTATATTATTACTACTAGACACTCCTTTCTGAATATAGACTCGGCCGTCATTGGACCCGCGGTTATCTCTGATCATGCCCTGATTTGGCTTGATGTCAATATTGGTTGGCATTTTCCTAGTTATTTGTTTCATGTTGCTCATTTTAGAGAATTTTTACAAAAAAAGTGGGAAGAGTTTCTGGAGTTTAATGGTCAACATATGAATAACCCGGAATTGTTTTGAATTGTTAAGGCAGTTCTTAGGGGAGATTGTATTGCATATGCAATAGCCCAGAATCACCGGCTGTCTCGGGGTATCATTCATCTAGAGAGAGCGTTAGTGGCTGCTAGGCGACATTATGTGACCTGTCCTTCGGCCGCTAGGGAATCTATACTTTCTATAGAGACTTCTCTGAACACCCATATTCACGAACGCACGATGAAAATGTTATTCTATCAAAAATTTAATCATCATAAATACGGTAATCGTGCAGGTAAATTGTTATCTTATCTCACGAAAAGGGCGAGAGGACAGCGTTTTATACTGGGGATAAAAGATGGGACGGGGAGGCTTCACCATAAAACGTCCCAGATTGCAAACCTCTTTCGCTCCTACTTTCAGGACTTTTATGCAGAGCGTAGTCAGGAAGTGAGTTCCCTGATTGGGGACTGCCTTGCGGATTCAGGATTACCCAAGCTTCCTGATGCACACATTGCAACTTTAAATGCCCCTATCACATCTAGGGAATTACAGCTGGTATTCAGACTCAGAGGAATTTCTCTGCCCCTGGACCTGATGGCTTCACCGCCGAATTTTATAAATTGATGTCCTCTCAGATTGGTGCTCCCTTGAGAGATTATTTTACTCATGTCATTGCACGAGGGAGCTTCCCTCTAGGTGCTAATGAGGCCTGGATTACACTAATTTTGAAACCATGAAAGGAGGCTACTTCCACTGAGTCTTATCGCCCGATTTTGCTTCTAAATGTTGATGTAAAACTTATGGCAAAGATTTTGGCAGACCGTTTGTCCTTACTTCTCCCTGATCTCATTGGGGTCGAACAGGCAGACAGTCCGTATAAAATGTTCATAAAGTACTTTTAACTATGGCTCATGCACAAGTTCATGACATCCCTTTTTTATTGGTGAGTTTAGATGCTGCTTGTGCTTTCGATCAAGTTGATTGGACATTTCTGTTTGGTGTCCTGGAATATATGGGAGTGTCGGGTTGGTATGAACGGGTGATAAAGACTTTATATACCAACCCGGTAGCGCGTTTATTAATTAAGGACCCCATCACTGAGAGTTTTCCGATAGAACGTGGAACTCGGCAGGGTTGTCCTTTGTCCCCACTTCTTTTTTTGCTTTATCTAGAACCTTTTTTAAGAACTGTAGTGCGGGATCCTGCTGTGACAGGGATGACTTTTGCTAACCATACAGTAAAGGTTTTGGCCTTTGCTGATGACTTAAAATTTATACTAAAACAACCTTTCTCTTCTTTGCCTCCTCTTTTACAGTCTCTGGAAGAGTTTAGGTTTTATTCGGGGTTCACATTGAATTATTCTAAATCTAAGGCCGTAGCTATTCCTATAGCTCTTCAGGATACCTGGGAAGGGGAATTTCCTTTTTCTTGGGCTCCTACGGCCCTCAAATATTTAGGGGTCTGGTTACCTCGTGATTTGTCCACCCTCTATATATGCTATGTCTCTTCGTTATTGGAGGAAACGAGGTGCCAGTTAAAGATTTGGCAGATTTTCAGTTACAGGACGGGTGGCCCTGTATAATATGGTATTGTTTCCAAAATGGCTATATCGTTTTCAGGTTTTACCGCTGTTATTAACGCATGCTCATCTTGTACTACACTCCATACTGTTTCAAATTTATCTTTGGGGGGCAAGAAACCGCGTATGACCCTTTTGCGCATGTGTCAGCCCAGGGAGAGGGGGGTTATGGTTTGTTAAATATTCGATGGTATGCCCTGGCCTGCCAGATGAGGCATATTAATGATTGGTTTTGAGGTATATCTTATTTATTCCAGGACAAGCAGGCATGATATTCTCAAATGTGGGTGACGTCATCTACGGAGCCCCGATGCGGACAGCTTTTCAAGCAAACTTGATTGAAGATTCAAGTTTGCTGTGCTGCACCACGCATGTGTGCCTCCTGCTCCACTAGAGGGCGCATCCCCTCCTCGTGGTCTCCAGTTCGTTTTTTTCCGTGGAGCCAAGAAGTCCTGTATTTCTTAGGCTCTGCCCCATGTGCCTTCTTGCACCGCGATTTCTTATTTTAAATTAGTTGGAAGTCGCTGTGCGCCTGTTTATTGTTTTAATTTTTGTTCCTGCTACCGAATCGCGAAGTTGTGGTTCGTTTTTGGCCGCCCGGGGGCTCCCGGGTTGTCGCGGCCGCATGGCCTCCCTGGCCGCGGCCTATTTTTTGTCTTATGTCCCGGCCTCTGTCCGGGTTTAAAAAGTGCACCCGGTGCGAGCGTCTGCTTTCGCTTACCGACCCGCATCGCTGGTGCATCAGGTGTTTGGGTGCTGATCATCCCACCGAGTCCTGTCCCCGGTGTGCCACTTTCCAAAACCGGGTGCTCTGTCGGCGTAAGGCCAGGATGGTGGACCTTTTTGCGGTCGATCAGCCCTCGACCTCGGCCTCGAAGTCGGCCCCGGCCTTGACCACGGCCTCGGCTCCCTCGGCCCCGCCTCGAGACTCGACCCCGAAGACCTCGGGTTCCCTGAAGTCCCCGGCTCCGGGTAAGTCCCCGCTTCCTTCCTCAGGTTCCGCATCAGCGAAGAAGCCAGCCTCGGGGACGCCGGCCGGGCATGGTGGAACCTCCTTGCCTTCGGTCCCGGCGAAGTCCTCTAAATCTTTGGGCCGTGCCTCCACCACACGGGAATACTCTGATACGAGGTCGCCCCCGGTGGAGTGCACTCTGGCCTCGGACATGCCTTCGATGCTGTCAGTGCCGGTTTTTCAGGACATGCTCCGGGCGATGATATCATCGGAGCTGTCCGCGGCCCTCGCTCACCTTACTCCGGCCCCGACCTCGACCTCCTGTGCGCCGGATCAGCCTGAGCCTCGCGTCGAAGTACCTCAGGGCAAGATGCGCCGATCTCGACGCCTATCGTCCTCCTCGGATTACTCGCCGAGGTCTTCGAGGCGTTCTTCCACCACGGGGCTCCGTAGGGCGAAACGCCGCTCAAAGTATGCCGAGACCTCGAGCCGGCGGAGTTCGAAGAAACCCCGGAGTTCGCCTCCGCTGCAGGGTCGCTCCCCGACACCTCGCTCCGGGGGATGGCTCAAGGTGGCGGAGTTGTCGCTCACCAACCCTCGGCTCTTGTTAACTCCCCGAGGGGCATTTGGCCTCCTTCTAAAGGATTTCTCTAGCCTCCGTCTCCACCTGTTTCATGCAGCTTACGACGGCTTTGAGCTTTCCTCGAGGGTCGCTGCCTTTGCTGTGGCCATGCGCCGGCTGGTGTGGTTGCGCCTGGTCGACATGGACCCCAACCTCCAGGACCGGTTGGCTAACCTTCCTTGTGTCAGTAAGGAACTCTTTGACGACACCATTGAAGCGGCTACAAAACGCTTGTCGGAGCATGAGCGGTCTTTCGCCTCCCTCGTGCGTCCCAAGCCTAAGCCGGCTGCTTCTCGCCCACTACGGGGCATGCCTCGCCGTTACCCGCAAAAGTCCACCCCGGCTTTTTCTAGACCTCCACCTAGGCGTCAGCAGGCTCATTCTAGGGCAGGGGTCTGCAACCTTTAAGACATAAAGAGCCACTTGGACCCGTTTTCGAAAAGAAAAAAAACTTGGAGCCGCAAAACCATTATAAAACAAATCTAACACTGCATATATTGTTTCTTATCTTAATGCTATATACAGGATCATGCAGTTAGCTGTCAATCTGAAGAAAAAAAGGACTTTTTCACTTAACAATGTAAAATATATTTTTGCACATTAATAGCTAATTAAAATATTTAATTTAGCTGGTTAATGGGATTTTTGCTCCTGAACCTCAGTGCACAGTGTCTGCACATCAGGGCTGTAAGACGTCACCTTCATTTTCACACAGGCTTGCAAGAAAAGAAAAGAGGGAAAAAAAAAGTGTGACTTACCTCCTGAGTGCGAATCACGCGCCTTCCTTCAGCCCGGTCTTCTTCTTTACGGCAGGCTCGGCAGCGCAGCGGCCGTCTGGCGGCCTCTCTGATAGGCTGCCGGCCAGCGGCAGCACACACGTCATCCTCTGCGGCGAGCAGCCTGACAGGTAAGGCGGCGCCTCCCATTCTTCAGGAGCGCGCCGCAGCCACTGAAAGACTCCGGCCCGTGTGACACACTACCGGAGCCGCGGCAAAGGTGAAAAAGAGCCGCATGCGGCTCTGGAGCCGTGGGTTGCCGACCCCCGTTCTAGGGCATTGTCGAAATCCCAGCCGACTGCCCCTGCCAAACCATCCCCGTCCTTTTAACGGGATGCGCGGATGGGGGCTGGCCCTCTCCGCGCCACCGTCAGGCCTTCTTCCCATCGGGGGCCGCCTGCGAGCCTTTTACCCTCGTTGGGAGTCCATCACGTCGGACGCATGGGTCCTTGGCGTGATCTCATCCGGGTACTCTCTCAACTTTCGAGAGATCCCTCCCGACAGCCCTCCGAGCGTGTGTCCTCCCAATTGGGCACAGTTGTCCCTCCTTCTCTCGGAGGCTCGAGACCTTCTTCGCCTGTGGGCGGTGGAAGTGGTCCCCCCCTGTCAACGGGGGCAAGGGTTTTACTCCCGTTACTTCCTGGTACCGAAGAAGACGGGAGACCTGCGCCCGATTCTGGACCTGAGACGCCTCAACAAGTTTCTGGTATGGGAAAAGTTTTGGATGCTTTCCCTTCCGATTCTCTACTCGACGAGGGCGATTGGCTCTGCTCTCTCGATCTGAAGGAGGCCTACACACATGTTCCGGTGCATCCCGCTTATCACAGATTCCTGCGCTTTCAGGTGGGAGACCTGCATCTACAATATCGGGTCCTCCCCTTTGGCCTGGCCTCATCCCCTCGGGTCTTCACAAAGTGTCTTGTGGTGGTAGCAGCTGCCTTGCGTTCCCAGGGTCTTCAGGTATTCCCCTTTCTGAACGACTGGCTGATCAAGGCTCCGTCCAGGGAGGGGGTTATCTCAGCGACCCGACAGACTATTATTTACCTTCAAGGTCTGGGGTTTGAGGTAAACTTCCCGAAATCCCAGCTGTGCCCCTCTCAGTCCTTACAGTTCATCGGGGCCGTGCTGGACACGGTTCGTCTCCGTGCCTTCCTTCCTCCTCCGCGTCTGGAGGAGGAATCTGAGCCGACAAATCTCGATGCTGGACTCGGTCCCAGCACGACGAATGATGACACTTCTGGGCCATATGGCCTCTACCGTCCATGTCACTCCCTTCGCCCGTCTCCATCTGCGGATTCCGCAATGGACCTTGGCCTCTCAATGGCGTCAGGATCGAGACTCGATCAACCGTCCCGTGACAGTGACTCCTTCCTTGCACAGATCGCTCCGTTGGTGGGCCGACTCTTCGAATCTTTCCAACGGTTTATTCTTTCTCGCCCCTCCACACCACAAGGTCCTCACCACGGACTCATCGGAGTACGCTTGGGGAGCTCATATGGATGGTCTACGCACTCAGGGGATGTGGTCAGCAGAGGATCGCCGCTGTCACATCAACGTGCTGGAGCTTTGGGCCATCTATCTCGCCGCTGTGGCTTTTCAACATCTGCTTCACGACCAGGTGGTTCTCGTCCGTACGGACAACCAGGTGGCAATGTATTATGTCAACAAACAAGGTGGGACAGGGTCCTGGTCCCTCTGTCAGGAGGCTCTCCGTCTCTGGGAGTGGGCGGTGTCCCACAACATCTTCCTTCGAGCAGTTTACATATAAGGGGAACAAAATTGTCTGGCGGACAGGCTCAGTCGCCTCCTCCAGCCGCACGAGTGGTCCCTGCATTCTCAGGTCTTGCGACAAGTGTTCGACAGGTGGGGGATGCCTCAGATAGATCTGTTCGCCTCCCCCCTCAACCACAAACTGCCTCTCTTTTGTTCCCGGATATATTCCCCGGACCGTCTCGAGGCTGACGCCTTCCTCCTGGATTGGGAGGGGAGGTTCCTGTACGCGTTTCCGCCTTTCCCTCTGATTCTGCGGACGCTGGTCCATCTCAAATCGGTGCGGGCCACTCTGATCTTGATTGCTCCTCGGTGGCCCGCCTGCCTTGGTTTTCCCTACTACTTCAACTCAGTGTTGGGGAACCTCTGCTTCTGCCTGTGTTTCCCTCTCTACTATCTCAGAGTCGGGATTTACTGTTACATCCCAATCTTCAGTCTCTTCATCTGACTGCTTGGTTTCTTTCCCCCTGACTTCTCTCCCTGTATCTCAGTCGGTCAGGGAGGTATTGGAGGCCTCTCGGAAGGTCTCAACTAGAATCTGCTATTCCCAGAAGTGGACTAGATTCTCGTCCTGGTGTTCCTCTCACTGCCAGGACCCGGTGTCTTTGGTTCTGGAGTATTTGCTTCATTTATCTCACTCTGGCCTGAAGACCAATTCCATTCGAGTACATCTCAGTGCGATTGCTGCCTTTCATCAGCCCCTGGAGGGGAAGGCTCTTTCACTCCATCCCTTGGTTTCTCGTTTCATGAAGGGTCTTTTGAATCCTCCTCTCAAACCTCCCCCTGTGGTTTGGGATCTTAATGTGGTTCTGGCTCAACTCATGAAACCTCCGTTTGAGCCTCTAGACAAATGTCATCTTAAGTTTCTCACTTGGAAAGTGATTTTCCTGCTTGCCCTCACTTCCGCTCGGCGGGTTAGTGAGCTGCAGGCTCTGGTGGCAGACCCGCCTTTCACTGTATTCCATCATGACAAGGTGGTTCTCCGTACTCATCCTAAGTTTTTCCCTAAAGTGGTGTCTGATTTCCATCTCAATTAGTCCATTGTTTTGCCCGTGTTTTTTCCCAAGCCCTACTCTCATCCCGGAGAGGTGGCGCTCCACACTCTTGACTGTAAGAGAGCGTTGGCCTTTTACCTTCAACGCACCCAGTCTCATCGGACAGTTCCACAATTGTTTTTGTCCTTCGACCCTAATCGGTTGGGTCGCCCAGTTTCCAAGCACACCTTGTCCAACTGGTTGGCTGTTTGTATTTCTTTTTGCAGGCTGGCCTCGCGCTGCATGGTCGAGTAACGGGACATAGGGTCCGAGCGATGGCAGCTTCTGTAGCTTTCCTCCGGTCCACGCCTATTGAGGAAATCTGCAAGGCTGCCATGTGGTCTTCACCTCCCACTACTGTCTGGATACATTGTCCAGGAGCGATGGCTGTTTTGGCCAATCGGTATTGCGTAATCTGTTCTCTTAAATTGCCAACTCCCTCCATCTCTTTTCAGTTAGCTTGGAGGTCACCCACATGTGAGAATATCATGCCTGCTTGTCCTGGGATAAAGCACAGTTACTTACCGTAACAGGTGTTATCCAGGGACAGCAGGCATATATTCTCACAACCCGCCCGCCTCCCCGAGGTTGGCTTCTTTGCTGGTTATGTGAACTGGAGACCACGAGGAGGGGATGCGCCCTCTAGTGGAGCAGGAAGGCACGCATGCGTGGAGCAGCAGAGCAAACTTGAATCTTCAATCAAGTTTGCTTGAAAAGCTGTCCGCATCGGGGCTCCGTAGATGACGTCACCCACATGTGAGAATATATGCCTGCTGTCCCTGGATAACACCTGTTTGGGTAAGTAACTGTGCTTTTTCTGCCACTCAGATAGAGTTGTTTGCTTTAACTCCTTATCATGTTAGTTATTTATTACATGTTTCAGCCCCGGCTCTCTGCTTTGTGGTGGCGAACTATGCATTCTTTGTCCCTGCAATGCAGACGTGGCAATGGGTTTGTGCTTGTTTAAAATGGTCCTCTTTGATTTCTCCATACCTCCTGATACAGGGGAATTGTGACTTCGTTCCAGGATTGCAGAACCCCCGTTTCGAAGGTGGGCATCCCAAGGACTACATTATCTTTTTCAATTGTACACGGCGGAGGGGACATTGGCCTCCTTTCACTCATTGCAATGCTCTTTTGGTCTGTTGGAGGTGTTTGCTTATTGGCAAATCCGCCATTATGTACAATCATTGCCAGAAACTCACTTAACTGAGGATTGTTGGGAAGCAATCTCGGAAATGTTTAGTTTTTCAGCTCAGCAACTGATTCCCTTATGTTTTCATCACGTGAGAATTTGTGATTTGCAACCAGGTATTAATTTGGAAATCCTAGCTGCTACCTGGTCGGAGAACCTGCAATGTGAGAATACGGCTTTGCAAATACAAAGGACTTTGAAGACTTTGCAGAAGTTGTCCTCCAATGTTCTTCACTGGGAACTTCAGCTTAAGTTTCTTCTCCAGCTGTATATTCCACCTCTGAGAGCACACAGGATGGGAATTATTCAAGTACAGAATTGCCCTAAATGTGCCCAGGTTCGGGCTACACTGGGACATATGTTTTGGTCCTGCCCTCGTATTCAGCACTTTTGGACTTGTCTGGGATGATATACAACTTCTATATGGGGCAGGCGTTGGTTACCCACGTCCAGAGCTCTATTTAGATAACGTCTCCTAAACCTAAAGGTATGTCGGGTCTTGAAGCCCGAGTGATGTTGTTGGGCAAAAAAGCCATTTTGACTCCTTGGTTGTCCATTGACCCCCGACCTATAGTCACTGGAGATCTTTAATGCTCATTCACGCTTCCTTGGAGCTCAGACATTTTGCAGCATTGGATAGTGTTCCGGGATGTTGTTTTCAGTTAATTTGGGAACACTTATGGATGGATCTTACTCCTCAGGCCAAGAATTGTCTTTTAAATGTTTGATTTAGAGATGTATTTGTTTTGAACTCTCACATTGTGGGTTTATAAGAGGATATGGGCGGGTGGTGGTGGGGAGGAGAAGGGTGAGGATTATAATGTGCGGATTTATATGAAAAATGTTTATTTTGTCATGTGTGCATGTTTGCACTTTATTGAATAAACATATTTTACCATATTGTTGTAATAATTGATATAATAATTATAATATTGTGATGGTAATATAGTTGTTGATTATATATCACAATTAAATATTATTATTGTTAAAGATAAATATAAGAGTTGTTTTTATACAAACTCGTGATGTTGCTTTAAAACATCAGATCAACCAATGTATCCTAAAACGGTTTTCTTGCTGCTACATGATAATCATTTCTACGGCATAACCAATGTCAAAAAATTCTATGGGGAGCATAATTGCTGTACTTTTTGCCAGAAGCCCTATAGTCATGACCACTCCTGTACATTATTGTGTCATCTTTGTTTGACACAGACGTGTTTGAACAATGTCGGTGTAGAGCAGAGATGTCCTAAATGTAAGATGTGCTGTCGCTCTAAAAAATGTTTAAATAGACATATGCAGCTGGCGCAGAAAAAAGAAGTGGTGTGTTTATTTAAAACACTGTGTCTGAAATGCAAGTCCTATGTGAACAAGAAACACAAATGTAAGGGTAGGATGTATAAGCTATGCTGTGAACCCTTAAGCGGTGATGACATACACTTATGTTTAATGACCCCTATTGATAAACTCAAAACATCTGAAAAGTATATTATTTACGATTGTGAATGTATGCAGGAAATGGGGTGGCACATTCCTAATTACATATATGCGGAGGACTTGTACAAAACAAGAAAATGGGAATTCAAGGATTTTGAGTGTATTTTTGCCTTTATACAGATTTTTTGTGACAAAAAATTTAAAGACTATACCTTCATAGCCCATAATGCCAAAGGCTATGACGGGTATTTTGTTCTTAGCCAGCTGTTAAAGGAAAAGATGAACACAGGCCTGTTGGTTTAGGTGGCAAACTTTTACAAATCACAGTTGAACCTTTAGCTACCTATGAAACTTAGCAAACGTCCAGTGGCCTTAGGTTTTGCAGGGGGGTTATTTCCCCGCTTTTTTTAATACTCAGGAAAATCAAGACTATGTGGGGCGCATGCCGGATATGGAGCATTATGGCGTGTGAAACATGATGCCTGAAGAAAAAGAGGAATTTTTAAAATGGTACAAGGACAACCAGCACAATACGTTTCATTTGCAGAAAGAGCTGGCTTATTACTGTCAACAGGATGTGTCTATTTTGTGACAGGCATGTGTTCTCTACCGAGCTGAAATCATGAAAATGACACAGAAAGATGTGGTTGTAGAATGAGAGGGTACTTCAGAAATTCTAATGAATTGTTTAAAACTCGAAACAGTGGCGCGCATCCCCCCAGATAACTATCACAGACACAAAAAGAGATATTCATCCCCCTCTATTCAATGGTTGCTGTATCAAGAGGCTGCACAAAATATACAGATCATGCATGCTCTGAACGGGGGTGAAAGAAAGTTGGGGTCTTATTTTCTTGACGGTTACGCTGTTATTGATGGGGTAGAAACAGCTTTTGAATTTAATAGTTGTTTTTATCACAGCTGTCCAGTCTGTTATAATGATAAAGACCAGAATCCTGAGGCAGCCACGATCTATGGCTTTCTTTATTACAAAAAGCAACTAAAGACAGCCTACCTAAAAAGCCTGGGTTTCAAGGTCTGTGGGAGCATGAGTGGAAGCAGATGGTCAAAGAAAAGGATAGGGGCTGTGCATACTTCCTGGCTAGCGCTGCATTACCGCAACCCTTAGCCCCACGATGCCCTTTTTGGGGGTAGAACAAATGCTGTTTCTCTATAATACAAAACAAAACCTGGGGAAAAAATACACTACTACGATTTTACCAGTCTACACCATTTGTCAATAAAACAAAGGAATATCCAACAGACAAATCATTTATGACAAATTTGGTCCACCCACAAACTACTTTGCTTTTATAAAAGCAAAAGTATACCCACCGAGAAAGCTCTTTTTCCTGGTGTTACCCATCAGGGTGGGCGGCAAGCTTATGTTTCCTTTGTGCCGTACGTGCGCCGACGCACGGCAACAGGAAGCATGTGCCCACACGGATGAGGAGAGAGCTTTCGTGGGGACTTGGTGCCCGGTGGAGATGGCTGTTGCCATTGCAAAAGGGTATGTGATTGTTGAAATCTATGAAATCTGGCATTTCGGGCAAAAATTTGATAGTCTCTTTTCTGAATACATCAAAATACACCTCTGTCAAAAACAAGAGGCTTCTGACTACCCCCGGTGGTGCAATGATACAGAAAAACAAAACATGTACATCTCTGATTTCTATAGAAAAGAAGGTGTACTTTTGCGTGCAGACCAGATTCAGCTAAACTCTGCTAAACGCCAAATAGCAAAACTTTTCTTAAATTCTCTGTGGGGGAAATTGGGTCAAAGAACAAACCTGCCTACCGTTAGCATTTTCAGAGAGCCCGATGATCTCTTTAAATACCTGTTTTCTCCTGAATTTGAGGTTTCATCGTTCGACTTTATCGATGATGAAACGGCCTGCGTGTCTTGGAAGCACGCAAAAGACCGCACTACTTTGCCCGGTAACACTAATGTTTTCACCACCTGTTTTACAACAGCTTATGCGCGTTTAGAGTTGTACAAACTTCTAGACAGTCTACAAGAACGTTGTCTGTACTATGATATAGATTCTGTGATATTTGTGAGCCGCGAGGGTGACTGGAACCCCCCTCTGGGTGATTATTTAGGGGAACTCACCAGTGAGATACCTGCAGATGAACATATAAAAGAGTATGTTTCAGCGGGCCCTAAAACATACGGTTACAAACTGTCAAGCGGAAAGACCTGTATGAAAGTGAAAGGGATAACGTTAAATATAGAAAACAGCCAGAAAATCAATTTTACTATTTTAAAAGATTAGATTTTGACTACAAACCGGGGGCAGAGGGTTTACCCCAGAAAAAGATAAGGGTGCAACAAACTGGTATTATAAGAAATAAAAAGAGGTGGGCTATAGAGACTGGTGTGATTAAAAAAACACAGCAAGTTGTGTATGACAAAAGAGTGAAGGAGGAGAATGGGTTCAACACACTACCCTATAGATACTAGCACGGTAGATGCCCGCTGGTCACACCCTTTCTCTTGTATATTACCAGGACCGTCCAATTCAAGCAAGAGCTTCTTTGTTAAAAAAAACTGTTAGAACACGCTGGCCGTGTATTGTCTGTCATACTTGACAATATTGTTTGGTGTTATAGCTGTTGGCAACCTTTGTATAAAGAAATGTGGATTTAAATACCACAACGCCCGAGGTTTACAGATTGAGAATGGATATTTTCCCAACAGACTGGACAACGGTATATTGTGTAAAACCACAAGCAGCCTATAAAAGGCTGTGAATACATAACCAGACCCCTTCATGTACACTGGGGCGTGTCTCAGGCAACATTTCTATCCATGTAAAGAGAAACCTGCCCCTTTTAAAACTTTTAGTCCAAGCCTCGCCGCAGCACAGAAAAGCCATCCTGAATACAGCTTCTGATGATTTGGTGGCTGCTATAGCTGAAATCGCTCTCAACACCCTAAAAGGTAACATCCCACTTTCACAAAACCAGATAAAGGTTTTAAAAGGGAAGCGTCACACTATAAAAAGACTGTGTGATAAAAGATTAACCCTTAAGAAAAAAAGAAGCAGTTGGTGAAACAATCGGGTGGATTTATAGGGCCCTTGTTAAGTTTTGCTTTACCATTGATAATGGGTCTTCTGACAAACCGCTGATGCATCACGCTGAAAAAATGTACCTGGTCCCTAGTCAACAACTCAAGCACTTGAGAAACCCCATAGATCGGGAAGAAAATATTAGAACAAGGAAATGGAAAAACATACTGCAGAGTCCTGGTATGTCTGACCATGAAAAAGTTAAACGTTACTCAGAAGTGTTGCAACGCTATCTCGTGTTGAACAAAGGAATATGGAAAAAGAAAAGCTAAATGTGTATCTACAGGGACCGGTTGATACTTCAACCACCCCCTCTCCAGAAAATAGTATACCTCCCGACTCTGTTGTTCAAGAAGTGTTAAACAGCATCAACATGCGCTATAGGAAAAATGCCGAAGTCCTGCTTAACAAACTGTCAAAAACCAAAAGTGTTGCATCCTGGGAGGGAAATGGTACGTTTGTATACCAAGGAAAACCTATTGGTGGTTCTAACCTGCTCGACCTCGTTCGCAGTGTTATGCAGACCCATGCTCTTTCAGAGCAAAGAAGGCTTCCAGGTAGGAAATACAACCCTGGGGAGTAAGAAATGGGTTTTGAAAAGGTCTACACAAGACTTGTTTTTTATTTTTCACAAATTTCTATACCATTTCATCATTTTGCATTAATTCTTCAGAATACATTTCTAAAATATTTTCAAAAGGTTGTCCTTTACAGTGATGATGTAAAAAACACACAGTGATAGCCAAAGGCCTCAGACAGCAGGTGCTGTAACTGTCTGTTATGATATAATACGACCTTACAGTGTTTATTGAAAAACTTCATAATGCTGTTAGGAAAGAATAAACTATCCTGGGGCTGTCCGTAAGAATCAAAAAATTCTCCTGTCCCATCCCCGGTCACATAGAGTGTTCACCCGGTAGGTTGTATGGATGTGTGTTCACGACAATTCCCACGGGTTTCCTTGGTATTTCTAATCCTATTAACCAGTCATCTAAAAAAGATTATGCAACACAGGAGTCCTTTAAAATATGGATGATCTGTACGGTGTTCATGTTCAAGAATGGTCAAAAAGAACATTCCTTCTATGATTAACTTCTATCACACTGTCAAAAACCCCATACACAATCATGTTCACAGTGTGAGGTAAAGCTCTGGTATAATGTATTTCAGCCCGCAGATTACCGGTTTTCATCAGCGAGTAGTGGTCGGTGCATTCCTGGTCCGGCGATAGGTCAAAGGCTACCAGCATATAACCTTTGTAAAACTCCTGACGATCAACCAGGAGAGCATTGTCTTTCAGATGTTTACTGGTCGCTTGAATAAGTTGCATACATTCTCTCATACAATTTCCATTTTCAAAGTTGAGTTATAGAGGTTTTCTGGGTACTTGTTCACCATTCACATATAGAGCTGCAAAATTGATATCATAAAGTTTAAAATTGAAAGGGTTTTTAGCATAATTACCACTGAAAGCATCGTTATCCACAAAGCCCAACACGATGAGCTTTGGCAACTGCCCCAAAAAGAGATTTTCCTGATTAGTCACACCTGCGCGGCCGGTATGCTAAACACCTTCAACCCCACACGGTCTATCGCATACTTGGCGTTAGCTTTCAGTAGAACTTCAGCATGTCCCAAGCATACTCCAGGGGCCACTTTAACTCTCTTTACAAAGAGGGCTGCATTTAGGATAAGGAGTTTATAATTTTGGTCAGCATCACCGCTCATTAAACAGAAAGAGTTTTTGTTACGAGACAGTTTTATTTTAAGATCTACGTCGTTGATGAGTAGCTTTTCTTGAAAAAAATAGATCGCTGTGTAAATGTCCCAACAGCTCCACCTTGTGGCTAGATGCTGTAAAGTGAGCCCTTTCGGTAAAATCCACATTACGTGCTCCTATATCTCTTACGTCGTGATGTTCGGAGGTATCCTTATAAAACAGGCTGCTTATGAACTGTGATTTGAGGGCTCCTTCACCATAATTGAGGATCAGCTCTATGAGGGCTCTGTAGGGGTAGTAGTTATTACTCTGACTACCAGGGTAACATCCAATTGGCTAAAAATAGATGCAATCTGGTAGTTTACCAAGGCTGCTTTGGTAGCTGCGTCAATGTCTGAACCAACTTCTTTCATAATTTTATAGGTCAGATGCAGGAGAGTGTTGTTTAAATCAATGTAGTCTTCACCGTTTCCCGCTATGTAGAAGTCCAAAGGTGCTGTTTCCGATAAAACTGATAATGGTGGTATTTCCACATAAATGCTTTTTTCAATACTGGTTTGGGTCGGGGATAGCTCAAACAGATCTACCTATGATTTAATGCATTCTTCAGAGCAGTGGTGTAAAAAAGCCATGGTTTTTAGAATATATCACAATTCCTAGAACAGGCCCTTCTCTTCTTGGATCTGCCGGATAGCTTTTGTGATTTGTCACCTTGGGTTTTCTTTCTTTTAAAAGGTTTGGAGGTCCTTGCAGAATCTCTTGAGGATGGGTCCTCTTTCTTTTAACAGCTCATCTAACCACTGCCAGTCCTGACCCCGCCTGCTCTGTGGAATGGTTTATTTTATTTAGAATGGTTGTTGTGACATGGCCCATGACATCTTTAGCTAAGTTTTTTGCAGCTCCTTTCACATGTGGTTTAATAATTTCAAAACCCCTTCTCAAAAGTGGTATTGCTTTTCTAAAGAGATTACGAAATACACCACCTACACCGGCACCGTATATGACATGGGCCCCGTGATATCCTGAAAATCCATAACCGGCTTGTGCTGTGTAATAATGTTTATATGCTTTGGGTTGTAATCTTTAGACACCAATATTTTAAAAAACAAGTCTTCCTGGATCACAGGTGAAGCTTAAGGATCAACTTCCCATAACGAAATGAGACATTTCTGTTCTGATCTGTCTTTATTTCAAAGGTGATGGTGTCGATGTGCTGCTTGTTCACAGGGACATAGTGTGGTTTATCGTATGTGAGGGTGATAAACTTATCCGCAGACCCTACAGCTGGAACACAGTGTAACAGTTGTGCAAAATGGTCACCTACTAACTGGTGCTCTACAATATCTGTGTACACATAGAGGGTATTAAAGCAGGCCTCGATATTTGCTGAGAAATGAGAATGCTGTGTATTAACGTTAGCCTTTACCCCCCAAATGGTTGCCAAATCACCCCCTGTAGAAACAACAGACTTATCCTCTGATTCCAATAAACTCCCAATGGTCGCATAATATCCTCTCTGGATTGTAAATTGGTGTACATTTCCTTCTCCAGAGGTGACAACGTACTTTAGGTCTTCCTTAATATTTTCCCAAGTATGGGGGTACTATTTTTCCACCAGCCCCGCTTCCCATGGCCCCTGTAAGTCCAAAGGCCTAGCTATTTGTATGGTAAAATTAGAGCTGGTATTATGGGGCAACATAACTGCCGAAGCATTGCTAGGCAATGTGATATAAAAGCCACCATCATTCATTTTTTTTCTCTGAGTTGCTTCAAAAGACAAAATCAAATGTCTTGAATCTCCGAGGCCTTTACCCAATTGTTAAATTTTTTTTTTTTTTAATTTTTTTTTTATTAATTTCCATTTTCATAATCAAACAAATGATTCATTTTTAACAGTTACAAACAAAATAAAACAACTAATATTCATCAATATAAATTAAATCATTGGAAATTTTTTCACCTTGTACTGTTAATTAGTCCACTATAATGAAGGATGAGCTATGAGAAAAAATTGGTATAATTATTATTCTCAAATCATTCATAGGAAAACAGAAGGATGAACCTGAATCGCACCTAGGCCACTTATTTTTTTATTTTATTTTTTATTAATTTCCATTTTCATAATCAAACAAATGATTCATTTTTAACAGTTACAAACAAAAGAAAACAACTAATATTCATCAATATAAATTAAATTATTGGAAATTTTTTCACCTTGTACTGTTAATTAGTCCATTATAACGAAGGATGAGCTATGAGAAAAAAATCGGTATTATTATTATTCTCAAATCATTCATAGGAAAACAGAAGGATGAACCTGAATCACACCTAGGCCACTTATTGCCAACTGTTAAATTTATCAGGCCACCCCTTCCATTACATGAGACAAATTTTGTTCTTACCCCCTCCTTTTATCTTTAGAACCTTTTTGATATGGTATATTCTGTCCTGTAGTGGCTTGACTTTTAGTAATTCTTCAGGATAAAAAGACCTTGTATAGCTTTGCTATCATAATCCTGTATCTTGTATGTTGTTCTCTGACCCCTGTTTAAAAAAAAACATCTTTTATTATAAATATCTCATCCGTTCACGTTTGCTCGTAACCTTTCTCAAATTTTCCTTTACCTTTTGACAGCCTTACATGGTCTCCTTTCTTTAAGAGATCCTTGGTGGGGTCGGGTTTGATGTTACAGCTGTAGACTGTTTTCCAAATCTGCAAAGAGTTTGAGGGTGTCACATCTACAGGCCTCGCCTGTATCGCTCTGTGAAAACTATAATTATAGCTGTGCACTTCAAATCTAGCTGTGCACTTCAAATCTTTCTGTGTGCAATTTAATCCTCTCCCCTCACTATGCATGTCTCCCTCTCCTACCCCTGTGTCAGCATATTTCCTTCCTCTCACCTTCCCTTCCTCCTGTTCCACGAACTTTCCTTCCTCTCATCCCTTCCCTCATGCCAGAAACTTTCCTTCCTTTCACCCCTTCCCTCCCCCTATGCCAGAAACTTTCCTTCCTCTCATCCCTTCCCTCCCCCTGTGCCAGCATATTTCCTTCCTCTCACCCCTTCCCTCCCCCTATGCCAGCAACTTTCCTTCCTCTCACCCCTTCCCTCCCCCTATGCCAGCAACTTTCCTTCCCTCCCCCTATGCCAGCAACTTTCCTTCCTCTCACCCCTTCCTCCCCTGTGCCAGCATATTCCCTTCCTCTCACCCCTTCCTCCCTGTGCCATGAACTTTCCTTCCTCTCACCCCTTCTTTCCCCCTATGCCAGCAACTTTTCTTCCTCTCCCCCCCTTCCCTCCCATTGTGCCACCAAATCTCCTTCCTCCCCCTTCCCTTCCCCTGTGCCACCAAATCTCCCTTCTCTCAACTCTTCCCTCCCCCTATGCAAGCAACTTTCCTTCCTCTCACCCCTTCCCTCCCCCATGCCAGCAACTTTCCTTCCTTTCCCCCCTTCCCTCCCCCTGTGCCACAAACTCTCCTTTCTCTCAACTGTAGAAGGATTTATGGTTCACTTAGCAGTATTATAAACACGTTACGTTTCTGTTAAGTGGTCTAGAGAAAACCATAACCTTTTATTCAAGTTCAAATATCATGGTCTAATTATACGACACAAACCCAGGCTAATGAGAAATATCTTTATTATGAAAATAGAAAAATATAATTCACAAGCCAGTTGCAGAATCTAAATATTGTTCAAAATATCTAATTACACAAATGAAACTCAGTACATGATTATCACAATCTAATGGTTAGACAACTAAGTAAAACTTCTTGTTAAACACACACACTATTCCTTATAATAATAATCCCTGATTAGCAAATGATTATATTATCACCCAGGTAACTTTTCAACCCTTTACCTTTATCAATGATTCCTATCTAATTCCCAAGCTAATAAAAGTAATTTCCGTATGCTCACCCTTAATTAGCCTCTCCGGCACAATTAGGTGGAAGAGAAAATTTTCTTGTCAGCTGGAAGACGTCAGGAATACCGTTGTAAAAGTTACACGTGTTGAAAATCCTTGATGAGGCTATAAATCATCAGCAATAAGTTCCGTTTATCTGTGCTAAGTTCAGAACAGTTTTTAAATGTCCGAATGTCTATCTCTTAGGCAGAGAATCACACGAGGTAACTTACAGGTCTAATTATTGAAAGAAAAAGTTTACAATTAGAACATCTGTGAGCAGATCTGAGCTTCCCCGGACCTTATCACAGACTAACTAATTATTAATTAATTAGCACCTTTCTTTTCTTGAATCTCATCAGATGACTTCCTCGGACCAATCCAGAAACAGAACTTGATGAATAGCCTTTCTGTATAAAGTATCATATATGCTGGAAGACCCAGGGCTGTTAGACAGATAAGAACAGAATAATTTCTTCAAGATTCACACTGTCCCATTATTAAAGCACAGATGAATGCCCTTGAATAGCAACATTCGGGTACATCCCCATAATGCATCATTCTTCTTACTTCTTGCAAAATTCATGCTGGAAAGTTGCTTGCAGAGAGATTCTTGAAACAATGGTTCAGGCTTGATGACATCATGGAGGCCTAACCTTCAGGTGTGAATACGGAAATATCCCTACAGTCCCCCCTTTTGGAGGAGAAATAACTTCAATGGAGTCTATTTCACCTTCAACCTAACTAAGTAGGAAAGGATCAACAAGACCCAAGGTGATATAAAAATGCATAAACATAAGCAATACCATATAAATCAGCAATAAATCAAAGATATCAATAATCAATGGATAATAATCATAAAGGCAAGGGTAAAATATATGAACCCAGCCAAATAAATGATAATAAAATCACTGAATAATGGCAATGTATGATAAAATCAAAAATCATAACTACTTAGCAAGGCACAAAAGGTATGCCAAAGCAAAAGTTAAGACAGGAAGATCATAATCAAAAATACGGCTAGCAAAATTACTCTTTCATAGCCGCAATGAAATCATGCATTCTTAAGTCTGTATGTGATGGTTTCTGTTGAATAAGACGTTTAATCCGGATGGTCTCATAGAGTGCAAAAACAGAGAACCCAAATAAGAGAACCCACAAGATGGCAAAAATTGGAATAACAGCAGTGATAAAAAGATCAATACTGCGGGTATCAACAACTTCATGTACATTGGAGGAGCCAATATGAAAGTCCTCAATATGAAGCTTATCATTATCAACTTTCAGTTCAATGGTGTGGGAAGGCTTTGTCATCAAATATTGTTCCACTTCAAGGGTAAAGTTGATGGGATGTCCACGGAAAACATCCAAGATTTCCAATTCAGTTTCAGTAGGAGTAGAGTCCAAATGGAAAAGAGAAACATCAAAAGAAGATGGTCTGGAGCAAGATCTGGAACGGGAAGAGGAAGAAACCAGGAGAATCTTGAAGGACAACACGGGACTGCGGACCAGGATCGATCACTTTGGTAACAACGCCAATCAGCAGGACAACCAGGAACAGCATTGGCAGAACTCGTTTCGCCATCTGAAAAACAGAAAAGAGAGAGAACAGCCTAGGCTGTTGCTAGGTTAATGTCTTCATCACAACAATGGTATCATCCTGGGCAAATTTACTGGGATGACATGGTCTCAGTTGATTAATGTGGACCCATTTAAGGACATCTGCACCTGGAGAATTTGATTTGATGCGAATTTGATAAGCCACAGGTGAAGCTTTTTCCACTATAGGGAATGGACCATGCCAACTTGGCAAAAATTTACTTTCTTTGGTCTTGGTTTTGCCAAAATTGTAATAGAATACCTTGTCGCCAATTTGGTATTCCTTTGTGGTAGTCCTATGATCATAATAGGCTTTTCTACCTTTAGCAGCAATTTCCAGATTTTTCTGGGCAAAAGAAAATGCACCCTGTAAATGTTTACGTAAATGGGTGACATATTCATGAGCAGTAGTAGCACTAGAAAGATTTACATCATTAGTTCTATACAACAAATGAATTGGTAATATCATTTCTCTACCTGTCATCATTTCAAAAGGCGTCACCCCCGTAGAACGGTGAGGCGTGGCACGAATAGCCATCAGTACCAAAGGTAACTTCATGTCCCAATTCTTACCAGAGGTAGACACGTACTTCTTCAGGATCGTGATGATAGTACGATTCGCTCTTTCCACTTGTCCCGATGATTGAGGGTGGTAAGCTATGTGCAATTTACTTTTCACTCCGAGTATCTTCCACATATGTCGCATCACCTCCGCAGTGAAATGTGATCCTTGGTCTGAGTCCACTCTCATGGGCAAACCCCACCTACTGAACACATGATTCAGTAACAAGGTAGCGGTAGTCTCTGCCGTACAATTGGGTGCAGGCAAGCACTCAATCCACTTTGTAAACAAACAAGTGACAGTCAACATATACTTATTACCTCGGGAGGAACGGACCACTGGGCCAATCCAGTCAATCTGGATGTCGGACCAGGGCATGACCAAACCCTTCTTTCTCAAGGGTGCTCGGTGAAGTGGTGTAGAGGGTTGAAATTGACAACAAGTCAAGCAACCTCTCGTATATAACTGCACATCTTGCCGCATATGAGGCCAATAGGCCACTTGCTTCAGTGTCTCATAGGTAACTTCTTCACCTCTATGTCCTGCACAAGGTTCATCATGGGCATGTTGCAACATGATTCCTCGATATGCACGGGGTACAACCCACTGCACAATACCATGCTTACTCGTCCGAGTGAGCAGGTTCTGATGAATCGAAAATTTCTCTCTGGAGGTGTAGAGTATCCTAAGTTCTTCATCCTTCTGATCGTCTTCAGACAATGGATGATCCTGTGGATTCTGTATGAAGTTATAGAACTTTCCCAGGATAAGATCGGTCTTCTGAGCGGTTACAAGATCAAAGGAAGGGACATCATTACCCCACTGCACCACAGGTGTTTCAACTACCTGTTTCGTTTGGCGTCGAGTAATAGCATGTACCATCGAAAACAACTCTTCAGGGCATTGCCATAGTTCACCTGACAAAGCACCTTCTTTGGCCAGTTGATCCGCAAGGTCATTTCCGATCTTGTCAGAACTATTAACTTTAGCATGACCTTTCACTTTCTTCCAGTAGATGGTCATGTCATTGTCTCGTACCAATTGATCTAAGGCTAGAATCAAGTCGCCATGATGGACAGGCTTTCCTTTGGAATTTAACATGTCCTTCTTTTTCCACACGGGTAAGTGAGACACAAAGTTTTGACGCACATAATCAGAATCTGTACAGATAATCAGTTCTGGGATCCCCTTCTGTACCGCAGACTGTACAGCGACCAAGGCTGCTACAATCTCTGCATATTGGTTGGTTTTAGCACCCAATCTATACTTCAAAGTTTCCATAGGTGTGTCGACATTCCACACTACACCTACTCCTGCGACCAGAGTATGGGTCGAGGTCTGGTGGAAGGCACAGCCATCTACGTAGACTTGAGGTATATTGGCACATAGGTGTTCATCGTAAAGATGATGACGATGGGGTTCCTCCTCTTCTGGTGGAACATCAGGTTCCGGTATACCTGTAAGAGAATCTTGTTCTGTACAATCATGCAATTCTGCTATCCCTTGGGCTACTGTATTTCGATGTTTCAGGGCATACTTTACCTGTAAAGGCCATCCTTGGAGAGCCAAAGTCCATGAGACTATTCGGCTATTGGAGACACGACCAGTTTTGATCTTGTCACTGCCCAAGAAACTAATGGGTTGATGACAAGTCTCTACAATGAGTTTTTCTCCTTGGATATAACTCCGAAAATGTTGAAGAGCCCAAACAGTTGACAGTAGAGCTTTCTCACATTCAGAATACTTCTTCTCTACATCGGTGAAGCCTTTGCTTGCATAGGCCACCACACGCTTGTCAGAGTCGTATTTCTGGTACAGGACAGCACTCATAGAGTGTTTGGAGAATCCTAGGTCGATGAAGAATTCACGACCACTCTCAGGGTAGGCCAAGCAAGGAAAGCGACTAAGCTGCTCTTTCATCTCTTGCATAGCATCTTCCTGTTCAGGACCCCACGTCCAAGGTACATCCTTCTTTAGTAAGGCAACCAAGGGTCTAGAGATCTCTGCATACTGATCTATGAACTGTCGAGAATAGTTGCATATTCCTAAAAATGAACGAAGTTCCGTCAAATTGGTAGGTTTCCTCAACTGTTGTAGGGCCTGTATCCTTTTCTTCTGTGGTCGAAGACCTTCAGAGGAAATGTCATACCCTAAATAATTCAGAGATGTTCGGCACCATTGACCTTTGGCAAGGGTCAATTTAGCTCCTGCATTTTGCAATTGTTGGAACACATGTTCTACCTCTTCCAGGTGTTTCTGAAAGGTGGGACTCTTGATCAGGATGTCATCCACATAGACTAGAGTTCCTCGAGCTTCCGCATCTGGAAGGGCTTTATGGAGAAATATGTTGAACTCAGCTGGAGAGTTCAGAAAACCAAAAGGTGTTCTATTCCACGTGTACTGTTTCTTCCCAAAGGTAAATGCTAGTTTGTATTGATCCGGTGGATGTACAGGAACTGTCCAAAATCCAGAAGCTAAATCCAAACTGGTAAAATACTTAGCTCCTTTAATGGTAGTCAAGCTCTGGTCAAGATGGGCCATAGGCCACCTAGACAAGGGTACCCGCTTGTTTAGCTGTCGGTAGTCCAAGGCAATTCTCCAACTGTTATTCTTCTTCAGGATTGGCCACAAGGGTGAGTTGTATGTACTGTTGCAAAGCCTAATGATACCCCTAGTTTCTAGGGTATCAAGTATCTCTTGCACGGACTCATACGAGGCCAAAGGAATCTTATACTGACGTACGAAGACGGGCTTACTGTGGAGATCCGTAGGAATCTTGGTCACATGTAGATCAGTCAGTCCAGTGTCATAAGAATCCACTGCAAAAAGGTCTCGATACTTGTACAACAACTGTGTGAACTGAGCCTTTTCTTCATCAGAAGAGCACGCATCAGCTAGGTCCACTTGTTCCTTTACCATAGCATCAAACTTAGAAAAAGGTTGGTTGGAAGAGATTTCCACTTGGTCTTCAATCTGTTCTTGCAAAGATGAAGAATCAATGGCATTCACCGCTTTAGATTGGTCAGACAGAGCTAACTTCCTGGATAAAATCAAAAAATCATTCTCCACTGTTACATGGGAAGTCGATGCATCATATGGCCAAAGGAAGTCCAGTGAAATGAGTCCTTTAGGTGAGGTAAAAATATGGTCCAGTATATCCCCCCCTTGGCAAGGGCCAACAATGGAAGACAAGCTGCCAATGATAGGCAATGTTACCTCAACATCAGGAAAAGATTCACCCACTAGAAAACCCAAATGTTCTCCAGCGGAGAGAAAGACTTCCGTAGGTTGAGCATTGACAATCAATACATGGAAAGAAGAGGTAGGTACTTCAAGACATGGTAAAGCACCTAGAGAAAGACCATGCTCGAGAAAAGAGGAATTCGGGTTGAAAAAGCCAATATCATCGAGCATGCGTTGACCATGGGACAAACGAAGAGGCAGAGCAAAATCCTGCACAAGGCCAGGAATCTTGACGTCTTCAGCACAAACCACTTCACAAACTTGAGGAAGAAGTTGTCCAGCCTTCAGACCATCCATCAGGTCCACATTTTCTACCGGGGTGCCTTGCAATCTGCTCCAAAGCACACCGTTCACCAAATCAACGTAGACTCCTAGACGAACAAGACATTCGGATCCCAAACACAAGGATGTGTGTAGGCCTTTCACCACAGAAAAGTGATGAGTGAAAGTCTTAGAACCCAGGGTCAGCGGAAGGCTACAAACCCCAACAAGAGGATTGACCCCCTGACCTGGTATAGGTAGGTGAGTAGAGTGGCGCCGAACAAACGGAACTGATGTGGTTCGCTGAAGTTGACAGTAAAAAGATTCACTAATTATGGAGATGTCACTCTGGAGTAGCAGTTGAGCTTGAACTGGGACAGAACCGTGCAGGTGAACATCAACAAACAAGTCAGTATCATCCTGGTGAAGTACAGCCAGTAGACGAGGATGAGAGGTCAAAGAGTTGGAAATAGATGAGGTCGGGTTTTGGACAGTATCTTGAGGTGGATCTGGCACGGGGAACGTAGACTTCAGAACAATCTCCAAATGGTCAGCCTGGAGAACAATGTCAGATATTTGTTCCTTGGGAACGCTGACAATCTCGCGGTCTGTGGGACCCACTTCTGGAACATTAGCATACCGTAGCTCCAAAATGTGTGGATCCGCTGAACGCAGGAAATTTATTCGAATTGAAGTATCGTTTCGTTCCACAGTACTGGTAACCTGGGGAAGGCGTGTAGTTGGTACCTTTCCAAAAGGAAGGGGACGAGTCACCTGAGCCCAGACCACTTCTTGGACGTAATCCAAAATAGGCCGCAATCTCTTCAAAAGATCGTTTCCAATCAAAAACTCCTCTCCTGGACTAGTGGTAATAATCACTGGGTGTTTGACATTCATTTTGCCTAACTGCAAGGTTAACCAAGTTTGACCAACTGTCTCAATGTTCTGATGTCCATATGCAACCAAAGACAAATCACTGGGAATAATCGACAGTGGATTCTGGGTACCCAGGGTAGTCTGCAAACGTTGGAATAGTCCCTGAGTGATCAAAGTCACTTCTGAAGCCGTATCAAGTAAACCGGGACAAGACAAAACCTGTTGGAGAAGCAAAGGTATAGTGTACCGTTGACCCATAGGCTTTAACCTACCCAAGAAATACTTGTGTGACTTAATGGAATCCCACGAAGGAAGCCACTCTGTGTTCTCAGATAATTCACTGAATTGTACCAGATCTATGTCTTGTGTAGCATCAGGAGATGTTGTTTGGACAGAAGATACAATAGTGGGTGGAAAAATTGGTTCTCGGACTAGTCATGCGGTATCATCCTCTAACAATTCGGGTGTGCCATCCAGGTCGTCTACTGAGGAAGCCTGAGTATCAGTTACTACAGACTTGACCACTCGAGTTCCGGAAGGCCTGTAACTGATATTGTTATCCTTTCTCCTTGAGATCTGTTCCTTTCTCGCGGGGACAGATGCTGACAATTGTTTAGAAGTCAATTCCAGGGCAGAAATACGATCCACCACTTGAGCCAATTGTTCCATTATCACACTGAGGTCACTCTGCTTCTGTTGCTTATTGGGCTGTCTCTTCTTCTGTGTCTTGGGTCCATCCCTATTGGGTGGTGCATCAGAAGAGGAAGTCTGGTCTACTGGACGAGATGAAACAGGTCCTGGAGTGGAAACTACAGAGCTACTAGGTTCCAAAGCAAGTGAAGTCTGAACTGCGCATACACTCAACTTAGATTCCTTAGATCGTGCTTTGGGCACCGGTTTCTCAGATGGGCCTGCAGGAACCCTGACTTTATGATCATAGAAATCCTCAGCTACGGCTAAGATCGATGAGTAAGAGGCCTTTTTCATACCAGCCACAACCACACTCATATATTCAGGCAAGGCTTTTGCAAAGAGAGATCGGAATTCTCCATACTCCAGTTCGTCCTCAGAAGGAGTCCTGTCTGGAAAGAAATGTCGTTTCAGACGTAAAGCAAATTCACGGGGATTTTCTTGGAGTCCACAACGCAAATGGAATGCAGCTTTGCGAGATTCAATGGAATCAGCGTATGTACCATAACGTCTTTTGAGTTGTTGTTCCACCTCTAACACATCCGAAGTACCAGTGATGATGGATCGCAACGTCTCAGAACACTCAGAAGCAAAGGACCAACGGAGTAAACGAAGCTTATCACTGTCCTCTGTCACTGCATAAGTCTCAAAGAACTCATGTATTGAGGCCAAATGTGCTTCAATAGTTAGCTTAGTTCCCTCTCTAAAAGGTTCTATCATTTGTTTAAACATCTTCATTATCTGTACGTGATAGGGTGGTATAGTATAACTACCTCCTTTCTTTTGAGTTTCTTTCCCTGTTTCATTATTGTGCTGTGACCTTTGTGGAGTATGTTGTGAAATGTCTGGTGCTTTGGTGCCATCTGGTGGTTGTTTAGGCTCACTGTAAACTGACCTTACAGGGCGTGGTTTAGAGTCAGAAGGTTCAGTGACGTCACAGGAATTTGAGATAGACCTTACAGGGCGTGGTTGCTGCACTGGGCGGTCAACTAGTGTCACTAATTTCTCAGGGCAGGGTTTGTTACTAGGCAACAAGTCATCTGCAGTAGAATCAGAACACTCCTGCGCATTCCTGTTCCCCCCTTCCCCACTAGAGCTGTAAAAAGAACGAAAGACGGTTCTAGGAGCCGGTGTAGGAAAATGAAGAGGCGACATAGGAAGAAAGGGAGCTGGAATATCCCTCTCACTACAAAAAGTAGCAACCTTGTCTTGTAAAACTTTCACATCAGAAGCTAACGAAGTTCTTTGAAAAGATATATCTTGAACATTCTGGCGCAGAGCCAAATTATCGGCATCTGCCTGACATAACGAGATAGTTAACTTAGTGACCTGTAACTCGCTTTCGGAAAGTCGTTTCTGAGACCCAACAAAGTCCGCTTGTAAAGCACATAATTGCCTGTCAGCACGGGCTGCCTTATCATTAGACAGACGTTCGGTAGAGTTTAACTTTTCACCCAGACAAACATAAGCAGAAGTTACGTCTGCAAGTTCATTCTGCAACCTAGATAAAACCTCAGCATGATTTTTCTGGCAAGTAGATAAAGAAAGCTGTAAATCTGCCTTCTGAGCCCGGACAGTATTAAGTTGAGTCACTAAAGAGGTACACTTCGCACAAGAAATATTCACTGTACTTTTTTTCTGACTTTCAAGTTCAGCATTCAACTCAGAACATTGATGTCGTAACTCAGACATCACCTGATCAAAGTCGGAATGTTGATCTTCACAATTAGAAACTATCAGTTCAAGGGAATCATTACGAGTCCGTTCTGCTTGCAAAGAATTTTTACAATCCTCTAATTGCTCATATAAATCACTCTGAAGCTGACGTTGTTGAGATAAACCAGAAGAGATAGAAGTTTTAAAAGCCAACAACGCACATATAAGCTCTGAATAATTTTCTCCTGTAGGTTTAGTACGAGCATGTAGGAGACGCTGCAATACTGAACAGTACGCCTGATTAGAGTCCTCTATATCTGCATGTAATAAACGTACCAGGTCAGAAAAATACACATCAGAATCTGTCTGTTTTAAAACTTGCACAGCTAATTTCTGAAAAACATCCTTTTCAAGAGCATGCCACGAAATCTGAGTTTCAGTGTCAACAGACATGGCTACGGTCGCAAATTAGAAACCTAGATATCCCGGCAAACGAGCCCCCAAAATCTGTAGAAGGATTTATGGTTCACTTAGCAGTATTATAAACACGTTACGTTTCTGTTAAGTGGTCTAGAGAAAACCATAACCTTTTATTCAAGTTCAAATATCATGGTCTAATTATACGACACAAACCCAGGCTAATGAGAAATATCTTTATTATGAAAATAGAAAAATATAATTCACAAGCCAGTTGCAGAATCTAAATATTGTTCAAAATATCTAATTACACAAATGAAACTCAGTACATGATTATCACAATCTAATGGTTAGACAACTAAGTAAAACTTCTTGTTAAACACACACACTATTCCTTATAATAATAATCCCTGATTAGCAAATGATTATATTATCACCCAGGTAACTTTTCAACCCTTTACCTTTATCAATGATTCCTATCTAATTCCCAAGCTAATAAAAGTAATTTCCGTATGCTCACCCTTAATTAGCCTCTCCGGCACAATTAGGTGGAAGAGAAAATTTTCTTGTCAGCTGGAAGACGTCAGGAATACCGTTGTAAAAGTTACACGTGTTGAAAATCCTTGATGAGGCTATAAATCATCAGCAATAAGTTCCGTTTATCTGTGCTAAGTTCAGAACAGTTTTTAAATGTCCGAATGTCTATCTCTTAGGCAGAGAATCACACGAGGTAACTTACAGGTCTAATTATTGAAAGAAAAAGTTTACAATTAGAACATCTGTGAGCAGATCTGAGCTTCCCCGGACCTTATCACAGACTAACTAATTATTAATTAATTAGCACCTTTCTTTTCTTGAATCTCATCAGATGACTTCCTCGGACCAATCCAGAAACAGAACTTGATGAATAGCCTTTCTGTATAAAGTATCATATATGCTGGAAGACCCAGGGCTGTTAGACAGATAAGAACAGAATAATTTCTTCAAGATTCACACTGTCCCATTATTAAAGCACAGATGAATGCCCTTGAATAGCAACATTCGGGTACATCCCCATAATGCATCATTCTTCTTACTTCTTGCAAAATTCATGCTGGAAAGTTGCTTGCAGAGAGATTCTTGAAACAATGGTTCAGGCTTGATGACATCATGGAGGCCTAACCTTCAGGTGTGAATACGGAAATATCCCTACACAACCCTTCCCTCCCCCTATGCCAGCAACTTTCCTTCCTATCCCCCTTCCCTCCCCATGTGCCATCAACTCTCATTCCATGTGCCATCAACTCTCATTCCTTTCCTCCTCTGTATTCTAAGGCTTGCTTCTTCGGGTCACTGTGTCGGCAGCGACTGTTACATGATGCCTGGTGCTAACTCTCTATCGTGGAGAGACTTCCGGGTTAGTGACTGGCAGCATATTGGAACTGCTGCCGATACAGTGACCCAAAGATGCTGACACGTGGGACTCTGCGTGAGATTCTGCGTGGGACTGTAGCACATCTTGATAAGTAAAGGTATGAGCTGTGAAATAGTGCCACATTTTGGATTTTAAAGTCCTGTTAAATCTTTCCACTACAGCTGCTTTAACATCATTATATGTCACAAAATGGCAAACACCTTTTAGTTTTAATAAATTTTTCAAAGACTTATTTAAAAATTCTTTACTCTTGTCTGTGTGAAATTTTTAAGGTGTACGCCTTAAATTAAATATTGTTTTAAAAGGTTTGTTAACTTTGTGACCGGTTTTTGTTTTTAAACTCATGGCCCATGCATATTTTGACAGGATATCTATTACCGTTAAGATGTATTTGTACCATTAAGATGTATTTGTAACCATTGTTATAACGGACAAAGGCTGACATGTCGACTAAATCACTTTGCCATTGGCTGTCACTTCTGACACCATTGTTTTATTTCTTTTAAAATGGATTCTAGCAGGTCTATGTAAATTGTATGCGTTTTGACCGGTGACCCAGTCCACTAAGTCTTTTCTCCGGACTGTAATATCATACTTTTTAGCTTCTTAAAGTAAAGGGTTAATGTTTCCATATGCTTCAATAAAGATGCCTTCATCTCTACCCTGTCCCAGTCAGCTCTGTTAATCTAGCTCTAAATAAAAAAGTCTTAAAACTCTGCCCTTTAACAGAGGCTGTTAGGTGACAGTGGGCTACTTTTTCAGAACTTTTTTATTTCTGTTTGTTAAAGATCTGAGGCATACGTCACTATGACAAAACCAGGAGGCCGGGACATGTTCAGACAAGTTTAAACATACTTCCCCCTCTCCCCCTTGGCTTTATCAGGAACTGCAAGAAGGATGAATCAGCTTATCAGCTGTCACCATACCATCTGGGTGTTGCCCATGCTCACAGCGATTAACTAAGGTTTTGTACTGTCTGTTAAAAAAACCAGGACAGAAAAAAAAATGCAACTTTACAGGTCTTTTTCCTTTTCTAAGTTGTTTCTGCACTGCTCTTAAAACTTAGGATCTGTTTTAAAAAACAGGAAATAATTTATAAATGTCTTTTTTTCTTTTGTGATCAGCTTGTTCATTGCTCTAACCATGAGATCTTAAACCCTGTCTTTTAACTAAAAGGCTGTTAAAATAAAGACACTCTTTTTTCTAGCCACATCATTTCCGGGGGTTCGACTAAATCTATTTTCACTAACATCATCAGAAAATGCATTTCCGTCTCATCAGAAAAGCACATTTTCGGCGCTTCATTTACCCTGTTTCCACTGATGTGGTCAGAAAAGTGTATTTTGGGCGTTTCATTTACCCTGTTTCTGCCTACATCATCAGAATGTGCACTTCCAGTAGGGCAGGCACTCCCATTTCCACTGACATCATCAGAAAGTATATTTCCAGGGTGAAACAAGCCCCCATTTCTGGTGATGTCATCAGAGAGTGCATTTCCAGTAACGTGGCATGGGGCAGGGCATGGGCGGGGCCACCACCATTCATTCCTATGGGAAGGGGTGGGGCATGGGTGGAGTGTGGGTGGGCCTGGGCGTGTCTAAGGTATAAGTAGGCATGGTGTGAGCGGGGCATGGGCAGGGTTTGGGCAAAAGTGGGCAGAGTGGGCATGGCTTAACCTGGAAGTGAATGCTGATTGGTCGATCCATATCTTGACAGCTGTCAATCATTTTGACATGAGGTGTACCCATTATATTACTTGCACGGATGGGGAGACGAACTTTGGGGTGATAGTGTCTGAAGATCTTAAGGCAAGGAAATTTTGACAAGACGGTGGCTGTTACCAGAAGGATGCCTGGCTGCATAAGGAGAGGCCTAACGAGTTCTCAAGCAAAGTTCTGGGTGTCACCTTAGACTCTTCTCTATCCTTCAACGAACATCTCCAATCCCTGGTGAAGAAATGCTTCTTCAGCCTTCACATGCTAAGGAAAGTCAGACCCTATTTTCACCAAAAACACTTTGCAGTCCTAGTACAATCCATCATCCTCTCCAGATTGGATTATTGCAATTCTATCTACCTCAGCCTAACCAAGAAAAGCCTCCACAGACTTCAGCGGATTCAGAACGCCGCAGCTAAGCTTGTTTTTGCGAAAAGCAAATTTGATCACGTCTCACCACTCCTGTCTAAGCTCCATTGGCTCCCAGTAATCCCCAGGACCCACTTCAAATGTGCGTGTCTGGCCTACAAGATCCTACATGGCATCCTTCCTGCTGTTATCCCTCTATCCTGGAACTCCCCAACCCCTACTTCCTCCAGATCCTCCCAAATTTTTAAACTATCCTTCCCTTCCATAAAAGGTATTTCCCATGTAGGCAAACTTGGGTCATCCCTCCCCTTTAGAATCACTGAGATCTGGAATAACCTCACCTCCCCTCTCCGAACCTCAAGCTCCCTCCAACTCTTCCGCAAACACCTAAAAACCTGGCTATTCTCAAAACTGTAACACTTCCCCCCTCTTAGGCCTCTCACCTTCCCCCTTTACACCTAACTCTTTAATCTCTCCACTGTAGTTCCTCTCTCATCTTTCTTCCTGTAAACCGTGCCGAGCTCCGCATTCGTGGAGATGGTGCGGTATATAAACCCAAGGTTTAGTTTAGTTAGTTTAGTTTAGAAGAAAGAAGATATTGATGCCCCTGTACAGATCATTGGTGAGGCCCCACTTGGAATATTGTGTTCAGTTTTGGAGACCATATCTGGCGAAGGACATAAGAAGACTTGAAGCAGTCCAGAGGAAGGCAATGAAAATGGTAGGTTTGCACCAAAAGACTGTAGCAAGATTTATGGTAGATACTAATCAGTTACATAAACAAATTACGTCTCTGATAGTGTTGTCTAGGGAAAACCATAAACGCTGATCCAGGTTCAAATTTCTTGGTCTATTTATACGATACCAAACCCAGGCTAATGAGAAATATCTTTATTATGAAAATAGAAAAATATAATTCACAAGCCAGCTGCAATATCTAAATATTGTTCACAAAATATCTGACTACATAAATGAAACTCAGTACATAATTATCACAATACACTTGTTAGAAACTAAGTAAAACTAATTGTTACACACACTACACAATTCCTTATAATAATCCCTTATTAGCAAATGATTACAGTATCACACAGGTAACTTTACAAACCTTGTCCTCTATCACAATTGGATCCTTATCTAACCCAGATGATAAGAGTGTAAATTCCATATTCTCACCTTTTGATTAGCCTCCGGCACAAATTAGGTGAAATGGAAACTTTCTTATTAGCTTTAGGAGATGCAGGAAATCCTTGTTAAAGGTACACGTGTTCGTCAGTCCCGGGGAAGGCTATAATTCATTGGCAGTCAAGTTTCCTTTTAGTGCTGAATTCAGAGCTGTTTAAAGTCTGAATCTCTCTCTCTGAGGCAGAGAGTCACCCGAGGTAACTTTACAGGTCTAATTATTAAAAGAAAAGGTCGCGTGCAGAACACCTGTGGGAAGATGTGAGCTTCCTCGCATCTCAACACAGACTAATTAATTAGCACCTTCTCACTTGGATCTCATCAGATGACTTCCTCGGACCAATCCAGAAACAGAACTTGGATGAATAGCCTTTCTGTGTAAAGTATCATATAGGGTGGTAGACCCAGGGCCGTTAGACAAATAAGAACAAGATAACTTCCCCAGAATCACACAGTCCCATTATGAAGGCACAGATGGATGTCCTTGAGTAGAATAACATTCTGGTACATACCCATAATGCATCAGGCAGAAACAGTAAAGATGTTTCTTATTTCTTCTTGCAATTCATGCTGGAAAGATTTCTTGCAGCAAATTTCTTGTAGACAATGGTTCAGGCTTTGATGATGTCATAGAGGCCTAACCTTCAGATGTAAATACGGAAACACCCCTACAAGACATATGAGGAGAGACTGGAAGCCCTGAATTATGTACACCTTAGAGGAAAGGAGGGACAGGGGAAATATGATTTAGACGTTCAAATACTTAAAAGGTATTAATGTAGAACAAAATATTTTCCAGAGAAAGGAAAATGGTAAAAGCAGAGGACATAATTTGAATTTGAGGGGTGGTAGACTCAAGGGCAATGTAAGGAAATTCTTCTTTACCAAGAGGGTGGTGGATGCCTGGAATGTGTTCCCGAGGGAGGTGATGGAGAGGAAAACGGTGATAGAGTTAAAAAAAAGTATGGGATGAACACAGAGGATATTGAATCAAAAAAATTAAGGCCAGTACTAGGCAGACCTGCACAGTCTAAGTCCATATATGCAGTGCCTGATTAACCAATAGGCCTAGTAGGCATGTGCCTAGGGCCCGAAATGGTCAGGGGGCCCCCCATCGGCAACACGGGCCCCCCCCCATCGATGTAAAGTAATACAAATGAGCAACACGAGTAAGAAAGACAAGGAGAATTGTAATTTTGCAAGGGGTGCTGCTTACCCAAAGCTTCCCTCTGACGCAGCTTCCTGTTTCCAGAGGGAAGCTTTGGGCAAGCAGCACCGCTTGCAAAATTACCCCTTGCCTTTCTTACCCGCATTGCTCATTTGTATTACTTTCCGTCAATGGGGGGCCCGAGTTACTGATTGGGGGGGCCTGCGTTGCCAATCTGGGGGCCATGTTGCCGATCGGTGCTTGGGGGGCATTGCCATTCTAAAATAAAAAATAGGAGTGAAAGGTGAGTGGTGAGATGGGCCTGGGGTGGAGGGAAAGAGAGAAGGGGCAAGGCAGAGCAGGGCAGATGATGGATGTGGGGAGAAAGGGGCAGGGCAGGACAGATGATGGAAGTGGGGATAAGGGAGACCGAAGGGAGCAGGACAGATGATGGAAGTGGGGAGAAGGGAGACCGAAGGGAGCAGGGCAAATGATGGATGTGGGGAGAAGGGAGACCAAAGGGAGAAGGGCAGATGATGGAACTTGTACCCAGCCCTCACCTCCTCACCACTGCTACTGCTTTCCCACATACTGAATCAGGGAAGAAGATAGAGTTAGTGAGATAGTAGAGGGGTGAAGGAAAGGGGTGGCAAAGCTGTGAGTAGACACAGTGAAAAGAGGGAAACTGAGGGCTGAAAAGTAGGAAAGAATTTAATTTATATAGAGGCAGAAAATAGAGAAGAAAGACCAGAGAAGAAAAGGAAAGAGAAGAGAGAGATGCCAAAGAACGGGGAAGGACACAGAGCTATCACATCCGAGTGAAGGAAATGAGAAGAGAGATGCTAAAAATTACAGGGGGGGGGGGTAGGGAAGGAGAGATGGAAGGAGAGAGATGCCAGACTATGAGGGGAACAGAGGGAAAGTGATAGATGCCAGACCAAGGGGGGAGGGGGCAGTAGCAGAGATGGCAGAGGGAAACAAACATTTTATGGAAAGGGCAGACAGTGGATGGAAGGAAGAGAATGATGAGAAGATGAGGAAAGCAGAAACCAGACTACAAAGGTAGAAAAAAATTTATATTTGTTTTATTTATTTATTTTTGCTTTAGGATAAGGTATTATTGTAGCTGTGTTGATAATTGTTTATTAATAGAAAATGGAAATAAGATGATACTGTTTATTGAACTAATTTTAATATATTTTTTACACTTTCAGAGACCATAACTCCTTTCCTCAGGTCAGGACAGGGATATTGTGACAGCAGTATAATTTACTGGTCTGAAGAAAGAGGTTTTAATCTCTGAAAGCTAAGAAAGAAATGTATTAGTCCAATAAAATGATGGGCACTAAATTTTCTTCCCGCTATGCCCCATGCTTCCTACCCAAATGAAAAATATAAATTGGTGGGCTTCCCAAAGCCCTGCCAGCTGAAGATCTCTTCCTCTAGGAAGGAAGGGGAGTTTTGTTCAGAGATGTTTGGAGGTTGTATAGAAGAAAACTGTACACTGGCACTGATATGGTAATCTTTGTTTTGAATTTTAAAATAAAAGAAATAGAGTGGAAATAAAGAAGTAAATACATGGGGTGGGGCATTGTGGGTGGGGCGGGGCGGGGACCTAGTGTACTTGTGTGCCTAGGAGCCCTCGATGAATTAATCCTGCCCTGCATATATGGCCGTTTTGTTGAGGATGGGCTGGGAAGGGCTTTGATGTATGGGATGGTTTAGATGGGCTGCGGTGAGCTTTGATGGAGACTATAGTAGATGGAACCTAAGCATAGTACTGTGGAAAGCTTTAGGTTCTGGCCCAGCAATAGCTAAGAAGAAGGAAAATTTAAATTAAATCAGTAATTTAAAGAGTGAATAGGATTGGGCAGACTGGATGGACCATTCGGGTCATTATCTGCCATCATTTACTATGTTACTATGTTAGTTCAATATATATTTTATAACCTGGTTTTTCAGTTTTGATTTTTATTTTTGTCACTCTTTAAATTAATTTTTCCCACCAGCTTTATCATTCATCCCATTTAGAATTTTATTGCATAGTATGTCATCATGCCCTTTATGTATGTGTATGTTGGCAGTTTCTCTACTAGACTTAAGCTCAGTGAGTACACTATGACAATTTATTTAGGTTATTTGCTGTTTATATGAGGGTGGTTTGATAAGTTTGGTAAAAAAAAGCAAGAAAACAACATAGGCTCCTTGTATCAAACCGCATTAGGGCATTTTATCACTGGCTGCTGTGGTAAAAGCTGCAATGCTCATGAGTGTCAGAGCTTTTACTGCAGTGGCTGGTGATTAAAAAAACCCTAACGCAGCTTGATAAAATAAAAAAGGCACCCAGCGCAAGAAGATATTTGACAGTCTGCTGGCGATGCATGCAGCGAAACTAGACCACACTATCTCCAACCTGCTGATAACAACAAATGACTACAAATATTTTCGCAAAGAAATCAAAACCCACCTATTCAAAAAATTTATACAGATGGCTTAACCCCAAACAGACCCCCCTCAACGCAACTCCCCCCCTCTTCCCCCCTTCACCAGTTCCCCTCTCTTTAGCCTCAAGCATGTCAACTGCTTCCCTAATGGTATATATACTGGAACTGCACTATTTCCTATTTGTACAGCATCTTGTAGCTCTTGAAATATACAGCTCCATTATTGTAACTTCTCCTGGAAATGACCAGAATTCTCTCTGTAATTATCCTGGAAATGTCCAGTTGTCTCTTTTGTAATCCGCCCAGAACTGCAAGGTTGAGGTGGAATAGAAATCAGTAATGTAATGTAATGTAATAAAAAGGGACCATAGTCTCTGTCAAGGGCTATACACTTAGGGCTGATTCTATAAATGGGCATCCTGATTGTAGATGGTGGTAGGCATCATCCTACTATCATCTGGCAGCCAATTGGGATGCACATTTTAAGAAAAAACCCAGGCAAGGAAGGTTGCCTATACTGTAGGCTTCTGTCATGGGTCTACAGAGACGCATAGGGACAATTAAGCTCGAGCAAGGCAGGGCGTGGGCTGGACCAGAAGTGGCCTTGTGCAAGTTTAAGTGTCTCTATGCATCTTCCTAGAGCCACGACAGACATCTGAAATGTAGGCCAGCAAAATGCTGGCCTACAATTTAGTCCTAAAAGTAGATGCCACTGCTGGCTCAGCTGATTTTGGCTAGGGAATCGCCGATCAGCTGAACAGGCAGGACTCCCTGAAACCGTGGCTTCATGGAGTCCTGCTGTCTTAACTGATTGGGGGAAAATACCCCTGCCATGATCAGCTGAGCTGGCAGCAGCAGAGGACACTCCTGACACTCCCACCACCCACAATCAGCAGGAGGGGTATCCACTCCCTCCTGCCTAAGACCCCCGACACTACCCCCCCATAATAGGCAAGAGGGATGCCCACTCCCTCCTACCACTGGGCCTCCTTGATCCCCTGAACCTCCAACACCTCAACATACCAGCCCAACACTATCTGAACCTCCCCCCGGTACCTTTGAAGAAGGCCAGAAAGAGGGATTCCCACTCACTTCTGCCAGCAGGCCCGCCTCTTCTAAAATGGCGATCCTTCCTCTTCCCATTGCATCCTGGGATGCACCAGGGAGGAGCCTAAGGACCTGACTGGCCCAGATATTTAGGTCCCCTCCCTTAGGAAGGGCCTTAGGCACCTGGGCCAATCAGAGCCGTAGTCCTCCTTCCAGTTGCATCTTGGGATGCCCTGGGAGTGGCCTAAGACTCTCATTGGTCTAGATATCAAAGCCACTCCAATTTTTACCCCCCTTTTTACAAAGCCGTGGTAGCAGCTGCCACGTGGCAAATGCTCATAAGAATTGTCATACTGGGACAGACTAAAGGTCCATCAAGCCGAGTATCCTGTCTCCAACAGTGGACAACCCAGGTCCCAAATACCTAGCTAGATCCCAAGTAGTAAAACAGATTTTATGCTGCTTATCTTAGGAATACGCAGAGGATTTCCCCAAGCCATCTCAATAATGGCCTGTGGACTTCTCTTTTAGGAAATTATTCAAGCTTTTTTTAAACCCCACTAAGCTAACTGATTTCACCCCATTCTCTGGCAATGAATTCCAGAGTTTAATTACACGTTATGTGAAGAAATATTTTCTCGCATGCCCCCTAGTTCTAGTATTTTTGGAAAGAGTGAACAAGTGATTCACATCTACCCTCTCCATTCCATTCATTATTTTATAGACCTCTATCATATCACCCCTGAGCTGTCTCTTCTCTAATTTGAAGAGCCCTAGCAACTTTAGCCTCTCCTCATAGTGAAATTGTCCCAAACTTTTTATCATTTTCATCGCCCTTCCTTGTACCTTTTCTAATTGTTTTTTTTTTTTTTAGATACGGCGACCAGAACTGCACACAGTATTCAAGCTGTGGCTGTATCATAGTGATACAAGGGCATTATAACATTTTCATCTTTGTTTTCCATTTCTTTCCTAATAATACCTAACATTCTATTTGCTCTCTTAGCTGCTACTACAAATTGAGCTGAAGGTTTCAACTTATCCTCAATGATAATATCTAGATCCTTTTCTTGGGAACCCTGAATCATGTAGCTATAGTTCAGGTTCCTCTTTCCTAAATGCATCATTTACACTTGCTCACTGTTCACCAGTGTGGTGCCACAGGGCTAGGTGCTTGGACTCGTGCTCTTCAACATATTTATAAACGATCTGGAAATTGGTACAACGAGTGAGATGATTAAATTTGCGGATGATACAAAGTTATTCAGAGTAGTGAAGATGCAGGGGGATTGCGAAGATCTGCAATGTGACATAAACATGCTCGAGAAATGGGCAGCGACATGGCAAATGATGTTCAACATGGATAAGTGTAAGATAATGCATATCAGTAACAAAAATCTCATGCACGAATACAGGATGTCCGGGGAGGTACTTAGAGAGACCCCCCCCAGGAAAGAGACTTGGGAATACTGGTCGACAAGTCGATGAAGCCATCCGCGTAATGTGTGGTGGCAGCGAAAAGGGCAAACAAAATGCTAGGGATAATTAAGAAGGGGATCATGAACAGATCAGAGAAGGTTATCATGCCGCTGTATCATGCCATGGTGCGCCCTCACCTGTTGTACTACATCCAGCACTGGTCGCCGTACATGAAGAAGGATACGGTACTACTCAAAAGGGTCCAGAGATGAGCAAATAAAATGGTTAAGAGGCTGGAGGAGTTGCCGTACAGTGAGAGATTAGAGAAACTGGGCTTCTTCTCCCTTAAAAAGAGGAGACTGAGAGGGGACATGATCGAAGCATTCAAGATACTGAAGGGAATAGACATTGAGGGATACGGATGATAAGGGTCTCCATCTGGGAGCAACTGGCTTGGCCTCCGCGTGTGCGGGTCGCCGGAATAGATGGACCTAGGGTCTGATCCGGTGAAGGCGTTTCTTATGTTCTTATAAAGACAGGTTGTTCACCCTCTCCAAGGTAGGGAGAGTGAGAGGACACTCTCTAAAGTTAAAAGGGGATAGATTCCATACAAACTGTCACCGTGCATCACCAGGCCATGTCGTGCCCAAGGGGGAATGGCCGAGAGAGCCTGGAGCACATGGCGCTGACCGAGCGGATAATCAGTTTTTAATTGGAGTTGGTGGATCAAGTAAGATAAAACTCCCAGTTTGCTTCTAACTCAAAATACTTTATTCCATTAGGAACTTCAGTCTCCAAAACCCCAAATTGCCCTCATAGTCCAAAAGGAAAAATGTATTTCACAGATACAGTCCAAAATGACTCTTTTCTATTCCAGTGCAATAGTCAATAGATTTCAAAATACTTTCAAAATACTTCCATGCAATTTGATTCAGTCTCTAGCTCACAATGGCTTCTGGCAGATTTAGACTGGATCTTGCCTCTGAGCTCCTTGGATGCAGAGCTCAGGGCAGAAGGGACCTTCTCCCACAATGACCGCTGGTTGTGGTCCCTCCCAACTAGGACCCACAATCCAGTCTATGAGAAAATCCCCAAAAAGGAAAAATGTCTAAAAAATTACTGCCAGGGCTATGCAGTGCTAACTGCTACAGCCTAGAAAACTCTGGTTCATGCACCAGCAGGATGCAGGAACCTTCCCAAGCCACTAAGGCTTTCAGTAACCTTTCTTTTAACTTAAGGTTACAGAGACAGCCAGCCCCATAACTTGGCTCCACAAAGTAGCAAATCCTTCTTATATGTTCTAGTTTTGCTATTTGCCCATGTCTCAGCATAACTTCCTTTAAACTCCATCTGTTTCTAAATCCCACATGTCAGTGTCACCATTCCCTTCCTTAAAGTCCATGACTTCCTCAGGGTCTACATAGTCTTCATTAAGCTTCATTCATGAAATCATCTAGCATTTCAGATTCCATATAACTAGATCTGATTTGGGTGTTAGGCTGAGGTATGCTGCTACGAGTCCTAGGAACTGGTCTTCCTTCACTATTCTGTTTCCACTCCAGTGTGGGTTGGTTCAGTGGCTGCCTCCCTACTGAGCATTGCTGCTGGTCCTTATAAGCCTCAGGATAATGAGCTACAGGTATGGCTTGTTCCTGGCTAGAATGAGGGCTAGAATGTTCCTGGTGTCACCTGGAATTGTATCCCCCATGAATGGTGTGAGATGTCTGGTGCACCTTCCCCCTAGGAACAATATCCTGAGTACTTTTTAGTTCCCCTTGCCCATTGTTCTCCCTTCTCTAATTCCGGCGAAAACAAATAGGTACTTTCTTGCTCCGGACTAAACCTTCCCTGTCTGGCTTTAGTTCTAGGTGGAGGTGTTGGTGTAGGTAGTGTTCTTTCCTTTTGGGGGAGCTTTTTCCCCTGCTTAGCCCTAGGCATCGGCGTCTTTTCACTACCCCGCTCAGTCACAGGGCCTACCCTGTGACAAAACGTAAGGAAGTTCTTCTTCATCCAGAGAGTAGTAGAGAACTGGAACGCTCTTCCGGAGTCTGTTATAGGGGAGAATACCCTCCAGGGATTCAAGACAAAGTTGGACAGGTTCCTGCTGAACTGGAATATACACAGGTAGGGCTGATCTCGGTTGGAGCGCTGGTCTTTGACCTAAGGGCTGCCATGTAAGCGGACTGCTGGGCATGATGGACCACTGGTCTGACCCAGCAGCAGCAATTCTTATGTTCTTATGTTCAGTTTGTCAAATTGATCTAATACATCATCCGGTGTTAAAGAGATTTATGAGTTTCTCTGATTCATCAGAATTGAATACCATTTCTGGCACCAGTAACTCCATGTTTTCCTCAGTGAAGACTGAAGCAAAGAATTCATTTAATCTTTCCAATACGGCGTTGTCTTCCCTGAGAGTCCCTTGGTCTTCTAGTGGTCTAACAAATTCTTTTCCCAGCTTCTTGCTTTTAATATACCTCAAAAAGTTTTTACTGTGTGATTTTGCTTCCAGTGTAATCTTCTTTTCAAGGTCTCTCTTCGCCATCCTTATTAGCACCTTACATTTGACTTGCCATTCTTTGTGCTGTTTACAATTATTTTCAGTTGGATCCTTCTTCCACTTTCTGAAGGATTTTCTTTTAGCTCCGATAGCTTCCTTCACTTCCCTCATTATCTATCCTGGCTGCCATTTGGTCTTCCTCCCTCTTTTTATAATACATGCAATATATCTAGTCTGGGCTTCCAAGATGGTATTTTTTTAAATAACATCCATGCCTGATGTACATTTTTGACCTTTGCAGCTGCACCTCTAAGTTTCTTTCTTTATTAAAGTTAAGTGCTGTTGTATTAGATTCCAGGGATTATATAAAATCTGATCATGTTATGATCACTGTTATCAAGCAGCCCCAGTACCGTTACCTCCCTCACCAATTCATGTGCTCTACTAAGAAAGTGTGTATGACAACTTCCCCATTGCCATGACATCAGAGGCAATAAAGAAAATCAGTGAACAGATTAATCTCCTCTTCTCACATTTGCTTCCAGCTCCACTTTGGAGTCCAGACCAGCTTTCCCAAGTTGTTCCAGATTAGATCCAATTTCACTGACTTGGGTTAAGATAAATAGACAAAGATTGAACCCATTGCTGTTGCTAATGATTAACGACAACTTGTAGGAGGGTGTGTTCCCCATTATTTGGAAATGGAAATTTAGCTGGTTCTGAAGTCACCTGCCTTGAATGTGCACAATTCCAAAAATTATAGACCAATATCGAATCTGTGTTTTACAGCAAAGTTGATTTAGAAAGTAGTACTGAGACAGGTTCTAGATTTTGTAGAAAAAACAAATGTGCTACACCCAAAGCAATCTGGCTTTAGAAGTAGCAATAACACAGAAACCATTTTGTCAACTGTTAGTGAAATGTGGAGGATGTTAGACATCGGCCAGTCAGTTCTAGCAGTCTCCTTGAATTTGATAGCTGTTTTTGATCCTGTGGCTTATGGTCTACTACTACTACTATTAATTATTTCTATAGCACTACCAGATGCACGCAGTGCTACAGAGTCACAAAGAAGAAGAAAACAGTCCCTGCTTAAAAGAGCTTACAATCTAAACAGCCAAGACAGACAAACAGGATGTCATGGATACAGTTAATAGGAACGGTTAATCAGCTGGCTGGGTTGGAAGGCAGAGAAGTAGGGTTAAGGATTGAAGGCTATTTCAAAAAGGACTGCAAGGACCGGCACAAGATGTAGAAGTAGAAGGGACACTGGGAAACAACAATCACAAAATGATCCGCTTCCACCTGGACGCAGGGGCGAAACATCGGTCCAGCACCACGGCCACGGCACTAAACTTCCTTAAAGGGAATTTTGAAGGGATGAGACGCATGGTGGGGAAGAAGATTAAAAAGAGGATGAACACTATAAAAATGCTAGAGCAAGCTTGGTCCCTTTTTAAGGATACGGTCACCAAGGCACAAAATCATTATATACCGCATATCAACAAGAGATCAAAAAAGAACAAAGAACCGGTGTGGCTCACTGTAGAGGTAAAGGAAGCAATCAGAGAAAAAAAAACACCTTTGTTTAAGAAATGGAAAAGGTCAAAAACTGATGAAAACTGGAATACACAAACAACATCAACGCAGGTGCCATAAGGCGGTGAAAGGGGCCAAAAGAGACTACAAGGAAAAAATAGCCAAGGAGGTGAAAAACTTCAAGCCGTTCTTTCATTATATTAAAAGGAAACGACCTGCGAAGGAAACGGTGGGATCGTTGGATGACCAAGGAATAAAGGGAGCACTAAAGGAGCACAAAGCAATCGCCAACAGACTGAACACATTTTTTGCGTCTGTATTTACTGAAGAAAATATACACAATATACCGGAACCCATTAGGCTATATCCTGGAAACGAAAATGGGAAACTGACAGGGTTAACGGTCAGTCTAGAAGAGGTATGCAGGCAGATTGATAGGCTTAAGAGTGATAAATCCCCAGGACCGGATGGTATCCATCCGAGGGTCATTAAGGAACTGAAAGAGACTATAGCTAAACTGCTTCAGCTAATAGCAAATCTGTCGATCAAATCGGGAAAGATTCCAGAGGACTGGAAGGGAAACTACAGACCAGTGAGTCTGACAACGTTACCAGGAAAAATGGTAGAGGCGCTGATAAAGGACCGCATCATTGATCAACTTGACGGATACGGTCTGATGAGGGCCAGCCAGCACAGTTTCAGCAAAGGCAGATCTTTGACAAAATTGCTGCACTTTTTCGAGGGAGTAGACAAGCAGATAGACAAGGACGACCCGGTCGACATTGTATATCTGGATTTCCAGAAGGCGTTTGACAAAGTTCCACATGAACGACTACTTTGGAAAATTGTGAGTCATGGAATCGAGAGTGGATAAAAAACTGGCTGGAGCATAGGAAACAGAGAGTGGGGATAAATGGACATTACTCGGACTGGAAAAGCGTCAGCAGTGGGGTGCCGCAGGGCTCGGTGCTTGGACCCGTGCTCTTCAACATCTTTATAAACAATCTGGACATAGATACAACGAGCGAGGTGATTAAATTTGTGGACGATATGAAGTTATTCAGAGTAGTGAAGATGCAGGGGGATTGCGAAGATCTGCAACGTGACATAATCAGGCTCGAGGAATGGGCATCAACATGGTAGATGAAGTTCAACGTGGATAAGTGTAAAGTAATGCATGTCGGTAACAAAAATCTCATGCATGAATACAGGATGTCCGGGGCAGTACTTGGAGACCCAGGAAAGAGACTTGGGAGTTCTGACTGATCGATAAGTCAATGAAGCCGTCCATGCAATGTGCGGCGGCGGCGAAAAGGGCAAACAGAATGCTAGGAATGATAAAGAAGGGGATCACAAACAGATCAGAAAAGGTACCGGGCCATGGTGCATCCTCACCTGGAGTACTGCATCCAGCATTGGTCACCATACATGAAGAAAGACACGGTACTACTCAAAAGGGTCCAAAGAAGAGCAACTAAGATAGTTAAGGGGCTGGAGTTGCCGTACAGCGAAAGACTAGAGAAACTGGGCCTCTTCTCCCTCGAGCAGAGGAGATTGGGAGGGGACATGATTGAAATATTCAATGTACTGAAAGGTATAGACTTAGTAGATAAGGACAGGTTGTTCACCCTCTCCAAGGTGGAGAGAATGAGAAGGCACTCTCTAAAGTTGAAAGGGGATAGATTCCGTAAGAATGTAAGGAAGTTCTTCTTTACCCAGAGAGTGGTGGAAAACTGGAACGCTCTTTTCAGAGTCTGTCATAGGGGAAAACACCCTCCAGGGATTCAAGACAAAGTTAGACAAGTTCCTGCTGAACTGGAACGTACGCAGGTAAGGCTAGTCTCAGTTAGGGCGCTGGTCTTTGATCAGAGGGCCGCCGCATGAGCAGACTGCTGGGCACAATGGACCACTGGTCTGACCCAGCAGCGGCAAGTCTTATGCTCTTATGTGGGTCTTCAGTCTGCTTTTAAACACAGGAAGGAGATTGATGGACAAACTCGGGTAATTTATTCCAGGCATAGGGGGCAGCTAGATGAAAGGAATGAAGTCTGGAATTGGCAGAGGAGGAGAAGCTAAGAATTGGTTTATCTGAGGAACGGAGTTCTCTGGGAGGTGTATAAGGAGAGAGAAGTAAAGAGAGATATTGAGGGGCAGCAGAATGAACACCCTTGTAGGTCAGCAATAAGATCATAAACTGAAAATTCCAGTGATCAGAAAGGAAGTGAGAAATGAATTGTACCTAATATAAACTGCCCTGAAGCAGTAGCAAAAAGAAGAGATCTGTGAAATGCTGGCTGCGTCGGCTTAATTTTTCAGTGGCATGGACAGTCTCTTGGCTCTAGCTTTAAACTTTAAGAATTTGAGAAATCTGAAAAAAGACGCATGGGAGCCTTTGATGGTTTAAATAGACTGAAATAGACTGAAGCATTACTACTACTATTAATTATTTCTATAATGCTACCAGATGCACGCAGCGCTGTACAGAGTCACAAAGAGTATGAAAACAGTCCCTGCTTGAAAGAGCTTACAATCTAAACAGATAAGACAAACAAGATGTCATGGATACAGTTAAGGGGAACGAATAATCAGCAGGCTGGGTTGGAGGGCAGAGGAGTAGGGTTAAGGATTGAAAGCTATATCAAAAAGGTGGGTTTTCAGTCTGGTTTTAAACAAGGGAAAGGAAGGGGCTTGATGGACAAACTCGGATAATTTATTCCAGGCATAGGGGGCAGCTAGATGAAAGGAACGAAGTCTGGAATTGGCAGTGGAGGAGAAGGGTAATGTTAAGAGTGACTTATCTGAGGAACTAAGTTCTCTGGGAGGTGTATAAGGAGAGAGAAGTAAAGAGAGATATTGAGGGGCAGCAGAATGAACACACTTGTAGGTCAGCAATAAGATCTTGAACTGTATGCGATGGCAGATAGGGAGCCAGTGAAGTGACTTAAGGAGAGAAGTGACATGAGTATAGCAAGGTTGGTAGAAGATGAGTCACACAGCAGAGATTTGCACAGATTGCAAGGGGGAGAGGCAACACTGAGGCATACCAGTTAGGAGTAGATTGAAGTAATCTAAGCGTGAGGTTATGAGAGCTTGGACAAGGATCCGGGTAGTGTGCTCAGAGAGGAAGGGGCAAATTTTGTTGATATTGAAGAGATAGAAGTGATACATCTTAGCAGCTTGTTGGATATACATAGAAAATGAGAGGTCAGAATCGAAGATGACTATAAGGTTGCGAGCAGAGAAAACGACCAATGACGGTATTATTTACAGAGATGGAGAAAGGAGGAGGAGCAGAGGTTTTAGGAAGAAAGACCAATAAGATAAGCTTACTCTGTTGCAAGTGTTCAATGAATTGCTGCACGAATCACTACAATGTAGCTGGTAAAATAAGTATTGCTAATCCTTATTATGAGATTAATAGATTTACAATTCTGGACTAAAAGTATTATTGAAGAAAAACTTTAAATAAGATAAGGAGATCAATAATTATTTTATAAAGAGAAAAAAAGCAAAAGAAAGAATAAAATGGAGTGTTTTTTGCCAATGACTGTCTGTATGAATAAAAATTGGCAGTGTTCATCTGACAAGGACTAAATGTGCAAGAGGCTCAGTATTCTGAGCCTCTTGTTAAAATTATAGAAATACTGATAAAACTCACTTTTGCGATAATAAACAAGGATTGGTTCTGCATATTTTGATTTATATTATTTGACCACTAGGTCAGACACTTTATTGTTTTATTGCTGTTTGTACTAGTAGAATTGATTCCATGTCAGTAACATCTCTCAGTCCTTTATGACTGAACTCTTCCAAAGTTGGTCCTAAAATTTCTTCACCGGATAATTTGGAATCTCAGACATCTTTATTTATTTAAAGGAATGGCAATTTGATAGAAGAGGCCCTTAGTTTTCTCACAGGAAGTGATTGGGAAATAGGACAATGTGGACTCGTATTTAAAGATTTTGGATAAATAATTATCTTTAGTTGAAACTAAAGAATGACACAGTGGCTGTTACCCGCTGCTAGTCGTAGGTAGCCGCGGTTAACCTGCCGAAACGGTGAGGGGGAACATAAGAACATAAGAAATGCCTCCGCTGGGTCAGACCTGAGGTCCATCGCGCCCAGCAGTCCGCTCACGCGGCGGCCCATCAGGTCCAGGACCTGTGCAGTAATCTTTTATCTATACCCCTCTATCCCCTTTTCCAGCAGGAAATTGTCCAATCCTTTCTTAAACCCCAGTACCGTTCGCTGCCCTATAACGTCCTCTGGAAGTGCATTCCAGGTGTCCACCACACGTTGGGTAAAGAAGAACTTCCTAGCATTCGTTTTGAATCTGTCCCCTTTCAACTTTTCCGAATGCCCTCTTGTTTTTTTATGTTCTGAAAGTTTGAAGAATCTGTCCCTCTCTACTCTCTCTATGCCCTTCATGATCTTGTAAGTCTCTATCATATCCCCTCTAAGTCTTCTCTTCTCCAGGGAAAAGAGACCCAGTTTCTTCAATCTCTCAGCGTATGAAAGGCTTTCCATCCCCTTAATCAGTCGTGTTGCTCTCCTCTGAACTCTCTCGAGTAACACCATATCCTTCTTAAGGTATGGTGACCAATACTGGACGCAGTACTCAAGATGCGGACGCACCATTGCCCGGTACAGCGGCAGGATAACTTCTTTCGTTCTTGTTGTAATACCCTTCTTGATTATCCCCAGCATTTTATTCGCTCTCTTGGCGGCCACTGCGCACTGTGCCGTCGGCTTCATTGTCATGTCCACCATTACCCCCAAGTCCCTTTCTTGGGTACTCTCATTCAATAACATCCCTCCCATCGTATAGCTGTGCCTCGGGTTTCTGATTCCCACATGCAATACTTTACATTTCTCAACATTGAACTTCATCTGCCATCTCTCTGCCCATTCCCCCAATTTGTCCAAGTCCCTTTGCAATTTTTCACAGTCCTCCTTTGTCCGAGCTCCACTAAATAGTTTGGTGTCGTCCGCAAATTTTATTATCTCACTCTTTGTTCGTGTTTCTAAATCATTTATGAATATATTAAATAGCAGCGGCCCGAGCACTGAGCCCTGCGGAACACCACTCGTGACCTTCCTCCAGTCTGAGTAGTGTCCCTTCACCCCTACCCTCTGTTTCCTACCCGCTAACCAGTTTCTGATCCATCTATGCACGTCTCCGTCCACCCCATGGTTCTTCAGTTTCCGGAGTAGACGTTCATGAGGCACCTTGTCAAAGGCTTTCTGGAAATCTAGGTATATGATGTCTATGGGGTCTCCTTTGTCCATCTGTTTGTTAATTCCCTCGAAGAAGTGCAATAAGTTGGTCAGACACGATCTCCCCCTGCAGAAACCATGTTGGCTGGTTATCAGAAGTTCGTGTTTTTCAAAATGTTCATCAATTTTTTCTTTTATTAGTGCTTCCGCCATTTTCCCCGGAACAGAGGTCAGACTCACCGGTCTGTAGTTTCCCGGGTCTCCTCTTGATCCCTTTTTAAAGATGGGTGTAACGTTGGCTATCTTCCAATCCTCCGGAATCACACCTGTTTTCAGAGATAGGTTGCAAATTTGCTGTAGTAGTTCCGCTATTTCCTCCTTTAGTTCCTTCAGCACCCTTGGATGGATTCCATCCGGACCCGGGGATTTGTCAGTTTTTAGTTTTTCTATCTGTCTGCGCACATCATCAAGGCTCACTTCTATGGATGTTAACTTTTGTGCTTGATTTCCATTGAAGAATTGCTCAGGTTCCGGTATGTTGGTTGTGTCTTCGTTTGTGAATACAGATGAAAAGAACATGTTAAGTCTTTCTGTGACCTCTTTCTCTTCCTTCACCGCTCCCTTCCTGTCTCCGTCATCCAGTGGTCCCACCTCCTTCCTAGCCGGCTGTTTCCCTTTAACATATCTAAAGAACGATTTGAAATTTCGTGCTTCCCTGGCTAGTCTCTCTTCATACTCTCTTTTGGCTTTTCGAACCACACGGTGACATTCTTTTTGATACTTCCTGTGCTCTCTCCAGTTTACCTCAGTTTTGTCCCTTTTCCATTTTCTGAATGAATTTTTCTTATTGCTTATCGCTTCCTTCACTATTTTAGTTATCCACGCCGGGTCTTTTATTCGACTCTTGTTGCACCCTTTTCTGAATCTGGGGATATATAGATTTTGCGCCTCGCTCACCGTGTCCTTGAAAAAGGACCAGGCATGTTCTACCGTCTGCCATTTTTGGGAAGTGTTCCTAAGTTTCTTCTTTACCATTCCCCTCATTGCTTCGTAGTTACCCTTCCTGAAGTTAAAAGTTGTCGCTATGGTTCTCTTTCCTTTCAGTATTCCTACTTCCATCTTGAACTTGATCATATTATGATCGCTGTTTCCCAACGGTCCCACTACTTCCACTTCCTTTGCAGGTCCCCTTAGCCCATTTAGGATTAGATCCAGAGTGGCATTTCCTCTTGTCGGTTCTCTAACAAGCTGTTCCATGAAGCAATCTTGTACAGCCTCCAGAAATTTTGTCTCCCTAGCGCATCTTGAGCTTCCGAGACTCCAGTCTATCCCAGGGTAGTTGAAGTCTCCCATAATAACCGTGTTACCGCCTTTGCATTCTCGCTTCATCTCGGCTTCCATTTCTTCATCGATGTCTCCGGTTTGTCCGGGTGGACGATAGTATAGGCCTATCTTTATTTCAGGCCCTTTCCTTCCTGGTATTTTAACCCATAGTGATTCTAGCTTGTTGGCCGTCTCCGCTGTGTCCATTCTTGTCGATTGTATGCTTTCTTTTATGTATAGTGCTATTCCACCGCCTTTCTGTCCTGACCTGTCCTGGCGATAGAGCTTGTACCCCGGCAGTGCTGTATCCCATTTGCTTTCCTCATTCCACCATGTTTCAGAGATTCCAATGATGTCTATGTCCTCCGCAATAATCATGGCTTCTAATTCCCCCATTTTGTTTCTTAGGCTCCTTGCATTAGTATATATGCATTGCATTAGCTCCTGGAATTTTGTTGCCTTTAATTCCTTTCCCTGTGCTTCGGTCTTTAGATTCTTCTCTTTGGCTACAATCTTTCTAACCTTCTCTTCTTGGTTAGTCGACTCCTGTAATTTGTCCATTGTTTCTTCCCAGCCTTTTTTCCCCTCAGTATCTTCACGGGATACCTTTTTCCGAAACATCGACGCTTGGTCGATGGTCGGCTTTCCCCTTCTTCTTAGTTTAAAGCCTGTTCTATTCCTCTCTTGACATTGTTTGCTAGAAGTCTAGTTCCCGCTGTGCTCAGGTGCAATCCATCTCTCCTGTAGAGCTTGCTCTTGCCCCAGAACGTCGTCCAGTTCCTCACGAAGTGGAATCCTTCTTCCTCACACCATCTCCTCATCCACGCATTTATTGATTGTAGTTCATCCTGCCTTTTCACATCTGCCCTCGGTACCTGTAGGATCTCTGAGAATGCTATCTTCTGGGTCCTCATCTTCAGCTTCCTTCCCAGAATCTTGAACTGTTCTATCAGCGAACTTCTTTTGTACTCACTGCAGGTACTGGGACAAGGCCATCCACTGCCCCGCAGTTAAGGGAAGGAATGCGCACAGTGTCACCGGCAGCCTCAGGGCAATGGGTCCTGATTCCACCGGGACAAAGAAAACTTGTGTGCCACTGCGGGCAACACAAGGAAAGAAAATAAAAGTTCAATGGAAGGAAACTGCCCGCACTAGGAAGGTAATTTTCAAATGAAAAACTGGTTTTATTCCTTAAATCAAAAATGAACAAGCTGGCATGCTTGTTTTCACCTGAATCAGTCCAAAAGAAAAGAAAAATCACTTTGTCAGGATTTGTAGTTAGCAAGCATAGTCTTCAAAACATTCAAACTGTACAATCAAACAGTCTTTGAGTGAATGCTGACTTAATGTGGTATTAAGCCAAAGATACAAACTCTTCCAAATGATGTTACTGGCTCCGTGACCAATTAATAACCCCAGCTTGGAAGGTCTCAACACAAAAAAAACATCAAAATACAGTCCTCTTCTTTTATGCTGTTGTCTTTAGCTTGTACCAGTACTACGGCACTGGTCTCCCCAGCAGCGACGTGCTGGTCAGGCAGTGTGCTCCACGTGGTAACAATGTTGCCAGAAATTAGGCCCTCTATCCCACCACTTAAGTTTCAAGTTTCAAGTTTATTGATTTTTAATATACCAACCATCAACGAGTATCTAACCGATTTACAATAAAATACTAAAATAGAGTTAATAGTTCCAGTCAGCCTGCCGCCACTGCCATTCTCTCGAATGCTAACAAGAAATAATCAGGAGCATCTGTGGGTCCCATCTTATATAACTGCATGTTGGTAAGTAAATTTAGTCCTACTGGAGCTCCTGCCGCAGCTACACTCAGTCCACTAGTAGCCGCCCCTTGCAAATACTGGGCTAGTGTCCTTGTCTGGTCACCCACAGTTTGCACCAACTCCTCGTGCCGCTGATCAGTCTCCACCTGGCTCGCCTGCCAGAGATCCTGGTTACTCTGCAGCACAGCCTTCAAGTCCTCCGTCTGCTTCTGACGTTCCGAGGCCAAGAGGGAAAACAGCTGCTGGAGATCCATGACGACCCTGGAAAGGAACAAACAGAGAAAAGAACCCAAGTGTGGCCTTTTTTTCTGTCAACCTTCCCGAGAGCAAGTCCCAGCCTCCTCCTCCCATCCCTGCTATCAACCCCCGGATCCTTCACCAGCTGTCCCCAGGGTACTCTTACTCGACAGACTGATGAGTCTGAGCCTTTGGGATTGATACTGGGCTTGGCACACTGGAACTCTGCTGGGCTCACTCCGGCTTGGCTTCCGGGTTCTGCTTCCATGCCCGTCACAGACTATCTCAGCGCCCTTCAGTTGTTTCTCTCCCACTGAACAGCTCACAGTCTTTTCTCAACAGGCAAAAACCATAACAAACATCGAGTCAGCAACCAAAAACTTCAATCCCTAGTTTAGTGTTCCTTTTTTTTCCACAGTCTCCACACGAAGGCAGTAAAAATTAAATCCCAAGAATGATACCACGTTTGTCACCGGCAGCCTCAGGGCAATGGGTCCTGATTCCACCGGGACAAAGAAAACTCATATGTGCTGCTGCGGGCAACACAAGGAAAAAAAATAAAAGTTCAATGGAAGGAAACACCCCCGCACTAGGAAGGTAATTTTCAAATGAAAAACTGGTTTTATTCCTTAAATCAAAAATGAACAAGCTGGCATGCTTGTTTTCACCTGAATCAGTCCAAAAGAAAAGAAAAATCACTTTGTCAGGATTTGTAGTTAGCAAGCATAGTCTTCAAAACATTCAAACTGTACAATCAAACAGTCTTTGAGTGAATGCTGACTTAATGTGATTTTAAGCCAAAGATACAAACTCTTCCAAATGATATTACTGGCTCCGTGACCAATTAATAACCCCAGCTTGGAAAGTCTCAACACAAAAAAAACATCAAAATACAGTCCTCTTCTTTTATGCTGTTGTCTTTAGCTTGTACCAGTACTATGGCACTGGTCTCCCCAGCAGCGACGTGCTGGTCAGGCAGTGTGCTCCGCGTGGTAACAATGTTGCCAGAAATTAGGCCCTCTATCCCACCACTTAAGTTTCAAGTTTATTGATTTTTAATATACCGACCATCAACGAGTATCTAACCGGTTTACAATAAAATACTAAAATAGAGTTAAAAATAGTACTTAAAAGCAATGACTATTGAAAGAAAGGAAGGTGAACATTGAGGACATCGATAGGACAGACTTGAGAGTGATGATTGAAGAGAAGGAGTGGGGTAAAGTTACAATATTAGAGATAAGAAGGGGAGAAAAAAAAGAGGGGGTAGAAAGGAAATGGATAGAGAAGGGATAAAAACATTAGGAGTGGGATCGCTTCTTGAAAGCGGTTGGTGGAATTAAGAAGAAAAATTCAGGAGCAATTGAATGCGTCTTGAAATAAAAACGTTTTTAGATTAGTCTTAAATTTGTCAATAGATTTTTCATGACGGAGATGGGAGGGTAAAGCATTCCATAGGGTTGGAGCTACCACTGAGAAATTTGTTTTCCTGGTATAGAAAAATTCCTTTATAGAAGGGATGAAGAGAAGGTTCTGATCGGCTGATCTGAGGGTTCGTGAGGGACGCAAGGAGCTTATCGAGAAAAGAGGGTTGATGAGAAAGTTTAATTTTGAAAACCAGCAAGATGGTTTTATATGTAATGCGATGTGTGATGGGGAGCCAATGGGCTTCTTTCAGAAGAGGTGTGACATGGTTGAATTTCCCTAGTTTATATATTAGTTTTATTGCCGTGTTCTGAATTAACTGAAGACGTCGCAATTCTTTTTGAGTAATTCCATTGTAAAGAGAGTTACAGTAATCAAGTTGAGAGATAACTAAGGAATGAATAAGGGTCGTGATAGCTCTCGTGTCTAGGATAGAAGTAAGGGAGCGTATAAGTCGAAGCTTGTAAAAGCAAGTTTTTACCATAGAACTAATTTGGTCGTGAAACATCACGTCTTTATCTATGATTACCCCAGGTAATTTTATTTTTGTTTCTATTTTTATGGGGTAGAATTTAATGAATATCTTTCCTATTATTGTTTCATTCTTTTTGGTGGGAAAGAGTAGACCACATGATTTATCGAGGTTGAGAGCGAGTTTATTAGATTGAAGCCAGTCACTTATCTTTTAAACATAGTAACATAGTAGATGACGGCAGATAAAGACCCAAATGGTCCATCCAGTCTGCCCAACCTGATTCAATTTAAATTTTTTTTTTTTTCTTCTTAGCTATTTCTGGGCGAGAATCCAAAGCTTTACTGCTTGGGTTCCAACTGCCGAAATCTCTGTTAAGACTTACTCCAGCCCATCTACACCCTCCCAGCCATTGAAGCCCTCCCCTGCCCATCCTCCACCAAACGGCCATACACAGACACAGACCGTACAAGTCTGCCCAGTAACTGGCCTAGTTCAATCTTTAATATTATTTTCTGATTCTAAATCTTCTGTGTTCATCCCACGCTTCTTTGAACTCAGTCACAGTTTTACTCTCCACCACCTCTCTCGGGAGCGCATTCCAGGCATCCACCACCCTCTCCGTAAAGTAGAATTTCCTAACATTGCCCCTGAATCTACCACCCCTCAACCTCAAATTATGTCCTCTGGTTTTACCATTTTCCTTTCTCTGGAAAAGATTTTGTTCTACGTTAATACCCTTTAAGTATTTGAACGTCTGAATCATATCTCCCCTGTCTCTCCTTTCCTCTAGGGCAGTGATGGCTAACCTTTTTGAGCCCGAGTGCCCAAACTGCCGCATTAAACCAAAGAATTTCCTCAAAGTGCCAGCACGTCAATTAAACCTTAATAACAAGATTTTAGTATCTAAAAATTCTTTATAAAGTTGCCTGAACTATGTAACATCATTTTTAAAGGTTGGAATCTTTGTATTGTCAGAGAATCAATTTGATTCACAATCCTTTGGTTTTCATTTCAATTTATTGGCAATTTATAATGTTTTAATGATTTCATTCAATTTAATGAATTTAGGAAAAATTTGATTCAGTTACACAATATATTTTAAATGTATTATTCACATAACATGTCAAATGTATCCTGAGTAAAAAAAAAGATAAACTTCTTAAAACTGTTAACTGTGTCAAGACTCGGTGTGTATTCCCAAAGAGTCTATACATGTTTTTTTGTAAAATTTGCAATCAAATTAGAAAATAGTTAAATCATTACATTTCTAATAATATGATGTAAAGAAAACAAAAGAGCTTTCAATTAAACCAACCGTTTTTATTGGAAATTCCAGATTGGAATACAACAGGGCCATGTAAAGTCCCTTTTTTAAATAACATCTTTAAATAATATTTAAATAACTTAGAAAGTGTCTTAACTGCAAACTGAAAACACTGCTTCATGTACACATATGCATTGGGTATGCTCTGAAAAAAATTAATGTGATTTTTGTTGTTGCATGCATGCTGATAACTTGTCAATCCTTGGCTCATAGTGCGTTAATTTCAGAGCAACACATATCATGTCATCCGTTAATCTGTTTCTAGCATCAGATTTTATATGATTCAAAGCCGAAAACAGCTGCTCACAAGCATAGGATGACCCAAAGTAAAAAGAGCAATCCCAGGTGCTTTCATGGACTTAAAATTGTCTGGCAGAAAATTCCACGCTTTTAGGATTTCATTTTCAGAACTGCTAGCAGTGATTGCATTTGTCACCCTTTCACACTCAATACGTTCAAGAGCCGCACGCAGGTCATTGAATTTACTTTTCCAGATAGAGCTTTCTTGAAATTCCAGTAGCTCCATTTCCAAATTTTGAATATCCAACCACTGTAAGCAGGAAAGATCAAGATCTACGGAACTGAGAAAATCTTTTACTAAAATTCTCCTTTGCTTCGGCTACAATGGTGGAATATGCTTTGTGGATTTCCTGGTGTTTTTTATGACTGTCCACAAATGTTGTAGAATTATCCAAATGTATTTTTAGGTTGGGAAAATATTTTAGCTGTCCACTCTCAAGGTCTTTTTCAAAAACATGCAATTTTCTCTCAAAAGCTTTGATGTCACTAAACTTGCTTTCTGCTGTTTTTCCCATGCCTTGTAATTTTTTGTTTAGTACATTAAAGTGGTTAGTAAAATCTGTAAAGAACATGAGGTTGTGTGGTTTTGCAGCATTTACAGACTTGGAGCAATGGTATGATTGTTTCACTTTTGACCATTTGCCATTTAAAGACTACTTGCTACCCAAAGACTTCTAAGACTCCTGATGCAGGCCGGATGGCCGAAACGTGATCATGTCGAGTCATTGAGTTGCTTTGGATGTACGATTTTGTTTTGGATTAATAAAGACCATTGGATTTATCAGATGAGTTGAAAGACACTGTTTTTGTGCACCATCTTGATTGGACATTTCCACTTTGCCCTTGCTTCTACAGCAGGGGTGCCCACACTTTTTGGGCTTCTACTTTTAAAATGACCAAGTCAAAATGATCTACCAACAATAAAATTAAAAAAAAACCCCACAAAGCACACTGTATGCAGAGAAAATGTTAATTATCATTTATATTCCGTGGCTTTTCAAAGAGGTCAAGTCAGACGATTCTATGCAATGTCACTTCAGGAACAACTATACAAAAATAGACAAAATATACCCCCTCCCTTTTTACTAAATCGCAATAGCAGTTTTTAGAGCAGGGAGATGCACTGAATGCCCTGTGCTGCTCTCGATGCTCATAGGCTCCCTGCGCTAAAAACCGCTATTGCAGATATAAATTCTCTAAACAGACACATTTTGATCACTAAACTGAAAATAAAATCATTTTTCCTATCTTTTTGTCTGGTGATTTCATGAGTCTCTGTTTGCACTTCCTTCTTCTGACTATAAATCCAATATTTTTTCTTTCTGCCCCTCCCCTTTTCTTTCTGTCTCTTTCTTTCTCTCTCCCCCCGCCCCCCCCCCCAAGCCATCGCGCCAATTTCTCCACTTCCCCGATTCTTTCCCTACCCCCTAAGCCACCATGCCGATTTCTCCCTGCTTCCATGAGCCAGGCCAAGAATGTACAAGCGCCGGACTCACAAGACTTCACCTCTGATGTCAATTCTAACGACGGAGAGGAAGTTCCAAGCCAGCCAGGCAGCGATTGGCTGGCCCAGAACTTCCTCTTTGATGTCAGAATTGACGTCGGAAGTGAAGTCTTGTGAGTCCGGCGCTTCTACGCACCTGGCCTGGCTCAGGGAGGCAGGAAGAAAAAGATTGCCAAGGCAACGCGATCGACTCACATTGCCTTTGCGATCTACTGGTCGATCGCACTGGACCATTTGGGCACCCCTGCTGTTATGGTATCCTGTCCTGACCTGAGGAAAGGGGTTTAGTCCCCAAAAAACTGCCTTATTTCTATTTCCTATTTATAAACTTTAATCAATAGATACAATACTACTTGATTCTACGTAAAGCAACAAAACAATTTTTTCTACCTTTTGTCGTTTTTGCTTTAATCATCTTGTCTTCACTCTTCTTTCTAGCCAGCATCTGTCCGCTCTGTCTTCCATACAGCATCAGCCCCTTCCATCCACTGTCTGCCCTCTCCCCGTTCCATATGGCATCTTCCCTCTTTTTATGCTCCTTCAATAAACTGTCTATCCTGTGCCCCTTCTCTTCTCCTTTGTACATGATTGATTTCAGCTCTGCCACCTCTCCATTTTTCTCTCTCTGTCACCATCCCGTCCCCTATGCTCTGGCATCTCTCTCTTCTCCTTTCTTTCCTTCGCACCCCATAGTCTGGTATCTTCCCTTCCCTGATTCTCTAGCATCTCACTCCTTTCCTTTTCTTCCATCTCTCCCTCCCCCTCCATGCTCTGTCTTCTCCTCCTTCCTTTCCCCCTTCCTTTTCCCTTGGTCTGGCATACTTTCCTCCATGCCCTGGCATCTCTTCCTCCCTCCCTTCCCTCCAATCCCTGGCATCTCATTCCATTCCCTCCCTCATCTTCTTTCTCCCTCCAGTTGGGTGCAGCAAGTCTCTCCCCCTCTGCTCCCTTTCCTCCTTCTGTCACCCATGATCTGGCGTCATGAACTTCTTCAGGCAGCAGCATTCACAATTTGCTGTTGTTGCCAGCTTCGGGCCTTCTTCTCTGTCGGGTCCTGCCTTCATGGAAACAGAAGTAGGCAGGACCCGGCGGAGAGGAAGGCCTGAAGCTGGCAACAGCAGTGAATTGTAAATGCTGATGCTAGCCAAAGAAGTTCATGACACCAGGTCGAACACCCGGGGCAGACTGCTACTCTCCCCCCGACCCTCCTAACTCTCTCTCCCTCCCATCACAAGACTCTAAACAGCACTGCTCTACTCTAAGCAGGCTGCTTCAGGACTTTCTCCTGCCGTGATTCCCTCTGGCACGTCACTGATAAGGGAAGGAGGGAGAGATAGGAGGGTCGGATCGGGTTGGGGTTTGCCCGGGATGATGATGAGGCTGCTGCTGCTGCCAGCGAATCCAGCAAGGGTGAGGCCCCAAAGCACAGCACTGGCAGACCCCCCTATTTCGGGCCCTAGGCCTGTGCCTACAGGGCCTATCCTTTAATCTGGCCCTGCTTCCCCCCCCCCCCATATGCCCTGACATCTCTCTCTTCCACTCCGTGGCATGGTATCGCCTTTCCCTCCGTCCCATGGTCTTTGCATCTCTTTCCTCCTTTTCCTGATCTTCCTTCTCCCTCCTTCCCTCTCTCTCCCCAATTGGGTATAGCAGTATTTCTCTTCCCCCTCCCCCCACTGAGTACAGCAGTATCATCAGCATTTCTCTTCCCTCTCCCCCCTAATTGGGTGCAGCAGCATTACTCCTCCCATTCCCCCCCCCCCGTCTCACACACCCGGCAGATTCGCTACAGACAAAGGCAAGTTGCAAGTTTCCCTTGGTCGCTGACCTATCTCCCAAAGGGCAGCGACAGAGGGAAGTTTACAACTTGCTGCTCTTGCTTACTTCGGGCCTTTCTCGTTGCCGGGTCCTGCCTTCACGGAATCAGAAAGTAGGCAGGACCCGGCAGCGAGAAAGGCCCGAAGTAAGCAAGAGCAAGTAAGCTTCCCTCCGTGGCTGGCCTATCTCCCGCATGCTCCGGTGCTCTAATGGTCTGTGCCGGCTTCTCTTCTCTACCCCCCCCCCCCCCGACGTAACTTCCGGTTTCGGAGGGAAGCTGGGTTCGAGTCGCTTGCTGGGGTTTTTTTTTGTTTAAAGTCCGGCGGGTTTTTCGGCGGCTCTTCAGGCTGCGCATTAAGCAGTGGCGGCAGCAGGATTTGGCAGATGACAGCCGGGCGGGCATCTAAATTTGCTGGGCGTTGCTGTGCTGCACACGGGGCGGAGCGCACCGCCCCCTCCCTTGGTAGCCGCGAGGCTACTCCTCCTTACCTACCCTGCCTGCAGTACAGAGCCGAACGGAAGTCTTCCCGACGTCAGCCCTCCCTCCCTCCGACGTCAGCGCTCGGCTCTGTGCTGCAAGCAGAGCAGGTAGGGAGAAAATCCGCGCGACTTAGTACATCCAGCCCCGTTCCCGTGTAGCTCTCTATTGCGGACCTTCCCGCGTGCCAGCTGCAAGGCCTTCGCGTGCCACAGCTGGCACGCGTGCCATAGGTTCGCCATCGCTGCTCTAGGGTATACATATTCAGGGCTTCCAGTCTCTCCTCATACGTCTTCTGGCGCAAGCCTCCTATCATTTTCATCGCCCTCCTCTGGACCGCCTCAAGTCTTCTTACGTCTTTCGCCAGATACGGTCTCCAAAACTGAACACAATACTCCAAGTGGGGCCTCACCAATGACCTGTACAGGGGCATCAACACCTTCTTCCTTCTACTGACTACGCCTCTCTTTATACAGCCCAGAATCCTTCTGGCAGCAGCCACTGCCTTGTCACACTGTTTTTTCGCCTTTAGATCTTCGGACACTATCACCCCAAGGTCCCTCTCCCCGTCCGTGCATATCAGCTTCTCTCCTCCCAGCATATACGGTTCCTTCCTATTATTAATCCCCAAATGCATTACTCTGCATTTCTTTGCATTGAATTTTAGTTGCCAGGCATTAGACAATTCCTCTAACTTTTGCAGATCCTTTTTCATATTCTCCACTCCCTCTTCGGTGTCTACTCTGTTACAAATCTTGGTATCATCTGCAAAAAGGCACACTTCTAACCCTTCAGCAATGTCACTTACATACATATTGAACAGGATTGGCCCCAGCACCGAACCCTGAGGGACTCCACTAGTCACCTTTCCTTCCTTCGAGCGACTTCCATTAACCACCACCCTCTGGCGTCTGTCCGACAGCTAGTTTCTGACCCAGTTCACCACTAAGGCTAAGGCAAAAGTGGGCATAGTATGGGGGGGCATGGGGGGGGGGTTTGGGTAAAGTGGGCAGATAGTGAGTGGGGTTTGGGGAGAGTAGGTGTGGTATGGGTGTAGCTTAACCCGGAAGTGAACGCTGATTTTTTGATCCTTATCTTGACAACTGTCAATCATTTTGACATTAGGTATACCCATTATACTACTCATGCATATCAGCCTCTCACCTCCCAGCACATAAGGCTCCTTCCGATTATTAATTGCCAAATGCATTACTTTGCATTTCTTTGCATTGAATTTTAGTTGCCAGATATTAGACTTTCTCTAATTTTTGCAGATCCTTTTTCATATTTTCCACTCCCTCCTCAGTGTCTACTCTTTTACAGGCAAACCTTTCCTTCTAACCCTTCAGCAATGTCACTCACAAAAATATTGAATAGGATCTGCTCCAACACCTAACCCTGAGGGACTCCACTATTCACCTTTCCTTCCTCTGGGTGACTTCCATTAAGTACCACCCTCTGGCATCAGTCTGACAACCAATTTCTAATCCAGTTCATCACTTTGGGTCTTAACTTCAGCCCTTCAAGTTTGTTCAACAGCCTCCTATGAGGAACTGTATCAAAGGCTTTGCTGAAATCCAAGTAAATTACATCTAGCATATGTCCTCGATCCAGCTCTCTGGTCACCCAATCAAAAAATTCAATCAGGTTCGTTTGGCACGATTTACCTTTTGTAAAGCCATGTTGCCTCGGATCCTGTAACCCATTAGATTCAAGGAAATACACTATCCTTTCTTTCAGCAACACTTCCATTATTTTTCCAACAACTGAAGTGAGGCTCACCGGCCTGTAGTTTTCTGCTTCATCCCTGTGACCACTTTTATGAATAGGGACCACATCCGCTCTCCTCCAATCCCCAGGAATCACTCCCGTCTCCAGAGATTTGTTGAACAAGTCTTTAATAGGACTCGCCAGAACCTCTCTGAGCTCCCTTAGTATCCTAGGATGGATCCCGTCTGGTCCCATCGCTTTGTCCACCTTCAGTTTTTCAAGTTGCTCATAAACACCCTCCTCCGTGAACGGCGCAGAATCTACTCCATTTTCTCGTGTAACTTTGCCAGACAATCTCGGTCCTTCTCCAGGATTTTCTTCTGTGAACACAGAACAGAAGTATTTGTTTAGCACATTTGCTTTCTCCTCATCACTCTCCACATATTTGTTCCCAGCATCTTTTAGCCTAGCAATTCCATTTTTTATCTTCCTCCTTTCACTAATATATCTGAAAAAATTTTTATCTCCTTTTTTACATTTTTAGCCATTTGTTCTTCCGCCTGTGCCTTCGCCAAACGTATCTCTCTCTTAGCTTCTTTCAGTTTCACCCTGTAGTCCTTTCTGCTCTCCTCTTCTTGGGTTTTTTTTATATTTCATGAACGCCAACTCTTTCGCCTTTATTTTCTCAGCCACTAGGTTGGAGAACCATATCGGCTTCCTTTTTATCTTGTTTTTATTGATTTTCTTCACATAAAGGTCCGTAGCCATTTTTATCGCTCCTTTCAGCTTAGACCACTGTCTTTCCACTTCTCTTATGTCCTCCCATCCTAACAGCTCTTTCTTCAGGTACTTTCCCATTGCATTAAAGTCCGTACGTTTGAAATCTAGGACTTTAAGTATCGTGCGGCCGCTCTCCACTTTAGCCGTTATATCAAACCAAACCGTTTGATGATCGCTACTACCCAGGTGAGCACCCACTCGAACATTAGAGATACTCTCTCCATTTGTGAGGACCAGATCCAATATCGCTTTTTCCCTTGTGGGTTCCGTCACCATTTGTCTGAGCAGAGCCTCTTGAAAGGCATCCACAATCTCCCTACTTCTTTCCGATTCCGCAGACGGAACATTCCAGTCCGCATCTGGCAGGTTGAAATCTCCCAACAGCAGAACCTCCTCTTTCCTTCCAAACTTTTGGATATCCACAATCAGATCCTTATCAATTTGCTGCGATTGAGTCAGAGGTCTGTAGACTACATCCACGTAGATAGAAGTTCCATCTTCTCTTTTCAGAGCAATCCATATCGCTTCTTCCTCTCCCCAGGTCCCTTGCATTTCGGTCGCTTGGATATTGATCTTTACATAGAGAGCTACTCCTCCACCTTTATGACCATCTCTGTCCTTCCTAAAAAGATTATATCCCGGTATGTTTGCATCCCATCCATGTGTTTCACTGAACCATGTCTCTGTGATAGCAACAATATCTAGATCTGCCTCTAATATCAGGGCTTGCAGATCATGAACTTTGTTGCTTAGACTGCGAGCATTTGTGGTCATCGCTTTCCAGCTATTTTTCAGCGATAATCTCCTTTTTCGTATGGATTTTTGTGTCGTTTCACTTTCCGTTGCAATACTAAGAAATGAGTTGCTGATATTGCTTATGTTGCAGCCTTTACTACTATCACATCTTTTCTTTTGCCGGGGGTGGTCTCTATAATTGTCCTTCGTACATACACCACCCCCACCTTCTAGTTTAAATGCCTAGAAAAATATTGTCTAAATATTTCTCTGCAAGGTTTCTTTTTCCTGCTGTAGTAATATGTAGCCCATCAGTGCAATATAGCTTCTTGTCCTTCCATGTATTTCCCCATCCTCCTATGTACCTGAAGCCTTCTTGATGACACCAGGCTCTGAGCCATCTATTAAAGTCCTCTGTGTTTTTCACTTTTTGCTCTCCTTTTCCATATGCAGGCAGTATTTCAGAAAAAGCTAAAGTCTTTACAAAAGGTTTCACGCCCTCACCAAGCTCCCGAAAAGCTTTCTGTGCTGCAAGTGTGGAGTTGTTGGCCAGGTCATTTGTTCCCAGATGGATAACAACATCAGTGTTAAAATCCTTAGTTTCTTCCTTAATTATAGTCAGTATTTGCCTGGAACTCCTGGTAGCTGAGGATCCTGGAAGACATTTCACTATTTTGGTCTCCTCGCCCTGTGTTCCAAGGTTAATGCCTCTGATGATGGAATCCCCCAACAGTAATAGTTTTCTGTTTTTGGCTTTTTTATTTGTGCTTAGGGTGTGCTTGTTCTCTTGAGTTACCTTCATTGGTTCCAGTCCCACCTCCCTTCTGTTTTCCTGAGTATCGCAGTGCACTAGTGGAGCGAAGGAATTCTGTAAAGGGAATATTAGTGAAGGTGGATGTTTCTGTGTTACATGTCGCAGTCTTCCTGAGCCTACTGTGACCCATTTATTCCTGGGCTGTTTTATTCTTTGAGGTAGAGGTGGTAAGTTGGTATGATTTTGTGGAGTGATGGAAGCTGCTTTAATTGTATTCAATTCCTGTTTAAGTTTGCAGAGCTCCTCCTTAATACTGGCAAGTTGAAGACAGATGGGGCAAGCCTTAAGCCTCCAAATAGTATGTCTTGGAATTAAAGCACCACAGTGATTGCATAGAATAAAGGTCATCTTGATTGGTTGTGAAGTGACTTGATTGGTTGTGAAGTGACCAGAAATATAGGCTCTATACCACCTAAAACACAGTATTTTCTAGTTTATTATTAATTTCCAGAATTTCTAAGGTATTTGAAGTGTCAATGGGGTGGAGTAATTGAATATCGTCAGCATAAGCGAAGATTGTGAAACCAATAGATTGTGCCAAAGTAAAGAGAAGGGACATAAAGATACTTGAACCAGTTCCAGTTCAAAAGAAACAAAAACAACAAGAAAAGTCTTTCCCAGTCCTTATAGGAGCTTTCTCAATACCTCAGCTCTCTCAGAATTATCAAAGAAAACTTCAACACTGTTCAAACAGGTAGGGTTTCAGTAACCCATTTAAACGGTTCATACTAGTTGCCCTTAAAGCAGCAAACTTCCATGGGTTGGACTCCGTTCTGTAGCTCAGCAATAGGCTCCGGATCCAGCTCCGTGTTTTGAGGAACTTCAGACAGGCAGGGAGGTGGTTCTGCTCCAGCCTCGGTTAGCTCCATGCATTCAGGCTGCTGGCTTCCATCCAGAACTCCTAGCCCTGAGCGCTGCCACCAGTTTTCCAACTGCAGTTGCTCCTGTTCCCTGTTTCTCCTTCTGTCTTTCTAACAGATCAGTCCTGAGGTTTAGAAGTCTGCAACCATGACCCAAACTCCCAGGTGCAGAGGATTTCCTAACAACTACCCTATGACTGTGTGGGGGAGGGGAAATCTGCACCTCTGCTCCCTGGCTCCCTCTACAGGGTAAGGAAGAAAAGTCAGGCAACTTGGCAGTTTGGGTTTTAAATGGACTAGCATGTGAAGTGTCTGCCCTAGGAATGTATCTTACTCTAGGGACAGACCTAGCAGGCATAAACGGCATATCACAATGGTCACCAATCGCGCGTGACCCCCTCCCTCCTTCCTACTTACCCAAATCTATCTATCTCCCTCCCCCTTATCTTCATAGTGCATTTTGAGTAACTTCTTCACAAAGCCGTTGGAGCCTGAAAGCAGTAGCATGCGTGTGTGGGCAGAAGCTTCTCCTCTGACGCAACTTCCGGTTGCGTCAGAAGAGAAGCTTCCGCCCATACATGCATGCTACTGTTTGCAGGTTCCGACAGCTTTGAAGACTATGTGGGAGTGGAGGGAAGAAGATGGGTGCCAGACCAATGGAGGGGGGGGTTGAAGGGAGAGGAACAGTAGCAGAGCAAATGGAAGACACAGAGAGAAGACAGATGGAAGAAATTGAATGAGAAGATGAGGGAAGCAGAAACCAGACAACAAAGGTAGAAAAAAAATTCTATTTATTTATTTATTTGTGCTTTAGGATAAAGTAGTATATTAGTTGTGTTTATAAAAATTTATAAACAAAGCCCTGCTAGCTGAACATCTCTTCTCTAGTTCAGTAGCCAGAACTTTGATTTATAAGGAAGGATTTATAAATATTGCAATACTGAGGCTTGTATGGATGCTGCAGGGACGGGGATGGGGCGGGGACAGTGGTCACAGGGACGGGGCAGTGATGGGGACAAATTTTTCTCCTTGTCAATCTCTAGTTGAAACACAGGTTTCTGCCTTGCAAGCTTTTAACTTCAGCTATGTTAACCACACTTACCACTGGCAATGCATTCCAGAGCTTATTTATTATCTGAGTGAAAAAATATTTCCTCCTACTGGTTTTAAAAGTATTTCCCTGTAACTTAATCAAGTGTCCACTAGTCATCATAATTTTTGAAATAGTACAATATTGATCCACTTATACCTATTCTACACCACTCAGGATTTTGTAGATTTCAATCATATATTTCCTTAGCTGCCTCTTTTTCAAGCCGAAGAGCCCTTTTCTAGTTCTGCTATGTCTTTTTTGAGATAAGACAACCAAAATTGAATGCATTACCCAAGGTCGCACCATAAAGCAATACAGATGCATTATAATTTTTAATAATTCCTAACATCTTGTTTGCTTTCTGGCCACCGCCACACATTAGGTGGAAGGTTTCAGCGTATGGTCTACAACAGTGATCTCAAACTCAAACCCTTTGCAGAGCCACATTTTGTATTTGTAGGTACTTGGAGGGCATCAGAAAATAATAGTTAATATCTTATTAAAGAAATGACAATTTTGCATGAGGTAAAACTCTTTATAGGTTATAAATCTTTCTTTTTGGCTAAGTCTTAATAATAATATTGTAATTTATAGGTAAAGAGACATATGATCAAGAAACTGTTTTATTTTACTTTTGCAATTATGATAAACATACCGAGAGTCGCATGTGGCCCCCGGGCCACAAGTTTGAGATACACAGATCTTTTTCTTGGGCAATGACCCCCCAAGGAGGACCTTAGCATCCAGTAACTATGATTTGGGTTATTCTTCCCAATGTGCATCACTTTGCATTTGTCCACATTAAATTTCATCACCCAGTCTTCCAATTTCCTAAGGTCTTCCTGCAATTTTTCACAATCTGCATGCATTTTAATAACTTTAAACAGTTTAGTGTCATGTGCAAATTTAATCACCTCACTCGTCATTCCAATTTCCAGATCATTTATAAATAGGTTAAAAAGCACCAGTCCCAGTACAGATCCATGTAGCACTCTGCTATTTACCCTCCTCCATTAAGAAAAATGGCATTTTAACCCTGCCCTCTGTTTTCTACCAAATAACCAATTCCTAATTCACAACTGAACATTGCCTCCTATCCCATTACACATTAATTTTCTCAGGAGTCTCTGAAAATCTAGATAAACTACATCAACCAGCTTACCTTTATCCACATGCTTATTCACACCTTCAAAGAAGTCAAGCAAATTGGTGAGGCAAGATATTCTATGATGATTCTTTTCCATTAAATCATGTTTGTCTATGTGTTCCACAATTTTATTTTTTATAATTGTTTCCACTATTTTGCTCAACACTGAAATTACCAGTCTGAAATTTATTGGATCTCCCCGGAACCCTTTATAAAATCAGCATAACATTGGCCACCCTCCAATCTTCAGGCACTACAAATGATTTTAGCGACAGGTTACAGATTGCTAACAGCAGGTCAGCAATTTCATGTTTGAGTTCTTTCAGTGCGAAAACAAAAGAAAAATCCTACACAATCTACAGTGAAGTAAAAGCAACCAAAGGAAAAACAAAGAACTTAAGAACACAAGAATATGCCGCTGCTGCTGGGTCAGACCAGTGGTCTATCACACCCAGCAGTCCGCTCACATGGTGGCCCCCAAGTCAAGGACCAGTGCCCTAACCGAGAACAGCCCTACCTGCGTTCGTTCAGGTTCAGCAGGAACATGTCCAACCCTATCTTGAATCCCTGGAGGGTGTTTTCCCCTATAACAGATTCTGGAAGAGCATTCCAGTTCTCTACCACTCTCTGGGTGAAGAAGAACTTCCTTACGTTCATAAGGAATTTATCCCCTTTTAATTTTAGAGAGTGCCGTCTCATTCTCTCTACCTTGAAGAAGGTGAACAACCTATCTTTATCTACTAAGTCTATTCCCTTCATTATCTTGAATGTTTCGATCATGTTCCCTCTCAGTCTCCTGTTTTCAAGGGAGACTAGGCCCAGCTTCTCTAATCTCTCACTGTACAGCTCCAACCCCTTAACCATTTTAGTCGATCTTCTCTGGACCCTTTCGAGTAGTACCGTGTCCTTCTTCATGTACGGTGACCAGTGCTGGATGCAGTATTCGAGGTGAGGGCGTACCATGGCCTGGTACAGCGGCCTTACACTTATCCACGTTGAACCTCATTTGCCATATCACTGCCCATTTCTCGAGCGTGGTTATGTCACATTGCAGATCTTCACAATCCCCCTGCATCTTCATTACTCTGAATAACTTCGTATCATCTGTAAATTTAATCACCTCACTCGTCGTACCCATTTCCAGATTGTTTATGAATATTTTGAAAAGCACGGGTCCAAGCACCGAGCCCTGCGGCACCCCACTGGTGACGTTCTTTCAGCCTGAGTATTGTCCATTTACCCCCACTCTTTGTTTCCTATCTGCCAACCAGTTTTTAATCCACGTGAGTATTTCACCATCTAATCCATGACTCAATTTTCTGAAGTAGTCGTTCATGCGGAACCTTGTTGAACGCCTTCTGAAAATCCAGATATACAATGTCGACCGGGTCACCCTAGTCTATCTGCCTGTTTACTCCCTCGAAGAAGTGCAGCAAGTTCATCAAGCAAGATCGTCCTTTGCTGAAGAACTGCTAAAGAACTGCAGACAACCATACAAGATGCAGGCTATGTTTAAAACATTTGAAAACTTGGCTTTTCTCTAAAATGCAATAACCCTCCCTCATCGATATACGAAGTCCCTCTAAACTTCTCTCTCTAAGTCCTTCTACTTTTCATTGTAGTTCCTTTCTATACCAACTCCTGTAAACCGTGTCAAGCTCTACTTCTATGGAGATGATGCGGTATACAAACTTAAGGTTTAGTTTAGTTTAGTTTATTATATCAATTAATGATTGTGATTAATGTTCCCACCTTTACACAAACTTAGGAACCCGACACAGTCCGTGTTTTGGTTAACACGCTTTCATCAGGGGTCCTAACAAATGAAAAAGGGAATAACTGAAGATATATAAAACCAATATATGGATACATAAATAGTAGAACACTTATAAGGTGGTGTGCATGAAGACAAATTTTAAAAGTGACAAATCGAGAACCAAAAACCCACCATGATGTGGGATGCAAGGTGATAAAGGCAATAGTGCATGTGTTAGTGATGTGAGAAGACCATAATATTGAAAAGAAGATAAAAAATATATGTACAGTATAGAAAAACAGTGAAGTGTGAGTTGCATATATGTATAGTGTACATAACAACATGATAATACATGTGATAATGAATTGGTACCAACAAAAAGATGCATAAAAACATGCTATGTGCGAATGAAGGGAATATGAATCAGAATCATAGGCCTTAAGGACCTACCTAGGTTGGCACGGTATCAAATTAAACCGCAAACAGAAAAATAAATAAAAAATAAGTAAAACGTAAATGTTCATAAACATATGTGCACCAATATAAAAGATAAAACAAAAAGTAATTTCTTATTACAAGCAATAAGTAATTGTTATAAATGTGTAAAAATATATAAAAATGTATTTTAAAAAATTGACAGGGGAGCTATCAATCCCCAAGAAAGGGATGACGAAATAAAAGCAAATCTGTACACGATAAGTATCTATATGAAAATAAGAAATAAGGAGGACCAGGGCAGATCACTGCAAATGAAAATGTCATAACTAGAGGATGACATCTAATTTATATAAAACACTAGCCACGCATGCGCACTCCCATCTGCGTGTTCCGTTTTCCGTGCGCTGTAGGGCACTGCAGGTAGGAGTGCGCATGTGCGCGAAGCTCTCTCTCTCCCCCCGAGATGGATGTCGGCCGCCGCGGCTGTCGGCGGCCCAAGGCAGATGTCGACCGTGGCGGCTGCTGGTCGCGGCGGTCGAGCCTGGATGGCATATAAAAATAAAACAGGCAAGTTTTTAAAGTCCTGAAAAGCCGTCGGCCGTGAAATATTCAGGTGGCATATTTCACGGCCGATGACTTTTCAACCCCTCCCTGCACCACCGCCGCTGTACATTTTAAAACCCTTCACCCCCCCCCCAGCTTTGTGGTTAAGGCCTGGTTTATTCGGGCAGCAGCAGCATTTGAAATTCGCTGCTGTTGCCGGCTTCAGGCCTTCCTCTCTGGCGGGTCCTGCCTACTCCGGCGGGACCTGAAGCCAGCAATTAATTATAAATGCTGCTGCTGCTTCTGCCCGATGAAGTTGAAGGAGGAAAGGGAGCAGAGGGGGAGAGAATGGTAGGGCATGGAGGTAAGGAGGAAGGATTGGGGGGGGTAGGAAAATGCTGCACAGGGAAGTGGGGTGGGAGGAAAATGCTGCAGCACAGGGAAATGGAGAGGCAGAAAAAGGAAGGGGGGCGTACTGCTGGGCAGGGGGAGCAGGAAAAAGGGGTTGATGGACAGGGGAAGAGGTGCTGATGGACAGGGGGGGGCAGAAAAATGAAGGGAGGCCTACTGCTGGACAGGGGGAGCAGGAAGGAGGTGATGATGGGCAGGGGGAGGTAAAACAAAGGGAGAAGGGCTGCTGCTGGATAAGGTGAGCACTGATGGGGTGGTAGAGGACACAGGGGAGGTAAAAGGAAGGGAGAATGGACAGGGGAAGCAGGCAAGGGGTGGTGGTGGACAGCCAAGGAAAAAAAAAAGAAAGAAAGACAGAAATACAGAAAGCGGCTAAGGAGAGAGAAAAAAATAAAGACAGACACACACACATATATTCTAGCACCCGTTAATGTAACGGGCTATGAGACTAGTACAGAAATAAAAGAAATAAAAAATGTAATACAGAGGCCAATGAGCCTGTCAATTAGTGATACTTGGGGAGCAAGTGTCAAATCCCAAAGTGCATTGGGGGAGTACAAAAACAACACATCTATCATTATACTGATCAGTCAATACTCAAGAGAAAATCGAAGTGGCTTCCACCATTACAACATTCTATGTGTCCGTTCTTAGGGACATAGAAAAAATGGAGAAAAAGAAGAAATATATTAAATACCAACGAAACCGTAGCGTACTTGAAATTAGAGCAATCAATGATTTAAAAACAAACAATGACATTGTAATTAAGCCCGCGGACAAAGATGGGGGAATTATTATGGATAGAGACAATAGATAAATAATTAAATTGATAAATAAGTATATCAATAAGTATTCAAATGAGTATATATATAAATATGTGGCTATAATCTATAATAATAAAACGCTACGCGTGCATGCGCACTCTCGCCACATGTTCCCTGATCCCTGATCTGTCGAGATGTGGCGGCAAGAGTGCGCATGCACTAGATTGCGTGGAGTGAGGGGTCGGGACTTAGGGGAAGGAGAGCAGGCCCGGGATTCGGCCTCTTCCCCGCCGGCAGAGAATGAAGACAGCTCGGCGCGGAGCGGTCCAGACCAAGGCCCAGACTGGGCGCGGAGCGGCCCAGACCAAGGCGGACGACGATTGGCTGGGGCGACGGTGCTCAGAAGCCCCAGCTGGGAGCGCGAGACTGGTAGGTGGGTGGGCACTGTGGCTGTCCGGGGGTGGGAGGCGAGGCCATGTGTGCATTGTGGATCTGCCGAAGGATGATTAGAGCCCCCCCCTCCCCCTTCTTCAATGAATGAGCAGCAGCAGCTGGATCGCTGGCCTTACTCTGCCTCCCACAGGCTGCAGAGATACCTCTCCTTCCAGGAGCAAACTGATAATGCTCTTGCTTGCGGGAGGAAAGAGAAATGTATCACCATTTTGATTTTATGGTATTATTCAGCCAGTGAAGTCACATTAATAAGCCAAAAACATTCTATTATTTATCAGTTTTGTTCTACAACTATTGTATCAAGTTTCAAGTTTATTGGATGACTTGATTAACCGCTTAATCCAAGTTTCTAAGCGGTGTACACTTAAAATTTACATATGTTAGGGAACAAAACAGTCCATACATTTAATAAATAAAATTATTATGATAAAAATTAACATTACTAAACAATAGGTAAGGAGGGATGAAATACAATTCGTAAAGAAAAGAAGAGACATCAAGGGAAAATACAAAAGGGAAATAAGACATACAGGGGGAATAAAATAAACCAAAACAATAAGATAAAAGATTAACTTGCGAATGCATCTTTAAAAAGAAAAGTTTTCAATTCATTTTTAAATTTCGCGAACTCCTTCTCCTCCCGTAAAAACATAGGGAGGGCGTTCCAAGTCTGCGGTGCTGTACAAGAAAAGATAAATTGTCTCCTTGTATTAATAATTTTTAGTGAAGGAATGGATAAAAGATTTTGTTCGCTAGATCGTAATATTCTCTTTGCAGAATAAGGGATAAGTAATCTAAATAGAAATGCTGGGGTCTTATTATATAAGGTTTTAAAAATAACTGTACATAATTTATGAGTAATTCTATATATGACTGGAAGCCAATGAGCCTTTTTGAGGAGTGGTGTTACATGATCAAACTTTTTGGATTTAGTTATCAATTTTATTGATGCATTTTGAATAATTTGCAATCGTTTTATTTCTTGTAAAGCAATTCCTTTAAAAAGGGAATTGCAATAGTCGATTTTAGACATCACCAGAGAATGAATCAGTATATTAAGTGCTTTAGGACAGAGAAACTTAGAAATGGAACGAATTTTACGCAGTCTGTAAAAGGTAGTTTTCACAATACTACTAATATGATCATGATAATTAAGTTTATTATTGCAATAGTCGATTTTAGACATCACCAGAGAATGAATCAGTATATTAAGTGCTTTAGGACAGAGAAACTTAGAAATGGAATGAATTTTACGCAGTCTGTAAAAGGTAGTTTTCACAATACTACTAATATGATCATGATAATTAAGTTTATTATCAAAGATTACTCCTAAAATTGTATGTACAGAAGCCTGATTTTTGGTTTGCTGGGTGGTGAGAGAAGATCAGGGGGGTGTCAGCTTCAGACCGGGGAGTCCCTCCCCAGTAGTTACTTGGCGTGCAGAATAAGTAATAGCTCTTTTGCAGCTGCAGTTACGTTGTTAGATATGATAATGGAGGTTGGGAATTTAAACATAATTACTCACTTCCCTTATTAACAGGAGCTGGAGCTAAATAAGCAGATGCGTTAAGGAAGAACAGAAAAAAGAAATTCAGAAAGTGGCTAAGGAGAGAGAGAGAGAGAGAGAGAGAGAGAGAAAGAAATACAGACAGACACACACACATATATTCTAGCACCCGTTAATGTAACGGGCTATAAGACTAGTAGTAAATAATTAATTAGATAATAAATAAGTAATAAATATATAAATAATTGAACAAATATACTGATAAATATTTAAATGAAAGGCTATATAGTTAGATAAATATTAGAGGCAAAATGATATCAAATATATAAATTCCTCAAAGCTAATATTTAGGGCCTCTTCTAATAAACCGCACTAGCAGTTTTAGTGCCGGGAGCCACGCTGAATGACCTATGCTGCTCCTGACACTCATAAGAACTCTATGAGCATTGGGAACAGTGTGGGCCATTCAGCATGGCTCCCTGCGCTAAAACCACTAGCATAGTTTAGTAAAAGAGGGGGTTAGTTGACCACACAAAATTCCTATTCACTTAACTTTGACAGTTGCTTCTATACTATATTTTAATTTCAACATTTTATTTTTATAAGATTTACAATAATTATCCAAGAATCAACTCATACAGAAATAATGGAAATAATCGTTGACAATTTTAACTAAAGAAACACAAAATTCCAAGCAAAATAATGACTATCCTTCTAAAGTCCACAATAACAGGATCCATGAATAAAATAAAGCAGATTATTCTCTATCAGGAAAAAACTTATATAGGAAAACAAGGTTTCAAGTTTCAAGTTTATTCATATTATTTGATTAAACGCTTTTCCAAATTACAAAGCGTTGTACAAAAGATAAAATAAGATTTAAAGAAATCACTTATACATAGTATATTAATCAAACATACAAGGGTAACTGTTTTTAAAAATCACTAGAAACAATAGGAAAGTGGGGAAGAAATACAATTTTAAAGAAAAAGTACATAAAAGGGAAGGACATTAGGGGGGTATGAGGAAAAGGATTGGTGACAGAAGAAAGATCAAATGAGAGAGCTATTAGTAGTCTTGATTTAAGGGAGGTTGGAAACTATAAGATTTTACCGTGGAAATGAACTTTCAGTTATAGGCTTCTTTAAAAAGAAGGCACTTTAAACTTTTCTTAAAGTTTAACTGAAATACTGGAAGAAGGACCTAAATACCAATTAAGATTACTCCCCTCAAGATGTTTAGAAGATATGAATGTTGTCAATTGTACGGGTTCAAAAAACACATATTTAACAGAACAAAAATTAACTACACATTTATATGGATACTTAAGGAATAAGTTTCAAGTTTATTATAAATTTGATTAATCACTTATTCAAATTTGATTAATCACTTATCAAAATTCTAAGCAATGTACAAATCAATAAAATTACAAATTTCTGGGGGAAACAAAACAAACAAATAGAACTAACCTGACAAAACATATTAAACAAAAGGAAAGGATGGGAAAAGAAATACAAGTTGTTGATAGTAAATAAGACACGTATGGGAAAAAAACAATAGGAGGGGAGAGAGCAATGTGCTTCAAAAAAGTTGTGAAATAGGATTCAATTGAGGCTCCTAATCAAGCTTTCTAGCTATCAAATGCATCTTTAAAAAGAAAGCTTTTTAATTTGCTCTTAAATCTGTCTAGATTGCGTTCTTCCCTTAAATAAATAGGGAGGCAATTCCATGTTTGGGGGGCTGTGACAGAAAAGATGAATTGCTGCCGTGTGTTAATGTTTTTGAGTGAGGGAATAATTAATAGATGGTCGTTTGACCTCAGTAATCTTGTTGAGGTGTAGGGAATCAATAAAGAAGAGATTTGAGATATATTATGCGGTGAGCAACTGGGAGCCAATATGCTTTCTTAAGGAGAGGTGTCACATGGTCGAATTTCTTAGTTTTCATTTTAAGTTTAATTGAAGCTTTTTGGATAATCTGTAAACGTCTGGTTTCATTTTGGGCTATTCCCTTAAATAGAGCATTATAATAATTGGTTTTTGAAATCACCAGAGAATGAATTAATGTGTTAAGTGACTTTGGACATAAGAATTTCAAAATTGAATGAATTTGACGAAGTCTGAAGAAAGTTGATTTAACAATACTACTAATTTGTTCGTGATAAGTTCGTTTATAATCAAAAATAACCCCTAGGATCTTAATGCTACTGATTGACTATAAAGTGGAACCCTTGATAGTGATTAGAAAATTGAGTTTAGGATCATCTTTCCAGGGAAAGAGCATAACATTTGATTTATTAACATTAAGAGCATCAAGCCATTGGTGAATCTGTTCGAGTTTCTTATTGATTGCTATTGTTTCAAGAGGGTTATTGGAGTCTAACGGAAGTAAAAGCTGAATATCATCTGCTTAAGCGAATATGTTAAAATCAACGGATTGGCAGAGAGTCATCAAGGGTGCAAGAAAAATGGTGAGAGAATGGATCCTTGGGGAATACCATGTGTTGCTGAGAAACTTTCTGAGGTTGTATTGTTAAAAGACACAAACGAGGATCGATTAGCAAAATAGGATCAAAACCAAGAGAGGACCTGATCCATGATGCCAATAGACTGCAGTCTATCTAAAAGAAGGTTATGGTCAATTGTGTCTAAAGCAGATGAAAGATCAATAGAAATTAGGAGAACAGATTTATAATGATCTAGATAGTAAAGTATGGAGGTAGACATACCAATCAATGAGTGTTCTGTAAAGTGATGCTACCTGAATCCTGTTTGATTTGGGTGTAAAATGTTGTTTTTTTCTATGAAATATCAGAATATTTGGTTGAATATCACCTTCTCAGTCAACTTTGCTAGGAAGGGGATATTTACGATTGGTCTGTAATTTGATTTATCCTCAGGACTGGTTTTATGATCATTAATAATGGGATGAATAATTGTTTCCTTCTAGGCTTTGGGCATAATGCTTTGCTGAAGACTTTCATTAAGGTGAGGATGAAAGGACTGAAAATTGCAAAATATCATTTAAAGATGAAGGGAGGGATTGTTTCAACTTGGAAACCCTTAATATTAATGGTCTTAATAAGGGATTCAATCTCCCTAAGATTTGGTAGGTTAAATTGTGAGCATTTCGAGAATAGTGTCATTAGCTCAGTTTGCTCTTGATCTATAATTGATTGCTGATTTAAGGTAAGATTTTTCCTGATGTTATTAACTTTGTCTATAAAATAATTTGCAAATTCCTGGGCAGTGGGCAGGTTGTTGTTTATCTGACTTTGCCTTTTGGTTGTAGAAGTTACCAATTTTAATTTAGAGTAAAGTACAGAGAGTTTTTGGCTTTCTCAATTTGGCTTGTGTAATATTTCATTTTTGCCTGATTTATTTTTGATTTATACAGTCTTGAATGTTCTTTGAATTTTTCAAGATTGGTCTGGGGTTTTTTCATTTCTCCACCTACGTTCTAAAGATCGAAGCTGTTTTTTGATAAGTACAAGCTCTGCCATAAACCAGGAGTTAGAAAGTTTTCATGCTGAGATTGATCTGAGCTGAGTCGGCGCTAGTTCATCTAATAACAGTTTTGTAGATACATTCCACTAGGATAGGAAATCTTCCAAAGAACTGGTTTTTAAGTCTGAGAGCTCAAATTTAAAGCTGAGGTAATCAGTTCTAAAGAGAGATTGATAAAATCTCTAAATTTAATAGTCTGATGTGTTGAATGAACCTTAATATGAGAAATAGTATAGGTTATTGAGACAAGATAATGATCTGACCAAGGGACTGGCAAACAGGGACCTATCAAGTAATTAACAGTTGCAGAGCTAGGAATTAGAACCATATCAAGTTTCAAGTTTAATAGTTTTTTTGATTAATCACTTAATCATACTTCTAAGCAGTTTAAAATTACATATTGATGGGAAACAATACAATACAAAACAAAGTTTATATAATGACCAGGGATTGAAATTTAACTTAACATACTCATAACATTGGGTAAATAGGGAAGTGAAATACAAATCAACATAGTAAAGTAGAAACAAAAAGGGAAAGATACAGAAGGTAAACAAAATAACAATTAAAATATTATAAGATAAAATTTGTTAGGGCTATGGAGTATTAAAATTAGTTTTCAAAGGCATCTTTGAAAAGAAATGTTTTTAAATTACTTTTAAATTTTCCAAGTTCCTGTTCTTCCCTTAAAAACATTGGGAGGGCATTCCAAGTCTGTGGTGCGGTAACCGAAAAAATAAATTGCCGTCTTGTATTAATAACCTTCAGCGAAGTAATATCTATTGTATGTCCTGCTTGGTGTGTTGGAAATGTTAATAGTGGACATAAATCAAGGTGGTTAATGTGGGAAAGAATTTCTGTAGTGTAGTTATTGCTAAGATGGTCAAATTGGATATTAAAATCTCCAAGGATCAGGGGATTTGTAGAAGAACCAAAATTGAAAAGAAGTGACTGTAGTTGGGTAAGATTTTCACGATTGATTGGTGAGTAGTAGGCGTGAGCAATTGTTCCATATCTTTGACCCATAATGCCCCTTGATGTAAGAGAAGATGTTGATGGTGTTTTTAAAATTTACATCCTTTAACCAGTGGGGAAACAAAATTTGAGTGTAAGCTTCTCTTATGTCTGTTGTTTGAGAAAGAGAAGAGGTCACTTATATATTCAGGATCTAAACTGAATAGTGCCTTAAAGCAAAAGCATCCAAACTTACACTTCACGCGTGCCTCCATTGGTAGCAGAATTAGCTTGACTGCTGTATTTTGCACCAGTTCTAATCACTGCATATTCTTCTGGGAAACTGCCAGTTAGGCGATATTGCAATAATCTAGTTGACTCAGTATAAGGGATTGTACTAGGATTCTAAATAATGAAACATCAAAACATGCTCTAATGGACCAGAGCTTCCAGAGAGTAAAAAAAAACCTTTCTAACTAAGGAGTCCACCTGGTCTTTCATGGTTAGACTCTGGTCCAGTGTGACACCCAATACCTTCATAGTGGGTTGGATGGGATAACTAAGTTTATTGATGCACAGTGATGTTTTAGTGTCAAGCGGGTGTGGCAAAGCTACAAAAAATTTTGTTTCTGCTGAATTAAGCTTCAGTTTGAATTCAGTCATTCATTGCTCCATCGAGTTTAGTACTTCTGTTACCTTAGGAGTGATAAACAAGGGGGAACTGATACAAGGGGAAACTGATTCTTCTGCTATCTCCAAAATTTTCAAGAAATATTTCTTTAACATTTCCCTGGGTGATAGAGTGTATACCAAGGCTTGGCCTGCTCTCACACTGTAAAGAAGGGAGGTGGCTTAGCTGAAATCATCAAAACAAGTGCCTCTCCTAAATTGATAGATTCCCTCACCCCCCCCCCACACTAGAATGCCTCGCATTTACCATGGGCACTTAGCATGGATAATGAGACACCAGCACACTCATAAAGCTGCAGTTGCCAATTGAGCTGCTAGCTTTCACTCAAAGTGTGCAAAATAACAAATATATGGAAATGACGCATAACGCAAGGTTTACCAAAATAATTATTTCTTGCTTTTATTTTTCCATCATGGACCTCAAAAGGCTAGTTGCGTTAGCGGGAGGTCGTTATAGTTGCCAAAATGCTGGCCTTCTGATAACGATCTCAGTCCGATACTTCGAAGCTCCCCAATATATACCTTCAGTCCAGTGTGACATCATTGGCCATCAGCCAATCTAATAACGGAGATTGTACTTAAATTTAGACAAAGACCTTCTTTTTAACATGGAATAAAAGTTCTAGAAATCATAATTTTTTTGTTTACATTCATTTCTGAATATACATAAACATTTTATAACATAGCCAAAGAAATGTTATCTGAAACTACTTATTTGAGTCGAGAAAACCTACATTAAAAAGTGCTGGAAACTTGTCAGCCTCAGAGAAAAAGGAGGGGCTGTTTCCCCCTTTCTCTCTGAGCTGACAGCTTCAAATTTCACTGGCATACAGATTCAGAAACCTTCCTATGCTGGAGACTGGAACGATAGTTTCTGACTCTAATTATTTCCAGATGTTGTGCTCAGGCTTCCTTTAAGTTTCTTTAGGTTGCAAATATATATAATATATTTTTTCAAAACCGATTCTTTTGTTCAATACACATCCATACACATAATCACTCACATTCATTCGGGGCCCCTCCATCCATTCATAACATGTATTTCATTCATATGTAATGCATGTTATATCTCAGTTTAGAATATGGAATCTAATATACTTTTCCTAACCAGCCTAAGGCACATCTGGTATCAATTAGAACCACGAGACTAAAAGTGGTAAAATCCTGAACAAAGACTAGGGATATAGGCTGAACACAAAATGGAGTAAAGCCAAGCAGAAGACAGAAAAACAGAGATGGAGTTCATGTATATCCTGATTTCCTATATGATCTAGCTTAATAGCAAAGTACATAAAAAGAATATTATTATGCTTTTCCTTAATGTTAATCTGTAGTGTGTTTTTCTGGCCTTGGCTACATCCATATTCAGATTTTTATTCACCAACTTTTCGTACGCTTCTATTGGGCGTGGCCTTAACTAGCACACATGCTTGTATCTAACTAGAGTTACCCAGAATCATACGAAAAGCAGGTGCTTTTGTAGAAAAACTCCACAAAATACTGTACTATCATGTCCTGACGTCCATTCCATTACCGTCCCATAGACATCGCCCCCTACTGGCCATGAGCTACTACTGCTCAGCCCCAATAGTGAAGTTACTTTCATCCTGCTTTACAGGACACCCCACTCCCCTCTTTGATTTCATCACCAACGCATAACCATCTTAGGAGACTTCAATTTCCCAGACTATCCCAATACCTCTGGAATGAGCACTGATTTCCTGTCAACTTTAACTGATTTAGGATTCCACCAAGCAATTACCTTTGCAACCCACACTGCCGGCAACACCCTGGACTTAGTATTCACCACCGTGCCTCCTGAGCTGACCTACACCACCACACCAGTTCCATGGTCAGACCATCTCCTCATCCAACTCTGCCTGCCGCCCATGGCCACCATCCCAAAACCACAGGGCTCCACCCTAACTAAACAAACTCGGAATTCAAACACAGTCGATCCTCTAGCCATGTCCACTGGAATACAGGACCTCAGTAAAACTTGCAACCAAAATCTCCACTCCATTGACCTGGCCACCTCCACCTGGCACACAGGGATTCAGGCCCTCTACGACAACTTGGCACAAACAAAAACTACATGCTTAGTTACTAACAAAAACCCTGCTCCCTGGTTCAACGATGACCTCCAATCCCAAAAGATAGCTCTGAGACAAGCAGAGAGGAAATGGGTCAAACACCAAAAAGAGAACTACAAATCACACTGGAAAAAATTATCAAACACCTACAAAGCTGCCATTCTGGAAGCAAAGAAAGCTCACTACACACACCTCTTACAGAAAGTTCTACACCGTTCCAGATACCTGTTTACCTTGACTAACCACCTCTTCTCCTCTGCTCACGGATGCAAACAAGATACCCCCACTAACCTAGACAGTGAAACTCTCTCTAACTTTTTCCAATCAAAAATTGATAACATCCGAAGCAATCTCGACTCCGCTCCCAGGAAGATCCCCCCCAGGCTCATCCCTCTCACATGCCCAAGACCCTACCTTGTAGAACCCTTTCCCAACTTCACCCGGTCACACATACTGAGCTCCTAGAAATGCTACAAGAGCTCCGACCCTCCAATTCCATCCTTGACCCATGCCCATCCAACCTCCTTTTGTCCTCCAAAGATGCCTTTGCAGAATCAATCCTCCCCATCATTGCCTCACTGTCAACTGGGAAAATTCTCCTCAACTGGAAATCGGCCATTATCAAACCCACCCTCAAGAAACCTTCCCTCGACCCAAATGATCCAAGCACCTACCGCCATGATTCCAACCTCTCCTTCATCTCCAAACTACTGGAGAAGATAGTGCTCCACCAACTGCAACCTTTCATTGATCAACAAGAAGCTCTATCTCCACGCCAGTCAGGTTTTCGACCAGGCCATAATACAGAATCTGTCCTCCTTGACATCATTGATGACAGCTGGTCAATGCTGGATAAAGGAAATGATGCCTTATTGGTCCTGCTTGACCTTAGTGCCGCCTTCGACACTATAGTTCATCAACTTCTAGACTGACTCGCTGACATAGGAATCAAGACCTCAGCATTGCAATGGTTCACCTCCTTTCTGGATTAAAGAACACAATCTGTGCTACTAGGGACAGCTAAATGAATCCCCAAATCAATTAAATACGGAGTTCCCCAAGGTGCCTTGCTATCCCCTCTCCTCTTCAATCTGTATATCAGGCCAGTCATCGACATTGCACACAAATACAACATTAAGATTCACTATGCTGATGACCTTCAACTATTGCTCCTCCTAGGTCATGGTCGGCCAACTCAACTCACTAACCTCCTACACTGCCTCTCTGATATGAAAAACTGATGACAGCCAATAAACTCCAGCTGAATGCCTCAAAGACTGAATTACTCTGGATCAGGAAAAAGAACACTACTTTCACCCGTCCGACACTATCCTGGAAATCCCAACTTCACCCTTAACAGCAAAAGACCAGGTACAAAGTCTTTTTTTTTTTTTTAATTCTTTATTCATTTTCAAAAATACATTAAGTTAAATATATTCATTCACAAAAATACATCACTTACAAACAATCATTGATACATTTCATAAATTCCCCTTTTCCATCCCTCCCACCCATATATTCCATTATCATATAAAACATATAATAATAAAATTCCCCCCTCCCTACACCTTAAGTTGATAAATATAAGGGAAACAATTTCAAATTAATCTTTACAATACTTTGTTAATGGTTGGAATTATACTGGATGGCTACCTGTCCCTCACCACCCACGTCTCACAGGTAGTTTCCACATCTTTTTACTACCTATGCCAACTGCGAAGGATCAAACCCTACCTCCAAGAAACAGACTTAGCCCAACTGCTATATGCCTACATACTCTCTAGACTAAACTACTGCAACTCCCTATTTAATGGCATCGCTGCCAGAGATCTAAAATGCCTCCAAAAAGTCCAGAACTCAGCAATTCGACTCCTATACAACCTCAGCTACCATGATCCCATTACTCCAGCGCTCTATGCAGCTCACTGGTTACCAGTCAAAAAGCAATGCATCTTCAAAGCTCTGGTTATGACACACAAGAGATTCTTCCAAAAAACCCCAGCCTACATTGCATTTAAGCTACGCCTATACACCCCTAACTGCCCCCTCCGCTCCAAAGCAGAACAAAGACTCAGCATTTCCGCAGGGAGATCCCTCCAAATGAGTACGGCATACAAAAGATCCTACAGCCATTTCCTACCTCAGCTATGGAACTGACTACCCACACAGATCAGGTCGCTATACTCACTAATGACCTTCCGCAGAGCAATTGGGACATTAAAAACTGCCTCCTCAATATACTTCTCCTAGTACTCTTCGCTATGACCAGTCTGGTCTCTAGAATAAGCTATTGTCTACTGTAACCTATTTGTTATCAAGACTAGTCTGTTTTCAAACGATTGTGAATGTCTACTTGTAACTTGTTCTGAGCTTCTGGGAGAACAGGATAGAAATTGAATTCTCTTTGATGCCTCGCTACCAATAAGTCAATCCTTACATCTTCTACAACATGTTTCTCTCTTTCCCTTTTCTCCTCTTCTTCTCTCTTTCTGTGGCCTCTGGGGGACTCTCTTCTCTTTCTCGTTTCCCTTTTTTTTCTTACTTTCCCTCTCTTCCTTCCTTTTTCTTTTCTTTCCTCTTCCTTTCCTCATTTTTTTAGGTACTTTCTTAACGCCTACTACCATATTTTAGACAGTTTTTTTTATCTTTCTATTATATGTACCTAATCATTTCTTGTTGTACCTGAATATTAGTTTTTTTTACCCGCTTGTTGTTATCTGATTCAGATATTGATATTGATTGATTGTTATTTTTCTTTTGTTGTATTTTGATAAAATCTGTAATAAAATTTTATGGAAAAAAAAGGATAGAAATTGAAATAAATAAATACCTTCTGGAAATTTATGAAATGCTAATTATTATTGCGGGAATTGTTCTGTAATATTTCAGATTTTCTTCTCAGGTACAAATGATCTCTAATTAATGTATCTTGTACATGATGAATCTCTATCAGATCTTTATCCAACTTATCAGTTTGGGATTTAACAGAAATCATTTCTTGTTTTAGTTATCTTATTTCCTCCTTTTATTCATTTACTTTAAGCTCCATAACCAGTATTTGAGGAATTAAGGATTTTCCCAGATTTACCATTAAATCCCAGAGGGAATCAAATGTCACTTCAGGTGGCTTTTGTATGGTGAAAGATTGTAAATGAGTAGTAGATACTTGCTCACTGTCAAATCCCACAGTTTGCCGATCTCCTACCTGAGGTTGCTCAACTACCTCCATTGGTAATTGCTCAGGTTTCTTCAGGCTCTCCTTTAGCAGAGGAGAGACCAAATCCATACTCGCCATACTAGAACTTTCAGCCTCCTGGGACAGAGACACGACCTCTCTCATTGTGTCTCGACCCCGTGGTGAGCTGGAACACTGAGGCTGTAGAGGCGCAGCTCTAAGGTCGGGGCTCAAATTTGTATCTAGCCCATGGAGATCCATACCAGCTCTGCTTACTGCCGGCGGCTCCTACATGTGAGGCTCCGACATCAACGAGTCATTCTGCAGGCATCTCAGGAACTCATCAATAGTGGCAAATGAAGGAGCACCAGAGCACTGCAAGGCCTCAGCTACACTCTTGCCTCTTCTCTTCAGCATTGCAGGTAATCAGCTCTATGCAAATGCCAGAGCTCAATGAGGAAATTAATATTTTAGCTGTACGAATCCAGCATCAGTCAACCGCAGCTATCTTGGATTTGCAAAATCTAGGCTCAATTTATATACTTCTTAATGAAATAAATAGGGCTACAATCAATACGAACTTCTTCAATAATGACTTTAAAGAGCTTCATGGCAAGTTCTAAGAGTAATAGTTAATCTTTGATAGTTGATATAAAAAATGGAACCTTAGAGCTAGGATTATCTATAACCACAAAGATAAAAAACAGTTGGCATAGTAAATTTTCTAAACCGATGTTGTGATCTAATCTTTCTCCTCTAGAAAAAGGTCTTATCCATCAGATCTTTTGAGTTATTTTTCTGAAATATCATACTCATTGAGGATTTCAAAAAATGTGCTATATAGTATGGGGCTCATAATCGAAAGAGAAAAAAGTCCAAAAACCAGCTTAAGTTGGTACTTGGACGAACATTTCCCCAAAATGTCCAAGTGCTGATAATAAAAACAGGTTTTGGACATATTTCTAAACGACCTAGGCCTTCATAGTGCCGCTGAATGACCAAAGCTAAACGGAGCATTTTGGGAGGAGTGTCAAGGGTGGGAGTTGGGCGGGACGTGGGCCAGCTTAGACTTAGTCGTACAGCATGTATAACCGAAAGCTATACAGCCCAGAATCGACGTAACTTGGACATTGTGACTTAGACCACAGTTCTTCAACCGCCGGTCCGCAGAAAATTCCTGCCGGTCTGCGCAGGACTGGTGAGATGGACGCCGTTAAATTTCCTGCCCTGGTGGTGTTCGCGGAAATCTTCTGTTCCTCCCAGCCTCAGGCGATCAAGACAGGCTGCCGACGTCGGCCATTCCCTCTGTGAGTCTCGCCTATGCGGAAACAGGAAGTTGAAACAAAATAGGCGGGACCCAGAGAGGGAAGGTCCTGACGTTGGCAGCCTGTCTTGATCGCTGCCCCTGCCGAGTCGCCGAAAAGGGCCATGGGGAAAGTTCAGGCAGAGAGGAGATGGTCAGCGTGCGCAGGGAGATCAGCGTGTCGATTGGGGCCATCAGCAGCGTTTGTGCTGAGAGTCTGCCCATGTACAGGATGCGCGTCTTGGCCGGCAGGGCCTGCGGTGCAAAGCTGTTTTTGCCGGCTTGGGGGGGGGGTCGCGAATGTGCAGGGCACAGCAGGAGTAAGATCATGGGGAGCCTTCAACAGTGGCTGTCTCCTCTCCTAGCAGCTCTGTACTTACCAGGGCAGTGATTCACTTTGGCAACTTCCCCTTTCCTCAGAGGCGGCAACGGACCCAAGGCTGCCTAAGGAAATCACTGCTGCAGGCAAGTACTGAGAGCTGCTGGAAGGAGAGGAAGCCACTGTTGGAGGCTGGGAAGCTGATGGATAAAGGGAGAGCTGCTACTGCACCTGGAGGGAGGTAGAAAGAGAGATGCTGCTGGGAGGGGAAGAGGGAAAGGGATGGGAAGAGAGCTACTGTTGGATGGGGGGAGGAAAGAGAGAAGGAAAAAAGAAAGGAAACAGCTGGCAGGGAGATTAGAGGAGGGAAAGGGGAGAGACAGGAATGAGAAAGTAGAGAGAGATTGAAGCTGGAAAGGGGGTCAGCAGAGTAATGAGGGATAAAGATGCTAGATCTGGTGTAGGAGAGATAAAAATGAAGAAAGCAGTGAAGCTGGAATGAATGATGTAAAAAGGAGAGAGGAGGCACAGGCTGGATGGAAAGGGGAGAGGGGCATAGAAAGAAGTCAGATACATATGGAAGGGGGAGAGGCCAGACAGTGGATGGAACGGGCAGACACTGGAAGGAAGAGTGGAAAGAAGATGAAAGCAGAGACCACAAAAGGTAGAAAAAAATCATTTTATTTCTATTTTGTCATTACAATATATCAGATTTGAACTATATATCTTGCTAGAGACATAACTGGGGACTGCAAAGCCTAACACTATTCCTATCATGTGTGACTGCAGTATTCTGTTAGCATGATATTTCTGTGTAGCATTCTGTAATAATTTGGCTTGTTCAGTTTTCTTGATAGTAGAGGGGATATATGTGAAGGGGAGGGGAGACAGGGGTTTTGTTGGTCCTTGCTCTGAATATTTATATTTATAAAATGACAATTGTACAGAATGTTGTTTCTTTTTATACTTTAATAAAATACGTTCAATATAAAATCATAACTGAGACTTGTGCAGATGGGATCAGATGGTTTGTGGGGACCGAGCTTGCGGAGACAGGGCGAAAATGTGATTTTTTATTTCGGTCTTAGTAGTTTGCCGGTCCACAAAATAATTCTTTTATTTCTGCCGGTCCACGGGTGTAAAAAGGTTGAAGAACACTGACTTAGACCATGTAAAACACCCAAAGTCACCAGATAAGCACTGCAAACACATAAAACAGATCCTCACACACTACTCCAGTGATCACTGACCCCCCACCCCCATAAAAATATTAATCGCACCTTTAAAATTCAGCCTCCAGACCATCATCACCTGGCCGCCTGGCATAGGAAAACCTAGTTGTCCAGCACAGAGGCAGCTTAAGTCATCTTGGGGGTGGGTTAGGGACAGTGTTCCCGCTAAGGTGCGTTGGCCTGCGCGCGCGCACAAAATATTACATCGCAGCGCAAAGTTTCTCTTCACAGCGCACACACGCGTCGCAAAGGTAAGGGGAGGTAAGGTAAGGGGACGCATTGGGGGGATTGCACTTCCCCACAATTGCCATGCTTCGGTTCCTCTTCTTCCTTCCTTCCTCCCCCCCCCCCCCCCCGCGGGACCCTGCGGCACCATCAACTCTTACTCCCTCTAATGTCGGCCCTGCAGCTCCAGACTTCCTCGCACCTTCTCCCCTCCCCCTTTGGATCGCTATTATTTTAAATGTTATAGCCGCGGAGCTGTATCCATCAGTGGAGATGTCTAACCTCGGCCTGCCCCGGAACTCTTACTGCAACAGTGACTTCCTGTTCCTGCCTAGACGGGCGGCTGCTGCAGTAAGAGTTCCGGGGCAGGCCGAGGTTAGACATCTCCACTGATGGATACAGCTCCGCGGCTATAACATTTAAAATAATAGCGATCCAAAGGGGGAGGGGAGAAGGTGCGAGGAAGTCTGGAGCTGCAGGGCCGACATTAGAGGGAGTAAGAGTTGATGGTGCCGCAGGGTCCCGCGGGGGGGGGGGGGGAGGAAGGAAGGAAGAAGAGGAACCGAAGCATGGCAATTGTGGGGAAGTGCAGAGCTGCAGGGAAGAGTGTTGCGGTACCCAGCTGGAGGGAGAAGGAAGATGAGGGAGGGAATTAAAGGAGATGCCAGGGCTTGGAGCGTAGGAGGAAGGTATGCCAGTCTAAGGGAAAAGGAAGGGGGAGATGTGAGAGCATGGAGGGGGAACGAAAGATGGAAGAAAAGGAAAGGAGAGAGATGCCAGAGAATCAGGGAAGGGGAGATACCAGACTATGAGGAGAGGTGTGGGAGAGGGAAGGCGAGGAGAGAGATGCCAGACCAATGGGGTGAAAGGAGAGATGGAAGGGGGAGGCATACAGTTTCTGGAAGGGGCATAGAAGGAGAGAAGATGCCATATAGGGGAAGAGAGACGGCAGACAGTGAATGGAAGGAAGAGAGTTACAAGAAGATGAGGAAAGGAGAAACCACAGAAGACAAAGGTAGAAAAAAATTTCTATTTATTTATTGCTTTAGGAGACATGTGTCACTGTTTCTGTGAAGCATTGTATGCAGAGTCCAGCTTCTTGCTGGTTCAATTTAACCTTTGTCTATGTATTTTTATTTTATCCCCCCTTTTACAAAACTGTGAAGCGTTTTTAGCACCAGCCTTGGTGGTAGCAGCTCTGATGCTCAGAATTTTATGAGCATCAGAGCTGTTACCTCCGTAGCTAAAATCCACACTACAGTTTTGTAAAAGAGGGAGGGGTTAGTTTGTGATTACATATTCCTTACTAGGCGAAGGTGTTTTCTGTGTTCTGTGTGTTCGAAAGACATGGTTTTCTGTTAGGATTGACGGTGTAGGATTGATCTGTGCTGGTCTGGCTTGTTTAGTTTTACAATGGGTGTATTGATGTACTGCTCACTGCAATATGTAAGATGCTGCCTTTTCCTAGGTACTCATGTGTGACGTGTGGTTTGTTACTAAAAATCATGTTTTTCTTACAGATGGGGGGGGGGGTGCCAAAAAATGATGGGCCCCGGATGTTACATATGCTAGGTACGCCACTGTATGTAAAGATACCAGAAAGCTGGCGTAGCAAAAACTTCTAAGTTTTGAGTATTTAACCCTACCACAATCTCACGGGCACTCGTTTCAAGTTTATTGAGATTTTGATTTAAACGCAATATCAAATATTTTCAATGCGTATAACAAAAATAAATTTGGGGAAATAAATAAAACCATTTGAACCAGTGTTCCCGCTAAGCTGCGCTGGCGTGCGCTGGCGCACAAAATATTACATCGCAGCGCACACGTTTCTCGTCACAGCGCACGATCGGAAGAGGCGTACGGCAGATGGCAGGGCGGCGAGAGGAGAATCGGGCGAGTTGGCTCATAACTTGCTGGCGCCCGATATTTTTGGCTCACGGTGAAAAAAGTTTGCTCACAACACCCGCCCGCTTAGAGGGAACACTGGTTAGGGACCCATAGAGAGGAGGACCCATGCCCATAAGCCCCTGTAATCACTGCATTGATATTGAAACATGTGCACTGCCCTATACACTCCCACAACTCTTTTTTACTGGCATATAAGTGGCTCCTGCACCCATAAGGGCTATTGGGGTGGTAGATAAGTGTGTCTAGGGGATTCTGGAGGTGGTTTGGGGGGCTCACCATGACCTATAAGGGAGCTGTAATGAGGAGAAGACATGGCACCCTGTTTGTGAAGTTCACAGCAGTGTCCTGTAAGGTACCCCACTATTTAGGTGGCATGTCTGGGTGTTCAGTCCATCACTTTGCAGACCCCTTCCACATCCAACAGGGCTTGTTCTAGGCGTTTTTGACTTGGATGAAAAGTTGGACGGAAATGTTGTATAAAGATGGACGATTTAGAGGCTTGGATGATCAGATCGGCAGGACGTATAATTAGACGATTTTCAAAAGAAAAAAATTTTGGATGTATTTTTCGAAAATGTGTCCTAGGCTGTTGTTTACTTTGGACGACTTGTGAGTTGGATGCAAATGGACTTAGACATTCCTTTCGATTATGCTCCTCCACATGTTTTCTTATGCCGAAATTTATAGTCTCAGCATCCAGAGTACAGACTGAATCATGCGTGAAATAAGTGCAAAAGCTGATCAGACTCTCCAAAATCGCAAATGACAATAAGACCAGTTTTCATTCACAATCAGAGATTCGAATGTCAGTTACTTGGCGCTGCTATCACTCACACTTGAGAAATCATTTATAGCTAAACAGATCTGGTTCTAGTGTTTGCCAAGATAGTCTTCCATAGCCAAATCTTGTCCTTCCAAAACTAACTAGCAATGTAATGACTAGCAAAATATATAAAACAATGTTTCATGCATTTAGTCTTTTTCTTGTATTGAAATCCCTTTTCAGTTTGGCTGCTAAGATGATTCATAATTGTTTACAGAGCTGTTGGGAAAGAGACACAGTCAAGTTAAGATATGTTTGCTACGTCTCTGCTGCAGCTTTCTCCTCCCCAGTGCTGCCAGACAGCTGCATTTGCCAGGCTTCCAGCTGTTCCTTAAGTTTCTGTCTTAGCTCTACAACTAGTGGCATACCTAGGGTATGTGGCACCCGGGGCCCATCATTTTTTGACACCCCCCCATGTAAAAAATATTTTTTGTAATGACCATGAAATAGAATAAATGGTCAGAATAGAAACAGGCAGTGAAAATTTTCTTATATTGAACCTCATATATGTAACCATTATTCCAAACATAATATAACATAACATAACATAACATAAATTATGTCTGAATTGTCATGACATCAGAAGTACATATGGAGTAGTTGCAGGTGATGCTTGGGACAGTTCTGATTGTGTTAGTTCGGTTTTATGTGTTTTTTGAATAGAAGGGTTTTTATTTCTTTTTTGAAGGTTTTGTAGTCTGTGGTCAAGGTCAATAGGTTGTAGAGTTGGGGGTCGAGTGTTGCAGCTTGAATGGCTAGGAGGTTGTCGAACAATTTTTTTCTTTTGACGTTTTTGGTTGGAGGGTGTGTGAATGGTGCGTGAGTTCTCCTATGTCTGTGGATTGAATTATTTAGCTGAAGAAATTAGTTGCCCCCCCATTCCACACACATTAATTCTCTTCCAATTTTGTTACCATTATAAAAAACACTGATAAGTTCACAGAAAAAAATACATTAAAATAAGAAGTGAAAACAAAGGCCCCTACAGATGAGAACATAACATAAGAATAGCCTAACTGGGTCAGACCAATGGTCCATCATGCCCAGTAGCCCATTCTCATGGTAGCCAATCCAGGTCACTAGTACCTGGTCAAAACAAAAAGTAGCAACATTCCATGCTACCGATCCAGGGCAAGCAGACACTTCCCCCATATCTTAATAACAGACTATGGACGTCTCCTCCAGGAATTTGTCTAAATCTTTCTTTAAACCAGCTACGCTATCTGCTTTTACCATAACTTCTGACCACATCATTTTTAAGCTTAGATCTTTCTTCCAGAGACCTTGCTAGATGTCAGATACAGCACAAGGTAACTTCACATGGACTTAGCTATACAGGAAATGTGAATCTCCTCATATACCCACCATATAGTGCAAAAATGTGCAAAGGTTTGGTTTTTTCTTTCGATCACTACATAGCCTAATGCCACACAAGCAGCGCTGTTACAAACATATTCTGAAGGTCAATGCAAAGGTTAACAAAGTTTCCTTCCTTGGACCAGAAGGAGATACTGATAAACCACTGGAAGAGATCCCAAAACAACTACCTAGGAAAAACACCCAAAGACCCACTCAGTGTGTGAACCATTTGAGTGGAGTGGACTACTGGGGGGTGGAAATGGGCCCGGAGTTTGATCAGCAGAATTTCCCAGACCACCTCTTCTTCTCAACACATTGACACGCTGCCACCACCACCATCACTAGGAACACCTCACCGGGTAGGTCAGCAATGCTTATAAACTTTATAAAACACATTATTATATTTTCTTATAAAGCACATATTTTAACTGAGCTCTCTGACATCCTCAGCCTTTCCATTCACAAAAATAGAAGGAAGAAAAGTTCCCATTTCCTGCTGTCTCATGTCCCCGGCCTATACAATATTTTTCTTCTGCAGACCCTCAAAAGTCTGACCAAATCCTCGTTTCACTTGCATTATAAAGTACTGAGGATGCCATCTCTCCCCAATCCCAGGTCCTAAAGTCTAAGACAGTAGTGCAAACTAGTGCTGCCCGATTCAGAAAAAAAAAAATTTCGATTCGATTCAGCCTATTGAATTGGTTTTTTGATTCGATTTTCCTGCCCAATTGGGTGTTTTTTTCAAACATCCTGGTGGGTTTATTTTATAGCTTTTTCACCTCCCTTTGGCTTCTCCTAACCACACTGGCGCTGTGGTGTAAATAAAATAAAGAAACAAAAATGACTTTTCTTCTTTCTGTTAAATCCTAGCTCACATTTGCGGCCTAACACCAGCTCTGGCAGAATACACATTTCAAATCTGACATATTGTAATCACAAAACAGAAAATAAAATTAATTTTTCTTCCTTTTGTTTTCTGGTTATTTTTCAAATCTTGTTGGTCCAAGGCTCTGTTTGTCTTCTGATAACTTGCTTGCCAGGGTCTCCTTCTTTCTTCTTTCTGCATGCTAACCATCCATCTGCCATTTCTGTCCTCCCCTTCCATTTCCCTTCCCTCCCCGGGAAGTCTGCCATCTTTCCTTTTTTTGTCTCCCTCCACAGATCCACCCTTAACTACCCTTTCATCCAGCTTCTCTCCCTCCTTTCCCACCACCCCAGGGTCCACCATCTCTCCCTTTCTTTTCCCAACTACCCTCCTATCCAGTATCTCTATCCCCCCTCCACACCATCCCTTGTGTCCAACTTCTCTCCCTTTCTGTTCCTTCCCTCCTTAAAACACATTGTCCATCATCTCTCTCCCTCTCCTCTATTTTCAGACCCATTATTTCTTCGCACCCAAAGTCCAGCATATGCACGTCTCTTTGAACCCCCCCTTCCCTCCGTGTACTTCTACACCAGGGCCCCCTCTCCTCTGAAGGCCTGAACCCCCTTAAAGGTCTGCATCCCACCCCTGAAGGCCTGTCCCCCCCCTTGAACATAGAAACATAGAAAGATGACGGCAGAAAAGGGCTACAGCCCATCAAGTCTGCCCACTCTACTGACCCACCCCATTAAGTCTGGGTGCTGATGACTTAGTTCCTTAGCTCGACCCTCGTAGTGATCCTATGTGGATGTCCCATTTATTCTTAAAGTCGAGCACGCTGGTGGCCTTGATCACCTGCACCGGAAGTTTGTTCGAGTGATCCACCACCCTTTCTGTGAAGAAGTACTTCCTGGTGTCACCATTAAAGTTCCCTCCTCTGAGTTTGAGTGCGTGCCCCCTTGTGACCGATGGTCCTTTGAGAAGGAAGATGTCGTCTTCCACCTCGACACGTCCTGTGACATATTTAAATGTCTCAATCATGTCCCCCCTTTCCCTGCGCTCCTCTAGAGCATAGAGCTGCAATTTGCCCAGTCTTTCTTCGTATGAGAGACCCTTGAGTCTGGAGACCATTCTAGTGGCCATCCGCTGGACCAACTCGGCTCGAAGCACATCTTTACGGTAATGTGGCCTCCAGAATTGCACACAGTACTCCAGATGAGGTCTCACCATGGTTCTGTAAAGTGGCATTATGACTTCAGGCTTGCGGCTGACGAAGCTTCTCTTGATACATCCCATCATTTGCCTTGCCTTGGATGAGGCCTTCTCTACTTGTTTGGCAGCCTTCATGTCTGCACTGATGATTACTCCCAAATCCCGTTCTTCTGAAGTCCTAGCTAGTGCTTCTCCATTCAAGGTGTATGTTCTGCATGGATTTCTGCTGCCGAGATGCATGACCTTACACTTCTTAGCGTTGAAGCCCAGCTGCCATGTTGAGGACCAGTTTTCCAACATGATCAGATCCTGCGTCATACTACCTTTGAGACTGCTTTCACTTACTATATTACACAGTTTGGTGTCGTCGGCGAACAGTGCTACTTTACCCTGAAGCCCCCGGGTTAAATCCCTTATGAATATGTTGAAAAGAGATGGTCCCAGGACTGATCCTTGCGGCACTCCGCTAGTCACCTCCGATGTCTCAGAGAGGGTGCCGTTGACCACCACCCTCTGAAGTCTTCCACTCAGCCAATCATTGACCCATGCAGTTAGTTTCTCACCTAACCCCATCGATTTCATCTTGTTTAATAGTCTACGGTGCGGGACACTGTCAAAAGCTTTATTGAAATCCAAGTACACCACGTCCAGAGACTCTCCCGAGTCTAGCTTTCCTGTCACCCAGTCAAAGAAGCTGATAAGATTGGATTGGCATGACCTGCTCCTAGTGAATCCATGTTGACAGGGATCCCTCAGATTTCCCTCATCCAATATCGTGTCCAATTTACCTTTAAGTAAAGTTTCCATGAGTTTACACACTATTGATGTGAGACTCACTGGTCTGTAATTCGCAGCCTCTGCTCTGCAACCCTTTTTGTGCAGAGGAATAACGTTGGCTGTTTTCCAGTCCAGGGGGACTCTCCCCGTACTTAGAGAGAGATTGAAGAGCATGGCTAACGGTTCTGCCAGAACATCGCATAGCTCTCTGAGCACTCTTGGGTGCAAATTATCCGGTCCCATGGCTTTGTTCACCTTGAGTTTTGACAGTTCTCTGTAAATATCAGCTGGTGTGAACTCAAAATTCTGAAATGGGTCTTCCATGCTTTGCTTTGCTTCCAGACGTGGCCCGTGCCCTGGTGCCTCGCATGTAAAGACTGAACAGAAGTAATCATTTAGTAGTTGATTGAAGACCTGCACCCCCCGAAGGCCTGGTCCCTCCTTGAAGGCCTGTCTGCCTGTCCCCCTTGAAGGCCTGTTCCCCCCTTGAAGGCCTGTCCCCCCCTCTTGAAGGCCTGCCTGCCTGTCCCCCTTGAAGGCCTGTCCCCCCTTGAAGGCCTGCCTGCCTGTCCCCCTTGAAGGCCTGTCTGTCCCCCTTGAAGGCCTGCCTGCCTGTTCCCCTTGAAGGCCTGCTTGCCTGTCACCTTTGAAGGCCTGTCCCCTTTGAAGGCCTGCCTGCCTGTCCCTCTTGAAGGCCTGTCCCCCCCTTGAAGGCCTGTCACTCCCTTGAAGGCATGTCCCCCCCTGAAGGCCTGTCCCCCTTGAAGGCCTGCCTGCCTGTTCCCCTTGAATGCCTGTTCCCCCCTTGAAGGCCTGTCCCCCCTTCTTGAAGGCCTGCCTGCCTGTCCCCCTTGAAGGCCTGTCCCCCCTTGAAGGCCTGCCTGCCTGTCCCCCTTGAAGGCCTGTCTGTCCCCCTTGAAGGCCTGCCTGCCTGTTCCCCTTGAAGGCCTGCTTGCCTGTCACCCTTGAAGGCCTGTCCCCTTTGAAGGCCTGCCTGCCTGTCCCTCTTGAAGGCCTGTCCCCCTGAAGGCCTGTCCCCCCTCCTGAAGGCCTGTATCCCCCTGAAGGCCTGCCTGCCCACCCTACCCTGAAGGCCTGCTGCCCCCCCACCCCGAAGGACCCCTCGCCCCCCCGAAGGACAGCTCGCCCCCACCCCAAAGGACTGCTCATCCCTCTGGCCTCCCCGCATCATTTACCTAGAGAAACAGCCTGCAGCAAGATCGCGATGCCAGCGATCTTTGTGCTGCTTCGGCGCTGTTTCATCCACCGCGGTCCCACCCCTCCTCTGATGTCAGAGGAGGGGCAGGAACGCAGCAGAGGAAACAGCGCCGAAGCAGCGCAAAGATCGCTAGTATCGTGATCTTTCTGCAGGCTGCTTCTCTAGGTAAATGGTGCGGGGAGGCCGGGGGGGAATCTAGACACTAGATGGGAGACCTGGACATCGGGGGAAGAGAACTGGATGCCGGGGGGGACGACCAGATGCCAATTACTTCAAGGCCTGGAGCACCTCCTCAGGGCTTGCACCTGAGGCGGACCGCCCCCCCCTTGGTACGCCACTGTCTACAACATCAATTATGTTTTTCTAAACAATAAATTAATAGTTTCTATCTTATTATTATTAAATTTAAACCTTTTGTGTTCTATAGAAGCTGTTTTTTATATTTCCACAACCAAAGGATCTAAATTTTCATTGAAATATATATCACTTCTAATATTATTTAAAATTTTTCTTTATTTACTTCTTCTATAAGACATTAACTTGACCAAATTTACTAATATTACTAATTTTAATGAAATTATTTGAGACATGTCAAAATGATTTCTTCAAGGCGCCAAAGGTAATGAGTTTAAATAATCACTGGCTGCTTCTATAGTGTTAAACGATCGCCATCCAGTCAAAGTAAAAACACGAAGTACTGCTGGATAAGCCAATATAAAATGCTGTTTTCTCTGCAAAAGAGCAGCACAAACAGGGGAGAATTTTTTTACTTTTTTCTGTTAGAGAAATCGAGTAGTCTTAGAATAGCTGTGTTTGGTGACTGTTATATTTTAATGACTCTTGATGTTGCTGGTATTGTTGCATTAGTGTTGCTTTGCAGGAATAATTATGAATTTTTATAATTACTACTCTGGGTCTTAAATTACTTTCTATTTTCCTGCCTAGACAATGAGCTCTCTCTAATTTTAAAGGTCCCAAATCCACTGAAAGCGGCATGTCCACCCGCAGCCATTGCTCTAAAGTTGACAGGAGAGCAGAATCAGAAATAGATTCAGGCAACCCCATTACACGCACATTGTCCCTGTGGGAATGATTTTCTAAATCATCAAATTTTTCTTCTTGGCAACAAAGTCTCTCCTGCAGGCACTCTACAGTTTCTGAGGTTGTTGCCACTGAATCCTCAATATCTGCAACCCATACTTCAAGTCCACCAGTCCTGCACGAAAGATCAGAAAAAAGTATCTCCATTAGCATACATGGCTGTCCATTCTTTCCGTTTGCATGGACTGTTTTCTGTCCAAGATATTTTGTCCGCTTCAGTCTTGCCTTTGTCGTCCTTATTATTTCTTCTGTCTCCCTCATTATTCGCGCAATTTCCTACCTCTGACTCCAAGATGGAGTCTCCGTCGCTCCCTTTGTCCCCCATTTTATCGACTTGATTACTTAGCTCAGATACTAAGTCTCTGTCTCTCGCTCTGTCTCTCTTTGTATTGACGCGAGATAATTTGCCTTCCTCGATCATGCCTTTGTTTCCTTTGGTATTGCTTCTATCCCCTTTAGTATACGCGCGATTAATCACCTCAATTTCCAAGATGGAGTTACCTACTAGAGAATGACACGGGGAGCGATCCCCGCAGCGAACCGCTGCGTGGCTGCGGTTTGGCTGCGGGTTATGGTAACCTCATTAGCAAATCGCCGCAGACGCGGGAACAAATCCTTTCACCGCCCGCAAAAACGGTGAATAGATTTGTCCCCGCAGGCCAATGTACCCCCTTCTAGGAACCGCTATTTACCTGTGTTTCACCGTGCTCCTCATTTGTCAGATCAACCCTTCCTGCCAATAGAACCCGCCCCCCCCCCCGACGATCGCCCTCAGCCCTTCATGCCGACAGAACCAGCCCTCCCCAACGATCGCGGCAGGAGGGTACCCATCCCCTCCTGCCTACCCCAACAGCCCCCCCGACGATCGCAGCAGGAGGATATCCAACCCCTCCTGCCAGCTCCCCAACAGCCCCCCTATGATCACTGGTAGGAGGGTGCCCAACCCCTCCTGCCGGCACCCCCAACGGCCCCCTATATCGCCAATAGGAGGGTGCCCAACCCCTCCTGCCGGACCCTCCCCCAACAAACCCCGCCATCCCGAAACACCACCCTTAGTCTTACTTTCCAAGTTGGACCGGACAGCTCCTCGCTCGTCTGGCCAGCAGGCCTGCCTCCGTCCAAATGAGGCGGGCCCGCCCCTCCCCTCCCCTGCCTAACCCACAGGATCCTAGGGCCTGATTGGCCCAAGCACCTAAGGCCCCTCCTATAGCGGGAGTGGCTTTAGATGCCTAGACCAATCAGGCCCTAGGATCCTGTGGGTTGGGCAGGGTAGGGGCGGGCCCGCCTCATTTGGACGGAGGCAAGCCTGCTGGCCATACGTGTGAGGAGCCGTCCGGTCCAACTTGGAAAGTAAGACTAAGGGGGTTCCGGGGTGGGAGGGTTCGTTGGGGGGGGGGTCCAGCAGGAGGGGTTGGGTACCCTCCTGCCTGCGATCTTAGGGGAGGCCATTGGGAGGACCGGCAGGAGGGGTTGGGTACCCTTCTGCTGCGATTGTCGGGAGGGCCGTTGGGGGGGGTCTACAGGAGGGGTTGGGTGCCCTCCTGCCGTGATCGCTGGGGGGAGGGGAGACTTGCAGCCGTAGCCGCGGTCACTATGCTAATCACGGCAGGGAGATCTTTGCCGCGATTAGGTACAGCGGCCGCGTCTACTTACCATGTAGGCTAACATTGTAAGCATTTAAAGTACATGTCGTGTTTGTTTTTGCATTGCTAGCCCCAGGGGTGGTGGAAGATTAGTGATTGAAAAACTGTATGAAAAATAACTATTTTAAATTTAGTGATCAAAATGTGTCAGTTTTAAGAATTTATATTAATTAATTTTTTCTCTGCGTGTTTTGTTTTTGTATAGTTATTAACTAATATTTAACTAAGTTTTAAAGTTTTAAATAATGTTTCCTTTATACGTAAATAAAGAAAAGTATATAAAATCGTACCCGTTTGAGGCTTTTATGTATGCAGCGGTGACGGTGACGGGGCGGTGAATGGGGTTGCAGTGGCGGTGACGGGGCGGTGAATGGGGTGGCAGTGGCGGTGACGGGGCGGTGAAGGGAATGGCGGTGACGGGGCGGTGCAGAGGATGGTGAGACGGGGACGGGGCGGTGACGGGGACCAATTTTTTCACCGTGTCATTCTCTATTACCTACCCTACTAGTGTGAGAGTGGGTCCCCTCCCCCGGCTCACCTAGTTTAAAGCCTTCCATAGCAGATGAGTTAGGCATTGTCCCAGGACATTCTTCCCTTTTTGTCCTGACTGCCACACCTCACCATGGTTGGCCAGCATCAAAATCCTCAATCACTCGATGGATTCAAATGATCATTACTGTGACTTACATCACCCGCAGCAAGCAGCCACCAATTTCGCTTAAAGCACACTTGACGAGCAGTGTGGCTGCATCATGGATGGAGTCTTGCACGATTCATTCTGATGAAATTTGCAGGGCAGCTACTTTGGCCTCTCTTCAATCATTTACCCGGTTTTACCGAGTGGATGTGGCAGCTCATTCTGATGCTGTTTTTGGAGCCTGGGTATTGAGGGGAGGCTCTTCTGTCCCTCCCTAGCTGCTACCATTGCTTTGGTATGTCACCTAGCATATGGAATCCAGAAGGGACATAACAGAATAGAAGATTAGGTTTATACCTTCAATAATCTTTCTGTTAGTCCCTGTAGGATTCCATACGACTTGCCATCTCTGTATTCACTCAGTTGTTTTGGAATAGCCTGCTTTTCTGCCTCGGTTATTCTCCTTACAGGCTTGAAGATTTTCCAACCAGTTGCCAGATCCTTTGGGGAGTTTTTGTGAATATGCACATTACCGACAGTTTTTCTTGGGGTGCTCGTTGCACACAGCAGTTTAGTTCTACATTGTTCCTCAATGTTTTTCTGAGTTGCCTTTGTGCCTATTTATTACTTGTTCATGTTTAGCAGAGCAGTTTAAGACTTGTTTGTATTGTTGGAGGATCTTCCCTGTACCACAATGTCATGGATTTGTTCAGGTATGTTACTTGGCTTTGGGACTTAACTGGATATGTTTGCTAGCTCTCAGGCTAAGGGGGTGGAGCATGTGCTCAGAAAAATGTTGGATTTCTGCAACTCCCGGATTGTGTATGGAATCCTACAGGGACTAACAGAAAGAAGATTATCGAAGGTATAAACCTAATCTTCCAGCATTACAGTTAGAATTATAGATAGGGATTCCTAAGAACAGGTAGCACATGCTAATAGAGCTGTACCAAATACTGTAGCATAGTTTACTATTCAGCTGAATACATATAATGAGAAATATTATTTGACTGAAAATGAATATCAAATATGAATAATGGGGTATTTGAACATAAGAACATAAGCAATGCCTCCGCTGGGTTCTGAGGTCCATTGTGCCCAGCAGTCCACTCATGCGGCGGCCCAACAGGTCCAAGACCTGTGTAGTAATCCTCTATCTATACCCCTCTATCCCCTTTTCCAGCAGGAAATTGTCCAATCCATTCTTGAACCCCAGTACCGTACTCTGCCCTATTATGCCCTCTGGAAGCGCATTCCAGATGTCCACCACACATTGGGTGAAGAAGAACTTCCTAGCATTTGTTTTGAATTTGTCCCCTTTCAACTTTTCTGAATGCCCTCTTGTTCTTTTATTATTTGACAGTTTGAAGAATTTGTCCCTCTCTACTCTCTCTATGCCCTTCATGATCTTTTAAGTCTCTATCATATCCCCTCTAAGTCTCCTCTTCTCCAGGGAAAAGAGACCCAGTTTCTCCAATCTCTCAGCGTATGAAAGGTTTTCCATCCCTTTTATCAAACGCGTCACTCTCCTCTGAACCCTCTCGAGTAACACCATGTCCTTCTTAAGGTACGGCGACCAATATTGGACGTAGTACTCCAGATGCGGACGCACCATCGCCCAATACAACGGTAGGATAACTTCTTTCGTTCTGGTTGTAATACCCTTCTTGATTATACCTAGCATTCTATTCACTCTCTTAGCGGTCGCTGCGCACTGTGCCATCGGCTTCATTGTCATGTCCACCATTACTCCCAAGTCTCTTTCTTGGGTACTCTCATTCAATAACATCCCTCCCATCATATAGTTGTATCTCGGGTTTCTTCTTCCCACAAGTAATACTTTACATTTCTCAACGTTGAACTTCATCTGCCATCTCGTCGCCCATTCCCCTAGTTTGTTCAAATCCCTTTGCAATTCTTCGCAGTCCTCTTTAGTCCGAGCTCCACTAAATAGTTTGGTGTCGTCTGCAAATTTTATTATCTCACACTTCGTCCCTGTTTCTAGATCATTTAACATAACAGACAATAAAAGAAGCAATATGAAATCAGAGATCAAGTGTTCATTAAGATTTAGCACAGAGTCTAGATTATTCATATTTGAATTTAAATCACTATTTGACCAAATACAAATAATGTATTATCCCAGGACAAGCAGGCATGATATTCTCACATGTGGATGATATTCTCACATGTGGGTGACGTCATCTACGGAGCCCCAGCGCGGACAGCTTTTCAAGCAAACTTGCTAGAAGTTTCAAGTTTGCACACTGCACCACGCATGTGCATGCCTTCTCGCCCACTAGAGGGCGCATCCCACCTCGTGGTCCTCAGTTCAATTTTTTCCGCGGAGCCAGAAAGCCCTGTGGATCTGAGCTCCAGTGTATTGCCTTTTAGCTGCCGCGTTTCGTTGTTCTTTTATTTGAATAAGTTCGCGGTGCTGCTTTCTTGTCTTTTCGTTTCTTTTCTTTTCAAAAAAAAAAATATTTTATTTTTCGTTGGGCTCCGGGGGCTCCCGGAAGCCGTGGCCACGGGACGTCGGTCGTTCCCGGCCTTCTTCTTCGTTGATGTCCCGTCCTGTTACGGGATTTAAAAAGTGCAGCCGGTGTGAGAGGTTACTTTCCATCACTGACCCTCACCGGTGGTGCATTGTCTGTCTTGGGCCGGATCATCCGACAGCGTCGTGTGATCGTTGTGCTACTTTCCAAAACAGAGCCCTCCGTCGCCGTAAGGCCAGAATGGCGGAATTGTTCGCCGTCGACACGCCGCCTAAGGCCTCGACGTCGGCCTCGGCCTCGGCCCCGGCCTTGACCTCGGCCTCGGCATCCTCGGGGGCCTCGGCTTCGCCTCGGCCCTCGTCTTCGAAGGCGTCTACAGGGAAGCCGGCTTCGGGTAAGTCCTCTGTTCCATCCCCTTCAGCAAAGAAGCCATCTTCTACTCAGGCTAAGGCGGGTGGGTCGACCCCGGCCCCGCCTCGGACCTCGACTTCGCACACCCCGAGGGAATACTCGAGACCGAGGTCGCCCTCCAGGGAGTGTGCTCCGGACTCGGAACTCCCCACCTTCGTGGGGATTCCGGCCTTCCAGGAACTCCTTCGAGCCCTGATTTCATCGGAGCTGACGGGGGCCCTGGAAGTGTTGCAGCGGGCTGCGGTTCCGGCGGCCTCGACCTCGGCCGGGGCGCCTTCGGTCTCGGAGGCTCCGGCCTCGGCTCCCTCGACCTCGAGAGCCCCGGCCTCGGTGACCTCGGTCTCGGGTACTGTCGCCCCCTTAACCTCGGTCTCGGCCCCGCCCATGACCTCGACCTCGGGGGGGCCGCCTGAGCGGAGTGTGAGGCCCAAGGAAAAGTTGCGCAGAGTGCGCCGTCTTTCCTCCTCTTCCTCGGGGTCTTCCCGGGACGCCTCGCCCTCGACGCGACCTCGGACGAGGCGCCGATCGAGGAAGTCTAAGCGGCCGCGAGGCTCGCCTCGGCACGATCGTTCCTCGCCGCTCGGGGGCGAGGCGCTGCAGGTGTCGGAGTTGCGCCTCGACAACCCGAGGCTCCTCCGATCACCTCATGGGAAGTCTTCCCGTGCCGCCTCGCCGAGGAAGTGGGAGAGTGCCCCCCGGACCCCGGGGTCCTCACCCAAGGGTTCTGCGAGGCGGAGAATTTCTCCTTCCCCCTCGAGGGCCTTGGGGAGGGGTTCCTGGGACTCGGGGTCAGTTAGGGATCCTCATTATTCCCATGAGGCCTCCCCCCTCTCCTCGGTGGGGCGGTCGAGAACCCCGTCTCCCCCGGCCAGGCCGTCCTCATTTTCCTCCTTTGTTCAGGACATGGCCCGAGCCCTGGGGTTAGACCTGATGGTCGGTTCTCAATACTCCAAAGAATTTTTGGAGGAACAGGACCTTCCCACTCCTCCTAGAGAGGTGCCTAGGCTCCCCCTCAACAGAGTCCTTCTGCAGACCTGGTTGAAGAACTTGTCAAACCCTCTTACAGTCACGTCTGTGCCTTCAAAAATGGAAGCGAAATATAGGACGGTGCCCCCTAAAGGGTTCGAGAAGGCGCAGCTCTCCCACCAGTCTCTTCTGGTGGAGTCTGCCCTTAAAAAAATCACAGCCCTCACGGGTTTCTGCGGCGGTTCCACCCGGCAGGGAGGGGCGGACCCTGGACAAGTTTGGCCGTCGCCTCTATTCAAATTCCCTGATGGCCACCAGGGTTCTAAATTACGCCTTCACCTTTTCCTCCTATTTGCGTGGCATGGTGAAGGACCTTCCTCAATATCGAGACTCGTTACCGGACTCCCAGAGAGCAGGATTCGATAAGTTTATGTCCAACCTGTCTCAATTGCGGTTGTACCTATTTCATGCGGTGTATGACGCATTTGAGCTGGTTTCGAGGGTGTCGGCCTTCGCAGTGGCCATGCGCCGCTTGGCCTGGCTTCGCACCCTCGACATGGACCCAAACCTGCAGGAACGTCTTGCAGATTTGCCTTGTGTGGGGTCCGAGTTATTTGACGAGTCCTTAGATGCGGCGACCAAGCGGTTGTCGGAGCAGGAGCGCTCGTTAGCATCCCTGGTCCGCCCCAAACCTAGGCCCCCGCCGCAGAAACCTTTCCGGCCTCCGCCGCGCCGATGTCCTCAGACGTCGACCCCGGCTTTCTCAAGGCCACCTCCGAGACGTCCGTCTCAGCGAAGCAGAGGGGGACAAACCCAAGCCCCGGCGCAGGGTCCTTCTAAGCCCGCGCCTTCCTTTTGACGGGCTGAGCGGACGGGGCGGGTTCCCCTCCGCGATATCACAGGAACCCCTTCCTATCGGGGGGCGTCTTCGGTTCTTCCGGGTGGCATGGGCCGAGATAACCTCAGACGCTTGGGTGCTCCGGACCGTCTCCGAGGGCTACTCGCTCAACTTTGTATCCTCGCCACCGGACCATCCTCCAAATCTGGCCTCTTGCAACCGATCGCAGCTGCCGACCCTTCTGGCCGAGGCCAGGGCCCTCTTGGTACTTCGGGCGGTCGAACCGGTCCCCCAGGACCAGCGGGGTACGGGGTTTTACTCCCGTTACTTTTTGGTTCCAAAAAAGACCGGGGACCTGCGCCCCATACTGGACCTCAGGAAGCTCAACAAATTCCTGGTCCGGGAGAAGTTTCGAATGCTGTCTCTCCCGGTCTTATATCCTCTTTTGGAGGAGGGGGACTGGATGTGCTCCCTCGACTTGAAGGAAGCATACACCCATGTTCCGGTGCATCCCGCCTTCCGAAGATTTTTACGATTCCAGGTGGGGGATTTGCACCTACAGTACAGGGTCCTGCCCTTCGGCCTGGCTTCCTCTCCACGAGTCTTCACGAAGTGCATGGTGGTGGTTGCGGCAGCCCTGAGGTCTCGTGGGCTCCATGTGTTCCCTTACCTGGACGATTGGCTTATCAAAGCCCCGACCAGGGAGGGGGTTATCTCAGCGACCCGACGGTCTATTGCCTTCCTGCAGAGCCTCGGGTTCGAGATAAACTTTCCAAAATCTCAGTTGTGCCCGGCTCAGTCTCTTCAATTTATAGGCGCGGTGCTGGACACGGTGCGCCTGCGCTCCTATCTCCCGCCCCAGCGGTTGGAAGCCTTGGTCCGGATGGGCCGTCAGGTTTCTCAACTATCGGTGGTGTCGGCCCACCGCATGATGATACTGCTCGGGCATATGGCGTCGACGGTCCACGTCGCTCCGTTTGCCAGGCTGCATCTGAGGATCCCACAATGGACCCTCGCTTCCCAGTGGCGTCAGGAGTGCGATCCAGTGTCTCGCCTCATTGCGGTGACTCCGCTTTTGCGGAAATCGCTGCGTTGGTGGACAAACTCTTCACATCTGTCCAAGGGTTTGCTGTTTCTCACCCCTCCGTTTCGCAAGGTTCTGACCACAGACTCCTCGGAGTACGCGTGGGGAGCCCACATCGACGGTCTTCGCACGCAGGGCCTGTGGTCTGCCGAGGACCGTCGGTGTCACATCAACGTGCTAGAGCTTCGAGCCATCTTTCTAGCACTCCGAGCTTTCGTTCACATAGTGCGGAATCAGGTTGTCCTCGTCCGCACGGACAATCAAGTGGCAATGTACTATGTGAACAAGCAGGGTGGAACGGGCTCTTGGCCCCTCTGCTCGGAGGCTCTTCGCCTTTGGGAGTGGGCGGTCTCCCGGAACATCTTCCTTCGGGCGGTCTACATCCAAGGAGAACTGAATTGTCTGGCAGACAAACTCAGTCGACTTCTGCAACCGCACGAGTGGACTCTACACTCCGCAGTTCTGCGCGAGGTTTTCGCTCGCTGGGGAACGCCGCAGGTGGATCTGTTTGCCTCACCGGAGACCCACAAACTGCCCCTGTATTGTTCTCGGATGTACTCGCGGGACCGTCTGGAGGCCGATGCCTTTCTTCTCGATTGGGAGGGGAGGTTCCTGTATGCATTCCCTCCTTTTCCTCTGATCATGCGAACGTTAGTACATCTGAAATCGTCCACGGCCACGATGATTCTCATCGCACCTCGGTGGCCGCGTCAGCACTGGTTCTCCCTACTGCTTCAGCTCAGTGTCAGGGAGCCTCTTCTTCTGCCTGTGTTTCCTTCTCTGCTGTCACAGAGTCAAGGATCCATGTTACATCCCAATCTGCAGTCATTACACCTGACAGCCTGGTTTCTTGCTCCCTAACTGCGCCTGATCTGTCTCAATCGGTGAGGGAGGTATTGGAAGCCTCACGCAAGATTTCGACAAGGCTTTGTTATTCGCAGAAATGGACCAGGTTCTCTACCTGGTGTTCGTCTTTTCACCTGGATCCGGTGTCGGTTCCGGTGTCCTCGGTTTTGGACTATTTATTCCACCTGTCGCACTCTGGTCTGAAAACCACTTCGGTGCGTGTTCATCTTAGTGCTATTTCTGCCTTCCATCAACATCTGGATGGCCGCCCTCTGTCGCTCCATCCTTTGGTGACACGCTTCATGAAAGGGTTACTCAGGGTTTGTCCCCCTCTTAAGCCTCCTTCAGTCGTGTGGAATTTGAATGTGGTTTTGGCTCAACTGATGAAACCTCCTTTTGAGCCACTCAACAAGTCTCTCTTGAAATTTCTGACTTGGAAGGTGGTGTTTCTGATTGCCCTCACCTCCGCTAGGCGGATTGGGGAGTTGCAAGCCTTGGTTGCGGACCCTCCTTTCACTGTCTTCCATCATGACAAGGTGGTTCTCCGCACCCATCCTAAGTTTGTACCTAAAGTTGTTTCTGATTTCCACCTCAATCAGTCCATTGTCCTTCCTGTGTTCTTTCCTAAGCCCCACTCCCATCCTGGCGAGACGGCGCTTCACACGCTTGACTGTAAGAGGGCGTTGGCATATTACCTTCAACGCACCAGGTCTCATCGGAAGGTTCCTCAATTGTTTTTGTCCTTCGATCCCAATCGATTAGGGCATCCGGTTTCCAAGCGCACTCTGTCTAACTGGTTGGCTGCTTGCATTTCCTTTTGCTATGCTCAGGCTGGACTTCCGCCCCCGGGTCGAGTCACGGGGCATAAGGTCCGAGCGATGGCAGCTTCAGTGGCTTTCCTCCGATCCACTCCTATGGAGGACATATGTAAGGCTGCCACTTGGTCTTCGGTTCATACGTTCACCTCTCATTACTGTCTGGACACTTTATCCAGGAGTGACGGCCGGTTTGGCCAGTCAGTTTTGCAAAATCTGTTTTCCTAAATTGCCATCCTCCCACCTGCCCTTTTTAGTTGGCTTGGAGGTCACCCACATGTGAGAATATCATGCCTGCTTGTCCTGGGATAAAGCACAGTTACTTACCGTAACAGGTGTTATCCAGGGACAGCAGGCATATATTCTCACAACCCGCCCACCTCCCCGGGGATGGCTTCTATGCTAGTTATGGAACTGAGGACCACGAGGTGGGATGCGCCCTCTAGTGGGCGAGAAGGCATGCACATGCGTGGTGCAGTGTGCAAACTTGAAACTTCTAGCAAGTTTGCTTGAAAAGCTGTCCGCGCTGGGGCTCCGTAGATGACGTCACCCACATGTGAGAATATCATCCACATGTGAGAATATATGCCTGCTGTCCCTGGATAACACCTGTTACGGTAAGTAACTGTGCTTTTTGGGTACTATTCAGGGCCGAATCAAATATGAATATTTGGTATAGCCTTACATGCTAATGTACTGCAGATGTGCAGTTTAGCACAGCTCACCCACTTTCTGTCCCTGACATGCTCCCTCAAAATTAGATTTCCAAAAAGCCTTCGACAAGGTGCCCCATGAACGCCTACTGAAGAAAATGTGGAGTCACGGGGTGGAAGGGGACGTGCACAGATGGATCAAAAATTGGCTGGCGGACAGGAAGCAGAGGGTAAGAGTAAAGGGGCACTACTCTGACTGGATAGGGGTCACAAGTGGTGTTCTGCAGGGGTCAGTGCTGGGACCACTGCTGTTCAATATATTTATTAATGATCTAGAAACGGGGACGAAGTGCAAAGTTATCAATTTCGCGGATGACACAAAACTCTCCAGAACGGTCAGAACTGTTGAGGAATGCAAAGAACTGCAGAGCGACCTGAACAAACTGAGTGAGTGGGCAAAAAAATGGCAGATGAGCTTCAATGTGGAGAAATGTAAGGTCTTGCACATAGGGAAGGGGAACTCCAGGTACAGCTATACGATGGGAGGGAGGGTACTCGGGGAAGGCAGCCAAGAAAAAGATCTGGGGGTATTGGTGGATAACACAATGAAGCCGGAGGCGCAATGTGCAGCGGCCTCAAAAAAAGCGAGCAGAATGCTGGGCATTATCAAAAAGGGTATCACTACCAGAACGAAGGAAGTTATCCTGCCACTGTATCGAGCCATGGTGCGCCCACATCTGGAATACTGCGTCCAATACTGGTCGCCATACCTCAAGAAGGACATGGCAATACTCGAGAGGGTCCAGAGGAGAGCAACGAGGATGATAAAGGGTATGGAGAACCTCTCATATGCCGAACGGTTAGACAGGCTGGGGCTCTTTACCCTGGAAAAGCGGAGACTGAGAGGAGACATGATACAGACTTATAAAATCATGAAAGACATAGAGAAGGTGGAGAGGGGCAGATTCTTTAGACTAGCAGGGGCTACTAAAACAAGAGGTCACTCAGAAAAACTGAGAGGAGACAGATTCAAAACGAATGCAAGAAAGTTCTTCTTCACTCAACGGGTTGTAGACACCTGGAACGCGCTTCCCGGAGAGGTGATAAGCCAGAGTACAATTCTGGGGTTCAAAAAGGGACTGGATGACTTCCTGGAAGCGAAGGGAATAACGGGGTACAGATATAGGTTTACCTCACAGGACACTGAGCAAATAGGGTATGGACATTTTAGGTTAGGTAGGGAACATTTTCAGGTCATGGACCTGGAGGGCCGCCGCGGGAGCAGACTGCCGGGTACGATGGACCCCTGGTCTGACCTGGCAGAGAAAATGCTTATGTTCTTATGTAGTTAGCATATGGACATTTGACAGTTAACACGCTGTCCCATGTTAGGCATATGTTAGTATCTAACACAGCTTAGTAAAAGGTTCCCAAAGTTAGAAGCATAAATCCTTTGAATATCAAGTTTTTAGAAAGCAAAGATTGTTAATGTGACTTCTATTATTTCCTTTCTAAAAATATGTCTATACAGATTAGTGGGCAGTCACTCCAAGTAGGCCAAGATGAGAAGCAGAAAAAGTGGTACATTGGAAAGTTCCCGAACTCATTATTCAAGCATTTCCCGTAGCACTGAACTTTCCCTGGATGAAACTGTGAGTAAGCTATTGTGCAAATATTGCCAGAAATTTCAAGTATTTTTCACATAAATGTAAAATAGTTTATTTTAACATAATATAATAAGAAGAATTGAAACTTAGCTTTACTGTATTATATGAAATTTGGGGATCTACTTAGTAAATTTAATCTGCTTTTTTCCTTCAGTATTTTGTTTTCAATAATTTTTGTGACTTTAACATCTATAAATGGCAAGAACATTTTTTTTTTAGTACAGGCAGTCCCCGAGTTAAGAACGAGTTCCATTTTTTTAAACCTTTCTTAAGTTGAATTTGTATGTAACTTGGATCCTGTACATGACGTGGAGGGGCATAATAAAAAAACGTCTAAGTCCCCTTTTGGCCTAAGGCCTTAAACGTTGAAAGTAGAAGCAGGGAAAATGTCCATAATCAAAAAAAACATCCAAATGGAGGTTTTTTTTGATAATGGCCTGCCTCTACATTCAGTTGTTTAAACGCCCAGACCACCACTACGTCTACACTTATACCCCCACGACATCTACACTTATACCCCATAATGAACCAAAAAACGCCTAAGCCCTAAACGTCCAACACAAGGGTTTTTAGGTGAAGGAGGAGCCAGTCCTTCGCCTAAAAGCTGGATTCTATAACCGGTGTCTGTCAAAAACAGCACCCGTTACAGAATACACACCAACCCCCCCCACGATTACGTTCGGGGCAAGAGGGCGCCCAAGCCCTCTTGCCCCGCAGCACCCTGACGTTCCCTGATGACATCGGGGCAAGATGGATCCCAAGCCGAACCCACGACCCTCGCACCTCCAATCCCATCCCCCATATCTGTAAAATGTTGGCCAGACGGATGAGGCCTAAGACTCCCGGGCCTATTCTGGTTGGCCCAGGCACCTTAGGCCCCACCTGTGGGTGGGGTTTCAGACGCCTGGGCCAATCTGGCCCTATTCTGCAGGCAGCTGGCCTGCCGGATGGGCGGGTTTGGCACCCGTCCATCTGGCTAACATTTTACAGGTATGGGGGGTGGGATTGGGGGTAGGGGGGCTTGGGGTCGGCGGGGGGGGGGGGGTCGTGGATCATCAGGTGAGCTGATCGGGGGTTCGATGGGGTGGTCATTGGAGGGGTTGTGTCGAGGGCAGGAGGGCCTGGGATCCCTCCTGCCCTTATTGTAGTGAGAGGTGGGGGGTAGGGGGTCCACCTGGGCAGGAGGGGTTGGGCTCCCTCCTGCCCGATCGTGTAGGGGGGTGGGGGGTGAGAGGCCAGGAGGGCTTTGGCTCCCTCCAGGCCTGATCATTATCGAGGGGTGCCGTGGGTGCCCGGGGCAAGAGGGCTTGGGCTCCCTCTTGCCCTGATGTCGTTGGGGAACATCGGGGTGCCACAGGGCAAGAGGGCTTGGGCTGAGCTGATCGCAGCAGCCACAATCAGCTCAGCGGCCCCTTTTTCGGCACTTAGACCTGTTTTGACTTCGTCTAAGTCAAAACGTATAAGTGCCGACTAGGCAACCTGCCTAAGTTTTTGGTTATACCTGCTGCACGCCTAGGTGTAGGTCGTCCCACCTCCCGCCCACTGCCCTCCCTTTCCCCTCTTCTAAACACGCCTCTTTTCTCTCTGTGCGTTTAGTGGCATGGGAAAGGCCTAAGCTGGTTTTAGATACATCTAAAACCAGCTTTGATTATGGGTACTTGGATGATCAGGCTTTTTGATCGTCCAAGTAGCCATTTAGGCCACTTTTTAGACGTTTTTTTATTATGAACCCCATAGTCTATAAAATCATTAAACATTAAAGAACACTAAACATTAAAGAAACAGTCCTCAAAATAAAGTACTTTAAATAAAAAGAAAAGATAGGAGGTTTACACTTATTTTTGTTCTTCATCTCTATCACCACATCCAACATTTCTTCCTCTCTTCCCCATGCATCTGTACCTCATGCCTCTCCCATCACCATGTCCAATATTTCTTTCTCCCTCCCTATGCCCAACAATTCTCCCTTTTTATTCCCTCCCCACCTCAGCATCCCTTTCCCTCACTTCCATTCTTCCATCCTATGTCCCAAGTTCATGCTCCTTCCTTCACTCCATTCTGTGTCCTATGTTCATGCTTCTCCTTCCTTTCTTCCATCCTTTATCCAAAGTTTGTGCTCTCTACCTTCCTTCCTTCTGTGTCCCAACGTGACCCTGATTTTCCCTTCCTATTCCAACACAGTCCCTCTTCCTTCCTTCCTGCCCCAATGTGAACCTCCTCCTCCCTTCCATGTCCCAATGCGACCCTCATCGTCCCCCTCTGTTCTGCATCCCAAAATTCATGCCTCCCATGGGTGTTTACCTCCTCTGGCTGGCTCCCTCCTCCTAGCAGCACTTCTCTTGGCAAAGCCGCAAGTGATGGCTTCTGCATGGGGTCCATTGGTCTTCGCAAAGCCATGATTGGCGGCTCCTGCATGAGGTCCACTGACGCAGAAACCTTCTCTCTGACATCTGCATCAGAGGGAAGGCTTCTGGGTCAGTAGGCCACAGGAAGACCAGGGGACCGCATGCAGGAGCCGCTGCTTGTGGCTTTGCCAAGAGAAGTGCGGCTTGAAGGAGGAAGCCAGTCAGAGGAGGTAAACACCCGTGGAAGGCACAAATTTGGGATTTGGAACATCGAGAGGCACGTTGGGACATGGAAGGGAGGAGGAGGGTAATGTTTGCACAGAAAGGGAGGAAGAAGGGGTGCTTTGGCACAGGAAGAGAGAGGCAATACCTTGGTTCATAAGTACAAGTTCGATGTAAGTTGAGCATTCTTAAACTGGACACTGCTTGTATAAAATATAATGAAAGAAGAACAAGTGGGGAGTGGGATAGACCATGTCAACCTTGAGACAAACAATCTTTATTTCTGTGTTTATGAACTCAAAATATAATATATATAAAACCACATAGATAAAAAGTCCCCTACATGTTCTCTGGTGGAGGGATCCAATAGATGACCTGACACAGTCTATATTTCGGCCTCTGGGTGTAGGCCTGCCTCAGGGGTGTGGTTATTGGTGTAAGAGAAATACACTTTACAAGAAAAAAAGGTCAAGACTGAAAAGATGAAATACAAAGCAAACTGAACTCAAAGGTATATAAATAATATAAAAAACATCAATAGATCAATAAAATAGCATGAAGTAAAACAGCATAGAGTAAAAAATCATAAAATAAAACCAACAATGCTTAAGAACTGAAATGACATAAACAAATATATGCAAACTGATTTCCAATATATAAATATATATATACCGTATTTTCTCGCATATAACGCGCGCGTTATATGTGGTTTTTACATACCGCGCATACCCTTGCGCGTTATACGTGTGAGCACGTTGTACAAAATTTTTTTACATAGTTCCCCCCCCCCCCCGAACATCCGATTCACCCCCTGCAGGACCGCTCGCACCCCCACCCCGAAGGACCGCTCGCACGCACTCCCACCCGCACCCGCACCCCCATCCTGAAGGACCGCTCGCACCCCCACAGCCTCCTGACCCCCCCATCATGTAGAAGCTCCTACCGGTGTCCTGCTGCTTCCTCTTGGCGGTCCCGACACCCGACACGATCGGGGCAAGAGGGAGCTCAAGCCCTCTTGCCCCAGCCAACCGCGGCACCCCTGACACAATCGGGGCAAGAGGGAGCTCAAGCCCTCTTGCCCCCCCCCGACTCCCCGACACGATCGGGGCAAAAGGGAGCCCAAGCCCTCTTGCCCCAGCCAACCGCGGCACCCCCGACACAATCGGGGTAAGAGGGAGCTCAAGCCCTCTTGCCCCCCCCCGACTCCCCGACACGATCGGGGCAAAAGGGAGCCCAAGCCCTCTTGCCCCGCTGACTCCCCAACTCCCCAACAATATCGGGCCAGGAGGGAGCCCAAGTCCTCCTGGTCCTGGCGACCCCACCCCCCGCTAGTTGTTCGGGCCAGGAGGGAGCCCAAACCCTCCTGGCCACGGCAAACCCCTACCCCCACCCCGCACTTCATTATGGGCAGGAGGGATCCCAGGCCCTCCTGCCCTTGACGCAAACCCCCCTCCCCCCAATGACCGCCCCCCCCAAGAACCTCCGACCGCCCCCCCAGCCGACCCGCGACCCCCCTGGCCGACCCCACGACACCCCCACCCCCCTTCCCCGTACCTTTGTGTAGTTGGCCGGACAGACGGGAGTCAAACTCGCCTGTCCAGCAGGCAGCCAACGACGGAATGAGGCCTGATTGGCCCATTCTTCCCAAAGCTCCACCTACTGGTGGGGCCTAAGGCGCCTGGGCCAATCAGAATAGGCCCGGGAGCCTTAGGTCCCACCTGGGGGCGGGGCCTGAGGCACATGGGCCCAACCCGACCATGTGCCCAAGGGGGGGTTGGGAGGCTGTGGGGGTGCGAGTGGTCCTTCAGGGTGCGGGTGGGAGTGCGTGTGAGCGGTCCTTCGGGGTGGGGGTGCGGGTGCATGCGAGCAGTCCTTCGGGGTGGGGGTGCGAGCGGTCCTGCGGGGGGGGGGTGAATCGGACGTCGGGGGGGGGCATCAGGCTTTCAGGGTGGGGACAGGACTTCAAGGGGGAGAGGAGAGTCGGGGTGGCCAGAGGAGAGTCGGGCGGCAACGGGAGAGTCGGACAGCATGTGCGGTATACAGGTGTGCGCGGTATATAAAAATTTCTGTACATAAATTTGTGTTTTTCGCGCGCTATACCCGTGTGCGCGTTTTACACGGGTGCGCGTTATCTATGTGAAAATACGGTATATATATGTATCTATGTCTATATCTATCTATCTATCTATATCTAAGGAGAACAGCCATATATATATATGTACATATACATATAAGAATGCAATTGAGCACCATGATAAACACAATATTCTCCAGAACCAAAAGATCATGTATATGAGGGAAACATGATTTACTAGAGCAATTTAGATAATCTAATATAATAAAGTGAGATTAACGAAGAGAATCATTGCAAACAAACAATAAATATTAGACCTACCCAATAGGTGTCACTCCAGTGCTGGGAATACAAACTATAGGAAAGAAAAAGGGAAAAACGCTGAAGCAAGAAAAAACATAAAAGAAAAAGGAATACAAAAGGGTCACAATATGGAGCCATCCCACAAAAGTGTGCACGAAAAGAAATGAAACCAGTGCCGAAATAGCTAAGCACCATGACAAAAAAGACACTCATACCTTTAAAAATAAAACCTGAAATATCTGCTGGACTCTAAAGTAATATTGGAAATTAAAGAGTAAAAAATAAAAAGTAAGGCTATAAAAACGCCAATAAACATATTAAAACCATAGAGAAATGAACAGAGAAGGTCCTTACCATAGAAAAATCATGGTGTACAGTTATGCCAAATAAATTTAGATATTAAGGTATCAATTTTCTTATAAAGAGAATCAGGGAAGAGAATTGGGATTATATTACATTACATTAGTGATTTCTATTCCGCCAATACCTTGCGGTTCAAGGCGGATTACTTAAAAGTTTTCAGAAATTACATAAAAGTTTACAGGAATAGCATAAGAGATGTCGTAAGAGTTACATATGAATTACCAAAGAGTTGTTGAGATCTTAAGGTGATAAATGTTTGGGTAATAAGAATTACCAGAGAGTTGTCAAGATCTTAAGACGGTAAGTGTTGGGTAAATAGAGGCATTTAGCATTAGTTGGGTAGTTGGGGCATATTAGAGTATATTAAGGGTATAGAGTGAGTAGGTGGGGTTTGGGTAGGAACTGGTCATATTAGATAGGTTTTAAGTATTTTTCGAAGAGTAGGGTTTTAGTATCTTTCTTGAAGGTTTTGTATACTTAGAATATAGTTGACTTTTGGTGTTAAAACCATTTTTATTGCTTCTATTCTACCCTACCATGATAAGAACAACGAAAACTATGAATGTATAAGATCTGTTACTAATTTCAAAATGGTTTCACTATTGTGTTTAAGAGTGTCTTCAATATTGTTGCTATACCATACACCAAAATATCTCAACTTTAGGGGTTCCCATACAAAAGGAAATTGTGAAACATGATGGTGCATAACAGTTTTGGAGAGGGGCATTACTGCCGATTTTGACCAATTAACTTTATAGCCAGATACCTGTGAAAATGAATTTATACAGGTGAGGAGATGTGATATAGAGTCCAGAGTATGGTATAGTAGAATATTATCAGCATAGATAGATAATTTATATTGATATAATACACCTACAATGTTGGGGCTACTACATTATAGATATTGCTAAAGGTTCAAGGGCTAAATTGAATAATATTGGAGATAGTGGACAGCCTTGTTTAGTTTCTCTCTTTAAAGTAAATTTAGAGTAATTTATGTTGGTGTAAATAGATGCTTGTGGGGATGCATAAAGTAGACGAATCATGTTGATATACTGTCTGCCAAATCCAAACCAATGTAGTATCATAAATAAAAATAACCATTCTATTCTATCAAAAGCCTTTTCAGCATCAAGCGACAGAACTAGATATGGATCATTCAAGTTCTGAGCTAATGAGATTTTATTCCAAAATAGGCATGAGTTATCAGTGGTTCATAGACAATTGCGCGCAAGACAATCGCGCGCGGACAAAATCACGCAGACAACCGAGCGCGAGACAAGTGAGCGCAAGACAAATGAGCGGAAGACAATTGAGCTTTAAGACAAGTGAGCGCAAACACAACCGAGCATGAGACATTTGAGCGCAACTTATTTTCCGAAATGTGCACGAGCGGGACAACTGAGCGCAAGACAACTGAGCGCCAGCAACTGAGCGCCAGACAACTGAGCGCCAGCAATTGAGCGCAAGACAACTCAGCGCAAGACAACTCAGCGCCAGCAACTGAGCGCAAGACAACTCAATGCAAGACAACTCAGCGCAAGACAACTCAGCGCCAGCATCTGAGCGCAAGACAACTGAGCGCAAGACAATTCAGCGCAAGACAACTCAGTGCAAGACAACTGAGCGCAAGACAATTGAGCGCAAGACAACTCAGCGCCAGCAACTGAGCGCAAGACAAAAGCGTGCCGCGACAAAGGCGCGCCCAGACAATTGAGCGCAGCGGCGCGCGCCGCTCTAAATTATGGTTTTTAGGGCTCAGACGGGGGGGGGCGTGGGGGGAACCCCCCCACTTTACTTAATAGACATTGCGCCGCGTTGTGGGGGCGTTGTGGGTGGTGTGGGGGGTTGTAACCACCCACATCTTACTGAAAACTTGACTTTTTCCCTGTTTTTAGGGAAAAAGTTCAGTTTACAGTAAAATGTGGAGGGTTACAACCCCCCACACCCCCATAACGCCGGCGCAATGTCTATTAAGTAAACTGGGGGGGTTCCCCAACAAAACCCCCCATCGGAGCCCCTAAAAACTGTAATTTTGTGCGGCACGCGCCTCCGCGCTGTGCTCAATTGTCTGGCCGCGCCTTTGTCGCGGCGCGCTTTTGACCTGACACCACTTAATACATATCGCGGCGGTGTTGTGTGGTGTTTGGAGGGTTGTAAGTTCCCTCATTATATTGGAAATGCCCCCACAACGTGGCGTCATCTGTAAAAAGTAAAGTGGGGGTTTTCTCCCCCTCCAGAGACCTTAAAAATGCATTATTAAAGCAATTGTTTATGAACCGACCTTAAAAATGCATTATTAATTTTGTTAGGCAGGTGCCTCTGCGCTGCGCTCAGTTGTCTGCGCGCGGCCTTTGTCCTGGCGTGGTCTTGACCTGACACTGTTAAAGCAGAGATGATAAGAATGGGAGAGGGACAAGGACAGCAACATAACTCATAGGGACAGGATGGTGAAATTTAGTTCCTGTGTCCCTGTGTCATTCTCATATTGGAAAAAGAGTTTAATAAATAAAAGTAATAGGGTGGCCAGGTTACCCAGTTCCAGGCTGCAGATTTTGGGATAGTTCTCAGTTTTTGACCCAGGTGTTTTTGTCCCGTTACCAGACACATTCATTGGGGACTGTGAGACCTGTAATAGTGGAAGGTAAATGGGCATAGTGTGTGTTTGCATTGGGGTCATAATGAAATGCCCATAGTCTGATGCCTGCAGTGTCTATTCATCTGATCCATCTGTCAAATGCAAAGTTTCATTATTTCTGTTTGTCTTGCATGATATGTTTGTTGTATGAATTGTTAAAATTTTGTAAAGTTGAATTTGCTTAATAATCTTTACATGACAGAATATATGTTTAAAGTGTTTATGAAGATCATTATCTCGTTTTCTTTGTTTGTTTAAATCTTTATTCATGTTCAAACTTACAAGTGTCTTCACGCTCTGTTGTCTTCATCACGCTCATCAGATTTCAAAGATTAAAGACAAGCTTCACTGCACCCCCCCCCCGAATAAAACCCAAACAAAACTGTCCACAATTTGTTTGCAGCCCTCTAGTTATTGATTTTATGAAGTGTCTTAATATGTTAAAAGATAATAATAACCAATTTGTTAATTGTCATTATAACCAATTAGTCATAATAACCAATTAGTCATAAGTCATTATAAGTTCATAATGTCATTGGAGTTTGTGAGTGTAAAATAAATTCTGGAATCAATAGTTGTATTATAATGTTTTTATTTCTGGGTAACTGTTTTATTGAAGAAAGCATAATACAGTGAACATATAGAATGGATAACATAGGTCCCCCAGGGCAAAGTTAAATGCAAAGTAAGTATTATTGAACACAAGTAAACATGATGTGAACAGCAAATAATAACATTGAATGATAAAGATCATTATAAGAAGTTTGAAATTGAAAAGACAATTACATGGTCTAAAAATAGGATGATGACGGCGAAAGCATAAATTCACAGAAAGAGAAGTATTCTGTATGCTTGAGATTCAGTGTTTGAACTGGAGGATGTAAAAGATTATATACATACATAAGTATAGTACATATACACATATAGAGTACTTTTCTGTCAATGAGAAAGTATTTTTCCTCATTAAGGGCAAGCACAAGAATATTGGAGAATTGAACATTAAAAGCAGTCGTAAATTGAAAAGACAATTATTGTTCCACATCCTCACTCTCATCTGAAGAAATAAATGCATGTTGTGTCAGAAGTATATGAAGACCTGTTAATGCTTAAAAAAATTCTTAGTCAACAGAGATATAATGACTGCAAGGGTAAGCACAGGAACATTGTAGAAATTGACAGGGAGTGGATGAAACTCTAGTGCAAAAGCCTAAATTCACAGAAAGGGAAGTTTCCTGTATGCTTTAGTTATAAAATAGTTAAGCCTTGAGCTTCAGTGTTTGAACTGGAGGATGTAAAAGGCTATGAACTTTAAAAGATCATATATAGAGATACATACATTGTCACACCTGCCCAGCTCCTGTTCACGGCAGCGAGCTGGAACACTGTGACTGTTCCTGTCCATACGTGTACCCTTTAACCAGGGTACCCTTCAGGCCTTCTTAGGCATCTGCCTAAGGTATAATATCAGATTCCCTGACATTACCAAAAGAAAAACAGGCAAGGGAAAAGAAACTCACACACCTTAAAATCCAGTATAGTAGAATAATCAAACAAAGGTTTTATTATGTTCACTGGTTGCATTGAACAAAAGGAAAAATGCTTCAGCTTAGCAGACCTCAAAACAAGCACTCAAAAATATGAGGCAAAACACAAGCTGTTCAAACAGAGCAAAACTTTCAAAGAAATCCAGTGTCCAGGTTTTTGGGTGTGTCTCATCTTAACCTATCGTTCCACAGCCTCTGGACTTTGTTAGCACATCTATAAACAGTCCTGTTCACCAGAGTAGTTTGGATTTAGTAACTTTCACTAAGCTGCTTCAGCTCCAGCAGCTGGGTCATTTCACAGGCATGAAAAAATTCAGAACAGAAACACACTTTAAACCACAACTGGGCAACAAGAAACCTGGCCAGCATGTCACCTGGTTTTCACAGCCTAACGTGGCTTATCACATACTGTAGCTCTGTAAACCGTATTCTCTTCTTTAGCACAGAATTCACAAGGTCCGTGCAGGCTCTCAGCACAGCTCCCTGCTGTGCCTTTCAAGTAATTAATTATGCACAGCTGTGAGGAAGAACTCTCTCGGCTCAGCTTGGCTGCTAGCAGAGATAACAAAAAAAATGCCAACACATTTGCTAGCTTTACAACTAAAGCTTTCAAGCAGCAATTCACAGTTCCTTATCAGCAGGGAGAGAACTACAACTCCCCTTTAAACTATCACTGGCATAACGGGTAGCTTCACTACTGTGGACACAGGCAAAACACATCTCCTTACTGCTTATCAATGTCCATGGACACCTCCTCCGGTCCTACCAGACTCTCCTGGATTTCCATGGGTTCCCCTGGGGTTCCTTCCTCACTCCCTGGGTCAGCAGTAAGCTCTTCTGTGTCCAACATTTGCCAGTCTTGGTTCAGCTCCTCAGCATTCCGTTGAGGAGGAGAGGGTTCTCCACCGAGCACACCCTGAAGCCTCCTCGGCTCCTCCTCCTCCTGACTCTCTCTCAGCTGCTCTCTTTTAACCCCCTCTAATTCGTCCCTCCCTGCTGCAGAGTGAGAAGGGAAGCAAACTCTCTGAAGCTGTGCCTGTCTCAGTCACAGCTTTCTGTGCTGAGACTGGCCTTCTGGGAGCTGTAGTTTCTTAGCTCCTGGGATAGTCCAAGTGAAGTCAGCTTTTCATATTCTGCAGGGCCAACCTGACCAGCTCTCCTGCCTCAGGGACTATCTACCTTCTTCACCACTGTGTCAAAGCTAGGGATAGCGCTAGATTTGTCACAACATAAATCTAGTTCATATAGAGTACGTTTTGTTCAATGCTAAAGTATTGTTCCCCCATCAAGCACAGGAACATTTGAAAAATGGACATAGTGTAGAGAAAACTGACTCTTTGGTTCTCATTCAGTCAGTGTGTGTGTGTCTGTGTGCAGTGTGAGCCACAATAGTGGTCACTGAAACAGGGGTGGTTGGTGGTGAGGTACTGAGATTAACTGAGTACTTTGCAAAAATGTCATAGATTTACAGAGAAGATGGCTTCCTATTATGGATTTTGTGTGCACAAGCACAAATTCTCCAAGCGGAGAATGTACTCTGATTAACTGAGTACATGTCGCTCAATGCTAAACTGCTAGTCCCCATCAAGAGGAAAGTTAGAAATATAGGTGAAATGAACTGGGCCTGGGGGAAACTGGCGCACCTGTTCAATGCTAGTGCTTTGACACTGCATTCAGGAAGTACTTAGATTAACTGAGTACTTTGCAAAAATGTCATAGATTCACAGAGAAGATTTTGTGTGCAGAAGCACAAATTCTCCAAGCGTGGAGTACTCTGATTAACTGAGTACATGTCGCTCAATGCTAAACTGCTATTCCCCATCAAGAGGAAAGTTAGAAATATAGGTGAAATGGACTGGGCCTGGGGGAAACTGGCGCACCTGTTCAATGCTAGTGCTTAGACACTGCACTCAGGAAGTACGTATTAAATACATGCTATTACTTCAGGAGACCAGTGCTCCTGTTTTATTAATGGTAAGTAATTCTGGATTTAAAGCAAACTAAATGCGCATCTCCTTACAAGAGGCATACAGGGAGATGGGTGACTAAAATTATGCCAGGTGTACACCTTATACATCTATCACATTGTGTGTGCACGAAAAGAAAGATGTTAACATATCACCTCTATGCATTTCATCTAATTTATACTTAAAGGATTAAGAATGATAAGTGTTCTACTCTATTAAGAACATCTCTAAACAAGATAAGCTGTCAATCTTGTAGCATTACAAATTCTACCTAGTTGACACAGCCATGTAAATTAACACTTATGTTTGATAAGGTTTTGCATTTATCCTGTACGCAGTTGTCCTTTATTTTCAATAAACTATATATTAAAATGTCTTTTTTAAAGTATCATAGATATGATATCACATTTTTCTGATCATCAAAGGAGAGCTGCCAAGCCAAGTGCAGACATGGGAGCTGAGAGGTAGGAGGCAGGCAAGTCACGATGCTGGAGAATTCAATTGTGAAGTTGTAGTCACAGCTGCTGCAACACAGGAGGCTGGAGGGCAAAGAAAACACTGTGGTCAGGGAGGAGAGAGAGAGGGAGAGTGAGGGAGGAGAGAGAGAGGGAGGGTGAGGGATAGAGAACCACTCACAGGAGGACTGAAGATCCCACGAGACAGGCAGGCGAGTCATGATGCTGGAGAATTCAATTGTGAAGTTGTAGTCACAGCTGCAGCAACACAGGAGGCTGGAGAGCAAAGAAAACACTGTGGTCAGGGAGGAGAGAGAGACGGAGGGTGAGGGAGGAGAGAGAGAGGGAGGGTGAGGGAGGAGAGAGAGGGAGGGAGGGAGGGAGAGCCACTCACAGGAGGACTGAAGATCCCACGAGACAGTAGGAGGCAGGCGAGTCATGATGCTGGAGACTGTAGGTGGGGTGGGGTGGGTAAGTTGGGAACGGATGTGAAGGGGTGGGAGTGTGGAGGGGGGTGGATGAAAAGGGGAGGTAGTTGTTTTTTTAATTTTTTTGTATTTTTTCTGGGAGGGCTAAGGGCAGGAGGGGGAGGGAGTGAGGCAGGGGGAAAAAGGGGAGGGAGGAGTGGTGACAAGAGGGTGCAGCTCCTTCGGTAACAGCGGGAGCCGTTCATGGGGTGGGAGGGGCACCACGAAGTGCTTCAAGCAAGACCTGTAGTGCCCCTGTCACGTCACGGATGTGTCGGACGGACTCCTCAGCATAGTCGTTCATGTGCTCCACACCTGCTAAGATGGTAACCACCGTCGTGTAAATGTCCTCCGCTGTTACAGAACTGGGCGGAGGATCTGTGTTTGTGGCAGCGTGAGCCACATTAGTGGTCGCTGCAACAGGGGTGGTGGCTGGTGCAGGGTTGGTCCCACAATCTCTGGTGGAGGGTTGGAGGGGGGCAAAACAGGTGGAACAACGGTTGGGGCTTTGAATGGGGAGGGGGGATGTTGACATAGGCAGGGAAGAGGAGGGGGATGCCAATATATCTGCAATGAAAAAGAGCATTAAAAGCAGGTGGACATTGAAAAGACAATTACGTAGTCAGCATGGTCTTGGCAGATAAAGTGTACAGTGGAAGCATCTATGAGAGAAACTTGGTTCTTTTTGTTACATATGAATAAACCTAAGCATTTGATATTATATTAGGAAAATTCAAGTGTTGTCTTAAATGTGTTTATTAATTGTACACTTGATGTACGTTTTAAAAATGAATAAAAGATTTTAAAGTACAAAAATTACAGAATCAAAATATTGGAACACTTACCGGAATGGACAGAGAGTTCGCTCAATCTCTCCAGGATGGGTGTTGAGGGAGGATTCATGGAGGTACATGGAAGGGCTGGGGGAGAGGTAATGACAGAGGTATGATGTGCAGGGAAAAGTTGAAGGCAGAACCGGGGTTTAGGGGGTAGGAGGAAGGGGGAACTGGGCATTGGGAATGAAGGGGCAGGGCAGGGTTTGGGGCATTTTCTTAGGGGGATCCTAGAGGGTGGTCTAGGGCGTCGGTGGGGGGAAATGGGATGAGACTGGGCGGAGGTGGAAAGGGGTTGGGAAGTTGGACGGGGCCAGGCAGAGGTGGAAGGGGGTTGGGACGTTGGACGGGGCTGGGCAGAGGTGGAAGGGGGTTGGGACGTTGGATGGGGCTGGGCAGAGTTGGAAGGGGGTTGGGACGTTGGACGGGGCTGGGCAGAGGTGGAAGGGGGTTGGGAAGTGGGGCGTCTGCGGGGGATAAGGAATGGCCGGTCAGGGATAGGGGCATCTTCCTCTTCCTCCTCCTCCTGATCCTCGTCCTCCTCTTCCTCCTCACTTGCATCTGAAGACATAAATGCATGTAGTGTCAGAAGTATATGAAGAACTGTTAATGTTTAAAATACATGATTAGTCAACACAGATAATATGACTGCACATCTTAGACCCACACGATATTTTACTGTAACATACCTGGGGTGTTGTCCAGATTGCGCCGGACAGCCCGCGCCCATGCAGGGTGATGTAGCCTGAGCTCTTGGGCCTTTTTCTTCAAATCCTCAACCTATTATATAATGGAGAGACATGAGTGATATATATATGGGATATGTTAAAGCAAGGGTAGGCAACTTCAGTCGTCCGGGTTTCAGGATTTCACCAATGAATATGCATTGAAAGCAGTGCATGGAAATAGATTCCAAGCATATTCATTGTGTAAATTCTGAAAACACGACTGGAATACAGCTATTTAACTCAAATAAGTAAATGAGAGACACCATTATCAACTGCGCAATTTTTCAGCAGATGCATGATGACGCAGTGCGCGATTTCATGAGATGCGTATCCATTTTTGCCTTCCGCGCAAAAAAAAAATAAAATTTTCTCCACGCCAATTTGTCAGCGCGCAATTGTCTATGAACAACATGCATTTGATAAATACTTACAGAGCGCGGTGTTATAGCGCGGGCGTTGAACAAGTGCGCCAGTTTACCCCAGGCCCTGTCCATTTCACCGATATTTCTTCTTTTCCCCTTAACGGGGAAAAGCAGTTTAGCATTGAGCGTGAAGTACTCAGTTAATGTGAGTACTTCACGCTCGGAGAAGTTGGGCTTCCGCCCACGGAAACCCGCATAGGATGCCATCTTCTCTGTGAATCTATGACGTTTTTGCAAAGCTTATATACCAGTCACATGACCGATGGTGTGTGAATATTGTGAAATTTCCCCTTTTCAGCGCTGCTATTGGTTATCTAAAACACGTGTTATATGGTTAATCGTCAAACAGATTTTACTTCACTGTAGTGATGAAATGCGCATATTAATTGAGTATGTGTGAATTTTATAGTATATAGTTTTGTAGTACTTGATTGAAACACAATTAGCGTTAGCATGGCGCGCATATGTGTTGAAACGTGTGATGACATCAGCATGTCTCCATTAGTGCATAATGATGACGTGTGTCATCATATTAAAGTTATAGTACTTTTTCGCGCAATTAAGAACATAAGAACATAAGAAACGCCTTCACCGGAACAGACCGAGGTCCATCTAGTCCTGCGATCCGCACACGCGGAGGCCCATTTAGGTGCTCCTTGTTGGAGACCCGGATTTCCCGTATCCCTCAATATGTTTTGCAAAAAGGTGTGCATCCAACTTGCGTTTGAAACCCAGAACAGTAGCCTCTGCCACCACCTCCTCCGGGAGAGCATTCCAAGCACCCACCACTCGTTGTGTGAAACAGAACTTCCTGACATTTGTCCTGAACCTGCTGCCACTCAGTTTCAGGCTATGACCTCTTGTCCTTGTCACATCTGAAAATGTCAGTAATGCTGCTTCCTGGTCAATTTGGTTAAATCCTTTTAATATTTTAAAAGTCTCTATCAGATCCCCACGCAATCTTCTCTTTTTGAGGGTAAACAGTCCCAGTTTCCCGAGGCGTTAGTTTCCCAGCGTGCAATTGACGGGTTTTAGTATAATGAGCGCAAGTGAAAACCGCGCGGACGAACAGAGTTAATGGGAAATCTGAATAAATGGTGACATTTGTAAATGCGGGTGGGGGGCTTAATTGCGCTTGCGCATATGTTGTTCAATGTATGCATGTGCTAACCTATTGATCCTAAATATTCAGATGTGAGTCGCGCCGATATGAAAGTGCAGAATACATGAGAAAAGGCTTTAACAAATACTGGCAATAATCTTTTATTTATTGTATACGCAAAAGGACTGGGTGCAAGTCAAATGCGTGAGAGATTGATGCATCCGCGCATGCGCAGCTATTACAGTGTTTGCATATGGGAAACACATAAGAACTATAAAATTATATTAGTTTTAAAAAGATCAGGGAGTCATGAGCAAATTATTTTAATTATTACACATCATTTTCCACTCCTAATATATTAATACAGTCAGGGCCGCCATCAGGGCAGTACTACCAGTCCTGCATTCAGGGGCCCGGAGCTGACAGGGGGCCCGGGCTCCCCCAGGGTCCTAGGCAGTGTTCTAAGGCAGGGACGCCAGTAGCTTGCCAAGGCAAAGTGAGTCGATCACCCAGGACTCACTTTGTCTTGGCGATCTAATCTATCGGGCCGATCAGTCTTCCTCTCCCCGACGTCAATTCTAAAGTCAGAGAGGAAGTTCGGGCCAGCCAATCGCTGCCTGGCTGGGCGGAACTTCCTCTCCGACGGCAGAATTGACGTCGGGGAGAGGAAGACTGATCGGCCTGAAGCAGGGAGAGCATGCGTTGGCGTCGGCTTTGGGGCCTGTTATCCATTGGTGGGTCATGTTCCCCGGCGGCAGTGGCAGTGGCTTGGAGAACGGCAGGGAGAAAGAAAGAAAGGGGGCAGGCAGGGAAACAGAAGGAAAATAGAGAAACAGAAAAAAAGAAAGAAAGGTCAGGGAGAGAGGAAGAAAAAGTTGGGGAAGGGAATGAGGTGTGGTGGAGAGAAAGCATACAGGCTGAAAGAAGGGAAGAAAGATTGGATGCACAGTCAGAAGAAGAAAGTGCAACCAGAGACTCATGAAATCACCAAAGGTAGGAAAAATGATTTTATTTTAAATTTAGCAAAGTGGAGGCAGTATTACCACAGTTTTCAAAGGAATTTGCCCAAATAACTTAATAGTTAACTCTGTAAATTCCCAGAGATGAAAACTTCCCTTCACTTACTATGCACAGTTCTGAATTTATATCTGCTGTCTATATTTTACAATATGGTCCCCTTTTACTAAACCGCAATAGTGGTTTTTAGCGCAGGGAGCCTATGAGTGTCAAGAGCAGCGCTGGGCATTCAGCACAGCTCCCTGCGCTAAAAACTGCTATTGTGGTTTAATAAAAAGGATGGAGGGTATATTTGTCTATTTTTGTATGGTTGTTACTGAGGTGGCAATGCCTTGACCTCTGTGAAAAAAACCCAGAATAGGAATGATAATTAACATTTTCTCAGCATATAGTGTGCTTTGTGTTTTTTAATTTTATTGTTGGTAGATCATTTTGACTTGATCATTTTAAAGTAGCTCACAAGCTCAAAAAGTTTGGGCACCTCTGAGCTAGAGCGTTGAAACTGTGTATTTCTATTTTATCCCCCCTTTTACAAAACTGTGGAGTGTTTTTAGCGCCAGCCGTGGTGGTAGCAGCTCTAATGCTCAGAATTCTATGAGCGTCAGGGCTGTTACCACTGTGACTAAAATCCACACTACAGTTTTGTAAAAGAGTGAGGGGTTAGTTTGTGATGACATATTCCATACTAGGCGAAGGTGTTTTCTGTGTTCTGTGTGTTCGAAAGACATGGTTTTCTGTTAGGATTGACGGTGTAGGATTGATCTGTGCTGGTCTGGCTTGTTTAGTTGTATTGATGTACTGCTCACTGCAATATGTAAGATGCTGCCTTTTCCTAGGTACTCATGTGTGACATGTGGCTTGTTACTAAAAATCATGTTTTTCTTACACCTTTCATGGCGGGGGAGAGTCCAAACTATTAAGATGATGATTTTGCCTGTGGTTTGTTATCAGATGGGTATGTTGCCGGTATATTTTCAAGGGTCCTTTTATAAAAAGTTAAATAGCATTCTGTTAAAATTTATTTGGTTAGGTAAAACTCCTAGAGTAGCTTTGGTATCTTTACAAAGATAAATTTCAGAGGGAGGGGTAAATTTTCCAAACTTTTATAGGTACCATCAAGCCTATATTTTGCGTCATGGCATGTATTGGATCCTCCCAGAACTCATGGAAAAACTCCCAGATTGGTTGTGGATAGAATGGCAACTCATGTCTCCATTGCGACTGTCCCATGTTCTCAGTATCAAAATGCCTAGCTATAGTAAGGATAATAGAATACTAGCAGATACTTGGAAAACTTTACGATATGTAAGTAATTTAACAACTATTCCAATTTACAAATCTACAAATCAATCTATATGGGTAAACTCCAGGATTCAAATTGGCGGAGAAAGACTAGTCTGGAAGCATTGGATGATAGCAGGAATACGTATATTGGATGATGTTATTTCTAATGGTGCTATGCTTGAATTTTCACAGTTGCAACATAAGTTTGGACTTAATAAATCAGAAAATTTTAGATGGATGCAACTGAAGCATGCCATTCAGGCATGGTTCCCTGATTGGAAAAACCTTAATAATCATTATAGTATGGAGTTTCTTTGTTTTCAGACAGACTTCTTGGGTCACCAGGCTGCCCAGTGGTATAAATTATTAAATGAATTTACTAAGAAGAAATTAAAAACTGGTTTAAGAGATATTTGGAGCATTGAGATTAAGCATGAAATTACTGCATCTCAATGGCCACGAATTTGGTCTTGGAGGATGAAATGTACAGTGTCAGCATCTATGAAACAAACTTGGTTTTTTCTGTTGCATAGAGTGTTATGGACCCCTGTTAGGTTGCAAAAATTAGATAGTTTGTCTAATAGATGCTGGCATTGTCATTTAGAAGCAGGAACTTTTGATCATTTATTGTTTCATATTATGAATTTTTGGAAATCAATTTGGGACCACATTAATAATTTATTTGAAAACCCAGTGGCATTATCCTATGATACTGTGATATTTGGTATGGATATGAGAGCAAAAAGTCAGATTTCTGCGAATAACAATAAATTATTACTAATAATGACAGGGGTTGCCATTCAACAAATCACATATAATTGGAAAGACTGGAGGAGATTAAATTATAACTTTTGGTGGAACTCTTTATGCCATATCTATAAAATGGAAAGATTTACAGCGTTACAAAAGGGATATTTTAAGAAATTTCAGGATGTGTGGAAACCATTAACAAAATATTGTCAGGATTAAGTAAAATTATTTCCCTTATGTTTATCAGTTTATGAGGTAGGGAGGGGGGTATTTTATTATTACATATATCATTCAATAATGGAGTATATGGTTGGGAGGGATGGGAGAGGGATAGGGATAAGAATCTATGTAATATACCAATGATTGTTTATAAGTGATGTATTTATTGTTACTGTGAATGAAAATATTAACACTTAATGTAATTTGTGAAAATGAATAAAGAATTATAAAAAAAAAAAAATGGCCACGAATTTGTTGTTGGATGAAGAGATGATCAATGTTTGCAACTATGAGACAAACGTGGGTTGTTATTTAACATATAGCATCTTGGACACCAGTTATATATTATTATTCATTCTAGGATAAACTATGTATCCTAAAATGAAATGGAAAGATTGGCCAATGATATATTTAATGATGTCAGAATAAATATGATTTGAAGAAATGTTAATCATTTTTTAATCTTACATCAAGTGTTCCAATAATAAAACATTTTAATTTAAATGCATCACTTGCAATTCTTTCTAACAGTTAATTGTTTCCATTGTGTCCTTACTTGTTACTTAGTGGGATAGTACAATAAAAACTTACATTTAATGGCATGGTTATTAATGTCATACTAACATAAAGAAAACAACAAAATGTTTTAACCATTGGTAAATGTTTATTAAAATATTGCATATGTGATAAACATGTAATACACATATGTTCAAATGCAGTGTCAAAAACACAAAATCTTTCAGTTCACCATTCATGATCTTTTATGTGCAACATGCTGAATTGTTTATAAAGTCTTTATTCGTTTTAAATCATAAACAAGTGTGCAATAATATATCCACAGCAGTTAAACATCAGTGAGAGTGAGTAAGTGGTTATAGCAGTGAAACAACATCAGGAGCAAACTAACAGACAGTTTAAGTGAAACAGTTGAAACAACAGTTAGCAGGCCTCTGGCTGTCTGGCCCACTAAAAGGAGTGGGGGACATAGACAATTTAAAGTGTCTCATCTGTTCATGCACCATGTGTGGAAAACAAACATTTTGCTATCAGACCCTTGAAAAAGAAAGACCATACACACCCTTCAAATTAAATGAGCAACATTTAAAGGGTATAAAGAGGGAAGGAGCTTAACACTGGCTATCCCTTAAGCCGCTCCATCCAAGACACCATCTGACCTTCCCTACGTGAAGGAAAAAGCCTTTGAACACAACCCACAACACCTTGAAAATATCAAAGCCAGTACAGTATGCTTGAGTGGGTTACCTTGCTCGGCATAAAAAACCTTCACGCTTAACACATGTCAGAGCAGTGGATACTAGGATAGCTAGGGGCCAGAGGAGGGCTTCAGGGAAACTCCTGGGGGAGAGATCCTGACCGCAACAGTTTGCAGGCTTCTAGCTTGGGAAGACATTCCTGCTTGGGGGACTCTGCTTCTGGGTTCTAGAAAGGCCAACACCTGACAGCAGTTAACCAACAGTAGTGGGAGTGAGTGAGAAAGATATTGGCAGAGCAGTTAACCAACATCTGTGGGTCTGAGAGCTAAAGTTGGCAGAGCAGTTAACCAACATCTGTGGGTCTGAGAGCTAAAGTTGGCAGAGCAGTTAACCAACAGTAGTGGGAGAGAGTGAGAAAGATATTGGCAGGGCAGTTAACCAACATCTGTGGGTCAGAGAGCTAAAGTTGGCAGAGCAGTTAACCAACAGTAGTGGGAGTGAGTGAGAAAGATATTGGCAGGGCAGTTAACCAACATCTGTGGGTCAGAGAGCAAGAGTTGGCAGAGCAGTTAACCAGCAGTAGTGGGAAAGAGTGAGAAAGATATTGGCAGGGCAGTTAACCAACATCTGTGGATCTGAGAGCTAAAGTTGGCAGAGCAGTTAACCAACAGTAGTGGGAGTGAGTGAGAAAGATATTGGCAGGGCATTTAACTAACATCTGTGGGTCAGAGAGCAACAGTTGGCAGAGCAGTTAACCAACAGTAGTGGGAGAGAATGAGAAAGATATTGGCAGGGCAGATAACCAACATCTGTGGGTCTGAGAGCTAAAGTTGGCAGAGCAGTTAACCAACAGTAGTGGGAGTGAGTGAGAAAGACATGGCAGGGCAGTTACCCAACATCTGTGGGTCTGAGAGCTAAAGTTGGCAGAGCAGTTAACCAACAGTAGTGGGAGAGAGTGAGAAAGATATTGGCAGGGCAGTTAACCAACATCTGTGGGTCAGAGAGCTAAAGTTGGCAGAGCAGTTAACCAACAGTAGTGGGAGAGAGTGAGAAAGATATTGGCAGGGCAGTTAACCAACATCTGTGGGTCTGAGAGCTAAAGTTGGCAGAGCAGTTAACCAACAGTAGTGGGAGAGAGTGAGAAAGATATTGGCAGGGCAGTTAACCAACATCTGTGGGTCAGAGAGCTAAAGTTGGCAGAGCAGTTAACCAACAGTAGTGGGAGAGAGTGAGAAAGATATTGGCAGGGCAGTTAACCAACATCTGTGGGTCAGAGAGCTAAAGTTGGCAGAGCAGTTAACCAACAGTAGTGGGAGAGAGTGAGAAAGATATTGGCAGGGCAGTTAACCTACATCTGTGGGTCAGAGAGCTAAAGTTGGCAGAGCAGTTAACCAACAGTAGTGGGAGAGAGTGAGAAAGATATTGGCAGGGCAGTTAACCAACATCTGTGGGTCTGAGAGCTAAAGTTGGCAGAGTAGTTAACCAACAGTAGTGGGAGAGAGTGAGAAAGATATTGGCAGGGCAGTTAACCAACATCTGTGGGTCAGAGAGGTAAAGTTGGCAGAGCAGTTAACCAACAGTAGTGGGAGAGAGTGAGAAAGATATTGGCAGGGCAGTTAACCAACATCTGTGGGTCAGAGAGCTAAAGTTGGCAGAGCAGTTAACCAACAGTAGTGGGAGAGAGTGAGAAAGATATTGGCAGGGCAGTTAACCAACATCTGTGGGTCTGAGAGCTAAAGTTGGCAGAGCAGTTAACCAACAGTAGTGGGAGAGAGTGAGAAAGATATTGGCATTGCAGTTAACCAACATCTGTGGGTCTGAGAGCTAAAGTTGGCAGAGCAGTTAACCAACAGTAGTGGGAGTGAGTGAAAAAGATATTGGCATGGCAGTTAACCAACATCTGTTCCTGCACCATGTGTGGAAAACAAACATTTAGCTTGCAGACCCTTGAAAAAAAGACAACACACCCTTCAAATTAAATGAGCAACATTTAAAGGGTATAAAGAGGGAAGGAGCTTAATACTGGCTATCCCTGAAGCCACTCCATCTAAGACACCATCTGACCTTCCCTACATGAAGGAAAAAGCCTTTGAACACCATCCACAACACCTTGAAAATGTGAAAGCCAGTACAGTATGCTTGAGTGGGTTACCTTGTTCGGCATAAAAAACCTTCACGCTTGGCACATGTCAGAGCAGTAGATGAAGGCTTCAGGGAAACTCCTGGGGGATAGCTCCTGGACGCAAGAGTTAGCAAGCCTCTGGCTGACTGGCACACCAAAAGGAGAGGGGGGACATAGACAATTTAAAGCGTCTCATCTGTTCATGCACCATGTATGCTTGGGAAGACATTCTTGCTTGGGGGACTCTGCTTATGGGTCCTGCAAAGGCTAACACCTGACTGCCACCATCACGTTTGCACCCCTGTCAACCCATTCTGGGTCCTGCAAAGGCCAACACATGACTGCTACCATCAGGTTTGCACCCCTGTCAACCCATTCTGGGTCCTTGTCTTTTTCTACATCTCATAGTTTCAGAGACAGCACCTGACTGACTTTTTTGCTTGGGGGACTCTGCTTCTGGATCCTGCAAAAGCCAACACCTGACTGCCACCATCACGTTTGCACCCCTGTCAACCCATTCTGGGTCCTGCAAAGGCCAACACATGACTGCCACCATCAGGTTTGCACCCCTGTCAACCCATTCTGGGTCCTTGTCTTTTTCTACATCTCATGGTTTCAGAGACAGCACCTGACTGACATTCTTGCTTGGGGGACTCTGCTTCTGGGTCCTGCAAAGGCCAACACCTGACTGCTACCATCACGTTTGCACCCTTGTCAACCCATTCTGGGTCCTGCAAAGGCCAACACATGACTGCCACCATCAGGTTTGCACTCCTGTCAACCCATTCTGGGTCCTTGTCTTTTTCTACATCTCATGATTTCAGAGACAGCACCTGACTGACATTCTTGCTTGGGGGACTCTGCTTCTGGGTCCTGCAAAGGCCAACACCTGACTGCCACCATCACGTTTGCACCCTTGTCAACCCATTCTGGGTCCTGTAAAGGCCAACGCATGACTGCCAATATCAGGTTTGCACCCTTGTCAACCCATTCTGGGTCCTTGTCTTTTTCTACATCTCATGGTTTCAGAGACAGCACCTGACTGACATTCCTGCTTATGTACTTTCTAGGCCACCAAAAACAAGGGAGGAAATGTACAATTTCAAGTTTTTCACATTTTCCTTAACACTGGCTATCCCTGAAGCCGCTCCATCCAAGACACCAACTGACCTTCCCTACGTTAAGGAAAAAGCCTTTGAACACCACCCACAACACCTTGAAAATGTCAAAACGAGTACAGTATTCTTGAATGGGTTACCTTGCTCGGCATAAAAAACCTTCAACTTGGCACATGTCAGAGCAGGATAGGTAGGGGCCAGAGGAGAGCTTCAGGGAAACTCCTGGGGGAGAGATCCTGAGCGCAACAGTTTGCAGGCTCTCCAAAAGGAGAGGAGGACATAGACATTTTAAAGTGTCTCTTCTGTTCCTGCAGCATATGTGCTTGGGAAGACCGTATGGACATGTCAAAGCAAAGTTCAAATCACTGAGTGAACACAATTGTAGCATAGCAACAGGAAAACCTGAACTTCAACATCAAACTCTAAAGTTCCAGATTATATGCTATACCACGGAGATATTGAAAGAGAGGTCTTTGTCCATATGTTGGCAGCAGCATTGTTAGTCTTTGCGTCACTCTCACATACGTGCTCTTACTGCTGGGTGGTGCGCGGTTACCAGCCTGGAATCGAGCAAGCAGCTGTTCTGTGTGATCTTGCTCACGCTGTATATGTTCAAGGAGTTTAAATATGGTTGGATGGTGGCATGCAACAGAGGATTGAAGTGCATGGTGCCAACCTTCAACTGAATTATTGGTCCGAGGCAGTCCATCTTCCACACGGGAGCGCATATTCCACAGAGGAATAGGAAACGGTGGGACACGTCTCCCATTATGCCGCATTCTACCAATGTAATTATCTTCCCAATAGTCATACACCGGGGTCAGTTCATCTGGACGACTCTCCTCCAAGGTCTCGAAACACTCAGCAACATCATCCACAGGAACAAAACTTAATGCTAATAGCATTTTGGTGAACAATCTTACTCTTTCCTCATCTCTATAGCTGGCGGTCAGTCCCTCATGTTGAATTCTGCGCCACAATGATTGACCCAGATGGAACAGGCAGCCAGAAACTGTAGCATTGGGAAATACTGTGTGGGCACACGTTCATAGTCCTCCTCCCTTTTACTGTTCAACAACACGTAGACCATGGGAAGTGCATGATTGTCTACAAATGCATGGATGGTAAAGACTTGGACAAACAAATGGGGGGCAACTTTGAATGTCCCATCCATGAACCAATGTCAATGTTGCTCCAACACCTCAAGATTAGATTGTGTTGTGAAAATGAAAATGCGTCTTTCATCATTTTCACCTGAATCCCACAACAGTAATTGTTCACCACGTGTGCTTCTTTGTAGCGGCTCAGGAATTTGTATCTCTCTTATGCAACTGGGATTACCCATTGCTAGATGGCCTGCATTTCTCTTTCTATTAATTGTTCTCTGCATGGAGGTGTATGCAAGTAATAATGTAGCTGCTTCTAAACTTGTACCAGCTGTTGTGCCATGAATGATCTGTCGTGGCCTTTCAACCGTAGCCACAGCTCTTTCACGTATGTCTCCCATCATTCGATCAGCTTCAATTCTGGCATTGTTGGGTGCATGCACATGCGCCGTTATCTCGACAGAAGATCCATCGACGAGCCTCTTTCTTCTTCCCACACAGTCAGGGCGCACACACCTCCAGGACGTAGATCCGTCTGCCATCACTCGGTCACGACGATATCGATAGCCCTCATGAACCCAGTGCTCTCTCCCACGCTGTGAAGTTATTACTTCCATGTCTATGTCAAATCACTCCTGAAACCATACAATTAATAACATTATCCTATTTTGACTTGCAATTGATATACAATTGCCTATATCATGAATGAACTACTCAAAAGAACATCATACCTGTAAGACTGGATGAAACCCTCAGGAACTGTAGTCGACCTTCGACCCTGAACCAGTACCTGCAAGAGTTATAACATGCATGTAAACTTCATGTTCACCCCCCACCAACCTCCAGCACACAAAAAAACCTGCAAAGGTCAAATAGGTGAGGTTAGGCCATACATATGTAGAGTCCAGCACTATGGCACAACACCATATACCTGCAAGGGTGCGATCCCTGTCAGGAAAACACTGAAGATGTCTGTCCTCTGTTGACTGTGGTCTCTTGATTGTAGTCTGTTGATTGTAGTCACCTTCAATAATAGATTATATGAGGTTATTACATACATATGACATACAAATCCCTATATGTAAAGTTCAGTGCTATAGCACAACACCATATACCTGCAAGGGTGCGATCCCTGTCAGGAAAACACTGAAGATGTCTGTCCTCTGTTGATCGTTGTCTCTTGATTGTCCTCTGTTGATTGTAGTCACCTTCAATAGTAGATTATATAAGGTTACTAGCTGATGCCCCGGCGTTGCACGGGTATTTAATTATAGCAATAACACTGTAAATGGATTCAAATAAAGATACTTTATAGTGGTGAATGAAATTATTTTTTTACAGCTTTATAAAAAGTACAATATTCAAATTATAATGTGAAATATTTGACAAAATGAATACAATACAACTAACACAAAACTTGATTATAAACAACATTTTTAGTTTCACCTCCAGGAGCAAGAACATATAAATTCTTGGGTGAACCCACCCTTGAGCAAGCAACATAGAGTTGTCCATGGGAAAAACAGGGGGATCTTAAATCCACTCCACAGTATGTAATAGTCTGTCCCTGTGATTTGTTGATTGTGATAGAGAATGCAAGTCTCACTGGAATTTGCAATCTCTTAAACTGAAAAGGAAGATGTGTTGCAAGTTTCATTCAAATCGGGCAAGCCGTTTTTGCGTTGGCAGCTTTTTACATTTTTTCCATTGACATGAATGGGTGAAATCTGATTTTCAGTTTGTAGCTCCGCCCACGTGTGCAGGTGGGCCGCGAGACCCCCAGAACATATCACCCCAGGTAGTGAGGGATCTGCATACTGTCACAAACCCGGCACTGAAGGGAGGTTTGTGCCAGGTAAAACACAAAAACCCCTAAAATGTAGGAGGGCTGATCAATGTGGCAGTAATCCCAGCAGTAGAGAGCCAGGCTCTATCCATTATGAGAATGCCCAAGAGCAGGAGCCCTGGGGGGAGGGGATGCAGGATGAGTTTCATAACTTCCCTATGCCTAAAGCAGCTCTTAGTAAAAAGCACTCTAATGGTCAGGCTCTTAATCAGGCTAGCCCTCAGCTGCTGAAGCTAATTGAGCAGCAACAGAAGTCTCAGCAAAAGCCAGCCCATTCCCCATTCAGGTTAGGGCGTGACTTCTCAGGTTAGGTCAAAAGCAGCAGACCAGGCTGGGAAGATTCAGTCTGGATTCAACCTTGGAAGGAGACTCGTGGCCAGGTGCTATTCCTGTGGCTCAACAAGGGAATGAAATAGACATGAAAGAACTGGATGATTTCCCTCAGCCTAACCTGCCTGATTGTCTACAACCTGAAGAAGCTATGGATGTTACCTGGGAGCCTGAGGACATCTGCATGGAGGAAAGTTAAGTTTTTCCTTGTTGTTTTTTTTTTTTTCTTTCAAAACTGCATAGTGTTTTGAGGCACCTGGGACTTGTGCTAGCTGTGACTGTATGTGTGAGCATTTTGTAAGGCTCACTGCAAAGGAATCTTCCTGTATGCTGAAAGATTGTGGACTATGTTTTTGGGACTTTGTTTTTCCTTTTATGATAAGGAGAAGTTTACCTAAGATGTGTTCTTAGTGGGAGTTGTGGGGTCTGAATCCACAAAGATCCTGGGTTGGGATTGAGGGGCCATTTTCTGGCAAGTTTGTTTAAGTGGATTCAACAACTCCCCACCCCCGCCAGCTTGCCTGGTTTGAAAGGGGAAGCCTGTGGTGATCTCAGGCTAACACAGTAAAACAAATTGACTTTTATTACCAGTAACAAGGACTACCAATTATTGCTCTGCTCTGAGTGTGGAAAACTTGGTATACTTGGAAAAGACTTACCCTGAAGAAAGGGCTGCTCAGATTTAGGCTAATTTATTAGCTGAACCTTCTGAGCCGTGTTTTGTTTATTTTACCTGTTTGATTTGGACTTTATCACAGTGACTATATGGTTGACTACAACGCTGTGGTTAAATAAAGCACTGTTATTTTTGAAGAACTTATGTATCCTGATTTTTGTGTTTACTGACTTTGTGACCACCAGCAGGGCCTTTCAATTCGTGAAGGCACGTCCAGGACTATGTTTGTGCGCAGCACCCGGTAGCCATTCTGACCAGCTTGTACCGGGTGTGCGACAATACCAAGTTTCGTTCAAATCGGGCAAGCCGTTTTTGCGTTGGCAGCTTTTTACATTTTTCCATTGAAATGAATGGGTGAAATCTGATTTTCTGTTTGTAGCTCCGCTCACGTGTGGAGGTGGGCCACGAGACCCCCAGAACATATCACCCCAGGTAGTAAGGGATCTGCATACCAAGTTTCGTTCAAATCGGGCAAGCCGTTTTTGCGTTGGCAGCTTTTTACATTTTTTCCATTGACATGAATGGGTGAAATCTGATTTTCTGTTTGTAGCTCCGCCCATGTGTGCAGGTGGGCCGTAAGACCCCCAGAACATATCACCCCAGGTAGTGAGGGATCTGCATACCAAGTTTCGTTCAAATTGGTCAAGCCGTTTTTGCGTGATCGCGGCACATATACATACACACATACATACCTCCGATTTTATATATATATAATTACATACATAGAAGATACAAATCCCTATACCTCTGTACTTACCTTGACTCCAATATTGAACTTCTAGACAAGACTAGGGTTTCAGCAAATTCATATCCCTCAGCACATGACTGCAAGACTAAAATTTATAAGGTTAGCACATAGATATAACAAACAGGACCCACTATGTCTGTACTTACTTTTGCAATCATACCTCTAATAGTGGAAATCTGGCTTGCCAACCATCATGGATTAAGAACGTCATTATACTTAAGCGCAGACAGAAGGAAGGCAGAGAGGCCCAAAACAAGGACCCACAACAATGGTATACAATCACCCTCACTACACACCCAAGGCTAAAAGTTTACACCAATAAGCCCTACCATCAGACTACTTATCCTATCCTATTGTTCCAATTTAGCAAAACCAAAAAATGAAGCTATGCATATACCTGTAAATGTGAATATCCTCTTATGTATGATACCTGCAAAAGAAAATGGTACCCAATGCCTTTATAAAACTATAAACCACGAGCACACTCTTATTTTTAAAAAAATCTTTATTCATTTTCAATGACACATCATGTGTACAAGAATCAAAACATTAAAATGAAATACATCACGTCAAGCTGTCTATATTATCATATAATAGATATAAGTACCTCCCTTCCCACCCCACTTCCCCACTCTTACTTTTCCCAATATGAATGATAATAGTATAATTTAGACCCCCCTCCCAACAATAAGACGGTGTATCTTTAAATAGAAAATAGTGTGTATTCATTACAGTAAAATTATTACAACTTCCCTTTTTTATTGTTACTGTTCTTTCTATTTTGATAATGTGACATTATGAATTGCACCCAAAACTATATACTTGAGTCTACTATGATCTTTCAAATTATTACTTATATGTTGAATGGTGACTCCAGTGCTGATATTTAACTTTTTTTTTTCTCATGGACTTACCCAATAATATTGTATCATTAGATAATGCAACACTCAAATTAAACATATTCAGATACTAGTGTTGCTGGCATAAGAGTTTTTACCTCATGCCAACATGTTTTTTTACATCTTTATTACTTTTCAATTCTATAACTCCATCCAATTATGCTTCCAATTAATATCAATCATCACATTATACATAATCTTAATACCATAACTCAACCTTCTCGCTCTTTTAACATGTGGGAAATCTAAGCGCAAGACGGTTGCAAAACCCGCAGGTCCTTAAAAATCCGAGGTCCGCGCCACTTTTCAGGTCCCTGCCACTTTTAGTCTCTGGCTCTGACAGAGCTGTATGAGAATTTAACTTTGACGGATCCTAGCATGGGGAGGGGAAAGCATTAGGATCCGTCAGAGTTAAATTCTCATACAGCTCTGTCAGAGCCAGAAACTAAAAGTGGCAGGGACCTGAAAAGTGGCGCGGACCTCGGATTTTTAAGGACCTGCGGGTTTAGATCCGGGAGGTCCGTAAGGTCCGTGTTTTATGGTTACGGGACCAAATCGCACGAGACAACGGTGCGCCGACAACCGAGCACGGACAACTGAGCACAAGGTTGATGGCGCGCCGAAGAAAGCACTATTTTAAAGGACTCCGATGGGGGTGGGGGGACATCGCGCTGCCGTTGTGGGTGGTTTGGGGGGGTTGTAACCCCCCTCATTATTCTTAAAACTGAACTTTTTCCCTAAAAAACAAGCAATAAGTTTGGTTTCAAGTATAATGAGGGGGGTTACAACCCCCCCAAACCACCCACAACAGCAGCGCGATGTCCCCCCCACCCCCATCGGAGCCCTTTAAAATAGTGCTTTTCTTCGGCGCACCGTCAACCTTGCGCTCAGTTGTCCGTGCTCAGTTGTCGGTGCGCCGTTGTCTCGCGCGATTTTGTCTACCCCTTCCCGTGCAAGAATGACTATTGATCTGCGCATGCGCGATGAGCATTCCATGATATATAAACATACCCAATATAAACAATTCATAGTGAATTTGGCTGATTTTTAAACTTCTACCCTCGCTTTTGTTGCGATTGTGTAGCACGCATCTGGTATCGCTTGCAAAGGCAGCAACATTTACAAACATGGTCGGCGCGCGCGTAAGAACCGGAAATGTAAATATCAACATACCCTATATAAACTTCATAATCAATTGCGCTGAGTTTTATGATCATACCCTCGCTTTTCTTGCGCGTGAACCGGAAATATAAATATCAACATACCCAATATAAACAGTTCCTAGTCAGTTCATAGACAACTGCGCTCACGCAAGACACAACCCTGAGTTTTATAATCATACCCTCCCTTTTCTTGCGCGTGAAGCGGAAATATAAACATACCTGTAAATGAAGGAATGTGGACGTTCGCTCTCACCAGAGGCGAGAAAAATCCGCGCAAGACAAATATTCGTTATAGATCAAATACTAGCAAAACCAGATCTTTACCTATAACGGACACAGGCAGCGAAAGGAAGGCGGGCTGTTCGGAGGACATATATAATGTGGAAACATAACCATAGTAACGAAAATGCATTCACGTGACTTGTATTTAAATGCTGTTCGGAGAATATATATCATGAGATAACGTAACCATGGTAACGAAAATGCATTCACGTGACTTATGTTGAAAACGCAAAATCAAGGGAATCAAACTGAACACGCGTTGACGTGATGACGTGTTCACGTGCTGTACGTGCACGTGTCCTTCGATGGGCAAGCGGCCTCTTGTGGCGCGCTGAATTGTCTTGCGCTGAGTTATCTTGTGCTAAATTGTCTTGCGCTGAGTTGTCGCTGCGCTCAATTGTCTTGCGCTCAAATGTCTTACGCTGGATTGTCTTTGTGCTTACTTGTCTTGCGCTCAATTGTCTTTGCGCTGATTTGTCTGCGCGCGATTGTCTTGAGCGCTTTTGACCTGTCACCGTTATCAGTAGGTCTCAGGAAGTCTCTCAGCACCCGTGTTTCTGTTAGTTTCTGTTTACTTCTTGTTTCTCGTTTGAAACTCACTTTGGCCACATCGCTGGACCCAGGAGCAGGCAGGGAGGCTTGCCGGCTTGGGAGCGCACTCCGCCCCTCCCCTCACCCGACGAGACTACACTGAGCCAGTTGGAAGGCTCAGGAAGTCTCTCAGCACCCGTGTTTCTGTTAGTTTCTGTTTACTTCTTGTTTTTCGTTTGAAACTCACTTTGGTCACATTGCTGGACCCAGGAGCAGGCAGGGAGGCTTGCTGGCGTGGGAGCGCATTCCGCCCCTCCCCTTCCCGACGGGACTGCACAGGGCCGACATCGCTGGACCCAGGAGCAGGCAGGGAGGCTTGCTGGCGTGGGAGCGCACTCCGCCCCTCCCCCCTCCCGACGGGGCTGCACAGGGCCGACATCGCTGGACCCAGGAGCAGGCAGGGAGGCTTGCCAGCGTGGGAGCGCACTCCGCCCCTCCCCCCACCCGACAAGACTACACTGAGCCAGTTGGAAGGCTCAGGGAGTCTCCCAGGACCCGTTTTTAGTTTGTCTCTTTTTCTTTTTGCTTTATTTGAATCTCACTTTGGCCGACATCGCTAGATCCAGGAGCAGGCAGGGAGGCCTGCTGGTGTGGGAGCGCACTCCGCCCCTCCTCCCCACCCGACGGCACTACGCTGAACCGATAAAAGATTCAGCGCCTAACAGCACGCTGTCTAAGACACTCATAGCACCTTTGTGAAGCGGCCAAGAAGCGATCCACCCCCACAAAACTACTAAACGTAAAACCAACCGAAAAACAGCAGCCAAACCACCAAAGACCCTTCTACCACCTTTCACCAACCACCAAACAAAACAAAAAAACCCCAAAATGAAGCTAACCTCAAGAGCCCAGCACTTCATACTGTTAATCCTTCTTTTAACCAGCGGGAAGACAGCAGCAAATAACCTGCCTATATAAATAAATCTCTCTTCCAAAATAGGAGAACATCAAGTGACAGAAACTCAAACCTACAATCTAACACTCTACACTCCATTACCACAGCATGGGGAAGAAGACCAACACACACTAAGACTAAACCACACCGGCACACCAAATCACTTATATATCCAAACACAACCCACAACTATCACACAGAGATATCCACACTCAAATGCGCCTACTTAAATATCAGAGTGCTAGGTCCAAAAACAGAGCTTATAAAAACCTGGATAACACAAGAAAACCTGGACTGTCTTTTCCTCACAGAAACCTGGCTAACCTCTGACTCAGACCCCAGAATAACTGAAGTCTGCCCACAAGGATACAAAATTACAGTGGTCTGCAGAGAAAAAAAAGAGGCGGAGGCCTAGCAATCTTAATCAAACAAGATCTAACCCTTAATATAATTTAGAAAACATCTAACCCGTACATGTACCTTTTAGCTTGCCAACTCTCAAACACCACACTAGAAGACACACTAAACTGCATGCCGGGAAACTGGTCTTTAGCAAGAACCGAAGTGGAAGACTTTATATACCAAAACTCACTAATAGCAACCTACAACCTACTCCTAGGAAACCTAAATCTACACCTAGATGATCAATCATCCAAATAAGTAGACAACTTTCTCTCATTTCTCAAAGCCTTATCCTTCCAAATGCTAAATCCATAAACAACTCATGAAAAAGGCCACCAACTTGATATTGCAGCCTTCATGACCCACCAACCATCCTTAACAGAAATTCATACATCTAACGAAACATGGTCCAGATCCATCTGTTCAGACCACTACACCCACACTTTCAACATCAACTGGACCAAAAACAACAAAAAAACTATAACAAAACTCAATAAAGTAACATATACCTCACGCAAACACATCGAACCCTCCATATTCTGGTCTAAAATAGATGAAACTATTCTAGAAAACAACCCCGAGGACTTCATCTTACATTGGGAAAGACTTTGCTCCAACACCCTTGATGATTTAGCCCCACTGCAAACCAAATCCAGACCCAGCAGGAGATCAGATAAATGGTTCGACTCCGAACTGCTACAACTCAAAAGACAATGTAGACGACTAGAGAGAAAATGGAGAAAATTGAACTCGGATCATACAAAATCCGCCTGGAAAAAATCAACAAACAATACAAATCACAATTAAAGGACAAGAGAAAAGCACACTACACCAACCTAATAGGCACTGAAACCCAAGACACCAAAAAACTATTCCAAATTCTAAAAACCCTAACTGACACCAAACTCTACCTGACCACTAACAATACTACCTCCCCCTCAGCCACTCTATTAGCAGAACACTTCCAAAATAAAATTACCAATGCAAGAGCTACCCTCAATGACACCTCTACTCATCCTAACAAATTCACAATTCTCCCCATAGATAGAGATTCTACTGCAGCAGATAGAATATGGTCTCAATTCCCCAACATACAATGACCTGAATTCAACAAATACTACAAAAAATACAGCCATGCATCCTGTGACCTCAACAACTGTCCACCATATCTCCTAAAAACATCCAGCACAAAATTCCGCACTCTTCTTCTAAACTGGATACAAATCTCGCTAATAAACGGCCACTACCCTACCAACCTCAGCGAAATCATCACCCCAAAGGACCCATAGACCAAACAGCCAACTACAGACCCATTGCCTCTATTCCACTCTACGTCAAAATAATAGAAAGACTAGTTGCCAAATTCCTCTCCAATTACCTAGAAAACCATAACATACTCCATCCCACACAATTCGGCTTCAGAAACAACTTCAGCACGGAAACACTACTAGGATCTCTCTTGGACACAGCCAGATAACATCTCAGCACAGGAAAAAAAATGATGCTCATACAACTAGACCTTACCGCTGCATTCGACTTGATGGACCATAACATTCTACTACAAATCCTGGATACAATAGGTATCACAGATAAAGTATACACATGGTTTGAAGGATTCCTTAAATCAAGAACCTATAGAGTAAAATCAGACAAACAAAAATCTGAACCTTGGTCAAACCTTTGCGGAGTTCCCCAAGGATCACCTCTATCCCCAACTTTCTTCAATCTCTATACAGCCTCCCTCAACTCTCACCTGGACAAACAAGGCATAACCTCCTACAGCTATGCCGATGACATTACCATTCTCATACCCTTCGATCAACCTGAACTCTCCATGACGAACACAATATACCAAACACTAAAATCAATAGCAACCTGGATGAAAGATCACAAACTGAAATTGAACCCAGATAAAATGAAATTCATCCTCCTAGAAAACAACAAAATACCAACCATAACCAACATTGAAATCAACGCAATCAACTACCCCATACAAACCACCCTAAAACTGCTAGGAATAACTATCGACATGCTGCACCATGCAACTGCAAATCAATAAAACAATACAAAAGTCATTCTTAGTCATGAGAAATTTAAGACAAGTTCAGAAATTCTTCGAGAAAACTCAATTCCAGCTCATAGTTCAGTCCTTAATACTAGGCCTACTTGACTACTGTAATATCCTCTACCTCCCATGCCCTACAACCATAACAAAACAACTACAAACTATCCAAAACACAGCACTAAGATTCATCTACTCATTAAAGAAACATGATCACATTACAGAAGCATATCTCCAATCACACTGGCTTCCGATCCCAGCAAGAATACAATTTAAATTCTACTGTCTACTATTTAAGACTTTATATGGAGACAGTCCAAACTACCTGAATAATCGCCTCATCCACAACACTGCAACCAGACATAGGAAAACTCACACCCCATTCTCATACTGTGACCAGTCCGACACAAGGCCCGCCAAGGTCCCAGTTAGGGCAGAGAGAAAAGTAAAAGAGAAAACCCGGAAGGGAAATTCCAAGATCTCCCAGGGCAATGATTCTGTTAATAATGCCTTTGACCAGCAGAGGGAGCCTGAATTGTCTGAGGAAGAGTTAGGAGATCTGTGCACGAGTTGCCACCGGGGGAGCCCAAGAGCCCCAGGCAGGTCTGCTGACTCACCCAGAATAGGGCACGCCCCTAGAGTATGTAAGTCTGTAGTTGAAATCAGTCAGAGAAGCTGGCTAGGGAGGAAGTTCAGACCTTGCCTCCCTGAGGAGCCACCTAGGCCAAACAGGAGCAATAGACCCTCCCCTATGGAGCTAACAGAGGCTGGACAAGCTGAAGACTTGCCATTCCTGGATGTAGAACCCATGGACTTTCAAGAGGCTTGTGCAGTGTGTGAAACTGATTATCCTGAGCCCATGCAGGTGGACTGGGCCTCAAGCTGCAAACAGTAAGTGTGAATTTTTGACTGTTTGCTGTTTGGACTATTTTGGAAGTTTATTTTTGGAAAGCTAGGAGTGTGATTGGGGATAGGTTTTGCTGTCACCTTGGGTGGGATTTTGAAGGCCCTTGCAGTGGCTTTTGTTTTTGGCAAAACCTGTGACACTCTCCTTACCTGGCACAAGTACAATGCTGCCAGAGGCTTTATTTTGTATATATTTTTTTTTTTCCTTTTCAACTGTGAGGCATTTCTGAAGCCTGTTTCCTGAACTATAACTGTGTGAATTGAGCAAGCTGCTTGGGAGCAGGCTTGCACTAGCTCTAGGAAGAGCTGGAAAACTCAGCTACCTGGTTGAACTTGATTTTGGGAGCTATTTTTGTTTGCCTACCTGTTTTGAAGTTTGTTGCTGCATTATTGATGGCTATTCTGACAAATGTTGTAACTGTATGATGAACTGCTTACCTACATTAAAGAATAAGTAAACTGAACTATTTTTCTAACAACCTCAATTGTTGGGACTTTATTTTGTTTACAGTTTGAGTTCCTTCCTAATTGCAGTCCGTTCCTGTAGGGTGACTCCATCCCGGGTCACACGCTGGTATACTGTATAGGTGTAACCACTTGGAGGAGCTGTGGAGTCCCAGTTGGACCACAGTCTTGGTTACAATACCCCCCAACTAAGGAGGTCAAACGGAAAAAACTATATGATGGCCTCCTGGCCACTCAAGCAGCCAAACTAGACAACCAAATCGCCAATCTACTGATGGCATCCCTCAACTACAAGACTTTTAGAAAAGAAATAAAGACCATACTCTTCAAGAAAACTCTGAAAAAAGAAATAATACCGCAAGTCTCAAACTCCACCTCTCACTAAAGCCAACTACCCCAAACAAATAACCTTACCCATTTCTTACTCTTTTTGAAAATGATCAATTTTTTTTTTTTTGTAAGTTCTTGTTGTAATACATCTTGGATAATTCTTTTATAATCCACCTTGAACTGCAAGGTAATGGCGGAATAGAAATCCCTAATGTAATGTAATGTAATATAATATAATCTGCCTGATGTGAAACTATGGATAAGTAAAGGTATTATATTAGTTAATCTGTTAGCTAATAATTTGGCATACATTTTATTGTCTATATTAAGAATATAGAGGACTCCCTACCTGGTTTAGGTATTACTATTATTTTTTATTCTAAAAAAGAACCCTTACAAGTTTGATGATCATCAATTTGAATTAGTAATTGTTGATATAGAGATAATAATTTTGGTGCAAGTAGATCTGAAAATGCTAGATAAAATTCAGGGGCTTTGTTTTTTGGTAGTTGTTTCATAGCATCAATTTCAGGAAGGATTAGTTTTTATTTTATTTTTTTTTATTTTTAAAATTTCTTTATTGAAACAATAAAACTTATAAAACACAACAGTACAGCCAACCATGACAAAATAAGATCATCCGTGTTTGTCCTTCACAGAGACCTAAAGTTAATTCTTTATCTAGTAGAACTTTCTGATCAGGCGATAGGGTAGGATGATCCAAGTTCTCTAAAAATTTATGTAAAAAGGCCTCTGAAGAAGTGAGTTCTGAGTTATATAATTTTGTATAATAGACAAGAAACTGTTGTGCTATATGATGATCTGATTTATGAATTATATAAATTAAACCATTACAATCAATTATATGTGAAATACAAGTACGATCATGTTTAGTTTTTAGATATTGGGCCAGCATATACCCGGATATGTTGTTATCTACATAATAAGTAGATTTTTGTATGAAAGTAGAATGAGATTCTTTACTTAAAATTGTATTATAGTTATACTTTTTAGTGGTAGGATTATTATTATTCATGAGATACTGGATCTTTAGTCATTTAATTTCTGTTTATTGATTTTGTTCAAATCTGCAGAATAGTTTATAATTGCTCCCCTAATAGAAGCCTTAAAGGCATCCCACCATATATGGACAGGATAATGATGAATAGGATTATGGGAAAAATTGTCTTCTATGGCTTGAGGGATAGCATGACTAAAGGAAGTATCTGCTAGAAGAGAGGAATTGAATTTCCAAGAAGTACATTGAAGGGGACTAATATTAAAAATAACTAAAGAGATAGCAGAATGATCTTATAGAGTTCTGCTATGAATCTGAGAGTTAGTAATGAAAGACAGGAGGGATTTAGAAATAAGAAAGAAATCTATCCTAGAATAACTGGAATGAGGAGAAAAAAAGGTAAATTCTCTTTTATTGGGATTTAGAACTCTCCAGATATATATGATACCCAAGTTTTGTTTGATAACTTGCAAAGCAGCATGGATTTAGTTGGATGGTATCTACATGAGGAATGCCTATCAAGAATGTAATTCTGAACATGATTAAAACCCCCTCCAAGGATAATATTAGATGAAGTGTGATTGACAAGTTAAGAAGCAATATTATGAAAAAAGTCAGGGGAGTCTTGGTTTGGAGCATAGATATTACAGATTATTAAGAGAGAATGATTTATGGTAATATTTACAACAATCCATCTACCCTCCAAATCAGTAGATTGTTTTATAGTAGATAATGGAATAGATTTACAGAACGGTATAATATAGCTACCCCATTTTTCTTTTGATTAGCTGATGAGTATGCAGCTAACTGATATTGTTTGTCAAAAAGGCTTTTAGAAGCAGACTCACTCAAGTGGGTCTCTTATACAAGTACTATCTCTCTACATCAATATTAGACAAAGAAATAATTTCTTTCTTTTAATGGGATTGTTAAATCCCTTAAAATTAAGTGAAATTACTCTCATAAATCATAGAGAATTAGTAAATAGAGGAACAGGGGAGATATGATACAGACGTTTAAATAGGCATGAATATAGAACCAAATCCAATGCATTAATATAGAACCAAATCTTTTCCAGAGAAGAAAAAATGGTAAAACTAGAGAGCATAATTTGAGGTTACAGGGAGGAAGACTTAGGAGCAATGTTAGAAAATTCTTCTTCATGGAGAGGGTGGTACATGCCTGGAATGCCCTCCTGAGGGAAGTGGTGGAGAGGAAAACGGTGATGGAATTCAGAAAAGCGTGGCCTAAAAATAGAGGATCTCTAATTAGAAAATGAAGGATGTAAATTAAAGAAATAAGGCCAGTATGGACAGACTTGCATGGTCTGTGTTCCATATATGCTGGGGTAGGCATTAATGTGAACTCCACTAATATAGAACAGGAGGATGTTCCTGGCCCGACTTTACGGTAGATGTCCTGCAAACAACGGGATGGTTGAATAGGCTGGAGTGAGCTTGGATGGCAACTTCAGCATTTGGAACCTAGGACAATACCAGACTTTACAGTCTACGACAGGGGTGTCGAACTCAATCAGAGAAGGGGCCAAAATCTAAAATCCAGCCTAAATCGCGGGCTGAATGGTTTACTGAACAGTCATAAACTGACAATGTTAACCAGAAATGTGAATTTAAAATGAGTGGAACAATCTTTTCCTTAACAGTGCTGTTAACCAACTCACATGCTATCAAGCAAAACAGTAATATTGGTATCAAGCAAAACAGTAATATTGGAATGTACCTAAAATGCTCATTGTTTTGTTTTCTGGCTAGATGTCTGACACTGTTTTCCCTGTATCAATGAGTCAATGTTCGGTTTTATTTCTTGGGCTGTAGCAACCCACAAAACAGCATGGAGGTTGTCATCGGTAATGCGTGATCTGTGCTTGTTTTTGTTCAGATTCATTATTGAAAACATCTGTTCACAAAGATAGGTGCTCCCGAACATGGATAGAATACGGGAAGCATGAAATCGGAGCTCTGGCATTGAGTCAGGGGGCAGTAGAGGGTAGAAGTCCTCAATTTCAACATCCTGAAACCTTGATTTCAGGTCACTGTCAGACTGAAGCTCGATTATCTCCATCTGAATGTGATGGGGCACATTGTTGACATCAACTGTAAAAGGATTGGCAAAGATGTCAAAGCCTGAGTGCTGTGTTCTAAAGTCAGAGAAGCGCCGCTCAAATTCACTTAGTAAACGGCTAACTTTGGTAGCCAGCCGACTGCAAGGAAAAGTACCAGAAATAGTGGTTGAGATACTCAAACAAACGGGAAAGTGGGCAAGATTGTCCTGTTCCAGTTGGGACTTCCATAGTTGAAGTTTACGCTGGAATGCTGTAATCATGTCAGACATCTTCGTGATGACTTGTTTGCGTCTCTGCAGCTTCAGATTCAGTTGGGTGAGATGCTCGCATATGTCACACATCATAGCAAAATCACATAGCCAGGCGGGATCCGACAGTTCAGGCAAGGGCTTTCCTTTACTTTCCATGAAAAGAGCAATTTGTTCTCTGAGCTCAAAAAATCTTTTGAGGACTGCGCTCTTGCTCAGCCATCTTACTTCTGTGTGGTATGGCACGTCTCCATGCTCTGCACCCACCTCCTGTAAAAACTGCTGGAACTGGCGATGATTCAGGCCACGTGCCCTTATAAAGTTAATAGTTTTAATGACTGTGGTCATTATGTCATTCATGTCCAGAACTTTTCCACACATAGCCTCTTGGTGGATAATGCAATGATAAGTAATCAAGGGTGTGTGGCAGTGACTTTTTTGCATTCTTTCCTTCATTAGTCTAACCAAGCCTTTCTTTTCTCCGCACATTGAAGGTGCGCCATCGGTAGTTAGCCCCACCAACTTTTCCCAGGGTAATTTAAAATTATTTATAGATTTCTCCACAGCCTCAAATATATCTCTACCAGTCGTCGTCCCATGCATGGCAGCTACATCCAAAAGTTCCTCAGTGACAGAGAGGTCGGTCTTCGTAGCACGTATAAAGATGGACAGTTGCGCTGTATCAGTGTTGTCTGTGCTTTCATCGATAGCAAGTGAAAAAGCGAGATAACTGCATGCCTGTTCGGCCAGCTGTGATGATAGATTTCCTGAGAGTTCTTGAACTCTGTCTGCAATGGTGTTTCTTGACAAACTGACAGTTTGAAAACTCTGTATCTGGTTTTTTTTACATAGTTCCCCCCCGACGTCCGATTCACCCCAAGCAGGACCGCTCGCACGCACCTGCACCCCCACCCCGAAGGACCGCCGACTCCCCGACTCCCAACATGATCGGGGCAAGAGGGAGCTCAAGCCCTCTTGCCCCAGCCAACCGCGGCACCCCCGACACGATCGGGGCAAGAGGGAGCTCAAGCCTTCTTGCCCCCCCGACTCCCCGACACGATCGGGGCAAAAAGGAGCCCAAGCCCTCTTGCCCCGCCGATTCCCCAACTCCCCGACAATATCGGGCCAGGAGGGAGCCCAAGTCCTCCTGGCCCTGACGACCCCCCCCCCTGCTAGTTGTTCGGGCCAGGAGGGAGCCCAAACCCTCCTGACCACGGCGACCCCCCCTACCCCCACCCCGTACTACATTACGGGCAGGAGGGATCCCAGGCCCTCCTGCCCTCGATGCAAACCCCCCTCCCCCCATCGACCGCCCCCCCCAAGAACCTCCGACCCCCCCCTGGCCGACCCCCACGACACCCCCACCCCCCTTCCCCGTACCTTTCTGTAGTTGGCCGGACAGACCGGAGCCAAACCCACCTGTCCGGCAGGCAGCCAACGACGGAATGAGGCCGGATTGGCCCATCCGTCTCAAAGCTCCGCCTACTGGTGGGACCTAAGGCTCCCGGGTCTATTCTGATTGGCCCAGGCACCTTAGGCCCCACCAGTAGGCGGAGCTTTGAGACCGATGGGCCAATCCGGCCTCATTACGTCGTTGGCTGCCTGCCGGACAGGCGGGTTTGGCTCCCATCTGTCCGGCCAACTACAGAAAGGTACGGGGAATGGGGGTAGGGGTGTTGTGGGGGTTGGCCAGGGGGGTCGCGGGTCGGCTGGGGGGCAGTCGGAGGTTCTTGGGGGGGGCGGTCGATGGGGGGAGATAGATAGCAAGTACGGCCGGTGAGATCACAAGCCTCCTATGTCACCGCGCGTCATTGTGATGGAACGCAGCGGCGTGCAGTGATGACAGCGCGGTGCGGGCCACATTGCAAGGCCTGGCGGGCTGGATTTGGCCCGCGGGCCTTGTGTTTGACACATGTGGTCTACGACCTAGAAATATCAAAGAAGAGACAAGTTAATCTAATCATGTATTTTTTAATGAGTATAACTTATGGGCAGACTGGATGTACCATTCAGGTGTTTATCTTTCAACATTTACTATGTTACTATGTATAAATGAAATTAGTGCAGCACTTAAGAGATTCAACATATATTTAACAATATAGACATTAATTAGGCATCAGTTTGTATAAGTGACTGGGTTAAAAGTGGTTTACAACAAGATTGCCAACCCAAATTAAGAAAGGAATATTGCTGAATGCAATATATTTAAAATGCAGCGGTACAACTGAAAAATCAAACTGTGCTGAACAGTTAAAGTAACTAGAAAAAGGTAGTTATGGTTAATAAAGCAAACCAATAAAATAATTAGAAAGTGTCTAAAAGTTTTAATGCATCTGGGTCGTCAAAGGAGTGAGTAGTGTTATGAACTCTGACCCTCATCCTCGCCAGATACATTAAGCCATACTGAGCACCAAGTAGAAATTGCTTTCACTTTTGTTGAGGTCAGGAAAGAAGAGGATTTTCTTGCCTTTGTGGTGAATGGGAGATTTAACTTTAGCAACTGCAGGATTGAAATAGCATATGGGAGATGAAAGAGCAAGAGGGAGATGTGTGCTCTTACAATTTCAAATGGCATGTCGAATAGATCCAGGAGAGAAGGTATGAGTTTTTCTAGGTATTTGATGGGGGTTTTATCCCTTTGTGCTCTCATTGATACCAAGAATTCTGATGTTATTTCTTCAAATTTTTTTAAGACCGTCAATTTATTTCATCTTGTTTTGGAGAGATGTAATATTGTTGGAGTTTGTAGTACAGCTTTGGTTTAACATTTCTATGTGAGACTCTGTTTGAGTGATGATAGATTTTATTATTAATTTCTTCCTTCAGTTTGGCAAGAGAGATATAATTATCTTGCAGGATACTTTTGATTGAGAGGATGTCATAATTAATAGATTGTAAAGTTGTTTCTTCTGGTAAGTCAACATTCGTTGAGCTGTGGGAGAAATAGAGATCATTTTTTAGTTTCTTTGAAGTAGGAGAAGTTGTTTGTTTAGAATCTGCTTTTGTGGATTTATTAAGCATGTTATCCAGCACAGAATTAGGATGACAAAAAATAGCTTTTGAATTGGTAGGTACAGTCAGCTGGATTCTTCGTCCCGAGTTGGAGCGAAGCAATTAGGTTGCCATCGTCTTGAAACGCTCCAGAAAGTCCCCCTTTTTTTTAATGCTACTTGTTACAGTTAATTCAACAGCGTTTATATACTATTCAGATATTCAAATCCTTGGTTTATAATCTCTTGAACTTTTAACTCTCATTTCAATTTCAGCATTTAGAAACAAAGCTTTGTTAAAATAAGTTGCTGAGTAAGCTATAGCAGATGTAAAGTTTGCTGAGGGATTATATGGAAAGAAGAACTAATTCTCCCTGATACAGTGGCAACGGGTTATTGTAAAATGCTGACAGTGTCAGATTTGTAATGAGTAGAATTCTTTTGATCTCTTGAACTGTTTGAATATGTATTGAAATGAAGGCTACATGAATGCTATGATCAACACTGGGGGGGGGGCGGTGCAAGCCATGATGGGGGTATTCCCAGCCTTGGAGTCATGGTCCCTTCTCACGGCCCGGTCCCAAGGCTCTGGGTAGTCCCCATGGCCCAACATGTTCTCAGCCTTCTCGCCTGTCCAGTCCGATGGCCATTTTCCTTCCGTGAAGCTGAAAAACTGCCGGCCTCGGCAGTGATTCAGCAACATCGCCCATGGCTCCCCTTCCTGCTTTCCACATCTGCCAATGACGCAACTTCTTGTTTCTGCCCTGGTGGTTTGTGGCAGAGGTAGACACAGAAAGCAGGAAGGGGAGCCGTAGGTGACATAGCTGAATCACTGCCGAGGCCGCCAGTTTTTTCAGGTTCACGGAAGATAAAGGGCCATCGGACAGGAGAGAAGGCTGGGAACATGCTGGTCCATGGGACTACCCAGAGCCTTGGCACCGGGCCGTGAGAAGGGAAGCTCCTGGACCATGACTCCCAGGCCAGGAACACCCCCCTCATGGCTTGCACCCGGGGGAACATTACTAAAAATATTTTTTTACATTGGGGGCTGTCAAAAATGATGGCAGAAGTGTAAAAATCAATGGGTCCCGGGTATCACATACCTTAGGTACGCCACTGATCAGCACTATGGTGCTGCTGATCAGTGGCGTACCTAAGGTATGTGATACCCGGGATCACTGATCAGCACTGATGGTGCATATTTTTGAAATTTAAGAAACAAACGCGCACTTTAAACAAAGTTCATAAAACATGAAGTTTCTGAAGACACTAATTGGTAAATTTTTTTGGATACACTTTAAATTGAGAATGAAGATAACATTATTTATTTTAAAAAAAGAAGTATAACTAGAGAAAGGTTTTTATGTGACTGGAAAAGGAAGTTTAGAGTAATAATAATAATAATTTTATTCTTATATACCGCCAAAGCCGTGGTAGTTTGAAGCAGTTTACAACAAAGAAAAGCTGGACAAACAGCGAATACAGGTACAATGTAAGATCATCAAAATACAGGAGAGCATGGTACAGAGGTGAGGCAAGAGATTTTGGGAACAATTCAGTTAGGGTTGGAGAGGACTTGGTTACAAATTGGTTAAACAAGTTTGTTTTTACAAGTTTTCTGAAACTTAGGTAGGAAGAGGAGTGCATGATAATGTTACCCAGCCAATCGTTCAGTTGATCTTCTTGGAAGGCAAGTGTTCTGTTCAGGTATCTTTTGTAACGACAGGCCTTTAGTGTTGGGTGGTTAAATAGGTGTAGTCTGCGTGTGGGTCTGGATGGACATTCTAAGTTGAAATGGGGAACCAAGTATAAGGAGGCCAAACCTAGAATGGATTTGAAACAGAGGCAGGCAAATTTGAACACCACTCTCGCTTTGAGGGGCAGCAAGTGGAGTTTTTGGTAGTAGGGAGTTAGGTGTTCCCATTTTTAAACCCAGAATCAATTGGATTGCCGAGTTTTGGATGATTCGGAGTCTTTGAGTGATTTTTTTGAAAGACCCCAGATAAATGATGTTACAGTAGTCGAGTGAGCTTAGAATGGAGGATTGTACCAGTAAGCAGAGTGAGATAGTATCGAAGTACTTTCTGATGGTTCTCAATTTCCACAATGTTGAGAAGCCTCTTCTGACCAGCGAGTCTGTGTGCGCTTCAAGGGTAAGGTAGCGGTCCAGAATAACTCCCAGAATTTTTATGGAATCCACAATCGGAAAGACTAGACCATTTAAGGAAATTGATGAATCTTTGATTTTGTCGTTTGGGCTCGCCAGGAAGAATTTGTTTTTTCTTGAATTGAGTTTTAATTTGAAATCGGCCATCCATAGTTCTATTTGCTTTAAGATGAATGCCAGGTGATTCTTTGTCTCGGGTGTTAGGTTTGTTAGGGGAAAGTTAATGGTGATGTCTTCGGCGTAGATGTGAAATTTGATTTTTAAACTTTGCATAGGTTTCCCAGTGCGGCCAGGTAAATGTTGAACAGTGTGGGGGATAGGGGTGAGCCCTGTGGGACTCCACATGAGTTTACCCAGCTGAAGGAATGAGTGTTGTTGTTGTAAACTTGGTAAGATCGTTTACTCAGAAAACCCTGGAACCATTTTAATATATTATCAGAGAAACCGATTGACTCCAAACAGTTCATAAGAACAGAATGATCAACTAAGTTGAAGGCACTACTTAGGTCAAATTGCAGGACCATTGTGCCCTGGCTAAATAAACTGTGAGGGAATCTAGCAGTGAGGCACTACTTAGGTCAAATTGGTTGTCATTTAGTATACTGAATTTGTCCAGATAGGTTACTAAATCCTGGTTGACTAGGCCTTCCATCAGTTTTACAAAGAAGGGAATGCTTGCGATGGGTCTGTAATTAGAAGACAGTTTAATTGATTCTTTGGGATTTTTTACAATCGGAGTGATCAGGATCTGGCCTAGGGCCTCTGGAAAAGTACCTGACCGTAGAAGGGAAGAAAGCCAAGTGTGTAGCTTGGTTTGAAGGTGACCGGGGCGACTTTCATCACATTTGGTGAGCAACAGTCTAATTTGCAATAGGAATCAGCATATTTAGAATAGAACTTGCAAAATTGTTGCCAGGTGGGGATGGTAAAAGTGTTCCAGATCACGTCTACCCTAGGTTCATTGTTGAGTTGAGCAACTGGGTAGTTCAGATGATAGGATGTAAGGACCGAAAGGGTGGATCTCAGGCTGGAGATTTTATTGTTGACAAATTCAGCTAGGGCATTGGCCGGAGGTAGGGAGTCTAGGGTAGGATGGGTTAAGGTCTGAATGTCATAAAGATTGTTAACTAGTTTGAAAAGATTTTGATGTCGATGTCTGGAGAACCGATTTTTAGTGAGTAAAAGTTAGTGCGTTTAGTTATGAGTTTTTTGTACTCTTAATTTTGTTCTCTCTTGACTGTCTCCAGATTTCAGCCATATTCTTTCAAGTTTTCGTAACTCCTGTTTCGCCATTCCTAGTTCAGCGTCGAACCAGCGGAAAAATTTTTGTTTCTCAATTTCTTTGATTTTATGGTGGCCATTTTGTTTAGGATCTGCGTGCTCAGATTGGTCCAGGAGTCTACCGTAAATGAGTCAGGATCTGGGTTGGCAGCGATGTTGTAGTGTGATCAGAATTCCACTGGATTTACCAAGCCTCTTGTGGCTACCAATTTTTTGATCCTTTTTGCTACCTTGGTATTGGATGGGGAGTGTCTTGTTTACTAGCTGAGTTGGAAGTAGCATAATCGGTGGTCTGACCATAAGGAATCAGTCCAAGTAGATTGCTCCCAGAGAATTTTGGGGTAGACTTGTTCTTTGGAAGAGAAGGTGACTAAGTCTAGTTGGTGACCTTTTTGATGGGTCTTTTCTGGAGTTGGTATGAAGAAGTCTAGTGGAGTGATGAAGTCTTTGGGGTCAGTCTGCTCTACCTGTTCTAGGTGAATGTTCAGGTCGCCGGTCTGTAGGTTATAGGGACTTGAAATTGAGTTTGTGAGGAGGAATTCGTAGAAGTTGTCTTTGGCGTGGACCATTTCTTAGGAGGGATGTAAAATAACATGATAATTAGGCCATCTTCTAACTGGTCTGACTGGAGTTTACAGAAGAAAATTTCGAGATCTGATGAGGATTTTGAGGCTAAGATGCTGGACTCGAATGAATCTTTTGCTATGATGGCTAGTCTTCCCCAGGATCTGGGGTGAGATATAATTTTGAACCCAGATGGGAGGCACTCACTAATTATGATGTCATTGTCGGCGATCAACCATGTTTCAGTTAAAAGAACAAAGTCAAGGTTGGTCTCCTCAAGCCAATCTTTAACCATCTGTGATTTGTTCCTGATGGATCGGATGTTTAAGTAGAAACCCTGAATCTTTTGGTGGTGGGGACTGTTGGCAGCTACTGAGTAGGGAACTTTCATCAACAATCGGTGTTTTTTATTGTAAGGTCTCTTTGGTTTTCGTGAGTGGGGAACAACTGGGATTTGAAAAGAGGATTGGAATCGGGGTGGAGTGAAGTGCCTCAGTTAACCAGCTTTTGTAGCAAGACCAATAAAACATAAGAAATAATGTTAGATAGTATTGTATGGAAATCATCATGAGTTGAGCGATACTACAGAGTTTAGGATAGCTTTATCTGGAATAGATAATGGATAATAGAAACCATGCAAGATACATATAGATTTGTCTGCTGGGTTTTTGTCCGCTGAGTTTGGAGTAGTCCCAGAGTTGGTGAGGTGATGGATGGAGAAGACAACAAGTTCCGATGATGGGACCCTCCGTGCGGTGCTTGGCTGCTGGGAGTAGGAGTGGTGAAGCTTCTGCCGCTCTGCGCGCTAAGGTATGTGCCTTAGCCGGGGCACCGAACGGCAGGATGCCGTTCCCTTGGTAGGATTTAGTAATCAGAGGGTTCTTCTGTATGACTCCCAATTATAACTGATGCTTTTCTTACTCCCTGGTTTGCTTAAACTGGTGGGTGTATGAGCATTATATAATAGGTTAGCTTCTTGAACATTTTATGGATACTCCGATAGATTATATTGTTCAACATTCAATGTTAATAATGAAACTTTACTTTAAAAATAGACTAACAAAATTCTGTGGAGATTTGGTTAGGATTTTTCCTGATGTTTCAAGAGCTACGCAATTAAGAAGGAAAGAATTCTTGAAATTAAGAACAAGAGTTTTAGCTCTTGAGGCATCATTTTATCTAAAATTTCCATGTAAATGTCTTGTTAAATTACAGGATACTGAATATGTACTTTGGGACCCCATTCAATTACAACAATTTTTAATGGCTCGAGAATAGAAATGAGGCTTGTTGGTTTAATGTTTCACTACTGAGAAAATTGGAGGATGTCAGAGTCCCATAATAGGGAACGGTCAAGATTCATATGAATCAGAACCAATTCTTAGTTTTCTTTGTATTCTAAGTTAGGTGATATAGTAGTATGGCTCCCCAGTTTAGTGGGCTTGAAAAGGAATTTTGTGTTATATGTATAATGATTGTTAAACTTTGAGTAAGAATCCTTTTTCTTTGATATCATTTCATATTAAAATTGTTAAGTTTGCATTAAAAAAAAGATTATATTGTTCATATAGTGAATAAGCCAAGAAACTTGGCTTGAAAATACAACTATAGATAATGAGGAGTATATAGTATATAATACTAGTGTATGGTTTTACTTAATCAAAATGAATCACCAGTTTGTTTAATTTTCTTCTTATTATTAATAACTAGTCTTTAAGCCCGTTACATTAACGGGTGCTAGAATATATGTCTGTCTGTCTTTCTTTCTTTCTGTCTCTCTCTCTCTCCCACTGTCTCTCTCTCTCTCTCTCTCCTTGGCTCTCTTTTTCTGTCTGTCTCCCTCCCTCCTGCTGTCTGTCTGTCATTCTTTGCCTCCATTTCCCTGTGCAGCAGCATTTCCACCCCACTTCCCTGTGGAGCAGCAACAGCATTTCCCTCCCCCCCCAACTTCCCTGTGCAGTATTTGCCTTCCCCTCCAGGTCCCTGTGCAGCAGTTGCAGCATTTCAACCACCCCTTCTCTTTTCTTACCGCGATCTGGCCTGCTCCGTTTGGCCCCTCCCCCGCGTTGTGTCCTACTGCGATATGGCTGCTCCATTCGGCTCCTCTCCCTTCCCGTGGTCTAGCCTGCTCCATGGCCCCCCCTTCCCTTATAGCGTTCCCCACAGGCAGGCAGGCCCAGCTTCTTCCTTGCGGCTTGAGTCCTCTTCTTTGTTGGCCCCCCTTCCCTTCATGTCTGTCTGTCTAGGTATTTTTTTTCTTTGTCTCTTTCTCCTTGCATGCTGCCTGTCTGTCATTTTTTCTGTCTGTGAATCTCCCTGTGCCTCCTTCCTATGTCCTTAGTGCCCCTTCCTATGTCCATAGTGCCCCTTTCTATGTCCTTAGTGCCCCCAGTGCCTCCTTCCTCCCCCCCCTCTGATGCCAGCCTGCCTTCCATTGAAAACCCCCCACCCCCTCCGTTGCCTCCCATCCCCCTTCCATTGAAACCCCCCATGCCAGCCTGCCTGCCTCCCATCCCCCTGAGCAGCATATTTCCATGGAAACCCCCCCAATGCCATCCTGCGTGCCTGCCTTCCATTGAACCCCCCACCCCCCCTCCAATGCCAGCCTGCCTGCCTCCCATCCCCTTTCCCCTGAAACCCCCCATGCCAGTCTGCCTGCCTGCCTCCCATCCCCTTGAATAGCATGTTTCCATGGAACCCCCATGCCATCCTGGCTGTCTGCCTTCCATTGAACCCCCCACCCCCCTTCCGATGCCAGCCTGCCTGCCTCCCATTCCCCTTCCACTGAAACCCCCCCCACCCCCATGCCTGCCTGCTTGCTTGCCTCCCATCCCCCTGAGCAGCATGTTTCCATGGAACCCCCCATGCCATCCTGCCTGTCTGCCTTCCATTGAACCTCCCCACCCCTCCTCCGATGCCAGCCTGCCTGCCTCCCATTCCCCTTCCACTGAAACTCCCCCCCCACCCCGATGCCTGCCTGACTCCCCCCACCCCCCTCAGCCGCCGACCCTACCCGGCACAACTGAAACCCCCGTTGACCCTCCCACCGCTACACGACTGACAAACCCGGCAGGAGGAGCAGCGTCCCAGGCACACTAAACGCTGCTTCGGATCTTCTACTGGCCTAATTTCCTCTGCCGCGTCCCTGATGACATCATTGGGGATGCAGCAGAGGAAATTAGGCCATTAGAAGACCCGAAGCAGCGTTTAGTGTGCCTGAGACGCTGCTGCTCCTGCCGGGTTTGTCAGCCTTGTAGCGGTGGGAGGGTCAACGGGGGTTTCAGTTGTGCCGGGTAGGATCGTCGGGGGGGGGGGGGGTGAGTCGCGGCGTGTTAGTGTTTAGCCAGGTGTGGCTGGTGATAGGAGCCGCGGCGGCACCTTTAAACAGAAAAAATAACTCTGGCAAGGGAGCCGGCCAACTGGCAGTTCAATTCTGAGCTTCGGTCTGGTCTGGCCTGCTTCCTGCTCGCCTTGCTGTACTTTTTTTTTTTTTAGTTGAAAGACACGGCGGTGGCTCGGTTCAAGAGAGGAGCCGTGGCGGCGGCTTGAGCATAAGCGCGATTGTTGTCCCCCTACCTTCTGCATGGTAATCATATTCTCTCCTCTACTACATTGGCTTCCCAAGCTTAACAGTCATACTTGGGTTTTCCGTTTAGCTGTTCAATCACTACCATGCACAGTGAGAGCCGGGGGTGAGGAAGGCCGCCGCAACCTCGCGGCTACCCCCAGCTGTGTAATTGGGGTTTTTTTAGTTGAAAGCCGCCGCCGCAGCTCCTCTCTCGATCCGAGAGCCAGGGGCGCGCATGCACACTCATGTCTGCGACGGATCAGGGAACACGACTTTTGAGTGCGCATGCGCGGCCTAGCATTTTATTATATTAGATTGTTCATTTCTTTACATGCATCAATTCTATTTATTTAAAAACAATATATTTTGAGTTCCGGTTTGGATTTGATCAAGATGGTCGCGTGAGCTGTTTGCTCCCACCCATTTCCAAGCTAATCTTTCAGAAATTGCCTGTTCATTTTGTTTTCTTTTATTTTTTTCCTCAACTGAAGCCTTGCTAATAGCTCTTCTAACCTTCAACGCACCATGGCTAATAAAAAATCTAAAGCCGACACACTTCCAGCAAGCAAACGTCTCAAGTCAGCTCCCCCCTCTCCTGAGAAGCATGGCTCTGCTACAGACCTCGTGGAGGAGACGGACCCGATCCTCATAGAACTGCAAAACATTAAATCTCTAATGAAATCGCATATGGAGATATCACAAGACATGCGAGGGGAATTAGAGTTAATTCACACTCAGATGGCTGCATCCCAACAGAGTTTTGACTCACTTTCTGATCGTGTCACTGCAGTGGAAAAAGATCTCCCGACTATAAGCGCTCACTCGGCGACCATTTCTAAACTAACCACTGACCTCGAAGATATGGCAAATCGCAGCCGTAGATCCAATTTAAGGATCCTTGGAATGCCTGAAGGGGCCGAGGGAAATGACACACTTGCCTTCCTGACTTCATGGCTCCCGAAGTTCCTGGACATCGATTTCTCTCCGATCCTAGAACTCGAGCGTGCTCATCGGTCCCCTTCTGCCCTGCTGCCTGGAAACAAGCGCCCACGCCCGCTGGTAGTTAAAGTGCTCAGATTCCAGCACGCCCTACAAATCTTAAATGCTGCGAAGGGAAAGGCGTCCATGTTACATCAAGGACGGAAAATTATTATTGTGCCCGACCTGGCTCCAGCCACTGCAGCAAAAAGAAAATCCTTCCTCTCCATGCGACAGGACCTAAAGGACCTTGGCGCGCAGTACGGACTCTTTTATCCCACTAGGTTCAGGGTGACCTATCGAAACAAGACGGATAACTACAGCGATCCGGAGGTCCTGCGTGCGTGGATCCAACAGACGAAAATGGGATAATCGATATCTGACTGGCCTGCCTACAGCTCTCTACACTGATCTTCGCGCTATACTCCACAAGTGATCTACTATCATGTGCTACCCGGCTCCCTGCAACGGTCTTGTCCCCTAACTGTCTTCTACTTTGTGGGACGTCTTGCCTCCTCTTATCCTGCCTTCGATCCATCCCGGCTTTCTGATTACCCTACCAGAGGCTCCTTCTATTTCACTTGACCTGACTGTATAATTTTTCTGGGTTTTTTTTTTCCGTCGTATGAATCCAGGTTTCTTGCAGCGGACTCTCCACCACGCTGCCTGTAACCTCCTGGACTTTTTATTTTGTTATGTTCTGACTCGCTGATGTACGCCCCATATTCGTTGTTCGTACTCCTAATTTTTTTTTTTTTTTTCCCTTTACTGCTTCTCTTTTATTAATCTATGTGACTCCGCTTTACTCTAACTTCTTTTTTTCTTCTTCACTCGTTCACCTCCCGCCATTTTGTGCTCTTCTCCTTCGGTTCCCTACATTTTTTTTTTTTTTTTTTCTTTCCTCTCTTCCATCCCCTACAATGCTGTATGTATTTTCTTTATCTGAAGCTTCAATCCCCTCCTGTTCTATTATTACTGTCCTTGTTTTCTCTATACAGCTACAGCTTTATTGTGTCTATACCGGTTTGTTCATCTACTTTCCTCGCCATTTTTACACGTGCTCTCTCTCACATAGAGCTACACTAACACACTGTATGTCATTTTTTTTTTCTTTCACCTTCTATCCCTTTAACACGCTGAATTACTGTCCAATTTTTTATGCACCTTATGCTTCCTTCACTTCTTTGATTAACATCATGGTTACCCTTGCTTTTTTCCGCAGCTTTCTATTTGTGCTTTTACGTTCCTCCTATTTCTACGGTGCCTCGTAATCTACAGTATAATTTTGCTCAATGTTTCCTTATTCCTTCCTTGCCTAGTATCTGTCCTATGGATGCTATGAATTAGCTGCAATGAATTTTTAGTATCTTATCTTGCTCCTATTCACTCACGGACTATTGTATTAATTTATAATTCTATTTCTCTCCCTTTCTGTTTCACTATTTTTGTCTGTATCACATCCCTGATGAACTGCAAATTATTCTTCATGTTACTTTTACGAATGCTTTCTCTGACATATTTTTATTACCTGTCTTTTCCTATGATAACCTTTTGATGAATTATAAACCATTTTTTAACTTGCCTTAATGATAAACATCTCTCTTGTGTAAAGTTCTGCTTTATCATCTGCTGGATGAATTCATATTTATATATTATCCATGTTTTCTCTTTTATCTCCTCTACTGATTAACTCCTTATAACTTTCGCTTCTCCATTTCAATCTATAAATTATTATCAAATGGTTTTATGTTTCTTACTGGTTGATTTTTTATTACTCGCCAAAAAGTGTGATATCCCCCTGATGAATTTTAAACTATTTTTGAATTTGCCTTTATGATAAATATTTCCCTTGTGTACAGTTCTGCCTTATTAACTGTTGGATGAATTCATATTTATATATTTTTCATGTTTTCCCTTTTATCTCCTCTGCTAATGAACTCCTTATAATTCTCTCTTCTTCTTTTCTATCTATGAGTTATTAGCAAATGGTTTTCTATTTCTTATTGGTTGATTTTTATTACTCGCCATGAACTGTGATATCCTCCTGATGAATTATAAACTACTTTTGTATTTGCCTTTATGATAAATGTCTCCCTTGTGTACAGTTCTGCTTTATTAACTGGTGGATGAATTCATGTTTATATAGTATTCTTGTTTTCTCTGTTACCTCCCCTGCTGATGTACTCCTTATAACTTTTTCTTCTTCTTTCAGTCTATGAATTTTTGCCAAATTGTTTTATACTTTTTACTGGTTGATTTTTATTACCTATCATAAATTGTGATATCCCCCTGATGATTTTTAAACCATTTTTAGCTTGCCTTCATGACAATTATCTCTCCTTTATACAGCTCTACTTTCTGTACTGATGAATGATTTTTCGCTTTCTTGCTAGTCCATATATCAATTTTGTTTCTTCTTCCACTCTCCTAATAGATGAACTCCCAGCAACTTTTTTTACTTATCTTGATTTATATACTGCTCTATTTTATTAACTATTGGATGAACTCTTATCTTAGTGCCAGTTTACATATTAATTGTGGATGAATTCATAATGACCTTTCCTCCAAGTTTTCCAAGTTTATTAAATGTCTTGATTTATCGCCTATTCACATTTCTAGGCGATGTACAAATTGTTCAAAAAATTAATTAATATATCATTTACAATGAAAACAAACACAAAAAAGAAAAATTAAAACTTAAATGGGATTTAACTGACAATACTAAAACATAAGGAAAGTTATTTAATTTGATGGTTACATACAGTTATTATGTTTAAAAAATTCAAGGGAAATACATTAGGAGGGGAAAGGTAAACAATAAATTCAGAGAATTAAATTGACAAAGCAGAGAGATTTAGTCATTAACAGACTTAATCATTAAATGCATCTGTAAATAAAAAAACTTTTAAGATGAGCTTTAAATTTTCCTAAATTTTTTTCTAGTCTTAAGTAAAGTGGGAGGTTATTCCAGGACTGAGGGGCTGTTATAGAGAAGATTGTGGTACGTCTTGTGTTAATGACTTTCAGTGAGGGGATAGCTAAGAGATGTTGATCCTGTGATCTGAGAGATCTAGAGGAAGTATACGGTATTAATACTCTATAGATAAAGGCAGGAGTTTTAGATTCTAAAGTTTTATGTGTAAGTAGGCATTGTTTGTATATGATACGGTGTGCGACCGGAAGCCAATGTGCTTTCTTGAGTAACGGTGACACATGGTCAAATTTTTTAGCATTATATATAATTTTAATGGAGGCGTTCTGTATTATCTGTAATCGTCTAAGCTCTTTTTGTGGCAAACCAATGAATAGGGAATTACAATAGTCAAGTTTAGAAATTACAAGAGAATGAAGTAGGATATTCAGAGATTGTGTACATAAAAATTTTGATATAGATCGAATCTGACGGAGTCTGTAAAAGGTTGACTTGACCACTTGGCTTATATGATCATGAAAAGATAATTTGTTGTCAAATATTACTCCTAAGATCCTAATGTTTTTGGCCATTTGCAAAGGAATACCCTTAATAGAAATAGGAGAAGAAAGTGTTTTGTCTTCTTTCCATGGAAAGAACATAGTGTTAGTTTTCTGAATGTTTAAAGATAATTTATTACTTTCAAGCCAATATTGAATTTGATCCAGTTTGTTGTTAATTATTACTATTTCATTCGGATTTTTGGTATTAATTGGATGTAGTAGTTGTATATCATCTGCATAAGCGAATACTGTAAATCCTATGGACTGACATAATGTCATCAGAGGAGCTAAGAAAATATTAAATAGAATAGGCGATAATATTGATCCTTGTGGGATTCCATAAGGAAGTGAATAACTTTTTGATGTTGAATCGTTGAAAGAGACAGTTGATGAACGGTTATTGAAGTAAGATTGAAACCAGAGCAGGGGGGGTCACGTGATGCAGCCTGTCTGAGCAGTCGCACGACAGGAGAGCTCCTGCCTCACTCACATTAAATCTGCTATAAAGTCGGCCCTTTTGCGTCCCTACTGCAGCTACGAGTTAGCGGGACGAGATACTAATACCAGCTCTCACGAACGCTGTCTGCAGCGAACGCGGCGGCACGGGGTATGCCCGTTAAATCGGCCAAAGGTACCCGGGATAAGCCCTCTCTTACCCCCTCCAAGATGGCGGCGGAGCAGGCCACATTCACGATCCCCGCCGGTGACTGGATCACTGATATCACGCGATCGGTCACGGCGGCGCTGGCGGACAGACTCAATAAAATCCAGTCGGCTGTGGATGAGATGCATGAGAAGTTCGATTCCCACAGCCGACGCCTGACGGAGGTAGAACAGCGGGTGTCCGATCAGGAGGACACGTGTGCGACACTGACGGCCCAGGTGGCAGACCTGAAGAAAACGTCCCGGGAGTTGTTGGAGGCCCTGGAAGAGCAGGAAAATAGAAGCCGCCGAAACAATCTGAGGCTGGTCGGGCTCCCGGAGACGGTGGGTGAGCAAGAGCTGTACGCCATATTTAGCACGTGGCTTCCTGAAACCTTGAATCTGAATGGGAACGCGGAGGCCTTTACCTGTGAACGGGCGCACCGCATTGGAAGCCGGCCCCTGGAGGGGGGAAGGGCGAGGACTGCCATAGCCCGATATACTAACTGGAGGGAAAAGGAGCTCCTTCTCCGGGCCTACAGAAAGGCGGGGGCCTTGGAGTACAAGGGCTCACGAGTGCTCATGTTCAACGACTACTCTGTACGGGTGGCAGCCCAACGCAAGCTCATGGCACCTTCTTGCACAGACCTCCACAACAGAGGAGTTAAATTCGCACTGGTCTACCCAGCGAAACTCAGGGTCTGGCATGAGGGCCGGACCCTCACCCTTAACAACGGCGATGAGGCCAAGGCGTTCCTGGCGACTTTACCCGCCTAAGGTCATCTCGAGCCTGATGCAGTTGATCCAAGATCCCTCAGCATATAAAATCTGCTTTTCAGAGAAGCCGCGTTGGAGTCCCTAAGAGTCCGGCTTGCTGTGAGGACACATACCTGACCAATTTCAGCGGGCACCGCGAGGACGCAGGACTCCAAGCATCGTTGCGGAAGTGGGGACCTTTCTTTCTTCACCTAGGAACTGGCACCCAAGCCCAGGATGGGGGAGATGACTGGGAGATCCGCGCAGGGCTGTAAGAGGCCTCGGTGCCTCTGTCCACATATGGACTCCTGCACACTTTCCGGCCACACTCCATCTAGAGGGACTCTATCTGATCCATTTAGAGCTGGGCATCCTGACTAGACCGGGGCCTCTTGGAGCGGCTCGCAGACGCTGTGGAGGGTTCACTCATGGACTTGTTGGTATTATTTTCTCTTTGTCCCATGATAATGTTTTACTTATGTACCAGGACTGTATGATAGGGGCATTATTGGTGGGTGGGGGGGAGGGCTCCGGGCAGGCTGGGGGATAAAGCTATGGGTATGTATGCTGGTGGGGAGGGATCAGCATGGGGGGCTAGGGTGGGGGGTGGAGGGCTGATGGAGGAATGTGAGGAGGGGTGTGAATGGGAGTGTGTGGTTGTGTCCGGGATGTGTGTACGGGGGGGATGTATGGGGGTATGGGGGATGGGACGCGGGGGCACCACGATACCGAGGGCAGCGAAGCTTAGCTGGGAGGCTTCGTCTGGGCCCATCTGCTCCTTCTGCACAGGACCAATTCCTATCTGGCTGGTGGAGAATGGATGAACTCTCTCACTCTTGGAGGGATGTTTCTCTCAAGGTCACTGTGCAGCATAAAGCTATTCTCTCATTGTTATGGCTGATCTAAAGATTGTTACCTTTAATGTTGATGGCATCAGGTCCCCAGTAAAGAGATCTCGTATTCTTACTGGTCTGCGTAAATTGAACGCGGATGTGGCTTTCCTGCAAGAGACACACCTCACTCAGATTGAACATTCTAAATTGCGGAGAAATTGGGTTGGGGATGTTTACTCCTCCACCTCTGGGGGTCGACGCCGAGGGGTGGCAATTTTGTTCCATAAGAGGTTGCCCTTTGTTTTGCATAAACAACTGACAGATCGGGAGGGGAGATATGTACTAGTGCTGGGGGAACTCTGGGGTTTAAAACTGTTATTCTGCAATTTGTATGCCCCCAACTCTTACTGTCACAAATTCTTCTCCACAGTTCTATCTCTAATAGCGGCTTATCCGGAATACCAGGTGGTCCTGGGGGGGATATGAATATCACTGCAGACCCGGGGGTGGACTGCAAACCTCCCAGGGGTAGCTTGAGGGACCATGACAACAAAGGGGTGGGCTTCCTAACACAGCACTTAGGCCTGGTGGACGTCTGGCGGGCATTGCACCCATATGATTCGGATTTTACTTTTTATTCACATGTCCATAAAGTGTACACCCGCCTGGATTATATTTTATTAGATCAAAGGTTATTCTCTAGGGCTGCTAAATCGGAGATAGTGGATTCCACGATTTCGGACCATGCTACTGTGGATCTTACCTTGACCCTTGCGGCTGGCAGTAAGGTTTTACCAAGATCGGGAGTTCCGGACGTTTCTTAGGGCACGTTGGGCAGACTACCAGGCCACTAATGATACCCCTGACGTTGGACCGATATCCTACTGGTATGCGTCCAAGGCAGTTCTGAGGGGGCACGTGATCGCATATACTGCGGCTAAACGCAAGGCCCAGGGAGCAGAGCTCTTGTCCCTCACGAGGCAATTGCACGGTTTTCGCAGGGCCCACATTTCCTCCCTCTCGGACACGGAGAGACAGGAATACAAGACAATACGAGATCGCATAGAGACCTTGCTCCGCCAACGAGCGGAGCAGACCCTTGCGTTCCAACGGTATAACATGCACAGATGGGGGGGCAAGACAGGGAAACTTTTGGCAAACCTAGTGAGACCGTATAAGAAACGTCAACTTATTACAGCAATACGCGACGCTGGGGGCACTCGGCACGAAGGGGAGAGTCAAATTGCTGAACAATTTGTTAGGTATTACGAGACCCTATATGGTAGGCGCCCGCTGGATGAGACTGCTCTTAGGGACTTTTTCAGGGATTTGTCACTGCCGAGCCTGGGGGAGGATCAGGCCGCATCCTTGAGCCTACCTATAACCGAGGCGGAACTCCGTGTCACCATTCGGTCTCTTAAACTGGCCAAGGCGCCGGGCCCAGATGGGTTCGGTCCCGAATACTATCGTATCCTCGAGGATTTGGTGGCACAGCCCCTGAGCGCAATGTATAACGAGGTGGCGAGGACGGGGGGTTCCTTTCCGGATAACATGGCACACATAGTCCTGCTCCCCAAACCGGGCAAGGACCCGGATCTGGTGGGGTCGTTCCGCCCGATTTCTCTCCTGGATCAGGATATCAAGCTCTTGGTGGCGACTCTGGCGAGGCGTTTAAATGGTATTCTCCCCGATCTTATTCACCCAGACCAGGTTGGGTTTGTGCCGGGCCGCTATGCCTCTATGAATCTGCTGAAGGTGTTGGGGGCGATCCATGATAGGGTAGGGAACGGAGGTCAGGAGGCGGTGGCGGGCCTGGACATGGAGAAAGCATTCGATAGCATTTCTTGGGATTATCTTTTCTGGGTCCTGCGCCGGGGTGGATTTCAGGGCGACTTTCTGGCCTGGGCATCAGCTTTATACCAGAACCCCAGGGCGCGCTTAATGATAAATGGGGGCTTAACTGAGGACTTCGGATTACAGAGAGGTACGAGACAGGGGTGCCCTCTTTCCCCGCTCCTCTTTCTTTTGGCTATCGAACCCCTCGCAGCGAAAATTCGGCAGGATAAGACCATTCAGGGAATTATGGTACGGGGCCAGGAATGTAAAATCAGCTTGTTCGCTGATGACATCTTACTATATGTGGACCAGGTCTCCTTGCATTTGCCCAGAGCTCTGGAGGTGATCCGCGCTTTTGGCGCATTGTCGGGCTTACAAGTCAATTGTAGTAAATCGGAATTATTGTTGCTGGCCGGAGGTCGGGGGGAGCCCTGGCATGCGGTGTTACCCATTGCACCCACGACTAAACCGATGAGATATCTTGGAATATACCTTAGCACTGATCTACCTACACTTTACAACGCTAATATCCGTCGGCCACTCGAGGCTATTGCAAAACTGTGCCAGGCTTGGCAGGAACTACCGCTGGGGGTACTGGGTCGGGTGGCCTTGGTAAAAATGGTTCTGGTACCAAAACTCTTGTATCCTTTACAGACCATGCCGCTTTGGCTCACCAGAAGGGACGAACTTGTTTTCAAATCCACTATCTCCCGTTTCATATGGAGGTCCCGCACCCCTCGAATAGCAATGTCCAAACTCATCTTGGATAAATCCATGGGGGGACTCAATGTCCCGGATATCCGGCTTTATAACGTTGCTTCTCTTCTCCGATGGATCCACGAGGGCTACACGGAGTGCCCACGCTATTCCCCCAAGGGATGGATGGCGGGCTGGAGTGCCCCTTTCCAATTTCTGAATCTACTACATAGACAAGAAGATCCTGGGAGGCGATACACCACCTGTTTTCGTTATCTGCGCCCGCTAAGGCTGGCGTGGCGTTGGTGGAGGCGTAGACAGCAAATGCCCGCGGACATATCTCCTTTCATACGTATAGAGGGTAACTCCAGGTTTCCACCGGGCAGGGGTAGATCTGTATTTCAGCAGTGGGCGGACCAGGGATGTCTGACAATGGAAAACCTACTTGATTTGTCTCCTACTGGGTTCCCATCCTTTCAGCAAATACGGGACGAGTGGGGCCTCCCTTCATGCTATTTGTTCTCTTATTTTCAGGTACGTCACTACTGGGAGACGGAACGTAGAGGAACTGCTGGGGCCTGGGACAAGGGGCCTCTGGATATCCTTTTTTCGGCCACCAAACCTGCTATGAATTCCCTTGCGCACTGGTACCGCATCCTTAAGTCCTCTCTCGCTATATCGGTAATTACCCCAGTGCGCACTTCCTGGGAGCAGGATTTGGGGCAGGATATTTCTGAACCGCATTTCGCGGCATGCTTCGCTACATTATACTCCTACACTAAATCTGCAGATTTCCAAGAACTTCAATATAAGATCCTTCACCGGGCTTATTTCACGGCGCAGAGGGGAGCACGCATGGGACTTTGGGAGAGTGGTTTCTGCATTAAGTGCAAGAGCAGCGCAGGTACCTATATTCATTCCTTTTTGGAGTGTCCCAGGCTGAGTGTGTGGCGGGAGGCTCTCCCCTTATTGGAACAAGCAGTGCAACGTACTGTAGAATGGGACTATGGGTTCATACTCCTGGGTCTGCAGACCTCCCTCCGGGATCAGGGTTTCACCACACCCCAATGCAGATTCTTTTATAACGCTATTCTAGTAGTGAAGAAAATGATCTTGACTTATTGGATGTCTGAGGAGGCCCCTCCAATACAACACTGGAGGAGTCGACTCCGGGAGGTGGCTCAGTTTGAAATTCGAACCTATGCTAGAACACCGAGCGTGCTTAAGCAGCACTATGTTGGCTTGTGGGAGAGACTGCGGGACCTGGTGCCGTCGTGTGCAAGGGAGGGGGAGCAGGGGTCTTCTTAGATCAGAATCTCTTCTGTGCATCCCTGACTAGTCCACTGCTGTGCATTCTACCTGTTTTTCCTTTTTTACATTTTCTTTCCTAGAACACCCTGGTGCCTCAGGGATGGGGGGGGGGGGAGGGAGGGAGATGCTTGGGGATATGAGTGAATGGTATGTATGGGACGGATGTTGTAGTGTGCGATTGGTATTCTGAGGTCTGTGTGGGGTCTGGGGGTTTTCAATGTGGTACAAAAGAAAAAAGGTGGGAGAACACTGTTCCAGATGGGCAGCTTTACCTTGCAGCCGTACTTCACTGCGTCTGCCCCCGCTGCTCTCATTGTTTTTATTTTTATTCTAATTCTGTATATTATACATGTGTGGGGGACACTGTGGGGCAGCATTGTTTGTTTATTGTTCCTGCTTTTCATATGTAATGGCCTGTTTTTTGCCCTTTTGCTGATTATTGTTGTGCCCAGTTGGGCGGTGTATTTTTCACTGTTAATAAACATACGTTTAAAAAAAAAAAAAAAAAAAAAGAAACCAGAGCAAAACTTGGTCAGTTAAACCGATTGACTTAAGTCTATTTATTAAAAGACAGTGATCAATAGTGTCAAATGCAGATGATAAATCAAGGGAAATCAAGATTACAGATGTATGGTGATCTAAGTGATAAATTAAAGACGTAGTCATACCAATTAGTGAGTGTTCTGTAGAATGATTTTGTCTAAATCCTGTTTGGTTTGGGTGCAGTATGTTGGTTTTTTCGATGTATTCTGTGTGATATTCCTCCTGCTTAATTCTGAATTATTTTTAATCTTACTTTCATGATATTTGTCCTACCTATGTACAGCTCCAATTTATCAATTGATAGATGAACTTAAGTTTTCATACTGGTGTATATATATATTTTTGTTATCATCTTAACACATTATTTTATTTTATTATATTCTACCTTATACGGAGCTCATACTACGTGTACTGTACTACCTCCAATCATGCTTTCTCTCTCTATTTCTATCACACTTTGCTCTTTCCTATGTTGTTTCAAGTTTCAAGTTTATTCGTTATTTGATTGATCGCCTATCACAGTTACTAAGCGATGTACATAAACTATAAATATAAGGTAAACAATAACAAGGATATATAAAAAACTAGCTGATTACCCGGCGTTGCCCGGATATTTATTTATCCCAAAATGTCCAACCCCCTACATGTCCCACCCCACTATGTCCCACATGTACCACCCCCCACGTTACCCCCCCCCACATGTCCCATATGCCCCACCCCCATGTCCCAACCCCCTACCCTCCACATGTCCCAAAGGAATGTCCCTCTCTATGGGGCTGAACTTAGACTTAAACGGCATCGGGAGTGTCGGTATTCATCTCTGCGAGCCCGAAAACTATGGGTTGGACATTAATATCTGTCGCTTTTGATAATTTTAACATATCACCCCCTTCCCACCCCCACAGTATTTTACCCCATCCCACCTGCACAATATTTTTCCCCAGATAGTAAGTCATATGTGTACCAAGTTTGGTTGAAATCTCTCCATGCGTTTCAGAGTTATGCTGAGTATTCATCTGTGAGCCCGAAAACACTATGGGGTAGATACTAAAATCTGTCATTTTCAATCATTTTTACATATCCCCCCCCTTCCCACCCCCACAGTGTTTGTCCTCAGATAGTAAGTAATGTGTATGTCAAGTTTGGTTGAAATCTGTCCATGCATTGAAGAGGTATGCTGGAACATACATACATACACACACACACATATATTCAAATTATAATGTGAAATATTTGACAAAATGAATACAATACAACTAACGCAAAACTTGATTATAAACAACATTTTTAGTTTCACCTCCAGGAGCAAGAACATATAAATTCTTGGGTGAACCCACCCTTGAGCAAGCAACATAGAGTTGTGGGCCGCGAGACCCCCAGAACATATCACCCCAGGTAGTGAGGGATCTGCATACCAAGTTTTGTTCAAATCGGTCAAGCCGTTTTTGAATTACTGTGAGAATGGCAGCTTTTTACATTTTTTCCATTGACATGAATGGGTGAAATCTGATTTTCTGTTTGTAGCTCCGCCCACATGTGCAGGTGGGCCGCGATACCCCCAGAACATATCACCCCAGGTAGTGAGGGATCTGCATACCAAGTTTTGTTCAAATCGGTCAAGCCGTTTTTGAATTACTGTGAGAATGGCAGCTTTTTACATTTTTTCCATTGACATGAATGGGTGAAATCTGATTTTCTGTTTGTAGCTCCGCCCACGTGTGCAGGTGGGCCGCGAGACCCCCAGAACATATCACCCCAGGTAGTGAGGGATCTGCATACCAAGTTTCGTTCAAATCGGGCAAGCCGTTTTTGCGTTGGCAGCTTTTTACATTTTATCCATTGACATGAATGGGTGAAATCTGATTTTCAGTTTGTAGCTCCGCACACGTGTGCAGGTGGGCCGCGAGACCCCCAGAAAATATTACCCCAGGTAGTGAGGGATCTGCATACCAAGTTTCATTCAAATCGGGCAAGCCGTTTTTGCGTTGGCAGCTTTTTACATTTTTTCCATTGACATGAATGGGTGAAATCTGATTTTCTGTTTGTAGCTCCGACCACGTGTGCAGGTGGGCCGCGAGACCCCCAGAACATATCACCCCAGGTAGTGAGGGATCTGCATACCAAGTTTCGTTCAAATCGGGCAAGCCGTTTTTGCGTTGGCAGCTTTTTACATTTTTTCCATTGACATGAATGGGTGAAATCTGATTTTCAGTTTCTAGCTCCGCCCATGTGTGCAGGTGGGCCGCGAGACCCCCAGAACATATCACCCCAGGTAGTGAGGGATCTGCATACCAAGTTTCGTTCAAATCGGGCAAGCCGTTTTTGCGTTGGCAGCTTTTTACATTTTTTCCATTGACATGAATGGGTGAAATCTGATTTTCTGTTTGTAGCTCCGCCCACGTGTGCAGGTGGGCCGCGAGACCCCCAGAACATATCATCCCAGGTAGTGAGGAATCTGCATACCAAGTTTCATTTAAATCGGTCAAGCCGTTTTTGCGTGATCGCAGCACATACACACACACATACATACACACATACCTCCGATTTTATATATATAGATATAAAATCTTTTAAAAATAGACAAATTACAACAGGAAACACTAGGATAGAAGGGAACGAAATACATTTTATGATAGGAAAGGAAGAACATTTAAGGGTAATATACAAAGGGAAAGGGAAAACAAAATAGTTTATTGGGAGTATAATACACAATTGAACAAAATGAACGGCAACTAAAAGAGCAATTGGTATTTCAATTAAATATTGAAAGCATCTTTAAAAAGAAAGCTCTTAAGTTGGCTTTTAAATTTATCAAAACTTTTCTCCTGTCTTAAGTAAAGTGGGAGAGAGTTCCAAGTTTGTGGTGCTGTAACGGTAAAAATATATTGCCTTCGTGTATTAATCATTTTAAGGGTGGGAATAACCAATAAAAGTTGTTCATTCGATCTTAAAGTTTTTTGAGAAGAATATGGAATTAAAACTTTGTAAATAAATGATGGAGTTTTGTATAGCAATGATTTAAAGGTGAGTAAAGATAATTTATAAAGAATGCGGTGTGCCACAGGGAGCCAATGTGCCTTTTGAAGTAACGGGGTGACATGATCAAACTTTTTGACCTCCATAATTAATTTGATGGAAGTGTTTTGGATAATTTGTAATCTTCTAATTTCTTTTTGGGCCATTCCTTTGAACAAAGCATTACAGTAGTCAATTTTTGAAATAATCAATGAATGAATTAATGTATTTAAAGATTTGGGACAGAGGAATTTTGAAATAGAGCGGATTTGACGTAACCTGTAGAAAGTATTCTTGACCACATAGCTAATGTGGTCGTGATAAGTAAGATTTTCATCTAAAATGATACCTAGTATCCGGATTTTATTTACTTGTTTGAGCGTAACTCCTTGTATATTAATAGAAATCGCTATTTTGTGATTTTCTTTCCAGGGAAAGAGTAAAGTGTTGGTTTTATTAATGTTTTAGGACAATCTGTTTTGGTCCAACCATAGATGAATCTGTTTAAGTTTTTCATTAATGGTGGCAATTTCTGATGGATTATTAGGATCAAGGGGGTGTAAGAGTTGTACATCATCAGCATAAGCGAATACTGAGAAACCAATAGATTGACAAAGAGTCATAAGGGGAGAAAGGAAAATATTGAACAGGAGAGGAGATAGGATAGAACCTTGAGGAATGCCATAGGAGCTAGAGAAACTCGAATAAATAGAATCATTAAAAGAGACTATAGAAGTTCGATTATCAAAATAGGACCTAAACCAAAGAAGAACTTGCTCGGAAATGCCAATAGATTGTAATCTGTTTAATAAAAGATTATGATCAACTGTGTCGAAAGCTGCTGAAAGGTCTAGTGAAATCAGAAGGACAGAAGAGTGGTGTTTGGTTTTATCGACACACTCCTTTTGATGATGTCCTAACATTTTTCTGTCCCATCTCTATTTTTAGTGATTCAAGTAAGCCTTGGGTAGCTGATTATAAATCCAGGAGCATATCTCACCCAGATATCCTCTTGATTTTTGATATGCCTCTTGGATATCCTATATGTTATCTTTTAACGGCCTTGTATTGTACCTGCTCCTGGACTCAGTGTAGTTGCACTTGTTACAGTTAATCTTCTCTTTTGTTATATTACATTGATATACTTCCTTAGTTTCATTGCCTTGTTTATCAGGTTGATCAAGCTATACTATAGTATGCTCCTCTGGTTTAATATACAACCCCTACCTGATATTCCTTTTACCACTCTTAATAAGATATATAGATGACATATACCATTGTTGGTATTTGAGCAAAATGGTTTTTTCTCTTTTTTTCCGTTGCTTTTCCTATTTATTCTATTTATAGCACCACATACATTTTTTTCTTATGTTTTGTGTATTGCTTTTTGTAAATTACTCAAGTTATATTTTGTATTTACTGACCCTGGCCCACATATGTTCACTTTACACACTATATTGTTCCCAGATTTGGGCGATATATCTTTTTGCTATTTACCATGGTTGGTATCCAAAGAGAACATATGATTTTCAGTCTGGGTGGTTTGGTGACCTCCGCTCCACTTGTTCATCAAACTGGTGCTCTCTCCCCTCTTTTTTCTCTCCTGGAGAGGACTTATCTCTTTTCATATATGTGATTTTTCCCTCTTCTTCATGTCTATTTTACCAACGTGCGGGACGGACGTTCCCTGTCTTATCCCCTTTGATTTCAGCTTTTTCTTCTACCTACATGTCTTCTCTTAAACTAGTATCATGGAACGTCAACGGTATTAACCAACCTCTCAAATGTAAGAAAATTATAGACTATCTTAAAGCTAAAGATTATGACATTCTCTTGCTACAGGAGACTCATCTGAATCCCATAGACTGTTCCAAGCTTCGTATTTCCGGATTTTTTACCATGTATTCTCCCCTGCTTTCCATAAAAAAAGAGGAGTGTCCATTCTTGTGAAGACTTCATTACAAGCTCGCATCTTACATCAAGTGTCGGATTCTGAAGGTAGATGGACTGCAATCTCTATTCAGATTAGTGACTTACCCTTCTCTATTGTCAACATTTATGCTCCAAATATTGACTTGCCATCTTTCATGGATGCCTTGAGAAACGTACTGTTAGATTTAGCTGATTATCCTTTAATACTTGGCGGAGACTTCAATCTCCCTTTGGATACGAATCTAGATAGGCACTCTCACTCACAATTCCGTCCTTCCAAAATGCGTTCTGAACTTCATGATATTATTCAAGACCTTGGCCTTTGCGATCCGTGGAGATTACTACATCCGGGCGAAAGATCCTTCACGTTCTACTCTGCCCCTCATCGCTCCTATTCTAGGCTTGATTTCTTTCTTATGTCCAAATCTCTTCTTCCTAAGACTCGCGCGGCTACCATTCATCCTATTATTCTTTCGGACCATGCGCCCATTGGGTTACACGTGGAATTACAACACACTCGTCCAAATCGTATTTGGCGGCTTAATACATCAGTTCTCCTGGACTCTGCCTTCCAAGACAAAATCCGAAGCTTCATTGCGGACTTTTTCATTCATAATGCTTCTTCCATTGACTCTTATACCAACATATGGGAAGCTTTTAAAGCGACTCTCAGAGGTGAGGTTATCAACTTCTCCGCCTGGAAGTGTAAGTCGGATCGCTCTACTTTGGACTCGTTGGAGAAGGATATCTCTTCTTTGGAACGCCAGCAGATCGCGAATAATCTCACTCAAATGTCCCCTGATTTAGTTCAGAAAAAGGTTGAATATAATATACTATCCCGATCTAGAGCTCAACAGGACTTCTTAATCTCCAAAACTGGTACCTATATGTCTGCCAACAAAGCTGGTCGTTCAATGGCTCGTTTCCTGGCTAATCACAAACAAAGATCTAGAGTTGCTGCATTAATGAGAGATGATGGTACCTCTGTTACAGATGACAATTCCATATCTCAGCTCTTCGCTACTTTTTATAGTGCCTTGTATTCTTCAACCACCAAATCCTCTTCCACCTCTAGCTCTGTCTTCTTTCAGGATATTTCCCATCCCTCTTTGGATTGCCCACAGGCTTCATGTCTTGGTGCTCTTATTGAAGAGGCAGAGATTCTTGAGGCTATAAAATCTCTCTCCTCACACAAATCTCCAGGGCCCGACGGACTTCCGATGGAATTCTATAAAACCTTCTCTACTGATATCATTCCTTGGCTGAAACATCTTTTCGATTATCTTTTTTCCAATCCTGATGATCAAGGCGGTTTTGCGGAAGCGCACATTATTGTTTTGCCCAAAGCAGGGAGGGATGAAACACGGGTAGCTAACTATCGGCCTATTTCTTTACTCAATACTGACTGCAAGATCCTGGCTAAAGTCCTAGCCTCTCGATTGGATAAGGTCTTGGGCAACCTTATTCATCCCGACCAAGTAGGTTTTATGAAAGCCCGTTTCATAGGTGATAATGCACGTACTTTCCATTCTGTTCTAGATATTGCGCATTCCACAACTGAACCAATGATAGCTATTTCCTTGGACGCCGAGAAGGCCTTTGACATGGTGGAATGGAATCATTTATTTGCTGCTCTCCAATGGTTTGGTTGTGGCTCGGACTTCATACAATGGATCAAAATATTATACAATAGACCTTGTTCTAGATTACGGATCAACGACTCTCTATCTACCCCCATTTCTCTCTGTAGAGGCACCCGACAGGGTTGTCCTCTGTCTCCCCTCCTATTTAACCTAGCTCTTGAACCATTGCTCTTGGCAATCCGTCAACATCCGCATATAATCGGCATCCCTACAGGCTCTTTACAAATTAAAACTCTAGCCTATGCTGATGATCTACTGGTGTTTCTTTCAAAACCGGCGTCTTCCATTCCTATTCTTCTCCAAATTGTATCTGATTTTTCAAGCTGTTCCGGCTATCGTATAAATTGGGATAAATCTGAGGTTATGCCTCTCAATGACTCTACTTCACTGGCTGATTGTGGTCCTATCTCATTTCGCTGGGCCAGTTCTTCTTTAAAATATTTTGGTATTCTTTTTTACCATGATACTAATACCATGATGTCGCTTAATTTAGCTGCTTTAACATCCAAGATTGACGCATTGGTGAAGAGGTGGTCCCCTCTTTCTTTATTATGGTGGGGACGTCTTGAGGCTATCAAGATGACTATTGCGCCAATTGTCAATTATTACCTCTCCATGCTCCCTAGACTAGCCCCCAGAGAGTTTTATAAATGTATCGAAGTAAAGCTTTCAGCTTATCTCTGGTGTAAGAAAACACCTCGTATATCCCTGAAAATTCTTAAATCCTCTAAAGAAAATGGGGGCATGGGCTTTCCGGATTTTTTTCTCTATCATATTGCCTCGTTTCTACGATATAGCTCATATTGGACTCTGGATTATAGTCTCTCTGATGACTTGGCTGCTTGGTTTCGAGTTGAGCAACATCTTGTCCGCCCGATCCCTCTATCTAACTTATCTTTCCTTTCTACCTCTTCATTGCCTTGTAAATCCACTACCATACACGCCACTATCCAAGCAATACAGCATTTTGATTTAATTTCTGGGTCCGATAGACGCAAAACGACCGTTTCCCCGCTCTGGTATAATCCCTCCTTTTGTATTGATAATTGTCCTATTCACTGGAAATCATGGACAGACAAAGGGATATGGACCTTAAACCAGGTCGTAGATAATGGTAAGCTCCTTTCTTTTGCTCAGCTCATGGACAGGTTCGACTTACCCACATTGCTTTCATTGGATTCAACTCTCACACTGCCTACTTAAAAGTTCACCTTCTATTTTTTCCTATACTCAAACCTCTCCTCTCATGACACTCTCAAAATTAGCTTTAGAACTCGGTCACACCACGTCTCTTTTCTATAAAGAACTTCGGTCACATTTATATCCTAGATCCAAGAGATCTACGGATATCTGGTTGTCTTACTCCACTTGGCTGGGATCCGACCAGGATTGGGATTTATATTTCAGTAAAATAATTCGCCTAACAGCGTCCGCCAGTCTCTCTCAGTCGCTCTACTTCCTAGCGTATAAAGTCTTTTGGACGCCTAACAATATGTACTTGGCTGGTCTCAGAGATTCCAATAGGTGTTGGCATTGTGCTTCAGATTTAGGGGACCTCCATCATATGATATACGCATGTCCCATTCTCCAGGACTTCTGGACACAAATATGGCGCATTATTCAATGTATTCTCCCTATCTCCTCAGGGTTCTCATTTGAAGTCTTGCTTTATAGAGCCTTAGCTGTGTCAGATCCGCTTTCCACCAGTCAACAATCTCATCTCAACATTTTGATTGCTTTAACAATTCAAATGATTCTTCACAACTGGAAATCTGCTGATTTGCTCAATGTTGTTTTCTGGTGGAATACTGTTCTCATGATTCATTCCTATGAGTTGAAAGCTGCCGAATTCTCGAACCGATTGCAGCGCGTCGCCAAGATATGGGAACCTATTCAACATTACTCTCCTTAACTGTTGTCTTTCCTATAGCATATCTTAATTTCGACTGTATCCACACATTTTTCCTCTTTTTCTTCTCCTCTTATTATTCCTAGTTTGGCATGGGATGTCCGTCCCGTACCCTTCCTTCATTCACTTATCATTCTCTCTTCTTCTCTCTTCTATCATCAGTCTCTCTCCTCCATCTTCTGATTGATCACCTTCTCCTTCCCCCTCTTATCTCATCTCTCCCTTACTCTGCCTCTTTCTTCTCCAGGTTATACAGTGGGTTCTTCTGAGCCTCCAGGTTTTCCCTGTTTCTTTTTGTAGTGCACGCATCATATATATCATATTAAATGCACTCTGTATTTTGCACTGTCCTCATGTCTGGATGGTTCTGTTGAACTTCTTTGCTCACTTGTTCAGCATTCATTGTGTTCGTTATGTAACTTTGTTTTTGTTCTGAAAACTCAATAAATATATTTGAAATCATAAAAACAATATATTTGAACCTATGTGAATATATTTTTATATCTTATATTCTATTTTCATAAATGTTCAGTACCCTGCTGATCGGAACCCATGGCTTTCTCCAGGTGAGCCCGAGGAATGCATTTTTTAAAAATTTAACAGGAGGATACACAGAGTTTGTGGCAAAAAGGCTCTTTATTACGAGTAATTGTTATGCAGCAGAATGGTACAGCTTTGAGAATGCAGTACAGAGAATGCCAGCATTACACAGGAGAATTAACAAATACATATGGTGGGACAATCCACCTGGGAGATTTGAACACATGCCAAGGAGATTCATTGGGTATGACATTAATTATTAAGGAAAAAAAATGCCCTTGTCCAGTCCTCGAGATCTACTGGCAGGCCAGGTTTTCAGAATATCAACAATGAATATGCATGAGAGAGATTTGCCTGCACTGCCTTCTTGGTATGCAAATCTCTCTCTCATGCATATTTATTGTGGATATCCTGAAAACCTGGCCTGCCAGTAGATCTTGAGGATCGGTCTTGGGCAGCCCTGCTTTAACCTATTACATATCCATTGTTAACTTGGCACTTATCTTATTTAGCTGAAAAGATTTTATCTCGTGGCTCCGCAGGATCTTTTCCACCAATGTGCAAAATGTGCAAATGTGAGTTTATCCTTCACTGGTCCCCAACTCAATCCTGAGTTTCGCTGCTAAGGATTGATGCAAGTACAGAAATGAACAATTATTAATAATAATAAGAAAATTAAACAAACTGGTGATTAATTTTGAAAATACAACCACAGGTTTGGCAGTCAGAACTGAGAGAGGCACAAAGGGTTTTGGAAATGCTGAATTTGAACTGAAAGTTAAAGAGAGTATAAACCAAGGGTTTGAATATCTGAATAGTATATAAACACTGTTGAATTAACTGCACAGGTATTGGTTTAAGTGTGAAAGTATTGGAATTGCTGAAAACTATTCTTTTGATCATTGGATAATGTTGCCTTTACAAATAGTGCAGGAATGAGGGGGAGTAAAAGAAAAGAGTGGTGGTAAGTTTATGGGCACCAGCTCATGATGCAGTACTGTCCTTGACTCTGTCTAAAACTGATGCTACTGATAAAGACTGTTTGGATTTGGTGCAGAGCATGTATGGTAGCATGGAAGACTACTAGCATGCTTCAAAACTACCATGCAGTGGCCTGGAGAGAAACTGTTCCAATATGTCACACGTTTGAAACAGATATTGTTGAAAACTGTAATGAAGGGTGCTGTCCAAGCCCAAGAAATAGACTGAGCCCAATGAGCAGATTCTTAAGGGTGCTCCCTACTCTGACAATGATTTAGCAGGTCAGAGGAGTAATTCCCCCCATTTGCCAGTTTAATGAGGAGAACCAGAGAACAGGAGGACCAGGAAATTGTTAGGGGCCCATCTAACTTTCACAAATGGGAGAAACCCCTGAGCAAGCCAATAGAGCCACCCATACAAGTCTCTAGGAGTTCCATACACTGCCCAAAATGAATATTGCTCCCTTAGAAGAAAAGAAGGGGGAGGGACCCTGTGTACTTGCCCCAGTAAGTGAAAAAGAATACAAAACACAAATAGATGATTTGGAAGTCCCAGCTGGTTGCATTGCAGTTGCATTGCTATGAGGGGAGGAACTTCTCCTATCAATCAGCAAAGAAATATGGGCCAGACAAGTAACCTGAGCAATAGTGCTTGCTGCCCGATTCCTTTTTTTTATTTTTATTTTTGTAATTGTTTATTTAAAGAGAAGCAGATTACAAAAATACACATAAAACAGCAAGCAACATCCGTCCAGAGTTGCCAGATTATAATACAGCTTCAGCAACTTAACAAGGTATACAGTGAACCCTCCCCAAACAAACATCAAGTATATGTATGAAAAACATAGGCATAAATCAATTACAGAAATAACAGTACAAGATAGCACCACACCAAAGTCTCCACAGAAGGTACCCAACCAACCCCCGTACTCTACATAGTGCCCCCTGAGGCAGAGAGATCCTCCTCCACTGCCAAATAATCATCCCAAATATTCTTAAATTGTTGCTACTTGTGCGCCAAAAGGGCAGACAGCCTATATTGCTGACAAACCCCTCCCAAGCGCTCCCGCATTTGCATCAAGAAAGGTTGTTTCCAGTTTTGAGCAAGCACCAACCTAGCAGCCACAAAGGCCAATGAGAGCAATTTATCTTGATCATCAGTAAGCCCCTCAACCCGGACCCCTAAGAGTGCCACTTTAGACAAAGTGATATGAACCAGCTTACTAACATACCCAAAAACCTGGATCCAATAAATTCCCAGCACTGTACAGACCCACCACATATGGAAAAAAGTACCCTGGGCACCACACCCCTGCCAAAAGGCTTCGGACTGAGAGTAGGAGATTTTCTGAAGCACCACAGGAGAGAGATGCCATCTCATCAGCAATTTCACAGCATTCTCCACTAATGCAGGTGCAAAGGCAATATGCTGACTCCGATAAGTTAAGTCAGCCCACACCTGCTCAGTAAAGACCCATTACAAGTCCTGCTCCCAAGCCATCATATAGGCTGTCTTGGGGCGAAGAGCCTGATTCACCAATCTATATAAAATTGAAATGCACCCTCGTTTAATGGGGAGTCCCAAGAGCTCCTCAAACTTGCTCACCATAAACTCTTGAGAACGCCCCTTCCAATTGCGTTGCAAATAATTATTAACCTGCAAATAAGGAAAAAGGTCCCCAGAGGACAGAGGGTACTGCTCCCTAAGTTCAGAAAAAGCTTTAAACCAGTTACCCTCCAGAAATTGCCCAAAACAATGTAAACCCAAACAGGCCCATCTCAGAAAAATACCTCCCTCCCTATCAGGTTGAAAATCAGGAGAATGCTGCAGCGGAAGAAAGATGACCCCTTCCCATTGTCCCACAAGTTTAACCCTAGTTTCCCTCCACACTGTCATAGTGAGTCTGGTGAAGGGATTCAAAATGGCATCCACCTCCCTCCATCGCAGCCCCACCCAGAGTAAATATTGCAAAACCTGGATATCTCTACATATGGGAGAATCCCTCTGTTCCACTTGCACCCATAATTTTGGAGCTGCCACATGCCACTCCACTATAGATCTAAGCTGTGCCACCCTATAATAAGATTCCAAATGGGGCACCCCAGACCCCCCTCCAACTTACCCCAAAATAGAGTCACTCGAGCCACCCTTGGTTGCTTACCCCCCAAATGAATTGAAAAAACCTGCTATGCCACTTCCAAAACCAATCAGGAAGGAATGTAAACTGGTAATGCCTGAAATAAATAGAGCAAACGCTGTATCACCATCATACAAAGAGCCTCCATTCTACCCCACCAATACAGATAAAGCTTATCCCACCTATTCAGGTCATTATTAATAGAAGTCACCAGAGGAATATAATTAGCATCATACAGCTGTGTCCAATCTGCCCCAGTTGTATTCCTAAATACCAAATAGGGCCCTTCACCCACCGAAAATGTAATCGCAGTTGTAACCCCCATATCTCCAAATCCGGTATGGTGAGATTCAAAATTTCCATCTTAGCAAGATTAGCTTTGGAACCAGAAAGAGCACCATAGGTGCCCATCTGCACTTGCAAAGACTTCACGGACCCCTCTATAAGAGTAAGGATATCATCAGCAAACAAAGTCAATTTGTATTCTGCCCCATGTACTGACAATCCTCGAATACGCCGCTCCCTTCTAATGCTGAGCCAAAGGCTCAATAACCAAGGCAAACAGGAGGGGTGAAAGAGGTAAGAGGGCACCACGTCTAGTCCCCTGATGTAATTAAAAAACTGATGAGTACACCCCATTTACCTTAACACAGGCCAGCGGCACATTATATAAGAAATGAATCCAAGAGATAAAACGATCTACCAACCCCATCGTATATAAAACACAAGTCATAAATCTCCAGTCCACGCGGTCAAAAGCCTTATTGCCATCCACCGCCACCACCACCCACCACTCATTCCTAGTTCAAGCCTTTCATACCAAATTCAACACCCATCTAATCCCATCTGCAGCCTGTCTACCCCCAATAAACTCCACTTGGTCTAGATGGACTAGTAGATGACGGCAGATAAAGACCCGAATGGTCCATCCAGTCTGCCCAACCTGATTCAATTTAAATTTTTTAAATTTTTTCTTCTTAGCTATTTCTGGGTAAGAATCCAAAGCTCTACCCCAGGGGTGCCCAATACGTCGATCGCGATCGACCAGTAGCTCAGGAAGGCAACGTGGGTCGATCGCGGAGTCCATCCCGGGCTCCGTGATAGACTCGTGTTGCCGTCCTGATCTACGGGCCGATCAGCCTTCCTCTCCAGTGTTCTCCCTAGGGCCTTTTAGCTGTCATCTGCCGTTGTCATCTGCCGCTGCTGAACATTAAACCCCCCCCCCAAAAAAAAAAAACGGCTTGGAGATTTTCAGCCCGTAGCTCCGGGCTCTAACATGTGCATGCCAGCTTCTCTTCTCTTCCCTGCGAAGGCAGGACCCGGCAGCATTTCCCCCAATAGGTTGATCACGATCTTGGGCTGATCAGCCTTCCTCTTCCCGACGGCAGAATTGACGTCGGGGAGAGGAATGCTGGTTGGCCGAAGCAGAGAGAGCTTGAGGCCTGTTATTGGTGGCGTTTGGGTCCTGGTCCCCGATGGCAATGGCAGTGGCTTGGGGGAGGGCAGGGAGAAAGAAAGAAAAAGGGCAGGCAGGGAGACAGAAGGAAAGAAGAGAAACAGAAAAAAAAAGAAAGGGAGGCAGAGAGAAAGAAAGGACAGGGAAGAGGAAGGAAAAGTTGGGGGAAGGAGGAGGTCTGGAGGAGAGGAAGCATACAGGCTAAAAGAAGGGAAGAAAGATTGTATGCACAGTCAGAAGAAGAAAGTGCAACCAGAGACTCATGAAATCACCAGACAAGGTAGGAAAAATGATTTTATTTTAAATTTAGTGATCAAAATGTGTCTGAATTTATATCTGCTGTCTATATTTTACACTAAGGTCCCCTTAGTGTAAAACCGCAATAGAGGTTTTTAGCGCAGGGAGCCTATGAGTGTCGAGAGCAGCGCTGGGCATTCAGCGCAGCTCCCTGTGCTAAAAACTGCTATCGTGGTTTAGTAAAAAGGGAGGGGGGTATATTTGTCTATTTTGTATGGTTGTTACTGAGGTGATAGTGCATAGAGTCATCTGCTTTGACCTCTTTGAAAAACCCTGGAATAGGAATGATAATTAACATTTTCTATGCGTACAGTGTGCTTTGTGTTTTTTTTTAAATTTTATTGTTGATAGATCATTTTGACTTGGTCATTTAAAAAGTAGCTCGCAAGCCCAAAAAGTGTGGGCACCCCTGCTCTACCCAGTACTGTGCTTGGGTTCCTACTGCCGAAATCTCCGTTAAAACCTACTCCAGCCCATCTATACCCTCCCGTCCATTGAAGCCCTCCCCATCCCATCCTCCACCAAATGGCCATATACAGACACAGACCAAATGGCCACCAAATGGCACCCCCAGCACATCCTCCACCAAATGGCCATATAATAATAATAATAATAATAACTTTTATTTTTTCTATACCGCCATAATCTTGCGACTTCTAGGCAAGTACTGGCCTTAGTTCAATTTTTAATATTATTTTCTGGTTCTAGATCCTCTGTGTTCATCCCACGCTTCTTTGAACTCAGTCACAGTTTTACTCTCCACCACCTCTCCCCGTCAGAGATGCGTTGTTCCACCGCTGCAATGCGATTCATCTGGTATTCAAAGCACTCATTAATGCAATCCACAGTGGACCGCAGTTTATGCAGACGATCTTCTAGGGCCGCGGATACCATATGCGATATTTCTTGAGCCCATTCGCCCCACTGTGCTGGAGCAGAAATTGGAGTTGGGGACGCCGCCATTTTAGCCACTGGCAATGCCGACTTATGCTTTGGAGTCTTCACCGATCGTACCGGCATGCCGGGTGCAATCTGTCTCGCAGGATACCCCACTCACGCCCAATACCTTAGGAAGAGTTCCGGTGGAGGCAAAGTCAGGCAAGCAGTATTTTAAAGGGAGTTAAGCAGAATTTAGGAGACCCTAGGTCAGAGAGCTCAAGAGCACACGTCCGATCAAGGCAGATGCATCACGTGACCCCGCATCACTTTGCATTTGTCTACATTAAATTTCATCTGCCATTTGGATGCCCAGTCTTCCAATTTCCTAAGGTTTGTCTGCAATTTTTCACAATCCGCATGTGTTTTAACAACTTTGAACAGTTTAGTGTCATCTGCAAATTTAATCACTTCACTCGTCGTTCCAATTTCCAGATCATTTATAAATAAGTTAAATAGCACTGGTCCCAGTACAGACCCCTGCTCCACTGTTTACTCTCCTCCATTGAGAAAAATGACCATTTAACCCTACCCTCTGTTTTCTATCTGATAACCAATTCCTAATCCACAACTGAACTTTGCCACCTATCCCATGATACTTTAATTTTCTCAGGAGCCTCTCATGAGGAACTTTATCAAAAGCTTTCTGAAAATCTAGATACACTATATCAACTGGCTCACTATTATCCATATGTTTATTCACTCCTTCAAAGAAGTCAAGTAAATTGGTGAGACAAGATCTCCCTTGGCTTAATCCATGCTGACTCCACCTCATTAATTCATGTTTGTCTATGTGTACCACAATTTTATTTTTTATAATTGTTTCTACCATTTTGCCCGACCCTGAAGTGAAGCTTATAAACTTAAGGAAGTTCTTCTTCACCCAGAGAGTGGTAGAAAGCTGGAATGCTCTTCCAGAGGCTGTTATAGGGGAAAACACCCTCCAAGGATTCAAGACAAAGTTAGACAAGTTTCTGCTGAACAAGAACGTGTGCTGGTAGGGTTAGTCTCAGTTAGGGTGCTGGTCTTAGACCAGAGGGCCGTCGCGTGAGCGGACTGCTGGGAATGATGGACCACTGGTCTGACTCAGCATTGGCAATTCTTATGTTCTTATGTCTATAATTTCCCAGATCTCCCCTGGAGCCCTTTTTAAAAATTGGCATAACATTGGCCACCCTCCAATCTTCAGATACTACAGATGATTTTAGCAGCAAGTTACAGATCACTAACAGCAGGTCAGCATGAGTTCTTTTAGTACCCTGGGATGTATACCATCCAGTCCTGGAGATGTATCACTTTTTAACTTGTCAATTTGGCTTAGTACATCTTCCAGATTCACTGAAATTTTTTTCAGGTCCTCTGCATCATCACCCTTGAAAACCATTTCTGGTTCAGGTAGATCTCTTACATTTTTTTCCATAAAGACCGAAGCAAAGAATTTATTCAGTCTTTCCGCTATGTCCTTATCCTCCTTGAGCGCCCCTTTTGCTCCTTGATCATCTAATGGTCCCTCAGGTTTTCTGCTTCATGTACCTAAAAAATTGCTGAGTTTTTGCTTCTTTTGCAAGTTTCTCTACATTTTCTTTCTTAGCCGTCTTTATCAATGCTTTTCATCTTACTTGCCAGTGCTTGTGTTTCTTCTTATTTTCTTCATTCAGATCCTTTTTCCATTCTTTAAATGATTTTTTTGGCTCTAATAGCCTCTTTCACTTCACCTTTTAACCATGCCAGCTCTCGTTTCCTCTTCTTTCCACCTGTACTGATATGTGGAATACATCATGTCTGGGCTTCCACAATGGTATTTTGCGTGTTATTAATTTTGTTCCGAAAGTTTCTGCTACATTTATTATCACACAGCATCTTATATTCTATTAATCTAATGCTGAATCTATCCTTGTCATCTGGATTTCTTGTTTTTCTCCATTGCCTTTCTGCCTTCCTAATCTCTCTTCTTACCTCTATTACCGCATCAGATCTCCATGGAGTAAGTTGTGTAGACGAACAATCAATAATTGCTATTTGTGGAGCTACTACATCAAGAGCAGATGTTAAAGAGGAATGCCATTCAAAGACCGATTTTCATCTACAATCAAATTCTGTTTCAATATTACAGCTAAATCTCTCATCTCAAACTCATGCCTTATCATTTTAATTCTTTTTTCTTTCCTAATTTGGGATTAATTATTAATATAAAAAAGTAAATAATGATTCGACTAAATAACATCCTTGATTTTTACAAAAGTAAATAATGGTCCGACCAAATAACATCCTTTATTTTTACTAGTCCCTCTAGCTTTTCTACCATATAGATTTATTTTAACTCTTTTCAGGTGAAATAATCCTTGAAGAAAAGTAGGGGTCCTTTTACTATGGCGCACAATCCAATTTATCATGTGCTAAACGCTAACGCATCTATTATATTATATGGACGCATTAGTGTTTAGTGCACGCTAAAATGGCTAGCGCATATTAGTAAAAGGACCCCATAGTTTTAAGAGTAAGGTGTCATGGAACTTTGAGAAACAGTGCTGTGCAAAGCTGCAGAGGCTCACTAAAATTAAATGTAAGTGTTCCAGAGATTAATCTGAGAAGTTAATGGATGAGAATTTAATTTAGTTGAATTAAAAAATATTGTAAAACTAGGAAACTAGAGAGAGTGCTGTCTGTGGTGGACACTGGAAGTGTGTGTGTCTACCCCTGAGAGGGAAGGTTAGTGTTAGGGAACCTTATTTAATTTTATTTCTGTTAGGTAGAAATACATGGCCTTTCCGCCAAAGAATAATACTAGATACACACAGAAAGGGAGTGAGATTTGCCTCCTTTTATTTAATTAAGTCAGAGTAGTAGATAAACTTATTCCTGAGGTTCCTGATGAGGTTTGCTATTTGTGGAGCGAAGGAACAATAAGCCACAGTGGTTTACTGCGGAGATCTCAGACCTGATCAAGGAGAAGAAAAAAGCATTCATCTCTTACAAACAATCAGGGAAGCAGGACTCTAGAGCAGACTACCTGGCCAAATCAAAAGCCGTCAAAACAGCAGTCAGGGAGGCTAAATTCCTCATGGAGGAGTCTCTAGCAAAGAACATCCAGAAGGGAGATAAATCCTTCTTCAGTGATAGAAGAAAAAACTCAGGCGGGATTGTACATCTTAGGAAACCAGACGGAGACTATGTGGAAAAGGATTCGGAAAAAGCCCAACTATTAAATGAATACTTCTGCTCAGTCTTCACCCGAGAAGCGCCAGGGCTCGGCCCTCAGCTACAGACAAGGGTTGGCTCAGTTGACCCGTTTAGTAACTTTGAGTTTACGCCCAGCAGTGTCTACGGTGAGCTGTCAAAGCTCAAGGTTAACAAAGCAATGGGGCCGGACAACCTGCACCCCAGGGTGCTTAGGGAGCTGAGTGATGTCTTGGCGGAGCCACTGTCCGCGCTCTTCAACCTCTCCCTTAGTACAGGCAGCGTCCCGTTGGACTGGAGGACGGCTAACGTCATTCCACTCCACAAGAAAGGCTCAAAGATGGAGACAGCAAACTACAGACCAGTGAGTCTAACATCGATAGTGAGCAAACTAATGGAAACTCTAATCAAACACCAATTAGATAAGATCCTGGATGAGGAGAATCTACGGGATCACCGACAACATGGATTTACTAAGGGGAGATCCTGCCAATCCAACCTGATCAGCTTCTTTGACTGGGTAACGGGGAAGCTGGATATTGGGGAGTCCCTGGACATCGTGTACCTGGACTTTAGCAAAGCATTCGATAGAGTACCACACCGCAGGTTACTGAGCAAGATGAGTTCTATAGGATTAGGTAACACATTGACGAAATGGGTTGGGAGCTGGCTTGGAGGTAGGCTCCAAAGGGTGGTGGTGAACGGCACCCCCTCCGAAATGACGGAGGTGATTAGTGGAGTACCACAGGGCTCAGTCTTGGGCCCAATCCTATTCAACATCTTTATAAGAGACTTGGCAGAAGGGCTTCGAGGTAAAATAACATTATTCGCCGATGACGCCAAACTGAGTAATGTAGTGGGCAAATGCACAACAGACGAAGATTCAGTGCCCGACAACATGATGCACGACCTACTCCTACTGGAGCGATGGTCTAGGACATTGCAACTCAACTTCAATGCCAAAAAATGCAAAGTTATGCACCTGGGCAGCCAGAATCCATGCAAGTCTTATACCCTTAATGGCGAGATCCTAGCAAAAACGGTAGCAGAACGAGACTTGGGGGTAAGCGTCAGTGAGGACATGAAGTCTGCCAATCAAGTGGAGCAGGCTTCGTCCAAGGCAAGACAAATCATGGGCTGCAAACGAAGGGGTTTCGTCAGTCGTAAGGCGGAAGTCATTATGCCATTGTATAGATCCATGGTGAGGCCCCACCTGGAATACTGTGTGCAATTCTGGAGGCCGCATTATCGCAAGGATGTGCTGAGACTGGAGTCGGTGCAAAGAATGGCCACCCGGATGGTCTCGGGACTCAAGGATCTACCATTCGAAAAACGGCTTGACAAATTACAGCTATACTCGCTCGAGGAGCGCAGAGAGAGGGGGGACATGATCGAGACGTTCAAGTATCTTACGGTCCTCATCGAGGCGGAGGAAGATATCTTCTTTTTCAAGGGTCCCACGACAACAAGAGGGCATCCGTAGAAAATCAGGGGCGGGAAACTACGAGGTGACACCAGGAAATTCTTTTTCACTGAAAGAGTGGTTGATCGCTGGAATAGTCTTCCACTACAGGTGATTGAGGCCAGCAGCGTGCCTGATTTTAAGGCCAAATGGGATCGGCACATGGGATCTATTCACAGGGCAAAGGTAGGGGAGGGACATTAAGGTGGGCAGACTAGATGGGCCGTGGGCCCTTATCTGCCGTCTATTTCTATGTTTCTATGTTTCTATGTTCCAGCAGTGTTCCAGTGTATTTTGACTGCATGGAGGCTTTTAGACTACTGTTCCAGTGTCAACTGCTTCTGGTGTCAGCTGCTTCAAGGGTTCCAGTTTCCATTAAGTTCCAGTTCCTGTAACCCATGATATGCTAGCCAACGCAAGAAAGCCTGCAACCAAAGGAGAGATTTATTTTAACTTTATTTTTTCTGTATACACACAGTGGGTTAATTTGATTTTTTTAAAACTTTAAATCATTTTTATTGAGCACAAATAAAAATTTAACAATACAAGAAGAATAGCAAGATAAATATCAAAGGCTCAATCACTTTTCATTAACAATCATCAATCCCACCCTTCCAACCCACCTCCCCCACCCTTCTAACCTCCTACTTAATATCTAGAACAAAATAGATGAATATAAAAGCAAATATGCTTTAAAGAAATTTCCTAAACTATATTTTAAATACAATTTAAAATTTTTTTTTATTATTTATATACCACTTATATCCTAAGTGGTTTTACATTTAGGTATTTAATCATATTTCCCTATCTGTCCTGGCGGGCTCAAACTCTATCTAGTGTACCTGGGGCAATGAGGGGATTAAGTGACTTGCCCAGGGTCACAATGAGCAGCAATGGATTTAAACCCACAGCCTCAGGGTGCGGAGGCTGTAGCTCTAACCCCTGTGCCACACACTCCTATATAACTAATTACCCCATCTATTTCCTCTCCCAGAACTGCATAAAAATAAGAGTAAATAAATACAAGTTAAGTTAAGGTTTTCCTAATAAAACAAGACTACGAGCAGTAGGGGGTCAAGGTTTCTAAAAATGGTTGCCAAGTAATAAGTAACAATTTACCCTGTTTCAAATCCCAATAAGAAACAAACGGCTTCCATGAGCACCAGTTGTAACATACGAGCTCTCCAATGACCATAAATCGGACCAGTAGGTCCTATCCATAAATAGAGAATAGCTGTCAGCCCTGAAAGAATCACCCTTTTTTAAAAAAAACAAAAACCTTTTATCCCTTAGATATCAGGTGTTGAATGTAAAAAAGCCAAAATAGGCTATAACTGTTGTAATGCCATTTGACATGCCATATATGACTAACTTTGGAAAAAAACTCTGACCAAAAATTACAAATTAAAGAGCATTCCCAAAACATATGAGATAATGTTGCTTTAGGGTGACGACATTTTAGACAAGAACCTACATAAATAATTCTTGCTTTATATGTTCGTCAAGATGCTATATATAATCGACAGAGAAATTTGTATCCCATCTCAAAGTAAGAAAGGTCAGGCTAGAGACTATGAAGTAAAGATGAAAACCGTTTTAGATGAGAACCTTGTAAATTTATCTGCAATTCAGCATTCCAATCTTGGGCCACTTTATCATAATCCATAATGGGAGAAAATTCCAACATCAAATACCCGAAGTATTTTAAAGGTACTATCAACTGGGCCTCCAACCAAAGTACCTCTGATAAAAATCTCATAAGTTTTTGAACTAAAAATTTGGAAGGCAGGGAGGATATGTAATTAATTGAAGATATGAAAAAATATCTAAATGTGGCCATCCATATTCAGTGCGTAGTTGAGAATACGTTGGCAAAGTTCTATTATCCTTAAGGATTTGATACAAGAAAGTAATATTCCCTCTCTTGTCTGCCCCAAAACCAGTTGATAACATTCCAGATTTAAAAGATCCATTACCACTGATTGGTAACAAAGGGGTAATTTGAAAATTAAAAGTGAATTTTCTGCAAATTTGATGCCAGGTGGTTCTTAAGGGGGCAAGTAAAAAATAATAAGGATTCTTCAAGACAGCAGACTCTAACCTAGATGAATGAAGGAGATAGCTAAAGTGATAAGGTTTCCAAAATTGAAGATCTACTGGAGTCCAAGGAAAGTAAGACGTGGAAAGAAACCAATCATATAAGTGTTTTATATGCAAGAGTCCACAAAATGACATAAAGGTAGTAAATCAAGGCCTCCCTTATCAATCTGCAAAGCCATCTTATGTAGTGGTAGACAAGGTCAACCTCCTTGCCAGAGAAATCCCCTAAGAAATTTATCCAATTGAAACTCAATTCTTCGATAAAGAATAAGAGGAAGTATCTGATAAATATACAACCACTGAGGCAAAATAATCATGTTGTACAGAGCAATACGCCCCATCAAAGAAACTGGAAAATGATGCCATGTCAAAAGACAAGATTTAGTCTTCTCTAACAAAGGCTGTATATTTACATCATGAAGTTGAGTAAGGTCTTATGGAATCATTATTCCGAGATATACTATTTTATCAGGTGCCCAGATTAAAGGAAAAGTGCCTATCCATTTAGAAGGTAATTCCGAGTGAAATGGAAGAGCCATCGATTTCTGATAATTTAACTTAAAGCCAGAGTGAAAACCAAACTCAGTTAATGTGTCAAGTAGATGCGATAAAGAACGTTCTGGATTAGTCAATTTGAGCATAAGATCATCCCCAAAGACCAGAACTTTCAATTCATGACCCACAATGAAGAGGTCAGTGATATGAACATCATGTTGTAAAGTACATAATAAAGGCTCTAAATAAAGAAGAAAAAGTAATGGAGATAAGGGACAACCTTGACGAGTTCCTCGAGAAATATCAAAAGAAGAAGAGCGAGTTCCATTTATTAAAATAGACGCACAAGGGCCAACAATATAGAACATATAAACAATCAAGAAACCAACCAGAAAAACCCATATGTGAAAGCATCGGAAAAAGAAAAGACCACCTGGTCAAAGACCTTTTGAGCATCTAAACTAGCCAAAAGTCCAGATATCCCCTGTGACTGACTCATCACCAATGCCATCAGGACTTTGCAAACTTGTAAAGCAGATTGTCGGCCATGGACAAATCCAACTTGCTCCAGGCCAATAAGCCTGTCCGCTAAGACTTGAGCAAAGATTTTAAGGTCAACATTAAGCAAGGAGATAGGGCAATAAGAAACAACAACATAAGGGTCCTTTCCAGGTTTCGGGATTAACGTAATCAAAGCATCTGTAGCATCAAGAGGGAAGGAACCATCTTCTACACATGAACCATCTTCTACACAGAAAACTAGGCTTATTCACCCTTGAGAAGAGAAGACTGCGAGGGGATATGATAGAGACTTATAAAATAATAAAAGGATTCAACAAAATAGAGCGAGAAGCATTGTTATTCACGTTGTCAAATGTGAATCAGACAAGAGGTCATGGACTGAAGTTGAGAGGTGACAGGCTCAGGATAAATACTAGAAAGTTCTGTTTCACGCAACGAGTGGTGGACGCTTGGAATGCTCTTCCGGAGGAGGTTGTGACGGAGACCACCATTCTGGGTTTCAAGGGCAAGTTGGATGCAACACCTTCTTGCAAATCACATTGATGGATACGGGTAAACAGGTCTTCATCGGGGAACACCTGGCTTGGCCCCCGCGTGTGCGGGTCACCGGACTGGATGGACCAAAAGGTCTGATTCGGTGAAGGCGTTTCTTATGTTCTTATGTTCTAATTAAATGTTGCACTAATGATCCTGGAAGATGGTAAAGTAATAACTTGTAATATTCTGCCCTAAATCCATCAGGTCCTGGTGCTTTACAAGTGGACAATGATTTAAAAACATGTTGAACTTCTACTGCTCATAATGGTACACCTAAGAAATCTCTCATTTCAGGTGTTAAATGGGGCAATATTGAATCTTACAAATACGTCTATATCAGAGAGGGTTGTGAAGGAGAGTCTGCAGTATATAGCCGAGAAAAATATTCACAAAAATCTGAGAAATCTGAGCTAAATCGTTAGTATAAGTCCTGTCCGGAAGTCGAATAGAAGAAATCAAGCGAGACCCACTCGAAGCTTTGGTAAGACGAGCAAGATAACGACCAGGATGATTACCAAAACGGAAAAAACAGAATTTACGATAAAGGGTGCTACTTTTAGATCTCTCATGAAGAAGAGTAATCAAGGCTATCTATGCTGACAACATACCTTCTTTGTGAGCTAATGTAGGACGGCGAAGATAAGTTTTCTTTGCACTTTGAAATTGGCGTTCAAGAGAGATAATTTTGGAAGCAATACGATTACATTTCACAACATAAGCTATAATGTCTCCACGTAACACAGCATTGGAAATTTCCTAATAAAGAATCGGATCAGTAACATGTTCTGAATTTAAATGTGCATAATCTGCCCATCGCTCCACATGGAACTGTTGGAAATAGGGATCATCATATAAATAAGCCGGAAAATGCCAATTGCCAGCTCTACAAGTACCCAATTCCAGGTCTACAAATATTACAGCATGATTTGAGATGGCCATCAGACCAATAGTAGAGGTGAATACTCTGGGAAACAAAGATTGAGATACAAGAATATAATCAATATGAGACCAAGTAGAGTGAGAATGAGAAAGGTGTGTATAGTCTTGTTCAACAGGTGTAATATTTGCCAAGGATCAACTAAATCTAATGTAGACCATAAATAGGGAATTCCCTTATAAGAAATAGAGGTCTGCTTGATGTCCTGGGGAAGATCTATCAAGAGAGGGATCTAACATTTGATATAAATCTCCAGCCAATATAAGGGGACTCAATGCAGTCTGAGTCAAATATTGGAAAAATGCATGTTCATAGATAGTGGGAGCATTAACCACCAATAGGTTAAAGGACAAGGAACTCAAAATTATCTGCAATAAAAGTATGCGACCATAAAAATCTTTAGTCAGCAATTTAGTGTGACATTGTAAACGTTTGCTAATTAAAATAGCTACCCCTCTCTTTTTACAGTTAGTTGAACAACAATAAACTCTCACACCCAACCAGTTTTAAGCTTCATATGTTCTATATCAGTCAACTTTGTTTCATGTAAGCAGGCTATGTCTATCTCCTGATGTCGAATATAAGAGAGCAATTTAGTACATTTAATAATTGAGTTTATCCCTGAAACATTCTAAGATGCAATTTGCATCATTGAAGGTGATTTAACCACCATCATCCCAGACAAAAATTAAATGGAAACATCTAGGGGCCAAGCCCTCCCCCCAGTTGTAAATTTACATCACTAATCTAATCTAATCTAATCTAATCTAAACCTTAAGTTTATATACCGCATTATCTCCATGAGTATGGAGCTCGACACGGTTTACAAGAACTTAAATAGTAGGTAGAGAAGAAGAAAAAGGAATTACATGAACTTATGTGTAGAAGGGAGGTGAAAAAGGGGGGGAGGATAGAGTTACAATTTGATGAAAAGCCAGGTTTTCAGTTGTTTGCGGAATAATTGAAGGGAGTCCAGGTTCCGCAACGGGATGGTGAGGTCGTTCCAAAGACCTGTGATTTTGGAGAGGAGGGATTTTCCCAGTTTGCCTGCATAGTGGATGCCGCGTAGAGAGGGGAAAGCTAGTTTATATCTTTGGGCAGTTCTGGAGGAGTTGGGACTGGAGGAGTTGAAGGATAGTGGGATAAGAGGAGGGAGGATGCCGTGAATGATCTTAAAAACCAGGCAGGAACATTTGAAGTGGATTCTGGAGATTATTGGGAGCCAGTGAAGTTTGGCAAGGAGTGGGGAGGCATGGTCAGATTTGCGTTTTGAGACGATCAGTTTGGCTGCAGTATTCTGGATTAGTTGGAGTCTTAGAATACTTTTTTGATAGATTTAAGTAGATGGCGTTGCAGTAATCTAGTTTGGAGAGGATGATGGATTGGACAAGGATGGCAAAGTGTTGTTGGCTGAAGTAGGATCTAACTTTCCTCACAGTCATGTTAATAGGAATTGAAAGAGTATGATAAAACAAAACCCAATAAACAAGAAGGGATAAATTAGGCAATAAAAGAATATTTGAAAAAGATAAAATGAAAACCCATATAAATAGCCAAATCCAAAAATATGCAATTCTAGGAACCAACCTAACCTTTCCAATTTCCCAACCTTCCCCCCTCCTAACTACCTCCCCTCCCCATATCGTCTACTACATCTCTGATTTTGTTTCCAAGGAAATCAGTGATCCCAAGTCACAAAGATGTAACCTGTCCCCAGGTCCCAACCAACCAAGACCAATAGCCTACGTACAATAAATAAATAAATAGATAAGTAATTAAATTAATAGATAGATAAATTAATAATTGAACAAATAAGTTAATGTATAGTGAAATAGATGAATAACTATATAAGTAAGCTTGCATATAAACGAATATGTAAATGTTTAACTTGCTAGATAAAGATAATGAATAAATAGATAGATAAATAAATAAACTCCATAGTGTTCCAATACTAGTCAAGTCAACATCTATAAATAAATAACCAAAGAAATAAATAAATTGTTGAATATAAAACAAATATACAGTATGGGGCTCATAATCGAAAGAGAAAAATGTCTAAAAACTGGCCTAAGTCAGCACTTGGATGAACATTATCCAAATACGTCCAAGTGCCGATAATAAAAACGGGTTTTGGACGTATTTCTAAACAACCTAGGCCTTCATAGTGCCGCTGAATGACCAAAGCTAAACAGGGCATTTCAGGAGGAGTGTTGAGGCTGGAAGTTGGGCAGGACATGGGCCAGCTTAGACTTAGTCGTACAGCATGTATAACCAAAAGTTATACAGCCCAGGATCGACGGAACTTGGACGTTGTAACTTAGACCATGTAAAACATGGTCTAAGTCACAAAAACCCACTAAACTCACCAGAAAAGCACTGCAAATACATAAAACAGACTCCCACAAACTACTCCAGTGATCACTGACCCCCCCCATAAAAATATTAATCACATTTAAAATTCAGGCTCCAGATCATCATCACCTGGCAGCCTGGCATAGGAAAGCCTAGTCGTCTAGCTCAGAGTTGGCTTAAGCCATCTTGAGGGTGGTTTAGGGACCCCTGTAATCACTGCATTGATACTTAAACATGTGCACTTCCTATATACCCCAAAACCCTTTTGTACTGGCATATAAGTGGCTCCTGCAGCCATAAGGGCTATTGGGGTGGTAGATAAGTGGGTCTAGGGGATTCTGGAGGTGGTTTGGGGGGCTCACCATGACCTTTTAAGGGAGCTGTAGTGAGGAGAAGACATGGAACCCTTTTTGTGAAGTTCACAGCAGTTCCCTGTAAGGTACCCCACTATTTAGGTGGCATGTCTGGGTGTTCAGTCCATCACTTTGCAGATCCCTCCCACATCTAAGAGGGCTTCTTCTAGGCATTTTTGACTTGGATGAAAAGTTGGATGAAAATGTTGGATGGACAATTTAGCGACTTGGACGATCAGATTGGCAGGACGTATACTTAGACGATTTTCAAAAGTAAAAAAAATTTTGGACGTATTTTTTGAAAATGTGTCCTAGGCTGTTTTTTTTACTTTGGATGACTTGTGACTTAGACGAAAACGGACATAGACGTCCCTTTCGATTATGCCCCTCCACATATATAATTGTGTAATGCATATATAAACAAATAACTATGTTTATGTCACCGTGCATCACCAGACCAGGCCGTGCCATGCCCAAGCGGGTATGGCCAAGAGAGCCTAGAGCACACGGCGCTGACCGAGTGACTAATCAGTTCCCAATTGGAGTGGTAGATTAAGTAATACAAACACCTGGATTGATTCAAACGTAAAGTACTTTATTCCTTCAGGAACTCCAATTTTCAGGAAAAAAACCCAAAATAACATTTATGGTTCACAAGGTTTTCAAAAATATATTCCAAATTGGCCTCCCTTGGGCCTGTGCCCCTTCTGGTCCACTCAAACTTCTTGCACCAGGGAATGCTTGCAACCCCAACACTATATTTGACTGGTTCAAAAATATTTCACACAGTTTTTATTCAAGATTAGTACTGGCAGCATCAGACTGGATCTTTCCACTGAGCTCTTCTGACAGCAGAGCTCAGGGCAGAAGGGACCTCCTCCCACAGTGAGCGTTGATTGTGGTCCCTCCCAAACAGAACCCACAATCTAGTCAAAAAGAAACCAAAAAGGAAAAATTATTCAAAAATGTCACTGCCAGGACTGTGCAGTGCAAACTGCCACAGCCTAAAAATCCCCCAGGTTTTCAAAAGAAACTTGCAAAACCTTCACATGGCATTAAGGCTCTAAATTAAACTTCCCCAACTTAACTTTACTGGGGCAGCCAGCCCCTTTACTTCTTTAGCAAACTGTTCCAACTTTCAAGTTTGCTATTTGGTAAAACCCAGCATAACATCAGTTCAAACATAATCAGTTTCCATGTCGCACAGGTCAGTTTCAGTAATTCCCACACTAAAGTCCATGACTTCTTCAGGGTCTAAATACAGTGGTACCTTGGTTTACGAGCATAATTTGTTCCAGAAGCATGCTCGTAAACCAAAATACTTGTATATCAAAGCGAGTTTCCCCATAGGAACTAAAGGAAACTCGCTTCATACGTTCCCACCCACCCCTGAGGCCAGCGGTGCTGTTCTACCCCCTGAGAACTGGCATTGCTCCCCCGAAGGCCCCCCCCCCCGCATTATCCGCCATCCCCCCTGCGATCTGGCACCCTCCCCCCTGGGATCCGGCATCCCCCGCTTTTGTCGCACCCCCCGCCGCAATCTGAAATCCCTCAGCACCCACCCGAACACGCTGCTTACCACCAGCACCAGCACCAATGCACAGGACATGCCGGTGCCCGAAGATCTGTGTCTTCTTCTTTGCTGGGCCTTGAGCATCTGCACATGCTCAAGGCCTTCGAGTTTACGCTCTCTCTGAGAATCTCCGAGAGAGCATGAACTCGAAGGCCTTGAGCATGCGTAGATGCTCAAGGCCCAGCAAAGAAGAAGACGCAGATCTTCGGGTACCGGCACCAGCATGTCCTGTGCGTTAGTGCTGGTGCCGGTGGAGATGGGGTTAAGCAGCGTGTTCATGTGGGTGCTGGGGGATTTCAGATCGCGGTGGGGGGGGGTGCGACTCGAGCAGGGGGATGCCGGATCAAAGTGGGGAGGGTGCTGGATTGCGGGGGGCGCCGCTTGCAAATCGAGGCAACCTCGGTTTCTGAGGCGCCGATTTTGCGAATGTATTGCTCATCTTGTGTTCTGTTGAGGTATGCTGCTTCGGGTCTTCCTTCAGTACTCTGTCTCCTCTCCAGCTCAGGTTGGTTCAGTGGCTGCCTCCTTTCTGAGCACTGCTGCCAACCCTTATAATGAGTTGCAGATGTTGTTTGTTCCTGGTTAAAATGGAGATTAGAAGGTTTTTGGTGTTGCCTTGAACTGGGTCCCCCATGAATGTTATGAGTTGCCTTATAAACATTCCCCCTAGGAACACTATTCTCAGCACTACTAGTTCCACCTAAACTAAACTAACTAAACTAAACCTTAAGTTTATATACCGCGTCATCTCCACAGGAGTGGAGCTCGACACAGTTTACAGGAATTAAAACAAGAAGGGAACTAGAATGGAAAGAGGAAGAGAATTGGTAAACAGAAAGGAAATGGGGGACTTAGAATAATGGAGAGGGAGGGAGTTACATTTTGGAGAAAAGCCAGGTTTTCAGATGTTTTCTGAAGTGTTGGAGGGAGGACGAACTCCGAAGATGGGCAGTAAAGCTGTTCCACAGTTCGGTGATCCTGAAGAGGAGGGATGTTCCAAGTTTTCCTTTTTGGGATATGCCTTTTAAAGAGGGGAAGGATAGTTTGAAATTTTGAGAGGATCTGGAGGAGTCAGGACTCGAGGAGAGCCAAGATAGTGGAAAGAGGGGAGGAAGGATGCCGTGGAGAGATTTGAAGGCTAGACAGGCGCATTTGTAGTGAACCCTGAGGATGACTGGGAGCCACCTGCATGTTGTTCCCCCTTCCTTAATTCAGGTGAAACAAATAGGTATTTTCCTGCTCATGACTGAACCTTCCCTGACTGGTTCTAGTTCTGGGTTGAGGTATTGGTAGGGTTCTTCCCCTTTGGGACATTATTTTCCCTTGCCTAGCCCTGGGCACAGGTACTTTCTTACCATCCTTCTCAGTTATAGGGTCTACCCTGTGATAATGTTTATTGAATAAATATATAAATAAATACTCAAATGAACATATAAATAAATAGCTATACAATTAGATAAAAGAAATAAATTAAATTAATAGATTAATAATTAGATATATAGATATATATTGTGGCAGGGACCCCTGCGCTGCGCGCCTAGACCCTGTGATAATGGACTTTGAGCCTGACCCAGTACAGATTACTCCTACCCCTGTACCTAGAATAGGAGCCAAGCCAGCACAGCCTAGAAAAGAGAAATATTTCTATGCTGTTCCTTTAAGTCTAGCCCTTTAAGAAGAGACAGAAAATTACCTTGGCTTCATGCCAGGAAGCCTGGCAGTGCTTTGATGGTAATTAGGGGGAAGGGACCTGACAGTGTGAGCCCTTATCCTCCAGCAAAGCTGAGGCAGAGAGGGAGAAGCTGGGTGAGGACACAGGAATAGAGGGCAGTTGGGAGCTCTGGACGGAGCTGGAGATATCTGCATGGAAGAAATACAACCAGCTGAAAGTGAGATTTGCTTACCCCACATGGACTGGGAAAGCTGCCCAAACGTAGAGCAGATGCCTGAGAACATGGAGTTTTAATGGAACAGCCCGGAACAGGTCAGAGTTTTGTTTTTGTCTCTGAGGATTTTTGAAATGCCTGTTGCCTTGTTTAATCTGTTCTATAGGGCTGAGAAAGCCCGGGACTGAATGTTTTGCCCTGTTGGGAGGAGCACCTTAGGAGAAGGGAGAGAGTAAGCAGAAGCTTAAGTAAGCAGAAGCCTATGCTAGGACAGCATGTTTCAGTTTTCTCTCCAAAATCATGTAAAGGTTTTTTTTTCTTTTCTCGCAATGAAGAAAGCATAAGGCAGTGTTGTTAGCCTTTATTGCCCTGAACCCTAGCTTGGGGAAGATGACTGGGACATGGCTGGGCTGTATAAAATAAAATTCCAGCTATGCAGTTTGGCTGGTGGGCTAGTAAAAGTAAATTGGGACAGCCGGTAGTGCAAGGGCCCAGTGTTTGGCAAAAAAAGAACTAAATAGAAACATAAAAACATAGAAATAGACGGCAGATAAGGGCCACGGCCCATATAGTCTGCCCACCCCAAAGATCCTCCCCTACCTTTCTCTGTGAATAGATCCCACGTGTCTGTCCCATTTGGCCTTAAAATCAGGCACGCTGCTGGCCTCAATAACCTGAAGTGGAAGACTATTCTAGCGATCAACCACCCTTTCAGTGAAAAAGAATTTCCTGGTGTCCCCATGCAGTTTCCCGTCCCTAATTTTCCACGGATGCCCCCTTGTTGCCGCTGGACCCTTGAAGAAGAAGATATCTTCTTCCACCTCGAAACGGCCTGTGAGGTACTTGAATGTCTCAATCATGTCGCCTCTCTCTCTGCGCTTCTCGAGCGAGTAGAGCTGTAATTTATCCAGCTGTTCTTCGTACGGGAGATCCTTGAGTACCGAGACCTTCCGGGTGGTCATTCTCTGGACCGACTCCAGTCTCAGCACATCCTTGCGATAATGCGGCCTCCAGAATTGCACATAGGGCCTCACCATGGATCTATACAATGGCATAATGACTTACAGCTTAAGGCTGACAAAACCCCTGCGTATGCAACCTATGATTTGTCTTGCCTTGGATGAAGCTTGCTCCACTTGATTGGCAGCCTTCATGTCCTCACTGACGATCACCCCTAAGTCTCGTTCCGCTACCGTTCTTGTTAGGATCTTGCCATTAAGGGTGTAAGTTTTGCATGGATTATGGCTGCCCAGGTGCATAACTTTGCATTTTTTGGTATTAAAGCTGAGTTGCCAGTTTCTAGACCAGCGCTCCAGTAGGAGCAGGTCGTGCATCATGTTGTCGGGCATTGAATTTTCGTTTGTTGTGCTTTTGCCCACTACATTGCCCAGTTTGGTGTCATCGGCGAATAATGTCATTTTACCTCTCAGCCCTTCTGCTAAGTCTCTTATAAAGATGTTGAATAGGATCGGGCCCAGGACCGAGCCTTGCGGCACCCCACTGATCACCTCCATCATTTCTGAGGGAGTGCCGTTCACCACCACCCTCTGAAGCCTACATCCAAGCCAGTTCCCAACCCATTTCGTCAATGTATCGCCCAAACCCATAGAACTCATCTTGCTTAGTAACCTGCGGTGTAGTATGCTATCGAATGCTTTGCTGAAGTCCAGGTACATGATGTCCAGGGACTCCCCAACATCTAGCTTCTCCGTCACCCAGTCAAAGAAACTGATCAGGTTGGATTGGCATGATCTCCCCTTAGTAAATCCATGTTGACGGGGATCCCGTAGATTCTCCTCATCCAGGATCGTATCCAATTGGCATTTGATTAGAGTTTCCATTAGTTTGCTCACTATTGATGTGAGACTCACCGGTCTGTAGTTTGCCGTCTCTATCTTGGAGCCTTTCTTGTGGAGTGGAATAACGTTAGCCGTCTTCCAATCCAACGGGACACTGCCTGTACTGAGGGAGAGGTTGAAGAGTGCGGACAGTGGCTCCGCCAAGACCTCACTCAACTCCCTAAGCACCCTGGGGTGTAGGTTGTCAGGCCCCACTGCCTTGTTAACCTTGAGCTTTGACAGCTCACCGTAGACACTGCTGGGCGTAAACTCGAAGTTACTAAACGGGTCAATTGAGTCAACCCTTGTCTGTAGCTGAGGGCCAAGCCCCGGTGCTTCTCTGGTGAATACTGAGCAGAAGTATTCATTTAACAGTTGGGCTTTTTCCGAATCCTTTTCCACATAGTCTCCGTCTGGTTTCCTAAGACATACAATCCCGCCTGAGTTTTTACTTCTGTCACTGATATATCTGAAGAAGGATTTATCTCCCTTCTGTATGTTCTTAGCCAGAGATTCCTCCATGTGGAATTTAGCCTCCCTGACTGCTGTTTTGATGGCTTTTGACTTGGTCAGGTAGTCTGCTCTAGAGTCCTGTTTCCCCGATTGTTTGTAAGAGATGAATGCTTTTTTTTTCTCCTTGATGAGGTCTGAGATCTCCGCAGTGAACCATTGCGGCTTATTGTTCCTTCGCTGTTTACTTATTAATTTAACATAGCGGTATGGTGGCTTTCAAAGTTGACCACATTTCTTCCACGCTATCGGTTTCTGCTTGGCTATGTAGCGCCTGGTGAACAAAGGAACCCATGTCTTGGAAGTTTGTGTCCTTGAATTTGAGGACCTTGTAAGCTGGAAAGAATAAAAGAGCCTTATGGAACCCAAGGGGTGTTTGCGCCACAGATGTGGTGGGGGAGGGGAGGAGAAGCCTTCTGAATCCGGAGTAGCCTTGGTATCTTTACAAAGGCCAATTTAAGAGGGAGAGGTAAATTTTCCCAATTTTTATAGGTATCATCAAGCCTATATTTTGCACCAGGGTATGTATTGGGTCCTCCCAGAGCTCATGGAAAAACTCCCAGATTGGTTGTGGCTTGAATTGTAACTCATGTCTCCTTTGCGCTTTTGTCATGTGCTCAGTATCAAAATGCCTAGTTACAGTAAAGATAACAGAATATTAGCTGATACATGGAAAACATTGCGTTATGTAAGTAATTTAACAACAATTCCAATTCACAAATCTACAAATCAATCTATATGGCTGAACTCCAAGATTCAAATTGGCAGAGAAAGGCTCGCTTGGAAACATTGGATGATAGCATGAATACGTTTATTAGATGATGTTATCTCTAATGGTAAAATGCTTGAATTTTCACAGTTGCAACATAAATATGGCCTTAATAAATCAGAAAGTTTTAGATGGTTGCAACTGAAGCATGCCATTCAGGAGTTCTTATGCTTTCAGGCGGACTTCTTGGGACACCAGGCCGCCCAGTGGTATAAATTGCTGACTGGATTTATTAAAAAGAAACCAAATACTGGTCTGAGAGACATTTGGAGCATTGAGATCAAGCATCAGATTACTGCATCTCAAGGGCCACAAATTTGGACTTGGAGGATGAGATGTACAGTGTCGGCATCTATGAGACAAACTTGTTTTTTTTCTGTTACATAGAGCATTATGGTTCGGTTACAAAAATTGGATAGCTCTAAGTCTAATAAATGTTGGCACTGTCATCTCGAAGCAGGGACTTTAGATCAATATTATTCTATTGTCCATTTATTATGAATTTCTGGAAATCAATTTGGGACCAAATTGTTTATTAGATAACCCAGTGGCATTATCATATGATACTGTGCTATTTGGTATGGCAATGAGAGCAAAAAGTCAGATTTCTACAAATAATAACAAATTATTACTTATAATGACTGGGGTTGCCATTCAACAAATTACATATAATTTGAAAAATTGGAGTAGATTAAATTATAATTTCTGTTGGAATTCCTTATGTCATGTTTATAAAATGGAAAGATTTATTGCAATACAGCGCGTTTTTTCAGGAAATTTCAGGATGTGTGGGAGCCATTTACAAAGTATTGTACCTATTAGATGACATTTTATTTTATTTTTTTCCCTTAAATTTACAAATTTGATTGTGAGGGGGGGAGGGTAGGGTAGGGTAAATTTATTGTTACATATTGTATAAGGTATTGATTATATGATAAGAAAGGGTGGGAAGGATGGGAGATAAGAGCATATTATTTGTACCATTGATGATTAAGTGTTATATTTATTGTTAATTTGTTTGGATATATTGTTACACTTATTGTAAATTTGAAAATGAATAAAGAATTAAAAAAAAAAAAACACACGATACATGGGTTGATCTGATGTTTTAAAGCAACACCACGAGTTTGTATAAAACAACTCATATTTATCTTTAAATGCTGTTCAATGGTTGCTACATCATCGAGCATGATTTTTTTAATGTACCGACCATCCCAAATCATTATGTAGCTTTTCAGCATCTGTTAACAGCTCAGCATCTGTGAGTTTTACCGGGGACATAAGTGCTGTAAGGCTACTGGCAAAACACAGGTTATTGCCTATGTTATTCAAATCTATTAAAAACATCCTTTTTTCTGCAAAATCTGGCTAAACAGTATAGATTTTAACACCCTACAGGCCCCACCACCCTTGTTTCTTATTACAAGTACAACAACACTGACCTATATTTCTCTGTGCCTTTGAAAGAGTTAAGCAATCTAGTCTATGAAATCATCAGCATCTAGCGATTTGGGATTTAATTTACCAGAAAACAAGGAGTTGTGAAAAAGTGATGAATGTAGATGCACTTGTATGTAGTCACCGGGCGATACTCTGTTGCTAACATCGTCCAGGATATGTTGAATGCCTTGGCATATGGCATTTTAAGCCTTACATAATGAAGTTATCCTGTTTAAATTAATGAAACAAAATTCTTCTGAATAAAGTACAGCAAGAAACTTGTCCAGTTTACGATCCCATCTTTTCACAAATTGAGCATAGCTGATTGGTTCTGAATCTTCAGAAGGACCTAATGCACCCTTATTTGACCCGTCCTCTGACATATTGCTGCTATCAGAATAATTATCACCTTCATAACATTCTCCATCTTCTGTGCAGTCCGGCTCTGAGATGCTTTTGCTGTGTGTCTTTTTCCTGTTAGACTTTTCTGTCGGCTTCACGGTATATGCTTGTGACTTTCTAACATTTTCTTGATCTATAATTTATAACATAGCATAACCGTTAATACTTGGTTTTCCCCTTTGGGGATCTGACTGCCTAATATTTTCTTGATCAACCATTATAAAAGTAATGACATTTTCTTTTACACTCGTCTCCTTACAAAATCAGAATACTTACTATTTCGTTTATCTTTTGGTTTCCGGTAAGCATCTTTGGGCTCTGGTTCCCCTTCTAAGAAGCTTTCACTTTGTGATCTTTTCCTGTTAGACTTTTCTGTCGAGTTCACGGTATCTGCTTGCGACTTTCTAGCATTTTCCCGATCTACAATTTATAACATAACATAACCATTAATACACATTTTCTTTTTACGTTATGATTAGACCAAGAAATGGCTGGAGAACTGACACTTACCGGATCCTTACCGGAAGCCAAAAGATAAATGAAATAGTAGGTATACTGGTTTTGTAGGATTCAAAGAAAAAAAATTTCTATACTTTTATAATGGTTGATCAAGAAAATGTTAAGCATAGTCAGAACCCTATGCTTAACATTTTCTTGATCAACCATTATAAAAGTATAGAAATTTTTTTTCTTTGAATCCTACAAAACCAGTATACCTACTATTTCATTTATCTTTTGGCTTCCGGTAAGGATCCGGTAAGTGTCAGTTCTCCAGCCATTTCTTGGTCTAATCATAACGTAAAAAAAGAATGTTTTGTAGATGCTGCTTTAAAAACATACATGCCAGATAATACAACTGTCACTTACTTTTTAACAATCTCTGTTGTCTTTTTCTGGTAAGAGATAGTTTATTTCTACCATCAGATCCCCGTTCCTGTTTTTAAATGCAATGATAGATTCAGACAGAAAAAAATGATATCCCTAAAAACAAAAATAAAAGCCCCTTTTCTGCTGGTTGATGTATCCGGGGTCCGGTGTAACATCCACAAAAACCAGAATGCTTGCTGCTCTTGTCATGGCGTATTTTTATACACTTGCAATTATCTACAGAAGTTATCCATTTACAAAGGCTTTATTGTATGTTTAAGGCCTCTGCTAGATCTTGTTTGTCTTGGTTAGTCATTTTAGATATCAAAATGGCCATACCTGCCTAGAGCCTAGTTCCTTATAACCTGTCACACCTTCTATTGTTTTAGTTTGGGCTGATAATTCACGTGGCTATCCATTCCTAAAACACAACACACATTTGTATTTTGAAAAATCTTTATTTTACATAAATAAATATTTTAGTTGAATGTTACATGTTTAAACTTTAATACAAAATACCAAGCAGTTACATACTGTATTTCCCTCAATCCCTAGAATAAAACATGTTTTAAAAAGCATTTCTTTTGAAGAATGATTTATAATCGGTGTCACGGATTAAATCATTTACAATCTCTACATATTCACCATCTCTCATGAAATTGACTAGTCTATTGTGTAGTCGTGGCCCGTTTATAGATGTCTTAATATGTCTGATTAAATCAATGATTATATTAATGCTTTCATTACAAAGCATCAGTATTTTCATTTTATAGCCTACAAAAGTGACTACATTTACCACACGTTCCAGGCACAGCATGTCACAAGTTTTCCTGAGTTTCTGCTGTATATCCTTTTGCACCCACATCAAGCAATCGTGGTGTTTTTGCCCCCCAGCTCGTATTAAGCAGGCTCCATAATCTTCATCCTTCATGCCTTGCAGACATTTATTTAGAATACACTATACAGCTACCTTTATAACTGATTTAAGTTCTGGTGGTGTTTTGGAAAGGCCTATGCCAGTCCATCAACCATAATCACAAGCATCTTCAGGTCTTAATTTTAATTTACGTTCAATCACCGCAGGTTCTCTTTCAGATGAGCATAAAAAACACAAGCAGGATAGATTTATCATCGGTATGTACACCTTGTCCGCAGGTTTCTGTGATCGTGAAGATCTGCCACTTCCCTATTTCACATGTTAAACTTGTCAAAAAAAATGGATGAACCGACCTTTACAGTTTCATTAGATGCTGAAAAAGCATTTGATAGGGTAGAATGGAATTTTATGTATCAGGCATTAGAATGGTTTGGTATTGGTTCTGGATTTATACAAATGATAAAAACATTGTATAGCTTCCCGATTGCAAGACTAAATATTAATAATAAGATATCTGATGGTTTTCAATTGCAGAGGGGAGTTAGACAAGGTTGTCCTTTATCTCCTTTGTTATTTGATGTTGTATTAGAACCCTTATTGTTAGCAATTCAACAAACGAGGGAGATACAAGGTATTCCATATTCAGATATGGAATATAAAATTTCGGCTTATGCTGACGATATTTTGCTTTATTTGAGAAATCCAGAGTCAACCTTATCTTCTTTATTAGAATTAATTGATAAGTTTGGTAAATTTTCAGGTTATAAAATTAATTGGAATAAATCTGAAATTATACCCTTGAATGTTCACTGTGTAAAAGGATTATTTGATATTTTTCCATTCATATGGAAAGAAGAAGGATTTAAATATCTTGGCATTCAAGTTAAAAACACAATTGAAGATACAGTAAAAGAGAATGAAAAACATATATTAAAAAAAGTTATGGAATTATGTGAACAATGGAACCCATTACATATTTCTTGGTGGGGAAGAGTTCAAACTATTAAAATGATGATGTTACCTGTAGTTTGCTACCAAATGAGTATGATACCTATTTATTTTCAGGGGTCCTTTTATAAAAAACTTAATAGCATTTTAACAAAATTTCTTTGGCTTGGTAAAACACCTAGAATAGCTTTAGTAACTTTGCAAAAATCAATTAAAGAGGGAGGGGTAAATTTTCCAAATTTCTATAGGTACCATCAAGCCTATATTCTACGTCAGGGTATGTATTGGATCCTCCCAGAACTTATAGATAACGCACCAGATTGGTTATATTTGGAATGGCGCCTTATGTTTCCCCTAAATTTAGTTCATTTGCCAAGTATCAACATACCTAGAAGATACAGAGAAAATAAATTATTAATGGATACTTGGAAAACGTTAAGGTTTATTGATAAATTAACACCTATCCCAATAAACAAATCAACTAATCAATCTATATGGATAAACTCCAAGATCAAAATTGGCGGAGCTCAAATCCTTTGGAAGAACTGGATTATTGCAGGCATTAGATCTCTAGATGATATTATTTCAGAAGGTAAACTGCTGGATTTTACACAATTGCAACATAGATTTGGTCTTAATAAAACACAAAGTTTTAAATGGTTGCGGTTGAAGCAGGCCATTCAGGTTGGGTTCCCTGAATGGAAAACATTAAATAATCAATATAGTTTAAAGTTCTTATGTTTTCAAACAGACTTCCTAGGACATCAAGCCGCACTGTGGTATAAATTAATATCTGGATATTTGAACAAAAAACCAAAAAAAGATATTTGGAGCATTGAGATTGGACATCAGATTAATGCATCTCAATGGCCACTAATTTGGTCTTGGAGAATGGGATGTACAGTGTCAGCATCTATGAGACAAACTTGGTTCTTTTTATTACATAGAGCTTTTTGGACCCCTACACGTTTGCAAAAATTAGACAGTTCTAAGTCCAATAAATGCTGGCACTGTAATCTAGAACCAGGGACATTAGATCATTTATTATATCATTGTCCCTATATTAAAACTTTTTGGAATTCAATTTGGCCACAAATTAATAAATTAATGGAAAATCATATTGCAATATCATATGATACAATATTATTTGGAATGATGATGAGAAAAAAAAGTCAAATTTCACCAGAAAATAATAAGCTTTTATTGATAATGACAGGGGTTGCCATTCAACATATAACCAATAATTGGAAAAATCATAATAACCTGAATTATACATTTTGGTGGAATACAATATGTCACATATTTAAAATGGAAAGAACAATAGCAATACAAAGAGGGACATATACCAAATTCATAAAAATATGGGGGCCATTGACAAAATACTGTAATGAATAAATAATATGATTTTTCTTCTTTTCTTCATTTTTTTTTTTTTTTATGACACACATAGAGGGGGGGAAAGGAAAATAATTTCTAAATAATATATTATAGTATATTATACAATATGTAATGTATGAATGAAAAATAATTGAAGGGTGGGGGGAGGGAGAGGAGATAAAATTTATTTAGAACATAATGTATTAGATATAAAAATGTTATTGAATATTCATTAATTGTATTATAACATGTTGCATATTTTTTTTGTAAAATTTGAAAATTTTAAATATTATATTAAAGTAATAAAAGGGTGGGGGGAGGGTGAGGGGGAAAATCAAATTTAGATATATAATGTATTAGATATAAAAGTGATAATATATATTTATCAATTGTATTTAATATTTTGTACACTTTATGTAAGATTTGAAAATAAAAAATAATGGAAAAAAAAAAAAAAAAAACCATATACAGAAATAAATTTTTCTTTTTTAAAACACACGAACACATCCAGCTTCACAAACCCTTCAACACCGACCCCTGGCAATGAAAAGTGTGTCTCTCTCTCTTACCGTGGAAGATCCAGGCTTTTCCAACATGTCTGTCGCTTCGGCGTCGGCTGCGGCTTCATAAAATTCAATATCCGAAGTATTATCCTCTAATAGTTCATAGCCTGCATCTTTATTTTCTGTGTTCAAATCATATAGCTTTTGGGCGTCTGGAAACTCTTGTATTTCAGAACCTATTAATTTGTGCGAATGCTCCCCGGTATTTGCCATCGTGTCAATTGGTTTTTCAACCAGTGGGCAACCCTCTTTCTCTGCATTACAGTCTTTAAGAAAGTTACGATACCTCTTGCTAGGACTTTTTTCAGTTACCTGTGTGTTAAAGGGGGTCCATGTTTTCTTTGTCTGATTCGTACAGTTTTTCTGTCATCGGGTAACCCTCTTTTTCTACATCACAATCTTTAAGAAAGTAACTCAATCTACGCTCCTTCATGGCATTCATTTTGTTTGACGGTTTGAGAACCTTTATTTCTGTTGCTAACAGCTGTGAGAACTTTTATTTCTGATGTTAACAGATGTTTATTAAAGATCTAAGACATATGTCACTATGACAACACCAGGGGCCGGAACATGTTCAAACAGGTTTAAACACACCTCCCACTCCCCCCCTTGGCTATCAGGGGCTGTAAGAAGGGTGAACCAATGAGCTGTGAAATAGCGCCATATTTTTGATTTTAAAGTCCTGTTAAATCTTTCCACTATAGCTGCTTTAACATCATTATGGATCATAAAATGGCAAACACCTTTTTGTTTTAATAAATTCTTCAGAGACTTATTTAAAAATTCTTTACCCTTGTCTGTTTGAAGTTTTCAAGGTGTACGCCCTAAATTAAATATTGTTTCAAAGGTTTTGGTAACTGCATGACTCTTTTTTGTTTTTAAACTCAAGGCCCATGCATATTTTGATAGGATATCTATTACTGTTAAGATAAAAACATAAGAACATAAGCATTGCCTCTGCCAAGACAGACCAGGGGTCCATCGTGCCCAGCAGTCCGCTTCTGTGGCGGCCCCCCAGGTCCATGACCTGTAAGCGATCCTTTACCTAAATCTTTTATTCCCTAATCATTTAATATCCTTTATAGTAACCCTCTATCTAAACCCTTCACTACTCGCTGTGTGAAGCAGGACAAACGTCAGAAAGTTCTGCTTCACAAGCGAGTAGTGAACGCCTGGAACTCTCTCCTGAAAGATCTGGTGGAGGAAACCACCATTCTAGGATTTAGGGGAAAATTGGACGCACATCTTCTTGCAGAAAACATTGAGGGATATGACTGACCATTGTATTCGCCAAGGGTGTGCCTGGCTGAGCTTCCGCGTGTGTGGATCGCCGGACTAGATGGACCCCAGGTCTGATCTGGTGCAGGCATTTCTTATGTTCCTACTCCTTCAGGAAATTATCCAATACTTTTTTGAAACTCAATATCGTAGTCTGTCCTATCGTACTCTGTCCTATCTGTTTGTTAAAGATCTAAGGCATAGTCACTATGACAACACCAGGGGGCCAGGACATGTTCAGACAGGTTTAAAAACTGTGACAAACCCAGCACCAGCTCTAGTTTTGCCCCTGGTAAGATCTGGTGCAGAAGAGCTGACCAGGTTGATTCTGGGGGTAAACTTGAGGCTGACCTCTCTTCCCCTATAATCAGAGTAATAGCGGTATGGGACAGAGGCAGGCAGACTGGCAACAGCAGCCTTCAGGCTATAGGGCGGTTCATAGACAACAGCGCAAAAGACAAAGGCGCACGCCGACAACTGAGCGCAAGATGGAGGCGTGCGCCGAAGAAAATTACAGTTTTTAGTGGCTCTGACGGGGGGGGGTTGTTGGGGAACCCCCCTATTATACTTAATAGACATCGTGCCGGCGTTAAGGGGGCTTGGGGGGTTGTAACCCCCCACATTTTACTGTAAACTTAACTTTTTCCCTAAAAACAGGGAAAAAGTTAAGTTTTCAGTAAAATGTGGGGGGTTACAACCCCCCACACCACCCACAATGCCCCCACAACGCAGCGCGATGTCTATTAAGTAAAGTGGGGGGGTTCCCCCCTATGCCCCCCCGTCAGAGCCCTAAAAACAGTAATTTTGAGCGGCGCGCGCCTCCGCGCTACGCTCAATTGTCTGGGCGCGCCTTTGTCCCGGCGCGCTTTTGCCCTTACACCCTATAGGGCAGCTAGAGAAGCCACAAGCTGCACCGAGTAAACCCAGACAGAAAAAGGCTGCTTTGGATCCAAAGCCCATCCCCCTCTACAGGCTGAAGGGGATTGGCTCTGAGCTGCTTAAGAGCAGGCTGAGGCAAACAGCAAGAGGAGGAGCGAGTGACCAGGGTGAGTCACTCCCACAGCACAAGGCAGTGCAGGAGCCGTGGAGCCAGGCAGCAGAACCAGAAGTTTCAGATTGGCCTATGCAGGAGGTGAAAGAAATCCTCCCCACCTCAGGCTTCCAGTTTCCTAATGGTGTGGAAAGCATGGAGGTACAAACCGCTGGTCCGGTGATAGAGAGCCAGGCAGAATCCATGGATATTGAATGAGAGAGACAGAGAGAGTTAGTAACTGGGAAATAGTTGGTGTTTTCTTTTTCTCTTATGCTTTCTTTCTGTGTGAGAAAAAGCCTGAAGAATTTCCTATGTATTTGGGCTATATTATTTTGGAGTTTAAGTACAAAACTTACCTGAATGCTATCTGCTGGTTTATACCTAAAGGTTGAATGATTGAGTTTAGTTTTGGAATTGTGGAAATCCTGCTGTGGCTACCGTTCCTTGGAAGCTAATTAGCTAATCTCTCACAGCTGTTTTGGCCTTCCATGAGGTAGCTGAAGAAACGCTGGGGTTTTTGCAAAGCTGGGCTGTGCAGGACTGTGCTGAGGCTTACTGCCTAGTAAGATAGCTGATATTGCCTGTAGCAAGGTTTTGGTTCTGAACTTTGCCTATCTGCTGAAAGTTATTTGTTTCATGCCTCTGACAAGTTTTTCTGGGAAGAAATTGGAAGCATGTTTGAATATCATTGAAAAATGTACTACTGAAACAAAGTACAAAATCCTTGACAAACAAACCATATAGTGATTTTTGGCTTTTGTATTTTCTTATTTTCCTTTTTGCAAATGACTTTATTTTTGAATGAAATACTATAATTTCTGTACTTTGTGCTACACTGTTTGGACCGCAAAGGTCAGAATAAACCCCTTGTTTTTCTTTGAAATATTTGGTCTGAGTGGTGATGTTCTGGGAACCCATACTTACCATGTCTCTCCCAGGCCTAGGCAGTCACCTAGGGTCAACCAAAAAGTCCTGAAGATACCCCTGGTTAGCGTGGACACGCCAGAATTTCAGTGTTTGTCACAGGATAGCTCTGCTCGGCGGAGTATTGGTGACAAGTTTGGTGTCAGGAGTGCGGATCTGGTACCTCTTCAGGTGAAGATTTGGGAATGCAAAGGGGGAAAAAATATTTTTTTTTCTACTCCTGTTTTGGGTTTCAGGTTGTGAACTGCTTGAATGGATTGCCATTGCATCTTACCTGTACTGGATGGAAACATTGGTTGGTTCATCGGAACCAGGATTACAAATTCTGTTGAATGGAAGCGGCTTAACACTGCAGGGATATCGGTTCCAGTGTCCTGAGTTTGGAGGCTGCAGGAGGTGCAGATAGCAGACCAGGAGATGAGGTCAGCGTCCGGAGCCAGTGAGGAGCAGCGCACTCAACTGCGGAGGATTCCACAGGCAGGCAACCGATAGCGACGTCCCAGGACAGGACACAGACGGTGCCGGGAGTTCCTGAGGAACCAGAGGGGGACCAGGAGGTCTCTGAAGTAGGGCGGTGCACCCTGTAATGAGCACGCAGCATGATTCATCAGTACTTGATAGAGGGTCAAGCATACTTGACAGAGGGTCTGGTGAAGATAGTTCTGGGGGAAAAAACTGAGTGATATCGCACTTGGATGTCGTGTTTGTGATTTCTCTACAGAGCCAACATGGAGCCGGCAGCATTAGCCATGGTGGCAGGAGAACGACAGCGGCAGAATGAGGACCTTAAGAAAGTTCTCGAGACTAGTCATGGACTATGGCAGGCAAGCCAGGAGGCTAGTGAACATCATCACAGTGACTTTATGAGAGCTATGGAGCAGGAATCTAAATTGATGGCACAATTATTGAATCCTACAACTGGTGGACAGATACCTATGCCGGTACTGGGGACTGGTGGTACTCTTCCTATGGTAGGATAAAATTCTTTGAACTTATTTGAGCAAAATAACACCAGAGGATGCTCCAGATGACTTTTTAAACTCTTTTGAGAGAGTTGCTGCTGCAGCAGGTTGGCCTCCGGAACAGTGGGCTGTACGCCTTCTGCCATGTTTGGCTGGAGAGACCCTTGCAGCTTTCCAGACCATTGCTGCGGATCAGGCCAGTAATTATCCAACTGTGAAAGCGCATATCCTGGATTTTCTGGGATACACAAGAGAATATTATAGAAAAACATTTTGTGCTCTTCAGTTAAAGATAAAAGAAAGACCTAAGGCGCTGTTACAATGCCTAACTAAAGCTGCAGAGAGATGGTTACAACCTTTCTTGGCAGACCCCCGAGCTATGTTCGCTGAGGTAGTCAGGGAACAATTCCTAGAAGCTTTACCCCAGAACATAAAGGGGTGGATCCAGAAACAGGGATGCCAGGATCTGACACAGACACTCTCTGTGGCAGAAGCTTATTTGGATGCCCAGGGGCTCCCCGAAAAAACAGGCCCAATTTATAGATCCCAGACACAGTTCCAGAGGGACACTACACTTCAGACTCATACTAGTACTAACATGCCACCCAGGAACCCTCAAAATCAGATGAAGAAACCCTTTAATCCTACTCCCGTCTATTGTTTCAGGTGTGGGGGGAAAAGTTCACCGACAGGGGAATTGTGATGAAAGAAAAGATTTTATGGTAGCCTGTGGCCTGGAAAAGGGAAATTACACCAGGGGGGAGATATCTGGTGGTTGTATCAATAGAAGGCAAAGACATGGAGGCCTTACTTGATACAGGGGCTGACCAGTCAATGTTAGCCCACCATTGCTGGAAGGCGGTATTTCCTAAGGAAAAGGGGCATTATTTTGTTGGTAGGGTAAAAATCAAGTGTGTTCACGGGGATAGTAAACAGTACCCATTGAGACCTACCACTGTTAAGTATAAGGATAAAGTGTATAGGATGTCCTTTGCAGAGTGCCAGAGGCACCTTATGATATTATATTGGGGAAAGATTGGAAAGGGTTCCCTGTGGCATTGAAGGAAAGACAATGTTTAGTAAACATGAGATCAAAGGAACCCTCTAAACCTGAAGTGGAAGGGGAGCTAGGCAGGATATTTCCCTTTACGGGAGAAGCCTTTCAGAAGTATAAACAAAAGCAGGAGCGTAGGACCCGTGCCCAGAGAAGGAGGCAACAAGGGAGAAGGAGAGCCATGAATCGGCAATCCAAACTAAAGAAGTTCCCTGGTTCCCCAAGGAAGTTATGGAAGCCTTCCCGACATTTTGGGAGGAACAAAAGACTGATCCTACCCTGAAAGAGGAGTGGCAGCGGGTAGGAAATGGGCATATAGCGGGTAAACGCTGGGTCGTGAAGCAGGGCCTGTTGTATAGAGAAGACCCGGGTAACCTAGGAGGGGAAATAGAACAAAAGTTATTGATTCCTCAAGGGTTCATAAGACTGATACTCGTGACAGCCCATGATCATCCTTTATCCGGTCACAAGGGAGCAGAAGCCACATTGAAACAGATAGAAAGACGGTTTTTCTGGCCTGGATTAAGGCAGGCCGTTATAAATTTCTGTCAGTCCTGTTCCACGGTCCAAAAACTGTCCTTGGTGAAACCGGCTAGAGCACCCCTTATCCTGTACCGGTGGTGGAGGAACCATTGAGGCATCTGGCCATGGATATTGTGGGACCCTTAGAAAAAACACCTAGAGGGAATAATTTCATTTTGGTGATTATGGATGTTGCCACGCGGTTCCCTTGGGCTTTTCCTCTGAAGAAGGCCACATCTACTACCATTATGAAAGAACTATTAGGGTTGTTATGGTAGGGTTTCCTCGGGAGATTCTTACGGATCAGGGTAGCAATTTTTTATCTAGCGAAATGAAGATGTTTTATGAGGGATTTGACATCCATCATATTAAAACATCTGCCTACCACCCTCAAGCTAATGGTGTGGTGGAGCATTTTAACCAGACAATTAAGCAGATGCTGAAGAAGGGCATAGGGGGAGACTCTAAAAACTGGGACATGTTTATTCCTTTCGCGCTCTTTGCAGCGCGGGAGAAAGTGCAGGATTCTTTGGGTCTTAATCCTTATGAATTATTGTTTGGGTGCTGGACATGCTGAAAGAGAAGTGGGTTTTCCCGGAGGAATCGGGGAGCAATATAATCACATACTTAGCCCAGCTTAAGGATAGGTTGCGGAGATCCTTTGAATTCGGAAAAGAGAACTTGGAGTGGAATCAGAAACAGCAAAAGACGTATTATGACAGAAGGGCAAAGGAACGTCAGTTACAGATAGGAGACCAAGTCCTTATATTAGTGCCCACGGATCCCCACAAATTCTTGGCACAATGGAAGGGTCCGGCCACCATTGTGGAAAGGGTAGGTGAGGTGGATTATCGGGTCAGGGATGATAAGGGAAGACTACAGACGTATCATATCAACCTATTAAAACCCTGGAAGGATCGGGAGGTATTGGTTTTGGTGGCACAACAAGGGCAGGATGATGACCCGGGGCCTCAGGTAACGGACTTCGGGGCTAAAGGGGAAATAAATGTAGGAACAGCCCTCACACAGATACAGGTCTGTCAAGTAAAGGAGGTAGTTTGACAGTTTGGGGATGTTCCAGGGAAAACGGGGGTAGTTTCCCATGATATTGTTACAGTACCAGGGAAGGTGGTACGGGTACATCCCTATAGACTGCCTGAGGAGAAGAAAGCACTGGTAGAGGAGTTAGTACAGGAAAAGAGTTATAGAAGCCTCACAAAGCCCATGGTGTAGCCCTATTGTGATCGTTCCTAAAGCTGACGGGACACCGCGTTTTTGTATTGACTTCTGCCAGGTAAACGAGGTGTCCCAATTCGACTCAATTCCAATGCCAAGGGTAGATGAATTACTGGATAGGTTAGGATCAGCCCAGTTTTTGACTACCATTGACCTTACAAAGGGCTACTGGCAAATCCTGCTTACTGAGTCGGCTAGGCCTAAAACAGCATTCAGCACGCCAATTTAAGCGCATGCCATTTGGCCTTCATGGGGCAGTGGCTACAGGTCAGCGCCTAGTCCGTAAGATGCTAAGAGACCACCACGAGTTTGCAGATGCTTACATTGACGACATAGTCATCCATTCGGATACATGGGAACAACATTTACAACACCTTACGGCTGTCCTGGGAGCTCCGAGGTGGCCGGCCTCACAATAAATCCTAAAAAGTGTTTTATAGGCCAACAAGAAGTAAAATACTTAGGATATATTGTTGGAAAAGGACAAATAAAGCCTATAGTAGATAAGGTGCAGTATATTTGGGGGTATCCTTGTCCTAACAACAAAAAACAACTTAGGGCATTCTTAGGGCTGGTAGAATACTACAGGAGGTTTATCCCTCACTTTTCATCACAGGCAGGACCCCTAACTGACATGCTGAGGAAAAAGAGCCCAGAGATGCTATGTTGGGATGATGTAAGTAGGCAGGCTTTTCACAGGTTAAGAGCTAGCTTGTGTGAGCAGCCTGTGCTTAAGGCTATTGATTTCATACAATCATTTATTTTACAAATTGATGCATCAGATACAGGATTAGGAGCAGTCCTAAGTCAGGAAAGCTTAGGATTAGAACATCCCATTCTGTATCTTAGTCGTAAGCTCCACCCAAATGAACGGAACTATGCAACAGTGGAGCAGGAGTGTCTGGCTGTGAAATGAGCCGTGCAAACCCTGGAACACTACTTACAGGATAGGGAGTTTACGCTGGTTACCGACCACGCGGCCTTGAAATGGTTAAATACCATGCAGAACAATAACGCTAGACTTACCCGATGGTATTTAGCGCTTCAAGCATTAAATTTTAAGGTGGTACATCGACCAGGTAAACTAAACACCAACATGGATATTTTATCATGTATTCCTGAGAACATGGGTACAAGTGAGGGTCAGCCTTTAAGGGTGGGGGAATGTGACAAACCCAGCACCAGCTCTAGTTTTGCCCCTGGTAAGATCCGTTGCAGAAGAGCTGACCAGGTTGATTCTGGGGGTAAACTTGAGGCTGACCTCTCTTGCCCCTATAATCAGAGTAATAGCGGTATGGGACAGAGGCAGGTAGACTTGCAACAGCAGCCTCCAGGCTATAGGGCAGCTAGAGAAGCCACAAGGAATTTAGCTGCACCGAGTAAACCCAGGCAGAAAAAGGCTGCTTTGGAACCAAAGCCCATCCCTCTCTACAGACTGAAGGGGATTGGCTCTGAGCTGCTTAAGAGCAGGCTGAGGCAAGCAGCAAGAGGAGGAGCGAGTGCACAAGGCAGTGCAGGAGCCGTGGAGCCAGGCAGCAGAACCAGAAGTATCAGATTGGCCTATGCAGGAGGTGGAAGAAATCCTCCCCACCTCAGGCTTCCAGTTTCCTAAAGCATGGAGGTACAAACCGCTGGTCAGGTGATAGAGAGCCAGGCAGAATCCATGGACATTGAATGAGAGAAACAGAGAGAGTGAGTAACTGGGAAACAGTTGGTGTTTTCTTTTTCTCTTATGCTTTCTTTCTGTGTGAGAAAAAGCCTGAAGAATTTCCTATGTATTTGGGCTATATTATTTTGGAGTTTAAGTACAAAACTTACCTGAATGCTATCTGCTGGTTTATACCTAAAGGTTGAATGATTGAGTTTAGTTTTGGAATTGTGAAAATCCTGCTGTGGCTACCGTTCCTTGGAAGCTAATTAGCTAATCTCTCACAGCTGTTTTGGCCTTCCATGAGGTAGCTGAAGAAACGCTGGGGTTTTTGCAAAGCTGGGCTGTGCAGGACTGTGCTGAGGCTTACTGCCTAGTAAGATAGCTGATATTGCCTGTAGCAAGGTTTTGGTTCTGAACTTTGCCTATCTGCTGAAAGTTATCTGTTTCATGCCTCTGACAAGAATTGCTGGGAAGAAATTGGAAGCATGTTTGAATATCATTGAAAAATGCACTACTGAAACAAAGTACAAAACCCTTGACAAACAAACCATATAGGGATTTTTGGCTTTTGTATTTTCTTATTTTCCTTTTTGCAAATGACTTTATTTTTGAATGGAATACTATAATTTCTGTACTTTGTGCTACACTGTTTGGACCGCTATGGTCAGACTATACCCCTTGTTTTTCTTTGAAATATTTGATCTGAGTGGTGGTGTTCTGGGAACCCATACTTACCATGTCTCTCCCAGGCCTAGGCAGTCGCCTAGGGCCAACCGAAAAGTCCTGAAGATACCCCTGGTTAGAGGGGACACACCAGAATTTCAGTGTTTGTCACAGGATAGCTCTACTCGGAGGAGTATTGGTGACAACACACCTCCCCCCTCTCCCCTTGGTTTTATCAGGGGGCTACAAGAAGAATGAATCAGCTTATCAGCTGTCACCATGACGATCTGAATGTTGCCCATCCCCACAACCATTAAATAAGGCTTCGTACTGTGTTAAAAACCAGGAAAGAAAAAGCAGCTGTATATGTCTTTTTTTTCTCTTCTGAGTTGGTTGTGCTGTGCTCTTAAAACCTAGGGTCTGTTTTAAAAAACAGGAAAGATTTTGTAAATATCTTTGTTTCTTTTGTGATCTGTTTGTTAATTGCTCTAACCATGAGCTCTTAAAACTTGTCTTTTAACTAAAAAGCTGTTAAAATAAAGACACTTTTTTCTGGCCACATCATTTCCGGGGTTCAATTAAATCTATTTCCGCTAACATCATCAGAAAATGCATTTCCCTCTCATCAGAAAAGCGCGTTTCCGGCACTTCATTTATCTTGTTTCCGCTGACGTGGTCAGAAAAGTGCATTTCCGGCACTTCATTTACCCTGTTTCCGCCTACGTCATCAGAATGTGCACTTCAGGTAGGACAGGCACTCCCATTTCCGCTGACATCATCAGAAAGCGTATTTCTGGGGTCAAACATGCCCCCATTTCCAGTGACATCATCAGAAAGTGCATTTCTGGTGAGTGGCATGGGGCGGGGCATGGGCAAGGCATGGGAGGGTCCACCACTAATCATTCCTATGGGAGGGGGTGGGGCAAGGGTGGAGAGTAGGCAGGGCATGGGCATGAGAGGGTGTGATATGGGTTGGGCCAGGGTGGGGCTAAGGCAAAAGTGGGCATGATGTGGGCAGGGCATAGGTGGGGTTTGGGTAAAATGGACAGAGAGTGGGCGGGGGTTTGGGTGGATAGTGGGCTTGGCTTAACCCGGAAGTGAATACTGATTGGCCGATCCTTATCTTGACAGCTGTCAATCATTTTGACATGATATGTATCCATTATACTACTAACACCTAAGGGATGTAGCCAAAGTGGTTGCTGGAGGATATCCGCAAGATACCGAAAAAGAGACTGCCAATATTGAACAAGCTGGGGATAGGTCCAAAAAGAATGTATGAAAATATTTGAGGCTTGATGACACCGATGACAAAGATGCAAGGAAATACCTCCTATCAAAAAGAGGCCATGTTGGGAAACATAAGCACAACATAAGACATGATATTGGCACTCCTGCAATTCCGCAGCACCAACCCAGGAGGGAATAAGCCACAAGAGTCAAAAGAAGTTCTCCTCTTGAATATCTGTAGCCAAATCTTTGCCCCAGCAAGCTAAAATGGATGCAATTGATATAGCTGGAAGATGTGAAAATAAGCAATACAATATATTAATACAAATAGAAAATAAACCAACAAAATTATCAAAAGTTTAACATAAATCCTATTTTTAGTTCATGTTCTTAACTGTACATCTAGTATATCTCGCTATAATCTGCTGCAATCTGGAAGTTGCCCAATGGTATTAACAGTAATGACAGCTGGGCATTTATCATAAATATATTTAGTGTAAATGTCTCGAATAGTCTCAACATCAGAATCAATCCTGACAATCCAGCATCTATCTGTCAATGTCTTCGCAAATTGGGATGGAGCCATTCAGCCGCAACAACATTTTGTCAACAGATTCCTTACACTCGCATCTTTACTCTCTGCTAGTTATGTAAATTGAATCTATTCCATTTAAACAAAATACATCATGTCTTCCATTGTACTGGACTCACAAACCTTGTAGATTCTTGTTTTGAAATCAAATCTCTTAATCACACAGATTCTTAGATTAGAGAAGGATCATTGCTGATCCTAACTAGGTTAGTCAATTGTTGTCTATTAAAGAGAAAATAAAGTAAATAAAAATAAAGCAAAGCTTATCATTTCAGTTTTATTAAGGTGCCGCTGGTAATGAGTTGAGATATGCCCCAGCTGCCTCCACAGTATCAAATGTTTTCCACCCATTTAGTATTGAAACATGGAGCACAGCCAGGTAGGCTAAGATAAATCTCTGTTTTTTCTGTGAAAGGGCAGATAGGAGAGAATTTTTTCCGTTTGTCTGATAGAGAAACCGAGTAGTCTTGGAACATTTGAATTCTTTGACCGTTATACTTCAATGAATCTCAATTAAGCCGATTTTGCTTCATTAATGCTGCCTTTCAGGCATAGTTATGGATTTTTATTATAACTATTTGTGGTCTCAAGTTTTTTTCCCTTCCTCGACCTAACCGATGTGCCCTTTCTATTTTCAATGGCCCCAAACCCACTGGAAGTGGCAAATCTGCCTGTAACCATTGCTCCGATGTTGACAGAAGATTTAAGTCAGAAATTGTTACAGGCAATCCCACATACGTATGTTGTCCCTGCGGGAATGATTCTCCAAATTATCAAGCTTCTCCTCCTGATGGTAAAATTGCTCCCGCAGGGACTCCATAACCTCTAGTTCCCCTGTTCTCTGTGATAAGTCCAAAAAAAGTGCTTTCATTTTAGCTAGTTGATTTGAAATTAGCGTAAGGCGAGGATCTAGCACTTGCACTACTGCCACTGTAAGATGTTTGATTCCGAAGATATCAGAGGCATTGAGTTTCATGAAGAGCCATCTATATTGTCAGGCAGTTGGTTCTTTCTGGGATGGCTTGGAGCTCATCTGGGTTGTTGCACGAAGTGAGTATCTGTCCATAAGGAGGTAATTATTTCAATTCAGAGTACAGCTGGGCTAATTCAAGGATTAATTAGGATCAATGAGACCTGGGGAGCAGGAGCTCAGCACGGATGCATCCTGCTAAGCCCAGCACATCACGTGACCCCCTAATTTGATTTTTAAAAAATACTTACCTGAGATATTCTCAGTAGACATCTGCAAATAAGAGAAATTGCTATTAAGATAGGCTAGAGCAGTGGTCTGAAACTCGCGGCCCGCCAGGTACTATTTTGAGGTACTCAGTATGTTTATCATAATCACAAAAGTAAAATAAAACAATTTCTTGATCATATGTCTCTTTAGCTATAAATTACAATATTATTATTAAGACTTAGCCAAAAGGAAAGATTTATAAACTATAGTTTTACCTGATGCAAAATTGTCATTTCTTTAATAAGACATTAACTATTTTTTTTTCTGCGGCCCTCCAAGTACTTACAAATCCAAAATGTGGCCCTGCAAAGGGTTTGAGTTTGAGACCACTGGGCTAGAGGAATACGCTAGGGAAAAGATAGAACATTAAGAAAAAGGGGTAGTTACATGCAATGCTCCTGAAAGTTTACCTGTGAGAGAAAAGATAAAGTTTCAATGTTATAGAATTTAGAGATAAGTTATATAAAAAAGTATAAGAAATTTTATAAGAAAATATTTACCTGACTAATTTCTAGGTTTAATTTTATTTTGTACAATAAATTGTTATTCTGTTATTTAAAGTGTTGGCCTCTTTCCTTGCTGGTATTTTGCTGGAGACTATACGTACCCTGAAGTTCCTAAAACCTCTGTAGCAATTCGGTGGAAGTGAGCCTTGTCTCAGGGATTTAAATTCAGAATAAAAGACCATTGTGACATATTTTCTATTTCTGTGTGATAAGACAGGGCTTTGTTGAAACTAAGGGGTGTTATATGGCCAGACTCAGTTTAAATCTAAAATTCTTGCATTGTTGGCACAAACTCTCACATGCTTGGGAGGCTGTTGCAGGCCTATCAGGAAAATAGAAGGAATTAGCATTGGTAACCTCTCTTGATGACATCTTGTTACAGGCATACTTCAATGGGGGGAGGGGTCAGAGCAGGTAGCCAAAATAAGACAAAAAAGCAAACACCCGATTGAAATAATCCTGGGGGCATCAGAGATTTAAGTAGCCAACTGATTGTTGATGCCATCCTCATCCACAAGACTGTAATTATTGAAACTTCATCAGAAGCTAGGTTGGTTGCCAGTTAGTACAGCCTGGCGTACTCCCACTAGATGGGGGAAGGCCCAAAGGGTATTTGCCTGGGTGAGGAATGAGTCATCTCATCCTGTTCAAATACCCACTGAGGCAAAGATAGCTACAGTGAGCAGAATATAGGCTGTACAGAGAGTGGAACTGAGACAAGAGCCAGTTCCCAACATAGATCCCAATATATTTCAGTTTAGTGATTCTCCCATTCCTTCTAATTACAAAACAAGTTAGCACAGAGAGTAAATGTGTTTCCATTATTTGACTGGGATGTGAGGTGTACTAAGGGAGTAGAACACCACATACGTCTCATAAATGATACCCCATTCAGAGAAAGGTCCTGGAGGATAGCCCCAGGTGATTTAACTGATATCAGAAAACACTTGGAAGAATTCATGTAGGCAGGGATCATTTCTGAGTGTCAAAGCCCTTATGCTTCCATTGTAGTGATGAGAAAGAAGGGTGGGTCAGTGAGACTGTGATTACCGTACCCTGAATGCTAGAACTACCCCTGACCAATATACTACTCCTAGAATAGAGGATGCCCTGGATTCCTTAACTGCGAGTCAGTGGTTCTCCATTCTGGACTTATGTAGTGGGTACTATCAGATCCCCATGAGTGAGGCAGATAAGGAAAAATCTGTATTTATATGTCCATTGGGGTTCTATATTTTAGGGAGGCTGCCTGCTCTCATCAGGCAGGAGGAAATCCGCACATGTATGAATGCAACACAATGATGTCACACACACGCATGTGTGCGTGGATGTGACTTCATCGCCTGACATCGGTGCATGCATGGATTTCCTCCTGCCTGACACAATTTAAAGGGAAGCTTTTCAAAACTGGGGCAAAGTGCCAGATTTTGAAAAGCCATCCGGACCCCCAGATTTCTGGTAACCCTTTCTATATTCAATAAGCTGCCCTAAGGAGTGTCTGGAGCCCCTGCAGCTTTTCAAAGACTAATGGAAAAAACAGTGGGGGGACATGAATTTATTAGGGGTTCTGGTACATTTAGATGGCTTGATTATATTTGGGAGAACATTGAAAAAACATGAAGAAAGATTATTGAAGGTATTTGAATGCTTGGCATAGTGTGGGTTAAAATTGTCATTGGATAAATATAAATTTTGTCAAGTGAAGAACTGGATCCAAGATGGCTGCCACTAGCTAAATGCTGCTCAGACGCCCTTAACTTTCACCTTTACCTCGGATAAGAAATGCCGAAAAGAAGGGGGAAAAGTGCTGGTGCTGCCTCCCGACGCTCGGTACCCCCATCAGCTACAATCAACGATTTCCTACGGCGCCTGCAACAAGAACAAGAATCGCCAGGGACATGCCCACTGGGAACGCTGCCTGAGAGTAGCGCTGTGGCGAATACCTTAGGCTTGACATCTCTCTGAGCCCTGATGTATGGACGCCACCTCTCCAGCTGCAGCCACAGGCAGCCAGCTCACCGCGAGATCAGAGTGCAGCCGAACTGGAAGTACTCTCTTCTTGAGAGGCTAGCATGTTGGAGAGCTCGCTGAATAGAACACCTCAGAAAGAACTACTCTCACTACATGACCCTGCGACCAGGACATCTAGGCCCTGATTCTGTATAGGACGCCCGGGAGAGGTGTCCTATTCAGAATCGGGCCTACACTAAACCCCGATTCTGTAACCGGTGTCCATGGTACAGACGCTGGTTAGAGAATCGTGTTAGATTAGACACGGCCCGCTACACTTATCGTGGCAAGGGATCTCTCTGCCGCTATAAGTATAGCGGGCCGCGGCCGCCTGTCCGATTGTCGGCAGGAGGGTGCCCAAACCCTCCTGCCGGAAGATGACCCCCCCGACACTACCGACCGCCCCCCCTGACACTACCGATCGCTGGCAGGAGGGTGCCCAAACCCTCCTGCCGCCCCCCCCGACACTAACAATCACTGGCAGGCGGGTGCCCAATCCCTCCTGCTGGAAGACACCCCCCCCCCCCGCGCTAACAGCCCCCAAACCTCCCCCCCACCAAACTAAACTAGCCTAGAGCCTGGGCCAATCAGGCCTTAGATTAAGTGGGGATGGGCAGACCCGCTATGCCTAAGGCCTGATTGGTCCAGGCTTCTAGAGCCTGGGCCAGTCAGGCCTTAGGCTTCGGAAGGATGGGCCAGGAAGGGGCGGGCCTGCCTCATTTCGACAAGGCGGGCCTGCCGGCTGGACGGGCAAGTCCTGTCTGGCCAACAAGAAAAGGTTAGTTTGTTGGGGGGGAGGTTTGGGGGCTGTTAGCGCGGAGGGTGCGGAGGGGGTGCGTCTTCTGGCAGGAGGGATTGGGCACCCTCCTGCCGGTGATCGGTAGTGTCGGGGGGGCAGGAGGGTTTGGGCACCCTCCTGCCGACAATTGGAGAGGCGGCCGCGGCCCGCTATACTTATAGCGACAGAGAGATCCCTTGCCCCAATAAGTATAGCAGCCGCTTCTACTTACAATGTAGACTAGCATTTTGTTGGCCTACATTGTAAGCGTCTCTTCATCTACTAGGGAGATGCGTAGGGCCACCTAGGTTTGCCTAAGGCCCGCCTAAGGCCCTTAGGCGAGCTTAGGCGTCTTCTGGGCCTCCTTAAGCTCCCGGAGGCGCCTTCAATATAGGCGGCCTGCCTGGGGAGCATTTTTTTAAAAAACGTGCATCCCGATTGGCTGATTAGACAGCTGTAGGACGCCTACAGCTGCCTAAAATCGGGACGCACTTTGTAGAATCAGGGCCCTAGTGCTGAAGAAAGACAAGGCTCCATTGAGGTAAACCTGTCCCAAGAACAGACTCTAACCACACAAGCACATTTATTCTCAGTGGTTAAACTCCACATTAGAAGCTTGGTGGTGAATTTGGGGAATACCCTAAATCCTCAAATAAAAAATTTGGATAGAGAAATAAAAGTACAGAAAGAAGAAATTAACTCGTTAAAACAAGATCTATCTTTGTTAAAGCAGGAAACCAATAAATAGTTAATAACTGTTAAACAAAACTAAGACCAACTGGTTAAAGATAACTTAATTATGAGGAAGAAATTGGAAGCTCTGGAGAACAATACTCGGGCTAATAAATTGCGGATTATAAACTTTCCTAAGATTCTATCAATTTCCCCTCGAGATATGATAAAACGATATTTTATGGAGATTCTTAAGATACCTGAAAATTCTCTACTTCCCCTTATTACCTTCCTGTTAAATCTCAAACTCTTCAAAAAGAAAAAGTTGAGGAACCTCCAGGAACATCCATTGGATATTTCCGCTATATTGGAACAATTGAACAGAGAAGTGGCTACACCAGCCACTTTTTTGCTGACCGTGGCTCTGGCTCCAGATAAGGACTGGATCCTAAATCTTTACTTCAAGAATAGATCCAAGGATTTCCTGGGTCTCCATATTCAAATTTTCCCAGATGTCTCTAGAGCAGTGATTCCCAACCCTGTCCTGGAGGAACACCAGGCCAATCGGGTTTTCAGGCTAGCCCTAATGAATATGCATGAAAAAGATTTGCATATAATGGAAGTGACAGGCATGCAAATCTGCTCCGTGCAGGTTCATTAGGGCTAGCCTGAAAACCCGATTGGCCTGGTGTTCCTCCAGGACAGGGTTGGGAATCACTGCTCTAGAGAGACTCAAAAAAGAAGAAGAGAATTCCTAAATCTGAAACATGGAGTGATTCAAATTGGGGGGGTTTTCTTTTTAAGATATCCATGTACATGTGTCATTAGATATCGTTCTTTGAAATATGTATTTGTAGATCCATCTCATTTGATAAGATTTATTTCAATGAAAAACCTTGAGAATGAAGTAACAACAGCGCCTGTTGATAATTAGCTCTCTGTTCAGTAGTAGTTAATGTGCTTCTTTATAATTGTTTGAATTTAATTAAGCTACTCTTTAAATCTTGGATCTAATATGATTTAGATCAAGGGATCTAATATGATGTGTGATCAAGGGAAGCTGATTTTTTCTTTTCCTTAAATAATTTGAGTGAATTACTTTTCTGAGTTGAAAGTTAACTTAAATTAGTATTGTCTTGATCGTACTTTTCTGTGCAAGATGTTTATTTTTTTTTTTAGTTCATTAATTTTATTGAATATTATAAGTAATATACAGAAAGCAGTTCAAATACATAAAAATTGAATAAGAAATAGTGATGTAGAAACAAAAGAAACCATAATTGCTGTTATTTGCATATAGTAGATTAGTAAGAAGAATTCAGAGTATTTGAAACTGCTAAGAAAAGAAATAGAAAGGGTAGAAAAGCAGAGATGAATTGAAAGAAAAAAGAGAGATAAAGAAAGAGAGAGAGAAAGAGAGAGAGGCAGAAGTGTCTACAAGGCAGAATGAACATATGAATCTAAGAATGACCAAGGTGATTTATTTCGCACCAAATTTGTAGATAAACGAGATATCATGTTCTTTTCATATGCATATGATTCGAATTTGTGGTACATGCTCAAGGAGTTCCACCAAAAGGTGTAGTCTAGTAGTGTGGGTGACTTCCAATTTTTCAAAATGTGCATAAGAGCTGTCACAATCATGGTGTCAATAAGTTTAGGAGGACAGTTTGATAGTGCGAAACAAGGGTGTTGAGAACGAAGGATTATAATGTCTATGGAAATAGCTTCTGAACATTTGGTATCCCAGAACATTTTATGGTGTTCCAGATACGAATCCAAAAGGAATGAACCATAGTGCAGTGAAGAAGCATGTGATCAAGAGTTCCAGGCTCTTTCAAACAGTTCCAACAGGTAGGGTCTTGTTTCAGTTTCGCTTTCCACATTCGAAATGGAGTCCATACTACATTCCACATAACAAAGAACATTGATTGCGAAACTCTTGAGGATAATAGAGGACGATTTGTAGATGACCAGAAGAGTTCCCAATCTATTTCAGAAAGCGTGGTCTTTAGGATAGAGCCCCAATGGTTCATGGATTGATGTGTAAAGGTGAAGGTGTGATCTCTTAAGATGCTATAAAAAAGAGATATCGCCCTACCTTTCAGTAAAGCCAAAGTAGACCAGTGACGAATAGTTTGTTGAGAGGTCATAAAGTCAGGGCGCATTTGCACATTAGCTAGTATTTCAGTAAGCGTAAGCCATTGGGGATATACAGAGGATGGGAGTGAGTTTACAGAACAAAAAGTGTCAAATGGGATAAATGAAGTGGAGGAGATCAATTGATGAACAAACCACACCCCCGCCCGTTGCCACCTCTTCCATGAAAGGGATCTACCCTTATTTTGAATTTTAGAATTATTCCAAAGGGACATAAGTGGGCCTTCAGCAACAGAGATCTCAGCCGCTGCATCTAATAGTTGAAAAGCATGTTGCGTTGCACTCAACAAAGAATATTTTCTCAAGTGTCTAGGTATCGACACTGTAAGGAAGCAAGAAATGTGTAGTGGTGCACATAAAAAGCATTCCATTTCAAACCATGCTGGTTTATCCTGTGGATATGAGTCAACAATCCAGTGAGCTCCGTATTTGGCTAAGGAAGCGATGTAGTAATAATAAAAATCAGGTAAATTTAAGCCACCATTAATCTTAGAGGCCTTCAGCTTGGCGAGAGCAATACGAGGTTTTTTCTTGTTCCAAATAAATTCAGTAATTTTCATATTAAGCCAATGAAAGAGTGATTTATGGCAGAGAAGGGGAAGCATAGATAGAGTATAATTAATTTGTGGGGCTAAGGTCATTTTAATAGAGGCTATTCTACCCCACCAGGACAAATAAAGCGGGGACCAACGAGATGTAGTACTTGAAACTAAGTTTTTGATTTTAGATATATTGAGATCCTGAGCAAGTAATGGGTCTTTATGTATTAAAATCCCCAAATATTTTACAGCTCCCTGTGACCATGGAAAAGGAAAATGAGCTAGATCTGAGGAGGAAATGTGATCATTTAGCGGAAAAATCTCTGATTTCTCCCAATTAACAGAATATCCAGATATTTGAGAGTATTGAGAGACGATGTGGATAAAATGAGGTAAAGAGATAAGAGGATCTTTGAGAAAGAGAAGAACATCGTCAGCGTAAGCTGCTAGTTTAATTTCTCGATTGGACGAGGGAATACCTTTAATTAAGGAACATTGTCTGATAGCTGTCAATAGAGGTTCCAATGCTAAATCAAATAATAATGGTGAAAGGGGACAGCCTTGACGGGTACCTCTATGGAGGGAAAATCTATTAGAGAGAGAGTTGTTAATCAGGATACGAGCCGTGGGTTGTCTGTATAATGTTTCTATCCAGTTTGTAAAGAAAGAACCAAAGTTGTACCATTTCAGTACTCGGAATAAGAAAGGCCACTCCACTCGGTCAAAGGCCTTCTCGGCATCAATGGCTAGACCAATCACAGGATCCGACATTGATTTGGCGTGAGCATTGATATGATGAAATAAACGAAGATTATCCCCAATGTATCTATATTTGATGAATCCAGTTTGATCTCCATGTACGAGAGATGGGATCACTGTGGTGAGTCTTCGTGCAAGTAATTTAGCCATAATTTTGTAGTCCAAATTAAGAAGAGAGATAGGATGAAAATTTTTAACCAGAGTAGCATCTTTGTCTGGCTTGGGAATAACTACAATCGTGGCCTCAGCGAAATTAAATTGTTTGTCCGGAGTGGAGTGGAGGAAATCATAATATGTAAGGAGTTGAGGAGTCAATAGGATTCGAAAGCATTTGAAAAACTCATTTGTAAAGCCATCCGGGCCCGGAGCTTTCCCATTGGGTAGAGAGGTTATAGCATTTTCAATCTCAGATATAGTTATAGGAGCATCCAGTTTTGCTTTAATAGATTCCGATATAGTTGGATGAGCTAGTGAGGATAGAAATGAGTCTAAATCCATTTCAGAGGCTGAAAATTCAGATTGATATAGGGTAGTATAAAATTTTTCAAATTGGGAAGAAATCAGAGATCTGGTTCTGGCTAATTGTCCTGATGAATCTTGAACAGCTGAGATGTGCAAGCGTTTTGATTTAGTTTTGAGATATCTAGCCAAAGGGCGACCCATAAGATTATCTCCCATATAGTGACCAGAGTTGAAAATGAAAATGTCACGACGGGCCGTACATGAGACTAGAGTATTGTATTCATATTTTAAGTTTTTGAATACGTTGGAGCATGGATTGATCTTGTAGATGGTTGGACATATGTTGTAGTTCTAAATTTTTAATAGAGGTTTCCAGTTCTTTTTCTTTTTGGATGGATTGGTTTTTTTTCCAGGAAGCAAGTTTGATCAATTCACCTCTGAGAGAAGCTTTGTAAGCTTCCCAAATAATAGAAGGACAAATTTCTGGATCTTTGGTGTTGATTTCAAAAAATTCCGTAGTAAAAGATTTGATTTTTTCTACTATTACCTCATCTAAAAGCAGAGTATTGTTAAGTCGCCAAGAGGGAGATTCTTTACGTGGGGCAGAAATAGATAAATGTAATGAAATAGCTGCATGATCTGTAAGAGTTATTGGGTGTATGAAAGTATTTGTCACGTCTTGAATGAGAGAGGAGGAGAGAAGGAAGAAATCAATTCTCGAGTAGGTATTATGTGGTGGTGAAAAGTGTGAATATTAAGAACATAAGAACATAAGAAATGCCTCCGCTGGGTCAGACCTAAGGTCCATCGCGCCCAGCAGTCCGCTCACGCGGCGGCCCATCAGGTCCATGACCTGTGCAGTAATCTTTTATCTATACCCTTCTATCCCCTTTTCCAGCAGGAAATTGTCCAATCCTTTCTTAAACCCCAGTACCGTTCGCTGCCCTATAACGTCCTCTGGAAGCGCATTCCAGGTGTCCACCACACGTTGGGTAAAGAAGAACTTCCTAGCATTTGTTTTGAATCTGTCCCCTTTTAACTTTTCCGAATGCCCTCTTGTTTTTTTATGTTTTGAAAGTTTGAAGAATCTGTCCCTCTCTACTCTCTCTATGCCCTTCATGATCTTAAGAACATAAGAACATAAGCAGTGCCTCTGCCGGGTCAGACCAGAGGTCCATCCCGCCCAGCAGTCCGCCCCCGCGGCGGCCTTAATCACCAGAAGTCTTGTAAGTCTCTATCATATCCCCTCTAAGTCTTCTCTTCTCCAGGGAAAAGAGACCCAGTTTCTCCAATCTCTCAGCGTATGCAAGGTTTTCCATCCCCTTAATCAGTTGTGTCGCTCTCCTCTGAACTCTCTCGAGTAACACCATATCCTTCTTAAGGTATGGTGACCAATACTGGACGCAGTACTCAAGATGCGGACGCACCATTGCCCGGTACAGCGGCAGGATAACTTCTTTCGTTCTTGTTGTAATACCCTTCTTGATTATCCCCAGCATTTTATTCGCTCTCTTGGCGGCCGCTGCGCACTGTGCCGTCGGCTTCATTGTCATGTCCACCATTACCCCCAAGTCCCTTTCTTGGGTACTCTCATTCAATAACATCCCTCCCATCGTATAGCTGTGCCTCGGGTTTCTGATTCCCACATGCAATACTTTACATTTCTCAACATTGAACTTCATCTGCCATCTCTCTGCCCATTCTCCCAATTTGTCCAAGTCCCTTTGCAATTTTTCACAGTCTTCCTTTGTCCGAGCTCCACTAAATAGTTTGGTGTCGTCCGCAAATTTTATTATCTCACTCTTTGTTCCTGTTTCTAGATCATTTAGGAATATATTAAATAGCAGTGGCCCGAGCACTGAGCCCTGCGGGACACCACTCGTGACTTTCCTCCAGTCTGAGTAGTGTCCCTTCACCCCTACCCTCTGTTTCCTACCCGCTAACCAGTTTCTGATCCATCTATGCACGTCTCCGTCCACTCCATGGTTCTTCAGTTTCCGGAGTAGACATTCATGAGGCACCTTGTCAAAGGCTTTCTGGAAATCTAGGTATATGATGTCTATGGGGTCTCCTTTGTCCATCTGTTTGTTAATTCCCTCGAAGAAGTACAATAAGTTGGTCAGACATGATCTCCCCCTGCAGAAACCATGTTGGCTGGTTATCAGAAGTTCGTGTTTTTCAAAATGTTCATCAATTTTTTCTTTTATTAGTGCTTCCGCCATTTTCCCCGGAACAGAGGTCAGACTCACCGGTCTGTAGTTTCCCGGGTCTCCTCTTGATCCCTTTTTAAAGATGGGCGTAACGTTGGCTATCTTCCAATCCTCCGGAATCACACCTGTTTTCAGAGACAGGTTGCAAATTTGCTGTAGTAGTTCCGCTATTTCCTCGTTTAGTTCCTTCAGCACCCTTGGATGGATTCCATCCGGACCCGGGGATTTGTCAGTTTTTAGTTTTTCTATCTGTCTGCGCACATCATCAAGGCTCACTTCTATGGATGTTAACTTTTGTGCTTGATTTCCATTGAAGAATTGCTCAGGTTCCGGTATGTTGGTTGTGTCTTCGTTTGTGAATACAGATGAAAAGAACATGTTAAGTCTTTCTGTGACCTCTTTCTCTTCCTTCACCGCTCCCTTCCTGTCTCCGTCATCCAGTGGTCCCACCTCCTTCCTAGCCGGCTGTTTCCCTTTAACATATCTAAAGAACGATTTGAAATTTCGTGCTTCCCTGGCTAGTCTCTCTTCATACTCTCTTTTGGCTTTTCGAACCACACGGTGACATTCTTTTTGATACTTCCTGTGCTCTCTCCAGTTTACCTCAGTTTTGTCCCTTTTCCATTTTCTGAATGAATTTTTCTTATTGCTTATCGCTTCCTTCACTATTTTAGTTATCCACGCCGGGTCTTTTATTCGACTCTTGTTGCACCCTTTTCTGAATTTGGGGATATATAGATTTTGCGCCTCGCTCACCGTGTCCTTGAAAAAGGACCAGGCATGTTCTACCGTCTGCCATTTTTGGGAAGTGTTCCTAAGTTTCTTCTTTACCATTCCCCTCATTGCTTCGTAGTTACCCTTCCTGAAGTTAAAAGTTGTCGCTATGGTTCTCTTTCCTTTCAGTATTCCTACTTCCATCTTGAACTTGATCATATTATGATCGCTGTTTCCCAACGGTCCCACTACTTCCACTTCCTTTGCAGGTCCCCTTAGCCCATTTAGGATTAGATCCAGAGTGGCATTTTCTCTTGTCGGTTCTCTAACAAGCTGTTCCATGAAGCAATCTTGTACAGCCTTCAGAAATTCTGTCTCCCTAGCGCATCTTGAGCTTCCGAGACTCCAGTCTATCCCAGGGTAGTTGAAGTCTCCCATAATAACCGTGTTACCGCCTTTGCATTCTCGCTTCATCTCGGCTTCCATTTCTTCATCGATGTCTCCGGTTTGTCCGGGTGGACGATAGTATAGGCCTATCTTTATTTCAGGCCCTTTCCTTCCTGGTATTTTAACCCATAGTGATTCTAGCTTGTTGGTCGTCTCCACTGTGTCCATTCTTGTCGATTGTATGCTTTCTTTTATGTATAGTGCTATTCCACCTCCTTTCTGTCCTGACCTGTCCTGGCGATAGAGCTTGTACCCCGGCAGTGCTGTATCCCATTTGCTTTCCTCATTCCACCATGTTTCAGAGATTCCAATGATGTCTATGTCTTCTGCAATGATCATGGCTTCTAATTCCCCCATTTTGTTTCTTAGGCTCCTTGCATTAGTATATATGCAATTTAGCTCCTGGAATTTTGCTGCCTTTAATTCCTTTCCCTGTGCTTCAGTCTTTAGATACTTCTCTTGGGCTACAATCTTTCTAACCTTCTCTTCTTGGTTAGTCGACTCCTGTAATTTGTCCATTGTTTCTTCCCAGCCTTTTTTCCCCTCAGTATCTTCACAGGATACCTTTTTCCGAAACATCGACGCTTGGTCGACTGTCGGCTTTCCCCTTCTTCTTAGTTTAAAGCCTGTTCTATTCCTCTCTTGACATTGTTTGCTAGAAGTCTAGTTCCCGCTGTGCTCAGGTGCAATCCATCTCTCCTGTAGAGCTTGCTCTTGCCCCAGAACGTCATCCAGTTCCTCACGAAGTGGAATCCTTCTTCCTCACACCATCTCCTCATCCACGCATTTATTGATTGTAGTTCATCCTGCCTTTTCACATCTGCCCTCGGTACCAGTAGGATCTCTGAGAATGCTATCTTCTGGGTCCTCATCTTCAGCTTCCTTCCCAGAATCTTGAACTGTTCTATCAGCGAACTTCTTTTGTAGTCTCTCCTGCTGACATCATTCGTCCCAATGTGGATCATTACTGCGGTCTCTTCCGTCTCCGCACCTTCCAGGATCTTTCCAATTTTGTCCACGATGTCCTTGGTTCTCGCTCCTGGGAGGCAGGTCACCAGTCGGTCCTCCCTCCCTCCTGCTATGTGGCTGTCCACATGTCTCAGGATTGAGTCCCCCACTAGGATCGCTGATTTTCCCTTCTTCAATGTTCGCTTCGGTCTCAGGTCAATGTCCTCGGTGTGCTTCGCTCTCTCTTCTTCTGGGCATCGACTGGTCAATTTCTCTTTGTGGGTGTCTTCTTTGAGGTCTTCTGCTTCTTGTTCTCCCTTCGATGTAGGTGTAGCTTCTTCTATCATCTGAAGCTCGTTCTCTTCCACCCTCCTCTTGTATGCTTCTTCAATTAATTTCTCAAGTTCCCTGACTTCCTCCTCGATGTGTCTCTCGCTCGTGAAATCTTCAGCTGTCCTGACTGGGTCTTCCGTGGTGTAAAGTCCTTCTAGTTCCTGTATCTTGTCCTCTAGTCGCTTGACTTCCTTCTTCAAGCTTTCCAGCTCCTGACACCGACCGCATACATATGACTGTCTCCCCGAGGGGAGGTAGTCCTACATATGACAGCCGGTGCAGAACACTGGAAAGCTCATCTTCTGGTTTCCCTCTGCTTCCATAGTCGTTCCTACTTTAAGATAACACTTAAGATTACGTGCTCCTTGTGTGCCTGCTTTCTTCAGCGCTTTCTTCTTGTGTGTGCTGCCCTCGCTCTACCTTACCTTACTGTTGTTTGTGTATACGTTCTCTACCTTTGGGATACAGTAAACGCCATGGATCTACAAGAGAAAAGGCTTCTTTTAAAGCATGTAGAGCTGCAAAAGATTTAGATTTTGAGGGTTTGCAAGAGGATGATCGATCTATATAGATATCTTGAATTTGATTAAAATCTCCGCCCAATATTCGAGAACAAGAGTCATATTCAACTAACGCCAGCTGAAGATCTTTGAAAAAATCCGGATGATCCAAAACAGGAGCGTAAATATTAAGGAACACAAAATCCACAGAGTGCAACGCAGCATGTACCAGACACCACCTTCCATCGGAGTCTGTTTTAACAGAGTGAATAATAGGGGATAGTTTATCACTGAAAAGTATTGATATTCCATTTTTCTTTCTCTGAGTCGCAGTGGAATATCCCTTCAAATCAAATTTAGAAGCGGCAGCAGGTGGGAGATGGGTTTCCTGTAAATAGATCACATCGGGATGTTTATTTAACATATAATTATTTATCTTCTTCCTTTTAATAGGATGATTCAAACCATTCACATTAAAAGATATGATATGTAAATCAGCCATAGTCTATTGTATACAATGGTAAGACATAGTAATCATCACCTTTATAAGGAAACAACAAATAGTAAAACCAGGATACCAGGTAGACACTACTGCCAGAAGGAATAAAAAGAAAGAAAGAAAGCATAAGAATAAGAGCAAGTATACTATTAGTGACAGCATATTATAAGGTCAGAAAATAGAGAGACCTTACTATTATGTATAAGATAGTATAGTTTAAGGGTGCTCCTGTGAGCATGGAGAAACAACTCATATAGAACAACTTACTTAACTCCACACCCATTCAATTTAAGAAATTTAAAAGTGGTGTGCTTATTCACAAAAACAATGAATTATATATTCATACAGGTTATAACAAGAGAGAACACAAAGGCAAATCGTGATATCAAGAGTTCAGCGTATCAGTGCATTTTCAAAGAGTCCAGGAATGCAGCCAGCTCCTCAGGATCAGTGTATGATGTAGTGCGATTATTGTAGGTTACTTTCATCCTGGCTGGGTACATAAGACCATATTTGGCTCCGATGTCTTTAAGTTCCTGCCGGTGGGAGAGAAATGCTTTTCTCTTTAAGGCTGTAGTTTTAGCTAGATCAGGAACAATGAAGAACTTCCTGCCTTGGTGTAGCATTTGAGATTTAGATTTAGCTGCTGTTAGAATTTGGAGCGCTTGCTGAAATCTGAGTAGTTTAGCCACTATGGGCCTGGGAGAGGAGGCATGTGAAGAAAGATGAGATGGCACGCGGTGAGGAGGTGAAAAGACAAGTCCCAGGGTGGCAGGCAAGAAAGTAGAAAGAAAGGAAGCCATATCAGATCCCTCCGATGATTCAGGGAGCCCAATGATCCTTAAATTGGATCTTCTGCTGCGGTTAGGATTACAAAGTTTCTTTGTAAAGTAGTGATGAGTTTGTCATGCTTAGTTACCGTTTCTTTTATTGAAGATATGACAGATGTTTTTTCCTCCAGGGCGTCCAAACGATGTCGGACATCCACAAACTGGGAATTAATTGCCTCAATCTCACCCCTTAAAAGTTTGATTTCTTCAACCTGTTCTTGAATTATACCCCGATTTGATCTTATTTCTTTCAGGAGCAGGTCTAGTGAAGCCTCATCGTTCTTCGGCGCCATTTTCTCTGGCGTGTTCAGATCAGGTTTCAGTTTCTTCCCTCCGATTGACGCGGGTGGAGCAGTTTCATTTTTCGCCGATTTTGAAGGCGACATAGGGACTCAGGCAGTTATATCCTTGCGAAATCGCAAAGTTTTTTTTTTTTTTTTTTTCAAAATAAGCACTTTTTAATCAGCTTCGAGTGCGGGTGAAAAGGGGCAGTTATTTCATGTTTTCATGTTGTCCTCAAGCAGTAACGGCTGCAAGATGGCTTTCTGTCTGATCCGTCGAATTCCACACAGATTATATTAAAACAGGTGTGTAAGAGGAGCCGTTAAACCATCTGTGCGTTCTTCGTGGCGATCAGGTCACGCCCCCCGGGCTTGAAGTCGCCTTTCTCCTCGGTGGTTCACAGTGGGAGGTGCTGAAGTGGCTGATGGGGGGTGGGGCAAATCACCTATCTCAGGCTCCTCCGGTGCAGTGAAGGGGGACGACTCGATCTCCCTTCCCCTTCACTGTGCTGGATATTTAAGAAAGGTCTTGTATTCAAAGCCCTTAAGAGAGCTGTAATTGCAGACCGATGCCGAAGTGGCTGTTGGGGGGCAGGGCAAGTCGCCTATCTTAGGCTCCACCGATGCAGTGAAATGGGACGACTCGATCTCCCTTCCCCTTCACTGTGTTGGATTCTGAAGAAGAGAAGTCTTGCACTCAAAGCCCTCAAGAGGGTTGCAACGGCAGACCGGTGCCTAAGTGGTTGTTGGGAGGCGGGGCAAACCGCCGATCTCAGGCTCCTCCGATGCAGTGAAGGGGGACGACTCGATCTCCCTTCCCCTTCACTGTGTTGGATTCTGAAGAAGAGAAGTCTTGTGCAAGATGTTTATGCTTGGAGAAATTTCATAATATGGTATAATAAAAAAATAAATTCTGTCAAGTGTAGGTGAAATATATGGGACACTTTGTATCACAAAGAGGAGTGGCCACAGACCCGAATAAGATAGCTGCTCTTAGTACTTGGCCACAGGCAGCAAATCTGAGATAGCTGCAATCTTTCCTGGGGTTCTGTGGATACTACAGAAAGTTTGTAAAAGATTTTTCAAAGATTGTAAACCCCATCCACGAATTAGAGCAGAAATGGATGAAGTATTATAAATGTGTCTGAATATTTTGGTGCCAGATGGACTCCTGAGTGTGAGGATGCATTTAAGGGCATCATAGACTGCTTGTGTAATGCTACTGTGCTTTGTGGCAGGGATGCCTAGCTGGATCCTCATGAACCAGTGTAGGTCCCTGTCCGACCAAGCGTTTAAACATGTGACCTCGGTTCATGTAACTTTCAGTGCTTCCCATGCACACTGCTTGTTATTTCTTAGAACTTTAATGGACAAAGCACACCAATCAATCTTTGTGGAAAAAAACTTTTCATTTCTTTATTCAGGATGCACTATAGTCGATTTTCCACAGTGTCAGGAATTCTCTTGGCTCGTGCAATTCAAAAACTTAAAGCACACAATTTGTAAATCCAGTGAACCCGACTAGTTCACAAATTTTTCTCCCCATGGAGCTTGTCTCCCATAGGAAAGCAAAATCAGGAAAAATAAATGGTCATCATATTAACAGTCCTCAGCTTTCTAGGCTTATATGGGACTGGGACACTTCCGGCCTTCCCCCCAGTGGCTCCCCCATGTGCCACAGAATTTCCCCCCAACTTTTCCTTCCACAAACTGTACTCTTACTTAGCTGGTAGGCACCGAGCATATGTACCATCAGCCTGGACTAGGAAAGCTATCCCAAATGATAACAAGCCCACCCACCCAAACTGCTATTCTTTAGGCTGGGGAATAATGTTAGCACTCTTAGGCAAAGTCTCTTTTCTGTTCAAACTTCACAGTACTAGCAAGTGAAAACAAAATATGTTCAAAGAAACCAAGGCAAATTAACTTTTCACTCAGTCTTAAGAACCCCCCCAAACTTACAGACAAAACTCTCCCTGCACATTGCAGCAGGAACCCCCCCCCCCCCCCACTGTAGCAAAAATGTTCAAATTAAAACATTCTGATCTGCTCTAGCTTTCAGCTCAACCATAATGTCCTCTGTGTACCGCTCTGGAACAGGTGTATCATCCGATTCCATTACAGGATCAAACTCACAGCTTTCCACAGGGCTTTCCACCTGTATAGGCAACACTTCAAATGGCTCCTCTGGCCATGTGCCATCCTCCTTGCTATTCACACTAGCTGTGTCACACCCTCTCCTCTCTGGGAGAACTCCATGAGGAAAAGGGCTCTGAATGGGCATGTCCTTCCCCCTTAATTAGAGTAGATGATTTCTTAAAGGGCTCATCCCTTTCCAGCCAGATCTCTCTCAGGTTTCTTAAAGGGCCAGACTTAAAGACATAACACAAGTTTGTTTCTTTTCTCTGTGCTGCACTGTTCTAGCTCTAGACTTGGACACAGGGGTAGGGCTAGGGCAATCTGGGTCAAACATTTCAACATCAGGGGAGCACAGCGCAGGGTCCCTGCCACATATTACCCCTCCAAGAAGGCTTACCCCTGGGTACAACCTTTAACACAGGATCACCCCCTTTTAAACTTCCCTGTCCCTCCCCCAATCTTGACAGGGCATCAACTAAACTAAACTAAACCTTAAGTTTATATACCGCATCATCTCCATGGAAGCAGAGCTCGGCACGGTTTACAAGAACTTAAAAAATGAGAAAGGATAGGAAAACGTTTACATAAGTTTATAAATAGAGTGGAAAAGTAAGGGAAAAAAGAAATTACATGTTAGAGAAGAGCCAGGTTTTTAGTTGCTTGCGGAATAAATGGAGGGAGCTCAGGTTTCGCAGCGGGATAGTAAGGTCATTCCAGAGACCTGTGATTTTGAATAGAAGTGATTTTCCCAGTTTACCTGTGTGGAGAATACCATGTAGGGAGGGGAAGGATAGTTTTAATCTTTGGGCGGTCCTGGTAGAGTCAGGGCACGAGGAGTTAAAGGAAAGTGGGATTAGGGAAGGAAGGATGCCGTGAATAATCTTAAAAGTCAGGCAAGAGCATTTGAATTGGATTCTGGAAATCACTGGGAGCCAGTGAAGATTGGCCAGGAGTGGGGAGACGTGGTTGGATTTACATTTTGCAAAGATCAGCTTGGCTGCAGTATTCTGAATAAGCTGGAGTCTTTGGAGGCTTTTTTTTGTTAAGCATAGGTAAATGGCATTGCAGTAGTCAAGTTTGGAGAGGATGATGGATTGGATGAGGACGGCGAAATGTTTTTTGGTGTTGGTATGCAATTTCCCTGGGTGATGGACCACCTTGAATTTGAGAGTAAGATTGGCATTATTATTTCTCATTGAATCTAGTCATTTTAGAGCTGCATGGTCCATCACCAGAGTAAATTCTCGGCCTGTCAAATAGTGGCTGAAGTTCTCCATAGCCCATTTTACTGCTAGGTATTCCAGTTCAACCACCGAATAATGTTACTCATGTCATGCAGCTTTCGACTCTATATATAGAGTACTTGGTATTCTATAATGGGTGATTTCAATTACCCCGCCATTGACTGGTTAAATGTTATATCAGGGAGATAAAATTCCTAGTTGTCAAGAGGGGATGCTATTTTTGATTTGATCCTTAGTGGAATGCAAGAGTATAAGAGTTAACTGTGTTGGGTTCACTAGGAAACAGTGATCATAAAGTGATCACATTTGAGCTGATACAGGGAGTAACGTTGCAAAAAAAAAAAAATAAAAAATAAAATCTACTGTAGAGGCATTTAATTTTCGAAAGGGTGACTATGATAAAATGAGGAAAATGATTAAAAAGAAGCTAAAAGGATCAGTTGCAAAGGTTAGGACTGTAAACCAGGTGTGGATGTTGCTTAAAAATACCATCATGGAAGCCCAGACCAGATGTATTTCACGTATCTGCAAACATAGTAACATAGTAGATGACGGCAGATAATGACCCAAATGGTCCACCCAGTCTGCCCAACCTGATTTAATTTAAATTTTAAAATATTTTTTTTTCTTCTTAGCTATTTCTGGGCAAGAATCCAAAGCTCTGCCTGGTACTATGGTTGGGTTCCAACTGCCGGAATCTACACCCTCCCAGCCATTGAAGCCCTCTCCAGCCCATCCTCCCCCCCAAATGGCCATATACAGACCGTGCAAGTTTGCCTTAGTTCAATATTTAATATTATTTCCTGATTCTAGATCCTCTGTGTTCATCCCACGCTTCTTTGAACTCAGTCAATGTTTTCCTCTCCACCACCTCTCTCGGGAGTGCATTCCAGGCATCCACCACCCTCTCTATAAAGTAGAATTTCCTAACATTGCTCTTGAATCTACCACCCCTCAACCTCAAATTATGTCCTCTGGTTTTACCATTTTCCTTTCTCTGGAAAAGATTTTGTTCTACGTTAATACCCTTCAAATATTTGAATGTCTGAATCATATCTCCCCTGTCCCTCCTTTCCTCTAGGGTATACATATTCAGGGCTTCCAGTCTCTCTTCATACGTCTTCTGGCACAAGCCTCCTATCATTTTTGTCGCCCTCCTCTGGACCGCTTCAAGTCTTCTTACATCCTTCACCAGATATGGTCTCCAAAACTGAACACAATACTCCAAGTGGGGCCTCAGCAATGACCTGTACAGGGGCATCAACACCTTTCTTCTACTGGCTATGCCTCTCTTTATACAGCCCAGCATCCTTCTGGCAGCAGCCACTGCCTTGTCACACTGTTTTTTCACCTTTAGATCTTCGGACACTATCACCCCAAGGTCCCTCTCCCCGTCCATGCATATCAGCTTCTCACCTCCCAGCATATACGGTTCCTTCTGATTATTAATCCCCAAATGCATTACTCTATATTTCTTTGCATTGAATTTTAGTTGGCCATGAACTGAAAGGCTTATGCGCAGTATATAAATAAAGAATTATGTTATATTATGTTATATGTCCTCGATCCAATCAAATCAATCCAATCAAAAAATTCAATCAGGTTCATTTGGCACAATTTACTTTTTGTAAAACCATGTTGCCTCGGATCCTGTAACCCATTAGAATCAAGGAAGTACACTATCCTTTCTTTCAGCAACACTTCCATTATTTTTCCAACAACCGAAGTGAGGCTCACTGGCCTGTAGTTTCCCGTTTCATCCCTGTGACCACTTTTGTGAATAGGGACCACATCTGCTCTCCTCCAATCCCTGAGAACCACTCCCGTCTCCAGAGATTTGTTGAACGTCTTTAATAGGACCCGCCAGAAGCTCTCTGAGCTCTGAGCTCCCTCAGTATCCTAGGATGGATCCCTTCTGGTCCCATCACTTTGTCCACCTTCAGAAAAGGTGGAAAGAAGAGGAAACGAGAGCCGGCGTGGTTAAAAGGTAAAGTGAAAGAGGCTAGTAGAACCAGAAAACATCCTTTAAAGAATGGAAAAAATATCCAAATGAAGAAAATAAAAAGAAACACAAGCACTGGCAAGTTAGATGCAAAGCATTGATAAAGACAGCTAAGAAAGAATATGAAGAGAAACTTGCAAAAGAGGCAAAAACTCATAACAATTTTTTTAGGTACATCAGAAGCAGAAAACCTGTGAGGGAATCTGTGGGACCATTGGATGATCAAGGAGCAAAAGGAGTGCTCAGGGAAGATAAAGCCATAGTGGAGAGACTGAATGAATTCTTTGCTTCGGTCTTTACGGAAGAAGATGTAAGAGATCTACCTGAACCGGAAATGGTTTTCAAGGGTTATGATGCAGAGGAACTGAAAGAAATCTCAGTGAATCTGGAAGATGTACTAATCGACAAGTTAAAAAGTGATACATCTCCAGAACTGGATTGATATACATCCCAGGGTACTAAAAGAACTCAAACATGAAATTGCTGACCTGCTGTTAGTGATCTGTAACCTGTCGTTAAAATCATCTGTAGTACCTGAAGATTGGAGGTTGGCCAATGTTACACCGATTTTTAAAAAGGGGAGATCTGGGAAATTACAGACTTGTAAGCCTTACTTTAGGGCCGAGCAAAATGGTAGAAATAATTATAAAAAATAAAATTGTGGAACACGTCGACAAACATGATTTAATGAGGTGGAATCAGCATGGATTCAGCCAAGAGAGATCTTGCCTCACTAATTTGCTTGACTTCTTTGAAGATATGAATAAATATGTAGATAATGGTGAGCCGGTTGATATAGTGTATCTAGATTTTCAAAAAGCTTTTGATAAAGTTCCTCACGAGAGGCTCCTGAGAAAATTAAAGTGTCATGGGATAAGTGGCAAAGTTCAGTTGTTGATTAGGAAATGGTTATCAGATAGAAAATGGAGGTAATTTTTCTCAATGGAGGAGAGTAATTTTTCTCAATGTAGGAGAGTAAACAGTGGAGTCCCGCAGGAGTCTGTACTGGGCCGGTGTTATTTAACTTATTTATAAATTACTAGTGTTTAAGCCCGTTACATTAATGGGTGCTAGTAAAGTTTCCTTCCCTCACATGTCCCCTATTTTCAGCCCCAGCTCCAAACCCATTTTTACACCCCCCCCTCCACGGTCCAACAGCACCTCTTCCCTGCTCCCCCGGTCCCTCTTCCCTGCTCCCCTGGTCCCTCTTCCCTGCTTACTCGGTAACCTCTTCCCTGCTCCCCCGGTCCCTCTTTCCTGCTTCCCTGATCAGCAGCACCTCTTCCCTGCTCCCCCGGTCCCTCTTTCCTGCTTCCCTGATCAGCAGCATCTCTTTCCTGCTTCTCCGGTCAGCAGCACCTCTTTCCCGCTCCCCCCGGTCCCTCTTCCCTGCTTACCCGGTCCCTCTTCCCTGCTTTCCCGGTCCCTCTTCCCTGCTTCCCCGATCAGCAGCACCTCTTCCCTGCTCCCCTGGCCCCTCTTTCCTGCTTCCCTGATCAGCAGCACCTCTTTCCTGCTTCCCCGGTCAACAGCACCTCTTCCCTGCTCCCCCGGTTCCTCTTCCCTGCTTCCCCGGTCAACAGCACCTCTTCTCTGCTTCCCCGGTCAGTAGCACCTCTTCCCTGCTCTCCTGGTTCCTCTTCCCTGCTCCCCTGGTCAGCAGCACCTCTTCCCTGCTACCCCGGTTCCTCTTCCCTGCTTCCCCATCAGCAGCACCTCTTCTCTGCTTCCCCGGTCAGCAGCACCTCTTCCCTGCTCCCCCGGTTCCTCTTCCCTGCTTCCCTGGTCAGCAGCACTTCTTTCCTGCTCCCCTGGTTCCTCTTCCCTGCTTCTCCAGTCAGCAGCACCTCTTCCCTGCTCCCCCGGTTCCTCTTCCCTGCTTCTCCAGTCAGCAGCACTTCTTCCCTGCTCCCCCGGTTCCTCTTCCCTGCTTCCCAGGTCAGCAGCACTTTTTTCCTGCTCCCCAGATTCCTCTTCCCTGCTTCCCCGATCAGCAGCACCTCTTCCCTGCTCCCCCGGTCCCTCTTCCCTGCTTCCCCAATCAGCAGCACCTCTTCCCTGCTCCCCCGGTCAGCAGCACCCCTTACCTGCTCCCTCGGTCCAGCATGTAGCCTTGTGAGCATCGTGGCCGGCTTTTGCGAACCTCGCAGGCCGCTCTGCACTTCAGTAGCACGTTCCCTCTGACGCAATCGCGTACATCAGAGGAAACGTTCTACTGAGGTGCTGTGCGGCCTGCGAAGTTTGGTACAGCCAGCCGCGATCCTCAAGGAAACCGCCAACCCTCTGCTGCGCTTTGGGGATAGTCTTCAGCGGCTGGAAGCCCTTCTTCTGGCAGCCACTGCCAGCACCGCTCCACACTGCATTAAGCCGCCGAATACGGCCACAGAGGGCAATCGGGGTGGCCAGGACATAGGCAGGGATAGTTGGTGAGTGAGGGCTGGAGGCTGGCCAGAGTGTTCCCTGCCACCGCTTTCTAAAATAGATCCAGGGATCAGAAAACACAGCAGTAGGGAACACGAAACCCTAAGTGCACATGCGTGCTTAGGGTTTTATTATATAGGATCTGGAAATTGGAATGACAAGTGAGGTGATTAAATTTGCAGATGACACTAAAGTGTTCAAAGTTGTTAAAATGCATGCGGATTGTGAAAAATTACAGGCGGACCTTAGGAAATTGGAAGACTGGGCATCCAAATGGCAGATGAAATTTAATGTGGACAAATGTAAAGTGATGCACATTGGGAAGAATAACCTGAATCACAGTTACCAGATGCTAGAGCCCACCTTGGGAGTTAGTGCCTAAAAAAAGGATCTGGGTATCATCCATACACAATATGATGAAACCTTCCGCCCAATGTGTGGCAGCGGCCAAAAATGCAAACTGGATGCTAGGAATTATTAAAAAAGGGATGGTTAACAAGACTAAGAATGTTATAATTCTCCTGTAACACTCCATGTTGCGACCTCATCTGGAGTATTGCGTTAAATTCTGGTCTCCTTTTCTCAAGAAAGATATAGTGGCACTAGAAAAAGTTCAAAGAACAGCGACCAAGATGGTAAAGGGGATGGAACTCCTCTCGTATAAGGAAAGACTAAAACAGTTAGGGCTCTTCAGTTTGGAAAAGAGATGGCTGAGGGGAGATATGATTGAAGTCTACAAAATCTTGAGTGGAGCAGGTGCAAGTGGATCAATTTTTCACTCAGTCAAAAATTACAAAGACTAGGGGACATTCAATGAAGTTACAGGGAAATACTTTTAAAACCAATAGGAGGAAATTTTTTCACTCAGAGAATAGTTGCCAGAGGTTGTGGTAGGAGCGGATAGTGTTACTGGTTTTAAGAAAGGTTTGGACAAGTTTCTGCAGGAAAAGTCCATAGTATGTTATTGGCATAGGGGTGAAGCAAGTTCAAGTTTCAAGTTTCAAGTTTATTGAGATTTTGATTTAAACGCAATATCAAGTATTTTCAATGCGTATATCAATAATAATTTTTTTGGGGGGGACAAATAAAACAGTTTAAAACCATATACACTGCTTGCCCTGGATTGGTAGCATGGACTATTGCTATTTCTTGGGTTTTGGCCAGATTCTAGTGACCTGGATTGGTCACCCTGAGGATGGACTACTGGGCTTGATGGACAATTGTTCTGACCCAGTAAGGTTATTCTTATCTTCTTGGGTTTCTGGGATAGAATTGCCCCAGGCCCATACCAGAAGCATCCGTCTTTTGGATGAAAGGTTTCTAAAAATTGATTCCTGCCAATATGGGGCTGTTACATAAGCTGCTTTTAAGATCCTTCAGATTCCCACTGTATTTTATCTAGATAATTTTTCCACAATAATTCAGTAAAGGGAGTTGCCTGTGTAGAGAAATCAGGAATAAATTTCCTATAATGGCCCATGAGACCCAAAATGCCCAAAGTTGCTTTTTACTCTCGTGTATAAGAAAATCTCTTACACACTGAACTTTATCAATTACGGGGTAAATAGTCCCATTTCCCACTGTAGGTATTTCACTTCTTGCTGTCCCACCACACATTTTGGAAGGATTCACTGTTAAACCTGCCTCCTCGAGGGCCTGCAACACCTTGCCCAAATGGATTACATGATCGGGCCAATTTCTCAAAGATGACCACGTCATCCATGTAGGCGGCTGCATAGTCCTGTTGCCCCATAACACCTCATTCATTAGGTGTTGGCAGGAAGCCACTGCCCCATGGAGGCCAAATGGCATTCTTCTGAACTGGTAAAGGCCTTGGGGCATAAGAAAAGCTGTCTTGGGGCAAGACTCCGGTGTTAAGGGGATCTTCCAATATCCCTTTGTCAGATCAAGTGTGGAGAGATAGCTGGCCATTCCTAACTGATCCAATAACTCCTCTACCAATGGCATAGGGAAGGCATCAAATGCCATCATTAATCTTCCTGAAATCTATACAAAACCTCAGGGTGCGGTCCCCCTTGGGCACTATAACAAAGGGACTACACATCAGGATCTTTGTGAATCTTCAATCATCCCTATGTGCGGCATTTCCCCAACAAACTCCTGCACCATTTGTTTCCGCCCCTCCGACAACCTATAGGGATGCATCTTCACCACCCTTCCTGGGTCAGTCTGAATGTCATGGTAAATCAAAGGGATACACCCCAGCCTGAATGAGAGCCACAATCTCCTGAGCCATCCTCTTCTCCTGCCTCAGGTCTTCTAACTGGGATCCCAGATCTTTATCAGGGGGCTATACCTGGGATATCAACCCCTGGTGCTATTTCTATGGTTTGAGGTGATTTATTTGGTAAGTCTGATTATGCCCTCGAGGGTCCCATACCACATAATCTACCTCATTCAGCCATTGCTGGACCACACAAGAGCCCTGCCACTATGCCAAAAAATTTTTTGTGGGTTATCGCAAGCAACTAAAAACCTGGCTCTTCTCTAACATGTAATTTCTTTTTTCCCTTACTTTTCCACTCTATTTATATACCACCATCTGCTGGCCCACCTGTAAGTGCCTCTCCTGAGTATTGTGGTTATAATAGGCCCTCTATTGCTCCTGTGCCTTGACTAGATTAAACCCTCCCTTACTCTGAAGGACCTGTAACTTCTGCTTAAGGAGTGACAGGTACAAAAGGGAGTTGATGGTGTTTGACCTTCCTTGGGATCCCATACATTAATTCAAATGGGCTGACCCCCCAGGGATTCCTGTACCTTCTCCCTTGCTGCATACAATTCATAGGGTAAATAAAGGTCCGAGTTTCCCAGGTATTCTTTGCTCAGCCTTTGAAGCATTCCTTTTAAGGTTTGATTAAACCTTTCTACAAGTCTATTACATTGTGGATGGTAGGCCGCTGTCCTAAGGGAACGAATATTAAGGGCCCCACAAATTCCCACATCTCCTTGGAGAGGAAATTGCTTCCCTTGTCTGTTAGGACCTCATGCAGAAAACCCATAGTGCAGAATAGGTGGGTAAGCTGCCCTACCATCCCCGAGCCCCAATCTGCCTTAAGGTAAATGCCAAGTGAAATCTAGTCCATGACCATGAGTATATATAAATAACCCTGAGGAGTCTTACATTATCCATTCCCACCCTATATATGGGTTGCATGTTGCTGGAATGGGTACCAAGGAAATTCTCTTGGGTGCCTGATGGGATAATTTTTGACAAGAAGGGCAGGATGAACAGAAGTCCTTGTTCATTCCAGGCCAGAAAAACCATTTCCCCACCTGAGTCTTCATAGCCTTAGCACCTTTATGACCCACCGTGAGATGGTTGTGTGCAATTTGTAAAACAATATTACAAAATCCTCAGGAAACCACCAACTGTTCTATTTTTTTCTGGGTTCCTTGATTCAGGGTTACCCTATATAATAAGCCACCCTTTTCCACCCACTTTACCCACTTTCTTCCAGCCCCTTACACACCCACTTTCATTCTTCCACCAAGGTAGGGTTCCTTTTCTGTTCTTTGCAAAAAGTGGGGAACTCCTCTACTACTTCCCAAGGTCCCCAGGGCATGCAATAAGATTTTTGCACCCTCCTTAAACCCACTCCTCTTTGACACTTAAACTGCTTCCTCTGGGCCCGAGGTAAGTGAGGTCTACTTGTTCCTGGCATCTCTTCCCCTTCTCCAAAGGGACAGTATTGATGCCAAACTTTGATATACTTCCTCTAAGCCTTGGCCCTGCTGTTTCTGGGCCCTAGTGGTCACTAGTGCCTCACGTTCTTCCAGGACCTTCCAAAGATCCTCCCAATCTTTTCCCAACTTTGTCATTTTCCCCTGAGCTCATACTTGTGCTTTCTGCACTGGATAACAAAAAGTGGCTCCATGGATACACTTTATTTGCACCTTCCCTATTACCGGGGTTTGCCTAGGCTCCCCCACCACTTCCTCCCACCAACACCAGCCCACCATGGACTGGTTTGCCACAGTGTCCAGAAATGCCCTTATGGGTCACCCATACCTCATAAAGCCCTCTGTTGCTTCTGGACTCCTCTGGTAGATTACCACATTTTTCCCTTGTCCGAGGTTTCTACCCCTTCTACTGGAATTGGTATTGGATTAGGAAGGTATGATTCCGGAGTCCCTTACTTTAGAGTGATGAAGTTATGTCTAACTGGACAGTTTCTTTGGATGTGGCTTCTCTCTCCACAGTTATAACATTTTAGATTGGAGGGCTTAGTGGGAGATCTCGAAGAAGTTTCTTTAGGAGTTACCCTTCTTACTGCCCCCTCCCCCCGAAGTACCTTCCTCTGGACCCTTCTTTCCCTTTGCAAGGTCATGGGATTTCCCCTCTTGGGCTTCCCTTCTTATTTGGGTATTAACGTCTATGAAATTCTCCGTGATTTCAATAGCGCATTCTAGGGTCCAGCAGCCTTGCTCTCTAACCCATGACTGCAGGTGTTTAGGTAAGCCTCTACAAGCTGTTCTTTTATGATTTCTGTTAACAATGCCTGTGGGTTTCCTAAGCTGGGTTGCAACCATTATTCAGTTAATCCCTCTTCTTCAAACCCCCAAAATGGTAGGAGGGATGCCCACTCCCTCCTGCCACTGGATGTCCCCCCACCCCCTGAATCTCCCTGTACCTTTATTAAAATGTCAGAAGCAGGAAGTCTGCTCTTAGGCTCCTACTTCTGTCTGTACTACTGTGTCCGCCCTTTCCCTCCCCGGTGCATCATGTGTTGCAAGGGGAGGGGCTAAAGGACTCGATTGGTTCAGATGCCTGAGGCCCCACCCAAGGGGTGGGGTCTTAGGCATCTGAGTCAATCAGACATTAAGCACCTCCCTCTGTATCCAGGATACTGAGTGAGAAGCCTAAAGCCCTGATTGGTCAAGCCAATTGGTCAAGTCAATCAGGGCTTTAGGCTCCTCCCTCAGTATCCTGAATACAGAGGGAGGTGCCTAAGGTATAATTGACTCAGATACCTAATGCCCCACCCCTTGGGAGGGGCCTTAGGTATCTGAACCAATCAGGGCCTTTGGCCCCTCCCCATGCATCACATGATGCACTGAGGAGGGGAAGGGCGGACACAGAAGCAGGAGCCTAAGAGCAAGCTTCCTGCTTATGATATTTATTAAGGTACGGTGGTTTGAGGGGGGCATCTAGTGATAAGAGGGAGTGAGCATCCTTCCTACCATTTTATGGGTTTGGAGGGGGGAGCGTCCGGTGGCAGGAGGGAGTGGGCATCCCTCCTGCCATTTGTTTTGGATTCGTGGGGGGATAGTGATTGGGGGCTCCTTTGTCAGGGGTTGTTGAGGAGGGCCATCGTTGGCGGTAGAGACCTTTAAAAAAAATTTTTTATGGGACAGATATTTTGTGTTTATAATACATGCAAAATATCTGTGCCACTGGAAAAAAACAGGCAGACCTGTTGGTAACACAGTACTCGGTTTTACGATCGCTAAAACCCCATGCAAAATAGCCAAGTGATGTTAGTGCATCAGTTGCTTGGCTATTTTGCATGGGATTTTGACTCATTTACATGACTGGATCGAAAAATGGGCGTTCAAGTGGAAAAACATGCGGTGGGCCGTTTGTGCTACATATTCTGGGACAGGATCCTGGCTAGGCCTAGTTACCAGTGTTCCCTCTAAGCGGGCGGGTGTTGTGAGCAAACTTTTTTCACTGTGAGCTAAAAATATCGGGCGCCAGCAAGTTATGAGCCAAATAAATATGTTGCTTTCTACCACAGAACTTCCTTACGTTTGTATGGAATCTATCCCCTTTCAACTTTAGAGAGTGCCCTCTCGTTCTCCCTGCCTTAGCTACTAAGTCTATTCCCTTCAGTACCTTGAATGTTTCTATCATGTCCCCTCTCAATCTCCTCTGCTCAAGGGAGAAGAGGCCCAGTTTCTCTAATCTTTCGCTGTACGGCAACTCCTCCAGCCCCTTAACCATTTTAGTTGCTCTTCTCTGGATCCTTTCGAGTAGTACCGTGTCCTTCTTAAAGTACCAGTGCTGGACGCAGTACTCCAGGTGAGGGCGTACCATGGCCCGGTACAGCAGCATGATAACCTTCTCTGTCTCTTCAGTCCAGCATCTGCCCCTTCCATTCACTGTCTGTCTTTCCCTGCCATCTCTCCTCCTGCCCCCCCCCACCCCCCAATTTGGTCTAGCATCCATCATCTTCCTTCTGTTCCCCTCATGGTCTGGCATCTCTATCCTTCCCTCCCCCCTGTGGTTTTTAGCATATCTCTCTTCTCATTTCCTCCACTCAGATCTGATCATTCTCTGCTCTCTCTTCCCTTTTCTTCTCTGGTCTTCCTTCTCTATTTTCTGCCTCCATCTAAATTAAATTCTTTCTTACTATTTAGTCCCGTTTCCCTCTTTTCACTGTGTCTACACACAGCTTGTCACCCCTTTCCCTCACCCCTCCATTATCTTACTATTTTCTTCCCCCTTTATTTATCTCCTCCTTCCATCCAGTATGTGTTCTTTCCCCACTTCCATTCAGCATCTGCTCTCCCTTCTCAACTGACATCCATCTGCCTTCTGCTCTCTCTCCCTTCTTCTCACTTCCATCATCTGTCCCCTTCTCTCTCTCTCTCATCTCCTCCACTCCATCATCTCCCCCTTCTCTCTCTCTCTCCCCCCCCCCCAACTTCCATCATCTGCCCCCCTTCCCCTCACCTTTGTGGGTCACTTTCTTTCCCCTGAGGGTGGCTCATGTCACAGGGGAAGCTTTGGCCGAGCAGAACCGCTTGATTGACAGTGGAACTTACTTGATTGATGTCGATGCTGGGGCCCGTTGCCGTTTGAAGGAAAAAAAAAAAGGTGGAAAAAAGGAACCTGTAAAGGCGAGAGGAAGGGAAACCTCCAGGACAGCTGCTTTTTGCCCTCCTTCAGCGGCCCAAGAGTTCAGACCAGCAGCGGCAGCTCTGTATGCTTTTAACTTCGGCACAGAGCTGCCCCTAATCAATAGTTTAGCGCGGTTTCATGAGGCAGCCTCGGGGCCTTTGATAGCCGGCCCGCTTCGATGATGCGATGTGGGCCGGCCTAGCAAAGGCCCCGAGGCTGCCTTATGAAACCGCGCTAAACTATTGATTAGGGGCAGCTCTGTGCCGAAGTTAAAAGCATACACAGCTGCCGCTGCTGGTCTGGAGGTGCGGAGACAAGGCAGGAGGCAAACGCGGTGGAAGGCAGGAGTCCCGTGGAAGGCAGGAGTCCCGGCACAGCGACTGCAACAGGAAGTTGCAAGTCAGCTGACGCCGGCCTTTCGTTGCGGCGGGGACCGAATCCTTCGTGGACCGGCAAGATTTTGTTTGCGGACCGGCGGTTGAAGAACTGTGCTCTACACTGTGTGCGCTGCGACGAGAAACTTGTGCGCTGCGAGGTAATATTTTGTGCGCGTGCGCACGTCAACGCAGCTTAGCGGGAACACTGCTAGTTACCCCCTCTGAATCCTTGTCCCAGAGTTTGAACACAGCTTTCAGTGCCTCCCATAGATTGCACATTGAGACTCCCCTGTTGTATAATGCAGAAAACAGTTTAATGGCAAGACATAACTCAAACAGGATGGTAGGTATGGTACGAGCAAAGAAAAAAGGCTTCTATCAGTCCATTATTTCCTATTGGAAAACAATAAAGTTCCAACAGTTCCTTCACCTGAGCTGTAACACAATGTTCATCTTTAGCTCTAAGGATTATTCTTAAATTCAAACTCAGCACAACCAGTGCAATGGATAAAGTCCAGTCTCCAAAAACAACAGTCCAAAACTTTTCTTCTGGCTACACTCTCAGGCCTATCAAAAACAGTGTATTTCAACAAACATTTTCCTTTTGCAAAGTACACTCTTTTGGGTAGAGCTAAGGTAGAGCTAAGAGCTTTTGGGTAGAGCTCTTTTGGGTAGAGCTAAATCCCCAATAGGTTGGGAGAAGATAGGCCCATACATCTCAGGTGTTGCTGCCCTCCCAAAAGACAGGCACAGGTATTATTCCTTACCCCCAAAGTACAACTCAGAGCAGTGCACAAGCTGCTCCAAAAATAAAACAAAACCAAAAATGCAGCTACTGCTTTACAATTCCTTAGGATGGTTGTTCACAACCCACAATGTCCCCAGCATAAACACTCTGGCAGGTTTGAAAAAACACCAAACTGCAAACTCTAGTGAAAAAGGAAAAATAACTGCTTGGCTTAACAGCCTACTCACAGTCCATCTGTTGTTCACTAAAGTCAGGCTAAGCATAGTCCTCTTGACTCTCCATGGCATAATCCTCTGGCTGGGCTTCTGAGATTGGCTTAGTATGGCTTTCCTCAAGTTGCCAGATAGGCTTCAAAAAACCAAAAATATTACCAATACAATAGGAAACTAAACTGAGATAATTGGTAAAAAAAACAAACAAACCCTTTAACTCCCGACAGGAATGACACCTGCAGTTTAAGTTTAGCAAGATAAAGGGATTTCAGTATGGGCTCAATCAACCCTCCGAATCACAAAAAAACCCCGGGCAGTTGTTCATAGGTGACTAGTACCAGCCCAAAGGTCTAAATAAACCCTGCCCCATGTTTCAAAATGAGTTTCATATACAAATAAATAAATATAATAAAGTGCAGTGCGCATTCGAAGAAGGGTGAAAAAGAAGAAGTAAAGTGCTTTAAACCCACCCAAATCAATGAAAAATAATAATTAATCAAAAAATAATCGTAACAAAAATACAAAAAAGTCACAATTGGATATCAAACAGCTAAGATACAGTTCAAAGCTGGATCCTCTCAGGTTCATATTGCCACTTTGTCTCCATTCGACAAGGCCACGTTTCAAAATCTTCATCAGGAGTGGGGAATGCTGGAGAGATGAGAGAACCAGTCTGTTCAATAAGAGCGAGTAACAATTAATCCTCACTGACAAGGTAAGATCTTAAAGGGTCCTGAACTCTGAATGTCAGCCTGAGCTCTGGGCACTTTTAAAGGGGCAGGCTTCTCTCTAAAGCTGTGCACAGGATCTCTAAACACTTCAGGATGATTACTGGTTAGGGGGGAGTGGCCAAGATGGCGGCGGAGTTGGAGTAATGCCAAGTAGCTCGGAACTTACCCTTCTGAAAAATGCCTCACACAAAGCGCAAAGGCACTGTCCATCCGGGACCCTTGCCGGCAGACTTTTCCATGCCGATGCAACAGACTACGCTCAAATTTGCTCCAAGAGCTCCTTCATTATCTGGCACGCGAGGCTCGCTTACACAGGTGCCTTGGGACGTGGCACCTATGTCTGAGCCAGAAGTTTCTCTCTCACCGCCAGACCAAATAACACCTCCCTGTTCCGTGGCGTCTCTGCTCCAGGAGGGTCCTGATACCAGAACGGTTGTGGGAGACCTCTCGGTAGAGGGAAGCAAGACCAGAGGAAGAGCCGCGGAGAGAAACTTACATCAAGGGGTCGAAAGAATTAGCTTGACTCCCTCGGAGGTGACCCTAGCAGATTCAAAAAACAGCTGAAGAGACAACTTCTTTGGTAAGCAAAGTTGACTCTTACAAGATATGATATGAAAATAGATAATGATTTGAAGTTTACTAAAGTCACTGAAGATATAACTGCTCTAAAAACTGTTACAGAGACTTTGATTAAGGACAAATTAATGGTTCATAAGAAGATAGAGCAGTTAGAAAACTTTAACAGAAGATTAAACCTGAGGATTCTGAATTTTCCTAAAACATCGGAATATTCTTCAGTAGAATTATTTAGGAAATATATGACTCAAATATTGGGTTTTGCTCCTGAAGCTATTCATCCATTGAATAAAATCTATTATTTACCTGGCTTAAATAAACGCCAAGGGAGTGAAATGCCATTAACAATCCAGAATATACAGAATCCTCAAAATCAAGCAATGGATTTGGAAAACATATCTGAAATTTGGGAAACATCAATCACAATAATTATAGAGAGCCACCCTGCTTATCTCATTTGTATTCCAACAGGATTATAATATGGTTTTGAAACTTTTTTTCTGTAAGGCACAGAACAGAGTATGGATTTTTCCTGACGTCAACAAAGAAACCCAAGAAAGGAGAAAACTTTTTCTTGTAATGAGGCAAGAGACAAAAGAATTAGATGCCACTTTTCAGTTTGTTTATCCATGCAAATGCCTCATTAAATACTTAGGAATAAAATATACATTCTTTGTCTCAGAACATCTCAGGAGCTTCCTGGACTTGAAGAAGATCTCTAGGGCTTAATGGATTTAAGAATTATGAATTTATGAGTGAACCCATAAATGTCTGTTTTAATTAGAATTTTTTCTTTCCTCTATCACAGGGTACTGAAAGAACTCAAACATAAAATTGCTGATCTATTGCTAGTGACCTGTAACTTATCGCTAAAATCATCTGTAGTATATGATGATTGGAGGGTGGCCAATGTTATGCTTATTTTTAATAAGGGCAAAATATTGGAAACAATTATAAAAAATAAAATTGTGAAACATGTAGACAACCAAGATTTAATGAGATAGAGCCAGCATGGGTCTTGCCTCACCAATTTTCTTGACTTCCTTGAAAGTGTGAATAAACATGTGGATAAAGGCGAGCCAGTTGATGCAGTGTATCTAGATTTCCAGAAAGCTTTTGACAAAGTTCCTCATGAGAGGCTCCTGAGAAAATTAAAGTCACAGGATAGGAGGAAATGTTCAATTATGGATTAAGCAGTGGCGTACCTAGGGCCCCGGGGCCCATCATTTTTTGACACCCCCCCCCATGTAAAAAAATATTTTTTGTAATGACCATGAAACGGAATAAATGGTCAGAATAGAAACAGGCAGTGACAATTTTCTTATATTCCAAACATAACATAACATAAATTATGTCTGAATTGTCATGACATTAGAAGTACATATGGAGTAGTTGCAGGTGATGCTTGGGACAGTTCTGATTGTGTTAGTTCGGTTTTATGTGTTTTTTGAATAGAAGGGTTTTTATTTCTTTTTGAAGGTTTTGCAGTCTGTGGTTGATTTCAATTGGTTGTGGAGTTGGGGGTCGAGTGTTGCAGCTCGAATGGCTAGGAGGTTGTCGAACAGTTTTTTTCTTTTGACGTTTTTGGTTGGAGGGTGTGTGAATGGTGCGTGAGTTCTCCTATGTCTGTTTGAGGTGGATTGAATTATTTAGCTGAAGAAATTAGTTACCCCCTCATCCCACACACATTAATTCTCTTCCATTTTTGTTCCCATTATAAAAAACACTGATAAGTTCCCAGAAAAAAAATACATTAAAATAAGAAGTGAAAACAAAGGCCCCTAACAGATGAGAACATAACATAAGAATAGCCTAACTGGGTCAGACCAATGGACCATCATGCCCAGTAGCCCATTCTCATGGTAGCCAAAACCCAAAGAGTAGCAACATTCCATGCTACCGATCCAGGGCAAGCAGACACTTACCCCATGTCTTAATAACAGATTATGGACTTTTCCTCCAGGAATTTGTCCAAATCATAACTTCTGGCCACTTCATTTTTAAGTTTAGATCTTTCCTTTCAAACAGAGACCTTGCTAGATGTCATATACAGCACAAGGTAACTTCACATGGACTTAGCAAAAATGTGCAAAGGTCTGTTTTTTTCTTTCGATCACAATGCCACAATGCCTAATGCCTAATGCCACACAAGCAGCACTGTTACAAACATATTCTGTAGATCTTTCTTCCAGAGACCTTGCTAGATGTCAGATACAGCACAAGGTAACTTCACAGGAAATGTACAGCTGTACAGGAAATGTTAATCTCCTCATATACCCACCATATAGTGCAAAAATGTGCAAAGGTTTGGTTTTTTCTTTCGATCACTACATAGCCTAATGCCACACAAGCAGCGCTGTTACAAACATATTCTGAAGGTCAATGCAAAGGTTAACAAAGTTTCCTTCCTTGGACCAGAAGGAGATACTGATAAACCACTGGAAGAGATCCCAAAACAACACCCAAAGACCCACTCAGTGTGTGAACCAGTTGAGTGGAGTGGACTAACTGGGGGGTGGAAATGGGCCCGGAGTTTGCTCAGCAGAATTTCCCAGACCACCTCTTCCTCTCAACACATTGACACGCTGCCACCACCACCACTAGGAACACCTCACTGGGTAGGCCAGCTATGCTATAAACTTTATAAAACACATTATTATATTTTCTTATAAAGCACATATTTTAACTGAACTCTCTGACATCCTCAGCCTTTCCATTTACAAAAATAGAAGGAAGAAAAGTTCCCATGTCCTGCTGTCTCATGTCCCCGGCCTATACAATATTTTTTTTCTGCAGACCCTTCAAAAGTCTGACCAAATCCTCGTTTCACTTGCATTTTAAAGTACTGAGGATGCCATCTCTCCCCAATCCCAGGTCCTAAAGTCTAAGACAGTAGCGCAAACTAATGGTCTGGACACGATCATTCTCTTCGTTTTGTAGCAGCAGCTCATTCCGTTCAAATGGCTGGCTCATTCCGTTCAAAGCCGCGGGTTGGCAGCTCCTTGCGCTATCCACAGAAGAGCAGGCCAGACATGCTGCTGCTCCATTGTTCTCCCTAGAGTGTGGCTCGCGGCTCGTCTAGCGCAGTGGTGCCCTTCCCTTCTCACCGCTGTCATCGGGGAACAGACCGGCACCGTGTTACATAAGAACATAAGAACTGCCTTCTCCGGATCAGACCCATGGTCATGTTCTTTGATCTCCCTGCTTCTCTTCCGCCCGACGTCAATTCTGATGTCGAGAGGATGTTCTGGCTAGCCAATCGCTGCCTGGCTGTCCGGAACGTCCTTTCTGACGTTAGAATTGACGTCGGGCGGTGAGAGTTGGTCGACCTCGTGGAGAAGAGAAGCAGGGAGATCTCGGGTTGTTCCCGATGGCGGCAGCAGCAGCAGCAGCCTATTCCCCAGCGGCGGTGGCATGGGGGAGGGCAGGAAGGAAGAAAGAAAGAAGGGGGGACAGGGAGCCAGAAACAAAGCAAAAAATGAGACACGGAATCAGAGAAAGACAGACATAGAGAAAGAAAGAAAAAGTTGGGGGAGGGAATGAGGTCTGGAGGAGAGGAAGCATAAAGGAGGCTGAAAGAAGGGAAGAGATATTGGATGCACAGTCAGAAGAATAAAGTGCAACCAGAGACTGATGAAATTACCAAACAAAGATAGGAAAATGATTTTATTTTCAATTTAGTGATTGAAATGTGCCAGTTTTGAGAAAGAAAAGATATTAAACTTTAAATGAGAGTGCTGCAGAAAAAATAGAGTACTTGGAGGGCCGCAGAAAAAATAGTTAATGTCTTATTAAAGAAATTACAATTTTGCATGAGGTAAAACTCTTTATAGTTTATATATCTTTCCTTTTAACTGTTAAAGGAAAGTTTTATAAACTACTAGCTGATGCCCCGGCGTTGCACGGGTATTTAATTATAGCAATAACACAGTAAATGGATTGAAATACTTTATAGTGGTGAATGAAATTATTTTTTTTCAGCTTTATAAAAAGTACAATAATCAAATTATAATGTGAAATATTTGACAAAATGAATACAATACAACTAACACAAAACTTGATTATAAACAACTTTTTTAGTTTCACTTCCAGGAGCAAGAACATATAAATTCTTGGGTGAACCCACCCTTGATCAAGCAACATAGAGTTGTCCATGGGAAAAACAGGGGGATCTTAAATCCACTCCACAGTATGTAATAGTCTGTCCCTGTGATTTGTTGATTGTGATAGAGAATGCAAGTCTCACTGGAATTTGCAATCTCTTAAACTGAAAAGAAAGATCTGTTGGAATAAGTGGCATCCAAAAGTTTCAGTATTGATTTAAACAACTCAATAAGTGGAAACTCAGGTTGAAAAGAAACTCCATGCAGTTTGTTCCCGGTTCAGAATGGAACCTGTGTTCCTAGTTCAGCATATGTGAGTACTCATGTAATGTAATAACATTATGAACTGGGGTGCATGAAGGAAACAGTTACAAACACAGTTAGAACATACAAACTCTATATGTATGGTGTCCGTGGTAGAATAGAAACGATGTCCCTAGTGGTTATAGTGTCATAGAAAGTGTTTTATAGTTGGAATTACTGTGAGAATGGCAGCTTTTTACATTTTTTCCATTGACATGAATGGGTGAAATAAGATATTCTGTTTGTAGCTCCGCCCACGTGTGCTGGTGGGCTGCGAGAACCCCAGAACATATCACCCCAGGTAGTGAGGGATCTGCATACCAAGTTTTGTTCAAATCGGTCAAGCCGTTTTTGAATTACTGTGAGAATGGCAGCTTTTTACATTTTTTCCATTGACATGAATGGGTGAAATCTGATTTTATGTTTGTAGCTCCGCCCACATGTGCAGGTGGGCCGCGAGACCCCCAGAACATATCACCTCAGGTAGTGAGGGATCAACATACCAAGTTTCGTTCAAATCGCTCAAGCCGTTTTTGAATTACTGTGAGAATGGCAGCTTTTTACATTTTTTTCATTGACATGAATGGGTGAAATGTGATTTTCTGTTTGTAGCTCCGCCCACGTGTGCAGGTGGGCCGCGAGAACCCCAGAACATATCACCCCAGGTAGTGAGGGATATGCATACCAAGTTTCGTTCAAATCGGTCAAGCCGTTTTTGCGTGATCGCGGTACATACACACACACACACACATACATACCTCCGATTTTATATATATATATAGATAAAGAGTTTAAACCTCATGCAAAATTGTCATTTATTTAATAAGACATTAACTATTTTTTCTGCGGCCCTCCAAGTACCTACAAATCCAAAATGTGGCCCCTCAAAGGGTTTGAGTTTGAGACCACTGTTTTAGATGGACTGCTTCAAGCTGTTTGGATTGGATTTTTTGTTCTGCCAGCACTGGAGTACTGAGATTGTTCTAAATCCTTGGTACATGTCCAGGTTTGGATGAGGTTGTAACTGTTCTCCCTGGACAGGGATCTTACAGCCACACAAGAGGGTGACGTCCCCGTGACGGAGCCGACCCGGCAGTCTAAAAGCTGCAAAGCTAAAGAGCTTTGCACATGTGCCAGCCCTCCCCCCTACAGGGTCCCACCCCGCACCTATATAAGCACACCCCCAACCGGCAGAACCCAGTTTTTAAAGTTTTTAAAGTTTCCGCGAAAATCCGACTCGGTAGTCAGAACGGTGTCAGCCATTTTTATTTCGCTCCAAATTTAATTTTTTTTTTCAACACTTTTATTTATATGAAGGATCTAAATTGGACATTTTTATTTATATGACATAGGATCTAAATTGGGCATCCAGACCTGGATTCGGGCGCTGCTCCTCGTGCGCCTTGAAGACGTCGGCGACGGACCCGCACACCTCCTGGGTGTCCGTTGCCTAGGTCCCCTCCACCGGAGGGTTTCCTGCGCTCCCTGCGCGAAAATTCACAGGCGCTCGATCGAAATTCGAGCGCCTCAACCAAAGAAAGCAAAACCCTAACGCGGCCTCCGCTCTCCCCTCCGCCTGCTTGCAAGGGGTATCGGAGCCGCAGGGACTGCCTCACAACCACCGCGGCCTCCGCTCTCCCCTCCGCCTGCTTGCAAGGGGCATCGGAGCCGCAGGGACTGCCTCACACGGTGCCGAAGCTGGTACTTCTCTCACCAGCTCAGGCACCGACGTCTCCTGCGTGTGTCACGTCGAGCCCGATGACGTCACACGCAGGGACGCGGCCTATTGGCTCTCTTGCTCCCCCGCTACCGATTGGCTCAGTGGCTACTCCCACTGACCAATCACGGCTGGATAGCTTCCTCTTGGGCCCGCCCTCGGCACTGACTGAAGCCAGCCGTCGGCACCGAGCTACAGAGCCTACAGCTCAGCTTTCTGACTCCCCAGACCGGCATAGACATCCTGCTTCAAGCCCACTCAGGAGAGGTAATATAGCAAGGAACAGCGGTGGCTCCCTGTTTAAGCTGCTGCCTCTGTATTTAGGGTCTTCCTACCTTGTCTGCTGCTACTGCTCCAGCCCACCAGCTTTCTCAATAGCTCCTGAAGAAATGGAGCAGAGTAGAATTGAGTAGCTTGATGGTTACTGCAATAGATTGCAATCCTGGGGACTTGGGATCAATTCCCTGTGTTGCTTCAGAGACAGATAAATCTTCTCTGGTAAAACTTTGCTGGGAATTTGCTTGCAAGCCTGAGGAAAGGGAGATGTCAAGTAAAATATTTAACCTCGCCTGATCCGCAGACGGACCCCCTGCTCTCTTCTCTGTCTCATGAGAACACTCCATCTGAGCGGGATAGGGCATCACTCCCGGAAGACACCTCCTACACACGCTTCCTATCCAAGCTGGCATCTTCTTCTCAATTGACCACACGGACCCCCGGGAACAGAGACTTTAGGTCCTTTAGTATCTTCATTTCCCTAAAGGAGTGATCTCTTTGCCCCTTCATGCTACTCTGACTGATTCTCAGAAAGCAATCTGGAACACTCCCTCCTCGTCCCGTGTCACGACATTTGACCATAACTACACAGTCCAGGAGGTGACGGGATGGGGGAAAAAAAAAAATAAAAAACTCAACTCCCTCACCAATCCCTGCTGGTACGCTCTGCCTTGCGGATATTCAAATCCTCCAAAGACTTTGCTCCTACCTCCACCGGTCCGCATGATGCGCATCAAGGACTCCATGGGTAAACGAGCTTACCAAAACTCCATGCTGTCTGGGCGAATTGCCATCCATCACCTCTTTCTAACATGTACTGGTCGAGACCTTACCGGTGCCCACGCAGGACGTTTTTAAGGCCGTCCTCTCCAATATCGAATATCCGAGCCGCCAAAGATTCCTTTGATACCGCCATGCGGGGAACGGCTGCACGTATTTCCCCCCGCGGACTGGCAGGGTTACAATACTCTACACTGGGGGTGGTCATTCTTGTGAAGGTGGCGGATGCTCCTCGTCTCGGAGACAGCTTGTTCGGAGACATGGTTTAGGATCTAAATTGGGGGCTTGAAGAGGATTGCAATGGATGCTCTGGAGGAAGATACCGCACATCACTCAACACAGATGCGCCATATCCGCAGAAGCAGTTTCGGCCCTATCGGCAATGATCCTCCAACTGAGCCCCGCGAGACCGTCGCTCTCCTAAACCCGCTCAACTGCGGGCCAGAAGCCCCAACCCTCTTTTTGAACAACCCTCCCCTTCCCGCTGTTCCGGTGGAAGGTCGGTTGAGGTTTTTCTCCAGACCTGGGTCTTGCGCATCATTCAACATGGATACCGCCTTGGTTTCTTGGCTCCTCCACCTTGGTGCCCACCTTCCCAACAGTCTCTTAGACCATCTCACCTGCTTCCTTGGCAACAGGAGTTGTCTCGACTGCTGGATATTCGGGCCGGGGAGCCGGTTCCCGAACACCACCTCTGTTCCCGAGGTTTCCTCATTCCGAATAAGACGGGAGGCGTCCGTCCTATTTGGACCTACGGAACCTAAACAACTTCATATTGAAGGAGTGATTCCTCATGCTCTCGATCTCCGTCAGGGCTCCGCTGCTCCAGGTCGACGCTGGGCTCACGTCAAAAACCTTCGGGATGCCTATCTCAATTCATCCCTCACTGACAGTATCTCAGGTTAGTGTTCCAGAACCTTCACTACCAATACACTTTCGGCCTAGTCAGCGCCCTGGGTCTTTTCCAAGCGCGTCATCCCCATTGTGGCGCACCTGGCTCATTTCAGCTTGACGCCCTGCCTCACACGCCAGGCTTTGAGCCATGCCATCAACCTCCTTCTCAATTTTCCAAAGTCTCATCTCCTATATCAATCCCTTCAATTCCTCGGGACGACTTTTCGGACTCAGCAGGCTATGGTTTTACTCCCACCAATGCGAGCACAAGTCATCCAACAACTGATGTCCCCCTAGTACCCAGGGCTCTGGGCCACAGCCAGGGTCGTTCTCACCTTGCTAGGACACATGGCGGTCACAGTGCAAGTGCTGCAGTTTGCTCGCTTAATGAGGACCCCTATCCAATGGTTTCCCAAAACCCAATTGAACCAGTTCCTTCAACCGCTTTCCACGCAACTACAATTGACGCCCCAGGTGCTTCAGGACTTGCAATGGTGGTTTCACGTGGATCCCCTCTCTCACGGGCTTCCGTTTAGTCCTCCTCAGCCTACTGTCACCATCACAACAGATGCCTCCAAGAAAGGCTGGGGCACTCATCTCCTCTCTTGGTCCACGCAGGGCACTTGGTCCCCTGCCTTAGCCCGCTGCAGCGTCAACTTCCTGGAACTGCATGCCATCCATCTGGCCCTACAAGTGTTCTAACACCACTTACACATTCAGATCATCCGAATCTGCACCGACAACCAGGTTGCCATGTTCTATGTGAACAAACAGGGGGGAATGGGCTCCTCTCGCTTATCCCGCGAAGTAGTCTCCATTTGGAACCTCGCTCTCCAGCTCCATTCCACACTGCAGGCGGTCTACCTTCCAGGTACGGACAACCAACTGGCAGACAGACAACTCAGTCCTCACGAATGGTCACTTCAGAGCACAGTTACGCAAAAGCTTTTCGCAAAATGGGGCACTCCTCACGTCGACCTATTTGCATCCCAGACGAACGCCAAATGTCCCAGATTTTGCTCCAGATGCGGAGAACCAACCTGTCTGGCAGACGATGCGTTCCTCCTCCACTGGTCTCCACTTCTCCTCTATGCCTTTCCTCTGATTGGGGAAAGTCCTTCAAAAGGCCATCACAGACAATGCCTCCCTGATCCTCATCACTCCGTATGGGCCGAGACAAGCCTGGTTCCCCGTCCTCATCAACCGGGCTTCTCAGGCTCATTGGATTCTACCACGGTTCCCGGATCTTCTCACTCAACACGACGGTCGATTGCTTCACCCCAACCTTCCGTCTCTCAAACTAACAGCCTGGCTCCCACGCTGACTGGGGACTCTGCCTTCCCGCCGAAAGTCCTACACATCCTTCTCGCCTCCAGAGCTTCGGGGACTCAATGCTCCTACTCCGCCAAGTGGTCCCGTTGCCAGCGCTGGTGCTCCCACTGTCGAGTTCACCCCAGCACCTCGCCCTTGGCTCAGGTCCTCCGCTACCTTGCTTCCCTGCAAACCGACGGATTATCCTACAAATCCTTTCGCCTTCATCTGGTGGCCATCTCAGTGTACCACGAACCCATGGACACGGTCTCCCTGGCGCGCCATCCTGTGGTCAAGCGCTTCTTCAAAGGACTTCTTCGGCTGCATCCCCCCCTCCGACCTCCGGTGCCGGTCTGGGATCTCAACCTGGTACTGCAGGCTCTCATGGTTCCCCCATTTCAACCTCTATCTGTTGCACCACTCAAATTCCTTACCTGGAAGACTCTATTCCTGGTACTATTACCTCGGCTCGCAGATTTGGAGAACTCCATGCCTTGGTATCTTATAGTCCATATACCTATTTTCTTCATGACAAAGTGCTGTTACGGACTCATCCAAAATTCCTACCCAAGGTGGTTTCAGCCTTCCATTGAATCAATCCATTGTGCTGCCTACTTTTCATCCACCCCCCCACCCTTCACCGGAGGCCGAACGACTCCATGCACTGGACTGTGCCAGAGCTCTCCGCCTCTATTTGGATAGAACTGCGACTCCTCTACACCCGTCTCAGTTGTCCTCTCCATCCGTCCGGCTTCCTCTCCTAGACCGGTTTCGAAATTGACATTATCCTCTTGGATTACCCAGCTCATTGCGTTTTGCTATGCCTCCGCCCCGGGGCCTGCTCTTCAGGAGATCCCTCCGCATATCACGGCTCATGACCTCCGAGCTATGGCTACCACCTGGGCTAACCTCCGTCTCGCGCCTCTCCAAGAGATCTGTCGAGCGGCTACCTGGTCCAGGATTCATACCTTTGCCAAGCACTACTGCCTTGACGTGGAATCCGGCACAGATGCATCTCTGGGTTCTACGGTCCTGCAAGTGGCTTTATGAGGCGTCAACTTCCCTCCTCCTCTCCGTCTCAGGTAACAGATCTATATTATGATATATTACCATGTGGTTTTTCTGTTACCTTCAGCTCGGGAGGCACCCTCTTGTGTGGCTGTAAGATCCCTGTCCAGGGAGAAATAGAAGTTGCTTACCTGTAACGGTAGTTCTCCTTGGACAGATGGATCTTACAGCCACACAATCCCGCCCAGCCTCCCCTATTGTTGCCGCCAGCTTTATACCTAACTGGGTTTCTGCCGGTTGGGGGTGTGCTTATATAGGTGCGGGGTGGGACCCTGTAGGGGGGAGGGCTGGCACATGTGCAAAGCTCTTTAGCTTTGCAGCTTTTAGACTGCCGGGTCGGCTCCGTCACGGGGACGTCACCCTCTTGTGTGGCTGTAAGATCCATCTGTCCAAGGAGAACTACCGTTACAGGTAAGCAACTTCTATTTCTCTTCAATTTAGTGGAGCTGCTAAATCATTGTTGTCCTGTGTAATATTATGTGAATGTTTCCTGTTTTAATTGTCGATCCCTTGAAGATTTTGCTTCCAGGCAAAGCAGGGAGCTGCAACTCAGTAGAATTCTATAAGAACAGCCCTACTCAGTCAGACCAATGGTCCATGTAGCCCAGTATCCTGTTTCCACAGTGGCCAATCCAACTCTGGTTATTTCTTTTAAAGTATTTGTAACTTAGACACAACTACAAATGCAAAAATGTTCTTATAGCACATAAAAATAGTGTAGTAACTGGTTTGAGTACAATCCTTTATAATAAAACACTTAACTGTGCATGCGCTGCCGTGATTTCTGCTTCCATGCCGAATTCGATTTAGGCGCATGGGGCAGCTTGCGGCGTGTGGGGCAGAAGGAGGAAGAAGAAGGAGAGTGTCAGGCAGCTCCAAGTCGAGGTACAGTTAAAATAAAAAGAAAGAAACTACCTTGCCTAGGGAAAATAACACGGCCCGGCCCCCAGTAAATGAACAAGCCCAGGGTTCAACTCACTGTGTTACCTTCCTTAATAACAATCTTCTTGGCCAGCATTACACTGCAGTTCGCCCGTTTCTTTTTCTTTCCTGAGTCATTCTACTATCATAGGTTCAACGTTGCCCAGTAAAGACCAGATAAATGTCACAGCAAGAACTGTAAACCGGAGAAAGCCCCCTACCCCCTCTGCTTTCCATCCGCTCATTCAGAGCTGACAACCATCATGGTGCGATTCATTGACTGGCTCCAGAACCGCCTTCCCCACCACTCTCCGAAACCACTGAAGACCACCATGAAAACCGGTAAAAGGTAAAATGAAGGGAGAAGGGCTACTGCTGGACAGGGGGAGCAGGGAAGGGGTGCTGCTGAATAGGGGGGAGGTAAAAGGAAGGGAGAAGGGCTTCTGCTGGACAGGGGGAGCAGTGAAGGAGTGCTGCTGGACAGGTATTGATGGACAGGGGGAGCAGGTATATTGCCTGTGGGTAGTGCGAAAAGGGTGGGCACTTGCAGTGTTCCCGCTAAGCTGCGCTGGCGTGCGCTGGCGCACAAAATATTAGGTCGCAGCGCACAAGTTTCTCATCACAGCGCAGGACCGGCAAGATTGACTCATTTGAACTTCTGCAAGATCAGCATCGGAAGCGTGCGCTGGGCCGGAGAGATCTTGGGGAGCCTCCGACAGTGGCTTTCTCCCCTCTCTGCAGCTCTCCTTTACTTCCCAGCGCAGCGATTCACGAAGGCAGCCTCGGGGCTTTTGCTGAGTCGCGGCTGCCTCTGATGATGCAACTTCCTCTTTCCTCAGAGGCGGCGCGACACAACAAAGGACCCGAGGCTGCCTTCGTGAATCGCTGCGCTGGGAAGTAAGAAGAGCTGCTGGGAGGGGAGAAAACCACTATCAGTCTGGGAAGCTGCTGGGCAGGGGAAAAAAAGGGACAGCTGCTACTGGAAAGGGAGAAGGAGAGATGCTTCTGGGAGGGGAGGAGGGAAAGGAATCTGGGAAGCTGCTGGGCCAGGAAAAAAAAGGGACAGCTGCTACTGGAGAGGGAGAAGGAGAAGGAGAGATGCATCTGGGAGGGGAGGAGGGAAAGGAATCTGGGAAGCTGCTGGGCCAGGAAAAAAAAAGGACAGCTGCTACTGGAGAGGGAGAAGAAGGAGAGATGCTTCTGGGAGGGGAGGAGGGAAAGGAATCTGGGAAGCTGCTGGGCAAGGAAAAAAAGGGACAGCTGCTACTGGATAAGGAGAAGAAGGAGAGATGCTTCTGGGAGGGGAGGAGGGAAAGGAATCTGGGAAGCTGCTGGGCTAGGAAAAAAAGGGACAGCTGCTACTGGAGAGGGAGAAGGAGACGGAGAGATGCTTCTGGGAGGGGAGGAGGGAAAGGAATCTGGGAAGCTGCTGGGCAAGGAAAAAAAAGGGACAGCTGCTACTGGAGAGGGAGACGGAGAGATGCTGCTGGGAGGGGAGGAAGGGAAGAGAGTTACTGCTGGACAGGAGGCTGGGAGAAAGAAAGAAACAGGCAGGGAAACAGAAGGAAAGAAGAGAAACAGAAAAAAAGAAAGAAAGGTCAGGGAGAGAGGAAAAAAAAGTTGGGGGAGGGAATGAGGTGTGGAGGAGAGAAAGCATACAGGCTGATAGAAGGGAAGAAAGATTGGATGCACAGTCAGAAGAAGAAAGTGCAACCAGAAATCACCAGACAAGGTAGGAAAAATGATTTTATTTTAAATTTAGCAAAGTGGAGGCAGTATTACCACAGTTTTCAAAGGAATTTGCCCAAATAACTTAATAGTTAACTGGGTAAATTCCCAGAGATGAAAACTTCCCTTCACTTACTATGCACAGTTCTGAATTTATATCTGCTGTCTATATTTTACAATATGGTCCCCTTTTACTAAACCGCAATAGTGGTTTTTAGCGCAGGGAGCCTATGAGCGTCAAGAGCAGTGCTGGGCATTCAGCGCAGCTCCCTGTGCTAAAAACTGCTATTGTGGTTTAATAAAAAGGATGGAGGGTATATTTGTCTATTTTTGTATGCTATAAAAACCAAATACAGAGAGAGACTGAGAGCTGTTGACGAAGAGCTACGTGTGTGTCTTTCTTCCATTCCAGCCAGAATATCAGCTTTGTGTTCAGCCAAACAGGCCCAGGTTTCGCACTGAATAAAGTATTTTATAATTTTTATAATTTTTATTTCATAATAAAGTAATTATAAAATACTTTCTTTGTGTTTATTTGATTCCTATTCAAGAGAATTACTTTATATATAGTCAATATAGGCAGAGAGTTAAATTTTTTAACATTTTCTAATGGTGGTGTGCCTCGTGATTTTTTTCATGAAACAAGTGTGCCTTTGCCCAAAAAAGGTTGAAAAACACTGGTCTAGAAATTGAAAGCATCAAACGTATTGTCTTCTGGACTGTTTTTAATTTACAGTTTACACATATGGATGTAACAGACATAACTACATTTGTTGTAAAACATTTATTAAGATATCATTTCATCCCTACAATTTCTGTGTTCTTAAAAATATTATTTAACGTTATTTAATTTAGCGTGTAGGCCTAAAATTCCTTTGAATACCTCGTCCTCATGTATCAGCAACTTTGACAACATATTTATTTGGCTCATAACTTGCTGGCGCCCGATATTTTTAGCTCACAGTGAAAAAAGTTTGCTCACAACACCCGCCCGCTTAGAGGGAACACTGGTGGGCAGGTGTTCGAATTTTGGGCCGAGCCAGAGTAATTTTGTTTTTGATTCATTTAGTTTCATCTGCACCGAGAGGGACCAGGCACGGAGTCTCCTTATGCATGCTGTAATGTTTTCGTGGAGGTTGGTGAGGTTTGGTCAGTCTGAAGGAGGACAAGGATGTCATCTGCGTAGGTGTAGATGTTTCAAGGAGTTCCAGGGAGGACATGTAGATGTTAAAGAGAATAGGGGAAAGGGGTGATCCCTGAGGGACACCGCAAGATGGAGTCCATGGTGCCATTTGAGTTGACGGTGTAAGTGCGGGAGCGTAGGAAGTTTGAGAATCACATTAGGACGGTGGAGTTAATTCCAATCTCGGAAAGTTGGTAAAGTAGTGGACGACATCAAAAGCAGCAGAAAGATTGAATTGTAATAGAATAGCAAATTTGTTTGTAAATGTATTGTGCCTGATTGTATTAGCAAAATGGTTCATAAGTCAGATGTGTGCAACACAATGACATAAATGACATCCTTACTTCAACATCTTGCGCATGATTGTGTTAGCAAGACATAGGGGACAAACACACATGCCAATAGAGCAGACAATTGAGCGCAAGACTCCCGTGCACCATCTTAAAAGCTAATTTTAAAGGGGGGTGTTGTTACCATTGTGGATGCTACCATTGGGAATGGTTTTGGGGGTTGTAATCCCCCATTATGAAGGAAACTTAACGTTTTACCTATTTTTCAGGGGAAAGTTCAGTTTTCAGTAGACATGGCACAGCAGCGCGAACACTATGTCGGTACGCGTATGTCTCACGCGCTTTTGTCCCATCACCAAACAAAAGCGCGTAGGATCTTATAAATGGGAGTAGTAGGTCGTTATTGTGTTTTCAATAGGTTCAAAGTCAAATGCGTGCAAGACATATTGTGCTTTTCATACTGTGTTCCATAGCCTTCTTCCTATGCCTGCAGTGTCTATTCCTCTGATCCAAGCTAACCTGATTGATCCCTCCTCTCTCCCAGTTCATAGTCAAATGATAACATAACCAGGCCTCCTACTAGAGGTGTGTAACATTCAGTAAGTTCCGTTATTTACATTATTCTAAGTTTACCACCTGTAATCATTTATTTGTGTTTGTCTTGCAGGATATTTTGTTCATTTTCTCATTGTAGTGTTTGAGGTTAAAATAAATGACCACGGCTATTCAGGACTCAGTAGTTGTATAATAATGTATTTATTTCTGGTCATTTAACAAAGTATAATAGAGTGAACATATAGAATGGACAAAACAGGTCCCCCAGGACAAAGTTAAATGCAATGTAAATATTAATGAACATAATTAAACATAAAGTGAACAGTGAATAATAACATTGAAATGTTACTATATGACCACCACATAGTAGTTTACAAATTAAATCATAGGTGCTGGTAAGCTTAGCAGGGCAGGGAGATTCTTTTATCATTTTTTCACCAATGTAATTTGCTCAATGACACTTATGCTGTTTTATTTATTATTAGAAATACAAAGTTAGAAAGCTAGGTAATGAAAGGAAAGATGATCACTTAAACTGGTAAGGGTGGTGACAGACTAATATGACTGTCACTATGTTCAGCAATTCCAAACAGTTTGAATGGAAAAGATAATGATTTCTAATAAAATATAGGAATAGGCTGCCGATGAGGGATGAGGGTGAAAGCCCAATTTCATGGAAATAGAAGTATTCCGTTTAACAGAGTGCTTCTCGTTAAATGAGAAATTATTGTTTCCCAACAAGGACAAGGACAAGCACAGTGCCTGTTCAACGCCAGTGGCTTGACCCCTCGCTCTGTAAGTACCTATTATATACAGTTACATTATAAAAAAATATAGGAATGGGGTACACATACCACGCTACACTGTGAGGTCTTTCAACCACTTCATTAAGGGTGCATTTGGGGAGAAGGATTTTATACTAATTATATGTTTCCTGAAAAGCACAGTTACTTACCGTAACAGGTGTTATCCAGGGACAGCAGGCATATATTCTCACATGTGGGTGACGTCATCTACGGAGCCCCGATGCGGAAGCATTTTCAAGCAAACTTGATTGAAGATTTAAGTTTGCTCTGCTGCTCCACGCCTTCCTGCTCCACTAGGGGGTGCATCCCCTCGTGGTCTCCAGTTCACTTAACTAGCCAAGAAGCCAACCTCGGGGAGGTGGGCGGGTTGTGAGAATATATGCCTGCTGTCCCTGGATAACACCTGTTACGGTAAGTAACTGTGCTTTATCCCAGGACAAGCAGGCATGATATTCTCACATGTGGGTGACCTCCAAGCTTACTGAAGAGGGATGGAGGGAAGTTGGCAATTTAAGCAAATAGATTTCGCAATACCGATTGGCCGAACCGGCCATCGCTTCTGGACAGGGAGTCCAGACAGTAGTGGGAGGTGAAGGTATGAACCGAAGACCACGTGGCAGCCTTGCAGATTTCCTCAATAGGTGTGGACCTGAGGAAAGCTACGGAGGCTGCCATCGCTCGGACTTTGTGTCCCGTTACTCGACCATGCAGCGCGAGACCAGTCTGAGCGTAGCAAAAGGAGATGCAATCGGCCAACCAGTTGGACAAGGTGCGTTTGGAAACTGGGTGGCCTAACCGGTTTGGGTCGAAGGACAGAAACAGTTGTGGGACTTTCCGGTGTGGCTGAGTGCGTTGGAGGTAAAAGGCCAACGCTCTTTTGCAGTCAAGAGTGTGGAGCGCCACTTCTCCGGGGTGAGAGTGGGGCTTGGGAAAAAACACGGGTAAGACGATGGACTGATTGAGATGGAAATCAGACACTACTTTAGGTAGAAACTTTGGATGGGTGCGGAGTACCACCTTGTCGTGATGGAATACCGTGAAGGGTGGGTCCGCTACCAGCGCTTGTAGCTCACTAACCCGCCGTGCGGACGTGAGCGCGAGTAAGAAAATTACCTTCCAAGTGAGGAATTTTGGATGGCATTTGTCTAGTGGCTCAAATGGAGGTTTCATTAATTGAGCCAGAACCACGTTAAGGTCCCAAACCACCGGGGGAGGTTTGAGAGGGGGGGTGGACGTTCAGCAGTGAAGCGAGTGACTAAGGGATGGAGCGAGAGGGCTTTCCCTTCCAGGGGCTGATGAAAGGCCGCAATCGCACTGAGGTGTACTCGAATGGAGTTGGTCTTTAGGCCGGAATGAGATAGTTGACCAGGGGGACGGGGAGAATCTGGTCCACTTTTGGGAGTAGCAGGTTCTCGTCGAGGTTTTTCTAGAGGCCTCCAATATCTCCTTGACTGATTGAGACACGGGGAGAGCAGTCAGGGGGAGAGAAACCAAGCATTCAGATGAAGAGACTGAAGATTGGGATGTAACAGTGAACCCTGACCCTGTGACAGTAGAGAGGGAAACAGAGGCAGAGGCAGTGGATCTCTGACAGCAGGGAAAACCACGGCTGGCGTGGCCAGCGAGGGGCAATCAGGATCAGGGTGGCTTGTACTGTTTTCAGGTGGACAAGCGTCCGCAGTATCAGAGGAAACGGCGGGAACGCGTACAAGAACCTTCCCTCCCAGTCGAGGAGGAAGGCGTCGGCCTCGAGCCGGTCCGGGGAGTATATCCGGGAGCAGAAGAGAGGCAGCATGTGATTGTGAGGGGACGCGAACAGGTCTATTTGAGGTGTCCCCCACCGTTCGAACACTCCTCGTAGGATCTGAGAGTGTAGTGACAGTTTTGTTCTCCTTGTATGTACACCGCTCGAAGGAAGGTGTTGTTGGAGATTGCCCATTTCCAGAGGCGCAGGGCTTCCCGACAAAGGGGCCAAGACCCTGTCCCCCCTTGTTTGTTTACGTAGTACATCGCTACCTGGTTGTCGGTTCAGATGAGAACCACTCGGTTGTGGAGCAGATGTTGGAAGGCTACAGCTGCGAGGTAGATGGCCCGAAGTTCTAGCACGTTGATGTGGCAGCGACGGTCTTGTGCTGACCACATTCCTTGGGTGCGTAGGCCGTCCAGATGGGCTCCCCAAGCGTACTCCGACGAGTCCGTGGTGAGTACCTTGCTGTGGGGTGGGGTGAGGAAGAGCAAACCTTTGGAAAGATTTGAAGAGTCGGCCCACCAGCGGAGCGATCGTTGCAATGAAGGAGTCACTGTCACGGAGTGGTCGATCGGGTTCCGGTCTTGACGCCATTGAGACGCCAGGGTCCATTGAGGGATTCTCAGATGGAGGCGGGCGAAGGGTGTGACATGGACGGTGGAGGCCATGTGGCCCAGGAGGGTCATCATCTGTCGAGCTGATACCAAGGTCAGCAGGGAGATCCTTCGGCTCCAGGCGCGGAGGGGGGAGGAAGGAACGGAGGCGAACCGTGTCCAGCGTGGCCCCGATGAACTGTAGGGACTGCGAGGGGCGTAGTTGAGATTTTGGGAAGTTTATTTCGAACCCCAGACTTTGTAGGTAGGTAATAGTCTGTTGGGTCGCTGAGATAACCCCTTCCCTGGACGGGGCTTTGATTAGCCAGTCGTCCAGGTAGGGGAATACCTGGAGGCCCTGGGAACGTAAGGTTGCTGCTACCACCACGAGGCACTTGGTGAAGACCCGAGGTGATGATGCTAGTCCGAAGGGGAGGACTCGGTATTGTAGGTGCCAGTCCCCTACCTGGAAACGCAAGAACTTGCGGTGAGCGGGGTGCACTGGGACTTGTGTGTACGCCTCCTTGAGATCGAGGGAGCAGAGCCAGTCGCCCTCGTCGATCAGGGGGTAGAGTGTTGGTAGTGAGAGCATCCGAAACTTTTCCCGTACCAGGAATTTGTTGAGGCGTCTCAAGTCTCCCGTAGGGCGTAGGTCTCCCGTTTTTTTCGGTACCAGGAAGTAACGGGAGTAGAAGCCCTTCCCCCGTTGGTCGGGGGGAACCTTCTCCACTGCTCTCAGGCGAAGCAGGTCTCGAGCTTCGGAGAGGAGTAGGGGTAGCTGAGTCCGGTTGGCAGGGCAATTCCTTGGGGGGTTGTCCGGGGGAATGGCCCGAAAGTTGAGAGATGAGATCACGCCAAGGACCCATGCGTCCGACGTGAGTTGTTCCCAGCGAGGGTAAAAGGCTTTGAGTCGACCCCCGATGGGAAGGCGGCCTGGGACTATGGCGGAGGGGGCCCGCCCCCTTCCGTGTGTCCCGTCAAAAGGACGGGGATGGTTTGGTGGTCGCGGGCGGTTGAGACTTGGGCATGGCCCTGTGGTGGGCTTGCGGACGTCTGGGTGGGGGCCGCGAGAAAGCAGGGGTGGACTTTTGTGGGTAGCGGCGCGGAGGGGCCCTGTATGGCCTGGACGCTGGCGGTTTGGGCTTTTGCCGGACAAGGGAGGCAAACGAGCGTTCATGTTCGGAGAGGCGTTTTGTCGCCGCCTCGATAGTGTCATCGAACAATTCCTTTCCCACGCAGGGGAGGTTAGCCAACCGGTCCTGTAAGTTGGGGTCCATGTCGACCAGGCGCAGCCAAGCTAGTCGGCGCATGGCGATAGCGAAGGCTGCTTCTCTGGAGGAGAGTTCGAAGCCATCGTAGGCCGCGTGGAATAGATGAAGGCGCAGGTTGGAGAGGGACTCTAAAAGCAGGCTGAACGTTCCCTGCCGGGAGGCCGGTAGGTCAGTCTCAAAGGCTCTCAATAGTCCAATGAGGTGTTTGAGGTATGATGTGAAGGTGAAAGTGTAGCTTTGCACCCTAGAGGCCATCATTGCGTTTTGGTATAGTCTCCTGCCGAACTTGTCCAGGGTTCGGCCTTCTCGGCCTGGGGGGACCGCTGCTGAGACCCGGGACGGGTGAGCCTTTTTCAAGGAGGATTCTACTAGCAGCGATTGGTGGGAGAGCTGTGGTTGCTCGAATCCCGGGTAAGGTACTGTGCGGTACTTGGCCTCCATTTTGGAGGGTACGGCCTTGACCATGTAGGGGGTCTCCAGGTTCCTGAAGAAGGCCTGTTGGAGTACCGGGTTAGGTGGTAAGCGAAGGGACTCTCTGGGCAGTGATGGCATATCCAGCTCCGCCAGATACTCCTTAGAGTATCTGGAGTCGGACTGGAGGTCTAAGTCCAATGCGTGGCCCATGTCTTGGACAAAGCGAGTGAAGGATGGGCGAGATGTCCCCGGGGCCCCGTGCGGGGTCGGGGAACGAGACCTTGGTCGGGTGGAGAAGGATAGGGAGGCTTCCCTCGAGTATCGAGGTTCATGCTCTGATCCATGCTCCGAGACTGGGGAAGCACTGTGAGAGTGTCGATCTTCGGCGTCTCGAGGAGCCCCTCGGAGACGATGCCGGGGTTAGGGGTACCGATCGATGTCGGATTGGTGACCTCGATCCGGACTCCCTCGGAGAATACGTCCGAGGGGGAGTTCGGAGGATGCGCGGCTTGGAGAGTGATAACTCAGCCACCCTTAGTGGTCCCGTACGAGGTGTGGGAGAACGGCCTTGTAGAGTTGGTGAACCTCGGGCCTTCTTGGAGGTACGGCGGTTCGAGGTTTCTGTTGTTCTAGCCCGACGTTTTGCCCCTCGGCGGTCTGCGGAGGGGGAACGTCTCGGGCGTCTCGGCGAGGAGTCCGAGGAGGATGGGATGCGGCGAGGTTGTTCGGTGCAAGGCTCAGGCTGGTCTGGCACATTCGAGGTCGAGGCCGATTGAAACTGGGCCATTACAGTGGACAGCTCCGACGTGATCATCGCTCGGAGTAGGTCCTGGAAGACGGGCACGGACAGCATCGAAGGCATGTCCACTGCCTCGGTGCGCTCCACTGGGGGCGACCTCGTATCAGAGTATTCCCGTGTGATGGAGGCACGGCCCAAAGGCTTGGAGGGCTTAGACGGGGCTGTAAGCATGGGGCTTCCGCCATGCGTCGCCGTTGTCCCTGAGGCTGGCTTCTTCGCTGTTACAGAACCTGAAGAGGGAAGAGGGGACTTACCCGGAGCCGAGGCTTTCTGTTGTCCCGAGGACTTCGGGGTCGAGTCTCGAGGCGATGCCGAGGTATCCGGGGCTGAGGTCAAGGCCGGGGCCCGGGGCCGACCTCGAGGCCGAGGTGGAGGGTTGGTCCGGGGTGAAGAGATCCGCCATGCGGGCTTTTCTTCGGCGGAGGGCCCGGTTTTGGAAAATAGCGCACTGGGGGCAGGAGTCGGTTGGATGAGCCGCCCCCAGACAGAGGATGCACCGGCGATGCGGATCTGTGAGAGAAAGAAGCCGCTCGCACCGGGTGCACTTTTTAAAGCCGGTCAAAGGCCGGGACATTAAATCGAAAGTAGCCGTGGCTCGATTAGCCACGCGGCCACGGGGACCCGGAAGCCTCCGGGTCGTTGAAAACGAAGCAGGAATCAAGTAAAAAGGTAAAGAATTCGTGCACAGCGACTTAATCGTGAAAAAACAAGAAAAAATCGCAGGCAGTTGGGGCAGAGCCTGAAAAACACGGCTTCTAGGCTCGCGGAAAATTTTGAACTGGAGACCACGAGGGGATGCACCCCCTAGTGGAGCAGGAAGGCACGCATGCGTGGAGCAGCAGAGCAAACTTAAATCTTCAATCAAGTTTGCTTGAAAATGCTTCCGCATGTGAGAATATCATGCCTGCTTGTCCTGGGATAAAAGATTATTCTCATGCTATTACTTCAGGAGACCTGTTTCCCTGTTTTACTAATGGTAGGTAGTTTATCTGTATTTTGTACAAAATACAGCAAAGGTTATGAAAGGAAAGATGATCACATAACACCTATCCTGTGATGTACATCTCCTAGAACAGGATGATGCCCACACCCATATTCAATATTATCACCACTGTCTGAATGTCCTCTACTGGGCGGAGGATCCATGAGCATGGCAGCATGAGGAAATGAAGGAGTGCATTTGGGGAGAGGGGTTTTATACCTCCTGAAAAAGATTATTTTCATGCTATTATGTCAGGAGACCTGTTTTATTAATGGTAGGTAGTTTAACATTTTTATTTTTTTTTTTACAAAATAGAGCAATTACATTTTGTGGTCATGAAAGGAAAGATGATAACATAACACCTCTCTACATTGTATCTAATTTAAACTTAACTGGGTAGGTTGGATTAGTGTTCTGATCTATTAAAAAGCTCTGTAAACAAGCCTACCTAGATTTAACCACGGTAATAGTTCAAGCATCATGAAGACATATTGGTACAAGAATGGGTAAAATGAGATCCACTTGGCAGTTATGGCAGATAAGAACTACAGTGTGCATTTATCCTGTACACAGTAGTTTCCTTTTAAAAGTATCATAGATATGATATCTCATATTTCTGATAATCAAAGGAGAGCTGGCATGTAGAGTCCAGACATCTGACCGGAAGATGAGTCCTGAAGCTGGAGGAGAGATGGCTGGAGATGAGTGGTGGCTACTCAAGCTGCTGCAACACAGGAGACTAGAGAGGGAAGAAAGCACAGTTGTGAGGGCTAGGAAGCACCAGTCTGGATAGACAAAAGCAAGGATAGACAGGAGGATTGGAGTCTAGATGTGGGAGATGAGATGGTGGTACACAGGCGAGTCCTGATGCTGGAGGAGAAATGGCTTTATGTGTGAAAGGATGGGTTAGTAGGGAACGGATGTGGAGGGGGTGGGAGTGTGGAGGGGATGGGTGAAGAGGAGAGGGTGGAAGAGGATGGGTGGGAGTTGTTTTTTCTTTTTTTGTACTTTTTCTAGGAGGGGGAAGGGCAGGAGGAGAGGGAGTGTGGAAGGGGAAGGGAGGAGGGGTGGGTGTTTGTTTTTTTCTTTTTTTGTACTTTTCTAGGAGGGTTAAGGGCAGGAGGGGAGGGAGTGTGGAAGGGGAAGGGAGAAGGGGTGGGAGTTTTTTTTCTTTTTTTAAAAGTTTTTCTAGGAGGGTGCAGCTCCCTTAGTAACAGCGGGAAATGTTCGTCGGATGGGAGGGGCATGATGATCTGTAGTGCCCCTGTGATGGTTCGGACTGCCTCCACACTATATGCTTCCCACACCTGTATTCAGGATTCCCACCACCATCTGAATGTCCTCTGCTGTTACAGAACTGGATCTGTGTTTGTGGCGGCATGAACCACAATAGTGGTAGCTGCAATAGGGGTGGTTGGTGGTGAGGGGTTGGTCCCAAAGTGGAGTGGGTTGAGCATGTGGGACACCAGGTGGGGCTTTGATGGGGGGTTGAAACAGAGGATAGGGTGGGAGAGGAGGTGGATGCCAATATATCTCTGTGTTCTACAATGGCAAAGAGCAGTTTGAAATTGAAAATATCTGAATGGGGAACACTTACCACTCTCCACAGAATGGGAGAGGAAGGAGGGGTGTGGGGGAAAATTTCAATGGTAAAATGGGGGATAAGATTGTAAGGACGGACAAGCACCCAAAAATGTAAGGATGGGGTTAGGGTAAAGTGCCCTTGCAGACGCCAGGTCCTGGGTTCAATGCCTTCACAGAAGGTTAATTAGGAAGTAGAATCAAATGACAAGCACAGCCAGAAGTGATTGCATAAAAGAATAGAAATACAGAAAGGCAATCTTTAAAAAGACACAAACTTTACCAATACAGAGTGAACACAGAGACTGCTTCTGTGCTCCTGTGAATGAGAGAGGACAGACAAAGAAAGAGGAAAGAGAAGCGTGATGATGAGACAGAGAAGTGTGATGTTCCATGAGAGAGAGAAAGGTGGGTTCTAGAGATAGAGAGAGAGGCAGGGGTGTTGCAGAGAGGAGGATTTTATAGCTTGGAATCTTATTCTGAACCTTATGTGTTTGTGTGTGTGTGTGTCTGTATTTATTTCTTTCTCTCTCTCTCCTTAGCCTGTTTCTGTATTTCTGTATTTCTGTCTTTCTTTTTCCTCGGCTGTCCACCACCACCCCCTTGCCTGCTCCCCCTGTCCATTCTAACGGATGCTAGAATATGTCTGTCTTTCTTTCTGTCTCTCTTCCTGCCCCTGTGTCCTTCCTTCCTTTCTCCCTCCCGCTGTCTGTCTGCCTTTCTTTGTATGTGTCTCTCTCCCTGCCCCCTATGCATCAGCAGCATTTATTCCCCCCTCCCTGTGCAGCACGTCCTTTCCCTTCCCGCATTCTGGTCTGCACATTTTTTTTAATGCCAGCCTCTACAGCTGAAAATAATCTGGATATTCAGTAGCAGTATTTAATCAGTGGCTGTCCGCTGAATATCTGGATAGAACTGTGAGATGCCAAAAGCATAGATATTTAGCTGCGATCCTGATAACTTATCTGGAGAGGTTTAGGATTGACTTTGTGCTAGACTATGCTATTTTCCTGAACGTCACCTGGATAACTCATGCGGGCGTAGATGGCCAGGTCAAAGGCAAGCCTTCCCTTGGTGATCAGGCTCTCATCCATGGCAATGTGGTTGAGATATTAGTGCCTTTGTGCATCCTTCCTCTGGTCAATGTAAACCCTTCTCTCAAATGCAATCTGAATTTTCTCTACCTTCTTCTCAATTTTTCGCTTGGCTACAGCTGGTCGAAGTTGATATTGATGTATTTGCCAGAGGTAATGCATCTTTTAAACACTTTATTTTACTTAAAAATCAACCCTGTGCTAAAGCTAAAGCAACAGCCATGCTATTTTTCTTCTCTCCTCTGTCTGCAGGCCGGCCGCCCGTCTGTGTGCACACATCTGCAGGAGGAGGAGGAGGCAGGGATGGCAGGGGTTGCGTGGAACAGCAACGGAAGCAGCTCGGCCGTGCAGCCAGCGCTAGGCATGCTCAGGCCGGCTTCTCACTCGTGGAGGCGATCGGCAGCGATCGGCCCACTTTCAAAGTTAATTTTTTAGTTCAAAGTGCAGTTTGAGAGAGGAGCCGCCGCGGCAGCTATAGCTAAAAAATGAATTTTGTCAGGTAATTGCAAGTGTTGAAGCCCGCTGCGAGAGAGAGAGAGTGCCCGCTGCGCACTCTTGTGGCCACATCCCAATAGATCAGGACTCAGGGAACACAGGATAAGAGTGCGCATGCACGCTTAGCATTTTATTTCCCAGTATCTTTCTGTTTATAATTTGTAAACTGTTTGAAACAATGGTTAGTTTAATTGATAAGGAAGATGGGATCAGTCTCTGGCTTTTTGTCCCATTCAAGTAGCCTATCTTTTTGATAAACAATCCAGTCTGGCTGGATGCTTAATGTATATGCATTCTGTGCAGGAGCACTTAGGGTACATCAACATTCCAGAGTCAGATTGATATAATGTCCCATAGGCCTTTGTTGACATTGGTTAGGGCAACTGAAAATGCTGATTGCTAGCAATGCTAGGCTGACAAAGGCATGGGAAGGAGGGTGAACCAGGAATTGGGAATGAAGGGACAGGGCTGGGTTTGCGGCATTTTCGGAGGGGGATCTTGGATGGGGATGGAAGAGGGCATCGGTGGGTGGGACTATGGGTGGAGGTACTGGGCTGAGAAGAGGGACGGGACTGGGCAGAGGTGGAAGGGGGTTAGGAAGAGGGATGGGACTGGGATGAGGTGGAAGGGGGGAAGAATGAAGGGGCACTCAGGGGTAGGGACAGCAGATTCCTCCTCCTCTTCATCTTCCTCCTCCTCCTCCTCCTCCTCACTGTCATCTGAAGAAATAAATGCATGTAATGTGTGAAATGAAGTGAAGAACTGTTAATGCTTTAAAAAATCTATTAATTCACATAGATATTATGACTGCAAACCTTACACCCCCTTTAGGCTACTGTAACATACCAATTTGGAGTGTTATCCAAATTCCTCAGCATGGACCATATCCATGGAGCCTGTTCCCGTGCTTTTTTTCATGAGTGAGTCATCTAATATAGCGCGCATGCATCCTCCACGCCCTGTCCTTCTGGATGATGTTGCTGTGCCTGCCCTTGATAGGGAATTGCAATTTCTCATTTAGAGAGAAGTACTCCGTTAAACACGCCTCACGCCTCTTCAGAAGCATATATGACATATTTGCGCAGCTTATATCATTATCATGAGATTTCCCCTTCCTGCGCTGCTATTGGTTATCTAAAACATATTGAATTGACGTGTCAAGCACAGATTATATTATGTTGAAAGCACGCATTCGAATGCACATGTTAAATGAGTATATTTGAATTGTGAAGCATATTGATTTGACTTAGTTTAGAGAAACACAGAATTTGGCACGGGAAACCCAGAGAAGAAGGCGAGAGTTTCTTTTGATGAAGCCAGGTGTTATATCTCTTGGAGGAACCTTTTTCCTACGACACCCTTGCAAATGTGTAATACAGTACCATATGAAGAAATATGTATTCTTTGAGCCATTCCAGTTCAGCTCAGGAACTCGACTGGATGAAGGGAAATCAAGCGAGGTCCAATTGAATAAATGATATCCTTCCTCAGCTAAGGGACTTTGTTTGATATTTGTCAGCATCTGTTAATATGTCCGCCTCATCCATCTTGGATCTAATTTAGAGGACTTGAGCTGAATTTAAGCTAAACATTTATTTTTATTTAGTTGATTATTATGTATTTTAACTATGAGTATTATTTTTCTGCTTTTCTTCAACTTTCTGTACAAGTGGATACTTGATTTATAAAATGTAAAATTTGATAAATAAAAAAAAAAAAAAATTCCCTATCCAGTGATTGTTGTCCATGTCTTTTTTTCCTCTCTCATAACCACTTTTAATAATTACCCAATTATGTATAGGTTTAATTGGATGTGTACAGCTGTTATGTGATCACTTTATTTCACTTTCTTACCCTATCAACTCTTGTCTTTATAACTCACCTAACAGCTGAAAATCAAGGGAAGAATTTAAATGAATCCATAGTGTTTATTTCATTGTTTAAATTGTATACCTTAGTTAGTGAGAAAGTAACAATCTACGCCATGGTTATTTATTTCTTGTTCAATGTTTATTAACCTGTAACATATGTGAGAAACATGTAATAACACATAAATGTTCAAACGTTATATCAACACCATAAAATCTTTGAGCTAAACATTCATGTAGAAGATTCTCATTTTTTGGGGCCAACACTTGACTGACATTCATGACTGGGATTCTGTCAAAATTATATACCCATTCTGGGTTCTTAAAAGGCCAACACTTGACTGTCATTTCTGATTGGGACTGTCAAAATCATGTTTGCACCTTTCTTAACCCATTCTGGGTTCTTAAAAGGCACTTTACTGGCATTCCTGTTGCATGCTGATGGTATTCTGTTGCATTTCAAGTATTGTGGAGTCCTGGAATTTATAAGACCTAAATTCAACTTGGTTTGGTGCTTGTAGAAACACTCATAGGGGGTAGCTAGATTAAAGTCTGAGCAAAAGAAACTAGTACTATTTTTAAATAATAACACACAGGGAAGGTTGGTCAAATACGTACAGAGAAACTATCAACATATTAGTTATGAGGGTGTAAGCATGTCATGTGACTCAGGAGTATGTGAAAGGAAGGCATAGTGCCATCTCCCACTATGGCTAGGCAATGAGCATGAGGGGGCAAAATAACGATTATACAAACTATATAATCAAGTGTCCATCTTGTGTCCATCTTGATAATTTATATGCAGCAGGCACCCATGTGACAAACATGTACAACTGTTATATTGTTTACTCTTATGAATGTCTCTCGGAGTCTTACTTATCTGATGAGCTTTGGAATTGGTAGTGGAGTAGAGAAACCTATGTGTGGGGCTGTATAAGGATAGAGAAGCAAGGAAAAATATAAATGTGTTAATTCTGCAGGCCTTCGATATTTTTCCTTGCTTCTAAGAGCAATGGATGCAAGGAGAAGGAGCTAAACCATAAGCATATGGCTTATGGAAGTTAAAAGAGCAATGGGTGTGGGTAGTATTAGATGACGGCGGGGGATCAAGGCATCAATGTCAGACAAGGCAATAGTTGGATAGGCAGGAAGGGTCCAGCAATGGGTGCAAGGAGAAGGAGCTGACCCACAAGCACAAGGGAAGACTAAGAGCAATGGGTGTGAGGAGAAGCATCTGAACCACTGCATGTTTGAAGGCAGCAGGCAAAGTGAGGACATAGACCTTTTCAAGTGTGTCATCATTTTTGGGAAGACTTTTGCTATGAGAAACTTCAAAACAAATACAACACACCCTTCAAATGAAATTAATAGTGGAGAAACGGAAGGAGCTTAACACTGGCTATCCCTGAATAAGTTCCATCTGACCTGCCCAACATGAAGGAAAAACACTACCTACATCACCTTGAAAAGGTCAAAGTGTGTACAGTATGCATGAGTGGGTTATCTCGTCGGCATAAAAAACCTTCAAACTTGGCACATGTCAGAGCAGTGGATGTTAGGATGGGGAGAAGGATGTGTCTTGGTAATGAATTGAAGGGCTGGGGAGAGCGTGGTAAGGGGACTCCTAGAGAACAATCTCATCATCCCTGTAGTTAGTGGTCAATTCCGTCACAACGATTGCCCCAGATGGCAACAGACAGCCAGAAACTGCAGCATTTGGAAATACTCTGCTGGCAGCTTACAGAATAGTCAATGTTGCTAACGTATTTCTTGTTTCTACCAGTTTTCTTAGCACACGTTTTACTTTGCAACACCATGTGCACGATTGTCTACACATGGTAAAGACTTGTACAAACAAATGGGATGCAACTTTAAATGTCCCATTCATGAACCAATGGCCATGTTGCTCCAACACGTCAAGATTGGCTTGAGTTGTGAAAATAAAAATGCCATAAAAGCAATTGTTCACCATGCAGCTGCTCAGGAACTTGGAATTTTCTTAGTGGCCTTAGAGGCCCAAAAATTGTAGACAAGCCAAGCCAAGAAGTTTAAACCAGTAAGCCCCACTGTCAGCATAATCATTAGTAAACTTTATAACATGAAGCCCTATCCTACTGTTCTGATTTAGCAGAATTAAAATGAATATCCTCCAATCAACGATACCTCTTTATAAAATACTATGAAATGACTTTATAAAGCCCCACTCTGAGCAGCAAAAATAGCAAACACCTTTAAAGCAGGAATCCGCTCTCTAAGAAGAAGCAAAATGATACACAGCCCAGATCACACTCAAATTATAAATATTCAGAGTCTTGAAGGCCATTACATTAATAGTTGCAGGCATAAGAGTTTTTACCTCATGCAAAAATGTTTTTTTATTACTTTTCAATTCTATAACTGCATTAAATTATACAGACATCACTTACAATCAATCCTAGAATATGTTTTCCCCCTCTCCCTCCTACCCAAATTTGAGAACAAGCAGAAAGAGCTTTAAATGATACATAAAATTAATATCATAAATCACCCTTGTAATCACTAAATAGTACACACACCCGTTATGGATGTGCAAGAAAAACAGGAAAATATAAGCATAATTCAATTAATAAGTATTAATAAAATTTGTCACTTGACCCCCATGTTAAAGTACATAGCTTATTCTTACACATAATTTTTGATTTCCAACAACAGGAGACATTAAGTGTATCCCAGTTCTTGATAACCATTTGCATGGGTAGTCATAATAACCAATAATCAGCTTTTATATTTAAAAAGTGACGTATTGATCTCCAAAAGTTAAAGATTAAAGATCAGTAGACCAACAAATGATTCAGTGTCTTTATTTCAAGATGACAGTGCCAGCATCTATTGTAATTTCTTGAATAAGATAGCTTCTCATCCTTCAAGTACTTCTTGCAAGCCTCAAAATTCACATTTAATGTCTTTCCTTTCTCAAACCTGACACATTTCAATCACTATAATCATTTTCCCTACCTTTGATGTCTGGTGACTTTATTTGTCAGTGGTTTCCTGGCACATTTCGGTCAGTGTAGCGTAATATTTTAGTCCTTCAATGAAAAGCAGGAGAGTGCTAGTATCCAGGTGCTAAGTAACACAGTAGGGTATAGGAATTTATACATTAACAATACACAAATATAATGCGCGCATCCGACTATGAACCATTTTTCAATGTGCACGAACGTCAAAACTTTAATCTGCACTTTCTACAGCGCCCCATTAGTTGCTACACTCGTTTATCTTTCAATTCATTAGCACGCATCTTACAAGCCCCAAAGGAGGTGAAATTATGCGGGTGCATGAACGAAGAAACTTTGATCTGCGCATGTGCGCTCAGTGTTCAGCATTTGCATGTAGTCGCGTTTTTCTACAGTGGACTACACTCGTTTATATTGCAATTCACTAGCGCACATAGAAACCGAAATTATGTTAGTGCACAAATGACGAATCTTAAGCGCGCTTAGCGTTTTATTATACCCTCGCTTATCTAGCGATTTTGTTGCACGCTTTTGTTGTTATAGCTTTCAACGTTACCTGCAAATTAAGAAATTTGGAAGGCAAGTTCTAGCTCTTTACTTAAAATGGCAGCGAAAGGAAGGCATATATTCAAAGAACAAAGAGGCTTTGAACCATAGTTCACTTGCAAAACACCGTGAAGTTTACGTGAACGTGAATGTACATGTGATTGTGTTCTCCGCCATTTTGTGGTTTGCTCAATTGTCGTGCTGTGCTGAATTGTTGCGCTGAATTGATTTGTCGTTGCATGCAATTGTCATTGCGTTCTATAGTCTTTGCACTTAATTGTCTTGCGCACATTTGTCTTCATGGATTTGTCTGCATGCTTTTGTCGCGTAATACCTCTAGAGCTGGAAATTTGCTATAGTATCCTTTAAAAACCGGACATTCCAAGCAGCTATAAATCTCCTACTTATCTCAAAAATACTAGAAAACTACGAGACTTCATGGAAGCAAACTTCCAATTCAGGAAACACCATAGTACAGAAACGGTGTTTCCCCTCATTAAGGAAAATCCTTAATGAGGGGAAAGATGCACTTCCTTTGATACCAACGATCACTCACTCCTCCTATCCAGACTACACTCTATCGGAATATCACACTGGCATGGTTCTCCTCCTTCTTAAATGAAAGGTCAGAAAATACTACTGGAACCCTCCTTATCAGAACCAAAACCCACTCCTCTTTAAGCTTATATGCCAAACCAGTAAAGTACCAAATCAAAATACACTTGTACGCAGATGATATACAGCTCTACCTTCAACACCGAGATGTACAAATGAAAAACTCTACTAACTAACTAACAGAAAAAAATTGGATGATTTCAAATAAACTACAGCTCAACACGTCAAAAACAGAACTTCTCTGGATACATAAGGACTCCTCGCCCATCTCTTTCTTGACTCAAACCTGTTGCTCCCAGACCGTGTATCAAATTTATTGTCTTCATCCTTCTAGTACCTCCACCAACTAAAGTGCATCTGTGCTTACTTTTCAGAAAACAATTTTGCCCAGCTACTATACGCGTTTGTACTATCCCGCTTAGATTACTGCAGCTCTCTACTAGTGGGTTTCACCGCAAAAACACTTTCCCATATACAAATATCGCAATCTAACTCCTAAAAAACTTGGGCTTCCATGACCATGCCTATCCAAAAATGATGCGCCTTTAAAGACTTTCCACAAAATGACACAAAAGTACAAAATTATGTTCCCAACCGATCACTCAAACAGAAAAATGACTGGTCCTGCCACCAGGCTGTTCACTCATGTCTTAGATAGCCCTAAGACGCTGTCCAGAATGTGGTACTTCAGGAAAGCAGTGAAAACCTTCCTCTTTACAAATCCTTGAAGACCCACATCTACTCCCCGGATGGATGGAACCCAAACGGAATCTCACTGAAACTCGCATGCAACTGCAAATATAACCTGAATCACTACCACATTCTCTGACAACAAAGATGCACCAACTTGCAAAAACGATTTCACCTCCATGTTATCTCTATACTGAAAATACTGCAATTTAAACCACCCTATATCCACTAACCCCGTCTTCTACCAGTTTCTAGTGCAGAGAGCCGCGATGAATGGTCCACAAAGCTCACAACACTCATTGAGTTTCTATGAGCATCGGGAGCAGCGCGGGCCATTCAGCGTTCTAGAAACTGCTAGTGTAGTTTCAAAGAAGAGGGGGTAAGTCTGTATTTGTAAATCTGAATGTTATATCTATACTGTAATTGCTGTCCACTAACCCCATCTTCTACCAAACTTCGCTAGCAGTTCCTAGTGCAAAGAGATGCGCTGAGTGACCCACACTGCTCCCAACGCTCATAGAAACTCAATGAGTGTTGTGAGCTTTGTGGACCATTCATCGCGGTTCCTATGAGCGTCGGGAGCCAGCAATGATTTGACTAGTTAAATGTGGTCCTAAATGTTAGGTATAAAAATACTGGTTTATGCTAGGTGTCTAGGTTTAGTTTTAGAGAAGGCACTAAATGGAGGTGTCTAGTTATAGAATTGTTTCCATGTGATTTCTCTTAGTTTCTGTATTGTTTCTACTGCAGTTTTTTAGATTATACTTGGTATTTGATCTTGTTTTCTAAAATTTTTTAAGGATTCTGTGAAATTTATTGAAGAACATTTTAAAAAGCGAGAGTGTGTCTTCTTCACTAAAGACCCAAGGGCAACGTGAGTAGAAATACTCTTCTTTTAATTTTGAACATAGCCTGCATTCTTGTATTATGCTTATACACAGCACCAAAAGGTTTCTTCAAAGCACACCATAAAATAAGATAACAAACATCACAAAAAATGTCCTAAAAGTGGCATAAAGTGGCATTTTTCTCATCAACCCTTCCATATATTAGACATATCTGATATATACCCTTCCCTCTTATTTCCCATTCTTTTTATTTTCTTTTCTAGTTTATCTCACTTTTACCTCATTTTTACAATACACTTTGGTAATTAAAGTAGGATATCAAGACCAAATGAAACTTCAATTCGCTATTTTAGAAACCCATTTCTAGATGGATTTCTATAGTAGAATGTGTCCGATTCTGAAGGGGGGTATGTTAGAGGACTAAGGTGGAATTATAAATTGGAAATTTTTCTGCTATAATCATACGATTCAGAAAACATCCATGGCACAATTTGGATGCTTGGAAGGATGAACCCCCACTCCCCCAGTGGCCACTCCCCAAAGATGTACATACCTACCTATATAATAGCTTCAGATATTATAGCCAGTTCAAGAAGAGCAGCAAGCAGATTTCTGGAATAGCCTAGTGGGCGGTGCATGCTAACTATTGCACATATGGTGGATTTTACAAAACTGCAGTCATAAGGGCTATTGGGATGGTGTATAGTTGGGTTTTAGAGGGCACACCATACACTATAAGGGGTTATGATTTGATGTGTACCTGAGCATTTTTATATAAAGTTTACTGCATGCTCCCATTGTTCTTCTAAAAAATGTTTCATAAAGACACATCTAAGAAATGGCCATTTTTGAAACCAAAAGATAGACGACTGTTTCAAAAGTGGTCACTACTAAATTTTTGTGTATGTTCCATGAAACATCCAATTTGAGATCTGGATATCATATCAATAATGCCTCTCATGATCTCATTAAAAAAACAGCACTCAAATATTTATCAGACAAGAAAAAGGCATGTATTTAGATTATTTTGTAATTTGTTTATCTTGTAATTCTATAGGCAGATTGTTTTCCCAGATAGTGGTCCTTGACAGTTGGAACCATCATCAGATCTCAAAGTTCTATCAAACAAATAACCAGAAGTATCAGTTTTCAGTGCGAATTAGGAGCCAATGAAGTTCCTTCCAAATTGGAGTAATACTTTCATACATCTTGATCTTCCATTTTATTTTCGTTTCATCCACAAACTGTCAAATTGTTTGTTTTGTTAAATTTGTGCGCTTTGAATAGCACTCGGGAATATTCAATGTAATACTGTTTGCCTGTAGTGTTTTAATAACATGTTTTAACCTCCAATTCAAGTTTTATCTAATGTAGTTTGTTTGCTAAATCCTAATGTATTTATTATCATGGCTTTTAACCCTTTTTAACTTTACACATATGTTTTATTTATTTTGGATGGTATGCTTTGCCTCTAGATGATTTTATATCGGTTTATACCTCATATTCATTTATTAATATGTCTCTCATATTTATTAGCTGATCCTTGGTAATCTGTTTTGATTTAAAACCAGAAAATCAAACAGTAGTATAATGGGCACATCTCATGTCAAATGATTGAGAGCTATCAAATAAGGATTGACCATATCAGCGTTCATTTCTGGGTTAAACCACGCCCATTCTCTGCCCTTACCACACCCACTCTACACCCAAATCCTGCCCACTCTCACCCATGCCCCCATCTACTTTTACCCAAACCCCAACCATACCACACCCACTCCCATCCAGGCCCTGCCTAGTCTGCACTCATGCTCCACCCCTCCCACAGAAATGCCCCCTGCCTACATCACTAGAAATGTACTTTCTGAAGATGTCAGCAGAAATGGGTATGACTGACATACCAGAAATGCACGTTTTGATGTCAGCGTTTTGATGTCAGCGAAAACAGGGTAAATGTACCAGAAAATACGATACAGGCGAGGCATATAGATGTGACACCCTCAAACTATTTGCAGATAGTGAAAAGCTAAAGGAAAATTTGAGAAAGGTTATGAGCAAACTTGGACAAGTGAGAAATACAAGATACAAGATTATGATAACTAAGGTTTTTTTATCCTGAAGAAAAGTCTACTACAGAATATTGAAAAACTTGTATAGATAACGGTGGGGGTAAGAACAAATTTTTTTTCGTAAAATGGAAGGGGTGAAGGCATCGGAGATTCATGACATCTTATACTGTCTTTTGAAACAACACAGAGAAAAAAGAAGGATGGTGGCTACTGCCTAGCAATGCTTCGGCAGTTGTATATCCTCATAATACCAACTCTAATTTTACCATACAAATAGCTAGGGGCTGTGGGAAGTTGGGCTGGTAGAAATACTACACCAACTTACAATCCAGAAAGGATATTATGCGACCATGGGGAGGTTATTGGAAAGCATGAATCAAGAAAATAGACTCCCAACAGCGATTAATTTGTGTAAAATCAGAGGATAAGTCTGTTTTTTCTGCAGAGGGTGATACTCATTTCTGTAGAGCACCAGTTAGTAGATGACCATTTTGTACAACTATTGCACTGTGTTCCAACTATAGGGTCAGCATATGATAAACCTGTGTACAAGCAGCACATTGACACCATTACTTTTGAAATAAAGGATCAAAAAAGGAATGTCTCATTTTGTTAGGGGAAGGTGATCCTTAAGCTTTACTTGCGACCACGGAAGACTGTTGTTTTTTAAAATGTGGGTGACTAAATATTACGGAGACCCCAAAGTATTCAAAAGTTATTATACAGCACAAGCAGGATATCACAGGTCATGTATGGCACCTGTGTAGGTGGTGTATTTTGGAATCTCTTCAATAAAGCAGTACCACTTTTGAGAAGGGATTTTGAAATGATTATACCACATGTGAAAGGAGCCACCAAAAAACATAGCCAAGATGTCATGGGTCATGTCGCAACAACTGTTCTAAATAAATTAAACCATTCTACAGAGCAGGCCGGGTCAGGACAGGCTGTGATTAGAAGAGCTGTTAAAAGAAAGAGATCCCAGCCTCAAGAGATTCTTTAAGGACCACCCAAGCCTTTTTTAAGAAAGAAACCCAAAGAGACAAAGGGATATGAAAAAGAAAAGCAAAATGTGTATCTACAGGTGATACTTTAACAACCCCAGAAAATAGTATACCAGCGCTATATGAAAGTTCATGCGCTATAGGAAAAAAGCCAAAGTCCTGCTTAATAAACTATCTTCAAGTAACCGGAATCCTGGAAACTTCTGGGGATGAAGTTATAAGTTGTTCAACCAGGAGAAAGAATCACTCCTTAGGCTCTTTTATAGGCTGAATATTTCCAGATGTCTCAAAAATAACAAACCAGGTGAAAATGGTTTTTCAAAATGAGACAATTTTTGAATGTGTTAAGAGCTAAATTCCAATTAAGATTTCCATGTAAATGTAAATGTAAATCTGTACATAACCTTTGTAAATCTACTGATGATCAACCAACAGATATTTAACGGTTGCTTGAACCATTTGCATATTTTCTCTCACACAATTTCTATTATCAATGTCGGGATGTAGAGGTTTCCGTGTACTTGTTCACCATCCACATACAGAGCCGCAAAATTAATATCATAATGTATAAAATTAAAAGAGTTTTTTTGCATAATTACCGCTGAAAGCTTAATTATCCACAAAACCCAACTGTCACAAAAAGAGAATTTCCTAGTTAGTCACATGTGCACCGGCTGGTATGCAGGCTGGTATTCAACCCCACACATTCTATCGCATACTTGGCGTTAGCTTTCAGTAGAGCTTCAGCATGTCCTAAGTGACAGGGGTCACAATAATTCTCTTTACAAAGAGGGATGCATTTAGGATAAGGAGTTTATAATTTTGGTCAGCATCACCGCTCATTATACAGAAAGATTTTTTGTTACAAGACAATTTAATTTTGAAATCTACACCTTGGAAAAAATAGATCAGTGCAAATGTCCCAACAGCCCCAACTATGTTGTAAATTGTGCCTTTTCGGTAAAATCAACATTGTGTGCTCATAAATCTCAATCGATGAACGTGTAACAGTTTGTATGGTATATAATGTATTTAAAACAGAGGAAAAAAGACCTCAAAAAACCCCTAGATCACAATCAATAAAGTTATGAACAATCGGGGTACAAAAACTCTGTATAAATCTTTCAAATATTTTTAGCTTTTTTTTTAGTAATTGCAATAGTACTTATATTGTTTACCTTCTTATATGTCCCTGCAACAAAATATACGTAGGGAAAACTATTAGAAGTTTCAAGATAAGATTAACTGAACATCGTTCCAACCTCAAAAGAAGCACCTTTAGTTGCTCACTGTTCTGAACTTCAACATAAATTTCATCAATTTAAATGTTGGGTTAATCGACCATATTCCCAAGTTCATCAGGGGAGGAGATCGAAACAAACAACTTTTACGCCGTGAACAACTGTGGATATCCAGATTACATTCATTAGAACCTTATGGTTTAAACAGCCACATTGAATGGCATGCTTTTTTCTGATTTTTGTTTCTTCCGTTTTTTGTTAGTAGGAGTATTTTAATTTTGGAAGTTCTCTTTCAGTACTTATATTTCACATATTATCTAAACAAGTTAACAATGTCTTAATGTTTTATTTAAAATAAATATATCTCATCTTTAAATTCTATGAGTCATATTGCAGCGTCCTGTTTAAATACGGGCGCCATTTTGCTCACAAAATTATTGCTAGCAAAGAAACATGCAGCTACACCACAGGCAAGTTATGTATATTTCTTATAACCATCTAAGATTATTTGAATACTTTAAGGATATCGTCTAAATACGGGTGATACATTTCCTTTAAAATGTAGTTAGCAACAAATAATTTTATTTTTAAATTTTGCGATGTCATTCTACAATTTGATTGGCTAAGATAGTCTTGGCGTCCTTTTGTTTATACAGGCGCCATTTTGTTTATAAAATTGTTGTTAGTATGGAAACACGCAGCTACACCACAAGCAAGTTATACATTTTCTAAAACGTAGTAAAACTAGCAAAAATGGCTATTAGGTTGACATATGTCATCTAAAACGTAGTCAGCAATAAATAACATACTGGTGATATGATGTATGGTTCACCATTAATGTTTATATTTATTTTTGTTGCCTATGGTTCTATTGAGATATATATAAAAAAATTTTCATTTATTCAATATTTAGTCCCAGCAGTCATTATATCAGCATATCATTTAAATAAATAGTCCTTATTTGTCGTTAAAATAATGTTATAATGTTATTTTCTCTATTTCTCTTTCTTTTCAAGAACATTTTGAGCAATGTCAGTACCGGTATCATTACCCCTGAAGAAGCCCGTAGAGCGAAACGGTTGGGCCTCAGTTGGGCAATTGAGAAAAGTGCCTGATTTATTTTACATCATAGAAAGCCTTAAACAAATTTGCCGGCTTCAAACTTATACTTGCTCTTTAAGTGAGAATATATCTACATACATTATTCATGATTTTATTGCATTAAAAAATTTAAAAAAAGAAAAAGAAAGCTAAAAATATTTAAAAGATACAGAGTTTTTGGACCAGTGATGAAAATCTAACCCCGATTGTTCATAACTTTATTGATTGTGATCTAGGGGTTTTTTGAGGTCCTTTTTCCTCTGTTTTAAATACATTATATACCATAATGTTCATCGATCGAGTTTCTCAATTTGGACACTTAATAAGTTTCCACTTATTTCTTCAGTGCTCCTAAATCTATCTCTTCGTGATAAACCATAATTGAGGAGCAGCTTTAAGAGGGCTCTGTAGGGATAGTTGATCTCCAATTGGCTAAAAATAGATGCAATTTGGTGGCTGTGTCAATGTCTGAACCATCTTTTTCCACAATTTTACAGGTCAGATACAGGAGAGTGCTGTTAATATTGGTTTGGGTCGGGTCTAGCTTAAAGAGCTCTAGTTCTGGTTTAACACATTCTTCAGATCCGTAAAGTATAAAAGCCAGAGGCAGAATATATCACATTTCCTTCTATTCTTGGATCTCTTCTTGGTCAATATTTTATGTGGTATAGTGAGTATCAAAGGAATCTCAATGAAGATGTTCCGATCTTTTACCAGCCTCAGGAACACCGGTTAAAAGTTATACAAGCATTAAACAAGGAGCCACTGAGCCGTATATAGAATTTATAAACAGGTTAATAAGAAGCTATACAAAGACAAATAGATAAAAAGGAGGTTCAAAGTGATTTAATTGCCGTAAGGCATTTCAAGGCTTAGGCAACAGGGCAAATGTAAGCTTAACAAATATGATGTACGCTTGCACACAACATATCAAATGAGCCTTTAGGCTGTGGCAAGTATCCCGATACTTCAAATGAAACTGCAAGGTGAATATTAAAATTAGACTTTGTCCAAAATTGGAATATCATTGGGCTAACTTCGCTCAGAAAAAGTGAAGCAGGCATAAATTTATATATTCAAACAGAATAGGAATTAAAATTAGCAGGAGCAGGAGTTTTCGGGACCTTTACATCCTAATTCTTGGTATTACCCAGAGCTTCTGCTGCACTAAAGGGATTATATATAATTCCTGGAGTGAGAGATGCTGACTACACAGGAAAAATAAATATGCCAGACCGTCTCAATCTCTGGGGAAAGGATTTGTTATCTCAATTCAACACTGTGCTGCTGACACCCCATTGTGAGTTGTTCAATGGCCATTAACCAAGTGTGAGATAATAAAATTTGCAGACAACACCAAACTATTTAGTGGAGCTCGGACTAAAGAGGACTGCGAAGAATTGCAAAGGTACCTGAATAAACTAGAGGAATGGGCGACTAGATGAAGTTGAACGTTGAGATATGTAAAGTATTGCAAGTGGGAAGCAGAAACCCGAGGTACAACTATATGATTGAGAGTACCCAAGAAAGGGACTTGGAAGTAATGGTGGACATGACAATGATGCAGACAGCTCAGTGGACGAAAGAAATTGTATTAGGCGATTGTGCGCCTGCATCTGGAATACTGCGTCCAATATTGGTTGCCGTTCCTTAAGAAGGATATGGCGTTACTCGAGAGGGTTCAGAGGGATTGAGAAACTGGGTCTCTTTTCCAAGGAGAAGAGGAGACTTAGAGGGGATATGATAGAGTAGGGAAGGAATGATTCTTCAAACTTTCAAATAATAAAAGAACAAGACCCAGCAGAGGCATTGCTTAATGTTCTTACATCCAGGATATAAAGAAAAATTTGCAGCCATAGTCAACCAACTCAGAGTCTCAATGGACAGTCTTATCCCAAGGGATGTTAAATAGTCCTACTCTGTGTCAGGCATTACAAAGCTTCAGAGCAAATACTCCAGTAGCGTCCAGGCCGGACTACAGAAATAAATGAAATAAATGCAGAACAAAAGCAAACAGCTGCAGACACCAGAGCAAAACCTACATAAGAAAATGTCGTGGCATCAACAACTGCAGAAACCCATTCCTGAATTCAATTCTATCTTACGGAAACCACAACCCTTTATCTTAAACAAGATTTGATAATTATTACATCGTAGTTTTGATGTTTTGATATTTAAAATGTAGGTTTTAAACTTTTATTTCTTCCTTTTGTTCTTTTAATTCTTTATCCAGACTTTTTATTTGAGGAGGTTTTGTTGGTGTAGTAACTAAATGTTCTGAAATTAGCTTTCCCTCAGTGACGCCTTGTATTCCCCCAACTTCTGTTGTCCCGGTCACAAGCCCTGGCAGAGAGATCATTGCGTTGTCATATTCATCGAGCTCTCCATATTAGCCTCTGTGGACAAAGAGAAACCCACCTCCTCAGGTGGATTCTGGTCCCTTGGAGAGCTTGCAGCTTGTGGCGTCGGTTGAAGTCCCTAATATCGGGACTAAGAGTTACAATTTAAAACAGAGTCACAAGATACAAATAAGGAGTTAATGTTATTAAAACAAAATCAAGATATGTTGGTAAAAGATAATATATTACTCAGAAAGAAGTTGGAAATGCAGGAGAATAAATAATTTGAGATTTATAAATTTTCCAAAGACCCTGTCAACTTCTCCCAGAAAAATGGTGAAAAGATATTTTATGGAAATTTAGGAAATTCCTGAAATTCCTTACCTCAAGAGTGTATTACTTACGGGAGAGGTCAATTGACATTTCAGCAATATTGGCGGTTCCAGCTACTCTCTTGTTGTCTGTGGGTTTGGCTCCAGACAAGGATTGGATAGTAAAACTTCCTGGGGCAATATATATAGATTTTCCCTGATGTTTCCAGAGAGACTCAAAAAAGAAGGAAAGAATTTTTAATTTTAAAACCTGGGGGTATTTAAAAAAATAGGGGGTAGTTTTTTCTTGAGATATCCATGTAAATATGTAGTTAGATATCATTGAAATATATATTTACAGAGCCATTTCAATTGATTAGTTTTCTCTCAATGAAACGTCTTGAAAAAGGAATAACAACGCCTATGAGAAATTAGTTCCCCGCACTTTAGTTAGACAAGGATTTTTCTTGCTTAATTAATTTGAAGTATATAAGTTCTGCTCTTAATAATGGATCCAATAATATTGTGTTTGAACAGCTAGAATGGTATTTCCTTGTAGCAAATATTAATTTTGGAATTATAGTTTAATATGTAGATTGATCTCACTTTTCTGTACAAGATGTATATGCTTGGTAATATTGTATTATAAATAAAATATTTTTTTTTAAAAATGTAGTTTTCATATGTAAAATGTAAAATGTAATTTTAAAGTACAAATGTCTTACTGAATTGATTTCATGAAGATGTTATATATAAAAGTTATGTTCACATCATAGCTTATATATTTCTTTTTTTTTTAATTTAATATTTATTGAAATTTTCAATATATTCAAGCAGAAAGGAAATTTAGCAAGAAATTAATACAAATGAAAACATATATCAAAGAACATATAAGCATAAATTTCTACTCAAGTCCTCAATAAGATCCAAGAAGGAAAATAGGCGATAGAAAGAAATTATTATAAAACAAAATAATAGCTAGTCGAATGAGATTGAGGCACCCTTTCTTAAACTAAGCACTTTCTTTCTCCAAAGATGCAGTTGTGAGAAAAGTTGTCAGTTGAGATGGCTCAAAGAAAACATATTTATGAGAATGGTAATTAACAACACATTTACATGGGTGTCGCAAGTAAAAAGTCGCCCCCAGAGATAAAACACCAGGTTTCCTTAACAGAAATTCTTTTCTCCTTCTCTGCGTCTCCTTGGCCAAATCTGGGAACATCTGAATTTTACAACCTAAAAACTCTTTTTGCTTATTTTTAAAGAAAAGTCTCAGCAACCAGTTTTTATCTGGTGCGAGAGCTACTGTCAATAATAAGGTTGCAGGGGTCACTAATTCTCTATCAGACATTTCCAATATATTGGATATATTCATTAAATCAGGTCCCGACTTCTGTTGTAATTGCTGTTGTTGTTGGTCTTGAGGCTTACTTGGAAGATAATAAACCTGCGTAAATGGTGGTGATGATTCATCAGAGAGTTCCAATATTTCCGTCATATAACGTTTCAACATTTCCCTTGGGGCTATCACAGAGGCCCTAGGGAAATTTATCAATCTGAGATTATTGTTACGAGAAAAGTTTTCCATTGCTTCCATTTTCCTTCTTAAATTGGTATTATCTTTAATTAATACCTCAGTAATTTGTTGTGATACTTTAAGTTCTTGATGAATATTTTGTATTGAAATTTTAGAGTCCTCAAGTCCAGTCTTTAAATTTTTAATCTCAGTTCCATGATTTTCTAATTTCTTTTCTACTTCTTGTAATTGTGGATTAATAGATTTTGCCAAATTGGCTACCAGGTCCTACAGAGAGTCTAATGTAACCTCTCGGGGCTTCAAAATTTGCAATGGTTGTAATTTTAAGTTAATTAGCTAGCTTATATATTTCTTGTTTCTTCTTCACATAGGACACATTTTTGTCACAGTGTTTTAGATAAACACTCCACTTCTTTTTTTTTCTTTGTGTCAACTGCATTTGTATTGTACACCGACATTGTTCAAACATTGTCAAACAAACACAACACCAGTTATGCCGTATCAATGTTCAACATACAGCAACATGAAAACAGTTTTAGAATACAGTTTTAGAATCTGATTAAAAGGAACACAACTCTTATATTTATATTTAAATGTTGTTCAATTGTTGCTTCATTGTCGTGCATTATGTTGCATTTCAGCACCTGTTAACAGCTTAGCAGTTTTACCAGAGACATGTGCTGTAAAACTACTGGCAAACCACAAGTTTGCCTGTGTTATTCTAATCTTTTAAATCTTCCTTTTTTTCTGCACAAATTGGCTAAACACCCAATTGACCCCAACACCCTTGTTTCTTATTACAAGTACAACATGGAATAAATCACACTTTGAAGGAGTTCAGCAACGTGGTGTAAGAAATCATCAGCATACAGAAAACAAGTACTCCATGAAAATTGTCCAGTTAACGATCCCATCTTTTCATAAACTGGCCTCTGAAGGGCCTCGTGCAGCATCATTTGACCGAAACATTGTTGCTATCAGAATAATTATCAAATTCATAATGCTCTCCATCTTCTGTGCAGGCAGACTCAGACACTTTCACTGTGTGCCTTTTTCCTGTTAGACTTTTCTGTCGGATTCACGGTATCTGCTTAAAACATTTTCTTGATCTACAATTTACAAAACAGCATCACCGTTTTTTGGGGGGGGATCTGACATTTTCTTGATTTACAAAACAGGATATCTACTATTTCGTTTATCTTTTGGTTTTCGGTAAGGAACCGGATGCTGGTTAGAACTTGTTGAAGGTATTAATTCTCCAGCAATTTCTTGTCTAAAACATAACAAGAATGTTTTGTAGATTCTGCTTTTTTTAAAAACAACATACATGCCAAAAAATACAACTGTTTTTAGCAATTTCTTTTTCTGGTAGGAGATAAGTTTATTTCTACAATCAGATTTCAACTCCTGGACTAGAGCCAGAAAAATGTTAACGGTTGATGTCCGGTGACAGAATAAACCCTGAGCTTGAATCTCAGAAATATGAACCCATTACTACCAGGTTTAGAGTCCCTGAACCAAATTTTGCCAGTTCTAAAGCTGTCACTTTAAAGTCTGTAAAATCTGAATCCCAGTTTAAGAGTGCAGGTCCCTTTAAATCTTCTCCTGTCCCAGCTAAAGAGAAGGGACATGGAACTTTAAGGAGCATCTTTCCTATTCAAAGGGAGACCCAGCCAAGGAGGAAGGAAGCAGCCCAGAAAGGGCTTGATAGAAACATGAGCATGATATTGAAATGCAGGAATTGGATTCAGAAGACGCTGTTTGTGACTCACAAGGTCTGGCAGCCTGTACCTAAAATGCTAGAAAGCATGGACTGAGATCATGGAGGAATATTGAGTAACTATATAAGTGTTTGGAGTTTTGTGCTGATATGTCTTTTGTTTTTTTTTTTTGCTTTATTATCTGCAAGAAGTACTTAAAGATAATTATTTAAAAATTTTATTGATTTTCAACCATGGAACAATGCTTTCAAATTAAACATACAATTATCATCAGAGATAGCACTTACTATCAATTAGAAATTAATATAAAATAATTATCCCCTCCCACCCTAGTTGAAGAACAAAAAGAAATGCTTTTAATTATATATGAATATAAATTCCCAGACTTATTATGGTATGATGTTTCTGAATTAATTTTCTCATTTTTAATTAAACATAAAAATTCCCACCAATTTTTCCAGCTTTTATTGATCATTTGCATGGCTATCCCAGCCAACTCCTATGCCTATCTAATGAAGGTTTGGTCTGTAATGATGTCAATAGAATTGAGGATTCCAATAACAAGTTGATTTGCCCCAAAAGCTGAGTAATAAATGATCCTGTGTCAAGATGAAAGTTTCAGCATCTATTAGATTTAGATTTAGATTTAGAATTAGTCCAACTTTTGTAAACTTCTATGTAAGTCTATGTCTGATAAGAACATAAGAAATACCTTTACCGATCTTAGGTCCATCTAGTCCGGCAACCCGCACACACAGAGACCAAACTATGTGCTCCCTGATGAAGAATCACTTCTTAGTCACAAGTAGAAAATGCAATTATTTAAGTATATATTATACCACGCCTCAAAAATTTGCAATATACTTAGTTCGGTTCAAATCTCAATCATTGGCAAGTGGTATGTATATATACTTATTGCTTTTGCTTATTTTTCAAAAGAGATGTAAAAACATCTTAAACACCAAATGCTATGAGAAAATGCAAGATAGTGCAAAATTTGAAAGGGAAGCACTTATCTTGAAGTTGTTCACACTGTGTCTAATCCCAACGGGGCCACCGTTTCACCTTAGGTGGCTTCTATGTAATTTAAAGTTTAAGGTTTAATCTACTAGCAAACTTACGGAGCTTCAACAGAAATTTCTCAAGAAATGGCGTCGGCACACACCGACGCCGAGCCATTTAAAGGGCTTAGAATCAGCTATCGGTACAGCGTTGAAAAACGTCAAAAACGTCAAAACGTAATGACGTGCACAGAGCTGACGTCGGGAAAATTACAAAAAAAATTTCTTGAGAAATTTCTGTTGAAGCGAATATCGGCTCCGTAAGTTTGCTAGTAGATTAAACATATGTAATTTAAAGCTTTTGCATTCATTTAAACACCACTTTATAAATTTAATGTATCTTTTGTCATCTGTTACAGACACTGGTTATTAAATTCCCCTGAAGAAGCCACCTAAGGTGAAACGGTGGCCCCGTTGGGATTAGACACAGTGTGAACAACTTCAAGATAAGTGCTTCCCTTTCAAATTTTGCACTATCTTGCATTTTCTCATAGCATTTGGTGTTTAAGATGTTTTTACATCTCTTTTGAAAAATAAGCAAAATCAATAAGTATATATACAGTGAAAGTAAAATAATACTCCATACCACTTGCCAATGATTGAGATTTGAACCGAACTAAGTATATTGCAAATTTTGCCATTATACTCGGTCTCTGAGGCGTGGTATAATATATACTTAAATAATTGCATTTTCTACTTGTGACTAAGAAATGATTTTGTATATTCTGTAGAAGTTCACACTTCTTTAGTATTTGTTATTGGATTTTCTCCCTGATGAAGACCCAGTTTTAAACGTCCCGTATCCCTCAACATTATTTGCAAGAAGGTGTGCGTCCAACTCTCTCTCTTCCATTTGTCTTCCATTTGCTTTCCCTTTCTCCCCCCTTCCAAATTGGTCTGGCACCCATCTTCTTCCCTCCACTCCCCCATAGTCTTCTTCCATGCCAGCGTTTCTCTTCAGCATCTTCTCCCCACTCTCTCTTCCCCATGTGCTTTCAGCGTCCTTCTCCCCCCTCAGTTTATCTTAAGCGTCTTTTCCTCCACCTTTCCTCCCTTCTTCGTGGCGCTTCTCACCCACCTAACAACAGAACCTCCTGATCCGACAAACCTCCCTGCTCTGAATCCAGCTGCTATAAGAAGGTAATTTAGATTCGTAGCTACAGGGCAGGGATGTTTTTCGGACCGGGCCTGTTGTCGATCGGTCGGGGGAAAGCGTCTGCACCCCCCCCTAAGGCTGCACTGGGGCGGACCGCCCCCCTTGGTTCGACACTGTCTTGAATTTTTCCTACCTTCCCTGCCGCAGCACTCAGCCGACCGGAAGTCTTCCCGTCTTATAAATAGAGGAAAACGTATTCAATGTCATTAAAGCATACAGATTTAGCATACAGAGAAACAGTATTCCACCATTCAAAATAGTGTAGAGTAGTAAAATATTTCTAATCACTGCTATCAGGAGAAGAGAATGTAATAGTTTTTATCCACACCAGAGGACAGTACCGCACCACCTCATGTATTGGTAGAATTGAACTTTATTTTTGTACACCGCCATACACAGATGAGTTCTAGTGGTTCCGTACAAGATTGATCAGAGTTGCGAACAGCGAACAGCGAACAGCGAAGGTTAATGAGGTATTAAGGGTCCTGGTCTTGGAATAGGTTGGTTTTGAGTAATTTTCTAAAGTCAAGGTAGTTGGGGGACTTGAGGACTATTTGGGCTAGCCAAAGGGTTTAGTAGACCTAATAAGATTATAACAGTGAACAAAGATATAACATATGATCTAATGTACCAGTTTCGGAAGAGCAGGACCAACATAATTCAGAATTGGAAGAATTAAGCATATACAATTTGTTTAGGTTCCAATATGTGATATAGAAAGATCCATTTGTTTGTGAGCAGCAGCCCTTAAAGAACTAAAAGAGATAAACCAATTAAGCTAGGGGTCTGTGGACCATACATGGATGGTACGTCATTCGATATGAAGGTTTTTTTCATGGAGTGTTGTAATTGTAGCCATTGATAAAACTGATGGTAGATGGAATTCTGCAGCTAGGGTATCAAAACATCATCTTATTTTCATGAAATAATTGGGAAATAGACCATAAACTCTATTAGACATAATCCCATAATACTTTCTATTGTTTACCTTGGATTTGTAGGCGAAGCGGTAGTGGAATTCCATTTCTGATCTGCAATAGGGTCAATTTTTATCGGTGCAGCCGCAATAGAAAGTATTATGGGATTATGTCTAATAGAGTCAGAAGACATGAAAGGTAAATGACGTAAGAATTCCTGATTGTATAGATTATGTTCCAATCAACAGCCATTGGGGAACCTTGTCTACCTATTGGCTGTGTGAAATTCACTCCACCATTGTGTTTAGTGCACTTTTTAACAGCATATACAATTTGTTTAGGTTCCAATATGTGATATAGAAAGATCCATTTGTTTGTGAGCAGCAGCCCTTAAAGAACTAAAATCGTAACCATGTTCCATAAAAAGTTGGATAGTAGAGTTTCAATTTTGGAGTAAGTTTTCCGCGAAAGCAAAAAAGGTACCATAGAAAGTATATATGTAATTTTGGGGAACAAAGACCATTTTGATGGAGACCATTGTAGAGCAACCTTGTCTCAACCCCCTCGATCAAATCCTTTGGAAAGGAATTGAATAGAGAAATGGAAAACCACACCATTCCATCACTGCATCCAAAGCAATAGCAACTAGAGGATCCGGTAGAGCTGAAGCTTGGTGAATCACATGAGTGAAAAGTCATGAATCACATGTGAAAATTATCACTGGAAATTCAGTCTATTCGCTAACAATTTGGCATAAATTTTAGCATCCACATTAATTAATTAGTGATAATGGTCTATAATATTGTACTAGAAGCGGATCTTTTCCTGGTTTTGGTAGAACGATAGTTAAAGCCTCATGCTGTTCCAGTATTAGCAAGATATGAGAAGTTAAGGTGGTCAGCCAGAAATATAGAATAAAATTCAACTGTCAATCCGTCAAGACCCGGTGATTTATTTTTCGCCATATCCATAAGTGCCAATTCAATTTGTGATTATGTAATTGGTTCGATTATAGAGTCCTGTTCTTTCTCCATTAATGTAGAATGTGGTAAATGAAGATAGGGATCAAAAACAAATGGAATTAGCTCAAATTTCAGTAGATTTAATCAGGAGTCTTGACGGCTGGTATCCTTGTTTTTTCTGAACAAAGTTTGAGATAATGGTCTGAAATTGAAATGGGATGAATAATTGCTGAGTCTAGCATTTTAGTAATGAATAGTAAGTAGTAGTCAATTTTAGAATATGAAGGATGTGGTGGTGAGTAGTTCTACTACTACTGCATACTAGTCCAAGTTTTGGAAGGTAGATAGACGTGAATTTCCTATCCAAGTTCTAGTCCAATATTAATTACAGTCACCGTGTGTCTCCAAATTCTGTAATAGTAATAGTAATAAGAGAGTGAAAAAATGATGGATCATCAACATTAGGTGCACACAGAAATCCGACCTGCAAATGTGTGAGAGAGACTCAAGATATCTTGCCTTTTGCGTTCTTCTTGTCAATCGCTGGGGAGAAAAAGGGTCAATGAGGGTGTAACTTAGCAGACTCTGTAGCAGACAAATGAGATTCTTGATATACTTCAAAATTTTGCATCGTTTGATGTCCAAGTAAATTATGTCCACCTTCTCAAAGAACTGAAGAAAACCAGACTTCCCCATTCCTGAAGCCATGTTGACTAGCTCTTATTAGATTGTGATCTTCCAAAGATCCGATGTCTGTAGTTTCCTGGTTCACCTCGATCTTTTTTTGAAAATTGGGATGACATTTGCTATCCTCAAGTCATCTGGTATTTACCCGGTCCTAATTGACATGTTAGCTAAGAATTGTAATAGTTCTCCAATTTCGGATGAATTCCATCCGGACCAGTTTTTCAGCCTGAAAATATATCTATGCCTCCTGTAAATATTCTCCCTGTGTCTGGCATTGTTGTAGTGTCATCATTTGTAAAGACAGGGGCAAATTTAACCTATCGGCAAATTGTTTTTCTTTAAATGAACCTTTCCTTCCTTGGTCCTTGGTTCTTTCCTTTAATATATCTAAAAAAGGGCTTAAAGTTTTTGGTTTCTTGCGCTTTCTTTTCTTCATTGAATTTTATGGCGTCATTTACAACTTTCTGGTCGATTTTGTGAAAGCCACGGACGTTTTTACCCATTATCAGTTTTTTGAACGAGTTCCTCTTTGCACTCACTGCATCCTTCACCTCTTTGGATAACCAAGCTTTTTTCTCCTTCCTTTGGATATACCTCGGTATGTGCAGATTCTGTGCTTTTGTGATGGTTTCTAACCATGGTTCTCAGGCTTTCTTGAAGTTAAAGGTTGTGCCTTTGGTCTTGATTGGTTTCCCCTTTTCAATGCTAATGGTAAAATTGATCATATTGTCCCCAGCGGGCCTGCTGTCCTTCCAGTCATTACTGACCATTTATGACTGTTCCTCTTGTCGGTTCTTCCACCATTTGTTTCCAGGAATTTTTTCTCCCTGCCGCATATTGATGTTCCTATTTATCCTTGGAAAGTTGAAGTCCCCCATTTCCTGATTTATATCCACGGTTTATTTCCTCCATCATTTCTTTGTCTGTTTTCTCATTCTGTCCTGGAGATCATAATAGAAGCCAATATGTGTTCAGGAATCTTTATTCAGAGGGACTCAAGATAACCGGTTGCTTCCGTCTCTCCTTCTCTAATAGACTCTATTTCCTCTTGAACATACAGGGCAATAACTCCGCCTTTTTGTCCAATCCTATCTCTTCTGTATCCTTGCAGTGTCATTTTCTTTATTCCACCATGTTTCTGTTACTCCTATAATATCATTGTTTCCTAGCAAAAGCTATTCAGTTCGCCCATTTTGTTTCCTAAGCTTCTGGCATTTGTGTAAGTTTTCTAAGTGATATGTAAGTGATATACACATTTTGTGTTGTATATAAGTGCATACAACACACCTGGGTATATAATAATAGCTATGTACGTGGAATGTCAGGTTCTTTCTAACTCATAGGTCAGACAAGGAAGTACATAAATTGTGATGTATAGGTGCTTTGAGGTAACCAGCATATTCTGATTGTGAAACAACACAGATATACAGCACTAACAGCTCTGGAATATTCGTAAAATGTACATAGATGTGCAAGTAATATTAATACCTTCAGCATTTCTCTTTCCTCATAATTAGATTAGAAGGACAGAGAAATAAACTGCAAACAAACCCAGATTTATGCATAAAAAAAAAGACAGAAGGTAAGGAGGCAAAGGACAGACACAGACAGTGGACAAGGACTAATAAACAGACAGCAGCCAATGAGATAGACAGACAGTGTGCAAGCAGATACATTGTCAAAAATTTAAAATACATAATATTTTCAAAAAGAGGAAGAACAGTCACATATAAAAGTAGAGTAGAAGAGGAATCAAGGAAAACTATTTACATAACTCAAAAATAATCTTTACATGGAATATGCATTTTATAGATATACAATATTAAAAAAATTCTACTTTTTACATGCACATGCACAATATAATATAACCACCAAATCGAGAAGCATCTGAGCACCAAGTATTCCTTTACACCTATGAGTTACACAGATTTTCTTATGTTGACTGGAAAGTATGAGTATTATATTCAGTTGACAGAGGTTTTTAGGAAACAGGTTTTGATCTACATGTTTACATGTTTTTATGCATTCTGTCATTTACAATGTTTCAGAAGAGACGAATTTCACAAAAATAATATATTTTTCAGTCACAATCAAAAAATTTCTTGCCCACAATAAAAATAACAAAATAAATAAACATACAAATTTCTCATGGTAAGTTTTCATTAAATTGTTTTAAATCTTAAGTATGCACATATATTCTAGCACCTTTTAATCTAACGGGGTGAAATTAGTGAAATAATAAATAACTAGTGAATAATAAAAAACTAGTGAAATAATAAAAGAAAACAACAGAAGCAAAGTTGGTGAGAAAGAAAAGGTTAGGTAGAATGAAACTAAAAGGGCAACGAACTCCCCTTTTAAGCAAGAATAATTGGATCAAAGCAGAGAACCCTGCACAGAACGAGAACTAGCAAGCAAGGAACTAGCATGGTAGACTTTATAGTTTACTGTCAAACGGATTGGAGAAATGATCAGATTGTAACATGATCTCACAATTTAAACAGTGGCCACATTTGTAGTGGCCTTTCAAAATTGGTATATTTGATTTGGTAGTCTTAAATTCTGATGGACTCAACAACATATTCCCCGGGAACTGCGTAAAGATGTATTTTTAAATGCATCCAATGTTTTCATGATTTTTGATGGTACGAGTAATTCTTGGACTAGCGTTGTTATATAGAAACAAAAGTAGAAATGTCCTTGATGAAGGATTAAGTAATAAAGCACGATTGTTGTATTTTGCCCTCCTGTATGCTGATTTCAAATTCTTCTTGTTATATCCTCGTCTGAAGAATTTGTCTTTTAACGTTTTTGATTGAATTTTAAAGTCTTGATTGATACTACAAATACGTTTGTACCGTAAAAACTGTGAATACGGTAAACATCCCGATGGATGACAACTTGTGGAATGTAAAAGGGAATTTCGGTCAGTGGTTTTTTGATGTACTCGAGTGTTGAAACCAAATTCTGTTTGGGAAATGTTGACATCTAGAAAATTGATATTGTAATATGAAAAAGTATGAGTAAATTGAATATGATCCATTGAAAGAAATTCTTCAACATTGCCAGACTACAAAAGAAAAACATCGTCGATGTATCGATGCCAGGATTTAATCTTTAAAATAAACGGAGATGACCAAATCTATTCATTTTCAAACTGATTCATAAAGATGCATGCAATGGAAGACGCGAAAGTGGCCCCCATTGAACCTGACAATTGAACGTACATTTTGTCTAAAAACAAAAAATAATTTACTTGTCACACCAAAAAATCGGAGGGAACCAGATGTGGACGTGGTCTAGATTCAAATACTTGGTGAATTACCCTAACAACTTCATCCTGAGGGATGGAGGTGTAAAGTGAATTAATATCAAGGGTAACCATGAGATATAGTTTAAATGTTTTGCCAAAATATTTAAAAAATGTGTAGTATGTTTTGTGATTTTTCCACATATTCTCTTAGAAATATATCCACATAAGATGACAAAGCCTCTAATAATGATCCAGTAGCTGAAATAATTGGTCGTCTGGTGGTTTTGTCATGCTTTTATGAATTTTTGGTAGTAGGACAGGAATGGATGTAGGATAACATTCAAAAATTTATGCTTCATCAATATAATCTGATGACTACTGCTCCTCCTTTGTCTGCATTTTTAATGACAATCTGGGAATTGTTTCTTAATTTCTGAATGGCATCCAATTCCACCTTAGTAAAATTCATTTTAATGACATCATTGAGAACGATCTGTTTGAAAACTAACAAAGTGGGATCTAAAGGACCTAGTGGTGTCCAATCCGATTTATTGTGAACCACTGACCGATCAAAAGATTGTTTTCCATCAAAATAAATTTTCAAAGATTTATCTTTAGATCTGATGAATCTTTCAAAATCAATCCGAAATTGAAAAAAATTAAAGTGAAAATCCTAAAGAGAGAACACGTTCTTCAATCGAGGACATTTCATTTAAAATGTAGTTAGCAACAAATAATTTTATTTTTAAATTTTGCGAGGCATAAGTAGTGCCACAATTGATGATGTCATTCTACAATTAGTCTAGGCGCCATTTTGTTTATAAAATTGTTGTTAGTACACCACAGGCAGTTATGCATTTTTTAAAACTACATAAGATAAGATTTGTATACTTTAAAACGTAGTAAAACTAGCAAAAATGGCTATTAGGTTCCGTCTAAATACGGGTGACATATGCCATCTAAAATGTAGTCAGCAATAAATAACATGCAGTTATACTGGTGATATGATGTATGGTTCACCATTAATGTTTATAATTATTTTTGTTGCCTATGGTTCTATTGAGATATATATAAAAAATCTAGGGGTTTTTGAGGTCCTTTTTCCTCTGTATACCATATAAAGTGTTCCACGTTCATCGATTGATATGCAATAATATGCAATGATATTTTCTTAATTTAATTTATTTATGAGAGTTATTACAACCATATATATTTATTCAAATATTATCTGATATGAATAATAATATTTGATTAATATAAAAAAAAGGAGATAATATAGGATACTTAGTTTTTAAAAAATAAAAAAGGGAATTATTAATAAAATAGGAAATAATTATAGAGTTTATCAATAGATAAACTAAATATCAATAGATAAAATAAATAAAGATACCTATTTTATTCAAATATTTATTTATATTGAATTTATAAGGAATGATTTTACAGGAAATTGTTTACAACAAAATGGTTAATTATTAATATATATTAAATATACCTACACTAAACAATAAATATTGAAGTTTATAATGGAGGATGTTATATGGAATGTCTAAAATGAATGTATTAATTTTAATATATAGTTAAATTTGAAACATGATAAATTAATATTGGGGTGGGAAATATATTACTTTGAAGAGAGAATATGATTATAATTTTTTTAAGATTTAATTTAATTATAAGTTTTATTATAATCATATATTCAAGTTAATACTTATTAAATAATGGGTTACGTTTAGGGAATTGGGACTTTAAAGAAGGGATAATTAGAGCTAATAGAATTTTAGGATACTATTGATTTTATAAGAATAATTTTACTACATTTAACTAGATAATTATATTGAATTCTTTTATACTTTTATATACTTTTATAAAAGAATATGGAAAGAATCAATAGTAATATTATTAATTATTAAATTATTTTAATTTATTGGGGAAAAATAATAGTTGAACTCTTGGGATATGTTAAATTAATATGGAAAGATATTAGTTGCCTGGGGTCTGTGTTCCAGGGGGGTGGGGAGGGAAAATAGAGGAAGGGAGAGGGGTTCAGAGAAATGTAACCGTAAAATTTGAATTGTTTTTATATAGTTTTATTTTCTGGGTTGGGGGAATCGGGAAAAGGAAATATATCTTATAAATGTGCTGAGGTCTGGTCATAGAATATTTGCCAAAATTTAATCTTAATATAGATGGAAATAAACATTTATTCTATTAATGTCAATGGTTTAATTCATCCTATTATGAGAAAGAAAGTATTAACGTTCCTCAAGAAGCAAACTGCGGACATATATTTTATTGAATCTTATCTGGGGGATTTCTAAATGTTTCTTTGCAGGGGGAAAAAAGTTGGGGTTGCTGTTCTGATAATTTCAAATTAAAAAGGATGCATATCAAAATGTTTCTGGGAAATACAACTCTGGATTTATTTAATTTATAATCTCCTAATTCGAATCAAATGGAGTTTTTTAAACGTTCAACAATTACTGCTTCTAATTTAGTCGTAGCAGGAGATTTCAAAGCTGTAATGGATCTTGTGATTTAGTTGATTCTTCATTTTAGTGATCAGGAATTTTCTTTTTGTTCTCAGGTCCACAAATCTTTCACGAATTGATTATATATTTGTATCTAAGAATATAGCGCAATAATTGATCCCCTTGTAATTTCAGACCATGCTGGTGTGTGGATTGACTTTCAATTTGGAGATTTAATAATGCTTTACTTGCAGATTCTAACTTCCTAGAAGATCTGCTGAAATTTTGTGGGACGCTTTTAAAGCAACAATGAGAGGAAATATTATTTCATATTCAGCATTTATTAAAAAACAACTTAAAAAACAATATGTTGATTTGGAAAAACAAATTATTAGAAAATAAATTAATTGAGAAATGGGAACATAATACATTACAAAATTTATTAAAAGTAAAAGCGAAATATAATGAGATTTCCTTTCATTTTGTGAGGAAAGATATCTTCTATTACAAGTTCAGTAATTCAAACAAAGCTGGAAGATTATTAGCAAATTTTCTTAAAGCAAAAAAAGGAAATCTAAGATTATTGCAATACACACACTAACACTAAGAATATTTTAATACAGTTTCTTGATATTTATAAAGATTTATATTCTTCTGAATCTTATAAACTTGCTTATAAAGAACAAGATGGATTAAATTTATTAAATTCATTTATTGGACCAAATGTTCCGGATCATATAAAACGAAGTTTAGAAGCTATTTAAAAGTAATAGAATCAGCATTGAGTTGGATCCGCTCCAGGTATTTATTAAACTTGTATCAATACCAAATGAATTTTGTGCAATCTGTCCATTTTAAAAAGTGATAGTATGATTCACTTCTTTGGAGGTTTTCTTAAGTTGTTCAATGTAAGTATGGAGTTCAGTAAAGATCAGCAGCTATTGAAAAGTCTCAATCCTAGGTGGAATTGTACAGCAAAGCGTTCTTAGGAAGGTGACTATATACGAGGAACAGGAAGTCTTTGCAGTCAGGGTGTAGGAAGATGAACAGTCCAGCAGGAACCGGTAGTCTCTTTAAACTGGTGAGATGCACACTTGGGGTGAAATGATGTTTGTGCATAATGTTCCGGATCATATAAAACGAAGTTTTGAAGATCTTTAAAAGAAAAAGAATCAGCATTGAAGTCTCTTAGTCCGCACCAGGTTGTGATGGTTATACTGTTGAATTTTATAAATCATTTCAAAATATTATCTTACCATATTTATTAAACTTGTATCAATACCAAATTAATAATGGGAATATATCAGGTACTATGTCGGTAATTAATGTCGTACCAAAACCAAACCAAACAGGTCTATCTCTTTATTAAATGTAGATGGTAAATTGATTGCTCTTCCTTTTATTATTGATGTACACCAAACAGGATTTATTTCTAAAAGACACTAATCAAATAATACTAAACTAGCTCTTTAAATTTAGCGAAAAATATGAATGATTCAGTTTTTATGGTATTTTTTGATTCAGAAAAAGCATTTGTTAGAGTGACAGATAGATTAAACTTGTAGTTAGACAAGGATTTCCTTTGTCCCCCGTATTGTTGTTTTGCAATTAATCAAACTAAGGAGATAAAGTTCTCTTACTGGGAATTTAAACTTTCTGCATAGGCAGATGCCTTTTTCCACATAAATGAATATGAATCAAATAATCCTTTGGAAGAATTTCCGATTTACTACAATTAATTTTATTAGGAATATTTAGAAATATTTATTAGGAATATTTAGGAATTATTATCAAAAATACAATTGAAGATACAGTTAAAGAAAATGAAAAAAATAACAGAAATGTGTGAGCAATGGAATCCTTTAAAATCTTTCCTGGTGGGGAAGAGTTCAAACAATTAAAATGATGATATTGCCTGTGGTTTGTTTATCAATACCAATATTTTTTCAGTGATCATTCTATAAAAAATTAAACAATATTCTTACAAAATATGTTTGTTTTGGGAAAAGAACTAGAATTGCTTTAGTATCTTTACAAAGACCAATATATAGGTTCCATCAAGCCTATTTTCTAAGACAGGGTATATATTGGATCCTCCCAGATCTCATGGAGAATGTACCAGATTGGCTATATCTAGAATGGCGGCTCCTGTTCCACTTACATTTAGAACATCTAATTAGTATTCTATTAGATACTTGGAAGAAATTAAGACATTAAGTAAATTAAGACATTAAGTAATTGCTAAATCAATCTATTTGGGTAAAATCCAGGATTAAAATTGGCGAATACAAAATCATCTGTAAACTATGGATAATTGCAGGTATACGAACATTGAATGATGTTATTTCAGAAGGATCAATGTTTTTCACAATTGCAACATAAATTTGGATGAAATAAAACACAATATGGATGCAATTGAAGCAAGCAAGGTTCCCTGAATAGAAAGATCTTTATACCCAATATAGTCTGCAGGTTCTATGTTCCAGGCAGATTTTTTGTGTCACCAAGCCGCAAAATGGTATATTTATATATATATACTTATTTATATATATATATATTTATATATTTTTAATGTTATATGGATTTTTTTTTTTATTATTTTGATTTCTGAGATTGGACAGACAATTTCTGCTTCTCAATGACCACGATTTTGCTCCTTGAGATTAAGATCTACAAAGTCAGCATCTATGTGAATGTTTTTGTTACGCACTTACAAAAGTTAGATAGTACTAGATCTAATAGATGCTGGCATTGCAGAGAAGTTCGTACATTAGATCACTTAATTTTTTTTTGTCCCTGGAAATTAATTTGGCCACAAATTAATGAATTACTAGAAAATCATGTTACTATATTATTTGGTACAGCAATGAAAACTCGAATTGAAATAAAAACAAAAGCGCAGGATTTAGGTAAAATAATAGCGGATTCAACGTTAAGAAACCAGGACACTTCCCCTTTGTAAATCGTACTCGGGTGCACTCCTTCAATGAACTCGAGAGGTCAGCAGGATTTATAAAGTCCTTAGTAGTGTTGTTGAAAGTGACCCGCATACGAGCGCTTGGCTCCCATATGCAGACAATTTCGGCAAGAAGCTCCTTCCCTTTCATCGCTGTTCCTTTAGAAAGATCAGGCACGATAATCAACTTATTGCCTAATCAACTTAGGTGAGTGCATTTTGGCCTTTTGTAATGTCTTTTGAACTTTTGCCTGGTGCATCAGAGTCACTACAATTGGGCGCGGTTATTTACAAGTTTAAGGATGGGAGTTTAAGGATTTCGGGCAGCACATTTTGTGTTGTGATGAATTGCCCAATGACCTCTTGACAAAGGGAGTGAGAACCCGTCCCTTCATGTTTGCTGACATGGCCACCTGGTTGTCCGTCTGGACAAGAACCACTGTTTCATGAAGAAGGTGTTGAAAAGCTTTGAGAGCATTAAAAATCACTCTGAGTTCCAACAGATTGATGTGACACCGACGCACCTGAATAAAGTTACGTTGGCTCCCCATGCGTAAGTGGACAAATCGGTTGTGAGAACTTTCTGATGAGGAAGATTGTGAAACACCAAACCTTTGGAAAGATTGGAAGAGAGCATCCATCAGCGGAGAGAGTTCTTCAACAAAGGAGTTACTATAATTTGATGAGAAGCCATTGAGATGCCAGGGTCTACTGAAAATGCGAAGGTGAAGTCACAAAAAGAGTCACATAAACCCTAGAAGCCATGTGTCCGAGCAGAATCATCATTTGCCTTTCAGAAATGGATGGAAGACAAGACACAAAGCCGAATGAGGTTATCCTTAAGTGGTAATGGAAGATATACTCTCTGACTGAGAGTATCCAGAGTTGCGCCAATGAATTGGAGACTGTGATGGGGTCAACTGAGACTTGGGAAAGTTGACTTGGAACCCCAGACTTTGAAGGAATATAATAGTCTGTTAGGTCGCTGCAATAACCCCTGGCCTTGATGAGCCAGTCTTCCAGGTATGGAAATACCTGAAGACTTTGGGTGCAAAGAGCTGCAGCTACCACTGTATGGGTTAAGTGAAATGCGCACTGACCAACGCCAGGTCCCAGGTTCAGTTCCCTCACAGATGACTCACCAGGAAAGCACAGCCAGAATATATTATAGAAATAGGCTTACAAAGAAGCAATATTTATAATCATTACAATTATAGCAGAGTTCAGAGGAAAATAGAGACTCTAGGGAGCTCTAGGGAGTTCTAGTGAGAGCCAGAGAAAGAAGAGAGAGATTGATATCTCCCTTGATAGAGCAGGCTTTTATACCTTGGAATCTTATTCTGAATGGATATATCTTTCTGTTTAGAATTTGTAAACTGTTTGAAACAATGGTTAATTTAATTGCTAAGGAGGGTGTGATACTTGCAAGAATGCGCACTGAGATTAGTCTCTAGCTTCTCTGTCCCATTCAAGCAGGCCATTGTACTAAGCACACTCTTAACACCTTTTAGCTAGTCATGATTCAATCAGGGCTACTTAAAACCGTCTTCCTGCCCTCAGGGTTTATCTGAATTCCCATGCCAGAGTCAGATTGATATAATTTCCCATAGGCCTCGATGACATAAGTAATGCCAACTAAAAATGCTGAATGGTAGCGATAGCTTGGCTGACATCTCCCATATTTTATTATTTTTATTCTTTGAAATGAGGGCAAGCTTGTGGTACCCTCGCTTACCTCCAACAATATGTCCCCTTTGCTGCTATGAAGATAAACAGTTCCCATTATGAGTACAAACCTCTGTTTTAGGATGTATGGGCGGGGATCCCGGTTAGCTTATATCGTCGTTGAAGCTTTTTCAAGAGGTTCAGGTATAAAGGTAGCAAGATGTCCTGAGAGAGTATCTAAGTATGGGATATGGGAAAATATTATATCTGACCCTGGTAATGCCAAATTAAAACCAAATTAGAACCAAATTAGAAAGTGTCAGAGAAGATACTGGAAATAACTGCCTTAAAATCTAGAACTGTGTATGACATTTTAAAGAAATGTACATGTGTTTCACTTAACAGCAAAGGAAAATCATAATAATACATAACAAAATTTGTTCAATAGGGTGAATTATATACGTGGTTTGCAGTGGGCGAATACCCAAAGAAAGCTTTCCAAACTGAGACATGAGCGTCTCGTAGCAAATTTTGTGCAATCTTCTTTGGAGGTTTTCTTAAATTGTTCAATGTAAGTATGGAGTTCAGTAAAGCTTTTGAAATGTCTCAATTGTACAGCAAAGCGTTCTTAGGAAGGGGGCTATATCCGAGGAACAGGAAACATTGTGTAAAAGTCTTTGCAGTCAGGGTCCAGCAGCAACCGGTAGTCTCTTTAAAGTGGTGAGATGCACACGGGGTGAAATGATGTCTCTGCATACAGGGAGGGATTTGTAAAGAGTCCCGATATCATTCAGCAGCTGTACTCCAGTGTGATCCAAATAAGAGCTAGAAAATGGAAGAGAAACCAGGTTGCCTGTACTGAATGTGGCAACATGTGACAATATTAATGCATTAATATTAAGGCAAAATACAGACAATATTCAGGAACTTAGGGTTCTTAATCAGACATTCCAAAAAGATATGTTTTTGTGTGCTGCATATAACTATTATGGTACTTCAGGGAGACCATTATTCTGTATATATTTAAAAAAATGATGTCAGAAATATGTACTGAATCTAGTGAGGAGCATAGAATAAACACGGTATAGATATAGAATAAAACCTTTTCTTAAAAATATAACCCCTAACTAAGCTACATTTAGCATAAGCAAATTATATGGAAAAAAGAACATTGCGCAATTGGGCTAGATAAAAAAAATGGGGAAAAGAGATCTAGAAATGGCCAATCCTGGTATTCTGGGGTACCCCTAAACTAAAACAAATAGACATAAGACAGACCACATGGCACAGACAACATAAAACACAAATTTTTAGGCGTCCATCTGTTCAGGGCTGAATTTAACTCTGCAAATAAACACATTGTTTATGTTTTTCTATAAACACAGCAAAGATAAACAAATAATGCATATCATAATCATTTCAACCAAGGCTAATATCTTCTTTGGAACGTCTCTATCTCTGCAGTAATAAACATTAGAAATATCTTTGTGCCAAAATTGGTCTGGGATGGCTATGTAATTTAAAATGTTTTTTTCTTTTTCATAGCAGAAAAGAAAAAAACATTTTAAATTAGCAGCAACCTCAAGGTCACTTGGAGCAAACTTCATCCATGTTCCATTCAGGCCGACCTGGATCACATGTCTTCCACCTGGGTCCCACTGCATTCGGAGGAGTGGGCACTGCGGTGCAGAAGTCAGGTGCAGGCTAGATTTGTCTTCTTTTGTCTGCACTGTCATGTCCTGGCATTCAGAAGCAAGGGTCAAATTCCAAAAATCATTAGTCATGTCTAGGACAGAGAAAAATAAACATTTAGGGTTAAATTTCACTGTAATGTGTAAGAGGCAGCCACTGGTACTACAGGGTTTAAAATCTTAGTTAGGGCCCGAGAGTCTATAGTGAGCCTAACAGAGCCCTCTGACTAAGCTGGAGATCCACAGACCCACTCAGACCCCTCTCCTCCAAGTTAGGCACCAGTTGTTGTTGTGTTTGTGGTTCAGGATCTTTGCCCTCAGACAAAATTTCTGTGTACCTTTTCCCACAATCTTGTGTCCAAACAGAAACAGCAGCCTCTGAGTGAGTTACACTACGATCATGCTTCTGCATGGCTTCTGTGTGGCTAACTGCACAGGAATTTCTGTACCCAGTATAAGACCAGCCTTTTCAACTTTGTCTCAGTCGTGCTGGCAGTAGCTTCTGCAATGTCTTTCAATTGTTCCTTTTTTGGGATAGACACACACTTTGAAGCTTTGTCATTTAGACCCTGAATCTCACAAATTTCCATATTTTTCTGATCTCCAGTAGGAGGCGCTCTATCTATAAAACAGATTCTGGCCCCTGTATCAATTAAAGTTAATTTATCCTGACCCTCTATGGTAGTATTAACATTGGGGCAGTCGGAAGTGTCCAATATCAAAGGTGCCACATATCTCAAGCTGAATTCTGACTTCTTTCCCTTATCCTGCGTCTCCAAAAGTGAGTCCACAGGTAAGTGACAGGAGTCTGGCTGGGCTGGCATTCTGACACAGAGAGTCAGAGACTAGCACTGTTGTTCCTAGCTGTTAAATCACTTTTTACCCTGTCCAATTCTATCTGCATTGTGTGACGATCCTGTTCCCATTTCCTATTCTCTTTTTTCTTTTCTTTTTTTCTAATGCTTCTGTCTGTGCTCTGAGTTCATGGAAAGGAATGTAAGTGGAGGCATTTCTGTAACTACTTCTGACATGCACTCTATTTCCTGTGTGTGGTGTGTTCTTGCACTCTATTTCCTGTGTGTGGGTGCTCCCTCATCACGTCACCTTCTAGCTTCAGAGACTGAAATAATTTGAGTTGGCTGGCTCTTCCACACAGACCCAATTCTGAGCAGTAAAGTGTCAAAAGGCGTAGTTTTAGGGTCCTCCGAGAACAACAGAAGGTGTTTAGTAATCTCGGGAGATATTAATTCTAATAGGAATTCTTTATGTTCTCTCTGACCATAATCTGGGCCAATGTTCATTTTCGTTAAGTACCGCTATATTTCGTTGATTACCCTATATGCAAACTGCTCTAGTGTATCACTTGGCAGGGGTGAAAGAGTTCTAAGTAATTGCAAAGAGGTGCAGTGAACTAGTTGTTATCGAACACCTGTGCCACCATCACCATGTAGTCAGCCCATCTTTACAAATTGGTATGGATGAACAAGAGATCCAAATTTATAATAATGTGGACCCAGGGCTTGGTGCATAAGCTTATCAAAATCTGAATTGTTCCTTTTGTATTTCCCTAGACCCCAGTGAATCAGTATGTCAGTAGCCCATTGCAGCAATCATTTATGTTAAAAGGCATACTTTCTCCACTATTCTTTCAATGTCACTGTCCCTGCAGCACTATAATTACTGGAGCTATTGGTATTGCTTTGGCCTGGTAATGAATTTTCCTCACTTTCGTTTGTCAGTTCTTCTTCCTGTTCTACATCTGTTAGCTAGTTTACCTTTTCTCTGGCCTGCTACAAAAACTGTGTTTTGTTTCTCTATAAACTGACTACATGAATTATATAGTGATGGTGGCACAGGTGCAGACGGCAGAATCTGTGAGGAGACAGCATTAACCTGTCCCTGTGAGGCATATTTTGACTAAATACTTTAATTCTGCCTTGGCCTCTTCTAATTGTGGAATTTGTGGCTTGAACAATTTGGGTTCTTAGCATGTTCTTAATTAGTGCCTCTACATAAGCCCTGAATGAAAAGGCATTTGCGTTTATTTGTTTTCTTTCTAAACTCCTGAGAATGAGAAACCATTTGTATCTGAATATCGTGCCATGTTTTTTCTGGAAAATTACCCTCATATGGACCTTTCTTGTCAAAATATTTGTGTACAATATCTGTGAGTTCTTGAAAATCAAAAGGGTTCATAATTGAGGCTGCAGAAGTCTGCCTTGGTTCGTGGGCCTTGCTCATATATTTCATGAGAGAGAATGGGCTTCTAAATGTATCTGTGTGTAGCCTTTGAGATTGAAATGCTCCCACTTATGAAGGAGGGAGACTTTAGTTAATAGGTAGAAAAGCGTGTTAGGCAAGAGTCATTGGCATAAAATAATACACTTATGCCCACACTGGTTACTGAAATTTACAGGCAGAAGTTTAGCAGGAAAAAATATAAGAAGTCATCATACAATGCAAACTGGCACAGGTAAACTACAAAGACTTTTGATAGTAAAATATCACCAAATATAAAACCCAAAATATTACTGAAACTTTTCACAATTGTGTCATCCAGTCTAAAACAATTTAAGGGATTCCAGAAGGACTTTTGATTTCTATTTGACTCTGTCTATCAATCAAAAATACAAAGTCTAAGTAAAATCTCACCGTATAAAACCCCACAATATTATTGGAACTGTTCACCAGGGTGTCATCCAGTCCAAAGTACAATCAATCTTGGTTTCCCAAGGGCTTTTGATTCTATCTCACTCTTATACATAAAAAAATTGAATTATACTTACCCAAATCATCAGGAAGGACCGAGACAAAGCCCCCAAAATGTCAGTTTTGTTAGTTCCAGTCCATTGTATGGTGGTAGGGGTTAAGTGAAATGCGCACTGACCAACGCCAGGTCCCAGGTTCAGTTCCCTCACAGATGACTCACCAGGAAGTAGAATAAACGAGCACAGCCAGAGGTGATTATATAAAGAATAGGCTTACAGAAAAGCAATATTTATAATCATTACAATTAAGCATTACAATTAAAGCATTCTTCCCTAAGGGAAGAAGAGAATTCTGAAATAGGGAGTTTGGAATGCTCAAGTCAAAAAGACTGAGCTGGCTTGGTGGCAGCAGGAGTTTGTGACTTCTGTTGACGTTGCTGCTGCTGAGGACGGCGAGGTGGAGGCCTGGAAAAAGCAGGAGTCGTTTTCTGAGGGTAACGACGTGGAGTCTGTTTATATGCCCTAGCCCTAGTCTTGGGCAAAAGAGCGCTCATGTTCAAAGAAGCGCTTAGTAGCTGCTTCAATGGAGTCATCAAATAACTCCTGACAAGGTAAGTTTGCCAAACGATCTTGAAGATTGGGGTCCATGTCAACAATACGCAGCCAGGCTAGTCTATGCATCGCAACAGCAAACGCGAGAAGATAATTCAAAAGCATCATAGTAGGCTTGCAGCATAAAGAGTCTCAGTTGAGAAAGAGTCTTGAAGATTTGCTTAAACTCAAGATGACGTGATTTGGAAATGTCAGGATAAAAGGAAGGCAACAGTTTCAGAAAATGATTGAAATAGTTGGTGAAAGTGTAATTATAATTGAGAACTGTGTTGGCCATCATAGAGTTTTGGTATAAACGACGACCAAATTTGTCCATGGTACGACCCTCCCTACCTGGAGGGACTGCAGAATAGATCTTTGAAGGATGGGCCTTTTTCAAAGATGACTCCACCACCAAGAACTGATGAGAGAGTTGAGATTTTGGATGGAATAGCAGTTACAGAATAGGGAGTTTCCATATTCCGAATGAAAGTCTGTTTAAGGGTGAGAGGCAATCTCAAAGACTCTTTAGGTGGATGAGAAAGTTCCATATCCGCCAAATATTCAGGAGTATATTTGGAGTCCGAATGAAGATCCAGTTTGAAGGCTTGTCCCATATCAAAAACAAACTTAGCAAATAAGTAGACTTGGACGAGGAGGTCTCATTTGGAGAAGGACTACGAGACCGTGGAAGCTTCCCTAGAGTTCAAACTCAAGACGCATGGTAATTGAAGAAACTGCATTGTCAAAATGAGGTGGAGTCAAAGAATGTCTACGTTTCAGACTCCACAATGGTGAAGTCCCAGGTGTCCGAGGCAGAGAATGGGTCGAGGCAGGAGGAGAAGAGTCTCGGATAGCTGACTTCGAAGGAAGAGACCTTGATGTGGATGAACTTCAAGTCGAGGCAGCCGGGTGCTTCGATTTGGAAGAACGAGGCAGAGAAGCCTTATCCATGGAAGTAGATTGTACTGCAGAGGACTCTCGACGAAGCTTGGAAGCAAGATGCCTCGAATGCTTAGATCGATGCTTCGAACGAGGCAACACTGGAGGCTCAGGTGACTTCGAAGTACGAGACCTGCCTCGAGACACGAGGACTGGAGGATCGGGTTTGCTTCCAGGGGGAGTCCCGTGGGCCAGGGGGGAACCCGCGGGATCCCCGTGGGACCTGCGGGTTTCCCGCGATACCCGTTCCTATGCAGACCTCTAGTGTGCACCTCCTGCACCTTTCTGTCTCAGCCTGGGAGAAGTTTGGCTTTCGGGATAGAGGTTTGACTGGTTTGGGAGCCAAGGTGTCAAAGTTACCTACAAATTTGATAATATAAGGTTAGACGTTTTTATTGACATCCGTTGGGTGATTTTATGTAATACGTCCATCTGGTCGATTATGGACAAATCAGAAAGATGTCTAGGCAAGTTTCTCCCGTCTAAGCCACAGCGATACACACACTCTCTGCGAATGTCTGGTCTGGCATCGGTGCATGCATCGCAAGGAGCAGAGTCTTTGCCCATGCCTCCATTGGAACCTATCCACTCGATGCAAGGAGTAGAGTCTTTGCGAGTACCTCCATTGGAGCCGATCCACCCGATGCAGGGCCTCTGCGGGTACCTCGGGGCGATTCCAGCCATCCACCCCTGCTTCGATCAATGGCCTCCAGCCCCATCCACTATCTGGGGGTCTCAGCGAAGACACACTCGCCTCGTTCTTAGAGGCTGACGTCCAGACACGACTCGCATCATCGATCGAGGCATTCATCGAGGCACTCATCCAGACATGCCTCGCCTCATCGAAAACACCCGTTATCCCAGGACAAGCAGGCAGGTATTCTCACTAGTGGGTGATGTCATCCCACAGAGCCCCGATACGGACATCTTGAAAGCATGTCTTGCTTGAAGAAACTTAGAAGTTTCGAGATGCCCGCACCGCGCATGCGCCAGTGCCTTCCCGCCCGATGTACCGGGCGTGTCTCCTCAGTTCTTTTCTTTCCGCGGAGCTGAGAAGTTATCTTCAATCTGCGCTGACTGAATTTCTGTTTTTCTTTGCCTTCTTTAACCCGCGTTTTGGTTTATTTCTTTCAATTCACTTTAAACTTTACTTTATTTAAAAAAAAAAAAAAAGTTCAAAATTATTTCTTCCGGCGGTTCGGCCGGCCCGGCCTCATGGCTGCGGCCTACCTCTTTCGACATTGCAGCGTCGATTTTTCGGCCTATGTCACGGCCAATCACCGGTTTTAAAAAGTGCAGCAAGTGCCAGCGTGCGATTTCGTTGACGGACCCGCATCGAAATCGTGCAGGCCTTGTTCCACGCTCACTGCGCGCTCGTTCAAGCGGCGTTGCTTACTTTGGGAGTCGATGTTCAAGATGGAGACTGCCAAGGATCTGTCTGCTTCTACATCTGCTGAGGTTTCACCGGTCCGCTCGAAACCTGCATCGACGACTTCCGCATCCAGCATCGTGAAGCCTGCATCGTTTACACCGGCTGCGGCTTCCAGTTCCGCTGCGGCGCCTGCCTCTGTCTCTTCGGTTCAGGTCATCAAGGTGCCTAAAGCTACTAAGCAGAAGCACTTGGCCGCGAAGGAGCGCGATGACCGTGCAGGAGGACCCCCTTTCGGTGCGGATCCCTCCATATCGGCTTCGCTTCGATCCCTGCTGGAAGCTCAGTTTGTCGAGCTTATGCACACTATGGGACCCCGGCTTATCGCCAACATTCAGGGTGAAGCCCGAGCACCGGTCCCTGAGGGCGGTCCGCCCCCTCCCCCTCCCCCTCGCCGTTCGATCTCGCTGCTCGACGAGGGGGATCGGCGGAGGGCGGCGGATGCCTCCAGGAGGGCTTCCCTTCCTGATATGCCACCTTTAGAGCCCATTACTCCTCCAAGGCAACAGGGCGCTGGGACGGTCCCTGATATTCGGAGTCCTGGGCACTCCATACCAGACTTGGGTGGCGCTGCGTGAGTCCGCGTCCTTGCCACCTCTGCGATCCACCGCTTCGAGCCCCATCCATTCCTTAGAGGCTTCGGGGGATCGTGCGATGCACAGAAGTTCTCGCTCCCCATCCCGGCACCGGGAGGGGCATCGTTCTCGTCATTCATCTCGACACTCCTCACGTCATTCGGAAGTGTCCCCACAGAAAAAGATGCAACGTTTGGGATACTCATCGTCCGATGTTTCCCAACCGGAGGGACCAGAGTATGAGGAACCATCTACCTCTTATTCTCCATGCCGGTCTCAGCTCTCCCTAGACCCGGAGGCTTCCACTTCGTCTAGTCCGTCTCGGCGGCCGGCCTTGGCGGACCAATTGTCTTTCTCATCTTTTCTCCGACAGATGGCGGATGACTTAGATGTGACTTTGGATACTGGATCTAAATATTCTAAAGAGTATTTGGATACGATGCATTTGCCTCACCCTCCGGCGGAGACTCTTCGGCTTCCTTTGCATAAATTGCTGGACCAGACTTTCATGCGCTGTTTTGAGACACCGTATTCTATCCCTGCGGTTCCCAGCAAGCTGGATGCTTGATACCGCATCGTTCACCACAAGGGGTTCGAGGGAGCTCAACTTTCTCATCAGTCTCTGCTGGTCGAGTCTTCTCTCAAGCATTCTCACCCTTCCCAGGTCTACGCTTCTGTGCCTCCGGGCAGGGAGGGGAGAACGATGGACAAGTTTGGTAGACGAGTTTACCAAAATTCGATGATGGCGACTCGAGTACTCAATTACAATTTTTTCTTCTCTTCTTATTTGGATTTCTTCTTGCCGGTCCTCCGCAAGTTCGTCCCTTTCATCGATGCTGAAGCTCGTTTCCAGTTTGAGGAGGTGGTGGCAACATTGTCCCAGTTGCGGCTGCAGCTGATGCAATCCTCCTACGATGCCTTCGAGCTCTCGGCACGGGCTGCGGCCTGCTCAGTCGCCATGCGTCGTCTGGCCTGGCTTCGCACTATTGATATGGATCCGAACCTCCAAGACAGATTGGCTAATGTGCCTTGTGCGATGAGTCTATCGAGACTGTCACTAAAAAGCTTTCGGACCACGAGAAGTCTTTTCAATCCATTCTGCGTCCTAAGCCTAAGCCTCAACAGTCTCGTCCATCTAGACCGCCTCAAATCTACCAGAGGCGTTATCAACCCAGACAGGCTCCCCTAGCGAGACAGCCTGCGAAGAGGCAGCCTCCACAAAAGTCTCAGCAGAAACCTCAGATGCCGGCTGCACCCAAGGCCACTCAGCCCTTTTGACTCTCTTCCAGGGAGCATAACCAACGTTCTGTCTTCCCTTGTTTTTCCCATCGGGGGTCGACTCCACCATTTTTATCATCAATGGGAGTCGATCACCTCGGACCTCTGGGTCCTTACCATCGTAAGAGAGGGATACTCTCTTCATTTCCAACGGGTCCCCCCGGACCACCCTCCAAGAGAGTATCCTTCCAACTCGATGCAGAACGCTCTTCTTCTACAGGAGGCGCAGGCTCTGCTTCGGCTTCGAGCCGTCGAGCCGGTGCCAGTAGATCAGCAAAACCAGGGGTTCTACTCCCGGTATTTCTTGGTTCCGAAGAAGACGGGCGATCTGCGTCCCATTTTGGACCTTCGAGTCCTCAACAAGTTTTTGGTCAAGGAGCGGTTCCGCATGCTGACCCTTGCCTCTCTCTACCCCTTACTCGAGCAGAACGATTGGTTATGCTCTCTGGACCTCAAGGAGGCCTACACTCACATCCCGATTCATCCGGCCTCCCGCAAGTTCCTCAGATTTCGGGTGGGACATCTACATCTGCAGTATCGAGTGCTTCCATTTGGCCCAGAGTCTTCACGAAGTGTCTGGTGGTGGTGGCCGCTGCGCTCCGGAACATGGGTCTTCAGGTGTTTCCATACCTCAACGACTGGCTCATCAAGGCCCCGTCGGCCCCAGAGGTCATTTCGGCGACCTTGACCACGATTTGTTTTCTGCAGAGTTTGGGCTTCGAGATCAACTTTCCCAAGTCACATCTTCAGCCCACCCAGACTCTCCCCTTCATCGGGGCGGTCCTGGATACCATCCAACTTCGAGCGTTCCTCCCTCCTCAGCGCATGGAGGCTCTTCTTCTACTCTGCCAGTTGGTGTCCTCTCGCCCGTCCATCTCAGCGAGACACATGATGGTCCTCTTGGGTCACATGGCATCCACAGTTCATGTGACGCCTTTTGCCAGACTACATCTCAGAATTCCTCAATGGACCTTGGCATCTCAGTGGACTCAGGTCTCCGACCCATTGTCCCGCCACATTCTAGTCACTCCTGCTCTACGGCAGTCTCTTCTTTGGTGGATGACCTCTTCGAATCTATCCAGAGGTTTGCTGTTTCACTCTCCTCCCCATCAGAAGGTTCTCACGACCGATTCATCGAACTATGCATGGGGAGCTCATCTGGATGGTCTTCGCACTCAGGGGTTCTGGACCAGTGCGGAACGACTCCATCAAATCAATCTTCTGGAGCTCAGAGCCATCTTCAATGCTCTTCAGGCTTTTCAACATCTGCTTCACGACATGGTGGTCCTAATTCGCACCGACAATAAGGTCGCCATGTATTATGTAAACAAGCAAGGGGGCACGGGCTCGGCCTCCCTTTGCCAGGAAGCTCTTCGAGTCTGGGATTGGGCGGTCCGCCACAACATTCAGGGGAAAGACAATGTCTTGGCAGACAAATTGAGCCGTCTTCTTCAACCTCACGAATGGACGCTCAATTCCAAACCCCTTCATCAGATATTTGCACAATGGGGGACACCTCAGATAGACCTCTTTGCAGCCCCCCACAACTTCAAACTGCCTCAGTTTTGCTCCAGGATCTACACTCCTCTCCGCCTCGAGGCAGACGCCTTTCTACTGGAGTGGGGGAATCGCTTCCTTTATGCGTTATGTCACCAGCTGGGTTAAGGCAATGCGTCCGGTGCCGCTGGGACATAGAAGTTTTGGGCTCCTGTGTGCTGTGGCTAGCAACACAGGGATAATTAATGTCAGGATTCAACACAACCAAAAAAAACACACTGCAAACTGGTAAGTCTGGAAACAAACAAAAACTGGACTGGATTTAATGGAGCGATTCCCCACACAAAATGGTTACTTTACAAAACAACTTGATATCAGTCTTCAAAAATAAAGTAATCAAGCACATTAAACTTTGTCAGGTCATAGCCGCTCATCGGTAAGTCCTTGAACTTCCAGTTTAAATACCATTAAGAGTCTTATTGCAAACCAGTATTTCTCCAGACAGCAAAGAGGTTTTAAAACTCAAAAAGAAAAAAACAACAAATTTCTTCTTCCTTTTTTCCCCAGTAAAGGATTGCTGCACATCCAAAATAAAGTCCTGGCCTAAGTCTTTATTTTCTTCCAACAAACAACAGACTTAAGCTTGAACCAGTGCACCCGCACTGATTCCTCCAGCCGCAGTAGTGCTGGAGAAGGTGGTGTGCTCCACGTGTTGGAATATTGCCAAGATATGGCCCTCTATCCCTCCACAATTAACGTGGGGCTAATCCCCACCACCTTTCAACAAACACTGTCAGACTTGCTTAAGAATAGTCCATACTGAAAAACTGGTACATTTGTAATCCACAGTGACCACTTGCCTTTGGTTAGCAAACTTCAATGGGCTGTGGGTTGGCAGGTACCTCTGTGCAGGACTCCGGTACAAAGTCTAGTTCCATTTCCTGGAACTCTGAGAAAGGCTCTTCAGATGGCTCTGCCCCAGCCTCTACCAGTTCCATCTGCTCTGGAACATAACAGCCTTGCAGAGCCCTCAGCCCTGAGCTTGGTGACTGTTTGCCTTCACTGCCTGCCTCCTTCCCCCCCTCCAGCCAGGCAGCCTTGAGGTTTAGGAACTTGGGACCACGCCCCAAACTCTCAGGTGTGCCGGATATCCTCCCTTCCTTTCCCTGACTAGGTGGGGGAAGGGAAATCTGCCTTCTGACACCTGCACTCCCTCTGCTGGACACAGGAGTAATAGTAGGCACAGGGATATCTGCTCTAACAGTGGGATTTCTACTATGCACAGCCCTAGCAGGCATACCTTGCATATCACATACCCCCCCACTTAAATGGCTGCTAGGGGTGGGCCTATGCTTAGGTGTATCTTTCTCCCCAATCCGAGATAGAGCGTCAGCATTGTTATGTAATCGCCCTGGTCTATGTATGGTCTTATACCGAAAGGTTTGCAGAGCTAGATACCACCTAGTGAGCCTGGCATTATTATTTCTCATTAAGTTAAGCCAATTTAATGCTGTGTGATCAATCACTAATGTGAACTCCTGTCCATCCAAATAGTGTTCTAAACTCTGCATGGCCCATTTGGCAGCTAGGCACTCCAGTTCTACCGTCGCGTAATGCTTTTCATTATCGTGCAATTTCCGACTTAAGTATAGAACTGGATGCTCTAGCCCTTCCACTTCTTGGCTTAAGACTGCTCCCAGCCCTGTCTGGGATGCATCTGTTTGTAATATAAACGGTTTCTGGAAGTTGACTGAAGCTAAAACCGGCTTCGAACATAAACAGGACTTTAGATTTTCCACAGCTTCCTGCCCTTCCTCTTTCCACTGTAATTTATCAGGTTTATTCTTCTTTAGCATTTCAGTCAAAGGGGTAGCCTTGGTGGCAAAGTGGGGGATAAACCGTCGGTAATACCCCACCAACCCAAGGAATCCCCTTAGCTGTTTTTTTGTTTCTGGTACCTGGTACTCACGAATACATTGTACTTTGTCCAGTAGGGGTTTCACTACGCCCCTCCCTACCTGGTACCCCAAATATTTGACCTCCCTCTTCCCAATACAACATTTCTTAGGGTTAATAGTGAGGCCCGCCTCCCTTAGTGCCTGCAGAACTGCCCGGACTTGTTCAACATGTTCTGACCAATTCTGGGAATGAATGATTATGTCATCTAAATAGGCGGACGCGTACCCTTGGTGCCCTCTTAACACCTGGTCCATTAAGCGTTGGCAAGAAGCGGCAGCATTATGAAGTCCAAAAGGCATTCTGGTGAACTGAAACAGACCCTGGGGGGAGCTAAAAGCTGTCTTAGATCTGGCAGCCTTTGTTAATGGGATCTGCCAGTATCCTTTGGTGAGGTCTAAAGTAGTCAGATACTGGGCCTGGCCCAACCTATCTAAGAGTTCCTCCACTCGGGGCATGGGAAATGCATCAAATTGAGAAATGGTGTTTAGTTGGCGGAAGTCAATACAAAACCTGGGTGATCCGTCTGCCTTGGGAACAATTACAATTGGGCTTGCCCAGGGACTTTGCGATGGCTCAATAACTCCCAGGGCCAGCATCTCCTCTACCAATTCTTGCACTAACATCTTCTTCTCCTCAGACAGACGATAGGGCTTGACCCTTACTATTTTTCCTGGTGGGGTCAAGATGTCATGAGACACCAATGTCGTACTGCCTGGTATGGGGGAGAACACATCCCTAAATTCTCCTACTAGTTCTTCCACCTCCCTTTGTTGGATTGAGGAAAGCTCTTCCCCCATACTGACAGTGGCATTCACGCTAAATTCCCCTATTTGAGGCCCAAACTCATCTTCCTCATACTTCTGGGCGATAAGTGCCAACACTTGGCGCTCTTTCCATGGTTTCAGCAGGTTAATATGATAGACCTGTTCCTTGCCCTTACCATCACGGACCTTATAGTCCACTTCATTAACCTGCTGCACCACCGTACTAGGCCCCTTCCATTGGGCGAGGAACTTGTGCGGATCAGTGGGTACTAACACGAGCACTTGTTCCCCTATTCTCAACTGTCTTTCCTGAGTTCTTTTATCATAGTAAGTTTTTTGCTTACTCTGACTCTTTTCCATACCTGTACGACCCTTTTCTACCAATTCCCTAAGTTTTTTTTTCAGATCCTTCAGGTAAGATATGATGTTGGTCTTACATTCAGGAGGAGGGTCCCATTTATCCTTCAAAATGTCAAGTAAACCCCTAGGTTTCCGACCAAACAACATTTCGAATGGGCTAACTCCTAACGAGACTTGCACCTTCTCCCGGCTAGCATATAAGACCCAAGGTATCATGAGATCCCAATCAGTCAGCTCTTGACCTGCGACCTTTCTAAGCATCAGCTTGAGAGTCTGATTGAACCTCTCCACTAAACCATTTCCCTGGGGATGGTAGGCAGCAGTTTTTATATGACGAATGCCAAATCTCTGCCAAAAAGCCTCCATCTCCCAGGAAACGAAATTGCTACCTTGGTCAGTGAGAACCTCTCTAGGAAATCCCACCGAACAAAATAACCCCACTAATTCCCTAGTTAGGTTATGGGACGAGATTCTTCTCAGAGGAAAGGCCCACGGGAAACGAGTAGCCACGTCCATAACCACCAGTATATATTGGTGCCCACGAGGTGTCCTTTCAAGAGGACCTATAATGTCCATAGCCCATCTCCCTAACGGTTCCTCCACCCAGGGAATGGGAATTAGGGGAGCTCTAAGAGGTTTTTGAATAGACAATTTTTGGCAGATAGGACATGAGGCACAGAATTGAATCAGCTCCTGCCGTAAACCAGGCCAAAAGAACCTTTGTAAAATCTGTGTCTCAGTAGCGTCCACCCCCTTATGTCCGGCCAAAGGATGGTCATGAGCCATCTGTAAGACCAAAGTCCTAAAGCCTTGTGGCACCACTAATTGCTCCTCCTTATCCCCCTTTCCTCCTTCAGACTTAACCCGATACAGTAAACCCCGCCTCACCTTCATATTACCCGCTCCCTTATGGGTAGTTCCAACTTGCTGCCAGGCAGCTCGTAAAGTGGGGTCTGCTTTCTGCTCGGCCTGAAAGGTAGGAAAAGTTTGTATCACCCTATCGGGTATAGAGGGAACCTCCCTCTGGTGAGCAGTGTGAGCGAGGGCCTGTCTTCTTTGCCACTTTTGCCGCTTCAATTGTGCCTTAGATGGCCGTGGCCCCCGGGAGGTGCCTTCCTGGAAGATCTCCCCCAGGAAAGGAAAAGTCTGACCCAAGTCCTCTTCTGGAGTGCCCTCCTTCTGACATTGGGCCCGCGTATTAACTAGCACTTGCTCCGTGTTCCAAACGCCTGACCAGCCTTCCCAATCACGTCCCAGGATCATGTCATAAGGGGCTCCTGGGACCACCGCTACTAGAAGAGAGTCCTCCCGGGCTCCAAACTGAACCCGGGTCCAGTGAGTTTCATATTCATGGATATCTCCATGGATACACCGTATAGAGACCTTAGGTCCTTCCAAACTCACCCCCTCTTTCCCTATCTGGATAGTGTCCCAAACTTGAGTCTTTATCATCGATTGGGAAGCTCCACTATCCAGAAAGGCCACTACCGGTTGTCCCTCAACCTGTACAGTAACCCGATATCCCTCATGGGTATGGTTCAAGGGAAACTGGTCTCCTAATAGGTTCACCTGCCTTTCTCCCCTGCTTTGCTGAGGGCCGGATTTCCCCCCTAAGGGGCTGATCATGGTTTTTTTACAGCCTCCCATGGGGTCCGGAACCTTCCTCCCCCTTTGAGGAACCCTTTCCTGGTGTCCACTATGGGATCTTGCCGGAGTCGCTTGGCCCCTATTGTGCCACCTATTCCCCTGTCTGTCTCCTACAGGTAGAGTAGTGGTCTGGGAGTCTAAATAGGCTTCAGCCAGGTCTATTACCTGGGCTAATGAGCGACTACCCTGTCTTTGGATCCAGGACTTTAGATTTTTGGGCACGGCCTCCAAAAACTGCTCATGTAAAATCTCAGCGAGCAAAGCCTGGGCATCCCCAAGACAGGGTTGTAGCCATCTTTCGGCCAACTTCCTGAGCCGATGCAAGAGTGCTTTAGGTCTTTCTTTGTCCCCCATGTGGGCACCCCTAAACTCTTGCCTATAATGCTCTCTAGTGAAGCCTAGGTAGTCGAGAATGTGGTTTTTTATGGCCCTTATAGTTGTTGGCAAGCTCAGGACTGAGAGTCTGATACGCCGTGAGCGCTGTTCCTGCGAGGCACGGGATCAGTCTCGTCACCCACTGTTGCTCTGGCCAACCGGCTGCCACCGCCATTCTCTCAAAAGCAACAAGAAAGTCATCTGGAGCATCATTGGGACCCATCTTACACACCTGCATATTACTGATCAAAGATGGTCCTACCAGAGCTCCCATGGGTGATGTTGACCCAGTGCCGGTTCCACCAGTCCCCTGGAATAGCTGGGCTAATGTCTGCGTCTGGTCTCCCATTGCTTGGACCAATTCCGCATGCCTGCGTCCAGTTTCTGCCTGACTGGCACGCCAAAGGTCCTGGTTGCTTTGTAGCACCGCCTTAAGGTCCTCAGTCTGCTTCTGCCTTTCAGAGGCCAGAAGAGTAAACAGCTGCTGTACATCCATCCTGAAGCCTGAAAGAAAAACAAGAGAAAGGAAACCCAAGTGCGGCCTTTTTTTTTTTTTTTTTTCCTGGCCCACTCCCGCAAGCTACCCAACCACAGTTATCCCAAAGCCTTATACCAAACCCAAATCCTCTATCAGCCGTCCCCAGGGACTGATGAGTCTCAGCCTTTGGGTTTGTATATCTTGACTTTGCTTCCAGGAATACTGCTGGGCTCACTCCGGTCTGGTTCCTCAGTCACTTTCCCACGACTTCATAGGTCTGGTCACACTCCCACAGCTGCTTTCCTTCCTCCGCTGCAGTCCCGGTCCCGGTCCACTCCAACGGATGAAGTCTCCTCCAACAAACTTTGACTCTTCAAAAAACAAAACTTTAATTCTGTCCAAAAAAAATTTTTTTTTTTTTTATCAGTCTCCCATGTGGCAATGTATATTCAATCCCATGAATGATACCACGTTATGTCACCAGCGGGGTTAAGGCAATGCGTCCGGTGCCGCTGGGACATAGAAGTTTTGGGCTCCTGTGTGCTGTGGCTAGCAACACAGGGATAATTAATGTCAGGATTCAACACAGCCAAAAAAAACACACTGCAAACTGGTAAGTCTGGAAACAAACAAAAACTGGACTGGATTTAATGGAGCGATTCCCCACACAAAATGGTTACTTTACAAAACAACTTGATATCAGTCTTCAAAAATAAAGTAATCAAGCACATTAAACTTTGTCAGGTCATAGCCGCTCATCGGTAAGTCCTTGAACTTCCAGTTTAAGTACCATTAAGAGTCTTATTGCAAACCAGTATTTCTCCAGACAGCAAAGAGGTTTTAAAACTCAAAAAGAAAAAAACAACAAATTTCTTCTTCCTTTTTTCCCCAGTAAAGGATTGCTGCACATCCAAAATAAAGTCCTGGCCTAAGTCTTTATTTTCTTCCAACAAACAACAGACTTAAGCTTGAACCAGTGCACCCGCACTGATTCCTCCAGCCGCAGTAGTGCTGGAGAAGGTGGTGTGCTCCACGTGTTGGAATATTGCCAAGATATGGCCCTCTATCCCTCCACAATTAACGTGGGGCTAATCCCCACCACCTTTCAACAAACACTGTCAGACTTGCTTAAGAATAGTCCATACTGAAAAACTGGTACATTTGTAATCCACAGTGACCACTTGCCTTTGGTTAGCAAACTTCCATGGGCTGTGGGTTGGCAGGTACCTCTGTGCAGGACTCCGGTACAAAGTCTAGTTCCATTTCCTGGAACTCTGAGAAAGGCTCTTCAGATGGCTCTGCCCCAGCCTCTACCAGTTCCATCTGCTCTGGAACATAACAGCCTTGCAGAGCCCTCAGCCCTGAGCTTGGTGACTGTTTGCCTTCACTGCCTGCCTCCTTCCCCCCCTCCAGCCAGGCAGCCTTGAGGTTTAGGAACTTGGGACCACGCCCCCAAACTCTCAGGTGTGCCGGATATCCTCCCTTCCTTTCCCTGACTAGGTGGGGGAAGGGAAATCTGCCTTCTGACACCTGCACTCCCTCTGCTGGACACAGGAGTAATAGTAGGCACAGGGATATCTGCTCTAACAGTGGGATTTCTACTATGCACAGCCCTAGCAGGCATACCTTGCATATCACATACCCCCCCACTTAAATGGCTGCTAGGGGTGGGCCTATGCTTAGGTGTATCTTTCTCCCCAATCCGAGATAGAGCGTCAGCATTGTTATGTAATCGCCCTGGTCTATGTATGGTCTTATACCGAAAGGTTTGCAGAGCTAGATACCACCTAGTGAGCCTGGCATTATTATTTCTCATTAAGTTAAGCCAATTTAATGCTGTGTGATCAATCACTAATGTGAACTCCTGTCCATCCAAATAGTGTTCTAAACTCTGCATGGCCCATTTGGCAGCTAGGCACTCCAGTTCTACCGTCGCGTAATGCTTTTCATTATCGTGCAATTTCCGACTTAAGTATAGAACTGGATGCTCTAGCCCTTCCACTTCTTGGCTTAAGACTGCTCCCAGCCCTGTCTGGGATGCATCTGTTTGTAATATAAACGGTTTCTGGAAGTTGACTGAAGCTAAAACCGGCTTCGAACATAAACAGGACTTTAGATTTTCCACAGCTTCCTGCCCTTCCTCTTTCCACTGTAATTTATCAGGTTTATTCTTCTTTAGCATTTCAGTCAAAGGGGTAGCCTTGGTGGCAAAGTGGGGGATAAACCGTCGGTAATACCCCACCAACCCAAGGAATCCCCTTAGCTGTTTTTTTGTTTCTGGTACCGGGTACTCACGAATACATTGTACTTTGTCCAGTAGGGGTTTCACTACGCCCCTCCCTACCTGGTACCCCAAATATTTGACCTCCCTCTTCCCAATACAACATTTCTTAGGGTTAATAGTGAGGCCCGCCTCCCTTAGTGCCTGCAGAACTGCCCGGACTTGTTCAACATGTTCTGACCAATTCTGGGAATGAATGATTATGTCATCTAAATAGGCGGACGCGTACCCTTGGTGCCCTCTTAACACCTGGTCCATTAAGCGTTGGCAAGAAGCGGCAGCATTATGAAGTCCAAAAGGCATTCTGGTGAACTGAAACAGACCCTGGGGGGAGCTAAAAGCTGTCTTAGATCTGGCAGCCTTTGTTAATGGGATCTGCCAGTATCCTTTGGTGAGGTCTAAAGTAGTCAGATACTGGGCCTGGCCCAACCTATCTAAGAGTTCCTCCACTCGGGGCATGGGAAATGCATCAAATTGAGAAATGGTGTTTAGTTGGCGGAAGTCAATACAAAACCTGGGTGATCCGTCTGCCTTGGGAACAATTACAATTGGGCTTGCCCAGGGACTTTGCGATGGCTCAATAACTCCCAGGGCCAGCATCTCCTCTACCAATTCTTGCACTAACATCTTCTTCTCCTCAGACAGACGATAGGGCTTGACCCTTACTATTTTTCCTGGTGGGGTCAAGATGTCATGAGACACCAATGTCGTACTGCCTGGTATGGGGGAGAACACATCCCTAAATTCTCCTACTAGTTCTTCCACCTCCCTTTGTTGGATTGAGGAAAGCTCTTCCCCCATACTGACAGTGGCATTCACGCTAAATTCCCCTATTTGAGGCCCAAACTCATCTTCCTCATACTTCTGGGCGATAAGTGCCAACACTTGGCGCTCTTTCCATGGTTTCAGCAGGTTAATATGATAGACCTGTTCCTTGCCCTTACCATCACGGACCTTATAGTCCACTTCATTAACCTGCTGCACCACCGTACTAGGCCCCTTCCATTGGGCGAGGAACTTGTGCGGATCAGTGGGTACTAACACGAGCACTTGTTCCCCTATTCTCAACTGTCTTTCCTGAGTTCTTTTATCATAGTAAGTTTTTTGCTTACTCTGACTCTTTTCCATACCTGTACGACCCTTTTCTACCAATTCCCTAAGTTTTTTTTTCAGATCCTTCAGGTAAGATATGATGTTGGTCTTACATTCAGGAGGAGGGTCCCATTTATCCTTCAAAATGTCAAGTAAACCCCTAGGTTTCCGACCAAACAACATTTCGAATGGGCTAACTCCTAACGAGACTTGCACCTTCTCCCGGCTAGCATATAAGACCCAAGGTATCATGAGATCCCAATCAGTCAGCTCTTGACCTGCGACCTTTCTAAGCATCAGCTTGAGAGTCTGATTGAACCTCTCCACTAAACCATTTCCCTGGGGATGGTAGGCAGCAGTTTTTATATGACGAATGCCAAATCTCTGCCAAAAAGCCTCCATCTCCCGGGAAACGAAATTGCTACCTTGGTCAGTGAGAACCTCTCTAGGAAATCCCACCGAACAAAATAACCCCACTAATTCCCTAGTTAGGTTATGGGACGAGATTCTTCTCAGAGGAAAGGCCCACGGGAAACGAGTAGCCACGTCCATAACCACCAGTATATATTGGTGCCCACGAGGTGTCCTTTCAAGAGGACCTATAATGTCCATAGCCCATCTCCCTAACGGTTCCTCCACCCAGGGAATGGGAATTAGGGGAGCTCTAAGAGGTTTTTGAATAGACAATTTTTGGCAGATAGGACATGAGGCACAGAATTGAATCAGCTCCTGCCGTAAACCAGGCCAAAAGAACCTTTGTAAAATCTGTGTCTCAGTAGCGTCCACCCCCTTATGTCCGGCCAAAGGATGGTCATGAGCCATCTGTAAGACCAAAGTCCTAAAGCCTTGTGGCACCACTAATTGCTCCTCCTTATCCCCCTTTCCTCCTTCAGACTTAACCCGATACAGTAAACCCCGCCTCACCTTCATATTACCCGCTCCCTTATGGGTAGTTCCAACTTGCTGCCAGGCAGCTCGTAAAGTGGGGTCTGCTTTCTGCTCGGCCTGAAAGGTAGGAAAAGTTTGTATCACCCTATCGGGTATAGAGGGAACCTCCCTCTGGTGAGCAGTGTGAGCGAGGGCCTGTCTTCTTTGCCACTTTTGCCGCTTCAATTGTGCCTTAGATGGCCGTGGCCCCCGGGAGGTGCCTTCCTGGAAGATCTCCCCCAGGAAAGGAAAAGTCTGACCCAAGTCCTCTTCTGGAGTGCCCTCCTTCTGACATTGGGCCCGCGTATTAACTAGCACTTGCTCCGTGTTCCAAACGCCTGACCAGCCTTCCCAATCACGTCCCAGGATCATGTCATAAGGGGCTCCTGGGACCACCGCTACTAGAAGAGAGTCCTCCCGGGCTCCAAACTGAACCCGGGTCCAGTGAGTTTCATATTCATGGATATCTCCATGGATACACCGTATAGAGACCTTAGGTCCTTCCAAACTCACCCCCTCTTTCCCTATCTGGATAGTGTCCCAAACTTGAGTCTTTATCATCGATTGGGAAGCTCCACTATCCAGAAAGGCCACTACCGGTTGTCCCTCAACCTGTACAGTAACCCGATATCCCTCATGGGTATGGTTCAAGGGAAACTGGTCTCCTAATAGGTTCACCTGCCTTTCTCCCCTGCTTTGCTGAGGGCCGGATTTCCCCCCTAAGGGGCTGATCATGGTTTTTTTACAGCCTCCCATGGGGTCCGGAACCTTCCTCCCCCTTTGAGGAACCCTTTCCTGGTGTCCACTATGGGATCTTGCCGGAGTCGCTTGGCCCCTATTGTGCCACCCATTCCCCTGTCTGTCTCCTACAGGTAGAGTAGTGGTCTGGGAGTCTAAATAGGCTTCAGCCAGGTCTATTACCTGGGCTAATGAGCGACTACCCTGTCTTTGGATCCAGGACTTTAGATTTTTGGGCACGGCCTCCAAAAACTGCTCATGTAAAATCTCAGCGAGCAAAGCCTGGGCATCCCCAAGACAGGGTTGTAGCCATCTTTCGGCCAACTTCCTGAGCCGATGCAAGAGTGCTTTAGGTCTTTCTTTGTCCCCCATGTGGGCACCCCTAAACTCTTGCCTATAATGCTCTCTAGTGAAGCCTAGGTAGTCGAGAATGTGGTTTTTTATGGCCCTATAGTTGTTGGCAAGCTCAGGACTGAGAGTCTGATACGCCGTGAGCGCTGTTCCTGCAAGGCACGGGATCAGTCTCGTCACCCACTGTTGCTCTGGCCAACCGGCTGCCACCGCCATTCTCTCAAAAGCAACAAGAAAGTCATCTGGAGCATCATTGGGACCCATCTTACACACCTGCATATTACTGATCAAAGATGGTCCTACCAGAGCTCCCATGGGTGATGTTGACCCAGTGCCGGTTCCACCAGTCCCCTGGAATAGCTGGGCTAATGTCTGCGTCTGGTCTCCCATTGCTTGGACCAATTCCGCATGCCTGCGTCCAGTTTCTGCCTGACTGGCACGCCAAAGGTCCTGGTTGCTTTGTAGCACCGCCTTAAGGTCCTCAGTCTGCTACTGCCTTTCAGAGGCCAGAAGAGTAAACAGCTGCTGTACATCCATCCTGAAGCCTGAAAGAAAAACAAGAGAAAGGAAACCCAAGTGCGGCCTTTTTTTTTTTTTTTTTTTCCTGGCCCACTCCCGCAAGCTACCCAACCACAGTTATCCCAAAGCCTTATACCAAACCCAAATCCTCTATCAGCCGTCCCCAGGGTACTCTTACCCGACAGACTGATGAGTCTCAGCCTTTGGGTTTGTATATCTTGACTTTGCTTCCAGGAATACTGCTGGGCTCACTCCGGTCTGGTTCCTCAGTCACTTTCCCACGACTTCACAGGTCTGGTCACACTCCCACAGCTGCTTTCCTTCCTCCGCTGCAGTCCCGGTCCCGGTCCACTCCAACGGATGAAGTCTCCTCCAACAAACTTTGACTCTTCAAAAAACAAAACTTTAATTCTGTCCAAAAAAAATTTTTTTTTTTTTAATCAGTCTCCCATGTGGCAATGTATATTCAATCCCATGAATGATACCACGTTATGTCACCAGCGGGGTTAAGGCAATGCGTCCGGTGCCGCTGGGACATAGAAGTTTTGGGCTCCTGTGTGCTGTGGCTAGCAACACAGGGATAATTAATGTCAGGATTCAACACAGCCAAAAAAAACACACTGCAAACTGGTAAGTCTGGAAACAAACAAAAACTGGACTGGATTTAATGGAGCGATTCCCCACACAAAATGGTTACTTTACAAAACAACTTGATATCAGTCTTCAAAAATAAAGTAATCAAGCACATTAAACTTTGTCAGGTCATAGCCGCTCATCGGTAAGTCCTTGAACTTCCAGTTTAAGTACCATTAAGAGTCTTATTGCAAACCAGTATTTCTCCAGACAGCAAAGAGGTTTTAAAACTCAAAAAGAAAAAAACAACAAATTTCTTCTTCCTTTTTTCCCCAGTAAAGGATTGCTGCACATCCAAAATAAAGTCCTGGCCTAAGTCTTTATTTTCTTCCAACAAACAACAGACTTAAGCTTGAACCAGTGCACCCGCACTGATTCCTCCAGCCGCAGTAGTGCTGGAGAAGGTGGTGTGCTCCACGTGTTGGAATATTGCCAAGATATGGCCCTCTATCCCTCCACAATTAACGTGGGGCTAATCCCCACCACCTTTCAACAAACACTGTCAGACTTGCTTAAGAATAGTCCATACTGAAAAACTGGTACATTTGTAATCCACAGTGACCACTTGCCTTTGGTTAGCAAACTTCCATGGGCTGTGGGTTGGCAGGTACCTCTGTGCAGGACTCCGGTACAAAGTCTAGTTCCATTTCCTGGAACTCTGAGAAAGGCTCTTCAGATGGCTCTGCCCCAGCCTCTACCAGTTCCATCTGCTCTGGAACATAACAGCCTTGCAGAGCCCTCAGCCCTGAGCTTGGTGACTGTTTGCCTTCACTGCCTGCCTCCTTCCCCCCCTCCAGCCAGGCAGCCTTGAGGTTTAGGAACTTGGGACCACGCCCCAAACTCTCAGGTGTGCCGGATATCCTCCCTTCCTTTCCCTGACTAGGTGGGGGAAGGGAAATCTGCCTTCTGACACCTGCACTCCCTCTGCTGGACACAGGAGTGTCACAGGGATATCTGCACAGGGATATCTGCTCTAACAGTGGGATTTCTACTATGCACAGCCCTAGCAGGCATACCTTGCATATCACAGTTTCCTCCCTTTCCTCTCATTCAAAAGACTCTGGTCAAGTTAAGATCAGACCGTGCCACCATGATCCTGATTGCGCCTCGGTGGCCCAGACAACCTTGGTTCTCCCTTCTACTTCAACTCAGCAGCAGGGAGCCAATTCTTCTTCCAGTGTTTCCTTCGCTGCTTACTCAACATCAAGGTTCACTGCTTCATCCCAACCTGCAGTCTCTCCACCTGACAGCTTGGTTCCTTTCAACATAACCCCTCACCAGTTCTCTCAAGCTGTGAGGGAGGTCTTGGAGGCTTCCAGGAAGCCTGCTACTCGACAATGCTATTCCCAAAAATGGACGAGATTCTCGACCTGGTGTATTTCCAATGCTACAGAACCTCAAAAAGCTTCTCTATCGTCTGTATTGGACTATCTTCTACACCTGTCCCAGTCTGGTCTCAAGTCTACCTCTATACGAGTCCACCTGAGTGCTATTGCGGCTTTCCATCAGCCTCTACAGGGGAAACCTTTGTCTGCTCATCCTGTGGTTTCCAAATTTATGAAAGGACTTTTTCATGTCAATCCTCCTATCAAACCTCCTCCTGTGGTTTGGGATCTCAATGTTGTCCTGTCTCATCTTATGAAACCTCCGTTTGAACCTCTCAAAACGGCTCCTCTTAAGTATCTCACCTGGAAGGTGGTTTTCCTGGTGGCCCTCACGTCAGCTCGCCGAGTCAGTGAGCTTCAGGCCCTAGTGGCAGATCCACCCTTCACTGTATTCCATCATGACAAGGTGGTTCTCCGTACTCATCCAAAATTCTTACCTAAAGTGGTCTCTGAATTTCACATCAATCAATCCATCGTGCTTCCAGTGTTTTTTCCAAAGCCTCATTCTCATCCTGGGGAATCTGCTTTGCACACTCTGGACTGTAAACGTGCTCTGGCTTTCTACTTGGTTCGCACAAAGCCACACAGAACTGCACCTCAACTTTTCGTCTCCTTTGATCCAAACAAGTTGGGACGACCTGTATTGAAGCGCACCATCTCTAACTGGATGGCGGCTTGTATCTCTTCCTGCTATGCCCAGGCTGGATTATCCCTTCCCTGTAAGGTCACAGCCCACAAGGTCAGAGCAATGGCAGCCTCTGTAGCCTTCCTCAGATCGACACCGATTGAGGAGATTTGTAAGGCTGCCACTTGGTCCTCGGTTCATACCTTCACCTCTCATTATTGTCTGGATACTTTCTCCAGACGGGATAGACAGTTTGGCCAAACTGTATTACAAAATTTGTTTTCTTAAAGTTGCCAACTCTCCCACCATCCCATTGGGGTTAGCTTGGAGGTCACCCACTAGTGAGAATACCTGCCTGCTTGTCCTGGGATAAAGCAATGTTACTTACCGTAACAGTTGTTATCCAGGGACAGCAGGCAGCTATTCTCACGTCCCACCCACCTCCCCTGGGTTGGCTTCTCAGGCTTGCTACCTGAACTGAGGAGACACGCCCGGTACATCGGGCGGGAAGGCACTGGCGCATGCGCGGTGCGGGCATCTCGAAACTTCTAAGTTTCTTCAAGCAAGACATGCTTTCAAGATGTCCGTATCGGGGCTCTGTCGGATGACATCACCCACTAGTGAGAATAGCTGCCTGCTGTCCCTGGATAACAACTGTTACGGTAAGTAACATTGCTTTTCTGCAGTATTCCACACTGACTACTTCTCCGCCCCATTACTGGAGCTCGAGGACTCACTGGGATCTATCTCACCATCACAATCTCCATCCTCATTGGATCCTGAGGCCTCGACGTCCTCGAGCCCTTCCCGAGGCCCTGCTCTGGCTGACCAGCTATCGTTTTCCTTGCTCCTCCGGCAGATGGCTGCTGATATGGACATCCAACTGGACACAGGTTCCAAATTTTCAAAAGAGTATCTGGAGACGATGCATCTCTCTCAACCATCTGCTGAATCCCTTAAGCTTCCTCTACATAAGCTACTGGATCAGACCTTTGTGCGGTGCCTCGAAACACCCTATTCCATCCCCGCTGTGCCGGGCAAACAGTACACCACAAAGGGTTCGACGGTTCCCAACTCTCCCACCAATCCCTCTTGGTTGAGTCCTCTCTGAAGCGGTCTCACCCCTCCCAGGTCTACGCCACCGTTCCACCTGGCAGGGAGGGCAAGACTATGGACCGGTTCGGCAGGAGAATTTACCAGAACTCCATGATGGCCTCCAGAGTTCTGAACTACAACTTCCACTTCATCACATATTTCAAATTTTTCCTGTCTGTCCTCCAGAAGTTTATGCCCTATCTGGACCCTGGAGCACAGTATGAGTACCAGGAGGTTCTGGCTTCACTATCCCAGCTCCGCTTGCAGACGATGCCTTTGAGCTCTCGGCTCGGGCTACGGCATTTTCGGTGGCTATGCACTGACTGGCGTGGCTCAGAACCATCGACATGGACCCCAATCTTCAGGACAGGCTTGCCAATGTCCCATGCGCTGGTACCGACCTCTTCGATGAGTCCATTGAGGCGGCGTCTAAGAAACTCTCGGACCACGAGAAATCTTCCCAGTCCATTCTCCGTCCGAAGCCCAAGCCTGCTCCTCCTCGTCCATCACGCCCACTGTTGATCTACCAGTTACCCATCTAAACAGGCTCCGCCCATCCGTCAGCCTGTTAAGAGGCAGCACCTTCAAAAGCAACAACAGAAGCCACAATCGTCTGCTGTCCCTAAGGCTCCCCAGCCCTTTTGACTGTCTCAAAGAAGGCATAAATTCTGTCGTTCTGCCATTTTCAAGTTTACAACCGATTGGAGGTCATCTCCATCACTTTTACCATCGATGGATGTCGATTACCTCCGACCTCTGGGTCCTCTCCATCGTCAAGGAGGGATGGAGATTTCTGCATTTCCATCAAGTTCCTCCAGAACATCCTCCAAGAGTATCCTTCCAACTTGACCCAGACCACCCTTCTTCTTCAGGAAGCTCAGGCCCCATTACAGCTGGGGGCGGTCGAGCCAGTTACTTTGGCTTAACAAAAAAAGGGTTTTTATTCCCTGTACTTCCTTGTTCCGAAGAAGACGGGCAATCTGCGCCCCATTTTGGATCTCAGGGCCCTCAACAGGTTTCTGGTGAAAGAAAAGTTTTGCATGTTGACCCTGGCATCCCTGGCAGTCCTCGAGCAGAACGACTGGTTATGCTCTCTGGATCTCAAGGAGGCCTACACCCACATTCCCATTCATCCGGCCTTTCGCCAATACCTCAGATTCAGGGTGGGACATCATCATCTTCAATACCGAGTGCTTCCCTTCGGCCTGGCCTCGTCACCCAGAGTCTTCACCAAGTGCCTGGTAGTGGTGGCCGCAGCGCTCAAGAACCACGGCCTTCAGGTGTTCTCCTACCTGGATGACTGGCTCATCAAGGATCCCACATCTCAAGCTCCTCGCGACCCAGAAGACGATTTGGTTACTGCAACTTCTGGGGTTTGAGATAAACTTCCCAAAATCCCATCTACAACCTTCCCAGACTCTTCCCTTCATCGGAGCTGTTCTGGATACTACCCAACTCAGAGCGTTCCTCCCTCCCCAACGTCTGGAAGCTCTCCTCCATCTTTGCCACTTGGTGTCCTCTCGCCCGTCCATCTCGGCGAGACACATGATGGTTCTCCTGGGCCACATAGCCTCTACAGTTCACGTGACTCCTTTTGCAAGACTTCACCTCAGGATTCCCCAGTGGACCCTGGCATCTCAGTGGACGCAGATATCCGACCCTCTGTCCTGACACATCCAGGTCACTCCTGCTCTGCAACAGTCTCTTCGCTGGTGAATACTATCCTCCAATCTATCCAGAGGTTTACTGTTTCAAACGCCCTCCCATCCGCTTATGCTTGGGGGGCTCATCTGGACGGCCTCCGCACTCAAGGTGCCAGCAAGGACCGTCAGTGCCACATCAATCTCCTGGAACTCAGGGCGATTTTCAATGCTCTCAACGCTTTCCAGCACCTGCTTCAAAATCAAGACAAGGTAGTCCTCATTCGCACGGACAACCAAGTCGCCATGTATTATGTCAACAAGCCCCTGCACGGGATCGGCCTCTCTCTGTCAGGAAGCTCTGAAAGTTTGGGATTGGGTGATTCGCCACAACACCTTCCTCAAAGCTGTCTACATTCAGGGGGCAGACAATGTCTTGGCGGACAACTTGATTCATCTACTGCAACCTCACGAGTGGACCCTCCACTCATCGCCCCTCCATCACATCTTCTTTCAGTGGGGAACTCCTCAGATCGACCTCTTTGCAGCCCCCCACAACTTCAAACTGCCTCAGTTCTGCTCCAGGATCTACACTCCCCACCATCTCGAGGCAGATGCTTTTCTTCTGGACTGGACGAATCTCTTTCTATATGCGTTTCCTCCATTTCCTCTCATTCAGAAGACTAGTCAAGTCAGACCATGCCACCATGATTCTGATTGCTCCACGGTGGCCCAGGCAACCTCGGTACTCCCTTCTACTTCAACTCAGCAGCAGGGAGCCCTTCCTTCTACCAGTGTTTCCATCGCTGCTTACACAGCATCAGGGATCTCTACGTCATCCCAACCTGCAGTCTCTACACCTGACAGCTTGATTCCTCTCAACGTAACCGTTTTCTCAACCTGTGAAAGATGTCCTGGAAGCTTCAAGGAAGCCTGCTACTAGACAATGCTACCACCAAAAGTGGACTAGATTTTCTGCCTGGTGTTTTTCTCATCATGAGCCACAACACTCCTCCTTGTCTTCAGTTTTGGATTATCTTTTGCACCTTTTGCATTCTGGCCTCAAGTCTACATCGATACGAGTCCATCTTAGTGCAATTGCTGCTTTCCATCAGCCTCTTCAAGGGAAACTTCTCTCTGCTCATCCGGTGGTTTCCAGATTCATGAAAAGGACTTTTCCATGTAAACCCTCCCCTCAAACCGTCTCCAATGGTTTGGGACCTCAATGTTGTTCTTTCTCAGCTTATGAAACCTCCATTTGAACCTCTTAACAAGGCTCATCTGAAGTATCTCACACTTGGAAAGTGTTGTTTCTCATTGGCCTCAATTCTGCCCATCGATCGAGCTTCAAGCATTGGTTGTGGATCCACCTTTCACAGTGTTCCATGACAAAGTGGTCCTTCGCACTCATCCAAAATTCCTCCCTAAAGTGGTCTTGGAATTTCATCTGAATCAATCCATTGTTCTTCCTGTGTTTTTTCCAAAGTCTCACTCTCATCCTGGAGAATCAGCTCTTCATACTCTGGACTGTAAACGTGTTTTGGCTTTCTACCTGGAACGCACCAAGCCACACAGAACTGCTCCTCAACTTTTCATCTCCTTCGACCCGAACAAGTTGGGACGTCCCATCTCTAAGCGTACCATCTCCAACTGGATGGCGGCTTGTATCTCCTTCTGCAGGCAGTACCCCTTCACAGTAAAGTCACAGCCCATAAGGTTAGAGCAATGGTGGCTTCCTTAGATCGACACCGATTGAGGAGATTTGTAAAGCTGCCGCTTGGTTCTCGGTTCACACCTTCACTTCTCATTATTGTCTGGATACTTTCTCCAGACGGGATGGACAGTTTGGCCAAACAGTATTACAAAATCTCCCACAGTATTGACAACTCTCCCACCATCCCATTGTGGTTAGCTTGGAGGTCACCCTGCCTGCTTGTCCTGAGATAAAGCAATGTTACTTACCGTAACAGTTGTTATCCAGGGACAGCAGGCAGCTATTCTCACGTCCCACCCACCTCCCCTTGGTTGGCTTCTCTGCTAGCTATCTGAACTGAGGAGACGCGCCCTGGTCTGGGCAGGCAGGCACTCGCGCATGCGCGGTGTGGGCGACTCGAAACTTCGAGTTTCTTCAAGCAAAAATGCTTGTGAGGCGTCTGCATCGGGGCTGCATTGGATAACGTTACCCATTAGTGAGAATAGCTGCCTGCTGTCCCTGGATAACAATTGTTACGGTAAGTAACATTGCTTTTTGGGGTAGCCACTGTTCTAGTATAGAGCCTGCATTTTTGTTTAAAATCCTGTGTTTTAGGGTGGTATAGAGCCTGTATTTCTGACTTACTAGTTTTCAACTACTGTGTCTGCTGATTAGGTGGAGAAGGGTGGGGCTCTGATTTACTACTAAGGTTAACTGCATTATATTTGGGACAGTGCTGTGAACAAGTCTGCCCTGTGAACTTCTAAAAGCTAAGTTACTCAGCATTTCATATTCTGCTCTTTTCACTGTTTTCAGCATTATATCTGCTTAATTTCTCTTCGCCTCCCTGTTTCTTACTTAAAAAAAAACAAAAAAGCACAAAAAAATAAACCCTTCTCTTTCCTTTGTTAAATCTTATTGCGGGGGAGTGCCATGCCATCTTCGGAAGGAGGGCTTGGGATCCCTCTTGCTGGTGGTTGCGGGGGGTGCACCTTCGGCGGGGGAGGTTGGGCATCTGTCCTGCCAGTGTTGGGTTTATTGGGGGGATGGGTGCCGGCAGGAGAGATTGGGCATCTCTACTACCAGTTTGGGGGGGATCACGATCGCGGCAGGAGAGATTAGGTACGCCATGAGGGGGGATTCTGTAACTAGTGTTGTTTTTGACAGACGCCAGTTGCAGAATCCTACTTTTAGGTGAGGGACTGGCCCCTCCTTCACCTAAAAGGTCTTATTTTGGGCGTTTGGGTGATTTTGGGGGAAATTAAAGACTGGTATGCCTCACTTCAGTGCCGGGCAAAATGGTAGAAACAATTATAAAAAACTAGCTGATGCCCCAGCGTTGCACGGGTATTTAATTATAGCAATAACACAGTAAATGGATTGAAATAAAGATACTTTATAGTGGTGAATGAAATTATTTTTTTTCAGCTTTATAAAAAGTACAATAATCAAATTATAATGTGAAATATTTGACAAAATGAATACAATACAACTAACACAAAACTTGATTATAAACAACAATTTTAGTTTCACATATAAATTCTTGGGTGAACCCACCCTTGATCAAGCAACATAGAGTTGTCCATGGGAAAAACAGGGGGATCTTAAATCCACTCCACAGTATGTAATAGTCTGTCCCTGTGATTTGTTGATTGTGATAGAGAATGCAAGTCTCACTGGAATTTGCAATCTCTTAAACTGAAAAGGAAGATCTGTTGGAATAAGTGGCATACAAAAGTTTCAGTATTGATTTAAACAACTCAATATGTGGAAACTCAGGTTGAAAAGAAACTCCATGCAGTTTGTTCCCGGTTCAGAATGGAACCTGTGTTCCTAGTTCAGGATAATGTAACATTATGAACTGGGGTGCATGAAGGAAACAGTTACAAACACAGTTAGAACATACAAACTCTATATGTATGGTGTCCGTGGTAGAATAGAAACGATGTCCCTAGTGGTTATAGTGTCATAGAAAGTGTTTTATAGTTGGAATTACTGTGAGAATGGCAGCTGTTTACATTTTTTCCATTGACATGAATGGGTGAAATCTGATTTTCTGTTTGTAGCTCCGCCCACGTGTGCAGGTGGGCCACGAGACCTTCAGAACATATCACCCCAGGTAGTGAGGGATCTGCATACCAAGTTTTGTTCAAATAGGTCAAGCCGGTTTTGAATTACAGTGAGAATGGCAGGTTTTTACATTTTTTCCATTGACATGAATGGGTGAAATAAGATTTTCTGTTTGTAGCTCCGCCGACATGTGCAGGTGGGCCGCGAGACCCCCAGAACATATCACCCCAGGTAGTGAGGGATCTGCATACCAAGTTACGTTCAAATCGGTCAAGTCGTTTTTGAATTAGTGTGAGAATGGCAGCTTTTTACATTTTTTTCATTGACATGAATGGGTGAAATACGATTTTATGTTTGTAGCTCCGCCCACATGTGCAGGTGGGCCGCGAGACCCCCAGAACATATCACCCCAGGTAGTGAGGGATCTGCATACCAAGTTTCGTTCAATTCGGTCAAGCCGTATTTGAAGTACTGTGAGAATGGCAGCTTTTTACAATTTTACCATTGACATGAATGGGTGAAATCTGATGTTTTGTTTGTAGCTCTGCCCACGTGTGCAGGTGGGCCGCGAGACCCCCAGAACATATCACCCCAGGTAGTTGGAATTACTGTGAGAATGGCAGCTTTTTACATTTTTTCCATTGACATGAATGGGTGAAATCTGATTTTATGTTTGTAGCTCCGCCCATGTGTGCAGGTGGGCTGCGAGACCCCCAGAACATATCACCCCAGGTAGTGAGGGATCAGCAGACCAAGTTTCGTTTTAATCGGTCAAGCCGTTTTTGAATTACTGTGAGAATGACAGCTTTTTACATTTTTTCCATTGACATGAATGAGTGAAATCTGATGTTGTTTGTAGCTCCGCCCACGTGTGCAGGAGGGCCGCGAGACCCCCAGAACATATCACCCCAGGTAGTGAGGGATCTGCATACCAAGTTTCGTTCAAATCGGTCAAGCCGTTTTTGCGTGATCGCGGCACATACACACACACACACATACACCGATTTTATATATATATATATAAAATTGTGGAACACGTAGACAAACATGATTTAATGAGATGGAGTTAGCATGGGTTCAGCCGAGGGAGATCTTGCCTCACAAATTTGCTTGATGATACTAAGTTAGTGAAGACGCAGGAGGATTGCGAAGATCTGCAATGTGACAAACATGTTTGAGAAATGGGCCGCAACATGGCAAATGAGTTTCAACGTGGATAAGTGTAAGGTGATGCATGTCGGTAACAAAAATCTTCTGTTTACGTATCCCTCCATAAAATTCTGTCGTTATAAGAAGTTTCTTGAGAGAACTCTCTCGTTTCAGGCTGCTAAATTGAATATATGGTTCGGTAAAATTATGTTAGAGGTCCCTTCTTATCTTGATTTAAAAATATTGTTAAAGACACAACTTTTTGACAGGCTTGTATCTTAATATTTCATGTTTAAATTTCTAATTGAGTCCTTATATTCATAATTTGATGTACTTTTACCGGCTTTGTATGTACCAGCTTCATTTGTTGTGAACCGCCTAGAACCACTTTGGTCTGGCGGTATACAAGAATAAATTATTATTATTATACATGAATACAGGATGTCCGGAGTGGTATTTGGAGAGATCCCCTAGGAAAGAATACTAGTCAACAAGTCGATGAAGCCGTCCGCGTAATGCGCGGCGGTGGTGAAAAGGGCGAACAGAATGCTAGCAATGATTAAGAAGGGGATCATGAACAGATCGAAGAAGGTTATCATGCCACTGTACCGGGCCATGGTGCACCCTCACCTGCATCCAGCACTGGTCGCCGTACATGAAGAAGAACACAGTGCTACTCGAAAGGGTCCCAAGAAGAGCGACTAAGATGGTTAAGGGGCTGGAGGAGTTGCCGTACAGTGAAGAATTAGAGAAACTAGGCCTCTTCTCCCTCGAACAGAGGAGATTGAGAGGGGACATGATCGAAACATTCAAGGTACTGAATGTAGATAAGGACTTAGTAGATAAGGGCAGGTTGTTCACCCTCTCCAAGGTAGGGAGAACGAGAGGGCACCCTCTAAAATTGAAAGGGGATAGATTCCGTATGAATATAAGGAAGTTCTTCTTCATCCAGAGAGTGGTAGAAAATTGGAACGCTCTTCCAGAGTCTGTCATAGAGGAAAACACCTTCCAGAGATTCAAGACAAAGTTAGACAAGTTTCTGCTGAGCCAGAACGTACGCAGGTAGGGTTTGTCTCAGTTAGGGTGCTGGTCTTTGACCAGAGGGCCGCCGTGTGAGCGGACTGCTGGGCACGATGGATCACGGGTCTGACCCAGCAGTGGCAGTTCTTATGTTCTTATGTGTTCACAGAAGAAAAACATGGAGAAGGACCACAGTTGGTCAGCAAAGTTACACCTGAGAATGGAATGGATACTGCACCATTCATGGAAGAAAGTGTTTATGAACAACTTGAAAATTTGAAGGTGGACAAGGCTATTGGACCAGACGGGATCCATCCCAGGATATTGGGGGAGCTCCGAGAGGTTCTGGAGGGTCCTCTTAAAGATTTGTTCAATAAATATTTAGAGACAGGGACAGAAGAAGAGTGGATGTGGTCCCTCTGCACAAAAGTGGTTGTAGAGATGAAGCGGAAAATTACGGGCCGGTAAGACTTACTTCAGTTATTGGAAAATAATGGAAACATTGTTGAAGGTGTTGCCCACCATGCCTATGGTAATGACAGCAGAGGGCGCTGGTGGGGACCAAACTCAGACCCTGACATGTTCCCCTGGAACTGGGGTAACCCTTTAGGAAGGAGCTCTGGCTTAGGTACTTGCCTAGCATACTGGCTGAAGTAGCCAAAAATCACCACCACACAAAACAGTCAGTGAAAAGAAGAAATAATTTTTATTTAGCCCTTTCACTGGGCTTAGGTCAGAATGGCCAGGCTGGCAATTGTTAAACACAAAAGAAAACCAAATCACAGTTTTCATGAAAATCAAAAATACTTTTCAAACAAGAATATTCTTCTAGGACAGTTCCTTTAAAGGCTAGCAATGCAGTATACACTACAGAGAATAATACAAGGACAAGCAGAGAGATGGAAAACAGTAAACTTCACCACTGGGTTATAACTGCTTACGTTGCAGGTGGTTGCTGAGGTTTAATCAGGCACTGTGATGGCTTCATACAGGTGAACTGGATTAGAAGTTGGTTGACGGTCAGATGGCAGAGGGTAGTCGTAAATGGAATTCACTCAGAGGAGGGTCAGGTATAACATAAGAAGTGGAGTGCCTCAAGGCTCAGTGCTGGGACCGATTCTGTTCAATATGTTTATGAGTGACATTCCTGAAGGGTTAGACGGTATGGTTAACCTTTTTGCGGATGATACCAAGATTTGTAACAGAGTGGACACCCCGGAAGAGTGGTAAAGGATCTGCAAAAGTTATAAGAATGGTCTAGCATCTGGCAACTAAAATTCAATGCAAAGAAGTGCAGAGTGATGCATTTGGGAGGTAGAAATCCGAGGGAACCGTATGTGCTGGGAGGTGAGAGGCTGATAAGCACTGACGGAGAGAGGGACCTTGGGGTGATGGTTTCTGAGGATCTAAAGGCATCTAAACAGTGTGATAAGGCAGTGGCTGTAGCCAGAAGGATGCTAGAAAGAGGAGTAATCAGCAGAAGAAGGGAGGAGTTGATGCTCCTGTGGTGAGGCCACACTTGAAGTATTGTGTTCAGTTTTGGAGGCCATATCTGGCGAAGGATATAAAAAGACTTGAAGCAGTCCACAGGAAGGCGACGAAAATGGTAAGAGGTTTGAACCAAAAGAAGTATGAGAAAAGACTGGAAGACCTAAATATGTATACTCTGAAGGAGAATAGGGACAGGGGAGATATGATACAGATGTTTAAATATAGAACCAAATCTTTTCCAGAGAAGAAAAAATGGTAAAACCAGAGGACATAATTTGAGGTTACGGGGAGGAAGACTTAGGAGCAATGTTAGGAAATTCTTCTTCATGGTGGTAGATGCCTGGAATGCCCTCCTGAGGGAAGTGGTGGAGAGGAAAAGGGTAATGGAATTTAAAAAAGTGTGGGATAAAAGTAGAGTATTTCTAATTAGAAAATGAAGGATGTAAACTAAAGAACTAAGGTTGGTGTTGGACAGACCTGCACCTGTTTCATATATGGTGATTCGGTGTAGGATGGGCTGGGGTGCGCATCAATGTGAACTCCACTAATATGAACATAAGAACATAAGAAGTTGCCTCCGCTGAGGCAGACCAGAGGTCCATCTCGCCCAGCGGTCCGCTCCCGCGGCGGCCCATCAGGCCCACTGCCTGGTCCCAGACTATCCCTATAACCTACCGCTATTCTTATCTGTACCCCTCAATTCCTTTATCCTCTAGGAACCTATCCAAACCTTCTTTGAAGCCTTGTAACGTGCTCCAGCCTATCAAAGCCTCCGGAAGCGCGTTCCATGTGTCCACCACCCTCTGGGTGAAAAAGAACTTTCTGGCATTTGTTTTAAACCTGTCTCCTTTTAATTTTTCCGAGTGCCCCCTTGTACTTGCACTGCAAGTACATCTGCAAGTACATCCGTAATCTGAAAAATCTGTCCCTGTCTACTTTTTCTATACCCTTCAGGATCTTGAAGGTTTCTATCATGTCTCCTCTAAGTCTCCGCTTTTCCAGGGAGAACAGCCCCAGCTTTTTCAGTCTGTCAGTATATGAGAGGTTTTCCATACCTCTTATCAGTTTAGTTGCTCTTCTCTGGACTCCCTCAAGTACCGCCATGTCCTTTTTGAGGTACGGCGACCAATACTGGACACAGTACTCCAGATGCGGTCGCACCATTGCACGATACAGTGGCAGGATGACCTCCTTTGTCCTGGTCGTGATACCCTTCTTAATGATACCCAACATTTTGTTTGCTTTTCTTGAGGCTGTGGCGCACTGTGCCGACGCCTTCAAAGACGTGTCCACCATCACTCCCAGGTCTCTTTCAAGGTTACTTACCCCTCCCATTTTGTAGCTGAACATCGGGTTCTTTTTCCCTACATGCATGACCTTGCATTTCCCTACGTCATTTGCCATTTTTTGGCCCATTCTTCTAGCGTCGTTAGGTCCCTTTGCAGATCTTCGCAGTCTTCCATGGTTTCAACCCTGCGGTAGAGTTTGGTGTCATCCGCAAATTTAATAACTTCGCAATTTGTTCCCGCCTCCAGGTCATTTATAAATATATTGAACAGGAGCGGTCCCAGCACCGACCCCTGCGGAACTCCGCTCGTGACCCCATGCCAGTCTGAGTAATGGCCCTTCACTTCTGTTTCCTGTCTGCCAGCCAGTTTTTGATCCATCGGTGGTACTCCCCTTGCACCCCGTGTCTCCACAGCTTTTTAAGCAGTCTTTCGTGCGGTACCTTGTCAAAGGCTTTTTGAAAGTCAAGGTAAATGATGTCAATGGATTCCCCTTTATCCACCTGTCTGTTTACCCCCTCAAAGAAGTACAATAAGTTTGTGAGGCATGACCTACCCTTGCAGAAGCCGTGCTGGCTCGACTTTAGCTGTCCATTGTTTTCTATGTGTTCACAGATACTGTCCTTAATCAGTGCTTCCATCATTTTTCCCGGGACCGAGGTCAAGCTCACCGGCCTGTAGTTCCCCGGGTCCCCCCTTGAACCCTTCTTGAAGATGGGTGTGAAATTTGCAATTTTCCAATCCTCCGGGATCTCTCCAGTTAAAAACTGATATTACATTACATTACAGGATAGGTTACATATTTGGCGAAGTGGCTCTGCTATTACGTTCCTTAGTTCCTTGAGTACCCTTGGGTGAATGCCGTCCGGACCTGGCGATTTGTCGCTCTTTAGTCTGTCTATCTGCCTGAGGACATCCTCTTGGCTTACCTCTAGTTGGACCAGCTTTTCATCCCGATCCCCATTTACGATGTCCTCCGGTTCCGGAATATTGGATGTGTCCTCCCTCGTGAAGACTGACGTGAAGAACTTATTTAACCTGTCTGCTATCTCTTTTTCCTCTTTTACCACTCCTTTTTTGTCTCCATCATCCAATGGCCCCACTTCTTCCCTTGCCGGTTGCTTCCCCTTCACATATCTGAAGAACGATTTGAAGTTTGTTGCTTCCCCCGCCAGTCTCTCCTCATATTCTCTTTTAGCTTTTCTAACCACACGGTGACACTCCCTTTGGTGTTCTTTGTGCTCCTTTTGGTTGTCCTTTGTTTGGCCCTTTTTCCATTTTTTGAACGATGCTTTCTTGTCACTTATCGCCTTTTTCACTGCAGTTGTTATCCACGCTGGGTTTTTTGTTCGATTTTTTTTGCACCCCTTCCTGAATCTGGGGATGTACAGGTTCTGTGCCTCTTGCACTGTGCCCTTGAGTAGGGACCAGGCTTTTTCTACAGACTCCATCTTCCTTGCGCTACCGTTGAGTTTCTTTCCCACCAGTTTCCTCATGCCATCATAATTCCCTTTTTTGAAGTTGAGTGCTGTCGCTGTGGATCTTTTCACCTTTGATGATCCAATTTCCAGCTTGCACTGGATCATGTTGTGATCGCTGTTTCCTAGGGGTTCTAGCACCGCCACCTCCTTTGCAGGTCCCCCTAGCCCATTGAGGATTAGGTCGAGAGTTGCATCCCCCCGTGTTGGTTCCGTGACCAGCTGTTCCATGAAACAGTCCCTCGTGGTTTCCAGGAATTTGGTCTTCCTTGTGCAGTTTGAGTGTCCAATACTCCAGTCTATCCCAGGGTAGTTGAAGTCTCCCATCATCGCTTCCGCTTTTGCATATCTGCCTCAGCTCAGGCTCCAGGTCCTGGTCGAGTGCTTCCGGTTGTCCAGGTGGGCGATAGTACAGGCCCAATTTTATGTCTGATCCAGCTCCTCCAGGTAGCTTAATCCATAGTGATTCCAAGTTGTCCGCCCTTACTGTTGTTTCTATCCTGGTTGAAGGTATGGAGTCCTTTATATAAAGCGCTATTCCTCCACCCTTCTTGTGTGTCCTGTCCCTCCTGTAGAGTTTGTACCCTGGTATGGCCACATCCCATTTGTTGTCGTCAGTCCACCACGTTTCTGTGACTCCTGTGTCCTGTGTCCTGTGTCCAGGTCCTTTGTATTGGCTATGACTTCTAGTTCTCCCATTTTGGCTCTTAGGCTCCTAGCATTAGTGTATAGGCAATTTAAGTCCTGGTTGTTTGCCTTTTCCGCTGGTTTTCCTCGTGGTTTGGCGCCCCTGCCAGCCCCCGAACTTTGTTGTGTTCATCCCCATCCTGCGGTGTGTCTATGTTGTCCTCAGCCTGCTCCCCCATGTTTGGATGACCCTCTGGCTCCTGTTGCTCTCTCTTAATTCTGCTTGCTAGGTTCGTTTGTGCATTGGCTCCCTGCATTGCGTCCTTGTGTCCTTTTCCCAAAAGTTCCCTCTCAGTCCCGAGCCCTCTTTTACAAATTTCTGGTTCAGTATCCTTGTTTGATACTTTGGTCCGATGTGTCGAGGTCAGGTCGACTGTCGGCTTTCCCCTTCTCCTCAGTTTAAAGCCAAGTCTATGCTGCTCTGGACGTTGCGTGCCAGCAACCTCAGGTGCAGTCCGTCCCTCCTGTAGAGCTTGTTCTTCCCCCCTGGAACAGGAGGATGTTACTGTCCTGCAAACAACGGGATGGTTGGATAGGCAACTTCAGCATTTGGAAACTAGGACAATATCAGACTTTACAGTCTACGGCCCTGAAATATCAAAGAAGAGACAAGTTAATCTAATCATGTATTTTTTAATGAGTATAACTTATGGGCAGACTGGATGGATCGTTCAGGTCTTTATCTGCCATCATTTACTATGTATGTTACTATGTAAAGACTTTAGCTTTTTCTAAAATACTGCCTTCATATGGAAAGGGAGAGCAAAGAGTGAAAAACACAGAGGACTTTAATAGATGGCTCAAAGCCTGGTGTCATCAAGAAGGCTTCAGGTACATAGGAGGATGCGGAAATACATGGAAGGACAAGAAGCTATATTGCACTGATGGGCTACATATTACTACAGCAGGGAAAAGAAACCTTGCAGAGAAATTTAGACAATATGTTTCTAGGCATTTAAACTAGAAGGTGGGGGTGGTGTATGTATAAAGACCACCCCCGGCAAAAGAAAAGATGTGATAGTAGTAAAGATTGCAACATAAACAATATCAGAAACTCATTTCTTAGTATTGCAACAGAAAGTGAAATGAAACAAAAATCCATACGAAAAAGATTACCGCTGAAAAATAGCTGGAAAGCGATGACCACAAATGCTCGCAGTCTAAGCAACAAAGTTCATGATCTTCAAGCCCTGATGTTAGATATTGTCGCTATCACAGAGACATGGTTCAGTGAATCCCATGGATGGGATGCAAACATACTGGGATATAATCTTTTTAGGAAGGACAGAGATGGTCAAAAAGGTGGAGTAGCTCTCTATGTAAAGATGGAAGGAAGGAAAGCGGAGGTTCTGCCGTTGGGAGATTTCAATCTACCAGATGCGGACTGGAATGTTCCGTCAGTGGAATCGGAAAGAAGTAGGGAGATTGTGGATGTGTCAAGAGGCTCTGCTCAGACAAATGGTGACGGAACCCACAAAGGAAAAAGTGATATTGGATCTGGTCCTCACAAATGGAGAGAGTATCTCTAAAGTTCGAGTGGGTGCTCACCTGGGAAGTAGCGATCATCAAACGGTTTGGTTTGATATAACGGCTAAAGTGGAGAGTTGCCGCATGTTACTTAAAGTCCTAGATTTCAAATGTACGGACTTTAATGCAATGGGAGAGTACCTGAAGAAAGAGCTGTTAGGATGGGAGGTGTCACAAACCCCCTTGCAGTCCAGGGCTGGCGTGTGACAAACACACTGCTTCGGGCGCGTCCCCTTCAACTAGGGGTACCTCCAGGATTTTTAGGCGGCCCCAGACAACGGTCTAGGCCCCCCGAGATATAGGGTAAGTACAAGGTTTCACTATATCACCAAGCAAACGAGTTCTTTAGGAAAACATAAGTGGTTTATTCTGACCTCCAGGTCAAAAGATATGCAACAGCAAAACAATATCACTTTGCAGGTCATTGAACAAAAATAGTAAATTGGCAAAAATCAAACTTACAGTACATTTTCAAGCAGACCAGAACTCAGTAGGCAAACATCGTCCCAGCACACTCTGTTAGCAGAACAGCTTTTCTCTCAGCTCCTACGTGCAGGCACAAATCACACAGCTGAGACGGTTAATCTAATTAGCTCCCTGCAACAGGAGTCACAGTAACTTTCTTACAGCTCCAACTACACTCTAAAACAGTGCAGCCTGCCTCTGGTTCATAAACTTGTCTTTGAATGCATTACTTGATTCAGACTTCAGGCAAGTATTATTCTTCAACTTCTATCATGCTTATACAGCTCAATATATATCCCCTTCTTCAGGTTTAACTTGGGCAGCAGAGAGAGAGAGAAAAAAAAACGATATGCAAAAAGAAAACATAAAGCACAAACAGTTTTCCTGTTGCTGTATTCTTTCATTCAGAATTCCATACCTTCTACTTGGCCTTCTACCCTAGGGCCAGCTATTTCTACCTCCATGCCTTCTGCCTGGTCTGGCACTCGATAGTTTGAAGGGGTTAAGATTTCCTCCAAATCCTGCATGGGATAATCCAGCATGTTTTCCTCTGCTGCCCTCTTCCACAGCTCCTCTCCTGCCTTGGGCTGTGGGAGTGACTCACCCTCGTCACTCGCTCCCCCTCTACCTGTTTGTCTCTGCCTGCTTTTAAACAGATCAGAGCCAATCCCCTTCAGCCTGTAGCGGGGGATGGGTTTTGGCTCTACAGCAGTTTTCCTCTGCCTGGGTTTTTCAACTGCAGTAACTTTCCTTGTGGCTTCTTTAGCTGTTCTAAAGCCCGGAAGCTGCTGTTGCCAACCTGCCTGCCTCTGTTCCAGCTCACTATCACTTTGATTATAGGGGCAAGGGAGGTCAGCCTCAAGTTGAGCGCCAGAATCAATCTGGTCCATTCTTCTGCATTTAATCCTATCAGGGACTGGACTAGTGCTGGTGCTGGGTTTGTCACAGAGGACATAAGAGAAGAGGAAAGACCTTAGGTTTGTATACCGCGCCATCTCCGCAACCGTAGAGCTCGGCACAGTTTACAGAGTTAGGATAGAAAGGAACTCCAATGAAGGGTTATAGGATAGGAACTAAGAGGGTATAGAGGGGCCAGGGTACCAGAGAGGGGGGAGGTGTTACATTTTTGAAAAAGCCAAGTTTTCAGGTGTTTGCAGAAAAGTTGAAGGGAGCTTGAATTTCTGAGCGGGGATGTAAGGTTGTTCTAGAGTTCTGTGGTTCTAAAGGGGAGGGATGTTCCTAGTTTCCTGCATGTAGAAGGGAATGATAGTTTTAATTTTTGGGAGGATCTGGTGGAATTAGGGTTTGAGGAATTCCAAAAGAGTGGAATAGCGGGAGGAAGGATGCCGTGTAGGATCTTGAAGGCTAAGCAGGCACATTTAAAGAGGACCCTGGAGGGTACTGGAAGCCAGTGAAGCATGGTGAAGGAGTGGTGAGACATGGTCGAATTAGCTTTTTGCAAAAATAAGCTTAGCCGCGGCATTCTGAATCTGCTGAAGTCTATGGAGGTTTTTCTTAGTAGATGGAGTTGCAATAATCCAATCCGGAGAGAACAGTGGTCTAAGCTGAAAGGAGCGATAAAAATGGCTACGGACCTTTATGTGAAGAAACTCAATAAAAACAAGAGAAAAAGGAAGCTGATATGGTTTTCCAAACTAGTGGCGGAGAAAATAAAGATGAAAGAGTTGGTGTTCGTGAAATATAAAAAAAGAGGAGTGCAGAAAGGACTACAGGGTGAAAGTGAAAGAAGCCAAGAAAGGGATGCATCTGGCGAAAGCACAGGCAGAAGAACAAATGACTAAAAATGTAAAAAAGGGAGACAAAAATTTTTTCAGATATGTTAGTGAAAGGAGGAAGATGAAAAATGGAATTGCTAAACTATAAGATGCTGGGAACCGATATGTGGAGAGTGATGAGGAAAAAGCAAATGTTCACAGAAGAAAATCCTGGAGAAGGACCGAGATTGTCTGGCAAAGTTACACGAGAAAATGGAGTAGATTCTGCGCCGTTCACGGAGGAGAGTGTTTATGAGCAACTTGAAAAACTGAATGTGGACAAAGTGATGGGACCAGACGGGATCCATCCCAGGATACTAAGGGAGCTCAGAGTTGTTCAACAAATCTCTAGAGATGGGAGTGATTCCTGAGGATTGGAGGAGAGCGGATGTGGTCCCTATTCATAAAAATGGTCACAGGGATGAAGCAGGAAACTACAAGCCGGTGAGCCTCATTTCAGTTGTTGGAAAAATAATGGAAGTATTGCTGAAAGGATAGTGTACTTCCTTGAATCTAATGGGTTACAGGATCCGAGGCAACATGGCTTTACAAAAGGTAAATCGTGCCAAACGAACCTGATTGAATTTTTTGATTGGGTGACCAGAGAGCTGGATTGAGGACATATGCTAGATGTAATTTACTTAGATTTCAGCAAAGCCTTTGATGCAGATCCTCATAGGAGGCTGTTGAACAAACTTGAAGGGCTGAAGTTAGGACCCAAAGTGGTGAACTGGGTTAGAAACTGGCTGTCTGACAGACGCCAGAGGGTGGTGGTTAATGGAAGTTGCTCGGAGGAAGGAAAGGTGAATAGTGGAGTCCCTCAGGGTTCGGTGCTGGGGCCAATCCTGTTCAATATGTTTGTGAGTGACATTGCTGAAGGGTTAGAAGGAAAAGTGTGCCTTTTTGCAGACAAAGAGGGAGTGGAAAATATGAAAAAGGATCTGCAAAAGTTAGAGGAATGGTCTAATGCCTGGCAACTAAAATTCAATGCAGAGTAATGCATTTGGGGATTAATAACCGGAAGGAACCGTATATGCTAGGAGGAGAGAAGCTGATATGCATGGACGGGGAGAGGGATCTTGGGGTGATAGTGTCCGAAGATCTAAAGGCGAAAAAACAGTGTGACAAGGCAGTGGCTGCTGTCAGAAGGATGTTGGGCTGTATAAAGAGAGGTGTAGCCAGTAGAAGGAAGAAGATGTTGATGCCCCTGTACAGGTCATTGGTAAGGCTCCACTTTGAGTATTGTGTTCAGTTTTGGAGACCGTATCTGGCGAAGGATGTAAGAAGACTTGAAACGGTCCAAAGGAGGGCGATGAAAATGATAGGAGGCTTGCACCAGAAGACGTATAAGGAGAGACTGGAAGCCCTGAATATGTATGGAATATGAGGTAAGGAGAGACAGAGGAGATATGATTCAGACGTTCAAATACTTGAAGGGTATTAACGTAGAACATAATCTTTTCCAGAGAAAGGAAAATGGTAAAACCAGAGGACATAATTTGAGGTTGAGGGGTGGTAGATTTAAAGGCAATGTTAGGAAATTCTCCTTTACAGAGAGGTTGGTGGATGCTTGGGATGTGCTTCCGAGAGAAGTGATGGAGAGTAAAACTGTCACTGAGTTCAAAGAATTGTGGGATGAACACAGAGGATCTAGAATCAGAAAATAATATTAAAAATTGAACTAAGGCCAGTACTGGGCAGACTTGCACGGTCTGTGTCTGTATATGGCCATTTGGTGGAGGATGGGCTGGGGAGGGCTTCAATGGCTGGGAGGGTATATATGGGCTGGAGTAGGTTTTAACGGAGATTTTGGCAGTAGTAACCCAAGCACAGTATCGGGTAGAGCTTTGGATTCTTGCCCAGAAATAGCTAAGAAGAAAAAATTTTAAAATTTAAATTGAATCAGGTTGGGCAGACTGGATGGACCATTTAGGTCTTTACCTGCAGTCATCTACTATGTTACTATGAAAGATGGGGTGGGGGCAATAGGTGACTAGGACACACTGGCTACATAGTGATAGGTATTGGGTGATTCTCACCTATGCAGGGTGTCACGTATTCTTGACCAGGCCCTCATCGCAATGTTGCGGGGTGGTCTTCTGCCATTGTGGCCAAACACCCTTGCCTCATACCAGGGACTCTGTCTCCCCTAGGGAGTAGTTTGGTTCCCTTCTTTCCACCATCACACCCCACTCACTCACACAAGCTCTCACATACACCCTAAAACCCTCTCACACACTCACCCTGGTGGCCACACACTCTTCCTACCAAACCCTTCCTCACTACATGATCTCTCACTCCCACAATCACTCCCCTGTCTGTCACCCTTACACTCTCTCTCACTTGCTCTCACACACACACTCACAGAATCACTCTCCAATCACTCAATCCCACTCAGAAATCGAAATAACTAACTCCTACAACTCTCCTAATTCCTCACACAATGCCACAAGGGTCGCACTTACATGTGGAGGTTTACATATGGGCATGCAGGATGTTATTGGGGACAGTTTGACATCAGTAGGACATGTACCAGGACAACTAATAGATAAGGAGTGCTATTCGACTAGCAAGTCGTCCAGCGGATAGCGGCGAAAACATTTGTACATCTTGTTTGAACGATCGTCATTTTAGTTGGTAATTTTAGGCGCTTCTGTATACTGCTTGTGGACGTCTTTATGTTGGACGTCTTTTGTGTCGATAATCTAACGACTTAGACATCTTTCCATTATCGGCACATTTACCTGGATGTCTTACGCTGCCGACACACAGATCTTTTATACGACCTATTGATTATGCCCCTCTCTGTCTTTTAACTAAAAAGCTGTTAAAATAAAAGCCACATTTTTTTTCTGCCCCCATTTCGTGGATTTGGCTAATTCTGTTTCCACTATCATTATCAGAAAATGCATTTCCACTGATGTCAGAAAAGTGCATTTCCAGCACTTCATTTACCCTGTTTCTGCCGATGTCATCAGAATGTGCATTTCCAGTATGTCAGTCACATCCATGTTTGCTGACATCATCAGAAAGCGCATATCCGGGGTCAAACACACCCATTTTTGGTGATGTAATCAGAAAGTGCATTTCTGGTTATGGTAGGCAGGGGGTGTTACATGAGTGGAGCTACCACCATTCATTCCCTGCATGGCCTGGGTGGGAGTGGGTATGGTATAGGTGGAGCATGGGTGGGTCTTGAGTAAAAGTGGGTGTGGATGGGGCATAGGCAGGGCTTGGGTGAAAATGGGTGGGGTATAGATAGAGAGTGGGCATGGTCTAATCCAGAAGTGAACGCTGATTGGTCGATCCTTATCTTAACAGCTGTCAATTATTTTGACATGAGGTGTACCCATTGTACTACTAAGGACATTTTTATATAGTTTGTTGTCATCACTCAGTTTCAGTTTGGAGCATCCTTTTTCCAATTTTTCTATATAAGTTTGAATTCATATATGCCTTTTTATTCATGTGACTATGATGTTTATAATGGCATAACAGTTTGATTAGTTTATTGTATTTGAGTATATATTTATATTCTTAAGTTGTGACATTTTACATTTCATAGTTTCATAGATTTTTATGTTGTGATCGTTATGCTTTATTTACACATAAATGATTTGTACTGTTTTATTTTATTTTATTTTTTTTATTATTTTATTTATAAAATTTTACAATACAGTATTTCCAAGCATATACATCTTGTACAGTAAAGTGAGATCAAACAACATATTAAACTAAAATTCCAAAGTTAATATTTACTACAAGGAAATACTAATCTAGCTGATCTCACACTAGTCCTCAATATTATTGGATCCATTATTAAGAGCAGAACATATATAATTCAAATTAATTAAGTAAGAAAAATCCTTGTCTGACTAAAGTGCAGGGAACTAATTTCCCATGGACGTTGTTATTCCTTTTTCAAGACGTTTCATTGAGAGAAAACTAATCAATTGAGATGGCTCTGTAAATATATACTTCAATGATAAATATCTAACTACACATTTACATGGATATCTCAAGAAAAAACTACCCCCTATTTGAGTCACTCCAGGTTTTAGAATTAAAAATTCTTTCCTTCTTTTTTGAGTCTCTTTAGAGACATCAGGGAAAATCTGAATGTGCTGCCCCAGGAAGTCTTTGGACCTATTTTTAAAGAAAAGTTTTAATATCCAATCCTTGTCTGGAGCCAAAGCAACAGACAACAAGAGAGTAGCTGGAACAGCCAGCTCTCTATCTGATTGTTCCAGTATTGCCGAAATGTCCAATGACCTCTCCCGGGGTTCCTCAATGTTTTCTTCTTTGAATTGGGGCTTAGCAGGTAGGTAATACACTCTTGTAAGAGGAGGTAAGGAGTTTTCAGGAATTTCCAAAATTTCCATAAAATATCTTTTCACCATTTCTCTAGGAGAAGTTGACAGGATCTTTGGAAAATTTATAAATCTCAAATTATTTATTCGACCATTATTCTCCTGTACTTCCAACTTCTTCCTGAGTAATATATTATCTTTAACCAACATATCTTGATTTTGTTTCAATAGCATTAGCTCCTTATTTGTATTTTGTATCTCTGTTTTAAATTGTAACATATCCTGCTTTAAAACTTTTATTTCTTCCTTTTGTTCTTTTAATTCTTTATCCAAACTTTTTATTTGAGGGTTTAAGGAATTCCCCAAATTCACCACCAAGTCCCATAATGCTTCGAGTGTGACTGTAGGAGGTTTTATAGGTGAAAAAAGTTGTAATGGTGTAGTATCTAAATGTTCTGAAATTAGCTTTACCTCAGTGATGTCTTGTATTCTCCCAACCTCTGTTGTCCCGGTCGCAAGTCCTTGCAGAGAGATCATTCCACTCTGCGTTGTCATATTCGGCGAGCCCTCCATACTAGCCTCTGTGGACAAAGAAAAACCCACCTCCTCAGGTGGATTCTGGTCCCGTGGGGAGCTAGCAGCTTGCGGCGTCGGTTGAAGGGGTGGCGTCCTAACGTCGGGGCTAAGAGTGATATCATGCTCAGGGGAACCCACCGCACTACTCTCCGGCGGTGTCCCCAATGAGCTAGGACCCGACCCTTCTTGTTCCCGTTGTAGGCGTCGGAGAAAATCATCAATGGTAACCACTGGGGTTAAGGGTCGCCGGGAGGCTCCTCCAGTATTCCTTCCTCGTCTTTTCGGCATTATTAAGAAAAGAAAAACTTCAACGACGTCCTCACTGCAGCAGACATGGGATAAACATCTTAGATCCAATAATAGGGAGCAGGATCCGAGCCGGGTCTATGTGCCCCAAATGAAAGTTGCCCACTATCGGCTCCTGGACTCCACGTGGCTCCTAAGGGGCTCCCAAGGGGCCTTGCATGCCCCTTAGGGCACGCCCCTTCGGCCACGCCCTGCGGCTGCAACCGCAGCAGCGGCTGCTTTTAACGATGTTGGAGACGGACCCAGTGACGTCAGGGGTCCGTCTCTGTGAATGCCTGACTGCGCCGCCAAACAGGAAGAGAAGCCACCGCTGTTGGAATCCGGGACCAGCAACGGGTCACCCCACAACTCTCCTCCAGTCCGGTAACTGCTCCCTTGTACTGTTTTATTTATATATATATATTTGCATTTTATATATATATATATATATTTGCATTTTTTATGTTTATGCATTGTAGTTATGTTTTTAATATGTTTCTACTTTTAGGCCTTGATTCTGCAAAGTGCGTCTAAAGTTAAGCGTCGTTTAGACGTCTAAGATAGGCGTCATTTGTAGAATCACATTCAGCGGCGCTTAGCACTGTTTAGATGTCTAATTTTTTAAGCGTCCTTTAGAGAATCAGGTTTTAGGTGAGAGTTAAACGTCCAAACAATGTCCTTAATGTTATAATATTTTATTATTATGGTGTTATTAGAATGGCAATTTTATGGTGTTTTTCATTATAATTGTGATATTGGGAGTTGGATCTGATTAATGCTTTTATTTATTTCTCTTCCATCAAAGAGAGTGAAGAGGATTTGAACCAGCAACATTAGGGTAGAAGGCTGTAGCTCACCAGAATGCTACACAGTGAGCCAGAAAGTTGCATAGCAATTGTAAAACTAAATGAGGTCTACTTTTGAGCTTAGTTTGGGTTTCAAATAGATCTAAGTTCTATGGACAGAACTTGGGCACTCTAGACGTTCTAAATAGCTCTCTGGGTTTTTATTTTTGCTTTATTAAGCTCAAAATACATTTAATAAGGCACCACATAAACAGGGCACACCGAAACAGATATATTGTATGCAAAACCTTCTATTTTTGTGGATAAACAACAATGTTATTTGCTAATTAGAGGAAAATATCCATTAACTGAAGCACAGCACATGAAAATCACAGCTTTAGGTTTCTTGATAAAAAGTGATCCTTTTTTCTGACTAAACAGTGCTCCAATTGGCTCATTCTTGAAAGTAAAGAAAGCACGTGAAAAAAATATAGATTGCATATATAACTTCATTTACATAAGCTTAAAAACAGATACAGACTTTACCATGGCTTCTACTTCATTGCAAATGGAGGTGTGCAGCTGCCCAATACTGACCTCATTGTGAGATCATCAAGGTACACCTGCAAGGTAGAATGCCACAATTAAAATATGTGCTGGGATTTGAACCTATGACCTCTGAAAGATGGGAACAGGGCTTTTACATAAGAACATAAGAAGTTGCATCCACTGGGTCAGACCGAGGTCCATCTCGCCCAGAGGTCCGCTCCTGAGGCGGCCCATCAGGTCCGCGACCTGTGAAGTGGTTTCTGACCACTTCTATAACCTACCTCAACTTCTATCTGTACCCCTCTATCCCCTTATCCTCCAGGAACCTATCCAAACCCTCCTTGAACCCCTGCACAGAGTTCTGGCCTATCACATCCTCCGGAAGTGCGTTCCATGCGTCCACCATCCTCTGGGTAAAAAAGAACTTCCTAGCATTTGTTCTAAACCTGTCCCCTTTCAATTTCTCCGAGTGACTCCTAGTGCTTGTGGCTCCCCACAGTTTGAAGAATCTGTCCTTATTTACTTTCTCTATGCCCTTAAGGATTTTGAAGGTTTCTATCATGTCTCCTTTAAGTCTCCTCTTCTCCAGGGAGAACAGCCCCAGCATTTTTAACCTGTCAGCGTATGAAAAATTTTCCATACCTTTTATCAGTTTAGTCGCCCTCCTCTGCACTCCCTCGAGTACCGCCATGTCCTTCTTGAGGTACGGCGACCAGTATTGAACACAGTACTCCAGGTGCGGGTGCACCATTGCGCGATACAGCGGCATGATGACTTCCTTCGTCCTGGTTGTGATACCCTTTTTGATGATGCCCAGCATTCTGTTTGCTTTCTTTGAGGCTGTCGCACATTGCGCCGATGGTTTCAGTGATGTGTCGACCATCACCCCCAGGTCCCTTTCAAGGTTACTCACCCCTAGCAGTGTTCCCCCCATTTTGCGGCTGAACATCGGGTTCTTTTTTCCTACATGCATGACCTTGCATTTCTCTACGTTAAAACTCATTTGCCACTTTTTTGCCCAGTCTTCCAGTCTCGTTAGGTCCCTTTGAAGGTCTTCACAGTCTTCCGTGTTTCTAACCCTGCTGCAGAGTTTGGTGTCATCAGCAAATTTGATAACCTCACATTTTGTCCCTGTCTCCAGATCGTTAATAAATATATTGAACAGTAGAGGTCCCAGCACCGACCCCTGTGGAACTCCGCTCATGACCCATTGCCAATCTGAGTATTGGCCCTTTACTCCAACCCTCTGTTTCTTGCCTGCCAACCAGTGTTTGATCCGTCGGTAGATATCCCTTTGCACCCCGTGGTTCCACAGCTTTTTAAGTAGCCGTTCGTGAGGTACCTTGTCGAAGGCTTTTTGGAAGTCAAGGTAAATGATGTCTGGCTTTTATTCCCTCAAAGAAGTACAGCAAGTTCATGAGGCATGACCTTCCCTTGCAGAAGCCATGCTGGCTCGCCTTCAGTTGTCCATTGTTTTCTATGTGTTCGCAGATTGTGTCCTTTACCATTGCTTCCATCATCTTTCCTGGAACCGAGGTCAAGCTCACAGGCCTGTAGTTTCCCAGGTCACCCCTTGATCCCTTCTTAAAGATGGGCGTGACATTTGCTATTTTCCAGTCCTCTGGGATCTCCCCAGTTTTTAGGGAGAGGTTACATATTTGGCAAAGTGTCTCTGCTATTTCGTTTCTCAGTTCTTTTAGTACCCTTGGGTGGATGCCGTCCGGGCCTGGTGATTTGTCGCTCTTTAGTCTGTCTATCTGTCTGAGGACATCCTCTTTGCTTACCTCTAGTTGTACCAGCCTTTCGTCGTGTTCTCCGTTTATAATCACCTCGGGTTCTGGGATATTGGATGTGTCCTCTCTGGTGAAGACTGACGAGAAGAATTTGTTTAACCTGTCAGCTATCTCTTTTTCCTCCTTTATCGCTCCTTTCCTGTCTCCGTCGTCCAGTGGTCCCACTTCCTCTCTGGCTGGTTGTTTCCCTTTCACATACCTGAAGAAGGGTTTGAAGTTTCTTGCTTCTCCTGCCAGTCTTTCCTCATATTCTCTCTTTGCTTTCCTAACCTCTCGATGACATTCTTTCTGGTGTCTTTTGTGCTCTTCCTGGTTTTCCTTTGTTGGTTCCTTTTTCCATTTCTTGAAGGATGATTTCTTGTCGCTTATCGCCTTTTTAACTGCAGTTGTTATCCATGCTTGGTTTCTAGTTTGATTTTTTTTTTGCACCCTTTCCTAAACCTTGGGACGCACAGGTCTTGTGCCTCGAGTGCCTCGAGCACTGTGCCTTTAAGCAGTGTCCAGGCTTCCTTTACGGTCTTCACCTTCCCTGAGCTGTTGCTGAGCTTTTTTCCTACCATTTTCCTCATGTCCTTGTAGTTTCCTTTCCTGAAGTTGAGTGCTGTCGTTGTGGTTCTTTTCACCTTTGATGTTCCCGTGTTCACAACTGGATCATGTTGTGATCGCTGTTCCCTAATGGTGCTAGTACCACCACTTCCTTTGCAGGTCCCTCTAGCCCGTTGAGGATTAGGTCTAGAGTGGCATCCGTTGGTTCCGTGACCAGCTGCTCCATGAAACAGTCCCTTATCGCCTCTAGGAATTTAGTTTCTCTCGTGCAATTTGAGTGCCCAATGTCCCAGTCTATTCCCGGATAGTTGACTACCCTTCCACTTTTGCACACCTGCCTCAGTTCGGCCTCCAGGTCCAGGTCGTTTGCTTCTGGCTGTCTTGGTGGGCGATAGTACAGTCCCAATTTGATATCAGCTCCTTCCCCTCCTGTCAGCTTAACCCATAGTGACTCCAGACTGTTTCTGTTCTGGATGAAGGAATGGAGTCCTTTATATACAGTGCTATTCCTCCCCACTTCTTGTGTGCCCTGTCCCTCCTGTAGAGTTTGTACCCTGGTAGGGCCACATCCCATTTGTTGTCCTCTGACCACCATGTCTCTGTGATTCCTATTATGTCTAGGTCCTTATTTCCGGCTATAACTTCTAGCTCCCCCATTTTAGTCCTTAGGCTCCTAGCATTTGTATATAGGCAATTTAAGTCCCAGTTTGTTACCTTTTCTTTTGGATCTACTCTTGATTTGTTGCTCCTGCTGGTCTCCTCACGTGCTGCCTCCTGTGGTGTGTCTATCCCGTCCTTTGCCCGCTTCTTTGTTCTTTGATAGCTCTCTGGTTCCGGCTGTTTCCTCCTTGTCTTGCTCTAATTGTCTCTTGGGTCCCTGTGCTGCATTTATGTCCATAAAGTGTCCATTTTGTCTCTAGTCCACTATCGCCATTTCCTGTTTCAGTATCCTTGCTCGATACTGTGGTCCGATGTGTCGACGTCAGATCGACTATCGGCTTTCCCCTTGTTATCAGTTTAAAGTCATGTCTATGCAGGTCTGGATGTTACATGCCAGCATCCTCGTCCCAGCAGTGCTCAAATGCAGTCCGTCTCTCCTGTAGAGCTTGTTTTTCCCCAGGAAGGTTGACCAGTTCCATACAAAGAGGAAACCCTCCTCGTCACACCATCACCTCAGCCATCCATTTGTTGCTTGCAGCTCGGTCTGCCTCCTCACATCTGCCCTTGGTACTGGCAGGATCTCTGAAAAGGCTATCTTCCCTGTTCTCAGCTTCAGCTTCCTCCCCAGGATCTTAAACTGCTCGGTCAGTGTAGTTATGTTGAAATTTCTTCTGCTGACGTCATTTGTTCCGACGTGGATTATCACTGCTGTGTCCTCTGTCTCAGCTCCCTCCATGATTCTCTCGATTCTGTCGGAGATGTCCTTTGTCCTCGCCCCTGGGAGACATGTCACTAGACGATCCGCTTTGCCTCCTGCTATGTGACTGTCCACCTCTCTCAGGAATGAGTCTCCCACCACGATAGCAGATTTTCCTCTCCTCAGCTTCCTCCTGGGTCTCAGGTCTGTGTCGATGATTGGGTCCTCCAATCCTTCCTTCTCCTGGTTGGTTCCTCCGCAAGATTCCTCTCCCTCGGCTCCTGGTGGGTCCTGGTGGCTCCTGGCGGGTCCTGTTCTCCATCCGTTTGTTCCCTTCTGAAGAGCGGGTGATCCTGTGCTTCTACCATCTTGCAGGCCTCCTCGATGAATCTTTCGAGCTCTCTGACCTGTTCGTTGATGTGGTTTTCTCTGGTGGTGTCCTCAGTTGGTTCAAATTCCCTTGGTTCCTCTATGGAGCGGAGTCCCTCTAGCTCCTGTACTTTGATCTGCAGTCTCCCGACTCTTTAGGCTAGCCAGGTCCTGACATCGACTGCATGGGAGGTAGTCATACATGTGACAATCAATGCAGTATACTGGAAAGCTTCGCTGGCCTTCTGCTGCCTCCATTATTCCTTCCTTGTGATTAAAGTTGGTGCGCTGGAGTGTGCCCGACGTATATCTAGGTGGAGAATGTGACCAGCCAGGTATTCTCCCTGCCAAGGTCCCAGTTAGGGCAGGTGGAAAAGTAAAAAGGAAAACCAGGAAGGGAAATTCCAAGGTCCCTCCGGTTCCTGAGCCTGATCATATCTCCTTTGACCACCAGAGGGGGCCCGAATTGACTGAGGAAGAGTTAGGTGATATTTACCAAACCAGCCACCGGGGGAGCCCAAGAGGCCCCTGGAACACTGCTGACTCAGACAGAGTAGGGCGTGCCCCTAAGGTATTTAAACCAGCAGTTGAGAGCAGACAAAGAGGTCAGTTAGGGAGAAGGTTCCAACCTTTTCTCCCTAAGGAGTCCCCTGGGCCAAGCAGGAGCAACAAGCCTATTCCCATGGAGCTGTTAGAAGCTGGACAAGCTAAGGAGCCATGTTTATGTGGAAAGTCTTTCAGAGTGTGCTCCTGATTTTCCTGAAGCCATGAAGGTAGACTGGGCCTCCACCTGCAAACAGTGAGTTGGATTTTGCACTTGACTGTTTGGGACTATTTTTGGTTTTGCAAGCTAGGAGTGTGAATTATTTGGGAGAGGTTTTGCTAACACCCTGGGAGGGAATTTTGAAAGCCTGTCTTGAGGCCTTTCTTTGCAAAACCTGTGACACTCTCCTTTCCTGGCAGTGGACTGAACTGACCAGAGGCTTTATTGGAACTTTGGGGCACTAGAGCTATGGAACAAGTGCCATGAACTGTATTTGTGCTTTTTGAAACTGCCTGCTTGGAAGCAGTCAGTACTAGCTCTGTGTAGAGCTGAATCCTCAGGTGCAGCTGGGACTAAGTTAATGCTGAGAGCAAGCCAAGAACTTTATTTTGTGCTGTTTTATTTGCTTGCTTCTTTTGATATTTTTGTTTTGCTGCTGTTTGGGAGCATTCTGACAATTTTGGCAGCTGTATTGAAGGACTACTTACCTTTATGAAGGAATGAATAAATGGTATTTTCATTTGAACTATAATTGTGGTAACTTTGTTTTTTTGGTTCCTGTTTGGAATCGAGTCCTGCAGGGTGACTCCATTCCGGGTCACACGCTGGTGTTCTATTTTGGTGTAACCACTGGGAGCGCTGTAGAGCCCTGGTCTCAGCTACAGTGGGCTACAAGAAGTAGAGAGAGAAGAAATAATGAGTATAGAAGAAAGGGTATATATATATATATACCCTTTCTTATATATATATATATATATTTTTTTTATTTTTATTTTTTTTTTTTTAATTTAAGAAGATTGAAGATTGAATTTGCTGCTGAGCAGCCTGGACTCCTGGCTCCTTCTCTCGGCTCCTTCGCAAAGGCGCCCTCGCTAATGCGAGGGCCTTTGCCGCTCTCCGAACGGCCGCGCAACGTTGGCTCGCCCCCTTTTAAGGGGGAGCCTGGGCACCGAAGCGACCTCTGACGTGGAGGGGGTGGGCGGAGCTATCTCTCGCCGCTAACCCGATCAGCCTTCCACCCTTCCTGGCTTAGAACGCCGCCGTGGTCACGTTGAGCTGCAGCAGCTTCCACTAATATGTTTCTTCCTCACATCTGATATGATAGCTTAGGGATCTGCTAAGCTGTAATCTTCTCATATTTTAATTGTGGCATTCTAGCTTGCAGGTGCACCTTGATGATCTCACAATGAGGTCAGCATTGTGCAGCTGCACACCTCCATTTGCAATGAAGTATGCTAAGGTCTGTATCTGTTTTTTTTTCTGTTTTTAAGCTTTTGTAAATGAAGTTATGTTTGCAATCTATATATTTTTCTCAAGTGCTTTCTTTGCTTTCAAGAATGAGCTGATTGGAGTTTCAAGTTTTTATTAAAATTTGATACAGTCGCTTATCCAATTTCTAAATGAGATACAAATTAAAAATATAATAGGGAAAACAAAAACATAACAAAATACAAACGACGCCATAGTAACATAGTAGATGATGGCAGATGAAGACTCAAATGGTCCATCTAGTTTGCCCAACCTGATTTAATTTAAAAATTTGTTGTTGTTTTTTTCTTCTTCTTCTTAGCTATTTCTGGGCAAGAATCCAAAGCTCTGCCCGGTATTGTTCTTAGGTTCCAACTACTGAAGTCTCCATCAAAGCTCACTCCAGTCCATTGAAGCCTTCCCCAGCCCTCTCCAGCCCTCCATCAAAGCTCACCCCAGCCATTGATGCCCTCCCCAGCCCATCCTCCACCAAATGGCCACATACTGACACAGACCGTGCAAGTCTTCCCGTACTGGCCTTAGTTCTTCAATATTTACTATTATTTTCCTATTCTAGATCCTCTGTGTTCATCCCACGCTTTTTTGAATGCCGTCACCATTTTCATCTCTACCACCTCTCTCGGGCAAGCATTCCAAGAAGAATTTCCTTACATTGCTCTCGAGTCTACCACCCTGAACCTCAAATTATGTCCTATAACAAGACAATTAAAAAATTTTAAAAAGCTACATCAAATAAATGGCTACATAAATAAATGTATGAAAACTCTAACAGACAAACATGAAACAAAAAGGAAGCACTGTGTAGTCAGAAAAAAGGGTAGCTTTTTAACAAAAAACCTAAAGCTGTGTTTTTCATGTGCTATGCTTCAGTTAATGGATATTTTCCTCTAATTAGCATTGCTGTTTGTCCTATGTTTGGCATGCAATATATCTGTTTTGATGTGCCCTGTTTATGTGGTGCCTTATTAAAAGTATTTTGAGCTTAATGAAGTAAAAATAAAAACCCAGCGAGCTATTTAGCAGATCGCATTAAGGACGTCCAAAGAGTGCCTAAGATGAAGTCATGCAAAGGGGGTAACATGGATCGTGGACGCCAGTGGCCCAATAGTATCATCATTCGCCTGGCCAAGATGATAAACCTAGTTGTAAAGCTGAATCAAATTTTCTTGACTTTGTTGAGGTAGGAAAGCCCTGAGTTGAATGGTTTTGAAAAGGGCTCCTATGAATTGCCGAGTTTGAGAAAGTTGAACTTGAGATTTCGGAAAGTTGATTTTGAACCCCAACTGCTGAAGCAAGAGAATTGTTGACTGTGTTGCTGAGAGCACCCCTTGAGGAGAGGTGTCTTTTATTAGCCAATCATCGAGATAAGGAAAAACTTGGAGACCTTGAGTCCTTAAAGCCTTACTACTACCAGGAACTTGGTGAATACTCGGCAAGGATGCCAGCCTGAAGGGTAGAACCTTGTACTAAGTGTTGATGGGCTACTTGAAATCTGAGAAATTTCCTGTAGGCAGGATGAATTGGAATGTGGGTATAAGCTTCTTTGAGATCCAGAAAGCATAGCCAATTGTTCTGATCTAACAAGGGATATAGAGTCGTCAAGGACAACATTTGAAACTTTTCTTTCACTAAGAATTTGTTCAAGTCTCTGAGGTATAAGATTGGACATAAACTTCCCATCTTCTTTGAGATAAGAAAATACCAGGAGTAAAACCCTGATTCTTTTGAGTAGTGGGAACAATCTCTATGGCATTTTGAAGAAGTAGAAATTCTATCTCCTGAAGAAGAAGGGATGTCTACTGAGGGTTTAAAGAACTCTCTTGGAGGATGATTTGGATGTATAGAGATGAAATGAAGAGAGTAACCTTCTTGAATGACTTTGAGAACCCACAGGTCAGTTGTTATCAGTGTCTAACATGAATGGCATAATTGGTGCCGACCTCCAATTGGCTGAGGAAGAGGCTGAGAGAAAAACAGCATCTATGCTCTCCAAGAGCACGTCAAAAAGACTGAGCAGGCTTTTGAGGAGCTGCTGATTGAGGTGGATGGAAGGTAAAAGGTTTGGCAGAATAGCGCCTCTGATATGAAGAAGAAGATTTAGATGACTAAGATGCCGAAGGAAGCTTTGTCTTGGTTCTGACCAAAGCATCCCAATTCTTTTCATAATCAGTCAACTTGTGTGGCCACCTCAATGGAATCACCAAACAGTTCTTCACCCAAACAGGGAATATTAGCTATTCTGTGTTGGAGATTGATGTCCATATCAGAGACCCTCAACCATGCTAGGCATCTCATCGCTACTGACATAGCAGATGCTCTAGATGATAACTCAAAGGCATCATAAGCAGACCTCGCCAAATACTTTCTAGTTTGGGAAAGAGTGTGAAAGATGTGAAATTCCTGAAAATGACATACAGGAATATATTTGTCAAAGGAAGGTAGTTTTCGTACTAGATGTTTCATATAACAAGATATGTAGAAGTTATAATTAAGGACCCTGTTCGCCAACATAGAATTTTGATAAAGGCAATGTCCAAATGTGTCCATAGTTCGCCCTTCTCACCCAGGTAGCGCCAAGGCATAGACCTTTGAAGCAAAGGACATTTTTAAAGTTGATTCCATAACTAATGACTGATGTTGAAACTGTGGTTTATTAAATTCTGGAGAAGAAATGATACTATAAATAGAATCCTGCTTTCTTGGGGCAACTATAATGGTCAAAGGTGTTTTCCAATTCTTGGAAAGAGTCTCTTTGAGAATACCATGCAGAGGCAATTTGAGGAGCTCTTGGGAGGCTCATCATAGTCCAGGGTTTCTAAGTATTCAGCACTGAAGGCAGAGTCAACTTTTAGTTTAACAGGCAGGTCTTTGCCTAGCTACCTAATATATATGGTAAAAGGCAGTCTTTCTGTAGATCTGATCTTTGGAGGAGTTTTCTGAGGCAACAGTTCTGAAGCCTTAGTTGCAGAACCAGAGAGATCATCCTCTGAATCAGACTGTAAATCAGAGTCATAAAGAAGTTTGAAGAAGGTATGCATCAAGGGGATCAACGTTTTCTACGACTTCAGATGATGAGGTTCGTTGTGAAGCCCTTTTTTGTTTTGATGTACATGATGGAGATTGATGCTTCCTGGACTTCAAACGTAGAGTAGAAAAAGAACGTCTGTGTCTTGAAGTGGATCACACACAGATGGAGAACTGGACCTTTGATGCAATGATCTGTGTCAAGGAGTAGAGCATCAGGTTGAGGATTGATGAAGATCCATGTCAACGTTCTGAAGAAGAGATGACTGTGGTACCATGGGGCCTCGTGGCAGTATGCTCAGACTGTGCTGATACCGAGGGAGTCGATTTAAATGTTGGTACATGGAGTTTGAAAATATCACCAAGCTCCTTCCAGAAGAGCTCATTGAGCTTCTCCCTAAAAGAAAGCACTGGTAACTCTGGCTTATCTGCTGGTACTATCGGTGCAGTGGCTTGCCTTGGAGAGGGTGACCTTGATGAAGAGGCACACCTCAAATGAGAGCCAAGCCACAAGAGTGGACATTGCTGGTTGGTCTGCATCAAGGGACTCAATGCTGTTGCAACCTGCAACACTGTCTGGGAAGCTGGCGGCTTCTTAGCTGGCTTACCTGATGGTGCAAGACCTCACGATGTTGATGTCGATGCAGGAGTCTTCGATGTTGATGGTTGTAAGGTCTTTTTGATGTCCATGGCTGTGCCAAACAATTTCTCATGCTGAAGCTGACTGCTTTTGATGGAGCGCTTCTATAAGGAGGAACACCAGGTGCAAAACTCCACCCGGTGTTCAGGCCCATGACACTGTAGGCACCAACTATGAGGGTCGGTGAGGGAACTAGGCTTCTGAAACCTACAGCATTTTTTAAAACCCGTTAACGGTTTTGACATTGCTGGGAATATGGCTTCAGCAAACAAAGCAAACAAATAATGAAAAAAGAAATTAAACTTTTTTTTTAATCAAAGAAAGAAAAATATATATTCTAAAAAAAAGAGTAGAGAAAATATCAGATATACAGATGTGTAGTGGGAAGGCAAGGTAAAACTGAACAGAATTCAGGTCAAAAATTACTTCTTTGTTCCGCGGAAAACGAAGAACTAAGGAACCGCGAGCCTATGTTTGGCGGGAAGGCACTCATGCATGCGTGGTGTGGGTAGTCATGAAGTTTAAGTTTCTAAAAACTTAAAGTGGCAATACACTTTTAAAGCTGTCCGTACCGGGGCTCCATGGATGCCTGCTTGTCCTGGGATAACTTTTATTCACTTGTAAAGTAATTCCCTAATCCTTTATTTGTCCTGTCTGTTTTGATTAGATTGTAAGCTCTGTTGAGCAGTGACAGTCTCTAACGTGTTTAGTATACAGCACTATGTATATCCAGTAGTGCTATAGGAATGATTAGTAGTTTAAAAAGCAACTTGTGATAAATTGATTATTGTAACTCCTTATTGATTGGCTGCCCACAATACCAATTGAAGCATCTACAGCTAATACAAAATACATAAGAATATAAGCATTGCCATACTGGGACAGACCGAAGGTCCATCAAGCTCAGTTCTTGTTTCCAACAGTGGCTAATCCAGGTCACAAGTACTTGGCAAGAACCAAAAGAGTAAAACAGATTTTATACTGCTTATCCTATGAATTTGCAGTAGATTTTGCGACGCATGCGTCGGTTTCCCCAGCTGAAAAAGGAGCCTGTGGCGGGTTCTGGCAAAGCTGCTTCAGAAAACTTAGGAGACATCAGATAAGAGCAGGGAAGGGGTGCTGCTGAACAGGGGGGAGGTAAAAGGAAGGGAAAAGGGCTACTGCTGAACAGGGGGAGCAGAGAAGGGGTGCTGCTGGACAGGGGGGAGATAAAAGGAAGGGAGAAGGGCTACTGCTGGACAGGGACAGCAGGGAAAGGGTGCTACTGGACAGGAGGAGAGGCAGTAAGAAAGACAGACAATGGGCAGGGAAAGAGACAGAAAGAAAGAAAGACAGACAGTGGGTCAGAGAGAGAGATAGAAAGGAAGACAGACAGGCAGAGGGCAGGGAGAGAGAAAGAAAGAAAAAGAAAGAAAGAAAGAAAGAAATGTCTACACACCTATTCTAGCATCCATTAATGTAATGGGCTAAAAAACTAGTATCTTAATAATAACTTATGGACTTTTCTTTTACTACTACTATTATTAATTATTTCTAGAGCACTACCAGATATATACAATGCTGTAAAGTCACGAAGGAGACAGTCCCTGCTCAAAAAGAACAATCTAAACAGACAAGACAAACAGGATGCCAGGGTGGGGGATACAGTTAGGGGGGATGGTTAATCTGCTGGCTAACCTTTATAAAGCCTGCTAAGCTAACTTTTTTTACACTATTCTCTGGCAACAAATTTCAGAGTTTAATTACATGTCGAGTGAAGAAATATTTTCTCTAATTTGTTTAAATATACTACTTACTAGCTTTATTGTATACCTCCTAATCCCTGCATTTTTGTAAAGAGCCAACAAGTGATTAATGTCTGCTCATTCCATGCCACTCAGTATTTTATAGACCTCTCATCATATTTCCTCTCTGCAGTTTATTTTCTAAGCTGAAGAGCCCTATCCTCTTTAGTGTCACCCTACTCTGCTGGAAAGGGTACTGAAGCCTTACTTCATCTTACATGTAGTTATCAATAGCTGGGTTACCCCAGGAGTGGGGTGGGATAAAAGATCACTAACCAATTCTTCACATAAGGGAAGCATCAAGAAGAACCTGGTTAAGGATATATTTTGATAATAAAGGAGAATCAGATTTGGTGTTACATGATTTTCTTAAGTGTAATTACCCTGAAGAAATGACACCATTTAAAAGTGCAAAAGTTGTATTTAGTGCACTCAGTTCCCAATAAATAGGCTAAAATATTAAAATCAGTTAAAAATAGATTAATTCCCTTAAAGAATAAATGTAAAATATGTTCATTTAAACCTTTCAGCATTCACTTAAATGGTTATATATTTCTTTTTCTTCGCTAGCCTAAATTGTATAAATTACTGTCTGAATCCCTTCTTGTCTTTCTCCTGCTCTCTGCCATCCTTCCTTAAGGGTAGGATCATCCTTTTGTTCAGCTCTAAAGGTAGGGAAAGTTTCCATTACTTCTCTGGACAGCCATGGGACCTCCTTAGTCCTTTTTACCTGTCCCATTGCTCTACCCCTCCTTTGTTGCTACCTCCTTTTCTGAGCTTCCCTTTCTTCTTCTGAGCTTCTTGGAATGCTTCTCCTGTAAAGGGGAAATTATCTCCTAACTGAGTTTCCTCCCTATCTTCAATGGGTGCCTGTGAATGCGTATTTACCAAGCACTGTTTCCCTTTCATAACCTCCAGGAACCCCTGCCAATCGCATCCTAAAATGATTTCAAAGGGGGCCTCAGCAACAATGGCTAAAGAGGTTCTATACACCCCTATCCCTGTATCTTATTAGAGCAGGCCTCATTGGGTACAGTCTGGTATCTCCATGGACACACTTTATCCTAACTTTTCCTCTGCTCCCCATTTCTCTCTCTCTGGGAAATACCTTCCGCCAGAACCGATGGGCCATCATTGACTGATCAGCTCCAGAGTCTAATAATGCCTCCACCTCTTGTCCGCCCACTGACACCGGTAGAAAATATCCCTCTCCTCTTCGGGTATCCTCCCCTGGTATCCTGCATGCTACCATAGAACATGCCCTCTGTTGGTGTCCTCTTTCACACTTAAAACATTGCACCACCTTAGTAGGTTTAAATTTCCTCTGGGTATCACCCTGGGTTCTAGAAAACCTATTCCCACTGGGTCCCAGGTGTGTGTGTCGGGGCGGGTGTGTGGGTGTGTTCTATATGCAGGTCTCACAATCTCTACCCTACTTTGGGCGTCTAGGTATGCCTCTACCACTGTCAAGGCTTGGGTTAGGTCTTGGTATCCCTGCCTACGCACCCAATTCTGTATATCAGGGGGCACAGTTTCCAGGAATTGTTCCAGTACAATTTCTGCAAATAGAGCTCCGGGGTCTGTTGCAGACACTGGTTGCAGACACCTTTCCGGGGTCTGTTGCAGACACTAGTTGCAGACACCTTTCTGCCATCTTTGTGAGGCGTTGCAACACAAAGGCCTAGAGGCCTTTCCTTCTCTTGCCACTGCATACTATGGAAAGCCTGCCCATCAACATGGATTTACAAAGGGAAGGTCCTGCCAATCCAATCTAATCAGCTTCTTTGACTGGGTAACAAGAAAGCTGGATATGGGAGAGTCCCTGGACATCATGTACTTGGACTTCAGTAAAGCTTTTGATATCGTCCCATACGGCAGGTTATTGAGCTAAATGAGTTCGATGGGATTAGGAGAAACATTAACTGCATGGGTCAAAGACTGGCTAAGCGGTCAAATTCAGAGGGTGGTGGTGAACGATACCCTCTCCGAAACAATGGAGGTGATCAGTGGAGTGCCGCAGGGCTCGGTCTTGGGCCCGATCCTATTTAACATATTCGTTAGGCACCTGACTCAGGGGCTTCAAGGTAAAATAACATTATTCACCGATGATGCCAAACATAATAGACAAAATCACATTGCCCGACAGTATGACGCGGGACCTACTCTTACTGGAACATTGGTCTTCGACTTGGCAACTATGCTTCAATGCCAAAAAGTGTAAGGTCGTGCACCTTGGCAGCAGAAATCCTGCAGCAGAATGTGACTTAGGAGTGATCATTAGTGAAGACATGAAAACTGCCAATCAAATGGAGAAAGCTTCATCCAAGGCTAGACAAATGATGGGTTGTATCCGTAGAAGTTTCATCAGCTGGAATCCCGAAGTCATAATGCCGTTGTACAGATCCATGGTGAGACCTCATCTGGAATACTGTGTACAATTCTGGAGGCCACATTACCAAAAAGATGTGCTGAGAGCTGAAATGGTCTCAGGACTCAAGGATCTCCCGTATGAAGAAAGGCTGAGTAAATTGCAGCTATACTCACTCGAGGAACATAGAGAGAGGGGAGACATGATTGAGATGTTCAAATATATTACGGGCTGTATCGAGGTGGAAGATGATATCTTTTTTCTTAAAGGACCTACGGCCACAAGAGGGCATCCGCTGAAAATCAGGGGTGGGAAATTTCATGGCGACACCAGGAAGTATTTCTTCACCAAAAGGGTGGTTGATCATTGGAATGAACTTCCACTGCAGGTAATTGAGGCCAGCAGCTTGCCAGATTTTAAGAAAAAATGGGATAGGCTTGTGGGATCTCTTAGGGGAAGAAGTTAGGGGGGTTGGGTCATTAGAGTGGGCAGACTCAATGGGCCGTGGCCCTTTTCTGCTGTCATTTTCTATGTTTCTATGTTTCTATAGTGTTCCCTAGTAAATCCAAGGAAGTCTAGAATATGTGCTTTGATGGCCTGGTAATTATTAGCCTGCCCTGGGGCTAAAGTTTGGAAGGCCGCCAGGGACTCTCTTGCCAAACAGGGTAGTCATCTAACTGCCCATTGGCCAGCTGGCCAACCTGCTGCTGTGGCAATTCTCTTGAAAGAATTTTAAAAGTCATCTGGGGCATATTTCGGTGTAATTTTACTTAAGTTTATCATGTTCAAAGAGTTTTGTCCTACCTTAGGCTGTAAAGGTAAGACCCCCCGGTACCGTATTCAAAGCTGGACCAGCAGATGTGGCTTGCAATAGTTGTCCCATCATCTGTGACTCCATTACACAGACAAAGTCCTTGTGGTGCCGCTCTGCTGCTTCTTGGCTAGCCTGCCACCGACCCTGGTTGGCAGGCCAGCCAGGTCTATGACCTTCTTCAGCTCCTCATTCTGTCTGATGCTCTGCTGCCACCGCCGCCAGTGCTGAAGACTCCATCCTGGATCTGTGAACAATGTGAAAACAAACACCTGATCCAAGTGCAGTATCTTAATGGTCAATGACCCCCAGCACCACCCTCCTAGACCCTCCGTCTAGTACGCTTACTGCGGTACTGGTGAGTCTTCGCCTCTGTGTTCCTTATAGGGTGCAACGCCCTTCTTCTGAGACCACCTGGTTTCCGTCTGGTTCCACTGGAAACTCCAGATATCATCTGTTACCGGCTCCACTCCTGGAACACTCTCCTGCGTCGCGATGCTGTGGCTTCCTCCGCTGTCGATCCAGCTGCTCCTTCACAGGATCCGGAAATCTGTCCTGAGGACTTACAAATCCAAGGTTAGAGACCACTTCCAGAAGTTTGGTACAAACAAACTTTCGCTCCAACAACATAAATTTAAAAAAAAAAAAATGTTCCACCTTGCTATGCCGTTCTTCACCTGAAGGAGGTACCAAATTGCACTCCTGACACCAACTTGTCACACCCACACTCCTGTAAGGCACAGCGAGCCCACGGGGATGTGACTGAAACCTCAGATCCAGTGTGTCCCTTACTACCAAGTGACCCTTCAGGTCTTAATTCAGGCACAGTATCTGCCTGATGAGCATGCAAGGTAAAGAGTCTAAGTCAGACATGGAAAAAACATGGCAAAAACTTTATTCCAGCTACAGGCCAAATAAACCAAAATATAGGTTTCAGCCTTGCAGTTCAAGATAAACTCATGGAATTATAACAAAAAGGTTCAAACAACACAATCAGGATGTTCCAGTTTGGTCAGCACTGAATTGAGTACAGTCATTTTCACCAGAGCAGTAATATTTTGACTTTGCAGGCTTTACACACAGTTCATAAAAATAAGGTCAGCAATACTTGGTTTCTCAATGAACAGAAAAACAAACTTATAACAGACTGCGCAGTGCAGCAGGTATAAATTTCACATGGTTTTACTGTACTATACCATGCATATTTTCCCTTGGAGACATTGCTGCAGTTACTATGCACAGCTGAGAGGGAAGGCAACATAATTACTCAGCTTCATATCAAACCAGGAAACCATTCACACGCTTGCTGGTAATCCACACTTCACTACTTTAAATGTAGCCTCCAAGTTTTAGCTTGCAAGGAGAGATCCTAATGTACTTCAAGGAAGGACTACAGTTTAGCTGGCCGCTCAGAGATATAAACAGCAAAGCCAACTCTTTTGCTCACTGTATTTCCATGGCTATAGGACAGGTCTCAGTTCCTACCCGGCTTTCCTGCACCTCCATGGATTACCTTACATTAGTGACTTCTATTCCGCTCGTATCTTGCAGTTCTAGGCGGATTACAAAGAAGCTAACTGGACATTTCCAGGAACATTACAGTTTAGGTATTAGGATTACAATGAAGCTAACTGGATATTTCCAAAAGATTTGCGAGTTAGGTAGTGGAATACATGGTTGATACTTAAGAGAGAAAATATTACAAGAGGGGGTGAGACTATTGGGGAGGTGAAGGACAAGGGGAAGAGTTAAGATATCTGGATAAATTTTTTGAATAGCAGAGTTTTGATTTCTTTTCGGAATGATTTGAAGTCGCTCGTTGTTGTCAGTAAGTTGGAGATGGGGTGGTCAAGTTTCGCTGCCTGCGTCGCTAGTAGGTTGTCATACATCTTCTTGTACCGAGTTCCTTTGAAAGGGGGGGTAAGTAAATGGGGTTTGAGATCTTCTTTGCCTAGTAGTAAGATTTTGATTTAGGCAGTTGTTTAGGTAAATGGGAGTGATACCATTTATAGCTTTGAATAATAGACAGTATAATAATAATAATTATTTTATTTTTCTATGAGCCTATATTGCTCTATGTCGAAGAATTTTCTTATTTTTCATAGATTAAAATAGGTTAAAAATGCTTTCTGGGTAGTCTTGTTAATTTGGGCCTGCATTGTGCAGCATCTATCTATCAGCACTCCTAGGAGTTTAAGTTCGGACTGTATAGGGTATTTAGTGGCATTAATTTCTTATTCTGAAATGGAAGGGGTTTTGGCCTTTTCGAGCAAAAGAAATTTTGTTTGTGGTCTATCGTCCATTTTTCCACTGCTTCTAGTGTTTTTTTCAGTTTTTCTGTTGCGGTGGGATCTGGAGAATTAAAGGGGAGGAATATGGTAATATCATCTGCGTAGCTGAAATATGTTACATTTAGGTTATCTAGAGTGGTCCCAAGGGAGGATATAAAGAGGTTGAAGAGTGTAGGTGACAGTGATGACCCTTGAGGAACTCCACAGGGGTTGGACAATGGTTCAGATTTAAGATTGTTTGATTTTACTCTGTAAGTTCTTGATTTAAGAAATCCTTGGAACCAGTTACCCTGTCTGAGATCCCTATGGTTTCAAGTATTTGTAGTAGTATGGAGTGGTCAACCAGGTTGAATGCAGCAGAGAGATCAAGTTGAATTATCAGCATCCTTTTGCCTTTGCTAAGGTGCTGTCGGGCTGTGTCTAGTAGGGTTGCTAGTAGTGACTCTGTGCTATGGTTGGGTCTGAATCCTGATTGAGAGGGATGAAGCAGATTGTGATCTTCCAGGTAATTAGTGAGGTATTGGGCAACTAGACCTTCTATTAGTTTAACGTAGATTGGTATTGAAGTGATGGGTCTGTAGTTGGAGGGGATATCTATTGGGCATTTATGAGCCAGGGAAGAGAAGGAATTTTGGTGCTGGTTCACTAGCTAAACTAGCAGCTAAATTAGAAGATGAAACCTCCTCCATATTAGCTGAACTACATACAGTGAAGGAAATATTAAATAACACCAAATGTGATAGAGAAGAAATTAAGGAAGAAATGGTTAACACAAAAACTGAACTTTTATCATTCAAAACACGAATGAACAAGACTGAATGTAGAATTCAATATATAGAATATAATCTGAAAAGTTTTCAGAGCCAATTAGAAAGGATTACATTACTGGAGAGAGATATTGAGGAACATAAGAACATAAGCAATGCCTCTGCTGGGTCAGACCTGAGGTCCATAGTGCCCAGCAGTCCGCTCACATGGCGGCCCAACAGGTCTAGGACCTATGTAGTGATCCTCTATTTATACCCTTCTAACCCTCTTTCCAGCAGGAAATTGTCCAATCCTTTCTTAAACCCCAGTACCGTACTCTGCCCTATTACATCCTCTGGAAGCGCATTCCAGGTGTCCACCACACGCTGGGTAAAGAAGAACTTCCTAGCATTTGTTTTGAATCTGTCCCCTTTCAACTTTTCCGAATGCCCTCTTGTTCTTTTATTTTTTGATAGTTTGAAGAATCTGTCCCTCTCTACTCTCTCTATGCCCCTCATAATGGGAAAAGAGACCCAGTTTCTCCAATTTCTCAGCGTATGAAAGGTTTTCCATCCCTTTTATCAGATGTGTCGCTCTCCTCTGAACCCTCTCGAGTAACACATATCCTTCTTAAGGTACGGCGACCAATATTGGACACAGTATTCCAGATGCGGGCGCACCATCGTCCGATACAACGGCAGGATAACTTCTTTCATCCTGGTTGTAATAACCTTCTTGATTATACCTAGCATTCTATTCACTCTCTTAGTGGCTGCTGCACACTGTGTCATGTCCACCATTACCCCCAAGTCTCTTTCTTGGGTACTCTCATTCAATAACATCCCTCCCATTGTATAGCTGTATCTCGGGTTTCTGTTTCCCACATGCAATACTTTACATTTCTCAACATTGAACTTCATCTGCTCCTCTCCCTGGACAATCTGCCTGCTTTTAAATATCAGCAGCAGTGGGAGATCAATTGCTTTTACACCCAGCAGCAACGGGACCAACCCACCAAAAACCCACAGTCCCAATCCTGCAAAAATATGAGCTCCACCCTCCCTGCAGTCCGCTAGGAAAATCAACTGCTTTTACACCTAAGCAGCAGCAGGACCAGCCACCACTACCAAGAGCCCTTTGCCCCGATCCAGCCAGGCATGTGAGCTCCTCCCTCTGCAGTCCATTGGAGAGATCAATCTACCTGCTTTTAAATATCAGCAACAGTGGGAAATCAACTGCTTTTACACCTCAGCAGCAGCGGAACTATCCGCAACTACCAAGAGCCCACAGACCCGATCCAACCAAGAGTGTGAACTCCACCTCCCTCTGCAGTCCACTAGGAAGATCAACTGTTTTTTACACCTAAGCAGCAACAGGACCAGCCACCATTACCGAGAGCCCTTTGCCCTGATCCAGCCAGACAAGTAAGCTCTTCCCCCAGCATTCCGTTGGAAAAATCAATCTGCTTGCTTTTAAATATCATCAGAAGTAAGAGATCAACTGCTTTTACACCTAAGCAGCACCAAGACCAGCCGCCACTATCGAGAGCCTTTGTCCCAATCCTGCCAGGCGTGTGTGCTCTTCACCATACAATTCGTTGGAGAGATCAATCTGCCTGCTTTTAAATATCAGCAGCATTGGGAGATCAACTGCTTTTACACCTAAACAGCACCAAGACCAGCCGCCACTATCGAGAGCTCCTCCCCTTATATCCCTTTTAAGAGATCAATCTACCTGCTTTAAATATCAGCAGCAGTAGAAAAACAACTGCTTTTACATACAAGCAGCAGCGAGACCTACCGCAACCACCAAGAGCCCACAGACCCGATCCTGCCAGGATTGTGAACTCCTCCCCCTGCAGTCCATTGGAGAGATCAATCTGCCTGCTTTTAAATATCAGCAGCAGTGGAGATCAACTGCTTTTACACCTAAGCAGCAACGAGACCAGCCACAACCACCGAGAGAACACAGACCCGATCCTACCAAGAGTGTGAACTCTTCCCCCCCTGCAATCCGCTATGAAGATCGACTGTCGGCTCCGGGCGGCTTTCCCGCAGAGGAGAGAATCCTGCATTCACCGTGGGCCTCATCTGGGGCAGCCTCCTTGGAGCGGCTGGGGCACGGGCAGTGTGTCTGGGAGGGAATGCATGGATGGGAGAACATCGCAGGGGAAGAGACATAGACATCCTGGGACTGTCGGCCAAGTCTCTTCCCTGAAGAAGCCCTTTTTCTGGAAACGTCATATAAACTTACTTGCTCCACTTCATCACTGACGCTGAAACCGTGGATTGAAGACAAAGTTTTATTTTATTTTTCTTTCCAGCTTATGATTTATCTTTAATCTTATCTATTGTTTTGCATTTTGTCTTTGTTTTGTTCTATTTCTATCATTTAAATTTCTCCAGAATTCTACTGTTCAACGTCTCCCCCTTCTGCTTCTATTCCTTTCTCTCCTCTCTTCTACCTCCCAAAGTATTTAGATCAATGCTGTCTTGTTAAAATGTTTATTTTATTTTTATTTTTCCTCTAACTCTACTTTTCACTTCTCTATTACCCTCCAGGTACTTTAGTTAGATTGTGAGCCTTCGGGACAGTAAGGGAATTTTTCAAGTACCTTTCCTATTTCTAATCTTAATGTATATTTTCTGTAAACCGCTTAGAACCTAACGGATGTAGCGGTATATAAGAAATAAATTACATTACATTACATTACATCTCGTCGCCTATTCCCCTAGTTTGTTCAAGTCCCTTTGCAATTCTTTGCAGTCCTCTTTAGTCCGAGCTCCACTAAATAGTTTGGTGTCATCTGCAAATTTTATTATCTCACACTTCGTCCCTGTTTCTAGATCATTTATGAATATATTAAATAGCAACGGCCCAAGCACCAAGCCCTGCGGAACACCACTCGTGACCCACCTCCAGTCTGAGTAATGGCCCTTACACCTACCCTCTGTTTCCTACCCACCAACCATTCTCTGATCCATTTATGTACATCTCCGTCCACCCCATGGTTCTTCAGTTTCCGGAGTAGATGCTTGTGAGGCACCTTGTCAAAGGCTTTTTGGAAATCAAGGTATATGATGTCTATGGGGTCTCCTCTGTCCATCTGTTTGTTAATTCCTTTGAAGAAGTGCAATAAGTTAGTTAGGCACGATCTCCCCCTGCAGAAACCATGTTGGCTTGTTTTCAGAAGTTCATTTCTTTCCAAATATTCATCGATGATTTCTTTTTTCAGTGCTTCCGCCATTTTCCCCGGAACCGAGGTCAGACTCACTGATCTGTAGTTTCCCGGGTCACCTCTTGATCCCTTTTTAAAGATGGGTGTGACGTTGGCTATCTTCCAATCCTTCGGAATCACGCCTGTTTTCAGGGATAGGTTGCAAATTTGCTGCAGTAGTTCCGCTATCTCCTCCTTTAATTCTTTCAGAACCCTTGGACGGATTCCATCTGGACCCGGGGATTTGTCAGTTTCTAATTTTTCTCTCTGCTTGCGCACATCTTCAAGGCTCACTTCCATGGATGTTAATTTTCTGCTTGATTTCCATTGAAGAATTGCTCAGGTTCTGGTATGTTGGTTGTGTCTTCGTTCGTAAATACAGACGAAAAGAACATGTTAAGGCTTTCCGTGACTTCTTTCTCCTCCTTCACTATCTCACTATCTCCTTCACTATCTCACTATCTCACTAGCTGTCTCCGACATCCAGCGGTCCCACCTCCTCCCTAGCCGGCTGTTTCCCTTTAACATATCTGAAGAACAGTTTGAAATTTCGGGCCTCCCTGGCTAGCCTCTCTTCATACTCTCTTTTGGCTTTTCGAACCACACGGTGACATTCTTTTTTATACTTCCTTGCTCTTTCCAGCTCTCCTCAGTTTTGTCTTTATTGATATCTCTGGTTTGCCCGGGTGGATGATAGTATAGGCCCATCTTTATTTCATGTCCTTTCCTACCCGGTATTTTAACCCATTGCGATTCCAGCTTGTTGGTCGTCTCTGCTGTGTCCATTCTTGTCGATTGTATGCTTTCTTTTATGTATAGGGCTATTCCACCTCCTTTCTGTCCTGACCTGTCCTGGCGATAGAGCTTGTACCCCGGCAGTGCTGTATCCTATTTGCTTTCCTCATTCCACCATGTTTCAGAGATTCCAATGATGTATATGTCCTCTGCATTAGCCACAGCTTCTAGTTCCCCCATTTTGTTTCTTAGGCATTAGTATATATGCAATTTAGATCCTGGCATTTTGTTGTCTTCATTTCCTGAACAAAAGGGCAAGAAAGAACAAAAATTTTTGCCTTTTAGGTGTGCCTGAAGATAGAGTGAAGAGACTTGATATAGTTTCTGTCAGATATCATACCTTCATTGTTGAGAAGTCAATCTTCACAACAATTTGAAACAGATCAGGCACATCGGGTACCATCGCAATTGCTAAAAATAACAGCCATTATCCAAGGCCAAGGCCAATTGTATCTTAACAATTTAATCACAATCAGCTGATAGATATATTGCGGGCGTGTCCAAGCCACAGACAAGATGGACGCCTGAATATCACTCTCCTCCCTTATTGCCAAGATTATTGTTTGCCAGACATCCTTCCTCAATCTTTTGGGACTTATTTGCTGCTTTCTCTAACACTGAAGATGTCAGCTTCCAAACCAAGTAAACTGGATACATCTCCTAGTTCGACAGCTAGTCTTAAAAGAACTAAACCGGATCCACTGACTCCAGAGAAAATGGCTGCAACCTCTGGTGATGTTATGTTGGAAGAGTTTAGGGCTCTTAGAGATCTCACCATTAAACATTAACCACTAAAGAGCTGAAAGCAGATTTAGCAGAAATTAATTCCTCACTGTCTAATTTTCAGCTAAGAATTGAGAAGCTTGAATCCCGTGCTGACTCTGCTGCACTGGAGTCAGCTCAGTACCAGAACCTAACAGACACAAAACTGAAAAAACTTGAACAAGACCTGGAGGACCTGGCTAATCGTAGCCGATGTAGTAATGTTCGTATAATTGGATTAAAGGAAGGAATTGAAGAGACAGACATGACTGCCTTCCTTAAGAAATGGCTGCCGAAAGTCCTTAACCTTGATCTAACTAGAGAATAAGATATCGAGCGTTCTCACCGGGTGCCATCACACGTGCGCCTCAATCAGCACGACCTGTAGTAGCAAAGTTCCTGCGATTCCCACAAGCCTGATCATCGAAGGCAGGAAAATTCTGATCGTGCCAGACCTTGCCAAAACTACAGCAAGGAAAAGAACATCTTTCTCCATGGACAAGCAGTATAAGTCAGCCCCACTTTTGGTGACGTCATCTACGTCCCCAATTCGGATATGCTCTCCTAGAGCTCAGGTGAGGCTTTGGGAGCCTCATCTGAGCATGTGCGGGTAGCCCTATATATACCTGTGCTGACCCTCATTTAATCCAGTTTAGTTCATCCGCCCTCACGGACGGATCAAGCTCTCCATCCAAAAAAAAAAAAAAAAAAAACAAAGAAAAAAGAAGAGAACACGATGGCAGAAAGAACAGAAAAACCAGCAGCAAAACCTGGATTCAAAAATTGCCCAGACTGCAAAAGAAAAATGAGCTCCACGGACCCCCACGAGGTGTGTATCCGTTGCCTTGGGGAGGCTCACCTCATGACTGCCTGCCCTCAGTGCCTAAAAATGTCCCCGAGGGCTCGAAGAAACCGGCTCCATTCTCTACAGAACTCGGGAGAAGAGCAAAGGAGGAAGGGAAAAACCCAAGCTACAAAAACCCCTCCGGCACACCCGACTCCAGAAAGAACTTCCACGGGACCCCCAGCCACAGACCCGACTCACCTGCAGCCTGAAAACGATCATCAACAGCAAGGCAGACTGCTCCTGAAGCTGTCCGGACTGCTAAAAGCATCCCCACCAGCTGCCCCGAGGATCGGGCCACCTTCCGACTCACCGAAGGTCTCCCCGATGGCTGCCCAGAGGATCGGGCCACTGTCGGGCCTGCCGAGAGCCCCCCCGACGGCTGCCCCGAGGATCGGGCCACCCGCAGGAGCAGAATCCATAATGGCAGCGGCCGAGGGTCTCCTATCCCCTCCGCCTGCTTGCCCCAGTGCTCCAACAATGCCATGCTTCGATACAGCAAGGCGCCATGTTGTATGCAGCCCGAGATCACTCTCTGCTCCGATTCCAGCTCCCGATGACGTCAGCACGTTGGGATCCGCCCCCTTAAAGGCACAGCTACACCTAAATGCAGCACAACCTAAAGACAGTGCTTTTTCAAGTATGAGCACTGACTCTGCCCATCAAACCAGCCAAGAGGCAAAAAACAACAATCACAAAAGCGGCAAACAGGGAAAAAGAAGGAAACGATACAGGACAACTTCATCTTCTTCCTCCACCTCCTCTGCCTCTTCAGTCTCGCCGAGACGGCACAGACACCACCACGGAGACAGAAGCAGGGGCAGGTCCCGCCAACACAGCGCCAGTGCCCCCGACCAACCAGCCGCCACCATGGACCAACAATTATTTAATCTATTCAGCAGATTCATCGCACAGCAGCTGACGGGAAGTCCTGCACAAAATGCAGAACAAGTGCGGCAACCATCACCGGCAGGGAGGCATGGAGTACAAACAGCGGCATCTCACTCACTGACCACAGGCGGCTACGCCTCCGACCAGAGTGAGTGCTACCAGCCAAGCTATGCCTCAACAAAAAGCAGCCCACATGCATCAGCAACTGGGGAGACTCCAGAAACTGAGCCTGCAAATGGGACAGCACAATCTGACACTCCCGCAGAAGACCTCACCTATCCCAAGTTCCTCCAGAAGGTGGCCTCCTGCCTAGCACTTGCTCCAACACCGGAGCGAGAGGCGGCAAACGAAGTACCGGGACTGCTAAAATACCTGCAAGTGCAAAAGGCCACAGCGATACTACCAGCCCACAAGTTGCTACTAGATCGCCGGGACGAGATCTGGAAGACCCCAATGTCAGGCACCGCTGTGTCCAAGAAACTGGACCAAAAATACCAGATCAGTGAGGCACCAGGCTTTGACAAACCACAGCTCCCTCACCATTCTATCATAGTGGAATCTGCACTCAAAAAAGCGAAGAGCAACCGCCCACATGCCAACGATCCCCCGGGCAAGGAACACAGGACCCTGGATTCCACTGCAAAAAAGGTCTACCATGGCTCCATGCTCAATGCAAAAATTGATAACCACTTATTCCACCTGACCCTGTATAACGATGCCCTCCGGAGGAGAGTAGAGGAAACCCTGGACACCCTACACCCGGAGGGAAAAGCCTGCATAGCCCCCATACTGCAGGACATGGAAGAATGCGGAAAACATATGATAAGAGCGACCTTCGACGCATTCGAAACCTCGACCCGCACAGCTGGAGTAGCCATAGCAGCCAGACGCCTGGCATGGCTACGAGCCTCGGGACTCCGAGAGGACACCCATGAGCGTATTGCAGACGCGCCATGCTCAGGGGAGAACTTATTCGGAGACAAAGTGACGGAAACAGTGGACAAAATGAAGGAGCATTGCACTACTCTCCAAACCCTCTCCTCAGATGGCCTGGTAAAAGCCGCAACAATAAGACGGCACATCAACCAGTATCGCCGACAAAACACCAATGGAAGGCGGTATGACAGCCAGACCAGATGGCCGCCACTCAGACAAAAAGCACATCAACCCAGCGCCCCTTACCAGCAAAGGCAGCACCAGAGGGAACGAAAACAACACAAGCCAGCCACCTCCACCGGCACGAAAGCGGGGCCCAGTTTTTGACTCATCAACATCGCCCCCCACCCCAGTAGGGGGCCGCCTCTCCCTTTTCCACAAGGCCTGGGAGAGGATAACCACAGACAAATGGGTGCTGCAAATAATAAAAAACGGATACCGCATCAGATTCCGCACCCACCCACCATCCAACCCACCAAAAAGAAACTACAGGGAAACGCAGCCAGAACTCATCTCCAGAGAAATAAAAGCTCTCCTCCAAGCGAGAGCAATAGAGCCAGTACCCAAGTCACAGCACAACCAGGGATTCTACTCCCGTTATTTTCTCATCCCCAAGAAGACGGGAGGGTTCAGACCCATCCTAGACCTACGAGGCCTGAACGAGCACGTAGTCAGGGAAAAATTTCGGATGCACTCCCTAGGGACAATCCTACCATTAATTCAAAAAGACGACTGGCTGGCCTCCCTGGACCTTCAAGATGCATATTCCCACATCCCTATGCATCACTCCCAAAGAAAATTTCTACGATTCAGGACACTAAACCAGCACTTCCAATACCGGGTCCTGCCCTTCGGACTCTCATCCGCACCGAGAGTTTTTACAAAATGTGTCGCCGTAGCAGCGGCCCACCTCCGCAAGAGCGCCATATGCGTGTTCCCCTACCTAGACGACTGGCTACTGGTGGGTCCATCGGCCCAGGCAACAGCAACAGCAGTAAAGACAACGATGTCGCTCCTGCAATCCCTGGGTTTCCTCGTAAACATCAAAAAATCCATAATACAACCAACACAATCAATAGAGTTTATAGGGGCAAGAATTTGCACACCCCAGGACGCAGCCTTCCTACCCCACTCAAGGGGAACAACAATACGAAAGCTAACTCAGACTATATCAGAGACACGTACAGTCACAGCCAGAACGATACTACGTCTCCTGGGCCATCAAGCTGCCTCCATACACGTCGTCCCGCTTGCCAAGCTCCACATGCGACCCCTGCAATGGTTCCTCAGAAAAAATTGGAACCAACACACACAACCTCTGTCACACAGAGTCAAAATGGACCAGAAAATCTGCAACAACCTCGAGTGGTGGACACAGCAGCAGAATTTGTTCAAGGGCAGGCTCTTCCAGCAGCCACAACACCAACTGACACTCACCACAGATGCCTCAAAGCAGGGGTGGGGAGCCCATCTCCTCCACCTGAGAACCAAGGGCCCCTGGTCCCCATCCGAGGCCAAACAACACATCAACCTGCTAGAACTCAGGGCAATTGGGAATGCCCTACAAGCCTTCGCCCCCTGGATCTCCAACAAGACCTTACTGATTCAGACAGACAACCAGGTGGCAATGTTCTATATCAACAAGCAGGGAGGCACGGGCTCACTCACCCTCTGCAGAGAGGCCCACAAAATCTGGACATTCGCTTTAGCAATCAACACTCTCATCCAGGCCACCTACCTCCCGGGCCAGAACAATGCCCTGGCGGACAGCCTCAGCAGAAAGCTGGACCCCCACGAATGGTCCCTCCACCCGGAAGTAACCCAGGAACTCTTCCACATGTGGGGCCTCCCAACAAGAGACCTCTTTGCAACGGAGGACAACAAGAAGTGCCCACAATTCTGCTCCAAAAGACCAGCACAATACAGTCAAACCAGGGACGCTTTTGCCGTACATTGGGGAAAACACCTACTCTACGCCTTTCCCCCCATACCACTGATCCACAGAGCGCTCCAGAAGATCAGGCAAGAGGAAGCCTCAGTGATCTTCATCGCGCCCTACTGGCCGAGACAAGTATGGTTCCCCTTCCTACATCGACTGGCGACACAGCCGCCGATCAGCCTACCACTGCGACCGGACCTGATCACCCAGGACCAGGGACAAACCCTGCATCCCAGTCTGAAAACTCTAGCACTTACAGCATGGATGTTGAAAGGCTAATCCTGGACCCTTTCCACATGTCAACGGGGGTGACCGAGGTACTACTAGCAGCCAGACGCCCGTCCACTAGAAAATCATACAGGCTCAAGTGGAAAAGATTCCACATATGGTGTGTTTCGAAAGAAGAAGACCCACTGAACTGCCAGGTCCCAACTGTACTCCAATACCTACTTAACCTATCCAAGACGGGCCTCAGAACATCCTCCATACGGGTCCACCTGAGCGCTATATCAGCGTTCCACAGCCGCATTGAGGACAGGACCCTAGCCACACACCCGCTAGTGTCAAAATTCATGAAAGGGCTTACAAACCTGCACCCCCCGGTCCGCCGCCCGCCGCCCGCGTGGGACCTGGGCATCATCCTCCACAGGCTAACAGCACACCCCTTCGAGCCCTTGGAGGAGGCGCCAATCAAATTCCTCACCTGGAAAGTAGTTTTTCTCATCGCCATCACATCAGCAAGACGCATTAGCGAGCTACAGGCCCTGGTGACATACCCACCATACACACAGATCCTTCATGATCATGCAGTACTGAGAACTCACCCGAAGTTCCTACCAAAGGTAGTCTCACCTTTTCACATAAACCAAGCAATAGTACTTCCCTCCTTCTACCCGGGACCACATAACAACAGCACGGAACAAATCCTACACACTTTGGACTGCACCCGCGCACTCCGCCTATACATTCAACAAACACAATCCTGGCGAAAGGCAGTGCAACTGTTCATCTCCTTTGATCCCAACAAACCAGGATCACCAGTGGGAAAACGCACTATTTCCAACTGGATCTCAAACTGCATCGCCTTCTGCTACGAGCAGGAGGGAGCATCCCTTGAAGAAAAGGCCACAGCTCACCAACTAAGAGCCATGGCCGCTACATTGGCAAACCTCAGCAACACGCCACTCCAAGACATTTGCAGAGCAGCCACATGGTCTACCCCACACACCTTCACCAGACACTATTGCCTGGATCGCCCAATGCAGACCTCCAATGACTTTGGCCTCAACATATTACGATTGGGGACCAAAACTGACACAGCAAGGGGCACCAACACCTTAACTAGCTGATCAGGACTATTAGCCGAATCAGATAGAACTGTCAGCAGATCACATTCTGCCATGTTGGCACAATTTGCACTGTTTTGCACATGTTAACACAATTTGCACTGTTTGCACAAGTTACTTGTTATAATCGCATTTGTTATTGAGATACATACTCTACCATGTTGGTAAGAATGAATATGTTGGTCCAGTTCTGAGGACCAAAATAAAGTTCCTATTGTTTACAACGCATAACCTCTGACTGGTCTCAGTAATTGGGGTTTTTATCTCTGTCCCTCACCTGACCTTTATGCAGCCTCACCCTACCGCAGCAAGGTAGCGGAGATGCAGAGGGGGCCATCCCCTGATGGGGACCCCGTCCTCTTACACCCTCTGCCCCCCGCAGCTGGAGAGGCACCAAAAGTGGGGCTGACTTATACTGCTTGTCCATGGAGAAAGCGAAGTTACTTACCTGTAACGGGAGTTCTCCGTGGACAGCAGGATAAGTCAGCCACACTGACCCTCCCTCCTCCCCTAAGGGGTGACACTGCAATAAGACTCAAGCTATGGAAATCACTGGATTAAATGAGGGTCAGCACAGGTATATATAGGGCTACCCGCACATGCTCAGATGAGGCTCCCAAAGCCTCACCTGAGCTCTAGGAGAGCATATCCGAATTGGGGACGTAGATGACGTCACCAAAAGTGTGGCTGACTTATCCTGCTGTCCACGGAGAACTCCCGTTACAGGTAAGTAACTTCGCTTTCTTAGCTGAGACCACGTCTGAAATCTCTGAATGCACGCTTCGGCCTGCAATATCCAGTGCGCATGGTCGTCACCCTCAACAACACCACTAAGGTCTTCGACTCCCCGGAGCAACTACATAACTACCTGGATCAATTTCAATCCAAAAACACGGGACCCTGACTGACTTTCTAACATAACTCACATGACAACTTTTCAGATTATACGTTGCGATAGTCCTCTCTCTCCATTCTGCTGAGAGGACAGTTATGACCGATGTTTAGTCAAGCTGCGATCTCTTTTTTTATACTTCTACAACAAATGTTTTTACATGATAACTTATTATTTATTCTAGTACAATGCTTCTCTCTTATTTTTAAGTGTCTCCCTACTGCACTCTCCCGCACATGCTGTGTTTTTTATTCTACGGTTTCTTTTTTCTTTTTAATCATTGTCCTATTCACAATGATGTATTTCAAATCTTCTTATAACTTATATATATTTATTTTTAGCGTGTTCGAATACATCTCCCCATCAGTTTGATTAATCAGTATTCGGCATTTTAATTTATATGCTTCCCCTTCTCTCTGATTAACCCTTACATAGCCCTGCTTTAGAATCAATTGCATGCTTTCAGTTTTTCTCACAAAAAGCTATGCCCTTACCATTAAATTCATATTATATTAACTTGGCCACTACGATGAAATTTTGATATCGACTGTTTTACTCACTAACTAATCAATTTATCTTAAAACTTTCTGTGACTCGTGATTTACAGATTCATTTTATTACCTTGTACATATCGATTTTAACATTGCATTAATTTTTTCTAACTGATTCTTGTCTTGCTTGTTGTTTCTTTTTTTTTTTTCCTTTCTCGTTTTCGCATTGTGAATGCATTGATCTGCTCACATGAATTATCCTTCTCCTCACTCTGCTATCAATGTATACGTATAAAGTTCATAGATTATTCATTATCCCTCTTTTAATTGATTATTCTTAGATTATTACAATATTATTGATTTGGTATATGTATTGCCATGGATTTGTTTAACATGAATTACTGTTAAGACTTTTTAGCACCCTGTCTGCATGCACGATACATTTTACCTTTAAACTGATTATTATTCATCTGTTGTTTAAGAACATAAGAAGTTGCCTCCGCTGAGGCAGACCATCTCGCCCAGCGGTCCGCTCTCGCGGCGGCCCATCAGGCCCACTGCCTGAACAGTGGTCTCTGACTAATTTTACAATTTACATCTAATCCTATCCCTTACCTTTACTCTTATCTGTACCCCTCAATCCCTTGGTCCTCCAGGTACCTGTCCAGACCTTCTTACTTTCTTCGATTTCTATAATACTAGTATTTCCCCTTCTGCCTCTTTCTTATCTACTCCCTGCAACTTTGACTGTTTCATACTGCTTACTTCTTCTCATCTATATATTATCACTAATTACTGATATTGCTTTGAACTTCTATCATATGAGTTTACATGTTTTTACCTATAATGCTGTTATGCCACCTCTCAGAGAGATCGATTTAACATTTTACTATCAATAGTTATCTGTTTTTTTTATGAATGAATTATTATAAACTTCCTATTTTTACTACTAACTCTTAAACATGTACTTTATCATTGTCATATATTAATAGATCAAGTCATAAGCATACAATGAATATGTTTAAACCTATACTTTTAATGTTTTGCACACTGCCATTATTTGCCTTAATACTGTATATAAATTTATTTATTTTTTTTACAAGCCATGTATTCTGATGAAATTCCCTTTCTCCAATATACCAATAATATACTATTCTATTTTCTATAGGTTTAGTTCCTTTAATCTCATCAACTTAGCCATTCTGTGATTATTTCCACTTTTGTATCCACAAATCCTGTTTTTCTAAATGTTATGTCCCATGCTGTTTATTACTCTAATCTTTATTGATATATTATCACTATTGTAGGAGCTATTATATAATTTTACCTGTCTATTTATACTCCACAATTGATATATTTGATCTCTATTGCCCTATATCATAATGTACTGCCTTCTCTCAACAGCTTCTCTGTCTTAGATTTTTTTCTTATTTTTCTATCATTACTTCCAACAATTATTCTAAATTTTCTTCTTAATCTCCCTTTCCTTTGTCTGACTTTCTCAATTTCTTAAACTCAATTTGGAGTTATCTCTTTTTCAGGTGTCTCATGTCCTGTTGCCTTTCCTCCACTATCTTAATCACTTTCTTCTGGCTGAGCTTTTCTAGCTCTCTATGCCTTCCTTTGATATTAACCTCCAGAGGCCTTCTATTTCTTATTTTCTTTCTATCCTGGAATGTAAATGGACTACATCATCCAATAAGCTTGAAGAAGGAAGTCAAGCGACTAGAGGACAGGATACAGGAGCTAGAAGGACTTAACACCACGGACGACCCAATCAGGACAACTGAAGACTTCATGAGCGAGAGGCACATCGAGGAGGAAGTCAGGGAACTCGAGAAATTCATTGAAGAGGCATACAGAAAGAGGGTGGAAGAGAACGAACTTCAGATGAAAGAAGAAGTTACAGCAACATCGAAGGGAGAGCAAGAAACAGAAGACCACAAAGAAGACACCGACGGAGGAAAAACGCAAGAAGGTGAGAAATTGACCAGTCGATGCCCAGAGGAAGAAAGAGAGAAACATACCGAGGACATCGACCTGAGACCGAAGCGAACATTGAAGAAGGGAAGGTCAGCGATCCTAGTGGGGGACTCAATCCTGAGGCAGGTGGACAGCCACATAGCAGGAGGGAGAGAGGACCGACTGGTGACCTGCCTCCCGGGAGCGAGAGCCAAGGACATCGTGGACAAAATTGGAAAGATCCTGGAAGGAGCGGAGATGGAAGAGACTACAGTAATGATCCACATCGGGACGAACGATGTCAGCAGGAGGGACTATAGAAGAAACACACTGATAGAACAGTTCAAGATTCTGGGAATGAAGCTGAAGATGAGGACCTAGAAGATAGCGTTCTCAGAGATCCTACCAGTGCCGAGGGCAGATATGAAAAGGCAAGAGGAACTACAATCAATAAATGCATGGATGAGGAGATGGTGTGAGGAAGAAGGATTCCACTTCGTGAGGAACTGGACGACGTTCTGGGGCAAGAGCAAGCTCTACAGGAGAGATGGACTGCACCTGAGCGCAGAGGGAACTAGACTTCTAGCAAACAACATCAAGAGAGGAATAGAACAGGCTTTAAACTAACAAGAAGGGGAAAGCCGACAGTCGACCAAGCGTCGATGATTCGGAAAAAGGTATCTTGTGAAGATACTAAGGAGATAAAAGGCTGGGATGAGACAAGGGACAAATTACAGGAGTCGACAAACAAAGGAGAGGAGATTAGAAAGATCACAACCAAAGAGAAGAATCTAATGACCAAAACACAGGGAAAGGAAATGAAGGCAACAAAATTCCAGGAGCTAAATTGCATATATACTAATGCAAGGAGCCTAAGAAACAAAATGGGAGAATTAGAAGCCATGGCTATTGCAGAAAACATAGACATCATTGGAATCTCCGAAACATGGTGGAATGAGGAAAGCAGATGGGATACAGCACTGCCGGGGTACAAACTCTATCGCCGAGACAGATTAGGACAGAAAGGCGGAGGAATAGCACTATACATAAAAGAAAACATACAATCGACAAGAATGGACATAGCAGAGACGGCCAACAAGCTAGAATCGCTATGGGTTAAAATACCAGGAAGGAAAAGGCCTGAAATAAAGATAGGTCTATACTATCGTCCACCCGGGCAAACCGGAGAAATCGATGAAGAAATGGAAGCCGAGATGAAGCGAGAATGTAAAAGCGGTAACACAGTTATTATGGGAGACTTCAACTACCCTGGGATAGACTAGAGTCTTGGAAGCTCAAGATGCGCCAGGGAGGCAGACTTTCTGGAGGCTGTACAAGATTGCTTCATGGAGCAGCTTGTTAGAGAACCGACGAGAGGAAATGCCACTCTGGATCTAATCCTAAATGGGCTAAGGGGACCTGCAAAGGAAGTGGAAGTAGTGGGACCGTTGGGAAACAGCGATCATAATATGATCAAGTTCAAGGTGGAAATAGGAATACTGAAAGGAAAGAGAACCAAAGCGACAACTTTTAACTTCAAGAAGGGAAACTACGAAGCAATGAGAAGAATGGTAAAGAAGAAACTTAGGAACACTTCCAAAAAATGGCATACGGTAGAACATGCCTGGTCCTTTTTCAAGAATACAGTGAGCGAGGCGCAAAATCTGTATATCCCCAAATTCAGAAAAGGGTGCAACAAAAGTCGAACAAAAGACCCGGCGTGGATAACTAAAATAGTGAAGGAAGCGATAGGCAATAAGAAAAACTCATTCAGAAAATGGAAGAAGGACAAATCTGAGGGAAACTGGAAAGAACACAGAAAGTATCAAAAGGAATGTCATCGTGTGGTTCGAAAAGCCAAAAAAGAGTATGAAGAGAGGCTAGCCAGGGAAGCACGAAATTTCAAGCCGTTCTTTATTAAAGGGAAACAGCCGGCTAGGGAAGAGGTGGGACCACTGGACGACGGAGACCGGAAGGGAGCGGTGAAGGAAGAGAAAGAGGTCGCAGAAAGACTTAACATGTTCTTTTCATCGGTATTTACAAGCGAAGACACAACCAACATACCGGAACCTGAACAAATCTTCAAGGGAAATCAAGCAAAAAGTTAACATCCATGGAAGTGAGCCTTGATGAGGTGCGCAGGCAGATAGAAAAACTAAAAACTGACAAATCGCCGGGTCCGGATGGAATCCATCCAAGGGTTCTGAAGGAACTAAAGGAGGAAATAGCAGAACTACTGCAGCAAATTTGCAACCTATCTCTGAAAACAGGTGTGATTCCGGAGGATTGGAAGATAGCCAACGTAACGCCCATCTTTAAAAAGGGATCAAGAGGGGACCCGGGAAACTACAGACCGGTGAGTCTGACCTCGGTTCCGGGGAAAATGGCGGAAGCACTGATAAAAGATAACATCGATGAACATTTTGAAAGAAACGAACTTCTGAAAACCAGCCAACATGGTTTCTGCAGGGGAAGATCGTGCCTGACTAACTTACTGCACTTCTTCGAAGGAATTAACAAACAAATGGACAGAGGAGACCCCATAGACATCATATACCTAGATTTCCAGAAAGCCTTTGACAAGGTGCCTCATGAACGTCTACTCCGGAAACTGAAGAACCATGGGGTGGACGGAGACGTGCATAGATGGATCAGAAACTGGTTAGAAGGTAGGAAACAGAGGGTAGGGGTGAAGGGCCACTACTCAGACTGGAGAAAGGTCACAAGTGGTGTTCCGCAGGGCTCGGTGCTCGGGCCACTGCTTTTTAACATATTCATAAATGATCTAGAAACAGGGACGAAGTGTGAGATAATAAAATTTGCGGACGACACCAAACTATTTAGTAGAGCTCGGACAAAGGAGGACTGCGAAGAATTGCAAAGAGACTTGGACAAACTAGGGGAATGGGCAGAGAGATGGCAGATGAAATTCAATGTTGGGAAGTGTAAAGTATTGCATGTGGGAAGCAAAAACTCGAGGTATAATTATGCGATGGGAGGAAAGTTTTTGAATGAGAGTGCCCAAGAAAGGGATTTGGGGGTGATGGTAGACATGACAATGAAGCCGACAGCACAGTGCGCAGCTGCCGCTAAGAGAGCGAATAGAATGCTAGTTATAATCAAGAAAGGTATTACAACCAGAACGAAAGAAGTTATCCTGCCGCTGTATCGGGCAATGGTGCGCCCACATCTTGAGTACTGCGTCCAGTATTGGTCAACGTACCTTAAGAAGGATATGGCATTGCTCGAGAGAGTTCAGAGGAGAGCAACACGACTGATTAAGGGGATGGAAAGCCTTTCATATGCTGAGAGATTGGAAAAACTGGGACTGTTTTCCCTAGAAAAGAGAAGATTAAGAGGGGATATGATAGAGACTTACAAGATCATGAAGGGCATAGAGAGAGTAGAGGGACAGATTCTTCAAACTTTCAGAGAATAAAAAAACAAGAGGGCATTCGGAAAAGTTGAAAGGAGGCAAATTCAAAACTAATGCTAGGAAATTCTTCTTTACACAACGGGTGGTGGACACCTGGAATACAATTCCAGAGGAAGTTATAGGGCAGAGTACAGTACTGGGGTTTAAGAAAGGTTTGGACAAATTCCTGCTGGAAAAGGGGATAGAGGGGTATAGATAGAAATTTACTGCACAGGTCCTGAACCTGTTGGGCCGCCGCGTGAGCGGACTGCTGGGCGCGATGGACCTCGGGTCTGACCCAGCGGAGGCATTTCTTATGTTCTTATGTTCTTAATAAAGCAAAAAAAAAAATTTTCACTCATCTTAAGAAACTGAAGCCTTTCATAGTTTTCTTACAAGAAACACATATACCTAATGTCTCTCATTATCTAGTTTTCCAGGATTGGCTAACTTGCATTGCTGAAGCACCGGCAACTGGTAGGAAACATGGAGTTGCACTCTTATCTCATAAGAATATCTCCTTTCAACTCCTGGAATCTAAACATGATCAATCAGGCCTTAGATTTAGCGGGGATGGGCCGGGAAGGGGCGGGCCCATCTCATTTCCACGAAGCGGGCCTGTCGGCTAGACGGCAGCAAGACCCGTCCAGCCGACCAACATTTAAAGGCTAGTTGGGGGGGGAGGTCGTTAGTATGGGGGGTCCGGAGGGGATCCGGCTTTCCGGCAGGAGGAGTTGGGCATCCTCCTGATGGCGATTATGAGTTTGAGGGGGAGGGGGAGTCCAGAGTTCCGGCAGGAGGAGTTGGGCATCCTCCTGATGGCGATCAGACTTACCGCGATAAGTGTAGCGGCCGTGTCTAATGTAACCTGATTCTGTAACCAGCGTCTGTAACATGGATGCCGGTTACAGAATCGGGGTTTAGTGTAGGCCCGATTCTGTATAGGACACCTCTCCCGGGCGTCCTATACAGAATCAGGGCCTAAATCCCTACAAAATCCATTCGATGTCTCTGAAATATCCTTTATAAAACATCTCTCCTCTGGGAAATCACCTGGCCTAGATAGACTTACAGTTGTACTTTATAAAACCTTCCAAAATAAACTTTCCCCTATACTCACATCCCTGTTTAATTCTTTCAATCCCCAGAAGATCTCTACAAGTCACTTTCTTGATGCGGTTATTACTGTAATCCCTAAACCTAATAAAGATCCCCAACAAATTTCCAACTATAGACCCATATCACTCTTAAATGTTGATTACAAAATATTTGCCACAGTCCTCTCTCATAGACTCATATTAATAAACTCATTTCCCCCCATCAAGTCGGATTTATGCCTGGCAGATTGATAACTGACAATTCCTGTCTTTTTTTTCATTTAGTGTCCCCAACATCTAAGGACCTTAGTATAGCCCTCTCATTAGACGCAGAGAAAGCTTTTGATAGAGTTGAATGGTCCCACTTATTCCATACCATGCAATGGTTCGTATTTCCTCCTAAATTCTTAGAATACGTTAAAACCCTTTATTCCAATCCCAAGGCATCTATTATTACTAATAACATCTTATCACCCTTTTTTACCTTGCAAAGAGGTTCCCATCAAGGTTATCCTCTCTCACCATATTGTTTTAATATTGCTTTAAAACCTCTTCTATTGGCAATCAATTCCCATGAAACCAACTTTCAGCATATGCGGACGATGTTCTATTATACCTCACCAATCCAGATAGCTCTCTTCCTGCCCTTTTCGATCTCATACAGTCATTTTCTTCTTTTTCCGGCTACAAAATAAATAAACAAAAAACAGAGGTATTACCTCTCAACTCTCATTCCCATCCAGACATGATCCGGGAATTTAATCTTCTTTGGTCTCCATCTTACATTCAAAATCTTGGGTTAGAGCTTTATACATCCTTATCTGCCACAATCAAGCATAATGGTGACAATCTTATTTCTACTCCCAAGTCTCTAATTCAGTCCTGGCATCCTCTTCATCTCTCCTGGTGGGGCAGGGTTGAAACTATAAAAATAGTTGTTGCACCAAAAATAAATTTTATACTTAGTATGATCCCTCACATTTTCCCACCTCTTTTTTATAAAACGATTGATAAACAAATATCTGCTTTTATATGGAATCATAAGCCACCCAGAATCGCCCTTAAAAAGCTCAAAGCCCCCAAAGATAGAGTTTGACCTACCACAAAGCCTTTATCTTACAACAGACCAGTTACTGGTTTGTCTCTTCTTGTGACTATCTACCTACCTGGCTTCAGCTAGAACTTACTCTCTTTCCATCCTATTCATCACTTGCTCCTTTATTGACCTCTGATACTTTACTTTCTGACACAAACCCCATCATCTCTCAATCTACAAAATGTCTTTTAGAATTTGACGAGCTACTGGAAGCACCAATTAAGAATTCAACATACCTCTCCCTTTGGCATAATTCGCCTTTCTCATTGATAAGACATCGGTATTTTGGCCTCAATGGGCTAATATTAGTATTCGATACCTGATGGATATTTGCACCCCTTCTATGCAACTCCTAACTTTTTCAGACTTACAAGATAAGTTCGACCTTCCACCTTCGAAATTCTACCAATGGCTTCAGCTTTCCTCCTCGATCACTAAATCTAAGATCTTAAAAAATAGAGTTGCAGGAGTCCCTACATTATTCTCTGTTCCCCAAGCTCTTAGCCACTGGTCATACTGCATTTCACATTTATAAAATATTCATTAACTCTCGATTGAATACTCACACCCAATTACAAAAAACTTGGGAATTCGAATTAAATTGCCGGCTACAAGATAGTCGTTGGTCCACTTTTTGGTCTATAATCATCAGAACTATCCCCTCGGCTAACTCGATGCAGTCCATATTTTTCTTACATCACAGATCCACTTGGACACCTCAGAAACTACATGTCTCAGGCCTTCTTCCCTCCAACAAATGTTGGAACTGCATATGATAGTCAAATGTCCTTGCCTTCAGACTTTTTGGGCAAATGTTTGGTCTATTATCCAAAAAATATTCAATCTTACTTCAGATTTCTCTTCTACAATAGTAGTATTGAAATCAGAAGCACCTATGCTCAACCTGCCAGCCTCTCAGCATGCTTTATTTAATGCGCTTCTCATTGTTTTACGGCTTATATTATCTAACTGGAAATCCTTTGATTCCCTCAATGTGCATTTTTGGTATCAATCTGTTCTATTACAACACAAATGTGAAATCTTGATTTCTATTACTATACCACTCACCACCAAAGTTCACATTAAAACTCTTTGAAAACTACTTAAACTCTATTTAATGTCTCATTTCTAGTATTTCTGGTATCTTTCCTATACTTCTCCTTTTCTCACCTCTACTCATCTCTTTCTTTTATCTCTTCTCTGGCCTCTGGGGGACTATCATACATATTTTTATTGCTTTCATTCAACCCTACCTCTCCTCCTTCTTTTTTGACCCTTTTTCCTATTTCCTCTTCCTTTCTTTCCCTCCCCTCCCATTGCCTGTTTTTCTTGCATATTCTTCAAATATATACCACAACACCATGACTTATGTTTCCACTAGACATATTTGAAGTTTCTCTGTTGTGCTAGAATTTTTTTTGTTCCAATTCACGTTCATTGTTCCATGTTTCTGATATTAATGATGTTTCATTATTCCCTTTTGTATTTTGAAAAAACTTACAATAAAATTTCATGGAAAAAAAGCTGATAGATGTATTGCAAAAGGAAAAACTTATCTCCAATTAAATTTGAGGGAAATAATTTATTATTTGTTCCTCATCTCTCCAATAAAACAGTGAAGGCTCATAAACAACTATTGGACTTTAGACCCTGTTTAAAGCAACTTGGTGTCAAATTTGGTATAATATATCCTTAAATTGACCATCCCATTTTTAATTACCATGTCACATTGTCCGGAAGCATACCCAAAATATCCTATTTTCAGAGCCCAGGATTTCTTCCTGCTTCTCCTTGCTTCTCCGACAGCAACAGGCCGGGAGCTGCAGCGACTGCACAGCACAAGCGCCGGGCTCCCTCCTGGCCCGAACAACTAGCGGGGGGGGGGGGGTGTCGCCAGGGCCAGGAGGACTTGGGCTCCCTCCTGGCCCGATATTGTCGGGGAGTTGGGGAATCGGTGGGGCAAGAGGGCTTGAGCTCCCTCTTGCCCCGATCGTGTCGGGGGTGCCGCGGATGGCTGGGGCAAGAGGGCTTGAGCTCCCTCTTGCCCCGATCGTGTCGGGGAGTCGGCGGTCCTTCGGGGTGGGGGTGCGGGTGCGTGCGAGCAGTCCTGCGGGGGGTGAATCGGACGTCGGGGGGGAACTATGTAAAAAAAATTTGTACAACGCGCTCACGCATATACCGCGCAAGGGTATGCACGGTTTGTAAAAACACATATAACGCGCGCGTTATATGCGTGAAAATACGGTACCTAGTTCAAAAGTTACAGGATTCTAAGGTGTACTATAGTTATTGCCTTTTCCCCATGTTCCTTGGAAGTGAGTTTTTCAACCTTATCAGAAAAGCCTAACCCAGAATGTGAATTAACTTCAGGCTTCCTGTAAAAGAAGTACAATATCCTTCTGCCTGCAGTCACACCAACTGCAGCATGGTTTTACTTTTCGGATGGCTTTGAAGAATAGCGATCAGCTGGCCAGCACCTGTGCCACAATCAGCTGAACAAGCAGGGGAGAAGAGAAGAATCTCTATCAACTGAGCTGGTAGAGATCTACAATCAGATGAGCTGGCACCATAGCCACAATCAGCTGATCATGGCACTGTGCCAGCTCAGCTGATAGCAGATTTTCTCTTCTTCCCTGTCAGCTTAGCTGATTGCAACTCCGGTGCCGCTTAGCTGATAACAGGCAGAGGAAAAGCAGTTTGGGAAGTTAGTAGCTGGTTTGTTTGTTTTAGTTAGAAAACAGGTGTAGGATCTGCCAAGATCCTGTAATTCTAACCACAGGAAGGGCTGTATCCCCTGGATTCAGCACCCTTTACCAACTATAAGCCAGGAAACATCTTTACCCTGCACTCCATCAAAAGCAAAGGATCTGCAAGGAACGGCAGGATATGTCAGGATCCTGTAACCCCGTGAATTCAGCACCCTTCACCACCTATAAGGCAGGAAACATACATATCCTACATGTCTTCCCCATCAAAAGAACAGAACCTGCCAGGATCCTGCATGATCCGCTTTGAATTTGAATAAGGCAGAACATCAAATTTTAATAAACCTTGAAACCTTGAGGATCCTGTAATTCTGACCCCAGGAAGGGCTGTAAACCCCAGGATTCAGCACCCTTCATTACCTATAATTGAGGAAACATGGATACCCTGAACTCCTTCCCCATCAAAAGCATAGGGCCTGCCAGGATTCTGCAGGATATGCCAGGATACTACAATTATGACCCCAAGAAGGGCTGTATCCTCCTGGATTTAGCACCCTTCATCACCTATAAGGCAGGAAACATCCATACCCTGCACTCCTTCCCAATCAAAAGTTTCAAGTTTATTTCAATTTGATATACCGCCTATTTCACAATCTAAGCAGTTTACAAAAAAAAATTGAATAATAAAAACAAATTAAATTAAAACCAGAGACAATAGCAGATACAACAATTTCAAGTTTATTCTGACTTGATATACTGCTTTTACATACCAAAGTGGTTTATAACTTTACAATATTAAAAATTAATTAAAAACCAGGGGGATAGACAAACAAACCAATACTGACAATTAGGACAAACAAGTAGGGTAGAAACAAAGGAAAAAGGGTAAGGGTACAATATTTAAAAAAACAATGGGAATGTAGGGAAAACACTGCTTCAATAAATGATTATATAAAAATAAAATTAAAATTAAAAATCGGGAACAGAGCAAACAACAGGATAGACAAATTAAAAACCCATTCTGGAAGCACTAAAAATATTATTATTGAAGGACTATCTCCACTTACATATCAAATGTAAGTCTAGATGGGCCATTTGGCCTTTAGCCATCATGTTTCTAAATGCATCCTTAAAGAGAAAAGTTTTAAGCGTTGATTTAAATTTTGAAGTACAGTTTTCCTGTCTGAGATTACTTTGATCTGCTTTTTTTCCTTCTTTTTATGCAGTTTTTATGATGTTTTAAATTTGTTGTTTTTGTGAGTGGTTTTTCTAGCTCTTGTTACATGGAACATAAGAATTGCCACTGCTGAGTCAGACCAGTGGTCCATCATGCCCAGCAGTCCGCTCACGCGGCAGCCCTCTGGTCTAAGACCAGCACCCTAACTGAGACTAGCCCCACCAGCGCACGTTCTTGTTCAGCAGAAACTTGTCTAACTTTGTCTTGAATCCTTGGAGGGTGTTTTCCCCTATAACAGCCTCTGGAAGAGCGTTCCAGCTTTCTACCACTCTCTGGGTGAAGAAGAACTTCCTTACGTTTGTACGGAATCTATCCCCTTTCAACTTTAGAGAGTGCCCTCTTGTTCTCCCTACCTTGGAGAGGGTGAACAACCTGTCCTTATCTACTAAGTCTATCCCCTTCAGTATCTTGAATGTTTCGATCATGTCCCCTCTCAATCTCCTCTGTTCGAGGGAGAAGAGGCCCAGTTTCTCTAATCTTTCGCTGTATGGCAGCTCCTTAACCATCTTAGTCACTCTTCTCTGGACCCTTTCGAGTAGTACCGTGTCCTTCTTCATGTACGGCGACCAGTGCTGGACGCAGTACTCCAGGTGAGGGCGTGTCTTTGTCCTGTTTTTTAAAAAATTATTATTATTATGTAATTTTGGAAACCACTTAGCATTGTTGGATCTGTGAAATATAACTATTTTAAATAAAATAAATACATAAATAAATACTAGGAAGGTTATTCCACATTGTATGTCCTACGGCAGAAAAATAGTTTTGTGGATGGTATCGTAAACTATCTGGTGAATGGATGGAATAGAAAGAAGATTTTCTGGGTTGATCGAAGTACTCTTGAAGTAATATATGGAAGTAAAAGTCTATCTATAAATGTCGGGGAATGATCCGACTTCACCTTAAAAGTGAGCAATAACATTTTGAATGTGATCTGATGAAAAACAGTGAGCCCTTGAGCTTCCTTCAGAAGAGGGGTAATATGGTCATATTTTTTTGCCATGATAATTTTTATGGCAGTGTTCTGTATAATTTAAAGCCTTCTGATTTCTTTCTGAGTTATTCCTTGATAAAGTGAATTACAATAATCAAGATGAAAAAAGACAAGGCAATGTATAAGAATGTGAAGAGATTTATGATCCAGAAGTGTAGAGATAGATCGAAACATTTTAAGCTTGAAAAAGCAGTTTTGGACAACTGAGCTAATTTGTTGATGAAAGGAAAGTTTATCATTGATAATTACTCCTAAAATTTTTAGAGTTGTGTCTAATTTGATTGGAATAAATTTTATGGAAATAGAGACTGTTAATGTTTCATTGTTACTGCTTGGGAATAAGAGAGCTTTGGTTTTACTGATGTTTAAAGAAAGTGATGGGGGCAGGGTGATCAAGCTCCTGAGTGAGTATAAGCCCTCAGGTAAGTAAATCACTGAATACCTCTACATAGGTGGGAAAAAGGAGCAATGTCTGGAAAGCAGTATATACTAATGCTCAAAGTATGGGAAACAAGATTCTGGATCTAGAAGCTGTGATGGAAGAGGATATAGTGGCGATCACAGAGACATGGTTCACAGAGAACCATGACTGGGATGTAGTTATACCAGGCTATAATCTGTTCAGGAAAGACAGGGTAGGAAGAAAAGGAGGAGGAGGAGTGTTATATGTTAAAGATCATATTAAAGCCCCACAATTGCAGGATCTGCAGGGCAAGGAAGAGGCACTGTGGATCAATTTGGAAAGAGGGAATAGTGAATATATTTACATTGGTGTGATATACAGGCCTCCTTCACAGAAGGAAGAAGTAGATAGAGATTTAATAGTAGACATTCAGAATATATCTAAAAAAGGGGGTCTTGTTAAAATAGGTGATTTTAACATGCCAGATGTTGATTGGTGTATCTAGAAATGGGGAGATTCTGGATTCTCTACAAGGAGAACTGTTCCAGCTGTTGGTAATGGAACCCACACGGGATGGGGTCATACTGGATTTAGTGCTTACAATTTTAAACCCCTTTATGTTTTGACCTTTTTTGTCTTTCTTTTCTATATTTATTGTAGTTCTTCCTGCTCTCCTCTTGTACAGGTTTGTCAATGTATTTAAACATGGTGGACTGAATGGATGTCACACAGGAAACACACACACACAGTCTGAGAGTCAGGATGGAGGCACTGCCAGGGGCTAGCTCCAAGTCCTTTTTTATTATGCTTCTAAGCTAATGACATCATAGTAGCTCCTTCGTTTACACATCTCATGATTGGTGGGTACAAAGGAACATGCTTTTACATTGGTGGATACAAAGAAAGGTACATGCTTATACATTGTGATCACCCTCCCTTTAACTCGTGCTATTACCTCGTGATCATCCTCCAACTCAGCACTTAGACAAGGGCCTGATTAACACGTGGACAGAACCTGAGTCTTTGCACGTCCTCAAGGCCTGTCAGCTGATGTCCTTTCCAAATAAGGACAGCTCAAATAAGATAAGCATGTGACAGTCCAAAGGTTATAATACATGCTCCTTAAGCTCTCTTAATTAGCCTTACCTCAGGGCCTGTTCAGGCAAAGTCTGATTGTTGCCCATATAAGGGATAAGGGTAAACTTGTGTCAGGTTAATATATGACAAGGATCTTGTGACAAAAGGGGAGGGGGGACTGCCTCAGCAGTATTCAGATTCAGTATTCAAACACTGAAAGGTCAAGAAAGGTCAGTGTGCTGAGCTCAGTGGCGTACCAAGGGGGGGGCGGGAGGGGCGGTCCGCCCCGGGTGCCAGCCCTGAAGGGGTGCTCCCGGCCTTGCCGTTCAGTCCCCCCACACCCCCGAAGAACCGCTCGCCCCACTGACCTTCCTGCACCACCTGTGACGCAGCAAGTAGCAGGATCACGAGGTCAGCTATCCCTGAGCTGCTTGGGGGCTGCTTCCTGCGCCGCGGTCCCGCCCCTCCTCTGACGTCAGAGGAGGGGCGGGAACGCGGCGCAGGAAGCAGTGCCTAAGCAGCGCAGGGATAGTTGACGTCGCGATCCTGCTGCGGCTGCTTCATAGGTGGTGCAGGAAGGTCAGTGGGGCGAGCGGTCCTTCGGGGGTGGTGGGGACTGAACGGCAAGGCCGGGAGCATAGGTAGTGCTGCTTCATAGGTGGTGCGGGGAGGCCAGGGGGGCGAGCTGTCCTTCAGGGTGGGGCGGGTGGGCAGGCAGGCAGGCATTCAAGGGGGAGGGGGGTGACAGGCAGGCAGGCCTTCAAGGGGGGGGACAGGCCTTCGGGGAGGGTGTGCAGACCTTCAAGGGGAAGGGACAGGCCTTCAAGGGGGGGGCAGGCAGGCCTTCAAGGGGGGACAGGTCTACAAGGGGGTTGGCAGGCCTACAAGGGGGTGGGACAGGCCTTCAGGGGGGGTGCAGGCCTTCAGGGGGGGTGCAGGACTTCAGGGGGGGTGCAGGCCTTCAAGGGGGGGGACAGGCCTTCAAGGGGGGGACAGGCAGGCAGGCCTACAAGGGGGGGACAGGCCTACAAGGGGGTGGGACAGGCCTTCAAGGGGGGGGGGACAGGCCTTCAGGGGGGTGCAGGCCTTTGGGGGGGGTGCAGACCTTCAAGGGGGGGGACAGGCCTTCAAGGGGTGGACAGGCAGGCAGGTCTTCAAGGTGGGGGGACAGGCCTACAAGGGGGAGGGACAGGCCTTCAAGGGGGGGACAGGCCTACAAGGGGGTGGGACAGGCCTTCAAGGGGGGTGCAGGCCTTCAAGGGGGGACAGGCAGACCTTTAAGGGGGGGACAGGCCTTTGGGGGGACCCTGGTTTAGAAGTACACGGAGGGAAGGGGGTGTTCAAAGAGACGTGCATATGCCAAACTTTGGGGGGGGGATGAAGAAATAATGGGTCTGAAAATAGAGGAGAGGGAGAGAAATGATGGACCATGAGATTTAGGGAGGGAAGGAACTGAAAGGGAGAGAAATTGGACACAAGGGATGGTGTGGAGGAGGGATAGAGATACTGGATAGGAGGGTAATTGGGAAAAGAAATGAAGAGATGGTGGACTCTGGGGTGGTGGGGAAGGAGGGAGAGATGCCGGATGAAAGGGTAGTTAAGAAAAGGTGGATCTGTGGAGGGAGATGAAAAAAAGGAAAGATACCAGACTTCCTGGGGAGGGAAGGAAAATGGAAAGGGAGGACAGAGTTGGCAGATGGATGGTTAGCACGCAGAAAGAAGAAAGATGGAGACCCTGGCAAGCAAGTTATCAGAAGAAAACCAGAGCCTTGGACCAACAAGATTTGAAATATAACCAGACAACAAAAGGTAGAAAAATTAATTTTATTTTCTGTTTTGTGATTATAATATGTCAGATTTGAAATGTGTATCCTGACAGAGCTGGTGTTGGACTGCAAACGTGAGCTAGGATTTAACAGAGAGAGGAAAAGTCCTTTTTGTTTCTTTATTTTATTTACAGCACAGCGCCAGTGTGGTTAGGAGAAGCCAAAGGGGGTGAAAAAGCTATAAAACCCACCAGGAGTTTTGAAAAAAATCACCCAACTGGGCAGGAAAATCGAATTGAAAAACCAATTCAATAGGCTGAATCGAATCGAATTTTTTTTTCCTGAATCTGGCAGCATTAGTTTGCGCTACTGTCTTAGACTTTAGGACCTGGGATTGGGGAGAGATGGCATCCTCAGTACTTTATAATGCAAGTGAAACGAGGATTTGGTCTGCAGAAAAAAAATATTGTATAGGCCGGGGACATGAAACAGCAGGAAATGGGAACTTTTCTTCCTTCTATTTTTGTGAATGGAAAGGCTGAGGATGTCAGAGAGTTCAGTTAAAATATGTGCTTTATAAGAAAATATAATAATGTGTTTTATAAAGTTTATAGTATAGCTGGCCTACCCAATGAGGTGTTTCTAGTGGTGGTGGTGGCAGCGTGTCAATGTGTTGAGAGGAAGAGGTGGTCTGGGAAATTCTGCTGAGCAAACTCCGGGCCCATTTCCACCCCCCAGTTAGTCCACTCCACTCAATTGGTTCACACACTGAGTGGGTCTTTGGGTGTTGTGTTGGGATCTCTTCCAGTGGTTTATCAGTATCTCCTTCTGGTCCAAGGAAGGAAACTTTGTTATCCTTAGCATTGACCTACAGAATATGTTTGTAACAGCGCTGCTTGTGTGGCATTAGGCTATGTAGTGATCGAAAGAAAAAAACAGACCTTTGCACATTTTTGCACTATATGGTGGGTGTATGAGGAGATTCACATTTCCTGCACAGCTAAGTCCATGTGAAGTTACCTTGTGCTGTATTTGACATCTAGCAAGGTCTCTGTTTGAAAGGAAAGATCTAAACTTAAAAATGAAGTGGCCAGAAGTTATGGTAAAAGCAGATAGTGTAGCTGGTTTTAAGAAAGATTTGGACAAATTCCTGGAGGAAAAGTCCATAATCTGTTATTAAGACATGGGGGAAGTGTCTGCTTGCCCTGGATCGGTAGCATGGAATGTTGCTACTCTTTGGGTTTTGACCAGGTATTAGTGTCCTGGATTGGCTACCATGAGAATGGGCTACTGGGCATGATGGACCATTGGTCTGACCCAGTTAGGCTATTCTTATGTTATGTTCTCATCTGTAGGGGCCTTTGTTTTCACTTCTTATTTTAATGTATTTTTTTCTGGGAACTTATCAGTGTTTTTTATAATAGGAACAAAAATGGAAGAGAATTAATGTGTGTGGGATGAGGGGGTAACTAATTTCTTCAGCTAAATAATTCAATCCACTTCAAACAGACATAGGAGAACTCACGCACCATTCACACACCCTCCAACCAAAAACGTCAAAAGAAAAAAACTGTTCGACAACCTCCTAGCCATTCGAGCTGCAACACTTGACCCCCAACCCTACAACCAATTGACATCGACCACATACTGCAAAACCTTCAAAAAGAAATAAAAACCCTTCTATTCAAAAAACACATAAAACCGAACTAACACAATCAGAACTGTCCCAAGCATCACCTGCAACTACTCCATATGTACTTCTGATGTCATGACAATTCAGACATAATTTATGTTATGTTATGTTTGGAATATAAGAAAATTTTCACTGCCTGTTTCTATTCTGACTATTTATTCCATTTCATGGTCATTACAAAAAATATTTTTTTACATTGGGGGGGGGGGGGGGTGTCAAAAAATGATGGGCCCCGGGTGCCACATACCCTAGGTACGCCACTGGCTGAGCTTGCCTTGTATTAGAACATATCAGATTTCTATTCCCACATTTCTTCTTACTTAACTATTTTTAAGGGCTTTACAGAGGTAAGGCAAATCTGCTTGGGATAATTTGCAATAATGGCCAGAAAACGGACTTATGAGCAAGGTAAACAAGGAAGGCAGGCATTGTACGAAACAACATAGGGAAATCAAGAGACCTATTCCAATGAGGATCCATTGGCCAGATGGGAGCCCAGACCATAAAGTATTCCAGCACTCTGGTGAGTTATCATGTTCTTGATTTAACAAGCTAAGTGCTGTGTGAGGTATGATTGATGTTTTATTTTTTTTTTCTAATGCACAAGCTAATCGGGGTAAAGGTTTATTAATTCTATAATGCTAAGTTAGGAGGGAGGGTTGCACTTTACATCAAAGAAAATATCAAAACAACCAGGATCACCGATGTCAAGTACACCGGGGAATCCATCTGGGTAAACCTGGCCAGAGGCGGAGAAAAATGCCTATACCTTGGTGTGGTATACAGACCTCCAAGACAATCGGAGGACAAGGACGCAGAATTAATTGAAGACATTGAGAATATCACTTTACGGGGGGACGCTGTTCTGTTAGGGGACTTCAATATGCCTGATGTAGACTGGAATACACTCTCAGCAACAACTTGTGGGAGCAGGAGGATATTAACGTCCATGAAGGAAGTACGGCTTAAACAAATGGTACATGAGCCCACTAGGGCCCAGGCCATCCTAGATCTGGTACTTACAAATGGGGAAAGCGTCTCGGAGGTCTCGGTGGGAGAAACGCTAGCCTCCAGTGACCATAACATGGTATGGTTCAACCTTAGGAAGGGCTTCCCTAGATCACAAACAAAAACGAGGGTACTCAAATTCCGAGGCACAGTCTTCGCACGCATGGGAGATTTCGTCCAACAGACGTTACAGGATCAGGAGGAAACTGATAATGCGGAAGCTATGTGGTCAACCCTGAAACTGACCCTGCAGGAGGCAACTATCCGTTACATAAAATCAGTAAATAAACAACAAAGAAACAAGAAACCTCAATGGTTCAAGGATGAAATCGCGTACCTCGTCAAGGAGAAAAAAAGAGCATTTCTTTCATACAAACGTACGGGGAAAGGAGAAGCTAACATTGAATACAGGACCAGGTCTGCAGCGGTCACAACAGCAGTTAGGGAGGCCAAACTCCGAGTGGAAGAAAATCTAGCAAAGAACATTAAAAAAGGGGACAAATCCTTCTTCAGGTATATTAGTGATAGGAAAAAGAACACCAGCGGAATAGTACGCCTTAGAACCCCGGATGGGAATTACGTAGAAGCGGACTCCGACAAAGCCAAACTACTGAATGAATACTTCTGCTCAGTCTTTACCTGCGAGGCACCTGGGCACGGACCTCAGCTGGAAGCAAAACCAAGTGTGGAAGACCCATTTCAGAACTTTGAGTTCACACCAGCTGACATTTACAGCGAACTGGCAAGACTCAAGGTGAGCAAAGCCATGGGACCAGACAAATTGCACCCAAGAGTGCTCAGAGAGCTGTGCGGAGTCCTGGCAGAGCCATTAGCCATGCTCTTCAATCTCTCCCTACGTACGGGGAGAGTCCCCCTGGACTTGAAAACAGCTAATGTCGTTCCTCTGCACAAAAAGGGTTGCAGAGCAGAAGCTGCGAATTACAGACCAGTAAGTCTCACATCGATAGTGTGTAAACTCATGGAAACACTACTTAAATGTAAGTTAGACATGATCTTGGAGGAGGGGAATCTGAGGGATCCCAATCAACATGGATTCACTAGGGGTAGGTCATGCCAATCCAATCTCATCGGCTTCTTTGATTGGGTAACAAGGAAGTTGGACTCCGGGGAGTCTCTGGACATAGTGTACTTGGATTTTAGTAAAGCTTTTGACAGTGTCCCACACCGCAAGCTTTTAAGCAAAATGAAATCAGTGGGGATAGGTGAGACACTAACTAGATGGGTCAATGATTGGCTGAGTGGTAGACTTCAGAGGATGGTGGTCAACGGCACCTTCTCTGAAACATCGGAAGTGACCAGCGGAGTCCCGCAGGGCTCAGTCCTGGGTCCACTCCTGTTTAACATATTCATAAGGGACTTGACACGAGGGCTTCAGGGTAAAGTAACATTATTCGCCGATGACGCCAAAATATGCAATACAGTAAGGGAAAATAATTTGCAGGATTGTATGACGCAGAACCTGCTTACGTTGGAGAGCTGGTCCTCAACATGGCAGCTGGGCTTCAACGCTAAGAAATGTAAGGTCATGCACCTCGGTAGCAGGAATCCGTGCAAAACTTACACCTTAAATGGAGAAACATTGGCTAGGACAACAGTAGAACGAGACTTGGGAGTGATCATCAGTGCAGACATGAAGGTTGCAAAACAGGTGGAGAAAGCATCATCCAAGGCAAGACAAATGATGGGATGTATCAATAGAAGTTTCGTAAGCAGGAAACCTGAGGTCATAATGCCACTGTACAGAACCATGGTGAGACCTCATCTGGAGTACTGTGTGCAGTTCTGGAGGCCACATTACCGCAAAGATGTGCTTAGAGTCGAGTCGGTTCAGCGGATGGCCACTAGGAATATCTCGGGTATCAAGGGTGTCTCGTACGAAGAGAGACTGAACAAATTGCAGCTCTACACTCTGGAGGAACGCAGGGAGAGACGTTTGAGACGTTTAAATACATCACGGGTCGTGTCGAGGTGGAAGATGACATCTTCCTACTCAGGGGACCCTCGGCCACAAACTCAGAGGAGGGAAATTTAAGGGTGACACCAGGAAGTATTTCTTCACAGAAAGAGTGGTGGATCACTGGAATAAGCTTCCGGAGCAGGTGGCCAAGGCCACCAGCGTGCTTGACTTTAAGAATAAATGGGACATCTATGTGGGATCCCTACAGAGGCCTAGTAAGGCACTCAGACTTGATGGGGTGGGTCAGTAGAGTGGGCAGACTTGGTGGGCTATAGCCCTTTTTTCTGCCGTCATCTTTCTATGTTTCTAACCCAGGTACATCAAATAAAGAGACTGTCAAAGAGATAAGTTCAGCTTTTGACAGGAGGTTAATATTACTATCACAGTGAGCATTTAAAGCATAACTATCAGAGGTTAGAAAGACAGAGCATCTTGCTCTAGCTATCCCGGGATTAATTAATTACTTTCTATTTACCAAGGCTGTCCAGAATCTACTCAGGCAGCCTGGGGTATTGTTTGTTAAATTAGCAGGGATATCCTGCAAGCAGGACAAGGGAAGCATTAATATATGAAATATTTGCAAATGTGAACAGTTCCACAAAGCTAGTCCACTGTTAATGCAATTTCTAGTATAATTCTTACCCTAGCACATGACAGATTTTGGTGATTTGCTACCATGGGGGAATAAATGGTCATGGCATCCCAGGGGAATTTTCTGGCTACTTTTCCCCATGATGTAAATATGATATCTCAGCTTGAGTCATAAAATTAGTTAGTAGGGAAATCTTTCCTATTCCCCTTGGTGTTAATTTAATCATTTCAATATAGTGCCTCTGGAAGTTTCAAAATCTAATGCATTGGTAGTAATGTTTTTGTTATTATATGCACATTTCAAATATAATGACACACCCACAAGTCCCACACCTAATCAAACACATTCTCACACACACAGTCTGGGACCCCAAACATGTCACACGCATATCTATCACATATTCAATAATTACTAATAAGGTGCATATGTTATAATCAAAACTGAATCCCTAAAAAATCCCTAAATGTCCCTACAGTAAGAGAACCTCAAGATTACTTTCCCTATACTCAGAAGTGCCGGGCATAGTAACCTAGAATTAAATGCATTAAGATGAAGAAGAAATGTCTAGTGCAAACCCTAAAAACCCCAATTATATGCATCATATGTACAGGTAACTCATGTGAAGGTGATACAAACAATGGATACACACAAGAAAGATTTTGTCTTCTTGAGTGTGGTGCAAGGGCCAAGTTCTCAAATTAAATTTAAATTGTTAAAATAACTTGTGATGTGTCAGTAAATAATCAAAAATGTAAATCACTGCCACATGTGGGACAGGCCTATTACAGGTGTTACAGTACATAAAATTATGGGATAAACAGAATTCTTTTCCGAGAACAATGAATGAGACAATAATAAAGAAAATATAACAGCTAACAGAATATCATAATGGGCCTATTAGATTCTGAAGATCTGCAGTGCTACTATAAATAGCTTGCATGGTGTGGGTGTATATTTTGGCAGAAAGGTATTAAACCATAGTACAGGTTTGTTAAATTAAAAAAAAGAAAAAGCACAACAGTTGCACACCTAATGTGAAAATTATCAGTCTTTTTCAAGATGAGAATGGCTTGGTTACTCAAGCTTTTAAGATGTCCTCAAGTCACAGGACCAGTCTTAGAATAACGCTTTCTTTTCCGGTCGTCTTGCTGTGGTATGGGACTTTGTTGTGGTTTCTGTAAGATGGAATCGGATTCAGGAATGGGATTCTGTAAATGCTGGTGCCAGGACATTTCTTTCTGTAGTTTTTTCGCAGGTGTCTGCAGCTGCTTGCTTTTCTTCTGTATTTTCTTTTGTAGTTTCTGTTCGTGCAGGCCAGACATGTCTGCTCGGTACCCAAACTGAACCTGTAGGAGTTGAGACAGCAGCATAACCCCTTCCCCAGGTTACTAAAGGAGCAGGTGCATGCCAGACAGGATTAGGAGACAGTACTCTGAAAAATAGTTAAAATGGTTAATAGTGAACAAAATAGGGAACAAAATAATGTATAAAGACATTCAAACCTGTCTCAAATTAGGAACGGCATTTGTCACCGGTTTCTGTTTTAATAGATAAGATTTTAATGTACGATTGGCACGTTCCACAATGGCTTGTCCTGCAGAATTATAAGGCAAACCGTGAATCAGCAGGATATCCCATTGTAAGTAAAACTCAGAAAAAGCATTGGAAGAATATGCAGCACAATTGTCTGTTTTGTTTAAGTTTTTGGGTTTCCCATAACAGCAATGCATTGTAACATATGATTAATTAACATAAGAACATAAGCAATGCCTCTGCTGGGTCAGACCTGAGGTCCATCGTGCCCAGCAGCCCGCTCACGCGGCGGCCCCAACAGGTCCAGGACCTGTGCAGTGATCCTCTATTTATACCCTTCTATCCCCCTTTCCAGCAGAAAATTGTCCAATCCTTTCTTAAACCCCAGTACCGTACTCTGCCCTATTACGCCCTCTGGAAGCGCATTCCAGGTGTCCACCTCACGCTGGGTAAAGAAGAACTTCATAGTATTTGTTTTGAATCTGTTCCCTTTCAACTTTTCCGAATGCCCTCTTGTTCGTTTATGTTTTGAGAGTTTGAAGAATCTGTCCCTCTCTACTCTCTCTATGCCCTTCATGATCTTGTAGGTCTCTATCATGTCTCCTCTGAGTCTCCGCTTTTCCAGGGAGAAGAGCCCCAGTCTCTCCAGCCTTTCAGTGTATGAAAGGTTTTCCATGCCCTTAATTATTCGTGTCGCTCTCCTCTGGACCCTCTCAAGTATTGCCATATCCTTCTTAAGGTACGGTGACCAATACTGGACACAGTACTCCAGGTGCGGGCGCACCATTGCCCGATACAATGGCAGGATGACTTATTTCGTTCTTGTTGTAATACCCTTCTTGATAGTACCCAACATTCTGTTCGCTTTCTTTGAGGCTGCTGCGCATTGCGAGGTTGGTTTCATTGTTGTATCCACCAACACTCCCAAGTCCTTTTCGAGGTTACTTACCCCCAGAGCCAAACCCCCATTTTGTAGCTGAACATCAGGTTCTTTTTCCCTATATGCATGACCTTGCATTTCTCTATATTGAAGTTCATCTGCCATTTATTCGCCCACTCCTCCAATGTTGTCAGGTCTCTTTGCAGTTCTTCACATTCCCCTATAGTTTTAACCCTGCTACAGAGTTTAGTGTCATCTGCAAATTTTATAATTTCGCACTTTGCCACCATTTCCAGGTCATTTATAAACACATTGAACAGCAGCGGCCCGAGCACAGACCCCTGTGGGACACCGCTCGTTACCCTTCTCCAGCCTGAGTAGTGGCCTTTCACTGCAACCCTCTGCTTTCTGCCTGCCAACCAATGTACGTCCCCTCACACCCCGTGGTTCCACAGTTTCTTAAGTAGCTGCTCATGAGGTACCTTGTCAAAGGCTTTTTGAAAGTCCAGATATATGATATCAATGGGGTCCCCTTTGTCCATCCGGCTGTTTATCCCTTCAAAGAAGTGTAGTAAGTTTGTTTGGCATGATCTTCCTTTGCAGAAGCCATGTTGGCTCGCTTTCATTAGCCCATTTCTATATGCTCACAGATACTGTCTTTTATCATTGCTTCTACCATCTTGCCTGGCACTGAAGTCAAACTCATCGGTCTGTAGTTTCCTAGATCTCCTCTTGATCCCTTTTTGAAGATAGGTGTGACATTTTCTATTTTCCAATCCTGTTGCCAAGGACAGGTTGCAAACTCTTTGGAATATTTCTGCTATTTCGGTTTTCAGTTCCTTTAATACCTTTGGGTGGATCCCGTCCGGGCCTGGGGACTTATTGGTTTTCAATCTGTCTGTCTGCCGGAGTACATCTTTGAGGCTTACTTCTAATGTCGAAAGCCTCTCCTCAGGGTCTCCATTAAAGATTTCTTCGGATTCCGGTATATTGGATGTGTCCTCGCTTGTGAAGACTGATGAGAAGAACATGTTTAATCTGTCATCCACCTCCTTTTCCCTCCTTATCACTACCTTTGTGTCTCCATCATCTAATGGTCCCACTGCTTCCCTCGCCGGTTGCTTCCCTTTTGATATATCTAAAGAAAGATTTGAAATTTCGTGTTTCCTTGGCCAGTCTCTCTTCGTATTCTCTTTTTGCTTTCTTGACCACTCGGTGACATTCTTTTTGGTGTTCCCTGTGCTCCTTCCTGTTTTCCTCGGTTTTGTCCTTTTTCCACTTCCGGAACGATAGTTTCTTGTCCTGTATCGCTGCCCTCACTGCATTGCACCGGGTCTTTTGTTCGATTCTTTTTGCACCCTTTTCTAAATCTGGGGACGTACAGGTTCTGTGCTTCCTGTATCATATCCCTGAACAGGGACCAAGCTTGCTCCATGGTCTTTGCTTTTCCTGAGCCTATCCTGAGTTTCTTTCTTACCATTGCTCTCATAGTGTCGTAGTTCCCCTTCTTGAAGTTGAGCGTTGTTACTGTGGTTCTCTTCCCTTTTGATGTTCCTATTTCTAGTTTGTACTGGATCATTTTGTGCTCGCTGTTTCCTAGTGGTCCTATTACTTCCACTTCCTTTGCAGGTCCCCCCAGTCCATTGAGTAGTAGGTCTAGAGTCGCATTCCCTCTCGTTGGTTCCTTGACGAGCTGTTCCATGAAGCAGTCCCACACAGCCTCTAGGAATTCCATTTCCCTTGCGTTGTTTGAGTTTCCGATATTCCAGTTTATCCCAAGGTAGTCAAAGTCCCCCATTACCATGACATTTCCGTTCTTGCATTCCCGCCTTAGTTCTGCTTCCAGCTCTTTGTCTTTTGCTTCTGTTTGTCCAGGTGGACGATAATACAGTCCTAATTTGACGTCAGGCCCATTTCTTCCTGGTAATTTAACCCATAATGATTCTAATCCGTCCATCTCTGGTGCCGTATCCAATTTGGTCGAGTGAATGGTGTCCTTTATAAATAGTGCTATTCCTCCACCCTTCTTTTGTGTCCTGTCTTTTCAATAGAATTTGTACCCTGGTAGTACTATGTCCCATTTATTTTCCTCATTCCACCATATAATCTTGAATCCTATTAACGCATTGCGTTATTAATAGCTGGTTAATAATCGCTATCACTTTTTGAATGTCTGGTATTATATAGATCAAATCTGAAGGTTGTTTGCCTTTAGTCAAAAGATGAAATAAGGGGCTGAGAAGATCAGTAGGGATATTGAAATAGGGGCGTACCCAATTGCAGCTCAACATACGTGATTGTAGAATTAAGTTTTAAAGTAATAATGGTAGGAGCTGCATATGATTGCAGTAATTTGTGACCCAAAAAAATATAAGAATACTGTGTCTGATTTTTATTTCAAGTGCAATGTACAACCCGTAATGTTTTAAATGTGTGGTCAATTCAGAACTCCATTCAGTTTTATCTTTGGTGCTGCTATTAAGTTATCATCCATGTAATGATATATTAATGCTTCAGGCATAATTGCTCTGAAACTTTGCAGTGCTTGAGAAACATATATTTGACACAGAGTGGGACTGTTTAACATTCCTTGTGGCAACACTGTCCACCGATACCTCTGGGTCGGCTGACTATGATTAAGAACAGGCACAGTAAATGCAAATTTTTCTCTATCATCTGGATGCAGAGGAATGGTGAAAAAACAATCTTTAAGGTCTATCACCAAAACCTCCCAATTTATCAGAATTATGTTAGGATTTGGATGATGTAAAGCTTCTAACTTTGGCTGGGATAATGATTGCCTCTGTGTTGAATTGAGATAACAAATCCCTTCCCCATAGATTGAAATGGACTGGCAGGATATATTGTCTGAAAGTCAGACTCTAATAGCACAACGTTTATACGAAGCCAGCATTTTCTTTATGAATAAGTAATTCGTTCTTCCATCAGATTACCAAAGTACAATTAATATCCAAATTTTAATTTTCGCCCACTCAATTAGGAGACTATGAATTCTTATAATAACATGACTCAGAAATAGCTTACCGTAATTGCAATTAACTTGTAAGGCATTCCATATCGGGGCACAGTTCATTCAGTGATGTAACTACTCTTTTCTGTAATAAACTTAGATTGCAAGTTGATTAAAATGTAAACATTACTATCACCGTAGCAGGCTCCTATCTTAAAGAAATTACCTGTAAAAAAAAGTTTAAATTAATCTCTGAATGAGTCCTGCCATTCAGTTAATGATTGGCTTACCCAGAGTGAGCAAATGCTATGGAAGGACACATCCTTCATATCTAATTTTGGACAAATCTAGATAACATCAAAGTTATCAGTACTGAAGAGTGCAAACAAAAGGACCTGGGCTGTAGTCTGTCAACAAACTTGATAAGATGTGCAAAGGCCAGGTAGTTTGGGGAATAAATTGACCCTAGCCACAGTGTCAAAGTGAATTTAGAAATTTAACAGTGACTCCAATTTATGAGAGATAATTAGCACCCCACATCTTAGTCACCAGTTTTCAACTAATTTACAAAAATATAATTTATTGTTGTTATTTTCTGAACCAAGTCTCAAATTTACAAATATAAGAGGTTATAAAGATAAGAGGTTAAAATCCCCATTCTCTCTCTAGAGCTTTTGACCAACTCCTCCGCTAATTTCTCCTCAGACCCATCTTATCAGTAACACAAAAAAACACTCAGGCAGGCAGGCAGCCCCCTCACACACAGACGCAGCTTCTATATCATTGGTGCTTTTTGTCAATTCTTGTTTTGCTTGAATATATAAATCTATGCCTGCACTGTGAGCTATTTCAGATTTTTAACTTGACATAGTTGGCTTTGTGCTTGGGGTCGTCCTCTGTTCCATATAGGCAGTTTATTACTATTTGCCTTGAAGTTTTGTTTGAAGTGTCCTAATTTTAAACCTGTCTCTGAAATAGATTTACGGATTTCTCGCAACATTGCAAAGGACAATGGTTGATAAGTAGCTATCTGTCCTAGACCATTAGGATCTTGGGCATATGTGACTGGGTAGGCTTGAATTAAATCTTTCGTGTCCTCTGCTACTAATTGCCCTTCCTCTCTGGCCTTTTTTTATCATTGCTTGAAACGCGCTTAAAGGTTGCTCTAAAGTTTCTGCCTTTTTTTTCCTGTAAAGGAGTTGGGGATACCTGTGCTGGAGGTATGATTTTTGGATATGTAATCTGACTTGAATAGTCAGGGGGGTAATGGTTAATAAAACCGTTGCCAACTTGGAAGGCGCCTCTGTCCCTACCATTTCCAAGGCACTCTCACACTGAGGCCATAACATTAATATGGCTGCCGAGGCCATAGGCTCTAGAGAGTTGCGCGGGGACAGAAATCCCACCCGTCCCCACCCGTCCCCGTGAGGACTCCCACCCGTCCCCACCCGTCCCCGCGAGGAATCCCTCCGTCCCCACCCGTCCCCGCGAGGAATCCCTCCGTCCCCACCCGTCCCCGCGAGGAATCCCCTCCGTCCCCACCCGTCCCCGCGAGGAATCCCCTACGTCCCCGCCTGTCCCTATAAACTACAGAAATAGTTATTTCATTTAATTATGCTACTGAATTAAAGGCTCTGGTAGAAACCCATTTAAAAATAAGCAAAAAGACTATTAATTGGGAAATATTAATTGGGAAGAATACATACTTTGTAAACGGGTTTCTACCAGAGCCTCTAATGTTTATAAATTTTTATCAACACAACTAATATACTACTTTATCCTTAAGCAAAAAAAAAAAATAATAATAATTTTTTTCCTACCTTTATTGCCTGGTTTCTGCTTTCTTCATGTTCTCATTCAATTCCTTCCATCCACTGCCTCTCTTCTCTCTGTGTCTTCCATTTGCTCTGTTACTGTGCCTCTCCCTTTCTCCCCCCTCCCAAATTGGTCTGGCACCCATCTTTTTCCCTCCGCTCCCCCCATAGTCTGGCACCTCTGTCTTCTTCCCTGCCAGTGTCTTCTTCCCATTCCCTTTCAGTGTCCTTCTCCCCCACCATCTTTCCCATGTCCTGTCAGGCAGCATCCTTCTCCCCTCTCTGCCTTCCCCATGTCCTTTCAGCGGCATTCTCCACCCCTTTGTCTTCCCCAGTGCTTTCAGGGTCCTTCCCCCCCCTTCCTCCCGTTTACCCCATGTCCTTTCAGCGTTCTTTTCCACCCCTTTGTCTTCCCCAGTACTTTCAGCGGCCTTCTCCCCCCTTAAGCGTCTTTTCTTCTCCACTCCACCTTTCCTCCCTCCCTGCCTCCACCTTTGTGGCGCTTTTGCACCCGACCGACAACAGAACAGGCTCGGTCGGACAAATCTCCCTGTCCTGTAGCCGAGAATCTAAATTACCTTCTTACAGCAGCTGGAGTAGTGAAGCTGCTGTAAGAGGTAATTTAGATTCGCGGCTACAGGGCAGGGAGATTTGTCGGCCGTGCCTGTTGTCGGTCGATCGGGGGACCTGACCGGCTGTGCACATTCTCCGGGGCGGACCGCCCCCTCCCCCCTCTTTCGTACGCCATTGCCTTCTTCCTACCTGCCCTGCCGCACACAGCCGACCGGAAGTCTTCCTGATGTCAGCGCTGACATCGGAGGAAGGGAGGGCTTTGCTTAAGCCCTCCCTCCGACGTCAGCGCTGACATTGGGAAGATTTCCGTTCGGATGTGTGCTGCGACAGGGCAGGTAAGGAGAAGGAGACTACCCTCGCGGCTCGACCAACCCCGCTGCGATCCAACCCCGCGACCCTCGGAGGCGTCCCCACGGGATCCCCGCGACCCTAGGGGGCATCCCCACGGATCCCCGTGACCCAAAGGGGGAACCCGCGGGATCCCCGTGGGTCCCGCGGGATTCCCGTCATCCCCGTTCCCGTGCAGCTCTCTAATAGGCTCAGCATACAAAAAACTTTCCTGACTCTAATCCAATCTTCTAATTTTAATAATCCCTTTGACGGATACTGGGAGCAGTGCTCTTGTACTAAACAATTTAACTGTGAATCAGAGGCCTCGATATCTGTATGTCTCAGAACATACGTCAATTCTTTCACATAAGCACGTTGTAACTCTGACAGGGAATTGCCCATACTTACTCGAAGGAATCCCAGAGGATGAGGTGCACCAAGTCTAATCATGAGATGGAGCAAGCAGGGCGAGGGTCGGTAAGAATCCCTGTTTCCCGGCGCCACTTGTAGGGATGTCACACAGGAAACACACACACGCAGTCTTATAGTCAGGATGGAGGCGCTGCCAGGGGCTAGCTCCGAGTCCCTTTTTATTATGCTTCTAAGCTAATGACATCATAGTAGCTCCTTCGTTTACACATCTCATGATTGGTGGGTACAAAGGTACATGCTTTTACATTGGTGGATACAAAGAAAGGTACGTGCTTATACATCATGATCACCCTCCCTTTATCTCATGCTTTTACCTCGTGATCATCCTCCAACTCAGCACTTAGACAAGGGCCTGATTAACATGTGGACAGAACCTGAGTCTTTGCACGTCCTCAAGGCCTGTCAGCTAATGTCCTTTCCAAATAAGGACAGCTCAAATAAGATAAGCATGTGACAATGCATGCTCCTTAAGCTCTCTTAATTAGCCTTACCTCAGGGCCTATTCAGGCAAAGTCTGATTGTTGCCCATATAAGGAATAAGGGATAAGGGTAAACTTGTGTCAGGTTAATATGTGACAAGGGTCTTGTGACAAAAGGGGAGGGGGACTGCCTTAGCAGTCTGTCACAAGGTGCTACATGGGAGAAGGGATGAGGAATGATTCAGTATTTAAACACAAGGGCGAAAGGTCAGTGTGCTGAGCTTGCCTTGTATTAGAACATATTAGACCTCCATCCCTACATTGGACTCCCCTTTTTATTTGTACATTGCTTTGAATTATGATTTTGTGGATGAATCAAAATTTTAATAAAACTTGAAATGGGGAAAGTGTTTCTGATGTTACAGTGGGTGATCATATGGCATCCAATGTTCACTGCATAGTATGGTTTAATATTGAGATGGGTAATTGTATAGATAGAGCTCATTCAAAAGTAAAGGTTCTACACTTTGTTTAGATGGTGGATTACATCAAGGAATTGTTGTCTGTCTTGAAAAATCTGGAAGAAATAGATTCATAATACACTTTTTCCCCAAGTATGTAACACTTGCTCAGAAACAACCGTACCCTAGCAGAGTACGGAGCCGACAAAGGAAAGTGACAGAATAACATAGCAGGTGCTGATAGAGAAACTGGAATAGTCAAAATCATACTCCAAAAAATTTCCATCTCCTGCCAGAAGCCCTGAATTGTTGAATACGCCCACAGACCATGCACATAGGAGTTCACAGCAGCCTTATATTTGATACAAATCTGTGTATCAACACAGCCCATATAATAAGCCATCAGGGGAACATAAGCCCGTACCATAGTGCGATAGTGATACTCCCGCAGTTTGGCACTGCCCACCATTCCCGAGATACCCCTTATAGCCCTCATCAGCACCATTAAGGTTAAGTGCCATGCAAGATCTCTCTGCCAATGCTGTATTATCCCAGAAAAATCTCCCAGGGGTTGGACAGGAAGAAAGCCCTAATGAAAATAGGATACTGATATTCAGGTCTCTGCAGGGGCCTCTAAAAATGCTTCAAATCTGACCCCAAAGTCCCATTAATGAGAACCCACTGGGAGGGACCCAACATAATGTTGAAGTTGCTGATAAGCACAAGGCAAGGCACCCCCCAACACTGGGATCCCTCTAGCTAGGAGTTCATCACAAGAGAGCAGGGTGCCCTCTTCATGCAAAACATGACATAATTGAAAAATACCCTTGGTCCTCCACCGACTAAATATAGAGGGCATAAACCCCGGAGGAAAGATAGCATTTCCCACAAGAGGTATAAACACACTAAGGCGTGGATCCTGTCCCCAAGAGGAAAGGACTTGCCACATTATCCAAAGGGGACAAAATAGCACACTACCCCAGAGGGGCCGAGAAACATCCTTAAGTCAGGCATGCAAGAGGCACAGCAAATATAGTCCTTCTCCAAGGTCATATCTGTGAAAAGATCTGTGTCCAGAACCCAATCATGGATATGATGCAGAACACAAGCTTGATTATAGAGCTTAAGATCAGGTATTCCCAAACCTCCCCGGGCCCAGTGTCCCTCCATGAGAGCCCATCAAAGCTTGGGCTTCCGCCCTCCCCCCAAAAACTTGGACAACATGGAAAGCACAGTTACTTATCGTAACAGTTGTTACCCACATTTTGAGAATATCTGCCTGCTGTCCCTGGATGAAGTCATCCATGGAGCCCCGTAGTGGACAGCCTCGCAAGCAGACTTGCTTGAAGAACTTTCAAAAAGTTTGTGAGTGCTGCACCGTGCATGCGTGAGTGCCTTCCCACCGAACATATGTCGTGCTTCTCCTCCTCAGTTCAGATAGCTAGCTAAGAAGTCAACTAGGGGAGGTGGGTGGGTTGTGAAAATATCTGCCTGCTGTCCCTGGATAACGACTGTTACGGTAAGTAACTGCTTTATCCCAGGACAAGCAGGCAGCATATTCTCAACATGTGGGTGACCTCCAAGCTAACCAGAATGGAATGGTGGAAGTGTTGCAAATTAGGAGAATAAATGTTGCAAAACTGCCTGGCCAAAATGGCCATTCCATCTGGAGAAAGTATTCAGACAGTAATGAGAGGTGAATGTATGAACCAAGGATCAAGTGGCAGCCTTGCAGATTTCCTCAATAGGAGTTGATCTGAGGAAAGCTACAGAAGATAGCTCTAACTTTATGGCCCATGACTCGACCCTGCAGAGGGAGAGCAGCCTGAGCATAGCAGAAAGAGATGCAAGCAGCCATCTAGTTGGAGATGGTTTGCTTGGAAATAGGATGTCCCAACTTATTTGGATCAAAGGAGATAAAAAGTTGAGGAGCAGTTCTGCGAGGTTGAGTGCATTGCAAGTAGAAAGCCAAAGCAAGTTTACAGCTATTTCTCCAGGATGAGAATGAGGCTTTGGGAAAAAACACTGAAGAACAATGGATTGATTGAGATGAAATTCTGAAACCACTTTAGGTAAGAATTTAGGATGATACGGAGGACCCCCTTGTCATGATGGAATACTGTGGAAGGTGGATCTGCGACTAGAGCTTGTAGCTCACTGATTCATCTAGCAGAGGTGAACGCAATGAGAAAAACCACTTTCCAAGTGAGATATTTAAGGTGAGCCAAACCTATTGGTTCGAAAGGAGGCTTCATCAATTGAGCAAGAACAACATTGATATCCCGGGGAGCCTTGCTCTTACCAGGAGGATATTGCTGAGGGGTTTGTTTGCCGGTCCCCGGTCTCCTGCAGCAGTGGTTTCTGATTCTCCTCTACTCGCCGGCAGGCACTTACAGAGACGGACCCCCTGACGTCATTGGGTCCGTCTCCTACACTTTAAAATCAAGCCGCCACCGCGGTTGCGGCCGCAGCCGCACAGCTGCAGGGCGTGGCCGAAGGGGCATGCCCTAAGGGGCCCCTTGGAGCCACGAGGAGTCCGGGAGCTGGAATCGGCTGGTAATATAAATTTTTTTCTATAATTTTTTATATGACTGTTGGAATATGGGAAAAAGAAAAATTAAACCAAAAAGCTCTTTTTAAAGACGCGTTTGATTAATAAGTTTCTCTCTTGAATTCAATAATGCTGTATTTGACAATTCATTTGAATTCCCATCCTTATGTTTTTCCCTGACCTTCTTTTCTATTATACTTTGTAGTTCATATCCCCTTTTCCTCTTTACTCATGTTTTGTTAAGTTTGTGTATAGTTTATTTTATTTTAATGGTTATATATGAATTAATGTTTTATTTTAAATTTTAAAATTGTAATTTTAATTATTTCTTATTATGTATGTTCATCGCTTTGAAGCAAGATTAAGCGATTAATCAAAAATTTTAATAAACTTGAAACTCTACACCAGTGGTATCTGGTCCAATGGACAGACATTTAACATTATTTTCTGGTACCTGTGGTACCATCAAATGTTGATTCCTCCTTGTCAGGAGCTTCAATAAGTCCCCTCAACCGCACTCCTCCCCTTCACCCGGTACCCAGTGATAGTGGGAATATAAATCCTACTATACCCGATGCTTAAGTGGTTTCATCTACCCATACAAGTAAATTAGTATATGCTGAAATACCTAAATAGGAAACACAGGATATTACTTTAAAGGACTTATGGTTAGGAATATCTAGAGTTGAAGGGTTTCTCAGGACAACGATGAAACAAATGGGAGATTTTTCTCAGTTAGTTTCTTCTAAATTAGAAAATGTGGATTCCAATCTAGGTTGTTTGGATAAACGACTAAATGCTATTGAAACTCAATGTAATAATTTACAAGCTGTCTCGGTATCAGCTGTTAAAGATTCTACAGTGATACATTCTAAAACTGAATCTATAGAGAACATGAACAGAGTGAATAACCTCCGCTTGGTCAATTTTCCAGTGACTCACTTATTGTCGCCTGAGATTCTATTAAGGAAGTTTTTTAAAAAAGTACTGGGAATAGCCAATGCGGAGAATTTTCCAATAAATAATTATTATTATATTCCTCCCAAAAAAGTCGAATCTGCCCAGGAGGTGGACCATCTGACCACACCAGAGGTAAATTTGACTGAATTTTTGGAAGATACACAGGATGTGATTCAGAGTCGGTCCACCCTGGTAATAATATGCATGAGCGAGATGGACAAGATGTTGATAATGAAACTTTATTTCAAAAATAGGTTAATGAAATTTTGTGGGGATTTGGTTAGGATTTTTCCGGATGTATCTAGAACCACTCAGTTGAGGAGGAAATAATTTTTGAAATTGAAGGATAGAGTGTTGGCACTGGAGGCATCCTTTTACCTGAAATTTCCTTGTAAATGCTTAATTAAGTTACAAGATATTGAGTACGCCTTTTGGGATCCTATACAACTACAACAATTTTTAGTTGCAAGAGAATAGAAATGATTTGTTTCACCTAGCTGAGAAATAAGAGGAGAATTAATATAAATAATATCCCATCTTAAGGAATGATTAAAGGTTCTTTAGTGTGAACCAAGAATTTTTTTTCCTTTATTTTCTTGAACTTTATTTAATTAGAAATAGTAAGATGTACTCCCCATTAATGTGGGTTTAAAAGGAATTTTGTATGTATGATTTGATTATGTATTGTTTTATGTGATTTTCCTTTTTTCCTTTGAATTATTGGATAATGTAATGTATTCAAAATTATAAATAAAAAAAAAACAAAACAAAAAAACATTGATATCCCAAACCACTGGAGGAGGCTTGAGAGGTACTTTGACATTGAAAAGCCCTTTCATAAACCTGGGGGTGGAAGAGAGAGCATCTGAAACTTCTCTTTGACAAGAAATTTGTTGAGAGCTCTGAGGTCTAGGATAGGTTGCAAATCTCCCATCTTTTTGGGGACCAGAAAATAACGGGAATAAAACCCCTTGTACCATTGGGTCAAGGGAACCTCCTCCACAGCACAGAGGTGAGCCTCCTGAAGAAGAAGAAGAAGTTGCAACATGTTGGAAGGAAACTCTTTTGGAGGGAGATATGGTGAAATATAAAGAAATTGGAGCGAGTAACCCTCTCTGATGATGGTGAGAACCCAGAGGTCTGATGTAATCTGCTCTCACTGCTGATAAAAGTGATGGAGACAACCCCCTATGGGAAGGACAGAAGACTAATGCATAAAGGTGGACGTTATGCTCAGATTTAGATTGTCAAAAAGAATGTGCAGGCTTAGCTGCAGCAGAAGGCTGGAGTTTTTGTTGACTTTGCTGTTTTGGCTATTTCCTGAGTGGAGGCCTGGAGTAAGCCGGAGTAGTCTATAAGGCTTAGGAGCATGTTGAATCAAAGAGGTAAAGGACCGCTCATGCTCTGACAGATGCTTGGTGGCTGCCTCAATGGATTCGTTGAAAAGCTCATTACCTTGACATGGTATATTGGCTAGGCAATCTTGAAGGTTAGGATCCATGCCAACAATCCGTAGCCAAGCCAGATGTCGCATTGCCACAGAAAAAGCAGTGACTCGAGATGACATTTCATATGCATCATAAGTTGCTTGAAGCATAAAGAGATGTATGTGAGATAGAGTATGGTAGAGCTGTTGAAACTCAGGCAACTGCTGCTCAGATAAGTCGGAGAAGAAGTAGGGCAAACCGAAGCAAATGATGAAGATAACGGAGATAGGAAAGGAATGGTGAAGGAGGAAAAAGAAGTGGCAGATAGAATAAACATGTTCTTTTCATCAGTATTTACAAAAGAGGACACATCCATCGTGCCTGAACCTGAAAAAAATATTTGAAGGAGATCAAGCAGAAAAATTAACATCCATGGAGGTAAGCATTGAGGACGTACGCAAGCAGATAGATTAAAAACTGAAAAATCTCCGGGAGGAAATAGCGGAACTAGTACAGCAGATTTGTAATCTATCCATGAAAACAGGTGTGATCCTGGAGGATTAGAAGATAGCTAATGTTACGCCCATCTTTAAAAAAAGGATCGAGCGGTGACCCGGGGAACTACAGACCGGTGAGTTTGACTTCGGTGCCGGGGAAGATGGTGGAAGCGCTGATAAAAGACAACATCGATGAGCATCTAGAAAGGAATAAACTGATGAAGTCGATAGTCGATCTGACCTCGACACATCGGACCACAGTATCAAGCAAGGATACTGAAACAGAAAATGGCGATAGTGGACTAGAGACAAAATGGACACTTTATGGACATAAACCCAAAGATGCAGCACAGGGACCCGAGAGGCAACTAGAATTAAAGAGTAAGACAAGGAGGAAACAGCAGGACCCAGAGGGCTATCAAAGAACAAAAAAGCGGGCAGAGGACGGGATAGACACACCACAGGAGGCAACACGTGAGGAGACCAACAGGAGCAACAAATCAAGAGTAGATCCAAAAGAAAAGGTAACAAACTGGGACTTAAATTGCCTATATACAAATACTAGGAGCCTAAGGACTAAAATGGGGGAGCTAGAAGTTATAGCCGGAAATAAGGACATAGACATAATAGGAATCACAGAGACATGGTGGACAGAGGACAACAAATGGGATGTGGCCCTTCCAGGGTATAAACTCTACAGGAAGGACAGAGCACACAAAAAGGGGGGGAGGAATAGCACTGTATATAAAGGACTCCATTCCCTCATCCAGAACAGAAACAACAATAAGGGCGGATAGTCTGGAGTCACTATGGGTTAAGCTGACAGGAGGGGAAGGAGCTGACATCAAATTGGGATTGTACTATCGCCCGCCAGGACAGTCAGAAGCAAACGACCTGGAACTGGAGGCCGAACTGAGGCAGGAGTGCAAAAGTGGAAGGGTGGTGGTTATGGGGGATTTCAACTATCCGGGAATAGACTGGGACATTGGGCACTCAAATTGCATGAGAGAAACTAAATTCCTAGAGGCGATAAGGGACTGTTTCATGGAGCAGCTGGTCACGGAACCAACGCGAGGGGATGCCACGCTAGACCTAATCCTCAACGGGCTAGAAGGACCCGCAAAGGAAGTGGTGGTAATAGCACCATTAGGGAACAGTGATCACAACATGATCCAGTACAAATTAAACATGGGAACATCAAAGGTGAAAAGAACCAAAACGACAGCACTCAACTTCAGAAAGGGAAACTACAAGGACATGAGGAAAATGGTAGGAAAAAAGCTCAACAGCAACTCAGGGAAGGTGAAGACCGTAAAGGAAGCCTGGACACTGCTTAAAGGCACAGTGCTCGAGGCACAGAACCAACAAAGGAAAACCAGGAAGAGCACAAAAGACACCAGAAAGAATGTCATCGAGAGGTCAGGAAGGCAAAGAGAGAATATGAGGAAAGACTGGCAGGAGAAGCAAGAAACTTCAAACCCTTCTTCAGGTATGTGAAAGGGAAACAACCAGCCAGAGAGGAAGTGGGACCACTGGACGACGGAGACAGGAAAGGAGCGATAAAGGAGGAAAAAGAGATAGCTGAAAGGTTAAACAAATTCTTCTCGTCAGTCTTCACCAGAGAGGACACATCCAATATCCCAGAACCCGAGGTGATTATAAACGGAGAACACGACGAAAGGCTGGTACAACTAGAGGTAAGCAAAGAGGATGTCCTCAGACAGTAGACAGACTAAAGAGCGACAAATCACCAGGCCCGGACGGCATCCACCCAAGGGTACTAAAAGAACTGAGAAACGAAATAGCAGAGACACTTCGCCAAATATGTAACCTCTCCCTAAAAATTGGGGAGATCCCAGAGGACTGGAAAATAGCAAATGTCACGCCCATCTTTAAGAAGGGATCAAGGGGTGACCCGGGAAACTACAGGCCTGTGAGCTTGACCTCGGTTCCTGGAAAGATGCTGGAAGCAATGGTAAAGGACACAATCTGCGAACACATAGAAAACAATGGACAACTGAAGGCGAGCCAGCATGGCTTCTGCAAGGGAAGGTCATGCCTCACGAACTTGCTGTACTTCTTTGAGGGAATAAACAGTCAGATGGATAAGGGTGAATCCATAGAAATCATTTACCTTGACTTCCAAAAAGCCTTCGACAAGGCACCACATGAACGGCTACTTAAAAAACTGTGGAACCACGGGGTGCAAGGGGATATCTACCGATGGATCAAACACTGGCTACGGGCAGGAAACAGAGGGTTGGAGTCAAGGGCCAATACTCAGATTGGCAATGGGTCACGAGCGGAGTTCCGCAGGGGTCGGTGCTGGGACCTCTACTATTCAATATATTTATTAACGATCTGGAAACGGGGACAAAATGTGAGGTTATCAAATTTGCTGATGACACCAAACTCTGCAGCAGGGTTAGAAACACGGAAGACTGTGAAGACCTACAAAAGGACCTAACGAGACTGGAAGACTGGGCAAAAAAGTGGCAAATGAGTTTTAACGTGGAGAAATGCAAGGTCATGCATGTAGGGAAAAAGAACCCGATGTTCAACTACAAAATGGGGGGAACACTGCTAGGGGTGAGTAACCTGGAAAGGGACTTTGGTCGACTCATCACTGAAACCATCGGCGCAATGTGCGACAGCCTCAAAGAAAGCAAACAGAATGCTGGGCATCATCAAAAAGGGTATCACAACCCGGACAAAGGAAGTCATCATGCCGCTGTATCGCGCAATGGTGCGCCCGCACCTGGAGTACTGTGTTCAATACTGGTCGCCGTACCTCAAGAAGGACATGGCGGTACTCGAGGGAGTGCAGAGGAGGGCGACTAAGCTGATAAAAGGTATGGAAAATTTTCCATACGCTGACAGGTTAAAAATGCTGGGGCTGTTCTCCCTGGAGAAGAGGAGACTTAGAGGGGACATGATAGAAACCTTCAAAATCCTTAAGGGCATAGAGAGAGTAAATAAGGACAGATTCTTCAAACTGAGGGGAGCCACAAGCACTAGGGGTCACTCATAGAAATTGAAAGGGGACAGGTTTAGAACAAATGCTAGAAAGTTCTTTTTTACGCAGAGGGTGGTGGACACATGGAACGCGCTTCCGGAGGAAGTGATAGGCCAGAACTCTGTACAGGGGTTCAAGAAGGGTTTGGATAGGTTCCTGGAGGATAAAGGGATAGAGGGGTACAGATAGAACTTGAGGTAGGTTATAAAAGTGGTCAGAAACCACTTCACAGGTCGCAGACCTGATGGGCCGCCGCGGGAGCGGACCGCTGGGCGAGATGGACCTCGGTCTGACCCAGTGGAGGCAACTTCTTATGTTCTTATGAAAACAAGCCAACATGGCTTCTGCAAGAGATCATGCCTAACAAACTTATTGCACTTCTTCGAAGGATTGGACAAAGGGAACTCCATAGACATCATATACTTAGATTTCCAAAAATCCTTTGACAATAAGAAGAACATAAGAAGTTGCCTCCGCTGGGGAAGACCAGAGGTCCATCTCGCCCAGCGGTCCGCTCCCGCGGCGGCCCATCAGGCCCACTGCCTGAACAGTGGTCTCTGACTAATTTTATAAATTTCCTCTAATCCTATCCCTATAACCTTACCTCTACTCTTATCTGTACCCCTCTATCCCCTTGTCCTCCAGGTACCTGTCCAAACCTTCTTTGAAGCCCTGTAGCGTGCTTCTGCTTATCACATCCTCCAGTAGCGCGTTCCATGTATCCACCACTCTCTGGGTAAAAAAGAATTTCCTGGCATTTGTTCTAAACCTCTCCCCTTTCAATTTCTCTGAGTGTCCCCTTGTGCTTGTGGTTCCCCATAGTTTGAAAAATCTGTCCCTATCCCTTCATGATCTTGAAGATTTCTATCATGTCTCATGTATCATGTTCTAAATGCTTGAGTACCTGATTGTAAAACCGCTTAGACAACCTTGATAGGCGGTATATAAAATCCTAATAAACTTGAAACTTGAAACTCTCCTAAGTCGTCCAGCGAGAAAAGCCCCAGCTTTTTCAGTCTGTCAGTATATGAGAGGTCCCCCATACCCTTTATTAGCCTAGTTGCTCTTCTCTGGACTCTCTCAAGTACCGCCATGTCCTTCTTGAGGACCAGTACTGGACACAGTATTCTAGATGCGGGCGCACCATTGCACGATACAGTGGCAGGATGACTTCCTTCGTCCTGGTCGTGATACCTTTCTTAATGATACCCAACATTTTGTTTGCTTTCCTTGAGGCTGTGGCGCACTGCGCCGACGCCTTCAATGTTGTGTCTACCATCACTCCCAAGTCTCTTTCAAGGGTGCTCACCCCTAGTGGTGATCCCCCCATCTTGTAAGTGAACATCGGGTTCTTTTTCCCAACATGCATGACCTTGCATTTCCCTATGTTGAAGCTCATTTGCCACTTGTTGTCAGATCTTTTTGGAGGTCTTCGCAGTCCTCCATGGTTTTGACCCTGCTGTACAATTTAGTGTCATCCGCAAATTTAATAACCTCACATTTTGTTCCTGCCTCCAGGTCGTTAATAAATATATTGAACAGAAGTGGTCCCAGTACCGACCCCTGCAGAACTCCGTTCGTGACCCATTGCCAGTCTGAGTAATGGCCTTTTACTCCAACCCTCTATTTCCTGTCCGCCAGTCAGTTTTTGATCCATCGGTGGACCTCCCCTTGCACCCCATGGTTGCATAGCTTCCTTTATTGTGGCACCTTGTCGAAGGCTTTTTGGAAGTCGAGGTAAATGATGTCTATGGATTCCCCTTTATCCACCTGGCTGTTTACCCCCTTGAAGAAGTATAATAAGTTTGTGAGGCATGACCTGCCCTTGCATAAACCATGCTGGCTCGACTTTAGCTGCCCATTGTTTTCGATGTGTTCCCAGATGCTGTCTTTAATCAGCTCTTCCATCATCTTTCCCGGGACCAAGGTCAAGCTCACCGGCCTGTAGTTTCCCGGGTCTCCCCTTGAGACTTTCTTGAAGATGGGCGTGACATTTGCTATTTTCCAGTCCTCTGGGATCTCTCCAGTTTTTAAGGATAGGTTGCATATTTGTCGAAGTGGCTCAGCTATTTCGTTCCTTAGTTCCTTGAGTACCCTTGGGTGAATGCCGTCCGAACATGGCGATTTGTCTATCTGCCTGAGGACATCCATCTTGCTCACCTCAAGTTGGATCAGATTTTCATCCTGATCTCCTTTTACGATCTCCTCGGGTTCCGGAATGTTGGTGAAAACTGACGTGAAGAACTCATTTAACCTGTCCGCTATCTCCTTTTCCTTTTTAATGCTCCCTTTCTGTCTCCATCATCCAAGGGTCCCACTTCCTCCCTAGCTGGTTGCTTCCCCTTGATGTACCTGAAGAATGATTTGAAGTTTGTTGCTTTCCCCGCCAGTCTCTCTTCATATTCTCTTTTTGCTTTCCTAACCACTCGGTGACACTCCTTTTGGTGTTTTTTATGCTCCTTTTGGTTGTCCTCTGTCTGATCCTTTTTCCATTTTTTGAAAGATGCCTTCTTATCATTTATTGCCTTTTTCACTGCATTTGTTATCCACACTGGGTTTTTTGTTCTATTTTTTTTGCACCCTTTCCTGAACTTGGGGACGCACAGGTTCTGTGCTTCGTGCACCGTGCCCTTGAGTAGGGTCCAGGCTTTTTCTACGGACTCCATCTTCCTTGCGGTATCGTTGAGTTTCTTTCCCACTATTTTCCTCATGGCATCATAATTCCCTTTTTTGAAGTTGAGTGCTGTTGTTGTGGTTCTTTTCACCTTTGATGATCCAATTTCTAGCCTGTACTGGATCGTGTTGTGATCGCTGTTTCCTAGTGGGGCTAGTACTGCCACCTCCTTAGCGGGTCCTCCTAGTCCGTTGAAAATTAGGTCAAGAGTGGCATCTCCCCGTGTTGGTTCCCTGACCAGCTGTTCCATGAAACAGTCCCTCATGACCTCCATGAATTTGGTCTCCCTCATACAGTTTGAGTGCCCAATGCTCCAGTCTATTCCTGGGTGGTTGAAGTCCCCCATCACCACCACACTTCCGCTTTTGCATAGCTGCCTCAGTTCGGCCTCCAGGTCCTGATCGATTTCTTCCGATTGTCCAGGTGGGCGATAGTACAGACCCAGTTTTATGTCTGCACCTGTTCCTCCTGGTAGCTTAACCCATAGTGATTCCAAGTCATCCGCCCTTACTGTTGTTTCCATCCTGGATGACGGTATGGAATCTTTTATATATAACGCTATTCCTCCACCCTTTTTGTGTGACCTATCTCTCCTGTAGAGTTTGAACCCTGGTAAAGCCACATCCCATTCATTGTCAACAGTCCACCACGTTTCTGTGACTCCAATTATGTCTAGGCCCTTTTTGCTGGCTAATACTTCCAGCTCTCCCATTTTAGCCCTTAGGCTCCTAGCATTTGTGTACAGGCAATGTAAGTCCCGGTTGTTCGCCTTTCTTGCTGTTTTTCCTCGTGGTTTGGCGCTCCTGTCATCCCCCTCACGAGTTGCTAGTCCCCAAGCCTCGTCTCGGTCATCCTCCTCCTGTGGTATATCTGTTTCGTCCTCAGCCTGTTTCCCCATTTTTGGTTGTCCCTCTGGATTCCGTTCTCTGTTAGTCCTGCTTACCAATTTCATTTGTGCTCTAGACCCCTGCGATTCGTCTTTTGGTCCTTTTTCAAAAAATTTCAACTCAGTCCTGAGCCCTCTCTTACAGTGCCCTTGTTCAATATCCTTGGCCCTGGTCCTCTGCATTGCGTCCTTGGGTCTATTCCCCAAAATTTCCCACTCAGCCCCGATTCCTTTTATACAATGTCCTTGCTCAATGTCCTTGGCCCTGGGCCCTTGTGTTGCTTCCTTAGGTCCTCTTTCCAAAAATTCCCACTCAGTCCTGAGCCCTCTTTTACACTGTCCTTGCTCAGTATCCTTATTTGATACTTTTGTCCGATATGTCAGATCGACTGTCGGCTTTCCCCTCTTTCTCAGTTTAAAGCCAAATCTATGACGCTCTGGACGTTGTGTGCCAGCATCCTCGTCCCATTCGAGCTCAGGTGCAGTCCGTCTCTCCTGTAGAGCTTTTTCTTTCCCAAGAAAGTTGTCCAGTTCCGAACAAAAAGGAAACCCTCCTCCTCGCACCATCTCCTGAGCCAACCGTTTATTGCTTGTAGTTTGCTCTGCCTCTGTGCGTCCGCTCTCGGTACTGGCAGGATCTCTGAGAAGGCTCAGTTTCAGTTTCAAGGTACCCCATGAACGCCTGCTACAGAAACTGAAGAACCATGGGGTGGAAGGAGATGTACATGGATCAAAAATTGTTTGGCGGGTAGAAAGCAAAGGGTGGGAGTGAAGGGCCACTACTCGGGCTGGAGGATGGTCATGAGAGGTGTTCCACAGGGGTCGATACTCAGATCGCTGCTGTTCGATGTATTTATAAATGATCTAGAAACAGGGACGAAGTGCGAAGTAATAAAATTCACAGACGACACCAAACTATTTAGTGGAGTTAGGACTAAAGAGGACTGCGAGATTTACAAAGGGACCTGAACAAGCTGGGAGAGTGGACGACGAGATGGCAGATGAAGTTTAATGTAGAGAAATGTAAAGTCTTGCATATAGGAAACAGAAACCCAAAGTACAGCTATACGATGGGAGGGCTGGTAATGGGTGAAAATACCCAAGAAAAGGACTTGGAGGTAATAGTGGACAAGACAATGAAGCCGTCAGCACAGTGCTCAGTGGCCGCTAAAAAGGTGAATAGAATGCTAGGTATTATCAAGAAAGGTATTACAACCAGAACGAAAAAAGTTATCCTGCTGTTGTATCGGGCGATGGTACGCCCCCATCTGGAGTACTGCATCCAATATTGGTCGCCGTACCTAAAGAAGGATATGGCGATACTCGAGAGGGTTCAGAAAAGAGTGACACAATTGTTAAAAGGTATGGAAAACCTTTCATATGCTGAAAGATTAGAGAAACTGGGGCTCTATTCCCTAGAGAAGCGGAGACTTAGAGGGGACATGATAGAGACTTACAAGATCATGAAGGGCATAGAGAAAGTGGAGAGGGACAGACTCTTCAAACTTTTGAAAACTATAAAAACGAGAGGGCATTCGGAAAAATTAAGAGGGGACAGATTCAGAACCAATGCTAGGAAGTTCTTCTTCACCCAAAGGGTGGTGGACACCTGGAATGCACTTCCAGAGGGTGTAATAGGACAGAGTACAGTATTGGGGTTCAAGAAGGGATTAGATAACTTCATGATGGAAAAGGGGATAGAGGGGTATAGATAGAGGATCACTATACAGGTCCTGGACCTGATGGGCCGCCGCGTGAGCAGACTGCTGGGCATGATGGACCTATGGTCTGATCCAGCAGAGGCACTGTTTATGTTCTTACTTCAGATAAGATGTGAATATGAAGTTGTAGTTCAAAATCCTGTTTACCATCATGGACTTTTGATACAGACAGCATCCAAATTTATCCATTGTCCGTCCCTCTCTGCCTGGAGGGACTGCAGCATAGACTTTGGTGGGATTAGATTTTTTGAGATTTGATTCTACCACCAAAGATTGGTGAGACAATTGCGGCTTCTCAAACCCTTTGCAAGGAATTGTACGGCAACGAGATTCCATTTTTGAGGGGACAGCCGGAATAGAATAAGGAGTCTCAAAATTTCTCAGGAAAGTATGTCTCAAAACAGGATTCATGGAAAGTCTCAGTGTCCTTTGGCAGATGGGGCAGTTCCTTCTCAGCCATATATTTAGGAGTATACTTAAGACTCAGACTGAAGATCAATTTGAAGAGCCTTTCTCATGCCAAAGATGAATCTTGAAAAAGATGTGGATTTCGAAGATGAAGAGCCCTCAGGAGGAGAAGTGGAGCGAGACCTAGGTGTTGCTGAATAAGAAGGGGAAGCCTCCCTGGAGTACTGGGAAGGGACGTCTGTATTCAATGTAAGAGTCACAGAAGAAGCTCCGCTGTGTGATATAGGTGGAGTCAGAGAGTGCTTATGTTTGAGATGTCTCGATGGAGAGGTCCCAAAAATATGAGGAACTGAATGTCTTGACTCATGCCTCATAGAAACAGGTGAATGAGGATCCCTCATAGCATGTCCGGGACCTGGACGAGCCTCGAGATAGAGAAGCACGAGGCATTGAAAGCTTTGGAGTTCGAGACCTATGCCTGGTTTATGAAGGGGTCTCGATGGGCCTCGAAGAATGACGTAGAGAAGACTCCTTATCCTTCTTGGAAGACAGGTGCCTCGATGATGAGGAATGCTTTGAATGAGATCTTGATCTTCTTCTCCACCTCTCGAGCAGGTTGAGTAGTTGGAGACCCGGACCTGGAAGGATAAGGTGAGGAGTCACTGGAAAAAAAAGGCAGAGACCTAACAGGTTTTGCTCGTTGTGCCTTGACAGAATGCTCATGCTGGCTCGCAGAAAGCAGGGGCAAGGCAGGGGCAAGCTTGGCAAAAACAGAGGTGAGCTGCCTGGTCAATATGGCTTGTAGCATGTCCTCAAAGACAGGCACCAAGACCAATGACTCTGGTCTAGAAGGTGCAGCAATGCACTCCACCGAGGTCGACCTTGAGGATGAGTATTCCCTATTTTTGGAAGCACACTTCGGAGGAGGTTTCGTAGAAGCTGGCACGACTGCACTCATTGCCTGTACTGCCGGAGACTCAGCTGGAGGCTTACCTGGGAAAGAAGAGCAGACTTGACTGAGGATGAGACCTTAGGAGGCACAGCAGACGAGGCCTTCACAGATGAGGGCAACTTGCTCAAGGCGGAGGACTTGGCCAACGAGGCCGCCACCGAGGTCGAGGCCTTTTCTGCAGACGGCTCCATGGAACCAAAGAGTTGCTGGATCTGGACACAACATCTCCAGAGAGCTCTTTTTTGAAGGGTAGCACACCGCGTTGGTGTATTAAGTGCTTGGGACCCGAACATTGTCCTGGCATGACTCAGGACAATGTTCGGGTCCCAAGCACTTAATACACCAACGGTGCGGGTTGGTGAGTGAAATCGCTCGGTTACACTGGCTACACCTTTTGAAACCTATAACAGGCCGGGACATAGAAAAAAATACAGCCGCAGCTAAACGAGGGTTGGTGGCAGGGCCTGAGCCCAAGCCCTGCCAGACAAGAACCGACAAAAAAAGAGGAAAACTTAATTTAAATTTTTTTTTTGTAAAGAGGCGCCGCACAGAGACTACTAAAGAATCAAATCAGAAAAGCCGTGGTGTGAGAAGGCAGAACTCGAAGTCGGGCAGAACTGAGAAACACAGGTGCTTCTTGGCTCCATGGAAAAACGAGAACTGAGGTACCTCAGAGGTGACGCATAACCTACATTCGGTGGGAAGGCACTCAAGCATGCGTGGTGCAGCACTCGCAAACTTTTTGAAAGTTCTTCAAGCAAGTCTGCTTGCGAGGCTATCCGCTACAGGGCTCCATGGATGATGTCACCCACATGTTAATAATATGCTGCCTGCTTGTCCTGGGATAATATAGGGCTCGGATATCCTTCTGCAGTAAGAAAACAGGAATTGTCTGAAGAACATAGAGCTACTTGGAAACAGGATCATATGAAAAAGATGAATACGACCCATCAAGGATAGAGGTAAACCCTTCCAACGCTCCAATTTGGAACGCATCTCAGCCAACAACTTGTTAATGTTGATCCAATACATAGTTAACTGAATACCCAAATAGCGAAATGAACCGTCCACTGATTTCAGTGGAAAGTCTGTAGCCAAGGTCCCCCTCACAGATGGTGAAGAAGCCAAAGCCTCAGATTTGCCAAAATTCAAGGCAAACCCCGAAAAGTCACCCTACTCCCGTAAACTTTTCAACAAAATAGATAGAGACCAACCCTGGTTGGAGAGAAAAACTAATAAGTCAACAGTGAACGCCGCTCTCTTAAAATGACTAGCCCCCAACGATAACCCACTAATTTCTGCATTCATCTGAATTTCCCTAATTAAAGGGTCTAAGGAAAGGACAAATAATAACGGTGATAAGGGGCATCCCTGTCAAATCCCTCGACGGATGTTAAAGGACATGGAAAGCAATCCATTGATCCATATCTGAGCAGCCGGGTCAATATGAAGAGTCTAAACTGCATTACAAATAAAGGGCCCCGCTCTGTAAGCCTTAAGCACCGCAAACAAATATCTCCAACGCACCCAATCAAAAGCCTTTTTGGTGTCAAAGCTAATGAGTAGGGAGGGGGGTCTCATCCATCTGTGCCTTCTCCAGCGTTAACAAAATCCACCAAATATTTTTAGAGACTGGGTGGGCTCTCACAAAATCAAAGATTGTAGGACGCACACTAACCAATTAGCAAGGACTTTTGCCAGAAGCTTGGCCTCAAAATTAAGCAAAGATATTGGCCAATAGGATTCAGGTAACGTTAGGTCCTTACCAGGTTTCAGGAGCACCTTTATCTGTGCCATATTAAAATGGCGCGGTAAAAAGCCCTTTGCCACCCCCAGATTAAAGATCTCCATGAGCAACAGTGCAATCTCTTCAATTAACAACTTGTAAAACTCCACATGCAATCCATCTGGGCTTGGTGCTTTACCCAACTGACCATACCGGATACCCTACTCCACCTCTACCATGGAAATCAGCAGGTGTAAAGACTGGCGTGCCTGTTCAGTAAGCCAGGGTAAATCTATACTATCCAAACATACCACTCCCTCCAACCCTTCAGAATCCTGATCAGCATATAAGGCCTCTAAAAACTCTCCCATAATTGTACAAATATCCTCCAAGTGTCCCAGAGAGTGGCAATACCCATACGCTCAGGCCTGGGGGTGGCCAACTGGGATAGGAGCCGACTACTCTTATTCACATATCGTTACAATTGAAACAGAGAAACATGAACGCAGATAAAGGCCAAATGGCCCATGTAGTCTGCCCATTCACAATAACCATTATTTCTTTCTCTGAGAGATCCCATGTGCTTATCCCAGGCCCTCTTGAATTCAGACACAGTCTCTGTTTCCACCACCTCTTCCTGGAGACTGTTCCAAGGATCTTCCACCCTTTCCGTAAAAAAGTATTTCTTATCAAATGAAAGAGACTTGTCTCATGCACATTTATATTACATAGGTATTTAAATGTCTCTATCATATCTCCCCTCTCCCGTCTTTCCTCCGTAGTATACAGATTAAGATATTTAAGTCTGTGCCCATACGCCTTATCACAAAGATCACAAACCATTTTAGTAGCCCTCCTCTGGATCAACTCCATCCTTTTTATATCTTTTTCAAGGTGTGGCCTCCAGAATTGCACACAATATTCTAAATGAGGTCTCACAAGAGTTTTATGCAGAGGCATCAATACCTCGTTTTTCCTACTGGCCATACCTGTCCTTTTGCAACCTAGCATGCTTCTAGCTTTCACCGTCAACTTTTCAACCTGTTTGGACACCTTAAGATCATCAGATACAATCATACCCAAGTCCTGCTCTTCCATCATGCACATAAGTTCTTCACCCCCTAAACTGTACCGTTCCCACTGGTTTTTGCAGCCCAAATGCATGACCTTGCATTTCTTAGCATAAAATTTTACCTGCCAAATTTCAGACCATTCTTCAAGCTTCGCCAGGTCTTTCTTCATGTTATTCACACCATCCGGCGGGCATGTCTTACTCTATTGCACATTTTGGTATCATCCACTAAGAGGCAAATCTTATCCGACAACCCTTCAGCAATATCATTTATAAAAATGTTAAAAAGAACAGACCCAAGAACAGAACCATTGACAACAGATCTCAGAGCAATCTCCATTGATCACTACCCTCTGTTGCCTTCCACTCAACCAGTTCCTGACCCAACCTGTCACTTTGGGACCCATCCCAAGGGCACTTAGTTTATTTATCAGACGTCTGTGTGGAACACTGTCAAAAGCTTTGCTAAAATCTAAATACATCACATCTAGCTCACATCCTCTATCCAATTCCCTGGTCACCCAAAGAAATTGATCAGATTTGTCTGACAAGAACTACCTTTAGTGAATCCACAGGATTCCAGAAACTTGACCATTCTCTGTTTTAAAAGCGTTTCCATGAGAAAAAAGCAAGATGACGCTCGAGCAGGATGCGAGTTGAGGGAGCTCCCGCCGCTTTGGAAGTTTCTTCCTTTATTTGTTTGCCTTATTGTGAAATGCCCAAAAGACGGGGAAAGCCGAGGGGCAATCCTCCGGGAACCTCAACGCCGCGGCAGACTGCGATTACAGCGTTCGCAGTCCATCAGACTTCGGCGGATGTTCCTGTTGCTGTGCAAGGGGAAGTGCACAGCTTAGGCAGCGATATTCCGTTGAGCCCGCGTGGACCACATACTCCCCCTATGCCCGGAGATACTGAGGCGGGACAGACGAGTCTGGAGGACTCACCGATTGGTGAGGAGCATTTCGAACGCCCAGCTAACCCGGATGTCAGCACGTCGTCATCGACTCAAGCTTTGGAGCCGATGCAGGTGGGGAAATTTTCACCGCTGAGAACGAGTGGTGGTGAGGGCGAGGGAACTCGCGGGTTAACCCGCGTAGAAGGAGCCATTTCCCAACAGGCTGATCTTTCCCCCCTCAAGCCACTTGTGAAACCGGCAGCGGTGACTCTGGATTCGATCTGGACCGCAATAGAAAACCTACATGCGGTATGTACTAACTTTGTCATAAATACTTTAAATCTATCTGCTAAGATAATCCATTTGGAGACCTCTGCTCAACTTCAGAAGGAAGAAATATCTAAATTGGAGAAAACAACCAATGAAACGAAGACTATGCTTGTTAAACAAACATCTGACAAAATGCTAATAATGAGAAAGATTGAAAATTTGGAAAATCAACAAAGGAATTTAAATCTGAGACTTTTAAATTTTCCAATTGCTAAATATTTTTCTCCTTTAGAATTGTTTAAAAAATTTTTGGTAACGGTGCTGAAAGTTCCAGACTCTAACTTACCCCCTGTACAAAAAATTTATTATTTAAAAAAGATTGCAGAGGATACTCAAGAGGAAAAGACTGAGTTAGATGTCTCTGCATTATTGGATTCATCTGTGATAGAGGTGCAAGGTCGTGCTACATTGGTAGTTACGCTTGTGTTTCTACAAGATAAAGAAATGTTACTGAAACTATACTTTAAAATGAAACAGGTCTCCTATTTAGGTGAAAAGGTGAATATATTCCAGATGTATCTAAATGGACTCAATCTCGCAGGAAAGAATTTCTTACATACCGTACAAGAGTGATTTCTTTAGGGGCAAGTTTTCAGTTAAGGTTTCCTTGTAAGTGTTTTATTTCCTATCAAGGGAATAAGTATATCTTTTTTGAACCGGCCCAATTGGGTTTTTTCCTTGAAGGTAAAGGGCTTCCTACCGTGGCCCAGACTGAAACTGAAGCTGCATAATGTGGTCATAAAATGATAAGAATGATGTATGTTCGAGCTTAATTTACTTTTATTATATATTAGTTTTTGATCCTTGACTCCCACAAGGAGGTTTCTTAAGCTTTTTTCTCCCTCACAGGTGGACTATATCTAAGAGATTTTCTTCTTCTTCTTTTTGTTTCATATTCATTTGTTTAATAATGAATTGAAAAAGATGTATTCAATATTTCTTGTGCAATTTTGTATGTAATTATTTGAAAATATAAATAAATAAAAAGCGTTTCCATTAATTTATTTACCACAGAAGTCAGACTTACCAGCCTGTAATTCCCTACTTCTTCCTTACTTATGTGCCCCTTGATGTAAAAGCTCATTCAACTCCTGCTGTGCTGCGAGCAATTGACCCTTAAGATGGAGTGCCCCGGACACGCCAAACTGCCTCCGGAAACTAGACACCTTCTGTTCCATCTGCAAAATGGCCCAGTGCCTTGCTCATTTTTGATGAGCCACCTAAGCCAAGATATCACCCCACAATACCGCCTTTGCCGCTTCCCAGAACATGATAGGATCATCCCGATTAAAATACTGGTAGTCTCCCCATTTAGTAAGCAAATATTCATAAAAATGGGCATCCTTATCCTTATATATATATATATATATATATATATATATATATATATATATATATATATATATAAAACATGGGAATGTCCAACCACTCCCAGCACCAAATAAGCTGCACCCAAGCATGATCTGAAATCTCAACAGGGCCTAATTTTACCCCTCTATCCTCCAGAGAAGAGACAGGAGATCAAAATAAGGTCAATAAGGGAGAGTGCACCATGAGCCCGGGAAAAATGAGAATAATCCCCTGGATGCAACACTCACCAGATATCTAAAAGGTGAAGAGTAGAAGACAGCAGTGCAGGATCCGTGATAGCTTTGAATGTCTTTTGACCCACCCCCGTCGAGCGGTCCAGTCGAGGATCGAAGACTTCATTGAAGCCCCCAACCACAATAATAGGCACTTCCCCAAAAATCAAATGCTGGTTATGAACCTGGCGGTAAAATCGGGTTCCAGGATTGTTGGGTGCATACAAATTGTAAGGCAGCAAAGGCTTACCATTAAGGGAGACTGAAGCCATTGCATAGCAATCATTAGGGTCCCTCACCACCTAATGAGTCTCCAGCTGCACTCCTTTCTGGACCAAAATAATTACACCCCCTTTTTTATGAACAGCGGGTGCCTCAAAATAGGATCCCACCCACCAGTTATGCAATTTCGCATGTTCCACTGACATTAATCTAATTTCTTGCAACAAGGCAATAGTGGTCTGTGCATGGTTCAACAACTGAAGAAGCTTGGAGCACTTGATGGGGGAGTGAATGCCTCCCACATTCCAGGATATTAATTTAAGATCCAGCCTTAACAACTATGGACACCCAGAAAACAGCAGAGTGTAACAAACAATGCCACAGAGATGGCCAGAGGATGGCCCAGCCACCACCCCCCAAGCACAAAGCAAGGCCCAAGAACAACTACCTAATCCCCCCGAGGGAGCCAAAAACATATTAATCTGGAACAGCTCCCCCTGGAGCTGTTCCTGGAAAACAAAGCAGATCCAAAACCTTTTAAATTACACCTCCCCCAGCCAAACCCACCCCAACCTCATCCCCATTCTCCTGCCCACCCAAAGCCTCCCTCAGCCCATATACCGTAGTCCCAACATATTGTGGAAATTAAGAACCATAAAATATATTTTGATCCTTTATCATGTATTTAGGAGCACCCAAAAAAATTATATGGAAATTAAGGATAATTCAGAATACAGCTGTTCAATTGATTTTTGGTTAAAAAAAGAACGACCATATTAGTCCATATTATTGTTTACTTCTTTGGCTTCCTTTGGAGGCAAGAGTATTATTCAAATTTTCCTGTATCTGCTCTAAGCTGATATTGGGATTGTCTCCAGCTTACCTTTTTCCTCATTGCATAGACCATCAAGAGAAACTAGAAACTTCTACTTATTTGCTTATCCAAAAATTAATGAATGTAGATATAAGACCTTCTTAGATAAGACCCTAGCATTTCAAGCTGGTAGGCAACAATCTTGGTTAGGTAAATGTATTCAGCAAGCTATGTTATCCTATTGCAGTTTTCAGAAATTAATTAAGACCACTTTGTTCGATAAGTTTATTACTTAGTGAGTTTTATTATTGAAATCCTATTTTACAAAAATTTCTATTTTTTACTGTATTATTGTATTTCGCTGATTGTCCAGCTCTTTTTAGTGCAAACTGCCTAGAATTTTCAGTTATGGCGATATAAAAGAATATAGTTATTATTATTATAACCCCCCACCAACTAATTCCCCTCCAATGTGTATGGGCACCCCCTCTCCAACCCCCACCAGGCCATACATCCTGACAATCATACCATATAAACTCTCCCCCCTATCTTACCACATATACCAAACATGCGTTCAAAATAGAGAAATCCTGCCATGTCAGAAGGGAATCCCAACTGTCATGAACCAGAGCTGGCTAACAGACCTGAGCAAAAGAAACCAGGCACCAGAAAGACTAAATAAGAGGTGAGAGAAAGAGCAGAAAAACCCAGCCTCTACAACAGCAACCATACCAGAAGCAAAACTCCCACAAAGACCCCCAGTCAGACAACTAACAGCTCCCTTGCGCACACCTTCCACACCAAAGAGATGCATCCAGAAACTGCAAAGAATGGAACCAGGACCAGGGCCCCGTAAAATTCAAGAACCCTTATCATCCCAGAAACCAATAGCTGTTGGGCATTCCAACCCCCCAATACCAGATGACTCAACCAGACCCCAGACATAACATACAGACTCCAAGCACACATACCAACATGCCCACTCTCATAACCCTTCAATCCTCCTCCAAAGTTAGAACAAAACAGCAGAAGCTTCAAGGTGTGCTTCAAGGCAACATCGACGGAAACCCCAAAACGAACTCAAACAAGAGTCCAGTCAAGAGCGCCAAAAACGGAAACCCAGGGCACAAATCCAGGTAACCTCCAGGTGACCAAGACATATCCACAATGGCCCCAGAAAATCCAGTCAAGAACTCATAAAGAGCCACCTTCATGTCCAGATGTAGGGGCTGACTCACTGGGCAGGGTGTTCAAGTACACCTGCGCTGATTCCGGGGCAGAAATAGAGTGCTAGCCGGTCTCAGTGAAAACTTTGAGCACTGCGGGATACAGCGAAATGAAGCACTGCGGGATACAGCGAAATGAAGCACAAGTCAGAGCAAAGCACTGCCAAGTAGTCCTGGAACATCCGCACTTGTGCGCCTTTGTAGCATAGCAGCTCCTTGTGCTGTTTATATTGTTTAAGTAGTGCAGCTTTGACAGCATAGTTATGGATTTTAACTATAACTGCACATGGGCGCTGATTAGCTGCCAGTCTCTGGCCCAACCTGTGCTCCCGCTCCAGGTGCACCATGCCATACGGCAGTGGCAATTGAGCTTGGAGTCAAGTCTCCAACATGGAGAGAAGTCGGGAGTCAGAAAGCAAATTGGGGAGCCCAATGAGATGCAGATTGTCCCTTCGGGAGCAATTCTCCATATCTTCTAATTTGGCCGCATGCTGCTGCAACTGATCACGGAGGGACTGCTAGTCTGTTGAGGTCGTGCCAACCTCGTTCTCCACTGTCACCACTCGGGATTCAAGCTCCCCAGTCCTCCTAATTGTGTCAGCAAGTAGGCTTTCCAGATTTGAGAGCTGATCTGACAGTTTTTTGAAGAGTGGCTCAAGCACCTGCACCGTCAGTGGCACAATGTGTTCCGCAGTGAGAGCTGGAGCTGATTCATCCACCCCCATCTTTTGGGACTTTTCTTTCTCCTTTTCCTTCTCCTTCCTACTGCCTTTCCCACTCATACCCGGATCCAGCTGATGGATGTACTTGTCCATACACTGAAACATGATTTTTGGGTCAAAAAAGAGGAGTTAACAGACCCGATAGGGGAGAATGGAGCCCGTGGCCCAGGAGCTCAGCAAGCACACATCTTGCTGGGCTCAGCACATCATGTGACCCTCATCTAGAAGAAATAGAAATGCAGTGTGAAAAACTGAAAGGAATTATTGTAAGGATGACAGTATCTGCAATACCGTAGACATTCCAGATGGTGTGAATAACATGAACAAATATCTATTGAAGCTTTAAGAATGGTCTGAAATTTTGCAGCTAAAATTTAATGCTAAGAAATGCAACGTCTTGCATTTGGGCTGCAAAAACCCAAAGGAACGGTACTTACGATTGTATGTGATGATCTTAAGGTGGCCAAACAGTTTGAAAAATTGACTGTGAAAGCTAGAAGCATGCTAGGGTGCATAGGAATAGGTATGGCCAGTAGGAAAAAAGTGCTGGTAGTGAAACTACCGACGGCATAGCTTTCAGCATCTCAGATGTGGCATGACAAGCCCATGGAGATCAATAGTTTGTTCAAATATTCCCAATCTCTCAGTTTTTAAATTCAAAATTGATATTTCTCAATCCCAAAACAAAACATTTTCTTTTAATTTAATTTGAAACAAAAGAGAAAAGAATCTTAACCTCTTGGAGCAAAATCTGAAATGGCATACCAAATAGAGTCTAAAGACATTATTGGTGGCTTTTGTAACAAAGTCCGAGGTATAGCTTCTACAACATTGTCCAGTACCTCTCTGCTCCTTTTTTAACCACCAGAGAGTACCTGTTTGGAAGTGCGTTCACTCTGGAGCAGGCCTGACTCTCATGCAGCCATCTATTCTCCCATGGTGGCCTATCTGAGGCTGTTCACTACTTTAGCTGCATGCTTTCCTCAGCCATTGCCGGAGCTCCCTCTAGCTCTCTAGACCATGTGCTGAGTTCTAGAGAACTTATTGCAGAAGATTGCAGGGGTGAGATCCTTGCGGCTGGACTAAATGTTTCATGCTGAACAGAGTTTTTAGACTAAACTCTGCCCTTAGTTGCCCACGAATAATGATAATTGTACAAATATTTCCAATCAAATATTGTTTATTAAAAATTAACAGAAATCTTGTTTCAAAAGGCATTTGTACAATGGAGACACATACAATAAGACGTGTAAAAATGCACATCTTCTGAAACCATGGCCTCAGAGAACCTATTCTGGTTCGTTCATTTATGTACTCTCGCAATGACCAAATATTACATCACTCCAGTCTACCAATGATCAGCCAGCAGAGGCTGTCCTTATGTTTGAACAAAGAAATTCATTTTAGCTCTTATAGGTACCAGGCTTAAAGAAAAGTTTTATAAATTATATATTTGTTCAAAGCAATTTCTGAATATGCCTAAAACATTATAATATACCCAAAGAAAACTCCCTCTTTCAGTATTCCCTATAAGTTTGAATCAAAACAGTTCTCTGACCCTTTTTCTTGAAACACTGATAGCCTGGAAAACCCATACAACCCCCCCCTTAATGAGAATTCCTATTTCCAGAGGGCAAACTAGCTGACCTCTGTTTATCTTGGGCCTCTCAAAGACTGGAATTTCCATGGTAACATGTCCCTGGCTTTAACTTAACCATTTCCATACGTTGCCTCTGGAATTTTCAAAACCTACAATGTTCCCAATTTTCCACATTTCACATTCTGGTGGGCAAATTTATGTCTAATTTATAAATATGAGGAAGTGAATGCTGATTTGTTGGGAAACATAAAAAATTTTAAATTAATATGGGGCCCATTGATGTCATTTGTAGATCTATTATAGTTTTGAATTTGTTGTTATATCAATTGCACATCCAGAGGGGATGGGTAGGGGTTTGCACAATTAAATATTTTCATATTTGGAAGCGTATGAATTTACTTTATCAATAACTTTATATATAATAATATTTACGGGGGAAATATGTTGATCTCATTATATATTGTAAAGACTTTAGGTGATATATAAAGTGTAAAATGTATTCTTTTCCTTGTATTCACTTAATGAAAGTATTAAAAATGAATAAAGATTATAATAAAACCTACAATGTTATAGCATTAGCCTTATAAACCATTTCATATTTAAATACTCACACAATTCATATCCATCTAATCACACTCTGGGATCCCATCATTCACTCACATGCCACACATCATATTTCATTCATATTTTAGTCATATCCAGTACTGCTTTAGAGCATATTTAAGAAAGGTTTTCTTTACCCAGCAGTGGAATGCCAGGAATATCTGTTATCACTCAAGTCCTGAGGTTTCTCCTATCCCCCTGGGTATGGTAGTCCAGACAAAGAACACCAGAAACCCAAGCTTTTGAGCGGGAAACTGAGACAAAGAAATAAAGAATACTGAACAGAGAGATAAAAATTAATACCTCTATAAATGTGGTATATATACCTAATTTCCCTTATGATCTTGCTTAATCCAGCAATTCACATAAAGAGAATATTAGTATACTTATTCTTAATATTAATCTATAGTTTTTCTGACCTTGGCTGCAATCCATATTCACATTTTTATATCTTTGTACTTAACGTTTCATAGACTCTTAATTTGGTGTTACCCTGTCTGTCACATATGCATTACTAACTAGGCCAGCCGAGGGAGATTGCAGGCAAGCACGTGGCGAGTGGAGCATGACTGCTTGCAGGATAGAGGAGAGGAGCGGGCTGGAGTAGAAGCAAGGGCACAGAGAGGTGGAAGCAGTGGGAGAGAGGACCGTAGTCAGTAAGGCAGAGGAACGGAGGAGACCAGGACAGAGAGACAGAGGAGTGGAGGTGACCGGGACAGAAAGGCAGAGGAGCGGAGGTGAACGGGACAGAGAGGCAGAGGAGCGGAGGTGAACGGGACAGTGGGAGAGAAAATCAGAACGCAGTCAGAGAGGCAGAGGACTGCATAAAGGGCAGAGAACTGCTTAAAGGCAGAGGACTGCATTAAGGGGAGCGGAGGAACCACAGCAGATTCGGGACATGGAGAGGGGAAGAGGCGGGTTGTAACTCCGCCCACCTCCCGACGTCACAGCCGATCTCGCCCATAAAAGGGGGCGAGCCAATGGCGCGAAGCCGTTCGGCGCGCGGCGAAGGCAAGCGGCAAAGGCACTCACCTTAGCGAGAGCGCTTTTGCAAAGGAGCCTTGAGAAGGAGCCAGGTGCCCAGGCAGCCCAGCAGCAAATTCTAACTTCTTTACAGGTACTTCTCCCTACTCATTCTCTCTTCTCTCTCCACTCTTTCAGCTAGCTGTGCGCCAGGAAACACCCAAACACACCGTGGGACATAGGAACAAGAGAACAACAATGGAGGCGGTAGGAACCCAGCAGTGCTATCCAGTATACTGCACCGAGTGCCACATGTATGACTACCTCCCCTCTGGGAGACAGGCATACATATGCGGTCGATGCCAGGAGCTGGAGAGCCTGAAGAAGGAGGCCGGGAGACTGCAGGTTAGAGTCCAGGAGCTGGAGGGACTCTGCACCATAGAGGGACAGTGCTGGTCAATTGAAGACACAACCAGAGAAAACCACATCACAGAACAAGTTAGAGAGCTGGAGAAATTCATCGAGGAGGCCTGCAGGATGGTGGAGGCACAAGACCACCAGCACATCAGGAGAGAACCAACAGTTGGACGACAAAATCCACCAGACGCCATAGGAGGAGGACCTTGCGGAGAATCTGGACAGGCAGATGAGACGGAGACCCAAAAGAGCCAAGAGGAAGGACTAGCAGACTGCGCCACTGACACAGACCTGAGACCAGAGAGACAGCTGAGGAAGGGGAAATCTGCCATTGTAGTGGGAGACTCAAACCTGAGAGAAGTGGACAGTCATATAGCCGGAGGGAGAGAGGATCGACTGGTGACATGTCTCCCAGGGGCAAGAACGAAGGACGTCATCGACAGAATTGAGAGGATCCTGGAGGGAGCTGAAACGGAGGAGACAGCAGTAGTAATCCACATAGGAACCAATGACGTCAGCAGGAGGAACTACAACAGGACTACACTAACTGACCAGTTCAGGATCCTGGGGAGGAAACTGAAGATGAGGACATGAAGGATAGCCTTCTCGGAGATCCTGCCAGTACTGAGAGCAGACGCAAGGAGGCAGAGTGAGCTACAAGCAATCAACGGTTGGCTGAGGAGATGGTGTGAAGAGGAGGGTTTCCACTTTATTCGGAACTGGACTACTTTCTTGGGGAAGAACAAGCTCTATAGGAGGGACGGACTGCATCTGAGCATGGCTGGGACGAGGATGCTGGCACGCAACGTCCAGAACGTCATAGACTTGGCTTTAAACTGAGAAAAAGGGGAAAGCCGATAGTCGATCTGGCCTCGACACATCGGACAAAAGTATCAACTAAAGATGAGCAAGGACACTGTAAACAAGGGCTCGGGACTGAGTGGAAATTATTGGAAAAAGTACCTAAGGACGCTATGCAGGGGCTCGGGACCGAGTGGAAATGATTGGAAAAAGGACCTAAGGACGCTATGCAGGGGCCCAGGGAGCAGAGGAAACTAGTGGGCAGTAATAACAGAGAGCAACCGGAACCAGAGGGACAACCAAAAATGGGGAATCAGGCTGAGGACGAAACAGGCGCACCACAGGAGGAGGATGACCAAGGCGAGGCTCGAGGTCCAGCAGCCCAGGAGGGGGACGGCAGGAGCACCAGACCAAGAGGAAAACCAGCAGGGAAGGCAACCAACCGGGACTTACTTTGTCTATATACCAATGCTAGGAGCCTGAGGGCCAAAATGGGAGAGCTGGAAGTCATAGCCAGCAAAAAGGACTTAGACATAATTGGAGTCACAGAAACGTGGTGGACTGATGACAACAAATGGGATGTGGCCATACCAGGTTACAAACTCTACAGGAGGGACAGGACACACAAAAAGGGTGGAGGAATAGCGCTATACATAAAGGAATCCATACCTTCAACCAGGATTGAAACAACAGTAGGGGCTGATGGCTTAGAATCACTATGGGTTAAGCTACCGGGAGGATCTGAAGCAGACATGAAATTAGGTCTGTACTATCGCCCACCTGGGCAATCGGAAGAGATCGACCAGGACCTGGAAGCTGAACTGAGGCAGGTAAGCAAAAGCGGAAGGGTGATGGTGATGGGGGATTTCAACTACCCTGGGATACACTGGAGTATCGGGCACTCAAACTGCACAAGGGAGGCCAAATTCCTGGAAGCCACAAGGGACTGTTTCTTGGAACAACTGGTCATGGAACCAACACGGGGAGATGCCACTCTTGACCTAATCTTTAACGGACTAGGGGGACCCGCAAAGGAAGTGGCAGTACTAGGCCCACTGGGGAACAGCAATCACAACACGATCCAATGCAGGTTAGAAATTGTATCATCAAAGGTGAAAAGGACCGCAACAACAACACTGAACTTCAAAAAAGGGAATTATGATGCCATGAGGAAAATGGTGGGAAAGAAACTCAACAACACAAGGAAGATGGAGTCCGTAGAAAAAGCCTGGACCCTACTCAAGGGCGTGGTACACGAAGCACAGAACTTGTGCGTCCCCAAGTTCAGGAAAGGGTGCAAAAAAAACAGAACGAAAGACCCAGTGTGGATAACAAATGCAGTGAAGAAGGTGATAAGTGACAAGAAAGCATCGTTCAACAAATGGAAAAAGGATCAATCAAAGGACAACCTAAAGGAGCATAAAAAACACCAGAAAGAGTGCCACCGAGTGGTTAGGAAAGCAAAAAGAGAATATGAAGAGAAATTAGCGGGGGAAGCAACAAACTTCAAATCGTTCTTCAGATACGTTAAGGGGAAGCAACCAGCAAGGGAGGAAGTGGGACCCTTGGACGATGGAGACAGAAAGGGGGTGGTAAAAGAGGAAAAAGAGATGGCTGACAAGTTAAATGAGTTCTTCACATCAGTCTTCACGAGGGAGAACACAACCAACATTCCGGAGCCAGAAGAGATCGTAAATGGAGATCAGGAAGATAAGCTGGCCCAACTAGAGGTAAGCCAAGAGGATGTCCTCAGGCAGATAGACAGGAAAATCACCAGGTCCAGATGGCTTTCACCCAAGGGTACTCATGGAACTGAGGAACGAAATAGCAGAGCCACTTCGACAAATATGCAACCTATCCTTAAAAATTGGAGAGATCCCAGAGGACTGGAAAATAGCAAATGTCACGCCAATCTTCAAGAAGGGTTCGAGGGGTGACCCGGGAAACTACAGGCCAGTGAGCTTGACCTCAGTCCCGGGAAAGATGATGGAAGCGCTGATCAAGGACAGCATCTGTGAACACATCGAAACCAATGGACAGCTTAAATCAAGTCAGCATGGCTTCTGCAAGGGTAGGTCATGCCTCACTAACTTATTACACTTCTTTGAAGGGGTGAACAGACAGGTGGATAAAGAGGAACCCATAGACATCATTTACCTTGACTTCCAAAAGGTCTTCGACAAGGTACCACACGAAAGACTGCTTAACTATGGAACCACAGGGTACAAGGGGAGGTCCACCGATGGATCAAAAACTGGCTGGCAGGCAGGAAACAGAGGGTTGGATTGAAGGGTCACTATTCAGATTGGAAATGGGTCACGAGCGGGGTGCCGCAGGGGTCGGTGTTGGGACCGCTCCTTTTCAATATATTTATAAATGACCTGGAGGCGGGAACAAAATGCGAGGTCATTAAATTTGCAGACGACACCAAACTATACAGCAGCGTTGAAACAACGGAAGACTGCGAAAATCTCCAAAAGGATCTGACGACACTGGAAGAGTGGGCCAAAAAGTGGCAAATGAGCTTTAACATAGGGAAGTGTAAGGTCATGCATGTAGGAAAAAAAGAACCCGATGTTCAGCTACAAAATGGGGGGATCACTGCTGGGGGTAAGTAACCTTGAAAGAGACCTGGGAGTAATGGTGGACACAACACTGAAAGCATCAGCACAATGCGCCACAGCCTCAAGGAAAGCAAACAAAATGCTTGGAATCATTAAGAAGGGCATCATGGCCAGGACGAAGGAAGTCATCCTGCCACTTTATCGCGCAATGGTGCGCCCACATCTGGAGTACTGTGTCCAGTATTGGTCACTGCACCTCAAGAAAGACATGGCAGTACTCGAGGGAGTCCAGAGAAGAGCAACTAAACTGATAAAGGGTATGGAAAACCTCTCATTTACTGACAGGCTAAAAAAGCTGGGGCTATTCTCCATTGAGAAGCGGAGACTTAGAGGAGACAAGATAGAAACCTTCAAGATCCTGAAGGGCATAGAAAAAGTGGACAGGGACAGATTTTTCAGATTATGGGGAAGCACAAGTACAAGGGGGCACTCGGAGAAATTGAAAGGGGACAGGTTTAGAACAAACGCTAGGAAGTACTTTTTCACCCAGAGGGTGGTGGATATGTGGAACACACTTCCAGAAGCTGTGATAGGCCAGAACAAGTTACATGGCTTCAAAGAAGGTTTGGATAGGTTCCTAGAGAACAAGGGAATTGAGGGGTACAGATAAGGATTAAGGATAGGGATAGGAGTAGAGATAGGTTATAAAAATAGTCAAGGACTACTGCTCAGGCAATGGGCCTGATGGGCCGCTGCAGGAGCGGGCCGCTGGGCGCGATGGACCTCTGGTCTGACTCAGCGGAGGCAGCTTCTTATGTTCTTAACTAGATTTACCCAGAATCATATGAAAAGTAGGTGTCTTACATGTATCCTATCCATTCCAGTACAGCATGCCACACTGCCCCCTGTCTGTTAGTGCCACTACAAAATCCCCTCTTGAATATTGCGGAATGATACTAAAGCGATATTCACACTTAGGGCACTCGTGGTCTTACCCCTGGCTCTCAAGGGGTTACTTTATACACAGCCTATCTTATGGATCAGAGTGAGCCTAAGCAAGTATATTCTTCTAATGCCAATTAGACAGGACTAACTGCACAAATGACCAGAAAAACTCACTACCAAAGCCTCTAAAGGTGTATAGGGGTGTTTCCTTATTTGCGCCTGAAGGTTAGGCCTCTCTGACATCATCAAGCCTGAACCATTATTTGCAAGAAATCATTCCAGCATGAACCTGCATGAAGAGAAAGAAGAACACATCTTTGCTGTTTCTGCCTGATGCATTCTGGCTATATATTAGAATTGTATTCTAGTCAAGGACATCCAGCTATGCCTACATGATCTTCCCATGTGAATCTTGGGGGAGGCATACTCCTATGCTGTGCTTATCTATCGAAGGCGCCTCTGTTCGACAGCCTGTGCAAGACTTTATACAGAAAGGCTATTCATCTAAGTTCTGTTTCTGGATTGGTCCGAAGAGGTCATCTGACAAGATCCAAGTGAAAAGGTGCTAATTATAATTTAGTCTGTGCCAGGATGTGAGGAAGCTCACATCTTATCATAGGTTACTCTGCATTCTCTATAATAATTAAGACCTGAAAAGTTACCTCGTGTGTCTCTCTGCCTGAGAGAGAGTGAATCGGACTTTAAACAGATCTGGATTCCATCACATCAAGGAAACCTTTGCTGCCAATCTAAGTTACAGCTATTCCAGTGGCTGACGAACTCTTGTTCTGGTACCAAAAGAATTCTTATCTTCAGTGCTGAGTAGAGGACGACTTCCTTTTCACCTAATTTTGTGCCAAGGCCTAATTGAATGGTGAGAATACGGAATTCTATTATCTTATCAGCTGGGGTTAGATAAGTGAATCCTATTGTGGTTCGGGATAAGGAGAAGTAAAGCTACTCTTGGTGATAAGCGATATATTTAGTTGCTGCTAATCAGGAATTATTATTATAAGGAATTATTTAGAGTGTAAGAATTAGTTTTACTTATTTATCTAGTAATTGTTGTAATAATCATGTACTGAGTTTCCTATATGTAATCGGATATTTTGTGAACAATATTTAGATATTGCTGCTGGCTTGTGAATTATATTTTTCTATTTTCATAATAAAAGTTTTTCTCATTAGCCTGGGTCTTGTGTCGTGTAAGTAGGCAAAGAAAGCTGAACCTGGATGAGATATTATGGTCTTTCCTAGAAACTAACAGGCATGTATTTGTTTATGTAACTGATTAGTGGACCATAAATCTTTCTACAGGTGCCTAGAAAGTCTCTTACCCAAGGTATGCTTGATTTCTCAGGTAAGAAAACAAGCAAACCCCATTCAGTGTCCTAGATAAAACTTTTCTCCAAGTAATTTATGTGAATTTGCTGGCCAAGTAAAACCATACAGGAAACTTATCATACTCTTGCCTAACGTGGGCAGGTGTACAGTGTCTGCTCTACCCTCAAGGCACAATAGCCATAGGTCAAATACCAGAAGAGCAGAACAGAGACGAAACTTGCGTTCCTTTTAATTTATAGAGGTATTGGTGAAACACTAGTACTCTTGAGGTATAAAGGTCAAGAAAATGCAAAGAAAGTATAGCTAAGAGAAAAGATGGAACCTTAGATATGTAAGAATATTTCCCTATAGCCAGAAGTGTCTGGCATAGTAACCTAGCATTGAATGTAATAAGATGTAGAATAAATGCACAGTGTAAACCCTAAGAAACCCAAATATAAGCATAATATGTAAGTTAACTCATGTGAAAATGATGCGAGTAATGAGTGCACACAAGACATATTTTTTCTTGTCTGTGTGTGGTGCAAGAGCCAATTTCTCAAAATAAAATTAAATCATTAAAGAAACTAGTGATTTGTCAGCAAATAAAGCAAATGAGAAGCACTGTCATAAGAACATAAGAATTGCCACTGCTGGGTCATACCAGTGGTCCATCGTGCCCAGCAGTCCGCTCACGCGGCGGCCCCCAGGTAAAAGACCAGTGCCCTAGCCGAGACCAGCCCTACCTGCGTTCGTTCTGGTTCAGCAGGAACTCATCCAACCTTGTCTTGAATCCCTGGTGGGTGTTTTCCCCTATAACAGACTCCGGAAGAGCATTCCAGTTTTCCACCACTTTCTGGGTGAAGAACTTCCTTATGTTTGTACGGAATCTATCCCCTTTTAACTTTAGAGAGTGCCCTCTCTTTCTCCCTGTCCTTCAACCTGTCCTTATCTACTAAGTCTATTCCCTTCATCAGTGGTGTACTGGGGGGGCGGCGGTCTGCCCCAGTGCATGCCCCAAGGAACTGCACAGCTGGCCACCCTCCCTATTCTGCCGCTGCTGCCTTTCCTTAACCAACAGCAGCAGCAGTAAACAGGGGTGTCCGCAGGTGCTCACCGGTGTTGCTCAGCTTCTGGCCAGCTCCCCTGCTGAAAGCCATTGGTGTCCACTCCTCACACGATCCACAGCTGCATCGGAAGCATTCTCTCCGACATCATGACATCAGAGAGAAGGCTTCCGACGCAGCCATGGATTGGTGAGGTGTAGATGCCTGCGGCTTTCAGCAGGGGAACCAGCCAGACATGCTGGGCAGGGAAGGGGGGAGAGTAGAAATGCTGGACAGGGAAGGGGGAGGGTAGAAATACTGCACAGGCAAGGGGGAGAAATGCTGCAAAAGCAAGGGGGGAGAAATGCTGCAAAGGCAAGGTGGGGGAGAAATGCTGCTGCTGCTGCACAGGGAAGGGGGAGGGTTAAAATACTGCACAGGGGAAGGAGGAGAAATGCTGCACAGGCAAGGGGGAGATAAATATTACTGCTGCATAGGCAAGGGGAGGAAGAAATGCTGCTGCTGCACAGGGAACGGGGGAGAAATGCTGCTGCTGCACCACCCAATTAGGGAGAGAGAGGGAAGGGGGGAGAAGGAAGACAAGGGAGAGGAACCAGAGATGCCAAGTCCATGGGAGGGATGGAAAGGAAAAAGGAAAGAAAATACCAGACCATGGAGGGGGAGGAAGAGATGCCATGGCATGAGAGAAGGGAAGGAGATAGAGATACCACACCATGGTGTGGAGTGGGAAGAAAGGAAATGAGAAGAGAAAGAGAGAGATGCCAAAGCATAGGGGAGGGGGGTGGAGACAGAAATATGGAGAGGGGGTGAAGCTGAAATGAATCATGTGCAAAGGAGAGAAGGGACCCCAGATAGAGGGAAAGAGGGAAGATGCCATATGGAAGAGAGAGAGGGTGTACAGTAGATGGAAGGGGCAGAGAGAGTGTGGGCAGTTGATGGAAGGGGTAGAAAGAGAGGGCAGAAGCTGGGTGGAAGGGGCAAAGAGAGAGCAGATGTTGCATGGAAGGGAGAGAAGACAAACATTGTATAGAAAGAAGAGAGCAAAGAGAAGATGATTAAAGGAGAAACAACAAAAGGTAGAAAGATTTTTTTGTTGCTTTACTTAGAATCAAGTAGTATTGTAACTGTATTGATAAAAGTTTATAAATAGGAAATGGAAATAAGGCAATTTTTTGGACTAAACCCCTTTCCTCAGGACAGGATACCATAACAGCAGTATACTGTACTGTTTTGAAGAAAGATTTGGCTTCTGAAAGCTAATTGAAAAATGGATTAGTCCAATAAAATGATATTTTCTTATTTGTCATTATTTGTTTTATTTTTATTTGTTAATTTGTAAAGTGGTGATTATGTATCCGTTTTTTCACATTTACATCTACTGTCTTTATATTTTGCACAGTATTAGGGACATGTGTCACTGGTTTTGTGGTGTGGTGTTGCATTGTATGCAGAGTCTGGTTTCTTGGCGGTTCAGTTTAACTTTTGTCTACATATTTCTATTTTTAGTTTGTGATTATTCCATATTGGGCGAGGGTGTAACTCTGTTCTGTGTGTATGAAAAGGACATAGTTTTCAGTTGGCATTGACTATAGCAGGAGTAGGCAATTCCAGTCCTCAAGAGCCGGAGCCAGGTCAGGTTTTCAGGATCTCCACAATGAATATGTATGAGATGAATTTGCATGCACTGCCTCCTTGAGATGCAAATCTATCTAATGCATATTTATTATGGTTATCCTGAAAACCTGACCTGGCTCTGGCTCTTGAGGACTGGAATTGCCTACCCCTGGACTACAGGATCAATTGACTGTGTGGGATCTGGCTTGTTTAGTTTTACAATGTATGTGTTGGTATTCTAGTGCTCACTGCAGTGTTTAAGATGCTGCCTTTTCCTAGGTACACTCTTATGCGATATGTGGATTGTTACTAAAAATAATATTTTTGATATAGATGGGGGGGTGTTAAAAAATGATGGGCCCCGGATGTCACATATGTTAGGTACGCCACTGCCCTTCATTATCTTGAATGTTTCAATCATGTCCCCGCCCAGTCTCCTCTTTTCAAGGGAGAAGAGGCCTAGTTTACGGCAACTTCCCCTTAACCATTTTAGTCGCTCTTCTCTGGACCCTTTCAAGTAGTACCGTGTCCTTCTTCATGTACGGTAACCAGTGCTGGACATAGTATTTCAGGTGAGGGCGTACCATGGCCCGGTTCAGCGGCATAACCTTCCTAGCATTCTGTTCGCCCTTTTCGCTGCCGCCACACACTGGGTGACTAACCGGTTATTCACATTAATTGGAGTTAATTGGCAGCAATTTGGATTTACAATGTGCAGTGACATAGCAAGAGTAGGAGGTGCCCCCATGCTACACTCGTACCCTCCCTTCCCCCGCACCTCTTTAAATCTTCGCCTATAACCTGCCACAGGTATCACAGTACATAGAATACAGTAAAATAAATTAAAATTTAAAATACAGGATAAACAGAGTTCTTTTCAGAGAACACTGCATGAAACAATGATAAAGAAAATACAACAGCTAACAAGGTACCACAATGGGCCTATTGGATTATTCAATAAAGTATAATTAAAGTTCAGAAGTATCCTATATAATAAAACACTAGCCGCGCATGCGCATTCAGACCTGCGTGATCTGTGATCCCTGTTCCGTGATCGGTAGGTCCGTGGCCAGAGTGCGTATGCGGCGGCCAGACAAAGCGCGAGAAACATACTCGAGCGCTGTGGCCGACTCAGGATCGTGGGAGGATGCGCTGGAGAGATGCCGGAGGGGGAGGTACATATCGCTTCTGCACATACCGGTACAAACTCCCTCCAGCGTTGGCCGCCGCAGCACGTTAAACAGCCTGCTTCTCGGCTTTCTCCTGCAGTTGAGTCCCTCTGCCGCGTCACTGATGATGTCATCAATGACGCGACATAGAGACTCAATGGCAGAAGAAAGCCGGGAAGCAGGCTGTTTAACGTGCTGCGGCTGCCAACGCTGGAGGGAGGTTTGTTATTAAAAGTCATCTCGCTGGGAGGTGGCAGAGTCAGCGGGGGTTGGGCTGGGAAGGGAGAGAAGCGTCTGCCTCGGGTGCTTCAGGCAGCAGCAGCGTTTACAATTCGCTGCTGTTGGGACTTCAGGCCTTCCTCTCTGGTGGGTCCTGCCTACTTCCTGTTTTCATGAAGACAGGACCCGCCAGAGAGAAAGACCTGAAGCCAGCAACAGCAATGAATTGTAAATGCAGCTGCTGCCCGATGAAGTAGTTCAAGGAGGAAAGGGAGCAGAGGGGGAGATAATGGCTTGGAGGGAAGAAGAGATGGCAGGGCAAGGAGGGAAGGAGGAAGGTATGCCAGACCAAGGGAAAAGGAAGGAGGAGATGGAGAGAGGCCATATGGAACAGAGAGAGAGAGGGCGGACACTGGATGGAAAGAGAAGAGAGGACAGTGAATGGAAGGGGCAAGACAGAGGGTGAACAGTAGATGGAAGGGGTAGAGAGAGGGAGACAGACACTGAATGGAAGTGTGGAGGACAGGGGGAGCAGCATGCAGGATTGAGGGAAGAGGATAGAGTTAGAAATAAAGATAGACAGGGGGCCAGGAAAAGACACAGACAGAAAGAATGACAGCATCCAAGGAGAGAGAGACAAATAATAAAAACCAAAAACAGACAGACAGACATCTACTCTAGCACCCTGCGTGCATAAAATGGTCCCTGCGGTCTTGCTGGCTCCCCCTCACTGACAGTAAGTAATTTCTTTGTCGGCAATCCCCCCTCGCACCCCTCCTCGAAGCACCTGAACCCCCGTTGACCCTCCCATCCCGATATGACCTTCCCATCCCTTCCCGCCGTCTGACTGACTTAGTCTGATTGACTTAGTCCCTTGCCGCCCCCCTTCCTTTCCTGCGGTCCCGACAAACCTGTCCACTCCAGCAGTGTCCAAAGCACTCTACAGATGCTGCTTCGGGGTCTTCTAATGCCCTGATTTGCTCTGCTGCATCTCTGATGATGTCATCAGGGATGTGCCAGAGTAAATCAGAGCAGTAGAAGGCCCCGAAGCAGCATGTGTAGAGTACTGCGCTGCTTCAGTCGGCAGGTTTGTCGGGACCACGGGAAGGGAAGGGGAGGCGGCAAGGGACTAAGGGAGCCAGCCAGACCGCAGGAAGGGAAAGGGGTGATAGGGGAAAATGCTGCTGCTGCACAGGGAAGTGGTGTGGGGGAAGGGAAATGGAGGGGGAGGGAATGCTGGTGTGGCTGCTATACAGGGAAGTGGGGTGGGGGGAGGAAAATACTGCTGCTGCTGCACAGAAAAATGGAGGGGGAGGGATAGAAGGAAAGACAGACAGTGGGAGGGAGGAAGACAGAAAGAAAAGAAGAAAGATACAGGGGCAGGGAGAGACACAGAAAGACAGAGACAAAGGGGGCCAGGGAGAGACAGACAGAAAGAAAAACAGTGGGAGGGAGAGACAGAAATAAAGAAAGTCAGACAGACATAGATTCTAGCACCCGTTAATGTAATGGGCTTAAATACTAGGGGCCCACAGAGAGACAGTCAGGGAGGGGGAGAGGGAAAGGGGGCTGCTTTCTAGCACCCGTTAATGTAACGGGCTTTAACACTAGTAATTCAAATAAAGTGACAAAGTAAAAAAAATATATGTAGTCTGTTATTTGTGCAAAATCTTACGAGTCCACAATGTCTATGCAAATATTATAGCAACAAATAAAATCAAAGTCTATGAATCAATCTCAGTGAAACTGAATAATGGATTTAAAAGTTCATGCTGCAGCATTTACCATCTGTTAGTGAAGATACCAGAGTCAGTTCATGTGTGCTGAAGGAAAATGCTTGTCTTCACTGTACAGGTACGGAACTGCTGCTAAATGCCGGAAGTGTGTTTTTTCTTTGTCCTAGGGAGTGGAAACATGCAGGTTGCAGAGAAATCAGGTGGCAGCTACGTCCACTGAAAAATAAACACATGATCAGTAGCTGCTAAACAAAGGATATAAATACTCACCAAAAACAGGCTTAAATTCTCTGTGCACGCCAAAAATTAAAACAACTCCACTGTGGTAGAAAATGGGTTTCCTTTTTCCACTGCAGCGAGGGGTCCCTCAGGCTAGCTGCATGTAACACTGAACATAAGAACATAAGAAGTTGCCTCCGCTGGGTCAGACCAGGGGTCCATTGCGCCCAGCAGTCCACTCACACGGCGGCCCATCAGGTCCATGACCTGTAAGTGATCCTATGTCTAAAACCTTTCAATACCCTTTCATCATCCTATCTCTGTCTCTATCTATATCCCTCAATCTCTGTATCCTTCATCAACTTGTCCAATTCCTCTTTGAATCCTCTTAATGTATTCTGTCCTATTACATCCTCTAGAAGCGCATTCCAGGTGTCCACCACCCTCTGAGTGAAGAATAATTTTCTGGCATTGGTTCTAAACCTGTCTCCTTTCAATTTTTCCGAGTGCCCCCTTGTTCTTGTAGTTCCCAATAGGCTGAAGAATCTGTCCCTTTCCACCTTCTCTATGCCCTTCATGATCTTGTAAGTCTCTATCATGTCTCCGCTTCTCTAGGGTGAAGAGCCCCAGCCTTTCCAGTCTGTCTGTGTATGAAAGGTTTTCCATACCTTTTATCATTCTTGTCGCTCTTTTATGAACCCTTTCAAGCATTTCAAGCATTTACATGTCCTTCTTTAGGTACGGCGACCAATATTGGACACAGTATTCCAGATGCGGGCGCACCATCGCGCGATACAGCGGCATGATGACTTCCTTCGTTCTGGTTGCAATACCCTTCTTAATAATACCCAACATTCTGTTTGCTCTCTTTGAGGCTGCAGCGCATTGTGCCGTTGACTTCATTGTTGTGTCCACCAGCATACCCAAGTCTTTTTCAAGGTTACTTCCCTTGGTAGCTTGGTTACTCCCCCATTTGGTAGCTGAACATCAGATTCTTCTTTCCTATATGCATAACCTTGCATTTCCCCACATTGAAGTTCATCTGCCATTTATTCGCCCACTTTTCCAGTTTGTTCAGGTCCCTTTGTAGGTCCTCACATTCTTCCACGGTTCTAACCCTGCTACAGAGTTTAGTGTCATCCGCAAATTTTATAACTTCACACTTCATCCCCGTTTCCAGGTCATTTATAAATACATTGAACAGCAGCGGTCCGAGTACTGACCCCTGTGAAACTCCGCTCGTGACCCTCCTCCAGTCTGAGTAGTGGCCCCTCACTCCAACCCTTTGCTTCCTACCTGCCAACCAGTGCTTAACCCATCTGTGCACGTCCCCTTCTATCCCGTGGTTCCACAGCTTCTTAAGTAGCCGCTCATGGCCTTGTCAAAGGCTTTTTGGAAGTCGAGATAAATGATGTCTACAGGTTCCCCTTCATCCATCTGGCTGCTTACCCCCTCAAAGAAGTGCTGCAAGTTTGTTTAGCACGATTTTCCTTTGCAGAAGCCATGCTGGCTCGCTTTCATTAGCCCATTTATGTCAATGTGCTCATAGATGCTGTCCTTTATCAGTGCTTCTACCATCTTGCCCGGAACCGATGTCAGACTTACCGGCCTGTAGTTTCCCGGGTCTCCTCTTGATCCCTTTTTAAAGATAGGTGTAACATTTGCTATCCTCCAGTCCTCTGGGATCTCTCCAGTTTTCAAGGATAGGTTGCAAACTCGTTGGAGTATTTCTGTTATTTCGTTCCTTAGTTCTTTTAGTACCCTTGGGTGGATCCTGTCCAGGCCTAGTGATTTGTCACTTTTCAATCTATCTATCTATCTGTTGGAGGACATCCTCATGGCTCACCTCTATTGTCGACAGTTTATCTTCTTGGTCACCATTGAAGATCTCTTCAGGTTCTGGTACACTGGATGCATCTTTGCTTGTGAAGACTGACGAGAAGAACTTATTTAACCTATCAGCTACCTCTTTTTCTTCTTTTATCACTCCCTTTCTGTCTCCATCATCCAATGGTCCTACTTCCTCCCTCGCTGGTTGCTTCCCTTTAACGTATTTGCACCCTTTTCTAAATCTGGGGATGTGCATAAGCTGTGCTTCTTGCACCGTGTCCTTAAATAGGGACCAGGCTTGCTCCTCAGTCTCTGTTTTCCGTGAGCTGTTTCGGAGCTTTTTACTCACCATTGCTCTCATAGCATTATAGTACCCTTCTTGAAGTTGAGCGTTGTCACCGTGGTTCTCTTCCCTTTTGATGTTCCTACTTCTAATTTGTACTGTATCATGTTATGATCGCTGTTTCCTAGTGGTCTACTACTTCAACTTCCTTTGCAGGTCCCCCTAGCCCATTGAGGATTAGGTCAAGAGTGGCATTCCCCCTCCTTGGTTCCTTGACGAGCTGTTCTATAAAGCAATTCCTCACAGCCTCTAGGAATTCTGTTTCACAGTTTGAGTTTCCAATACTCCAGTCTATCCCGGGGTAGTTAAAATCCCCCCATTACCAGAACGTTTCCGTTTTTGCATTCCCGCCTCAATTCTGCTGTCAGTTCTTTGTCGTTTGTTTCCGTTTGTCCAGGCGGTTGGTAGTACAGTCCCAATTTTATATCAAAACCATTTCTTCCTGGTAATTTGACCCATAACAATTCCAATCCTTCCGCCTTTGTTTCCATATCTACTCTGGTCGATTGAATGGTGTCCTTTATATATAGTGCTATTTCTCCACCCTTCTTGTGAGTTCTGTCTCTTCTATAGAGTTTGTACCGTGCCAGTACTATATCCCATTTGTTTTCCTCGTTCCACCATGTTTCCATGATTCCAATGATGTCTATGTCCTCTTTTTTGGCTGTGACTTCTAGTTCTCCCATTTTGGTCTTTAGGCTCCTCGCATTTGCGTACAAACAATTTAAGAGCTGGTCCTTTCTTTTCCCTGCTGGTTTTCCTTGTGGTTTACTCCTCTTACCATCCCCTTTTTGAGCTGCTAGTCCCTGATTTCTGTTCCTTTCTTCCTCTTTTTTGGCGCATCTTTTCTTCCTCAACCTGATTTCTTAATTTCTTCTGTTCTTCTAGCTCTTCCTGTTTGCCCTTCTTATTATATGCCAGTTTTTCTTGTTCCTTAGACTCCCAATGTTTGTCTTTTGCTTGTTCCCAGCATTTTTCCCGCTCAGTATCTTCTTTGGATATTCTTGTCCGAATCGTCGACGTCGAAGGCTTTCCCCTTAACATAAGAACATAAGAACATAAGAAACGCCTTCGCCGGATCAGACCTAGGTCCATCTAGTCCAGCGATCCGCACACGCGGAGGCCCAGTTAGGTGCTCCTTATTGGAGACCCGGATTTCCCGTATCCCCCGATGTGATTTGCAAGAAGGTATGAATCCAACTTGCGCTTGAAACCCAGAACAGTAGTCTCTGCCACAACCTTAGTTTAAAGTCTGCTCTATTTCTCTCTTGATGTTGTTTGCTAGCAGTAAAAGGAAGCAAATACTCGTTAACACAGAGAAAATAATGTGATGCCTTCCTGACAGGAATTCTGTTGAGGCTGTAACCTGTATTTGCTGGGAGACAAAACGCAGATTAAATAAAACTTTTACAGGATCCTGTAATACCAAATATGATCACAGTAAAATTTAAAATGGAGACCCACTAAGCTAAGGGACATAATGAAATTTTCTACTAGCCCAAAAGATTGTTCTTAATCTATATTCTGTATCAGGTTCCTACCTCAAAGAGCTTACCTGTAAAAATTAAGCTAAAACTCAGCTCCATGTCTGCCCATTTACATAAATTACTGTCATAATTGTCTATTAACTTACCAATGTCAGCAAACCCTTTGTTTAACATTATTTCAATTTACAGAAAAATATGGGTACTTAACTATCTTTGTTATTCTTTAACTTTATCTCTGGAGCCTTAACTACCAAGTTTATTTTAAATTTACTTTTTCTTCAAGTGTATTTAAAAGTTGATTGATCACCTAATCATACATTCAAGGTAATACACAATTCTAAAAACACTTTATAAAACATACAGGGGAACAAAAATTCATATTCCAAAAACATGACGTACTAGACAGACAGAACTAATAAGGAACACCGGGATAGAAATACAAAAGTAAGGATTTTTTTTCATTCACTCCCCAAAAAACACACATGCATGCAGATAAACCGTCCTTTCTCTCACAAAAGCAATCTCTAAATCTGTACTTTCGTACAATTTTATAATAGATCTTTCTTATAAGCATGGTATCTCTGTTAGAATAAGCCTGTTCCTGCACAGAATATTCTTTCACTGTTAGCTATCATTCCCAAGGGTACACACAGATTTTAAAACTGCCACCTTCCCTATGAACCTTCTCCTCATTTTCTCCCTGATTCCTGCTAAAATAGCCCTTATAATCAGATCATAATTCATACGCACATCCTTCCTTAACACATGTCTCACAAAACTTTCTTCCACATGCCTTTATAGTTCTTTATAAGTACTAACTTCCTGCTTTGAAACAGCCAAACATTTCAGTGTTAAACTATCTAGCTCAGGGGTGCCCAAATGGTCGATTGCAATCGACCAGTAGATCGCAAAGACAACACGAGTCGATCGTGTTGCCTTTGCAATGTTTTTCTTCCTGCCTCCCTGAGCCAAGCCAGGCACGTACAAGCGCCGGACCCACAAGACTACACCTCCGACGTCAATTCTGACATCGGAGAGGAAGTTCTGGGCCAGCCAATCGCTGCCTAGCTGGCCTGGAACTTCCTCTCCGATGTTAGAATTGATGTCGGAGGTTAAGGCTTGTACATGCCAGGCCTGGCTCAGGAAAGCAGGGAGAAATCGGCGTGGTGGCTTGGGGGGGATTAAGAAAAGAATTGGGGAAGTGGAGAAATCGACAAAACTCTGCAGGAGGCACTGCCCAAGACCCTACCCAGGAAGAGGCAATGCTGATGGTCAAGAGCACCTTGAGAGATATTGGTGGAGAGAGAAAGTAAAAGAGACAGAAAGAAAAGGGGAGGGGGCAGAAATAAATATTGGATTTACAGAAGAAGGATATGCAACCAGAGACTCATGAAATCACCAGACAAAAAGGTAGGAAAAATGATTTTATTTTCAATTTAGTGATCAAAATGTGTCAGTTTTGAGAATTTATATCTGCTGTCTATATTTTGCACTATAGCCCCCCTTTTACTAAACTGTGATAGTAGTTCACTTACTGTAAAAATCCACCTCACTTAATATCAAACTACAACTTTTATTTGTCTTAAATCACTTGCCTTCCTCTCCTTTCATAGAAACATAGAAAGATGACGGCAGAAAAGGGCTATAGCCCATCAAGTCTGCCCACTCCACTGTCCCACCCCATTAAGTCAGAGTGCTGCTCGACCCACGTAGAGATCCCACGTGGATGTCCCATTTAGTCTTAAAGTCGAGCACGCTAGTGGCCTTGATCACCTGCACCGGTAGTTTGTTCCAGTGATCCACCACCCTTTCTGTAAAGAAATACATAGAAATCTCCCTCCTCTGAGTTTGAGCGGGTGCCCCCTTGTGACTGAAGATCCCTTAGGAAAGAATATGTTGTTTTCCACCTCGACACGACCTGTGACGTACTTAAATGTCTCAATCATGTCACCCCTCTCCCTGCGCTCCTCTAGAGAGTAGAGCTGCAACTTGCCCAGTCTTTCCTCGTATGAGAGACCCTTGAGTCCAGAGACCATCCTAGTGGCCATTCGCTGGACCGACTCAGCTCGAAGTACATCTTTACGGTAATGTGGCCTCCAGAATTGCACACAGTACTCCAGATGAGGTCTCACCATGGTTCTGTACAGTGGCATTATGACTTCAAGTTTATGGCTGACGAAGCTTCTATTGATACATCCCATCATCCGCCTTGCCTTGGATGAGGCCTTCTCTACTTGTTTGGCAGCCTTCATGTCTGCACTGATGATTACTCCCAAGTCCCGTTCTTCTGAGGTCGTAGCTAGTGTTTCTCCATTCAAGGTGTATGTTCTGCATGGATTTCTGCTGCCGAGATGCATCACCTTACACTTCTTTGCGTTGAAGCCCAGCTGCCATGTCGAGGACCAGTTTTCCAACTTGATCAGATCCTGCGCCATACCATCCGTGAGATCGCTATCACCTACTATATTGCACAGTTTGGCGTCGTCGGCAAACAGCGCTACTTTTCCCTGAAGCCCTCAGGTCAAGTCCCTTATGAATATGTTAAAAAGGGATGGTCCCAGGACTTAGCCCTGCGGCACTCCGCTAGTCACCTCCGATGTCTTAGAGAGGGTGCCATTGACCACTACCCTCTGAAGTCTTCCACTCAGCCAATCATTGACCCATGCCGTTAGTTTCTCACCTAACCCCATCGATTTCATCTTGTTTAATAGTCTACGGTGTGGGACACTGTCAAACGCTTTACTGAAATCCAAGTACACTATGTCCAGAGATTCTCCCGAGTCTAGCTTTCCTGTCACCCAGTCAAAGAAGCTGATAAGATTGGACTTTCAAGTTACATGCTCTTGCCTTTCCTTAAAAAAAAACCCTGCCTGCTCAATTCACCAACGATCCCAGCATGCAAAAATCAAACCAGAAATTTGCTACTTTTCTGGAATAGTATGATCAGTTATATTTCCATGCCTTCCCCTCTTTTAACTTTTAAAATAAAGGAACAAGAGAAATATATTCTCTGAAATCTGTACTCAGTTTGTCACCCTCCCGTCTGGTGCTGTGTAGCAGGAAGGTGGGAAGGGTGATAAGAAAGTTTGCTGCGTGCCACTCTAACAAGTGAGTGGCCCTTCAGGCAAAACAAAGTCACTTAACATGAAACCACACTTACACACTTTCTATGGTACAAATAGGCAAACGTGGTTTATTGCAATATCCAGCCAACAGAAGAATTTTCTCAGGTAAGTAGAATATTTTCTTATAACTCTTTCTGTCAGGATTAGGCCAGCAATACTCTCCTAACCAGGAGCAAATAAACAGTCAAAAAACAAAAAATCTCCAATTTGTCCAAAGTTCCCTTTTAGGGTTGTGGGGCTGGCCCACGGGCCTCAGCCCGGCAAGACTCCAGTCCTTGCTACAAAGAATTACAAGTCTCTTTATCAGTCTCATGAAGATAATCCAACAAAAGATAACTTCTTTGTGCAAAACAAAACAATCACTGTTTTAGTACCTGTCTGCCCTTTCATAGACAGGCGTGTGCTGGCTCCCTAGAGCTACTGTGGGGCATAGGCTGCTGTGTAGATTTATTCATCCCCTCTCCTAACAACAATAGGGGAAGAGAAGACCCACAAAATATCCCACCCGGATGTTGCAGCATACATAAGATGACCATACATCCCGTTTTCAACGGGACAGTCTCGTTATTGGACCGACCGTCCCGTTGTCCCGAGCCACCGCTTCGGGACGCTGAAATGTCCCGTTTTCAGGGACAGCATCCTGAAGCTGTGCGCGGGGACAAGGGGAAGGTTGGTCCAGCGCCAAACCCCTGCAGTGTTTTCTGTGCCCAGCTAATCCTGCTGCTGCCCCCGATGCTCCTTCCCGGGCTGACTTCCGCATGCAAACTGAACCCACGCTCTGGGCTCTAATGTGTGCGTGCCGGCTTCCTTTTTCTTACCTCCAAAACTGGAAGTTACGTCCCGGGGGAGGAGAAGAGAAGAGATGCCGGCACGCACACGTTAGAGCCTCGGAGCAGGAGTTCACTATGGGCAGCGACGGAGGGAAGCTAAGCGAGACACAGAGGGAAGCTTACAACTTGCTTTGGGCCTTCCTCGCTGCCGGGTCTGACTCCTGCCTACTTTCTGTTTCCGCGAAGGCAGGACCCGGCAACGAGGAAGGCCCGAAGCAAGTTGTAAGCTTTTCTCCATCGCTGACCTATGGAAGATAGGTCAGCGATGGAGGGAAGCTTGTGACTCTGCCGATGGGAGGGATGGGAAGAGAAATGATCCTGCCGCACCCAAGGGGGAGGGGGGGAATAGAAAAAATTCTGCTGCTGCACCCAAGGGGGGGGAGAGGGGAAGAGAAAAGCTGCTGCTGCACCCAAGGGGGGAAGAGAAAAGCTGCTGCTGCACCCAAGGGGGGAGGAGATAAGGGAAGAGAAGTGCTGCTGCTGCACCCAACTGGGAAGAGAGAGGGGAAAAGGAAGACCAGGAAAGGGAGAGGAGAGGAGAGGAAAGAGATGCCAAGACCATGGGAGAAAGGGAAAAGAAAGGAGCTATCAGACCATGGAGGGGGGAGAGATGTCAGGGTATATGGGGGAGGGGGAGGAGACAGATGCCAGACCAGGAGTAAGGAAGGAGAGAAAGGAAGATGCCAGATAATTGAGTGGGAGGGGGAGATGGAAGGAGAGGAGAGAGATCGGAAGGAGATAGAGATACCAGACCATGGGGTGGAGTGGGAAGGAAGGAAGGAAAGGAGAAGAGAGAGATGCCAGAGCATAGGGGAGGGGGTAGAGACAAAGACTGGAAGGCAGTGATGGGGACATAGGAAGGAGGAACCGAGGACACTAAGGACATAGGAAGCAGGCACTGGGGCACTAAGGACACAGGAAGGGGCACTAAGGACATAGGAAGGAGGCACTGAGGACATAGGAAGGAAGGAGGGAGGGAATAGAAAGGGACAATTGTTGGGTCTGAGTGCAGAAAGAAAGAAATGAAAGAAAGGATGCAGTCAGAAGGAAATGCAACAAGAGACTCATGAAATCACCAGACAGCAAAGGTAGGAAAAATGATTTTATTTTCAATTTAGTTATCAAAATGTGTCAGTTTTAAGAATTTATATCTGCTGTCTATATTTTGCACTATATTTATCTATTTTTCTATAGTTACTGAGGTGACATTGCTTATTTTAAAGTCATTTGCCTTGACATCTTTGAAACCCCCCAAATATAAATGATAACATTTTCTCTGCGTATAGTGTGCTTTGTAGTTTTTTTTAATTTTAAGGTTACCATTATGAATTAATATGAAGATATATGTACATGAAAAATGAATGGAAGAAATTGGGGATGGGATTGGGGGCGGGGCTTGGGTGGGATTGGGGCAGGGCTAGGTTGGGATTGGGGGCGGGACTGAGAATTAATAGATGTCCCCTTTTGATGAAAAAAATAAATGGTCACCTTAAGCATACATCCCCCAGCCTATTTCTCCACAGTACTTTTAAAGTCCTTAAAGCTGGTAATTAGGCACACAAACAGCAATGCAGAAAAAAAACCTTCTCAAGTGGAACAGTTCTCTGTTAGCAAAAAAAAACCCCACCAAAATAGTACAGCTATCCACACCTCAGGGTTGTACTTGCAAAGTTCCACAATAACCTCCTCTGGGAGACACCTGGAATGCTCTCCCAGAGGAGGTTATTGCGGAATCCACCGTTCTAGGATTTAAAAGCAAACTAGATGCACATCTCCTTACGAGAGGCATAGAGGGATATGGGTGACTAAAATTACACCAGGTGTACACCTGGCTGGGCCTCCGCATGATCGGATCGCCGGACTTGATGGACCTAAGGTCTGATCCAGAGATGGCAGTTCTTATGTTCTTATTGTAACCAGGGTTAAAAGTTTAAAAGATACTGAGTGAAAAAACAAGGTTTAAAGAAGCAGAGAGGGTCTGGAATTTAAGAATTGTGTTTTTTTCTTATTTTGAGGGGTTTAGTTTGTATGGTTTGTATTGGTGCAGTTTTGAGGTTTTCTGTTGCTAATTTCCTGCACAGGTTTGCTATCCTCTGCAGAGATCAGCATCAGCTGTCTGAACATTCTAACTGTCAGGTTTGACAGTTGGGAGGGTGACTTGGATCTGTGTGGAGGTGTTTTGGTTTCTGTGCCTGGTGAGAAGGTGGTTTTTATTTGAATTTGTGAAGGATTGTGAAATTTTGGATAAGGTCTGAAGATTGGTATTGATGCTGGTAATGTTTGAGAATCTGAAGAGATTTTTTGTGATATTCTGCGAGAATCTTCTGGGAAATGTGTGAGAGATTCCCTGACTAAGAAATATATGGTGCTGAGTTCTGAATAAAGTTTCAGTCTATTCTGTGAGAATCTTCTGAGAAATATTTGAGAGATTCCCTGACTAAGAAATATATGGTGCTGAATCAAGATGGCGTCGGAGTGAGTCGAGTTATTAGGTGGCTCCTGCTCTGTTCGGCAATTCTTCAAGTTTTCTACAAGAAATTTACCTGTTATGCCCAAGCGCAGGGGAAAGCAGAGGAGTGTGCTTCCTGCCTCCTCTTCCACTTCATTGACTCGGCAAGCGGCAATAACATCTTATGCCGTTCCAGTTGGTGAGGGCGTATCTGCTGACCGAGGAGGGCAGACCTCGGTCTTGGAAGGCGACGTTTCGCTTAGCCCTTTCGGGCCTGGAGTACCTCCGCGTCCCGGGATGATGTCGGGGACACCCTCAGACGTACAGGAAGCGCCAGAATTGACGTCTCTGGCGGCGCTGCAGGTTTCACCCCTGACCCCGGATGGGAATTACAGCTTGCTGACTCCCTTGCAGTCAGCATTGAGCTTCGGAGGATCTGGAAGTCAGCGGGAGGCTGGGAAGGTGGAGGCGGATCCCTTGGTGGAGTCCCCCGGAATAACTACCCCTGCTCCCCTGATTAAACCAGCGGTGATTGACATGGAGGCATTATGGAGTGCTATGGAAACTTTACACAAGGTATGCTCCCAAATTGTACTTTCTACACAAAATACTAATAGTAAACTTAATACTTTTGAAGAGAAACTTCAGCAACAGTCTAATAGAATGGACAAATTGGAGAAATCTGTGGCAGATGGGAAGATTACCACTAATTTACAATCCAAGGAGAAAGCCTTACTTGCCAGGAAAATTGAGAACTTGGAAAATGCTAATAGGAACTTAAACCTGAGATTTTTAAACTTTCCTATTTCCAAGTTTCAATCTCCCAGGGATCTATTTCAGTCCTTTTTGAATACCGTCCTGAAATTTCCTGAAAACAATATGCCACCATTACAAAAGATATATTACCTAAATTTACCAAAGGAGGACAAAAATAAAGGGAATGCTATACCAGGAGAATTGGATCTCACTGGTATGCTGGAGACATCTCAAGAAGATATAACGAATAGATCCACTTTACTGGTAACTTTTGTCTTTCTTCAAGATAAGGAAGCAATTCTTCGCCTATTCTATAGGACTGATAAGGTGGAATTTCATGGATTAAAAATTTCCATATTTCCTGATGTATCTAAATGGACACAAGCCAGACGTAAGAAGTTTTTGGCTTGTCGTCAGTCTGTTTTGAGTTTAGGGGCAACCTTTCAATTACGTTTCCCCTGTAAATGCTGTATTACCTATCAGAGTAATAGATATATCTTTTATGAACCCGATCAATTGCAGTTTTTTCTTGAAGGTAAAGTAACTACAAGAATTCCAGACACCTCCATGGAATCAGCCCAGCAGGCCATTAGTTAAATAAATCCAACTGCACTCTGTTATTTCTATTAATTTCGTTTATTTCCTGGAACCAACTACCCTTGGAAGTGATTGATTCCTTCTCCTCCCAGATTGTGGACTTTACTCATAGTTACTATGTGATATTATTTTATAATTAATATTTGTTTTTCCTATTGGATTGTTAAATTTCCTTCAAGCATTGATTGAATGTTAACTGTAAAAGTATAAATAAAAAAAAAAAAAAAAAAAAAGAAATATATGGTGCTGAGTTCTGAATAAAATTTCAGTCTGCTCTTCTGTGAGACTCTTCTGGGAAATATTTGAGAAGATCTTTGAGTGACTTCTGTGGTGCTGATTTTTGGAGGAGATTTTTATGAGAGATCCTGTGACAGATTCCTGTGGAATGTTATAAGAGAACATTGATAAAAGAAAATTGGTAAACTGTTTTGGGAACCTTTTCCTGAGAATATCTGTTGTAAAGTTTATTGAAAATCTGAGTGATTTGAGATATAGGAAATTTGAGTGATTTAGAAATAGGAAATTCTGGGGAGGGAAAAAGTATAGGGAACATCAATTATCTTTTTTTTCCTAGCTTAGAAAGTATATTTAGGCAATTTGGGGGTTATTAGATTAGGATAGGGTTTTCCCTTATTGGCTTGTTTAAGTCAGAGTAGTAGGTTGGTTCCAGCAAGAGAGTCTGCTAGCAAGAGATTCTGCTAGCAACAGCACACCTACGTGGTACCCCTACATAACAAGAACATAAAGCCTCAAATACCCAAATCTGAGGAAAAAGAAGAACTTTACAGAGGGGAAGTAGAATCTCTTTGCTTAGATTTGATTTAGAGCATTTGTTTATTAAATATTATTTCTAATTTAAATTCTGAATCCTTAGTGCTTCTTTATATTTATTTTATTATACGTTTAATTAACTATTTTTATTTCAAGGTTATACCATATTATTATATATTATTATTTTGTTTATGTAATTCACCCCTTCTCCTGGGGAAAGGTATCAATTTAACCCTCGGTGTGCATGACTACAAAACAAATCTTATTTCAAATCTTATTTTTACCTCAGTCTGAGAAGGAGGGGGTTGGTTACATTATGTTCCATTTAGTGCTTTGGTAAATCCCACAAGGAACACAACTAGGCTGTGGGTTTGGCTTTTCTTTTCTTGAACAGAAAAAAAAAAACCCCAACTTGCCATAAAATGGCTACTTACCCTTCTCACAGCAGTTCACTTCCATGACCTCCACTGGTTCAGGAACAAGCACCAGCTCCGTACAGTCCATCCTTTCTTCTGCTGATTCTAGGCTTGCAGTTTGGGAATCTTCAGCATTGACCCATTCCATGGGCTCTCCTTCCCAGGCCTGCAACTTGGACTCAAGAGCTCTTTTCAAGCACTGTTCCTCCACTGCTTTTGTTAGCTTGTGTAAGCTGCTTTTCTGTCTGTTTGGGCCACACCCAAATGTAGCTGCAGTGGTGCCAGGTTTTCCCTCTCTCTGCCTCCCCCAGTGGTCAGGGTGAAAATTATCCTCTTGCTTGCTAAGTGGGGTTTGCCTAGGCTGGTCTAGAGGGTAGGCAGCTTTTGAAGCTTTTGAAAGCCTTTTACTAAAGATGTGTTTAACCTGGTAGTTTGTTCTCCCAGATCCTGGCTTCTCCTGTGTGTTAGGGCTGACTCAGGAGTCGGAACTGTCACAAGTTCTAATCAAAGTTGTACCATAATATGTATAAACAATTTTCTGACTCCTATTTCTCTCCATACATTTCCTACAACGCTACAAATTCAAAATGTTCAACCTAGGATGCATCCGAATTACATCTAAGTCCACATGGCTCTGAGTGCTCATGCTGTGCCCTTTGGAAACAAACAACTTACGTCTATTGTCTTAATATAGCATGTGTCTTTTAGGCATGCAAAACTCTCCGATCTTTAAACACGCCAGCTTCAGCATGCTTGTTCCCCCTCTGGGGCCTTCCATTCACAATATAACACCCTACACTCTTAATTTAATTGCAAGCTATTACATTTTAAAATTCTTCAACTGGCTAATATACACAAACCCTGTTCTAAGATATCACATTCCCCTTACAAAGCATAATTTATCACAATACCTATTCTGAAAATCCTTGGAACACTGGACAAAGAAACATCAAGTTGCTCTCCATTTCCAAAAGCCCACCTTCCAGACCGAGTGATAGTCACTGTGGACTAGGCATAGAGGGTTGGAGGGGGTAAAATCCCTCCCTGCTGCCCAGAGTCACGCCCACCCTTTTAGACAAAGGAATCGGGAATAAGGTGGCAAACTTTTTCTAAAAAAAAGTTTAGCCAACAATCAGATTGGAAAGGGTGGCCAGATGGTTCTTTTTTTCAAAGAGAGGAATTTTGCGAGTCAGTTCAGAAAGACAGCTTGGAACTCAGAGGAAAAAAGTTTGAAAAGATGCCATGGCTGCGGTTTTTTCTTCTTCTTCTTTCCAGTGCTCCAGCCTACCATGACTTTCCTTTGTTTTCTAACGTTTGCTGTGTGGATGATCATGGAATAAAGGGAGTGCTAAAGGAAGATAAAGAAATCGCTGACAAACTGAACACATTTTTTGCATCTGTATTTACCGAAGAGGATATATGCAACATACCAGAACCCATCAGGCTCTGTGCTGGAAACGAAGACGGGAAGCTGACAGGGCTGACGGTCAGTCTAGAAGAGGTATATAGGCAGATTGATAGGCTAAAGAGCAATAAATACCCGGGACAGGATGGCATCCATCCAAGGGTCATCAAAGAACTGAAAGGGACTATAGCTGAACTGCTTTAACTAATAGCCAACTGTTGATCAAATCGGGAAAGATTCCGGAAGACTGGAAGGTGGCGAATGTTACGTTGATCTTCAAAAAGGGTTCAAGAGGAGATCCGGGAAACTACAGACTGGTGAGTCTAACCTCAATACCGGGAAAGATGGTAGAGGCGCTGATAAAGGACCGCATCATTGATTACCTTGACGGGCACAGTCTGATGAGGACCAGCCAGCATGGTTTCAGCAAAGGCAGATCTTGTCTGACGAACTTGCTGCACTTCTTCGAGGCGAATAAACAAGGGCGACCCGGTCGACATTGTATATCTGGATTTTCAGAAGGCATTTGAGAAGGTTCCGATGAACGACTACTTTGGAAACTTGCGAGTCATGGAATCGAGGGTGAAATACTCATGTGGATTATAAACTGGCTGGAGCATAGGAAACAGAGAGTGAGGTTAATGGACAATACTCGGACTGGAAGAGCATCACCAGTGGGGTACCACAGGGCTCGGTGCTTGGAACCATACTCTTCAACATCTTTATAAATAATCTGGACATTGGTACGATGAGTGAGGTGATTAAATTTGTGGACAATACGAAGTTATTCAGAGTAGTGAAGATACGGGGGGATTGCGAAGATCTGCAATGCAACATAATCAGGCTCGAGGAATGGGCATCAACATGGCTGATGAGGTTCAATGTGGATAAGTGTAAAATGATGCATGTTGGTAACAAAAATCTCATGCACGAATACAGGATGTCCGGGGTGGTACTTGGAGAGACCTCCCAGGAAAGAGACTTGGGAGTTATGATCGACAAGCCGATGAAGCCATCCACGCAATGTGCTGCGGTGGCGAAAAGGGCGAACAGAATGCTTGGAATGATATAGAAGGTAGTAGCAAGTAGCAAGGTTATCATGCTACTGTACTGGGCCATTGTGTGCCCTCACCTGGAGTACTGCGTCCAGCACTGGTCACCATAAATGAAGAAAGACACAGTACTACTCGAAAGGGTCCAGAGAAGAGCGACTAAGATTGTTAAGGAGCTGGAGGAGTTCCATATAGCAAAATATTAGAGAAACTGGGCCTCTTCTCCCTTGAGCAGAGGAGATTGAGAGGGGACATGATCAAAACATTCAGGGTACTGAAGGGAATAGACTTAGTAGATAAAGACAGGTTGTTCACCCTCTCCAAGGTCGGAAGAACGAGAGGGCACTCTCTAAAATTGAAAGGAGATAGATTCCATACAAATGTAAGAAAGTTCTTCTTCACCCAGAGAGTGGTAGAAAACTGGAACGCTCTTCCAGAGTCTGTCATAGGGGAAAACACCCTCCAGGGATTCAATACAAAGTTAAACAAGTTCCTGCTGAACCAGAACCTGCTGAGCAGGTAGGGTTAGTCTCAGTTAGGGCGCTGGTCTTTGACCAGATGGCCGCCGTGTGAATGGACTGCTGGGCACGATGGACCAGCCAGCACGGTTTCAGCAAAGGTAGATCTTGTTTGATGAACTTGATGCACTTCTTCGAGGGAGTAAACAGGCAGATAGACAAGGATGACCTGGTCGACATTGTATATCTGGATTTTCAGAAGGCGTTTGACAAGGTTCCGCATGAATGACTACTTTGGAAAATTGCGAGCCATGGAATCGAGGGTGAAATACTCACATGGATTAAAAACTGGCTGGAGCATAGGAAACAGAGAATGGAGGTAAATGGACAATACTATGATTGGAAGAGCATCACCAGTGGAGTGCCACAGGACTTGGTGCTTGGACCATGCTCTTTAACATCTTTATAAACAAATCTGGACATAGGTACGACGAGTGAGGTGATTAAATTTGCGGACGATACGAAGTTATTCAGAGTAGTGAAGACACAGGGGGATTGTGAAGATCTGCAATGTGACATAATCAGGCTCGAAGAATGGACTACAGGGTGAAACTGAAAGAAGCCAAGAGAGAGATACGTCTAGCGAAAGCACAGGCGGAAGAACAAATGGCTAAAAAATGTAAAAAAGGGAGACAAAAATTTTTTCAGATATATTAGTGAAAGGAGGAAGATGAAAAATGGAATTGCTAGGCTAAAAGATGCTGGGAACCAATATGTGGAAAGTGATGAAGAGAAAGCAAATGTGCTAAACAAATACTTCTGTTCTGTGTTCACAGAAGAAAATCCTGGAGAAAGACCGAGATTGTCTAGTAAAGTTACACAAGAAAATGGAGTAGATTCTGCGCCGTTCACGGAGGAGGGTGTTTATGAGCAACTTGAAAAACTGAAGGTGGACAAAGCGATGGGACCAGACGGGATCCATCCCAGGATACTAAGGGAGCTCAGAGAGGTTCTGGAGAGTCCTATTAAAGACTTGTTCAACAAATCTCTGGAGACGGGAGTAATTCCTGGGGATTGGAGGAGAGCGGATGTGGTCCCTATTCATAAAAGTGGTCACAGAGATGAAGCAGGAAACTACAGGCCGGTGATCCTCACTTCAGTTGTTGGAAAAATAATGGAAGTTTTGCTGAAAGAAAGGATAGTGTACTTCCTTGAATGTAATGGGTTACAGGATCCGAGGCAACATGACTTTACAAAAGATAAATCGTGCCAAACGAACCTGATTGAATTTTTTGATTGGGTGACCAGAGAGCTGGATCGAGGACATATGCTAGATGTAATTTACTTGGATTTCAGCAAAGCCTTTGATACAGTTCCTCATAGGAGGCTGTTGAACAAACTTGAAGGGCTGAAGTTAGGACCTAAAGTGGTGAACTGGGTCAGAAACTGGCTGTCGGACAGACGCCAGAGGGTGGTGGTTAATGGAAGTCACTCGAAGGAAGGAAAGGTCACAGTCCCTCAGGGATCGGTGCTGGGGACAATCCTGTTCAATATGTTTGTGAGTGACATTGCTGAAGGTTTAGAAGGAAAAGTGTGCCTTTTTGCAGATGATACCAAGATTTGTAACAGAGTAGACACCGAAGAGGGAGTGGAAAATATGAAAAAGGATCTGCAAAAGTTAGAGGAATGGTCTAATGTCTGGCAACTAAAATTCAATGCAAAGAAATGCAGAGTAATGCATTTGGGGATTAATAATAGGAAGGAACTGTATATGCTGGGAGGAGAGAAGCTGATATGCACGGACGAGGAGAGGGACCTTGGGGTGATAGTGTCCGAAGATCTAAAGGCAAAAAAACAGTCTGACAAGGCAGTGGCTGCTGCCAGAAGGATGCTGGGCTGTATAAAGAGAGGCATAATCAGTAGAAGGAAGAAGGTGTTGATGCCCCTGTACAGGTCATTGGTAAGGCCCCACTTGGGAGTATTGTGTTCAGTTTTGGAGACCGTATCTGGCGAAGGACATAAGAAGACTTGAGGCAGTCCAGAGGAGGGCGACGAAAATGATAGGAGGCTTGTGCCAGAAGACGTATGAGGAAAAACTGGAAGCCCTGAATATGTATACCCTAGAGGAAAGGAGAGACAGGGGAGATATGATTCAGATGTTCAAATACTTGAAGGGTATTAACGTAGAACAAAATCTTTTCCAGAGAAAGGAAAATGGTAAAACCAGAGGACATAATTTGAGGTTGAGGGGTGGTAGATTCAGGGGCAATGTTAGGAAATTCTACTTTACGAAGAGGGTAGTGGGTGCCTGGAATGCGCTCCCGAGAGAGGTGGTAGAGAGTAAAACTGTGACTGAGTTCAAAGAAGCGTGGGATGAACACAGAGGATTTAGAATCAGAAAATAATATTAAATATTGAACTATGGCCAGTACTGGGCAGACTTGCACGGTCTGTGTCTGTATATGGCCGTTTGGTGGAAGATGGGCTGAGGAGGGCTTCAATGGCTGGGAAGGTGTAAATGGGGTGGAGTAAGTCTTAACAGAGATTTCGGCAGTTGGAACCCAAGCACAGTATAGGGTAAAGCTTTGGATTATTGCCCAGAAATAGCTAAGAAGAAAAAATTAAAAAATTAAAATTGAATCAGTTTGGGCAGACTGGATGGACCATTTGGGTCTTTATCTGCTGTCATCTACTATGTTACTATGTAACATGGCTGTTGAGGTTCAGTGTGGATAAGTGTAAAATGCACGAATACATGATGTCTGGGGCGGTATTTGGAGAGACCTCCCAGGAAAGAGACTGTCATAGGGGAACACACCCTCCAGGGATTCAAGACAAAGTTAGACAAGTTCTTGCTGAACCAGAACGTACGTAGGGTGCTGGTCTTTGACCAGAGGGCCGCTGCATGAGCGGACTGCTGGGCACGATGGACTACTGGTCTGACCCAGCAGCGACAATTCTTATGTTCTTATCTTACTGCCGGCCAGTGTACCTGCTGGTCAGCTCTCTGCCATTTCCCTTCCCTGACATCTACTCTGCCCCCTCCTGCACCTACCTTCAATTTCTTGTATCAGTAGCCAGGCAGCAGAACTGTGTCACTGTGCCACTGGCCCCGGCATCTTCTCTCCACTGCAGTCCGCCCTCACTGACAACTTCCTATTTCCACTGGGGTGGGCCGCCCGGCAACTTTTACAAGAAATTCAAGGTAGACGCATGGGGAGGGGGAAGGAGTAGATGTTGGAGAATGGCGCAGCAGAAAGATGACCAGTAGGTGCTCTGGCTGACAACAAGATACTGCTTCCATTGGAGTGCTGCCTAGAAATAAGGCCCCTCCTGAGACATTTCAGATTTGGGGAGAGGTAGAAGTTAGAGAGGAAGTGATATAGGTTTTGGGGAAGGGAGAGATGTGAGGGACAGGGAGAGATGGACTTGAGGAGAACAGATGGGATAGAAGGACAACAGTGAAAGATGGATTTGTAGGAGGACAGAGGAAGCAAGAGAAGGAGAGATGAATCTGGGGGAAAGCTGAGGGGGTCAGGAAGAGATGGTAGAAGGAGGTGAAAGGGGGAGATGGATGTGGAGGGGAGAGATGGATTTGGTGGGAAGGGAAAGATGGACAACTCAGAAAGAGGAGAGGACAGATGGACAGGGAAAGGCATGGGGGATATGGACTCAGGGCTGGAAGGGTGGTGGAGGAGAGATATCAGACTTGGGAGGAAGGTGTGGAAGGGCAGAAAGGAGAGATGTTGCAATTGTGGGAGGTAGAGAGAAAAAAGAGAGGAAGGAAATTAGGGTGGAGTAAGCAATAAGGAGGGGAGATACTAGAATTGGTGGATCAATGTGTGAGAGTTGTCAAGATGAGTGAGTAGAATGAGTATACCAGAGTAGAAATTTGGTAATGGGAAGTAGATAAAAGGGAATAAGCGGATAAGAGAAGGAGATAGAAAGTTGATTAGATAAAAAGTGAAAAGGAATAAATCAATGTTCCCTCTAAGCTGTGTGTACACGTACTTTTTGGTAGCAGGCCACGCAGCCAGCACACCAGGACCTCTGGCCATACTCTGTTGCTGCTGCCTATGGCTTTGTGAAGAAAAAGTGGAGGCTGGAAGAAAGGAGAAGCCTACTTGAATGTCTAAGAGCTGGCCAGACCACAGGTACATAACCTTGGGAGGGGGCACGAACTTGAGACAAAGGAAGGGAGGGGGCATGAACTTGGGACATAAGATATAAGGAGGGAGGGAAAGAGATGCTGAGGTGGGGGAGAGAATAGAAAGGGAGAATTGTTGAGAATGGGTGGGAGTGAGAGGAAAAGAGATGGTATACACAGAGAAAGGAAGAAAGAATTGTTGGACATAGGGAAAGAATTTTTGGACATGGTGGTGGGATAGGTAGAGACTGAGATGAGAGGGAGAAATGTTGGATGTGGTGGTAGAGAGAGAACAGTGGGACAGATGGAAAGGGATGCAAGAGGGAGGAATGTGATGGAGGGAATGGAGAAAGAGTGTGACATGTTGCTGGAGAGGGGTGATAGAAGGAGAAATGTTGGGCATGGGGCTGGTGGGCAGGGGCAAAAGATGCTGGGGAATAAGAGAGGGAGAAATGTTGGAAGTGGCTGCACCCTGGATCTCTATCTAACTGCCTGGACCAAAACAGTTAAATGTTGTTGAAAAAAATAAATGACGAAACTGTCTAAGCATCCTGAGGCTGAGAAAACATTTTTTCATTACATTACTAACTTGAGAAGAAAGAGAAAGTGAAGAATCCAAGATAAAGCCCAGGATTTTAGATGTAAATTCAATTTTCAATGAATCACCTGAAATTAATAGTACTGTAGAGGGTAGCTTTGCTGTTTTAGGGCCAAACCATAAATTTTTTGATTTTACGGTGTTTAATTTCATACGTACCAATGAGGCTCAGGCCTGAATCATTGAAATATAGGAATTTATACTGGATGTTAAACTTTTTAAATAAGGGCCAGTTTTGAGCAGAACGAAAATATCATCTACATAAGTAAAGATTGATTCTGTTGGAAATAATTTCAGGTATTGTAATGTAGTAATATATATATTGAACAGTGAGCCCTGTGGCACTCCACAAGTAGAGGTCCAAGGGGAGGAGAGTTTACCCTCATTGTACACCTGATACAATCTTAATGTTAGAAAACCTTTGAACCAATCCAAAACTTTCTCATCAAGGCCGATGTTAGCCAGCAGTTGAATAAGAACACTATGATTAACAACATCGTAAGCTGCTGATGATAAATCTAATTTAAACAATATAGCTTATCGTCCCTGAGATAACAAACCCTGAATTAACCTACTAATGAAATTAATAATGTTTCAGTACTGAAATTTGAGCAAAACCCGTGCTGGAAAGGAAGTAATTTTGAAAATGTATCCAAATATTCTGAGAGTTGTTTAGAAACAATAGTCTCAGTTTGGTCAATATAGGTGTATTTGCTATTGGACGATAATGAGCTGAAACAGTCGGATCCCAAGGGAAGGAATGAGAGAAGAGAGATGGTGGACAGTGAGAGAGAGAGGGAGACATTGCACATGGATGTGGAGGAGAGAAGAAGAAATGCTATGCAGGGGAAGGGAAAAAAGCATGTTTTGTGTAGTCTAATTTTATGGTTACTAGTTAATAAGATTATATTGTGTGTAGTGGGGAATGTGTGGCGCAGCACCCTGAGGTTGTGAGTTCATATCTCACACTGCTCCGTGTGACCTTGGGCATGTCACTTAATCCCCCATTACCCCAGGTACATTAGGTAGAGTGTGAACCCACCAGGACAGATAGGGAAAAACGCTTAAGTACCTGAATGTAAACCACTTAGTTATATGTGGTATAGAAATAAAGAATTTGAAAAATGAATAGAAGAAATAGCATTTACAATTAGTACTGCTATTATGGGGGCGGGGTCTGAGGCGGAGCTTGGGCAGGGCTAGGGTAGAGCTTTTGGGCCTCCCCAAACAAAAAAGCGTTCTGCTGCCTATGCATCAGAACAAGGTTGAGAAGACTTGCTAAACTTTGTCTGATATAGTAGGTATAGGCAGCAAGAAAATGCATATTTCATGAGGTGTCAAGTGTCATTTCTGGGAATGTTCATTTTGTGTGTTTTTGTCCTTTACATCTTCACAGGTCATTAAGAGTGGATGCTTTTTTGAAAAAGAGTGTATATTCTTCAGAAGAGTGCATACTATTGATGGCATATGAGAAAATTAAATTTCATGTTTTTCTGCTTTTTCATTTGCCAACATGTTTCAAACGAAGCACATCAATATGTTTTAGTAATTTTTTTACAGTCTGAGAATTTGAACTTTATTGTCTTTTCCTTTTGAAACACAACACATTTCAGAATAATTAATTTAATCTGCAAAAATAGCCCTGCAGAATACTACCATTGTCAAGACTCACTGGCCACAAAAGATTTTCAGGAGAAAATGTTAGAATTAATTCTGGTTTAATTAAATTCTATGTCTGTTTGTTTGAATGCTAGGGAGAATGTGTGCAAATGTGGGTATTTGAGGAACCAGCACATAGATGGCACCCAGATCAACCAGAATGAGAAATGGAACTATAAGAAACACACCAAGGAGCTTCCTACTGATGCTTTCGGAGATATACAGTTTGAACGCTTTGGAAAAAAGGGGAAAGTAAGTATACTTCATAAAGACTGAAGGCAGAAACTGATATAACAAAGTGGGGATATTTTAAAATTGTCATTTCACATAAAGGAACATTTACAGGGTAATTCTATGAAGAAGACAATTTCATGACAAAAGCATTTAAGTCATTAACCCCTCTTTTTACGAACACATAGCATGGGTTTTAATGCCGGCAATGGTGGTAACTGCTCCAACGCTCATAGGAATTCTATGAGTGTTGGAGCAGTTACTGCCATTGCCGGCTCTAAAAGCTGCGCTACTCATTTGTAAAAGAGGGGGTAAATAGCAGCATACCTGTGTATGAGGCATGTATGTAGATATGCACATTGATGCCAAATAACACTTACACTCTATTCTATTAACTGTTGGGTAAATACTCAGCCAGCAGCTGTGAGCATTTTGCTGTCCACCACTGGTGTTATTCCTAGATATTCATTGCTGGGTCATGTCTGGAGTTTGACATTGAATATCTGGTTCTTGTACAATCCTACTTTATTCTGGGACAAGTAGGTTGTTTACCTCCTCTCGCCAGGATCTGTAGGAAGCCTCAAACATTTTGAAGCTTTTATATAACATAATATCATACTTAACCTCGTAACCATGAGTTCTATGCGATTTACAAAAGATTATAAACTAAAAACAATTTAAGAATGACAAAAAGAAATTATTTGACCATGTATTTTACATTACATTACATTAGTGATTTCTAATCCGCCATTACCTTGCGGTTCAAGGTGATGTTATGACATATAGATGGATTACATAAGAATTGTCATGAAATTAGGTAATACATAATGGATAATTTGAACATTTTAGATTTGATAAGGAGTAGATAGTATAGTAGGTGAAGCTTGGGATCTGGTCATGTTAAATAGGTTTTATGTATTTTTTGAAGAGTAGAGTTTTTGTTTCTTTTTTTAAGATGTAGTCTGTGGTCGAAGACAGCAGATTGATGAGTTGGCTGTCTAGTTTTGCTGCTCTGGTGGCCATTTGGTTGTCATATAGTTTTCTTCGTTTGACATTTTTGGTTGTGGGTGTGTGAATAGTGAGTGGGTTCTCCTGTGTCTGGTTGAGGTGGATTGAGTTAGTTGGTTGTTCCAGTAGGTTGGGCTGCCTTTGTTTATAGCTTTAAATAGTAGGCAGTAGAATTTGAAGTATACTCTTGCTTGTATTGGGAGCCAGTGTGAGCCGTGGTATGCCTCTGTGATGTGGTCATATTTTTTCAGCGAATAGATGAGGCTTGTTTCCTGTCGAAGAATTTTCGAATTTGTCTTAGGTTTCTCATGGTTGCGAGTGATGTTTTTATTGTTTTGTTGATTTGTGGTTGCATGGTACAGCCTCTGTCAATCAGTACTCCAAGTAGTTTTAGCATGGGTTGAATGGGGTATGAGGTCGAGTTTATTACTATGGTTCTTAAGGTTAGGTTTTGCTTTTTTCTAGGAGTATGAAGTTTGTTTTGTCGGAGATAAGTTTTAGTTTGTGTTCTGTCATTCATGTTGCTACTATTTCGAGTGTTGTTTGTATTGTGCCTATCATGGTAAGTGCTAGGAGGTTAGGCCATGTTTGTCTAGGCAGGAACTGAGGGAGGCTATGTATAGGTTGAAGAGTATGGGAGACAGAGGTGATCCTTGAGGTACTCCGCAGGGGTTGGATCATGGTTCTGATTTTTCTTTATTTGTTTTAACTCTGTAAGTTCTTGATTGTAGGAAGCCTTTAAACCATGATAGTACCTTGCCTGAGATTCCTATGGAGTCTAGTGTTTGTAGGAGGATGTCATGGTCTACCACGCAGAGAGGTCATAGAAACATAGAAAGATGACGGCAGAAAAGGGCTATAGCCCATCAAATCTGCCCACTCTACTGACCCACCCCATTAAGTCTGAGTACTAATGACCTAGTTCCTAAACTCGACCCTCGTAAGGATCCCACTAGGGCATCCCATTTATTCTTAAAGTCAAGCACGCTGGTGGCCTTGATCACCTGCTCTGGAAGCTTGTTCCAGTGATCTACAACCCTTTCTGTGAAGAAATACTTCCTTACGTCACTATTGAATTTCCCTCCTCTGAGTTTGAGCGGATGCCCCCTTGTGACCGAGGGTCCCTTGAGAAAGAAGATGTCTTCTTCCACCTCAACACGTCCCATGATGTATTTAAATGTCTCAATCATGTCCCCCCTATCCCTGCGTTCCTCTAGAGTGTAGAGCTGCAATTTGTTTAGTCTTTCTTTGTACGAGAGACCTTTGAGCCCCGAGATCATCCTAGTGGCCATCCGCTGAACCGACTCAACTCCAAGCACGTCTTTACGGTAATGTGGCCTCCAGAATTGCACACAGTACTCCAGATGAGGTCTCACCATGGTTCTGTACAGTGGCATTATGACTTCAGATTTGCGGCTAACGAAGCTTCTATTGATACATCCCATAAGTTGCCTTGCTTTGGATGAGGCCTTCTCTACTTGTTTGGCAGCCTTCATGTATACACTGATGATTACTCCCAAGTCTCTTTCTTCTGAAGTCCTAGCTAGTGTTTCTCCATTTAAGGTGTAAGGTTTGCATGGATTTCTGCTACTGAGATGCATAACCTTACATTTCTTAGCGTTGAAGCCCAGCTGCCATGTCGAGGACCAGTTTTCCAACGTAAGCAGATCCTGCGTCATACTATCCTGCAGATTGCTTTCACTTACTATATTACATAGTTTGGCGTCATCAGCGACTAGAGTTACTTTACCCTGAAGCCCTCGGGTCTAGTTGTTTGATCAGTATTTTCTTACCTGTGCTGAGGAGTTGTCTAGCTGTGTCCATGAGTGTTCCTAGTAGGGTCTCAGTGCTGTACTTGGTTCTGAAACCAGACTGTGTGGGGTGGAGTAAGTTGTGGTTTTATAGGTATAAGGTTAGGATTTTACCTACGAGGCCTTCCATTAGCTTGACGTACAGTGGGATTGAGGCTATGGGTCTGTAGTTGGATGGTTGGTCCGTTGTTCCCTTGAGGTCTTTTAGTATCGGAGTTATGATGATTTCACTGAGGTCTTGTGGGAAAAGTCCATCTATGAGTAAAGTTTGTATCCATATTGTATCCTGGAGAAGGACCGAGATTGTCTGGCAAAGTTACACGAGAAAATGGAGTAGATTCTGCACCGTTCACGGAGGAGGGTGTTTATGAGCAACTTGAAAAACTGAAGGTGGACAAAGCGATGGGACCAGACGGGATCCATCCCAGGATACTAAGGGAGCTCAGAGAGGTTCTGGCGAGTCCTATTAAAGACTTGTTCAACAAATCTCTGGAGACGGGAGTGATTCCTGGGGATTGGAGGAGAGCGGATGTGGTCCCTATTCATAAAAGTGGTCACAGGGATGAAGCAGGAAACTACAGGCCGGTGAGCCTCACTTCAGTTGTTGGAAAAATAATGGAAGTGTTGCTGAAAGAAAGGATAGTGTATTTCCTTGAATCTAATGGGTTACAGGATCCGAGGCAACATGGCTTTACAAAAGGTAAATCGTGCCAAACGAACCTGATTGAATTTTTTGATTGGGTGACCAGAGAGCTGGATCGAGGACATATGCTAGATGTAATTTACTTGGATTTCAGCAAAGCCTTTGATACAGTTCCTCATAGGAGGCTGTTGAACAAACTTGAAGGGCTGAAGTTAGGACCAAAGTGGTGAACTGGGTCAGAAACTGGCTGTCGGACAGACGCCAGAGGGTGGTGGTTAATGGAAGTCGCTCGAAGGAAGGAAAGGTGAGTAGTGGAGTCCCTCAGAGTTCGGTGCTGGGGCCAATCCTGTTCAATATGTATGTAAGTGACATTGCTGAAGGGTTAGAAGGAAAAGTGTGCCTTTTTGCAGATGATACCAAGATTTGTAACAGAGTAGACACCGAAGAGGGAGTGGAAAATATGAAAAAGGATCTGCAAAAGTTAGAGGAATGGTCTAATGCCTGGCAACTAAAATTCAATGCAAAGAAATGCAGAGTAATGCATTTGGGGATTAATAATAGGAAGGAACCGTATATGCTGGGAGGAGAGAAGCTGATATGCACGGACGGGGAGAGGGACCTTGGGGTGATAGTGTCCGAAGATCTAAAGGCGAAAAAAACAGTGTGACAAGGCAGTGGCTGCTGCCAGAAGGATTCTGGGCTGTATAAAGAGAGGCGTAGTCAGTAGAAGGAAGAAGGTGTTGATGCCCCTGTACAGGTCATTGGTGAGGCCCCACTTGGAGTATTGTGTTCAGTTTTGGAGACCGTATCTGGCGAAAGACGTAAGAAGACTTGAGGCGGTCCAGAGGAGGGCGACGAAAATGATAGGAGGCTTGCGCCAGAAGACGTATGAGGAGAGACTGGAAGCCCTGAATATGTATACCCTAGAGGAAAGGAGAGACAGGGGAGATATGATTCAGACGTTCAAATACTTAAAGGGTATTAACGTAGAACAAAATCTTTTCCAGAGAAAGGAAAATGGTAAAACCAGAGGACATAATTTGAGGTTGAGGGGTGGTAGATTCAGGGGCAATGTTAGGAAATTCTACTTTACGGAGAGGGTGGTGGATGCCTGGAATGCGCTCCCGAGAGAGGTGGTGGAGAGTAAAACTGTGACTGAGTTCAAAGAAGCGTGGGATGAACACAGAAGATTTAGAATCAGAAAATAATATTAAAGATTGAACTAATTACTGGGCAGACTTGTACGGTCTGTGTCTGTGTATGGCCGTTTGGAGGAGGATGGGCAGGGGAGGGCTTCAATGGCTGGGAGGGTGTAGATGGGCTAGAGTAAGTCTTAACAGAGATTTCGGCAGTTGGAACCCAAGCACAGTACCGGGTAAAGCTTTGGATTCTCGCCCAGAAATAGCTAAGAAGAAAAAAAAAAAAATTTAAATTGAATCAGGTTGGGCAGACTGGATGGACCATTCAGGTCTTTATCTGCCGTCATCTACTATGTTACTATGTTACATTGTAGGAGCAGGGAGCAAAATAGTGTACTGGAAGTTTTCAAAAAGTAGGGGGGGCAGTGGTTAAGGTCACAGGCTGCGTGGCTATATTTATTATATAGTTTGTTGAAGTCTGACCATTGTATAGGTGAGAAGTGGGACCAGGTTCTGTCTGCTGCAATTGATTCTTTCTCTGTGGGGGGATTTGAGATCTCTTCTAGGTGCGTAGGAATTCCATTAAACTTAGCTCTGATAGTTGCAATCTTATTTTTGAAGAATGTGGCTAAAGAGGGGGGCTGAGGGAGGGGGGGAGTTGCTGTTGGTTAGATAAGTAGATCTTTTAGTAACTGGAATAGCTTTTTTGTGTCTTGGGGTCTTTCTCCTATTTGTTTTGTGTAGTATGTCTTTCTTTTTTCTTTCAGTTTTTGTTTGTATTTTTGGTTCAGTATTCTCCATGCTGTTTTTGTGGATTCTTGACTGCTTTTTCTCCATTTTCTTTCTTTTTTTTTTTTATTATTTTATTTATAACATTTTACAATATTACCAAGCATATACATCTTGTACAGAAAAGTGAGATCAAACTACATATTAAACTTAAATTCCAAACATAATATTGCTACATCTCCATTTTCTTTCTAGTTGTCTGCATTGCCTTTTGAGTAGGAGTAGTTCATTGTTGAACCATTTATCTGATTTTCTGTGGATTCTGATTTTGGGTTGTTCTGGGGCTAGCTCATCCAGGGTTGCTGTACTTAGATGGCTCCATTGTGAGATAAAGTCTTTGGGAGTGTAGTCTTGGATTATGGTGTCTGCCTTTGTACAGAATATGGTGGGGTCGATGTATTTGCAAGAGTTGTAAGTTATTTTTTGTGTGATTGGTGTGCTTTTGTTATTGGTCCAGTTGATCTCGAAGGAGTAAGTGTAGTGATCTGACCAGAGGGAACGGTTCCATTTTCCGTTTGGATCTCTGATTGTGTGGGTTGTAGGGACATGTTGAATTGGTGTCCTTTTTCATGTGTGGCTTGAGGGTCTAAAATTTTGTATGTTAAGGCCTCTTGGTATGATAGTAAGGTATCTACTTGTTTGCAGGATTAGTTTTCGAGGTGGAGGTTGAGGTCACCTTGGATTAAGTTGTAGGTTGTCGTTAGTGGAATTCTTTGGTGGTGCAGACCACCAAGTGCACATTCCTCCACAGTGTTGGGAGGTTGGTCCTGAGGATGGCCAGAACCAAAGCATGGGTTTTCATCCATAAGCATGCTTGATTCGACTGTGGCTGGTATCAAAGTGGTGACGGTTGCCTCCTTATTAGCTTGGGCATTTCATTCCAAGTGTTCCTGACACTGTGGTGCTGCGTACTATGGACTTTTTCTTCTTCTCTGGAGTGGAGGTAAGCCTTGGAGATGTACTCAAACACATAGATAGATTAAAATCTGACAAGTCTCCGGGCCCAGACAGAATCCACCCGAGAACACTGAAAGAGCTCAGAGATGAAATAGCAGAGTTCCTACAACAGATATGCAACCTATCCTTGCAAACAGGGGTAGTCCCAGAGGACTGGAGGATAGCGAATGTCACACCCATCTTCAAAAAAGGATCCAGAGGCGACCCGGGGAACTACAGACTGGTGAGCTTAACCTCAGTGCCGGGGAAGATGGCCGTATCACTAGTCAAGGACAGTATCAGTGAGCATATAGAAAGAAATAATCTGATGAGAACCAGCCAGCATGGTTTCTGTAAAGGAAGATCATGCCAAACAAACCTACTGCACTTCTTTGAGGGGATAAACAAACAATTGGACAAAGGTGACCCCACAGACATCATATATCTGGACTTCCAAAAAGCCTTCGACAAGGTACCCCACGGGCACTTACTAAGGAAACTGTGGAACCACGGGGTGGAAGGGGACGTGCACAGATGGATCAGAAATTGGCTGGCAGACAAGAAGCAGAGGGTAGGAGTAAAGGGATTGATCTACTCACTCAAAAAATATGATCACATAACAACTGCCTTCTTAGACTCTCACTGGCTACCCATACAAGCACGAATCCAATTCAAATTCTACTGCCTGATATTCAAAGCATTACACGGCTCTTCCCCCTCCTATCTAAATAACCGCTTAAACCAAATCTCCACCTCAAGACACAGAAGAACATCGAACCCTTTCGCCTTCCCCCCACTCAAAGGCACACAACGCAAGAAAATGTTTGACAACCTTCTAGCAACACAAGCAGCAAAAATCAACCATTCCATCTCCAATCTTATGACAATATCAGACAACTTCAAAACATTCAGAAAAGAAATCAAAACCCTGCTTTTCAAAAAATTCATCCAAATATCTTAACCCCTCCTCTTTTACCTCCAGAAGATTCACCTACCTTCAGATAACCTTCCCTCAAATTACCCACCTTAACACCTTCCAATTAAACAAATACCATAAATAGATTGTAACCTACCCTCTCTAACTGAATTCCATATGTATTTTTCATACAGTTCTTCACTGTCAGTTTAATTTCCATCCTATAAATTCACATAGAATTTTTCTTTTTTCAACCATCTTTATTTTCTCTTCTTTATTAATTTCCAGGTACTTTAGTTAGATTGTGAGCCTTCGGGACAGTAAGGGAATTTTTTAAGTACCTTCTTACTTCTCATTTATAATCTTAATGTATATTTTCTTCAAACCGCTTAGAACCTAACGGATGTAGCGGTATATAAGAAATAAATTACATTACATTACATTACATTACATTACATTACATTACTCTGACTGGAAAGGGGTCACGAGTGGCATCCCGCAGGGGTCAGTGCTGGGACCGCTGCTGTTCAATATATTTATTAATGACCTGGAAACAGGGACGAAGTGCAAAGTTATAAAATTCGCAGATGACACAAAACTCTCCAGTAGGGTTAGAACTTTTGAGGAATGTAAAGAACTGCAAAGGGATCTGAACAAGCTGAGTGATTGGCCAAATAGATGGCAGATAAGAGCAGGGCAGCAGGAGAGAGAGTAAGGAAGCGATTGCTGCCTAGGAAGAGTCGGGAGGCAGAGAAGAGCCGCGAGGCAGAGGGAGAAGGCAGGAGACAGTGAGGGGCAGTGGTGAGATATAACTCCGCCCACCCCTCCGGTGTCACCGCAGAGCAAGACCGGAGCCCCTCCTTAAAAGGGGAGGGGCCAACTTCGATCACTGCAAGGAGAGCAGGGCAGCAGGAGAGATAGTAAGGAAGCGATCGCTGCCTAGGAAGAGTCGGGAGGCAGAGCAGAACCGCGAGGCAGAGGAGAGCCACGAGGCAGAGGGGAGAAGGCAGGAGACAGTGAGGGGCAGTGGCGAGAGATAGCTCCGCCCACCCCTCTGATGTCACCGCAGAGCAGGACCGGAGCTCCTCCTTAAAAGGGGAGGAGCCAACTTCGATCACTGCAAGGAGAGCAGGGCAGCAGGAGAGATAGTAAGGAAGCGATCGCTGCCTAGGAAGAGTCAGGAGGCAGAGCAGAACCGCGAGGCAGAGGGGAGAAGGCAGGAGACAGCGAGGGGCAGCGGCAAGAGATAGCTCTGCCCACCCCTCCGACATCACCGCAGAGCAGGACTGGAGCTCCTCCTTAAAAGGGGAGGGGCCAACTTCAATCACTGCATGGAGAGCAGGGCAGCAGGAGAGAGAGTAAGGAAGCGATCACTGCCGAGGAAGAGTCGGGAGCAGAACAGAACTACGAGGCAGAGGAGAGCCACAAGGGAGAAGGCAGGAGACAGTGAGGGGCAGCGGCGAGAGATAGCTCCGCCCACCCCTCTGATGTCACTGCAGAGCAAGACCGGCGCTCCTCCTTAAAAGGGGAGGGGCCAACGGCACCCAGCCGTTCGGCGCGTGTTGAAGGCGAGCGGGAAAGGCGCTCGTCATAGCGAGAGCGCATTTGCGAGGGGCCTTGAGAAGGGCCAAGCAAAGACAGCCAAGGACTCCAGAACACCAGAGAACAACAGGAAGGTAAGGAGTGGGCACACGTGCAAGGAGAGCGCACACACAAGAGCACACATAAAAGAGAACACACACAAAAGACTCACACAGGACAGGGAAGGATAAAAGAGGCAGCAGGCTCCAGGGACAAGAAAGAGGTAGGCCCAAGAGAGGACAGCACTTACTCACAAGCAAAAAGCGGCTGACGAAGTTGGCAAGAAAGAGCCAAGCACAGGAGAGAGCACACACACACATGCAAAAGCAAGAGGAGAGAGCATCTAGTGGACTAAAGAGAAAGAGAAATGGAAGCAGCAGAAACCCAGAGGAGCTTCCCAGTGTACTGCACGGAGTGTCATATGTACGACTACCTCCCCTCGGGAAGGCAGACGTACATATGCAGTCGGTGTCAGGAATTGGAAAGCCTGAAGAAGGAAGTCAGTCGACTACAGGGCAGTGTTCAGGAGCTGGAGGGATTCCACATCTCGGAAAACCTGTTCAAGACAGCTGAAGACCCCACAAGAGAGAGCCACATCGAGGAGCAAGTAAGGGAGCTCGAGAGATTCATCGAGGAGGCCTACAGGAGGGTGGAAGAATAGGATCATCAGCAGTGCTGGAACGAGGAAGCTATGCCCACACGAGATAGAAGACAGGAACCAACAGATGGAAGATAGAAACCAACAGACACCAAAGATGAAGGACCTCATGGAAAAATTGAGCAAGTAGAGGAAGCAAAGACTCACCGGTACCCTGAAGGAGAAGTACTGAACCACACTGAGGATACAGACTTGAGACCAATGAGGAGGCTGAAAAAGGGGAAATCTGCAATCATAGTGGGAGACTCAATCCTGAGAGAAGTGGACAGTCACGTAGCAGGAGGGAGAGAAGACCGGCTAGTGACCTGTCTCCCAGGAGCAAGAACGAAGGACATCACCGACAGAATCGAGAGGATCCTGGAAGGAGCCGAGACGGAAGAGACGGCAGTGATAATCCACGTTGAAACAAATGATGTCAACAGGAGAAATTACAGCTAACTGAACAGTTCAAGATTCTGGGAAGGAAACTGAAGCTGAGGACACAGAAGATAGCATTCTCAGAGGTCCTGCCAGTACCGAGGGCAGATGTGAAGAGGCAGACCAAACTACAAGCAATAAATGCATGGCTGAAGAGATGGTGCAAAGAAGGTTTCCATTTTGTGAGGAACTGGACAACTGAACAAGCTCTTCAGGAGGGGTGGACTACACCTGAGCAAGGCAGGAATGAGACTGCTAGCAAACAATGTCAAGAGAGGAATAGACCAGGCTTTAAACTAAGAAGAAGGGGAAAGCCGACAGTCGACCTGATGTTGACGGTTCGGACGAAAGTATCCAAAGAAGATACTGAGCAGGAAAAATGCTGGGAAGAAATGCAAGATGAACTACAGGAGTCAAAGGAACAAGAGAAACTGGAGAACAAAAAGAAGAGCAAGCAGCAGGGGCTAGAAGAACCGGTGAAAATGAGGAAATAGGTTGCGGACGAAAACGACACACCACAGAAAGAGGAAGAAAGGAACAGAAATCATGGGCTGGCAGCTCATGAGGGAGACGGCAAGAGGAGCAAATCACAAGGAAAAACAGCAGGAAAAAGGAAAAACCAAGACTTAATTTGCATGTACGCAAATGCTAGGAGCCTAAAGGCCAAAATGGGAGAACTGGAAGTCACAGCAAAAGAAGATGACCTAGACATCATTGGAATCATGGAAACATGGTGGAATGAGGAAAACAAATGGGACACAGTACTGCCAGGGTACAAACTCTATAGAAGAGACAGGACTAACAAGAAGGGTGGAGGAATAGCACTATATATAAAGGACACCTTTCACTCAACCAGAGTGGATATGGCAACACAGGTGGAAGAATTGGAATCATTATGGGTTAAATTACCAGAAAGAAATGGAGTTGACATAAAATTGGGACTGTATTATCGTCCTCCTGGACAAACTGAAGCAAACGATAAAGAACTGGAAGCAGAATTGAGGTAGGAATGCAAAAACGGAAATGTGATGGTTATGGGGGACTTTAACTACCCTGGGATAGATTGGAGTATTGGAAACTCCAACTGCGTCTGGGAAACTGAATTCCTAGAAGCTTTGAGGGACTGCTTCATGGAACAGCTCATCAAGGAATCAACGAGAGGGAATGCCACTCTCAACCTAATTCTCAACGGGCTAAGGGGACCTGCAAAGGAAGTGGTAGTAGTAGGACCACTAGTAAACAGCGATCACAACATGATCCAGTACAAATTAGAAGTAGGAACACCAAAAGTAAATAGGACCACAGCGACAACACTCAACTTCAAGAAAGGGAACTACAATGCAATGAGAGCAATGGTGAGAAAGAAACTCAAGAAAAGCAGAGACAGTGGAGAAAGCCTGGTCCCTATTCAAGGACACGGTGCAAGAAGCACAAAATCTGTACATCCCAAGGTTTAGAAAAGGGTGTAAAAATAAAAATCGAACAAAAGACCCGGTATGGATAACCAATGAAGTGAAGAAAAAATTATTCCGACAATGGAAAAAGGACCAAACCAGGGAAAACTGGAAGGAACACAGGAAACACCAAAAAGAATGTCACTGAGTAGTTAGGAGGGCAAAAAGAGAATATGAAGAGAGATTAGCCGGGGAAGCAAGAAATTTCAAATCGTTTCTCAGATACGTTAAAGGAAAGCAACTGGGGAGGGAGGAAGTAGGACCATTGGATGATGGAGACAGAAAGGGAGTGGTAAAGGAGGAAAAAGAGGTAGCTGATAGGTTAAGCAAGTTCTTCACAAGCGAGGACACATCCAATGTACCGGAACCCGAAGAGATCTTAAATGGAGACCAAGTAAAAAAACTTCAACAATAGAGGTAAGCCATGAGGATGTCCTCCAATAGATAGATAGATTGAAAAGTGACAAATCACCAGGCCCGGACGGAATCCACCCAAGGGTATTAAAAGAACTAAGAAACGAAGTAGCGGAAATACTCCGAGTTTGCAACCTATCCTCGAAAACTGGGGAGATCCCGGAGGACTGGAAAATAGCAAATGTTATACCCATCTTTAAAAAGGGATCAAGAGGTGACCCGGGGAACTTCAGGCCGGTAAGTTCCAGGCAAGATGGTAGAAGCACTGATAAAAGACAGCATCTGTTAGCACATAGAAAAAAATGGACTAATGAAAGCGAGCCAACATGGCTTCTGCAAAGGAAGATCATGCCAAACGAACTTACTGCACTTCTTTGAAGGGATAAACAGCCAGATGGACAAAAAGGAACCCATAGACATCATTTATCTCGACTTCCAAAAAGCCTTTGACAAGATACCCCATGAGCGGCTACTTAGGAAGCTGTGGAACCACGGAGTGGAAGGGGACTTATACAGATGGGTTAAACACTGGTTGGCAGGCAGAAAGCAAAGGATTAGAGTGAAGGGCTACTACTCGGACTGGAGGAGAGTCACAAGCGGTGTTCCGGACTCGGTACTCAGACCGCTGCTGTTCAATGTATTTATTAATGACCTAGAAACAGGGACAAAGTGTGAAGTTATAAAATTTGCGGATGACACTAAACTCTGTAGCAGGGTTAGGACAGCGGAGGAGTGTGAAGACCTACAAAGGGACCTGAACAAACTGGAGGAGTGGGCAAATAACTTCAAACTGGAGGAGTGGGAGATGAACTTCAATATAGAGAAGTGCAAGGTCATGCATATAGGGAAAAAGAACCCGATGTTCAGCTACAAAATGGGGGGATTAGTACTAGGGGAAAGTAACCTTGAAAAAGACTTGCATGTGCTGGTGGATACAACAATGAAGTCAACGGCACAATGCGCAGCAGCCTCAAAGAAAGCAAACAGAATGTTGGGCATTATTAAGAAGGGTATTACAACCAGAACACAGGAAGTCAGCATGCTGCTGTATCGTGCGATGGTGCGCCCGCACCAACATTGGTCACCGTACCTTAAGAAGGACATGGCGATACTTGAGAGGGTTCAGAGAAGAGCGACGAAAATGAAAAAAGGTATGGAAAACCTTTCATACGCAGACAGGTTAGAAAGGCTGGGGCTCTTCTCCCTGGAAAAGCGGAGACTCAGAGGAGACATGATAGAGACTTACAAGATCATAAAGGACATAGAGAAGGTGGAGAGGGACAGATTCTTCAATCTATCGGGAACCACAAGAACAAGGGGGCACTCGGAGAAATTGAAAGGGGACAGGTTTAGAACCAATGCTAGGAAGTTCTTTTTCACTCAGAGGGTGGTGGACCTCTGGAATGTGCTTCCGAAGGTTGTGATAGGATAGAGTACATTACGGGGTTTCAAAGAAGGATTGGATAAATTCCTGATGGATGCGGGGATTGAGGGATACAGATAGATAGGATTATGTAAGGGCATAGATAGAGGGATAAAGGGGATTGAAGGGTTTTAGGCAAATGATCACCTTACAGGTCATGGACCTGATGGGCCGCCGCGGGAGCGGACTGCTGGGCATGATGGACCCAGCGGAGGCAACTTCTTATGTTCTTATGAGCTTCAATGTAGAGAAATGTAAGGTCTTGCACGTAGGGAAAGGAAATCCGATGTACAACTACAAGATGGGGGGGGAAGGTATTGGGGGAAGACAACCTTGAAAAGGACTTGGGGGTCGTGGTGGAAAAAACAATGAAGCCAGCAGCACAATGCGCAGCGGCCTCCAAGAAGGCGAACAGAATGTTGGGCATTATCAAAAAAGGTATCACTACCAGAACCAAAGAAATTATCCTGCCGCTGTATCGGGCGATGGTGCGCCTGCATCTGGAGTACTGCGCTCAATACTGGTCGCCGTACCTCAAGAAGAATATGGCGATACTCGAGAGGGTACAAAGAAGGGCACCAAAAATAATAAAAGGCATGGAAAACCTTTCATATGCGGAGTGGCTGGAGAGGCTGGGGCTTTTTTCCTTGGAAAAGCGGAGACTTAGAGGGGACATGAAGGGTATAGACAAGGTAGAGAGGGACAGATTCTTCAGACTTGCAGGGATAACAATAACAAGAGGGCACTCAAGGAAATTGAAGGGAGACAGATTTAGAACAAATGCTAGGAAGTTCTTCTTCACTCAGAGGGTGGTGGACACCTGGAACACGCTTCCAGAGGAGGTGGTAGAGCAGAGTATGATTTTGGGGTTCAAAAAGGGATTGGATGAATTCCTAAAGGAAAAGGGAATTGAGGGGTGTGGTTAGAGGGATACTATAAAGGGCAAAATGTTGTATGTATAAGATCACTAACAGGTCTTTGACCTGGAGGGCCGCCGCGGGTGCGGGCACGATGGACCTATGGTCTGACTCAGTAGAGGTGATTCTTATGTTCTTATTGTATCCTCCTCATTCACTTAATATTGTATTAGACCAGTACAATCCATGCCAATTTTCTCAGTAGTATTGCAGTATCATTACAAATTCCTTAAATTAGTGCCTATGGGATGCCAGATTAACCCCTCGAGCATAGTAACTCAATGAGGTTTTAAATTCTTCATTCGTCCCAATTTGGCAAACATATTTCATTATTTATCTGCACTTATATTGTTTCATCAAATAAATATTTTTTAATAATTCATAAATAGTTCTGATCGACAAGTCAATGAAGCCATCTATACAATGCGCTGCGGTGGCAAAAAGGGCGAACAGAATGCTAGGAATGATAAGGGGATCACAAATAGACCGAAGAAGGTTATCATGCTGCTGTACCGGGCCATGGTGCACCCTCATCTGGAGTACTGCGTCCAGCACTGGTCACCGTACATAAAGAAAGACATGGTACTACTCGAAAAGGTCCAAAGAAGAGTGACTAAAATGGTTAAGGGGCTGGAGGAGTTGCCGTACAGTGAGAGACTGGAGAAACTGGGCCTCTTCTCACTTGAAAAGAGGAGACTGAGAGGGGACATGATCGAAACATTCAAGATACTGAAGGGAATAGACTTAGTAGATAAAGATAGACTGTTCACACTCTCCAAGGTAGGGAGAACGAGCGGGCACTCCCTAAAGTTGAAAGGGGATAGATTCCGTACAAATGTATGGAAGTTCTTCTTCACCCAAAGAGTGGTGGAGAGCTGGAACACTCTTCTGGAGTCTGTTGTAGGGGAAAACACTCTCCAGGGTTTCTAGACTAAGCTGGACAAGTTCCTGCTAAACTGGGATGTACACAGGTGAGGTTGGACTCATTTTAGAGCACTGGTCTTTGACCTGGGGGCTGCTGCGTGAGTGGACTACTGGGCATGATGGACCACGGGTCTGACCCAGCAGCGGAGATCGTGAGAGGAGCCACTGC